>NC_091070.1:185710000-188210000 GCF_032405125.1 Capricornis sumatraensis | reverse complement strand
TCACAGTATTGATCTGTTTTCCTGGTGATAAACATTTGGATTGGGGAAACAGAATCACTCTGTCTGTCTACTAGAGACTTCTAAGAAGCAGACACCAAGATGGAATCAGATGTACAAGAGATGAATTGGAGAGACACAGGTGAGTGATGTGGGTAGGGGAGGAGGAGTAGGCAGAGAGAGCCTTCAGTGCAGGTCTGACACAGGAAAGGAGAGTGGGAAGGAAGGAAGGACTCAGTCAGGAAGACTTCTGACTAGCGTGGCTCTAAGCAAGCCTCAGCTAGGCCAACAGGGAGTCCTCGAACAAAGGTTGTCCATTATAGGTACTCACCGTGAGGCCGGAATGGCCCAGTCCAGCTCTAGCGCTGCTGCTGTGTCCAGTCACTGGCTGGAAGCCATCCAGATGAAATGTCACAGTGGATCTGAAGGTGTGGCAGCTGGGGCATCAGTCAGCTAAGCTCCATACAGCAGGTTCTCTGGAATGGGCTGCCGAGTGGGTCCACAACCTCTGTGGCTGCCATACTGTGCATGAGCAGAGAACAAGCAGATTCCTACTTACTTATGCGTTTGTTCATTCATTCTCTGTCTTAGAAAAAAATTGAGATGTTTGAGAAGGTCATCACAGAACAGTGCCATGAAAGCTGAGTCCTTAGAGGACTGTTTCAGATATCATCACTGGGGCCAGCAGCCGCAGGAAGTCATTTTTGTCTGGGTGACCACATAGAGCTCTACTGCCAGGGATCTATAGTCAAGGTCCCAAGAGGCTTCAAGGTAAGATTTTGGAGTCATACAGACCTGACCTGTTTTTATTCTCTTCTCTGCCACTTGGTCACTTGTGCAAAGACCTTTGTACCTTGCTCTAGGTCTCAAAAATGAGGGTATCCAGACCTATTTCATGGAGCTGTTATGAGGATTAAAAGAGGTGACGTAAAGATAGTACCTGGCACACATAGTAGGTGACTTAAAAAACATTAGGCAATTAGGTTCCTCATCCAACATTCTTGGATGAAAAAATTTTTCTCAAACAGAACTGCTAAAACTTAGAGCCCTAGTTCTGCAAACTCCAGGTATAGCAATCAGGGTGAATCGAAATGATCTCCATTGACCCTTCTTATTCACACCCATCACTCTTTCTAAAGCAGCATTTGTGATTAATCTCACTCTAGGGCTAAATCAGTCCCAAGCACTTCCAAGGCACTTGATAAAGAAGCTCTCTGATTTATAGCAAACACCATTATTGAGCGATGGCAGAGAGAGGCCATTGGGGAATTTGTCTTGCTGGAAACTCTGTCTGTTGGAGCCATTTCTTCTACTTTCCTGGATAAGAGCTCAATTTCCTTCAAAATAGATAAATGGGGTCCTTTTTTTATTCCCTTGGTGGGGTAGGAAGGAGAGAGGAGTTGGACAATTTTTTAAAAATAATGAATAATAGTTAACATTTTAAATTTGGGGAATTCTTCATGGCTGACACAGACATCAGGGTTCAGCAGAAGGCTAGGCACATAGTTCAGTTCAGTTCAGTCGCTCAGTCATATCCAACTCTCTGTGACCCCATGGACTGTAGCACACCAGGCTTCCCTGTCCATCACCAACACCCAAAGCTTACTCAAACTCATGTCCATTGAGATGGTCATGCCATCCAACCATCTCATCCTCTGTCATCCCCTTCTCCTCCTGCCTTCAATCCTTCCCAGCATCAGGGTCTTTTCAATGAATCAGTTCTTCACATCAGGTGGCCAAAGTACTGGAGCTTTAGCTTCAGCATAAGTCCTTCCAATGAACATTTAAGACTGATTTCCTTTAAGATTGACTGGTTGGATCTCCATGCAGTCCAAAGGACTCTCAAGAGTCTTCTCCAACACCACAGGTCAAAAGCATCAATTCTTCAATGCTCGGCTTTCTTTATAGTCCAACTCTCACATCCATACATGATTACTGGAAAAATCATAGCTTTGACTAGATGGACATTTGTCAGCAAAGTAATGTCTTTGCTTTTTAATATACTGTCTAGATTGGACATAGCTTTTCTTCCAGGGAGCAAGCATCTTTCAATTTCATGGTTGTAATCACTATCTGTAGTGATTTTGGAATCCGAAAATAATAAAGTCTGTCACAGTTTCCATTGTTTCCCCATCTATTTGCCATGAAGTGATGAGCCAGATGCCATGATCTTAGTTTTCTGAATGTTGAATTTTAAACCAGCTTTTTCACTCTCTTCTTTCACTTTCATCAAGAGGCTCTTTAGTCCTTCTTCGCTTTCTGCCATGAGGGTGGTGTCATCTGTGTATCTGAGGTTATTGATATTTCTCCCAGCAATCCTGATTCCAGCTTGTGCTTCATCCAGCCTGGCATTTTGCATGATATACTCTGCATATAAGTTAAATAAGCAGGGTGACATAGTAGGTCCTCAATAAATGTTTGTGGGCATATGCAGTCATCTCATGGAATCCTCACAGTGCCCCTGTGAAGTGTACCACATCCATTCTTCCCATTTGATAAAAGGGGAAGCTGAGGCTCACAAGTAAGAAATGGAAGAACTAGGACCCTGATGTACTTTTCTGGTGGCTCAGGTGGTAAAGCGTCTGTCTACAGTGTGGGAGACCTGAGTTCGATCCCTGGGTTGGGAAGAGCCTCTGGAGAAGGAAATGGCAATCCACTCCAGTACTATTGCCTGGAAAATCCCATGGAAGGAGGAGCCTGGTAGGCTGCAGTCCATGGGGTCACAAAGAGTTGGACACGACTGAGCACACTTTCACTTTCAGGACCCTGATGTAGCCTCAGACCTGACCTTGACCAGTCACCGCACCACTGCCCTTGGTGGTCCAGGAGCAGAGCCATGATACCCATTCCTTGAACACAGATGCCTAAGACACAGGCTCAGAGTGAAAGCCCAGTTAGCCAAGGCTGCAACTTATTTTTACCTAGTCTTTGGATCCAGTTGGTTCTGCTCCAGAACATATACATAGAACATTTGTCTCTCACTTGCAGTCCCACTTCCTCATTTCTGCCTACTCAGAGCCAGACTTTCCTCTCCAACAAACCTTACAAACGGTAGTCTGACAAGACTTTGCCTGAATATTTCCAGTAACCAAGAGCTCCCTCCCTGCCAGAGCTGTCCATAAGAGAGCTCTTCTTATTTGTGCCCTAGGAAGGTAATTCCCCTGGACCTTAGACTTCGCTGCAGGCAGAAGAGCATCAGTGAAAAGCTCAGGCAGACCTGCCTTGAAGTATGAACTTTCCATTTACTAGCTAGGTGAACTGGGAAAGTTAACTAATTTACAAAATGCAACCAATAATATTTTATCAGTAGGATTTCTTTTGGGTGCAGGTGTGAGAATGGCCACCTGATGTGAAGAGCCGACTCATTGGAAAAGATCCTGATGCTGGGAAAGATCGAAGGCAGGAGGAGAAGGGGATGACAGAGGACGAGATGGTTGAATGGTATCACTGACTCAATGGACATGAGTTTGAGCAATCTCTGGGAGATGGTGAAGGACAGGGACAAGCTCTGGCAGATGGTGAAGGACAGGGAAGCCTGGCACTCTGCAGTCCATGTGGTTGCAATGAGTTGGACACAACTGAGCAACTGAACAAGAAAATACTTAATTAACAGTGGCATAAACAATACACTTAACTTTTCATTTCATAAACAGTTTCAAGGGAGGCAGCACTGGCACTTGTTCAGCAACACAGTGATGTTGGGCTTCAGGTTGGTATCTTCATGATTCTCTTGGCCCACCCTCAAGTTCATTAAAAGGCCACAGCAGCAACAAGTATCGTATCTTAACACAAAACTTGCAAAGCAGGGATAGAAGACACAGGTTTAAAAATAAACTAGATAAACAATAAGGGTCTACTGTAGAGCACAGGGAACTATATTCAATATCCTGAGATAAACCATAATGGAAAGAATATACATATGTGTGTGTGTATATATCAGAATGTATAACTGAATCACTTTGCTGTATAGCAAAAATTAATATAACATTGTAAATCAACTATATATGGCTTCTCTCTTATCAGGGTGGAAAACATTTGCCATCCTGGAAAATATTAGACTTGTCTCTATTTCTCATGGGTCGGATCTGGTCACATGCCTACTTCTAGACCAATCACTAGCTTAGGGAGACAGTACTGCCATGACTGACTTAGACAACCATGTTTTATCTCCTTGGGCAGGGCAGATGGCCATTTAAACAAAATGAAGCTTTGCTAGCTGTTGGCTGAACAGCAACAATATTGCAGTTGAGGGTAAAATGTGATACTATGCACACAGTGCTTAGTAATTTCTGACATGTTTTACTCCTTAAGTGTTAACTCTTACTATTGCCTATTATGATGACAAACATTAATAAAGGTATCCAGTTTCCCTCTGACAATCTCCTCTTCCACCTAGAACTTCAGTTCTACCTTGTAATTAGGTTCTACCTTGAGGAGCATTCTTCTTGACAGAAAAGATAAAAGCATTAAAGGTAGGACTTCCTTGTTGCATTACTCTACTGGGAGTTGTTCACATTGTAGTCTGGGCAGATGGCGCCCTCTGGAGTTGTGCAGTATATAACGTGTGTGACTGCTAGCCTTGGGCCTATTAGAAGTAAAATCGTTCTTTCTGTGTCACCTGTCTTCACCATACCATCTTCTCCCATAAGCAGTCCCCTCCTGTTCTTGGTATATTTGACCCTACAAAAACTTTAGCTTTTTTGTTTTGTCTTACTCATAAGTCTCACTTAGGAATTTAGCCTGGATTAACATCTTATCAATATCTTGAGTAAAAACAGGGACAGGCAGCTCCCTTTAAGGGATAGAGTCAGTGACCAGTTGTGGTCATTGAACTTGACCATGGGACCTCTATCTGCCCTTCATATGGCGGTGGGGTTGGGGGGAAGGCAGGATTTCCAGTTCTGCTGTCATCTTTGAAACAATTCAAAGAGACTCATCAGCAGAGAATAGAGAAACCAGAGCAGGTATTTCCTGAATATTACTTAATGCTATCTTGAGTAGAAAACAAAAGACTTTGTTGAAAAACCTTTCTTGTATTTGTCTCTTGATATTCTCTGCCTTACAAAAGAATCTCTTAAATCATCTGAGGCCTGATAAGAAGAGTCAGATTTTGGCCCCAAACTTTCCTTTGCAAATCATCTTTGGAAGTAACTGGACTATAAGGCATATGTTTGAGGGGGAAAGAGAAAGAACAAGAAGTGATTAGTTACCATGTGCCAGGCACCTCTGCCCATAAATCCACTGCCTTCTCCTGGCTGCTCTGTGAAGCAGGTATCACCGAATATTTAGCGGGAGTGAAATCAGTCCTGGGAAGGTGAAGGAATTTTCTAAGGTCCGTCTGATTCAAAAGACATTTCTCCACGTCACACTGTCAGTTCAATTCAGTTGCTCAGTCATGTCCAACTCTCTGCAACCCCATGGACTGCAGCATGCCAGGCTTCCCTGTCCATCAGCATCTCCCAGAGCTTCCTCAAACTCATGTCCATTGAGTCAGTGATGCCCTCCAACCATCTCATCCTCTGTCATCCCCTTCTCCTCCTGTCTTCAATCATTCCCAGCATCAGGGTCTTTTCCAATACATCACACTGTATTTTTGTGCATCGTAAACCAGTCAGTCAAACAGCCAACCCACTGTCATCGAACGCCTTCAGATGGCCTTAAATCTGGGGCCCATGAGCTTGGAGGATGGGGATAGTCCAAACTGTGACTCTGGGTCAAGACACCCATGCTCTCTAGGCTCTGATTCCTGCATTCATCTATGAAGTGAGACGATCATATCCACCTCACAGAATGGCTGCAGGGATCAAATCAGCCCCTGGATGTCAAGTGCTTTGGGGTCCTGGCTTGTAAGAGGCGATTAACTATTCATCCACTAACCAATGGTGGCTCTTATTATTGCTCTGCTTACTGGTCTCACTGTCAGTGACTGGATCTCGCTGAGCCCTGAAGTGAACTGAGAAGTGTGAAGTGAAAGTGTTAGTCGCTCAGTCGTGTCTGACTCTTTACGACCCCATAGCATACCAGGCTCCACAGTCCGTGGAATTCTCCAGGCAAGAATACTGGAGTGGGTTGCCATGCCCTCCCCTCCAGGGGATCTTCCCAACCCAGGGATTGAACTCGGGTCTCCTGCATTGCATGCAGATTCTTTACCATCTGAGCCATCTGGGAAGCCCCAGGGACCACTTTCCAAAACAACCCAACCTGAATGTCCTCCGCAGAGTAAGCTGGAGCACTTCGGAGTGGGCTTCCCCAAAACTGGCTTGCCTTCCCAGCCTGTGTTTCGTAGTTTGACTCCTGACAGTTTCCTTGTATTGGACAAGGCCTCTGAGTGTGACTCTGCCATCTGCTCCGGCTGTTAAATAAACTTCTGCTCCTGGATGGGCTGTCACAGGTGTGTAAAAACCACTTTACGTCTGGACTCTGATTTCCAAGTCAAAATTCCCACTGCATGGCTGGTTATTAGGGTCACTCCAGATCCAGAGCGTATGAATCAGAGATAATAGGTTCCAGCTCCGAGGCTGCCCTGGGGACTGCTGATGGGCCTGAATGAGGGATGTTTACTTATTGTATGTGGGCATGTTTATGGCTACTCTGAGCATCAGATGATCGCTTTTGTGTCACCATCATTAGAAGAGGTGGCCTTATGAAGGGACAATAAGCCACTTATGCCCAGTACTACAGTTTATGAAGCCCATTCATATTTAAGTGTTGACTCATTACCTCCTCATAACAATCCTGAGAGGCAAGGGTTATTTCAACTATGCACTGCTGTGTAACCATAGGCCGATTCCTACTCTCTGAACTTTAGTTTTGTCATCTGCTAAGTGGGGTTGTTATGGGCATTCAATAATAATAATAGTGTTTGATAACTAACTTCCCAGTTTGGGTCTCCCCCAAAATAAGGCCAAGGCAGGTACCAGGGTAAAGTAGGTACGCCTGAGATGGTTTATCTGGCCTTGCTCTCAGGAACTCATGTAAGGAAGTGGACAGAGAGAGCGGGGAGGGAGAAACCACTGCAGTATGGATTAATGACTGGGTTAAAACTGTTATGGGGCTTCCCAGGTGGCTCAGTGGTAAAGAATCCACCTGTAATGCAGGAGACCTGGGTTCAGTCCCTGGGTCAGGAAGATTCCCTGGAGAAGGGAATGAATGCCCATGCCACTATTCTTGCCTGGGAAATCCCATGGACAGAGGAGCCTGAAGGGCTACAGTCCATGGGGTCATAAAGAGCCAGACATGACTTAGCGCAGTAGCAGGTTAAACACACACAGCTATAGGCTCATAAATCAGACGAAAACTAAACCTGCTACAGATAGGTTTCCCTTTTTGTCACCCTTGGGTAAGAACAGATCATCATCAGTTCTGGGCTGTACCACATCAGGCAATGGTCATCCTTTTGGAAATGACCTCTCCTAAATAATTTGCGACCCCATGGACAGTAGCCTGCACCAAGCTCCTCCGTCCATGGGATTTTCAAGACAAGAGTACTGGAGTGGTTTGCCATTTCCTTCTCCAGGGAATCTTCCCAACCCAGGGATCGAACCCAGGTCTCTCGCATTGTAGACAGATAATTTGCCATCTGAGCCACCAGGGAAGTCAAATAATAACCTTAACACCCAGACTAAGATGATGCTAGAGTCAGCCTGCATGCAGCGTTGGTTTTTTTTTTTTGAAAGAGAAACGAAGCAGTTTTTAATAAATTAATGGCATAAATTTGGTTGTATATCTTAGAATACAAAAATAAATTACAGGTGTTTTAAATACAAAATGATAAAAAGCCAGCCCCAAACTGCATGCAGCATTTTGGATAATGTACAAAGCAGAGACATATAACTATATTTAAAACCCATTATAACTGTGGGAAGTAGGCAGGGAAAATGTTATCCTCCTATTTTCCTAAAGAAAATAAAAGATTAGTCATGTTCTTGATTTTTCTCAAGGTATTCTAACATCAGATGGGAACAGTTGTGGAAAAAATTAAATTCAACTTGCTTTTCTGCAAAAATGATACTTAAAAAATATATCCTTATATACAGAACAACAGACCTGTCTACCTTCAGTAGACTGTCCATCATCCCTAACCTACAGAAATATGGCTCTAATTTAATATACTGGTCAACATTAATACATGTTAATTTTACTTTCTTTCATCTTCTAGAGAAAAAAAAGTGAATCTGACTGTAAACCCATACCTCCTGGGAAGAGGTCCCAGGCCCTTTGTGGCCTGTAAAGATGTTATTGGAATCTTTCAAAGAACCTAAAAATTTTATATTTTCTCTCATATAATTAGGCCACACAGACTAATTAAAATCACAAATCTTGCTTTTGGCTGGAATTTGGTAACACCAGAGATCACATGATGATCAGCAGTCCTGATTGGTCATTGATGACATCACAGAAACTCTGAGACCTGGAAGCAGAACCAACCACACTGTGACTTATGCCCCTCACCCAACTATCTCAGCTCTTAAGCAGCCAGTGCAGCAAGACACCCTGGTCATGGGTTGAGACATTCCAACCCTTCAAGACAGAGAGAACTTGGTGCAAACATCCATGCACACAGAGCCAGATCATGTAAAAAGAATTCTCGGTGATTTAAAAGCTAGAGCCGCTGGCCTACTTTGGAGGGCTACTGGTTTTCTGATGGAAATTAGGGGGCCGAAGAATTGATGCTTTTGAACTGTGGTGTTGGAGAAGACTCTTGAGGGTCCCTTGGACTGCAAGGAGATCCAACCAGTCCATTCTGAAGGAGATCAGCCCTGGGATTTCTTTGGAAGGAATGATACTAAAGCTGAAGCTCCAGTACTTTGGCCACCTCATGCGAAGAGTTGACTCATTGGAAAAGACACTGATGCTGGGAGGGATTGGGGTCAGGAGGAGAAGGGGACGACAGAGGATGAGATGGCTGGATGGCATCACTGACTCGATGGACATGAGTCTGAGTGAACTCCGGGAGATGGTGATGGACAGGGAGGCCTGGCGTGCTGCGATTCTTGGGGTCGCAAAGAGTCAGACACGACTGAGCGACTGAACTGAACTGAAGGAATAAAGGGGGGATGCACTGATAGTGCTTTCTTTCCACAGTGAAATTATATATATATATATATATATATATGTTTTTACACAGATTAAGGAACTCTCTAGGTTTCAATAAAAATACATTATACAAATGCTGGAGAGGGTATAGAGAAGAGGGAACCCTCCTACACTGTTGGTGGGAATTTAAGTTTGTGCAGCCATTATGGAAAACAGTAGAGAGGTTCCTCAGAAAACTAAAAATAGAATTACCACATGATCCAGCAATCCCACAAGTGGGCATATATCCAGACAAAACTCTAATTTGAAAAGATACATACAAGCCAGTGTTCACGGTGACACTATTCACAATATCAAAGATATGGAAACAACCTACATGTCCATCGACAGACAAATGGATAAAGAAGATATGGTACACAAATACAATAAATACTACTCAGCCATAAAAAAGAACAATATAATGCCCTTTGCAGCAACACAGATGCAATGAGATTATCATTCTAAGTGAAGTAAATCAGAAAAAGACAAATGATATATGACAAAAGATATATGACAAAAGACATATGATATCCTCATACTTGGAACCTAAAAGATGACACCAATGAACAATCTATGGAAGAGAAACAGATTCACAGACATAAAGAGCAGACTTGTGGCTGCCAAGGAGGAGGGAGATGGGGGAGGGATGGACTGGGAACCTGGGGTTGAAAGATGCAAACTACTACACTTAGGATGGAGAAACAAGGTCTATTGTACAGCACATGGAACTATATTCAATATCCTGAGATAAACCATAATGGTGATGCATATAAAAAAGAATTTCTGTGCACATATATATGTGTGTGTATACATATATATAAAACTGAGTCTCTTTGCTGTACAGCAGAATTAACACAGCATTGTAAATCATGAGTATTTCAATTTTTAAAAAAACATGCTATATAATAGAACAATTACCAGGAATTTTATCTTCATGTATATGAATATGCTTAAAATAGATATTTTTACCACATGCCATAGAGCACTAAAATGAGTGCTTTTAAGAAAGGGAAGCGAAGGTATTGGCCCTGCTGTTCGCAAGTGAGGAGTGAAAGGAAAGGAACCCTGTGCATTTCCACTTCCTTTATGAGATTTGTCAGCTGAAGCAGTAAATTGATGAGGAGCACAGACTCTGGAATCAGAAGACGAAGGCTTGAATCTCAGTTCTGCCATTACTTGCTGAGCAGTGCTGGGCATACAGTTGCTTAGTACCTTTGAGCTTCAGTTTTGAGATAAAAAATGGAGGTAAGGCCTGCCTCTCCAAAGAGAGTGGAGTTACAGTGTGGTGTTACTGTTGAATGAGCACAGGATTATAAATCAACAAATCTTTTCCTTCTGATCTCAGTTCAGCCATTCACTTGGATAACTTGCCTAACTCCTTCAAGCTTTAGTTTTATCCCCTATGAGCAAAACTCACTTGTCCTTCCAATCTCATAGGTTGATTTTGAGGATATAATTCAGGATGGGCCAAAAAAAAAAATTATAAATGATAAAACAAACATTTCAACACAAATCCACTATCATATCAACATAAAATTTTGCTACAGTGTTTTTGTCCAGATTAAATATCATTTCAGACCAATCTTCAAAGGATCATGTTTCCTTACTTGCTCAAAGAGGCAAAGGTAACAGGTTTCTTTATTCATCACTCAAAAGACCCTTCAGTTGCATGTCCCCCACCGTGTCATAGAGCTCTGTTTGGGTGCTGTTGACTGTACCCATCCTTGGCTCCTGCCAGTCAGGACAATCCCATCCTCTACCTTGGTGATGGTGACTGCTTCTGGGATAATCTTTTTGAGGCTGCAATTAGAAATGAAGGCTTTGTTTCAAAAGTTGCAAAGTGAGTCACTCTTCCCACCTAGATGTGAAGTAAACCTGGCGGCTGCCAACAGCCATCTTGATTATCATCAGAGGAGAGAGAAGCCAGAGCTGAGAAAAATCACAAAGAGCCATTGCTCTGCTGATATCATGATCCTCTGGACTGAACTGTGTCCAGAGCTAGTGCACTTCTGGGCTTGCTGGCTAAGACAATAAATTTTCTTGATTGAGGTTGAGTTGGTTTTTCTGTTCTTGAAAGTAAAATAATCTTAAGAAATATACCATGTGACCTTAAGCAAGTTTCATTAACCCCCTGAACATCAGTTTCCTGATCTATAATAGGGGATAATATAATATCTATCATATACAAGGTTACAGTGAGGTTCAATAATGCTTGAAAAATGCTTAGCACAGTGCTTAGTACAAAGTAAGAATTCAATAAATTGTGGCTATTTTTATTATGTTTGGAGCTCTGGACATTGTGCTAAATGCTTTCAGTACATCATTTCCCTTAATCATCACATTAACCTATAAAGTAGGATTTATTATCTCCATTTATAAATGAAGAAATGAGGGTTAGAGGGTTTAGGGGACTTGTCCAGGGTCTCATGGCTACCAAAAGGCAGAGATTTCACCAAGCATGATTGCTTTTCCTTTTTTCTAATCTTTTGACCAGATGATATTGTACATTATCAGCAAAACGCAAATGTGCTAAAAATGATTAGGTATTAGCGATATAGCAGTAAATATACATGTTTTCTTTGAGCTTAGTTTTAGAGGGTATAGTATTAAAACTATTTGGATTATAAACAAAATTAGATTGAATTTCTGCCCTGGATTAACCAGCATCATGTTCCAGCCAATAGCATCTAAATCCTTCAAGCACATAAAAAGCACTGAAAGTAAGTTAAGCAACTAAATGCAGGACATAGACAGGTCGTTTCCATGTACAACTTAAAGCATATGTACACATATTATGTTCCAATTGCTATCTAATTTCTCCTAAAACTCTGAGCTGAAATGTAACATTTCTTTTACATTTATTGATTCTAGTTTTAAAAGAATCCTTTTCATGTACACTATAAAATTATCATCTCTATATTTTCTCTGCTCTTTCTGACAAGATGTCAACTTGTATATGTTTTCTAGGAAGTCTGAACATACAATTAGATGTGAGAATAGAAGAAAAAAAAACAGACTAGGGTCTCCACCACATAATTTTCTTAGGAAATTTACAGGGCAATCTGAAACTGTGCTTTACTGTTGACCTGTAGGGGGCCTTCTCCAGATGTCATTACATGGCATGGAGTGTCAGAACTCCAATCACTAAGGGAGGAAAGAACAACCAAATGGAGAATGGTTAATCCAAACCTCTGCCTTACAAGTGTTGTCTCGTGGGCAGATGAGGGGATTCCTTCCAAGCGATATATAGACAGCCTCAAAAAACATAAATACACTCTGGACTTGTCTTCTTAACAACTAGGTCAATATTTTGTCAAAGAAAATGTAACTGCATCCAGACATATCCCCAGTGAGAAGTAAGAGTTTCACAGGCAGGGCAAGAGGTTTCACATCTGTCCTGCCTCATTCCAGGTTTTTCACATGAAGCCTGATAGAAACGTCTGAGAGGAGGACCTGGAAAACAGTCTTAGAGATGATGCAAGTGACCCTTGATTTTAAACTTAGACAGTTTTTTACCTATATCAAAGTCGTACATGAGGAAGCTGACCAACAACATAGAATAGAGTTTGTTCCTTTCGGTAGTTTTTAGAAAGCTGAGTGGGGAAGTGGACCTATTTGTAGTCAGGCAGGTCTAGCTTTGCTCCTTCTAGGTGAGAGACACTGAGTGTATCTTTGAACCTCTGCAAGCCTGTTTCTCATCATAAAATGAAAATACGGGCATGCCTCATTTCACTGCGCTTCACTTTATTGCACTTTGCAGGTATCATGTCTTTTACAAATTGAAGGTTTGTGGCAAGACTGTGTCACCCTGTCCCGACAGCATGATTTTTTAATTAAGGTGTGTACATTGTTTTTTACACATGATGCTATTGCACATGTAATAGACTACAGTACAGTATAAATATAAGTTTTATATGCACTGGGAAGCCAAAAAAATTGCAACTCATTTGGCTGGGATATTCACTTTCCTGTGGTGCTCTGGAACCGATCCTGCAGTATCTCCGAGGTATGCCTGTAGTAAGAAGTATTCACAGGGTTGTGTGATGAATGGGCACAGGTAAAAGGTAGCTTATTTTCCCTTTTTCTATTAAACTATTTATTTGATTTAATCTGTTATAAGAAAAAATCCCTCTTAATATAACCTCAGCATCACTAGACTTCACCAGTTTGGGAGTACAAATCATACAAAAACAACAATACATTTTAAAAACCTATTTCTACATGTAGCAAATACAGTAATTTCTGGGTATCACTAGGGATGTGTCTTGTGCTTCTTTCATCTTCATCCAGATCTTTTTCGATGTATACTGCCCAGAGAGATCAACTTGGGGACTACACCTCACCCCTGCCTGCGTCTCCGTGAAACCGCAGTGAGAACAGGTTGGCTGTGCTGAGAACCCCCGAGGTACCGAGACTATAATGCCATCAACGAGCCCAGACGACACAACTGCCTGCTTTGGCTTCAGTGCACCAGAAGCACACCATGTCTGCAGAGAAGATCCTGCTCCACATTTTCTCACTTGATCACTTAGACCACAAACCGCACTACGTGTGTCTGCCTATGGAAAGAGCTTCTTCAGCTTCTTCTTAATCACTCATGGCCCACAGATGAGGATCAGGAAACTCTCTAGTCAAAGGTGCCCTATTCCACACAATTGCAGTCCTAATGCAAACCAATTTCTGCCTATTTCAGACTATCAATTTCCTAGCTCCTTGCAACCACCCAGACTCTTAAATTCAGTTTAGGCTCAGCTGGAACCCTCTGCTGCTGCTAAGTCGCTTCAGTTGTGCGACCCCATAGATGGCAGCCGACCAGGCTCTGCCATCCCTGGGATTCTCCAGGCAAGAACACTGGAGTGGGTTGCCATTTCCTTCTGCAACACGTGAAAGTGAAGTTACTCAGTCGTGTCCGACCCTTTGCGACCCCATGGACTGCAGCCCACCAGGCTCCTCCGCCCGTGGGATTCTCCAGGCAAGGCATGGCAGGCCTCCCTGTCCATCACCAACTCCCAGAGTTCACTCAGACTCACGTCCATTGAGTCAGTGATGCCATCCAGCCATCTCATCCTCTGTTGTCCCCTTCTCCTCCTGCCCCCAATCCCTCCCAGCATCAGAGTCTTTTCCACTCTTCGCATGAGGTGGCCAAAGTACTGGAGCTTCAGCTTTAGCATCATTCCTTCCAAAGAAATCCTAGGGCTGATCTCCTTCAGAATGGACTGGTTGGATCTCCTTGCAGACCAAGGACTCTCAAGAGTCTTCTCCAACACCACAATTCAAAAGCATCAATTCTTCGGTGCTCAGCCTTCTTTACAGTCCAACTCTCACATCCATACATCAGTTCAGTTCAGCCGCTCAGTCATGTCCGACTCTGTGACCCCATGAATCGCAGCATGCCAGGCCTCCCTGTCCATCACCATCTCCCGGAGTTCACTCAGACTCACGTCCATCGAGTCCATGATGCCATCCAGCCATCTCATCTAGGTTGGTCATAACTTTTTTTCCAAGGAGTAAGCGTCTTTTAATTTCATGGCTGCAGTCACCATATCCAGTGATTTTGGAGCCCCCAAAAATAAAGTCTGACACTGTTTGTACTGTTTCCCCATATATTTCCCATGAAGTGATGGGACCGGATGCCATGATCTTCATTTTCTGAATGTTGAGCTTTAAGCCAACTTTTTTGCTCTCGTCTTCACTTTCTGCTATAAGGGTGGTATCACCTGCATATCTGAGGTTCTTGATATTTCTCCCAGCAATCTTGATTCCAGCTTGTTTCCTCCAGTCCAGCGTTTCTCATGATGTACTCTGCATATAAGTTAAATAAGCAGGGTGACAATATACAGCCTTGACGTACTCCTTTTCCTATTTGGAACCAGTCTGTTGTTCCATGTCCAGTTCTAACTGTTCCTTCCTGACCTGCATACAGATTTCTCAAGAGGCAGGTCAGGTGGTCTGGTATTCCCATCTCTCTCAGAATTTTCCACAGTTTATTGTGATCCACACAGCCAAAGGCTTTGGCATAGTCAATAAAGCAGAAGTAGATATTTTTTTGGAACTCTCTTGCTTTTTTCCATGATCCAGCAGATGTTGGCAATTTGATCTCTGGTTCCTCTGCCTTTTCTAAAACCAGCTTGAACATCAGGAAGTTCACGGTTCACGTATTGCTGAAGCCTGGCTTTGAGAATTTTCCTCTAGGTCATAACAAATATTTCACATTCTGATATTCTGATTTTTTACCCACTAGAGGTTTTCTCCCAAAATCAACAGTATAAGACACAGTAAAATGTGTAATACAGGGGCGGTCCTAAGATGGCGGAGGAATAGGATGGGGAGACCACTTTCTCTCCGACAAATTCATAGAAAAAAAAATTTGAACGCTGAGAAAATTTCACAAAACAACTTCTGAATGCTGGCAGAGGACATCAGGCACCCAGAAAGGCAGCCCGTTGTCTTTCAAAGGAAGTAGGACAAAATATGAGAGATAAAAAGAGAGACAAAAGAGGTAGGGACGGAGCTCCGTCCCGGGAAGGGAGTCTTAAAAGAGAGGTTTCCAAACACCAGGAAGCACGCTCACCGGCAGGTCTGTGGGGAGTTTTGGAATCTCAGAGGGCAACATAACTGGGAGGAAAAATAAATAAATAAAACCCACAGATTACGTGCCTAAGGGCAACTCCCAGTGCATCGGCCAAGCAGGGGCTGAACAGGGAGGCGTGGGCTGCATTGTTTAGAGTAAGGACAGGGCCTGAATGCTCTGAGGGCAATCTGAGGGAACTAACGTGAGATAGCAACCCAAACTGCGGGATAGCCAGAGAGAGAGAGAAAAAAAAAGAGACAGAGAGAGAGAACTATCCTGTGAAAAGCCCTAACCTAAGGCACTGCCAGGTCCGCTCACAGAACAGAGGACTGAGCGAATACCAGAGGAGAGCTAGCCGGCTGCAGACCAGCCCATCCCCCGCTGGAGACAGGGAGGCAGGTGGGGACAGCCAGAGCCGGAAAGGGGCAATCTCAGCCCCAGAGATGGCATCCTCTACCAAACTGCAAGCAGGCTCCCAGTTGCTAGCCAAGACTTATTGGGATTCTGGGCGGTTGACATCTGCCAGGAGGGTCGCAGCCAGGGACCAGCTCCCCAGAAGAACCACACGGCACACCTGAGACGGCGCACCCGCTGCCACCCAGGAAACTGAGCTGCTGGGACCAGGGAGGTTATAAGACGCACTCCCCACCTGGGGAGACTGCGCTCGCCAAGCACCTGGTCACCTGAGCTGCTTGGACCTGGGAAGGGCACAAAACACAGACCCAACCGAGTCTGCGCCTTTGTGGAGCACCCAAGAACCAGAACCCGAGCGACTTAGACCTGGGAAGTGCATACAACCCAGGGCTGGCCTCAGATAGTTCCCGGCAGAGCAATCTAGAGCCTGAGAAGTGTACACTGGGAAAGCACATGTGCCATGAGTGGGAGCACCCAGTGTGGCCCAGGCGCTGAGAGCACTCCCCACACATGCCAGTGGTATTTGTTTGCAGTGTTTCTCCCTCCCCACAACATCACTGAACAAGTGAGCCTAAATAAGTGACCACCTTTGCCCCCGTGTGTCAGGGCGGAAATTAGACACTGAAGAGAGCAGCAAACAGAAGGTAAAATAAACAGAGGGAACCGTTTTGCAAGTGACAGGTGCAACAATTAAAACCTCTAGTTAGCACCAACTACACTGGAAGGGGCCTATAGATCTTGAGAAGTATAAGCCGGATCAAGGAACTATCTGAAACTGAACTGACCACACACTGCCTGCAACAGCTCCAGAGAAGTTCCTAGATATACTTTTACTATTATCACTTTTTAAATTTTTAAAAAATGAAAAAAAAAATTTAAGTCCTCTATTACTTCTTTAATTTTCATTTTTATAACCTACTATTAACTTGCAAAAAAAAAGACCCTATTTTTAAAGCAAACTTCATATATATATAATTTTTTTGACTTTTTTTTAATATTGTATTTTTGAGAATCTAACCACTACTCTAGATTTTTAATCTTTGCTTTTGGTATTTGTTATCAATTTTGTACCTTTAAGAACCCAATCTTCAGTACCCATTTTAACTTGGGAGTGTGATTAATGGCTTGATTGCTCTCTCCCACTTTTGAGTCTTTTTTCTCCACCAGGTCGCCTTTTTCTCCTCCCTTCCCCTTCTCTTCTTTACCAAACTCTGTGAATCTCTTTGTGTGTTCCAGACTGTGGAGAACACTTAGGGAACTGATTACTGGCTGGATCTGTCTCTCTCCTTTCGATTCCCCCTCTTCTCCTCCTGGTCACCTCTAACTCCCTCCTTCCTCTTCTCTTCTCCATGTAACTCTGAACCTCTCAAGGTGTCCCTCACTGTGGGAAGCTTTTCATCATTAGTGTTAGTCGCTCAGTCGTACCCGACCCTTTGCGACCCCATGGACTGCAGCCCTCTGTCCGTGAGATTTTCCAGGCAAGGATACTGGAGTGGGTTGCCATTTCCTTCTCCAGGGGATCTTCACAACCCAGGAATCGAACCCGGGTCTCCTACACTGCAGGCAGATTCTTTACCAAGATGTTTCATCATTGGTGCTGTATAGATGGTGAAGTCTTGAGGCTACTGTAGCAATAAGACTGAAAACCAGAGGCAGGAGGCTTAAGTCCAAAACCTGAGAACACCAGAGAACTCCTGACTGCAGGGAACATTAATTAATAAGAGCTCATCCAAAATCCTCCATCCCTACACTGAAAGCAAGCACCACTCAAGAGCCAACAAGTTCCAGAGCAAGACATATCAGGCAAATTCTCAAGCAATGCAGGAACATAGCCCTGAGCTTCAAAATACAGGCTGCCCAAAGTCACATCAAACCCATAGACATCTCAAAACTCACTACTGGACACTTCTTTGCATTCCAGGGAGAAGAAATCCAGCTCCACCCACCAGAACACCAATGCAAGCTTCCCTAACCAGGAAACCTTGACAAGCCACTCATCCAACCCCACCCACAGTGAGTAAACTCCACAATAAAGAGGAACCACAAACTGCCAGAATACAGAAAGGCCACCCCAAACACAGCAATCTAAACAAGATGAAAAGGCAGAGAAATACTCAGCAGGTAAAGGAACAGGATAAGTACCCACCAAACCAAACAAAAGAGGAAGAGATAGGGAATCTACCTGATAAAGAATTCAAAATAATGATAGTGAAAATGATCAAAAATCTTGAAAACAAAATGGAGTTACAGATAAATAGCCTGGAGACAAGGATTGAGAAGATGCAAGAAATGTATAACAAGGACCTAGAAGAAATAAAAAAGAGTCAATAATGAATAATACAATAAATGAGATCAAAACACTCTGGAGGGAACCAACAGTAGAATAATGGAGGCAGAAGATAGGATAAGTGAGGCAGAAGATGGAATGGTAGAAATAAATGAAGCAGAGAGGAAAAAACAAAAAAGAATTAAAAGAAATGAGGACAACCTCAGAGACCTCTGGGACAATGTTAAATGCCCCAACATTCGAATCATAGGAGTCCCAGAAGAAGAAGACAAAAAGAAAGATCATGAGAAAAGACTTGAAGAGATAATAGTTGAAAACTTCCCTAAAATGGGGAAGGAAATAGTCACCCAAGTCCAAGAAACCCAGAGAGTCCCAAACAGGATAAACCTAAGGTAAAACACTCCAAGATACATATTAATCAAATTAACAAAGATCAAACACAAAGAACAAATATTAAAAGCAGCAAGGGAAAAACAACAAATAAAACACAAGGGGATTCCCATAAGGATAACAGCTGATCTTTCAATAGAAACGCTTCAGGCCAGAGGGAATGGCAGGACATACTTAAAGTGATGAGAGAGAAAAACCTACAGCCCAGATTAGTGTACCCGACAAGGATCAAGTATGAAGGAGAAATCAAAAGCTTTACAGACAAGCAAAAGCTCAGAGAATTCAGCACCACCAAACCAGCTCTTCAACAAATACAAAAGGATCTTCTCTAGACAGGAAACACAGAAATGGTGTATAAACTTGAACCCAAAACAACAAAGTAAATGGCAACAAGATCATACTTATCAATAATTACCTTAAATGTAAATGGGTTGAATGCCCCAGCCAAAAGACAAAGACTGGCTGAATGGATACAAAAATAAGACCCCTATATATGTTGTCTACAAGTGACCCACCTCAAAACAAGGGACACATACAGACTGAAAGTGAAGGGCTGGGAAAAGATATTCCACACAAATAGAGACCAAAAGAAAGCAGGAGTAGCAATAATCATATCAGATAAAATAGATTTTAAAATAAAGGCTGTGAAAAGAGACAAAGAAGGACACTACATAATGATCAAAGGATCAATCCAAGAAGAAGATACAAAAATTATAAATATATATGCACCCAACATAGGAGCACCGCAATAAGTAAGGCAAATGCTAACAAGTATAAAAGGGGAAATTAACAGTAACATGATAATAGTGGGAGACTTTAATACCCCACTCACACCTATGCATGAATCACTAAACAGAAAATTAACAGGGAAACACAAACTTTAAATGATACAATGGACCAGTTAGACTTAATTGATATCTATAGGACATTTCATCCCAAAACAATGAATTTCACCCTTTTCTCAAGTGGGAACCTTTTCCAGAATAAATCATATCCTGGGCCATAAAGCTACCCTTGTAAATTAAAAAAAAATTGAAATTATTCCAAGCATCTTTTCTGACCACAATGAAGTAAGATTAGATGTCAATTACAGGAGAAAAACTATTAAAAATTCCAGCATATGGAGGCTGAACAACATGCTGCTAGATAACCAACAAATCACAGACGAAATCAAAAAAGAAATCAAAATATGCATAGAAATGAATGAAAATGAAAACACAACAACCCAAACCCCATGGGACACTGTAAAAGCAGTGCTAAGGGGAAGGTTCATAGCAATACAGGCTTACCTCAAGAAAGAAGAAAAAAGTCAAATAAATAATTTAACTCTATAGCTAAAGCAACTAGAAAAGGAAGAAATGGAGAACCCCAGGGTTAGTAGAAGAAAAGAAATCTTAAAAATTAGGGCAGAAATAAATGAAAAAGAAACATTGGAGACGATAGCAAAAATCAACAAAGCTTAAAGCTGGTTCTTTGAGAAGATAAATAAAATTGACAAACCATTACCCAGACTCATCAAGAAACAAAGGGAGAAGAATCAAATCAACAAAATTATAAATGAAAACAGAGAAATCACAACAGACAACACAGAAATACAAAGGATCATAAACTACTATCAGCAATTATATGCCAATAAAATGGACAACTTGGAAGAAACGGACAAATTCTTAGAAAAGTACAACTTTCCAAAACTGAACCTTTAAGAAATAGAAAATCTTAACAGACCCATCACAAGCATGGAAATAAAAATTGTAATCAGAAATCTTCCAGCAAACAAAAGCCTAGGTCCAGACAGCTTCACAGCTGAATTCTACCAAAAAATTGAGAGAAGAGCTAACACCTACCCTACTTAAAATCTTCCAGAAAATTGCAGAGGAAGTTAAACTTCCAAACTCATTCTATGAGGCCACCATCACCCTAATAGTAAAACCAGACAAAGATACCACAAAAAAAGAAAACTACAGGCCAAAATCACTGATGAAAAAGATGCAAAAATCCTTAACAAAATTCTAGCAAACAGAATCCAACAACATATTAAAAAGATCATACATCTGACCAAGTGGGCTTTATCCCAAGGATGCAAGGATTCTGCAATATCTGCAAATCAATCAATGTAATATACCACATTAACAAATTGAAAGATAAAAACCATATGATTATCTCAATAGATGCAGAGAAAGCCTTTGACAAAATGTAACCTTCATTTATGATAAAAACCCTCCAGAAAGCAGGAATAGAAAGAACATACCTCAACATAATAAAAGCAATTTATGACAAACCCACAGCAAACATTATCCTCAATGATGAAAAACTGAAAGAATTTCCCCTAAAGTAAGGAACACCACAAGGGTGCCCACTCTCACCACTACTACTCAACATAGTTTTGCAAGTTTTGGCCATAGCAATCAGAGCAGAAAAATAAATAAAAGGAATCCAGATGGGAAAAGAAGAAGTAAAACTCTCACTGTTTGCAGATGACATGATCTTCTACATAGAAAACCCTAAAGATGCCATCAGAAAATTACTAGAGCTAATCAATGAATATAGTAAAGTTGCAGGATATAAAATTAACACACAGAAATCCCTTGCATTCCTATACACTAACAATGAGAACATAGAAAGAGAAATTAAGGAAACAATTCCATTCACCATTGAAATGAAAAGAATAAAATACTTAGGAATATATCTACCTAAAGAAACAAAAGACCTATATATAGAAAACTATAAAACACTGATGAAAGAAATCAAAGAGGACACTAATAGATGGAGAAATATACCATGTTCATGGATTGGAAGAATCAATATAGTGAAAATGAGTATACTACTCAAAGCAATCTATAGATTCAATGCAATCCCTATCAAGCTACCAATGGTATTTTGCACAGAACTAGAACAAATAACATCACAATTTGTATGGAAACACAAAAAACCTCGAATAGCCAAAGCAATCTTGAGAAAGAAGAATGGAACTGGAGGAATCAACCTGTCTGACTTCAGGCTCTACTACAAAGCTACAGTCATCAAGACAGTATGGTACTGGCACAAAGACAGAAATATAGATCAATGGAACAAAACAGAAAGCCCAGAGATAAATCACACACCTATGGACACCTTACCTTTGACAAAGGAGGCAAGAATATACAATGGAGAAAAGACAATCTCTTTAACAAGAAGTGCTGAGAAAACTGGTCAACCACTTGTAAAAGAATGAAACTAGAACACTTTCTAACACCACACACAAAAATAAACTCAAATGGATTAATGATCTAAATGTAAGATCAGAAACTATAAAACTCCTAGAGGAAACCATAGGCAAAACACTTCTTGACATAAATCACAGCAGGATCCTCTATGACCCACCTCGCAGAGTAATGTTAATAAAAGCAAAAATAAACAAATGGGACTGAATTAAAATTAAAAGCTTTTGCAGAACAAAGGAAACTATAAGCAAGGTGAAAAGACAGCCTTCAGAATGGGAGAAAATAATAGCAAACGAAGCAACTGACAAAAGAATTAATCTCAAAAATATACAAGCAACACCTGCAGCTCAATTTCAGAAAAATAAACGACCCAATCAAAAAATGGGCCAAAGAACTAAACTGACATTTCTCCAAAGAAGGCATACAGATGGCTAACAAACACCTGAAAAGATGCTCAACATCACTCATTATCAGAGAAAAGCAAATCAAAACCACAATGACATACCATCTCATGCCGGTCAGAATGGCTGCTATCCAAAAGTCTACAAACAATAAATTCTGGAGAGAGAGTGGAAAAAAGGGAACCCTCTTACACTGTTGGTGGGAATGGAAACTAGTACAGCCACTATGGAGAACAGTGTGGAGATTCCTTAAAAAACTGGAAATAGAACTGCCATATGACCCAGCAATCCCACTGCTGGGCACATATGCTGAGGAAACCAGAACTGAAAGAGACACGTGTACCCCAATATTCATCACAGCACTGTTTATAATAGCCAGGACATGGAAGCAACCTAGATGTCCATCAGCAGATGAATAGGTAAGAAAGCTGTGGTACATATACACAATGGAATATTACTCGGCCATTAAAAAGAATACATTTGAGTCAGTTCTGAGGTGGATGAAACTGGAGCCTATTATACAAAGTAAGCCAGAAAGAAAAACACCAATACAGTATACTAACACATATATATGGAATTTAGAAAGATGGTAACGATAACCCTATATGCGAGACAGCAAAAGAGACACAGATGTATAGAACAGTCTTTTGCACTCTGTGGGAGAAGGCGAGGGTGGGATGATTTGAGAGAACAGTATTGAAACATGTATATTATCATATGTGAAACAGATCGCCAGTCCAGGTTCGATGCATGAGACAGGGTGCTCAGGACTGGTGCACTGGGATGACCCAGAGGGATGGGATGTGGAAGGAAGTGGGGGGTGGGAGTGGGGGTGGGGTTCAGGATGGGGAACACATGTAAATCCATGACTGATTCATGTCAATGTATGGCAAAACCAATGCAATATTGTAATTAGCCTCAAATTAAATAAAAAATAAATAAAATGTATTTTTGTTCCAGACTTAAAAAACAAAAAAGGAGTTAGGCATGATTAAAAGTGAGGTTCTTGATTTATCAAGAAGTAAAATGTAGCAGTGATCTTCAACCAGAAACTAAATTATCACTAGATAGCACTGTACTGGATAATTTTAAAAAAATTTTTAGCTCAAGGTTCAACTAACTTATCAAATTAAAAATTCTTTCTTTCAACAGAAAAAGGTAAGATTACATTACTCTTATTTTCAGTTATCTCGTGGCTTTGAAAATAAAAGATATGGTTTAATGGAAAACAAAACAATGACATAATCAAGTTAAACTCTATTTTTAAACTATTCTGATATCTTAAATAACTCTTCTGATATTTTCTAAGCAGAAATAATGATGAATGTCTCTTGTTTACAATACAACAAACAAGTATAGGAACGGAACCTGTGCAGATTTGCACTGTAGCAATTTGACTTAGGTGGAACTACATGTCCCAGAATCCCTGGTCACAAACAGCAACAGGCAGAGTTGGGCAAAAGAGGAATTCACTTCAGATGCCAGAGGAGGAACTGAGGCAGCCATAGGTTTTCTCTTCTTGGTTAGATGTGGTCACAGATACTGACGCTGCCAGTTCCAGCCCATCCTAAAACCCCTCTGGTCCATGTCTAGCTCTTTTTTTCTCAAACACTGAACCAACTGAGCAATAAAGACCCCAGGTTCACACCAGACGGCTGGCAGAAGACACAGAAGTGGCATTCTAGAAGTATTTAATTATGGATGAATAATGTTTAGTAAGCTATAATAATGAAGTAAATGAGTTAAGCTCCTCCTCACACAGTACCTTCAATGTGTTGATAATGTTCTATTAATTTATAGATTTATCAGTTCAGTCGCTTAGTCATGTCTGACTCTTTGCGACCCCATGAATCGCAGCACTCCAGGCCTCCCTGTCCATCACCAACTCCCGGAGTTCACTCAGACTCACGTCCATCGAGTCAGTGATGCCATCCAGCCATCTCATCCTCTGTCGTCTCCCTCTTCTCCTGCCCCCAATCCCTCCCAGCATCAAAGTCTTTTCCAATGAGTCAACTCTTCGCATGAGGTGGCCAAAGTACTGGAGTTTCAGCTTTAGCATAATTCCTTCCAAAGAACACCCAGGGCTAATCTCCTTCAGAATGGACTGGTTGGACCTCCTTGCAGTCCAAGGGACTCTCAAGAGTCTTCTCCAACACCACAGTTCAAAGGCATCAATTCTTCAGCACTCAGCTTTCTTCACAGTCCAACTCTCACATCCATACATGACTACTGGAAAAACCATAGCCTTGACTAGATGGACCTTAGTCGGCAAAGTAATGTCTCTGCTTTTGAATATGCTATCTAGGTTGGTCATAACTTTCCTTCCAAGGAGTAATTTCATGGCTGCAGTCACCATCTGCAGTGATTTTGGAGCCCAAAAAAATAAAGTCTGACACTGTTTCCACTGTTTCCCCATCTGTTTTCCAAGACGTGATCCCATGGGCCAGATGCCATGATCTTCATTTTCTGAATGTTGAACTTTAAGCCAACTTTTTCACTCTCCTCTTTCACTTTCGTCAATACGCTTTTTAGTTCCTCTTCACTTTCTGCCATAAGGGTGGTGTCATCTGCATATCTGAGGTTATTGATATTTCTCCCAGCAATCTTGATTCCAGCTTGTGTATCTTCCAATCCAGCATTTCTCATGATGTACTCTGCACAGAAGTTAAATAAGCAGGGTGACAATACACAGCCTTGACGTACTCCTTTTCCTATTTGGAACCAGTCTGTTGTTCCATGTCCAGTTCTAACTGTTGCTTCCTGGCCTGTATACAGATTTCTCAAGAGGCAGGTCAGGTGGTCTGGTATTCCCATCTGTTTCAGAATTTTCCACAGTTTATTGTGATCCACACAGTCAAAGGCTTTGGCATAGTCAATAAAGCAGAAATAGATGTTTTCCTGGAACTCTCTTGCTTTTTCCATCATCCAGCAGATGTTGGCAATTTGATCTCTGGTTCCTCTGCCTTGTCTAAAACCAGCTTGAACATCAGGAAGTTCATGGTTCTCATATTGCTGAAGTCTGGCTTGGAGAATCTTGAGCATTACTTTACTAGCATGTGAGATGAGTGCAATTGTGCAGTAGTTTGAGCATTCTTTGGCATTGCCTTTCTTTGGTATTGGAAAGAAAACTGACCTTTTCCAGTCCTGTGGCCACTGCTGAGTTTTTCAAATGTGTTGGCATATTGAGTGCAGCACTTTCACAGCATCATCTTTCAAGATTTGAAATAGCTCTACTGGAATTCCATCACCTCCACTAGCTTTATTCGTAGTGATGCTTTCTAAGGCCCACTTGACTTCACATTCCAGGATGTCTGGCTCTAGATGAAAGATCACACCATAGTGATTATCCAGGTCGTGAAGATCTTTTTTGTACAGTTCTTGTGTATTCTTGCCATCTCTTGTTAATATCTTCTGCTTCTGTTAGGTCCATACCGTTTCTGTCCTTTATTGAGCCCATCTTAGCATGAAATGTTCCTTTGGTATCTCTAATTTTCTTGAAGAGATCTCTAGTCTTTCCCATTCTGTTGTTTTCCTCTATTTCTTTGCATTGATCGCTGAAGAAGGCTTTCTTATCTCTTCTTGCTATTCTTTGGAACTCTGCATTCAGATACTTATATCTTTCCTTTTCTCCTTTGTTTTTCACTTTTCTTCTTTTCACAGCTATTTGTAAGGCCTCCCCAGACAGCCATTTTGCTTTTTTGTATTTCTTTTCCATAGGGATGGTCTTGATCCCTGTCTCCTGTACAATGTCATGAACCTCATTCTATAGTTCATCAGGCACTCTATCAGATCTAGTCCCTTAAATCTATTTCTGACTTCTACCGTATAATCATAAGGCATTTGATTTAGGTCATACCTGAATGGTCTAGCACTTTCCCCTACTTTCTTCAATTTAAATCTGAATTTGGTAATAAGGAGTTCATGATCTGAGCCACAATCAGCTCCTGGTCTTGTTTTTGTTGACTGTATAGAGCTTCTCCATCTTTGGCTGCAAAGAATATAATCAATCTGATTTCGGTGTTGACCGTCTGGTGATGTCCATGTGTAAAGCCTTCTCTTGTGTTGTTGGAAGAGGGTGTTTGCTATGACCAGTGCATTTTCTTGGCAAAACTCTATTAGTCTTTGCCCTGCTTCATTCCACATTCCAAGGCCAAATTTGCCTGTTACTCCAGGTGATTCTTAACTTCCTACTTTTGCATTCCAGTCCCCTATAATGAAAAGGACATCTTTGGGGATGTTAGTTCTAAAAGGTCTTGAAGGTCTTCATAGAACCGTTCAACTTCAGCTTCTTCAGCATTACTGGTTGGGGCATAGACTTGGATTACTGTAATATTGAATGGTTTGCCTTGGAGATGAACAGAGATCATTCTGTCATTTTTGAGATTGCATCCAAGTACTGCATTTCGAACTCTTTTGTTGACCATGATAGCTACTCCATTTCTTCTGAGGGATTCATGCCCGCAGTAGTAGATATAATGGTCATCTGAGTTAAATTCACCAATTCCAGTACATCGTTGATTCCTAGAATGTCGACATTCACTGTTGCCATCTCTTGTTTGACCACTTCCAATTTGCCTTGATTCATGGACCTGACATTCCAGGTTCCTATGAAATATTGCTCTTTACAGCATCAGACCTTGCTTCTATCACCAGTCACATCCACAGCTGGGTACTGGTTTTGCTTTGGCTCCATCCCTTCATTCTTTCTGGAGTTATTTCTCCACTGATCTCCAGTAGCATATTGGGCACCTACTGACCTGGGGAGTTCCTCTTTCAGTATCCTATCATTTTGCCTTTTCATACTGTTCATGGGGTTCTCAAGGCAAGAATACTAAAGTGGTTTGCCATTCCCTTCTCCAGTGGACCACATTCTGTCAGACCTCTCCACCATGACCCGCCCATCTTGGGTTGCCCTGCAGGCATGGCTTAAGACATTGAATTAGACAAGGCTGTGGTCCTAGTGTGATTAGATTGACTAGTTTTCTGTGAGTATGGTTTCAGTGTGTCTGCCCTCTTTTGCCCTCTTGCAACACCTACCATCTTACTTGGGTTTCTCTTACCTTGGGCGTGGGGTATCTCTTCACGGCTGCTCCAGCAAAGCGCAGCTGCTGCTCCTTACCTTGGATGAGGGGTATCTCCTCATTCAAATCTACCCATAGATTTATAGGGTATTTGTATACCCTTTTCCATGTATCAAACATTACGTAACTTTTTTTTAAGGGCAATCAGTGATATTAAACATCTGGAGATATTCAAGTAAGTTGAGACCACAATGCCTGAACAAAACAGTGAGCTAAGAAATGCATCTCCACCATTTCTTTAATATTTACCAAATTATCATTCAGCAGTTTCATTCACTGTCCATGAAAACCCTCCATCTGTAGTCAGCTATCTTTAACAGTCAACCAAACTCCTGCATTTGATAGCTAACCACCAAGATGATTTCTTAGTCTGTTTTATTTTCAGAAGTGAAAAAGTAGATCTAGTGCTGGCACCAATGACAAAGATACACAACAGGCTCAATATTCTGTGTTAGAAAGAGTTGATCAGTTAAATTATCTTCACACTGGTATCAGCCTGATTCAACTCCCTTAACATCTGAGTTACCACAAGGTAATGAAACGAAACATCAGAGAAAATAAGAAATATAACTGCTAGTTCACTTTTGCGGATTAAAAAAATCAAGATTCAAAAAAAATGTGTAATACAAATTTATTCTGTGGCATTTTCCTCATTAAAGATATTTTTAAATTGATTAAATAGATCAATATTTCATGAAAAATAAATACCTATTATAAGAATTTAGATAATACCTGTAATATACATGATTTGACCCTGAGTATCCATTTTTTTCCTTTCAAACATCATTTTTAAAAAAATAACATGAAAATGATAAGGACTGCTGCATTCTTCATGTATCCTGTGTCTCATAAATTTTAATTCAGCTGCCAGTTCTTTTGTCCACTATACATGTTAATGGTATTTGCTTCTGGTTTTGGATGGGAAGAGCATCCATTTTCTGTTTAACAGTGATATTTAGGTCTTCTTTCTCTGCTTCAAGAAAATTCTTCATGCTGAGTTTGAATAGTAATCGAGGGTCTGGTCCCGAAAGTGGTGGGCAATTACAGGTCTCTCTAATTTTGAGAGCCTATAAAGAAAGAATACAATACAAAATATATACACACATATAAATTAATTAAAACAATGAAAAATAAGAATACATTCTGTATTTCTGCAATAAAGGAATCTTAAATACAACATGTAAAAGAGAACATATGTAAATTCATAGTAAATAGTCATATTTACGTGATTTATCCATACAATAAGGTATGTGCAAAGAACAACTGTATTTGCAATGACTGCCCACTGTCTTGTTGGGGATAAACAAGGCTTCTTGAAGGTATCTCTATGATTTGTCAAACTTGAGCCAATCCTGAGAATAATATTCCGATCAAAAAGATCTGAAGACTCAGAGACTTTTTTCAAGAGAGAAAAAAAAAAAAAAAAGATGTGAACACACTGAAAGAAGATATACATAAGTGGGACAGTCTGGGGTGGAAATGATGCTAGTAACCTAGACAAGTAAGCAAATCAAAATCACAACACCTTTTAACTCCAGGGAAAATAAAATGCTGCAGGAAAAAGAAAAGTAAGCATAGTATACAAATGGCTCAGCTGTGATTAGTGTTTACAGTATTTAAAAAATCTATCTTTATCTAACCAAAAGGAGGAGAGCTATATTCATGCCTGTGTATGCACAGGATGTGACAGTGGTCAGAGAGACCTTAATTCTCATCCTCTATGGGGAGAAAAGAAACATATAATACCCAACACCAAAAAGTTAGGAAGTAGCCATATAAGCATGTTCCACGGGCATGGTAGGAAATACTGAAAGAACCAATTTATAGAGTTGCAGTTACCCTTGAAACTGGAAGCATGATAGGGAGACTGCTGCTTCACATACTAGCCTCAGAGAACTAGTACCTACTTCTTTAAAGCAGGTACATGGATGACTTTAAAACATGAAAACCAAAATAGAAATTTTTTAAGAGAAGAAAGTCTTGATTCTTAAGGGATTTTGAAAGAAACATATTTGAGGGAAAAAATTAGTCTTTTACCGCTTCTAAATCTTGGATAGTGGTGCACATTAAGGGAAGAGAAGCAGGGAAGGGGATTTGAGAATCCCTTAGAAGAATCCCTTAGAAGCAAGAATCCCTTAGAGGAAACGGAGTAGCCCTCATAGTCAATGAAAGAGTCTGAAATGCAGTACTTGGGTACAGTCTCAAAAATGACAGAATGATCTCTGTTCATTTCTAAGGCAAACCATTCAATATCACAGTAATCCAAGTCTATGCCCCAACCAGTAATGCTGAAGAAGCTGAAGTTGAACGATTCTATGAAGACCTAACAGACCTTCTAGAAATAACACCCCCAAAAGATGTCCTTTTCATTAAAGGGGACTGGAATGCAAAAGCAGAGGTCAAGAAATATCTGGAGTAACGGGCAAATTTGGCCTTGGAATACAAACGAAGCAGGGCAAAGACTAACAGGGTTTTGCCAAGAGAATGCACTGGTCATAGCAAACACCCTCTGCCAACACCATAAGAGATGACTCTACACATGGACATCACAAGATGGTCAATAATGAAATCAGATTGATTATATTCTTTGCAGCCAAAGATGGAGAAGCTCTATACAGTCAGTAAAAACAAGACTGAGAGTTGCCTGTGCCTCAGAACTCCTTACTGCAAAATTCAGACTTAAACTGAAGAAAGTAGGGAAAACCACTAGACCATTCAGGTATATGACCTAAATCAAATCCCTTCCGATTATACAATGGAAGTGACAAACAGAGTCAATGGATTAGATCTGATAGACAGAGTGCCTGAAGAACTATGGACGGAGGTTCATGACATTGTACAGGAAGCAGTGATCAAGACCATCCCTAAGAAAAAGAAATACAAAAAGGCAAAATGGTTGTCTGAGGAGGCCTTACAAATAGCTGAGAAAAGAAGAGAAGCTAAAGGCAAAGGAGAAAAGGAAAGATATACCCATTTGAATGCAGAATTCCAAAGAATAGCAAGGAGAGATAAGAAAGCCTTCCTGAGTGACCAATGCAAAGAAACAGAAGAAAACAATAAAATGAAAAAGACTAGAGATCTCTTCAAGAAAATAAGAGATACCAAGGGAACTTTTCATACAAAGATGGGCACAATAAAGGACAGAAATGATATGGACCTAACAGAAGCAGAAGATATTAACAAGAGATGGCAAGAATAAACATATGAACTATACAAAAAAAGATCTTCATGACCCAGATAACCACAGTGGTGTGATCACTCACCTAGAGACAGACATCCTGGAATGTGAAGTCAAGTGGGCCTTACTTAGGAAGCATTACTACAAACAAAGCTAGTGGAGGTGATGGAATTCCAGTGGAGCTATTTCAAACCCTAAAAGATAATCCTGTGAAAGTGCTACACTCAATATGCCAGCAAATTTGGAAAACTCAGCAGTGGCCACAGGACTGGAAAAGGTTAGTTTTATTCCAATCCCAAAGAAAGGCAATATCAAAGAATGCTCAAACTACTGCACAATTGCACTCATCTCACATGCTAGTAAAGTAATGCTCAAAATTCTCCAAGCCAGGCTTCAACAGTACGTGAACTGTGAATATCCAAATGTTCAAGCTGGTTTTAGAAAAGGCAGAGGAACCAGAGGTCAAATTGCCAACATCTGTTGGATCATAGAAAAAGCAAGAGAGTTCCAGAAAACCTTCTACTTCTGTTTTATTGACTGCAGCAAAGCCTTTGACTGTGTGGATCATAAGAAACTGGAAAATTCTGAAAGAGTTGGGGATGCCAGACCACCTTACCTATCTCCTGAGAAATCTGCATGCAGGTCAAGAAGCAACTGTTAGAACTGGATATGGAACAACAGACTGGTTCTAAATCAGGAAAGGAGTTCATCAAGGCTATATATCGTTACCCTGCTTATTTAACTTATATACTGAGTACATCAAGCCAAATGCTGGCCTGGATGAAGCATAAGCTGGAATCAAGACTGCTGGGAGAAATACCAATAACCTCAGATATGCAGATGACACCACACTTATGGCAGAAAACGAAAAAGAACAGAAGAGCCTCTTGATGAAAGTGAAAGAGAGTGAAAAAGTTGGCTTAAAACTCAACTTTCAGAAAACTAAGATCATGGCATCTACTCCCATCACTCCATGGCCAAATAGATGGGGAAACAATGGAAATAGTGACAGACTTTCTTTGGGGGGGCTTCAAAATCACTGCAGATGGTGATGGCAGCCATGAAATTAAAAGATGATTGCTCCTTGGAAGAAAAGTTATGACCAAGCTAGACAGAATATTAAAAAGCAGAGACATTACTTTGCCAACAAAGGTCTGTCTAGTCAAAGCTATGGTTTTTCCATATAAGAGTTGGACTATAAAAAAAAAGCTGAGTGCCAAAGAATTGATGCTTTTGAACTGTGGTGTTGAAGACTCTTGAGAATCCCTTGGACTGCAAGGAGATCCAACCAGTCAATCCTAAATAAAATCAGTCCTGAATGTTCATTGGAAGAACTGATGCTGAAGCTGAAACTCCAGTACTTTGGCCACCTGATGCAAAGAAGTGACTCACTGGAGAAAACTCTGACACTGGGAAAGGTTGAAGGCAGGAGGAGAAGGGGACAATAGAAGATGAGGGCTAAATGGCATCTCCAACTCGAAGGACATGAGTTTGTGTAAGCTCCGGGAGTTGGTGATGGACAGGGAGGCCTAGCGTGCTGTAGTCCATGGGGTCGCTAGGGGTGGGACATGACTGAGAGACTGAACTGAACTGAACATTTCATTAGGTCTCACTGATAAAATAATGACCTGGAGGGGTGGAGGGAAGACCTAGAGGACAGGACCTGAGGGAAGAAGTAACTCAGGTATCCAGAAGAAGAAAATTCCAAAATGCAGCAGTGAGTGCCAGAACCTGAGATGGGAGAGTCATGTTCCAGACAGTGAGGAAGCCAGGACAGCTGCAGCAGAGTGGGTATGTGGCAGGTGCAGATCGTGCGGGATCTCATGGGTCAGGGAAGGGATCTGGGTCTTCCTCTGAAGGCACCTGCTTCTGACATCTGTGGGGTCCATGGCAAGAATGCAAACGGAGGCTCAGACACCATATATTTAAATATCTAAAATGACTACACAAAAATGTTCTGTTCTACTCTGAGGAACAGACAATCAAAATGACGATGATGGCCAAACACAAAATTAGCATCCTTGAATTTCACTGTAAGGTTACAGGGAGCCTACCCTGGCTGCTGCCACTGGCCTGCTGTCCACTCCCTTCTCCCACCACTGCCCACCTGGCACTACGAAGAACCTTGTGTGCACGTGTCCAAGGGAAGAGGTCCACACAGGCCCCGGAAACAGACTCCAAAGGATCTGGGTGAGGAATTCCACTATCCCAAATGATGACAGCATAGGTTCTTAAAAGGGACTATTCCCTTAGGTCTCACAGGAGAGGAGGGCATACAACCAGAGGCAAGTCAGAAAAGGGTCTTTTTAAATGGCTGAGGCCAGGGCAAGAGCTTGGGTCTAGGACTCTGACTCTGAATGAGGCTGTGAGTTACCAAAATAAAGAGGAAAAAGCACTGAAGTGAAATTCTTTGGTGACAGAGGTCTTGTCTGAATTTTCTTTGTATCTCACAATATGACAGAATGTGATATGTACTCAGCGTTAAGTAAATGTTTGTTAAACTGAACTGAAAAAAGAAAAACAATGTTTCCCAGCTACAGCACTAAAGTAAACAGAAATTCAGACCCTCAGCCAAATGGTGACCTACTGTCCAAACAAGGATACCTTTGAGAGTGAAAGGAAATGCTATTTAAGTAAGATTTACACCAAGACATCAGGCACAAACTGAGACTGTCCTGGCAAACCTGGGACATACTACTCTTGCTTTAACTCCTTTATAACCAGGCTGATGTTCCTTCCCAAGTGAGAAGCCCAAGGCCTTCCCAGGTGTCAGTAAAGGCCCTAGCGTGGGGTTCAGCAGGTAACAGGTGGTACAACTGAGTTTAACAATGAGAGATGTGAAAAAGCGAACAAAGAGAAGAGAATACCATCTCCAATAGTCTTTTATATTCAGTAAAAGCTCTTCTCTTTCCCTTACTCTACTCAACACTTTTGCCTTCAACAGAAACCTAGAACACAATACTGAGTCAAGTGCTAGGTACACCCGAATCAGAACAAACAGGCATGATCCCTGCCCTCAAGCAATTCACTTTGCATTTCCCCATTACTGGGCTTGTGAATAGTTTCCATAGTTTTGTTTTATGTGGCTTTTATAAGTTACCCTGCTATGAAAATCTTTGTTTAAAAAAAAAAAAAGATGTTATTTTCTAACCTCCAGTTGGGAAGGGAAATACCCCAAAATAAAATGATCTGATCAAAAGCATAAGAACAGAGTGTAATTTTTGTGATACAGGACCAGACTGCTTTCACCAGGAAGGGTTTATCACCTTATAATGTCATCAGCATACAATCATATCTGACCTAATCCATTTAAGAGTGCATGATTTCTATCTAGATAACCACATAATTTCAAACCTCAGAATTCTTAGAAATCATGCGTTAAATTTTACAGAGAAGAAAACTGAACCCTAGAGAGGAAACAAAACACTGCCTACTATTTGTTTACTTACTTGTAATTGCCAGAGCTTGGAAGCAACCAGGATGCCCTTTGGTAGGTGAACAAGCAGACAACAGAATATTATTCAGCACCAATAAGAAAAATCTTCAAGCCATAAAAAGCCATAGAGAAACCTTAAATGTGTGTTTTTAAGAGGGGAAGAAAAAGCCAATCTGTAAAGGCTACATAGTGTGTGATTCCAGTTATATATGTGACATTCAGAAAAATGCAAAACTATGGAGACACTAAAAAGATCCTTGTTTGTTAGGGGGCAGGAGGGAGACAAGGATGAAGAGAGCAAAGAGTATTTTTAGGGTAATGAAACCTACACTATGTAGTACTATAAGGATAAATACATGTCATTATACATTTGTCAAAACACCACCAAATGTACAACTAAGAGTGAACCCTAATGTAAACTGTGGACTTTGGCTATAATAATGGTGGCCATGTACGTTCATCTACTGTAACAAATGTACCACTCTGGTGCAGGATTTTGATAGAGGGAGAGGATGTGCCCACATGGAAGCAAGAGGTAGATGGGAAATTGTACCTTCCATTCAATTTTGTTATGAACCTAAGATGTGTCTTAAAAACAAAACTATCTTTTTCAAAAGCTGGCATGGAAGTAATCCAAGGCGGCACTAGTGGTAAAGAACCCGTTTGCCAATGCAGGAGACGTAAGAGATGAGGTTTGATCCTGGATTGGGAAGATCTCCTGGAGAAGGGCATGGCAACCCACTCCAATATTCTTGCCTGCAGAATCCCATGGACAGAGGCGCCTGGCAGGCTACAGTCTAAGGGGCCTCAAAGAGTCAGATATGACTGAAGCCACTTAGCACAGCACAGCACATGGAAAAGCAAAAAGGTTTAGAAAAAAGGAATTAGAACCCAGTTTTGTTGTTTCGTTTTTTATACTTCTGCATTACATGTACTAATGGTTTTTCTTTCTTTTTTTTGCACATTATGTTTCCTGAGTAATCCTTTACTGAACAAAACGAACTTCAGCAACATCTGAGCTACATTTCCTTAACTGCTGGAAAAACTATATATACTTCATAAAGGTTTATATTAGTATTTCTTCACACGTCAACTGTTTTTCTCCTCTACCTATCAAGCAGAATCCTGTTACAGACCACATATATTTTCATCAAGTCTTCATCTGTTTTGCATAGTAAGATTTTTATCACATATGTTGGTAAAACATTCTTTTTTTCACTTTCCTTTCCACACTTATTTTATTATGCTTTGTGGTATCAACACTTTTTATTTTTTATAAACTCAAATCTATCTTATTTAATATGCCTTCCTCTCTTGAAGGAAGCAATGCTTTCCTACTATGTAACTAGAATATGCTTTTTCCCTTACTTTGTTTTCTGTATTTAAATCCATGCACTGCACATAATAGTACTTAATAAATGCGGGCTGAATTTTAAACAAACATTTATAGAACACAAGCTATGAATAAATCATTATGATAAATGTCATAGGAAAAACATTCTTCAGAGTTTTTACCGCCTAAGAGAACGCAGGAATGTATTCACATAAGAATATACAGCTCTAAGAACCCCATGGAAGACCTAGCATTAAATATGGGATTAGCCAGCCTAAAGATTTCCACTAGGAGTGAAAGAAACTAACATTCACCATTCATTTTCTATGTGTCTTGCCCTGTGCCAGGTGTTTTATCTAAATTGGTGTTATGATATGAACTACTTTGAAATCCTGGGCTCAGTGTTAAATACTTACCATTAAAGTATCTTATAGTGGAAGGAGGGAAGGAGAAAGTTTCCCTTTCTTAGGCCAAGAGGGAAAGAGGTGTGATCTTCCACACAAATACATAAAACATTCATTAAACATCCAGGAGAGACTGCTATCTCAGTTTCCTTCTCACATCTCTTTATGTCTCTTGTATTGGAAGGCAGGCTCTTTACTACTAGCACTACCTGGGAAGCCACCAGGGCTTCCCCGGTGGCTCAGATGACAAAGAATCCACCTCATCCCTGGGTTGAGAAGATCCTCTGGAGAAGAAGGGAATGGCTACCCACTGCAGTATTCTTGCCTGGAGAACCCCTTGGACAGAGGAGCCTGGTGGGCTGGAGTCCACAGGGTTGCAAAGAATTGGACACAACTGGAGCAACTAAGCACGCATGCAGTAAAGAAGAAAATAAACATTCATTTCCAAGCATTTAATTTATAATGTCCATTAAATCTTATTTTTGTACTATTCAACTCAATTCTCTGTTAATTTCTTTACGTGATCTCTGGTTTTCTAAGAAGAGCAGGGTGCAAGCTATAATCACAATCCTATATATTGCTAAATAGCAAGCTAAACTATATATTTTATCTAATTCTCAAGCATCAGTGGATTTGGAAAGTTCACTACTGCTACTGAGTACTTCACTGACACTTTGTTGCATGTGTTTCATTTATTAAGGGATCTTTCATCATAAAAGGGGTTTCCCAGGTAGTGCAGTGGTAGGGAATCTGTCTGTCAATGCAGGACATGTGGATTTGATCCCTGGGTCAGGAAGATCCCATGGAGTAGGAAAGTGCAACCCACTCCAGTATTCTTGCCTGGAAAATTCCATGGACAGTGGAGCCCGGTAGGCTACAATCTATGGAGTCAAAAAGAGTCAGACACGACTGAGTGAGCACACACTATCTTAAAAGCAAGAAAAGTTGGTTTGGCTAGATACCACAGCAAAATGTATTCAATCCACTGGCTTTTGTTCGGTTGGTTTTGTTCCATTCCCCTCTAAACTCTTACACTTCTCCAAAGTCTGAAAAGTAAGATCCAAAGTCTCTTTAAGTGTTTTTAAAATTTCTCTTTATACCATGGCATCTTGTAAAAGCCTGTCTTTGCAATGAAGGGCAAACATTTGATAAATGTATGTATCTAGGTCTGTTCACGTCAGGTTTCTCTTGCATGATGCTCTGGGATTCTTCTAAAAACTCATCCTGAGAAACGTTATCTAAATTAAAAATGTGACACAGAAACAAGTTAAAGAAATGTCTTTTGTCTTGTCGAAAGACAAAACAAATGACCCTTATCACTGTTATATGCAGCTTGGATTTCCTTGTGTCTTCAATACGCTTCCATTTTTAAACACCTTTTTTAGCTTCGGATGTTCTAATTTGGATGTGCTATGTATGTCGCTCTATCTCCGAGCATCAATAAGTCTTTGCTCTGGAGCATCAATTCTGCTCTTTGCAATAGCTGCTCTGCAGTATTCACAAGTAAAGAAACTTTTTGAAGTGGGTGTGTCTTACATTTGTAAAGTCATTCTTTCCATGTAGCTGAATCAGCCTTATCATGCAGCTTTACATGGTGCTGCCTCTGCATATGCTCACTAGCTAAGTTGTGTCCAACTCTTTTGTGACCCCATGGACTGCAGCACTCCAGGCTCCTCTGTCCATGGGATTTCCCAGGCAAGAATACTGGAGTGAGTTGCCATTTCCTCCTCTAGGGGATCTTCCTGCCCCAGGGATCAAACCCAAGTCCTCTGCATTGGCAGGCAGACTATTTACCACTTGAGCCACCAGGGAAGCATCTCTGATGAAGTTAATTTTTTAAATTAGCTTGAGATTTGAGATTTGGTTTTTTTTTTTTTTTTTTTTTTTTTAGTTTTTCTATTATTTAAAGCTTATCTTATTTGAGGAAAATGGGCATTTGGGGGGCTTTGGTTTTTGTCGTTAATGCTAGATTTAGTTGAGATGAAGATCTTCATGGTATTATTAGTGGAAGACTCTCAGACACTACCTATTTATTAAATATCAATACAATTATCTGTGACCAACCTTCCTTTCAACTCTTATGTACTCATCATCATTGTGATTTAAAAGAAAAAAAAATTCTCCTACCTACGTCTTAAATCTACTCTTCAATAGGAGAAAAATGTGCCTGCAACATCTTTTGTTCCATTAGAGCTGACTTGGCTGTTCTGAGTTCCTTCTTCACTGTTCTGCATAGGCAGATTCCTCCTAAAGACACACGGGGCTTACCTGCTGGCTCAGACAGTAAAGAATCTGCCTGCAATGCAGGAGACCTGGGTTTGATCCCTAAGTTGGGAATAGGCCCTGGAGAAGGAAATGGCTACCTATCCACTCTCGTATTCTTGCCTGGAGAATTCCGTGGACAGAGGAGCCTGGTGGGCTCCAGTCCATAAAGTCGCAAAGAGTCGAACACGACTGAAGCGACTAACACTTTCACTTTCTGAAGACACCATCAGCTTAGCCTTTTGAGAGAGAGGAGGATATTTCTTCAATTAAAAACACTTCTCAGGTTGCTGAAGAACTGGATCTTTGGCAGAGTGCCATATCACCACCTCACAATCATTTGCTGGCTATGAGAGGGAAAACCACATTCCCAAAGGAGGGGTTATGGTATCACCCTCCAGACCCCCTGATCAAATGTGACATCACTGGACATGGAGCAGCCAGATTAAAAGACTCCTGATGTGAAGGCATATGAAGTATAACTGCACCCCCTATAAACTATTCTTGCCAAAAGTTAACTTCCACTTATAAGCATACAGAGAAAGAAGCTGGTCAAGGCCACAAAGAAACAATCAGATAAATCTAGAATGTGGGTCTAAATTTATTCAACACATCCATAACATGTTTAGAAACAAACAAAACAAAGGGCAGGGAGACTGTTCTAAAATCACAGACTTAAGGGACGAAGCAGGGAAATGCTATATGGATTTGCTGGATCATGATTTGAATAAACTAATTATAGAACTATATTTGGGGGCCATATTTGAGTATATAAAGGATATTTAACTTTATTAAGGGGAAATTACTTAATTTTCTTAGCTATGATGATGGTATGATTACAGAAGAAAACAGTACTACTTTCTAAAATGCACAGTGAAGTATTAGGAGGGAAAGCCCTCATGTTGTAAGTTCTGCATTAAAATACTTCAGGGTAAAGAAATAAGAAAAGGGGCAAATGAAGCAAATGTATGAAAAGTTAATACTACTGAATGTGAGTGAAAATGGGGGTTCATTAAGTTATTTAAATTATTCTCTATCTTTATATATGTTTTAACATTTTTACCATCAAAAATAAAACTAAAAATCTTTTCTTAAAAAAAAAAAAACCTTTTTTTTTTCTATCTTCACTTTTCCTTTGTCATTTTTACACTTCTGTAACTTCAACCTTGATTTTGCATCAATATCTTTTAATTCTAAATGGCTCATGAGAGGTTTAAATGTTTTCCCTGAAATATGAAAGCAGTCCCTTTACATCCTCTGAATTTCCAACTCTCTTCCTTAATTTCTGAAGGTAAGCATATACTTTTCAAAAGACCTGAAATTTTAGTATCAATAACCTCAGTGCTAAAACTCACTAGAAACAAATTTAAGAGAAAATAATGAGAATAAGAAGGTTACCACTTCAAGGAACAGGAAATACAACAGAAAACACAATACCATGTGTGGCTACTTAAAAATACCCAGAAAACTTGTTTTTTATTAGTCTGACAGGACGATCTGATCTGGGGTCTACTTGAAAGGTTAACAGAAGACAACAGGAAACAAAGAGAAAAACTGTGAAAGAATGTGAAATGGGTAGTAAAAGATCATTTGGGGTCCTGCCAAGTGCATCCTTGGGTATTATCTCTGTCTTTCATGGCCTTAGAGCTATTTTACCACACTGTAAGTTGTGGAAAACTTTAAACACTGTAAATGATACTTGTCCACAGAAAAGGAAATGAACTGTATCTGGTATTACATATCAAGTAAAACAGCAATTACATATGCATAAAAAATAAACTAAGTTCAAAAAAGAAAAAGGAAAGAGAACAGGAAAAAAATTAACACCAAAGAAGCCTCATGGTTAGGCTAAAAGCCTCCTTTGAAAATAGAAACCAAGACATTTCAAGGGGAAAAAAAAAATCACCTCCATTTTTTTAAACATGTTTTTCTAAAAATATCATTACTTTTCTCCCCTTTCCTCCCAAAAGCAATTTTTTTCTAATAGCCCATTCATTTCAGCCTCAAGTAGATACACATCAAATGCACAATATTTTTTTAAGGTTTTAGACAATGGTACTGTCAGGCTTACTGGTTTTATATGATTCAGAGGCCAATTCAATTACAGTAGCTGCTATGATATTTGCCTTCTCCTCAACACTCTTCATGTCAGACAAAATGAAATTCTGTAAGGTGAACAGTATGTTTGTGTACATTGGCCAACAACGACATTTCACTTCAATGTTAAACACCCTCATATTTTCTCCTTATGAGACGTATAATATTAATGATTTATGCATTTACTTTGTCCAATTATAAATATGTAAGAATGATTTACACGTGAGTTAAAACCCCCAGCTTCCTGAAAGTTTAAAGAATCTGAAATAAAATGAGATTAAAATGAATGCATTTATGGTCTGCCACTGAGTGATTCTTGTACCTAAAAATTAAATGTAGTAAATTTGAAACTCAAGATTTAAAAAACAGTTTACAAATAAAGCTGACATGGAAAGTTCTAAGAGTATTAAAAAATAAATCCTTTTCAAAATTATAATAACGTAACCCCAAACAACTAGTAATTCCAAATTAAATGCTTTCCCTATATACTCTATTATTCTCTATCCCCTTCCCCATGCCAAGGAAAGGATGACAGAGAGTTGGTGAGAGAAGAAATATAAAAAAATTTAGTATAAATGCTTTCAGTTGTCAAATAAATCCTTCAAGTAAATTTCAACCCCAGGTTATTATACAGTTTTTCTTATTAACATCTATTCATATAGTATAATGATACTTACAGAAAAAAATTAAATAAGATATCTCTTTCAAGGACTATGTATGGTATATATAAATTTAAAATTTGAATTTAATTTTAAAATTGTTATACTATTAAACATCAACAGGTTGATATAACATCTGTTCTTCAATTTTTCACCCAAGTTGTTATGGTAACGGAATATGTGGGGTATGTGTTTCCTAAATTTAACTGATCATTTCAAGTAAATAAAATTATAACATACTGTATCATTAACTACAAATAATATCATTACTATAACTCTTTATTTATCCTTTTTAAATACTAGTGGATCACAGGACTATATTTAACTAAAGGCATTTACACATGCATTATCTAAGCATTCACATTTTTTAAAAAAGCAAGGATATTTTTTTCCAATTTGGAGGCTTGATTTAGAAACTGAACACAAAAAGGAACTGGCTTATTTTCTGAACAATCTACTAAACTAAAACACTCCAAAATTACATGATCATCCTGTTTTGTAGGAGCTGTAGATCACACTCTTTGCAAATACAACACAGATCCTGTTACTCCTCTAGTCCTCAGCTCAAAACACTCCACTGAGGCTCTCTCCAGTCATGTCTGACTCTCTGTGACCCTACTGACTGTAGCCCACCAGGCTCCTCAGTCCGTGGAATTCTCAGGCAAGAATACTGGAGTGTGTTGCTACGCCCTCCTCCAGGGGATCTTTCTGACCCAGGGATGGAACCCGAGTCCCCTACAACTCCTGCACTGCAGGCAGACTCTGTATCACTGAGCCATCAGGGAAGCCCCCACTGCTGCTCTGTCTCTGAGCAAAACCTAGCTCCCCACCTTTTTTTTTTTCAGTGGCCTATAAAACCTGCTTCCTCCACCTTCCCTCGTTTAACCCCAAGTGGCTACACTGGTTTCTTTGCTGGTCCTCAAACATAGCTGGCTCACTCCTGCTCAAGGACTTGTACTTACTATTCCCTCTGCCTGGACAGCTCCTCCTCCCAGGAAGCCACATGACTCACTCTTTCCCTTATTTCAAGTCTTCCTTCAAATACCTTCTTCCCAGTGAAACCTTCTCTGACCCAACCCCAATTCACACAGCTGTTCCAGCAACCATGACTACCTCTGCTCACACATGACCTATCTGCTATGGAATGAACTGTGTCATCCGGGAATGCATATGTTGAGCCTCTAATTCCCAATGTGATGGTATTTAGAGATGCGGCCTCTGGGAGGTAACGTTTAGATGAGGTCATGAGGGTATGACCCTTGTGATGGAACAGTGCCTCCTAAGAGGAAGAGACACAAACAGCAATCACTCTTTCTATACCATGCGGGACACAGCAAGAAGACAGCTATATACAAGACACGGAGAGAGACCTCACCAGAAACTGAGCTGGCCAGAGCCTTATTATTGAACTTCCAGCCCTCAGAATTGAGAAAAGTGTATTTCTGCTGCTTAAGGCAGAACCCTGATCTTGTACTTTTAGTCTTCAAATCTGTGAATGAATTAATTTCTGTTGCTTAAGCTACCAAGTCTATGGATTTTGTTATGGCAGCCCAAGATAATACACAATTCCTCCTTCTTTATGTCCCTCCCTTACACTTCTTACTGACTAACATACAATATATTGGTGATTTGTTCTGTATATTACTAACTTATTCTATTCACTGTCTCTCACCCTTTACTGCCAAATAAACTTCCTGAGGGCAGGCGGTTTTGTCTATTTTGGTCACAACACCTACAATACCTATAATCTAGCACGTAAGAGGTAATAAATATTTGTTGAAAAAGGCATCAAATATAGATTTAAAACATCATAAACATTAATATGCTATGGTAAGGCAATACACTTCTGTAATGATCTACAGGAAAACAATAAAAAAGAAAAACATACAACCATTAATAACTTAAATTTTAAAACATCAAAGTTACCAAGATTTGTATTCTCAGAGGACCAAGGAACCTCATTTTCCTGACCTTCTTGGTCTTTTCTCTTCCTATGAACCTAATCTACTACAGGCTCTTCCTCCTGCCAATTAAGCATGGACTCTACCTAACACACCTAAGTGTCCAGGAGCATTTCCTTTGCTTACCTCCTAAGTGAACTCACTCACTCTCACCACTTTAACTACCACCATTTCCTGGTGATTTTGAAATCCTCATCTCTGACCAAGACACCTCTGCACACTGGTGCAATATTCCCAACCACCCTTTAGAGGTACATCACTGTCTGAAATGGCAAAGGACAGGAGCTTTAGGTGGAACCCAACACAGTCCTCACTTTAGTAGGAAAGAAACCTTAAAGAAAATCTAACCCAAAAAACATAGTCTCTAAGAGGACACAGACTCACATAATCCCATATATTGCCTGAGGAATCGTTTTCTTTCATTACAGAAATTAGACCTATGATAGTAGGGAATTCCTATCTCTGAATTATGACTATGTATTCTAATTAACAATATACTCTTGTACTATCAGTTTCACTTCAACCACTGAATTACTCCCAATATTGTAGTAGAGTTTTATTACCTTCAAATTGAATTTAATCACTTGGGGGGAAAAATACAAGAAATGATATGAGGTTTTCAAATTAAGCTTCTGAACTAGAATAGTTTATTTTTAGAAGAAAAATATCTCTTAATTTTTTTCTTCGTCACTGGCTTCCAAAGAACATATCTGTTTCTCCAACCGTTTTTTCTTTTTTTTTTTTTTTTGTACTCACTACTCAATTCATTATTATTTTAAAGACTTTTCTAAAGAACATTTACTACTTCTTTAAAGATCCTTAGGTATCTGATGATGAAACAAAAACCTGGAATTTACAACCGGCTTCAGATAAAAGATAGGTAGAACTCATTACCCAATTTAAGCAAACCATGTATTTTTAGAATTTCATTAAGCAAAAAGCAAAGGAAATTCTAAGAGAAAACCATACGGTTATTACGGATTTAGAGATAGGTTAAGCCACTCCCAGGGTAGTATGAGGTTCCTGGGTCTGGGGTGCCACTAAGAAGACTCTCAGAGTCAGTGCTCTTCAACACAAATCAGTTACTTATGCAACTGATTCTCCCAGTCCCATGCTGTCTCTCAAGGTGAGTAACTACTACACATTGTATCAAGTAAATTTCACTGCTCTTTCTTTCTCACGTATTTTTCCTTAAAGTTAAGAGTATAAATGAAATGTATTTAGGATAGGTCTCAATAACCTATGTCTGGCTGACCCAGTGCTCATAAAAGGCATAAAGTAAGCTCAAAATATCAACAAATCCAGTCATCATTCTTTTCAAAATACATCCAAAATCCGACCATTTCTCTCCCGCTCTTCTGCCTCCATCATCTCTTACCAGGATTACTGCAAGAGCCTCTTAAATAGGCTTCCTGATTCCACCTTTGCTCCCCTATAGTCCACAAAAGAGACCCAGTGATCACTATAAAACACTTGAGCCAGATCAAGCCTCCTCTGCTCAAAGCCCTTGCTTAGCTTCCCATATCACTTGAAATAAGAATCAAGACCTTACAGTGGTTTAGAAGACCCCTCACACCTCAACCATTCTCCCCTCCCTTACTCCTTTCAGCCCCAATGTCTTGCTATTCCTTGAATATACCAGGCAAGCACAGTCTCACTTCCGGTCCTGGGCATCAGCTGCTTCCTCAGCCTAGAAGACTCTTCCTCCAGATATCCACAGGACTTGCTCCCCTGCTTCTTTCCAGATTCTGTGTATTAAGGTCTTCCTTGACAAACAAACACTGACTAGTATACCTTCTGTTGCCCAGGCCTCTCTCCCACCTTTCATCCGCTTTGTTTTTCTGCAACGTGCTTATAACTGCTTGACATACTATATGTATGTTTGTTGGCTTGTTTATTATTTGCATTCCTTAATTAGAATGTTAGCGCTAAGAAAACAAGAGGCTGTTTTGTTCCTTGCTCACTCCCCGGCACAATACAACACAGAACAGTACATTAGCAATGAATATTAATAAATGGTGATCACATGAATAAATGAATGAATCTTGTGGTAGTTTCTTACCACAAATAAGAGGCTTACCCCCAAAATAAGGTTATTATTATTACACCAAGTAATAAGGTTATTCTTCCTTCATAATATATAACATTGTATTCTACTTTTTTATGATAAATAATATTCCTTATTATATTAAGAATCATTTTTTACTTATTTTAGCATCTTAAAATATCAAGACTATGTATCATTTCTTTTGCATCTTTCTTATAGTGGGTACTCAATGTTTGTTCTTCTGAATTTGAAGTCATATTTAAAGAGACATTTATAATAAATATATCTGTATCTGTTGTGTTATCCCTTTAGCAGTCAGCCCAAGACTAATTCTTAAACTGGTAACGAATATTCTGCTTTTAAGCAAGTGAGGCAGAAGAGAGGATGTAGGCTGCCTTAGAGATGACTGACATTCATTTTGTACCTATGTGGAAAGCACAGAAAACATTCTGAATATGTTAAATCAAAAGATTTTTAGAAGAGAGTGAATGCTACTTGGGAGAAAGCTGTTTCAGCTTGATCCATTAATGAATTCTACAAAGAAAAAAAAAGAGCACATGGCACATACTTTATTCTATCTTTTGAGAGAAATAACCAGAAAGCAAACTAATCTGAAAGGTTTTTTTTCCTTAAAAAAAAAAAAAGAAGAACAAATTCCAGCATCACTACTGGAATTAATACTCAACCCAAAATTTCACATAATTCATTAACTGGTATTTTTAATGATAAGCTTAATTCACTAAGATTATGATCAGTATGATGAAAAACATACCTTGACTTTTAGACTTTCACCAAATCAGTTAAAACTACAAAGTATGATACTAAAAGTTGCTAAACCTTGACTGTCATGAAAAGTCAGCTATACATACCTATTTATTCACCAGGACTTGTGGACTAGCAGGATTTCTTACTTTTCAGTGAAATCCTTTGAAAACTGATGGCAATAAAAATGGTTGACAGGCTAGTGCTCTTTTTTAAGGCACAAGAAGTAACAGTATTAAAAATAAATGATAGCATAACAATAAAGGCTTGCCTTATGTAGTGTTAGCCCACCTGAGGTATAAGCCTATCCAAGTGCTCAGCTCGATTGCCATGAGAAGGGTGTGTAGACAACCATTCTGGCAACTTGGGATGACCATGGAGGCTTTCTGCAAATTCCATCTGCTGCCAAAACACTGAACTGGCTCTGACGTCCACACAGGCCTAAAACCAAAATTAATAAAAGCACAACGTAAGCTTAGTAATGAGGACATTATTTTAAAATTACCTTTATGTCATTACATTTCTTAAAAATATTTACCATTATCATTTTAATAAAAGTAGAATATGCTCACTGCTTTAAAAAAAAAAAAAAAACTCTAAACAATATGGTAAAGCATCCTCCTCCCTTGCCCTTCCCACTATACAACGTTCACAATAATCCCACTCCCAAGAAGTATGACGGATATTAAGAACGTATATTGAGGGCGAAAATCTTCCATACAAATTAAAATTTTTTAGGTTTTCATAAAAAGATTTTAAAATCTAATCTGTTAACAAACTATAATAAAGAAAGTTTACTTATCTATACCACCGGAATAATTAGAAGACCTCAAATAAAGACAGTTATACTTTTATATGAAATTCCAATTTTATTTGCATTATATCTTACTACAAAAATGGTTCTGCATTTTAGAATGTAAGATTAAAGTGTTGACTCCAGAAAAAATTTAATGTTTTTATGCTCTTTGATTCCACCTACTATTAACATGCATTTACATTTAAAATCAGTCATTCCCTCTTGGAAATCTTTTTTAAAGGACATTAAACCTACACTAAGCAACTGAACTGAACTGAAACCTACCCTATAGGTTTTATTTATTGATATTTTTTTGGCCAAAGCTTAACTTTCTCCTTTACAAATTTCTTTTATTGTATTTATGCTTAAGAAGGATTTCACAAGTTTGAAATCAGAGATATTACTCTATGATTTATTTTTAATACATCTGTTTACATTTACCTCGTCAATCCACTTGAAGTGAACATTTATGAATGTATGAGTAATGTATTTTTTATATTTATTTACTTTTTAGTTGAAGGATAATTGCTTTACAGAATTTTGTTGTTTTCTGTTAAAGACAGTTATAGTTTTAATGTACACATCAATTTGTCTACTTTTCCTTGAACTTACTGAAGAACATATTTAAGCCATTCAAAATACCTTATAGAAAATGAATCTTTAAAAAAAAAAGATGGGGTATATAGATTTTGTGTATGCGTGTGTACAATTGCATCATATACTCATAAACATATACTTACCTATTCATAGATCATTTCTGGAAAGCTATTTAAGAAACATTAATAGTAGCTACCCTAAGAGATAAATGGGGTGTTTGATGGTTGAGGAGGAGCAAGACTTTTATTTCTGAAATGTATTAAAGTATATTAATTTTATACTAAAATTTATTTTCTAAATCCTACATAAGGCGATTTAGTAAATATTATTATAAACCTATTCAATTTTTTCACACTTCTTATTTTTCCTATAAAAAGTGTCTGGGAGAAAAGTGATTATATTGTATTTCCCAACCAGTTTTACTTTTGATTAAAAAGATTTTTAAAATTACACTGTATTGACTAAAATGTGCTATCAAAAGCCTTAATATGCTATCAGCCTTAAAACAGTGCAACTGTGATACACGAAAAGACAAATAAAGAACATTGTATGCTAATTTAGACAGTCAACATCTATGCCACATCATTTTTAATAAACACCATTAAAGCCATTTTTAAATACTCGGAAAATGGAAAGAAAAAAATCTGAAATTCAAGTAAGTTTTAGTCAATGTTTAAAGCAACACCATTCTTTTTTTATTGTGGTAAAATACATACACCAAATTTGACCATCTTAACCACTTTTAAGCATACAGCTCAGTGGTACTGAATACATTCACACTGTTGTACAGTCATCTGTACCCATAACTAGACTCATAACTCTTTTCATCTAGTGAAACTGAAACTCTGTACCTATTAAACAATAACCTCCATTCTTCCCTCCGCTCAGCCCCAGGCAACTACTATTACAATTCCTGTCTTTACGACTTTAACTACTCTTAAAATACCTCAAATAAGTGGAATCACACAATATTTGTCTTTTTACACCTGGCATTTCACTGGGCATAATGTCCTCTAGGTTCATCCATATTATAGCATATTACAGAATTTTCTGCCTTTTTAAGGCTGGATGATATCTCATTGTATGTATGTACCACATTTTGTTTATCCATTCAACAGTCAGTGGGTACTTGGGGTGCTTCCACATTAGCTATTGTGGAAAATGTTGCTATGAACATGGGTGTACAAATATCTTTTTAAGACCAAGCTTTCAATCTTCCAGGGAATAGACCCATAAGTGAAGTTGCTGGATCATATGGTAATTTTATTTTAAAATTTTTTCAGAAACCAACATTTCATTTCCATGGTGTCTGGACCATTTTACATTTCCATCCAATTTCTTCATATCCTCGCCAATGGCTGTTATTTTATGTTATTTTGATAAGAGCTTTGCTAATGAATGTGAAGTAGTATCTCACTGCAGTTTTAACTTGCAGTTCCCTAATTATCAGTGGTGTCGAACATCTTTCCATGTGCTCATTGGCAATTCACATAGTTCTTCTCTGGAGAAACGTCTAGTCAAGTCTTTTGCCCATTTTTGAATCAGGTTTTTATTGTTGTTGAATTTTAGAAGTTCTCTATACATTCAGATGTTAATCCCTTATCAGATACATGATTTGCAAATATTTCCTCCCATTCTGTGAGTTGTCTCTTTTTACTCTGGGGATAGGGCTTCCCTGGTGGCTCAGGTGGTAAAGAATCTGCTTGAAATGCAGGAGTCCCAGGATCAATGCCTGGGTTGGGAAGATCTCCTGAAGAAAGAAATGGCAACCCACTCCAGCATTTGAGCCTGGAAAATCCCACAGACAGAGGGGCCTGGCGGGCTACAGCCCACAGGGTCACAAAGAGCTGGACACAACAGAGCAACTAACACTCTGTGAATGGTGTCTTTTGATGAAATTTTTTTAAATTTTCATGAAGTCCAATTTGTCTACTTTTTCCCTTGTCAATTGCACCTTTGGAGTTATATCTAAGAAATCATTACCAAAACCAATGTTGTGAAGGGTTTTGCCCTGTGCTTTTTTTCTAAGAGTTTTTGTTTTAGGTCTTACACTTAGGTCCGAGTTAGTTTTTGTATACAGTGTTAATAAAGGTCCAGCTCCACTCTTTTGTGGAGAAATCTGTATGTAGGTCAAGAAGCAACAGTTAGAACTAGACATGGAACAATGGACTGATTCCAAATTTGGAAAGGAATACATCAAGGCTGTATACTGTCACCCTGATTATTTAACTTATATGCAGAGTACATTATGCTTCATGCTGGATTCGATGAAGCACAAGCTGGAATCAAGATTGCAGGGAGAAATATCAATAACCTCAGATATGCAGATGACACCACACTTCTGGCAGAAAGTGAAGAGGAACTAAAGAGCCTCTTGATGTAAGTGAAAGAGGAGAGTGAAAAAGTTGGCTTAAAACTCAACATTCAGTAAAGTAAGATCATGGCATCTGAACCCATTTGCCACTTCATGACAAATATATGGGAAAACAATGGAAACAGTGACAGACTTTATTTTCTTAGGCTCCAAAATCACTACAGATGGTGACTGCAGCTATGAAATTAAAACACGCTTGCTCCTTGGAATAAAAGGTATGAAAAGCCTAGACAGCATATTAAAAAGCAGAGACATTACTTTACCAACAAAGGCCCATACAGTCAAAGCTATGGTTTTTCCAGTAGTCATATATGGTTGTGAGAGTCGGACTACGAAGAGAGCTGAGTGATAAAGAATTGATGCTTTTGAACTGTGGTGTTGGAGAAGATTCTTGAGAGTCCCTTGGACTGCAAGGAGATCCAACCAGTTCATCCTAAAGGAAATCAGTCCTGAATATTCACTGGAAGGACTGATGCTGAAGCTGAAACTCCAATACTTATGTGAAGAACTGACTCACTGGAAAAGACCCTGATGCTGGGAAAGATTGAAGGCGAGAGGAAAAGGGGACGACAGAGGATGAGATGGTTGGATGGCACCACCAACTCGATGCACATGAGTCTGAGTAAGCTCCAGGAGCTGGTGATGGACAGGGAAGCCTGGTGTGATGCAGTCCACAGGGTCGCAGAGAGTCGGACATGACTGAACTGATCCCCTTTTTTTTAAGAATTATTTCCTGAAAAGATTGTCCTTTACCCATTTTCCACTTTTGACAAAAAAATCATTTGACCATATGCACGACGGTTTAATTCTGGGCTATCTACTCTATTCTACTGGTCTATAAGTCTTTCATACTACCACCACACTGCTTGGATTACTGCACACTTGTAGAGTAAGTTTTGAAATCAGGAAACATGAGTCTTCAAGTTTTGTTCTTTTTCAAGGTTGTTTTGGCTATTCGGTTCCTCAGGATTGTATATGAATTTTGGGATAAGTTTTTCTCTTTTTTCTTTTTCTGGCCATGCCATGTGGCATGTGGAACCTCCCCGATCAGGGACTGAATCTAAAACCCCTGCAGTGGAAAGGTGTACTCTTAGCCACTGGATCACCAGGGAAGTCTCTAGGTTGGGTTTTTCTATTTCTCAAAAAAAAAAAAAAAAAAATCACTGGCATTTTCACAGAGATCACACTGAATTTGTAGACTGGTTTGGGTACTGACATTTTAGCAATATTAGGTTTCACAATCCCTAAGCACAGGATGTTTTTCCATTCATTCACATCTTAAGTTGTTCCAGAAATGTTTTGTAGTTTTCACCGTACAAGCCTTTTCCCTCCTTAGTTAATTCCCAAGTCTTTTACTCTTATGGGTGCTATTACAAATGGAATTATTTTTGTAGTTTTCCTTTTTAGATTATTCACTGTTCATGAATAGAAATACAACTGGTTTGTGTGTGCTGATTTTGTAGTCTGCTACTTATTAAACAGCTTTTTTGGTAGAGTCTTTAGGATTTTCTACACACATGATCATATCATCTGCAAACAGAAATAACTTTACTTCTTCTTTTCTAATTTGGATGCTTTCTATTTCTTTTTCTTGCTCTGGCTAAACGTTCCACTACTCCTAAGTTGAATGGAAGTGAAAGTGGGCATCCCTGTCTTGTTCTTGATCTTAAAGGAAAAGTTTCCAGTCTTTGCTACTGTGTGTTTTTCATGTATGGTTTTCATTGCAGTGATACAGTTTTCTTTTTGTCTCTATTTTGTTGCCTGTTCCTTATCATGAAAGGGTGCTGAATTTTGTCAAATGTTTTTTCTGTATCAATTAAGATAATCACACAGCTTTTTTCCTTCATTTTGTTGATAACAGCATATCATTGATTAATTTTTGTATATTGACCCATTCTTGCATTCCAGGGATAAATCTCATTTTGCCACAGTGTATAATCCTTGTAATAGGCTTTGGAACTCTATTTGCTAGTATTCTTTTGAGAATCTTTGCACCGATGTTCATATGGGATATTCTTTTCTTGTAGTTCGTCTTTGTCTGGCTTTGATATTAGAATTACACTGGTTTCACAGATAAGGAAGTGTTCCCTCCTCTTCAATCTTATTAGGAAATTTGAGAAGTACTGATATTAATTCTTTAAATATTTGGCAGAATCCATCAGTGATGCTATCAGATCTAAGCCTTCACTCTGTCGGAAGATTCTGATCATTGACTCAATCTAGTTATGTGTACTAAGTCACTTCAGTCATGTCCAACTATTTGCGGCCCCATGGACTGTAGCCCACCAGGACCCTTTGTCTATGGGATTTTCTGGGCAAGGATATTGGAGTGGGTTGCTATGCCCTCCTCCAGGGAATCTTCCTAGTTCAGAGATCGAACTGTGTCTCTTACGTCTCCTGCAATGGCAGGCAGGTTCTTTGCCACTGGCACCAGTAGTTATGGGTCCATTCAGATTTTCTATTACTCCATGGTCTAGTCTTGGTAGGTTTCGTGTTTCTAGGAATTTGTCTATCTCATCTAGGCTATCCAAACTGGGGCAAACAATTGTTCACAGCACACTATTATAATCTTTTTATTTCTACAAAATCAGTAAAAGTGTCCCCAAGTTCATTTCTGATTTTAGTAATCTGACTCATCTTTATATTTTTATTAGTCCAGCTAGTTCATGATTTGTCAATTTTATCTTTTCAGAGAACAAAATTTTGGTCTTGTTGATTTTTCTCTGTTGTTTTTCTATTTTCTATTTAATTTATCCCCACTCTAATCTTTTTAAAATTTCCTTCTACTAGCTCTGAGTTTAGTCTATTCTTTTTCTAGCTAAGTTGTAAAGTTAGGTTGTATATTTGAGAGCTAACTTTGGGTATATTGTTTTCATTTTCATTCATCTCTATATTTATTAATTTCCCTTGTGATTTCTTCTTTAAATTCTCTGACTGTTTAAAAGTATACTTTTTTAGTAGAGGTCTAACACTATGCTACTAAACAACCAATGGATCACTGAAGAATCACAGAGGAAATCAAAAAATATCTAGAGAGAAGTGAAAATGAAAATACAATGAACCAAAACCTATGGGACACAGCAAAAGCAGTTCTAACAGGGCCATTTATAGTGATACACACTTACCTCAAGAAACAAGAAAACTCTCAAATAAACAACTCTGACTTACACATAAAGAAATCAGAGAAAGGGGAATAAAACCCCAAACCCAAAGTTAGTAGAAGGAAAGAAACAGCAACAAAACAAAAAGAATGGGGGGGGGGGGAGGTGGGGAATCAATGAAACTAAGAGCTAGCTCTTTGAAAAAATTAACAAACTGATAAACCTTTAGCCAGACTCAAGGGGAAAAAAGGGGAGGAGAGGGCTCAAATCAATAAAATTAGAAATGAAAAAGGGGAAGCTACAATCAACATCACAGAAATACAAGTGATCATAAGAGACTACTACAAACAACTATATGCCAATAAAATAGACAACCTGGAAGAAATGAACAAATTCTTAGAAAGATGCAATTTCCCAAGATTGAACAAGGAAGAAACAAAATATATTACCAGTAATGAAATTGAGTTAATAATTTAAAAACGCCCAACAAACAAAAGTCCAGAACTAGAGGGCTTCACAGGTGAATTCTACCAAAAACATAGAGAAGAGTTAACACTTATACTTCTGAAACTATGCCCAAAAACCGAAGAGGAAGGAACACTTCCTAATTCATTCTATAAGGCCAGTTTATCACCCTGACACCAAAACCTAGGTGAAGATCTCACATATACACAAAAATTACAGGCCAATGTCACTGATGAACATGATACAAAAATCCTCTACAGAATACTAGCAAACTGAATCCCACAATACATTAAAAAGATCATTTACCATGATCAAGTGGGATTTATCCCAGGGATGCAAGGATTTTTCAATATCCACAAATAAATCAATGTTATACATCACATGAACAACAACAACAAAAATCCCAGTGTCCTGGGGCAGCAGGAGGTGAACCACACATGTAATGTTCCTACCTTTCTAGGAGCTGCCCAAGGGACTAGCCACTGTCACACCTATCTAAGGGCATGGATAGACTCTAGAATACTTTAGATGCCTGGGGAGCACGAAGACCAAAGACAGATTCAGACTGGCCTGAATGTTTGAGAGGTTGCCCTAAGTCTGGCTGGGCTGATCAGCAAAGGCCTCCTCCTGTTTGAGGCCAGTCTGTGAAGACTGAAAGAAGTGGTTGTTTTTTCCACTGTGAAGATACCAATACAATAAGTCAAGAGAAACGAAGAAATGGGGAAATGAGTCCTGAAGGAACAAGCTAAATCTCCAGAAATCAACCCTAATGATACTGATGTGTGATTTACCTGATAGAGAATTCAAACCAGCCACCATAAAGCTGCTCATCGAGGTCAGGAGAAATGCATGAATTGCAGCCAAGAGATAGAAATTACTAGAGTACCAAACAGAAATCTTGGAACTGAAGAATACTATAAATAAACTGAAAAATTTCAGTAGAGGGATTCAACATCAGACTAGATCCAGAAAGGATCAGTGAACTCGAAGACAAGGCATTAGAAATCATCTCGTCAGAGAAGTAAACAAACCAACCAAAAATAATAGAGTGAAGAAAGCTTAAGGAATTTATGAGCTATTATCCATCAGTAGACCAATTTATACAGTATAGAAGTCCCAGAGGAAGAGAGAAAGAGAAATGGGGCAGAAGAAAAGTATCTCTAAATCTTGCTCTTTCTATTCACCTAGACTCTCCAACCAAACTCCTGCCAGATATCATGTTCTCTAAGAGGTAAATTCTGACGCTAGCAGTTCTGAATTTTTCTTTGGAATGGCAGTAACACCCTACACTTGTCCGAGTCATTCTGGCATTCTTCCCTGTATTCTACATAGACATGCGGCAGATAAAACAGCCATCTGAGATAACACTATAAAGAACTGTAGCAGAAGGGTAATTGGATTCTTAGATGTAGAAGAATACACTGAGGCTATTTTAAAATTAAATTTAAAGGAACTGAAAACATATATAAAAATGGTCATTTTATGGACAACAGGACAGATGTCTAAAACTGTTCCTAGCAGGTTAAAGTACTGGGTTGACCAAAAAGTTTGTTCGAGTTATTCCATAACATATTACAGAGCAAAACTTTTGGCCAACCCAATATTATCAAAAAGTTCCATTTCAGAAGTAGGAGGGGAAAACTACTATCTGTGAGCCCTTTGACAAGTTACTTGCTTTCTCCGTCCCTCAGTTTCATCCATAAAAATGAGAAAGTAATTGTACTTCACAGGGTTGCTATGAAGATTAAAAGAGGTAGCATATTTTAAAACACATACATAAAGAAATGTGAACTATTATTATCACTGTTGTCAAAAATCATCATCGTTACCATCACTACCATTATCATCATCATCTACCAGGATGTCTCACAGGTTCCTTTTCCCAATATCGTATCATTTGTTAAAGCTCACCTTATAACCCACTTCCTGTTTAAACAACATTTTCCAGTCAATAATTAAAAACGGCTCTTTTCCAACTAAACGTGACACAGTCCTGGGATGGTTATTGCTAAACTATTCTCAATATGTGCCAATCCCACTCACTTAAAAAGAAAAAAAAATGACTTATCAAAACCAATTTTATGTACCCTAACAAAGAGGAAAAATGACAACTTCCATTATTTTATAATTCATTTCATTTTAAAGTTTTCTGCATTTTTGATTGCCAACATGTCAGTTCTATATAATTTTAATAAATTTTCATGCATTTATTTATTTATCTTAAAAAGTTTTATCACGAGATTCAAAATCTTGTGCTGAAATCAGAGCAATTTAAAAAAAATTAAATGAAATCACAACACTTGTCTCATTTCTCTAAGTGAAACAATCAGGTTCAAAATAAGATGTAATATGGGAGCTTACTTCATGGCACACCTAGTAAATAATATGTTCTCATTTATTATTTTTTCTTTCTTAAATAAATCACTACAAACATAAGACTTTAACACAAATAGGACACAAAAATAGTCAGTCTGCTATGTGAAAGGCTCAGATTACCAACCTGGAAAACTGGGATCTGAATTCTAGCCCTGGCTCTTGCTGTAACACCAACTGCGCGCTAAGTCGCTTCAGCTGTGTCCAACTTTACGACCCTATGGACTGCAGCCCACCAGCCTCCTCTGCCCATGGGATTCTCCAGCAAGAATACTGGAGTGGGCTGCCATGCCCTTGATCTTCCCGACCCAGGGATTGAACCTGCGCCTGCTTCATCTCTTGCACTGACAGGCGGGTTCTTCACCACTAGTGCCACCTGGGAAGCCCACAGCAAGGAAAGCCACTCCATTATTCTTGCCTGAAGAACTCCATGGATAGAGGAGCCCGGTGGGCTATAGTCCATAGGACTGCAGAGTTGGACACAACTGAAACGACTTAGCACGCACGCACGCACACACATATGTTACTGGACAAATCACTGCACCTCTTTGGGCCCTAATTTTCCCATCTGTAAAAGGAAAAGATGGATCAGATTATCTCCAGTTTTCCTTCCTGCTTCAAAAATCTGGGATTCTATACCTTATCATTTTACAGAGAGTTCAGATTTTTTAATATTCTCATTCCTGCTATGAAAGGAGGGTTTGCTTATTACCTATTGATATTTCCCCCACTAGATGGTGCTATGTGCACAGTTATTCAGATCACTTGAAGCAATCAGCCAACTATGTTTCTTAAGAGGGGCACTTTCCAGATTTGGGGGCTGGACAATACCTCATTCTGGAGAGCTCTCTGGGCCACTACAGGGTATTTAAGATCCCTGCCCTCTGCATGCCCATTAAACACCAGCAATCCTACCTCCACAGTCAGTATGACAATCAAAAATAATCAAGGGGCTGTCCCCCAGCTTAGCACAAACAAAAGAAAACTAGTTTTCTTTATCATATTTAAGAAACAGATACTCAAAAAATATATGAACTTGATACAGCTTTTTGTGAAATCAAACAAACAAAAATTTGTGTAAATGACTGTAAAGTGTCAAATTCTTTTTACAGGGACAAATGAATAAACACACACAACAAAATCAGGCTATCTTTTTGTCAGCTGGACAGTTAGCTGTTACTCTGTGTTTAGGACACCTTAGTTCTACCAGTTTTTACAACTATATTTGTCATTCTGGTTATTTACATAATGATAATTTAAATTTTTTAAATTTTTACAAAAATTAAATGAAAAATTAAAACTACAACTATAAGAATGCAAATATAAAAAACAAACTCACTCACAGCCAAGAGCAGAGTAGACACAGAGTGTCTCTAGAGCAGAGAAGCTGCTTTCCATGAAAGAGGCATGTTGAGTAACTTGATTCTAATGGATTTTCCATATTTCTATTTAGCCCTTGGCCTTAAAAGCTCATAAATCCAATGGGACAGCACATGACCAACAGATCCATCTTTCAGGAACAGTTTCCATTAACCAAGCTCACTAGACTGACGTAAAATTAGAATGCCAACTTATTAGGTGACAGCAGTAACTATAACTACCCAAACTACAAGGGCACAGGGCATCTGTGTCCTCAAGTCAGCATGTTCTCTCCCTCGCAGGCAAGGCAGTCCAGGCAAAGGAAGCCAGAATATAATCAGAAGGTTGCTTGAAAAGGAAAGGATTAGGAATAAGAGAATTACGTGATCTGACTATTAAGTGGCAAGAAGTCAACAGAGTCTGATGCATCAGTGTCCAAAGAGAGGACACACGCCACAAATAAGAGTCAAGTTCTGGATATTCAAACTGACCATCGAGGTTCAGTTCAGTTGCTCAGTCATGTCTGACTCTGCGACCCCGTGGACTGCAGCACGCCAGTCCTCCCTGTCCATCAAGAACTCCTGGAGTTTACTCAAACTCATGTCCATTGAGTCAGTGATGCCATCCAACCATCTCATTCTCTGTTTTCCCCTTCTTCTCTTGCCTTCAATTTTTCCCAGCATCAGGGTCTTTTCCAATGAGTCAGTTCTTCACATTAGATGGCCAAAGTATTGAGAGTTTCAGCTTCACCATCAGGACTTTCAATGAATATTCAGGACTGATTTCCTTTAGGTGGGACTGGTTGGATCTCCTTGCTGTCCAAGGGACGTTCAAGAGTCTTCAACACCACAGTTCAAAAGCATCAATTCTTCAGCACTCAGCTTTATAGTCCAACTCTCACATCCATACATGACTACATAGCTTTGACTACATGGACCTTTGTTGACAATGTCTCTGCTTTTTTAATATGCTGTCTAGGTTGGTCATAACTTCTTTCAAGGAGCAAGTGTCTTTTAATTTCATGGCCGCAGTCACCATCTGCAGTGATTTTGGAGCCCAAAAAAATAAAGTCTGTCTCTGTTTCCACTGTTTCCCCATCTATTTGCCATGAAGTGATTGGACCGGATGCCATGATCTTCGTTTTCTGAATGTTGTTTTAAGCCAACTTTTTCACTCTCCTCTTTCACTTTCATCAAGAGGCTTTTTAGCTCCTCTTCATTTTCTGCCATAAGGATGGTGTCATCTGCATATCTGAGGTTACTGATATTTCATTTCTCCCAGCAATCTTGATTCCAGCTTGTGTTTCTTCCAGTCCAGCGTTTCTCATGATGTACTCTGCATATAAGTTAAATAAGCAGGGTGACAATATAGCTTTGATGAACTCCTTTCCCAATTTAGAACCAGTCTGTTGTTCCATGTCTAGTTCTAACTGTTGCTTCTTGACCTGCATAAGGAGGTCAGGAGGCAGGTCAGGTGGTCTGGTATTCCCATCTCTTTCAGAAGTTTCCAGTCTGTTGTGATCCACACAGTCAAAGACCTTGGCATAGTCAATAAAGCAGAAGATATTTTTCTGGAACTCCCTTGTTTTTTCAATGATCCAATGGATGTTAGCAATTCGATCTCTGGTTCCTCTGCCTTTTCTAAAACCAGATTGAACATCTGGAAGTTCATGGTTCACATACTGCTGAAGCCTGGCTTGGAGAAATTTGACCATTACATTGCTAGTGTGTGAGATGAGTGTAATTGTGTGGTAGTTTGAGTATTCTTTGGCATTGCCTTTCTTTGGAACTGGAATGAAAACTGACCTTTTCCAGTCCTGTGGCTACTGCTGAGTTTTCCATATTTGCTGGCATAGTGAGTGCAGCACTTTCACAGCATTATCTTTCAGGATTCGAAATAGCTCCACTGGAATTCCATCACCTCCACTAGCTCTGTTCATAGTGATGCTTCCTAAGGGCCACTTGACTTTGTGTTCCATGATGTCTGGCTCTAGGTGAGTGATCACACCATCGTGATTATCTGTGTCGTGGCGATCTTTTTTGCATAGTTCTGCTAATTCTTGCCACCTCTTCTTGATATCTTCTGCTTCTGTTAGGTCCCTACCATTTCTGTCCTTTACTGTACCTATCTTTGCATGAAATGTTCTCTTGGTATCTCTAATTTTCTTGAAGAGATCTTGTCTTTCCTATTCTATTGTTTTCCTCTATTTCTTTGCACTGGTCACTGAGGAAGGCTTTCTTATCTCTCGTTGCTATTCTTTGGAACTCTGCGTTCAAATGGGTATATTTCCTTTTCTCCTTTGCCTTTCGCTTCTCTCCTTTTCTCAGCTATTTGTAAGGCCTCCTCAGACAACCATTTTGCCTTTTTGCATTTCTTTTTCTTGGGGATGGTCTTGATCACTGCCTCCTATACAATGGCATGAACCTCCATCCATAGTTCTTCAGGCACTCTATCAGATCTAATCCCTTGAATCTATTTGTCACTTTCATGCATAATCACAAGAGATTTGATTATGTCATACCTTAATGGTCTAGTGATTTTCTCTACTTTCTTCAATTTAAGTCTGAATTTGGCAATAAGGAGTTCATGATCTGAGCCAGTCAGCTCCTGATCTTGTTTTTGCTGACTGTATAGAGCTTCTCCACCTTTGACTGCAAAGAATATGATCAATCTGATCATATAAAATGCTAAGCAAAGTATAAAAATATAATAAATATTAAGTGGCAGATAATGGTGTTACTATCCATAAAGGTGACACAGAATAAAGTGTTAGTATAAACATAATTGAGGTTTTAATACTTATTTCTCCCTTTGGCAGGAAAAGAAATACTTGTATTCAGAGATGGCATTTTTATATCCTAAGTGCTCCATAATAAAAATATTACTTTATCACTATGGATGCATGACTTAACATCTGCAGCAATACTGTTTTCTCCTTTGAACTAAATAAACCATAATATCACAACTGGTAAAAGGTCACTATCCACAACACAAAGAAAATGAAATCATAGTTTTATCTACCCAGATATACTCTTTAAAATATATATATATATGGATTGCATATCATAAATAATCAAAGGAATATCAATATTTCTTTAATAACTTCTCTAGTTTAATTCCTCTTTTTTTTAATAAAACAGGAAATTTAACTTACCAAGTGACCTCAAAACACAAAACTGACATTTGATTTTTCAAAGTAGTAATTTCCAAATCTGCCTGGATATCAGAATCACTTGCAGCTCCTAAACACACTCAGACTCAGACCTTGGTCACCTAGCTACTGATTCTGAATTTCCAAGGGGGGAAGCTAGAATATGTATTTTTAAAATCTACTCATCAAAACACAATAAAAGGCAAGCCACAAAAGAAGAAATCATTTTAAAAGAGCCAATGAAAATAAAACATTATGCTCAGCTTTATTGCTAAGCAAGAAAATTCAAGTTTTAAAAGCAATGAGATCTCAGTTTTTGTCCAAATTAACAAAAAAGGGATTAAAAACAGTGCTATTGAGGGGAGTTTAAAAAGGCATTCTGGTTTGTCACTGGTAAGACTTGCTAGTAACATTCTGAAATAATTGAGTGTCTTTTAAAGTAAAAACTGAAATGCCAGCAACCCCACCCTATAGCTATAAAAGCCCAAGAAGCAGAAGGAATGTGTATAAGGTTGCCAATTTCAGAATTACTGCAATAAAAACAGTAACAATAACAACAAAAAAAATAGAAGTACCTCCAGAAGTTCATCAATAAGCATACAGTTAAATGAGTTATCCAAATTACAGAATATTAGATAGCTATTTAAAAGACTGCATTAGGGAGTTTCTCTCCTAACAGTGACAGAGTCAAGTAGCTTATTATAGCAGACCAATGTTTCCATCAAAAATGATTAGAAAATTTGGATAAAACATAAATAATACTTGTTCAAAGGTACTGGAGAGTTACCAAGTCAACCAAGACTAGAAAAGACAAAATCCTAGAAAGAAGGAAAGCTCACTGAGGTGAGTCTGATCCTCTGTTTCACAATTCCAACCAGCAAATCTTATTAAATTTTAAGCAGTGAAGAGCAAGAGACTAAGAATATATGCTGAAATCAAAAGAAATCCAAGCAGAAGGAGGTGACTGAGAAGAGCCTTTGACTGTTATCGGGACTAGAGAGTCAAAACTTAGAAATCAGACATTTCTCCAAAGAAGACACAGGGATGGCCGAGAAGCTCATAAAAAGATATTCAACATTACTCACTGTTAGAGAAATTAAAATCAAAACTACTATGAGGCATTATCTCACACCAATCATAACAGTCATCATCAGAAAAACTACAAACAATAAATGCTGGAGAGGGTGTGGAAAAAGGGGAGCATACTGCACTGTTGTGGGAATGTAAACTGATACAGTCATTGTGGAGAATAGCATGGAGATCCTTAACAAGTTACACATGACACCACCCTGGTGGTGGTTCAGTCACGAAGTCCTGTTCAACTCTTGCGACCCCATGGACTGCAGCCTGCCAAGCTCCTCTGTCCATAGGATTTATTTCCCAGGCAAGAATACTGGAGTGAGTTGCCATTTTCTTCTCCAAAAACCACCATATGATCCGGTAACCCCACCACTGGGCATGTTGTTGTTGTTAGTTGCTAAGTCGTGTCTGACTCTTTGTGACCCCATGAACTGCAGCATGCCAGGCTCCTCTGTCATTCACCATCTCCCAGAATTTGCCCAAATTTATGTCTATTGAATCAGTGATGCTATCTAACCTTCTCATCCTCTGCTGCCCCCTTCTCCTGCCTTCAATCTTTCCCAGCATCAGTATCTTTTCCAATGAGCTGGCTCTACACATCAGGTAGCCAAAGTATTGGAGCTTCAGCTTCAGCATCAAGATATGAGATGTCGAAATTTATTACACAGTTACAATGAAAGGTGGTATTGGCTCAAAGATAAATAACGGACCAGTGGAATACAACAGGGAGTCCAGAAACAGACTTATATATAGCCTCCCACATTCATGAAAGAGAAATTGAAGTTTAGTGGAGAAAAGAAAATCTTCAATAATCAATGCTGAGTCTATTAGATATCTACATGGGGAAAAATTATCTTGACCTCTTCCTTATATTTAACAACACAAGAAAACTTCTTGGAAATAAAACAGGAACACTTATTGAAATAAGCAAATATTTCTGAAATAGAACACAGAAGGCAATTAACTAGAGGGAAAATTTCACAGACTATAGTACATTAAAATTGGGATATTCTTGACAGAGTCAACCTGTGGCTCACTATTTGGGAACCTCTTAATCTATGAGGTCTGAAAATTCATTTAATTCTGCTTATGCAACATTCAAAGAACATTGCTTTTTTGGATTTATTGAATTCTTTGAACTTAGAATTTTTATCTCAATTTATGAAATTAAATACATAAAACTCATAATGAGAAATTCGGGTAAGAGTGATTTTCAATAGGATTTTTGATAACTACTGAAAACTCAACAAAGAATCAAATACAATTTGAATTTAACATGTGAAGTGGCACTGTTTTCACCAGTTTTTAAAAATGCAGTTTTACTTCTAATGTTAAATACTACTAATTCACAGTTATCACAGGTGATAAAAAACAGCAGTCAGACATGAAGTAGCTTCAAATCAATCCAACATAAACCAGAATAAGAGCCCAGAGCTGCTCTCTGTGGCTAGCAAAAATAAGTCATCTGCCAAAACAAAAATTATAACCTAAAGGATACAAAGTAATAAGACTGTTCTTCTACCGTTTACTTAAATGGTAAAAATTCAGTTTGTTCAGCTGAGATTATAGCTATAACAAGATAAACCCTTTTCCAAGTGGGAAAAAACAGTTACACATCATCTTACTCAGAAAGCCTCCTTAGATCAGCAAAACGAGGGAAAAGAGTCAAATAAAGACAGCAATAGCTTCCAGCGGGGATAGACTTAAAAAGATATTGATGACGGGCTTCCCTGGTGGCTCGGTGGTAAAGAATCCCCCTGCTAATGCAGGAAGAAGACCCTCCCTACCCCACCCCCATGCTGCAGAGTGACTGAGCCTGCGCACCACAACTACTGAGCCTGTGCTCTTGAGCCCAGAAGCCACACTACTGGGCCCACACGTGGCAAGTTACTGAAGCCCATGTGCCCCAGAGCCCGTGTTCCACAAGAGCAGCCACTGCAATGAGAGGCCCAAGCAGCTCAACTACAGAGGAGCCCCCACTCGCCACAACTAGAGAAAAGCCATACAGCGAAAAGAAGCCAGAACAGCCAAAAATAAACAAATGCAATTATTTTTAAAAAAGGCATTAGTGAAAAATTACACATAGTCAAACTCTCGTTCTACGCCCAAGCCAAACTTCGTTAAGACAACATACAATTGTATTTTGCTGTATGAAGGAGACAGTGTATCTTCAACTTCTAAACTTTGTACCTTGGCAGCAAGCTGTAGTCCAATTTTGTCAGCTTCAGCCTCCAGCGTTCTGCTATATGGTCGATCAAACAAAAACTAAGAAATAAGAAAGAAAGTTCCATTAAGGCTGTTTATTTCATTAAAAAAGCAGCAACAAAATGATTTTTAAAATAAATTTCATGGATTATCTAGGCTATAGTTCTTATGCTATGAATAACATTTAAAGCATACCATGGTATAAAACAATGCAGCCTTTATTTCCCCCATCAGAGATTAATATTTTAAAAACAAGGAACAAATAGGAAAAAACTATGCCTACAAATTTTTGGAGAGTCCACAGTATCAGAGTTCTTTTATTTTTTTCTGTTTTTTTTTTTTAATTTTTATTTTTACTTTATTTTACTTTACAATACTGTATTGGTTTTGCCATACATTGACATGAATCCACCCCACTTACTATGCAGAGGATTCCCTGAGAAAGTTTACTGACATAGGTTTTTTTTATTATGGCCAAGAAACATTCTGATCTTTCAGTCTTAAAAGAAAATTGAAAAACTGCAGCTATATAGTAGCCAGTGACACTACTAGATTTATTTCAGTTAGAAAATTAACCATATAGCACAATGTTCTTTCTTTGATGTATTATCTTAATTTCTTCTTTGTTTTCTACGTATTGATTAGTTAGGAAAATGAACTTTTCTTCCAACTTCAATAAAAAAATACAAATAGATATTGTAACTTTAATTTTCCTAATTACTTGTATTTATGTGAATGCTTTCCAGTTAATAGTAATTTTTGGTAAGTAATAAAACTTTGTAGAAGATGGATTGATAGGCAGGACTTTTTGAGAAAAGAGCTATTAATTGGGGAAGCAATTAACTACCTGTCAGTGATAGCTAGAAATAACTTAATCAATCTAGTCCACAGTACATGACCATTAAATATGACTTGCTTCCTTCTCGATCATGTCTGTTTTAGATTGCTGAACTATATTATATACTGGCTTCGCTCACCACAAGCAGTCTACAGGTGTCCCCACAGATTGACTGGCATTAATAGTATAACTAGTATAAACTGATGAAAAACACTGGCTTTTAAAGGAGAGAAACGTGTTCAAGCCTGAGCGCTTATTAACTATTACCTCTGGGCTGTACTTTTCCACCCTTCTAAGCCCAATAGCATCGTACGTAAAATGAAGCAGTGACTTCATACAGTGGCAAAGTATAGCAGTACTTCATATAGTACCAAACTCCTAGAGTTGCAGAGAGGGTTCACATGAGCAAGTAATAACTCCTATTTGTTGAGTCCTTACTTTACACCAGGTGTTGGACTAAATGCTTTCAACCAGTGGTTATCAACAGAACATGATTTTTATCCCTTGGGGACATTTGGAAGTGTCTGGTGATATTTCTGATTGTCACAGCTGCAGCTGGGGGTGGGGAGAAGTGGGGAGAGCTACTGGCATCTAGTGGGTAGAAGCATCTAAATGTGTGGCGGCTACTAAACTTTCTGCGATGCAGAGGACAACTGCCCACAACAAAGAATTATCTTGTCAATTCTTTGTCAATTCAAAATGTGAATAGTGCTTATATTGAGAAATACTGCTTTAAATGTTATCATTAAACCTTCAATAATGCTTTGAGTTAGCCACTACTACTATCTGAACTTACAGATAAAGAAACTGAGACCTATAACAAGTGCAGCAATCCATTGAAGTTCTACAGAATTTAAACCTAATAGAGATTAAATTCAAACACAGATCCATCTGATCAGAGCCTGTATTCTTCGCCCCTGTACAAAATTAATTTACAGTGTTTATCATGGTGCCTACCATACAGTATGTACTCAATAAATGCTAGCTACTGTATTACTAATAGCTCTCAAAACCTTAACTGGTAGTGCTCTGAGGGCTGCTACACTATATCCAAATGGTTAAAAGAGAGCCCCTCCTCCTTCCTTCCTCTCTTACTTTCTGACAAAAGAATGTCAGCATTTTCCCCTCAATAACTTCACTATCAGAATCCCCTCTGCCCTCCAATCACCATGAGCAAGACTTCTAGAGAAAGAAACATTTCCTCATTACCAAAATTATTGGGAAGGGGCCTTGATTCAGAGAAAAAAAATAGAGGGAAAAAAAAAAAGAGTTCAAACAGAAGTAATCCTTACTTGAGTTTCAGTGTAACTATTAAAGAATTATACTCAAGCAACAGGATCATCAAGTATTTCAACAGAGAAACAGCTTCCAGTTATCTTCCTTATGACTTAATCTTCTGATTCCATTACACAAAATGCTATCTACTGATAAATGGTGGAAAACCTGCGTTACCTTCTTTGACTTCCCAGCACATGAACGATAAAAATAAAATTCAAAATATAAGATTCTGTAACTTAAGCAATAACCATTTTTTCTTTTTCCCTTTAAGAACTTTTATTTCAATAAAAATGAAACCAAACGATACGGTAACACTGAATAAAAGATTTCGTTATTCAATTTCCAAAGCAATTTGTCTCAAAGAATTTTACAGATTAGATTTAAACAGCACCCAGATGGCACTCTGATGGCTGCTCCACAAATCACGGAATATACACAAATAACAGATTGTTCCTAAAGAACCAAACCTCCCAGGACAAGAGGAAATATGTGATGAAAGACGTAAAATAAAATAATCACAGCTAACAAAGCAAATATTAAGATTGCAAGACCTCCTTTCAGTAGTATACTGTTTTGAGCAAGATGGAGGACCCCACAAATTTTATCAGATGACTATCATTATGCATAAAGCAAAAGTTAACAAACACCTATTAAAACTGTCCTTTCAATATTTACCACGTAATACTAGCTTAGCTGGAGTCAGGCGGTGGGAGAAATTAGGCAGCTTCTGCCAACCCTGTGCCCAGGTTTACAGGTTTTAAGAGCTCCCCGAGAGTGCTGATGAACCTATTTGCAGGAAAGGAATGAAGACAGAAAAAGGACTTCTGGACACAGGTGGGGAAGGAGAGGGTGGGAAGAACTGAGAAAGTGCCACTGACATATATATACTGCTGCTGCTGCTGCTAAGTCGCTTCAGTCGTGTCCGACTCTGTGCGACCCCATAGACGGCAGCCCACCAGGCTCCCCCGTCCCTGGGATTCTCCTGGCAAGAACACTGGAGTGGGTTGCCATTTCCTTCTCCAATGCATGAATGTGAAAAGCTAAAGTGGAGTCAGGCACGACAGCGACCCCATGGACAGGAGCCCACCAGGCTCCTCCGTCCGTGGGATTTTCCAGGCGAGAGTACTGGAGTGGGGTGCCACTGCCTTCTCTGGACACATATATACTACCACGTGTAAAACAGATAACTAGTAGGAAGCTGCTATACAATACAAGGAGCCCAGCCTGGTGCTCTGTGATGACCTAGAGGGGTGCGATGGGAGGGGAGAGGGAGGCTCAAGAGGGATAGAATATATGTATAATTATGGCTGATCCATGCTGTCATACAGGAGAAACCAACACAACACTGTAAAGCAATTATCCTCAAAAAAAAAAAGTTCCCCATCAAAATGTAAATATTTGGGGAAAGGAAGAGTCATCCAGTGAGTACACCACTGTCACTACGAGAGACAAAGGGAACATTTGAAGGTAAACAACAGAAGGAAAGGGTTGTGACTGGGTTTTCTCTCTGTAGAAACAACAAAGATGCCAAAAAAATTATGTTAGGCAGAAGCTGCCAAGCCCTTCCTACCCATCTATCTCCATCATTTAAGAGTAGTATTTTCTAATTTAAATGCCTATTATTAAGAGTATCCACTAAAAATGAGAAAATGTAAGACACTAAAACATAGTACCCATGTTTCATGATAAGGATAAAATATGAAAAGATTTCTGATATTTTTTTCTTTACAGTAATATTAAAATATCTTCACCACAGGCTATTGCAAATTCAAGTTTTTGTCTCAGACTTACCTCCTGCAGTTTAGACTGTATCCACTGGCCCAAAAGTGCCAAACTATCTCGAGGACAAATGGCCCAAATCATCGTAAGAAAAATCAGACCTAGGAAATCCAATAAATGAACCAAGCTAGCCTTTTCTGCCTGAGAAAAATCAAAACAATAAATATTATACTTAATAAATTCAGACAGTACAGGCTGACATTTTCTAGCTCACTGTGTATAGCCACACTACATAATTACATGTGTTTAACTAACTGCGCCAAGTAAGACTGCAAGTTCTCTTTCTTCTGTGAGCTTTATCCTTTCTGTCTCTTGCTTACACATTATGTATTCATTTACTCATACAACTAATATCTGCTTGAGCTACTACCACTATTCAGATATAATAACAGGTTCATTAACCTACAGAGTCTTAGATTAACAAGCATACTAACTTTGTAAAATATGTACAATTGTTTTCTATTTTATAGATAAACTAGGATCAAGAGAGGTTAAAGGAGTTGCCCAAATTCACACAGCTGCTAGTAAAAAGAACAAGGAATCAAACCTAGGAAGTTACTAGTTTCTAATATTGTCGCTAAATCTTTTTTAAAAATCAAATAAATGTGTTTATTATGTTTATACTTTTAGACAGAGATCAAACACTCTTGAACATATGAAGAAGTTAAAAGAAGAACAATTCAGGAAAATATTGGAAATTATTTTAAATAAAAATCTTTTGACTTCACGACCTAATATATGAAAAGTCAAGCAAGTTTGAAATTTTATCAGTCTGATACTTCCCACCAGGAAATTTAGTTATAAGATTTTTTTGTATTTACTTATAGCAAAAAAAAAGTTCTAAAGTGTTTGTTTTGAATAGCAATATCTACACATAAGTTTAATGCACTGGACAGTTCACCACTCCCTGCTATTGTTGATTAATAAATGTTACTGTCATGCTGACACTGATAATACAGGAAACATTACCCGAGTGTATGAAACATGGCTGACAACTAAAAATAATCACCTAGAATACTTCTTAATATAATCTGCCCTCACAAAGCAATTTTTGCTTCATTATAAGAACTGAGAGTCATGATAAACAATTATGGAATTATTTTAGCACTAAAGAATACAACTCCAAGTGATGAAGTCATTATAGAAGAGAAAATCCTTGTAATTACTAAAAAATATAATTGCTATTACATAATCTTAGAAAACTAAAAAAAAAATTTTTAATCCATATTTGTGGAATAACAAAACAACATCAAATAAAAATGGAGACTCTTGAAAGAGAAAACATAGTATAGACAATGGCTAAGATGCCTAACAAAGAAATATTCATAACTATTTCCTATTTTTGAGCCTGCTATTTGCTTTTTATGACTCATCTAATTATTGTTCTTGCAGAGACAGAGATGACAACATTATGCTGAATAACACATTGATCTAGATCCAGGAAAATTAATGTACTGAAATGAATACTTTTTAAAAGCTAAAAATGACCAAAATTGATTTTGCAGTTATGAAACCATTTATAGAAAGATATAATGTATTTCAACTGCTTAGACTGATTCTTGCATGTATCTGTTTAAGGAAAAAAAATTTTTTTTAATTTTCCTATAACTCAGAAGAAATAAAGGTGATAATCACTATTTGCACTCCAGAAGAGCACAACTTTGGCCTACCTCATCTTATTAATACTCTAAGGCAAAGACAGAATTTGAGATGACTTTTAGAAGGATTAATAATATTATCTTTTCCACTTAAAGTTAATATTACTTGCATTTCTGATACAGCATTTTACAATCCTTTCACTATTTACCTTTGTGCTTTCAATTCGAAAATATACCTTTTTCTACTCATGTGGACAAATGAGCCATATACATTTTTAGTGCATCAAAATAAAAATATGAGTAAACAAATATTTTTCTTAGATTCATACCAAGTCAAACAGATGTGTATATTCACAAGAGCATTAATCGCCCTGAATTGTATGATAAATTGACTTGAAAACAGCCAGGTAACTGTGGTAAAAGAAAGCAGTGCTGGACTGGCAAAGACAAAGCCTTGATTAAAGTTCAAATTCTGCCAGTTTGTCAGATTAGTCATTTTATTTAAGGTCTTTTTAAATGTTAGTGTTCTTGTATATAACATAAGGATACTAAATACCTACCTCATGAGGACAGTATTGAAATTATTAATGAGAAGGTATATAGTAAAAAGCTCAGTAAACTGTAAAATGGCAAGGTATCATTATTATTACTCTGCATTCATTATATACAGCATATCATTCTAGACATTTTCCAAGATGCTCTAAGTTATTCTCTGAGAATGAATAAAAAAGCAAGAAAACTGATTTACCACTTGGATAGTAGTATCGCTTTCCTCCAGTTAATTTTCTGACTAGATTATAAGTAGGTTAATAATTATGGAAAGTTTAAAATCTAATTTGAAATAATTAGAGGTTGAGAATAATTACTTCTTACCAAAAAAGACAGGTGATAAAAACAGTATTTAAGAGAAACACTAATTATTCAGAATCAAACACTAAAGACTATAGAAATTCTCAAAATTATCCAGTCATACTTTTTCAGGCAACAGAGTAAGTCAATTACTAAAAATTAAAATACCATCAACTTAAATAAACTGAAAAGATCTAGTTCTCTGAAAGATTTAATTTGCTAACTTCAAAGGAGTTATTTCAATAACTGAACATTCACTTTAGATACTCACAGCATGCTCAAGTACTGCATGTGCTATTTCATGGCCCAGAAGGAAGGAAAGCTGATGGATATCAGTCACACTATTTAAAAGTCCAGTGAAGACGAACACTTGTCCATTCTGCACCATAATGAAAATAATGCAAGCAATGAGAACACCATTAAAAAAAAAAACAAGGACATTAAATTTAACAATTAAAAGTTAGGCTGGGTAACATTTACTTACTGGAAGTACAAAGGCATTTATATCCGGGGAATCAACCACATGAATAACCCAATTGATCTCAGAGATCCCTGGAATATCTTGATTGCATTCAATTAAATGATGAACCACTGCTTGAACAGCCACGTATCGGGCATCTTTCTCAGTTAGCATATCATTTTTAAATTCTTCCATCCACTGAAAGGTTAAAAAGAAAAGTCGTCTCTAAGAGAGTGTTAGCTCTACAAAATGTTTATATTGCTTTTATTGTTGTTTGTTTAGTCACTAAGTTGTACCCGATTCTTGGCGACCCTATAGATTGTAGCCCACCAGGCTCCTCTGTCCATAGGATTTTCCAGGCAAAAACACTGGAGCGGGTTGTCATTTCCTTCTCCAGATCTTTTCAACCCAGAGATGGAACCCTCATCTCCTGCAATGGCAGGTGCCACTAGGGAAGCCTTTATTTTAAGGAGTGATTTATATGGCACTATGTTGTTGAATAATTTTTAATTAAGGGAAAATCTGCATATATTAAATACTCAAATTTTTCAAATCTGAATTATCTATGCAAAGGCAAAAATTTGGCTTCTCACAAATGGAGTAAGTTCTAATAACTTAAGATTTTTCCTATATGTTGGTTGAAATAAAAATTTCATTCATCTTTTCTATTAGCTTATAAACAAATAAAATGCTTAAATATTATTTATACTTTCCTAAATATTTTAGAAAACAACGCATTTCCTAGAGAACATAAAGATTCTATATAAGAAAGCAAAACACAAAAGAAATTACTGTATAGCAGAAACTAACACAACACTGTAAAGCAACTATACTCCAATAAAAATTAATGAAAACTTTCTTTCATAAAACACCCTATGCTTAATAAGAAAGCTAAACTTCTACCAGAAAAAGGACAACATTTCATTAAAGTGTCTTATTCACACAGACTGAAAGGAAATTACTGAAACTGTAGAACTAATGACCGTATCATTTTCTTTTTACTGTGTTAAGACTAACCACCATACAAAGACATTTTTTCTGAAGCTACATTCATGAGAGATTCTTTCAAGTATACTTTGAAAAATTTTGCTGTTCCAGTCGCTCGGTTATCTCTGACTCTGTCACCCCACGGACTGCAGCACACCAGGCTCCCCTGTCCTTCACAATCTCCCGGGGCTTGCTCAAAATCATGTCCATCCAGTCGGTGATACCAGCCAACCATCTCATCCTCTGTAGTCCCCTTTTCTTCCTGCCTTTCATCTTTCCCAGCATCAAGTCTTTTCCAATGAGTTGGCTCTTCGCATCAGGTGACCAAAGTGTTGGAGCTTCAGCATCAGTCCTACCAATGAATACTCAGGATTGATTTCCTTTAGGATTGACTGGTCTGATCTCCGTGCAGTCCAAGGGACTCTCAAGAGTCTTCTCCAACACCACAGTTCAAAAGTATCACTTCTTTGGCACTTAGCTTTCTTTATGGTCCAACTCTCACATCCACACACGACTACTGGAAAATTCATAGCTTTGACTATACGGACCTTAGTCAGCAAAGTGATGTCTCTGCTTTTTAATAAGCTGTCTAGGTTGGTCATAGCTTTTCTTCTAAGGAGCAAGTGCTTTTAATTTCATGGCTGCAGTCACCATCTGCAGTGATTTTAGAGCCCAAGAAAATAAAGTTTGTCACTGTTTCCTTTGTTTCCCCATCTATTTCCCATGAAGCAATGGGACCAGATGCCATGATCTTAGTTTTTTAAATGTTGAGTTTCAAGTTGGCTTTTTCACTCTCCTCTATCACTTTCATCAAGAAACTCTTTAGTTCTTCCTTGCTTTCTGCCATAAGGGTGCTGCCATCTGCATACTCTGAAGTTACTGATATTTCTCCCAGCAATCTGGATTTCAGCTTCTGTTTCATCTACTCCAGAATTTCTCATGATGTACTCTGCACAGAAGTTAAATAAGCCAGGTGACAATACACAGCCTTCAGTTCAGTTGCTCAGTCATGTCCAACTCTTTGCGACACCATGAACTGCAGCACGCCAGGCCTCCCTGTCCATCACCAGCTCCCAGAGTTCACTCAAACTCACGTCCGTCGAGTCGGTCATGCCATCCAGCCATCTCATCCTCTGTCATCCCCTTCTCATCCTGCCCCCAATCCCTCCCAGCATCAGAGTCTTTTCCAATGAGTCAACTCTTCGCATGAGGTGGCCAAAGTACTGGAGTTTCAGCTTTAGCATCATTCCTTCCAAAGAACACCCAGGACTGATCTCCTTTAGGATGGACTGGTTGGATCTCCTTACAGTCCAAGGGACTCTCAAGACTTTTCTCCAACACCACAGTTCAAAAGCATCAATTCTTCGCCGCTCAGCTTTCTTCACAGTCCCACTCTCCCATCCATACATGACTACTGGAAACCATAGCCTTGACTAGACGGACCTTTGTTGGCAAAGTAATGTCTCTGCTTTTGAATATGCTGTCTAGGTTGGTCATAACTTTCCTTCCAAGGAGTAAGCGTCTTTTAATTTCATGGCTGCAATCACCATCTGCAGTGATTTTGGAGCCCCCCAAAATAAAGTCTGACACTGTTTCCACTGTTTCCCCATCTTTTCCCATGAAGTGATGGGACCAGATGCCATGATCTTTGTTTTCTCAATGTTGAGCTTTAAGCCAACTTTTTCACTCTCCTCTTTCACTTTCATCAAGAGGCTTTTTAGTTCCTCTTCATTTTCTGCCATAAGGGTGGTGCCATCTGCATATCTGAGGTTCTTGAGATTTCTCCCGGCAATCTTGATTCCAGCTGTGCTTCTTCCAGCCCAGCGTTTCTCATGATGTACTCTGCATAGAAGTTAAATAAGCAGGGTGACAATATACAGCCTTGACGTACTCCTTTTCCTATTTGGAACCATGTTGTTCCATGTCCAGTTCTAACTGTTGCTTCCTGACCTGCATACAGATTTCTCAAGAGGCAGGTAAGGTGGTCTGGCATGCCCATCTCTTTAAGAATTTTCCACAGTTTGTTGTGATTCACACAGTCAAACCCTTTAGAATAGTCAATGAAGCAGATGTTTTTCTGGAAGTCTCTTGCTTTTTCGATGATCCAACTGATATTGGCAATTTGATCTCTGGTTCCTCTGCCTTTTCTAAATCCAGCTTGAACATCTGGGAGTTCTCGGTTCATGTATTGTTGAAGCCTGACTTGGAGAATTTTGAGCATTACTTCACTAACGTGAAATGAGTGTGCGGTAGTTTGACCATCCTTTGGTATTGCTTTTCTTTTGGATTAGAATAAAAACTGACCTTTTCCAGTCCTGTGGCCACTGCTGAGTTTTCCAAATTTGCTGGCATACTGAGTACAGCACTTTCATAGCATCATCTTTTAGGATTTGAAATAGCTCAACTGGAATTCCATCACCTCCACTAGCTTTGTTCATAGTGATGCTTCCTAATGCCCACTTGACTTTAGACTCCAGGATGGCTGGTTCCAGGTGAGAGATCACATCATCATAGTTATCTGGGTCATGAAGATCTTTTTTGTATAGTTCTTCTGTGTATTCTTGCTACCTCTTATTATTATGCTTCTGTTAGGTCCATGCCATTTTTGTTCTTTATTGTGCCCATCTTTGCATGAAATGTTCCCTTGGTATCTCTAATTTTCTTGAAGAGATCTCTAGTCTTTCTTATTCTACTGTTTTCCTCTATTTCTTTGCACTGATTGCTGAGGAAGGCTTTCTTATCTCTCCTTGCTATTTCTTATTTCTCCTTGCTATTCTTTGGAACTCTGCATTCAGATGGGTGTATCTTTCCTTTTCTCTTTTGTCTTTCACTTTTCTTCTTTCCTCAGCTATTTGTACAGAGAAGGCAATGGCACCCCACTCCAGTACTCTTACCTGGAAAATCTCATGGACAGCGGAGCCTGGTGGGCTGCTGTCTATGGGGTTGCACAGAGTCAGACACGACTGAAGTGACTTAGCAGCAGCAGCAGCAGCTATTTGTAAAGTTCCTCAGACATCCATTTGAAAATTAAGGATGTTCTGAAACTACTAAATTTCCATAAAATGTGTAATTTCTTTCATATATGAATTAAGAAGTCTGTAACCTTGATAATGCATTATAAACATGATTTTACAGAATATGAATTTTAAAATCTTTACATAGTATTTTCTAAAAGCACACATCACCAATGTAAACTGTCTAAAAGAACACTACTGAAGTAGATACAACAAGATTATATGTAATTGCAGTACTTTATAATAATCCCATAAAAACATGTGCTTGAATTTTCATATCAAGCAGGTATTACATGCATAGGCTAAATAAGTAAAAAAAATATGTACATGTATGTAATTTTTTATAACTTCTTAGTGATATAAATGGTAGAACATACACTAATTTAACACTAGGCTTTATCAACCTTAATAAAACACTTTTCTCAAACTTGCTTCTGACTAGACTATTCTAAGAAACATCTCAAATCTCTGTATAACCTGTATAAAAGAGATTCATCTTTATTAAGAACAATCGAACAATCTTTTTAGTGAAAAATCTGTTATTTCTTTTTTATGGTAACTTTCCACTGACAAACTCAGAAGCTCAACATTATAAAAATATATAAATATTTTTATATATCAATAAAAATATTGGTATATAAAAATCTAACCACAGCAAAGTTGTCAAGTGAGGCTATAAATTCAACAAATATTAATTTAGCATATACAGCACATGTTGGAGATATTGTGGGTTCAGTTACAGTTCTCAATATCTTTACTGAGATATTCAGCACAAAGTGCATATCTTAATAAAGCGAGTCACAAGAATTTTTGGTTTCCCACTGTTTATTGTGTGCAATAGCATTATGTCTAAAAAAAAAACAACGTACACACCTTAAAGAACACTTTATAGCTTAAAAAAAAATGCTAAGCATCATCTAGGCCTTGAGAGAGACACAATCTCTTTTGCCTAACAAATAATAATGAAAAGACTCAAAATACTGCATCACTGAAAAGTGACACAAATAGGAAGTGAGCAAATGCTGCTGGAAAAAAGGAGCCAACAGACTCGCTTGACACATGGTTGCCACAAACCTCCAAAGTTTAAAAATGCAGTATCTGCATTTTAAGTGTAATAAAGCAAATAACAATAAAATGAAGTTTGTATACCATACGTGTGCTAAGCATGAGGGACAGAAAGATGATCTGCCCTCAAACTCACTAGGGGTGTAAGATGTTCACTTGAGTTACTATACTTTCCAACGAGTTAAGGCTTCTGATATCCAACTTTATTTTGTATTCAAAGAATATAATTTTTAAAAAATTTTTTAAAAGAACATAATAAACTGTGGCAACCTGGTGGCCCAGTGGTTGAGAGTCTGCCTGCCAATGCAGGGGACATGGGTTCGATCCCTGGTCTGGAAAGATTCCACACACTACGAGGCAGCTAAGCCCATGGCCTACAGAAGCCTGTGCTCTAGAGTCCAGGAGTTGCAACTACTGAGCCCACATAGCAACCGCTGAAGCCTGTACACCCACAGCCTGTGCTCCACAGCGAGAAGCCACCTCAATGAGAAGCCTGCATTCTGCAACTAGAACGTAGCTCCCACTTGCTGCAACTAGAGAAGGCCCTCATGCAGCCGTGAAGGACCAGGGTAGCCAATAAATTAATAGATTTTTTTTTTTAATGAGAAAGAAAATATATACATAATCAACTGCCCAAATTGATGTTTAGGGGATGGCAAACTATGTTATTCTACTTAATTTTCAAGATACAAAAATTCATATTACAGATCTATTTGTTAAAAAAAAATACATAGTAAGCATACTTTGTACACTGTGCCAGTACTTAAAATAAAATGATAAACAAAACAAACAGGCTCTTTGAACCCCTGGAGTTAGTCTAGCAAGGGAGACAGATCAGCAAATAGATAATTATGCAAATAATTATGATGCTTCTACCCTCATGATAAGTGTTTTTAAAAGGAAAGTACAGTATTCAAAGAGAAAATAAAAGTAGGATACCTAGCCCCAATATAGCCAAGCAGTGATCAAGCTACAAATGACTGATTCATAATGTAGTCTGTTATGAAGGATATCCCCTAGGGCCTAACACAGCCTCACTGCTTAACCCAGTCGGGATAATCAAGGAAGGCTTTCCTGAGAAAGTGACATTTAAGGTGACATGTTGTAATCAGGAGTTGGCTGGGTGAGGAAAGGCGATGTAGAGGGCAGGAATACAAAGCATGAAAGGTCTGAGACTTTTTGGGAAAAAGGCTAATTCCCCATCAGAGATTAAAATTAAAAAGTAGTGCATTGTTCATGTTTAAGAAACTCCTGCTTTGAATATTGTATCAAGGAATCTAAGTTAAAAATGAGTCTTTCTACTTACTGCTTCATATTCCAGTTCTGATAAAAGTCTGAAATGTTCTTTCCCCAATAACAGTAGCTTGCTCCTTCCTGTGACCGGACTCACTTCCAGATGTGTAAAATAAAACACTACAAAAAGCAATCCAAAACTACTCAAGCCAAGTAATAGCTTCCATTTATTCTTCCTTAAACTTTCTTTAAATAGTTCCTTCTTGTTAGGAGGAAGTGCCTGCCACCATTTTCTTATGCCCCTAGAGCAAAAAGAAAAATTCTGATAACAAAATCAGTACATACCACCAAAACTTAATGCTTATGCTAAAATTTTGCCATCAAAGGCCTGAATTTTTATATTTCTCTGTATAGATGGGTTTTTTCCAGTTTGTAAAATTCTTAGCCAAATGATAAAAAAGCAATCAATTATACAGAGCTATAGTTAAAAATTCTAATGCTCTTTTGAATTTTCTTCTTCAGTTATTTTAAACGAGCTAAGTGAGAAGTCGTTTTACACTAACTACCATTAGTTCACATTTATTGACTATTGAGCACATTCAAGGTACTCTTCTAATTGCTGTACGTATGTCATCTCATTTAATCTTCATAATAACCCTGTTACAGAAGAGAAAATTGAGGCATAGAGAAGTTAAACAACTTATCCAAGGTCACAGAGTTAATCAGAGGAAAATCAGGAAGGCAATGTGATAATAGGGATGAATTGCGCAAATAAACAACTGAAGGCTTATAGTACAATAAATCTTCACCTTTAACCACTCCCCCCACTGCTCATCAGACATCAGACGTCTGGCACAATCTGCTGGTACTTCAGTCAGACGCAAGGGAAACGATCTCAGCACTGATTTTAGAAACAAATATCGCGCAGTAGCAGAAACTCCACTAAGCTACAGAGAACACGACAAAGGAGAGGTAATAAGAGCGCAGGTACTGTAAACACAGAAATCAGAGATTTTATGGATAACATCTGAGGAGGTCCAGCTCTACCAGGCAACAATACTCTCTGCTGCTTCCTAGGATTCACAGACATTCTGACAACCGGTAATGTTTTCAGTGGCTTCCCAGGTGGCTCAGTGGTAAAGAATCTGCCTGCCAAAGTAGGAGACCCAGATTCAATCCCTGGGTTTGGAAGCTCCCCTGGAGAAGCAATATTCTTGCCTGGGAAATATTCCAATATTCTTGCCTGGGAAAACCCATGGACATAGGGGCCTGGCAGGCTACCATCTACAGGGTCACCAAGAGTTGGACATGACTTAGCCACTAAAATAACAATGCTGTTTTCAGTACCTGAACAAAAAATTCTCCCTATGAGTTCATCTGTGAAATTGCAACAAACATTTAAAATATATGTATCATTCTCTAGACAAAATTTATTTTATAAAACAACTTCTTTAAGTTATTTTAGTCCTGCTAAGTGATATACCTAAAAGGCCCTTAAAGTGTTTCAACCTAAAAAGACTTAGATCAAGCTATGAAGTATACTTATTTCCAATTTAAAAATGTATGACACTATTATTTAAAATGCATGAAAACATAACCTAAAACAAAATTTCAGGTGATTTATAACGGTAATAACAAAAAGTTAAATAATTTAAAAGGAGGAAAAAGATCTACCAGCCCAAGAACCTGGGCTGAATTGTGACAAAGATTCTCTCCTGGACCAAACTCTACTTAGACTCCCATGAATATTTTGACTTCAGGACTCCTGTGTTCATCTCTGCACAGGTCAGTTAAGTCAGAATCCCTCATCCTCCATATCTGATTACTCATGATATCTAACCTGTTACTTATCATTCATCATCCCCCAGGTCTGCTGCTGCTGCTAAGCTGCTTCAGTCATGTCTGATTCTGTGTGACTCCATAGACAGCAGCCCACCAGGCTCCCCCGTCCCTGGGATTCTCCAGGCAAGAACACTGGAGTGGGTTGCCATTTCCTTCTCCAATGCATGAAAGTGAAAAGTGAAAGTGAAGTCGCTCAGTCATGTCTGACTCTTAGCGACCCCATGGACTGCAGCCTACCAGGCTCTCCCGTCCATGGATTTTCCAGGCAAGAGTACTGGAGTTGAGTGCCATTGCCTTCTCTGTTATCCTCCAGGTCAGTGGTCCCCAACCCTTCTGGCACCAGGGACTGGTTTGTGGAAGACAATTTTTCCATGGACCTGGGGTGGTGGTGAGGGAATGGTTTTGGGATGATTCTTATAAGGAACATGCAACCTAGATCCCTCACGTGCCCAGTTCACAGTAGGATTCATGCTCCTATGAGAATCTAATCCTGCTGCTGATCTGCTAAGAGGCAAAGCTCAGGCAGCAATACAAGTGATGGGGAGCAGCTGTTAAATACAGATGAAGCTTCGCTTGTTCACCCACTGCTCACCTCCTGCTGTGAAGTTGCGTTTCTAAACAGGCCATGGATAGGCACCATAGTTGGGTGGTATCTGATCACTCTCACCTGTCTTCGGCAGTAACTCTGGTAGACCAGATTGAGTAGAATCCCTCCTGGCTCCTGATGTTTCCTCTCTGTAGTTTTCCATCTACCATCCCCCACACTACCTGCACAGCCCATGGTGTATTCAGAACTGACTCTGGTTCTATACTGAGGTCTCTTTTCTCCTACTGCAAAAGTTCTGAATAAAAGCTGGTTTTACTTCTTTGACGACTGCCTAGCTCTAGCTTTCTTTGAAGTCATACTTAAATTGAGAGCTAAATTAACTGTATGTTTTCTGAGTGCCAAAGCTTAGTCATAAAGAACACCATAAATTAGAGTATGAGTTCTCGATTTTGGATAAAAAGAAAACTGGGTTGATTATTATGGAAGTAAAAAGGCTAGAAGGCACTTCATAGCTACCAAATATGAAATAACTTTATAGGGAGACAATGCTTAACTTTACCTTTCTTCAATCTTCATGGAGCAAATAAGAGAAAACAAGATTAATTATGAGGGAGGAGTTTTAAGTTAAATACGAAGTATTATTTAGCTTTAAAAACATTAAGTGCTATAAAGGATCACCAAGAGAAAACAAAGATTTGTTGGAAATAGAATAGAAAAATAAACAAATACTAATTAAGAGTTAACTTGGCTAGGAGTTCTTTCTTAAATGAGCAAAGTTCTTCAGTTTCATGATTCATTGCCCCAAATTTCATGAACTAAAAAGGAATGTTTGTAAGTATGGTTCTTACACATGAACTGCAACAAACATTTCTGATTTTTGTAATTATAAGATCTTTAAAATAGTGTCTAGATAAGATATATAATAATTTTTACAGATCACATTTCTATATTATATATCCAGCAAGTGATCCAGCAAGATTATTAAAGCATATATACATATATATATATATATATATACACCAACTATTTAGAAACTGAACTTCCACGCTAATCATGGGAGGGAAATCTACCGATTTTTCTTTAAAAGTACAGTTCTACAAACTTTTAATATAGAAGCTTATATTTTAAAAAGCATTTTACCTGCCCACAATGATTGCAAGCAGTTTCTGCACTGGCTTAAGAATCATCAACAACAGAGGAACAGGAGCAGCTTGGCACCGTGGAGAAGTGTGGAAACTCCTGATGTCTCTCGTGGGTAAACAGTTCAAGGGATGCAACACTGAACGAGCAGGGACTATGGGAACGCCCTTCATCAGCAGCTGTCTTGAAAGAGAGTCAGTCCATGCGGTACATTTTCGGCTAATCATCGAAATTTCCTTACTTCTGGTGCTCAAAAGGCAGCCTTTTCTTTTCGTATTAAAAGTCCTATAGAAGGGAAAGTTTTCAGGCCGAAGAGTCCCTCTATCACCGTGATTTACTCCCAGGCCCGGAGATTTATTTACTATATGGTTAATTTTCACCTGATGAAAGTCTCGTGAGGTTACAGCTTGCGTGTTACATTTTCTCCAGTTGGTCAGTAAATTAAATCGGAAGAAAAAACAGTTTCTAGCAGCAGGCTGCAGTCCATAGATGAAGCTCATCTTTGTTTTACTTGATTATCTGGGACACAAAATATAAACTATAAATAATCCCAGCAAAATATTTATTACCAAACTGGAAATATAACACGTTGAAAAGTTGTTCTTCCTTCAACAGGTCTCCAACCAAATTACCTTGGGTTTCTACTCACCACTCATGCAGCAATTCCGCTTAGCAATTCAACAAAAACCAAAGAGGTTTTACTAACTTTTTTTTAACTCGGCAACATGTACTTACAATGTCCAAATCTGGCCTTTTTTCTTCTTTTTTAAAATTTTAGTTGAAAGAAGTCTGTTTTTATTTTATCAGCTAAATTATTTGGGGAACAAGAAATAGATTAAACAAAAACAGGACTGAAAGTAAGAAAGTGAAAGTCGCTCAGTCATGTCCAGCTATTCGCGAATCCACGGACTGTACACAGTCTATGGAATTCTCCAGGCCAGAATACTGGAATGGGTAGCCGTTCCCTTCTTCATGGGATCTTCCCAACCCAGGGATTGAACCTAGGTCTCCCACATTGCAGGCAGATTCTTTACCAGCTGAGCCACCAGGGCAAGCTTCAGCAATTGGCAGTAACCAGATCAAAGAGCATTTAATGGAATACTAAAGTCTAACACAACATGTATTTTTTAAAACACCAATTTATTCCTTTCAAATATAATGCTGACACTTCTGATTCAGGTCAAGAGAGAGGGAAAGGGACTTATCTTCTCACTGAAAACAACTGAAAGAACAGAATATACAGACCTAAATAGACATTTTTCCAAAGAAGACATACAGATGGCCAACGAGCACATGAAAAGATGCTCAACACTGCTAATTATTATTGCTGTTGTTCACTCAGTCAGGTCCAACTCTTTGCCACCTCATGGACTGCAGCATGCCAGGCCTCCCTGCCCGTCACCATCTCCCGAAGTTTGCCCAAGTTCAAGACCATTGAATTGGTGCTGCCATCCAGCCATCTCATCCTCTGACACCTTCTTCCCCTTCTACCCTCAATCTGTCCCTGCATCAGGGACTTTCCAATGAGTCAGCTGTTCACATCAGATGGCCAAAATACTGCAGCTTCAGTATCAGCACAAGCTGGAATCAAGATTGCCAGGAGAAATATCAATAACCTCAGATATGCAGATGACACCACCTTTATGGCAGAAAGTGAAGAGGAACTAAAGAGCCTCTTGATGAAAGTGAAAGAGGAGAGTGAATAAGTTGGGTGAAAACTCAACATTCAGAAAACGAAGATCATGGCATCCGGTCCCATCACTTCATGGCAAATAGACGGGGAAACAGTGGAAACAGCGACTAACTTTATTTTGGGGGGCTCCAAAATCACTGCAGATGGTGATTGCAGCCATGAAATTAAAAGACGCTTACTCCTTGGAAGAAAAGTTATGACCAATCTAGATAGCATATTCAAAAGCAGAGACATTATTTTGCCAACAAAGGTCCATGTAGTCAAGGCTATGATTTTTCCAGTGGTCATGTATGGATGCAAGAGTTGGATGGTGAAGAAAGCTGGGCGCCGAAGAATTGATGCTTTTTCACTGTGGTGTTGGAGAAGACTCTTGAGAGTCCCTTGGACTGCAAGGAGATCCAACCAGTCTATCCTAAAGGAAATTAGTCCTGGGTGTTCATTGGAAGGACTGATGTTGAAGCTGAAATTTCAATACTTTGGCCATCTGATGCAAAGAATTGACTCATTTGAAAAGACCCTGATGCTGGGAAAGATTGAGGGCAGGAGGAGAAGGGGACGACAGAGGATGAGATGGTTGGATGGCATCACCAACTCAATACATATGGGTTTGGGTGGACTCTGGGAGCTGGTGATGGTCAGGGAGGCCTGGTGTGCTGCCGTTCATGGGGTCACAAAGAGTCGGACACAACTGAGTGACTGAACTGAAAACAAAGGTTTCACCATATGGACATCAGGCAATGAACAACAGTCATCCCTGAGAGACAGGGAGAAAACAGATAAAGGAAACTTATGACCACCCCAACCTTCTGCCTGGAGAGTTTTCAGGCTACTACGCAAAGAGGTAAAACCTAGCGCAGCCCAACAGTCCTCCTAAATCAAAGAGATGAAGCTGGGAATTCAAGGATATTAAAGTAGTTATTACATTGAATATGTGTTAAATTTTAAAGGAAAGTTTGAGCATGTTATATAGAGGCAAAGAATATAATTTTTCAAAAGATCGACGTTGAATTTCTAGATAAGAAAACTACTAATACAATGTCTTAAATAAAAATTACCCTGGATGATACTAACAGCAAATTAGACATTGTAGAAATAAAGACTTATGAACCTGAAATAACAATAAAACCCATCGAAAATGGAATGCAGAGAGAAAATAAACTGTAAGAAATGCATAAAGCATCAATGAGGTGTGGAATAACTCAAATGGAGTAAATGGACTCCAAGAAGAGTGGGAAGGGAGAGCACACAGGAAAAAACACTTGAAAAATAATGGCCAGAATTTTCTAGAGAATGGCAAGGAGAGATAAGAAAGCCTTCTGCAGTGATCAGTGCAGAGAAATAGAGGAAAACAATAGAATTTAAGACTAGAGATCTCTTCAAGAAAATTAGAGATACCAAGGGAACATTTCATACAAAGATGAGCTCAATAAAAGACAGAAATGGTAGGGACCTAACAGAAGCAGAAGATATTAAGAAGAAGTGGCAAGAATATACAGAAGAACTATACAAAAAAGATCTTCACAACCCAGATAATCATGATGGTATGATCACTCACCTAGAGCCAGACATCATGGAATGTGAAGTCAAGTGGGCTTTAGGAAGCATCACTATGAACAAAGCTAGTGGTGATGGAATTCCAGTTGAGCTATTCCAAATCCTGGAAGATGATGCTGTGAAAGTGCTGCACTCAGTATGCCAGCAAATTTGGAAAACTCAGCAGTGGCCTCAGGACTGGAAAAGGTCAGCTTTCATTCCAATTCCAAAGAAAGGCAATGCCAAAGAATGCTCAAACTACCGCACAATTGCACGCATTTCACACGCTAGTAATGTTCAAAATTCTCCAAGCCAGGCTTCAGCAATACATGAACCATGAACTTCCAGATGTTCAAGCTGGTTTTAGAAAAGGCAGAGGAACCAGAGATCAAATTGCCAACATCAGTTGGATCACCGAAAAACCAACAGAGTTCCAGAAAAACATCCCTTTCTGCCTTATTGACTATACCAGAGCCTTTGATTGTGTGGATCACAACAAACTGTGGAAAATTCTGAAAGAGATGGGAATACCAGACCACCTGACCTGCCTCTTGAGAAAGCTGTATGCAGGTCAGAAAGCAATAGTTAGAATTGGACATGGAACAACAGACTGGTTCCAAACAGGGAAAGGAGTACGTCAAGGGTGTATATTGCCACCCTGCTTATTTAACTTATATGCAGAGTACATCATGAGAAACGCTAGGCTGGATGAAGCCCAAGAGATTAGGAGATTAGTCCTGGAATCAAGATTGCCGGGAAAAATGTCAATAACCTCAGACAGGCAGATGACACCACCCTTATGGCAGAAAGCAAAGAAGAACTAAAGAGCCTCTTGATGAAAGTCAAAGAGGAGAGTGAAAAAGTTGGCTTAAAAATCAACATTCAGAAATCTAAGATCATGGCATCTGGCCCCATCACTTCATGGGAAATAGATGGGGAAACAATGGAAACAGTGACAGACTTTATTTTGGGGGGCTCCAAAATCACTGCATGTGGTGACTGCAGCCATGAAATTAAAAGACACTTGCTCCTTGGAAGAAAAGTTATGATCAACCTAGACAGCATATTAAAAAGCAGAGACATTACTTTGCCAACAAAGGTCTGTCTAGTCAAGGCTATGGTTTTTCCAGTAGTCACATCTGGGTGTGAGAGTGGGACTGTAAAGAAAGCTGAGGGCCGAAGAATTGGTGCTTTTGAACTGTGGTGCTGGAGAAGACCTTTGAGAGTACCTTGGACTGCAAGGAGATCCAACCAGTTCATCCTAAAGGAAATCAGTCCTGAATATTCATTGGAAGGACTGATGCTGAAGCTGAAACTCCAATACTTTGGCCACCTGATGTGAAGAACTGATTCATTTGAAAAGACCCTGATGCTGGGAAAGACTGAAGGTGGGAGGAGAAGGGGACAACAGGAGATGAGACAGTTGGATGGCATCACCGACACAATGGACATGAGTATGAATAAACTCCCGGAGTTGTTGATGGGAGGCCTGGTGTGCTACAGTCCATGCGGTCTCAAAGAGTCGGACATGACTGAGCAACTAAAGTGACTGACTGACTGAAAAGTTTCCAAATTTGAGGAAAATTGTAAACCTTCAAATCAAGAGGTTGAACAAATCACACACACTGGAAACACAAAGAAAATTACTCCAAGGTATATAAAATTTCTTAAAACCAATGAAAGAGAAAATCTTAAATTTGACACCTTAGATTAAATATACACATTCCTTGAAAAACACAAATTACCAGAGCTTTCTCAAGAAGAAATAAAGAACCTTATACACGATCTTTAAATTGAATTTGTAGTTGAAAACCTTCCCACAGTGAAAGTTCCAGAACCAAAAGGCTTCACTGGGGAATTCTACTAAACATTTAAAGAAGAAATAACAATTCTATAGAAACTCTTTCAGGACATTAAGAAGGAATACTTTGCAACCCATTCCTTAAAACCAGCATCACCTGATAACAAAGACAGAAAAAAAAAAAAGAATAATTACACAAAGACTACAAAATAATAACCCTCATGAGTAAAGATACAAAAATTCTTAATATTTTAGGAAATCTAACTCAACAATATGTTAAAAAGACAATACATCATGACCAAGTGACATTTGTCCCAGGAATGTAAGGCTGAATAAAAATTCATACATCAAAGTAATTCACCCTAACTGAAAAAACACCACATGATCATCTCAGAAGATACAGAAAAAGCATTTGATAAAATCCAACAACCAGGAGCCTCCCTGGTGGCTCCGTGATAAGGAATTCATCTGCCAACACAGGAGACGGGGTCAATACCTTACCCAGAAGGATCCCAGACGCCAAGGGGCAACAAAGCCTGCGTGCCCCAACTCCTGAGCCTGTGCTCCAGAGCCCGGGAGCCACAACCACTGGCCTGGGCTCCAGAGCCCGGGAGCCGCAACCCCGGAGCCCGTGCTCCAGAGCCCGGGAGCCGCAACTACTGAGGCCTGCAGGCCCTAGAGCCCGTGCTCTGCAACAGCAGCAGCCACTGCAATGAGAAGCCACACACTGCAATGAGAGAACAGCCAGCCCTTTTCACTGCAACTAGAATCAAATAACGAAGATCCAACACAGCCCCCAAAAAGGTCAAGAACCAATCTTCAAAAACACTCAGTAAACTAAGATATTTACAGGTATCTATATCCAACAGTATGTTTGCTGGTAAATGATATACTTTCCTCCTAAGATCAGACCAAGGAAAAGATGTCCACTCCCACCACTTCTATCAACATTATACTGGCGATGTTGGTGAGTGTGATTGAATTGAGTAAATATGTACATAACTAAATAAATAAATGGCATCCAGATAAGAAATATAGATCATCTTTATGATAACATGACTGTCTATCCAAAATATCCAAAGAAATCTACAAACCAAACAAACAAAAACTATTAGAATGAGCTTAAGGTGGCAGAATACAAGAGCAATACACAAAAGCAATTTTATTTCTCCATACTAGCAAGTGAGAGAAGCCAGACCCATACACAGGAAAAAACACTGCTCTCCTCCAAAACACATACTCTATGATTTCAGCTTTATAACATTAACCGTAGAAAATGCAGACTTATTTATAGTTACAGAGAAATCAGAGGTTGAAGAGGTAAAGAGGGGCAAGAAGAGGAATTACAAAGTTTGGGGGACAATTAAAATGCTCACTATTGTGATTGTGTTGCTGATTTCATAAATATACACTAAGTCCAAACATATGCACAGTTTAAATATGTCCAATTTACTGTGTATAAACTACACATTAAGATTTTTTTTTAAAGATACTAAAAAGAGACAACCAAACGCAATGTGTAAACTCTGATTAGATCCTACTTTGAAAGAAAAAAATTAGCCTTAGAAGACAATTGGAACTACTGGGATAATCTGAATATGAATTTGCTTTTAGGTTCTTTTAGGTAGGTAGTGCTTCTTTTCTTAGTTGACAAAGATGTGGTTATGGAGGCAAGTATCTTATAACTGAAATACTTGCTGAATACTCTCTTCATCATGAATGAAACTTCCAAATTCTATAATAAAATTACCTACATACATACACACAGGACATAAATCTGATATACTAAAAATGGTAGCAATCTTTGTGTAAAGTAGTGGTTATATATGTGCCATAAATTTTTTTTTTTCAGTTTTCTTTAGTGTTTCAAAATCTTCATAATAAAAATTGCATCTTCTGCTTTGGCAGGCAGGTTCTTTACCAGCTGAGCCACTGGGGAAGCCCAATAAAAGTTGAAGGTAAAAATACATAAATCTAATTCAGTCTAGGTTAATATACTATTATCTGGAAAGATGCTTCAGAACATCAATTTTCATAAATAGTATTATCTATATATCAAACTATTTGAATACTACTCAACATTTTTACATACTTTATACATTCTGCCCTTGCATTATTAATGTATAATCTGAATAAAGAGCATGCTAAGCAAGCGTTAACTTCTAGTTAACCCTTTTTGAATTACTACCGATTCTAAATCAGTAGAGTCAAAGCTGATATTGTATATAATAGTTTAACATTAGTAACAAGATATTTTCTAGTTTTCTTCTCCTTTGAACCTAGATGAAAAGTGGTAAAATATTTTAGGCCTGGAAATCACTTTAAAATTAGTATTTGGGTAGCTAGGAAGATTCTTCATTGGCTAGGTGGTATGTGAGTTACGGACACAGCATAAAGTTCAATCCCTGACCTCACAGAGGTTGTAATCTAGTTGGGGCTGGGGGGAAAGTACTTTAGTAAGACTATTGAAGGACAGTAAAACATGGCCTTTTATTAAGTGCCATACACTGTATGAATTTTAAAAAAGAAAGTATATCCATGAGTAGCAAAATAGTTCAGAAAGGCAATTATGCACACCATTTGGGCAGATGCAGAAAAAAAAACTTAAGATTTCAAATATGAAAGTGTACTTAAGGTTTATATATAGAATGTCTTCTACCAAAAGTCCAAACTGCAAAAACAACATACTCTTTTCATTACTCTAGGGGACCAGTTTCAGTCACTGACCAACCACACTCCCTTTTTATAAGTACACTCTACAGCCTAAATTTGGGGCATAGGCCTAGACTGCCATGTTTGTCCCTTTTGATTCTGACCTCTGAATTATTTATTATTCATTCATACATTAAATATTTAATAAGTGCCTGCTACATACCATACCACATACCTTTCTGAATGCCAAGGATACCACAGAAAACAAACCAGACAAAAATCACTACCTAATTTGCAAAAATAGTAATGCTTAAAATATGGCAGTATACAAAAATATAAATAAATCTGAAGGAATATACACCAAAGCATTCACAGTGGTTATGTGGAGTGGCAGGATGATGGCTGTAAGGATTCAGCATCTCCATCTTCTGTATTTCTGTGCTATTTACATTTTTACAGAATGTGTGACTACTGTTGTAAGCCCCGAGCCAATAAAGCCAACTGTATTTGTAATTTCCATTGGTTTCCATGCACGTCAATAAACTCCTACCTACTGTAGACCAAACCCTGCAAATTACCACTTCCCACAATTTCTCCAGGCACCTTCCCCACCCTTTCTTCACCAACTCCTAGGTTCCAGACCCACGGATTTACTTACACCTCTCAGCGGAAAGAAAGAAAAAAACCTCTCATCTCTGTCTGCGCATATCTATTTACACTGCTTAGCTCTGCTCACATGTCAAGCAAATTCCTGCTCATCACTCTCGACTTCTGTGATATGTAAAGTGTTCTACTGACACAGAAGGTATAAGCAAAAGCCCAACACCATACCTATTACACATACAAGCAAAAACACTATCATTTATATCACCGACAAGTGTCACTTAGAACAGAAATAGCGCCTGATAGTTTGTAATCCTTGCTTTATCCTTACGAATGGGTAAAGAATGGGAGAAGGAGTCTGTCTATACATTTTCAAAGAGCCAATGACTAGACTTCACAGAGCAGAATCCAGGCTTACATATCCTCTTCAAAGAACAGCAGCAGGTCAACAAACGTAGCTGGCAAACTTCTAGGATTATTAAATGAATGATGCGAGAAAATTAAACAATTTGGATTGTTAGCCTCTAAGAACATTTCAGATCCTTAATTCTTTAAGCACCATCTCAGAATGTGCAAGTACAGCCCTCACTGGCACTCACAGCTGAAGCCTAGAAGACAGTTTTAACAACTCTGCTGAAAATGACTATTTCTTCTCTAGTTTCTATGGCAACAGCTGTTAGATCGGCAAAAATAGGACATGTACTTTAAAATAATCATTCAAGCAAAGTACACACATGATGGAAGGCTTAAAAAAATAACAATAAATTGGAAGGCAACAGACTTGGTTCTTAGGCTTCCAAATGTCAGCCTACACCCTTTCACCACAGCTGAGAATGATGGATATGAACCCAAATCCTTTTAGTGAGGATTTGGTTGCATTGGTTGGAGTCAATATAGCGGATCAATCCCTGAATTCTCAATGAAGTATTTTCATTTCCCTGGACTAAAATTTCTCATGCACACTGTAACTGTTGTTCCACTTTACACAAGCAAGAGACATTATTTAAAGAGCACAAAGAAATTGATTTCTGTAGACAAGTTCATGAAGAAATTGTTTCAATACGCTACAGCTGTTCAGACAAGGAATTTCCTACTTTTCACTGGGGTTTAGGTAGGAAAACTTTTCTCGACATGAAGAGTGAGGAAGTAAAAGAGGTTTGAGTCTCAAGATGCCTAAAGCGGTTGGAATCGGTTTTCCACGGGAGAAGATGTCACTGTGAAGCACATGATACTACATTAGAAACACAGCTATTAAAAAGGGACCCCTACACGAGAAGGCTGGGAGAGGGGTTATCTCGCCGGCAAATACAGCCACCTGTCTATTTGCAACTCCTGCGCTGCACGGTAGCGCCCTGGAGTCCCTGCAATTCACACCAAAAGGGGACCAGGCGGGAGAAGGAGGCTTTACTCCCACGTCCTCCTTTCCCCCTCGCCCCTCTTCCCCGACTCCACACGCCGCCCCCTCTATTCCCGCCCGGGCGCCCTGTCGTCCTCCCCCACCCCAGGCCTCGCCATCCCCACCCCGCCGGGCCCACAGGGTCCTCGCTCCGCACCCCAGCGCTCCTCAAAGCTCTCTCCGCCCCAGCTCCAGTACTCTGTCCCTTCCCCGGGGCCCGGCCCACTCCACAGCGAAGGCGTCCCCACCAGGACAGACCCCAGCAGTAGCAAAAGCGAAGAGTCCGCCGACCCGACCTCTGCGCACGCGCACACCCCGCCAGAGAAGCCCGGCCTCTTCACTTCCTGCCCCCGGCAAGGACCGGGACGCCTTTTGCTCCGCCCACACCGGGCAGTCAACACACTCGCCCAGATTCGTCCTCCCAGAGGGCCGGGGTCCCGTGTGAACTATGGCGCTCTAGTGCCCCCGCGTGGCTGGAGGAGGGACGTGACTATGGGCTAGGCCGCTGGCCTAGGAACATCTTCACTAGCGTGATCCAGGCAAGGGTATGCCCGCTGCAGATATGGCCTGCTGTGCTGGCCGGAAAGAAAAGTGATTCGAAGGCTACCATAACGCTAAGGTTTCTTGGTTCAGAAGTTGCACTGATAGAATCAGTCTTCAGAGTGTGAGAACTGTCTGCTTCCACATGGCACGTTTTAAGGAAGATGAGGGATAACCTGCAGCATCTGGACGTTAGTTGAAAATAGCTGGCTACAAAGCGATGTGTATAGTAGACTTCAGGATACCAGATAGTGATATGATACTTTAATTACAAATTTAGTCTGTTATATTTATATCTTTGCACAGTGAAGAACATCTTAAAGGATAGAAACACTGTTTTTAGGTATCACTTTTAGAGCATTTTAAAATAATTTTTTCTTTTATCTTGCTTGTCTGTATTTTGTAGTTTGCCTTTTGTTTCAAAGGATCTATGTTGGCATATCTCTGACCACTGGTTCCCTGAAAATTGAAGTGGCAGTTCCCTGAATCCACAGATTTATCTCCCACCCTCCGAAGAGCATGTTTGCTACCAAGGTTTCCAACATACTAGCTACCTCTTGCTCATTCTGCCTGATTAGCATCATGTCATCAGTGAAACAGGTATGGTGTTCTGGCGGATGCCCAAGTGGTCCAGATTCTGTATCATGTGGGTCACAGAGCTGACCCGATGGCTGTGATCAGGACTCCTACATGGTTAGGTCTGCAGTAGTCTGTAAGCCATCCTCCTGGTTTCTGAAGGGGGCTGACAGGCAAACCAAATGGAAACATGGCCGTTTAAGGGGCACCCATTCCTGCATCCTTTAGGCTGCTCATGGTAGCATCCATTCCACTGTCACCTCCACATCCCCTTGGATGAAATATTGGTTTTAATGTATTTTTTCAACTTGATAGAGAAGGGATAGTTTCAAAGGTGTTCACTTGGACTTCCCCACATGAGAAATAAAGGCCAAGAACTTAATGTGCAGGCTTGCTCCAACTGCCCAATTTATATTCCCAATTATGAATTCAAGAGTCTGGGGAAATGGGTGGGTCTGTAGGCCCAGGATCACTGTAAGCTCTGGGTTATCAAGGACTCTGCTCATTATCTGACACTCAGAAGTCCCCTTTCTTCCAGAGGAGCCATGATAGTACTTTGTATTTCTGGGTAACAAGATCCTTTCAAATCCTGAGAAATATCTGGATGTTCCTCTTTCCCCAGTATACTTGTCCCAATGTTTCAGGGTCCTTCTTCCTAGGGACCTAGCCACCTCCTCAGGTCAATGGGTTCCATGGTCTGGGTCTGAAAATTTACTCAGATGTGAGAATTAAGCAAGGAACGTGATTTTTTATTTGGATAACTACACTGAGACTCCTCTTCATCCATTCTTGTATTTTTCTGGTCATAGATATTAAGCAGAAACCAGTTGGCTGCCCATTTATAGAATGTAATATAATGTAACCTAAAATATTTTCTGAATGATTAGGCCCAGGGAGCTTTTACAAACACATGCATATGTCCTTCTTGTGTAAGGACCACCAAGGTGACTGTGGTCCCAACAGTTCTGAATAACCCATCCTTTCCAAGTGTTGACTCTATCAGTCTAGGAAACTGCCATGTGTCTCCATTTATACAGGTCTTCTTTTATGTCCCTCCATAAAGCTTTACAGTTTTCTTACATGATGGGTCAAAGCAGTATGTTTTTTAAAGAAACTATAGACTTTGACTTGTCTTAAAATTATAGAATCTCAGAACTGGAAATGACTTAAAATTCATCTCATCACCCCATTCAATCAAACAAGCAAAGATATGGGTGTATTTTCGTGAGTTTTTTTTTGACATGGTGACATCATATTATATGCATGTTCTGTGACTTCAGTTTATCACTTGAATAGCAAGTCTTGGAGAAATTTCTGTGTAGACGCAGATAGATCAAGTTAATTCATTTTAATTGCTGCATAATGTTTTATGGAAATGATATAGCATCATTTAATTTATTATTCCCCTGTTGTGGACATTTAACTTTTTTATTGTTTTGGTCTTACAAGGAACTGAGTTTACAACTTTGCTGCTGCTGCTGCTGCTGCTAAGTCGCTTCAGTCATGTCCGACTCTGTGCGACCCCATAGATGGCAGCCCAACAGGCTCCGCTGTCCCTGGGATTCTCCAGGCAAGAACGCTGGAGTGGGTTGCCATTTCCTTCTCGTTACAGCTTTGCACCCTAACTAAAATCGAAGTTCCTGAGAGTCTAGCGCACACAACCAGCGCCTGCAAAGTCCCCCTCCTCAAAGTCACCACTAGGTGGCACAATGCCTGTCAAAGAAAGGCTTTTTTTTTAAATTTTTTTGGCTAAGTGTCCTTCAGTTCTGTTCAAAAAGTATTTATCAGATGGGTATTGTATACTAAGCACTGGAATTTTGCAACACCCCAATTTCAACACAATAAAATCATCACTTCAAAAAATACTTATTGCACTTCCCTGATGCTCCAGTGATTAAGAATCCCCCTGCCAATGCAGGGGATGCTGGTTTGACCTCTGGTCTGGAAGATCCCATATGCTGCAGAGCAACTAAGCGCATGTGCCATAACTACTGAGCCCGCGCTCTGGGTCATCCAAGCTGCAGTTACTGAAGCCTGCATGCGTAGAGCCTGTGCTTCCACAAGAGAAGCCACTGCAATGAGGAGCCCACACGCCACACCTAGAGAATAGCCCCCATTCACTGCAACCAGAGAAAGCCCACGCACAACAACAAAGACCCAGCACAGCCAAAAACCAGTCAATCAACAATACAGTATTTTTTAAAAAAATACTTATTAAGTGCACACCATATGCTGGGCCCTGTGTAGGTCTGAGGGCTCCAGGGAAAATGAACAATCCCCAGCTTTTCTTCTGGACTCCAACAATTTCCAGAATAAAAGAGGGGTCGTTATAACATGGTACACATTTATTTCTAAGCTCCAGATAATTCTTTACACTTTAGACCAAAAGACCAGGCAGGAGATTCTCAAATAACTTGGATAATATCTTAAATATGCTGTGAGATGTCCATGCTTACATTCTCATGCTCTTGTACATGCTGTCCTTTCTGTGTGGAATGTTATCTAATTTGGGGTTCCCTCAGAAGGATACCCTGAGACAAGAAATCAAATGCAAGTGATTTACTTGGAAGATGATCCCAGGAAGTACCAGTTGAGGTTCAAAGCAGAAAAGTGAGACAGGGAAAGGAAGGGAACCCAATAAATGATGCATTAACAAACTGGTTACAGATGGAGTCGAAGCGGAGTTTCTCTAATGAGTATGGGGGTACTATGTAACACACACTCAGAATTTTCCCAACTGAAGGATGAATTTGCTTGGTTATTTATCTACCAACTCTATCCAGTCACTGAGGGAAAGTTCCGAGGCTGATTAATTCTCTGCACTTTCAGCCTCTTGCATATGTTTCTGGGAGGTCCAGAAGGCTCAAGCAGAGGCGTTCAGATGCTGATTTTTGCAAGTATAATGAGCATGTCCAGAAATACACCTGTTGGGCCAGGCAGCAACGTCCAGGGAGGTATAAGTGGGCACCACTAACATCTGCTACAAATGCCTTTTCTTCAGCCACACAGCTAATTCATTCTTTAAAACTCAGGGGAGAAATCACCCTCTCTGAAAAGTCCTGCATGCATATGCAGCGAGCCTGGTGAGTTGCTCCACTTTTCTGTGCACCAGCAGCACTTTGTTATATCTTTCCTACTAAGAGATTGTAAGTGGCTCTGAGACCCAGACTGGCTCCTGACTCCAAATCCCAGGATGAAACCACTGACATGCTCCCATACAAGTGAGCCCCTTGGACGTAGAGACACAGCTCCAAGCTCTGCCTCTGTCTTCATATCACTGTTTTCTCTGTGTTTCTGTGTCCTCTATTCTTTTAAGGATGCCAGTCATTGGTTTAGGGCCCTCCCTCGGTCGGAATGATCTCCTCTCAAGAGGAGCTGTTGCTGTTTAGTTGCTAGGTTGCATCTGACTCTTTGCAACCCCATGAACTGCAGCATGTCAGGCTTCCCTATCCTTCACCATCTCCCAGAGTTAACATCCCCAAGAGGAGTTAACATCTACAAAGACTATTTCCAGTGGAAATTGGAAGAAGAAAACATTCTGTGTGGCTCTTGAATTAGTAGAATAAGAGGCTCAACTGCTGCTGCTGTTGCTCCAGATGAGGAGGAAGCTGCCCTAGAAAATGATGCCAAGTCATGAGCATAATAAAGATATAAAGAGAGAAACAGAAACCTGACATTATTTGAGCCCTTCGATCCAGCCGCATGTGAAGCTAACACTTCCTCTTCACCTTCAAGTTACATGAATTAACAAATTCCTTTTGCTTAACTAGTTTGAGTCACTAACACCAGCAACTGAAAGAGTTCTTACTTACTAATACAATCAAGTACTACACATCCAATTTCTTCCTTGATGGATCTGCTTTCCCTTCTCTTCTTATACCTGACAAAGTCCTGTTTATCCTTAGATCTCAGTTCAAACTTTCTGGAGTAGCCCTTCCCTAAACTTCCCCCACCTCCACCCCGGATTACATCAGTTCTATCAGATGGATGTTCTCATAGCCTGGCACTCCTTTGTCATAACACTTATATCACATCATTGTAATTGTTTAATTTAGTCCCCTATCCTAAGGTTGCTTCCCTGGTTGTCGTTGCTCATTCACTAAGTCATGTCTAACTCTTTGCGACCCCATGACGGCAGCACACCAGACTTCCCCGTCCTTCACTGTCTTCTGGAGTTTGCTCTCTCGTGTCCATTGAGTCGGTGATGCCCTCCAATCATCTCATTCTTTGTCGCCCCCTCCTCCCCCTGGTGGCTCAGTGGTAAAGAGTCCGCCTGCCAGTGCAGGAGAGGTGGGTTTGATCCCTGGGGAGGGAAGATCCCCTGAAGAAGGAAATGGCAACCCACTCTAGTACTCTTGCCTGGGAAATCCCATGGACAGAGGAGCCTGGTGGGCTACAGTCCATGGAGTTGCAGAGTCAGACACGATTTGGCAACTAAACAACAACAATCCTAACACTTCCTCTGTACTGAAATGTAAGACCTTTGAGAACAGAAAAAAATCTGTTTATTGCTATATTCCAGTTTCTAGCATAGTGATGAAAAGTAATAGGTGATTATTGTCTGTTTATTCACAACTTCAATCTTCATCTGTTTTTCTAAGTATGGTACAATAGACTATGACCAATTATAAGTCATAGCTACTTCATGTGTGCGTCTGTGTGTCTGTGTGGCTACTGGACAACTGTAATACGTCCTGATTAATTTTTAGTATGGAAACTACTAATTGCTTTAACTTAGGGATTTCTTAATAAAATCATCATAATAATTTTTTGAAAACTCCCAAGCTGATCAAAGGGAATAATTTGAAAAGGATAATTATACTCATGGAGGATGAAGATTACGGCTTTAATAATATTGAGCAGTCTGATGAGACTTAAAGAAAGGAAGAGCTCAGTTTGCAGTTCTTTAGGCATTTTCTGAAGATCTGAATTTAAATCTAAATAATCCATGACCTTAAATGGGCTTCTTTTAAATAACTTTTGCTTTTTTCCCTGATTGTTGAAACAAATTATAATCATCATAGAAAATTTGGAACACACATAGAAGTACAGTTGGAGAAAATGAGAAGCCCCCTTATCCTCACTGATGAATCTTTGTGTTTTATTTCTCTGCATATCTCTAACCAGATATCAGTTCAGATCCTGGCTCTTGTCCCCAGGGACATTCCTGGCCTTACTTTCTCAGGATCCCCCCTCCAGCATTCCTGATTTCACGTCTCATGTGTGTCCCCTTCTTATCTCACAGAAGCAGAGAGATGCCTTTTCCTTGATTTCCACACTTACATAACCAACTTACCCTAAAAATCTGGGGGTAAAGACAAAGAGAAATTTTATATCACAATTCCGTATTCATCATTCATTCATTCATTCCTCTTAAAAATGGAATATTAGAACTTCCATTCCTTAGTCAAATCACACACTAATAGTCTGGATGAAGTTGGAAAGTATCCCCCCAAAATTCATGCCCACCTGGAACTTGTACATGTTCTCTTATTTGGAAGTAAGCTCTTCATAGATGAAATCAAGTTAAGATGAAGTCATACTAAACTGCAGCCCAATCCAATGCCTGGTGTCTCATAAGCAGAGAAAAATTTGGACACAGACACACACACAGAAGAGAGGCTTCCCAGGTGGCAGTAGTGGTAAAGAATCCACCCACCAACGTAGGAGACACGAGAGATGTGGGTTCAGTTCCTGAGTGGGGAAGATCCCCTTGTGTAGGAAACGGCATCCCACTTCTGTATTCTTGCCTGGAAAATTCCATGGGCAGAGAAGCCTGGTGGGCTACGGTCCACAGGCTCACAAGGAGTCAGACACAGCTGAGCACAACACAGCACACAGAGGAAAGACAGGCGTGGGAAGGAGGCAGAGGTTGGAATTATGCTGCCATAAGCCAAAATCACTGCAGATGGTGACTGCAGCCATGAAACTAAAAGACGCTCACTCCTTGGAAGAAAAGTTATGACCAACCTAGAGAGCATATTCAAAAGCAGAGACATTGCTTTGCCAACAAAGGTCCGTCTAGTCAAGGCTATGGTTTCTCCTGTGGTCGTGTATGGATGTGAGAGTTGGACTGTGAAGAAAGCTGAGCGCCGAAGAAATGATGGTATTGAACTGTGGTGTTGGAGAAGACTCTTGAGAGTCCCTTGGATCCAACCAGTCCATTCTGAAGGAGATCAGCCCTGGGATTTCTTTGGAAGGAATGATGCTAAAGCTGAAGCTCCAGTACTTTGGCCACCTCCTGCGAAGAGTTGACTCACTGGAAAAGACTCTGATGCTGGGAGGGATTGGGGGCAGGAGGAGAAGGGGACGACAGAGGATGAGATGGCTGGATGGCATCACTGACTCAATGGACGTGAGTTTGAGTGAAGTCCAGGAGTTGGTGATGGACAGGGAGGCCTGGCATGCTGTGATTCATGGGGTCGCAAAGAGTCGGACCCAGCTGAGCGACAGAACTGAACTGAAGCTAAGAAACCAAGGAGAATGCAAGGAAGAGAATGCAAGGAAGGCTGCTTCACTAGAGGCTTCAGAGAGAATGCGGCCCAGCTGACACCCTGATTTTAGTCTCTAGCCTCTAGAACTGTGAGAAATTTACTTTGTATTATTTTAAGCCACTACACTTATTGTGCATAATTACAGCAACCCCAGGAAACATTAGGTCAGCCCCATGCTGAGTGATCTCGTCTCTCACCTCTCCACCCTCTCTACCCCACACCCACCCCCCTGCTTCCACTCAACACCCCCCAAATTTCCTCCTACTTCTTTGTGCAAAGCAATTTAGTTTCTTTCTCCAGTCCTGGGAGCAAGGGTTTAGTCACTCACTCATCTCAGACTCTTTTCGACCCCATAGATTGTAGCCCACGGGGCTCCTCTGCCCAGGAGATTCTTCAGGCAAGAATACTCAAGTGGGTTGCCATTCTATTCTCCAGGGAATCTTCCCGACCCAGGGATCAATCCCTGGTCTCCTGCATAGCAGGTGGATTCTTTACTAGCTGACCTTATCCTTTGCTTCACCAAGTAGGAGGTGGGATGGAGGGATTCCCTTTCTCCCGCCCCAGCAGACCATTCAAAGAAAACCAGTGAACCTCCCTGGTGGTCCAGTGGCTAAGACTCTGTGTTTCCACTGCAAGGGGCATGGATTTGATTCCTGGTCAGAGAAGGTCTACGTTGCCAGGCAGTGGGGCCGAAAGAGAAAAATTAGTCAAAAAAAGCTAAGTGAAGTAATGACTGATTTCTACACTGATAAAAATACTATTGCTCTTGAAGATTAAAAACAGAAGGAAAAAAGAGGAAAACTAAAGCAGCTATGGTCAGTTTGGATTTAAAACAGCCAATTTTGCATTTAAATGAACAAATTTGTTCCCACTTTTTCTTTTAAAGTGGAGGGGGGGCCACTGTGTCACTTTGGTACTCTCTCCCCTCCCCCATTCCTTCAGCTAACAATATATTGTAATCATTTCCCCATATTAAAAAGTCCTAAAAGATTATACCATAATTTATACAGATCCCCAATCCCTTATCCACAAATTAAGAATGCTCTGAAAACTTTTGAAAATTTAGTGCCAACTCATTTGATGAGCAATGACCAGAAGTGGCCTATAGCTATTTATGGTCTATTTATACCAATTAGTGTGGCTATTAGTAAGTTTCATGGCAGAAATCTGGATGTGTTGATGATATTGCTCCAGACCTTATTAAGAATGCTAAATAGTATATGCACAAAATTATTCTTTGAAAATTCAAAGATTCTGAAACACATTGAATCTCGGAGTTGTGGATGTGTGTAATCGTCCCTTTGTTGTTGGATATTTAGATTATTTTCAGCTTTTTGTTATTATACAATTGCTGCAGGGAACATGTCTTATATGTAAATCTTTGTGCATGCATGCTAAGTCACTTCGGTTGTGTCTGGCTCTGTGACCTCATGAACTATAGCCTGCCAGGCTCCTCTGTCCATAGGATTTTCTAGGCAAGAGTACTGGAGTGGGTTGCCATGCCCTTCTCCAGGGAATCTTCCTGACCCAAGCATCTTGCATGCAAAAATGCAGCTCTGGTTTTCCTGTAACATTTTTACAATGCTGTTTTTTTTCACCTTTTAAGTCATAGGATTTCACTAGATCCTGGGGGGTTGGCTAGGCCTCCAGGGGCTCAAGAATTCCAAGACACACTCCATTTCTCTCTTATCTACAGTGTCACCTGGTTAGCTGTGCTTGCGGGCAGGCACAGAATCTGGGCTATGTCCAAGCAGGTCAGAAGCAAGTTCAAAGGTCTGCTCTCCTGCTTCTGAAGCCTGAACAGGACTTCCTCCATTTTATCTTCACCACCAGTGAAGTCCTGGCTATATTTTTAGAACATGTTTATTATCATTTCTAGTTTCTTCCAGAATTGTCTATTTGTGACCTTTGTCTTTTTTTTTTTTTAATTGAAAACTGGCCATCTTGTAAAGTCATTCTGTGTATGTGCTAAACCAAGGCCAAGGGGTGAAGTGAAGTGAAAGTCACTTAGTCATGTCTGACTCTTTGTGACCCCCATGGACTATAGAGTCCGTGGAATTCCCCAGGCCAGGATACTAGGGTGGGTTGCCTTTCCCTTCTCCAGAGGATCTTCCCAACCCAGGGATAGAATCCAGGTCTCCTGCATTACAGGAGGATTCTTTACCAGCTGAGCCACAAGGGAAGCCCAAGGGGTGCAGTAGCCCAAATCAAGTCTGACTCCAATCATTTTCTCTTTACAAAAGTACCTACCTACCTGTGTCCTTGGCAAGTCTGTACCACAAGACTGGGTCCAAATATATGGAGTGACTTTTTCTAATTTATCTGCTCAGTGTGTGTGTGTGTGTGTGTGTGTGTGTGTGTGTGTGTGTTGCGGGGGTGGGTGGGGGCGGTTACCCTTTCTAATTTGACTAAGGTATCTAGCTGAGCCCTTGATTAGATCACTGCTTTTCTAATCAATTTGTCTCCATTTTCCATGTAGTAAGGACAGTAACTTTTTGCATATTGTGCTGACTGTGTTGCTTGCACATTGTTTTGTATTAGTTTACTCATATATGATTTAAATGCGGTCCACATTGCTTTTCCTTAAAAAACCTTCTTGGAGTTCTAAGTAGCTTCCTTTTTCTTTCTTTTGCTCCCAAGTATAATTTTGGATGGTGAGATATAGGTAGAAGTAAATGAAATGTACCCTCTTGAACAGTTAATTCCAGATGTTGAAGGGACATATTTGGCCCCATTTAAACTTCCAGGCAGAGCTAGTCCTTCTGGGAGATCTCCACCCATCTCATCTGTACAATCATTGAATCAGTATTCATTATTGAGCACTTGCTACTTTCCATGAACTGTGCAGAGGTGAGCAAAAGGAAACAGTTCTTCCCTTGGGGGAGCTTGCATTGGACACTATGTATGCAAGTTCAATACATTGATTAATAAGAGCTAACATTTCTGAGCACTCCCTGTGTGCCAGGCACTGGTCTAAGTGCTTTACCTGTTCTATTTACTTCTCTCACCAACCTGATGAGGAGGTAGGTACATTGGTTTGGTGATTTACTTGTTAAATCGTGTCTGACTCTTTGCGACCCCATAGACTATAGCCCATCAGGCTTCTCTCTCCACGAGATTTCCCAGACAAGAATACCTGAAGTGGGTTGCCATTTTCTCCTCCAGGGTATCTTCCCTACACATTTTCTCCTCCAGGGGATCTTCCCTACTCTTCAGGGATCGAACCTGAGTTTCCTGCTTGGCAGGAGGATTCTTTACCACTGAGCCACCTGGGAAGCTCTTCTGCTGCTGCTGCTAAGTCGCTTCAGTCGTGTCCGACTCTGTGTGACCCCAGAGACGGCAGCCCACCAGGCTCCCCCGTCCCTGGGATTCTCCAGGCAAGACCACTGGAGTGAGTTGCCATTTCCTTCTCCAATGCATGAAAGTGAAAAGTGAAAGTGAGGTCGCTCAGTCATGTCCAACTGTTAGCGACCCCGTGGACTGCAGCCTACCAGGCTCCTCTCTCCATGGGATTTTCCAGGCAAGAGTACTGGAGTGGGGTGCCATTGCCTTCTACAAGTAAGGAAATGAAGCTCAGGAAGTTTAAGCAATTTGGTCCAATCATATGCTGAAAAGGAACTTTACCAGAAGCTGGATTTGGCAATCTCAGCCTCCTATGTCCCCCCAGCCAGCTCACAGATTAGTCTCTTGAAATGTCTGCTCAAAACCTCTCCTTTTTCCCATATAGCTGTCCCCAAAGACCAGGCAGCTGGTGAACAAAAACTGTAAGTGTCAGACACTCAGGTGCCTCTTGATCTGGGCCTTTGCTCCCACCAATGCTTCCCTCAACCATCTGTTCAGTAGCCCCCCACCTTCTGACTCGGTCTCATCTCCTGAGGCCAGACTGGGCTGGTCCTTTTATCTCCATGCCTGGTTTTGACCATTCTTGGTTCCTTTGCCAGCTCATCCTCCTCTTTCATGTCCTGAAGTGCTGAAGTCTTCAGACGCCTGGAACGAGTTCTCTCCCCTTTTCCATCTATCGCTTTCCCATAGCCACTTACATCTGTGATTATAGATTTTCATCCCACCTACATATGAGTGCTTCCCAAAACCTATATGCCAGCTTCTCCCAAATCCCCATCTGCTGCCCATACATAATATGTCAGACATCTATATCCAGCTCCTGGCTGAACTCAACATATCCAATGCCACACATTATTTTCCTCCCACCAAACACATTCTCTTTCCTGAGTCCTCTATCGTGGGGAATGGTATCTCCAACCAGTCATGAAAGGCTGAAACCAGAGAGCCGTTGTTGACAGCTCCCACTTCCTCACCACCGGGCAGACCCCAGCCCCAGTTCCTGCTGATTTGGTGACCTGGGTATCCCTGCAACCCACTAATTCCTCTCCATCCCCATCACTGTCCTCTACACTCGTTCTCAGGCTAAACTACCTTTATCTGTCACGTGAGATTCTGGTCTTCTGTTTCTTCGCCTCTACTCTTGTTCCTTTTCAGTCTATTCTCCAGACTCCAGCCAGAGTGATTTTTGTTCAAAATTGGATTATGTCACGTCTGTGTAAATATGTGTGTATATGTGTGTGTGTGCATGTATATATGCATGTTCAATGATTTTTACTATACTTTTTTTTTCACTAAATGAATTGCTTATTGAACACATTATGAACTACATGATCCTGTGTTACTAATGCAGCTCATGTGTCACTTTGCACAGGAATTTAAGAAGCTTTATATCAAAGGATTTAGACTCTTTTGAACAAGAAATCCACAAGACGAAATACAATTTACATTGTCACCCAACTCTCCTACCCACCTATACACATACATATAGTAGCAACAAAACTTTCATGGAGCCCTACTTATTTTTGTTTGAAATGTATGTTTACTTTCTGGGCTTTTTTATCTCCTCGTAGTTTCAGGTATACAACATAATGATTTGATGTTTGTATATATTGTAAACCTCAGATATGCAGATGAGACCACCCTTATGGCAGAAAGCAAAGAGGAACTAAAGAGTCTCTTGATAAAGGTGAAAGAAGAAAGTGAAAAACCTGGCTTAAAACTCAACATTCAAAAAATGAAGATCATGGCATCCAGTCCCTTCACTTCATGGCAAATAGATGGGGAAACTGCGACAGACTTTGTTTTCTTGGGCTCCAAAATGACTGTGGACAGTGACGGCAGTCATGAAATTTAAAAACGCTTCCTCCTTGAAAGAAAAGCTATGACAAACCTAGACAGTGTATTAAAAAGCAGAGACATCACTTTGCCAACAAAGGTCCATCTAGTCAAGGCTATGGTTTTTCCAGTGGTCACGTATGGATGTGAGAGTTGGACCATAAAGAGAGCTGAGTGACGAAGAACAGATGCTTTTTAACTGTGGTGTTGGAGAAGATTCTTGAGAGTCCCTTGGACAGCAAGGAGAAGAAACCAGTCCATCCTAAAGGAAATCAATCCTGAATATTCATTGGAGGAACTGATGCTGAAGCTGAAGCTCTAATTTTTTGGCCACCTGATGAGAAGAGCAAACTCCTTGGAAAGGAGCTTGATGCTGGAAAAAATTGAAAGCAGGAGGAAAAGGGGATGACAGAGGATGAGATGGTTAGATGGCACCACCGACTCAATGGACATGAGTTTGAGCAAACTCTGGGAGATGGTGAAGGACAGGGAAGCCAGGCATGCTGCATTCCATGGGGTTGCAAAGAGACACGACTGAGCAACTGAACAACAACAACAATATGTTGTAAAATTGCTACTCTTGAATGGGGTCGGGATAAGGTGGTGTCAGTAGGGAGAAGGGAGCCCCTTTTTCTTCACACAAAGGTCCCCACTCACCCATTTGCCAAGCCCTTTACTACAGGGTTAAGTCCAAGTAGACAGGAGGCCCATTTCTGCTTATCAGAAGGGCCCTTATACAGAGGGCATGCCCTACTAATTTGCACAAAGTTCAAACTATTTGCTTGAAAGGCCTCTCTTAGTCTGTCCTTGGAGCTTCCCTCAGTGGTGAAGAATCTGCCTCCCAATGCAGGAGACATGAGTTCCATCCCTGGGTCAGGAAGAGCCCCTGGAGAAGGAAATGGCAACCCACTCCAGTATTCTTGCCTGGGAAATCCCCTGGACACAGGAGCTGGCAGGCTATAGCCCAGGGGGTTGCAAAAGAGTTGGGCACAAGTGAGCCACTAAACAACAAGTCTATCCCCAGCCCACTTCTCCAGCCTCAAGCAGCACCACCCTTCTCCTTGCTCTCTACATTCTAGAATGCTGGCCTACTCTGAGGTTCTCAGATAAGCCATATTCCCTCTGCTTCAGGACCTTCCCACCTGCTACTTTCCTTTGCTAAAATCCTTCCTTCCCTGCATAAGTAACATCTACCCATATCCTGACTCTTAGATCAAGCATCAATTCCTGAAGGATGTGACTCCCTCCAAGGCAGAGTCAGAACTTCCATATGCACTATTTGTCTTCAGAGCACTTATCTCATTTTTCAATTGTGCCCTTACCTTTATGATCATATACTTAAAGACTGTCTTGGCCTCTGGACTTTCAGTTATACGAAGTCAGGGACTCCACCAGTTGGGTTGTTTGTTGTAAACAACAGAAACTGATTCTGGCTAAACTCAAGCATAAAAGTAATTTATTGGAGGATTGGGGGTAAATATACAGAATCAGGGGGAAGACTGGAGAACCAGATTCAGAAAATAGTCAGGAAGCAGGTTGGCTGGGCAGTAGGAATACGGCCAGAGGCAAGCAATGGGACAGTCTAATCGGTATGGCCCACTGGTATGCTGCCACTGGACAGTGGACATCTGTGAAGCAGTTGTACAGTTGGCAAAGTTAACGCTGCTGGGACTAATTTATCAGGTGATGGATGGTTTCATGTCCTCTAGATCAATGTCCCAGGCAGGAGAGTTCAGTTGAGTGAGCCAGGTCACACACACATATTCCATCAGCCAGGAGCAGGACCACCTAGCCTCTCACCAAGACTCACATAATAATGGGTGTGTCTCCTCACTGAGAAGGTTGCAGGGTTGCCAGGTAAGCAAAAAACAAACACCGGAGAAACCCTGTCTATTCAGTGCATCATATACTCTCAAAGCTAGTACAATATCTGGCATAAAATAAAACAAACAAACAAAAAAACTTGAGAGAATGAGTGAATGATAAACCTTCAGAATTCTTAAGGACACAGGTCATCCAATTTCGGAGGGTGTCCAGGTAACGGGCTTCCCTTGTGGCTCAGATGGTAAAGCATCTGCCTATAATGTGGGAGACCTGGGTTCAATCCCTGGGTCGGGAAGTTCCCCTGGAGAAGGAAATGGCAACCCACTCCAGTACTCTTGCCTCGAGAATCCCATGGATGGAGGAGTCCGGTGGGCTACAGTCCACGGGGTCGCAAAGACCTCTTCCCTAGTACTAGTTTGGCTGCTGCTGCTGCTGCTAAGTCACTTCAGTCGTGTCCGACTCTGTGTGACCCGAGACGGCAGCCCACCAGGCTCTCCTGTCCCTGGGATTCTCCAGGCAAGAATACTGGAGTGGGTTGCCACTTCCTTCTCCAATGCATGAAAGTGAAAAGTGAAAGTGAAGTCTCTCAGTCGTGTCCAGCTCTTAGCGACCCCATGGGCTGCAGCCCACCAGGCTCCTCCATCCATGGGATTTTCCAGGCAAGAGTACTAGAGTGGGTTGCCATTGCCTTCTCCAACTAGTTTGGCTAGTACTGGCCAAACTAGCCTCTTGGTCACACTTACCTTAGTCCCAGTGAGGTAAGATTAGAAGACAAGATTGCTATGAACCAGAGTGAGTGGATATTATTAGGTCCATTAGATGATGTAAATGTGAGGACCAGGGAGGTAAACTACCAGATTCAAGATCACACAGCTAAAAAGAAAGAACCAAGACATCAAGCTTCCTTGCTGACCTAGTTGAATTGACACCTTCTGTATCAAGCTGTGTTTTGATAGCACGTGATAATGTGCTTCCCATCAAAATATTTGAGTGATCAGAACATTTCCTCCAACAGTACCAACCAACCAGCGAGTTGAGAGTAGTGGGACCCCAAATGGGCTGCGATGCTCCAGAGTGGGAGCCACAAGGACCTAAGGTACTGAAAGGTTAAACTGATCCAGTCAAGAGACTCTTGGCCCTGTCTGTCCAAGAAGACACGATGTGTCAGTAAGCAGAGTGTTCAGACTGTTGTTCTGGGACATTTCTCTTCCCCTCCTTCCCCTCCTGGTATAGCATGGACCTGAGAATTTCCACTGAGATTGAGAATATCTTAGCTTACTGTGGAATCAGGGGACACAGTTCTCCTGAGCCCAGTGGAATTCTTAACACTGAATGAAACTAGGACCCAGTACACATCCCCACCCTTCCAATAATTCCTTCCTAGAGTTCAACATATAAAGCAGTAAGGACACCTCCGATGGTGTTTAGCAATGACAGAGAATGGCTCCAGGAGGGAAATTACAACTGGAAGATGCCCATCAGGATATGCTGTTGATTATAAAAGAAATGTGTTCAGTTTCCAAGTGGTCCTTCAGGGGATTCCCTCTGGGTCCCTGAGAATAAGCTTCTCAACTTGCATCATCACTTTTTGGCATGGAACATGGTTCTTTACCCTGTGGTATTGTAGAGCATAGTGATAAAAGCACAGACTCTGGGGAAGGTAGCCCTGGATTTACATTCTAGCTGTATTCCTTACGAGCAATGTGATTTCTGGCAAGTCACTTATTAATACCTTGGTTTCCTCAGCAGTGAAACAGGAACAACAGAAGATATCTTCTGTTCATGGGATTGTTGTGAAGTGGATGAGATAATCAGGGTAAAGTTGTAGGACTGTGTCTGGCACATTATACATGTTCAATAAATGCCAGTAGTTGGTATGGTTTCATTTCAACACACATTTCTTGAGAGCCTATTCAGTGCTAAGCATCTTGCATGACCCCGTGTGCGATACAGGAATAATTCTCCCAAGAGTTCATTTTACTCCTTGTGAAGGGTTTGTTCAAAGAGGGACAAAGCAGAGGGCCATGGGGGAGAGAGATCTTTTATCACAAAATACAGAATTGCACTCAGGCCTGAAAGAGTATAATGGTTAAGAGCATGGGTTTGTGGGGAGCAGGGCATTCTCTGAGGGGTGGACAGAATAATGCCCTCCCCAGTCGTGGTGCCCACAAATTAATCCCCAGGATTTGTGGACATGTTACATTAATGGCAAAAGGGACTTGGCAGATATGATTAAAGTTAGAGGACTTGAGGGAAGATAATCTTATCCTGGACTATCTGGGTGACCCAACCTAAGTCCTCACAAGTGAGACATTTTTCGTGAAAAGATGAGACAGTGGAGAAAGATTGAGTGTGAAGATTCTACTTGCCATCACTGGTTTTGAAGATGAAGAAAGTGGGGCACGAGGTAAGAAACATAGGCTGCCACGAAAGACCAGGGAAAGCGCTTCGTTTACAGCCTGTGAGAAGAAACCAAACATCTAGGTCCCATAACTGAAAAGGAACTGAATCCTGCCAATAAACTGAATGAGCAGGAAACAAAATCTCCCCTAGCACCCTCAGAAAGGAATGCAACATGCAGATATCTTGATTGTGGCCTAGTGAAACCTATGTCTTTTCTAGCCTTCTTATCTAGAGAACTGTAAGCTAATAACTATGTATAAATGTGTACTGTTTAACCCACTAGATTTGTAGTAATATGTTGTAACAGAAGCTAGTATACTCTGGCTAGCAAATTTATAAATTCTAGGAGACAGTATAATACATTGGTTAAGAACCTGGGTTTAAGGTCCAATGTGCCTGCGCTCTAAACTCAGATATGCCACTTCTTAGATGTGTGACTACAGGCAAGTAATTTAACTTTCAGTGTCTTTTTTTTTCCTTTGTCTGTTACAGGAATAATAATATGGCCACCAATACTTGTTTGGGTAAAAGATTATGCTAAAATAAAAGACTCTTACAGAGACCCAACAATGACATAATTTGAAAACAAAAGCATTTATTTCTTTCTCACATCAGAGTCGAAGGTATCTCACTCAGCTTTGGCAGCCATTTCATACAGACCAGGTAGACTGTGACTTCATCTCTATAAACAGGTAACCTCAAAGATTGCTCTCATCTTCCTGAGAGCAGACACCTAGGGACAGAGAAGTCCCTATAGGGAAGTAGGCTGAAAGTGCTGTTTGCATTGCATTGGAGAGAGTTCAACTGTGACTAGTTAGTTATTTGGATCTTGAGGGGTCTTGCTGTCATTCTATCAAAACTAATCATTTACTAAATATGTACTCAATCTTTTCTTATGTCTAATTTTTAAAACCAAGCATAGTAGACAGGACTCACTTGTTTTACAAACAAGAAAAAAGAGGTCTGAAAGGCCAGGTAAATTCAAAACCCACACATTTTACACTTGACCAAAGTATCACTCCCATTTAAGTGATATTAAGAAACTAAAGGAAATGCACTACAATTTAAGAACAGAAATGATAGAGTGAAAATAAAGAGGAGACTAGGGAGACAAGTGGAACAGACATTAGACAAGACAGAAGTCAGGGTACTGGAGCTATAGGGTAGCTCAGCCACTATCTGCAAGACTTGGGTAAGCCCATTCTCCTCTCTGGGCCTCAGTTTCTTCATCCAGAAAATGGACTCTTGGACTAAATGATCCTCTTTTCAGCTCTGACGTTGTGATTCTATTTGAAAAATGCTGACGCCAAAAGTATGTAAGCAGGTAAAAAGTATGTGATTTAAAGAATTGCTCTTGGAATTTCCTGGTGGTCCAGGTGGCTAGGACTCCATGCTCTCACTGCTGAGGGCCTGGGTTCAATCCTTGATTGGGGAGCTAAGATCTCACAAGCCATGGGGCGGGTCCAGAAAAATTGCTCCAATTAAGGAAATAGCAAGAGTGGAGACAGCCCTAGTGACCAAAACAAGGAAATCAAATGAACCTCCTACAGGGCTCAGAAGACAAGTTGTGACCTGAAAGGTGAATCATACTTGCTCTTCACATTCCTGTCAAAAGTAGCCCCAGGCTAGAGCTCAAAATAGTAAATGTTAAGTTGAGGCAGGGGGTGGTGGGGGTGGAGAATCTGGTGGTGGCTAAACCCCTGGAGAGAGCCAATTCTGGATAGTATATTTCTGTGACTGACAGAAGTGAGCTGAGTACGGAACAGAGTATGAGGAGCTCTTCCTTGGAAGAAGTGAATAGGAAAGATGTCTCAACCTGCTGGAGCTTCCCAAGTGGCTTAGTGGGTAGAGAATCCACCGGCAATGCAGGAGACACAAGAGACCTGGCTTCGATCCCTGGGTGGGGAAGAGCCCCTGGAGGAGGAAATGGCAACCCACTCTGGTATTCTTGCCTGGAAAATCCCAAGGACAGAAGAGCCTGGCGGGCTGCAGTCCACGGGGTCGCCAAGAGTCAGACATGACTTAGCAACTGAGCACACAGACACTGAACCTGCTTGGTGCCTGGGGTAGAAACCTGGGCTAGAAAGCTGAAACAAGGGTTCTACATTCTGGCTTTGGCACATGGAGGACGTGTAATCATGAGTCACTCAGCCTCAGCCTCTGTGGACCTGTTTCCTGACATGTGAAATGAACATAATCCATGGTGGTTTAGTCGCTAAGTTGTGACCGACTCTTGTGACCCCACGGACTGTAGCCTGCCAGGCTCCTCTGTCTGTGGGATTCTCCAGGCAAGAATACTGGAGTAGGTTGCCATTTCCTTCTCCAGGGTATCTTCCCAACCCAGGAATCGTCTGTAGGCAGATTCTTTACCAACTGAGCTATGAGGGACCTAATCTGTAAGAGCGGGAAAAATTGAACACCAAGTTCTAGGCACTCCTATCAATTACCCTCATTTAATTTTTATAATAGAGATTTGTAGTTTTTAGCAGACGAGGAAACTGGAGAGTTAAGTGACTTATTGCCCAGTACAGTGGGATTTGAACCCAGGTTTGTCAACACTTGATTGTCAGTAAGCCAGCAGCTCAGAGATGATCCAAGTGAAAGTGCTTTACAAACTGTAAATAAAGTGCAATCAATGACTCAGCCCAGAATTAATGCAGACATTTAGAAATTATTCAAAAGCCACATTCTGATGAAGAATGGGGTTGCTCAGAACTTTTTTCCTTTGTTCAGCCGCCCACTCAATCCTTAATCTGTTTACTTTCTGGGCAGTCAAGTGATAGTTTTCTGAAGTGACTCTTGAAACAATGGCAGTGTGATACAGTGAAAAGAATACTGGATGAGGAATCAAGAATCTGTCTAGTTTCAGCTGGGTCCCAGAAACATTAACCTTGAGAAGTCACTCACCCTTTCATCCGTAAGATGAGAGGTTACGATAGAGGTGATTGCCAAGGTCTCTTTAGCTAAGGTATTTCAGTGATGGGGGGAGTGGGGGTGCAGAGGGTGGGTGAGGGGTGGGAAGTTGGCCTGAGAGTTGTTTCACTCTCATTGTTAAGGTTCTCATTCTAACCTCAGGCACGTCAGCTGTCCTTTCCACAGCCAGCCTACATCAGCCTTCTCCCCTTGTTAAGCCCCATTTTCACCTGAAAGGATGTTTGGAGCCTTCCCTTAGCAGGAGTGCTTGCAGGCTGAAGAGACTCTGGGGACCATAAGGTATCATTCTTTCAGCACACATCAGTCACCGCCCCAAGCTGCCCAGGCAGCAGCTTAGAGCTCCCTCACCCCAAATCTTACTGGTGCTTCATTCTTGAGGGGCAGGCATACACCAGAGTGCAAGTCAGAGGAGGAATGTGAGATGTATTCTGGGGAAGAAAATGAGGTCCTGGACCTAGCTCTTTGGGGTTGGATGTACCACTCTGTCCTTTGTACATGCCCATGGTTGCAGCAACTTCCCAGGAACTGCAGTAACTTATTTACCACTAGGCTACCCCACAGCGGCCTTCTAACACACTCTGCTTCACATAAATAAGCGTGAATGAGTAAAAACAAGCAGATAAATGTGAGACAAGACTTTTTGCAGCTAAAACACAGTAAGTTTTTAAAGCACCTTACTAGTAAAATCTTAGGAAAACAGACTACATGGGCACATGCACACACACAGCCAGAGCACGAGCCCGCTATAGACTGGCTGTGCCCATGTGGGAAGGTCCTTTAACTGAGAGACAAAAGTAGAGTCTTCTTCTCCAGGGGAGAATTCTCATTTGGTGATAACCTTAGGCTGGTCCCCTTTCCTAACAACACTGGCCAGTTCTAGGCGGTTCCCTCAGACCTACCCTCCTGCAGGGGGTTTCCAAACAACCTTATTTAGAAACACCTGTGTTTACCCTGGCCAGCTCAGGGATCTCAGAAACACCAGAGTGGCTATGGGAAAAGGTCCATCCTGCGAAGAAGTGTTAGAATTTGAAATAAGAAATCTGAGTCATAGGAAATTAGAGCAGTCCCAAATCATATAAATCTGGAGCAAGTTTTCACAAATTCCATCTTCTGGTTTGTGCCTTTTCCATATTTTATTAAATTCATGTTTTTTAAAAAAATCACAACAGCATTATCAAAGACAACCTATGTACAAACATTTTACAAAAGAAACATTACTAGTATCAGCTGTAATAAGGGCAAGTTGAAGAACAGATGCTGAGTTTCTGGGCCAAAGTCTGTCCTCAAATAAAGACATCTAAAATGTGTGCAGGCAGCTCACACAGGCTTCTTTCCCGGTGACAAGCATGTGTGGTCAGTAATACAAACGATGGGAAATGAAGATACAACATGGGCCCAATTAGCTAACTCATCAGGAAGGCCACGAGACAAGTGGAGCTAATGAAATAACTTAAACCCAAGACAGCAGCTGTTTCCCAGCTAAAAGCGTTTAAGCCTTCAGCATGGATTTCCGCATTTGTAAACCAGGCTGGGTTGTCATACAGACACTTGATTCTTATACATAACCCTATACCAAACTTCCCTTAACTCTCGGAGTCAGGTTTCTGGTTGGACCGAAAGGGAAGGAATTTTAGAAATGCTTTCTTCAGGACAGAAGTCAGAAAGCGAGGTAACCCTGAGAACAGGATCTATTAAACATGGTGGCGGTGGGGGGAGGCAGGAATGTGAGACGAGAAATGTCTCCTGCGGGGGGCCAAGAATCAAGAAGGCTGACTGACTCACTTGGGTCTGGAACCTTGCTGAAATCCGATACCCTACCCTACCCCAGCCCCGCCGGTACCTACAAGGTCGGTTACTGTCTTATCTCCCCCAGTTCCTTGAGCTCCACCTTCTTGTACTTTCCTGACTTCCTCCGATTGGTGATCACCAGGACGGCCACGCCGGCGACCACCGCCACCACGACCACCACGATGACGGCGATGAGGCCGCTGGTGAGGCGCTTCATGGAGAACTGGGGGGGCTTCTCGTCCAGGTAGTAGACGAGCATCTGCTCCAGGACCAGGGGCTGTCCGCCCACGCGCAAGTTGAGGTCGCGGGGACCTAGGAACAGCGACTCGCCCTTGACGTCCCTCTCGAAGTAGTACGCGGCGTCGCCGATGTCCACCTCGCCGGCGACCTTCTGCGACGAGTTCTGGCGCAGCTCGATCTGGATGGTGGGGTGCTCGTAGTGCACAGCCCTCACGAACTTGGGCTGCAGCAGATAGCGCTGCTGGAAGAGCTGCCGCAGCTCGGCGTCCAGGTCCGAGTGGTTGAAGGCGGGGGCGTCCGGGCGGTGGCGCAGGTCAATAAGAATGTGGTAGGTGCGCACCACCTCGTCGCACTGCAGGCTCAGGTCGCCCTTGTCGGTGCGGCGCACGCCCACCGAGTTCACGCACCAGCACACCGACGTCTGGTTGCACTGGCGCGCCTTGAAGCGCCCCTGCTGGTCGCAGTCCGGGTCGTACAGGCCGTCGTTGTCCACGAGCGCGTGCTCGCTCGGCCGCACCAGCGCGCGGCCGCTGTGGGAGGCGCGCATGCGCGCCTTGAGCAGCAGGCACTTGGACGTGAGCGTGGAGCAGTTGACCGCCTGGTTCGAGCCGAGCACGCGGCACTGGCAGCGGCCGCTCGGGTCGCGCTCGTCGCACACGGTCATCTTGTTGGTGGGACACACGCACTGGTTCTGCGCGGCCGCGTGGCCGATCACCGCCGCCAGCATCAGGATCCACGGCGACGGCAGCGCGAGGCCCGGGCCCCGGGCCATGGTGGGGCGGAGGAGCGAGAACCCGGCGCGGGCTGGCGAGGACTGGAGACTCCGCAGGGCTCCGGCTCCGGCGTGTGCGAAGGTATCCAGGCGTCTGCCGCCCGCCGCTCCCTCCAGCTCTTATACTTCGCCAGACCTGCCGGGCTGGTTTGGCCGCCGACTCACCCGCTGGTATTTGGGTGATAGATACCCCGCCCGCCCCTTCCCGGGTTCTCGTCCCCTTCTCTCTGAAGGCTCAGCCGGCCCTGCGCCGCCCGCGATAGGATCAGCGAGGCGGAGGCTGTCCCGTCTCCTCTGGACCGAAAGCCTGGGAAAGGAAAACCGATACTCGGCTGAGGGCGGGGGGCGGAGTACCGCCCCCGGCCCGCGCGGCCCCACCCGAGAAGGGACCCGCCCTAGGCGCGCCCTCCAGCCGAGAACCTTGGGCGTCCAGGCCTCTCTCCCCGGCTGGAGTTCTCAGAAACTGTATTGAGAAGGATGGCGTGGGACTGTCAGATTTTGTTCCAGCCCTTGTCCCTCCTTTAAGTTCTTTCACTTCCTCACTTCTTTTCTCAGTCCCTAGCTTGCGTGCTAAATCGCTTCAGTCGCGTCCTGCTCTTTGCAACTCTCTAGACCGGAGCCCAACAGGCTCCTCTGTCCATGGGATTCTCCAGGCAAGAATACTGGAATGGGTTGCCATGCCCTCCTCCATGGGTTCTTCCCCACCGAGGGATCGAACCCCCTTAAGTCTTACAGTTCCCTTAATAGTTTGTAACCCACTCCAGTGTTCTTGCCTGGAGAATCCCAGGGACGGGGGAGCCTGGTACGCTGCCATTTATGGGGTCGCACAGAGTTGGACACGGCTGAAGTGACTTAGCAGCAGCATATAGTTTACAGTACACAAACATTATCTCATCCTCACGTCAGGTCCTGACAGGTATTCACTGTCTATCAGACCCATTCCATAGGTGGTGTAGGTGAGGCTTAGAGAATTTAAAGTCGCCGGGCCAACAGTTTCCTCATATTCCTTGGAGATTCCTTTGCAACTCTGCCTGGCTGTTCTGAGACCTTAAGTAAGTGCTTATGGAAATAGTGGTACCAAATCTGAAGGAAGGTTTAGAAACAGGTCTGTTACCTATCACAGTTAAAACCCAAGTGTCCTGGTGGCCAGGATATCAGAAGTTCTGTTAAACACTTTCCCCCCTTCTCCTTCAAACACCGCAAACTGGGAATATTTATGCACGTGGTCAATATAGGGAGATGAAAAGGAACACATTCTTTCAAAGAACCAGCAAGACTATAAGGAATTCGTTGTATAATTTGATTCTAAAAGAACAAATCATTGCTTTTCTTTCACTATGCCCCATGTAAGTAGCCGAACCACTGCAAATAATGAATGGAGCTTGTGAGAAATTACTTGTCTGCTTCTGTGTGGCTCCTGGGATGGGATGCAAGTGTTGCCATCTCTTTTTTGAATCACTGAGAAAGTTCAGGATTTCAAATCTGTGGTAAAATTAACAATCATTAGCAAGCTATAATTATTCCTGGCTCCTCCGGTCAGAGCACATTTTATATGCTCAGCATTTAAAGAACACCAACAGTGGTTCAGGGTGTTGTTTAACACATGAAAGCCAGTCAGGTTTCTACCCTATTAATTTTCTAGCAATTCCTGAGGCGGGTAGGTGGATATATATTATTCTGCCTTTACAGGCAGAGAAAGCAGAAACGTGGGGGTCAGTTTCTTACCCACAAGGAACTGGCATTCTGCTCTCTACTCCCACTGTCTCTGTTTAGGTTCTTGAACCAGGAGCCTCCTCAGTTTTCTCCTCCCCAACACGCAGTCCACCCTGAACACAAGAAGGCTTTCTACATCACAAATCTGTGACCATCTTCTCTCTGCTGAGAATCTTTCATGCACAGAGTGGGAGGTGCCCTTGGCTCTTAGGATGAAACTCATACTTCTTAAGTTAGCACACAAGATCGTATGTGATTTTGGCCATATTTCTCAAGTTATATAATTTCTCTGTGCCTTAGTTTCCTATCCTCATCTGTAATAAAATGGGCTAATAAAAGTATCTACCTAACAAGATAGGTGTGAGAATTAATGTTCAGTTCAGTCGCTCAGTGGTGTCCGACTCTTTGCAACCCCATGAATTGCAGCACGCCAGGCCTCCCTGTCCATCACCAACTCCCAGAGTTCACTCAAACTCACGTCCATCGAGTCGGTCATGCCATCCAGCCATCTCATCCTCTGTCGTCCCCTTCTCCTCCAGCCCCCAATCCCTCCCAGCATCAGAGTCTTTTCCAATGAGTCAACTCTTCGCAGGAGGTGGCCAAAGTACTGGAGTTTCAGCTTTAGCATCATTCCTTCCAAAGAACTCCCAGGGCTGATCTTCAGAATGGACTGGTTGGATCTCCTTGCAGTCCAAGGGACTCTCAAGAGTCTTCTCCAACACCACAGTTCAAAAGCATCAATTCTTCGGCACTTAGCCTTCTTCACAGTCCAACTCTCACATCCATACATGACCACAGGAAAAACCATAGCGTTGACTAGACGGACCTTAGTCAGCAAAGTAATGACTCTGCTTTTGAATATGCTGTCTAGGTTGGTCATAACTTTTCTTCCAAGGAGTAAGCGTCTTTTACTTTCATGGCCAAATAAACCACTTAGAAAACTGTGTGTTCTAACATTATCCAAACTTGGTAAGCATAGATAGGTGTTAGCTATTGTCATGGTCCCCACCATCACCATCTTTATCTTGCTTTGTCTTGCCTCTCCAGGCTTTGTCATATTTTCAAACCTTTGTGAAATCATCTACCTGGACTCTCTACTCCTTCACCTATTTTGTGTATTTTTTTTTTTTTTACACTCAGCTCTTGGGTCACCTCCAGGAAGCCTTCCCTGATTGATCCTCTTGCTGCAGTCAGGATGATGCCCTTTCTCTGTGCTTTCATAATTCCTCTAACACCATAATGACAACACCAACTTTTCTGGGCTTGGTGAACCCCCTGCTATAATGGAGATAATAGCAATTCTCTACTTCATAAATCATCCTGAGGATCCAGTATAAATAGATGAGATGGTAGATCCCAAAGCTTTATAAGCTGTAAGACACTCTAAAAATAGTAGGCTGCCTTTTTAGTATTTAAATATCTATCTTCTCACTCTTCCAACTGCTAACTAGGTAGCCACAATCCCCTGTAGCTGAAAGCCACCTGCTTGATATTCCAATGGGTCCCAGACCAGCAAAAGGAAAGCTGAAAGGAAAAGGGTCTCAGAGCTGAGGAATGTATACAATGGTGTCTGCTTAGCTAGGACAGCCCCAATGCCTGGGCCTTATTTGGGCTAGTGCTTTGTCTCCAAACCCCTGGCTTTTCCAGCCATGTTATGTGTTGGAAAGAAAGGGATAAACAGGAGTCCATCCTCAGCAACGTCTATGGAAGATGGGGAGAAGCAAAGATGACTTGCCCCCTGTCCTATTCCCCACCCCACACACACTTTCTTAAATTCTGTGGTTCTGGCAGATTTTTCCTAACAAGCACACAAACACCAAGATGGGTTTATTAAGAGAAGCCCCAGCTCTGATACCCACTTCATTCTTTGTTTCCCACCTAGGTCTGCAAAATGCCATGCGTTAGCTTTAGTTCTGTTTTTTCTTTTTTAACTTTTAAATATTTAACAAAAGGGTTCTATGAATTCAGGATTCACAAGAGTAGATCAGGGCAGGAACCACATCTGAGCACTGTAGCCCCAGCAACAGCGTGTGTTAGGTATTCAGTAATATATTTACTGGCTTAATTAATGTTGAGTTGTGCCCAGAGTATTGTAGTATCAACATATACTCCTAGGAATGTTCCTGATGACCATTTCAGTATTTCCCTTCTGGGCCAATTCTCATCACCTACCCCAGCCACAAACCTCTGTCCCCACCATAACCTACCTTCCTAGCACCTCATTTCAAGGAAGACCAGGTAATGATACCTGAGTGCTATTTTTGCTCTTATCCCAGGCTTTTAATATACTTCCCTGGTGGTTCAGATGGCAAGGAGTCTGCTTGCAGTGCGGGAGACCCAGGTTCCATCCCTGGGTTAGGAAGATCCCCTGAAGAAGGAAATGGCAACCCACTCCAGTATTCTTGCGTGGAAAATCCCATGGATGGAGGAGCATGGCAGGCCCCAGTCCCTGGGGTCACAAAGAGTCGGACACAACTGAGCAGCTTCACTTCCAGACTTTTAATAACTGTAGGAAGGAAGGTTGTAGTCTGATGAGGGTTAGAATAGACAAGGATTCTGGAGGCAATCAGTGTAGTGTGGTTGAAAGAAAATGAGCTTTGGCTCTATAGTAAGACCTTGCCTCCAACTCTGGTTTTACATCACTTACTGTCTGTGTATTACTTCACCTCCCTGAGTCTCAATTTCCTTAGTTATAAAATGGGGATAATAATGCCTACATTTCCCCAACATCTGGGAAAAGGATAATTTCCCATCTTATTATTGAGAACATGCTTTCCCCCTCCACTGAACTTCATCTATTCTTGTACTCTTTTTTCTAATCTGTTGTTGATGTTCTGGTTTTCCTTGGTATTAGACCAATACCAGCACATCAGTTTTATATTCAAGGAGGTGATTCGCAAAAACAAAACACAAAAATAAAAGTGTGTTTATTAATAAAATACTTATCATCCATAATTATTTTAATGTTTCAAGATAAAGAATATAAAAAAAACTCAACAGCGTGTTTGGCATATTCTAGGTGGAATTAATCTTAGCTATTATTATCAGCCCTCTCAGGAATGTGAGGATGCTTTAAGATCATAAAAGCACAAAGCTGGTGATTGTGTGGATTGCTGACAGGACCGTCCATGGAGCTGGTGTTAGGGAGGGGAGCTGCCGGAGAACCCTTATCATTCCCCCGCCCCCACCGGATGCAGGAATACGGAGAGTATCTAGAGAGGATCTAGTGTGTGTTAGCATTTCTACTCCCATTTTCTGTTGGAATACCTACAACACCCTAGGGGAAGGTAGAGAAGATATTATTATCCCCATTTTACTGATGTGGAAGTAGAGACCTGTGGAGGGGAAGAGGGCTTGTTCATGGTCACATGCTTATAGGTAGAGAGGCCAGGTCTAGAATCCAGTTCTCCTGACTACAGATGCACATGTCAATTAATTAAGATGGAAGGGAATTGAAAGTATGAAGGGGTTAGAATCTCATCTCACGTTCCTTGGGTTGTCTTTTATTATTTTTCTTTCCCTTAATTACACAAACACTTTTTAGAAAGTTCTGCTTTTATGAAGAGCACAAAATAGCTATTAAAATTGTGTAGGGCGCACCAGTGAGCTCACACCTGGAAACGCCAGGGCTTAGGCCGCTAATCACTCGTTCCTCCCACACTAGAGTGAAAGTGGTCCCTGACGTCTCTGCTTTGCAGAAAAAGCAGCCTCCATTTGAATTCTGGGCTGCCAGGCTACGAGCAGGTGTTTCACCTTGTTCTTTCCTTATAGAACAGGGATAATGGTTGCGTCTTAGAGACGTGAGGATTCAGCGGTGTGGTGTCTGTGGAGCTGCCAAGCGCCATGTTGGGAAGAGCCCTCACTCTTATTTCTGGCCTGACCAGCGTCAGCTTTAGGCTCCATAAGGAGCAGCCACTGAGATGGTGGACAGTGCCTGAAAGTTGGTCAGGCTTCCTCTTCTTCCTCAGAGGGAGCTTGGAGTCTTGGAGGAATCAAGTGGTCCTGCCAGCCAGAATGCAGAAACTATAGAGAGAAGGTGGCTGTGATGATCACTGGGTAGAAAGAGGACAGAGGCTCCAAGAAACGAACCATAGAAAGAACGGGAAGTCATCCCAGGGCCTGGGGACAAGGTGCAGAGAATCAAATAGACAAGAGGTACAGGACTCTTATCTTCAATGCTTCATTTCTTTAAAAATGCAACTCAAGTATTGCAGACCATTAGAATTCAAAAGAGCCAGGCAATGGGAACTCTGTATTTTCTTGTTTGCTATTGTGAAAATGTTTATAATAAAAAATTTTTAATCTAGTTAATCCTTCAAATTAAGTTTTGGAGGAAATGCTTGGAGTAAAGTTTTCTGTTTTTGCGTCTACTTTTTTTTTTTTCCCATTTCCATAGTTTTTCCTATTAATATGAACTGGCACTTATTTATCACCAACATTGTGTCAGGCACTTTAATGCTTTTATTTATTTATTTATGCTTTTATTTATTATTTATAAATAAATTCCGTATAATCCCCCCAACAATTCTATGAACTATTCTTGTCCCTATTCATCTGATCAGGAAGCTGAGGCTTAAGGTCCCTCGGCAAGAAATCAATAGGGGAGGGGTTTGAACATGATCTGCACTTTTCCATGGCACAGTTTGTTCTCTTTCTGAAGTCTTGAATGAGTGAGAGTAGTTTGAAGATGTTGGGCTAGCAAACTGAGTGTGTTTTGGGACCCAGCTGCCTAGGGAATGGAATCTGATTTCTCACTTGTCTGGCAAAGACAACATATTTCTCTGTTTGCGTGTGCTCACCTGGGTGGGGCTTAACTCCTTTTCTTAAAAGAGAGGTTGGCTATGACGTCTGTGGCTCTGCTTGTTTTTTGACTGAGTTCTCACCCGAAAACTCTGTGTCATGGTCACTTCCGTATCTGCTACTCACCATCTTCTTCTCATGATCTTGTCATGATTTCCATGCCACAAATGGCAAACCCTAAGTGGCTCCCGTCTCATTCAGGTCTCTTCTTCTAGAGGTAGCTGACTTCTTCCCCCAGGGCTTTAGCACTGGAGAAAAGCCACCTAGTAACTTTGTTTTTTTTTTTTTTGGAATGTAATTGCTTTACAATGTTGTTTCAGTTTCTGCTGTACAGTGAAGTGAATCAGCTGTGTGTATACATATACCCTCTTCCTCTTGAATCTCCCTCCCACCCCTCCCAGCCCCCATCCATCCCGCCTATCTAGATCTTCACAGGACACTGAGCTGAAGCTCCTGTGCTTCATAGCAGGGTCCCACTAGCTGTTTCACACGTGGTATGTATATATGTCCATCACAGTTTCCCGATTCATCCCTCCCTCCCCTTCCCACCCAGTGTCTGCATATTGATTCTCTGTGTCTTCATCTGTGTTCCTGCCTTGGAAATAGGTTCATCTCTACTATTTTCCCGGAGAAGGCAATGGCACCCCACTCCAGTACTCTTGCCTGAAAAATCCCATGGACGGAGGAGCCTGGTAGGCTGCAGTCCATGGGGCCGTGAAGAGTCGGACACGACTGAGCAACTTCACTTTCACTTTTCACTTTCATGCTTGGAGAAGGAAATGGCAACCCACTCCAGGGTTCTTGCTTGGAGAATCCCAGGGACAGCAGAGCCTGGTGGGCTGCCATCTATGGGCTTGCACAGAGTCGGACACGACTGAAGCAACTTAACTACTATTTTCCTAGATTCCACACATATGTATCAATATATTTGTTTTTCTCCTTCTGACTTACGTCACTCTGTATGACAGTCTAGGTTCATCCACATCTCTGCAAATGACCTTATTTTGTTCCTTTTAGTGGCTGAGTAATAGTCCCTTGTATATGTGTATCACATCTTCTTTATCCATCATCTGTCCATGGACATTTAGGTTGCTTCCATCTCCTGGCTATTGTGAATAGTGCTGCTGTGAACATAGGGTGCATGTGTCCTTTTGAATTATGGTTTTCTCAAGGCATGTGCCAGAGAAGGCAATGGCGCTGCACTCCAGTACTCTTGCCTGGAAAATCCCATGGGTGAAGGAGCCTGGTAGGCTGCAGTCCATGGGGTCGTGAAGAGTCGGACACGACTGAGCAACTTCACTTTCACTTTTCACTTTCATGCATTGGAGAAGGAAATGGCAACCCACTCCAGTGCTCTTGCCTGGAGAATCCCAGGGACGGAGGAGCCTGGTGGGCTGCCGTCTATGGGGTTGCACAGAGTTGGACACGACTGAAGCGACTTAGCAGCAGCAGCAAGGTATGTGCCCAGTAGTAAAATTGCTGGGTCATATGGTTGTTCTATGTTTAGTAACTGTGTAGTTAATCTCACTGGCTTTTGAGCACATCAGTTTCCGGTGAGACTTGGCAACAAATGAGGAGAGATTGGGTAATGTTGTCACAACATTCCCCAGGCAGCCAAGTTTCCCAGACCCCACACTTATGAATCATGGTGTCGGCGTTTCCTTTCCTTGAGCTGGCAAGGTGATGTGTGATTCCTCATAGAGGGGAATGCAGGTGTATGCTGTTTCTTAGCACTTTTAGCTGTTCTGGAGTTGGGGGCAGGTGGTGCGAGGTCTCACCCCTACACTAACTTGCTTTTCTGGGCAAGCCTGGTCCAAGTGATGCTTCTTAGAATTATTGAAAAGGATTTCAGAGGTCGTTTATCCCAGTCTCCTACCCAAAGAGAGAAATCTCTTCTCCAAATCCCAAACAGGTGCTTAAGCATTACCTGGGCTGGTGAATCATCCATTCTCTCCCACAAGACAACTCATTCCAGCCCTGAGAATCTTTATGAGAAAGTTCCTCATCATATTTAGAAAAATCCTATGCCTCTGTAATTTTCACAGACTGATCCACATTTCCATTCTCAGAGCACTACAGAGTAAATGATTTCCATCCTCCACTTCATGGTTCCTCAAGTATGTATTTGAAGCCAGCTCTTCTGTCCCCCATTTCTCCTCCTGTCTCTTTCTGCCTCTTCCCTTGCCTTTGTCTAGGAGAGACATCCCTCCTCCCTCATCCTCGCCTCTGTGCCAACCTCACCCCCTGGGTTGTGATGTTTCCATCAGTGGTCCAGTTTAGCAAATGTTGTCATGTAACTGGGTTGCTGCCACCAAAGGATCCCTGGGAAGCTGTGCAGAGGGCTTGTTACTGTTGTCTAACCTCTATACTTTGATTAGGAAGGTGGGTGTAATTCAAACTGTCCCATACTCAGCTACCAATTTCCTCTTTTCTAGGAACACATGATTCCTGGGCAGTGTTTATAATATCAGCAATTTATTGAGAGGCTGTCACGGTCAGCTTCTCAACAGGTGTTATCTTTATCCTTGCAACATCTAAATGAGGTATGTTCTGTTATTCTTACTTATGAAAACTCAGGCAAAAGGACACTTTCCCAAGAATATATCAACAGTAAACGGCAAAGCCGGAATTCACATTCTTTTGGCTCTGAGATTATGCTCTTTGATTTACACCGAGCCTCTATAGAGCAGGTGAATTTTCCAAACCCACAGGTTTTCAATTCCACCACACTTAATGTACAAGTTCAAACTACATCCCAACCTCTTGTTCTTCTACAGCTGCCAAATGAAGACATCAAAATTGTCTCTCAGGGACTCCCCCCGACTTTGCATTCCAATGCAGAGGGTGTGAGTTCCCTGATTTGGGAGCTAAGATCCCACATGCCTCAGGGCCAAAAAACCAAACCATGAAACAGAAGCAATGTTATAACAAATTCAATGAAGAATGATCCACATTTTAAAAAATGCTTAAACAAAAAAAGTTGTCCCTCAACCGAATCCAAGTAATGATATGGCTTAGATTTTATCCAACACTGGACAATTTTGCGTTCTGGCATCTTGGCTGAATTCACCCTTATAGAAAAACAGGTAAGACATTTTCAGTACTGTGCAGGTGAAGGAAGTCCAGCCTAGAGCATGCTGGTGGCCAAAGCTAGAGAGCAGGACAGAACCTCCCGCTCTTCCTAGCCGCAAATGCGCTTCTTGGCTCTCGAGCTGTCCTTTCTACAGCTTCAAATACCCAGACTTCTCTGTTGTCTGTACTTCTGCTCCTCCCCGCCTATTTGTCTTTTTTATAGAATTTTAATTGAAATATAGTTGACATGCAATATTATGTTAGTTTCAACTATATTACATAATGATTTTATATTTGCATACATAAGAATTTTACATTTGCATACATAAGAATTTTACATTTGCATACATAATGAAATGATCACCATGATAAATCTGGTAATCTGTCCCCATATAAAGTTATTATAGTATTATTTCTTATGCCGTATATTATATCCCCATGACTTAATATATAACTGAAGGTTTGTACCACTTAATCCCGTGTATCTATTTTATTCACCTGCCCCTCTCCCCCACTTCTGGCAACAACTTGCTTATTCTCTGATTCTGTGAGTCCATTTTCACTGGGTTTTCTGTTTTGTTTTATTTTTTTGTAATTTTTTTTTGGCTGTGCAGGTGGGATCTTAGTTTCTGGACAGGTGATTGAACTCTGCATCGGGAACATAGACTCTTAACTATTGGACTGCCAGAGAAGTCCCTGTTTTTTTAAGGTATTTTTAGATCCCACATAAGTGAGGTTATGCAGTTTTGTCTTTCTCTGTATGACTTGTTTCATTTTGTATAACACCCATCAGGTCCATCTATGTTGTTAAAAATGGCAAGATTTCATTCTTTTTACGACTGAGAAATATTCCACTGTGTATATACCTAATATGTATATAAAACATATTTTCTTTATCCATTCACTAAGTGTCCATGTTCACATTCATGGACACTTAGGTTGCCTCTATATCTTGGCTATTGTAAATAATGCAATGAACATTGGAAAACATGTCTTTTTAATAGTGTTTTTCTTTTCTTTGGGTAAATACCCAGAAGTAAAACTATTGGATTATGTGGTAGTTCTATTTTTAATTTTTTGGGGTGGCTCCATTTGGCTTTCCATAGTGGCTGTACCAATTTAGAATCCCACTGACAGTGCACAGGGTCTCTTTCCTTCACATCCTTGCCAACAATTGTCATCTTTTTGACAGTGTCCATTCTGACTGATGTGAAGTGATATCTCATTGTGATTTTGATTTGAATTTCCCTGCCATTGGTGATATGGAGCATCTTTCCATGGATCAGTTGGCCATTTGTATACCTTCTTTGTAAAAATGTCTATTCAGATCCTCTGCCCATTTTTCACTTTTTTTTTATGTTGCCTTTCTTTGTATATTTCAGGTTGTATTTTAGGTATTAACCCCTTATCAGGGGATGTAGCATTTGCAAATGTCTGTCCCAGGAGCCTCTCTTTGTCTATTTTAGGTATTAACCCCTTATCAGGGGGTGTATCATTTGCAAATGTCTGTCCTGGGAGCTGAGTATGCTCTCAGCAGTTGTGAGTCACTAGACTCACACCAGGGACGGAAGCAGAGGCGAGGAGGAGTGGGACAAGGGAAAAGTTCAGGAGTTGAAGGAGAAAGTACAGGCAGGACAGAGGAGATCTCATTGTTTTCCAGTGTGGGGATGTACGGGTCCAAGACAAAAGGCCAGAAAGCCCTCATTGTTCCTCTGGCCTAAGTAGGATGCAAGAAATTGGACTCATTTCTTTGGATTCATGTGGGAAGTCCTGGCTCTGTCAGCTAAACTTCAGCTATAACCTTTCAAATCATGACTGATGGGAAAATGAGGTCTGCCCTCAACAGCTTCTCCAAGAACATGGAGTCTGCTGATTAGAAGGCAACTGGGAGCCAACAGAACCAACCTGCTCGGGACCCGGCACCTCCTTTTCCCACCCACATGATGATTTCCTGTACATCCATTCACCATCCATTCAGCCAGTCAGTCACCCATCATTAATTCATTCCAAACCCTTTGAGTGCCCACCATGTACCGTCCCTGTACCAGGCTGGGAGGATAAAAGATAAATAGCAGCCAACCCCTGACTCTCAGGAGTTCACAGTCCACACAGTTATGGCTGCCAAGCAGGGGCTCAATGTAAATATATTGAATAAATATCATAGAAACATATGAATAATTACAGTAAAGGATTACAAAGCACAGTTCCTGTCCTTCCCACTTATATGGATTATGCACCTAGAATTGCTGAATACATCAGTAGAAAAACCTAACTTTCTCTTAAGTGTGTATGCTTTTCCCTCCCTCCCTCCCTCCCTCCCTCCCTCTCTCTCTCTCTCTTTTTGACTGTGCTGAATAGCTTGTGGGATCTTAGCTCCCAGATCAGGGATCAACCCAGACCCGCAGTAGTGGAAATGCCAAAACCTAACCACTTTAACACCAGGGAATTCCCACTTTTCTCATTTTTGTCAGTGATGAGCATGTAATGCTTTGAGGGCAAGGAGAAAAACATAGTCTAATAGATAAGGTTTGCATTAAAAAGGCACCTGAAATAAATAACATTTGGTCATAAAAGACAACCTAAAGAGATAACAGTTGGGGCACAAACATGGCAACCCAAATTAAGAACATCAAAGGATGTTAAAGTTGGAAATGAGTTTCCAAGACAGCCAGTCCAGTAACTCTAATCTATTTTGAATTGTGGAGTCCCACGTCTCAGAAAAGTGGTGAGTTTTCTCCTTAAAGAAATACAGCTGTGCACAAAGGCAGAAACATTAGACTGTGTAGTTTCCAGTGGGGGCCACAGAGTCCCTGAGTTTATTCGTCTCAAGGACTCTCCCATTCCCAGTTTAGAATTTCTGTAGAGTTCAGTGCCCTCACCTCATTTAACAGACATAGTGGAATGACTTCTTAAAGCTCACAGTGCCGGTTAGTGAAAACATCAGGCAGTTTGATTTTGAGAAAGAACTTAAAAACCAGCTGCCTGGGTTCAAATACCAACTTTACCATGTAGAAAGGGAATGTTGCCTGCCATTCCAGTAAACAATGAATGTTTGTCCCTGCACCCTACTCCCCATCAAGCCATCAACTATTGCAGCCACCCTCCCACACACACCCACAGTGCACCCCGAGGGGAATTCAGGATGGAGAAAAACAGGAAGCAGTCTGTGCCATGGATGCTGGCCCTAGATAGTTAAGATGCATACAATTATTTCAATGAGCCCAGATTCTTACTGTACATCTTCCCATACATAGAAAAGCACTGAAATCATTCATTTGAGGTTCTGTTTTGTGTGTATGTGGTTAATCTTTTGATGTTCAACTACATTTTTGGGGGGGTTTTCTTTATTGTTTATTTTTCTTTCCCAGCAAAAACTCCTATATATCCTGACTCTTCCCTTACCTTTTTGGAATAGTTCCTCAGAGCTATCCAGGAGGCTGTCTGCCAGGCTATAGTTTTCATTAAGATCCCCCAATAAAACTTAATGCTTAACTTAATGATCAGCTTTTAGGTTGAGCATTTTTTTGGCTACTTGACTTTCAGTAAACCACTTTACTTCTTTATGCCTCTGTTTTCTCATCTGTAAAATGGGGATAATAGGAACCTACTTCATAAGGTTATTGTGAGGGCTAAGAGTTCATCCAAGTTAAAATTTTGAGCTGGGGTGAGCAAACTGTGTATGTAAAAGGCTAGATGTTAAGTATTTTAGGCTTTGTGGGCTGAGGAGCAAAATTCAAGGCTATTTTGGAGACATCTATAGAATTATTTGGGCTTCCCTGGTGGCTTGGACAGTAAAGAATCTGCCTGCAATGCAGGAGATGCAGGAGACACGGATTCAATTCCTGGGTCAGAAAGATCCTCTGGAGGAGGGCACAGCAGCCCATTCCAGTATTCTTGCTTGGAGAATTCCATGGACAGAGGAGCCTGGCAGGCTATAGTCCATGGGGTCGCAAAGACACAACTGTGCAACTAACATGATAATATAGAATTATTTAAAAATGTAAAATACATTCTTAGCTCATGTACCATACAAAAACAAATACCCACACAAAAACAGGATTTGGGTCACAGATTTATAGTTTGCCAACCCTTAGCTTAGAGCAGCACCTGGTACACAGTAAGTACTCAATAAGTGCTAGCTTCTACTCTTCAGCCTAATCCAACTCAGGGCTCTTTCAGCTGCCAGGGTCTCCTCTATGGAGCATAAATGACAATGGGAAACAAGGGGCTGGGCTACCAACTCGGCCGAGACGTTTGTCACAAATGGGCCCAGGTCTCCAGGTGTGTAGAGTCTCCTGTTCCTCCCCGGTGCGGGAGACCCCATCTGAGACCCCATCCATGTCCAGCTTAAGTAGGCAAAATGGCCAACATGCTATAATTATTCTCAGGGAAGCCTTGAGTCAGATGCCACCATCATGAGGCAGAGAAAGGTAAGAGGGGCTGGAATGGGGACCACAGGCCTTGGTTTCTGGGCGTTTCTGCCAGGTCAGCCACCTTCTTCCCACACCTACCCTACATTAGAGCAGCCTTTCCTGGGGAAGCTCTAGACACAAACTCAACCACAGTTGGTGAGTTAGAATGGACCCCATCATCTACTTCTAATTGCTTCATTTTACCAATAGGAAAACTATGGCCCAGGTTGGGGAAGTGACTTGCCCAAGATCAGATAGCTAGATTGGGATTAGAAAACTTTAGCCTTGCCTTCCGGGTCAGTGCTTTTCCCCTGCCTGCATTAGTGCTGGTTTCTGTCTTTGGCACATAATGGAAACTACCAGAGCAGTTGTCCGGTCCAGTCTTTTGGTGCTCATCAGCCCTTTGCAGACTGTATGCTCTTGTTTATAAACATTTCCTGATCTCCTTCTATGGGCCAGGCTCTCTACTGGATGCAAAAGATGAAAAAAGAGCCAGTTTCTGCTTTCGAGGACCTCAGCTCACAGTTCAGTGTGATTATTGTTACTCAATAGTTGGTTTGTGCATTTGTTCATTCAACAAACATTATTAAATATATATGTTGTATCAGGCACTGCAACAGATGCTGGGAATACAGAATTAATAAAGGCTCTACCTTCATGGAAATTATAATCTAGTATAGGAGATAAACAACAGTAATGTGCTGGTGGGCTTCCCTGGTCAAGAATCTGACTTCAATGCAGGAGACCTGGGCTCAATTCCTGGGTTGGGAAGTTCCCCTGGAGAAGGGATAGACTACCCACTCCAGTATTCTTGGGCTTCTCTGGTGGATCACACAGTAAAGAATCTGCTTGCAATGCGGGAGACCTGGGTTCAATCCCTGGGTTGGGAAGATCCCCTGGAGGAAGGCATGGCAACCCACACAGGTATTCTTGCCTGGAGAAAAAGTCCCCATGGACAGAGGGGCCTGGTGGGCTACAGTCCATGGGGTCGCAGAGAGTCAGACACCACTGAGCGACTAAGCACAGCACAGCAGTGTGCTGGCAGATGTGTAGCAGCAGGTTCTCCAGAAAAAGAGGACCATAATCTGCAACATTTGCTTATTTTCTTGTTGAGAATGCTCTCCTCATGACTAATTTCAAGCTACCAACCTGGCATGATGGAACACTGGTTGAGAAAGATGCACGCTATGGCTCTGGCAAGCTGGTGCAAGCCGGCTGCTGCACGGCACCACATAGACACTGAACAGGTAAGGGCCTTGAAAGGCAAGAAGCAGATGGAGGGGATGGAAAGTGATGGAGGGCGTGCTCTTTTAGACAGGCTGTTCAGGGCAGCCTTTCCTGAGGGGGTGAGATTGGACTGGAGACCTCAGTGAAATGAGGAAGCCAGTTATTTGGTGAAGTTTTAGGAAATGAGAACCCCAGCCAAAGGGGACAGCATGTGCAAAGGCTCTGAATCAGGACCATGTTTGGGCTGCTGGGGCAATGGTGAGAAGTCTAGTCTGCAGGGAGCACTGGTTTTATGGGAGCTCATGGAAGGGATGCTTGAATCCAACAGATACATGGGGCATTAGTAGAAGGGGAGAGTTGGTGTCAGTCTTCTTTCAGGTGACTTTGAAGGGAATCTTAAGATTAGGAGTAGGGCTTACCTGGTGGTCCAGTGGTTGAGACTCTGCACTCCCAATGCAGGGAGTGTGAGTCCAGTCCCTAATCAGGGGACTAAGATCCCACCACATGCCATGTGGTGTGGCCCAACATTTTTCTCAAAAATTAGGAGTAATTGTTACCTGAAAGGTGGGGATTTGGGCAGAGGTGCAAAGAGAAGGGGTTGTGGGGTGGAATAATGGTGTAGGCCAAGGCACTGAGCTTCTGAAGTGGGGAACGGAATAGTTCGACTGTGGGGTTCGGAGTAGAGCCAAGGCTGCGCAGGTGAGAGAGCCACAGCACAGAGGGCCTTGGGCTAATGACAGGTTTCCACTAGGGTAAAGATGTGGATGCACTCTTAATCTGGAGAGATCACTAAGGCTGGCGGCATTTATGAAGGATGCATTTGATGGGGAGACAGGAGTCGGCTCTGAAGCCTCCCAGTGCAGAATAAAGAGGATGAGGGCCTGATTTAGGACAGAGAGGAAGGGATGGATCTGAAACAGTAACCTCACGTCTCTTTCATGATTTACACTAATGACTTTGGGGCATGCCATCTTTCAACGTCTTCACAGCAGCCCTGAGAGGGTGGGACACATGGGGCGGTGAGTTAAAGATGGTGGCCTGTCTTTGACACCCCTCCCCATCTCTTCCCCTTGCATCTGGGCTGGCCTCGTGTCCCACTTATAACCAGTGGACTGCAGCATCAGGGGCCCAGAGGGACTTCCAAGGCTAGGTGAGAAGCCACCTTTCCCTTTCTGCCTTGATCTCTCGACATGCTTACTCTGGGGGAAGCCAGCTGCCATTGGAGAAGTCTGACTACCTTAAGATCACTGTGTTTTGAAGTCCCATCTAGCCATGTGGAAAGGGCAAACGGCAAGAGAGTTCCCCACCCAGCCCAGGTGCCAGACAGGTGAATGAAAAAGCCACCATGAATACTGAGCCTGTCCAAACAGGATGACTCCAACCCAGGTGCCATCTGACTGCAACTGCATGAGAGCATCAGCAGGAACCACCCAGCTGAACCAAGTCAGCCCCAAACCCTAAGAGGTAAGAATTGCTGTTGTAAGCCATTATGTTTTGGGATGGTGTGCCATGCAACAATGCGTAATGAGAGCACATGATATTATCCCCACCTGGATGGGGAACTGAGGCTCACAGAGATTAGGAGGACTGAACCAAAGTCACAAGACAGGTAAGTGGCACAGCCAGAGCTAAACCCAGTTGTGCCGACCTTTAGAACTGCTGTTTGAACTCCTTCCTGCTGTATCATTACCACCCCTCCCAAGCCCTGGGGCCAGAAAGGCCAGGGATGAAGGTGACCAGCCATCTGTGTCTTTTTGCCAGCCCAACCGGGAGGGCCACTCATGATGTTTATACAGCCTTGTTCTCTTGGGAGTAAGAGAAAGGTGTCCCCCCAGAATCCCAGTGCCCTAGGGTGTCTCTTCCTAGCATGTCCCCATGTTCTCTCCATTCAAGCCCTGCTTTTAACCAGGGGCCGCATGGGAATTAAGGAACTCACATTTGCTGAGCATTATCTGACTAAGCTTCTTTTACATAGTGCTAGCTCATACAATCTGTGCCGCAAGCCTATTAGATAGGAACAGCCACTATTCGTGGGGACATGGAGGGGAAGGGCCTTGTCCAGATTTACATGAAGAGTGAGTTTCAGAGCCTGGATTCCAACCCAGGTTTGTCTCCTCTACAATTAGCACTCCATCCAGAGGGAAATGGGACTAATGTTACAGGACAACGTGAGTCGCCACATGGTTTAGCGGGCAGGCCAGCACAGTGCCTGGTGCATGATAGATGCTTGTGCTGTCACTCAGTCATGTCCAAGTCTTTGCAACCCCATGAACTGTAGTCTGCCAGGCTCCTCTGTCCATGGGCATTCTCCAGGCAAGAATACTGGAGTGGGTTGCCATGCCCTCCTTTAAGGCACTGACTCGATGGACGTGAGTCTGAGTGAACTCCGGGAGTTGGTGATGGACAGAGAGGCCTGGCATGCTGCGATTCATGGGATCGCAAAGAGTCGGACGCGACTGAGCGACTGAACTGAACTGAACTGATCCCCCTTCCCTCCCTCACTCTCCTAAGTGGCTCAGTGGCAAAGAATCCGCCTGCCAATGTAGAAGATGCAGAGATGTGGGTTCAGTCCCTAGGTTGGGAAGATCCCTGGAGAAGGAAATGGGAACCCACTCCAGTATTCTTGCCTGGAGAATCCCATGGGCGGGGGAGCCTGGCGGGCTGCAGTCTGTAGGGTTGCTAAGAGTTGGACACAACTTAGCCACTGAGTTCACTCGCTTGCTCTCTCTCTCTACCCCTGCTCCATCCCAGAGAAATATATGACATACCAAAGAGCAAAAATAATCCTTGAGTAGGAAAATAATATTTATTGAGGCTATGTGTTATTGACTCAGGGATTATGTAATTTAATCCTCACAAATATGCTATGAATTAGGCACTGTTATTAAAATTCCACTCTACAAATGATGAGGTCAAGTCTCAGACAGATAAGTAAATTGCTCAAGACCATACAGCTAGTAAGTGACACTTCAGGTGGATCTTGGTCTATTTGATTTGAAGTCCATGCTCTTAAACAGTAATGGCTGCCCCAGCCCCTGAAGAGGGATTCCTGTGTCAAGTGCACACCTGGCAGGATGTCTGCTGGACGAGGACTGGGCAGGTTGTTTAACGAGGGTACTGACCTGGGGAAGGAATGAGGTCACATTCCAGGAGGCTGAGGCAAGGCAGTACATGCATCATTTCAAAAGACCTGCTCTCTTGGGAAAAACTGGCAGGGTTGGTTATCTATGCCAAATTAGAAAACTAAATACAAAAAAGGGATGTCAGGACTGAGCAAAAGACCCCAACCATCCAAGGTCAGAGGCCTAAATAGGACCAGCCACCTGGAGTCCCATGAGTCTAGGCCCCCAGGCAAAAGTTATGGGTCACAAAGAGTCCGACGTGACTGAGCAACTAAGCACACACACGCACACACACATGATAAACAGAAGAGCCCCACTTGTTGATGCTCAAGGACCATAGTAGGTAAGTTCTGGCACCATCCGAAAGCCTCTTCATATGGTGCCTACAGAAGCCACTGACTGAATCTCCAACATCTGTTTCACCCCAGCTGATGGGCCGGAGAGAACGATGGTAACACCGTCTTCCTTTCTAGGTAGATATTGGGAGTCCCCTGAGTCATGAGGAGAGCCTCTTGGAGATGCCAGTTGAGAATCTTTCATGGGTATCTGGCCTCTCTTTCTTGCCCACTGGATGGGAAAGCAGATATGTGTCCTGATTGCCATTGGCAACCACTGTATGAACACAAGGGGAACCAGACTTAGAAGGACAGAGGGGAGAAATGGAAAGAAACTAGGACCAAAATAGCATCATCAGATTTCTGAATCATCCAGCCCTGAAGCCCACCCTATTGCTGGATATCTGCTATGTGAGCTAATTCATTTGCTTCTAGCTTAAGCCAGTGTGGGCACGATTTGTAGCTGCCCAAGGCAGCCTAATTAATGCTATAGTGATTTTCTCCGAGATATGGACATTGGGTTGGTAAGTTTGATTTCTTCCATTCCAGTTCATCCTGAGAGCAACCTAGCTCACTTGCTGCATTTAAAGCCCTAGAATGGAGAATGGGTGAGAAACCATTTTGATCCAGCTGTCATTTAAACCATAAATTTGACTAACTACATAAAATCCATGAAAGCTACACTTCTAAACTATAAAACAGTGCTACAAATGAATATTAATAGCAATAATTATAAGAGGGATAATGAATATCATTGAGTTACAATATGCCAAGCATTGTTTTAAATGTTATTTAATTCCCACAGCAATTCCATGTAGTTAGAGATATTTTAATCTCCATTTTACAGAGTGGAAGCTGAGACAGGGAGAAATGAGGTTAATTTTCCTAGGTCACACAGAAGCAAGTGGTAGAATTGGAATTTAAACTGAGAAAGTCTGATTTCAGAGTACTGCCTCCCAATCACTATTCTAAACCAAGAAAATAATAGCACTGAAAGAAAAAATAAAAGCTTTTGTAAGGAATCCCCTGGCAATCCAGTACTTAGGGCTCCAAGCTTCTACTACAAGCGGCTCAAGTTCAGTCTCTGGTCAGGGAACTAAGACCCTGCAAGCTGCATGGACAGCTGCTTCTTAAAAGTGGCCTCCAAGCTCTTTGACACACCTCCCATCCAAAAGTGATGCTCCACGGCCCCTCTCCTTGCTTCTGGTCTCTGAAACTGCCTGACTCATAGGGTATAGATGAGACACGCCCCATGCCTTCTGAAGCTTGAGCCTTTGCCTCACTCTTGGAAACCAGAGGTCATATGGTGAGGAAGCCTGGTTACACAGAGGGGTGTGTTCTGGCAGAAAGCCCAGTGGAGGTGTTAGCCAACAGTCAGTATTAAAGCTGACTCCAGGTGCAGCCACCATCTCAATGGAACCACGGAAATCCGAGATCAGAAGCACTGAGCAAGAAACACCTCACACCTCACTGATCCCTGTCAAACCCCAAAACCACAAGCAATAGGAATAAAATATAAAATAATTGTTTCTTTAAAAAAGGTTTTGTAGAGTTGTTAGTAAGGAAGGAAGATTCACAGGTGGGCTGGATTGGCAAGGTGAAAAGATCAATCATGAAACCAGGGGAGAAAGAAGCACAGGTAAATTCTCAGCATCTTACATGTTCGTTGATGTTTTATAAGTAGCTGCTGCTACTGCTGCTGCTGCTAAGTCGCTTCAGTCGTGTCCAACTCTGTGCAACCCCATGGACGGCAGCCCCCCAGGCTCCCCCATCCTTGGGGTTCTCCAGGCAAGAACACTGGAGTGGGTTGCCAGTTCCTTCTCCAATGCATGAAAGTGAGAAGTGAAAGTGAAGTCACTCAGTTAGTGTCCGACTCTTCGCGACCCCATGGACTGCAGCCTACGAGGTTCCTCCGTCCATGGGATTTTCCAGGCAAGAGTTCTGGAGTGGGGTGCCATTGCTTTCTCCTTATAAGTAGCTATGTTACATATTCACATAGACACACACACACACACGCTATGGATTTCTTATTAATACCTCTTTCCCACATGACTGCAATCTAGCAAACTTTAGTTCTTCTGACTATGGTAGTGTATCTTTGGAGGAAGAGTAACCTAGACAACAGGTGTCAAAACCAAGCTTCATAGCATAAGGCTCCCCCTTGACTAGCCCAACCTCCCTTGTTCTTTCCTCCCCCTGGTCTGTCACTGAACTCACTGTGCCAACAATTTCAGTGGCAAAGTCAGTTCTTTGGAGCAAGAGGCAGAAGGGCTGGAAGTCCTGGAGTGAGCTTTGCATTCATTTGAGACAAGATTTTGGTCCATCCAATGTCACTGATTCCTCTCTGCAAGGAAAGGAGCTTCTCACACACTGATGTGCCAGAACCTTGGCTTTACTGTGGCAAACACATAGCTCCCAGGCAGGCTCTTTCTTCAGAGAAGTATGACTTTGCAGTATTATGGCTAGACTATGGCTACAGTATTACAGGCCCAGTCCTTATGGGGGAACATGTTGTCAAGTCAAATCCTTTGAGAAGTCAATCTGTGTTCCAAAGAGACCTGTCCAGGAGCTATATGGGAAATGTTCCTTCTCTGAGATTCAGCTTGTTCTGAGAACTAGACAGTGGGCAACCTCTGCAAAAGACCATTTTGCACCGTTTAAACTCCCAAGCATCTGATTATCTCCAGCCTCCTCAAAGTCAGGTACTCCAGGGACCATGTCCTTATTGGAGACAGATACCCATGAATGCCTTTTCATACTGTTCACAGGGTTCTCAAGGCAAGAATGAAGTGGTTTGCATTCCCTTCTAGAGTGGACCACGTTTTGTCAGAACTCTCCACCGTGACCCATCCATCTTGGGTGGCCCTCCATGGCATGGTTCATAGTTTTATTGAGTTAGACAAGGCTGTGAGCCATGTGATCAATTTGGCTAGTTTTCTGTGATTGTGGTTTTTATTGTCTGACCTCTGATGGAGAAGGATAAGAGACTTGTGCAAGCTTCCTGATGGGAGGGACTGGCTGTGGGGAAAACTAGGTCTCGCTCTGGTGGGCAAGGTCATGCTCAGTAAATCTTTATTCCAATATTCTGCTGGTGGATGGGGCTGTATTCCCTCCCTGTAGTTTGGCCTGAAGTCAAATTGTGATAGGGGTAATGGTGGTAATGGTGATCTCCTTCAAAAGGACTTATGCCAGCATGCCACGGCTCCCCGGCCTGTTGTAGTCAGTGCCCTGGCCCCGTGGCAGACCGCTATCAACCCACGCCTCCACTAGAGACTCCCGGACACTCACAATCAAGTCTGGCTGAGTCTATTGTGGGGTCACTGCTCCTTTCTTCCTCCTGGTGCACTCAAGGTTTTGTGCCCTCCAAGGGTCTGTTTCCTCAGTCCTGTAGAAGTTCTATAAATCAAATCCCACTGGCCTTCAAGTCAAATTCCCTGGAGTTTCTCTGTCCCTTTGCTGGATTCCCAGGTTGGGAAATCTGCTGTGGGCCCTAGAACTTTTGCAGCTATGCAAGAACTTCTTTGGTATAACTGTTCTCCAGTTTGTGGGTCGTCTGCTCGGCGGTTCTATGGTGGGACTAACGGTGACCTCCTCTAAGAGGACTTTTGCCACACACCGTGCCTCCCAGGTCTGCTGTAGCCAGAGCCACTGTCCCCAAGGCAGGCCACTGCTGACCTGTGCCTCCACTGGAGACTCTCAAACACTCACAGGCAGGTCTGTCTCAGTCTCTTATGAAGGTCACTGATCCTTTCCCAGGGTCCTAGTGTACCCAAGGCATTTTTTGTTTTCACCCTCTGAGTATCCCTGGTGGATATGAGGTTTCATTCTAAATAAGTTTGCACCCCTCCTACCATCTTATTGGGGCTTCTCCTTTGTCCTTGGATGCAGGGTATCTTTTTGTGGTGAGATCCAACATTCTCCTGTCAATGGTTGTTCAACAGCTTGCTCGTTGGAAGAAGAGCTAAGACAAACCTCAGTTCAGTTCAGTTGCTCAGTCGTGTCCAACTCTTTGCGACAAACCTAAACAGCATATTAAAAAGCAGAGACATTACATTGCTGACAAAGGTCTGTATAGTCAAAGCTATGGTTTTTCCAGAAGTCATGTATGGATGTGAGAGCTGGACCATAAAGAAGGCTAAGCATTGAAGAACTGATTCTTTCGAACTGTGGTGTTGGAGAAGACTCTTCAGAGTCCCTTGGAAAGCAATGAGATCAAACCAGTCAATCCTAAAGGAAATCAATCCTGAGTATTTGTTGGACGGGCTGATACTGAAGCTGAAGTTCCAATACTTTGGCCCCCTGATGTGAAGAGCCGACTCATTTGAAAAGACCCTAAGGCTGGGAGAGAGTGAAGGCAGGAGGAGGAGGCGACAGAGGACGAGATGGTTGGATGGTATCACTGACTCAATGGACATGCATTTGAGCAAGCTCTGGGAGATGGTGAAGAAGATGGTGACGGAGAAGGGAAGCCTGGCGTGCTGCAGTACATGGGGTCGCGGAGAGTCGGACACGACTGAGCAACGGAACAACAACCAATTAATGGGAAATGCTGTTCTCTTAGGAGAATCTGGTTCTATTCAAGGTTGCTTAAGATTATTTGGAGTGTGATGGACTTTTCTAGATGTTATTCAGGCCTGCTGTATTTTATATTTATCAGTGTATTCACTCTTGCAAAATAAATTACAGGAGTCTGAAACTGCCTACCATGTCAGAGGAACTCTTCTCCAATTGATGTCTGTACTTGCCTGGTTACAAGCTCTTCCACAGTATTTATCCCCAGCCTGTCCTTTGTGCATTCATTTCTTTATTTTTTCAGTTCATTCATTAGTTTCCTATAAAGAGACTAAATAATGCCACGCATGGAGCAAGCTATTGAGGGTACAAGGGTCAGCCAGATAGATGTAGTGTCAGCCATCATGGAGCTTAGCTGGAAAAATAGACAAGTTCTTAGAGAAGGAGTATGGTGAATGTATCATTTACGATGGAAAATTACAAAGCAATAAGGATATTATCAGCAGTAGAGATGAGATGGGGGTCAAGGAATGCCTGCTTAAGTAAGTGAAGTCTAACCTCAAACCTGAAAGACGAGTACTACTGGGCCATGGTGCCACACTGAACCTGAGACTTGACATGTCCCAGAGTTAGACCCTGAGAAGCAAGGCACGAACTATTCTGCACTATTGTCCCTAAGTCTCTCTCACAAAACCCTTACTTTAGAGAATTCAGTCCTCAGAATGTGTTTTCTTTTTCTCCCTCTGTATCAATTGCCCCTAAACTCTCATGCCGGAAGAACTTTCCATTACCCATTTGTTTCTAGGAGAATATCCTTTTATTTCTTTTTTTTTTAATTTTTATTTTTACTTTATCTTACTTTACAATACTGTATTGGTTTTGCCATACACTGACATGAATCCACCACGGGTGTACATGCGTTCCCGAACATGAAACCCCCCTCCCACCTCCCTCCCCATAACATCTTTTTAAAAAATCATTTGTTATTTATTTTTGGTTGTGCTGGGTCTTTGTTGCTGCTCCTGGGCTTTCTCTAGTTGTGACACGCAGGGGCTACTCTTCATTGTGGTGCACAGGCTTCTCCCAGTGGCAGCTTCTGTTGCTGCGAAGCACAGGCTCTAGGCTCGCATGCTTCTCTAGTTGCGGCACGGGGGCTCAGTCGTTGTGACACACAGCTTAGTTGCTCCTCGGCATGTGGAATCCTCCCAGACCAGGGATTGAACCTGTGTTCCCTGCACTGGCAGGCAGATTCTTACCCACTGTACCACCAGGGAAGTCCTCCCTTTATTTCTAGTCTCTCTCTCTCTTTTTTCTTTTGTACTCTATAGCCTTTTATGTTTCAGGTGGTTTCCTCTTTCATTTAATCTGGGCAACAAGCACCACCATCCAACCATATGGTGTAGGAAGGAATATGGGCAATTCAAGAGAAAAGAAATGACACTGGAGATAGTCTATTTATGACGGATAGATATTAGATGATTTGTCCCATATCATCAGGTCTTCACAGAGAGAGCTGAGGACTCTGAGTCAGATCTTCTGACCACTCTTTTCATTCCACCTTTTGGTTGACAATCTAGTTTCCTAACTTCCCAGCTTTTCCAAATCCCATTTACCCTGGAAAGCTTTCTCAGAAGATAATTATGTGCCTTGGGAATGCTGAGCTGTTCAGATGTAAGGATGCACTTTCCAAAGTGCAGAGTTGTAATTTGTCCTGTGGGTTTCCCAGTGCCCAGTGGTCTGTACAGCAAGTTAATTAAAAGCCCTCTTGCAATTACAGAAAATGACAAGGGAGCAGCTTGATCAGATTTTTACTGTGGAATTCTATTCTTTACAATTTTTGCCCCAAAGTTCTGCTTTTATTCTTAACTCGATCCCCTCTCCTCTGAAATCCTGATGCCTGAATTCAAAGACTCAGTCAACATAGGATGTCTAGTTAGAATGTCAAATCTAACATGTCCAAAATGAACTTTCTCTCCTAGTCTTCTCCATCTGGCAGTACATTCTTCCAAATCTTGGGATCATTCACGACTCTACTGTTTCTCTCATACCTCACATTCACTTGACCAGCAAATTGCATCTTCCTGTATCTCTGTAATATCTTCTGGACCACCTGAGCGTCTCACCTCCTCTGTGAAAATAAGAGGGCAACCTCACTAAAACGGAGTCAGGAGGCCAGAAGGAGGCACTCTCACACATGTACCGCTTGGTACCAATACAGAACTCAATAGGAAGAGACAGATCTTGGGACTTCTCCCGTTGTTCTGTGGTTAAAAACCCACCATGCAATGCAGGGCACATGGATTCGACTCCTGGTAGGGGAATGAAGATTCCACACGCTGTGGAGCAGCTAAGGCCACATACCACAGTTAGAGAGTCTGCATAATGGAAGGTCCCAGTGACCCAACAAAGATCCCATGGGTGGCAACTGAAACCCAACACAGTCAAATAACTATTTATTTAAAAAAAGAGAGAGAGGCATTTCTTGCATCTCCAACAGGAAGTGACACTACTCTACAACTGGCAGCAGGAAGAAAAAAGATTTTCTCCTTACCCCAGTAGCTCAGCCAATGAGACTATCGTTACTCACCCAATGAAAAGCTATTATACTTTGACATAAAGTCCAAACAAAGGATTTTTTGTTTATAACAGCGCCTCCCATTTCCCCCTCCTCCTCAATAAAAGAATTTCCTCTCCTTTGCTTTACTGGACTTGCATGTGGTTTGCCATAGTTGCGTGTCCTCAATTGCAGTGCTTTGATGCTCCCAAATAAACCAGTTTTGCTGGTAAAATAAGTGACTGCTTTATTGTTTTAGGTTAACACCTCCAAGCCTACTACCTTTCTCCAAACCACCATTACCTTTCCCTGGACTATTTCAAAATCTTCTAACTCATCTCTCTGTTCCCATTTTTGCCCACTGCGTTAGGGAGTATCAAAGGGGAGCAGTTAGTCACCGCCAAATATGCCCCTTTGGCATATGGATTATTTTAGGCTGGTTATTCTTAGGAAATTGCAGACTTACGAGAAGCTCTGAAAACCAAGTAAAAGTTAGCCGTTTTGTAAAAGACATCTACATTTACAAGGACATTTTGCATTTGTAAGGTTGTTCTGTTTTTAATTCTTGTCTGCACTGGGTCTTGGTTGCTGTGTGTAGGCTTTTCTCTAGTTGCAGCGAGGTGGGGGGCTACTTTTCCGTGCGGGTGCTTGGGTTTCTCCTGGTCGTGGCTTCTCTTGTTGTGGAGCATGGGCTCTGGGCACATGGGATTTGGTAGTCATAGCACATGGGCTCAATAGTTGTGGCACGTGGGCTTAGGATGGGTCTTCCTGGACCAGAGAGCAAACCCATGTCCTCTGCACTGGCAGGCCGATTCTTAACCACTGGACCACCAGAAAAGTCCTCCGCTAACATCTGTCTGTAGCTGAAGATGGTATTTAAGGTGATGGCTTGGGCCATTTCAATGAGATTTTACTCAGTTTTCCCGGGTTTCTCCCATGTATGCAGGAAATGTACGTTTTACTAAACTTTCTTTTTCTTCTGTTGATCTGTCGTTTTATTACAGGGGGTATCTCAGATAAGAACCTAAAGAGGTAGAGAGAAAATAATTTTTCCTCCTCCACAGTTTATATATATGCTATATGGTTAGTATATAGATACACATGTATAGTACAGAGTTGGTATGTGTATATACATTTAATTGCTCTAACAGAGACCCAAATAAACAGTGGCTTAAACAAGCCAAGGCTTTGTTTGTCACTCATGTAGCTATCTGAGTGGATGCAGTCCTGGCTTTGTATGACAGCCAGGCTCCTTGTTTTTGTGGCTTCCATAGGGTATTTCCTTTGAGCAGCATAGCTCACCACCCTGTTCACTTTCGGTTCCTCCACCTGGGAGGAAAAAAATGGAGAAGAGGAGGACACACCTCTTTTCTTTAACTGTGGGACCCACACATTGTGCCCACTTTGAATTAATGCATCAGTCAGAATTTAGTCAAACCTAGCCATACCTAGCTAACTGGGAAAACATTTGTTCTGCTCAGCCAGGTGTCCAGTTGCAATCAGAGCTCCGATGCTATAGAAAGATTGAGAGGATATTGGGATTTCTGTCATACACATACCCCTATGATCGGTTTTCCCTACAGCGGCCAAAAATGAACATGGTAGAGCAGAGATCAAGGCGTGTCACCCAATGAATGACATCATGACACTCAACAAATATTTTAGTGATTCACTTAGTAAATATCAGGCCTGGAATCATAGTCTATGTTAGTTGGAAAGAACCTCATAATATTCATCACAGTGGTTTTCAAAATTATTTTAGACCAAAGAGTCTGTTCCTATGTGTGTCTATTTAGAGAAAGTCTCATGAGGAAGCTTGTAGGTAAAATGGATTAAAAATCATGGTGCTCTGGATAAAATCAGGGACAGCACAAATATCTGTGTGCTTTCTCTTTTCCGTCTCAGCTCAAACCCTGTTGCAGATGCAGACTGACATCCCCAAAGCTCTTCTGACCACAGTTTGAAAACAACTGATTCCAGCAGAAAACCTTCCTTTTCCAGATGAAGAAACTGAGACCCAGGGAACAACCGGAATTACCGCTGAGTGTGGCGTGGAGTTGAGTGCTTCACACAGTAAGCTCACTTCACCCAAGTCTGCCAGGGAGTGACAGCTGAGGCTGGAGGCCAAAGATGCTTGTTTCAGGCTTCGGGCTCCTCAGCTGTAGTGAAGAGAGATTTCTGTGCTCAGAGGAAAGCCTGCCTAGTCAGGACTGGCTAATCTCCTGGGAGCACACGGGTTCATGCAGGGATTCCACAAGGTTGATACTTGCCATAACCTCATGCCCTCTTTAAAAAAAACACATCCTGTATCCATGTCTCAGTACCTCCAAACTGCCACTGTGGTTTTCTTTTAGGGGGAAGAGGTAAAGAGACATGTCGACTAGAAAATACAGTCACAACCTGAAAGTAGAGAGTTATTTTATTTGGTGGGCATGTTTAGGACTCTGAGCCTGGGAGACAGCATCTCAGTAGCTCTAAGAAAACTGCTCCAAGGAGTCAGGAGGCGAAGTCAGGCTTTATACAAGTTTGCAACAAAGGGAGCAGACAGTCTGAACATCAAAGATCAGGTATCAAGTTAAGGAATTTAGCATTCTATGTATGGGAAGATCCAAGCCTCTGGGCTCACTGAATTCATTCCCTTCATAGGCACTTCAGCTCAGTTCAGTTCAGTTCAGTCACCCAGTCGTGTCCGACTCTTTGCAACCCCATGGACTGCAGCACACCAGGCCACCCTGTCTGTCACCAACTCCCGGAGTTTACTCACACTCATGTCCACTGAGTCAGTGATGCCATCCAACCATCTTATTTTCTGCCATCCCCTTCTTCTCCTGCCTTCAATCTTTCCGTGCATCAGGGTCTTTTCAAATGAGTCAGTTCTTCGCATTAGGTGGCCAAAGTATTGGAACTTCAGCTTCAGTATCAGTCCTTCCAATGAAAATTCAGGACTGATTTCTTTTGGGATGGACTGGTTGGATAGCACTTCAGCTTTGGGGCGTCATATCCTGTTTCCTTGTTCACCTTCAGGAGTGGCAGACAGCTACTTCTTGCATTCCCCAGAGCTCCTCAGCAGTCACTTTTGGGGGTGGCAGCATCTGCTGGGTCACAGTTTAGGGAGCCCTCATTCATATTTGAAGGCCAGACATCACTGATGGCTATGACATTTCTTGTTTATTGACACGGCAGGAGATATTTTCATTTCACAGATGGGAATCTTGAAAGGACTTCTTTTCTTGATCTAAACTAGCCCTGAAAGCTAGTTATTGGGCAAGTTATTGACTCTGATAATAAAACCTACTTTAAAGAGTTGCTGTGAAGCTCAGAATGTGATGGGGTCTGCAGACACAGTAGAGATAAGGATGCAGTTGTTTTTGCTGCATGAATAGCAGCTATGAAGGAAGCTTGGGATAACTTAGAGACAGCGTAGGACAGGACCTCTCGAATGTAAAGGCATTCGAATCACCTGAGGATCTCACTAAAAGGTAGATTCTGGCAAGGAAATTGGGGACAGGACTTGAGATTACTTTTTTCCCCCTTACTTTTTGGCCCCGCCCATGGCTTGAGGGGGATCCTAACTCTATGATGGAACCCTTGCTCCCTTCAGTGCAAGCAAGGTGTCCCAACCACCAGTCACCAGGAAAGGCCCTAGATCCCTCCTTTTTAACAAACTTCCAGGTGAGGCTGTTAGTCACTCAGTCATGTCTGACTCTCTTTGCAACCCCATGGACTGTAGCCCACCAGGCTCCTCTATCCACGGGATTTCCCAGGCAAGAACACTGGAGTGGGTAGCCACTCCCTTCTTCAGGGGATCTTCCAGCCGAGGGGTCCAAGGTGGGTCTCCTGCATTGCAGGCAGGTTCCTTACTGTTTGAGCCACCAGAGAAAAGAGACCCCATGTGTGCAGGGGTCAGGCCAGCCTGAATCCCGGCTTCTCCACCACCCTCAGCTGTGGGCCTTGGGCAGGGCCAAGAGCTTTTTGTAAATGAGTGAACATTATCAGCTTTGCACCCATTCCTCCAAAAACTCAGGGTCACCTCCTTCCTCCCTGCAGAACAGAAGACAAAGCACGTCTGGTGTGGAGCAGGGCCCAGCAGAGTGGGCACATGATCCTGTCGCCTTTTCTCCATACGCCTCCTCCACCAGCCCCAGATCCTGCTCAGTTTCTCCTGCCACCTGTTTGGTTTGGTTTGGTTTCAGTATCCTCCCTTCACTTCTCTGGAAAAGAGATAATGCTTGGCTTTCAGGTTTGTTGGGAGGATTAAAGGCGATCTCTGGTGTTCTCAGAAGCAGTTCCACCTGGCCCCGACCACCTCATTGCGCTCTGTCCTCTCCCAGCCTAGGGTTTGTCTTTTGCTCTCTATCACAGGACCCCAGTGTCACCTCCCTCAAAGAGAGCATGCCCCCCCACCCCTTAGGCATTTCTTTCAGGCTCAGAGAAGGGCAAAGCACTGCGTACTGTTACCTCAGTCATGTCCGACTCTTTGTGACCCTATGGACTGCAGCCCACCAGGCTCCTCTGTCCGTGGGATTCTCTAGGCAATCATACTGGAGCGGTTGCCACGCCCTCCTCCAGGGGATCTTCCTGACCCAGGGATCAAATCTGAATCTCTCATGTCTCCTGCACTGGCAGGCGGGTTCTTTACCACTAGCGCCACCTGAGTCCCTGTCTACACCAAGGGTGCCCTGCCTTCTATCCAGCAAGGAGGAAGTAGCTGAATCCCTGGGCATTTTTTCCAAGCTCAGACACAGGCAAGACCCTGGGCTGGACCAAAACAACACTGAGAGTGGAACCAAGCTCCTGAGGGGTGGAGATGAACCATCAGCCTGCTTCCTGCCGGAGGCATGGCCATCAGATCCCCCAGATAACCTGGGACCTGTGTGCTGGCTGGGAAGCTCACCTCCTGTCCTGCGTCTGCCCAGACCTGTGATGGGGGTGTTATTTTCACCCTTGGTAGGTGACTAAACTGAGGCTATGACCAGAAACCCACATCTGAGCAGTGGCAAGACTCAAGCCCAGGCCCTGGAGGTTTTATCTCCGTCCTAGAAATAAGCTTTTTATCTTAGAGCAGGGGCCCCCAACCTCCGGGTTGCAGACCAGTACCACCTGTCAGATCAGTGGAGGCATTAGATTAGCGATAAAGTATGCAATAAATGTAATGTGCTTGAATCATCCAGAAACCATCCCCACCTCCCCTCTCCCATCCGTGGAAAAATTGCCTTCATAAAACTGGTCCCTGGTGCTAAAAAAGGTTGGGGACCACTGAAAGATGCAGTCTGTCCTGTGGTTCTGGTAATCTGTGGATTTGCTTACGTGTTTTACTGGAGGCAGGAATGGTCTGAGTTTGGAGGTAAAGCAAAGCTTTGGAGGACACATCCTGGTTTGAATCTCAGCCCTGAGCTGGTAACCGTGGCCTAAACTACCTCCTCTACAAAGTGGAATTAAAAACAAAAATTGCCTACCTCATAGTGCTTCTGTGAGGATTAGTTGTGTTGATGTACCTATCCCAGGACCTAGCACATAATAAGCACCTAAACACGTCTCAACCATAATTAGTGATAGTACAGTTGAATCCAAGTTCTCTCTACCACTTCCATGATTTGCAATCTCAGGTAAGTGACTTGGCCAATATGAACCTTGGGTTCATCTTGTGTAAAATGGGAATAATATCTACCTCTCTCTGCCTTTGTACAGATTGCATAATCCGACATAAGCAAACGGGTCTAGAAAAGTGCTTGATACTCTCAACAGAAAAAGAATCATCAGTGAGTCAATCTAAGAAAGGGAAAATTTCATTTTTGAGGATTATAATGTAGGAGACAGTCTTTCAGAAAGCTTTGAGCACCGTTCTGCCCATTAGAGGTCAAAGCACAGTTATGTAAGTTTTTGAGACAAAGGATTATACATCAGATGACATATTGCCAGTTCATACAGTCCAGATCAGCATGCAGGAAGTGATCACGGGTCATCATGACCTCTTACCAAGTTAAGAGGGAAGGTTATCTTCTAAGGAGGTCTGGTTAATGCAGATGGACAGTACACACTAGAGGGATTTTTATGTTTATGTTTTCTTGTCTTGCCATAAAATATGAATTTTATTTCACCAATATGGTATAGTTGATCATGAGGAATATTCCTTGCTGACATTTGGTGTTTCCTTCCTGTGAAAGAGCCATACTAGCGTAGCTTCTATTCTCTGGGCCTCTCTTCCTCTTTTCACCCTCTCTTGCTCTGGGAAGGTGGGTGACTGTTCACATGGTAAGTCTGTGAGAATAACTGGGCCTGCTCCTTGCAGCTCTGCCCTTTTCCTCCTGGAGCTAGCCCGCCCATGGGAGGATCCCCTCTGCTGTGATTCCCCCTCCCACCTCCCTACTGGCCCCTGACAGCCCCTCACCTGGGTAGGCATCTGCCTAATGCAATGGTTCCCTGACAGACCCATTTGGCCTTCAAACTAAGTTACATCCTCCAGCAGAGCACCGAGCATTACTAAAGGTGATATTTGGCTTATGTTTTTATTCTACTTATTTCTCAGATTGTTCAGAGGGTTATTTATTGGGACTCTCCTTGGAAGGATCTGATGGAAATGTGTATACACTCAGTCTTTAACTTAGCATTCATTGGAATCTACTATGTACTGAAACTGAGCTAGAGATTATGAAATAAATGAGACAATGCCTGCCCCTAAGATGCCCCGCCATGTACTGTGGGAGAGACAGGCATGTTCACAATGATGAGCAATGTGTGAAGTGTATGCGAGAGATACGATACCAAGTGAGCACCTAGGAAAGTACTTAACCCAGCCAGGGGAATCTGGAGAGACTGCCAGAGGAGGTGATGTCTAAACTGAGTTTAAAAGATGAACATCTATGTGTGTAAAATGTGTAATAGAGCATCACAGGTTAGTATCATTACCTACTTAAAGTCTGTTTTCCCTGCTGGACTGTGAGCTCCATCAAGGTAGAAACACATCTACCTGTTCACCACTTTGAGCAAGAGCCTGACTTATAGTAGGTGGCACTCGTGGTAAAGAACCCGCCTGCCAGTACAGGAGACTGAAGAGACATGGGTTCAATCCCAGGGCAGGGAAGATGACCTGGAGGAGGAAATGGAAACCCATTCCAGTATATTTGATTGGAGAATCCCTGTGGACAGAGGAGCCTGGCAGGCTACAGTCCATAGGTAGCAAAGAGCTGGACACAACAGAAGTGACTTAGCACAACAACAACACTGACCCATAGTAGGTACTCAGTGAACACTGTTGAAGAAATAAGGAAGTAAGTCAATAAATAAATAAGATATGATGAAATTCTAAATTGGAGGGGTAGTGGGAAAAGGAAGCATGGAGAGAGAACTGGACCATAATTGGGGTATAGGGTGCTGCCCCCACCTTTGATCTGAGTTCCTGAGAAGTATGGGAGATGGGCTCAGAGATAATCCTGGGAAGGAATGGGAAGTGTGGTGTTTCCAGTGCCGAGAAAGAGTGGGGGATGGAGATTCACAGGCAATAAGCTGGATGCATGACATCACCAACGGGGTGGGGTCGGAGCCAAAAGATATGATGAAATCTCCAAATGCCCCAAGGAGGAAGTTCAGGAATGAGTTCCTTGACAGCAGGTCACTGTAGGTCCCCCACTTGTCCCTGCCCAGCCTCCAGAGGAGGAGAGTTTTTAAACTGATGTAAGGTTGGGTCTGTAAATGAATAGAATTTCTCTGGGTTTTGTACATGTTTGAACATTTCCACTAAAATGTTTACAAATGAAAGGTACTCCACTGAAAAAAACTTGGTTTTTAATTAACAGAATTGTGCTTTTAAAGACAGAATTAGATTGTGCTATTAGTCAAAAGGTACTGAAAACTAACAGAACCAGAAGATATTAAGGACCTAACAGAAGCAGAAGATATTAAGATGAGGTGACAAGAATAGACAGAAGAACTATACAAAAAAGATATTTATGACCCAGATAACCACAATGGTGTGATCACTCACCTAGAGTCAGACATCCTGGAATGTGAAGGTCAAGTGGGCCTTAGGAAGTATAACTACAAAAAAGCTAGTGGAGATGATAGAATTCCAGTTGAGCTATTTCAGATCCTGAAAGATGATTCTGTTAAAGTGCTACACTTAATATGCCAGCAAATTTGGAAAACTCAGCAGTAGCCACAAGACTGGAAAAGTTCAGTTTTCATTCCAATCCCAAAGAAGGGCAATGCCAAGGAATGCTCAAACTACCACACAATTGCATTCATCTCACACACTAGCACTGTAATGCTTAAAATTCTCCAAGCCAGGCTTGAACAATACATGAACCATGAACTTCTGGATGTCCAAACTGGATTTAGAAAAGGCAGAGGAACCAGAGATCAAATTGCTGACGTCTGTTGAATCATAGCAAAAGCAAGAGAATTCCAGAAAAACATCTGCTTCTGTTTTATTGATTACAGAAAAGCCTTTGACTGTGTAGATTACAACAAACTGTGGAAAATTCTTCAAGAGAAGGGAATACCAGACCACCTGAACTGCTTCCTGAGAAATCAGTATGCAGGTCAAGAAGCAACAGTTAGAACTGGACTTGGAACAACAAACTGGTTCCAAATTGGGAAAGGAGTAGGTCAAGGCTGTATTATTGTCACCCTGCTTATTTAACTTAAATGCAGAGTACATCATGTGAAATGCCGGGCTGAATGAAGCACAAGCTGGAATCAAGATTGCCGAGAGAAATATCAATAACATCAGATATGCAGATAACACCACCCTTATGGCAGAAAGTGAAGAGGAACTTAAGAGCCTCTTGATGAAAGTGAGAGTAAAAAAGTTGGTTTGAAATTCAACTTTCAGAAAACTAAGATCATGGCATCCGGTCCCATCACTTTATGACAAATAGATGGGAAATAATGGAAACAGTGAGAGACTATTTTCTTGGGGTCCAAAATCACTGCAGATAGTGACTGCAGCCATGAAATAAAAGATGCTTGCTCCTTGGAAGAAAAGCTATGATCAACCTAGACAGCATATTAAAAAGCAGAGACATTACTTTGCCGACAAAGGTTCATCTAGTCAAACCTGTGATTTTTCCAGTAGTCATGTATGAATGTGAGAGTTGGAGTATAAAGAAAGCTGAGTGCCGAAGAATTGATGCTTTTGAACTGTGGTGTTGGAGAAGACTCTTGAGAGTCCCTTGGACAGCAAAGGAAACTGCCTCCTTGAAGGCAGGGTGAGAAGGGGATGAAAGAGGATGAGATGGTTGGATGGCGTCACCAACTCCATGGGCATGAGTTTGAGCAAGCTCCAGGAGTTGGTGATGGACAGGGAAGCCTGGCGTGCTGCAGTCCATGGGGTCGCAAAGAGCTGGACATGACTGAGGGACTGAACTGAACTGAACTGACCTGAACACTAAGTAATCTAGCCAAGATGCCCTTAAGGGAGACATTACCCAGTGAGAGAAGGGGATCATCATAGCAGCATTAGGAAGCAACATTTGGAAAAACTAAAATCATTTCATACGTATACCCAGCCATTCAAGACTCCCTCTAAACCTGTTACAAACTGAATTTCTTATCAGCAGAGAAGAAGCAAAGAAAAAAGCATGGTAAATAGAAATAAAAAACAAGATGCAAGAAAGATGGCCAAATAACTCAGTCTTCAAAGAAATGTAATTGATTTAAATCCTCCAAGAAAAGAAGACATACTTGACACAGCGACCATTTTTATCTCTTAAAATGCTTTCTTTTCTTGGTTCCCACACATCCCGCGCCTGGCGTTGCCCCAACCTCACTGGCTGCTCCTTCTCACTCTTCTTCTCTGGATGCATATTCTCCCCCAGTTCTTGAATTATTGAAATTTCTCATGGCTAATCCTCCCATCTCTTCTGTCTGATCTCTACTCTTTCTAGTGCCCTGGCTTTAAATAACATCTGATAAGTCCAGAGTCACATCTGCTCATACCTCTCCTTTGAGCTTCAGACTTATTTTTCCATCTTGCTTGATATGTGCACTCAGTTATCTAATAAGCCTATCAAAACTAGTGGAAACTACGGAACTATTGAAACTTTGCACCTGTCTACGTTCTTTCCATCTTCCCGACCCAGCAGATGGCACCATTTTCTCAGTTGCTCAAGCCCAAACTCAAGTATTCACTCTTAGTATCTCTCTTTTTCTCATGATTCTGGTCCATGCCTACCCCTTAAACCTGTCTCCTATGATTCTTCACCTTACTCACCCCATGCCAGTCACACTGGTCTTTTCACAATTCCTAGAACACACCAAGCTTGTATACACCTCAGGATCTTTATGCATATTCCTCCCCTGCTTATAATGATATTCTACTTGATCTCACATGGCCCATTCCCCCACTTCCTCCTTAGAAAATTCTTGCCTGACTACCCTAAAAAAATATAGATCTCTGACCCCATGCTACTCTCTATTCCTTTGGCCAACTTTCACATTCTTTTAATAACACTTTCCACAACCTCAAATTGTAGACTGCAAGGAGATCAAACCAGTCAATCCTAAAAGCAATCAGTCCTGAATATTCATTGGAAGGGCTGATACTGAAGCTGAAACTCCAATGCTTTGGCCATCTGATCTGAAGAACTGACCCATTGGAAGAGACCCTGATGCTGGGAAAGATTGAAGGCAGGAGGAGATGGGATGACAGAGGATATGATGGTTGGATGGCATCACCGACTCAATGGACATGACTTTGAGCAAGCTCTGGGAGTTGGCGGTGGACAGGGAAGCCTGGTGTGCTGCAGTTCATGGGGTCACAAAGAGTCGGACATGACTGAGTGACTGAACTGAACTGAACAACTTCAAATGGTATTTCATGTGTATTTGTTAACTAGTTTTCCAGTCATTTCTCCTAATGACAATGTAAGCTTCACGAAGGCTGAAACTTTGTCTTGTTCACCATCAGATCCCCCGTCACTGGAACAATGCCTGGCCCAGAGAAGATACTTCAGTCGGTGTTTCTCAGATGAATGAACGCATGGGCAAACAAAGGCGATGAATGAAAGAAGGCAAACCTGTTAGGGGCTGGATCAGGTCAGTGTAGCAGGGATGAGGAAGGGAGGGAAGATGAGGGAAATTAAGATGATCTGGGAGGAATCAGGAAATAAACGTGTCTGACTTGGGTGACTGGGTGTCGGTGCCATATTCTTTTTTTTCAGTCATTCTTTTTTTTTTTAAGACTTTTTATTTTACATTGGAGTACAATAGATTAACAATGTTGTGTTAGTTTCAGGTGTCCAACAAAGTAATTCAGTTGTACATATACACGTATCTATCCTTTTTCAAACTGTTTTCCCAATTAGGTTGTTACAGTGTATTAAGCAGAGTTTCCTGTGCTATACAGTAGCTCCTTGTTGGTTATCCATTTAAAATATAGCGGTGTTTACATAGTGCCATATTAAAACAAAATGCTGTCTTGCAGGCAAAGGAGCTGATTCATTCATTCATTTATATGTGTATCTGGTCTACCACCTGTTCCACATGTAAGATACCTGAGAGCCAAGTTGATGAGAGGATTTTCCTAGATTCACACAGCAAATTGCTTAAAATTGACAGTTCATTTCAAAAAAAAATTACACCTCAGACAGTTTTCTTGAATTTGCCATCACTCCCCAAAAATAAGCTTTCAAAGGATTCAGCATGTGAATATCAGGTAAGGAACTGCTCAGAGAGTGGGATGCTGCTGTATAGCATAGCAAGAGCCCAGCTTGGTGCTCTGTAATGACCTACAGGGGTGGAATGAGGGGGTGGGAGGCAGGCACAAAAGGGAGGCGGTATATGTATACAAAGGGCTGATTCATATGGCTGTACAGCAGAAGCTAACAAAACATTGTAAAGCATTTACACCTTAATTTTTAAAATTATTTTTTAAAAAGACACTGCTCAGAGAGCTCCCAAAAAAAGGAAGAAAAAGGGAAAAGGTGGTGGCTTTTCCTTGTTATCTTCCATCGACAACACTCACCATCTCCAGAGAGGTGAGGCCAAGCTTTCTCTTCTCAGCTTTGCTGCTGCCTGATCTCAGCTTCCTCCCCAGAAGCAAATGGGCTATTGAGGCTGTGGGTGTGTGATGATGTATATCTAAATAATAATGGCCCCAAACTTTGGAAAAGCAAAAGGCTCTGTGAATCACTGTTATTAGTCCTTCAGAAGTAAGAAGACAGGGATGCTATCTCACTGGAGAAGTGTGGGTTACACCAGGCAGTCAGAGATAATGAAGTTAAGCATGACATAGAAGGGATCCTTAGCAAGTAGAAAGTCTATTTCTTTACTATGCAGTTTACAAAGTGTTTTAAAATAAATCATGCATTGAAGCCTCACAGCTACACTTTGAAGCAGATGTTATTATTCCAAATTTACAGAAAAAGAAACTGAAGATTAGATATATTAAATCACTTCCCTAAATGTCACCCACAACAATTTACAGAGCCGAATTCAAACCTGCATATCCAATCTGATATCCAATCTTGGTCAGTTTTCTCTAGACTGGTAGGTTCTAAACATCAGAGCTGGGCTGTCTAAGTAGGAATCATTTTTGGAGTTTGTTAAAAATACAGATTTCTGGGCTCCTCTCCTAAAAAGTCTTGATTCAACATGTTTTTGAAGCCATGTTCAATGAATAAATATCTTCATTAAACACCTATCTTAGTTAGCTTGGGCTACTATAACAAAATAATATAGAATGCATGGCTTAAACAACATTTATTTCTTATAGTTCTTGGGGATGAGAAGTCCAAGATCAAGGTACTGGCAGATTTGGTTCCTAGTGAGAGCCTGCTTCCTAGTATACATGGCCTTTTCTCTGTGCGTGTATGTGGTGAGAGAGGCATCTGTCTTTCTCTTCTTGTTGTTATTCAGTCACTAAGTTGTGTACAACTCTTTCAACCCCATGAACGGCAACGCACCAGGCTTCCTGTCCTTTACTATCTCCCTGAGTTTGTTCGAACTCATGTCCATTGAGTCAGTGATGCCATGCAAGCGTCTCGTCCTCTGTCATCCCCTTCTCCTCTTGCCCTCAATCTTTCCCAGCATCAGGGTCTTTTCCAATGAGTTGACTCTTTGCATCAGGTCCTTCCAATGAATGAATATTCAGGGTTGATTTCCTTTAGGACTGACTGGTTTGATCTCCTCACCATCCAAAGGACTCTCAAGAGTCTTCTCCAGTATCACAGCTCAAAATCATCAGTTCTTCGGCACTCAGCCTTCTTTATGGTCCAACTCTCACACCCATACCTGACTGCTGAAAAAAACCATCGCTTTGACTATACAGACCTTTGTCAGCTAAGTGATATCTCCGCTTTTTAATACACTATCTAGGTTTGTCAAAGCTTTTTTTCCAAGGAGCAAGCGTCTTTTAATTTCGTGGCTGCAGTCACTGTCCGCAGTGATTTTGCAACCTAAGAAAGTGAAATCTGACACTATTTCCACTTTTTGTCCGTCTATTTGCCATGAAGTGATAGGACTGGATGCCATGATCTTAGTTTTTTGAATGTTGAGTTTTAAGCCAGCTTTTTCACTCTCCCCTTTCACCTTCACCATACCCGTCTGTTTTGGGGAGCCCTGCATGGCATGGCTCATAGTTTCATTGAGTTAGACAAGGCTGTGGTCTATGTGATCAGGTTGGTTAGTTTTCTGTGATGGTGGTTTTCAGCCTGTCTGACCTCTGGTGGAGAAGGGTAAGAGGCTCATGGAAGCTTCCTGATGGAAGAGACTGACTCAGGGGGAAACTGAGTCTTGTTCTGATGGTCTACGCTCAATAAATCTTTAATCCAATTTTCTGTTGAAGGGCAGGGCTGTGTTCCCTCCCTGTTATTTGACCTGAGGTCAAACTATGGGGGAGGTAATGAAGGTAATGGCAACCTTCAAAATGTCCCACGCACACACTGCTACCCTCAGTGCCCCCGACCCTGCAGCAGGCCATTGCCGACCCAGGCCTCCGCCAGAGACTCCTGGACACTCACGGGCAAGTCTGGGCCAGTCTCTTGTGGGTCACTGCTCCTTTCTCCTGGGTCCTGGTGCACGAGGTTCTGTTTGTGCCCTCCAAGAGTCAGTTCCCCCGTCCTGTGTAAGTTCTGGCGGCTCTATGGTGAGTTAATGGCGACCTCCTCCAAAGGGGCTTATGCCATACCCAGGTCTGCTGCACCCAGAGCCCCTGCCCCTGCAGCAGGCCACTGCTGACCCGTACCTTTCAGGAGACACCCAAACACAGCTCTGTCTCAGTCTCTGTGGGGCTCTGGGTCCTGGTGCGCACAAGGTTTGCTTGAGCCCTCTAAGCATCTCTGGCGAGTATTGGGTTTGATTCTAAACCCTAGTTTGCCCCTCCCACCATCTTACTGGGGCTTCTCCTTTGCCCTTGGACATGGGATGGGCACAATAAAGGACAGAAATGGTATGGACCTAACAGAAGCAGAGAATACTAAGAAGACGTGGCAAGAATATACAGAAGAACTATACAAAAAAGATCTTCACAACCCAGATAATTATGAAGGTGTGATCACTCACCTAGAGCCACGCATCCTGGAATGTGAAGTCAAGTGGGCCTTAGGAAGTATCACTACAAACAAAGCTAATGAAGGTGATGGAATTCCAGTTGAACTATTTCAAATCCTAAAAGATGATGCTGTGAAAGTGCTGCACTCAATATGCCAGCAAATTTGGAAAACTCAGCAGTGGCCACAGGACTGGAAAAGTCAGTCTTCATTTCAATCCCAAAGAAGGGCAATGCCATAGAATGTTCAAACTACTGCACAATTGCACTCTTTTCACACACTAGCAATGTAATGCTCAAAATTCTCCAAGTCAGGCTTCAACAGTCAACTGTGAACTTCACATGTTCAAGCTGGATTTAGAAAAGGCAGAGGAACCAGAGATCAAATTGCCAACATCAGTTGGATCATAGAAAAAGCAAGAGAGTTCCAGAAGAACTTCTATTTCTGCTTTATTGACTACACCAAAGCCTTTGACTGTGTGGATCACAGCAGACTGTGGAAAATTCTTAAAGAGATGGGAATACCAGACCACCTAACCTGCTTCCTGAAAAATCTTTATGCAGGTCAAGAAGCAATAGTTAGAACCCGACATGGAACAACAGACTGGTTCCAAATTGGGAACGGAGTACGTCAAGGCTGTATATTGTCACCCTGCTTATTTAACGTCTATGCAGAGTACATCATGAGAAACGCTGGGCTGGAAGAAGCACAAGCTGGAATCAAGATTGCCGGGAGAAATATCAATAACCTCAGATATGCAGGTGACACCACCCTTACAGCAGAAAGAGAAGAGGACCTAAAGAGCCTCTTGATGAAAGTGAAAGAGGAGAGTGAAAAGGTTGGCTTGAAATTCAACATTCAGAAAACTAAGATCATGGCATCTGGCCCCATCACTTCATGGGAAATAGATGGGGAAACGGTGGAAACAGTGACAGACTTTATTTTGGGGGAGCTCCAAAGTCACTGCAGATGGTGACTGCAGCCATGAAATTAAAAGATGCTTGTTCCTTGGAAGAAAAGTTATGACCAACCTATTAAAAAGCAGAGACATTACTTTGCCAACAAAAGTCCATCTAGTCAAATCTACGGTTTTTCCAGTAGTCATGTATGGATGTGAGAGTTGGACTATAAAGAAAGCTGAGCACCAAAGAATTGATGCTTTTGAACTGTAGTGCTGGAGAAGACTCTTGAGAGTCCCTTGGATTGCAAGAGATCAAATCAGTCAATCCTAAAAGAAATCAGTCTTGAATATTCATTGGAAAGACTGATGCTGAAGCTGAAACTCCAATACTTTGGCCACCGGATGTGAAGAACTGACTCATTGGAAAAGAACCTGATACTGGAAAAGACTGAAGGCTGGTGGAGAAGGGGACAACATAGGATGAGATACTTGGATGGCATCACCAATTCAATGGACATGAGTCTGAGTAAGCTCTAGGAGTTGGTGATGGACAGGGAAGCCTGGTGTGCTGCAGTCCATAGGGCTGTAAAGAGTCAGACACGACTAAGTGGCTGAACGGAACTGAACTTTCACCTTCATCGAGAGGTTCATTAGTTGCTCTTTACTTTCTGCAATTAAAGTGCTATCATCTGCATATCTGAGGTTGTTCATGTTTCTCCTGGCAATCTTGATTCCACCTTGTGAGTCATCCAGCACAGCATTTTGTATGATGTACTCTACATAAAAGTTAAATAAGTAGGGTGACAATATACAGCCTTGAGTACTCCTTTCCCAATTTTTAGTCAGTTCATTTTTCCATGTCCTGTTTTAACTCTTGCTTCTTGTCCTGCATATAGGTTTCTCAGGAGGCAGGAAATGTGGTCTGATACTCTTTAAGAATATTCCACAACTTGTTGTGATCCACACAGTCAAGGCTTTAATGTAGTCAATGAAGCAGAAGCAAAACAGTTTTGGAATTCCCTTGCTTTTTCTATGATCCGGTGTATGTTGGCAGATTGATCTGCGGTTCCTCTGCCTTTTCTAAAACCAGCTTGTACATCTGGAATTTCTAAGTTCAGGTACTGCTAAAGACTAGCTTGAAGGATTTTGAGTATAGTTTTGCTAGCATATGAAATGAATGCAACTGTATGGTAATTTGAATCCCTGGTGGCTCAACCGGTAAAGCACCTGTCTACAATGTGGGAGACGTGGGTTCGATCCCTGGGTTGGGAAGTTCCCTGGAGAAGGAAATGGCAACCCACTCCAGTACTCTTGCTTAGAAAATCCCATGGATGGAGGAGCCTGGTGTCCATGGGGTCCCAAAGAGTCAGATATAACGGAACGACTTTACTTTCTTTCTTTCTTTGGGATTGGAATGCTAATCACATTATGGGGCTCCCGCCCTTATGATCTCATCTAAACCTAACTAACTTCCAAGGGTCCCACCCTCAAATACTATCACATCGGGGATTAGACTTCAACATACAAATTTAGAGGGAGGAACACAAATATTCAGCCTGTAATAACACCCTATAAAATCTCCTGTGCAGCCTGGATGATAGCCAAATCTCTACCATGTATGGTAAACTGTGCTGGATATAAGCTATAACAAAGGGCAAATAGTAAAGGGAACAAGTTTGACATATTTGTACCCTATAAAACTTCTAGTCTCTTAAGTGAGATGAACATATTCAATAAATATAAAAAATAAATAGATATTTAAAAATTGATAAATATAGGGAAGGAATAAAAAGAGATGATTAGAGAGTTAAAATACCTGATTTTGATAGGGGCCAATGGGAAATTTCCTTTAAGAAAATGGCACTCAGGGAGAGATCCAAAAAGGTGATATGGGTCAGGTAGGCCAAGGAGGAGGTAGGGATTGTTTAAGGCAGAAAGGAAATATATGCCCATGGCCTGAAGCAGGAAGAGTAGCGTGTTGAAGAAATTGGAAGAAGACCAGCGTCTGGGAAAAATGATGAGCAGAGGGAGTGAGACAAGGCAGGAGCAGTGGGTGGAGGGCAGGTGGTCCGTGGCTTTGTGGAGCTTGGCAAGGGACTGAGACATTTATATATGATGGGAAGCCAACTGAGGACTTCATGTAGGGAAACGTACAATTTGCATTTGCAAACTATTTGCATGAAGAATGAGGAAGGGAAGAAGGATAAGAGGGGATTCAGGGAGGTTTGTTAGGTACTTCCAGCAGGAATCCAGGTGAGAGATGATGATGGTTTAGAGCAGGTTGGTTAAGTTGAGATGGAGGGAAGTAGATGGGTTTAAGAAGTATTTTGAAGGAAGAAGGAACATGGTTTAGGCAATATGTGAGGGGCAGTTGTCAAGACAGGTCCCAGATTTTTGTTATGAGTACTTGGAGTAAATGAGTGGATTGAGGATCATTTGTCTAGCTGGGCCAGTGGACAGACAGAGGTTATTTAGAGACAGAGAAAGATTAAGAGTTTTTCATTTCTGACATACCAAGTGTGAGATGTGTATTAGAAATTCAAGTGGATGTATCAGGTCTTGACTGGAGACAAGTTTTGAAATTTTCAGGGCAGAGGAAGCATTCATGGCCAGAGAAGCAGATGAGATCACATGGGAAGAAGTGCTTGGTGAGAACAAAGCTGTAATAGAGTCTTAAGGAACGGGACTAACAGAGGAGGCCAAGAGGGGCTCCCCTCAGCCCAGACTGGGGTGCCATGGCTTCTTGATCTACAAGAGGCCAAAGTAAAGAGAACTGTGATGACATTTGTTAAGCGTTTGTCTAGATTGCCCAATTGACTGTAAATTCTTTGAGGATGAAGGATGGAATCACAGCTTGTTCAGTTCAGTTCAGTCACTCAGTCGTGTCCGACTCTTTACGACCCCATGAATAGCAGCACGCCAGGCTTTCCTGTCCATCACCAACTCCCGGAGTTCACTGATTCATGTCCATCGACTCAGTGATGCCATCCAGCCATCTCATCCTCTGTCCTCCCCTTCTACTACTGTCCCCAATCCCTCCCAGCATCAGAGTCTTTTCCAATGAGTTAACTCTTCGCATGAGGTGGCCAAAGTACTGGAGTTTCAGCTTTAGCATCATTCCTTCCAAAAAAATCCCAGGGTTGATCTCCTTCAGAATGGACTGGTTGGATCTCCTTGCAGTTCAAGGGACTCTCAAGAGTCTTCTCCAACACCACAGTTCAAAAGCATCAATTCTTCGGTGCTCAGCCTTCTTCACAGTCCAACTCTCACATCCATACATGACCACAGGAAAAACCATAGCCTTGACTAGACGTACCTTAGTTAGCAAAGTAACATCTCTGCTTTTCAATATACTATCTAGGTTGGTCATAACTTTTCTTCCAAGGAGTAACCGTCTTTTAATTTCATGGCTGCAGTCACCATCTGCAGTGATTTTGGAGCTCCCAAAAATAAAGTCTGACACTGTTTCCACCATTTCCCCATCTATTTCCCATGAAGTGATGGGACCAGATGCCATGATCTTCGTTTTCTGAATGTTGAGCTTTAAGCCAACTTTTTCACTCTCCTCTTTCACTTTCATCAAGAGGCTTTTTAGTTCCTCTTCACTTTCTGCCATGAGGGTGGTGTCATCTGCATATATGAGGTTATTGATATTTCTCCCGGCAATCTTGATTCCAGCTTCTGTTTCTTCCAGTCCAGCGTTTCTCATGATATACTCTGCATATAAATTAAATAAGCAGGGTGACAATATACAGCCTTGACATACTCCTTTTCCTATTTGGAACCAGTCTGTTGTTCCATGTCCAGTTCTAACTGTTGCTTCCTGACCTGCATACAGGTTTCTCAAGAGGCAGGTCAGGTGGTCTGGTATTCCCATCTCTCTCAGAATTTTCCATAGTTTCTTGTGATCCACACAGTCAAAGCCTTTGGCATAGTCAATAAAGCAGAAAAAGATGTTTTTCTGGAACTCTGTTGCCTTTTCACAGATTAGTTATCCTGAAAACCTCAACGCCTAGCACTCTGGACACCTAAAATGAACCATGCACTCTGCCAAGATCTTCACAGTTGTCTTATCACTTAATGTTCCAAAATGATCTCTCTCTTTTCAGGAGAGGCACCCTGAAGTTAAATTGTTTGAGCAAGCTCACACAGCTAGTAAACAGCAAGGTCACATTCAGAGTCAAAGTCTATTGGACTGACAAAAGTGAACTTTGAAGTCCAGGGGAAGAGACAAGTTTGACAGTACTCTGTGATAAGTGTCTTTCGGTGTCCATCTTGTCAATGTGAATGTTCTGATTTATGCCTTGTGTCCTATTTAATTAATCTTTCCCTACTCTTCTGTCATATAGATATTCATTTGTACTGTCTTCAAAACATCGACAAAATTTTAAATTCATCTGAAATTTTTGTAAATGAGGAAAAGCAAGGAACTAATTTCATTATTTTCTTGTGGGAGTTAATAGTAAGCTGTCCCAGAACCATTTATTAAAGGTTCTGTTTAAAAGAACTTGCTTCCTCCACTGATTTATAATGTCACATTGGACATCCATTCATTCAATAACTATATATCATGTACCAGGCACTATTCAAGTCACTGAGCAAAATGTCGAAACTCAGAAGGCCAGGGAGATTGAAGCACAGTTGTAGTACCTGGAAGAATTTCACTGTGTGCGTGCATGCTGTTACTTCAATCGTGTCCTTCTCTTTGCAACCCCTGGACAGCAGCTCACAGGCTCCTCTGTTCATGAGATACTCCAGGCAAGAATACTGGAGTGGGTTGCCATGCCCTCCTCCAGGAAATCTTCCTGACCTACGGGTCAAACCCACTTCTCTTATGTCTCCTGCATTGGGAGGTGGGTTCTTTACCACTAGTACCACGTGGGAAGCCTGAATTTAAGTATACCTGAGCAGTTATAAGGATTATACAAAATATCTTACGCATTTTTAGCCATAAACTCAATACATAAAGATACATTCTCATTCTTTAGGCTCAGTTTAGGTAGTTCCAATTCTAAGAAGTCTTCTAAGAATTCCCTAAGTTAAGTCCATTTTGGGTGAGGGTGGAGTGCTATTTAGCGCCTTATGAAGTGTCTGCTATAATATTGACCACATTAAGTCATTGCCTGTTTATTTATTTTCCTCAATGAAAAAACATCTTGAGAGCAGAGTTCCTGTCTTATTGATTTTAGATCCCTGGGCAGGATCCAAGTCCATATTTGTTAAATAAATGGATTAGTGTGTTACACTGTGTTTATACTTGTTTAACCTCAGGTGTGTGAGCTACCTTACTAGGGAGAACACCTTCCTGCTTCTGGCCAAGTGCAAATCCAGAGGATGATTGAAGAGGAAACTTACACCCCTTCCTGCCAAGTTCCTTTCTTAAAGGATGTGCTCCAGCAAAACTGGGGAGGAAAAAGACAGGAAATCCAGGCAATAGAGGATTCTACCCAGGAGAGCAACAAGAGGCTCCCGCAGATGGCTGCTGTGTGATAGACCTTGAGAGTGACTTGTCTGGTGCAGGACGGAAGCCCCCAGAGAGATTCCCCCATGCAGAAACAGAAAGAGGAGGTGATATGGTACATGGCAAACAGAATATCCAATGTGAGGATGTTTGTAAACAAGAATCAAAGAATAGGTAGCTGGGAGATCTGATGAAGAGTTTTTTAAAAACTAAAGAACCATTTACACAGTTATAAACCCTGATTTTCAACTTTACTTAAGCTATGGGATAGATGGAGGATGGGAGAGTGGTACAAGAATGCTAAGTGTGTGGATCATAATAGACAACAGATACTGTCTAAACTTGATAAAACAGGAAACAGTAAAATGACCATACTGTTTAGAAATACAGAAGTAACTGGTGAGATAGCTTAATGAGTTAAATGAGGTTACCTTTGGAATGTGGAACCAAGGATGGACAAGGGCTTGCTGTGTTTCATTAGAATCCTCATGGTACTGTGTTGTTTTTTTTCCCCACACGAGCTAAGTTGCTTCTGTCATGTCTGACTGTTTGTGATGCTGTGGACCATAGCTCACCAGTCTCCTCTGTTCATGGGGTTCTCCAGGCAAGAATACTGGAGTGAATTGCCATGCCCTCCTCCAGGGGATCTTCTCGACCCAGGGATCCTGCATCTAACATGTCTCCTGCATTGACAAGCAGGTTCTTTACCACTATTGCCATCTGGGAAGCACCCATTTTACAGTATAGGGGACCTTAATTCATCTCATCTTTATTATGTTTCTGTAGGGTCATTTATCATCATTTTATCATTGCAATCATTACAGTCAATTTTCTGACAGAGATATTATTATCCTTTCTTGTAGAGATGAAGGTTGAAAACTCGGGCGAAAAATTCTTTGGCATCAGCCAATAAGAGACTTGATGGAAAATACCCACCGTCAAGGAACAACACCCAGGACTCCAGAAAATGCCTCTCACTGGGCTTTGCCCTTGGCCACAGGGGGAGGCTTCAATTCCCCCTAGTGACAACAGGGGTCAATGCCTGGTGATGTGGAGACACAAAGACCCAGCTCCCTTTGCCTTGACTTAGACAACCCTGAGGAACTCCCACAATGGCAAGTTTTCTGTAGCATCTACTGAGAGCTCAGATGCAATCACATCTTGGCTCAGCTTCTCCCCCCGCCCAATCTGGCTGTCCTCATTCCCTTATAGGTACCTTTCCTGAGAGCACGTCCCAGTCAATCTTTTGCAGGGCAACTCAGGCTTGGAGTGTGTCTCTAGGGAACTTGAACTAAGTTCTGATAACATTACTGATTTGGAATTTAGATGCATTCATTCATTTTTTTCTTTCACTTTCCCCCCACTTTTTATGTTTTCATTTGGGTCTTCCTTGCTATGCACGGGCTTTCTCTAGTTGTGGTAAGTGGGGGTTACTCTTCACTGCAATGTTCAGGCTTCTTATTTTGGTGACTTTTCTTGTGGAACATGGGCTTTAGGGAGCATGGGCTTCAGTAGTTGTGGCTCACGGGCTTAGTTGCCCTGTGGCATGCAGGATCTTCTGGGACCAGGGATCAAACTCTTGTCCCATGCATTGGCAGGCAGATTCTTAACCACTGGTCCACCAGGAAGCCCTACATCCATTCTTTAAACACTTCTCCCTACACATTCTCTCTTTACCTTTTTACATAGCATTTACCAATATATAATATACTATACATTTATTTATTCATTATTTGCCTTCCTCTGTCCCTAGAGCATATGCTCCATGTAACTATAGACTTTGTTTTGCTCCCTATTGTATATCTAGCACCTAAAACAAGACCTGCCACTGTTTAATGATAAAGAATTTCTAAATTAACTCAATAAAGGCATTATTTGGGAACTGTGGAGGCAGCATAGAGAAGCGGATAAGATCATGTTCTTTGGCAGCAAACTGCTAACCTCAAATTTCTCATCTATAAAATAAGGCAAATAGGACCTACCTGATGGAGCTTTAGAGATAATCAAATGAGTCAATACATATAAAACTCTTAGTTCAGTTCAGTTCAGTTCATTTCAGTCACTCAGTCATGTCCGACTCTTTGTGACCCCATGGACTGTAGCACACCAGGCTTCCCTGTCCATCACCAACTCCTGGAGCTTGCTCAAACTCATGTCCACCAAATTAGTGATAGCCATCCAACCATCTCATCCTCTGTCATCCCTTTCTCCCCCTGCCTTCAATCTTTCCCAGCATCAGGTTCTTTTCCAATGAGTCAGTTCTTCACATCAGGTGGCCGAAGTATTGGAATTTCAGTTTCAGCATCAGTCCTTCCAATGAATATTTAGGACTGATTTCCTTTAAGATTGACTGATTTGATCTCCTTGCAGTCCAAGGGTCTCTAGAGTCTTCTGCAACACCACAGTTCAAAAGCATCAATTCTTTGGTGCTCAGCTTTCTTTATAGTCCAACTCTCACATTCATACATGACTACTAGAAAAACCATAGCTTTAACTAGATGGGCCTTTAGTGCCTAAACCATAGCTAGCTCTCAAACCTGTTGGAAGCTAATTATAATTCTGGACAGACCTCTCAAAAAAGACGATTATAAAAATCATGATTCTAAATTATTTTTTCTAGACGATTGGGCTAAAATACTGGTGGAACATACAATTAGGCAGTAATTATCTCTCCAACCTGCTGCAGGAATATTTTGCCTAATTACAATGTAGGTTTCATTAGCTGGTTCTTCAACATTCAGTCCAGTGCATCAGAAGCTCATTGGACAAATTACCACCTTGTACTCACTGGGCACAGAGCCCTTCGTCTGAACAACTGAAGCTCTCAGGGCATATCATCATCATTTGTAGCAGCCTGCAATGGAAGGTGTAATTTGGGAAAACTGGGAAGTTGATGAACAGGTTTTAAAGATAGGCAGTACAGAAATAAGAATATGAAAAGGTTTGGTTTGGGGCTTTATCATTTTATCTGCTGACTATGCCATCTTGAACAGGGGACCTATTCATACACCCATCCATCCATCCATCCACCCATCTACCCAACCACTCTAGTAGACCCTAGAGATGGCGGTGAGCAATTTCAGCCACCAAGGAACAAACCCTCTAGGGGGAAACAGACAAACCACAATTCATATCCAAGTAGTAAGCACTGGAACTCAGTCAAACGTGCTATGGGTCTTAGTCCTGTGCTGGGATCAGGGAAAACAAGTGAAACTTGGTGCAGAAGATGATGCTGAATCAGCCAGGTGGATAGAGCAGGAACAAAATTTCAGGCAGAAAGAGCAAAATAGCAACAAGGCTGGGATCTTGAGAGATGGGGCACATTAGTGAGCCATGAATAGCTGAGTAAAATTGGGATCAAGCCTGCAAGTTAGGAGAGCTGAGTTGAAAACAGGAGTCAAGATAAGCTAAAGGAATTTGGAATTTGTCCTTATAATAATGAGACATTGAATGGTTTAAAGGAGAACAGGGATACCATTAAACTGGTGTGTATAGAGACCATTGTGTAGTCTAGAAGGGAGGAGAACTATAGCTGGGACAGGGTAGGAGTGTGATTGAGAAAACACGAGGTTGAAATAGGATCCATGCTAACAGATTAGCTCAGGAGATGTGATGAGGGCCTGACTTAACACAGCAAAAAGAGGTTTGGAGAAGAGCATCTGAGCGATACGGCATTGTAAGGAAACTATATAGACAGAAGGTATGTGGGAAGGAGGGAGAGGAGTGCAGCCTGCCATGCAAGTTTCTGCCTAGCTGATGGGGTAGGTGGCGGTGCCATGAACTAAGATGGGCAATTCTGGAGGATGCACAGGTCCTGATTTGGAACAATGGGGAATGGGAGCTCACTGAGTTCCTTTCTGGAGACAGGAAGGCTTGTGGGTCATGCCAGATGTCTGGACCAGGGCCTAGAGTGCAGAAGAGCAGTTTGGACTGGAAAAAATTATATATGTGAAAAGGTCTAAGAAATTAATGGAAAATCTAAAGAGGGAGGTAACTTTGTCATGCATTTGACCAACAAACGGTCCCTATTTAGCCTAAGTATTCAACAACTCAAAGAATCAATAAGAAAACCAAACAACTTCATATGAAAACAGGTCAAAGGTATGAACAAGTAATTCCTAGAGAGGAATATGCCACCACCCTCCACAAAAAGATGCTCCAGCTCTCTAGTCACAAGGAAATTATAATTCAAGCAACAATGAAATGCCCTTTCCCTCCCAGTTGACCAGCAACCATGTAAAAGTCTGACAACACCTGGGTAGGTGTGGAGAATTAGGAGCTCTGATGCAAGGCTGGTAGGAGTGTCAGTGGATATTACAACTTTGCAGAGAACTTGGTGATATCTCTAAACTTGGAACTTCATATATCTCTGATTTTACAGCCCCACCTCTCCAGCTGTGCATCCCAGAGACACTTGCAATTGATCACGGCGATATGTAAAAAGATATTAACAGAAGCACGGCTTGTATGGCAAAAAAATGGAAATGAACTACATATCCATAAAAAGAGAAGAATAACTAAACTGTGGTATGTTTGTACAATAAAATGCTGTTAAGATGGATTGAAGTAAATCAGCACGTATCACTATGAAAAAATCCATAAGCCATCAATAAGAGATTGTCATAGTTCAGATTCCCAGGAAAACAGATCCCAATACTCTTAGATTTGTGTGCGAGAGGTTTATTGGGAAGTGCTCTCTGGACCAGTATTTGTGAGGGGTGAGGGAGGCAGAGTTGGCTGAACACGAGAAATAGGGACAGAAACTTTAGCTTTCCCTGTGGGCATCTCTGGAGCTCATCTGGCTCGACTGCTTGCCTTAGTTGTCCAAGGGCTCTGGATATGTGCACTCTTGTATCCACCGTCTTGGATACAGGCTGCCCCCAGGCTAGTGATGTGGACTTGGGAGGGCAACTTTTCTTCGTCAAGAGCAATTCCTGTCCAAGACTCAGCTATCCCGTGGCTGAGGACTACGATGCCTCCATTCTGAAGGGAATCTGGCTGTGCACCATGGTATCCACTACAGAGGGGAAGTCAGGTAATAAGTCAAGGAGAGGGGATATTATTAGTGTCTGAATATTAATAGAGACTCTTCCAGGTGGGTAGGGGGAAAAGGCACTCTTGACAGAGGACACAGCCTACACAACCCACCAAACTATGAAAAGCTTTTCGGTGACCTGCTCCAGTCAAACTTTTGAATCCTATTGTCTTATTGGATCTCTTGATATAGTGTGGATATTAACTGATTATTTGAATTGTAAATACTTCCCCTCAAACTTTCACTTGTCTTTCTATTTTAGGTTTTTGCTTTGGTTGAATAGGTCAGTCTTTTTTCTTGTGGCTTCTGAATTTTGTGCTTTGCCTGAAAGGCAAGTGTTCCAGCAACATTCTCCTGTGTTTTCTTGGATGATAATATTTCTACTCATGACAGACCCAACTTCATGGTAAAGGCCAGGAGACTGAGATCCCCTCTGTTCATACCTACACACTTTCTCTATCCTCATCTGTTTTGTTTTTTAATGTAGGTGTCTTTTTAAAAATTTATTTTAATTGAAGACTAATTACTTTACAATATTGTGGTGGCTTTTGCTATATATTGACATGAATCAGCCATGGGTGTACATGTGTTCCCCATCCTGACTCTCCCTTCCAACTCCATCCCCATCCCACCTCAGGGTCATCCCAGTGCACCAGCCCTGAGCACCCTGTTTTACGCATCAAACCTGGACTGGTCATCTATTTCACATATGCTAATATACATGTTTTAATTCTATTCTCTCAAATCATCCCACACTCGCCTTCTCCCACAGAGTCCAAAAGTCTGTTCTTTATATCTGTGTCTCTTTTGCTGTCTCGCATATAGGGTCATCATTACCATCTTTCTAAATTCCATATATATGCATTAATATACTGTATGGGGTTTTTATTTCTGACTTACTTCACTCTGTATAATAGGCTCCAGTTTCATCCACCTCATTAGAACTGATTCAAATGCATTCTTTTTAATGGCTGAGTAACATTCCATTGTGTATATGTACCACAGCTTTCTTATCCATCCATCTGCCGATGGACATGTAGGTTGCTTACATGTCCTAGCTATTGTAAACAGTGCTGGAATGAACATTGGGGTACACGTGTCTCTTTCAGTTCTGGTTTCCTCGGTGTGTATGCCTAGCATTGGGATTGCTGGGTCATATGGCAGTTCTATTTCCAGTTTTTTTAAGGAATCTCCACACTGTTCTCCATAGTGGCTGTACTAGTTTGCATTCCTACCAACAGTGTAAGAGGGTTCCCTTTTAATTTTTTTTTTAAATTTTGGCCATGCTGCATGGCATATGGGATCTCAGTTCCCCAACCAGGGATCGAACCTGTCCCCCCTACAGTGGAAGTGGGGAGTCTTAACCACTGGACTGCTGCAGGACTCCCTCCTCATCTGGTTTGATGCACCAATGCTAGGAATGGCTTCCCCCTTCAGGTGAGGCCCACTTTCTGGACAGAGGGGTGCCTTCAGCTTAGGACATTCTTCTCATTTGGCTGCCTGCCTGGATGTCTCTCCCTACATCTGTTCCTGTTCCTTCTCATTGGAACAATTGGAAAACAAACAACCTCACTTCCAGACCCTTAGAGTTCCACATGCTAATTAGGTCATGTCATTTGGATGTTCTTTCAGGAGACCTGGCAGGTAGGCATGAGGGGAAAGCCATCTTCCTGCGTCTTTGGCATGTTATTGCTGCAAGTGTGGAGGTGAGAATTTTCTGTGCATCTACCATCTGTCTGTCCATCAGTCGCTGACAAGGGCTCCTTCACCAGCATCCTATCCTCTGGGTGACTGACATAACCCCCCAGCACTCAGAGACAGCGGAAGCAGCAGTGGTGGGATTTCAATTCCAGCAGGCTCCAGGGGCAACCTCAGAGATTCTAGCAACCTTGACCTGGTGGCCATTCCTGGAGGCCTTGACTGTAGCCCACACCTTCAGCTCTTTTCCAGTAGTTTTGTAAGCATCTAATTTCCTGTGTTAAATCTCCTCTTGCATAAAACACCTACAGTGGTTTCTGTTTCCCACACTGAAACTTGAGTGATTTAAATAATAGTAATGGTGGGCTTCCCTGGTAGCTCAAATGGTAAATAAAGCATCTGCCTGCAATGCAGGAGACCCAGGTTCAATCCCTGGATTGGGAAGATCCCCTGGAGAAGGAAATGGCAACCCACTCTAGTACTCTTGCCTGGAGAATTCCATGGATTGAGGAGCCTGGTAGGCTACAGTCCATGGGGGTCACAAAGGGTTGGACACGACTGAGCGACTTCGCTTTCACAATGGTGGCGCTAGTGGTAAAGAACCCGCCTGCCACTGCAGGAGACATAAAAGAGGCAAGTTCGATCCCTGGATCAAGAAGATCCCCTGGAGAAGGGCAGGGCAACCCACTCCAGTATTCTTGCCTGGAGAATCCCATGAACAGAAGGGCCAGGTGGACTACAGTCCATGGGGTTGCAAAGAGACACACGTGACTGAAGTGACTTAACACACACAATAAAGAAATAATTGTATTTAAGTAATACCAACATCATTTATAATCATAATATGAATGATAAAGTCAATAATGGTGATCACTAATATTTATGGAGCACCTGCCTCATCCTGGGAATTGTTCTAAGTGTTTTGCATGTATTAATTCATTTCTTCCTTGCAACAACCAAATGAGTCAGGCAGTATGGGTGACTGAGATGCAGAATTATTGCCCAAGGTCACACACATAGTGAGTGATGGCATGGATTTAAACCTGTGCACTGCCACAAAAATGCCAATAGCCAGGAAGATGTCTTAGATATCTCGTCTATTTCTTCCACTTGATCCCAGGGCTCCCTGACCCCTCACTGGCTTTAACCATTTAAAAAGCACTTATTGTAATTACTAGTGGAGGACCAGTAAGATCCGATTACAATAGAAAATGCAATCTTATTATTATGATTCCTGTGTAGTCTTTCCTCTGAATTTATGTTGCAAAACTGGCTGAGCAGGCTCTAGATGGGACCTTCCCAGGTCTAATCTGGGCAGCAGGAAAATGTATCTATTGTCATTGGGAAGAAATGATGAAGCTTTTTTTTTGTAATCTATTGAATCTGGTTTTTTTTTTTAATTGGAATATAATTGCTTTACTCTGTTGTGTCAGTTGCTGCTGTACTACATCGTGAATCAGCTGTGTGTACCCAAGTCCCCGCCTTGAGCCTTCCTCATGCAGCCCCAGCCCCCGCTCTAGGCCGTCACGGAGCACTGAGCTGAGCTTCCCGTGCTGTGCAGCGGCTTCCCACTAGGCATCTACTTCACACTTGGTGGTGTGTATATGTCAATGCCACTCTCTCAACTCATCCCACCCTCTCACTCCCTCTCTGTGTCCCTAAGTCCCTTCTCTCTACGTCTGCACCTCTCTTCCTGCCCTGCAAATAGGTTCATCAATACCAGTTTTCTAGATCCCATATGTATGCATTAATATATGATACTTGTTTTTCTCTTTCTGACTCATCTGTATAACAGGCTCTAGGTTCATCTACCTCACTAGAACTGACTCAAATTCATTCTTTCTTATGGTGGAGTAATATTCCATTCTATATATGTATCACAACTTCTTCATTCATTCATTCATCTGTCAGTGGACATCTAGGTTGCTTCCATGTCCTAGCTATTGTCAACAGTGCTGCAATGAACATTGGGGATACATGTGTCTTTTTCAGTGATGGTTTTCTCAGGGTATGTGACCAGCAGTGGGATTGGTGTGTTTTATGGTAGTTTTATTTTTAGGTTTTAAGGAACCTCCACACTGTTCTCCAGAGCTGAATCAATTTGCATTTTCACCAACAATGTAGGAGGGTTCCCTTTTCTCCACACCCTCTCTAGCATTTATTGTTTGTAGATTTTTTGCTGATGACCATTCTGACTGGTGTGAGGTGACACTTCCTTGTTGTTTTGTTTCTCTAATAATGAGCTTCTTTTCATCATGAAGCTTTTGAGTGCTCCAGAAAGCTCTGGAAAGACAGGCCAGGTCTGGACTTAGCCCAGGGGTTGAGAACCACTTGAGGGTAAGCCTGGAGCAGCTAACTGAAATGAGACTTGCTTCCTTCTCTTACTCCTGAGTCTTGACCTCAAGGCTCCAGGGATGAAGATGATGTTGGCTGCGTTAACTGCCTTACTGATCATGAACGTGCCTGGGTGAAGCAGCATTTGGCTCTGGATGGAGCTGGGTCGGAGGTCTTGAGAATCATCAAAGGGCGTGCCAAAGACTATTGAGCTCAGGTTAACAAGGATCTAGCCACAGGGTGTGTGTTCTGGCTTTGATTTTAGGCCTTGGTAGCAGGCCCAGATCATATGGATTTGGAAATATGTTTGGGTAGGCTGGTGCTAGAACTGGGCTGTAAGCTGGGGCCTTTTCCACAGGATGGTTATTAGAGTTGAGGTATGAGTTGGAGGGGAATTTGTGGTTGGGGTTCCCAGATGCTAAACGCTCCAGAGCCCAGGATGGCCTGTATCTCATCCACCCCCACCAGAGTTAGAACTAGTTCCAGAATATGGGGAAGGGACAAGCCTGGGTTCAGGGTTATAGGGTGTCACACGACTCCAGCTTCCAAGGTCAGGGGCAGCTGGGGCATTGGGTCAGATCCTGGTGACACTGCACACCCAAGTGCTCATTCTGGAAAGCTGGTCTTTCCCCATGTGTCCTGTGATCATAGCTCAAAATTGGATCCCTCCCTGAAGAACAGAGAAGCATAACTCTGACTCATCGCATCGAACCTGCTTCTGGAGTCTGACTCCACATCTCTGCCAATGGCGACTCTGCCCTCCCGTCTCTCTGGACTCCTGCCTCACTCTCAAATCTGTTTGCAGTTTCCAAGTGCTTTCAAATTGACCTCCAAAATGTTCACCTTTCTCCTTCTGTCTTTTTTCTCAACTATAAAATTGTGTGCTAATTGAAGGGAATTTAAGAAATATGGAAAGCCATGGCTTTACCTCTGGGTTAAAGATGAAAGATTGACTGTGGACAGTTAACCTCTGATCTCTCCTGGAACATCAGAAAAACACAGCAGAGTGGTGGTGTTTGCTTTGTACTGACAGGTGTGATGTAGAAGAGAAACAGGAGAGGCCTGACTTAGCAGACCAGGGAAAGTCAGAGAAAGGCAAGAAGTAACCCATTTACCTGTAGAACTTCTCTAACCCCTCAAGGGTCAGGCATCTACAGCACTAGCGCAGCTTGAATTGGGGATGGAGCTGGGGCTAAAAGGCTGAGGGCTGGTAAGAAGAGAAGGGAGGAAGTGCCAGAGAAGTAAGCAGTTTAAGGGGGCTTCCCAGGTGGCTTGGTGGTAAAGAATCTGCCTGCCAATGCAGGAGATGCTGGAGACGGGATTTGTTCCCTGGGTCAGGAAGATCCCCTGGAGGAGGAAACGGCAATCCACTCCAGCTTTAAAAAAAACAAACAAAAACAAAACCCAGCAATTTAAGGTGAGTTGCCCCTTGATGCTTTCCTGCTCCCACCTCAGTGAGCACCTGACCCTCCCCAACCCTACTAGGTCACCGCCTGTGCGGCATCTGGAGAAAGCATACTAGGAAAGCAGAACTTTTTTGGATTGGGAGAAAACAGGAAAATTAAGTGAAAGTTTACTTTCTCAATTTTAAAGCCCCACTTTCCCCCCTACTTTGCTCCCCAGGGCGCTGAAAGCCAGGCTAGAAAGCTCTGGATGGAAGATGGGCAGAGACACAAAATGGTCAAAGCAGCTGTGAAGGCTACAGGCTCTCCTCCTTCTCCCACATCAGTCCTGCTTTATCTGGTTTTCATTTGTTTTGGTTCTGAGACAAAAATCCACATACCATACAATTCACCATTCTAAAGTAACGGTTTTAGCACATTCAGTGGTTCTTAGGAATTCACAAGGTTGTTCAACCATCATCATCATCGTCATCACCACCACTAATTCCAGATCATTTTCATTACTCCAGAAAGAAACCCTGTATCCATTACAGCTCCTCCCCATTCCCTCCTCCCTGGAGCCCCTAGCAACCTTCAGTCTACTTTCTCTTTCTGTTATTGACCTTTTCTGGACATTTCACATGCATGAATGTGACGGGCTTCTTCCACTGAACACAATGTTCTCAAGGCTTATCTCTGTTGTACTGTCTGTTGGTATCTTGCTCCTTTTGATGGCTGAATATCATTTCATTGTATGGATTGACCACATTTTGTTTATCCATTTACCAGTTGATGGCCAATTGATTATTTCTACTTTTGAGCTGTTGTCTGTTTTACATATAATACTTGTTTTACCATCTGTCACAAGAGCTTGATTTTACGTAAGCTTTCAAATGTGCGTGTGCTCACTGCCTCAGTCGTGTCCAACTTTGCAGCCCCATGGACTGTAGCCCACCAGGCTCCTCTGTCCATGGAATTCTCCAGGCAAGAATACTGGAGTGGGTTGCTGTTTCCTTCTCCAGAGGATCTTCCTGACCTGGGGATCGAACCTGCATCTCCTGCATTGCCAGGTGGATTCTTTACCACTGAGTCACCTGAAAAGCCTTAAAATTTTAAGATCTCCACCTAAAAAAAAAAAAGCCTGCACACTATTGACTTAGCGGAATCCTTTCATTTTGGGATTTGAAGATGGTGACTGTTGACAGCCTGAATCTTTTCTCACGCGGCTCACAGATACACCTCTCTCTACGATGGCAGCTGACAGCCTCAAGGCATGACCCCGTTTCTGCATTTTAGGTCATGGCCCTACACACTGTGTACCAACTGCGTGGAACCATCACGTCACCCCACATGGCACTATCTTCTCTTATCACCACGTCACTGCTGCCCCAGTACCTTCTGCCCAGAATGGCTTTCTCTGACTGTGCTCCGCTTTACAGAGAAATCTCTGTGTCTGAGGGCCAGGAAGAAGTGCTGTTGCATACCTAAACCTTGGGGAGAGGAGTTGGGCTTGGCAGGATCCTTTTCTTCTTCTTTTAAAAAAGTCTTTGGGCCACACCACACAGCACATGGACTGTTAGTTGCCTGACCAGGGATTGAACCGATGCCCCCTGCAGCGGCAGCATGGAGTCTTAACCACTGGACCACCAGCAAAGTTCAGCAGGATGCTTTTCTTTTCCTTCTACAGCCATAAAAAGCCCTCCAGTTCCACAAAGACCTGGTTTGTGTTTTTGTTTTTCTGGGTTTTGTTGTCACTCTTCTCTCTCCAGCAGAGAGATCAGTCCGCTCTGGGTCTGCCCAGAGCACACTCCACCCTCCATTTGTTGCCAGGGCTGTGCTGAGTCCCTGGATGAGAAGATGGTGCAGTTCAAGGGCTTGCGTCAGGGCGGAGAAAGGCTGTGGATGTCAGCTGGCACTGCCCCTCCTGCTCCACTCAGACGGCCTGAGATGACGTCCTTATGGTCCCCATTTGCCCAACAGAGAAACACCAGTTGCCCCCAGAACATGGAGCCCACTTCACTGCCTGGCCTCAAGTTACTCAGGCGCTTTTGTTACCTTGAGGTGGCTGCCACCTCATCGCTTGCTCCTCCACTATGAGTTGTTTCCTCCGTGGAGATGCTGCAGAAAAGAGCACAAAGCAACGGCTCCAAATGCTTGAGCACCATCCCACCTCCCCCACCCCACTCCAGCAGCTCTCAGCGATGAAAATACCCAGAATGTAAAATGGTTAAGTTACTGAAGGCTCATAATTACCCGAGTTCTGTTGCACTTTTGATTAGAAAATGCAATTATGTTTATAGCATTATAATCTCACCTGTCTTTGTGTTTCTGAGGAAATTGCAGGAGGATACATCTTCTGGAGCAAGCGGCCCTCGCTAATCAGTTGATTCTTGTCTCCAGAAGCTCTCAACACCACTTAGGCTAATGAAGACATGCTGCTTCTCCCGGTCCCTCAGCTCCTCCCCTCACCCCCACCCCAACTCCATTCGGGGGCTCATTTTTCAGAACAAACAGTCCTGCCTGTTCTTTTCCCCTCCTTATAGTGGGAAACAAAAACACCTGGTATCTGAGTGCAAAAGAACTGATTCCCCTCCACCCCCGACCAAGAGATCTGCCTTCCTTTTTTGCTTTCTACTTTCTTTCATTCATTCATTCATCATTTTATTCATTCATCAGACTGCCTCTCAGTGCCTTGTTAATCCGTGTTAGGCATCATAATAGACACTGGGGATAAAATGTTTTAAAAGTTAAGGTCCATGCTATTCAGAGGCTCACAGGCCAGCGAAGGTGGCAGAAAAGTATAGAGACAAGTGAGATCCAACGTGCCTGGATAAGAACAGGATGTCAGAGGGGCTCAGGGAATGGGATCAGCCCAGTCTGGAGGGAAGAGTAGAAGAGTGAAGAACAGGAGTCTAGGCAGGAGTGGTGTCTGAGTTTGAAGTTTTCACAGGAGTAAGACAACAGTGGGACCAGGGGCAGGTGTCCCATGCAGGGAGCAGCATGGGCAGGCAGCAGGGGAAGCTGGCGCATGCACGGATTTATCCAATAGTTCAGTGTGACTAGAGCAGAGAGTGCAAGTGTGTGTGTGTGTGTGTGTGTGTGTCTGTGTTTGTGTCTATGTCTGTGTGTTGGACTGGAAGGGCAGGAAGACCGGTAAGAGGTGAGATGGATAAGGGTCTTCTGAGCTGGACTTGGTGCAGGAAGCTTGGTAAGCTATTGGGGAATTTTCAGCAGAGAAAGGACATGCTTCAGATCCATGCTTCATAAAAAAGAAAATCCTTCTGGAGTGCGGAGGAGGTAGGGGGACCTATTGGAGGCAGAGAGATTAATTACTTTTGAAAATGCAAGGTGTTTTTTTGAATTTGCTTCTTTCAGATTTGGCTGTAATAGGAAAGACAGGGAACCACGCTAGAGCAAATTTCTGTCTATGAGGTCCATTTCTTTTGTCTAGGTTGTTTTTAGTTACTAAGTTATGTCTGACTCTTTTGCAACCGCATGGACTATAGCGTGCCAGGCTCCTCTGTCCACAGGATTCTCTAGGCAAGAATATTGGAGGGGGTTGCTTTTTCCTTCTCCAGGGGAGCTTCTCAACCCAGGGATCAAACTCAGTCTCCTGCATTGCAGGCGGATTCTTTAGCCACCTGGGAAGCCCTATTGTCTAGGCAACAGACAGTTGTATGTATAATCCAATGACTTCATCTGCCATATTAGGGTGCAGCATGGTGCAGCGTCTGTGAGCACAGGATTTCTTTGACTGCCCTAGAGAGGGTGGGGATTCCCTTGCAATGTGATCCAGGAACCCTGACAATGGGAAGACCTTGATTTCTCAATCTGGCCTTGACTGAATCTGTGACTTGAACAAGTCACTCCTCGTCTTCGGGTATTATTTCTCTCATCTTAAACTAAAGAACTAAATTCGGTTTTTCATTAAGAACTAAATTGTTTCTTAGGTTTCTTGCAGCTCTGAAACCAGTAACATGATAGTTTGGTGAGCTGATTTTGAACAGTTTGAATTCTGTTTTTGCTACTTCTTACTGCAAGACCTTGCCTAAGTTACTTAAACATTCTAAAGCTAAGTTTGTTACTTATTTATTTTTGGCTGTGCTATGTAGCTTGTGGGATTTTAGTTCCCGGCCCAGGGATTGAACCCAGGCCTTTGACCGTGAAAGCGCCAAGTCGTAACCACTGGCATGGGTTTGTGCTCAGTCATGTCTGACTCTTTGTGAGCGCATAGACTGTAGTAGCCCACCAGGCTGCTCTGTCTATGGGATTTTTCAGGCAAGAATACTGGAGTGGGTCACCATTTCCTTCTCCATCTAACCACTGGACCGCCAGAGAATTTCCTAAAGGTAAGTTTAAAATGGGAATAATAAAACATCTTGCAGGGATGTTGTGGGGAATAAATGTGATATCGTATGTACAGCATTTAGAAGGATGCATGCTATTACTGTAATACCTTCAAAATGAAAACTTCAAAAATGAAAATGGCTACTTGGAGATACCATGAAACAAGGACACTCAACCCAAAATCACACAAGCTCAAGGTACTAGCCAAGTGAATGTTTTACAGTGTTCATAAATTTAGCCAGATGAGCAACTTTCCCTGACGTTGCAAAGCCAATGAACACTACAGGACGGAGATCGTCGAGTTCATAGACTGTGATGGAGCGCCCTCTAGTGGCTTTAGATATTAACATTTTCATTAAAATGATGGAACAAACGTAGCTTTGTGGATTATAAGCAAACAGCAAAGATTTGGTGTTCTCTAATGAAAGTGAAAGAGCAGAGTGAAAAAGTTGGCTTAAAGCTGAACATTCAGAAAACGAAGATCATGGCATCTGGACCCATCACTTCATGGGAAATAGATGGGAAACGGTAGAAACAGTGTCAGACTTTATTTTTGGGGGCTCCAAAATCACTGCAGATGGTGACTGCAGCCATGAAATTAAAAGACGCTTACTCCTTGGAAGAAAAGTTATGACCAACCTAGATAGTATATTCAAAAGCAGAGATTACTTTGCCGACTAAGATCCGTCTAGTCAAGGCTATGGTTTTTCCTGTGGTCTTGTATGGATGTGAGAGTTGGACTGTGAAGAAGGCTGAGTGCCGAAGAATTGATGCTTTTGAACTGTGGTGTTGGAGAAGACTCTTGAGAGTCCCTTGGACTGCAAGGAGATCTAACCAGTCCATTCTGAAGATCAGCCCTGGGATTTCTTTGGAAGGAATGATGCTGAAGCTGAAGCTCCAGTACTTTGGCCACCTCATGCGAAGAGTTGACTCATTGGAAAAGACTCTGATGCTGGGGGGGATTGAGGGCAGGAGGAGAAGGGGACGACCAAGGATGAGATGGCTGGATGGCATCACAGACTCGATGGACGTGAGTCTGAGTGAACTCCGGGAGATTGTGATGGACAGGGAGGCCTGGTGTGCTGTGATTCATGGGGTCGCAAAGAGTCAGACACGACTGAGCGACTGAACTGAACTGAACTGAACTGAATCTTAAAGTTAATAAATCTAATCTTACATAAAGCCAATAAAGTGCCATTAATTATATCACTTCTAATAGTAATTCTTTAGTCAACTTTTCCATAAAACTTACATTCTGGGCATTTATTAGACCTTGCAGTTCTAAAAGACAAAATTATATTTTAAATTAAAACAAATTATATTTAACATTTGAATTGCACGTAAAATATTCAGAATAGTACTTTTTGCTGTGAAATTAAAAATAATTTGGAATCACTCAAAAGGATAGTGCAATAGCAAAACTGGAGTTTTTCTAGAAATAACCTTGCTACGAACTTGACCTATGTGACTAGACAGGTTGCTTCATTTCTGTGAACTTTGGTTTATTCATATTAGAAGATAGAAATCTAAGCCCAAACATTTCCAAGGTCCTTTCTAACTTTTAAGACTCTTTGATTTGAGGGGAGTAAGTCATCCATTTCTTTTCTTCCTTCCTCCTTCCCTATTTTTGGGCCATGTCACACAGTTTGTGGGATCATAGTTGCCTGACTAGGGATCAAACCCGCGGTCCCTGCAGTGGAAGCCCAGAACCCTAACCATTGGACCACCAGGTAATGCCCTCTACTTTAATATTAGGGCTCTGGCATGGTAATTTAGGGCCCATTTGAAGATGGATTCATAATGTTTTAAAAAACCAACCCTAGCCATGTGTAACAGAAATGGCTAGTCACTAAGAAGATTTCATGTTCTCCTTCCACAGTGTAGAATTTTGGGAAGCGGCTGCACAGTCAGGACTCTACTGAGCAGCCCCTCTTAGTGTCAGGGTGGGACCATATGACTAGTTTTTATCAAAAAACAGAAAGCAAAAATGATGTGGATACTCCAAGCCAAGGTAAATTATCATGTGTGATTCTCTTTCTTATCCACTTGTCCCCAAGTGGAAGACACCTGGGCTACTTACAGTCACAGGACAGAGCCACATGTGAAAGAACCTGGTTACCTGAATTACCCACGGGAGGGGAGCTGCCCAGGGGAGCTGCCCAGGGGAGCCAGGCAGCGACCCTGCAGTGTGAAAAATAAACGTACTGTGTTAAGACATTGAAAATTAGGCGGGAGGGTGCTAACAACAGCTAGTTTTAATTTTCCTAACATACCCTCCAACTCTGTGGTGTTAGAATCGAATTCGATTTTGCACAAAAGGAAACTCTCTCTCGGGGAGGGTGTGTGTTTGAGGAGAGGCAGGGAAGATTAGTCCACTCATTTTTTGTGATTAGGAAGATAATTCTGCTCTGAAAACCATCTTATCAAGATTTCCTTTAAACTATTTTGTTACACAAAGGGAGCCTGGTGTGGACAATCTCCTAGTTATTGATGGTTCCAAGCTCAGTCTTTGTGACCCCATGGACTGTAGCCTCCGTCCATAGAAGTCTCCAGGCAAGAAGGCAAGAGGACTAGAGTGGGCTGCCACTTCCTTCTCCAGGGGATCTTCTCAACCCAGGGATTGAACCCGTCTCCCACACTGCAGGCAGATTCTTTACCATCTGAGCCACCAGGGAAGCCTATTGATAGTTAAAGATACCATAATTACTGTTGAGTTCTAACAGATGTTTTGGAACACAAGAAAGTTCAGTAATCACTAATCTGGGTAAAATAATCTAAGCAGTTAACTTGCTTTCAGAACTATCCAACTCCACATTTTGAGGTTAACTTGTTAATGGAGGTGGGCAAGGAATCCTTGATTATACCTGGTAACAAGTTATCAGAATTATTAACTGATAAAGCTTGTTTTTGATAGCAGAAAAAATACAGAAGACAAAAGCAGGTTTTTAATTTAGCTATAACTCTGCAAATACTAGAAGGCAATGGCAACCCATTCCCAGTTACTCTTGCCTGGAAAATTCCATGGATGGAGGAGGCTGGTAGGCTGCAGTCCATGGGGTCACTAGGAGCCGGACACGACTGAGTGACTTACTTTCACTTTTTGCTTTCATGCATTGGAGAAGGAAATGGCAACCCACTCCAGTGTTCTTGCCTGGAGAATCCCAGAGACAGGAGAGCCTGGTGGGCTGCCATCTATGGGACTGCATAGTCGGACACGACTGAAGCAACTTAGCAGCAGCAGCTGCGGCAAATACTATTTTCTTTTAAGCTAGCATTCTATGGGAAGATAATTGGGAATCAGTGATGTAGAAACACATCAGCCACAGTGAGAAAAACCATTATTACAGTACAAATAGGTCTGTGGACAATCCTGGTCTGGAGCCATACACAGACTGAGTATGATGCTGGCCAATCAAAATTATAGCAAATGCTTGATTAGCAGGAATCCATTAACAGCTATACACAGGAATGAATGTCCTATGAAATAAATGCCTCATGGAATTAGAACTCCTAAGATTATACTTTGCCACCTAAATTATTTTCATTTAGGAGCCTGAATTCAAATTGGTTCTGTAAACAAGATGATGAACTGTACTACTAAGAGAAGAATTCACTTGTAGAAATGGAAATTTTTCTATTACTAACAAAATATAAATCTATTTATATTTATACCCAGATCTTCCTCTAGCAGTGAAGTATCTAGGAATCTATTCAGAGTTTTAGAAATGTGCAAACAAAAATAACTTTTCACAGAAAAATGGGAACATCTGAAATCTGAAGTTCATCAGTTCAAAGCTGATAATGGCAAACTTGTACTATAGAGTGCTATCCACTGTTTGCAAAGAATAAGTAGATGTTTATGTGCTGAATGGAAAGAAGTCCTCAATAAAAGGACAGACACTGAAGATATGTATGTACTGAATATACACAAGTCTGACCTTGTTCAGTTTTTCAAATTGATAGGTTTTGCAGAAAGTAAGAACTGGGAAGTTAAGGACTAGTTAATGAGTTAATTCCACAGTGAGACTTTTCTCTTAAAGCCAAGACTCATCATTCTCTAACTCTCCTTCTTTACCTCCATGTCTATGCTCCAAGGTCACTTATCTCTGAAACACCTTCTACCTGGAACATCTTCCCCAAATATCATTAAGGTTTAAAGGTGATCTCTTCCAGGCAATCAACTCACTGCTTACATTCTAAAGAATTCTCATTTATCTACACACCTCTTACCCTTGAAGTCTTACAGGCATTTATAATCAGTTCCAGTTTTTATCTTAGTGTCTTACCTACCTATGTCAGGTTCTATATGCTTCTCATTTATCAGGTGGTAAGATTAGGTAGTAGGATTCTTGTGGAAAGGAACCAAGACCTTATTCACCTTTGTGTCCCTAAAATGCTCAACAAATACTTGCTGAATTAATGGGGGCACTGTTTGTAATCAGTGTGTATACTGCTAATAATTTAGACAGAGACCAAATGATTCACCACTTTATTTTCAAAATTTTATTTATATACAATCTTTAGAATGTTTCCCTTAAGTTTTTATAAGATAAAACCCCAAAGTTTAAAACCAGTTATTTTATGTCACAATTTAAGTACAAGGAGAATTCACTTGTTTTGAGGAAAAGCTTTTCATAATTGTATAAACATTAATATTTACAATATTCTTTAATACAGATATACACAACATGGCATCATATTTAATTGTACAAAATGGTTTAAATTATATTTTAGTACAGAACATTCCAAGATTCAAACTAATAAAAGAAATTCCATTAACACTGATATTAATAACATTTGGGGAAAACAACAGCAACAGGCTTATTAATAATCATGGCAAACTTGTACATAGTACACAATTTACACATCAGATCCACAAATTTAAAGATATATATGACTCATCTATTTAAATCATGCTAGAATCTAAATATTATTTTATAATTCATATGAAACAAATGTTCTGTGGTAACCTATGAAACAGGAATACAAACTATAAGATCACAGTTAACATATTTCTTAATTCCTAAGAGAGTACTCCAGGAAACCTCAAAGACGGCAGATCATGCATTTTTTTTTTTTTTGGCAGAAATTAAGAGTTCTTATGAATATATTCATAAATATAGTCAAAGGAATAAAACAACCCACATATCATGAATTAATTTTACCTTCTCAAATTTAGTTTGGTATAGAGCCCCTGGCATAATCACAGCTTCTCTGGGATATTTGACTTTCTCTTGACTTAGCTGGGATAACATACTCTTTGCCTTGCTCTAGAAAGGATTTAACGAAGCTTAAAAGAAAAGATTTAGAAAATACCAGAAAGCCCAAATTATAGGTTAAATGAAAAAACAGAGTTTGAGGGAACAGCATGCTTAAAGCCATTTAAGAAAAGGTAAGGAATTATGCTAAAGCATATTACATTATTCTCCACAGTGGTTTTCTGGAAATATTGCAAAATATGATATTAATTTGTAAGAAAGCTATTAAACTACTGTAAACTGGAAATGATCACATTTCTTTGTTAAATGCTGTAGTAACTCTGATGGAACAGATGATGACACAAATGTATGTCTTTTTATCTCTGTGCTTGTGTGAAGTAAGTCTTCCTAAATGTCATAATGTGTGACTAGACTGAGCCTCTAGCTCTGGGTAGAGAAGAGTACAGCTAACACCAGCTGGATGTCCCCTGAGATGGTAGCTACCTTCCAGGTGATGCAGGGACGGGTCAGAGCATCAGTCCTAGGGCCTCCTGCCTGTACCCACTTCTCCAGGTCCTCCCCGCTCAGCTCATGAGGACCCGGTAAGATAAACAGGAAGAAGGTAAACTGGAGGTAAACAGGAGGCCCACTCAGGGTGGCATGCCGAGGCCACCGTCTCCTCGCTGCCCAAAGAATCTGCACGTCACAGCCCTTGCCCCACTCCTGTGGGGGAGGAAAGTTACGGAGAGAAGGCTGGGGCAGCATTAGTCAGCTTCTGGGTAACAAGAATGCTTCTGTTCAACTCTATTCTTCACGCCTTGCTTTCAACACATGACAACGAGGGATCTCATACCTACACACCAACAGGTGCCGAGTGAGGGAGTGGGGATGAAAACAAAAGAGCTTGAGGGAAATGCAGGAAAAGGTGGCAGGAGCTGTGACTTGTATTAAGAATCAGAACAAAATATCCACCTGAAAACTAAAATTAGCCACTGCAGCCCATCTTTCTTCGGGGGATGAATGGTTCCAACTAAGTCCTGAATGTTGGTGGAGTCAGTAAAGATCAAAGTTTGTGTCTATGGATTTAAAGCCACAGGAACTGCAGTGTTTGTGGTTGTGTGGCAAAGCTCCGCTAGGGTTTGTGAGGTCGGTTTATAGGGGAGGGGTAACAGAATATAGGCAGGGCCCACTGAGCTATTAGACACCAGGTCTCATGTTTATAATACATTTAGAGACCCTCCCAAATGTTTTCTTTTAAATTTATAACACAAGAAACACTTTCAGATGGAAGGATGTATGCATATATATTACATTCATTTTATACTAATGCAGTTGTAACATTAATTTTTAGTAGTTTTTTTGTGGAAGAAGAGGGTCAAAGAAGTCAAAGTGTCTAAGGCCCACAGAAGTTACAGTGCAGCACTGAGGGCCGATGGGCCAAGGCTGAAATTACCCAGGGGCAGCCTCTGGTCTTGAGGATCTTATTCCGCTGATTTTTCTTTTTTTGAATATTACTTTGGGATGAGACTGTAAAAGAGAGCTAATACTAGTGAAGTAACTGTAATGTCAATTTCCAGTAGGCAAGCTGGAAAAAGAAAAAAAATAAAACAAAACTAAGCTCATTATTTTATTGTCACTGCACAAAAGTAAGGACCAAATCAGGATGAAGAGACTCTGATGTTTTCAAGTCCTATCTCCACTCTGTAAGCATTGCTAAAGGTAGGCTTCCCTCTAAGACCCTGCCTCTAAAACTTCCACACTGCCACTCATTTCAAGACTTCCTGTGCTTCTCAAGGCTTGACTCCTACTGCCCTCGGCAGGCCAAGGTTGGCAGCGATAGGAATGTGGGCACCGAGAGCTGCAAAAATGGTTTAAGACTATCATAAAAAAATATAAAGGAATGAATGAGGGAGGAGGGGAGGAAAATATCACAGACTGTAATCAAAATTACATGATGTTAAAAAAAATGAAAGGTTTATACTACAATGTTAACTATGGTTTCTGTTTTTTAAAAATTATCTTCTAAAAAGATAAATGTGCTCTATCATCAGAAAAAAAGTCACGAAGTATTACTTTAAAAAACTGTGCTCCCAAAGCACTAAACTCTGAACAGTACCATGTTTGAATTTCTCATAGTATGGCTTAGGTTACTAAATGCAGTAACCCACAAGCATGCAGAGGACCCAAACTTAGAACAGAATTCTTAATTTTCACTATTTTCCAACCCCAATTCATCAATATAACAGGGAAATGTCAATTAAGAAAGCTAGTTAATACCACTTTCTAGGGTCTGTTCCTGAGGTATAATGAAGAAAACACGTCAGAAGGAAGAGCACAAAGGAATGAGCCACTTCCTTTTACAGAAGCACACTTTCTGCGCCTGAATTACAGGTGAGGAGCCTGCAGTGCAGGAGGTTATGTGACTGTCACACAACAAAGCTGCTAAGAGAATTCGGGTAAGAACTCAGGTTTCCTATTTTTGGTCTACAGTTCTAATATCCCTGGTCCCCAAAGTAACTGCTTTGTAAGTTATGTTTCACTGTTTATCCTAAATGCATATAGAAAAATGGAAAATACTATCACTTTCCTTAAAAAACATTTAAAATTAACTTTGGAACTGTACCATCTCAAAATATAAGCTCCAGGTGAATAGGTCCAATGATTAGAATGAATCACAAGATTTTAGAACTCGTAGGATGGAGGGAAGATGATTTAGACCTCAGTTACACATGAATTTAGGCCCAGAGAAGGTAGACTATATTTCCCCAATTCACAACACGGAGTCAAGACCTAGATCATCTAAAACTGGCTCACTGCTCCTTCCAACACTGACTTATTTTCCTTGGATATTCATTAAACCAAAAAAAAGGTAAAACTACAGAATCATACCCAGATTAGATGCAATAAAACTGATGAAGATGATGCAAGACCTTTCCGTGGCTCAGGCTCATGCACTTGAAAATAAATTCTAAATATGTGCAATCCTCTGGAGCAGGGTTTGGAAGACAACAGCCAGCAACCTGTCTTTTGTGAGGCTCATGAATTAAAAATGGTTTTACATTTTGAAAGAGTTGTTAAAAATATAAAGAATGACCGACAGAGATGGTATGTAGTCTGCCAAGCCTAAGTTATTAACTGCCCCTTTCCATAAAAGGTCCACTGACCCTTGTTCTGGATTCAGCAAGTATACAAAACTGGGCTGAATACATAATATGCCCTGGAAGGATATTTTGGTTTTAAAATCAAATCTGATTTATTTAAGCTTTATTGTAATTTGCCTCTTTCTCCTCATAGCAGGGAGTAGGAGGAAAAATAAAAAATCTACTTTAAGGATTATGATTACCTGTGTCCTAGTTAACTGAGTTTTATCACAAACACTAATCTAAGTGGCACCTATAGTTGAAGCTACTTATATTATGTATCTGAAAGCCTCACAAAATGTTACAGCTGATAAAATGGCATATCCTATAGCAGTGCGGTTATAAAGTAAAATGGAAGCAAATATCTGTAATTAAAAAGCTGGTAATTTGATTTTCTCCTTTAGGTCTCTTCTCTAGGCCTCCCCTGGCCTCACATAGCATGTTGTTAGATTCATTAAACCAGCAGTTCTCAACCATGTTCATTACTTCAGTGACCACCCGTCCGTATCTCATCTGCAACCATAAACAAGCCTCAAAAAACCGCATGAAGAGAACGGAGCTGCTGCTAATGAGACACGAGATAGCAAAACTGCAACGACTAGTTCAGGGGAAGTACAAATTCGAGACGCAACCCATCCATCAGCCTGAGACAGCAGGGAGGCCGCCCTCCAGCTCACGCCGCTTGGCCGTGGAGGACTGAGCCTGCAGGCCGACCCCACTGCGCACAACACTGAGTACCACATGCGAAAACAAGTCCAGCTCTCTTTCCTGCCAGATGGTGTATGTGGCGAAGTTTGGATTTCAGGAACTAGCAACAAAAAATCAAAGCTGTACCACAGTTAAACAATAATTTCAAGGTTATAACTCTCAAAGTAGGATCTACTGTGTCAAGATTAAAATACCTTACTTTAAGATAATTACATTAACAATTCCTTTTGCCCCACAGTACAGTTCTCTTCAGCCACTCCATTCTCTGGCTTGCTTTGGTAACTGGAAAGGAATAAATTTTCTACTTGAGTCAAGAATTCTTCAGCAATGAAGCAATTGGTCACTTTGCTCAGAGTTTTCCTCAGACACTCCAAAAGCTAGTTGAAAAGAAAAGTTTTATAGTTAAATACATAAAAGTATAAGAAGAGGGTTTGCATTACTATCATTTTATCCCTTTCCAAATCTATTTTATAGTGCTTAACTTAGAAAAATTCTAGTGCTTAAATTAGAAACACTCTCCTTAAAGAAGGCTGAAGATGAATTTGTGTTTAATAATCGCACAGCTGAAGTGTAGGAAGCCACTGTTGAGGAATGCCTTAGTTCCTTCTGATTTTATATAAGGAGATACACTTGAGACTGTATGTATCACGCTTTCTATAAACTTGTGGATTTGCTTTAAGTAGTTTTATTTACAAAGCAAAGAATCCTATGGGATAAAAATCTATGTACATTAAAAACAAGACTATACCATTTCAAATATAGGATGCTAGAGTCTAGTTCCCGGGAAATGTGTATATTAATCTTCCAATAGAACAAAGAGAAAGTGACTACAATAGGAGAGGGTAAGAAATATTAAAGAAGAAACTTAAATAAGTTAAAATTTTCTATTTCCAAATTGTTACCAAAAGAAAAAAAGAAAGACAAATCTTGCCAATCTCTCAATACACTCATAGAAACAAAACTAGAAATGATTCAAGACTCTTATTTTCTATCAGAAGTGAAATGACCGTTTAAATTTGTTAGATTTATACTACCACTTTTAAAAATGATCACTTGTTAAAGCTAAATGGAAACATGGTGCTTTTGAATTTAATAAAATAAGAAAAATGCTCTCCATTGTGTACAATAATAATCAGCCAACACTGGCAAATTTTGTTCTAAAACAATATTATTTCTATATGCAAGCGTGGGCAACAAAACACATTACTAATTATCTCCTAGAAATTAATTTTAGAAAGGAAAAAGCAATAAAAGAAACACACAGAAAATGTATCCACAAAGCATCAGGCATCATGGGAAAACACATCAAGATGAATAGCTTTAGGATCTATGAACAATGAAGCCAATTAAACTGAAGGAAGCTTACTTTCTGCAAACAAGTCAGGTCAGAATCTCGGCGAAAGATTTTATCCATGGGGACACTACTGTTGGAAGAAATACGAAAACAAACCAATGAAACAAATACTATAAACGCATTAGTTTTGTAATAAACTATCACTGATGCCATACATCACAATTTTATATTTACCTGGGTTTTCCCTAAAACAGTTTAATGAGAACACTGCAGATGTGCAACCCTCTCAAACCACAGCACATACCTCTGGGATAGCCTGTATTTTTCTATTATCCATCTTGTCTTTTCAAACACTAACTCCCACCGAGGTTCTTCTAACATCTGTTGTACTTCAAATTTATAAGGTAAACCTAGAAAAGCATAAAGCAGCACATTTTTACCAACTACTTCTTGAATCTCCAATCTCCTTTTAATTACTTACAATTCCCATCAATGTTTTCACAATCGCAACTTGGCAGACCAGCTAAGCAGCACTTTAAACATAGGAGGTATTCATTAATTATGCATTGCCTGGATGAACTTGCTCCATCAAGCCTATTAATGCCAAGCAATGAATAAAGAAAAGTAACAGTGCCATTTGCATGACAATTTTATGCAAAGAACTGTGACAGGTGAGATGATCGCATAAATCATCGTCCAAACCAAGAGGCTTCTGGAGTGAAAGCAGGCACTTAGATATACTTGCCAGAACCATAGGCTTAAACAGGGATTGACTTAGGCAAACCAAGCTATGTTCCATCCCAATGACTTTTCTTAAAACACAGGTTATCAACACAGTGCTATAAGACAGGTAGCATTATTCCTACTTAACACATAAAACTGAGGCTGAGACGTGTTGAACAAGCTGTTCCCCCTAGTAAAGCAAAGAGCTTGGATTTCACACTCCAGCAGTCTTGTCTGACTTCTAAGCCTACATTCATTCCACCTCCCTCTGTGTGCTGACCTAAGACTAGGCAGGGAGGAACTGGATTTAATTCTGGAGAGGCAGTAACTACATTTGAGTCACTCTGGAGGAAACAAGTACAAAGGGTAGGTATCCCTTACATAAGTTAGAAAGGCAAAAATACCAAAAGATGAGCCTACTTAGAAATTTCTCATAGATTCTTCAAAGTCCCCATGTAGTTATGTTTGTGGTATATTTTAAAAGCTCAGGTGATTCATTACCAAAGGCCAATACAATAATAATAATAGTAACACTAGTTTAATGCTTACTATGTGCCAGGCTTTATATAAAGGTATTTTTCTTTAATTAATTTGGCTGTACTGGGTCTTAGCTATGGCATCCAGGATACAGTTCCCTGACAAGGGATTGGAACTGAGCCCCCCGCACTGGGAGCATGGAGTCCTAGCCACTGGACCACCAGAAAAGTCCCTAGAGGGGACTTTCGTATGGATTTTGTATGGATGTAAGGCCACTTACACAGCAGTGACTACAGGACTAGAAAAGGTCAGTTTTCATTCCAATCCCAAAGAAATGCAATGCCAAAGAATGTTTAAACAACTGCACAATTGTGCCCATTTCACATGCTAGCAAGGTTATCCTCAAAATCCTTCAAGCTAGACTTTAGCAGTACACAAGCCGAGAATTTCCAGATATATAAACGGGTTTCAAAGAGGCAGAGAACGAGAGATCAAATTGCCAACATGCACTGGATCATGGAGAAAGCAAGGGAGTTCCAGAAAAACATCTGCTTCAATGACTACACTAAAGTCTTTGACTGTGTGGATCACAACAAATTGTGGAAAATTCTTAAAGAGATGGAAGTACCAGACCACCCTACCTGCCTCCAGAGAAACTTTTATGTGGGTCAAGAAGGAACAGTTAGAACTGGACATGGAACAATGGACTGGTTCCAAACTGGAAAAGGAGTATGACAAAGCTGAATACTGTCACCCTGCTTATTTTACTTATATGCAGAGTATATCATGCGAAATGCTGGGCAGGATAAATCACAAGCTGGAATCAAGACTGCCGGGAGAAATTTCAACAACCTCAGATATGCAGATGGTACCATACTAATGGCAGAAAGTGAAGAGGAACTAAAGAGCCTCTTGAAGGTGAAAGAGGAGAGTGAAAAAGCTGGCTTTAAACTTGACATTCAAACAAAAATCATGGCATCTGGTCCCATTACTTCATGGCAAATAGGAGTGAAAGCAGTAACAGATTTCCTTTTCTTGGGCTCCCAAATCACTGCAGATGGTGACTGCAGCCATGAAATCAGAAGATGCCTGCTCCTTGGAAAGAAAGCTATGACAAACCTAGACAGCATATTTAAAAACAGAGACATCACTTTGCCAACAAAGGTCCGTCTAGTCAAAGCTATGGTTTTTCCAGTAGTCATGTATGAAAATGAGAGCTGGACCATAAAGAAGGTTGAGCACCACAGAACTGATGCTTTCGAATTGTGGTGCTGGAGGAGGAGTCTCAAGAGGAGACTCTTGAGAGTCTCTTGGACTGCAAGGAGATCCAACCAGTCAATCGTAAAGGAAATAAGTCCTGAATATTCACTGGAAGGACTGAGCTGAAGTTGAAGCTCCAATACTCTGGCCACCTGATGTGAAGAACTGACTCACTGGAAAACACTCTGATGCTGGGAAGGACGGAAGACAATAGGAGAAGGGGGTGGCAGAGTATGAGAAGGTTAGAAAGCATTACTGACTCAATGGACGGGAATTTGAGCAAACTCTGAGAGACAACAGAGGACAGAGGAGCCTAGTGTACTACAGTCCATAGGGTCCCAAAGAGCCAGACTTGACTCAGCGACTGAATAACAACAATAAAGGCCACTGGCATGAACTAGCTTGGAGAAGGGAATGGCAACCCACTCCAGTATTCTTGTCTGGAGAATCCATGGACAGAGGAGCTACAGTCCATAGGACTGCAAAGAGTCGGACATGATTGAGTAACTAACACCGACACCACATGAACTAGCAACCAGCATTATTCCCTTTCTTTTTTTTTGATGACATTGAGCCACAGAAAGCCTATATTAAATAATCTGTTCTTGGACTTATTAATACATAACTAGCAAGAGATAGAGCCAGGATTTGAAGTCAGGCAGTTTGGCTCAAGCTTATGTTCTTAACCTTTACATCATACTGCCTCTCAACTTGCATTTTTGCCATCATAAAGCTTCTCGAGTAAATAAAATGCCAGCAAATCAGAAGGTACTAGGGAAAAAAAAAAGAATCATAACTATACTTCCATACAATGCAAACATAATTTGTCAATATGTTCTAAAAAGGCTTTTTCTCCCATTTTTTTTTTTCAGGTGTATGGAAGGAGAGAAGGGAGCAAACAGCATGATGATAGCTGATTTTTCTCATTTCTCAATTCCCTTCCATTTTGTTTTCCCCCTCCAAGAACTTAAGAAGAGTGACACATTACAGTACATAAGCTACCACACAAACTCCTTTTGTGATAACAATCATTTACTTGATATGTTTTGATTACCGAGTAAGCACAGGCTGTAACTGTAACTACCTACTTTAGACCTATTATTTACTAAGCACTTACATGCATTACTGACAGTCTACAATGCCCCGTAAGCAAGATAATAATTTTTTCTCATTTTACAGAGGTGGCAAAGAATGAGTGATATTAAGTAACCTGCCCTAGGTAAAATAACAAAAGCATGTCAGAGCTGGGCTCTGAATCCAGGTAAGCAACTCCTATTCTTAATGGAAGTAAAAAATGAGACTAAAATAGAGGTAAACAAATGAATGCATTTTCAGTCTGTGCTCATAAAAAAGAAAATACACACACACACACACACCATACATCTCTATTTGGTAATGAGTATTTTATAAGTTAAAAAAAGGTACTAAACCAGTAAAAATTTCCTTTTGTACTGATTACTTTTGATAGGCTTATTATTTTTTAAATTGAGGTATAATTAATTTATAATATGCTATTTTCAAGTATACAGCAAAATAATTCAATTACATACATATGCACTGATTATTTTTATCCACAAGTGTCAGAATAAAACTAATCACTAAGTATATTTGCTGCCTATTACAAGCAGAGAAATGATTAGCCATTAGACATAAATTAATGAACAAACAAATCAATATGTCAAGCACCCAGTTCAAAGTACTGTAATACAAGGTATCGCATGGCTTGTGAGAAATTTTAATCAATTCTTGAACCAGAAGGTTTCCAAGAGGAGCAAAGGACCAAGGATTAAGACCTAATAAGCAGTGTTAACAATGGAAGAGGCAGCTCTACTCCAGAGAACTTTCTGTACTCATGTTCACATGGACACTTGGGTGCTGTCTGACAGTAACTTACATGAGCCTCCAGCACTGGGCCTGCTCATCTTTGGGGGGATTCCTTCTCATCTGGGGTAGTTTCTTCACACACAGGCATTGGTCTGTATCTTGCTAAATACTAAATGTGAACCTTCTATACATCTCTGGAGTTTCTCCAGGTAGCATTCTGCTCTCTGGTACTCTGTCCTGCAAATTTAGTTGCCCTGGTCTCCTTGGTCTTATCTCCACCATGTCAACTCAGAATCAGCTAGATTCTGGGTGGGTTTTTCTTCCTTGTGCCATACCTGGAAGTTTTTTTAAGTTAATAAGCCAGGGTAACTTGGGCTTGCTTTATGCTTCCAATCTCTCAGCAATCATATCCTTCACTGCTTGATATTATAAATACCATTGTTTTCTATCTTTTGTCCAGTTTTTTGGTTGTATCAGACAGGTCCTTGTTACTTCATTTTGACCAGAAGTAGGATTCTAGGAACTAAACTTTAAATTTCATTTAATTCTAATTAATGCAAGCCATCATATGTAGCCACAGGTGAATGTATAGACAGCACATTAGAGGTTCACTCCCCAAATCTAGCAGTATGTGATATTAAGACATGATTTAAACTGAGAACAAAAATAAATAAGTAAACAAACTGAGAACAATTTTACTGTGATTCTTCCTTTTGTAACTTTTTGTAAAATTATACTGGGATAAAGAATGATATATATACACACACACACACACACATATATATATGTATGTGTGTGTGCTATGTTCAAAATGGGCATTTTGGAAAAAGTTAACATCACTATTACTCATTCAATAAAACTACATGTAAGGCAAGTGATTAGGTGCTACAGGAGATACAAAGATGTAGTTCCCACTCTTTGGGGCTCACAGTTTAGTGAGACAAGCTAAATAAATTATACTAAAAGATGAAAATAACCATGAAGGCAGGAAACAAGTGCTGCAGGTGCACAAAGAACAGAAACTAATGATAAATGAGATGGAGGGTAGTGGTGCTGGGGTCTTTACCAGAGACAGGGCATCTGAGTGACATCACTAAGAATGAAGAAATTAATTTGTTAAATCTACATTACACCATGTGCTAGGCTAGAAACTGAGAGTGGAAAAATGAGTACAGTATAGTATCTACATTCAAGGGGCTCACGAGCGAATGGGAAAGAATATAATGTAGAGTGACAGCAGCCAGAGAGTACAGTCAGTCAACTAGAGCAGTGGTATCAGGACGAAAAGAAAATATCCTTGAGATGTTAACTGTCTCCTCTGATCTTTCACTTCTATCTGCATTCCCATCTTAAACATCCCTACTTTGCTTAGTCTAATTCCCTATCCAGCCAGAGCTGACTGGAACAGCAGTGGACATAAGTCCCAAAGGAACTGAATCATGATGGGCTAAACCAACCCAAATTCTTTCTTGAGATAGATATGAAAATAAGCACTGTTGAGCCTAAACTGGGAAGTCATGGAGAGTGTGTGGTAGGGTGGTCACTGTTCTTTTTAATCTTTTTATTTATTTGATGCCATTGCAGAGAAAAACTGTATTTATCAAAAAATGTTCAAGAAAACAGAAGAGGTTTTGTCTGTTCTGCTTCCTGCAGTGTCTCCAGGACCTCATATACACACTAGCTAGCTATAAGTTATCACTGCATTGTAGTGTTTTTGCCCAGTGGCTGTGGTAACCAGGGGGGCTTTACTGTAGGAGGAAATCATAAAAGGAAAGAGGGTAGCTGTACTACATGGTATGTGAACAGTGATTCCCTAGTTGAGGACACAGACTTTTCCATCAAATTGCTCTGCCTAGGTATAAATTCTGTGATTTTTAAGATTCAAAAAAATGAAAGTACAAGTAGAACTGTTTTTGTTGAAAACTTACGATAAGAGCCATCTGGGCTAATTTCATCACTTATAACCAGGCAGGTAATCTGAGAATAAGGTAAAGGATTATTTCGATTATAAGGACTAACAATCATCCCAATGAACTTTGCACCGCCTCTGGAGAAGTAACTCTATAATTAAAAAAAAAAAAAAGTATAATTAGTTCAACTACATAAACTTAAAAGTCAGTATTTATCCATACCAACATCTTATACACCTAAGAGAGGACAAGGGAATGCACAGGTGTGTTAGAAACTTCACTTCCAAACAGCAACTAGATTAAATTTATTCCATACCCTAAAATTTTCAGGCCAAGAGTCGTCCAACCCAACCTGAAAAGATCACCTGGCCTATATAATCTACATTTTCCATGAATACATATATAAATTTTATTCACTACCCTTCAGCTGTAATCTTTACCAATATGGTAATAAGTTACAATCAGTTGCCAACAGTGAAAACATCCAGATATCAAATATAAAACTGAAGAATAAAACAAAACTTTTTTCCAGAGATGCAAAATACATGATATTTCCAATTTTTTCAGTTGTACCTAGTCTCTGTCCTAGTCAGCCCATCATTTTTAAAGGCTCTGGGAAGAATTATCACCGTACTGTAATGGCTTGTCTGTATTAAACAAAATACATAGATTACTCTTGTAATTACTTTGCTAGAAATGTTATTTCTAAGCATATTTAATTAATAGAAAACAATGAGAGGGGAGAGAATGTGCAATTATTTTCAGACTATATACACAAAGACCTATAAACACACCTGGTATTTGGCTTGAGTGTCAATATCTCGTAAGGAAGGATTAGGGTCAAAGGCAGGGTGAGAATGATACCATCCAATAACACTATAGCCCCTGACAGCCAAGGTTTCCGAGGCTTGTGTTTGTGAGACAGGATCCATCTCACACTGTAGTCCTGTACTCAGACTGTTACATGGTTCTGCTGCACAGACCTATAAAGGATTAATCCTTAAATGATTATACTGAAATCCTGATAATTCTATACAGAATTCATACACAGGAACAGAAACTTTTTAAAGCCAAATCTTTTATTTGTCTCTATCACAGGCAGCCTTTAACTTGCAAATGAAGTACTCTCCAAAAGTGTGACTGTATGCTACGAACTCAAAATCCGTTTTTCTGCTCAGACAAGTGAAGTGTTGGTCAGCCCATATAAATGTTTGTAAAAAGTCATTCAATGACCCCTATTATTCATGGTAATTTCTAGCAAATAATGTATACCGAGTTTCTATTATAAGGTGACCTCTTAGGAGTTGAAGCTTTTACTGGTGAAGGCAATATGCAACCAAGGCCTGGCAATGTTCCCTCCTTCTCGGTGGAAAAGGGAAACAGGTGCTCAATACACGGAATGTTCAGTAACCTCCAGGAACACAAAACTTTCTTCCTCCTTTAAAAAAAATATTTACTTATTTGGCTGCATCGGGTCTTAGCTGTGGCATGCAGGCTCTTTCGTGGCTGTGCGTGGCACAGCGCATAGGCTTAGCTGCCCCGCGCCATGCGGGATCTCAATTTCCAGGCCAGGGATCAAACCTGCATCCCCTGCATTGCAAGGCAGATTCTTAACCACTGGGTCACCAGGGAAGTCCCAGGGAACAAATAACTTTCTACAATCGCATATTCTCATTTATATCATAAAGTTTATATGTTAATTATATGCACTGAAATCTATAAAAACACTTGGTATAGCAGCAAGACTAAATAATTTTTAAGATTTTAAGAGAAAACTTACCTCAACTATTTTATCAGCTTCTGAATATCTTCCTCCTAACAGACCAATCACTTCTGCCATAGAAACATGAGCATGCTAAAAGAAATACAAGATAGACTTAGTCCAAACATACAAACCAAATCCATCTGACAAAATACTAGAACAAATCTCACTTATCATAGGAGAGTCATTTACAAGTATGATAATTATACTTTTCTAAAATGAAGAGGAACCAGATGCTAGGCTCAGCATACACAGACTTAGGATTTAAGACCTATCTTTACTGCTGGCTGAGAAACTGAACCAAACATTTAAACACTCCAAGATGCCATTTTTTACATTTACAAAATGAAGATACTGTTTTGCTCTCCTGACACAGGAAAGGTATCATAAGGATACAAAGTAAAACTACTCTGGGTCCTCCTTTAGAAAAATACCATGAACACACACACAACTATTGGAGATCTCAGTAGTTTAGTGCAAAACAAGGAGCCTCCAAATTATAAGAGTTGTGCTTTGTTGCAGTTATCTAGAAGGCAGCAGACAAGGATACTAGGAAATTAAAATAGGGTTAATGATGAGAAACAGTCTGCAAAAACTCACATTAATTTATTTTCTCTAAAATATGGAAACATGCAATTGTTTGGCTTTTCTCCAAAAGAAAAGACTTATTTTTAGATTCCTTGTAAAAGAGGTTAGTTAAGATCCAAAATACACGTCTTCCATACTCTCTCTTATGCCTGCAATAAAAATACACAAGAACGGAAATCAGAATAACTAAGTAAACACAATATAATATCCTTACCAAATCCATTATTAAAAGTGCTTCTGAAGCTACTTTCACCTGAAATGGCTCCTGAAATATAAAAAAAAAAGGGGGGGAGCATAAAAATAGAGATTTTATTCTTTCTAACTGGAATGTCCACCCTTTTCTCCTTTATCTATCACACCAAGTTCTCACTACCAACCAAGGCTCAGCACAAATCAGACTTTTAAAGAAATATTTGTATAATTCAAAGCCCTAGCATGGAGAAATTCTTTCTCATTTTCCATCTGTATCACTCATCTGACCCTTAGTGTACCCTGCCTTACCCAACCTTTCATATACACATGCCTTGTACACATAGAAAAAGAATATTTCATGTCAGAGAGGAGGGCATTATTTATGGTCATTCTGTGATGAATGAATAGTACCTGCTTTTCTTCACTGAAAAAATTACAAGGTATCAGTTGGAAGGGATCAAATGAGCTGGAAAAGGAAAAAGAAAAGAAAATCATTCCTAATATAATTTCAATAACATCATTTATTCACAAATTTGAAAATGTATACCAATAATCTAAACCTAAATTCTTTCCAAGTGTAAAAATAATAAACTAGGAGAATTTATGATATAAACCTTTGGAAAGAAGCACGGTTCTTTTGGACTTGACTAAAAATTTGAGAAACAACAGGACCTTTGAGAAAGTAATTTTGTCTTAATTTCTTTTAACACCTAAAGAGAACATTATAAATGGCCAGACATGTCCTACACTGAAAGCAGGTTTCAATGGAAACCTAACTCTGACATAAGATAGGAAAGGAAGTTCAAGAAAGACAGACGTTTCTCAGAAACATTTATGTCAGTACAATGTGTTTAGGATAAAGGAAGCACTCATTAAGTCTTTGCTGAATGAATAAATGACAAATAATTCTGTTAAAGAAATTAATGTATATACAAAGTTCTATGGTAAACTCATCTTTTAAAATGAATTATAAAAGATGGAAAGACGGCCACCTAACCAAAGCTAGATACAAAAACATGTATAAATATGAGAGAAATATTAGAAAGGCTTTGACCAATAAAGAATTGAGGTTTCAGAAAAATAAAAACTGTTAGGCTACATCCAGAGAAAGCAAATAAACAAGGAATATGTTCATGTTAACAACTGGGAAAGAGCAGAACTATTTAGTTCCTATTCTACCAGAGACTTAGTGCTAGGAGATGAGACACTTTGTTTTGCTGAATACTGTATTCCAAATACTGAGAACAGTAGGCATTTAAAAAGCGTTTGCTGAATGAGGAAGATGTTCAAATTAGAAAGTGCTTAATCAACGCAAATAAAATGAAAAAAAAAGAAAAAGTCAAGAGAGTTAAGAAAACAGAAACAAAGCATTTACATCCCAGAGCACTCTGAAGAACCATCATCGAAACCACCATCAACACTTTTTGCGGCACTGTAGAGAATGGAAAATGACGGGAGGACTAGGAATAGTCCTGTTTTCAGGCCTGTTTTCACCAAAAAAGCAGCAGAGGAAAATTCTAGAAGAGGTTATTTAACAACTGCTTTGCAAGCCTTTAGCAAGTGAAGAGGTGACTAAGAATAATGGGCTCATGAAACTATAAGTCATGATAGATACACCTAAATTTCACTTTTGATAACAATGATATGCTAGAAACTAGCAGACTCATAAAGACTCAAATACAGTTATTAAATGTAAGCAAGATATCTGCTATGATTATTCTTCTGCATAAGATGAAGAATGGGTTAACTGGGTTAACTGTGGTAATATACAGCTGATTCAACAATGATGTCTGAGGTTCACATTATTTCAGTTTAACATTTTAATCAGTGATCAATGGTGGAAAAGGCAAGCTTATTGAAATGTTCATGATTCAAAGCTATGAAGACTAATATGAAAAAAGTGAATCTGGATTCAAAAAGATCCTACTTGGAAGAATGACTTGAAAATTACAGTATGTTTCACATTTAGATTCAGGAAATCGAACGTCTGGATATGAGATGAGGAGTCCTAGTTTATGGATGACTGTAGCTTATCTATTTAATTTATTCTCACAACAATTCTAAAGTTAGATTTTAATTTTTAGAGAGGTGATATATAATGTAATGGTTAGGAGCATGGATTCTTAAGCTTTAATGCCTGGGTTAAATGACACCACCACCATTAACAAGCATGGGCAAGTCATATAACCTCTTTGTGCCTCTCAGTCTCCTCATTTATAAAATGGGAATGATTATATTAACTACTTCATAGGGTTGTTATGAGGATTAAATGAGTTAATATATGTGATATGCTTAAAACATAGCTAATAGTGCTGTTAAAGTTATTATTTTATAAATGAGGACCTAAGGCTTATAAAGGCATTATGTAACCTACCCAGGAACATCTAACTGCTGAGTATTAGGGCTCTTTCCACTGAAAATAACCAAGAGGTGTTCCTGGATATCTTGTTTTAAAAGGGACACTTGACAAAACTACAGTCTATTTCATGGGTCATCTGCAGGAAGTGAGGGTCTAGAAAATCAAGGCATTTAATTTATACAGTGACCCCTTAATGTTACAAGCTACATATTTTATATTATTAAAAAAAAAAAAGAGCCTCACTCACATTCAGCACCAACCAAAAGAGGGAATTAGTCATTTCATGAGGTTACTGGTTTATAATGTCTAAGGAGTTAAATAACCACCTGTCATAAACAAGGCCTCACAACATATGTTGGATCCTATATTTATTGAACAAGAACAAATTAAAACTTTTGCTATGGTCTCCCAAATTAACAATCAGTGAAATAAAAAAAATTTTAACTTTCAGCAGTATTTTTAAACTTCATAAGTGAACAATATAATGCTGCAACATCAGATATTCCTTCCATACGTTTTCTAATCATTTATGATTATTAACAAAATCATACTTGCATAATGTCAAATTATACCTTTTTGTTGGTCTTGGTACTTTTGAAGGTTTACCAAGTTTGCATTTTTCCTCTTCTCTTCTTCTTGCCAATTCCTCAGCAGAGAGATGCTAAAAAAAAAAAACCCCACCATTTGATCAAAGCATCCATCAACCACTAAAGGGAGAATTAATAAAGCGACATCACAGCATAAAGCTAACATGCACAGATTCTGCAGAGACAATGCCTGGCTCTGCCTCACACTAACTGGGTGACTCTGGCCAAGTTACTGAAGCTTTCTGTGTTTGTTTTCCTCATCTTTAAAATGGGAATGCTAATAATAACAACGCTATGATGTTACTGTGAAGACTAAATGAATTAATGTTTGTGAAATACTGACAGTAGTGTCTAACATAGTAAATCCTACATAAATATAAAATAAAATAACTCTCATTTCCTATCTACTACCAGTCTTATTGGGTTTCCCAGGTCGCACTAGTGGTACAGAACCCGTCCGCCAATGCAGGAGACGAGAGTCATCGGTTTGATCCCTGGGTTGGGAAGATCCCCTGGAGCAGGTCATGGCAACCCATGGACAGAGGAGCCTGGTAGGCTACAGTCCATGGGGTCGCAAAGTCAGACACGACTGAAGCGACTAAAGTGCACACACTCACGTATCAGTCTTATACTCCAGCCCATATGAACTACATACCTTTTCCAGACTATACCTGGTATTTTCCCACGTCTGGAACATGTCTGTACCTTTACTTATATGTCTCTTTCAGCCGAGAGTCCCTCATCTACATTTCCACACTGTGAGATTCTCTTGCTCATCCTTTAAGTCACAGATGAAACATCACATCTTCTTTGAAACCTACCCTGATCATACCTGTTAAGTCAATCTTTTATTTCTTGGAACCAATTTGATGGAACTCACCAAAGGTTTTATCTTTCCTACTAGAAATGTAAATTCCTTCAAGGCAGGGACCATGTGTCACTAATTGCTGTGCCTAGAATAATACTCATGTGTGAGGCTGGGGGCAGGGAATGGGGAAGAGAGAAAGAGAACTGACGCTTCTTGAACACCTGGTATATGCAAGACTTACTGAGTACCGAGTATTAGGACCTTCATACATTTTATTCAACCTTTGAGGGGATTATAAATAAAACCCTGAGATTCGATACAGTTACCCAGTGTAACAAAGCCAGTAGTACACATTCATACATTCTTCCCATTTAACTGCACTGGTTGTTCACAAACAGATTATATAGTCATAGAAGGTGTGTGTGTGTGCACGCATGTACATACATAATTCACTGCCTATGTTTCTTTATAGAACCATAATTTTTGTTAGTAGAAATAATACTTCAATATTTGTAATTCAATTTATGTCTAATGCTCAGAACAACATTTTAATTGGTATATCAGAACATCATTCAGGAACTGTTTACTGAAATGAACAGGGCACACCTCCCTGGCATGCTGACAGATATTCTGGAGCTAAAGACCAGAATATTGGGACAGATCATAACGGTTCTGAAAACCAGTCACACTTCTAGTTAACTGCATCCTCAGTACCTTTTTCTTTGTTGTTTATTGGTGACTTTTAGACAAATAAATTAACATGGGAAAGAGACCTATACATCTAGACATATAAAACAAGTATAATATATGTGACATTAAAGATACACAAATGTATACTGACAAAATAATTTTCACTTCTGAGTCATCTGAAGGGATCAAAGTTACCTCAAATGTCTGCCCTTCCAAATCTTTTGCATCACACCAATTTCCCCAAGGGTCTCGGACTCTGCGTCTCCTTGTGCGCTGTTAGGAAATTTAAAATAGAGCAAAAGGTAACAAGATTAGCTTGGAGAAATCATAGCACATTAACATATAAAACCAAAATGATAATTTCCTAAACATCAATTTCTCCATTAAATTACTGTAATCCCTCATCAGCAATGCCTGTTTTTTATTAATTTATGTTCAACAGTAAGCATTTGGCTCAAAAATAAGTAAGTAATGATTTTTGAAATTTTATTCTGATTTCTCCTTTAATTTTCATTTCCTTTCATCATATGGGAGTTACAACTGTAGGAAAATAATATTTTTTAGCGCCAAGAAGAACCACCACAAAAATAACTTCATGGTAGAAAACTAGAAGCAATACACAGCCAGAGGTATAATAATGAAAACTAGAAGCAAAATAATTGTATCTCAGACTTACGAATATGTAAAACTAGCACCAACTCCAGCAACTGTACATGAAAATTCTTTCTTTAAAACAAAAACAAAAAAACTAGGGTAGACATGTTTTATAGCCTAAATACTCTGAGGAAAAAAACCTGCTCTTTCATCTTCTATTCTTTTCTATTTACCTTGCTGCTGCTACGTCACTTCAGTCGTATCTGACTCTGTGCGACCCCATAGACAGCAGCCCACCAGGCTCCCCCGTCCCTGGGATTCTCCAGGCAAGAACACCGGAGTGGGTTGCCATGTCCTTCTCCAATGCATGAAAGTGAAAAGTGAAAGTGAAGTCGCTCAGTCATGTTCAACCCTTAGCGACCCCATGGACTGCAGCCAACCAGGTTCCTCTCTCCATGGGGTTTTCCAGGCAAGAGAACTGGAGTGGGGTGCCATTGCCTTCTCCTCTATTTACCTTACCTTTTACCAATTTCACCTATTTTATTAGTAAAGCCCTGGAGAAGGAAATGGCAACCCACTCCAGTATTCCTCCCTGGGAAATCTCTAGCCTGGTGGGTTAGAGTCCATGGGGTCGCAGAAGAGTCAGACACGACTTACCAACTAAACAACAGCAACAATTAGTAAAAGCCAACAAGACCACAGCATGACTCTGCCTTTTGGGAGACTTGCTGGATCACCTATTTTTAAAATAAGATGCATGCATTGTAAGACACTGTAAAACTCGTTGCTGTTTAGTTGCTCAGTCATGTCTGACTTTTCTGCGACCTCACAGACAGCCCGCCAGGCTTCTCTGTCTGTGGGATTTCCCAGGCAAGAATGCTGGAGTGGGCTGCCATTTGCTTCTCCAGGAGATCTTCCTGACCCAGGGATTGAATCCACGGCTCCTGCAATGGCAGGTGAATTCTTTACCACTGAGCCATGTAAGACCATGGAAGCCTGTAAAACTCATTAACCTCAAGAATTAAAAAAGACTAAAATATTTCGAACAGCTCTTCCGAAAAGCTATATCTTATGGCAAGAATTTTAAGCAAACAAAAAGAAAATGGAAACAAAAAAAGAGCTTAAATGTATGGTTTTTAAAAGATATGTTAGATATGGATATCAAAATGAAGCAGTCTAAGACCACTTTAAGCAAAACACCATGCTTCTGTGTAAAGTCTGTGAATGATTTTTAGATTTGGGGGGTTTGTTTTTTGTCTATAAATTAACATTAAATTGAATGGAAACAGAAAAGTGAACGGCTTGGGTGAAAGAAAACACCTTCTTCTACTAGATGGTCATTTGTCAAACAGGTGAAGAGAAGCAGGCACAGCCTATTCAACAGAGCAAAGAACACCCCATCATTCAGTGAGCCGCGGGGCTGCTCACCATAGACTGCAGGCGCTGGGCAAGCTGGTATGCTTCTACCGTGTCTTTTCTGTCTCTGATTCGTACTTTGTCAACTGGTTGTGGCCTGTTATATACAGCCTGTTCTATTGGAACCCAGAAAAAAAGAAAACAGTCTATTATTTTGTAGAATTATTTGTCCAATAGGAAGACACATCTACAATTATAACCCAATTTCTAAGTTTTTTTTAAGTATCTGTGTTTCTATCTTATTTCACAATACACATCTGATGTGCTACCTGGTAGTTCTCACATGAAAGTAATGCTGTTTTCATAAGGAAATCTCAATAAAATGAAACATTTAGGAAATGGGTCATTTGTTTAATTTTTGATTAAATGAGTGCTAAGCCTATTTTGCTAATTTTGGTATTCTAATACAGTAAACATGATTTCACTTTCTTTTGCGTGGCTAGGGAAGCTATGGCATCTTAGCTTTCCTATAAAGCCATCCCTGGTACCTTGCTTTGGGCAAGAAAAGACACTAAAATGAAGGATAGAGCCCACGGAAGACTGTAAATTCTATCTATCTCTACATGAAATGAAATAATCTCTGGTAGGAAGTTTTCTGGTTGTCTTTTCATAGACAAAGAACACAGAATATACTCCACTGGAATCACGGGTTACAACATTCTAATTAACTTATCACTTTCCAACTATTATAACTATTATCTTTCTTCAAAATTATGTATGATTAGCACCAACTCCAGCAACTTGTACATGAAAACATTCATGTACAGCAGCAGCAGCAATTCAATAAAAGGGCAGAATACATTAAAAATATGCATGACTTTACATTTGAGAAAAACTTTCTACCACAAAAAATATTTTGGCACTTTTATTACATTTAAGTATAAAGGCTCATAAATTATTTTATTTAAATACTGCTAGACAATATGTTTAGCATTAATACAGTATTTCCAAATTAAATGGGCTTTGACTGGACTTTTCATAAAATTTACTTTTACTTGACAAAGAACTGCATCCTTAAATCATTTCTACTACTTAATATTTTTCCTTTAAAAGCATCAATTTTGACTGCAGGTTAAAAGGAAATATAGTTTATCAACAGAAATCTGTTTTAAAACAAAATCTCAATACATTTATTCTATAACATTAGAGCACCTTTCTGTATTTTCTATCAACACTAAATCTACTTGAATTCTGACTATCAAAGAAATTAATGGGTGCTGTAAGGATAAAAAATGTTGAGTAAAAGATGTTGTTGGGTTTTTATTTTTACCACATCCAAAATTGATTGCTCCTATCAACTCGAGGTATGTATGAATCCGTCCAATACAATTAACATCCCCACAGTTCTTCAGGCCAGGACGTACTGAGGTCTTATTTAAGTATTTCGGTTTGCATATCTCCCTAAGAGACGGAAGTACAATTATTTTGGATAAATAAAAACATAAAAGAAGACTTCTGGGGGAAACTTTTAATACTTGAAATATTTTTAAAATGTACCCCCTTCTCAATATGTAAATGTGTAGTAAATACAATGCTAATACATAATACCCAAGTGTACTTTTTTCTGAAATGAAATATTTTTCAATGATACACTCATTAACAAGTACAGTGTGACTTTTACAAGTATCATTTCTTCCCAAACATTAAACTCCATAGATCCCAGGACTTTGAAGTTAGAAGCATATTTATCTACAGACCCAAATGCAAGCCTCAATCTTTGAATAAAAAGGGCATATTCATAATATGTTGAAAATGCTTAGTATTAGACATTCCAATTTTTAATACATTGCTTAGGTTCATCTACTTTTACTTTGCTGGACAGCATCTTTTAATTACAAGCTACCTTATAAATGCTTAAAAGTTATAGATTACTTTTAATCTTTATGCCAGTAACATTAAGTGCTCTCAGTGGAAAACAGATACTATATTCCATGCTAAAGAATCAAGAAACACCCAAAGACTGAAAGAAAGAAGAGGTTTACAAAATAAAACAATTACTAAATACTTTGGTCACTAAACTAAGATAGTCAACCTGAAGAGGTGACTTATTAGAAAAGACCCTGATGCTGGGAGGGCTTCCTTGATAGCTCAGTTGGTAAAGAATCCGCCCGCAATGCATGAGACCCTGGTTCGATTCCTGGGTTGGGAAGATCCGCTGCAGAAGGGATAGGCTACCCACTCCAGTATTCTTGGGCTTCCCTTGTGGCTCAGCTGGTAAACAATCTGCCTGCAATGCAGGAGACCTGGGTTCGATCCCTGGGTTGGGAAGATGCCCTGGAGAAGAGAAAGGCTCCCCACTCCAGTATCCTGGCCTGTATACAGTATAGAGTCCATGGGGTCACAAAGAGTTGGATTCAACTGAGTGATTTGCACTTTCACTTTTCTCACTGATGCTGGGAAAGATGGAAGGCAGGAGAAAGGGACAAAGGACGAGATGGTTGGATGGCATGACCAACTCAATGGACATGAGTTTGAGCAAGCTCTGGGAGATGGTGAAGGACAGGGAAGCCTGGCATGCTGCAGTCCATAGGGTTGCAAAGAGTTAGACATGACTGAGTGACTGAACAACAACTAAATATACTTAATATACCATGCTAGATGGTATAACATGAAGTCTTAGTAATGGAACTTAGTAAGAGTAGCAAACAGTTACTGAGTACTTAGAACAGATGCCATACTACGGGTTATATACAACTCTACAAAGTAGATTTTATTATTCTTATTTTTGAGATAAAGCAACAAGAAGGTAAGAGAAATTAAAGCACTTTGTTAAGGAAGTGACAGGATTCAAACACAGACTTTATGAACTGAGTGTTCAGATATATTACATAACATAGGAATTCCTTAATCAATCTTTATATTACAAATATATATTTTGTGTCCTACATATCAGGCACTGTTCTAGGCACAGATACAGAGATGAATCTGAAGTTCCTGAACTTTCAGACCTTACATTCTAGTAAGTCAATAAATGAATGAATAAATACTGTATTGTCAGGTAGCAATAGCGCTAGGAAGACAGAATAAGGATAAGGGGATACAGCAGGGCAGAGAGGTATAGACTATTTTAGATAGGGTGTTCAGGGAAGACCTAAGCAGAAACCAAATTTAAAATCATAAATTCTGAAGGTCAGTGAGGGTAAAAAGTATTGATAATATGGGGTGTGGGACGATATCAGAAGTTCCATTAAAAAGGTGGGATTTCAGTGTGTCTTGGGTGAAAAGTACACACTGTACACAAATGAAGGCAGGACAGCTGGAATGGGCAGGGTATACCCAGCTACCAAAAACTAGGCAACTATAAACTGTATTGGTCTAATTAAAGATTACACAAATCAAAAAGCTTTAAACAAAGAGCTCAGTATTAGTACAGCACTGAACAAATGGTAAGGCCTCTAGAAACATCTGTTTATGATATAATGATGATTCATTCTTTCAATCTGTCTCTGTATTCCAAGCATTGTTCTAAGCAGGAGGGACAAAACAATTAACAATGAACATGGAGCCTATATTTATCATTGGGGTGGAGAGAGGGGAGACAAAACACAAATAAAAATATAGTATTTTCAGTGGTAAGAAGTTCTATAAGATATATACAATACAGGGTAAGAGAATGAGAGGGAGGAGATATGTGAGCTATTGTAGACACAGGGTAGAGAAAGAAGGCATCTAATCTCCCTTGAGCAGAACTGAAAGAGAAGAGGAAGTGAGATTCACCAAAATCCAGTGGGGAAAAGCATTCGAGGCAGTGTGAAAAGTCAGTCAAGGCCCAGAGTGGTAAGTGTGAAAACAATGGGTCAAGACTGCATTCTCTGGAATCACCTCCACCTAATGTGACCTGGAACAAGCTGTTCCCTCTCTCAACCTCATTTCTTTCATCTGTAAAATGAGGACAAGGCTGTCAAAGAGGACTAGAGATAAATACAATGTTGGGCATTTATAAGTATTCAATGATTACTGGTTACTATTTTAATAAAATAGCCCCCAGAACAGGGAGTCAACTGCTATGGAAAAGATCTTCTAGCTACAAACAAATCTAGCAGGACTTTTTTTTATCTTAAAACTTGATTCTTCATTTTTTTTTTAACACCGCCTCCAGTCTCTAAATACTCTGTTCTATTTCTGAAGAGAATAGGTTTGAGTTCCTGTTCAAAACATTTATTTTTGCTTTCATACTGTTCGGCTAAATCATCATACTGAAACAGCAATATTGAACTGGTTTCATGAACTAAGGCAATGACATTAGGAAACTATTGCCATATAATTCATGCTACCCATATAAATTACTCTGCCTGTAAATCCAAAATTCAAAGTAACAAATGAAATTTGATTAAAGTAACATTAAATTGTCTTTGATAATTTATATAAACACTTTTGATTTAGTCATTATTTTGAAGTACTTCAATTTTGGCCATTCATGCTCTTATTTCCAAACACAAAATTAGATACCAAGGGAGATTTAATTTTTCTGTTTTAAGTGTGAACTAGGCAATGTAGAATAATGGAAAGAGTGATTTACAGAGTCGAGACTTGCGTTGAAGTCCTTCTTTTGTCAACAACCGGTCTGTATAACCCAAGGCAGCTCCCTAAGCCCCTCCTGACCTCAAGCTCATTCTTTCAAAGAGAGAAAACACCACCTGCCTAGTTGACAGGATTGTTCTGAACAATCAGATAGAGAAAAGCTCTCTGTAAACTATAAAACCCTATGTAAATAGCAGGAGTGGTTCCTTATAGGTATTCTTTTACTTTGATACCACTCTTACTTAGCATTTTCCCAACCTCAATCATTTGCAAAATAACCAAGAGTTAAGAGCGAGAAAAAAAAAATTTTTTTTCTTTTAGAATAGGGCTTTCTTTAGATGTCAAAATGATTAATATTATGTGAGTAAAATGAAAGTTACTGATTTAACAAGCCTGGTTTTTTCCTTTGGTAATCTTCCTAGGTCAGAACAGAAGCCCTCTGTAAAGACGGCTATACACAATTTTATAGCTCCTGAAGCAATAACAATCATGAATGTTTGATGATGTCTTAATTAAACTATTATGAAAAATGCAAATCACTTTCACAGCATTTAAGCTAATAAAGTGGGAAGTTTTTTGGCTTGTTCCCCATCCCTCACTAAGTAACTCAAATAAAAGGTACTGACAATTTAGAGGGTAAACTGAATATATAAAAAAAATTCTTATATTCTGATAAAGGAATTATTGACACATTATGTCACAAGTTCAGTCAAAAGCACTTAAGGCAGACTTTTAGAATAGTTTCTGAAATCAAGCCACATTAAATGATACTATCTTTGTCACGAAAGTTTTCTCTTTGTACTTCAAAGTACACCATAAACTAAGATAGACATTCTTCCCCTCTTCCAGTTCAGTAGTGTTTTCTATATCTTCCTAACATTGTCCTACGAAACTGCTTTTTAAGGTAATAATTTATCCCTTTTCTTTTAGGACCACAGACTCTAATAAAATAACAGACAGATGGGTTAAGACAGCTACAGATGACAACATTTCCCAAAACTTTCAAACGGTTTCACTATGAGAAACCAAGTCTTGCCTACTGAAATGTATTAATATGTTAAAGCTCTCTGGAACACTAGGACTGTAAAATACTAAATTCTGCACAGGCACATGTACATACTTTAGAGTTTCATAAGCTTTAAAATAGCATCTAAAATACAATTTTTCCTTACCACTGATCCAAAATATAATTCCTAATTTTCAAATAGCGTTCTGGTGTTTTAGCTTGGCGCCCCTCAAAAAACTCAGGAATTGCTTGTTTTTCTTCTTCTTGAATGATATTTCTATCAACTTCTATTTCTTGTTCTGGTGGCTTAAGCTCTTCTTCCTCTTGGCTCTCTTCCTCCATTTGGCAGGAGGAATGAAAAAGCAATTCATTATCACTCAAGTCTTTCTGAGCTTCACAAGGCTCTGGAGAAGGCAACTGTCTGGCATCATCTGTTATTCCATTCCCATCATGTTTATCACAGTTCTTCATCAGCTTATCACATTTCTGATCATTTAATTCAACTAATTTTTGGTCACTGGTGTTGTAATTTTCAGTCCAAAGTCTAATTCCTGAGCTTGAAAGCGTTTCCATCTCACCTTGCTTTATAGTCAGAAGGTATTCCTTGGAAGATTTGGAAATGGGATTTTCTTGGCTTTCAGAAACCAGTGCTTTACTGGTTTCAGGTCTTTCATTATTAGACATGTCTAACAAGAGAACACTGCTAAGATCCTTTTGGGGAACTGGAGAAGTCAACTCATCAGTTTCATCTGTGATGTTTACTTCTTCATCATCGGATAACTTTTCAATTTTTACAGCGTTCAAGTTGGGATCAGCACGTCCCCTTAAACCTGATGCTGTCCATGCCTTTGTCGCTTCATCTTCATTTTTCATCTGGAAGCCACTGCTATTCTTCTGATTTGGTGTTTCCTTTTCTGGACCATCTAATTTTACCTTATTAAAAATCAAGATAAAATATCCATAATATTAACATGTTTAAAATGTAATCACTGGCACACAAAAAAAATAAGATACAAAGTTATTAAACTGAGTACATGTCAAAGGTGTATCTTTACTGTGCTTTTTCTGAAGGGGTTACAACTACATTTTAAGTGTAAAAGATCATCACTTCAAATTTCCATAAATATATTTGACTCATTCATGGTCAAATGGTGACTTTTATTAATCAAATAATTATGACCTACTATTAATACTTAGTTTTCAGTATGAAGCTTAAAATGGGAATCTGGCTCAGATCAACCATAGAAAATTAACCAAAAACCATCATACAAGGTATTTTTAAGATATTGCGAAGGCTTATTTCTCAGAATATCTGATACCTCAGCAGATCATCTTTATAATGCTAAAAACTCCTTTTAGTTAAAGGAGTCTATCTCACATATATTTACTGAGTAAATTAAAATCACCTTTCATTTAAACACAAAGACAATAGAAACAAACTGGCTTATGCAAGTTCATTTAATGTAGCTCTAATATTATAGAGCTTATAATTTAAGACAGGAAACTATCATACCTGCTGTTATAAACATAAATATGTTGTAATGCAATAAGAAAAAGAAAATGAATGCTAACGAGTATATGTGCTTTGAAATAAAATCTTTGTTACATATAATTTTGAAAAATCTTGCAAATAACTAACATACCCAAGACAAAACAGCTCCTAAAAAGACATTATGTATAGATCCTTTATCACAACAGACTCCGAGGATACTGTATTGTAGTTAACTGGCTTACTACGTAAAGGAAAAGGAAAGGCTAGCGGGAGGGAAAATGAAATTTGGACATTTAGCCTGAAATAGCCTTTAACAACCTAATTATTTGAAGTTTCTCATTTTTAGCTTAAAATTGCTGACAAAATTTTGCATTGTTTTAATTATATATTAATTTTTTAAATATTAAAATGTACCCTTTCATCTCAAGCCTCTGAGTAAAACTGACACTGCAAGAAGTCCCGCACATACCAGCCAGAGAAGCATGGCTAAGAACAACTAAATTAGGCTTATTCTGGCTCCCAATACCTTGACCTTAGTAGGCTGTCTGGAAAATGCTTTTGCTGATTAAGAGGGAGCAGACTGACTGATTTACAATGAATTCATTCCATTACTGACCTCCTATGACCAAATGACACTAAATTAGGTAAGTTTTGTATACGGGGTAAAACCCAATACAGCTGACCCTTGAACAACAGCGGGTCAGGAGCACCATACAGTTGAAAATCTGCATATAACTTAAAGTTGGCCTCCCCTTTATGCGGCCCCTTAGCATCTGCAGTTCCACACCTGCAGTTCCACCTCAGGGGATGGTGCAGTGCTGTATTACTGACTACTGAAAAAAAATCCACATGTAAGTTGATCAGCTCAGTTCAGCCTGTTTTGTTCAAGGGTCAACCCAATTTACACGAAAAGAAAAAACAAAATTTCATTTAAGACACTTTCAAATTCTATATAATTATGCTTCTAGTGCTCAAGCAGAACATATTAGAAAAATTCTAAATATCAGAACTACATGGTTGAATACAGCACAAATTACTTTCGAGACTAAGGAACTAGACCGTAACTGTACATTTTTGAACATTGCAATTTATTAGAGTTTTCAGACAGTTCTTTATAATAATTGTACAAGTTTCATTGCTATTAAATAGATTTTAGAATCATGTTAGCATTTTTGGCCCCTAAGCTCTAATAATTCTTAAAAGTTTAATGCAAATATTTAAAAAGGAAAAAGATTTTCCAGGAAGCAATGACCTCTAAGGTTTTCTCTTTGGAATACTATTTGCTTTATAGGATGTTTTTGAGCAACTAATAATTTGCCCTATTTAACTGCACGAAATTAAGTGGAGTAACATAATAATACTAATTTAACAGCAATACTCAATACATTGAAGATATGCTTTGAGATTTTTGAAGACAAACATTTATAGGGTACTTTATGGGTATAAAATATTTTCACTATAAACACTCTGAACATTAAGACTTTAATGCCAGGTGGCACCAGTGGAAAAGAACTCGCCTGCCAATGCAGGAGATGTAAGAGACATGGGTTCAACCCCTGGGTTGGGAAGATCTTCTGGAGGAACCCACTCCAGTATTCTTGCCTGGAGAATCCCCACAGACAGAGGAGCCTGGCAGACTACAGTTTATAGGGTTACAAAGAGTTAGACATGACTGAAGCGACTTAGCATGTATGCAAGCATGCCTGAATTAAAGAACTATTTATGCTTATTAATTTTATTTATTTTAAATATGATCACTAGGATATTTATATCATGCTTACCTTATTTTTAAAGTACTGTCTCGCATAACTCTTCACTTGTAAAACAGTGCGACTTTCAATTAGCTTTGCAATTTTGGTCCACCTTCGGCCAAATTTAGCCTATGTTATCAAAATGGAAAAGAAATTGTTTTTGATTAGCTTAATTAACATTCCAAATTACTGCCAAATTAAAAAAAAGTAAAATGATCTATTTTTGTTTTCTAAAACACACAAGTCTCATATATAGTTAAGACTCTTAAAATCAAAGCCCACAATCTCCTCTGAATCTTGACTTCTGAAAGCAGACCAGGATGATTTAGAAATTTCTTTCTATAGCTACCTAAATGAAGATCCATCACTTCTATGAACTCCTACAGTATGTATTAGTATTATACATTATGATGTTCCAAAATTAAGGATAACTCAACAAAAAAGTGCATTGAAAGGGAGGTGGGTTGTTATGTTCTATTTCCCAATTACAGAATCAATTGACTATGTTCCAACACTAATTTCAAAAAAATTTTCTTAGATTCCATATTAAAATATACATTACAAAAACTTTTACACTGTTCAGATATCACAGTAAACTGATAAAAAGATTGAATCACAAATAAAGTGACCTCCAACCAACGCCTCCCTACATCCCTTCATTGTCAAAGGCTGTGTACCTACTAACATCGAGGCTGTGAAGGGAAAAACAGAACTTGAGGGAGCTCTGGTGTGTTTTCAAGTACAGACATGAATGCAGTATAATTTTAAAGCTAGACAGTATTTTTAATTATCAAGTCTATCATTTGATACATAAATCTCCTTTACATTATCTCTAACACAAGATACTCTCCATTTCCCAAAGAAGCTCAACAATCCTTTTTTAGATTTCCTAAAACTATTTAAAGGAAAAAAAAAAATACAACAACTCAGAGAAGCTGATCTCAGGGCCAGATTTACATGCCAGAGAGTCATGAGTAATGGCAATAAATTATCCTGACCTAAATGATAAATCTTAACTTACATACTTATTTCTGGTATTCAATAGAAAATCTGACATATGGACAATTTCTTAAAACTGAAAGTAGTTCTGAGAAAATCAGTAAGTATAAATTAATAACTTATGATAGTTCTTAACTAATACCTGAGATCAACTTTCTGAAGATTTAATTATCTGTAGTATGTGCTAAGGGCTTCCCAAGGTGGTACAGTGGTAAACAATCTGCTTGCCAATGCAGGAGGTACAAGAGAAGCGGATTTGATCCCTGGGTCAGGAAGATCTCCTGGAGTAGGAAATGGCAACCTGCTTCTGTACTGTTGCCTGAAAAATCCCATGGACAGAGAAGCCTGGCTGGCTACAGTCCATGGGGTCGCAAAGAGTCAGACACAGCCGAGTGACTGAGGACACACATTGTGTAATGAAGGCAAATATGTAATTTGGTAGCACAGAGCACTCTTTTGGAAATAGGAAAGATCTGGATAAAGTGTGACTAGTTAGGATTCTAGGGGCTTGGGCACTATGAAAATTGGAGAGGGAACACTAGCAAGAGAAGCAAAGAAAACATTCACCAATTTAAAAATAGAGCAAAGGGACAAGAAGGAAAAAACCTTCTTTCATCATTCAGTACCACATAATTTCCTACTCTCAAGCCTGAGAGAATTCAGATTATAAGCAAATGATACTAATGAGTTACACAGGCTGAGAATGCAACCAATGGTTCCATGTATTTTTGTGGGAAAATATTTTAGGTTTAAAATATCTCTTTATATATACACAGACAGATATAGATATCTACATATGTACCTAAATAAAGACACTTGCTTTTATAGGGACAAATTATCTCTGGAAGGACTCACAAGAACAGGTGACAGGCAAAGAAAACTAAAGGTTGAGACAGAAGTCAGAAGGAGACTTAACACTCTACAACTTAAGGTGCCATTTGAGTTCTGAACCATGGAGCTAAGCCTCTATAACTACCACCAATGTCAACAAGAACAACCCCAAAATTCACAATCCATTTGTGTGTATATTCTGATCTTTGGTAATGGACAAACACTAAAGTTGTCAGCAATCTTAAATATACGACTGGTTAATTAGATTATATAAATGACAATCACACGACAGACTAAAATACCAGTATAAAAAGCATCAAAAGTATAGGAGAAAAATCTCAGGAGGAGATATAACCCTCAAAATAGTTTCTGTAGTTATGTTAACTATGTTTCAATTCGCATTCATGAATCCTACATAATATTACATATTCTACATATATAATATATAAACATATATAATTTCAAAATTAATTGAGTAATATGTACCTTAAAGAAAAAAATATAATCTACTATAGACAGTTAAAAAAATTCCTGCATATTTTGTTAAGTTTCATTATATTAAGGCACTTTCTCATAATTAGAAACTTGTGTACATTTTTTTTTCCATTATGCAACTGTGAATATTTAAATAGATCTCAGTGAAACATTGATGCAAAAGGAATGTTTCTGGTCTTTAACTATATCCATTAAAATATTTAGATTGTGTGCACAAATGCCAAAATCGGAATTGAAAAAAACTGAGCTGATCACCCAGACTGTTCCAAATACAAGTTTTTCCCCAAGAGAAAAGATCAGGTAATTATAAATAAGTTTGCCTTTCAGTACAGGTGGTTGGTAAAACGTATATAGTACAATTTCTTGGGTTTTATTAGTACCAAAAAAGGGGTGAAAAACTACCTAAAATATTGAGTCAAATCTATCAATATTTTAATATTTTAGTAACTTAAGTATGAGTTAAAAGGAATTCTCTCCTACTACACTACAAACATAATCATTCTAACTACATCATTTAACTACAGAAAAACTATAAATGTGATTACTGTAATTAAAATGAAATTTTCAGTCTCTATAAATTAACCTTATAATTCTATCAATATTTGCTTCTAGAATTATTTCACTATAAATTAAAAATTGCTCTATTTACCAGCCCTTGTTCAAACAGCTCTTTTTCTTCTATCGTCCACTTTACTGAGTAACTGGCTGGTTTTGTAGGAGAGTGTACCCTGAGGGGAAAAAGAGGAATTGCAAAAAATTTCTGAAATGGAACATTCCATATTTATGCAGCTAAAGGTTATAGATAGCCATGGGCTAAACTTAATACTTTTTGAGTCTAAGAATTAAAAAGAAGAGAAGAAAAAGCAGGCTGCAGCCTCTACCTGGGGGACCAGATTTACCCTGTCTTATATATTTCTCTAGCTCAGGACAGGAGCCCCCAAAGACATAATCCTTGGGTCTGAGTGAAGATAACACTAAAAGACATCAAAGGAAATAACAAATAGGCTTCCTTAGGTTGGACACAAAGCAGCAAATGTTAATATATCTCCAAAACCTGAGAGGCTTGTCAGAGATAAAACGGGCTCCAGAAATACCATCTGATTCTTCTATGTAAATCTACGTAAATATCAAGCCGGAAAAGAGGTGAAAGTACTATGACACTATAATTATTGCTTTTGAAATGCAAGACATTAAGAAATTAAAAATAAAATTGAGATGAAGCCAACTAATTTAATTGACGTGAACCATTAATCTTTTCTTTAACTTCATTTTTTAGTTGTTGTTGCTTGTTCAGCAAAATGCAAAAGCCAAAGTCTGTTCAGTGCTCAAACTCTTGGTAATTACAAGTCTACCCTCTAAGGGATTATCAACATGCAAGCTTAGAAACACTGAATAATATCAAACCTTCTTCAATTATAAGGAAAGGATGTTTATAAAACAGTTAATACTTAACTTCTCTAGATAATTTTTAAAAACTACAAATTCAAATTAAAGTTTTATTTGAAACAAATGAAAATTAACTGACAGGGCAACAGAAATCAAGTCAATTCATAATATCCTAGAGGGCAGCTTAAAAAAATTTCCCCACAAATCCCTAGAAAACCACCTTTCTCATAGTTTAATAAAATTGCCTATGTAGGGCCATAAAGGTTCTGACAAATAAATAATACAATAAAATTATCTTGTAACATTCCAACATTTGTACAAGAAATTTTTGATTTTATAATTGTGTAAACCCAAGGTCAAGAGGATTTCTCCACAGGCCAACTATAACTTGTTTAATTTTCCCCTAATTTTTAACTAATCAAAAAGACTTTAAAGTATAAAATGTAAGTACATACATGATTTTTGCTGTTTTCTGCAGACTGCACCACATGAAAAAAGAAAATAAGGAAGCCTGTGAAGTTTTTAAAAATACAATTCAGACTTTTAAAAGCATTATAAATTGATTTTACCTCTTCAAGTATTTTTTATCATCTTCCTTTTGATCAAGCCAGAATTTTCCTGGAAGTGACTTATTGGATAAGTAATACCTGTGTAATTATTAAAGAAACTTTTAAAACAATAATAAAGTCCTATAAATTATTATGCAATTTGTATAAAGCAGGCACTCACATATCCTGAAAATCACACTTAAATTCAAGTGAAACCAATTCTTCTCAAAAAATTTTTCAGGTGTGTAATAATTATAACAAAAATGTTTATATCTTATAGGGTTTTTATCTGGATTAAATATTACATGTGAAGTCATACATACACAGTATCTGCACAAAATGTGTACTACCTAAATGCTAGTTTCTCTTTCTTCCCTATTAGAAGTGGCTAAGAAAAGAGATATCCTCAATGTTTTATTTAAATCTTTTTTCCTAACACATATGGAGAATTAACAGATGCTGACTGGTCGTCCAGGATAATTCAGGAGTATCTGCTTTCACATTTCTGAAGGTAACAGAGAAGAGTTTAGGGTTGTTCTCTACCCTAACAAATATAACGAACGCTTGGGTCAAATCTACCTCTTAGATTGATTAAACCTAGCCTATACTGTTATATTTTTAGATTCTTCACTTAGCAAATACTGACCGTGTGTCATGTGCACAAGGCATCATGGCAGACATCAGGTGCTGAAGACAAGGACAGAAGAAAGCATTATCCTTGTTCATCCAAGAGCTCGCATAGCTTTTACTATCATTATTTTGTTCCCAAGGCTGGAAGTGAACCACCGACTACCTAAATATTCATTAATCTAGAATGACACTGTTCAACACATTGGCTAATAGCCACATGTGTAGCTACTGAATACCTGAAATGTGGTTAGCACAAACTGAGATGTACTGTTAAGTATATAAAATGCACACTGGGTTTCAAAGAGTATAAAACAAAGAATGTAAAACATCTCAATGTTTACATATTAAATGTTGAAATATATTTTAAATATACTGGGTCAAATAAAATGTTATTATAATTGATTTCCCCTGTTTTAAACATGGCTACTAGAAAACTGTAAAGGACATATGTGACTTGCACTATTTTTCTACTGAAAAGCGATGATCCAGGCTATAGCTGTAATGTTTGGGCAGAGCTGGAGAGTAAGAAAGCCTAAAAGGGGTTTACCTATGAGAATTAAAGGTACACAGACACCCTGAAAACAACACAGCAATAACTGGGAGTAAAAAGAACAGAAATTCTGGCTTAAAAAGGAGATAAAAATCCATGAAACACACAAGAGTTGAAAACAAACCACTCACTACTTTAATTAGAGTTATATTAATAATCTTTATAAATCAGAAAATCAGAAAACTTTTTATTCAATCCTTTTATTTTACATGTAAAAAAATATATGAGTTCCCCAAAATTTAAGTTGCAAATATCACAAACAGATGAAAGAAACAGGGCAAGAAGCCAGTGGCTGAACTGTGAATAAGGACCTACAACTTCTGGGAGAAAAAATATCTTCATTCTATAGTTTTGTGTTTTTTACTTAGATTGCTCCCAGTAACACCTATAAATTGGTAGAATAAGAAGTGAGAACTTTTACATATTCTAATTCTGTGTCTTTGGACGAATTAATATCCCATACAACTGAAAATGGGAGGTCTGGACTAGAAAATTTGGACTTAAACTAAGGATTCTAGCTGATTTAAAACACTCTATAGGGAATTCCCTGCTGGTCCATGGTTAGGACTTCACACTTTCCCTAAAGAGGGAATGGGTTCAATCCCTGGTCTGGGAACTAAGATCCCACATGCCATGTGGCATGGCAAAAAGATAAAAAATAAAAACAAAACAACAACAACCAAAAAATTTCTATAATTTCTGTTCAATATTAAGGTAATCGAAAGAGTTGGTTGACAACAGAAACTCAAAAGTATTGGGTTAGATCTCAGACTTAGTGGTAAAACAGAATAGGTAGGTAACATTATACCCTAGCATTATATCTAGCAACTAACAGTGGTCTCTTTTGTAAGTTTTGCATTAATGGATTTTTAACCCTGAAATCTTTACTTTCCTCATAGTCAATAAAGGATACTCTTCTTCCAACAACATTTTCTCAATGACAGCTCTGTTCTCTTCACTGATGGTGCTATCCAGAGTCCAAGGCTATTAAAAAAAAGGAAGAATAATTTTTTTTATTTACTGCTTTTTGAAACCAACTATTATTTTGTTAAATGAAAATACACAATAATATGATTACAAATAATAAAGCTACCATTTACCGAGAACACAGACATATCTTTGGACTCCTATGATAATGCTGAGACAGGCATCACTACTTCACAGATGCATTCATAGAAGCAGTAACTAACGTTTTAAGTGGGAAAGAAGAGACTTGAGCCTTAATTCCTAGGCTCTGGCTCCTACTCATGATAAAGTAATAATGGTTATCCTGCATGAGGAACAATTAAGATACTACTAAGATTTTGCTAGATACCTCACCTATTAATATTTCCAAAACTCACAATTCCTTTTTTCCCCTTAAGCCACAATCTCTCCATACTTCTTTTTAACTCTCAAAATGTAAACATTTTCAGCCAAGTTTCTTTTCCAAACTCTATTTAGACAGTTATAACTAACTACCCACTCAAAATTTCCACTTGGATACCTAACAGGCTTCTTAAAACTTGACATGTTCAAAACAAAATTTACCAAAGCATAACCTTCACCAGCTTCTCTCCTGCCTTCCCAGTTTTGTAAGCAGCATTACTAGTCACCAAGCTATTCCAGCCTGAAACCCAGGAATCATCCTGGATTCTTTCCTTTTCCTTCAATCCCCAAACCCAATAAAACAAGCATTTCTACCACCCAAACATAATTCAAATCTGTCAACTTCTGCCACAACCTGAGGCCAAGCCATCACCAAATCTTGCTTAGGTCCCTAGAAATGTTTCCTAACTAGTCTTTTTCATTTTCTTCCTGCCTCCTGCTGGTGTGACAGGGCCATCATTTGCCTCCCCAACCTGTCACCTCTCCCCCTTTCCTACTATATTCTAGATACTGGATTTCAACAACGGCCTTCGTGCTGCTGTTCTTTCTGCATATAGTAGCTTTCCTCTACTCTTCACACTCCTACTTCTACTTTCAACTTAAATGTTACCTTCTCAGTTTCCCTCACCATGTCCGTCTTGATTACGGTTGTATTCCCCAAAACCTGGCCTGGTGTCTGGCACGTACTAAGTATTCAATAGTTGTTGCTCAGTTGCTAAGTTGTGTGTGACTCTTTTGTGAACCCATGGACTGTAGCCTGCCAGGCTCCTCCGTCCATGGGCTTCCCCAAGCAAGAATACTGGAGTGGGTCACCATTTCCTCCTCCAGGGGATCTTCCTGCCCAGGGATCGAACCTGCATCTCCCACAATGGCAGCGGGTTCTTTACTGAGTCACCAGGGAAGCCCAAGGACTCGATAAATAACTGCTAAATGAAAAAATGAACCATGCAACAATCCCCATAGTTTAGATGAAGAAACTGCGGTTTATAAATCTGATAAGTGGTAGAGCACCAATTTGTGCCTAAATCTAGCTGGCTCCAAAGTTGTTTCCCAGAAGGCCATTTTTTCAGTCAAAAGAAAAAAGAATAAATTCCTTCTATTTTTAATTTAAGAAAAAGGTTTCACTATCTTACCTCTGACCACTGAGAACTAGCACCAAGTTAAAAAAAAAGAGAGAGAGATACTCTGCGCACTGAGTAATAGCTTAATATACCTGATATTTCCACAAAATACTTACAATAAGACCATTCTCAGTTCTCCATGATGAATCAAGATAATGATCTTGTAAAACTGATGCTGTATTTTCATCACTTCTGTAATAATTGAGAAAATAGGTATGAAAGTGAAATTATACCAGTTAATGAATATAATTTACACAGCACAGTGACTGACAGGTTTTGTACGTTAAACAAATATTTAGTTCCTTTCTCCATCCTATTTCAACTGCCAAATATCAAGTTTGTTTACTTCTGTTTCCCAAGAATAAACAACTCCATGAGGAAAAAACTACCTCCAAACAGCAACCACACACAACATATTCTGTGGCTATGAACCAACATTTCAGATTTCTTTTGATGAATATGCACATCTATACAGGAATTCAACTTTATGACTCTCCTGGTTATATCTAAAGCATAAAAGCCACCCATTAACAGTACCATTCTCAAAATGGAAGAAAAAGCAAGACGAAATAGAAGAAACAAAAGAAAATACTTGAAGGAGGACAGTACAGTGAAGAGACCTAAGAAACCTGTTGTTTTAACTCACATAACAAAAATTAACTTGAGTCATCTGGGGGCTTTTCTATGTCCATGAGGGATTCAACTTTGTTAATTCTCAGCCTTTTAACTAATTAGAACTCTCTAAAGTCACACTTAAGAGAGTCATAGTTACTTCCACTGTTTAGATGGGGAAACAATGGAAACAGTTAGAGACTTAATTTCGGGGGGCTCCAAAATCACTGCAGATTGTGACTGCAGCCATGAAATTAAAAGATCTTGCTCCTTGGAAGAAAAGCTATGACCAACCTAGACAGCATATTAAAAAGCAGAGACATTACTTTGCCAACAAAGGTCTGTCTAGTCAAAGCTATCGTTTTTCCAGTAGTCATGTATGGATGTGAGATTGGACTGTAAAGAAAGCATAGCGCCAAAGAATTGATGCTTTTGAACTGCAGTACTGGAAAAAACTCTTCAGAGTCCCTTGGACTGCAAGGAAATCCAACCAGTCCATCCTAAAGAAATCAGTCCTGAATATTCATTGGAAGGACGGATGCTGAAGCTGAAGCTCCAATACTTTGGCCACCTGATGCGAAGAGCTGACTCACTGGAAAAGACCCTGATGCTGGGAAAGACTGAAGGCAGGGGAAGCGGATGACAGAGGATGAGATGGTTGGATGGCATCACTGACTTGATGGACATGAGTTTGAGTAAGCTCTGGGAGTTGGTGACAGGGAATCCTGGCCTGCTACAGTCCATGGGGTCACAAAGAGTCAGATTCGACTGAGCGACTGAACTGAACTGAAAGTCACATTGTTCACTTCATATGAATAGTTAAGTTTGAGGAGGCCCAATCTGTGATATAATTAAATTTAAAATTTGCTTCTATATGTTTTGAAGTTATAAAAGTTTCCTAGTTAGTGACTTTTCCCAGTCTATACTTAGAAACTGCTATACCTCTTAGAAACTGCTATAATATAAAGTTTATTGTCTGTCTCATCCAATAAGAATGTGAGTTCCATAAAAGCAAGGACTTAGCTTGCGTGAGTGCTATAAACCCAGAGCTAGGCATATAAATGCTAATCAATATTTGTTGAATGACTGAATGAACAGGTAGGTGGGGTATGGATCACACAGGTCTCTAGGGAGTTGGGAGTACCATCATCAGATCTGGATGTAAGAAAAGACTACTCTAACTTCAGAAAAGACTAGAAGAGGGTCAAAGAGACAAGAAGCAGTTAAGAGGGAGTGATTACATAGATACTAGAGAGAAGTGACAGTAACTTAGACCTAAAGCAGAAGCAATGTGAACAGGAAGAAGTGAACACATCTGAGAGGATACTCAGAATCTACAGACTCTCTAATAGGAGAGAGGTAAGGAAAAAGGTTAAAATCTAGGTCTCTTCCCTGCATGAGTGGGTGGATGGTGCCATTTATTGAACTAGGGAACTTGAGGAAGCAGGTTGGGTAAGGAAAGCTTCTATAAAGTGAGATTGAGGAGCTTGTGGCTCACCCAAGGGCAAATAGATTCAGGAAAATGGATAAATGGATCTGAAGATCATGAGAAAGATTTGAGTTGGTGACAGATTTGGGCAATATCAGCCTGTTATTAGATGGAATTTAAGATTAAATGTCATCTGTGTGGGTCAAAATTGGTGGAACATTGGGAAAATTTCATATGGTCCAACTCAACAGAAATTTAAGCCTTGAGAGATGGACTGTATGGTTAGTTAAGAAGTCTTATGACAAAAATTCCTTGGAAATACTATGATTTAAAGAACAAGCAGAAGAAACAGAGGATGAGAAAGAATGGTAGAAGGGAAACAAAACACCTCAACACATCTTCTAACCTTGGTAACCAGCACTTAGCAAGGACTTAAAAGTGTGTTCAATTAACCCTCAAGATGTCATGATCAGCTATAAATGAACAATTCAGAGGGGCATCTAAGTGTTTACTCACACCAAATTCCACATGATTAGAGTACCAACACTAGGGAACAACTGTCACTAGACTGTAATGTTCATGACGCTCTATAGAATTGTGTGAGACAATGACGATGACCATCAGGAACCAACAACCAGTTACTGGGTTCATGAGACTAATGTGACTGTAAGTGCCATCAGCAGACTTTGGGCTCAAACAGAACAATAAGAAAAGGAAAGAAAAAAGAAAAAGAGAAATAAAACATTATCATAAAAATAAAGAAAAACCCATGGAGAAAGGGGAAGAGTCAGTGCTCTCAGATAATCTTTAGTGTTTCCAAGGGCAGCTCATCTCCCCTGAACTTCAGATAAGAATCCCTCACACCTATTTCATACACTTATTGTGGAAAGTAAATCAAACCACGCATGCAGAAGCACTCGGTCAAGATTAACTTGATCTACACAAATGTGAAAGACTGTTATCAAAGGCCTTCTCTTCATTTGTATAGACTTGTACTGTTTTGTCTAAACAGTTGAAGGAGACTTAGTTACTTCTCATTTTTATAGTGTTTTAAGTTCAGGAAAACTTTAAACGGCTCTGTTTCAGTCCCTCATGGACAGGGTTGGTACTCTTCTTCACAATTTACAAAGGTGCTATTATTAGGCTGGATCATGTGAAATTGCTATTTTATAGGTCAAAAATGGTCTAAGCCTCACAATTTTACCTGGCTCAATGTAGAGACTTCTAATGAACTTGTTCATAGTTATAAACAACACAGCTGGCTGAGTTGAGAACTGAGGTCTTCTGACCCTGACCAGTCTAAGCCTCTTCTATTACTAAAAGAGAATTCTGAAAGCACATCTTTAAAACCGCATGTATCAATTTCTTTCTCTGCAAGCAAGGAGTCAAACAGCTAGATATCTCAAGCTGGAGGCTGCTTTTTAAAAGTCACACTGGCCTGCTCTGCAGGAACTGGTACTAAATGGTGACCTCTCACTGGGTCCTCAAAATACTATCCGTGGTGGGAAGGTAAAGAACACAACACTTACAGAGCACCTCTCTTATACTAGAGCACATCCCCAAATCATTTCATTTGATCTTCACAACAACCGTATGAAGTACATAACATGACAGTCAGCTTACACATGAGTTGTCTGAGGCCCAAAGTCACACTGCTAGTAACTGCTGCTGCTGCTAAGTCACTTCAGTCGTGTCCGACTCTGTGTGACCCCATAGACGGCAGTCCACCAGGCTCCCCCCGTCCCTGGGATTCTCCAGGCAAGAACACTGGAGTGGGTTGCCATTTCCTTCTCCAACGTATGAAGGTGAAAAGTGAAAGGGAAGTCGCTCAGTCGTGTCCGACTCTTCGCGACCCCATGGACTGCAGCCTACCAGGCTCCTCCGTTCATGGGATTTTCCAGGCAAGAGTACTGGAGTGGGGTGCCATCCAGCTGGGTCAAAACACAGCTGTCAAACTCTTAAGTCCCACCCCTTTCTTTTAGATCACGCTGCATGTCGGGAAGTTTTTCATAACTACCCCTACGTGGAAGAGGAAACCAGAGGCTAGTAGGGATAAAACGACACGCCCAAGGTCACACGGCCTGCAAGCGAGGGAACAAGAATTCCTAAGTTGGGTTCTGTCCAGGGACTGCCCCTGTTCTAATTATTTTTGGGGCGGTGGCAAGGAGGCGGGTTCTGGAGTGGCAGTAAGGGAAGAAGCAATCTAATTGCTTAAGAGTATGCAATGTGCTAGGCGCGGTCAGCGCCCTCACAGGATCCCGGTAAATGGGCGTCCCACGCTAGTCTACGGTACCCGCCCTCTGGGCTCAGGAGGAGCCAACAGACGGGATGGGCGAGACGCGCCTCTCAGGCCGGCAGGAGACCCTGGCCCAGGGGATGGTTTTCCACTCCCCCGACCCTTGCCGGAACCGCGGCCTTTAGAGGGTACCTCCTCACGGCCGTGCCCCTCCTCGTCTCTGCAAGCCCAGTCTCAACTGCTCACCCAGACTGTGCCGCCGCTGGCACTAGGTCCCCTTCGATATCCACATCTGCCTCTTCAGCCGCCATGATGGGACCTGACCCCAGCCGTCCTCCCGAGAGATCCCGCGAGAAGTGGAGGGCCTGAAGGCGGGGCCATGTACGTCATGGGGCGGAGTCGACGGCTCGGCCAGTTCTTTCCAGGCTGGGGAAGCGGGGTTTCAGAGAAAAGATACTAAGGAGTTCTGGGGTTCTGGGGTTTTGTTGAGCAGCTCGGTGCTAAAGAATCCGGTTGCGATAGGCCAGTTCGATCCCTACATTGGATCCTCTGGAGTAGGAAATGGCAACCCACTTCCGTATTCTTGCTGAGAAATCCCGAAATAGGCACAACGTAAAGACTAAGCTTCAACAAAAGCCTTGGCAAGCAGCGCAGGCTTGGGTTTTGAAGAGACTGTGCTCTTGCATAAATTCTTTGGCGCCTCACTTCTCTGATTTGTAAAATGGGGATAATAATAATAATCTGCTGCTGCTTAGTCCCTCAGTTATGTCCCACTCTTTGCGACCCCATGGACACAGCCTGGTGGGCTACAGTCCATGAGAATTCTCCAGACAAGAATACTGGAGTGGGTTGCCCTGTCCTTCTCCAGGGGATCTTTACCGTCTGAGCCACCAGAGAAGAGCTAAAATTTTTATCTAGAGTGCTGCAAATATCAGATTAGACCTACTTTGAACTGTGAAGGTGGCAACAGTGATCCTTACCTGCTGGTTTTCTTTCCTTTCCTTTTTTTATTTTTTAAGGAATTATTCAGTACTTATTGAAGTGCTGAACATCTGTTTTATCAAAAAAATTAAGGGTATAACTTATGATTACATATTTTATTTTGTAGAGATCTTTACAATTAATTAAAATATCATTCTCATGACCACTAATTTTCACAATTGCACAGTGAATTAATCCGGACTGATATTATCAGTCACAGTTCTACAGATGAGGAAACTGAGGCTCTGAAAACTGAAATAACTAATGGAAAGGAAAGATAGCTGGTCAAAGACAGCTGGGACCAGAATCTAGGCCTTTTGACTCTTTACTGAGTGCTTACCCTCTACACATCATGTAGTTGGGAACTGTGAAAGACAAATGCCATTTCTCCCAAATAATTTATGGTTTCTCAAGAAATTAGATGTTGGCCTTATGGATTATTCTCCCTTGGATCACTTCTGTTATTGTAGCTGTTCATTCACTTGTCTGCCTCCACTGTTGGTTGATGAATTCACTAAGAATAAGCATTGTATCTGCTAGTCTTTTCACTAGTCCTTATACTATCATCATTCAGCAAAGTGTCTGACACACAGAAGGTGCTTGGTAAATATTATACTGATGAATGAGTCAATCAATTCATGGAATGAGTCCTCTTCTGACACTGTTGTGAGTTTTTTCCATCTCATTTTTGTTTATGCTCAAGCCATAGATGAGCTGTATTATGAATGTGATGGCAGAAGATGGAGGGAAAGTTTATCACAGAGGAAGATCCGGTGTCCAGTGCTCAGAAACTGTATAGTGCCCCATCCTTAGGTCAACCTGCAGATGCTTTGTTGTTGTTGTTGTTGTTGTTGTTCAGTCGCTCAGACATGTCCAACTTTTTGTGACCTCATGGAATTTTGCATGCCAGGCTTCCCTGTCCTTCACCACATCCTGGAGCTTGCGTAAACTCATGTCCATTGAGTTAGTGATGCCATCCAACCATCTTGTCCTCTGTTGTCCCCTTCTCCTCCTGCTTTCAATCTTTCCCGTCATCAGGGTCTTTTCTAGTGAGTTGACTCTTCACTTCAGGTGGCCAAAGTATTGGAGCTTCAGCTTCAGCATCAGTCCTTCCTATGAATATTCAGGGTTGATTTCCTTTAGGATTGACTGGATTGATCTCCTTGCAGTCCAAGGGACTCTCAAGAGTCTTCTCCAATACCACAGTTCAAAAGCATCAATTTTTCGGCGCTCAGCCTTCTATGTTCAACTTTCACATCCATACATGACTACTGGAAAAACCACAGCTTTGACTAGATGGACCTTTGTCAGCAAAATAATGTCTCTGCTTTTTAATATGCTGTCTAGATTTGTCATGGCTTTTCTTCCAAAGAGCAAGCGTCTTTTAATTTCATGGCTGCTGTCACCATCTGCAGTGACTTTGGAGCCCAAGAAAATAAACTCTCTCACTGTTTCCATTATTTCCCCATCTATTTGCTATGAAGTGATGGAACCAGATGCCATGATCATCGTTTTTTGAATGTTGAGTTTTAGGCCAGCTTTTTCCACTCTCCTCTTTCACCTTCATCAGGAGGTTCTTTAGTTCCTCTTTGCTTTCTGCCATAAGGGTGGTGTCACGTGCATGTGAGGATGCTTTACCTGTTGCCAAAGGACTTATCCAATGACCAGTTCTAGTGGTAGCTGGCTTGCTTGTAACAGAGTAGGCATTCTGAGGTATTTCTTGGATGTGATTTACAGTAAGATAGAAAGATGGGCATACCCAGATAATCAAAAGAATATAGATGCCTTTTATTGACCTTTACATAGCAGGCCAGATGGGAACTTTGGACACCCGTGATATCAAATGACACTAGACCATGACAGAGAACACCATGAGAACAGCATCTCTTGCACCAAGGAACTGAAGGCTTTCCGGCCCAGTGCCACCATAAGTAGGCATTAAAATATATGTGGAAAGAAGGAAAGGAAGTCCTGCACAGAACTCAAGTATGCCCCCAAGGCCTCTAGATGTAAAGGCCTCTTAAATAGGGGGACTAGCCTGAAGCCTCCCCACACATAACCCACACCATGCTCCTGCTTTGCTGACTTAGGTGAAACAGGCTCTGTGAAGCTTTAGCCCAACCCCAAAGAATCCACCTGCAATTCAGGAGCTGCAGGAGACACGAGTTTGGTCCATGTGTCCAGAAGATCCCCTGGAGAAGGGCATGGCAACCCACTCCAGTATGCCTGGCTCTAGGTGAGTGATCACACCGCCATGATTATCTGGGTCGTGAAGAAATTTTTTGTACAGTTCTTCTGTGTATTCTTGCCACCTCTTCTTAATATCTTCTGCTTCTGTTAGGTCCATACCATTTCTGTCCTTTATTGAGCCCATTTTGCATGAAATGTTCTCTTGGTATCTCTAATTTTCTTGAAGAGATCTCTAGTCTTTCCCATTCTGTTATTTTCCTCTATTTCTTTGCATTGATTGCTGATTTCTTTGCATTATCTCTCCTTGCTATTCTTTGGAACTCTGCATTCAGATGCTTATATCTTTCCTTTTCTCCTTTGCTTTTCGCTTCTCTTCTTTCCACAGCTATTTGTAAGGCCTCCTCAAATAGCCACTTTGCTTTTTTGCATTTCTTTTTCTTGGGGATGGTCTTGATTCCTGTCTCCTGTACAATGTCACGAACCTCTATCCGTAGTTCATTAGGCACTCTGTCTATCAGATCTAGTACCTTAAATCTATTTCTCACTTCCACTGTATAGTCATAAGGGATTTGATTTAGGTCATACCTGAATGGTCTAGTTGTTTTCTCCACTTTCTTCAACTTCAGTCTACTAGATATCAAACAGGTAACAATTAAACATTACAAAATAAAAGATTAGTGAACTTGAGCATATAATCAAAGAACTATCCAAAATGAAACATACAGAGAAATGAAAACACTTTTAAATAAGCAGAAAATTCAGTGAGCTGTAGGATAACGTCATGCTCAGTTGGGGGCTCTGAAAAATGGATGGTAGGGATCAGGAAAAGTATTTGAAGGAAAAAAGGAAAATTTTTCCAAATTTCAGGAAAACAATAAACTCACATATCCAAGAAAATCAAAGAATTCTAGGCGTTAGAAAACATAAAGAAACTATACTAAGGCCCATTGTAATCAAATTTCTCAAAACCAGTGATAGAAAAGCAAGCTTTTCAGACAATCTAGGCACATTCCCTACAAAGGAAAAAACATAAGAATGACAATAAATTTCTTGTCAGAAACAATGGAAGCAGGAAGACAGTAAGCCAACATTTTAAAATTACTGAAAGGAAAAAGGCAGCTTAGAGAACTGTATATCTAGTATAAATATCTTTCAAAAATGAAGGCAATGTTAAGCCTTTTCGAGATACGAAATCTGAAAGAACACATCATCAACCTATCTACTACAAAAAAATGTTAAAGAAAGAAATTATAGAAAGAAATGAAATGATATGGCAGAAAGAAATGATAGATGGAAATCTGAATCCCTGTAAAAGAAGGCAGAGTACAGGGATGGTAATGACATGGTAAATGTATAAGATTTGTTTTCTTAGTATTGAAACCATTAAGTGTCATTTCAGGGCTCTCTGAAGAACTCTGATACTATAGTCTTTATATCTCAGCACAGAGAAGAATTCAGTGAGAGCAAAGTGGTAGATAAAAAGTGAGGCTTACACATGAGTGGCTAGAAATGCCACACCCTGAGAACTTACTGGGCAACAGTTTTACAATCAAAGAAAAAGTAAAAATAGGCAGAGGACCTTCTTTGTCTTTCTTCACTTTTTTATCTTCCTTGGGGGCTCCAAAATCATTGCAGATGGTGACTGTAGCCATGAAATTAAAAGACGCTTACTCCTTGGAAGAAAAGTTATGACCAACTTAGACAGCATATTAAAAAGCAGAGACATTACTTTGCCAGCAAAGGTCCATCTAGTCAAGGCTATGGTTTTTCCAATGGTCATGTATGGAGGTGAGAGCTGGACTATAAAGAAAGTTGAGCGTCAAATTGATGCTTTAGAACTGTGGTATCAGAGAAGACTCTTGAGAGTCCCTTGGACTGCAAGGAGATTCAACCAGTCCATGCTAAAGGATATCAACCCAGAATATTCATTGGAAGGAGTGATGTTGAAGCTGAAACTCCAACGCTTTGGCCACCTGATGCAAAGAACTGACTCATTTGAAAAGACCCTGATGCAGGAAAGATTGAAGGTGGGAGGAGAAGGGGACAACAGAGGATGAGATGGTTGGATGGCATCACCAACTCAATGGACATGAGTTTGAGTAAACTTCAGGAGTTGGTGATGGACAGGGAGGCCTGGCATGCTGCAGTCCATGGGGTCGCAAAGAGTTGGACACGACTGAGCGACTGAACTGAACTGAATGTTTTCATCATCAGCTCCTCTTCCAGGTTGAAAAAGGGAGTTTTCTTGTCCCTTTGTGGTCAAGCTAGGTTCAAAAATTACTGTTTTTTAGCTGTGTGGAGAGCATGTTCTAGAAATCATTAATGTACTGAGCTCACTGGACAGGATGGGGGTCTCATGCATCCATTGTTTTATTGTTTGGGGGCATGTCCTGTGCTTCTGTTGCAAGGATTTGTTGCTACGCAAGCCTGCTTGCTTTTGTGGTTAAGCAAATCTGCTTTCTTGAGTAATTATTAACTTACAGGGATCTCCTGTATTTTTCTACTTATAATCCCCTAGTGGGATTAACTATTTAATTGTCTCTTTTGTCCCTTCGATCTGTTCCTATCAGTATTTAAATCTCTTTAAATGAGAATTGACTGTTTAAACAAAAGTAATTACAATGTAATGTGAGATTAACAGCATATATATGAGTGAAATATATGAGAACAATAATATAAAGTCTCGAAAGGGAGGGATACAAGTGCAGGCATACCTCAAAGATACTGCATGCTCTGTACCAGACCACCACAATAAAGAGAATATTACATGAAGCAAGTACAAAAATGTTTTGGTTTTCCAGTGTACAAAAGTTATGTTTATACCATATGGTAGCCTATTAAGTGTGCAATAGCTTTATGTCTAAAACTACATAATTTAAAAAATACCAAAAAAAACCCCTATTACAATAGTAACATCAAAAATCACTGATCACATATCACTATAATAAATATATAGTACTTGAAAGTTTGAAATATTGTGAGAATTATCAAAATGTGACAGAGAGAAATGAAGTGAGTAAATGTTATTGGAAAAATGGTACAGATAGATTTGCTTGACACAGCCTTGACCCAAACCCTCAATTTGTAAAAAACACAGTGCCTGCGAAGTACAAATGAAAGAAGTCTGTCTGTATATTTTTGTGAAGTTATTATATAAAGTGATATAATATCACTTGAATATTTCATCATTGTTACATATTAAGGTTGTATAGCATAAACCCTAAAATAATCACTACAATAACAAAACAAAGTTTGAACCTTAACAATGAGAATTTATTTGTTATTTGTATCATTTTTTTAAGCAATAAAAGGCAAAGGTGTACAGGCATTTGTTTTCTGTTGGGTAAATGGTCACACAAGGCCATGACTAATAGTACAGAACCATTACATTGAAAACATAGTTAACTCTCCTCTCAGATAGCAGCCTTCAGATTTTGTGAATGATCTTCGCATAGAAACAAGAGATTGGATTGATTATGCTGATGTGAGATTTATAGACGTGCAGCAGTCTATAAATTGCTCAATGGAAGGAACAATAACCCAGACTGGTGGCCACATCAATCTTGCAAGCCTTCCTAGTAGTGTGAGTCAGCTTCTCGGGTCTGACCACTCTGCATATTGAGAAGATAAGTCAGACATTGAAGTTGGCCCAAGGAAGCCTTGACAGGTAAAACTGTCCCAAGCAACCTTCCCACTGTCACACCTCTTTGCATCACTTTTTACTAATTTCATACAAAGAACACACTCTGGGGGAATACCCTGGTGGCCCAGTGGTTAGGACTCTGCTCTTTCACTGCGGAGGGTCTAGGTTTGATCCTTGGTCAGGGAATTAATGTCCTAGAGGCCTCATAGCATGCCCCCCCCCAAAAAAAAAGAGAGAGAAAACAGCATGGGATGAAATGATCAAATATAACTGAGATATCTCTACATTTTCATAGTATGTAAAAGACAAGCTTTCAAGTAATCATATTTAGATTTTTCCCATTAAAATGAACTCATATTTATTCCTGGTCCCTTTAAAATTTAATTATTTGTTTAAAAATATGTTAAATGAATATAGGAAAGAACATTTTAATTTATCACGACTCTCTGCTTTCCTATAAACTGAATGAATGTCAAAGTAATTTTAGATGGGGAAAGGGAGGAAGATGAGTTGCAGACAGAGAGTGAAGCAAAGCTAACATGACAACCTATTAAACCCCTAAGAGTGTGTAAGGCAAGATCATTTTTAGACCTCATAGGAATCCTGCAAAATAAGTATGATCACTTTCACTTTAGAGGTGAGGAAACCGAGATTCAGATACAGTTACATAGCTGAGTACCAGAGCTGGGATTCCAAGCCAAGTCTTTCTCACTCTACACTTACTTTGTTATATTCCCATTTGTAACAGAAAGAATAGGGTATTTTGCAATATTATGTGAATTGATACTTTGCTCATTTGGTTTAAGAATAAATCACAATCAGGTTCTTCTTTTAGGTGTTTTGGCCTAGAAATAAGTAGAAAGTGTATTCTGAAGGCTGGAAACCTGTCTTGGGTTTACAAATTTTCTGTCCCCCATTAATACACTCTAGTCCCTTTGTTGATCCTAAAACAGAATTACAGAAGGTACCATACCTGTAAATCCTCCTGAACATTCAGTTAATGAAGTGTCTGTCTCATATCTCTGCTACATTGTGTTTGAGTCCATTGGAGAGGCAGCTTATTCATTTCCTTTTCCCTCATTTCTGGTGAAAAAAGATCACTGCACTTTTTATTGAAACAGCAGAGTATAATGGCAATATTAATCCACTAAAAAAGCTGGCATGTTAATATCCATGCTAATTAGCTCAGATTTGTAAAGTGCTTTAAAAGCGGGAAGTGTCATACAACTGTTCACTAATGTTATTATTACATTATGATCCAAACTGTCAGCTAAATGATTGCCATGGATTCAAAAGAGCTCTCATTTTAAAAATAAAATGGGCAGTTAGTGGGGAGGAAAACCACTTTATCTAAATAGAGGTGAGATAATAGATGAATGCAGACATAGAATTATAGGCTACACTTGGCAAGCATTAGATATGGCTTGAATTATTCCAGGAAAGCAGGCTGCATTTTATTTTATTTCCCCTCCCCAATTCCCTGAAATCACATAAGGTAGCTACTGAAAAAGCTGTTCCCAATATGTTGTAAGGAAAGTCTGCCAATGCACTTCTTACACTTTAATTACAGCAGTGTTACATCCATCTGACATTATTCGGAAGGAAAAGAAAAGATGCCAGCACTAATGAGCTCCTACTGTGTGCCAGGCATTTTACATGCGTTCTTCCTTCACAGCCCTTTGAGGTAAGGAAATGGTTATTTCCATTTACAGATGTGGTAACTAAGGTTTAAAATAATGAAGCAATTTATCCAGGAAATATAGCTTATCATCTTTTCATTGTATCATGCTATCTCAAAATGTTAGTTGCTGAGTCGTGACAAACTCTTTGCGACCTCATGGACTGAAGCCCATCAGGCTCCTCTGTCCAAGGGATTTCCTGAACAAGGATACTGGAGTGGGTGGCCTTTTCCTCCTCCAGGGGATCTTTCTGACCCAGGGATCGAACACAGGTCTCCTGCATTGCAGGCAGATTCTTTATCATCTGGGCCACCAAGGAAGCTATCTCAGGTTCGGTACTAATAGCATCATTCAGAACTGCATCTTTTCTTCTCAACAGTCCCCTGTGGAAAAACTATGCCTTTTTCTCAGCAACTCCAGTGTGGCTGGCCAGGCTTGGGTCACATGCCATTCCAGAAGCCAGATAGACTCAGTTTCACCAGCCTCACATGGAATAGGAGAAATGGTGGCTCCCCAACCAAAATAAGGGTCCCATATCCAGAGAGAGGAGAAGTGGATGCTGGGTAGGTAAAACAGCATATGCCCTCTGTCCGTTCCATGGTGCACTTCCCCTCTGTTTCCTCCAGCCTTTGATACAATCTGGGAACCACTGCAGGCAAATGATTCAGCCTCTCCAGACTCCTGCTTCTTCATTTGTAAAATGACCTATGAAATAATCTCTTATAGGATAACATTCTTTGATCATGTTCTTACTCATCTCACAGACATTTATTAAACATTGTCATGGGCAGTGTTAGAGTTCATATAGGTTTATACATAGTTCACTGGACCACTGACAAAACATGACCTCCATCTCTTAAAATCTGCATCTCTTGCCCCATTCCCAGCCCATCCACATTCTCAGGGGCACTCTGCTTCTCTCCCTCCTTCCCTTGCTTCACCACTCCCTCTGAAGGGGCTGGCCCTGCCTGAACTCTGGCCTTTTGTTGCCCTTTTGAAGCTCTGGCTTGGAATTGTCAGATCTGATTTTTCTTTTAAGACCAGCCAGAAATCAAGATTAATTTGTGAAAAGCAATTCAGGTTTTGTTTTGTTTTGTTTTTTTCAAAGAAAGAAAAAAACCCAACACTGTTGAACCAAACAAACACTTGGGTGGGCTACATCTGACCTGCAGTCTGTGATCATTGCCCTAAATCCTTCTCTCACACAACATTATGAGGCTTCAGTGTTCTTTCTCTTTTCTTCACATTTGCTGGTCCTGCTATTAAAATCTTCTTAAGGGAAGGGAAAATGCTTCTGGTCTTCTTCTCCCTGACATCTAGCACAATGCCTGTACGTAGCAAGCACTTAAAAATTGTTGAATGGCTGGATGAATTAAGTGGAAAGAATAAGGCCAGAGTTTTGTTTTAATTGGAAACAAAAAACTTTGTAAACACATAATCAATGGATATTTTAAATGAGAAATACATATAGTAATTGAATTATGATCCTGACCAAAAGTACAAAACCCAATCGAGAAGGGGAAAATTATAAGCCTAAACAGATTCCCAAAGTCCCTTTTCATTACTGAGGGAGAGATACACGAAGTTCTACAGTCTGCCTATTTATTTATAGTCTATACTTTTAGGGGGAAATGAGGGAGGCAGAAGATAAACTGAGGAAAATAGTTTACCCTGCGTTGATCCTAAAGGACTGTTGAAGATCAACATCCACACTGACTGTCATTTCTATAACTCACGTGTGGTAGAATTCCTGTGCACAAAGTCCAGTCCAATGTCCTTCCCTTAATCATCATGGTAGCTCCATTTCTATGTGAAAAGTCAGCTTTAGTGTTGTCTCCTCACTTAACATCTTCCTGACCACTCATATACAAACATCCCCTTCTCTGCAACCCTACAGCCAATGTGCATACTTGTGTCAGGGTGCCATCTCTCTGGCCTGGGATTGTCTGTGACTGTACCTGTGTCCACAGTAGCCTGGGACCTTTTTTTAGGATAGGGATCATGTCTAGGTTATCCATGCCTAGCACTTAGTGAGTGTACAGTCAAAGTTTGGAGAATTTCATCAATGACTTTTTTTCTGCATAAGGAAGCATATTATCTCCAGAACTTCAAGATATTCAGTTCAAGCCAATAAAGTGTTTATTGAGCACCTATCATACGTCTGGCACTGTTCAGACTGCTTGGGATATGACAATGAGTAACAAAGACAAAGTTCCCTATCTTGGGGGAACTCACATCCTAGCAGAGAGGGAAAGGAAATAAACAATAAACAATTAATTGTATATTTGTTAGATGTGATTGAATGCTATGAAAAAAGGAAAAATGGAGAGCAGGATAAGAGGCTCAAAAGTTCAGAGTGGCAGAGTACGGCAGGATTAGAGGGGGCTGTGGGTAGGCTTTATTAGAAAGGTGGCGTTTGAGCAGAGTCTTGCAAAGCTGAGGGAGGTGCCCCCTTGATGTCAGGAGAAAGGCTTCAGGTGAAAGAAAAAACCAGTGCAAAGGCTCCAGGTGGGAGTGTGCCTCGTAGAGGCCAGCATGCAGGAAACTGAGCAAACGGGAGAGTATTTGGAGAAGCCAAACTAGAAATATGACCACGTTTTGTAGAGTTTTAGGTGTCATTATAAGAGCATTAGTTCTTATGCTTAGTGAATCTGGGAGTCATGGCAGCGAGCTAATGAGATTAAAGCTAGATTTCAGCAGGATGAATTCACTGAAATTTATTAAAGGTTATTTATTGAGTGGTTGAAAATGTGTTTTATTTCTTAAGAATCATATGACACATGTCATATTTCTTCAGAAAAAAAAAATCCCATGAAATGTAACGGATACTTCTGTCAAAATGATTCCTTTTCCCAGGATCATGTGTCATCAGTTTTGCCTCTGCTGACTTTGTTTTCAGTCCACCTGACTTTTTTCCCACTACATCATAACGTCTTTTCTGAGCAGTCATGTCAACTGCTTGAGAGACCAACCACCATAAAAAATCCCATTAATTTCAAATGTGTGTTTTACATCACTCGTTATTGGAGAAATACAAATCAAAACCACAATGAGCTATCATCTCACACTGGTCAGAATGGCCATGATAAAAAGTCTACAAACAATAAATGCTGGCGAGGGTGTGGAGAAAAGGGAACCCTCTTACACTGTTGGTGGGAATGCAAATTGGTACAGGCACTATGGAGAACAGTGTGGAGATTCCTTTAAAAGCTGGGAATAGAATTGCCATACAACCCAGCAATGCCATTGCTGGGCATATTCCCTGAGGAAACCAGAACTGAAAGAGACACATATATCCCAAATTTCATTGCAGCACTGTTTTCAATAGCTAGGTCATGGAAGCAACCTAAATGTTCACTGGCAGAAGAATGGATAAGGAAGCTGTGGTACATATACATAATGGACTATTACTCACCTATAAAAAAGGAATGCATGTGGGTCAGTTCTGATGAGGTGGATGAAACTGAAGCTTAGTTATTATACAGAGTGAAGTAAGTCAGAAAGAGAAAGACAAATACTGTATATTAACGCATATATATGGAATTTAGAAAGATGGCACCGATGATCCTACATGCAAGGCAGCAAAGGAGACATAGACATAAAGAACAGACTTTCGGACTCAGTGGGAGAAGGTAAGGGTGGGATGATTTAAAAGAATAGCACTGAAACATGTACATTATCATGTGTAAAATAGATGAACAATGCAAGTTCGATGCATGAAGCAGGACACCCAGAGCTGGTGCTCTGGGACAACCCAGAGGAATGGGATGGGAAGGGGGTTCAGGATGGGGGGGGACATGTGTATACCTGTGGCCGATTCATGTTGATGTATGGCAAACACCACCACAATATTGTAAAGTAATTATCCTCCAATTAAAATAAGTTAACTAATTAAAAAATAAAAGAAAACGTGTGCTTTAAACTCATAGAAGAGATCAGATTCATGGTTACCAGAGGCAGGGAGGTGGTGAGGGAGCGGGGGATTTGAATAAAGATAGTGAAGAGGTATAAACTTGCATTATAAGATGAATAGTACTAGGGATGTAATGGACAACATGACACGTATAAGTAACACTCCTGTGTTAATGTTCTGTCAATATATAAAAGTTAAGAGAGTAAATCCTGTGAGTTCTCATCACAAGGAAACATTTTTCATGTCTTTTTCTAATTTTGTATCTATATGAGATGATGGTTGTTCTCTAAACTTACTCTGGTAATTTTATGATGTATGTGAGTCAAATCTTGAGTAGGAAATGACAACCTTGTCCAATATTCTTGCCTGAAAGATCACATGGACAGAGGAGCCTGGCTGGCTACAGTCTATAGGGATGCAAAGAGAGACAAGACTGAGTGACTATGTATACGAGTCAAATCATGAAGTTATACATCTTTAACAGGGTTGTATGTCAATTATATCTCAATAAAACTAGAAGATAAAATACCCAAGAGAAAAAAATTTAAGTAAAACAAAATAACATGTGTGCTTTGACTCAATCAGGGGCAGAGGGCTAAGTCTATATGGTTTATGCTGGTTACCGTCTGTATTCATCTTGTCAGCATAAGAAGTTCATACCCAATATAGAAACTGTTCATTAGAAAATAACAGAACAAATGCCACGAGACAGAGGCCTGTGCCTGGTACTCTGGAAGTCTGATGGGGAAAGACAAATTCTGTACATGTTGGGAAAGCAAGACCTGTTCTTCATGGCCTCATTCTCTTTGCCCACCTTTTTCTCCAGCTGTTGCCAAGGTAACGAGCATCATTCAGGTATAATCTGATAGCACTACAGATTATTTAGTATCTCATTTTCTGTACCAGGACTTCTCTGATGCATGCACAGTCTGAGAAAGCAAGGATGTTAACATCCTATAAGGATGGGGAACAGGATTTGATGCCCCTCTGTTCCATCCCACAAGTAATAATTCTGAAGTATATCCTGCGCAGATTCTCAAATGATCCCTGCAGGATGGAGCCCAACTTGCCCACAGAAAGGATCAAAGCAATAACAAACTTTTCTACTATCTTTGACTTCTTCATCATTAAACTCTTTCCAGTCTTCATTTATAACCTTTGGCGCTCGGTTAAATTACCCTTTTTAAGTTCTGGTCTCATGTCTTTTTTTCCTGGAGAAGTCCAGGCTAAGCACTGTTAGACCTGGGTTTTGAAAGTCGAGCATGAGTTTTCCAAGTAGAGAGACAGGGAGAGTGTATTGCAGGCAAAAGGAAAAAGCAGGAGCAAAGACAAGAAGGCACAAACAGGGCAAGGCACATCTGGGGATTTGCAATAACCTGCTGTGGCTGAAGCCCTGGGTGTATGCAGGGCATGAGGGAGAGGAAATTACCAATTAGAAGGTTTGTTGATTGAGATATACGTATCAGATATACTCAGCTGAGAATACTGAAAACATGTCCTCCCCAGAAAAGTTTTATTTGTTGTTCCTTTTTTATCATAAGCACCTACATTGCACTTCATCTCTGGGAAACCATGCTGAAAGTTGAAGACAAAACTGAATATGTGGATGGAAGACCAAATTCTGGAAAATAAAACTGTTCTTAGTGTGAATATTATCTACAGGTGTGTAAAGCAATTTACAACCATCTTATTGAGAACAAAAGAGGGGATCCTGAAAAATGTCAGGGAGATAAAGTAAATGGAAATGAATTGTGTATATACATTATTATTAATTAGTAAATAGTGAATTTTCATTGCTTTATTATTATGAACAAAAATGATTTACAAGTGCTTTTGTGTAATTATTCCTACCTTACTTATTTTTATGTACCCATTAGGACTTAAATTCCTCAACTATAAATACTCTTCTGGATGGAGGAGCCTGGAAAGCTGCAGTCCATGGGGTCACCATAGGGTTGGACACAACTGGGAGACTTCACTTTTCACTTTCATGCACTGGAGAAGGAAATGGCAACCCACTCCAGTGTTGTTGCCTGGAGAATACCAGGGACGGGGGAACCTGGTGGGCTGCTGTCTATGGGGTCGCACAGAGTCGGACACGACTGAAGTGACTTAGCAGCAGCAGGGAAGGGTGGTATATTTACATTTGAAAAGGAATTTTAGACTTCTTTATTTTAGCATTGTGTTCTGATTTATACAGTAATGACCACATTTCATCAAATCTTAACTTCATTATAACGGATAGTGAGTTATTTCCCTATTTTATGTGCCATTAAGAATGAAAAAGCATTGCCAATTACATTGTGGAGTGGAGTGGAGTCGCTCAGTCGTGTCCGACTCTTTGCGACCCCATGGACTGTAGCCTACCAGGCTCCTCCGTCCATGGGATTTTCCAGGCAATAGTACTGGAGTGGGCTGCCATTTCCTTCTCCAAATTACATGTTGTCAATTGTAAGATGCAACCTGATTTCAGAGATTTGAGAAAATGGGCAACTTGAATTAGATGCCTGCCACTTCATTTCCTTTGCCTGACTGTGACCTCTGGGGGATGTGGGAATTTGACTTGTTCCACTTTGACATTTTGTCCCACTGGTACAATTCCTCGTGTGTGTATAGTTGATATATGTTCAACAAATGTTTTCTGAATTAATCTGAGCAGATCTCTATCTATATTTACCCTGGTTGACATAGCTTTTAATGTCCTGCCTCAGACTAGGGCATTTCTTAGGATGAGAATTTCATTATCCATCTCAGAACTCTGCATAATATAATAAAATAGACCTGCTACTAGTCAGTATCAGCAAAAATATTATGTTACCATCTTTTTATTCATACTGAATTGAGAAGTCAAAGTGTTTGACGATTTTCCACAGTGTGTTTTGTGTATGTCTCCGTGTCACAGATCATATTCTATCATGTTTATAAGAAAACCAAGGCCCTCTTTTAAAAAATCAGTTTATACACGATTTTTTTAAAGCTGCTCAGTCATGTCTGACTCTTTGCAACACCATGGACTATAGCCTGCCAGGCTTCTCCATCCATGGGATTTTCCAGGCAAGAATACTGGAGTGGTTTGCCATTTCCTTCTCCAGGGGATCCTCTCAACCCAGGTGATAGTAAAAATTAATTTGAAAGTACAAATATTGTGTTAATTGTTTATATGGGAGGATGTGTTCAGAAGGCCATATGCTGTCCTTAACTATTCTAACCCTTTGAAAGGATTTACTTAGAAAAAAACTGGACATCAAGGAGTTATTCATATACATTTTCTGTGGTTTTCATTTGAGGCAGGAAGGGTTTTCCACGCTTTTATTTGATTTAATTTCATGCTTACCAAAGCTCATTTCCATCACAGTCACAGACACCTTGAACTTGCTGTGATTTTCCTCTGTTAAGCAGCCCAGATGATATTTAGTAAGATTCTTGGCATCTAAGCCCCATGTCTTGGAAACAGAGCTCACCACATTAGTGAAGATTCTGGAGCATTCTTCTGACTGATCTGACTAAGCCTTTGAAAATAGACTATGACCACTAGGATTTTTCAGCCTTAATTTGGACCTGGCATAAAAGGAGCTGGGGATGTTGGAAGACTCTGATGCCTGGGGTGCAATGGTTACACCTCACTAGTCCCAGAGCAGCGGCTCCTTTTCCCCCTTGTCCTTGTGGTCTACACCTTCCCTCCTGGCCCAGAGAGTAGATTGCCCATGCCCTGGGAAGACAGCACTGTCATCTGAAGTGCTTCCCAGGAGAGTACAAACAGACACACACCCGCCCTCATACTCCTGCTGCAGGGATTTCATCTTTATTTTTATTTTGTCTGCTCACAGCTTATCCTAACTTCAGAGCTTAGGTAGATTCTCTGAATGGAAAAGGTGATGTTTGCCAGAATGAACAGTGAATGAGGGAGTGAAAAGTGAACAGGAGGGAATTCTGGCTTTGCATTTATTGGTGGAGTGCATTTGAAAAGTCCTTGTCCTCTCTGGGTGTCTGTTTCATCATCTGTAATGGTGGGTAAGGATCCCTACCTTGGAGGGATACTGGAAGGATGAAATAATATGAAACAGAATGAAATAAAGATAATGGAAGAGGAAAGGCTTAGCCCAGACACATGGTAGGTACTTAACAAATGTTATGCTGCCTCAGGCAACGGTTGCTCTTGGCTATGGCTGTGCTGCAAACACACGGTGTCTGGTTTTGACCATAACATCTGCTGTAGGTCTGTGTTCAAAAGAGTTGCTCCTTCACATGGATACTAGTTTGCTTGTGAGGTGCAGTTGAGAAAGTAACCAGGGACCAGGGCTTTGGTGCCTGCCCAAGGAGGAGATCTGTGTGGTTCCTGGTCATCATGGCCCTTTGCTATCAGTTGCAGCTTGAGATGACTATCACAATCTATATTATATCTGAGATCATATGGCCCTGCCCATGTCCTCCTGGCTAAATGAGTAGGACAGACAGACTCTAAAGCTGTCTCTAAAGCCATCGAAGGCTTTAAACACAAAATATGGGGTCTGATGATTCCCCTTCAGATTGTGCAAGCAAGAAGGCTTAAAATCACACAAGAATGATTTAAGGAAAAAAAAGCACTCATTCCTGTTCTTGGCAAACACAAGCAGCTAATGCTTTGCTAGTCTGGTTTTCTTAAATGATCTTTACTTACAGAAGAATCTGTTGCCCAGAGAGAGTATCTGGGTCAGGAATGCGCCAGAGGGAAAGTGACTGGCAGATGCTCTGGAGTTCAGACAGCTGGGAGCTCAAAGGCCTGCCCTGTACGCTGGCCTCAGAGAGAGGCTGGGCTTTTAATGTGATTTTACTGTATTGCAGTGCTCCATCCCAGGACCTGGAAATGAAGAAATTCCTTTGAACATTTGTCTTCTACCCATCAGACAATATATCCCAGCAAAGGAGAGGGTCTCTGCTTAGTACCCTTTATCTTCCCTCTTTCTTTATTTTCTCTCCACTTTCTTTCCTCTTTTCACCATCTTTCTCCTGCTTCCCCTCTTTGAGTAAAATCTGAAGCCAAGTGTCATCTCAGAGGGCATAGCTCTCTGTCTTCACTTGTTATGAACTGTGCGACCTAGAGCAAACCACTTAACAGCTTTGAATCTTTTTTAAAGTATCTTGAAATTACAGGAACTGTATTTTTCATGTATTCAAGCATTTATAAATTAACTTAATCAGATATCTACTAAATACCTTTGGATGCCAGGCCCTGAACTGAAGATACAGGGGATGTGGATACAAAGATGATTAAAATACGATCCACACTCGCTGGTAATCACACTAGAGAATGATACTCAACTCATAGTGCTATCTCAAGAATTAAATAAAATAATGCTAAGTATTTTATGAACTGAATAGTTCATGATGAAAAGTAAGATATGAACACTTGGGACTTCTTTTTAGGTACTTCTAAAAGACATAATTTCTGCCATCAAAATATCTCCTTGGGTTGACCTAGACTTATTGCAGGATAAAATCACATTGGAACTTGTGGGATAAAGAACGTATGGCCATTATGTTAGGTATGATAGACATTTGACATCTCCCACAGAGACATAGAGTAAAAAGACTTAAATACTGCAGAAGTATCTTTCTTTCTCATGTACCAAGCCATGCATTGGCAGACCATGGCTGATGCGGCCACTCCTCCGCTGGTCACTCAGTGGCTTCCTAAGATATTTCCCTTCTTGGGGTAATCCAACATGGTAGCACCCAAGGCAGCTACCAGCTTATAGTGGAATGTTAGCCAGCAAGGCAGAGGGAAGGGGCAAATTGGAGAGCACACCTCTTCCCTTTGATAAGTTGCCCACCTCCTTCTGCTTATGTTCTATGAGCCAAAATTTAGAATTAAATGACTTTGCCTAATTTCAAGGGAGGCTGGGAAATGAAGTCTTTATCCTGGGCCTTTGTCCCACCTCATATTGGAGGTGTCCAGAATTCAGCCTCTTCTCACCATTTTCCCTAATTTTACTATGGACCAAGCCACCATCATTCTCCTTTGAATGACTGCAACAGTATCTAACCAGCGTCTTTGCTTCTATTCTTGCTCTCCCCCTTGAAATCTACACTCAACACAGACTGATTCTTTTAGAAGTAAGATTTTTAGCTTCTTTACTCAAAACTCTCCAGTGGCTGGTGAAACGCCCCAGGATGAGATTCCTGTTAGCTGTGACCTTCTCCCCTCTTCCCTAACCCACTCCAGCCTCACTTGCTCCCTTGCTGGTTCTCTAGGTGGCAGACACACTGTTGTAGGGTGCTTTTTTACTGGCCATTCCTTCAGCCTGGAGGTTCTTCTAACTCAGATATTTATGTGGCTTCTTTCCTCACTTTCTTTAAAACTATGCTCAAAAGTCACTTTCTCATAAGGGTTTGCTGTGCATGCATGCTAAGCCGCCTCAGTCGTGTCTGACTCTTTTTGACCCTATGGACCCTAGCCTGTCAGGCTCTTCTGTCCATGGGATTCTCCAGGCAAGTATACTGGGGTGGATTTCCATGCCCTCCTCTGGGGGATCTTTCCTACCCAGGGATTGAACCCATGTTTTTTACATCTCCTGCATTGGCAGGCAGGTTTCTTCACCACTAGCCCCACCTGGGAAACCCAGGGATCTACCATGACTCCCCTGTTTAAAATTGCAAGTCCGATTTCCTTCCTCTGTACTATTACTTTGCCTTATGTATATTTTTCATATTAGCTACATTTTCTAATATTTGGTAAACTTTACTTATTTAGTATCTTTATTGTTCTTGTGTATCTTGCTTTGCTACAAAGACAGCTCCGTGAACACAAGGATTTTTATAACTGATACATTCCAGCACCTAGTACAGTGCCTGGTACTTATAAGGCAATAAATATTTGTTGAATATAAGATTGAATGAAGAGATGGAATTGAACCCTGTTCTGATATTTGAGTGCTGGATCCACTGTGCCTGAAAGAAGACCAATGCTAGACTTCTATGTTACAGAGGTCAACAGACTCATTTAAAATTTTTATCTGAGAAAAACTGCTTATTTAACTGAATCAATTAGAGTTAGATTATTTTTTTTTTTTTGCAAAAAAATATCCTTGGCCTCCAGAGAGAGCTGATATATATTGGGAAATCATGGAAGACTTCTCTGAAAATGTGACATTTAAGCTGGCACTTGAAGGATGAATAGGAACGGGCCAAACTAGGATCAGGGAAGAGGGTGGGCAGTGCAGGGAGAACATTCTAGGTTAGTAGTTGATGGAAGCCCTGAAACAGTCAGACATGGAAAGCTGTCTGTTGAGGTTGAAATGTGATGAATAACATGGAGAATGGTGTGAGATGGAGCCAAGAGGTAGCTAGAGGCCAGATCACAGGAGGGCTGTGGAAGTGTCAGGGAAGATTTTTAATAATATTCTGAGGACAATAGAAAAACCATTTATGGGTTTTAAGTAGGAAAGTGATATGATCTTGCATATTTTTCTAAAAGACCACTTTGGGTAATGGGTGGTTAATGGATTGTGTGTGTGTGTATATGTGTGTGTGTATTTTGGGGAGAGTATTGTGAAAGTGGGGGAGATCAGGGATCCAGATGAGATCTAATAGTTGTTTGGACACGAGCAGTGGCAACAGAGAGAAGCAGATGAAACTGAGAATATTTTGGAAGTATAATCAACAGGATTTGGTGACAGATGGGCTGTGGGTGAGATGAAGAGGGAGGCAACAAGAATAACTCCTAAGTTTTCTGCTTGAGCAATGCAAGGGATGCAGGTGCTAGCTGCTGAGACGTGAAGATGAGCTGGAGCAGGTTGAGGAAGAAGCCCTCAGTCAGAGGCAACCTGATGCAAGATGCTTCTTGAATAAATTGGACAATCCGTTTATTGAAACACCTTAAAATTCCTTTTTCATGAGGGAGAAGGAAAGATAGCACTATGCTGTGTGTGTTAAGTCACTTCAGTCTTGTCTGACTCTTTGCAACCCTATGGACTGTAGCCTGTCAGGCTCCTCTGTCCATGGGATTCTCCAGGCAAGAATACTGGAGTGGGTTGCCTTGCCCTCCTCCAGGGGATCTTCCTAACCCAGGGATCGAACCTGGGTCTCCCACCCTGCAGGCAGATTCTTTACAGTCTGAGCCACTGGGGAAGCCCAGAATTTATGTATATCCTCCAGTATGGTTTAAATTATCTCTAAATGACTTATAATGCCTAATACAAAGAATGTAAATAATTGCAAATACAATGTAAATGTTATGTAAATAGTTGTGAGTGCAGCAAATTCAAGTTTTGCATTTTAGAAATTTCTGAAAATTTTTTCAGTTATTTTTTATTTGAGGTTGGTTGAATCTGCATATGTGAAACACATGGATAGAGAGGGTCAACTGTGGAGGAATTTATAGTTCCTGCCTCATAAGATTGTTATAAAGACCGACTAAAATCATGGATCCTGGCATGGAGTAAATGCTCAATAAACGTTGGCCTGTGAGCACTTGGAGCTCAAATGAGTTTTTTTTTAACAAAACATCCTAGAAAAGATAGAAAAATGTGAAAAAAGTATCACTTAGAATAGAGCAAACATATCTTTTCCCCATGTGTTTTCTGTTCTGTACATTTGTCTTATATAGTTACGGTTGTATTGAATTTTGTATTCTGCTGTTTTAGTCTGCTTGGGATGCTGTAACAAAATACGAGAAACTGGATAGTTAAACAACAGAAATTTATTTCTCACAGTTCTGGAGGCTGAGAAATCCAAGATCGAGGTGCCTAGTAAGGGTTACTATCTGGCTTGCAGAGAGCCATTTTGTCACTGTGTCCTTACACGGCCTTTCCTCAGTGCATGCTCCTGGAGAGGGAGATGGAGCTTCTTCCTCTTCTTATAAAAGTGTGCATGTGTGCTAAGTTGCATCAGACTCTTTGCGACCTAGCCCGCGAGGCTCCTCTGTCCGTGGGATTCTCCAGACAAGAATACTGGAATGAGTTGCTATGCCCTCCTCCAGGGGATCTTCCTGAACCAGAGACCAAACCCCCATCTCCTGCATTAGCAGATGGATTCTTTACCACTAGCGCCACTTGGGAAACCCCTTTTATAAAGACACTAATCCCATGATGGCTTCCCTGATGGCTCAGAGGATAAAGAGTCTGCCCGCAATGCAGGAGACCTGGGTTTGATCCCTGGGTCGGGAAGATCCCCTGGAGAAGGAAATAGCAACCCACTCCAGTATTCTTGCCTGGAGAATCCTCATGGACGGAGGAGCCTGGTGGGCTACAGCCCACAGGTTCCTGAAGAGTTGGACATGACTGACTTCACTTTCACTTCAGTTTTCAATCCCATAATGAAGGTTCCACCCTCAGGACCCAATATAAACCTAATCACCTCCCACAGGCTCCACTCAAATGCCATCACATTGAAAGCTAGGGCTTCAGGAAGAAATGGGAAGGGAGACACTAGCATCACCTGCTTTTGTCTCAGTGTTATTAGACCATTAACATTCTTCCCATTATTTTTTGTCATTGTTTCTCCAATAAGAGTTTTACTATATTTTAAAGATAATCTTACTGAGACATATTTTGTATACAATAAAATTCACTCTTTAAGGTGTTTTTGTCAAAGCCATAGAATGTGTAACCATCATCACTGATTTTATTTATGTATATTTAGCTTTTAAGATCTTTTAAGATCCAGTAAGGATTCTTACTTTTTTATTTTTTCCACTTCATTGAGATATAATTGATAAACAATATTGTACAAGGTGTACAACTTGATGTTTTGATACATTATGGCAAAATAATTATCACCACAGTAACCCTTCTACTCCATCAAAAAGCTGCTATTTCTTTTTTTGTGGTAAGAAAAATATAATACAGTATTATTAGCTGTAATCATAGGTCCCCAGAACTTGTTAATCTTATAAATTTTTATTTTGTTGATCATTTCTTTTATTGGGCAGAGACTTTTCATTTGATATAGTCCAGCTTCTCTATTTTTGCCTTTGTTATTTGCGCTTTCAGTGTCATGTCAGGAAATTGCTGCCAGAAATTTTCTCTATGTTTTCCTCTAGGAGTTCTGCAGTTTGAGGTCTTATGCTTAACTGTTTAATCCATTTTGAGTTAATTTTTGTGAGTGGTGTAAAATAAGGGACAAATTTCATTCTTTTGCTTGTGGTTATACCACTATCTAATTTTAGGGCATTTTCTTCATCTCAAAAAGAAACCCCACATCCAGCAGCAATTACTTACCATTTGCCTCTTCTTCCCAACCCTGTGTGTGTGTGTGTGTGTGTGTGTGTGTGTGTGTGTGAGTGTGTGTGTGTGTGTGTGTGTGTGTGTGTTCTCAGCTGTGTTCAGCTCTTTATGATGCTATGGATTGTAGCCCACAAGGCTCCTCTGTCAAGGGATTCTCCAAGCAAGAATATTGGGAGTGGGCTGCCATTTCTTATTCTAGGGGATCTTCCTGACCCAGGGATTGATCCCACGTCTCCTGTGTCTCCTGCATTGCAGATGGATTCTTTACTCCTGCACCACCTGGGAAGCAGCCCTTGACTACTACGAACCTACTTTCTGTTTCTTCACATTTGTCTATTCTTGGTATTTCATATATATGGATTCACATATATGGGATGGTGCAACATGTGGTGCTTTGTAACTGACTTCTTTCATTTAGCATAATGTTTTCTAGGTTCATTCTTGTTGTAGCATGAATCAGTACTTTATTATTTTCTATTGTCAAATAGTATTTCATTACATGGGCTTTCTAGGTGGTGCTAGTGGTAAAGAACCCTCCTGCGAATGCAAGAGACAGGAAAAGTGGGTTCGACCTCTGGGTTGGGAGGATCCCCTGGAAGAGGACGTGGCATCCCACTCCAGGGTTCTTGCCTAGCACACATGCACATTCCATTGTATTCGTTTGTTTACTCATTCTTCAGTTGATGGGCATTTGAATTGTTTCCATTTTTGGGGTCTTATAAAAAATGGCTCTCTCAACATTTGTGTACAGGTTTGTCTCTATTATTCAAAATTCTGTGTAGACATATTTTTGCATAACATCAACAGACAATATAAACTAGAGTTTACCTAAAGGCTTTCATATTGTTGGACATTTTAGGTCATTTTCAAGGCTTTTTTTTCCTGCTATTCTAAATATTTAAAGTCTGAAGTCTACTTTAATGGCTATGTCCTTGTGGTTATGTTTGTATTTATGGTGCTCTCATGATTAATTTAATTGTTTCCATTTCACTTGCTTTGTCCCTGAGGCTGATAACCAAATAGCATTTTATTTTTCTTCCTTGCTATTATCTTGGTTCCTGGTGACCGGTCCTAGAGCTCCTTGTAAAAGTGATTTGCACTCTATAAATGGACTTTTTTTCTTGATCTAGCTCAGCAATGACTATCCATGTCAGTTACAAGCAGAACCAATCTACGTATTCCATCCTCTTGGTCAGAACAACCCAAACTGAATCAGTAGGAGTTCTTATCTGGAGCTATTTCAAACATGCTCTGGGGAAGTAGCCCTTCAGCCTCTGGCCATGGAGCTGCTAGAATGTGAATGCACCACCTAGAATGCTGATCAGAAAACATGATGTCATCCCATGGGGGTGAGGGACAGAGAGAGACAGCACTGATGAGGTTTGAATCTGTGGCTGCAGTCATTATTGTGGTCAGACTCATTCCCCTCCTTTCTGTGGTTTAGCCAATAATCCCCACCCCTAGATTTTTGGTTTAATCCGCTTCAAGTAGGATTTCGGAACAGAATCTTGATTTACAAATTAATATACAGATACAACCTCATTTCTCAGAAACATTCATATCAAATGTTAAAGGAACATGTCCGCAATTAACAACATATTAAGGGTGAGTGTGATTTCTCTAGATGTTTTCCTATTGTGCAATATGGTAGTGAGAGGATGAAACTGGACTTACACAGACCTATCCTTATACCTTGTCTCTACCTTTTACCAGCTGTGTGACCTTAAGCAAATTATTTAACCTGTCAAAGTCTCAGCCTCCTCTTCTATAAAACAGAGACAATAGGCCCCTTCACAGGGAGGTGGTGGGGCTTAACTAAGATAACGTATATTGCAATTCAACATTAGCACATATTACTAGAGATTCATTTTCTAGCCTCAGCAATTCTTTTGCTTAAGATTTTATCACTAAGGCAATGGAGGAATACCAAATGCAATGGCCAAATTCACCCATAAGCTAAGACATAAAGATTTGTCAAATTTTGCGTTTGAATGTTCAATGAAGACAGTTATCAGAAAATTATGTCCTTGGAACCTCTGCTTTCTTCCCTCAGAACCCTATGTATTTCTTCTTTGGATCGCCTACAATAGCATTCCAGTTGCCTGCTCGTTTGCTCCGTCGCTCAATGTTCTGCTTATGAGGCAAGGGTCTGAAAGTGCTTTATTTATAGTTGTATGTCCAGGACCTAGAACAGGTCCTGATTCAGAGGCTCCCAATAAAGGCATGCTGAATGAATGACTTGAGGGATGAGGTATAAAAGAGTTAAAATAATCATGGGGAAGAGGTGGGAAACACTGTATTTGTCACCTTAACAGAATGTCCTCTATCTATGTCTTGAGCTGCAAGGATAACTGGAATCAACACAACAGTAACCAAAAAAAAAAAACCAACAACAACAAAGGCCCAACAAATGCTATAAAGCAAATACACACTGTCAGCTTCCCAGCGGTCAAAGAAATTAGAAGTCATGTTTGAGTCATATACAGGATATGATGGCATTCTCCAGGGTTTTGTTATTAGCTTGGCTTTGGCTGAAAGTTGTCTTGATCTTCGAGAGAAGTAATGTAAGCAAACCATCAAATGTGTCAAGAGAAAACCAGCAACTTGCCAACAATGATTATAAGTGCTTTAGCTTGTTTCTAACTTTGAGGATATTAAATACATTATTAGCAACATGAGCAAGAATTCCATATCAGTAAAAGTATAGGGCAAGTTGGGAACCTGCTTAGTACCTAATCATTTACTCTTCTGAATGTCAGTACTGTTAAAAAGCGTGGGGTCCCTCTGCAATGCCAGGCCCAACACTCCCCACTATTGGTTTTGAACCAGTTGAGTCAAAAAGAAGGCAATGAAAATATCAGATCTGGACTGGAGAAAATAGACTCAATTATTCAGTTGGCCTAAAAAGTTTGTTTGGATTTTTCCATAATATGGTATGGAAAAAACCCAAACAAACTTTTTTGGCCAACCAAATAGACTCCTCTTTACTTATCAGCCAAATCACAGGTAAGATAAGCAAGGCAAGCAGCGCTCCCCACCAAGGAACAGCCACTCACCTCACAGAGGAGAAGGAGGCAAAAGCTCACAGATCACTGTAAAAGGAAACAGGGCTGCCCATGTGTGAACAGCAACCTTGAATACCTTAACCTTGGCCAGTACAGGATTGTAGACTGACTAATGAAAGCTAAACTACTGACAAACCACCAATCACTGACTGATAAGTTAGTAAGGTGCAGAAAGACCAGAAATTATACTCTAGCAGAATGTTCTGGCTATCTACTGCTGCTTAACACACCACCCTGAAATCTAGTGGCTAAAACAATAATACAGGATTTTCTCTTAGAAGCCTGCATTTGATAGCCTTAGCTGGGTGGTTCTCACACAGCCTTTCACGTGGTTATCATCAGAGATGGCGGTTGGCGCTGGGGTCATCTGAAGACCTCTTCACTCATTCTTCACTTCACCTGGGCTGGGATGAGTGGTCCGGTGGGAGAATGATGGGGCATCTCTCCTCCACTGCCTCCTCTGCTTTTCTGGCTTGGGCTTCCTCGCAGCATGGAGAACATAGAGCAGTCAGATACCCGCATAGCAGACGGCTTCCCTGACAGCTCAGTTGATAAAGAATCTGCCTGCAATGCAGGAGATCCCAGTTTAATTCCTGGGTTGGGAAGGTCCTCTGGAGAAGGGATAGGCTACCTATTCCAGTATTCTTGGGCTTCCCTTGTGGCTTGGCTGGTAAAGAATCCACCTGCAATGCAGGATACCTGGTTGGGAAGATCCCCTGAACAAGGAAAAGTTTACCCACTCCAGTATTCTGGCCTGGAGAATTCCATGGACTGTATAGTCCATGGGGGTTGTGAAGAGTTGGAGATGACTGAGTGACTTTCACTTTACATAGCAGATGGCATTGAAAATTTTTTAAGAGGCCCAGGTGAAAACTGCAATATTTCTTACAACCTAGTTTTACAAGTCCTAGAACATGACTCTGCTACATTCTATAGTCAAGTAAGAAATGAGCCCAGCTCTGATTGAGGGGAGGCAAATTAAACTCCGCCTCTCATTGAGAGGAATAGTACAAAATTTGTGGCCATCTCTGAAGCTCCAATACTTTGGCCACCTGATGTGATGAGCCAGCTGATTAGAAAAGACCCCGATGCTGAGAAAGACAGAAGGCAGCAGGGGAAGGGGACAATGGAGGACGAGATGGTTGGATGGCATCACTGACTCAGTGGACATGAGTCTGAGCAAGCTTCGGGAGATGGTGGACAGGGAAACCTGCATGCTGCAGTCCATTGGGTCGCAAAGAGTTGAACATGACTGAGCGACTGAACTGAACTGAAATTAGTTTATTCACGGAAGTTTTTTCATGGAAAAACGGGGGCAATGGACCCTAACAATTATTGAAATATTCTATGTCAGGAGCATACTGCAAATACCATTGCTGATTCTCACAAAGACCCTACATAGTTAGGATTATAATCCCTATGTTACTAGTGAGGCAGCTGAGGTCCAGAGATTAGGTAATTTGCTGGTCACTAGGTGGCAGAGTTAAAAATCAAACCCAGTTATGCCTGATTCCAAAGTTTTTGTTCTTTCTGCTACATTATGCTGTCATTGGAAAAGACCCTGAGGCTGAGAAAGACTGAAGGCAAAAAAGAAGGGCAAGGCAGGGGATGAGAAGGTTACATAGCATAACTGACTCAATGGACATGAATTCGAGCAAACTCTGGGAAATAGTGAAGGACAGAGGAGCCTGGTGTGCTGCAGTCCATGGGGTCACAGAGAGTCAGATAAGATTTAGTGTCTGAACAACAACAATGGTGTCATTCATCTCTCTTTTTATGAAGACCATCAAGAGCACCTTAAGTGCCTGTGAACTGGCAGATTTCAAAAGAATCACTTTTATGACAGTTATAGTGGCCCGATATTTGTTCTTGTCCAATATTAAATGAGTTGATATTAAGCAAAACTCATCCTCTACCTTGTGGAATGCACTATAAGGTGGAAAGGACTGCTGTCAATCAAGAGCTCATCCAGAAGGCTTTTCCAACAGCAGAACCAAGGAAGAGAGTCTACCGTGAACCACACTGTTGAAGAATGGGATTTCACAGAAGCCCCCCCTCACCATGCTCCCAGGGTTCCCACTTAGAACCCCAACTCTCTTGCACCATCTTAGAATCAAATCCAAAATCCTTATGTTTGCTAAGTTCTTTAATTAGTGTTCTTAAGTCTATGACACCCACTTTTAATAATAAATATTTAAAATCTCTTTAAAATCCCTGAAATTGAAACCATACTACCCACCCATAAAGCTCAAAAACAACCACAAAGAAAAAATAAAATGAAGATACTTATAATAAAACAATATGTATTTTAAAAAGGCGATGCTTAAATATATTTACATTTAACTATTTAACTATTAATAGCTCTCATTGTGATGAAGGACCAGTTTGCTTTTCAAACTTTATCTACTATGAGCTGATATTGTCACTGAATATAATAAAACTATAGCTCTAATGTGTAATTGCTGTAGTGGTTCCCAAAAAATTATGTTCACTTTTTGTATGTACCTGACCAAGAACTGATAGCAGTTGATAGAAGAGCTCTGGTCCGTGGATCCCATTTTGAGAACTGTATTAGATCAATGAATGTTCTTAACAGCTCTACCAGGTTTGTATTATTCTGAGTCTCCATATTACAGAGAAGAAAACCTGAGGCCCTGGGAAGTTAAGTAACTTGTCTAGAACTTGTCTCAGATTCAGATTCAGGTTTATTGGCACATGGCCAACAGAGGACTCCCAGTCCCAAATCTAGGATTAGGACCCCTGGGGTGCCCACAGTCTATTGGAAGAAACTGACAGATAAGTAATGGGTTAATTGTTTTTTTTTTTTTTTTTAATCTTGAAGTGTTTATTATCAAGTAAAAAAACTAGGGGCAAAACTCTCACCCCACTGAAACTGCCTTCAGCTTCAAAGTCCTTCTCCGGTCAGTTTCTCAGGAATTCACCCGTCTTACCTCAAAATGAATAACATAAATCTTGGAACGATCCAAATCTCTCATTCCTCATTCTGACTCTTTAACCAGCCCTCATTTTGTAAAGGACTGCGAGGTGGGGGAATGACTGTTCTCATGTCCAAGTTCGACATCTTTCTGAGAAACATTTGTGCCCCTCCTGAAGGAGTGTGGAGAGGACATGACAAGAAATTAATTGGTGCATCTGTTTTCATGTCTGCTCATGATCAGCCTGTGATCACAAACAACTCATTTGGGGGCACGTCAATCTCTCCCCCAGAGGTACCACCCCCACACCATTTGTGGACCGCACACTCTGGCGTGTGAATCACCTCCCAGGATGAGCGACTGTTGACTCACGGCTTCAAGAGAGTTTCCTATTGAAACAGCAGTTGCCCTAAAGCCTTGGAAAGAGAGCCAAAAAACTTTTGAAGGAAATGAACACCATCCCTTTGTCAACTGTGAGGCTGTTACAGCTGGAAATGGGCCCCACTTCCTACCAGCAACACTATCCAAGTGTCTGCAGGCTCCCAAGGCCCAGACCTACCACAGTTTGATGGGTGGCTTCTTGAGTCATTCCAGCAGTGCTACTCAAAGGGCTCTGAGACCTATCTCTTATTATGCGCTGGGCACTATGCAAAATAATCTACAAACACTACTGCATTTATTCTCAAAAAACACTAATATAAGGCAGATGCTATTGTGATTTCCATTTTGCAATTGATTGAAACTGAGGCACAGAGTGGATAAGAATGTATCCAAAATTAGAGTGAGCGAAAGAGCCAAGGTAATTTGGCCCCAGGATGCTCCCAAGTGCTGAACTTTAGTGAACATTTGGCCTCAGAGGAGGGGTCTCATCATCTGTGGGAGCCTTCTTTGACACTTATGGAACATCTGCTTTGGCCTCAGTTGTGCTGCAGAATGATGCAAAGAACATGGCATCACACCTGGTGAGTTCCTCAGCTTTTCACTAGCATCTATATTCTCATCTTGTGATGGGGATTCAATTTCTCCTTATAGAGTCTGGGGGTAGATCCAAGGAGATAATGTATCAAAAGCTCATTATACATGCCTGGGCTGTGGTAGGCACCCAAAACATGTTATTCACTCATCCTTCCCAAAGACATACATGAAACACTCAAAGACTCTAGTGGAAGCATGTTCAATTTTAGGATAATGCAAATTAGAATTGTGATGAGATTGTAAATCTTATGTGTCTTATCTACTTAAGCCCTAACAGTCCTGTGACTTTGGTATTATTTTACCCAGTCAATAGGTGAGGAAATTTTGTATTCATGGTACTGAGAAAGGAAACACATCCCATGAACGAAAGAGTTTTTGGAGGCATAATTACAGACACTGTTGACTAAACATCTCCTGTGTGCCAGGTTTGTTACTATACTGTACTGAGGTCTCACAATGGGAATTATTACTCACAATTTACAATGAGAAAACTGAAACTAAGAGAGTTTAGGAAACTTGCCTAAGGGCGGAAATCTAGCAAGTCTCAAAACCTATTTTGTTGTGAAGGATGATAATGATGCTAGGTTTGCAATGTGAAAGTCAAGTTGCATATTAATGGGTTTGGTATCACTTTGAAGTTTATTCCCAGCGGCCAATGATTTCCTGCCTTCTAAATACATTTCATTTTGTTTAGGCCTCTGGATGTGTAATGACAAAAGTACAACTTAAGTACTTCAGGGTTTTTTATGGAAAACAAGCTTGAGAGTAAAGGTTACAGCTAGGCATCTCTGTGAGCCCAAAAACCCAGAGGTTGACTGGTTAAAATATACCATGAGCCCTGTTTGCTGGGTCATTCAGGTGGACTCAGATGTAACGCGAAGGTGTGGATTTGGTGGAAGAAGAAAGAGTTCTACATTTTCAATTGATTCCCTATGGTCTTGTCATGAATTCTACATGGATCCCTGAATGACCACATATGAATAATGGCAGTTTTCAAGTTTTCTGAGGAGCACCGACCAGCCTCGGTCAACCCAAAGCACGCGATCCTCCAGGCGTAGTGGCGTAGAAACATCAGGAACATGTTTGACCGAAGTCAAATTGAAGATGGAGTTGAAGATCTGGTGCTTTTAGTATATGGCTGAGATTTAGTGTCATCAGATATATTTGCTATCCAGCCTATGGCCATGTTTCCACGTGGGCAGAAGTTTGAGACATTCAGCAAAGGTAGACATGAGGCTTGGTACTGTTACCAGGTTGGGCTGCCTGTAGAACTATGGTTCACAGCCATGGAAACTGATGGCTGGATCTGGCAAAATGATTTTTCTTTCTCATTTTACTTATAATTTAAGAAACCAAAAGTTTATAGGAAACGATTTTTGGGACACTCTCTCACTATATATATCTTAAAGCCTGGATTTGAACCAAGGTCTGTATGACTCTAAATGTGTGTGTTCAACTTACATATCTATTCTCTTCTTTGACAATGTGATATTTAAGCTGAGTTGTGACAAGTGAGTAAACATTTTCCAGATGGATTACGAGCAAAAGACATTGTAAGCAGAGGGAACAACATATATATGAACAAGGCCTTAAACTGTAGGATGAAGTGCCAAGATAACGTAAGGTACACAAATAGCATAAGGGAAGACTTGTTATAAGATGCGTGTGAATGCATTGGAACTTGTCATTTATTCATTCACTTGGTAATTCAACAGGTATTTATTGAGCACCTCCTATATGCTAGGTATGTATGGCATATTCTATATGTCAAATTAGAATTGGAAATTACTAGACACCTCTATCAAAAGATCAATTTTTCTTAGATCTAGAACTTCCTCTTCAGCTTTAAAACAAACAAGTCAACAGATTTTCGTCTCATTAGCAAACTAGCAACAAAAGTCCTCTTTAAGTGAGGCTGACCTTTGCATGAAATAAACTATTCAAATTAATAATGGACTAAGAGGTGAGCACGAGGTAAAGAGAAGCAGGAAGAAATCCCAATACCTTTGGATTGGGAAGGACCTTGGCTGTCACATGTTTTGACCTGCTTGTAAGTTTTCTGCTGAAGTCAGAGGTGACAGTGACCTGCACAAGCTCTCTTAGGTACCTTGGCTCCAGAGCCTTATTTTGGTGTCTTATCATATTTACTTGGATTGTTACAATAGCCTCTGACATATCTCTCTGCTCCCATGCTTGCCTCCTCCCAGCCTCCACACAGCAGCACAGAGATCATTCAAGAGCAATTGCTTTATTTTACTTTGTTCCTTAGAACCACTCAGTGATTCCATATTGCCTTGGGCTGTGCTCTCAAGCTGTGTGTGGTTAGTGACCAGGTCTGGACAGTATTCAAAACATAGGATAAATGTAGCCTCACTCTAGAATGTTCATTTTATTTGATGGTTGATAATTTAAAATATTATTTTACATTAAAACAAATGAACATATTATAATACACATGAAAAATTGGGGTGAGTTTTAAAGATTTCAAAGAATTTTCTTACTTGTAGCAGTTGCTGTCAGAATCCATAGGGGCTTATGCTTTCTGCTATTAGGGATGTTTCAGTGAGAAAAATCTATAATGTCCTAGACCATAGAATGAATTCCAAATATCCTGTCTTCAATTTCTCCATGATCTATTCATGTCTGACTTGCCACTGTCTTCTTTTTAATGGTTTCCTTGAAACTCTACTCACCAACCATACCACCCCATTTAAAATAATAGTTACTGTAGCCTTCAAGATTCAGTCAATAAATCAAAGATCACTATAGGCATCTCAAATAGAAATGAATTTATATGGGAAAGTAGATGCCTCTAAAGCTATTAGAAGATGTAGAGGAATAAAGGTTAGAGAAACCACTGCCAGTGTTCAAGATAGCAGTGGTGCAGAAACTGTAGGAACCTACTGCTAATGATCTGGGCTGTCTGCAGCAGAACATGGGTGATTTTCAAGAAGATTCTTGGACTCTGCAGACATTGGAGAAATCTTATGCCAACCAAAGGCCAAGAAAATGTCATTTGCTTCTCTTCTGTCTTTCAAATACTACTTGTGTTTCTAACCCACATTCTGGGTTAGAGGCTGAACTGTGAATCCCCTGCCTCCAATTCATATATTGCAGTCCTAACCCTCAGTAGAATGTGAGTGATAGCAGATAAGGTCACTAAAGAGATATTTAAGGTATGGGTGGAACTTAAACAATGTGACTGATGTCTTTTTATAGGAAAAAATTAAGACACACACTGAGGGAAGATCATGTGAAGACACGGGGAGAAGGTGGCCAACTGCAAGCCAAGGAGAGAGGGTTATCCCTTTTCTTTATTGAAGTATGGTTGATTTACAATAGGCAAATATTGTGTTAGTTTCAGATGTACAGCACTCAGTCATGTGTGTATATATATATATATATATTCTTTTTCTCAATTCTTTTCCATTATAGGTTATTATAAGATATTGAACATAGTTCCCTGTGCTATACAGCAAATCCTCATTGTTTATCTGTTTTATATATGGTAATGCATACTTGTTAATCCTGTACTCCTAATTTATACCCCCCCCCCAAACCCCTTCACCTTCGGTAGTCATAAGTGTGGTTTCTATTTCTGTGAGCCTGTTTCTGTTTTGCAAATAAGTTCATTTGTACTATTTTTTAGATTCCACACATAAGTGATATCATATGTTTGTTTTTCTCTGATTTACTTCACTTGGTAAAATCATCTCTAGGTCCACCCATATTTCCACAAATGGCATTATTTCATTCTTTTTATGGCTGAGTAGTATTCCATTGTGTGTGTGAATATATTTCTATATCATATTTTCCTTATCCATTCATCTATTTATGAACACTTGTGTTGCTGCCATGTCTTGGCTATCATAAATAGTGCTACAGTGAATATTGGGGCACAAGTATCTTTTCAAATTAGAGTCTTCATCTTTTTTGGATATATGTCCAGGAGTGGGATTCCTAGATCACATGGAAATTCTACTTTAAGTTTTTAAAAGAACCACCATAGTGTTTTCCATAGTGACTGCACCAGTTTACATTCACGCCAACAGTGTAGGAGGGGATCCCTTTTCTTCACACTCTGAGAGAGGCCTCTCTTAATCTCAGGCTTCCAGCCTCCGGGACTGTGAGAAGATATATCTCTTTTGTTATGTCTGCAGTTCTCTGTTATGGCAGCCCTGGCAAACTAACACACTCGGGGATCAGGTACTCTATAAAAGCATAGTTGTCGGGCTTCCAGCCCCCATGTTATAAAGGAGAACTTACAAGGACTAGTGGCTCTGAGTCTCCAAGAGACTCTCTGGCACAACTGGCCTCTGTTGGGCACATGCTGAGAACAAGGCATGGCACTGAGCCCTTTGCACATTATCTCATTTTATATCACCCTTATATCTACCAGTTCATTGTGATTCTTACAGCCATACTGTGAGGCTAGGAGGCGTTACTTTCCCGAGGTCCCTAGCTGGTCATTAGTGTGGGACTCATCTCCAAGGAGGATGTGTTATCATTGTATGCCCGACTGCACATTCGCTTCCCTCACTGGGAACATCTACACAGGGGAACAGCTACAGATCTTTAAGTCTATGTCACTTCCTCCATTTCTTTTTATCAGCTCTCTTACTCTCCACCCAACGCCAACCTCCTTCCTTTCCACTGAGCATACTATTTCTTCCTTTATCCACCAAATCTGTGTCCTGTATGGACTTCTACCATAGTACCAGAACAGTGTCAAAAATGGGAAGTGGCCAATGATAAGAGAATGAATAGGTAAGTGATGGCATATTTATTCTGTATAATATAGACTAATAAAAATAATGGAATAATAATTACACAATTCAATATATGATTATAATGAAGAACTTATACAAATGTTAAAGAAATAGTTCTTTTGAATATTGGTAAGTGAAAAAGCAGGATTTGGTGTGATTTTATGTACCTAAAAAAAGAGAGAATACTAAACAGAAGGAAAAAATAGAAGTCTTCTTAGTTGTGGTTATCTTTGGGGGATTTTTTCCCTCTTACTCTTATTGCTTACATTTTACATCATAATAAACAATGAAAATGAATTTGCCCCAGTATGGGCTTTTGAGAAACATCTTTGTCCTGCACTAAGGATTTTTGTTGCCAATTCCCTTGTGTTTGGGCTTTCCTAGTGGCTCAGCGGTAAAAAGAATCTGCCTGAAATGCAGGAAATACAGGTTCGATCCATGGGTTGGGAAGATCCCCAGGAGGAGGGAATGGCAACCCACCCCAGTGCTCTTGCCTGGAGAATCCCATGGACAGAGGAGCCTTGTAGACTGCAGTCCATGGGGTCGCAAAGAATTAGACACATACCCCTTGTGCTCTGCTGAGGGACACACTTCAGAAGATTTCTCTATGACCGGGAAAGATCTGAAGCATCAGGAAGATGGAGGTTCAGGAGAGAAAGCCAAAGTCCAAGGACTCAGGGCCTTGTTTTTCTCCTCCACTATGGAGGCAGCTCCTGGGAGCTTTTCCAGAACACACTGGTCAATGTTGACATCTCCATGGTATCATCCAACATGAAATGGGCTTTCCCTCTCGCTCAGCTGGTAAAGAATCCACCTGCAATGTGGGAGACCTGGGTTCAATCCCTGGGTTGGGAAGATCCCCTGGAAAAGGGACAGGCTACCCACTCCAGCATTCTGACCTGGAAAATTCCATGGACAGTCCATGGGGTTGCAAAGAGTTGGACACAACTGAGCGATGTTCATCATTTCAACATAATAATGTGCTCAGTCGCTTCAATCGTGTCTGAGTCTTTGCAACCCCATGGACTGTAGCACACCAGGCTCTTCTGTCCATGGGATTTTCCAGACAAGAATACTGCAGTGGGTTGCCAAGCCCTCCTCCAGGGCATCTTCCTGACCCAGAGATCAAACCGGCATCTCTTATGTCTCCTGCATTGGCAGGTTGGTTCTTAATTGCTAGCACCACCTAGGAAGTCCAACATAATAATATTCCTATTCAAATGTAGAGCTCAGGAATCTACCAGACCAGTCGTTGGACATAGGAGAACAATTCACAGGAAACATAACACCCCTCACTTAGACTATTCTATCTTTATGATGCAAATAAAGATCTTCATAGCTATTGACAAAGCCATTTATGTTAAAAAAAAATCTGGGCTGTTTTTAGGGTTTGGGGCCAGTGTTATAGATCCAAGCAGGACTGTGGCCACTATTTTGACCGTACAAGACAGTACCTAGTGGGAAACGTAGTGGGAAAGTCATAGGACTAGCAGTAAAAAGATCTGGGCTTCTGGGTCTTCCCTGGTGATCCAGTGATTAAGAATCCATCTGCCACAACTCCATTCTCTACAACTGTGTAAAACAGATAGCTCTTGGGAAACTGCTATATAACACAGGGAGCCCAGCCTGGTACTCTGTAATGATTGAGAAGGGTGGGGTGGGGGGAGGGGAGAGAGGCTCAGGAGGGAGGGGATATATATATATATATATAAATAATTATGATTGTTTTGCATTGCTGTACAGCAGAAACAACACAACATTATAAAGCAAATTTCCTCCAATTAAAAAAACTCAAAAAAGCTAAAAAAAGACTATCTGAGTTATCTTAAAAACAAAAAGAATCTGCTTGTCAATGTGGGGGGACACAGGTTCGATCCCTGGTCTAGGAAGATCCCACAGCCACAGAGCAACTAAGCCTGTGTGCCACAACTGCTGAGCCTAAGCTCTAGAGCCGGTGCTCCACGACAGGAAAAGCCACTACAATGAGAAGTCTGGGCACCACAACTAGAGAGGAGCCCCTGCTCGCTGAAACTAGAGAAAGCCTGCAGGTAGCAATGCAGAGAAGGCAATGGTACCCCACTCCAGTACTCTTGCCTGGAAAATCCCATGGATGGAGGAGCCTGGTAGGCTGCAGTCCATGGGGTCGCTAAGAGTCAGACACAACTGAAGTGACTTAGCAGCAGCAAGACCTAGCACAGCCAAAAACAAATAAATAAATGATCTTGCCTCTGATCACTGCAGTGAGTTGCTAGCGCTGGGCACCAGGCTAACTCTGGGACAAGCACTGTGTTCAGTGCCTTGCCGTGTTTTGTATTTAATCTTTGTTGCAAATATGGATGGTATTTTTATCCATGTTTTACAAATAGGGCAATTGAGGCTTAGAGGGGCTAATCAACTAGCCTAAGCTTGTTTCTATCCTTTAATTGATAAAAAAGTTTCCAGCTGGTCACTCAGAATCTCTGTGCTTCATTTTCCTTATCTGTCAAATGAGGACAATAATACCGGCCTTGGAGAGTTATTGGGAGGATTTATTAAACGGCTGCGGTGAGAGTAACTATGAAAACCCATAAATTTGCAATACATTATTGTAAAGGCTCTGATTTTCCAGAACATAGTCTGGAGACTAGACTCCAATTTCCTCTCCTTGTCTGTGCATTCCAGATTGCTGTCAGTTGATGTAACAAATGTTTTCTTCCTTTCTCTAATCCTGGACTTTTTTTTTTTTAATAGATTAAGAGTAATTACTCCCAAATGGATACATAAAAGCTCAATTTCTGCCTAACATACATCAAACCATCCATAAATATGCATTTAGATTTTTATTTATTATTCTTCATTAAATCTGTCTCAAGTGAAAACAAACAAATCTTTCAAGTTATTAGATGACCTCAGAGCCAAAGACGGCCTTCTGCTTTACTCTTCCAGCAGAGGGCACTGTTTCTCTATAAAGCAGGTGGTCCTTCTCTTTCAAACACAGTTGTCAGATTTTGGAGGGAGAACAATTTCCCAAGGGTCACAAACATAAATGCATGCCGAAGTATTAGGAATTAATAATAAGGAGGATGCCATTTGGGTTTACTTCCTAAACCAAACTTTCAACTAGTGCAGAAATGCCAATTTTTGTGTTCTGTAATATTGGGTCAGGTCCCCTTGTTAAGAAATCACAGAACGTGACAGTCTTTCAGACTATCTAACCCTCAGGTCACAAAGAAGCAGTCTGTGGGCTAAATTCAATCCACATTCATGTTCTGTTTTCTATGCATTACTACTACTACTACTACTATTAGACTAACATTAGATTAAGCAGGAGATTGCACATAAATAAAGATTTCCTAGCATTTCCTGGAGAATCCCATGGATGGAGGAGCCTTGGTAGGCTGCAGTCCATGGGGTCGCTAAGAGTCGGACACGACTGAGCCACTTCACTTTCACTTTTCACTTCCATGCATTGGAGAAGGAAATGGCAACCCACTCCAGTATTCTTGCCTAGAGAATCCCAGGGACGGGGGAGCCTGGTGGGCTGCCGTCTATGGGGTCTCACAGAGTCGGACACGACTGAACCGACTTAGCAGCAGCAGCAGCATTTCTTTAGCAACAAATCAGACCTCACACCTCTGAGCCTACATGCCTATGCGGTGACAACTGGCTGGAGTTCAATAAATCCTGACCCCTTCAGACAAGGCATATGCTTGCTACTTCCCCATGGTCCCCATCAAGCCTGCCCCATGGGTGTACATCTTCTACCTAGACCCCAAAGTACTTTAGTTTTTGACCTGCAGATTCTGGTCCACCTTCTTCGTGTTACAGCAGAGAAGAAAAGGCCCTATAAGAAGTGATTTACTCAAATTCACAGTACAGCGAGGCTCTGAGACCAAGCTAGAATCCCAATTTATAGGGTTATAGGGTTTCTCAAAAATGGCAATTGGTCCTGACTCCTGCCCACACTTCAGTCAGGAAGCTTCAGCCCTTTTCTCCCTCTCTTGGGAGGCTGATGTTCCCCAGTAGGTGGAGGGGCTACAGAAGGGCTAAAACAGTAAGAGGTAAGGCAATGCTTTGGAGGGAGGAAGGAGAGAGGAAAGGCCCTGTTTTTATTTCTCAGACTCCTGATTATTTTGGCAGGTAGACAGAACTTGAAAGTACAAAGCCAGAGACATTTAGCTCCTGAAAATTTCTGCGCCTTTGTTTCCCCATCTGTCTAATGGAAGCACTCTTACCTGGTGGGGGTTGTATGCAAGTTATTCATTCTCTGAGTAGAGTATCCCATTCCACTGAGACTGCCTATTAGATGTCAGTGCTGAGGGCACAGTTATGCCTGGAACATGAAGCATCCTGCAAAGATGATGGCATGATTGAGGAAAAACAGGACATACAGGGTCTTTGCTACCTATGCCTGGAGTGGCCTCAATCCCTCCACATTCCAATAGCTCTTGTCCTAAATCAGTTGTTCTTACATTGGCTGCACATTAAAATATCCTGGAGTGCTTTTGTGAATCCCGATGCCCAGACTGCCTATTAGACTGAGTGAACAGAATTTTGAGGGGTGGGATGCAGTCATCAGTGCTGTTTAAAGTGATCTTCAGCAGTCCAACGTGCAGCACAGGTGAAAAACCATGCTCTAGAATCTTCTCCCACCCTGCCACAGTCCTGAGCCTTTTCTTTCCTCGAGGTCCACCCCGTATTTGCATTTTCCTTTCTACTGCCCTTCCCCTGTCCTCAAACTCTGGACAGACTAATTAAACCCCTCTGAGCCTTGGTTTTCTATAACAGATCCTCTAATAAGTTCAGTATGATATGTGCTATTTTATGTCATTCTGACAACCGTGGGCTGGCATTACAAAGTACTCAGCCTACGGAGTTAGACCTGTTGATTTTCATTTTAGCTCCAACATTTAAGAAAAGGTTTTACACACTCTAAACCTCAGTTTTCTCATCTGGGAAGTAAGAATAATGAACTCTACACATCATGGGACTGCTGGAAGGATTAAAGAAAACAATGTATCTAAATAATCTAGTACAACATTCAGTTCAGTTCAGTCGCTGGGTCGTGTCCGACTCTTTGCAACCCCATGAATCGCAGCACGCCAGGCCTCCCTGTCCATCACCAACTCCCGGAGTTCACTCAGACTCACGTTCATCGAGTCAGTGATGCCATCCAGCCATCTCATCCTCTGTCATCCCCTTCTCCTCCTGCCCCCAATCCCTCCCAGCATCAAAGTCTTCTCCAATGAGTCAACTCTTCACATGAGGTGTCCAAAGTACTGGAGCTTCAGCTTTAGCATCATTCCTTCCAAAGAAATCCCAGGGTTGATCTCCTTCAGAATGGACTGGTTGGATCTCCTTGCAGTCCAAGGGACTCTCAAGAGTCTTCTCCAACACCACAGTTCAAAAGTATCAATTCTTCGGCGCTCAGCCTTCTTCACAGTCCAACTCTCACATCCATACATGACCACAGGAAAAACCATAGCCTTGACTAGACGGACCTTTGGTGGCAAAGTAATGTCTCTGCTTTTAAATATGCTATCTAGGTTGGTCATAACTTTTCTTCCAAGGAGTAAACGTCTTTTAATTTCATTTTAAATCAGCTCTGTAAGGCAGGCTATTATTATTGTTGTTGTATCATCATCCACTTTTTACATATGAATAAAATGAATCACAAAGCCCAGTGGTTTACCCAAGATCCCACAATATATAAGTGGTAGAGCTGAAACTGAAATCTAAGAGTTACTTCTAAGTTACCATTTGTGCTTTTCCTTTCCTCTCCTGCTTGCCGTGCCCAGTTGAGAATCCCAACATTCTCCACAATGAGTCGTGCGTGGGGAATTCTTCCACAAACACAGGTTTGCAAAAAAAACTGACTGAAAAGGAGAAGCAAGGCCCACCTGAGGCATGGATATAACTGAGTAGCTGTGAAAGGTGAGGAAGCCTTTCAGAAGGACTCACTAGGTTTGCAAATAACAAAGGTCATAGAATCTTAGGGTTCAAAGAATCCTTTAGAAATCGTATAACCTGACCCCAGCCTGGGCTGGACTTCCTCCTTGCCTACTTATTGAGATAATGGGCTTCCTACCTTCCAAAGAGGGGCAGTTCTAGTTCCTAAAAGTTAAAACCACTTGTTGAGATGACATCTGCCTCCCCTGAACTTCTGCCTCTTGGTTCTAACTGTGGTCTTCAGGAAAAGAGAGAATAGCCCTCACTCTTTTCTTCATGGCAGCCAGCCCTTTGGCAGCATAGTGATGGCAGCTCATTTCACCCCTGTGTCTTCCTGTTGCCTCCAAACTCCCCCTCTCCCCTCAGCTTTCTCGACTGATCCTCAAACAAGACAGTTTTCAGTTTAACCACCATCCTGACTCCTCTCTGATATGGGAAAACAGCAGTGGAGTCAACACCTCAGAAGGATTTTCTAACAATCAGAGCTATTCAGCAATGGGGCAGTGCTCGGTTTGAATTATCATTGTTTTTATGTAGATTAGACCTTGAAAAATTGGGATGGGGAGAGGGGACTATTATAAATGTGATGGGCATCTGTTTTTGCTTGTCCAATACCCATGCCATTTCCTTTGGGTCTAGGATTATGATTCACTTTGGAGCGTGATCAAAGTCCTTTGAATACAGGCTGGCTAGGACAGTTAGCAAAGTGCCCTACTCTCCTCTAGCCACAGACAGAAGCATGGCCTTTGCTGAGCTGACCAGGCCTTCCCTTCCTAATTGGTCACATGAGTGGTTTTGAGCTATCTGATTGTCACAGGTGTTCCTGGAAGAGCCTGTGCGTAGTTCCTGACAAACTCCCGGAACTGCTTGCTTCCTCTTCTGGTCTTTCTAAGCCTGGTTCCTCGTTTTCCTTTTGAAATGTTGAGTTCCCACACATTCTTCCCTCCAGTGCCTTTTGGTATGTATCCATCAAATGCAGTTTCTGTTGCATATGAGTAAAGACCCCTGGCTTATCTAAACAAAGTAAACATAATAAAGGACCAAATCACACTGTGGAGTGTTAACTTCAAAAAGTCTGAAAGCATATATAAAGAGAAAAGCAAATGTAGAATTTACTCTATATTACTTTTCTTATTGCATATGAGATATGTATTCTATATGCTATATATATATGATGAATGTTTTTATTTTAATGTTTTTTAATTAAGCCTGTATTGTAAAATGACATATGCACATTGCAAAAAATTTAGAAAATACTGAAAATCATGTATTACATATTACATATGTAAAATTATTTCTTGGCTGCTTAAAGTGTGAGTCTATGCCTCAGGGCAGAATTGATGCCATTCCACACTAGCCCAGCTTCTTGGTTACCTTTCGGTCTGTTTTTATTTCACTGGGAATGTGGGCCAGTGCTTACTTTCACAGCCAAATTAATTAATGAGAAAATCCTCAGACTTTCCATTTATCACTTCCAAACACCCACTTTTGATGAGTCAGTTGCCATTTGAACAATATAGGATAATTTTCAAATTAATTAAAACAAGACAACAATATGCTCCATTTCTTACTCGAGTATCTCTAAGGGATTCTGACTTCATTAATCTTCGGACCACCACTCTCCAACAGAGAAAGGACATTAATCATGTGTCCCCAGTGGGGGAGGGACAGGACCCAGAGAGCCAGTGGTTTATCAGTTATGGAGAAGTGCTGGGGTAATTGAGACTATATTCAGCTTGAGGTCGCTCTCATTTTTATTTTCCTCTGTTTGTTTTCCCTGCTAGACAATCAATCAGCCATACTTACGCATTTAGTGGATACCTATGATGTGCTAGTTGTTTTACAAATACTTAGGTGAATGTGAGATACAAACAGCTCTGGGACCTCACTGCCCTTCCCTTACTGTCCAAGCGGCAAGGAAGTAAGAACAGAGATCATATTGTGATGTTCATTAAGCGTAAAGCAGCTGTTGCTTTGTTCTCTGAACACAGTATAAAATCTAATTTCTCAGTATTTGTACCTTTTTTTCTTCTTTTGCAAATATATTTAGTCTCTGCTCTGCCCAAGGCACTTTCACATATATCTCCCTTGTCAATGTCACAACAACCCAGCAAAGGAGGCATGCTCATTTTCATCCCATAGATGAGAGTGGGAGGTCATCTAGCCTGTGAGCCCTCTCCTTTCTATCTCTCCATGCTCTCCAGGTTCTTCCTGTGTATGTCTGTGGCCTAATCAGCACAGTGCTCACATGGCTCTGTCTCTCCTTGAGCCCGGCTCTCTCCCTCTCCTGAACTTGAGTCTCCTTGGGCTTCTCCACCTAGGTGTCCTGCAGGCACGTGAAACAGTATGTCTTAGACCAAAGCCATCTTGTTGCCTCCCCCAAACCTGTTCTGCTTTTGTTTAACCCAAGTAAACATGCCATCCACTTATACCGAGAGTCAATCTTTATGCCTCTCTTTGCTGCATAGACTTCTCCCATTCAACCAACCATCACTTCTACTTCCTCATTTATTTCAAAGCTATCCCCTTCTCTCTGTCTCCATGAGCTTGGTGTTGGTCCAGGCTTCAGCCCTTTGTTGTTGTTGTTGCTCAGTTGTCTCTGACTCTTTGCAACCCCATGGACTGCAGCATACCAGGCTTCCCTGTCTTTCACCATCTCCCGGAGCTTGCTAAAACTCATGTCCATCGAGCCGGTGATGCCATCCAACCATCTCATCCTCTGTCACCCCCTTCTCCTCCTGCCCCAATGTTTCCCAGCATCAGGGTCTTTTCCAGTGAGTCAGCTCTTCACATCAGGAGGCCAGAGTATTGGAGCTTTAGCTTCAGCATGAGTCCTTCTGATGAATATTCAGGGTAGATTTCCTTTAGGATTGAGTGGTTTGATCTCCTTGCTATCCAAGGGACTCTCAAGAGTCTTCTCCAACAGCACAGTTCAAAAGGATCGATTCTTTGGCACTCAGCCTTCTTTATGACCCAACTCTCGCATCCATATGTGACTACTGTCTTAGTTCCCCGACCAGGGATCGAGCTCATATCCTCTGCATTGGACGTCAGCTTCTTAACCACTGGACCACCAGGGAAGTCTCTTACCTCTTGTCTGCTGTTTACTGTACCAGCCTGTCTCTTCTCCAATATTTACCCTTCTGCAATCCATCTTCCATGCTACAGCCAAGGGAATTTTTAAATAAATGCAAATATGATCATGGTTTGAAATTATTCAATTGCTCTCCAGTGCTCTGGGTACAAAAGTCAAACTTCTGCCCATAAAATAAAGGTCTCTCTCAGGATGTGGTTTCAGACTACCTCCCAACTTTTTACTTTTACTCTGACTATATTTTCTGACTTGAGATTTTTTTTCATTCTGCTCATCACATGCTGAATTCTCATTCATCTGTCAAGAGCCAGCTCAAGTGCTATCTCCACTACAAGAAGCCTTCCCTGACCTGTAAGATTGAAAAAAGTCTTGGGATGGAGGAGAATGAGATTAGGTGTTTATTTCCCTGACACTTTCCCTGTTCGGTCGCCTTTGTCTAGATTTGACTCTCAACTGTCAGTCTCTATTCCTCTCAAGGTCATCTTCTCTACACAACTCTTTCCCTTCCAGGTCCCTGTAGTCAATTCCCTCCCTTATTCTTTTAGACCTGGGGTGGTGCCAGGAGCTGGGGTGATACCAACTGCTAGCCCTGGTAGTACCTGCACAGCCCTATGGGTCTCCTACATCCCGCTCACTCCTAACTTCCTCAAATTATACTGTTCTCACCCACCAGTATTTTACACACAGAATCACGTTTCCTTCTGTTACCATTTCAAACCTATATTATCTTCATTTCTGATTGATCTTTCATTGGCCTTGGTTTGTAACTCTTTCACATGAAGCTGGAGGCAAAACAGCTTCTTTACCTTATCTGTCAAGAGACAGAAAAAAAAACTATAAAAATCCATGATTTTTATTTCCAGTATGTAGATCTTATCACTAGAATCCTAGCAATGATCATCTCTCTTTTCATTAGACTGTGAACTCCTTGAGGGCAGGAACTGGATTTTCTTCACCTTTCTTCCCTGGAAGCACGGCACTGTGCCTGGGCATAGTAGACATTCAGTAAATATTCAGTTATTGAATAAAATACTGGGAAGCACTTCATAAAAATTCAGTAGAATAAATGAATGAGGAAAGAGTTGGTTCCCCACATTTCAAAGCCTTAGAGACTATAGTTGTTAACAACTGAGACCCCCTTTTCCCCTTTGTTCCCCATGGGATTATTTTGCCAGGCTTGGGAATTTCCTGAAAGAAGTTAAAAGTATCTTTCCTACTCAAAGTACCTTTGGAACATGTACTCAAAGAAAGCACACTAACCAAGCGTTCCCCCATCTTCTTCCTCCCCCCTTATCACATCCCTTCAGGTTTGACAGCTCTGTAGGAAACCAATTTGCTGTTAATCACAAGGGAGTTTTATTTACTCTGTTGAAAGAATTGAAAAGCAGTCATTTTTATTAGTTCCACAGCTGCTTCTTCCATCAGGGAAGAAATACAATTATGCTTCTTCCTTTGGCTGAATGCAGACAGCTACAGCCTCATTATTCATTCCGGTAGGAAGCAGGCCTTTATAATGAGCAGGGGAAAAAAATACACTGACCCCTCATTTGTAAAGAGAACAAATCTTCGTTTCTGGAATGACATGGCCACTGCCACTGTAGCAAAAAAGGCTTTTACTTATTTATTTATTTTTGGTTACATAATAGGGTGCAATAGCTTTAGAAGTCTCTTTTCTTATGGTGTAGGGGAAAGAGTGTGGGGTTTGCTTCAGGCTGGCCTGATTCAAACCCTGGCCCTGCTTCTTATCAGTTATGGACAGAGGACATTTTCTTATCTGAAGTTGGAAGTAGGAATAGACAAGCTTCCCAGGGTGGTAGTAAGAATTAGAGATTAAATTCCTATATGTGGTATACAGTACCTATTGTGATGTGATCTAGCTCCTGCCTACCTCTTCAGCTACATCTTACACCCTCCCTGCCCCCAAAGCTGGTATCTCTGCCGAAGCCATACTTCACCCTTCCAAGCTTCTAGAATTTGCATCCTTCTCCCTGCATCCGTGACTGTGCACATGTGGCCCCTCAGCCTGAGTCCCAAGCCCTCACTTCCCTTGTTCATCCGGCAAACTTTTTTTTTCCTAATAGTGATGGCTTCTTTGTGAAGCCTGTCTCTTACTCCCTCCCCTGGACAAACAGAGTATTACCCCTTTCCAGCACCCTTTGCACAAAGCTTACTATAGGATGCTGCCACAGGATGAGATGGACGAGTCTACTCATGGATCCACTCTAAGCATCAGTTTGAGAGTCTTTAAGATCCTTAAAAAGCAAGAACCAGGAGCTCCCCCTTCTGTATGCCCAGTTCTGGCATAGTGCTGCGCATAATTTATGGTTAATCACTGATTTACTGAATGAATGAATGAAGCCTTATGTAAAACACCTATCTCCCTGCATGGTTGTGGCAGACATTGGCTTGGTTAAAGGTATGCCAGATGCAACCTTCCCCACTCGTCTGCTGCCACCATAGAGACAGCCCCAGCTATGAGGGAATTTGAAAGATTCTTATCACCCAGTTTTGGCCAATGAGAAATTGGGGGAAGTATGTTGGAGGTACTTGTGTGTCTTTTAGTTGTCCTCAGGAGTCCTAATTGGCTCTCAATACAGAACATTCAATTCTAAAGGCTGATTTCTGGCAATCCAGTGGTTAGGCCTCTGTGCTTTCAATGCCAAGAGCATGGATTCAATCAATGCCTGGTCAGGAAACTAAGACCTTGCAAGCCACACATTATGGCCAAAGTGGAAAAAAAAGAAGAAGAAGAAGAAGGCTGATTGCCCTTTACTTAGCCTCATGTATTGACATAATGAGAAAAGTATGGGCTTGGGAGCCAGACAAAAGAGGGTTTGAGTTTAATCCCCATTTCTGTGTGTCCCATAATCAACATGGTCCAGACTACTGACCTGGAAGGCAGATGGACTGGGTTCAGTGCTTTTTAAAGTTGTTTGACTTAGGGCAAAACACCCCCTCATCTTCCAGTGTCTTAACTTATTAATCTGTAAATCAGGATAGTAATAGTAACACTTCATAGGATTAAATAGGTTAATGAATATAAAAGACTTAGAAAGGAGTGTAACACATATCTAGGACTGTATTGGTATCAGCAGTATTTTTTAAAAAAATTGTCTACTTTTGGCTGTGCTGGGTCTTCATTGCTGCAGGGCTTTTTTCTAGTTGGGGAGAGCGGGGGCTATGCTCTAGCTGCGGTGCGTGAGCTTCTCATTGTGGTGGCTTCTCTTGTCTCAGAGCATGGGCTCTAGGCATGCAGTCAGCCTTCAGTAGTTGTGTCTCTCGGGCTCTAGGACACAGGCTCAGTAGTTGTGGTGCATGGGCTCCATTGTTTCATGGCACGTGGGATCTTCCCAGATCAGGGATCGAACCCATGTCTCCTGCATTGGCAGGATTCTTTACCACTGAGCCACCAGGGAAGCCTCTCAGCACTGCTTTCATTAAGAATATTAGCTGTGTAACTTTAGGCAATTTCATGTGCTCTCTGAGACTTGACGTCCACATTTATACAACGGGGGTTAGAAGTGCCTACTTTGCAGATTGTGCTGAGGGCAATTCAGGCACTCAGAGCACCAGAGGTGGCATCTGGCAGGAGGCTGCAGCTGTGCAAGGGGAGAAGGAAGACTGTGCTGAACCCTGGACCGTGTGTGTCTGTGCATGTCTGGACGGAGGGTGCCTCACCTTTACTCCCTATTTCCCTCCTCCTTTCCTATTGCCACGGAAGAGAGCTCTTTCCTTGGTGGCTGCCCCTAAGCTCTGAACCTCTTCCCCTCTTTTCAGGGACCTTGTGCTATTGATTTAGCCCCTGTCCCTTCAGCCTTTTCCTCTTCACTGGCTCCCCTCTAAAAACATTTAAATGGGCTCCTGTCTCTTTCACCTGAGGAAAAAACACCACTTCATTAAAAATGAACACAGCTTTAATCCAACTCTCCCCAAGAGCCATTCATTTTCTTTCCATCTTTCCACAGTCAAACTCTTTAGTGTATTTGTCTACACAACCTATCACTCCTTCTCCATTTCCCATTCACTCCTCCAGATGGTGTAGTCTTTAAAAAATAGGTTGAATATTGGGAACCTGGAAGAAACCAGGTAAAAGGCACAGGGTAGACAGGGGTGATCCTGAAAGAGTGCTTAGACAGAAGGTATAGAAAGAGGAGGAGATGATAGAGACTACGGTGGCCGGGCGCCTGCTGTCCTTCACTGCAATCCAAGCTCACATGGTGGGCAAAACCGATAGTTCTCTAGGCTCATGACTCACTTGCTTACAGCTCCCTCCTGCATCATAAGCCCTTTACGTGGCAGCACCTGACTTCTTTTATCAAGCCATCTGGCGCTTTCATCAAAGTTTTATCAAGCTTTCATCAAACTATCTGGTGCTAGCCAGACAGCGCCAATCCCTCTGTGCCTTTCCAGTTCAGAGCCTTCCTTGCAACCACTGGGGTTTTGCTGAAATTCAAGCAATGCCAAGAAGAGAAGAGTGAGAAGGTAGAACTTATATGGGGATACAAATTTTTAAGACTTTTCCTGTCTTTCCTTTCTCCAGTGTCATAATCATCCATAATCCTCAGAGGCTGGGGCAGATGCTGTCAACCTGACTTTGATGTTATCCACCTGGGACATCATCTAGAAACACGTGTAAGTGTTTACCTGACAACCCTAGAAGATTGAAGCTAGCATTTGCGAAGCAAACACAGCAAAGTTCTGCTGAATCCAAGAGCTCACTAGATTTCCTTAACTAATATATGAGTTAGGGGCCCTCACCAGACGCAGTTACAGACAAAGAGTCCCAGGTTCAGAAAGGATCATGGTCAGTGGCATCTACCATTTGCCAGACTTACCAAGGGCCAGGCCCCAACCTCACTAAGAACTTTTAGTCACTAAGTTGTGCCTGACTCTTTTGTGACTCCATTGACTGAAGCCCACCAGGTTCCACTGTCCATGGGACTTCCCAGGCAAGAACACTGGAGTTGGCAATATTCCTGGCAGAAATGGGTTGCCATTTCCTCTTCCAGGGGACCTTCCTGACCCAGGGGTCAAACCCGTGTCTCCTGATTGGCAGGTGGATTCTTTCCTGCTGAGCCACCAGGCTGAGCACTCTGAAGACATTATCTCACTTGGTCTTCATAGTCACAGCTTAATATACATGTGTTATTGCCCCCTTTCAGATAAAAAGCTTAGGATTTGGTAGAAACTAGGCTGACTCTGCCTAATTAAATGGGTGATCTTCTTAAGCTTGCTGGGCTACAGTTTAAAATGTTGCGGCTAGACTGAATGGGCTAAAAGTTTCATTCCAAGTTGAACTCTCTTGAGAATAACAACTCCCAACTGTTAGTGTCAGCTCTGGATACTGGAGTGATAGAAAACAAGTTATTTCAGCTTTAGGAGTGGAACTAAAGTGGGTGGAGAAAGAACTGGATGGTCTTTAAATGCCATTCTGTTCTTTTTTTGCTGGGTTGTTCTTGTGAGCCTTTTAGAACACTTTCCAGATTCTTCTAAACCAGATTTTAAAACCTAGAAGGTTGGACTCATACAGAAGACTGAGGTCCCATATTGGTGACAGCCTTTGTTCTCTGTATGATCTTGAGAAGTTCATTGACATTTCTGAGCCTCCATTCTCTCATTGTAAGATGGGGTGCTTCCAGGCTTGTTGAGAAGATTAAGCAGGAAGGAGTACGTGAATCTGCTTGACACATAGTAGGTACTAGAAAAATGGTTGTGATGACTAGTTGCTTTAAAAAATGTTTAATCTGGTGTGCAATCAACTGACACATGGAAGACGCAAGGAAAGGCTTGCAGTTTCAAACTGGGGATTTGCACCCTGCACTGAATGGGTGGTTTTGAGCAGGAGGCCTGGGGAGTGAGAGCAGAGGGGGAGTGATGCCAATATGATAATATGAGTTCAGAGATTAACTCCCAGCTGCCAGGTCACACAACTTGAGAACTGCTTCAGCAACTCTTTCCCGTTGTTGCTAAGAGACTGGGTTGGGGTGAGAGAGGAAAAAAAAAAAAAAAAGATGAACTTTAGATTTTGGAAGTGATTTTATGGATCCCTGTTTACCAAAAGCTAGAGACTTTGAGGATAGTCCACGTGTTAAAGAAGTACGTGTTGAGTCCCTACCATATGCCTGGGATGGCTCTGGACTCTGGAGAGACAATAAAATGGACCAAGTCCCTAACCTCATGGAGCTTCCATTTGGTTTAGGTTTCTCCTAAACTGCTGGAGGTTCTGGGAGCTGAGTAATGTGCCTCCGGTCTTGGGCCACCTCCTGGCAGAGTTGACCTTAAAATCTGGGCTTCCCAAATCCTGGATCAGGACTTATTCCATCTACTACATTTTACAAATAAGATTCATCTGAGGCAGATTTTAATGTTAACCGAGTCTTTGGCACTTCAGCTAGATAAATAAAGATCCTTGCTGGAGAGATTTCTGGAAATAAGTCCAAAAAATAATGTTTATTTAATTTCAAGTATCCCACTGAGAAATGTTAGATGTATTGAGTCCCTGTCCTGCATGATCACACCCAGTTGAATGAGGTTGGAGAGTATGAATGGAGCAGGAAGGATAAACGAGAGGAAGATTGGGGCATCTCATAACTGCTGAAACTTAGCAAGATAGGCAAGTTGAGAGGTCTGGGTCGGAACCAGATCCTGTCCCTTCCTACTTATGACTTTCACCTCTCTGGGCCTCAGTTTTCTCATCTGTGAAGCGAAAGATTGGATTAGAATGGTCTCAAAGTTCTCTTGCTCTAAATTCTATAATAAATCACCCAACAATGTCATGTAAGCCCAAAGGACCCCCAGAAGGCAGCTGTGGTCCAAGGATGGAGTCTTGAGTGTTAATCAGCCCTTCCTCTGCATCCATGTCTGCATCCAGGTCCCATGTGCCTGGTGAATGGCTGTTTCCATGTTCACACCTGAGCATGCTTGTGTTCTTGGAGGGCAGGAATTCTGTCCCATTCACTTGTGCATCTCTCCCTAGGGCCCAGGGACATACTCAACATTTGTGGGCATTTCATACGTGTTTGTAGACTTGCCTTTAGCTGAGAAGAGGCAGATTTGGAAAGGGACTTCAAACAAAAACTGTAGTAAAGTTGAAGTGCTTCCAAAGTTTGCTGCAACAGTGACTTGGACTTTGGTCATAGCTAGTAAGTAACAGGGCTGACGTTCAAACCCCAGGACTGCGTGCCTTCTAAGCCCGTGTATTACCCTTCCCCCGTCCTTGCCCACATTCACTTGTTTATTCATAAGCAGCTCAGTGTCTTTGGAGGCTAGGTGGACAAGCTTGGGAGTCAGGCTCTTTGGGTTTGAATCTCAACTCTGCCACCTGATGCTGTGTAACTCTGAGCAGGTATTTTCACCTTTTTATACCTCTATTCCTTCATCTGTAAAGCAGGGATGATAATGGTACCTCCCTCCAAGAGCTGTTGAAGGAAAATACGTGAGATGATGCGTATAAAGCAAGTAGCATAAAGGCTGGCATTTAATATGTGCTTGCATGCTAGTGGTCGTGTGTGCGTGCTAAGTCTGACTCTTTGTGATCCTATGGACTGTAACCCTCCAGGCTTTTCTGTCCATGGAATTCTCCAGGCAAGAATACTGGAGTGGATTACCATGGCCTCCTCCAGGGGATCTTCCCAACCCAGGGATTGAACTTGTGTTTCTTATGTCTCCTGCATTAGGAGGTGGGTTCTTTACCACGACCTCCACCCGGGGAAGCCCTGAAATGTGCTTACTGAATTCTAAATCTGTTGTTGCTGATGCTGTTGTTATTGTTATTATTATTACTATTAGCAGTAGCAGTATTTGCCATACACTGGGTCAACAGCAGCAGTAGTAACGGCAGTAGAAGTTAGTAGCAGTCGTCCTTGCCTTGCGCTGAACCAGTATTCCTAGTGGTGGCAGCAGCAGCAGTAGTTACAGGAGTAATAGCAGCAGTAGTATTAGTAGCAGATCTGCCATGCATTGGGGCAGTAATAGTAATATTATTGCTACTATTAGTAGTAGTAGCAGCAGCAGCAGTAGTAGCATATGCTACACACAGGCTAGGAGCTGGATAACAAACAGACACAGACTTTATTCCCATAGAATTCCCTGTGCATATTGCTGTAATTCCTTAAAGATCAGAGATGGGCCTTGATTCACAAACGGAAGCAATCAGAGTGGTCTTGGTGAGAGTTGCTTTGTGTGTTAACCCAGTTGGAGGAAACACAACCCAGGACTTCATGAAATTACAAAGCAGAAAAGGAGGGAGAGGCGGCAATCCTGCCCAGCTGTGAAGTGTTAGGTGCTAAAGGGGCAATCTCTTATATAATGGTAAGATCTTTAGTCATCACCACATCTATGAAGAAAATCAGAGATGATGGGGATCTTACAACAATAATTAGATTTTTACAATTAATTTCAACCTCTCAATCATAAAATAAAACCATGTCAGAGGTGCAAGAGTCCTTATGGATAAGTCCACTGTTTTACAAATGAATAACTGGAAGCCAGAGGGGCCTGGTGACCCCCTGGATGTCCCTCCCCATTCTGGTTGCTGATGGAGTCAGATCAAGATCTGGCTCCACCCTCCCTGTGGTGCCCTGTGCGTCACAGGATACCCGAGAGTGGCCGCAGGTTATTTGCAACTGCTCAAGACCTTTCCTGATCGCTCAGTTGGTAAAGAATCTGCCTGCAATGCGGGAGACCTGGGTTCAATCCCTGGATTGGGAAGATCCCCTGGAGAAGGGAAAGGCATGGAGTAGGTCACTCCAATATTCTGGCCTGGAGAATTCCATGGACTGTATAGTCCATGGGGTTGCAAAGAGTCAGACACGACTGAGTGACTTTCACTTTCAAGGTCACACACTTGGAAAGCAAAAATGGTGGAACATCTTGTTCTCTCCCTTTCTTTTTTCCTTTCATTCAACATCTCATAAGGATGTCTGCTCCAAGCTCGGGTACTGCATACAGATGGTTTTCAATAAAAATCTATCAGAACAAAATGAGTTTTGAAGTAACTCAGAGCCCAGGAGTCTGAGAGATGGAGGTTCCTGTGCCGCCAGATGACTGACTACTGGTGTGATCTTTGAAGCTCAGGCTGTGTAAAATGGAGGGGACGAAACTGCTCTCCCAGGCTGTTTCTGTGGGGTCATTTGAAGGTTTTATGATTAACCTAAATTAGAGGTAGAATGGGAGTTTCTAACACATCAAGTCTCCCATTGTCCTGCTTCATCTACTGTTCCGAGCAATGGATTCCTTTCCTTCCTTATCTCTGTGGAAATACCGTGCTTGACCTAGATAACATACAGCCTTCTGTGTGTGTGGCATGCATTTGCATTCTCCACCAGATGTGTGGTATGTGTTTTCCAGCTTACTGAATAGACTGACCCATTCATCACATGAATCAGTTTGTGTTGGTTTGTATTTTTGCCCTTAAGTGCTACTGTGGCCCAAGCTAAGGTTGGGTCCTTGCAGCTCTGCTTTGCTCGAGATTGCTGCCTGCCAGCATCACAGAGCTTTCCTGGGGCTGGCATGAATTTCAGCCAGCAGACCCTGCACAGAGACACAGGGCAATGGCTTCTGGTGGGAACTTGCTTTCAGTCACAGACACCACGATGCACTGGATGGAGAGCTGGCAGACACCACCAGCAGATGCCCCTCGGAAACTGGCTGTTTTGAAGCCTGGAGAAAAGCCAGGAGCAATGGGGCCCTGGTGGCAGCACCTCTGCTTTCCAAAAAGGAAGCTGGAGTGCCGTGGGCTCCCCCAAGTGCACAGTGGCTGTGTCCAGACCTGAATGCCCCTCTCATTACTCACCGGAAGTGAGTATGAACACTTAACGCAGGAAGATGACTCGCTTCTCTGACAACATACAGAGAGCTTTTCTAAGGAAATGATTTGCAGGGTTTAAATATTCTATTTCTTAGTCTGCTTTTCTTCTGTTGAATCTGTTGCAAATTGATCCGGTGGTAGCATCCTTTGAACACCTTGGAGGAGTTTTAATTAGTACTTACGTAGGTTATAAAACTTCAAGTGTAACTCCTCCCTTGATGCTTCTGCAGCATTTGCGGTGGAGAGGAATGGTTTGTCATGAGAGTGGGAAATGGCACAATGAGCATGTTGCTTTTATAGTTGGAGATGAGCGACATAATGAAAAACAACAGCTCACAGTTGTCATGGGTCAGGCTGGAGTCCAAGGCATTATGGATACCTAGCATGACTGAGTGAACAGGAGGATGAACCTGGGCGAAGGCAAGATGGGGGGATTGACCTCTCGGCCCCACTCAAGCCAGCTTAGGAGCAAGGCAACCTAGGAGACCAAACAGAGAAGCTAAGGGAGTGGGTTAGTTTGTTTCTAACCCATTTACATTCATTCTCAAAGGTGGATGTGTCTGAAGAGGGAACTCCAGTTTGCATTCTCTGGAACCAGGTAGGAATTTGCCACCTTTGGGGAAGATCTGTCCACATGCAGGAGATATCAACCAGCAAGGACAGACTCCAGAACCCAGTCCCCAGGGAAAGGAGCTGAGGAAAGTCAGGCTGGTTCCAGGCCACCAACCAACTGGCAGGGACAGCAATAGGCTCTGGGCTCAGAGAAGAGGCACTTAGATAGAAGCTAGTCTTTATAGGATTGGGGAACGCAGCGTGGTGTCATGGGAGCACGTGACTTTGCACTTGGAAAATCATCAGTTCTAGTCTCAGTATTGGTACCTACTAGCTGTGTGATCTGGAGAAGGAAATGGCAACCCACTCCACTATTCTTGCCTGGAGAATCCCAGGGACAGAGGAGCCTGGTGGGCTGCTGTCTATGGGCACACAGAGTCGGACACAACTGAAGTGACTTAGCAGCAGCAGCAGCAGCTGTGTGATCCTGGGTAGGTCACTTCACTTCTTGGGCTGTTGTTTAGTCACTAAGTCATGTCCAACTCTTTGCGACCGTGGGATTTCTGTCCATGGGATTTCCCAGGCAAGAATATTGGAGTGGGTGGCCGTTACCACCTCCAAGGATCTTCCTGCTGCCAGGATCAAACCCGCTTCTCCTGCATTGGCAGGTGGATTCTTTACCACTGAGCCACCTGGGAGGCCCTCACTTCTTGAGACACATCAGTAAAATCATTCCAAGAGAGGCAACATGGTAACCAAGTTAGACAGACTTGGGTTCCAGGCTCTAGACCATTTTTTATAAACCATAAATTCCTTAACTTCTGTAGTTACCTTTTGTACTCTTCAGTCTCCCCTCATCTCTCATAAATCCCCTGTGAGGATTAATTGAAACAATGCAGGTAAAATACTTAGCATTATTCTCAGAACACAGAAAGCACTCCATGAATCAGTTCAGTTGCTCAGTCATGTCCAACTCTTTGTGACCCAGTGGACTACAGCATGCCAGGCTTCCCTGTCCATCACCAACTCCCAGAGTTTGCTCAAACTCATGTCCATCGAGATGGTGATGCCATCCAACCATCTCATCCTCTGTCATCCCAAAACCAGACCCCAACTCAGCCATCATGGGACTCACTCTGTGCTCAGTACCATAGGGGAGGTGAAAAGCATGGGCCCTCTTTCTGCCCTGCTGCAGTTTAATCACTAAGTCATGTCTGACTCTTTGCAACCCCCTGGACTGTAGCCTACTAGCCTCCTCTGTCCATGGGATTCTCTGGGCAAGAATACTGGGGTGGGTTGCCATTTCCTTCTCCAGGGGATCTTCCCAGCCCAGGGATCGAACCTGTGTTTCCTGCTTGGCAGGTGAATTCTTTACCACTGAGCCACCTGGGACATGGGTGCTAATAATAATCCTGGTGATGTAAAAACAGTTACTACTATATTCAGTGCTCACTGAGGGTGCTAAGTGCTTTACATATGTGAAATAGATTTATTGTATCCATTTTATAGAGATGATGAAAGGAAGGTTTAATGAGGTTGTTCCAGGATACTCACAGCTAGAGGAAGAGCTGGGATTGTAGTCCTTTATCAGTCTTTTTTTCATTCCTCATGCCATCTCCCTTCCCTTACTGCTATGTTTTATTATGCAGTCAGTATAAGCCTAATTATATATAACAGACTATGAATCGTGCACAGTAGGAGCTGGGTATTCATTTCCTATCCCTCCGTCACTAAGCTACTGATGAAGCCCTTAGTGTTCAGATGTGACTAATGGGATTGTTCTTGTTCTGGTTTGATTTGAATTTCTACCTCGATTATTATGTAAGAACTTTAATCAACGGGGTGAACAATGGCATGAACAGTGCCCTTTTATAAATGCTGTAACTGGCATTCATTCTCACACTCTTTTCTTTCTTTTTTGAATAGTTGTTCATGTTTTTTGCCAATTTTTCACTTCAGTTATAAGAACATTTTATCTATCAGTGCTCTAATAGATACATTAGTAAATTTATCTAAAGAAAATTATTTGAAGAAAATTAGTCTTATTTACTTGTCATATGTGTTAGAGATATGTTTCTCTGTGTTAGAGATATTTTTCCTACCCTGTCAATGATCTATTGACTGCATATATCATATCTGAGGGGGCATAACATAGTTCTGTATTAGTTTTAGGAAAGTGTTCTCACTACAAGAGAAAAAAATAAATTATTTTGCATGCAAATCTTTTACTTTGTTTTCTATTGTCTTCCCCTGATTTATTATTCTACTATTTCCCAATTCCAAATTGTTTTAATATTTATAACTTTATAATGTATTTTAACATATAAAATAAATGTTTTAATATATAAAAACAATATATTTTAGTGTATAACTAACTTTGTTGTCCTTTTTCAGCTTTTTCTTGTCTTGTATATTTACTTTTTTCTTAAAAAAATACATATGCTATACCATTTTATAGAAAAATGAGAAGTACAGATTAAGTATAAAAATAAAAAAAAAATTTAATGAATATTAACACTATCCAAAGGTTACTGATACTAGTTTCTTGGAATATGTCATTTCAATCTTTTCCTATGTACAAACATAAACACACATCTTTTCTCCAACAAAATTCACGTCATGCTATGGTAACAAATGTATTATCTTCAATCTGTATACCCATTGCCTGATTAGCAAGCTCATTACCTAATATACTGTTTTATTTAACCATTCCTCTTTGTTGAGTATGCAAGATATTTTTAATTTTTCATTCAAGCTACTTATGCTTATTTCTGCCTGTCTGTGAATGAATCCTTTGCACATTTCTCTAGCGAGTTGACTAACATCTGGTCTAAGAGACTCTTTGGCACCTTGGGGTTGGGTTTGTGATGTCCACATCAGCTCATTAATATCTACTCAAAGACTCCTTCCTCCCTGAAAGAGCCACTCAGATTTGCTCCGGGTGTAAAGGCAATGCTCACAGTGGAGGATATTTGCACTGTGGTTGAGAGCATGAGCTGTTAAATCAGACAGAACCATGTGAATTTGGAGAAGTTGCTTAAACTCTAAGTCTGCTTCCTCATCTGTAAAATACAGATATCAATAGCTACTCAGAGGATGGCAGTGGGGATTAAATGCAATTAGACTTGTGAAGTCCTTAGCATTATGCCCAGCATACAGTAAGATGTTCAACAAGTGACAAGTACGCAAACATTGTGCCCCTTCTGACTACTTGACCACAGCTGCCCTCCCTTGACCTTTAGAATTTTGCTGCTTGGCAGTCTGGAGATGTAGCCTGAGGATGGAGTCATATCTTTAGGAGCCTTGTGACATAAGATATGGCTCCAGAACAAGGGGGATTTGCATCCCCCAGGCATCTCAGAATTTGCAGAAAGTCAGGACCCACTCAAGACCTATTCAATCATAGCCCGCATTTTAAAAAGATTCCCAGGTGATCTGCACACATAATAAAGATTATGAATATATTGGTCCAGGTATCCAGGGAGCTGGTGGTGCTGTGTAGTGGGGGTGGGGTGGGGACACAGGAGCATATGGCATCTCTAGTCTTGAATTTTCTAGTCTGCAATTTGTATTCTTTTGGTCTCAGATCCATCACTCAGTAGCAAGGTGCTCTTCACAAAGCTCTGATGACCTTTACCACTGTAATGTGGTGGAACACACTTCATCTTCAGATTTAAAGAGACCTGAGTTTCAATTCCAACTGTGTTATTTAGAGGACTTATTAGCCAGAAAACCTTGAGATAAGTCATTTCAGCTTTCTGAGCTTAGTTTCCTCATCTGTAAAATGTGAGTGATACACCTTTCTTGGGATGTGGTTAGAGATAACCAGTGACAAAGTATTTAGAAAGTTTGGTACCTCATTGGGATATAAAACATATTTTGACTCCAAAAACCTGAGTTTGGATCTCAGCTCCAGAAGCCACTTGACCAGTCACTTCCTCTCCTTGGACTTAAGTTTCATCACCTGTAAAATAGATGTTTAGGTTAAATAACCCCTTAGGTTTCTCTCTGCTTTGAAACTTGATAACTCTAAGGTATCAATATATTGCTGTACACATATTTGAATCCTAATGATAACTCGTGGCTAGGAAAGAGACTCTTACCACGCTGACAAATCAGCTAAACTGCCTGTCAATTGGGAGATATGTAAAGAGGGTTAATTTTCTATGTGTCAATACATGGTTCCAACTGGTACAAATAAGAGACTCAAGGGAAGCGCTGACAGTTATTAAATGGAATTTCCATACCATAAGGACATTTACCTAGATGGTTATATGGTGGGCACTGAGCTCTCCCACGCTGGATTTTGAACCTCAGGAGTGTTTGGAGCACCTATCTGAAACTGGAAGTTCTCTGACTTAAATTAGAAAACTGTCATGATCACCTTAATAGAAGATGTTTCACTGGGGGAAGAGAAATGAAAACCTGATTCTCTCAAGGGAATTTTAATAAATGATAGACAATTAAAGTAACTGGAAGTATCCTAAGCAATCCTTTCATCCAGTCTTTTTTTTTTTTTTCCTTGAAGAGAATACAAGATCAGGAAAGTCAAAACACACTAGAACTAGCCGTCTGTATCACTGAGACAGAGCGCTAATTCAAGCATTATTTATAACCCATTTGTATATTCATTCCTTCATTCACAAACTTGATTTGGGCACTACTATAGATAGACACTATTTGGGGGATGGAGGGTCAGAGTGGAAGTAAGTTAAACAGTTACAATGGGTTCTAAGAGATGAGATAGATACTCAGATAACTCTAATGCAAGATAAAAACTATCATCAGGGGGGAATGATGAAATGCTCTGAACATATAGGGAACAGAGAGATTACTTCTGGAGACTGGTACACATTAGACATGACTCCTTAGCAGATGTAGCATTTAGTCTGGGCCTTGAATGATTGGATTTTATCCATCAATTAGACAAATATTTGCTAGAAACCAGTTAACCACAATGCGTCACAGAGGGTGGGTTCAGAGTTGCCTAGCTATGAGGGAGCTGTTTGTCAATTACTAATTTTATGTGATTTGTTCTTCTTCCTCTTCCATTTACACCATCAGTTTGGGGAAGTTAAACTTGCAAATTTCTTGAGGGATTATCAAAATCAGTCGTTGCTAAATGTTGGTTTCTCCAAGCCAGACAAACCTGCACTCATTCAACACATATTTATCAGCTATAAACTGTGTGCCAGACATGATGCTAAGGAGTCAGAAATACAATGATGAGCCCAGGCAGTGTGCTTGTTATGCAGCTTACAGCTGGCTGGAAAGACAAGAGATGGTGTCAGATGATCTCACAGATACACGTGAAATTGTAATTGATGAGTGTAGAGAAGGGAAGAATGCCTTTGTTGCTAAGGAACTTATCATAAAGGGAGCTGATCAAGAGGGGAGCCAGGGAAGGTCTTGCTGACATTTGAACTTTGACATGCTTTAAGTGTGAACAGGAGTTCATAGGGATGAGGGGGAAGGACCAGTGCTCTAGGTAGCCGCGATAGCCTGCACCTGAGCTACTTTCCAGAGGTGCTGGAGAGAGATCTGAAAGGAAAGTGAAGCAAACTGAAGCTAGATCCATAGGGAGGTGAGTAATCATCCTGAAGTCCTAGCCATAGAATTCAGTCTTTCTCCTAAAAGTCGGGAGAAGCCACTGAAAACTTCAAACAGGAAAGGAAACGGTCAAGTCTATACTTTAAAAAGATCCTCCAGTTTGCAAGCCCTGTTAGACTAGTTGAGTTTATACACGTTCTGGCTGTGACAATGAGAATAAAGGCAGTACTTTATAGATAAGGGAGAGGCCTGTTAGAACTTAGTGTTGCAGTTCAGAAGAAAGGTTGTGTTTTTTCGACTAAGGTGGTGCTGATGATGGATAGATTAGCTGGAGTTAAATCAATAATACGGTGGATAGAACATGGGAAGTGAATTTGAGCACCCAGGATATGTCTGAGGTTCCTGCCTGCCAAGCATAATTGGATGGATAGAATATTTTTCACCGAAGTGAATCAACAGTTGGCCTTGTCTCAGGGCTGCCACAGACAGTTGTGTGAGTTGTATGCTGCACAAGGCATCTGGCTGAGTAGGAAAGGCAGGCAATGGAAGTCAGTCTGTACTCTGAACATTAAGCTGCACATCCCAAATCAGGGCTATGTCGACTCAGTTTGGAGAAGGATTTTCTTAAAATTTCCAAAAAGGAGCCATTCATTTGGCAACACTAAGAATAACTAGACCTTTAAACTCACTGTTGCAGGCATTCAGGCAAACCTGGCTGGGGTGCCATAAGTTGGGGGTGTGTGCGTGGCGAGTTAGAGGTGGTAAAGCCAGGAGTAGAGTACCTGGATGGTGGAAGAAGGGACTGGGGAAGTTGATGAGAAAATGAGAGGCTGCAAGGAACACCAGGGTCCATTTGTTTATTCTGCAGGGCCTGTCTCTGGCCTTTCCTGGACTCCTGACCCACAGGGAGGGATCCTGCCTGTGGCTCACCCTTCCTGTTATTTTGACTCTTTTGTTGGATGCCTTTGATGAAAGTAGATATGAAAACCCAGACTCCCAGAGAGCAGAAGCAGTTTAAGAACCATCTAGCTCTACTGTCTCAGTCTAGAGCGGAGAATGCTAAAGTCCAGGAGGATGGCATGCTTTGTCCCATGGGACCATGCTGGGACTAGATCCTCACTTTCCTTACTCACCACATCTTGCTGATCGTCCCTCTAACAAAAAGAATACATTTGAATCAGTTCTAATGAGGTGAATGAAACTGGAGCCTATTATACAGAGTGAAGTAAGCCAGAAAGAAAAACACCAATACAGTATACTAACGCATATATATGGAATTTAGAAAGATGGTAATGATAACCTGGTATTCGAGACAGCAAAAGAGACACAGATGTATAGAACAGTCTTTTGGACTCTGTGGGAGAGGGAGAGGGTGGGATGATTTGGGAGAATGGCATTGAAACATGTATAATATCATATAAGAAACAAATCGCCAGTCCAGGTTCGATGCAGGATACAGGATGCTTTGGGCTGGTGCACTGGGATGACCCAAAGGGACGGTACGGGGAGGGAGGTGGGAGGGGGGTTCAGGATGGGGAACATGTGTACACCCGTGGTGGATTCATGTTGATGTACGGCAACACCAATACAACACTGTAAAGTAATTAGCCTCCAATTAAAATAAATAAATTTATATATAAAAATAAGAAATAAACTGAGCTCTTGCAGGCAGCAAGGCACAGCTACGAGCACAGGTACTAGGCAGTGTCAACCTAGATTTGGGGCCCCACTTGCCATTTCTCTGCTGTGTGATCTTGGGCAAGTTACCTAATCTCTCTGAGCTTTACTTTCTCTACCCGTAAGATGGAGATAAAACATTCACTTTGAAGAGGGTTTGTGAGAATTAACATAAAGCCTCTGGGACAGTATCTATGCACAAGCTGTGGTCCAGACACCATTCTCCACTTCTGGTATCTTCTCTAGCCCTTGTCTCCTCACCTACCCCTTCTCTGTTCCTGAGAGCTTGACAGGGATTTGCAGAAAATGTATTTCTTTGTACGGTCTTTGTACAGCAGTACATAAATTCAGCATATCAGATAAACACAGTATTGAGAAATGACTCTACATTTCCACCTAACCTTGATTTGCGGATTCATATCCCTAAAATGCAAAGGGCAATTAAACTCTGGCTTCCTAAACCAGCCTTCTCCTTCCCCTCCCCCCCCTCCCCGCCCCCATGATAAGTCTGCATGGATTTCAGGAAGCTTCATGTGAAAAGAACACCTTGAAACCTGAAACAAAAGGAACTGGAAGGCTTCTGCAGGAAGTATACTATAAAAGCTAGCTTTGCAGAAGATAAAGGGTGGGAGTTCAAAAAGAATAAGCAATCACCAGGAGGGTTTTGTTTTTTCTTTCGAAATGATTCTTGATGGCACATAGTACTTTCATTGGTTCCCTGACTTTGAGAGGCTGACAAATAGCAGTCATATTTTGAAAATCTATTGTTATTCTAGAGGTTTTGTGCAGAGTGGGAAGGATTGTTTTGAACAATTTCTCATGGACAAGTGGAAGCTGTACTCTTGCTACAAATGATTTATCCGGGAGAAATGATATATAAACAAGACTGCCTGCTTGGAAAGCAGACGGGAGGGCGCAGTATTTTAGAAGGATTTTTCACTTTCATGCCAGCTAACGATCAAAGCTAGCTCTTAAAATAGCAGGGGTGCTGTGGAATGGAGACTTCAGAAAGTTTTTGTTTTTTTTTTAATCTTACATCTCATAGTTAATATCAAAGAAAGTAGTTCTTAAATCTCTGACTAAGACCTCTATTCTCACATGGTGATCATGTATCAATAGGTTGATTCAGTCCTTTTTTAAAAAAACTCTTTCTTTTGTACTGGAATATATAGCTGATTGGGGCTTCCTAGGTGGCGTTAGTGGTAAAGATCTCACCAGCCAGTGCAAGAGACTGAAGAGATGCAGATTCGATCCCTGGGTCAGGAAGATCCCCTGGAGGAGGGCAGGATAACCCACTCCAGTATTCTTGCCTGGAGAATCCCATGGACAGATAAGTCTTGGGAGTGGGGGTACAGTCCATAGGGTCGCAAAGAGTCAGAATTAGCATATACGCATTGCAAATAGCTAACATTTACTGGACACATGCATTTAATGGCCAGGTCACGGGCAAAGCTCTTTTGTAAAGTGCTCACTATTATCCCCGGAGAAGGCAATGGCAACCCACTCCAGTACTCTTGCCTGGAAAATCCCGTGGGCGGAGGAGCCTGGTAGGCTGCAGTCCATGGGGTCGCTAAGAGTCGGACATGACTGACTTCACTTTCACTTTTCCTTTCACGCATTGGAGAAGGAAATGGCAACCCACTCCAGTGTTCTTGCCTGGAGAATCCCAGGGACGGAGGAGCCTGGTGGGCTGCTGTCTATGGGGTTGCACAGAGTCGGACACGACTGAAGCGACTTAGCAGCAGCAGCAGCACTATTATCCCATGTGTTGAGTATTATTATTTTGGCATAGACTGATAGGTGCCTACCCAGTGCACATTCATCCATTCACAAACGTTAAAGGCTGTATTTCCCAGACTTCCTTGCAATTAGAAGCGGACAATGAAATACACATGGAAATTGCTAGGTGAGCTTCTAAGAAAGCTCTTTAAATCTGGTAGGGTGCCTTTTATTGCCCTGATAGTTTCCTCTGTCTTGGTAGGAATGGGGACTTGATAGCTGGAGGGCACCTTATCGCCATGAAGTGACTTCAAGATGGAAGCCATGTGCAAACAGGAGGGGAGCACAGAGGAAGCCATGCTTCTGAAGACTGAGAGCTGCCGCCCCATCTCTCTTCTCTTTTTGTGCAATAGAGGAAATAGATGTCTAGCATTTTTAAAGTCACTGTTATTTGGCTGTTCTGTTTTACTCAATAGGACCTAATCCTGGTTGATTTAATTATCTTAACAATTATCTCATGAGGCAGACACAGATGGTACTCTCCAAGTATCTCTATGTTCCTCTACCTTTTTGTTTGCCTGGCAGTTGGGTTGGATGTGTCTAATTTTGGCCAGTGGGCTCTGAGCAGAAGTGACATGTGTCACTTAAGAGCCAGTGTGCCCTCTCCAGCTCTCTCTTCCCTATCACAGCGTCACTGAAAGCCACACAATGAATTGGGGTGGTAGTGTCACAAAAAAGGAAAAAAAATGGGATCCTTGAGTCACTAGAAGTAGAAGAGTTTCCATTAACCTGCCTTTTGTGAGACTTTGGGTGAATGAGAGATTTACTTTTGTTTTGCGAAGTCAGTGAGACTTCAGAGTTTGTTGATACACTGTAGGCTAACCTATTCTGACTAATGTACTCTATTTCATAAATGAAAAAACGGAATCTTTCAGCATTTAAGTAACTTATCCTCATCAAAGGGGCTACTTAGTGACCAAGTCTATCCAACTCACAGTAGCCAAATTCTGCGGTCCCAAATCTGGTGCTGGCCACCGTGGTATTTCTCATCCTGTTGGCTTCCTGTCATTTCCAGGTTGTTCCTCCCATCTCTCTGCATCTCTCTTTGGCCTAGACAAACTACAATCTGCATGTCCAAGTCTTAAGCTATGACATTAAATCATAGAATTACGCCTCATATTGTAATTCTGTCTTGGAATTTGAGTCTTGGCTGGTTGAGTTGGCCAATACTGAAAATGGCCGCTTAGCATCTAGCTTCTATTTGGTCTTTGGCTAAAACAAACAAACAAACAAAAACCCTCAAAATTAATTTTCATCACTGAGTTTGTAGTATTTTCTGTTTTCTTCCCTGAGCACAATAAAGAGAAAAAAGTGAGATGTGGCTATATCAGTGTAACTGAATCACTCAACTTGGTGGGTTGGAACAACTTGCTCATAAGAAAAACTCGTGTATTCAACAGATGTTATGTTGCAGAGGCCCTGATGGGTTCTGGGAATTCAAGGTGAATGTTTTACAACAACCCTTGCTTTAAAGCAGTACACAATCTAATGACCTGTATAAATAAATGAGGCAAAAATAGTCTGATAAGCCCACAGGGAATCAGGGTGTATCAACACCGTGATGACACAAATGAAAAAGTTGTTTTGTCCACCTAGAATGGTCTGGATTCCCACATGAATGGGTTAGTGCCACGGCCGGAAGAATTTTTCAGAGATTGCTGAATAGTGAATGTTGTGTTAAGTGGTTTCCATAAATCAACTCTCCACACCCCCTTCCCCAACCACACTTTACAACTATTACATCTATTCCAAGGATGAGTAAACTGTTGTTCACTAAAGGAAAAAACCTTGCCTAAGGTCACACAAGTAGGATTTTTAACTCATTTTTGTCCAACTCCAGAACTTTTTCCCCCAGTATACCAATCTGATCTCTCTAATAAGACAGATGGGTTTATTTCTACAACCTCTGCTGTCTAATCCAATGAATTCCCTGAGCCAAGCCCTTCGCAGCTCCATCGCAGCTTGGGCTTCTTAGAAATTCGGTTGTTATCCTCAAGGGCTCGCTACCTGCTGAGCCTTCTTATTGATTTTGAAATAAGAGCTGCCCTGTAAACAATATCTGCTGCTTATTTCCTGGACTCCGGCTGGTCGGGGAAGAACATTTTCAGTGCACATGCTTCCCCATTCTGTAAAACTGTGTTTATGCTTGGTCCCTCTGAAGGCAAACGATGCCTGTACTTTTGTCTCGGCCAAATTTGTTGCCTGGGCTTTTTCTAATCCTTTACACCCTGAGGAGAGCACTGCGCGTGCCCTTTGGCGCCATCTACTGGCGTTGTTGGGAGTTGTGATATATTCAGTAACTAATTCAATGAATCTTGCTACTGCATTCAGTTCAGTTCAGTTCAGTTCAGTCGCTCAGTCGTATCCGACTCTTTGCGACCCCATGAATCGCAGCACGCCAAGCCTCCCTGTCCATCACCAACTCCCGGAGTTCCCTCAAACTCATGTCCATCGAGTCAGTGATGCCATCCAGCCATCTCATCCTCTGTCGTCCCCTTCTCCTCCTGCCCCCAATCCCTCCCAGCATCAGAGTCTTTTCCAATGAGTCAGCTCTTCGCATGAGGTGGCCAAAGTATTGGAGTTTCAGCTTTAGCATCATTCCTTCCAAAGAAATCCCAGGACTGATCTCCTTCAGAATGGACTGGTTGGATCTTCTTGCAGTCCAAGGGACTCTCAAGAGTCTTCTCCAACACCACAGTTCAAAAGCATCAATTCTTTGGTGCTCCGCTTTCTTCACAGTCCAACTCTCACATCCATACGTGACCACTGGAAAAACCATAGCCTTGACTAGATAGACCTTTGTTGGCAAAGTAATGTCTCTGCTTTTTAATATTAGCGGATTCTTTTTTCCTACATGGACTAGACGGTGACCAATTAGTAAAGAGAGCAGATATCAAATACATTGTTGTTATTCACTTGCTGAGTCATGTCCGACTCTTTGCAACTCCATGGAGGCAGCACACCAGGCTTCCCTGTCCTTCATTGTCTCCCAGAGTTTGCTCAAACTCACGTCTGTTGAGTTGGTGATGCCATCCAACCATCTCATCCTCTGTCACCCCCTTCTCCTCCTGCCCTCAATCTTTCCAAGCATTGGAGTCTTTTCTAATAAGCTAACTCTTCACATTGGGTGGCCAAAGTATTGGAGTTTCAGCTTCAGTATCAGTCCCGTCAATGAATATTCAGGGTTGATTTCCTTTAGGATTGACTGATTTGATCTCCTTGCAGTCCAAGGAACTCTGGAGCATCTTCTGCAGCACCACAGTTTGAAAGTATTCTTCAGTGCTCAGCCTTCTTTAGGGTCCAACTGTCACATCCATGACCTAGTACTGGACTTAGTAGTCTAGTCAAACCATAGCTTTGGCTAGATGAACCTTTGTTGCAAAGTGATATCTCTGCTTTTTAATATGCTGCCTAGCTTCATCATAGCTTTTCTTCCAAGGAGAAACCATCTTTTAATTTCATGGCTGCAGTCACTGTCTGTAGTGATGCCAAATACATTATCTTACTTTAAAGAGACTAGAGTCTCCTTTCTCTCTCTTCCCATCCCACCAGTTGTGACATTCTTTCATCTTCAATTCTCTCTCCCTTTAAAAATATTTATTTTCTTACTATATAGAGATCAGGGCATGGGGCACACAGCCACACACCTGAGCAAACAGAGGGGCTAACTGATTTGCTGGTGTAATGGAAAACATTGTTTTTCAGCTCATTACTGTGATTCCACCATGGGCACCAAGTCCCATTTAAGATCCACCCGGGAAGTCTTCAAAGGGACACTGTTCCAGGTCTGTACCTGGCAAACACGCCGACTCTCAGAGTCTTTGCAAAGGAATAACCCATGTTTGGAGACCCAGGCCTGTCAGATCAAAACCAGACCTGGCCTCCAGACCTTCAGACAAGTCACAACAGTGAACTCAACTCATCCATTTTCAAAATGCGGCCTGTTCTCTTTACAGAATGGAGCAGAGCCTCTCAGATCGGCGCTGGCTGCTATATTTGATATATTAGGGAGAATCCTGACTCCTTCCAGATTTCTGCCGGTCTGTTTTAAATCCAAATAGCTTGGCTGAGTGTGGTTTTTAGTTATTTTTTCATTTGAAATGGAATTCAAAACAGCAGGGGCATAAAGCCCAGATACGAATGGGAAAGAAAATAAAAGGGTCCCTGGAGTTTCCCCTTCACCTTCCACATTAAGGAAAAGGAATATCACTGTAAACCAACTTTCTGTCAAAGTACCATGCAGGGAGAGTGATATTGCTGAGCTGTTGGAATTTTACAATATTTCTAATGCTTTTGGTTTTCTTTAGAGGTGGTTTGATGGAGGGATCAGGGGCTCAGCTTTGGAGCCAAATCCTGCTCCTGCCTCTAACAGTCCCAGGGCTTTGGCCATTTTCTGTAGCCACTCAGTCTCATTTCCTCACCTGGAAACACGCTTGCCATAGGTACCTGAGAGGGCTGTTGTGAGGTTGAAATGAGGTAATACAGAAGGCATTTACCATGGGCCTGGGCACATCACAAGAGCTTCATAAACAGCTAATGTTATGGTCAGTCTCTCATAGCCAGAAATCGGAGCTTCTGCCCTGCGAATGAAGAGTGTGACTTTCAGACAAAGACTGGGCAGAGGTTTGTTCTAAATTTTAAATAGTTACATCACTTGCTTTCTAAGGATAAAACAAAGACAGTTCACTAAACTCCTGACACATCTTTATAATATCAACAGAGAGAAGTCATGAATATTAGTTGACTTGATTGAAATAAAGACATAGTCATCAACACCCAAGAAAAAGTATAAGAAACCCTTCCTGGAAAAATCATATAATTAACTTATGTCCATGTTTACTAAATGATTAGCCTCTGTTTTGTAAACCACAGAAATCACAATTCTCAAATCATTACATCAGAGGAATGACAATCTTTCTGTATGCTTGTAATCTGTATTTTGATCAAGGATCGCAGAATGGATTGTAAAAGGCTTTATTTAGACTATATGAAATTAGTATATGTTAATTAATAAAATTGAATGGTAAAAAAAAACAAACCCTGGGTCCTCTTTTCTCCCTGTCATCTAGCCTTTCAGATTGAGACTTGGAGTTTGGGCGCCATATTTGGACATGCCACGCTCACTTCAACCCTTCTGGATCAACCTGCCCCATGACCACCTCCTCCACTCATCCCCTCCCCCTCAGGGAACGGTATACTCTAAACAAATTGGTCTTCTAGTTACTTCTTTTTTAAAATTAAAAATAAATAAATTTATTTATTTTTGGCTATGGGAATCTCTGTTGCTGCCCGGGTTTTGCTCTGGTTGCAGTGCGCAGGCTTCTTCTTGTGGTGGCTTCCCTGTTGCTGAGCATGGGCTCTAGGGCACGTGGGCTTCAGTACTTGCGGTTCCCAGGCTCCAGAGCACAGGATCAATAGTTGTGGCTCACAGGCTTAGTGGCTCCAAGGCATGTGGAATCTTCCCAGATCAGGGATCAAACCTGTCTCCTGTATTGGCAGGTGGATTCTTTACCACTGAGCCTCCAGGGGAGCCCCTTCCTGTTACTTCTAACATATGCTCTAGCCTAAGACAGCAGTGCTCTCCCCACTTACCCCATATGCCTGACTAATTCCTTCAGGTCTCAGTTTAAATAAAAGTCACTTCCTCCAGGAGGCCTCCCTGATTTCCTGGACTGAGGCCAGGCCCTCCTCATCCCTCAGTGAAAGCTAGGGTTGTGGCTTCCCAGTATCTGCAGACACTGCTGCTGCTGCTGCTGCTAAGTCGCTTCAGTCGTGTCCGACCCCATAGATGGCAGCCCACCAGGCTCCCTGTCCCTGGGATTCTCCAGGCAAGAACACTGGAGTGGGTTGCCATTTCCTTCTCCAATGCATGAAAGTGAAAAGTCAAAGTGAGGCTGCTCAGTCGTGTCCGACTCTTAGTGACCCCACGGACTGCAGACACTGCTGTACATATTTTCTGCAGCACTCTGTAAAGATCTGGGCTGGATAAAGTAATGATGATAATATCTTTGATAATTTGTTTGGTGTCTCTCTCTCTCTTTTTTTTTTTACCTAATAATATGTGGGTAGGAACTCTCTCCATTTTGTCTGTGAATAGTTGATACTTACCTTAGTCCTCAATGTCCCATCTCCCTGGAGTACTATCTCCCCATTTTCCTGTCAAACGCCTACTCATCTCTTTTAAGATACAGTTCTAAACCAGCTCCTCAGTGAAGCCATTGCTGAATTCCCTTAGGTTGGGTTCTTATTCCCGAAGTACCCTATATTTACCTCTGTCATGACAATTATGTGTTGAAGCCACCTGACTTTGATAGCAGGATCCAGGTTTTACATAAATTCTCACCTGCAGTGCTTAGCAGGTGCCTGGACAGAGGAGATGAATGAATTCAATAAATACGAGGTGAACGAATAGAGCATGTGACCTGAGAGCGTGACAATCATTAAGTCTCATAATGCTATCCTCAGGCAGAAAGATTTTAAGACTATTTATGTCAAGAACTGGTTACTATATTACCTCCCACCAACATTTTAAGCCACACAGTAGATACTCATCAACCTCTCGGCATTTCCTACTTGCAACACTGGATTTATCATTCACTTATGTTTATAGTCAATTCTAAGGATTTTCAAAGATCCTTCTCACATTCTGGTTCTTGGGAGTAAAGATCTTTGATTTGTTGTAGGGAGGAGAAAGTATACTTCATTTTCTATTAGATTCTCCTTTTTCAGGGTTCGGTCATGGTGATAATTGATCTCAGACTTTTTTCTACTTCTGCTACCTTAACAATTGAATTGTGCAAATCCTGGTGTAGAAACTGATACTGATACAGTTCAATGGGCAGGGTAGGTAGAGAAAAACAGACCAGAAGTAGACATACTTGGAGGGCTTTTTGATGTTTCAAAATCTTGCTTGGAGGATATTCAATTCTCTCTTTTAATTGGCCTATGTCAAGTTTTTACAATGAATATCATAACCACAACTAAGATTAATAATTTTTTCACAGGATCTTTTTATGTGTTTATATTGAATACATCCCTCCTGAGCATTTTCCATCCAAGGAAGCACGCTCTTGATTTATATCTGGACTCACCAATTCATTAAAAGAGGTAAAACTGTGGATCATGAGTGCCAACCTGATTTTGGAAGTGAAGTAGATGCCCCTTCATCCTGGTATGGGTTTGATAATAATAACAATAATCATCTGTTTGACCTCCAGCACCTACTCCTTTGTAGGTTCTGATTGTCCTTTGAAGATCTTCTCCCTTATTCTCTTCTCTGGCCACGTGGTTTAATGGAACTCCCATCAATACTTTGGTTTTAGAGGTGGGCAATTGACCTACACATCTCAGCCAACCTGGTATTATTGACAGTATGTCCTGTATCTGATTGGTCCAGGGATGGATATAAGGCCCAGTCAGATCAATGAAACACCATTGTGGGAGGACATGAGGAACTGCTACCTCCATCTCACTTATTCCTATGGGCAGAGAGTGGGAGCAGCTGGGCACTATCACGTGGAGACCGAGGATGAAGCTAACTCTTCTCCCAGCAAGCTGAGAGAGGAGATGGCTGAGATGACCCCACACAGCCCTTCTGGCTGCTTTGCTGTGAGGTCATGGCCCTTCCCTGCATGCCACCAATCGCTTCTTCCTTTTCTGGTCCAGAGCCATCCTCAGAGGCTCATTTGACAGCTCTCAGGGCAACCCAGGCTGAGAGGCACCCTGCTTGGATAAGGCATTTCACCGCTCGGGCATTCATGTGCAGCTGGCTGTTTGAAATCCTGCCTCTTCTGACTTCACTTCCTGAATGTGCTGACAGGCCTCTGAGCCAAGCCAAACAGGTTCCCAACGCCGTGCCTGCAGAGTATTCCCCTGTGAGTGCAGCTGGGGAAACAAAACTTTTCTCCAGCCTGCAGAGAGGACCTGCCAGCCCTTATATGACCAAGAAGCAGGTCCTGGGAGACCTCGTTGAATCTTAATGGAAAATGTTTTCATTTCAGTCATGGTGGTGTGAGGGGGTGTGTGTGTGTATGAATCTGCACTGGCTTGGGCAGGGAGGTGGGATTCCTGATCATTTCTTCTTAACAAATCTACAGTGGAAAAAATGATGAATTATTGCTTGCCTGTACTATATGGGGCATCTGAACCTTCCAGGATATATCTGAACCTTTCGGCAACCTTCTGAGGTAGCCATGGCTGGCCTCATTTTCACAAAAGAAGGACTTAGCAACATTAAAGAAATAGATCTGCACCTCCCCGCTTTGAGCTTCCAGGCTGAACCCCTGGGTACCTGACTCCAAAATCCCTGTGTCACCACCAAGTCCTAAAACTCCACTTCTCTCTTCCAGCCTGTAACATCTCGACTCTTCATGTGGTCAGAAGGGTAGCGAGGAACTATGGAAAGGGCAGAGTCTCTGGTGTGTTCCCAGTTCTGTAGTCTTGCAAGTTAGTTTTCTTCTCTGAATCTCAGTTTCCTCATTCGCAGTATGCAGTGATAGCAATGCCTATGGCAGGGAGGCTGTGAGGTTCCACGGAGATATAAATTCATGTGGCAGTACTACTCAAGGGCAAGGTCATAGGTGAGCAAAGCAAGCTCTCTGGAATTAAGAACCTGGATTCACTTCGCGCTTCCCCAAGTTACTCATTTTTTGAAGCTGAATAAGATAGAAACCTCCATTTTCTCATGTATTACAATAAAACTCTATAACATTTACCTTGTAAGTCCTAGTACAGTGTCTGCTACATAGTAGAAATTTAGTAACTGGTATGTATATTGAATATTTTACAGGTTTTTAAAATTTAACTATACGTGTGGCAGAACTGTTGTTTCCTACTGGAGCGGTTAGGAAAGTCTAGGTAATGCTACAATAACAAGATGTCCTCAAATCTCTGTGTCTTAATACAACAAAAGTTTAATCCTTGCGCCTGTTAAATGTCTACTGTAGATGCTGGGCATGGGGAGGGACTCTAATCTGCATCAGCATCATTTAAGGACCAGGTTAATAGATGTTCCATCTCTGTGCTTCCACAGTTGCCAAGGTTGGGAAAAGGAAATGCGGCAAATCTCACACTTCCTCTTAAAGAAGTCAGGATGTCACCACTGCTGGTATTTCATTGGCTGACAAAGTCACAAGGCCTCTTACTCAACATCCAAAAGGTAGAAGATAGGGAAGTACTACCCTACCTTGTACCCAAGAGGAAAACCAGAAATATCTGGTGGAGAGGACTAATGACTATCTACCAGTCCAAAAGCCATCCTCTAACTCAGTAATTTCTTACTATCAGAGCCTTGATTTTTACTTATTTGTTAAAAAATTATTATTTATCTGGCTGCATCAGGTCTTAGCTTCAGCATGCGGGATCTTTCCTTGTGGAATGCAGGCTTAGTAGTTGCAGTACATGGAGCTTGTCCCAGGGCATGTGGGATCTTAGTTCCCGACCAGGGATCAAGCCCCTATCCCTTGCACTAGAAGGCAGATTCTTAATCACTGGACTACTGGGGAAGTCCCTGTTGATGCCGTCTTGAGTCCACACAAGGAGCATCTTTCACACCCTGAGGATGGTGAAAGGAAAAGATGAAAGCCCATGATGATGTTGCTGAGCTGCTATATTCGCCTGGGACCTTGTTTAAATTCTGCCTTCTGTTACTGGCCTGTGTAATCATCCTAACTGGTAGCATGATTGATTATATAATGGTCCAGGTACCTGCTTATCTTTTTTCAAGATTTGCCATAAGGTCAGGATGTTCCTCTCTACAAGCATGAATACAGGATGAATCAAATACACCCTGGAAGAGATCTGCTATCAGCAGAAGCTAATGGACAGAAAGTCCAAGAAGGCCTGGGAAACACCCAGGTTCTGTCCAAGTAGCTAGTGAATATTTATAGCCCAAGAAGGCAGTAACTCAATGATCTGGTAACCCAGGTTTTTGAAGGAATGATGAAGCAACCATCAGGCAATGCCTTTTAGTGGATGTACATGAAGGAAGTTTGTATAGCAAGAAACTGTCAGGGCTTCTCAGCACTAGTATCCTGGTCCCTCCAGAGTGAAGGGGTTTGCATCAGGGCAAGGAGAGTTCATTAGACATTACTAGCATGGATGAAATATCCCAGGAGACTATCTGATTACCTTTGCTCAGATGCTGTGCACATCTAAGAACCTTCTGATGACTAATTCAGTTCCTCAGGGTCCTTACTGTAGAATCAAGGTGTCCCAGGATCACCAGGGCATCTGGTTTGTGGAACAATAGAGGAGAACGATATGGTTCTTGATGGCTGGGGACCTAATCATGGTCCCATCAGTCACTGGATGAGGAGTCTCAACAGAAACTCTTAAAACTCACTGGGAGCCTCAGCTTCTGTTCCTGTGAAACACAGTTACTAACAATGATGCATGCAGGGTAGTGGTGAAAATAAAGTGAAACTGAAGGGGTGAAAGTGCATTGGAGAGGACAAAGTATAAACTGGTCAGCACCAATCTCAGTGCTCACTCCCCTCCTCTGCTCACCTGAATCCAAGAAGATAGGCCTTCCCGTCACACTTAGGGCACCCTAGAGTTTTCCCCAGGCTTCCCCTCATGCTGATCCTTCCTCTGGAATTCCTTACTCTCTCTTTTCTATTCTTGACATGTTGAACTCTTAAATCATCTCAGTTCAGTTCAGTTGCTCAGTTGTGTCTGACTTTTTGCGACCTCATGGACTATAGCACGCCAGGCCTCCCTGTTCATCACCAACTCCCAGAGCTTACTCAAACTCATGTCCATTGATTCGGTGATGCCATCCAACCATCTCATCCTCTGTCATCCCCTTCTCCTCCTGCCTTCAATCTTTCCCAGCATCAGGGTCTTTTCAGATGAGACCGCTCTTTACATCAGGTTGCCAAAGAATTGGAGTTTCAGCTTCAACATCAGTCCTTCCAATGAATATTCAGGACCAATTTCCTTTAGGATGGACTGGTTGGATCTCTTTGCAGTCCAACGACTCTCAAGAATCTACTCTAACCCCAAAGTTCAAAAGTATAAATTCTTTGGTGCTCAGCTTTCTTTCAGTTCAGTTCAGTTCAGTTGCTCAGTCGTTTCCGACTCTTTGCGACCCCATGAATCGCAGCACGCCAGGCCTCCCTGTCCATCACCAACTCCCAGAGTTCACTCAGACTCACATCCATCGAGTCAGTGATGCCATCCAGCCATCTCATCCTCTGTCATCTCAATTCGAGTATTTCTCCATAAAGACTAGGATAACAACCAAACTCTTGGCGTGGAACAGATAGTACTTCACAAATGAAACCTTAAACTTTTCTGCTTCTTCTCCTTCATTTTTCTTCTCACATCTTTATTTCCAGCCTCTCCAAGCAGCTTACAAGTCCCCCATCACATGTTTTCTGATGCCTTGTGCCTTTGCATACAGGTTCCTCGTCCACCCTTTCTGCCTGCTGAGTTCCACCAAGATGTCACTTCACCTGTGAAGTCTTTCCTGATAAAGACGCCTCCTCCTGTGTCTGGCACCTCTTTCCGCTTCATCTCTGTACTCCTCCCCACCAGACTGGGAGTTCCTAGAGAACAGGGTTTGTCTTGTAGGCCCAGGGCAATGCCCTTTTTGCGATGTCAAAAGTCCAAAACCAAATAACTAGAGCTAAATTCCAGAGTCAGGAAGGGATTGTTTCACCTTCTGTGGCTATCCCAGCTTCTAGCCCTCTTCTCTTCTTCTATAACATTCTACTTGATACATACAGAAGTAGGTGGTGGGAGCAAGGGGTGAGCAAGACTGAAAGACATTTTTTTCCTTGGATCAATTGATGTGCATTTTCTCTAATAATAAAATTACATGGGGATTAGATATATTAGCATGTCTCCATCAAGTAAACCTTGAGTACTAACTTCTGGACCCCTGAAATACATTAACTTTGCAAACAGAAATTTCTTTCAGTCATTACCAGTGAAATAGTTGGTTTTAGTAAAGCTACATCTAGAACTATTTTTTGTGCCTGCCTAATGATCACATTTTATCCTCCCCCATCTCCACCTCCAAGCCTAATGCTTCAAACAGGTCCATTTGATATAAGAAAATGCCCACTTGCATTAGCAGAGGATGGAAGGGACACTCTCTGTGGCTGAGGAAGAATGAATGTTGTTTAGTTGCTTAGTTGTGTCTAACTCTTTGCGATCCCATGGACTGTAGCCTGCCAGGCTTCTCTGTCCAAATTTCCCAGGCAAGATTACTGGAGTGGGTTGCCATTTGCTTTTCCAGAGGATCTTTCCAACCCAGGGAACAAACTTGCATCTCCTGCACTGGCAGGTAGATTCTTTACCGCTGAGCTACCAGGGAAGCCAGGAAGAATGAAGGTGCTAACAGTTTAATTCTCTTAAGAGCACTCATTGAGAACTGGGCTTTAGTACCTGGTGATTGTCCAGACTTGATTTTTCTGAGGGTCTTCAATCCATTTGGAATTGTACACTTGGAAATGGATGAAGTATATTGCACTAGAAGAAATTAACCTAGAATTATTTTGGAGCATTTAAGTTCAATTGTCTATCCTGTTAACACATATTTATTTTATGAACATCTATGCAACCAGAAACTGTACTAGGAGTCTGGGGTCCGCAGATGAATAGGGTAGGTTCTGACCATGACACAGAAAGGTTCACAATGATAATCCTTTGATAAGTGCTATCAGAAGTTTTGATAAAATGTTAGGGATGCTCAATGGAGAATATTCATTCCACCTGAAGAGGGAGTTAGCACGAAAGGCATCACAGAGAAGGTGCCACTTTTGCAAAGCCTTAACAAATGGGTAGGATTCAGCAGTTGAGCCAGAAAGAAAAGTATTCCAGGCAGAGAAATGTGTACAAGAAGCATGAAGAGGTGAAAATGCATGAAATTCAAATTCACACACAGATATGTTTTTCACAGTGAATGTATAAACATTCAGCTTAGAAATTAACCTTTTTTGAGTCATGGAACTTCTTGAGAACTAAACAGAGCTAATGATCTCTCTCCCTAGGGGAGTATGTGTGTGTGTGTGTGTGCACACGTACACACCCATATGCAAACAGAGTTTTGTAGGCATTTCACCGAGTTATGAGCCCTCTGCCCCAGTGGACACAAAGAGTTAAGGATTTCTGAAATATACATATGTAAAACAAAGTAAAAGAGGATTCATGGTTTCATGTACCACTGGTTTCATCTTCTCCAACTGTTACCCAAACAATAACTCATTGAGTGTCAAAATAACTGACTTTTTTTAACAGTGACTTTTGAGTGTCTGCAAGTATCTGATTTTCTGTCTCCAAAGTTTATAGATCATTGGTGAATTTCCTCTACCACAATTATTTTCTGTCTCTTTTGTTAAGAGTTTCAGGGATATACATTCAAAGCCATAATTGAAACAAACAAGGGTAGCGACAGCTATGAGTTTCAGGCTTTTTTTCTTTTAAACGTCAGAGTCTAAAGCAAACTGGGGAGTGGTGTGGCTTTTCTGTGCTGTTCTGTTGTCTGGGCTTAGTCTACCTTTGCAGGTAATTAATTCCCCAGCCTGCTTATTTTTTCTAGTTGGCTCTTGTTTAGCTTCCACAGGGCCCCACCCCAGAGTGCTTTATTGTCCCTCTGCTCACTATTCCTACATATGGTCAAAATAAACTCACCTTCCGGGTTGCTGACATCAGCAAATTCACTGTTTGGCAAACCCGTCTCTGCTCCCAGTAATCCTTTGCTAAAGTATTATTACAATGGAGTATCTGATAGGTAACAACTCAGTCCAATCCCTTCCACTCCTAGATATCCTCCCAAGGAAAAACTCTTTGTGTCTTTGGATTTACAGCCACAGGCAGGGTATTAGCACTCTCAGACCTGTTGGGTACTAGAGCACTGCTAATGAGCAAACCGCCCGCCTCAATTAGTGGTTTGTGAAATATTCCTGGATATCAAATTGCTTTTGCTGCTTGATAATCACACTGGCTCTTGGGATTAAAAGCAACCAAGCAAAAATTGTTCCCTTGTTGAGTTCTGCCTTATTGATCTCCTAAGTTTTATCTGCAGACAGAATTTAAGTTCGCCATTTCCCCAGAGTTAAGGTTTGATTTATTAATACATAAGCAATCACTGCATTTATGTTCATGTTTCTTCTCTTGTGGATCTTTTTATAGTATCTAAATTACCATCTTTTGAGAGTCTATAATAATTTAAGCAAGCTTATTTTAGTGATGAATGAAGAAACTATAGAATTTGAAACAGTAAACTGCTATACTGGTAATTTGTCTAGGCACAGGTGTTTATTTCAGGGAGCAGTGAGTGGGAAGAGAAGTAGGGAGGGAGAGAGAGAAACAGAATGAATGAAGCAGGGAGTACATTTCATCCAGACTGCAACTTCTGTGTTGACTTTTCCTAAATTCTTTGCTTCTTAATTACCAAATAACTTCATAATGTTAACCCCAGCAACTGAAAAGAAAAGCTTCAGAATAGAGCTTGGGAGGAAAAAAGGACAAAAGGGAAAGGAAATCAAGATCTGTTATTGTATTTGAATACGTTTATTGTGACAAGAATGCTGTTATAAATATTCATAAGCAAAGACCATCTCTTTTATCTAGGAATCGTTAAAGATTCCAAATTGGAAGGATACAGCTTTTGTAAAAAATCTGCCACCGTTCCTGCTTTGAGAATAAGTATCTATTGTTTAAATTTCTACTAACATTATAAATGGTCACAGCACATGCCACTTGATATAATCCAAACTAAAATGTTAGATTTCCCAGTGGGCTGTCCCTCTCCACCACAACCTCCCTTCTCTCATCTTCCTGAAATGGCACACTATCCTTTGTAAGCAACTCTATGTAGATTGCTGGGGAGGGAAAAGTATTAACTTGATGACAGCATCAGCTGCAGTTCTTTCTCAAGTCAAGCAGACAACAGTTTTCAGGGCCTGCTAGTAAGAAGCACCCACAGTGATTTTAATTGACACTCAACTCTTTCAACTCCACCTAGACAAGTAATCTATAGATAATGCAGAAAAGAGGTTGGGGGAGGGGTAACTTTTTCAATATTTTATTGTATTTTCTTAAATATCCTTTCTGGAATTTTCAGAAACAAAACATAAAAAAAATTATATACTTTATTACAAATGGTAAACTCAAGAGTGCTCCAAATCTCTTATTTACAAACAAGGCTGGGCAGGACACCCAAACAAACAAACATGAATAACTTACAAAGGCATGAAGCTGTTTATTGACAGTAATCAGCTTTCATCAAATTAAAAAATATATATATGTACATACACAGTTATGGAAGGCAGGCCAGAAAGAGCTCATCTGCAGGCTGGGCCTCGCTCTCACAAACCTCCCTCCCGCCTCCCCTCCCCCACCCCCTTTGTGTTCTTAAGGAGTACTACAGAAGCGATCTACAGTCTCTATTGCAGTTTGCAACCCCCTCCCCCACCCCACCCCTTTAATACTGAATGAGATCGAATGTTAGGTCCATGCAGTTCTTGGTCAACGTTAAAGAAATGTCTAACGTTCTGTTTGCGCGGGGACAGCCCGTCCGCAAACCCGGGCAGCCCGCGAGCGGCCGTTCCCTGGCTCCTCGCCAAGGGAGGGCGCGCCAAGTCCTTCCCACTCGTGCACACTGGGGGCGCCGTCAGGACGCAACCCAGTCCAACTTGGATACCCTTGGCTTTAGTCCTCGGACACTTTTGTTTTTTTCTCTGTTTCTCTCTCGCAACTTGTCAAGTTCTCAAATCTGTCTCTCTGTGTTATTTATATTTTTTCTCCGTTGCCCCTCAGCCCCCGACAGTCTCGCCTCAAAACGTTTGCAACTGCTGCGTTAGCATGAGTTGGCACCCGCTGTTAACGTGGTTCATGACTTTTTGTTTAAGCTGGGCCACCTGTTCCCTGAGCATATTGGCCGTGGACGCCAGCTCCGAGTTCTGCGCTTTCAAGGTTTTCACTTTTTCCTCCAGCCGCGCGATCCTCTCCAGCTTCCTTTTCCGGCACTTGGAGGCAGCGATGCGGTTCCTCATGCGCTTCCTCTCTGCCTTGATCCGCTCCTGGGACTCCATGTCGATGGGGGACAGGGGCGGCGTTTCCCCGGGCATCTCGGGCACCGTCTGCGGCTCTTCCTTCAGGGCCTGCAGCCGCGGGTGCTGCACGGGTATCTGCTGGGGCAGGTGGTGCGGCGGCTGCGGTGGTTGCTGCTGCTGCTGCTGGGGCTGCGCGGGAAAGGCCAGGCCAGCCGCGCCGTAGGAGGGCGCCCCGCCGCCGCTGCTCAGCGCGCCGGGGTTGAAGTTGCTGAGGTTGGCGTAGACCGGCGGCTCGCTGTGCAGGCTGGCGCTGAAGCCGCCGCTGCCGCTGCCGCCCGCCACCGAGGCCACCGCCGGGGCCACCAGGCCCGCCCCGCTGACCGGCTGCGCCGCCGACGTGACGCTGGGCAGCGTGTTCTGGCTGTGCAGTTCGGCCAGGGCGCGCACGAAGCCCTCGGCGAATCCCTCCTGCTCGTCCGTCACGTTCTTGGGGCACAGGAACTGGGTGGGGGTCGGCGTGGTGGTGATATGTCCGTTGCTGGACTGTATGATCAGGCGCTCCAGCTCGGGCGACGCCAGCTTGAGCAGCCCAACGTCGGGCGAGGTGAGGAGGTCGGAGTTCTTGGCCCGGAGGTGCGGCTTCAGGCTGCCCACCGGGTCGGCCAGATTCAGGGTCATGCTCTGCTTCAGAATCTTGGGGTTACTGTAGCCGTAGGCGCCGCTCTCAGACTGGAGGAACGAGGCGTTGAGGGCATCGTCGTAGAAGGTCGTTTCCATCTTTGCAGTCATAGAACAGTCCGTCACTTCGCGTGGGCTTAGTTTAAGCTGCGCGCAGAAGTTTCGGGGCCGCAACAGCGCGCTGGCAAGCGGGGGACACCCGCGCCTCCCCGGGCAGTAAGCAAGGAAAGTTTCTGGAAGAGCGCGCGCCCCCGCCGGCTGGCAGCCCCCGCCCCCGGCGCCCTCCTCACCAGCTCGGTCCGGGGGATCGCAGGGTTAAGACGCCGCCCGCGCTCTTACTTGTCCGCTCGCGCGCGCCACCCGGCTTTGAAAAGTCGCGGTCACTCACGGAGCTCTCTCGAGCGCAGCGGTTCCTCAGAGCCCGCGGACGAACTCGCTTCCCGGTGATAGCAGGGAGCGCGGACCCCGCGGTTGCCTGCCGGCGGCGGGTGTCCGCCGCCCGGACTCGGAAGACTGTCCCCTCCTCCGCTGAGAGGGGGAGGGGGCGCCGGGCAGCCGCGGCTCGCGCTCGCCCAAGTTCAGCAACCGGTGCGAGCGAAGCGGAGCGCACGTCCTCCTCTCTCCGCCGCCTCTTTTTCTTCACCGCCGCCGCGGCAGCTTCGGGCGGAGGCAAGATTTACAAAAGTTCGTTCCGGGACCCGGCGGCCACTTGTCTCCTGTCTTCCTGGCCGGGAAAGTTCTTGCCGCTGCAGCCGCTCTCCGGACTTCCCCGGGCGGACAGTAGCCGCTCTCCGCGCTGTCAGCAGCGCCCGCGCAGCGGGGCTCTCCGCCTGGGGGCGGCTGGCGAAGGGGCTCTCCCGGCGCTCCCCAAAACACCAGGCCGGGAGCCACAAGCGCTAGCTCCGGGCAGTTGGGGAGAAATTGGAAAATAGTATTTGCTGTCCTTCTCGACTGACTGTGCCTGTCTGCCTGCCTGCGTCCGCGCACCTCCACTCCCGCCTCGCAGCTTCAGCCACACTCAGTGCAACTCTGAGCCCTTATCCAGCCGGAGCGCAACACTTATCTGCTACCAGTCAACCCCTAAAAATAGCCCATGATGTCACCCCAAGGCCTTCCCATTGGCTCGCGTCGCTCTCAGGGGGGCGGGCCCACCCGTCGCCATGGAGACCCCACCCTAGAAGATTCTTCTCTGGGCCCGCGGAGGCTCACGGGATGAGGTAATGCTCCGTTGCCCTCCTACAGTTGGGCCCTTCTTTCTCCTCCTCCCCGCCACCCGCTCCGCGCGACTCGCGCCCCTCTCTTCCCCCTCCCTCCCCTGCGCGTCTTTCCCGGCCCGCCCGGTGCATTGTGGGCTGACGTCTTGGGGTTTGACTGTCTAGTGACGGTGGCTGCCGCGAGCCGGGCGGACTCGGGCGCTCCCAGCCTCTGAGGGAAGTGGGCTGAAGTTTAGGGCTCGGACGGGAATGCCAGGGATGCTAGGACCCAGGAGGCCGGGGGAACCGAGCCAGGTGTTTGGGGCCGAGGGCGCGGGGCGGGTGGTATTTCCCCACTGGGGGGCTCGATGTCACCCGCGGGCACTTCGCCGCCGCTCGGGGCGGGCCGGGCCGGTTGAGCGCCCGGGTCCCTGGCCCCCCCCGCACTTCCGGGGGGCGGGAGCACCGCCCTTAAGGTGGCTCTGTTAAGTCCCCTGTGGGGGCGAGTGAAAGTGGCTTTTAAATTTGGGGGCAGTTCGTGAGAGTCGGCCCCCCCACGTTGAGAATGCCCTGAAGTTTGTCTCCTGGTCAAGTTCAATAGTGACTGTCTGGCTCTGTCTGGAAGTCCAGTGATTTGCATTGCTTGAAACTGGGTGTTCGGCTAAGTCCCCTCCGCACTCCCACCTCACCCTCCCGACCGTGGGAGAAAGGGTGCGGGGGTTCGCATCTTTGCCTCGGAAAGGTTTCTTACAGGAGGTGGATTTAAGGGGCAACTCGGCGTCTAGTTGTGAACGAGCGTTTGGAGAATCCGAAACTCGGGGAACCCCGGTGATAGTCTACTCCCCGCCCCCGCACAACATGCATAGACACACCGCACATCACATGTACACACAAACACACGCACACGCCACTCCTCCCTCCCCGATTTGCTTCCGGGAAAACAAGTCCGAGAGCAGCAGACACTTGCTAAAAGTCACGCAGCGAGTGAGTAGAATAAAATTTCTCCGCTCCCGGCTGGGGGGGTGGGCCCATATCCTGTGTAGCCTCTAGGAAGCGCTAGACCCATGTAAGTGGTTCCTTTTTAGTGGTGGTTATTCTTCTCCTCCCCCAACCCCGCGCCCCTTAGGGACGAAAGTGTACGGTGGAAAGAATACCGAAGTCTGGAATCGTGGGTTCTCTCCTGGCCAACGCTGCCGCAATGTGAAGGGAGCGAATCAGAGAACTTCCCTGAGTTTCTTCATCTGCAAGTGGGGCTGGTGAGACCCACCTCATAGGCCTGGGTTAGTGTAGAGTCATTGCCTCCAGGGCTAGGAGGTGGTCACCAACAGCCCCCTTCCCTGCCCTTGGTCGGAGCTTCCGGAGCGTCCATGGAATGCCACGATATGAGTGTGACTTGGCAGGAACAGGTGGATTTAACCTGTGAGGAGGGTGAGGGAGGAAAGGGTCAGAACTCAGCTCCTTCCAGGGTTTTCTCCAGGACCGTGGTTTGACGTTGGACCTGCAGCAGTTTATGTCCCTAGGTCCTAATTCTGGCTTTTCAGCTTCTGAGCTTGCATAGCCCGGAGCTTTAAGGTATTTGTGGCTTTGAGAGTTGAGATTCAGCAGCCCAGCAGCAGCTGGTGTTAGGGACATCTTGACAGCTTTCCTTTACTTCCTTTACTTGCCCCTCATTCCCTCATGCAGCAGGGAAAACAGTGGCTACTGTCAGCCAGGTAGTGCGGTGGGGGTGGGGAATACAGCGATGACAAGATCTAGTTACTTTTCTCCAGGAAGGAACATTTTCCCTTATATTGTTGCCCTGAATCATTTTCTTTTGTAATCAGGGAGATGCTGTTTTTTTTTTAAATAATAGTTTTAATGATAACAGTAATAAAAATGGATGTCATGTAATAAACACCTACTATCAACCAGGCCTTCACCAGAGCAATTTATATATGCTGTTTCTCCCCCACAACTGTCTTGAGCTACATATAATATATTATTATCCAGATTTAATATATGAGGAACTAGGCCCAGAGACTTTTAAGTATCCTGCTCAGGTCACACAGGCAGCTGGAAATTGACTTCAGGTGTTTGTTACATTCCCTTTTTATATCTTCTCTGCTATGGGAGACTTTCTTGTAAAGTATTGATTGTCTGCAGAGGAAACGGTGTTTAGATAGTGCGATGGAAGAAATTGTCTTGCCCAGTTCTCTGTAGCTCCTTCCAAAGCCTCCTTTCAGAGCTCCTGTATTTAGAAATTTCAAAACTTAGGACATTATATAAATATATATCTTTTGCCTAAGGGTTCTGTGTGTTCCTCTCTGCCTTATGTGGTTTAATAGGCTGATTTTCTCCTTATGTTAAGAAATAGCATATTTCATCCAAAAAATAACAGATCTTTTCATGTTAACGCCCTTGCTTGGAAGCCTTCACTGGCTTCCCCTCACAACCAGGAGAGGGTTCAGATGCCTTTGTGTGGGAGGGGGCCTTTCACAGCCTAGCTCCTGCTCTCCAGCCCCATCCCTCAGTCCTAGGATCAGGAAAGCCTGGGCTCTGCTGCCTCAACAGACAACCCTACCATCTCAGTGGCTTATCCCAGTAAGTTTGTTTCTTCTCATGCCATGTCCCCACTGTGAGTCTGCAGGGGGGTTTCATTCACCATGAATGAAAGGGCTGAAGAAGGCTTTCTCTTGATGCATAAGTCTCCTTACTCTCCGCTGGATGGAGGGGAGGCAGCAGATCATTCACTGCCTCTCAGAGCATCCACCTGGAAGTGACACACTGCACTCCTGCTCACGGATCCTTGGCCAGAGCCAGTCACGTGGCCTTGCCTGACTTTAAAGCTCTGTAATCCTGCCAAGTGTCTTGAAGGAAGAGAGCCAGGAATATTTGGGGAACAATACTAATGACTCGAACAGTCTCCCTTTCTGTTCACCAAATGTTTGACTTACTGTCCTCCCTCGGGCAGAATTCCCTCACACTCTCCTCAAGGGGGTTGACCCTGCAGACCCATCTAGTCACAGTATATCGAGCTCACTTTCCAGGTAGTGGGTGATACGCAGTAGACTCTATATTGGCCCCAGGTGTGCCTCTTCATCCAAAGGCAAGATGTCTGCCCAACACACCCTCAGGGTGTAACAGTGGGACAGACAGGATAACTGCAATGGATACACCAAAGTGAAGGAAGGGGGCACCACTGTGGACATTAATCCACAGAGCAGACATGTTGCCCATCCCACACCTCACCCAACACCCTGAGCAGACCTGGATTCTGCTCCCTAAGTGTGGCCGCCCTGGCCATTGTTTTCCGTGACCCCTGGCCTTGTACTCTGAGAGACTCTTCCTTCTCTACATATAAAGCAGGCATAGGGAATAGGTTTTCAAATCAGCTTTTAAAAACAGGGATAGATGTGGGGGAATACAATCTCCTTTAATCCAGGCTGATGTTCTTCTGGCAGTGTAGCTCTCCCCATAATGTACGTTTCTTATCTATTTGATTCCAGGCTTTCTATGTGCTAGTAGCTGCAGCCAGTTCTTTTCTAGACAAGCATCCATGGTTTCCATGTTTCTTTGCTTTCTTGCTGTTGTGGCTGCTAATATCTATCTCATTCATCTCATTCTCATATTCTCACTCTGTTTCTCTGTCTTTCTGTCTCTCTCTCCTGACTTGGTTTTCAGTGCTTTGGGCTTATTGGGCTTAGGTGGGAGAGCCTTAGTTTTCCTTCCTTTTCCAGAACCCCTTTCTCTAATTGAAAGATATGCTGAGTAACATCTTAATTTATCCAGAAGTTTTAACAATAGGTTTAAGGCCATACCTTTAACTTTAGCCATACTTCAGGGCTGTTTTTCATTGGCCTTTTCTTGCTGAAAACCTTCCTTAATTTTATATTTTACTAGTTGAGATGGAGAAACAATGCCTTCCTCTAACCCTTCATATCTCTGAATTTATAGTTTGCCTGCACTCTTATTCCTGCTTCCAAACTGGCCAAATCTCTGCGCTCACCTTGTTTTTGTAATGTTTCTAAGTGCATCCAGCAGCCACCAACACATGCTGCTAACATTTTGTTTTACAACCTCTTGCTTTAGTTCATTAGGTTCATGATATACCTTCTAGATTATCACAGTTCACCAAATAGATCACCATCCTTTTACCGTCTGACAACAGAGTTCTTAATTACTGCCCTCTAAACAGTTCAGTTATTGTTGTTATTACATTACCCTGTGTCTAGGTGCCAGTTTTTATGTTTGTCAGGATAGGGTAGATTTGCCACCATAATAATCCCAATATCTCAGTGGCTTAATGAAACAATTTTATTTCTTGCTCGTACTACTTGTTCAAGGTCAGAGGGGCTTTTCTCAATATACTCACTCAAAGAGAGTCTGAAGGTTTCATCTTGAAACGTGTGCTTCTACAATCACCCAATCCCCTAAACAGGAAAAAGAAAGCAAGTTGAATTTCTATTGGCTTTAAAAGTTGCCTCCAAGAAATGACATATGTTACTTGTGTTCATATAACGTTGGCTAAAAACTAGTCGTGTGACCTTGTCTTACTTAAAAGGTTCAGGGAAGTGCAATCCTACTATGTGCTTGGAAGTTAAGAGCTGGAAATGCACGTGTTTATATGGGCCAGGTTATGCTATGGTAGCGATGCAAAAATCTGCCCCAATGACAACCACAGAATTATTCCTCACTCCTGCTGCATGCCCATTATGGGCTGGCCATGTCTCTGCTTCACGTACATCATCTTTGCTCTGGGACCTTTTCTGAAACATTGCTGAATGTCATGGCAGAGAGGGAAGAACGTGGTGCTTTAAAGTTTCTGCTGCAAGCAGTTCACGTGGCCAAGCCTGTTCTCTGTGGGGAGGGGCAGTATTTGCAAATAGTAATACCGTCTACCACACCCTACCACATTCCTCCCATTCCATAGTCTCAGCTACCCTAAACATTTTCCATACCTCTAACATTTTCCTGGTTTTCCATTTATTATATTTATTTATTCCATTTATTTATTATTTTTTTTTCATTTATTAAATTCCATTTATTATAAAATATCCTTAATCAAAATGCTATCTGGCCAACTCCTACTCATCCTTCAAGACCCTGCTCAAATAATTGCTCCCTCTGAAGCTTGCTTCCACCCTCAAATAGTTATTATCTTCTTTGCCTCACCTCACTTGGTATACACCTGAAGCTGCGAATGTACCTCATGTATTCTGCTTATAACCCTGACTCCAAATACAGGAACTGTGTCTTACTCATTTTTTGTATTTCCAATGCTTAATTCAGGGTCTGGCACATGGAAGGAGAGAAGGTGCTCAGTAAATGCTTACTGATGGTTTTCTTAAAAACAGTCTTTTCTATACTGGTATTTGATGTCTTAGTAAAGAATCTGCTTGCAATGCAGAAGACCTGGGTTTGATCCCTGGGTTGGGAAGATCCTCTGGAGAAGGGAATGGCAACCCACTCCAGTATTCTTGCCTGGAGAATCCCATGGACAGAGGAGCCTGGCAGGCTATAGTCCATGGGATTGCAAAGAGTTGGACATGACTGAGCGACTAACACTAATACACACATTCTGGGATTAAGGGGGTATTTTAATAGTCAAATAGCAACAGTAACTTGTTTTAATACTTAAAATTTGGAACATGTCAAATTCCCCCGCTGAAGCCTCCCTAAGCGCATGCTATTGGACTTGGGATAAAATCCAGATTCTTTACTTTGCCTGTAAGATCCTACATGATCTGAGCTATCCTACCTCATCAGTCTGACGTAACTTGTACTTATCCCCTCACTATTCTGCAGCTACACTGGCTATGATTGTATCAGTCAAGATAGCCCAGTAATGCTCCAGTAAAAAACAACTCCAGATCTTAGTGACAAAAAAGTTATATTTCTTCTTTGTTCCGCATCTGTCAAGGGTTGTCAGGAACTCTGATCATTTTGCTTTCCTCTGGGACCCAGTCTGATGGAGGAGGTACTTTCAGGAACATTATAGATCTCATGGTAGAGGGAAAGGGAGCTTTGAGGACTTTGTGTGTGTGTTAGTCACTCAGTCATGTCCGACTCTTTGTAACCCCTTGGACTGTAGCCTATCAGGCTCCCTAAAGGGCTTTAGCCAGGCAATTAGGTACATTTTCCAGGGGATGTCACATGACACTTCTTACAATTCTTTGGCTAAAACAAGTCTAACCACAAGGGGACCAGGAAATGCAATCCTATTTGCCTGGAAGGCAGCAAGCTAAAAGTATCAGTCCTAATAACTCCCACACTGGACTTCCTCAGTTCCGCAAACAAGACAGTTTCTTGCCTAAGAACCTTTATATGCACCCTCCCACCTCTTCCCTGTTCCTTGGTCAACTTCTGTTTCTTTAGAGGTTACCTTAAATGACACTTAAAGAGGCTTTCTTTCATACTGTACCCCAACACCGATGCCCATCTAAATTAGGTCCCCCTCTTATGCTTTTTCATAAGTCTCTATATTTTTTATAGAAGTTCAGGAGTGTGATAAATCACACCTCTTTCCTTCTCTCCCAAGTTCAGAACCAGCTGAAAGTTAGATACAGGAATCAGATGAATGGGGATTGCAATGTCCACTTGATAGCTGATATGGGCTGGATTGGAGGGCATGGCAGACGTAATGGATTTCCTCATGTTTCACCCTGAATTAAACTTACCCACTGCTCTCTGGCAAAGGCGGGCAGTTGCAAAGTGAAGGTGAAATTAAAAGTCGCTCAGTTGTGTCTGACTCTTTGAGACCCCATGGACTATACAGTCCATGCATTCTCCAGGCCAGAATACTGTAGTGGGTAGTCTTTCCTTTTCTCCAGGGAATCTTCCCAAACCAGGGATCGAAACCAGGTCTCCTGTATTGCAGGCCTTTTCCAAATGGACATTGACGGTGTGCATCCTGTAGACAAATCCATTCTGAGAAGAGAGAAAAGTGGCTGGGATGAGCACACTGTTGTACACACCATCCCCCTGACTGTGATGTCTTTTCAGCACTCAGAACACCTAAAAACTTTTTAAAAATTAATTCATTTTAATTGGAGACTAATTACTTTATAATATTGTGGGTTTTGCCATACATTGACATGAATCAGCCACAGATGTACATGTGTCCCCCATCCTGAACCCACTTCCCACCTCCCTCCCCATCCCATCCCTCTGGGTTGTCCCAGTGCACCAGCTTTGAGTGCCCTGTTTCATGCATTGAACTTGGACTGGTCTTCTATTTCACATAAGGCAATATACATGTTTCAAGTCATCCCACCCTCGCCTTCTCCCACAAAGTCCAAAAGTCTGTTCTTTTCATCTGTGTCTCTTTTGCTGTCTCGTGTATAGGGTCGTCATTACCATCTTTCTAAATTCCATATATATGCGTTAATATTGGTATATTGGTGTTTTTCTTTCTGGCTTACTTCACTCTGTATAATAGGCTCCAGTATCATCCACCTCATTAGAACTGATTCAAATGTGTTCTTTTAAATAGCTGAGTAATATTCCATTGTGTATGTGTACCACAGCTTTCTTATCCATTCATTTGCCAATGGACATCTAGGTTGCTTCCATGTCCTAGCTATTGTCAACAGTGCTGCAATGAACATTGGGGTACATGTGTCTCTTTCAATTCTGGTTTCCTCGGTGTGTATGCCCAGCAGTGGGATTGCTGGGTTGTATGGCAGTTCTATTTCCAGTTTTTTGAGGAACCTCCACACTGTTCTCCATAGTGGCTGTACTACTTTGCATCCCCACCAACAGTGTAAGAGGGTTCCCTTTTCTCCATACCCTCTCCAGCATTTATTGTTTGTAGACTTCTTGATAGCAGCCATTCTGACTGGTGTGAGATGGTACCTCATTGTCATTTTGATTTGCATTTCTCTGACAATGAGTGATGTTGAGCATCTTTTTTCATGTGTTTGTTAGCTATCTGTATGTCTTCTTTGAAGAAATGTCTGTTTAGTTCTTTGGCCCATTTTTTTATTGGGTTGTTTATTTTTCTGGTATTGAGCTGCATGAACTGCTTGTATATTTTGGAGATTAATTCTTCGTCAGTTTCATTTGCTAATATTTTCTTCCGTTATGAAGGCTGTCTTTTCATCTTGCTTATAGTTTCCTTCGTTGTGCAAAAGCTTTTAAGTTTAATTAGGTCCCATTTGCTTATTTTTTCTTTTATTTCCATTACTCTGGCAGGTGGGTCAGAGAGGATCTTGCTCTGATTTATGTCAGAGAGTGTTTTGCCTATAAAACTCCTCTAGGAGTTTTATAGTTTCTGGTCTTATGTTTAGATCTTTGATCCATTTGGAGTTTCTTTTTGTGTATGGTGTTAGAAAGTGTTCTAGTTTTATTCTTTTACAGGTGGTTGACCAGTTTTCCCAACACCACCTGTTAAAAATAGTGTCTTTTCTCCATGGTAAATTTTTGCCTCTTTTGTCAAAGATAAGGTGTCCATAGGTGCGTGGATTTATCTCTGGGCTTTCTATTTTGTTCCATTGATCTATATTTCTGTCTTTGAGAATACCTACAAACTTAAGGGATCATAAAGTAACGAGGGCCCTTAAAGCCACCTTCCAAGTCCTGCCCTTTTCCCAAAGCAGGAATCCCTTGGAAAGCATCATCTCTGCTTAAATCATTCTAGGGATCCTCAGAGCTGGGGCCTGATAAGTCTACTGAATACTGCTGATAGGACCTCATTGGGAACATTGTGGACATAAAATTGTGCTCAATCCGTGAGATCTCAGAGAAGGTCAGCCAAATGGTAAGCAGCTCAAATATATGTCCAGTGGAGAAGAATTGAAGGAACTCAGAATATTTAACCAGGGGGAGGAATAAAAGACCTTGAGACCATGTAGAGAAGTCTCCAAATAGTTGTGCAGCTATCACATGGGGAAGTTAACTTATACTGTAGGTTTTGAGATCAGAGCGAGGATAATAACTAGCAGTTACAGAGGAAAACTCTGCTGTAATTAAGGAAGAACTTTCTGAAGTTATAGCTGTTTATCAATGTGACAGTTGCTTTAAAAGTAGAATGGAAAATTATCTACTCAATACATATTTGCTGCTTACTATGTACCAGACTCAATACTGGTTTCAGTTCAGTTCAGTCGCTCAGTCGTGTCCAACTCTTTGCAACCCCATGAACTGCAGCAGGCCAGGCCTCCCTGTCCATCACCAACTGTCAGAGCCTATCCAAACTCATGTCCATTGAGTCGGTGATGCCATCCAACCATCTCATCCTCTGTCGTCCCCTTCTCCTCCTGCCCTCAATCTTTCCCAGCATCAGAGTCTCTTCAAATGAGCTAGCTCTTCGCATCAGGTGGCTAAAGTATTGGAGTTTCAGTTTCAACATCAGTCCTTCCAATGAACACCCAGGACTGATCTCCTTTAGGATGGACTGGTTAGATCCTGCAGTCCAGGGGACTCTCAAGAGTCTTCTCCAACAACACAATTCAAAAGCATCAATTCTTTGGCACTCAGATTTCTTTATAGTCCAACTCTTACCTCCATACATGACTACTGGAAAAACCATAGCCTTGACTAGAAGGACCTTTGTTGGCAAAATAATGTGTCTGCTTTTTAATATGCTATCTAGGTTGGTCATAACTTTCCTTCCAAGGAGTGGTTCAGTTCAGTTCAGTTCAGTCGCGTCTGACTCTTTGCGACCCCATGAATCGCAGCATGCCAGGCCTCCCTGTCCATCACCAACTCCCAGAGTTCACTCAGATTCACGTTCATCGAGTCAGTGATGCCATCCAGCCATCTCATCTTCTGTCATCCCCTTCTCCTCCTGCCCCCAATCCCTCCCAGCATCAAAGTCTTTTCCAATGAGTCAACTCTTTGCATGAGGTGGCCAAAGTACTGGAGTTTCAGCTTTAGCATCATTCCTTCCAAAGAAATCCCAGGACTGATCTCCTTCAGAATGGACTGGTTGGATCTTGCAGTCCCAGGGACTCTCAAGAGTCTTCTCCAACACCACAGTTCAAAAGCATCAATTCTTTGGCACTCAGCCTTCTTCACAGTCCAACTCTCACATCCATACATGACTACTGGAAAAACCATAGCCTTGACTAGATGGACCTTAGTCGGCAAAGTAATGTCTCTGCTTTTGAATATGCTATGTAGGTTGATCATAACTTTTCTTCCCAGGAGTAAGCGTCTCTTTTAGTGCCTGATGAACTATGGAATGAGGTTCGTGACATTGTACAGGAGACAGGGATCAAGACCATCCCCATGGAGAAGAAATGCAAAAAAGCAAAATGGCTATCTGGGGAGGCCTTACAAATAGCTGTGAAAAGAAGAGAAGTGAAAAGCAAAGGAGAAAAGGAAAGATATAAGCATCTGAATGCAGAGTTCCAAAGAATAGTAAGAAGAGATAAGAAAGCCTTGTTCAGCGATCAATCCAAAGAAATAGAGGAAAACAACAGAATGGGAAAGACTAGAGATCTCTTCAAGGAAATTAGAGATACCAAGGGAACATGTCATGCAAAGATGGGCTCGATAAAGGACAGAAATGGTATGGACCTAACAGAAGCAGAAGATATTAAGAAGAGGTGCCAAGAATACACAGAAGAACTGTACAAAAAAAGATCTTCACGACCCGAATAATCACGATGGTGTAATCACTCACCTAGAGCCAGACATCCTGCAATGTGAAGTCAAGTGGGCCTTAGAAAGCATCACTACGAACAAAGCTAATAGAGGTGATGGAATTCCAGTTGAGCTATTTCAAATCCAAGGAGTAAGCACCTTTTAATTTCATGGCTGCAATCACCATCTGCAGTGATTTTGGAGCCCCAAAAAATAAAGTCTGACACTGTTTCCACTGTTTCCCCATCTATTTCCCATGAAGTGATGGGACCAGATGCCATGATCTTCGTTTTCTGAATGTTGAGCTTTAAGCCAACTTTTTCACTCTCCTCTTTCACTTTCATCAAGAGGCTCTTTAGTTCCTCTTCACTTTCTGCCATAAGGGTGTCATTTGCGTATCTGAGGTTATTGATATTTCTTCCAGCAATCTTGATTCCAGCTTGTGCTTCTTCCAGCCCAGCGTTTCTCATAATGTACTCTGCATATAAGTTAAATAAGCAGGGTGACAATATACAGCCTTGATGTACTCCTTTTCCTATTTGGAACCAGTCTGTTGTTCCATGTCCAGTTCTAACTGTTGCTTCCTGACCTGCATACAGATTTCTCAAGAGGCAGGTCAGGTGGTCTGGTATTCCCATCTCTCTCAGAATTTTCCTTAGTTGATTGTGATCCACACAGTCAAAGGCTTTGGCATAGTCAATAAAGCAGAAATAGATGTTTTTCTGGAAGTCTCTTGCTTTTTCGATGATACAGCAGATGTTGGCAATACTGGTTTAGTGTATGATAATTCCTAATGAGCTTTTAGTAGCCTATAGTATTCAAGTTATTCTTATTTATTTTCAAAATTTATAAAAACCTTTTTAAATATTCTCTTTTAGAATTTGGAAGAGGCCACCAGTATTAGCGGAGAAGGCAATGGCAACCTACTCCAGTACTCTTACCTGGAAAATCCCATGGATGAAGGAGCCTGCAGTCCATGGGGTCGCTAAGAGTCAGGCACAACTGAGCGACTTTACTTTCACTTTTCACTTTAATGCATTGGAGAAGGAAATGGCAACCCACTCCAGTGTTCTTGCCTGGAGAATCCCAAGGATGGGGGAGCCTGGTGGGCTGCCGTCTATGGGGTCGCACAGAGTCGGACAGGACTGAAGCGACTTAGCAGCAGCAGCAGCACCAGCAGCACCAGCAGCACCAGCAGCAGCAGTATTAGTGGCTTTGTTTCTCAGTTCTGGAACTGACCACCCCCTTTTTTTTTTCCTTTAAAAATGTGAAAACCTGAGATGACATTTTCTCATGTTAAATATTAGTTATATGGATATTCTTCTTTCAAAACAAGTGTTTTTAATGTCTATAAGTCAAAATTACTTGTACTTGGGATCACTTATGGCTGGATACTCCTGGGAATTCCCTGGTGGTCCAGCAGCTAAGACTCTGCACTCCTAATGCTGGGGGCCCAGATTCAATCTCTGGTCAGGAAACTATATCCCACATACTGTAACTAAGACATAGCTCAGCCAAATAAATTTTAAAACTAAAGTTAAATCTTAAAAGGCTAGATACTCTCTTACTATTTGGAAGAAGAACTACAGAGTTTTTCCAAAACTCCCTTTACAGCTCAGCCACATTTCCCAGCCTCCTTTGTAATTAGGTGTGGCCATGTGGCTGAGCTTAAACCAGTGCGAAAGAGGTGAATGTGATGTGTGCCACTTACAGACCTGGCTCATCTCTCCCTATCTTCTGGTTCAATGTCAGGTTCGAAGAGAAGGGCAGAGCCATAGGTAAAAGGAGCCTGGATCGTGAATGACCACGTGGAAGATTAATTGCCCACTGGCTAAGTTTTTTTTTTTTTTGCACTGGACTTTACCTGAATGAGAAATCAACTTTAGTGTTGAAACACTGAGATTTTTGGAGTATATATGTTAAAGCTGCTAGTGTCTTCTTATTCCAACTTGTGCTGTAAGATGCCCTCCAAGAGAGAAGAAACATGGAACTGAAGTTAGGGATTTTGTTTCACCCTTTCTTGTTTAAAGAGAATCAGTGGAGGAAGCAGAAGTAAAAGACACAGCACTTAATTACACACTGATGCTTCCTTTTTGCTCATGTTTTCTTCCCAACTGATTTATAAATTTAATGAAACATGTTGCTTTGTCTCTTGTATATTTAATCTTTCGGTGGATATTTACTGAGCAATTCCAGGTGTTTGGGGATTTCAGAAGAAACACAGGTAGCACGAATTATTAAATGTTATTCATTATTCAACAGTTTTTGAGAGTTCACTATGAGCTAGCCACTAGCCACGGTACCTGCCCATAAATTGGGGTATAGCAAGGAAAATAGAAATAAAGAGGCAAGACTAGTTGAGCATGACAGTGCTGTGAGAAAGAAGGACAGGATCTTCTAGGATGCACACAGACGGGACATCTGTGGGGGTGGCAGTCAGAGAATTGTCCTCTATTAAGGTAGTGAATATGTTCAGACCTCGAAGATGAGTAGGATTAGCCAGAAGAGGAGATAGTGGAGACAGGAAGAGTATTTTAGGAAGAGCAAATGCGCACACAAAGGCCTAGATATGGGCTTGAAGATGGGGGTGTGTTTGGAGGGACCAGAAGGTGAGCTGAAAAGGAAGCATGGAGAAGATGAGCACGAGAGGAGGAACTCTTAATTTATGTATGCACGTACTTGATAAATGCATGCGGAAGACCTCGTACTTTATGTATTTTGTTGTTGTTGTTCAGTCACTAAATCCTGTCGGATTCTTTGTGACTCCATGGACTGTAGCACACCAGGCTTCCCTGTCCTTCACTATCTCCTAGAGTTTGCTCAAACTCATGTCCATTGATTCAGTGATGGCATCCAACCATCTCATCCTCTTTTGCCTTCCTTCTCTTCCTGCCCTCAATCTTTTCGAGCATCAGGGTCTTTTCCAGTGAATCAGCTGTTCACATCAGGTGGCAAAGGATTGGAGCTTCAGCTTCAGCCTCAGTCCTTCCAGTGAATATTTAGGGTTGATTTCCTTTAGGACTGACTGATTTGATCTCCTTGCTGTCCAAGGGACTCTCAAGAGTCTTCTCTAGCACCACAGTTCAAAAGCATCAATTCTTCAGCACTGTGCCTTCTTTATGGTCCAATTCTACTTCCATACGTGACTACTGGAAAAACCATAGCTATGGTTTTTCTATAGCTTTTGGACTATATGGACCTTTTGCTGGCAAAGTGATATCTCTGCTTTTTAATGTGCTATCTAGATTTGTCATAGGTTTTATTCCAAGAAGCAAGCATCTTTTAATTTCATGGCTGCAATCACCATCTGCAATGATTTTGGAGCCCAAGAAAATAAAGTCTGTCAATGTTTCCATTGTTTTCCCATCTATTTGCCATGAAGTGATGGGACACGATGCCATGATCTTCGTTTTTTGAATGTTGAGTTTTAAGCCAGCTTTTTCCACTCTCCTCTTTCACTCTCATTAAGAGGCTCTTTAGTTGTCTTTGCTTTCTGCCATTAGGGTGGTGTCATCTGCATATCTGAGGTTGTTGATATTTCTCCCAACAATCTTGATTCCAGCTTGTGCTTCATCCAGCTCAGCATCTTGCATGATGTAGTCTTCATATAAGTTAAATAAGCAGAGTGACAGTATACAGCCTTGACATACTCCTTTTCCAATTTTGAACCAGTCTGTTGTTCCATGTTCAGTTCTAACTGTTGCTTATTAACCTGCCTACAGGTTTCTCAGGAGGAGGGTAAGGTGATCTGGTATTCCCATCTCTTTAAGAATTTTCTACCAGTTGTGATTCACACAGTAAAAGGCTTTAGCACAGTCAGTGAAACAGAAATAGATGTTTTTCTGGAATTCCTTTGCTTTTTCTATGATCCAGCAGATATTGGCAATTTGATCTTTGGTTCCTCTGACTTTTCTAAATCTAGCTTGTACATCTGGAAGTTCTTTCTTCACATACTGTTGAAGCCCAGATTTAAGGAGTTTGAGCATTACCTTGCTAGCAAGTGAAATGAGAGCAATTGTGTGAACAGTGTATGCATTTACCTAGAAGAAAATATGGCTGATTTACCATCAAGATGTCAACATTTGTGATATTTGAGTAATTTCTATTTTTCCCCTTATGTTTCACTGTTTGTTTTAAAACTGTATACAGTAAACATATGTTACATTAGGAATTTTGAAACGGAAGAGTTTATTTTCTCCTTAGTTGTGACTGCACCTGCTGTACATCATCGGATCCTCAGAGCAGTTGTCTGAGCAAGGTGAGGTCCAGAACTGATGCACAGTGGTGCTGGAATTGGCTTTCCTCCGGTTCCATTCAGTCTACTTCCTCTCCATTCCGTCTGCCTCCCTGGCCATTATCTAAGTACTGAGGATGGCTTTTCGTGGAACTACTGACTTTAGTGCCATGTTGCATGTTCTTGTGTATGTTGTTTGCAACTTGGAGAAATTGGATCCACATTCTCATGATCCTGACTGACGTAAGAGGCTCGCCACATGCAAAAAATGGTTCTCCACCTACTGGACTATGTCATCAGACCTCTCATTTCTGTGCTGCTCTCATGTCCTTTGCATAGTCATTTGGCAGCAGGGGAGAGGGCTATGGATAATTTTAAAGAATGAAGTTAGGGAGGAAATAGTTTCTTATTATCCCATCAACCCACATCTTGATTGACTAGCATGTTGCTGCTTGGTCAAACCAGTGACAGTGAACACCCAAACATTTGAAAGTCTTGAAACACTGTATTAACATTGTCTAGATTATATTGTGGCAACACACAACCCCCCTTCCCAGATCTAAGAGGCTTGAAACAGCATGAGTTTAATTGATGTGCATATTACCTATCCATCCTCACCTAGGGCTTAGCTCTTTATTCAGAGACCTTGGGTGAGGAAGTGGCTCCTGGATGAGATGTTGCTGGTTTGTGTCACAGGGAAGGGAGAGCTGCCACCAGGGTAGTTCTTAAAGCCTTGCCCACAGTCACTTCCTCTCTGAGTGGTCATAGTGTGTCACAGGGCTGATGAGGAAGAGCAGCCAGTGTTTTGACACCTTCTTAGCTCTCTGAATATTAGCTTCTGTATCTATAAAATGGAAATAAGTAAAAAAAATCATTCAAACTGTGGAATATTGTATAGCCATTGTAAAAAATGAATAGTTGCCCTTAAAAAAAATGAGTTGACCTGGAGAAAAGCCCATAATATAGTGTTATAGAAAGCAAGTTATACAGTAATGTGTATAACTAGGTCTCATTTTTGCATAAATTAAAAACCCTATATCTGAGCATATTTGTTTACATGAAAATATTAATAAAAGCAGCAAATGTTTAAGGAATGCTTACATCATATGCCTATTCTGTGCTAAGTGCTTTTTACATGCATTTGCTCATTTAATCCTTGCAAAACCCAGAAAAAGGAGTAGAACATTATTAATTGAATGGTTTTTGTTAGCTATCTTACTTGGGGGTGAGATGAGAGAGATTTTATTTACTCTTAAAAGTAAATGATTCTGTACATTTTTACTGATCACCATACGGGGGTTAATCAACTTTTGTGGTGAAAGAAACCACAGTAACACATGAGTGCAAAGTATTTTGTTTTCTGCTTATGGGTCTGCAGTCAGCTGAGGCAGCACAGCCTTTCAAGGCCCTGCCTGGCGTTCTTTCCTCCCACTGCGTCTGCCTCCCCTGCAGTTTTCTAAGTAGTGATGATGACTTTTCCTGGAACTGCTGACATTAGTGCCGTGTTGTGTGTGCTCAGGTGCAACCTGGAGAAGCAGTGCTGAGGGTCAGGTTCAGGTCTGTTCCATATGCCTCATCTTAGAACCCATCCTGGAGAAGCAGAATCTGCCAGGGGTCTGTCCTTCTCATGATAGAGGTGGGGGCAAATGGACACATGGGAAGCTTGTGAAGGCCCAGGTTTGGAACTGGCCTGATGTCATTTCAGCCCACATTGTGTTAGCTGAAGCAAGTCACATGGCCGAGTCCAGTAGTGGTGGAGCTGGAAAGTCATAGAGGTTTGGAAAGAGAAAGTGAATATTCACTGTATAGTAATCTACCATCAACATTCATTGCTTTCTTAGTTAAAAAATAAAATAAAGTGAGGAAAAGAATATTTACCAGGGATAGTTTAAATTGTGTTTAATATATTACAAAGTCACTTTATACATTTCTTAAAAATACAAACTCCATATCTACAATTATAATGAGCACAGTGATATTAAGATGCACATTTAATTAACCAGAGAACTTGTTGCCTAGTAGGGCAGGTAGGCCTTTACACCAGTTGGCTTATGCTGCCCATGGTGTAACATTCTGAGCATAATTCGGAGAGTGTATAATGGCCCTGTGTATACATCACTGCTACTTGTGTGGCCATTTGCAATCCAAAGAACTTAAATCATAGAATCACAGACTCTTGGACGTGGAAGGCTCTAGTGCCTATGGTAGGCAGGTGCCTCTTAACTCATATGAACAGCTGCTTTTGCCAGTTATAGTCATTCTTGATTGGGTGTGTCTCACATTGCTTGGAAAATGGTTATGGAATCAAAATTCTTTCGGGTAGCCCATGGGGACAGGGAGACCCCCCAGCTGTCACTTACTTGAGTGGCCAAAATAGGATGGAAACCTAAATGTCTTGAGTGGGCCCAGGGCCTCTTGCTTTGTTTCTCTGCATAACATGAACAATCCAGCATATGGAGCATTTGGGAATAGTCACTAGACCCTGAAACTAACGCTACTCTGTCTTTAAAATTATATTAAGCCTCCTTGTTTTATTGTTTCCTTTGTCTTAAGAGAACCCAAGTACTGCTTAGACCAACTACCTCTGAGTCATGCAATGAAACACCATTGGCACAGACTCTGAAATGAAGAAAAGTAAGTTAAATTTCCTGAAGCACTGCCCAGGGAATCATGCCTATTTTAATTTCCTTTCTTTTCTAGGTAATTTAGAAATATCTGCTGATATAGCTTATGGGAATCAATTGCATAAAGCAAATGTTTTACTGAGGACTCTATTTGTTAAGATTAAGAATTGTATTTCTCAAGTTTCAGTCATTTACCCATCACTTTTTCTATTTTTATCTGTCTACTTCTTTCAAATCAGTAGTTTTCTTAAAATAGATTCACTTTTTTAAAACTTAAAGGTATTTTTATAGGAGATGATATATTACCAGTATAAATTGATAAAAAGTATTTACTTGCCATAAACATTTAGACAACTGTAAAAATAAATACATAATCATTACAATAGATAAATTGTCTCTTATTCTACACAAGGTAGGTGTTTTTCCATTGATATTGTAGAAAGGTATGGTCTCTGGACAACACTTCCCTGGTGGTTCAGTGATAAAGAATCTGCCTGCAATGCAGGAGACATGAGTTTGATCCTTGGGTTGGAAAGATCTGCTGGAAAAGGAAATGACAACCTACTCCAGTATTTTTGCCTGGAGAGTCCCATGGACAGAGAAACTTGGAGGGCTACAGTCTATGGGGTCACAAAGAGTCAGACATGACTCAGCAACTAAACCTCATTATCAACAGGGGCTGTGCAATCAGGAAGACATGGGTTAAAATCTCAACTCATTTTCTTCCCCATAGTGTGACCTTGGGCAGTTTTCTTAATTATTGAGCATCAGTTTCTTATCCATAAGATGGAGCATCATTTTAATCCATGAAATGAAATAAACTAGTGATCAATTGCCTACATGTACTAGGTAATGTACGAAGTGCATGGGTACTATGAAAACTGAGTAAATGGAGTTGAAGACTTGGATTCCAGTCCCATTTTGTCTCCTTTTGGATAAGGCATTTAATATCTCTGAGCTTCAGTTTCCTCATCTGAAAATGAGTGTGGTGGTTGCCATTTATGCTACTTCAAAGAACTTCTGGAAGGGATGATATCATAATGAGTGGAAAAGTCTTTGGGTGTTTAGATACAGGTGTTTCTGCTATAATGTGACGTGTACATTCCTGAAACACTCTGTATTCTGAAGAGTTGTACATTTTTAAAAAATTGTACATTTAAAAGTTGTTTAAAAATTCAAATAGGGTTAAGGCAGACCACTGACAACCTGCACAGCCATACTGCTAAGATAAAACTCTGAATATCCTAATAAAGTAATGGAGCTAAGGAGATCTATTAAATTTTGACTCAATAAATATACGCATACCCACACATACTACAGCGAATGTAGGATTTTAATCCTGCATTTAAACCTTAAAGCTGGCAAAGAGAACTTGATGGAAGGCATAAGGAAGACCGGGCTGCTGAAGCTATGGTGTCAACGAGGGCAAATCCTCAAAGATGAGGATGCACCGTGCAATAAGCTCTCTCAAGGAGTATGCAGGCAAACAGCCCAGCAGGAGGACGGAAGCTGAAAGGGCATTCTGTCCAGTACTCCCAGATCTGTGTGCCTCTGAGGCAACCACATTCCACTCTGTCAGTGTCGTTTCTGCTCAGTCGCTGTTCCCCGGTAGAACAAAACATTAACATCCCAGGAAAAATCAGTGTGGAAAGAAGCAACTTCCATGTTATACTGCTCTCCTTCCTCTAATGATAGCCTTACCTTGTCTTCCAGCAAAATAGGTCACAGTATCATGTATTGTAGTGGGGCAACCCACATGTGCAGTTGGTGGGGAGGTGCAATTCTCAACTGAATGCCCAATTCCTGGTCCCAGACTCCATAAGCAGAACAGTCAGAGACTCCCAGAGGTAGAATTCATCCAGGCCATGAGTCTTCCTCTCTGTGCCCGCTTTCCTTTCTTAGTCTGAACTGTCTAACTTCTTTTCCTCTCTTTGGTTTCAGGCTTGCTCTTCCTCACCAGCCTGTGAGCTCCTTGAGAGAGGGCTCTGTCTTAATTCATTGATGTGCTCTGAGGACCCATACATGGGTCCTTGAGCAGAATAGTTGCATTACAGTTGAACCTCTGTCTGTAGATAAAAAAAAGAGCCCAGAACTTAATGAACGGTCCCTGGGCTCATCTGAGGGCATCAGAACCACTGAGCCACCTTGAGATGAGGATGGAGGCACCTTCCCCATTAGGAGAAAGACTGTGTCTCATTCAGCTCTATCCCTACTGTCCCTGTTGCTCCGAAGTGAAGCAGGGACTCCTCAGTGGGTCCCAGCCCCACTTTACCTACGAGAAGTCCACAATGGGGCTAGCAGCACATCCTCCTCCTCACTCCTCCTCCCTCCCTTCCTTCCTTCCAACACATATTTATCAGGCCCCTGTCCCATATCAGGCATTACAAGGTCCTGAGGATGAAATGGTGGGCAAGAAAGACATGGAATCTGCCTTTATGGTGCTTCTATGTTGCTTGGAGATTAAGGTTACTTAACTTCTGGAGCCAGGTTGCCTGGATCTGTTACCTGGCTCTGTCTTTTACCCACTGTATGAACTTGGCCAAATTCATCTCTGAATCTCTGTTTCCTTACCTATAAAATAAGGCTCATAATAGAACCCAATTCAGAGAGTTGTTATGAATATTAAATGAATGGACATATAAAATACCTAGTAAGTGCCCAATAAATATTAACTGTAATTACTAGTATTATAGTTGCTGCCTATAGATAATAAACACATGCATATAAAATCACAATAAGCTATAAGTATTATGAGTGAAAAGAACAGAATCACCTGGAACTCTGTGGTTCTAACTAACTCTGTAGTTAGTAGACTATGCAAACATTATCTGCTAGAGGAGTGGGGAGATGATGGAGCCTGGAGACCTGAAAGATTTCTATACATTTGTGATTTGAAAGAAGATTAACAGTGGGAAACTTCTTAAAGACGGTTATCTAAAAGGGGCTCTCTGAAGGGCAGCTATGATATAAAGAATGTAAGTGCTGACTCCTGAAGGAGCATGGTATGTGGGAGGGCATTCCAGGCAGAGGAAAGGCAGGAAGGAGCCATCACCAGTGACCAAGTGTTGAGGAACTCCACCTATTGGTTCTGCACTTGGCCAATCTTGTTAGAAGATCCTGTTTCCAGCTGGTCATTTTTAGTGTCTACTGTATTGGGAGCCCGCAGTGGCTTTCAAGTACTGGTACTAACCACAGCCTGAGGAATCTAGAACTCCATATCTTTTCAGGCTACTGTGACCCCTTCTACACTGTCAAGCCATCCAGGCCATTTATTGTTTGTTTGTTTGGTTTTTTTTGGCCAGTGGCATGGCAGTCCTAATTGGCTGACCAGGGATTGAACCTGTGCCCCCTGCAGTGGAAGCATGGAGAATTAACCACTGGACCTCCAGGGAATTACCCAATTATTTTATTTCTTAGGTTACACTTGAGCAGATTAAAGAAAGGAAACGTAATGAGCATGCATTTCTATGTACCATGGTCTAAATTCACTCCCAATGCCTAAGTTTTAATCAGTATATGTTACCAACCACATACAAGTTGGGTAACCTTGGTTAGGTCACCTCATTTCCTATTATTTACCAACACTTGGAGAAGGCAATGGCAAGCCACTCCAGTACTCTTGCCTGGCAAATCCCATGGACCGGAGGAGCCTGGTAGGCTGAAGTCCATGGGGTCGCTAGAAGTTGGACACGACTGAGCGATTTCACTTCCACTTTTCACTTTCATGCGTTGGAGAAGGAAATGGCAACCCACTCCAGTGTTCTTGCCTGGAGAATCCCAGAGACAGGGGAGCGTGGTGGCCTGCCATCTCTGGGGTAGCAAAGAGTCGGACACGACTGAAGCGACTTAGCAGCAGCAGTAGCAGCACTCAATGAATACCAACTTAGCAAGAAGTATGTGCTGGTGTGATGGGGTACAGAGGTTGCTGGGGGCCTCAGATTCTCACCAATGGCATGAAGGCTTGGGCCAGATCACTGGTTTTCAACTGAAGTGTTCACTCCCAACCTCCATTCTATTAAATGGAACCATTTTCTTTAGTATATTGAAAAGTTTTCTCAACTCCTGGATTGACAACTAGCAGCTGGAGAGTTTTATTATTGTGACCCAGAACTTAAGTTTTCTCTGCCTACATTGTTAGGCTATGTGAGCCTCACTGTCATAAAGACTCCATGGAAAAAGTTGTAAACTGCTGAAAGGGATGTTCTCTGAAGTCCTTTTAGTTCTGACATTCTCTGAATTCTGTGACTATTTTTCTTTTCTCTTAGTTTCCTTTCATTTAACACCATCTTATATGCAAGTTCCCAAGAATCCATGGGGTTCTCCCCCTTGTCAGCCTCAGGGGTTCCCTTCTCTTTGCTTAGCACTTTCCCTATCAATTCCCTTCTCCTGATTCCCTCTCCTTTACAGGCCTTTTCAGAGCCTTCATTTCAGTGAATCCTAATTGTCTGTGTGTATATATCTCCCCACACTTAAGGTCTGTATTCCTGGCACTAGTAGGCACTCAGCAACTGTTGGATGAATTAGTGAATCAGTGAATTCTTAATGATTATCAAGAACATATACATTCATACACTTAATGACCTTTGATCATTTGACTTCTTTTGTGAGCGTGTCAATTGGGACAGAATTGCTAGATTCAAAGTTATAAGCTGGTTTCCTGCTTTTATTACCAACTGCCAGATTGCTGTGGCTTTTGTTTTATGTAAGCACTAGAATTGCTGATCACATGTGTGGTAATTATTTATAACATAATATTAAATAATTAAATCCAAGAGTACTTCCTTTCTCTCTTCCTCTCACCCTTGTTTCTGGGTATCAATATCCTTTTTATCCCAAACTCCAGTAGTTTCTGTAAAACCACTCTAATGAATGCTACACGTCTGCATTTAGCCAAAGAAAAAGAAATGGCTTGTTCCAGTACTAGGTGCCCATGTCTTCTTTGAACTGCACCCTTTCGCAAGTTCAACATCAGCTTGGCTGGGGGTTTTCTGCTGTGTTGATGATGGTGATGATGATAACTACAATAATCCCATTTTATAGATATGGAAACTAAGGCTCAGAGATATGACATGGCTTACTCTCAGTCATACAGCTAGGAATTTCCAAAGACAGGATTTACATCTGTTTCCAATAGTCAAAGATGGTCTTTTCCCACAAAGCTACACTACATGGCTCCCCAAGTGGATGCATAGTGTCAGAAGCCTTGTAGGAGCAGCAGGTCTGTCAAGTTCTACAGGCCTGAGCTGTTTATTGCTGCTGAGGACACTCATCACTACGCTAATTACATTAATTGCTGCCCACTCTGCGGCTATGTAGGTGGTTTAACAACACCTAGCAACCTGGTAATGATGCCTGGACCTGCCTGCCTTTGTGGAAACATCTGACTGCTTTAAAAAAAAGAAGAAAAAAAAGTCCTTCCGGTGGTGGCCAAAAATAGTAATTATAGGTTCTATTGGTTGGAAGTTAGTGACTTTCTATCTTGTAGGGAAAAGGTCAAGACACTGAACTTTGACACTCCATCAGCCTCAACTCTGTGCTTGACACTTTATTTAAGGCATCTTTTATAATCCTCATGATAGCTTAGAGGTAGGTATTAGCCTTATTTTGTTTCTAAGGGAACCCAGTCACCTGCTTGGGTTCACATAGCTGGGAATGGGTTTAGAACTGTCGGAGGACAAATTTAGCTTCCACACATTTCCCTACACCATAGCACCTCTCAACAGGAGACTTTTGCTTCTGATGCTTGGAATTGAATTACATACCAGCGGGGCAGAGTCTGTATTTCCAGAGAGGAAGCAAGGCGTTGAAAATCGGTGTTTTACAGAGGCCTCCATTGCTAGGGGATGATACCAACATTTCAACCTTCTAACTCCCATCTCATCCCGACCTTCTCAAGGAAATGTTAGCAGACTTTTCCAGTTGACTTTTTAAGAAGTAATTTGAAGACTACATCCAGTACTTCTTCGGAATGGACAAGGTGGCTTTGGCAATTTATCATAACTGGGGAAACGACTTAGCTTCCCCAGACAGCCAGGTAACAGAGGCTAATTTAGGGAGTAATTGACTTTGGAATGTTGTATATGCGTGCAGTTTATAGGTGTGTCCATATTATGTGTCAACAAATGTAGTGTGCAAGCACATGCATGATGTGTGTTCTTCAGGAAGTCTTGAGATACTGGTGTGCTTAGATGATTTGGTTCCTTTATTACCTATCATCTGGCTGTAAATGAGGCTTAAAAATATGTTTCACTGATATTCCAAGCAACTATATTATAAGATGACATAGAGTAGTGGTTAAGATATCTGGAGCTTGACCAGGGTTTGAATTTTGGCTCTGTCTCTTACCAGCTGTTGTGACTTAGGCAAGTCACCTAACCTCTCTGGGCATCAGTTTTGTCATTTCTAAAAACAGGGGTTAAAACAGTTCTGACCTCATGGGATTACTATAAATCAGGGAGATTTTTTTTGTAATTTAATTTTTAATTGGAGGATAATTACTTTACACTATTATAATGGTTTCTGCCATGCATCAACATGAATCAGCCATAGATATACATATGTCCCCTTCTTCTTACACCTCCCTCCCCCTTCCACCCCTCTAGGTTGTCGCAGAGCACCAGTCAAGGAGATTTTTTAGGGCAGGGACTACCTCTGTGCCCTTCTCTGCACCCAGTTAGAATGAGGTTTGGAAAGAGCAGGCTTTGGAGTCAGACAATTCCTCAGCTTTGATTCTAGCACTCTCATACTGACTGTGTGACCTGGAGGAATTATTTAACTTTCCTGGGCCTCAGATTCCTCAACTGTGAAATAAAGGCTCATTCTTCCCACCTCAAATGATTGTCACGTGATGAGGTGGGACCTATGTATGGAGAGACCTAGTACCTCGGATAGCGCATTGGAAGTATCTGTTTCCCTTTTTCCCAGCCCAGAGGTTGACATTCAGGATGGCTGTGTTCTTGTTTGATATGTAAAACACATTCTTTTCTCTCATGTTGTGTGTTAGTCGCTCAGTCGTATCTGACTCTTTGAGACCTCGTGGACTGTAGCCCAAAGGCTTCTCTGTCCATGGAATTCTCCAAACAAGGGTACTGGAGTGGGTAGCCATTCCCTTCTCCAGGGGATCTTCCCGACCCAGGGATCAAACCCAGATCTCCTGCATTGCAGGAGGATTCTTTACTGTCGGAGCCACCAGGAAGGCCCTTCTTTTCTCATACTCCATCTTTATTTTCTCCTTCCCACCCTTTTCCTTTATTTCCCTTCCTCCCTTTTTTCTTTTTCGGTCAGCCTCCATCTACTGACTCAGCCCCCCTATCCAGGGTCACCTTGTTCCTGGATTGTGGCAGCAGCTCCCTGGCCTCCTTCATCCTCCTCTCCATCCAACACTCTGTGGTTGTATTCTCCACACAGGGTATCCTTTCATAACCTGACCCAGACCTTGCTACTCCTCTGTGCCACTCCTTCCAGTAGCTTCTCATCACACTGAGAACAGTCTGTGGCCCTCACCATAGTCCAAAAGGCTCTGTGTGTGAACTGTCTTCTGGCAAACTCTCTGAACCAGCTTCCTAGCACTTTTTAACTCTGCTCCAGCCTCAAAAGCCTTCTGACTATTACGGGAACTTTCCAAGGATGTTCCAGCTTTGGGTCTTTTATAAGTGCAGTTCTCTCTCCCTCCAAGCAGCTATAGAGTTCATTCTCACTTCCTCACATCTCTGCCCACATGTCACCTTATCAGAAAGGTGCTCTGTGATGACCTTACATAAAATAACACCCCAATCACTCTCAATCCTCCATTTTATTTATCTTCTCACTTTTCAGAGACAGATTCTAGATTTATTCCTTTACTTTTGATTGCCTCTCTCCCCACAATGGCAGGTAAGCTCTAGAAGAACAGACTTTGTTTTCTGCTGAGTCCCCAGAGCCCAACACATAGTAGGTGCTCAATTAATATTTGCTGAATTGAATGTGTGTGGCCTCTGTATGAAATGATAGGGAAGAGCCTGCATAGCTGTTCCAGGTGATTCCAGCCCTGATGGCTCACTGACCAGTATTTATTGTATCCAAGCCAAGGTGATGAGCAGTGAAGAGGGAAATCAGGTGGCCTTTTAGGGACCCACCCCCTTCATATATGCACCTTCAAGACCAGATCTGTCTCATCTGTGGCAGTGACATACCTGGCTTTACATTGCCTCATGCAGAGTTGCACTGTTGTCTGGAATTCTCATGGCAGCTTTGCAATATGATTAATTTTGCTCATATAGATAATGTATCGATCATAGATAAAGATCACTCATTTTTTTTTTTACTAATGTTTTGTGTTTAGTATACTACCACAAACTGAAAGTTAGAGATGTAATATCTGCTTGTTCCCAGACTATGAAAGCAAAAACACAAAGTCTGCTAGCACTGAATCACTCTTAGCCACCTGATCTCTCCCTGCCCTCACCCTCCTGTCCTGATTCCGTTCCTGTAAAGTATGGTAGCTTAGTGGAGGGCAAAGTTGTACTGGGGGTCTGGGTTTCCAGTCCCAACACCACCCCTTATTCACTGTGAGATCTTGAGCACTTACCCTCCCTCCCTGACCCTCAGTATCCTTCTCTGTAAAATGGGCCTTGACAACAGGTACTCAGTACTATGTGCTGAATGAAAGATGGCAAAATGTGACACTGAGGAAGAATGGTAGCCCATGGTGAACCCTCAGTAGTGCTAGTGCCTCCCATGCACACTGATTTGCACAACTGTGATGTAAACTTACTTTGGCTTTGGTCAACCTTTGGGATAGACAAGCCAGCTAAACACGGAGACAAGGCCTTTTGGAATCGGTACTGCATAAGGCTTTCATAGAGGTCCTACTATTTGCATGTTGTGATTAGTTGTGTCTGACTCTGCGATCCCATGGACTGCAGCATGCCAGGCTTCCTTGTCCTTCATTATCTCCTGGAATTTGCTCAAACTCGTGTCCATTAAGTTGGTGATGCCATCCATCCATCTCATCCTCTGTCGCCCCCTTCTCCTCTTCCCGTCAGTGTTTCCCAGCATCAGGGTCTTTTCCAGTGAGTTGGCTCTTCACATCAGGTGCCAAAGTATTGGAGCTTCAGCTTCAGCATTAGTCCTTCCAATGAATATCTAGGGTTGATTTCCTTTAGGATGGACTGGCTTGATCTCCTCACAGTTCAAGGGACTCTCAAGAGTCTTCTCTGTTTGCATGGCAGGGTGGAAGGTTCTGGGACAGGCAGGCAGGCAGTGAAAGGCATGGTTCTGCTCCAGTTAGTTTCCCAGGGCTGCTGTAACAAATGCCACAAGCTTGGTGGCTTTGAACAACAAAAATTTCTTCTTGCATAATTCTAGAGGTCAAAAAATCAAGGTGTTAGTTAGCAGGGCTACACTCCCTTTGAAGGTTCTAAGGGAAGATCCCTTCTTTGCTGCTTCCAGCTTCCTGTGACTCCTGATAACACTTGGCTTGGGGCAGCATCTCTCTAATCTCTGCTTCCATCCCTGCCTGCCTTCCATCCCTCCCCGCTAGGTATTTCTGTGTTTCACGTCACCCTCTCCTTTCTAAGTCACTAGTCACTGGATTTAGGGCTGACCCTAAATCCACAATGAGATCCTTAATTTAGTTTTACCCACAAAACCCCTATTTCTAATAGGGTCATATTCCCAAACACTAGGGGTTGGACATATCTTTTGGGGGCAGGGGGACACAGTTTGATCTAATACAGTTTCTTCAAGAATTTCAGATTAGGCAGAGGGACAGAATACACACAGCTGAGCAACCAGAGTTTCAAGTAAAGAGTAAAACAAACCCATCTGGGAGATAGGTAGGGGTTTGATTCATTCATTCTTTGATCCAGTAACACTGCTGAACCCCTCCTGAGCTGGGTGCAAGGAAGTAGAAATGATAAGGTGACCACCAACTGGTGGGGAGGGTGGTGGTAGTGGTGAGAGGGTGTGTGGGGGGGATGGGTCACAGGTAGAGAGTAACAGGTGTTTCCAACTCAGCATGGTAGGGCTTGGAGGAGGTGGAGCCTGAAGCTGTGGGGGCTTAGCAGAAAGTCTGGAGATCTGGAGAGCTCTGGAGGCATGGTGGTCAGAGAAGTCTTCCTGGAGGAGGAGGGGTAGTATCTCACAGGAGACCTGAAAGATGAGGTAGTAGGAAGCAGCCATGCCCAAAGAGGGAGGAGTTCTAGGTAGAAGAAAAGGAATCCACAGGAAGCCCTGTGGGCTGAAGAGGCAGGCAAGGGGTCAGATTGGACAGGGTACTGTAAGCCATCCAGAGAGTAATGGAGAGATAGACATATCTGCCTATTAAAAATAAAAATTAGAGAAAGACTGTAATGGAAAGTACTTTGTAGTAGATTCTAAATTTATATTTATCACATCGTTTTTTTTTAAAGAAGTATAACATATATGCAGAAAAGTGCACAAGTTATGAGTGTAACTTGATGAATAAGTGCATAGCCCTGTGTGTACACCACCTAGGTTGTTGGATTGTCAGAGAAGAGGCAGAATAGGGAAGAGTTCAAGATGGGTCAATGACTCAGAATTCCTCTTCTTTGTCCTATGGAGAAATGACCCCCATAACAGGAAGAAGCAGGGATCTGGATGAGGAAGACTCCATTTTGAGCGCCATATCTGGTATTCCCCTGTTGTGTGATCTCAGGCAAGTGGCTATACTTCTCTTATCCTTGGTTTTACCATCTGTGGAATGGGCTAACAGAGGAATGGGCTAACAGTGTCTGCCTCACCAAGATGGTGTGAAGGTGAAACAGCACAAAGTTAAGGAAAGTTCTCTATGTTATGCAAAATATGATTCTCAGATTTGAATATGTCTCAGATCTGGATTTCTTCCCTTTATTGTCTTCCTTCTCCTCCTGACAATGTTTCAGATAAATGAGGAGGGGGATAGGGGGAGAGTTACTCTTTTTGCAGCACTTTTTTTTTTGTTTGTTTGTTTCCCATTCCAAAATATCTATTCCAGATCTGGACTGTCAATCCTGTGCCCTTCTTTATCTTCACCCTTCTTGCTTGCTCTAGTCCCTCTCACCCAACTAGGCTCAAAGAGGCAGAGGGAAGAAGGAGGGGATTAGGGCCATGGCAAGAAGTTTGAGGATAAAGATAAACCCAGTGCTCCTTTCCCAGCCTTCACTGAGGACCCGCTGTCACTAGCTCTGCCAGGGCATTTGGGATCATGGGTGGGAGGTGGGGAGATTTGGAAGGGAGATGAGGACGATCACACTCAGATCGTCTCCTGGCTCATTTGATGAGGTAAAATGGAAACAGGTCCTTAACAGTAAAATCAGTTAAGGTCAAGATCTTACTGTAAAGAGGCAAAAAGCCCCTAAGGAGCTGAGAAACAGAAAAAAGGTAAAACACCATAAAGAAGGTGAGTCCAGCACTGGACTCTCCCTCTCTCCTCCCTTTTCAGATTCTTGGCATTTCTGCAATAAATACCTTTAAGCATCTGTTGCGTATCAGACCATTCCTTTACATACATGGTCTTATACAATCCTTGAAACAAGACCAAAAGCTAAGAATTGTGAATATGGTGTTTCAGATGAAGGGGACTGAGATGCCTAGAGACGTGCTCAAGATCATACCACTATTAACAGAAGGAAACAGCTCGGAACCCCCATTCACCCAGCTCCAAAGCATCTGCTTTTTCTATTCTGCTCTACTGTTTCCCTGAATGTACGTGGAAGGGTGCCATGTGCTTTATCTGGCTGCATCGCATTGCATGCATTTTTAGTATTTGTGAGCACATGTCAACAGGCATGTTGACGTGCCTGCTAGGTGAGTCGTAATGATTGCATTTTGAGTGCTAACTGCATTTTTTTGCTGGCAAAGCCCGCCTCAAGGAAAACAGGAAAGGGAGCACACAAGCCCACTGCGCAGGAGGCCAGGCACATGGTGAGGCTAGTCCTTGAACACGCCAATGGGAAGTGGCTCTGGGGGCCCCAGTGGAAGTTTACTTTGCTGGGGCAGGGGGTGGGGGTTGGGGTGGGTTGGGAAGCTGAGTTGTTCCATGACTATTCTATTTCCAGAGCACAGTTCATTTCCCATTGTTTTTTTTAAAAAAGGAGCTAATATTTGTTTGGCGCTCATTAGGGGCCAGGTGGGCATCCCTGGAGGCTCAGATGGTAAAGAACCCTCCTGCAATGCAGGAGACCTGGGTTTGATCCCTGGGTTGGGAAGATCCCCTGGAGAAGGGAATGGCTACCCACTCCAGTATTCTTGCTTGGAGAATTCCATGGACAGAGGAGCCTGGAAGGCTACAGTCAATGGGGTCGCAAAGAGTTGGACATGACTGAGCAACTAACATTTCACATTTCTGGGCTAGGCATGGTACTGGGCACTTTACATCTGTGATATCACTGGACTCCCACAAACCCTGCCAAGGGCCTCCATTAGTGCCCTGTGTGGCCCAGGAGACAAATTCAGGCAGTTGGGGCCATCTCCCCAAGATCACTCAGTTGGTGTGGAGCAGAGCAGGGGCTCCTGCTCAGTGCTGTCCAAACAGCAGGTTACACTGACATTTTAAGGTTATCAGCGGCACATTTTATTCTTCAATAAAGTTATAAATGATCTCTAATTCATGAACCAGGATGCTGGCATGCTGACTCTGCCCCTGCTCTTTCAGAGAAAGAAGTGCTTTATCTTTTCATTCTTGAGTAATTGGGCTATTTTGTCCTAGAGATATAAATCTTCACCCCAGGTCACTTAAGTGTGATGTCTGGAGGTACAACAATGGCCACCCTTGCTCGTTTGGCCCTTTCTCTGTCTTTTTTTCCCCTAAGGCACTGGCCTCCTTTAAAGACTGTTCCCTGCCATCACCATAGTTTTGTGGTTGCTGAGGCAGCATTAGCCATGACCAGGACCTGTGGCCTGGACAATCCTGCGGTCAGAGAGAGCTGGCATGGCCAGGGTCCCAAAGGGACCTTTGAGATTTGTGATGGGCTCTAGTGGTCTTCCAAAGCCCCCGGCCCCACTCAGCAGTGCCCCTCATAGAAAGTAGATATCCTCAGTGTCATATTTGAACATTTAAGATAAGCATTTGGGCCACTAGCCCCCTTTTAGAGTAAATGACAATTTTGAATACCTGAACGATATTGATTAATACCTTAATGGTCTTCATATTTTGCACTGGGCACACAGATTAACCAGATCTTCCAGAAGCAAGATGAATAATAAAGACGAAAGTCCTTGAAATCCTAGAACCTGTCTTTTCAAATCTTTTTCAAGGCTCATAAAAGCAGAGAGCAGTGGGGAGAGAGAATGGGATAGAAGGAGCTCTGAACACAGGCTGTGACAGGAAAAGCCTGGGATTCCAGCTGTGTGATGTTGGGTACACTCCACTCACCTCTCTGAACCCAACTTTTCTTTTCTGCCATTTGGCAATGGCAATGCTGTCCCTTCCCTGCTCCCAGCTCCAGGTGCCTGCTGTGAGAATTAGAAAAGAATATGTTCCTGGAGGCAGGCATAGCAACCCACTCCAGTATTCTTGCCTGGAGAATCCCCATGGACAGAGGAACCTGGCAGGCTGTAGTCCATAGGGTTGCAAAGAGTTGGACACGACTGAGCAACTAAGCACAGCACAGCATGTTTATGGTTTGGGGGTAGGGTCCTAATATGGAGAGGGTGCTGAGACAAAAGTCAGGAGGCCTGGGCTATCCTGTAGATCTTCCCTAGACTTTGTATCTCCGTTTTCTGGGTCTCCGTTTCTGTAGAATGAAGGATTTAGAGTAAGTTTTATTTCCTCTGGGTTCCCCTTTGATCTAACATGCCATGATTCCTATCTCTAAGTGGAGGATTAACTCTTAAGAGATGAATGGAGCTTTAGTATTCAGCTGTTCAACAATCGTTTCATTCAAGGCCAACCATGTGTCAGGCATAGCGCTAGGTGATGAGTGTGTGTGTGTTAGTTGCTAAGTCATGTCTGACTCTTTGTGACCCCAAGGACTGTAGTCGGCCAGGCTCCTGTGTCCATGGGATTTTTCCAGGCAAGAATACTGAAATGGGTTGCCATTCCCTTCTCCAGCAGATCTTCACAACCCAGGTATCGAACTAGGGTTTCCTGCATTGCAGGCAGACTCTTTACCATCTGAGCCATCAGGTGATGGGGATGGAGTGACAAACAAAACAGATACAGCCCCTCCCTTCTTGTCTAATATGAGATAGTTGGGGGAGCTTCCTCATCTCAGATAGTTGAAAAAGTGCCAGGGCTCCAAGGGGAACACTGTTAGCTGAAAGAGCAGCGTAATAGGGGTAGGAGATGGGCAGATAGTCATTGAATCAATAAATCAATGCAAGCACCTTAGTGAAGCTCTTGGGGTGGAGTCGAGGAGCAGCTCCTCGGAGTCAGGAAAGGCTGTGGGTGCTCCATCCAAAGGCGTGTGTAATTGCTAAATAGTTTGTTTGTTGAGACACCTGAGAACAGGAGGATCTGCTCCTACCTGCCTGGTTCCCAAGGGGGCCATTTACTGGGAACAAGGAACAAGGACAGCTTCCCATGCCCTGACTTTTCCCCAGAGGTGGAGCCAGTGCAGATGCTGCAACCCAAGGGAAAAGAGAGGAGTGGCCAGAGCAAAAAGGCAGCGTTAGGATGACATTTGGGTCAAGTCCAGAAGATCCCTTGAAGTTATGGAGTTTCATCTATATCCCTTTTGAAAGAGAACCTGGGTCCATTTGGTGCCTAAAGCTACATGAGAGCTGGCTCTAGAACCACGGTCAGGTGGCTGTCTGGGGAGATGGAAAAAACCTGGGCTTAGGAGCTGGAGATTAACTTGGGTTTGAAGGCTGTGGAACTTTGAGCAAGTCACTTAACCTCTCTGAACAAGCTTCCTCATGTGTTAAGCAGACATCATAATGTTGTCCTCTCTAAGGCGTCATGAGATATAAGCTGTCTCAGGCACCTAAAATCAGTCCCTGTGACCAACTATAGGCTTGATGATTGGTATTCATAAATATTCCATTATCAGGACCCAGAATGTGTTTCTGTAAAATGTGGAGAGGCAGTGCTAAGAACAACTTCAATAAGACAACTTAGAAGGAGGTTGTATTATCTTCAATATAAGTAAAATAGTGAAACAAGATGGGACTTGGAAGAATTTATCTCTAGCTCAATTCACCCACTAACCAGCTATCTGACCTAAGATAGGTATTTTTGCCTTCTTTGAAACTTGGTTTTCTCCTCTGTTAAATGGAGATGATCTTCATGCTCAACATTTTCTCATCCATCCATTAAATTTTTATTGAATGCCTGTTATGAGCCATACCATTCTTGGTGCTGAGGACACCGTTCCTGACCCTAAGGAGCTCACCATCTAGTGGGAGAGACTGTTAAACAGATACTTACAAGAGAGTGTAGTCAGGCTTAGTCCTGTTTGAGTGGACAAGGAGGGCTTCCTGGAGGAGGTGACATCTAGCTGAGAGCTGAAGGATAAATAGTATTTAACCACATAAAAGTAGGAAAGGAAGTGAGGAGCTGGGAAGGGCATTCCAGGAAGAAGGAATTGCATATGCAAAGGCCAGGAGATCAGTGGAAACAGCAGATGTGATAATGTGACTAGCTGAGTCTGCCTTTCCTCAGTGTGGACTCTAAAAAGGCAGTGGGAGACCACTGAGAGATTTTAAACAAGAGAATTGGAATAACATAGTTCACTTTCACTTTCATGTATTGGAGAAGGAAATGGCAACCGACTCCAGTGTTCTTGCCTGGAGAATCTCAGGGACGGGAGAGCAGGGTGGGCTGCCGTCTATGGGGTCGCACAGAGTCAGACACGACTGAAGCGACTTAGCAGTAGCAGCAGCAGTCACATTTGCACTTTAGAAAGAGCACTCGGGGATGAACGCATGTGTCAAGCTTTATTGTGGACACATAATCATTATTGGGATAAGCTGATTCTTTCCTCCTCCTTTCCCTGACCACAGAAGATGGCTCACAGGAGATGAAATCGCCCTGATGCGCATGCCTGGTGTAGGGTCTGGCACACAGCAGCCATCCAGTTATAATCCCCCCTTTGAAAGAACAGTCCCTGAAAGCACGATCCCCAGCATGAAGTGCAGGTTGGGGCAAGAAGGCTGAGGGTGTGGCTGCTTGCATTTTCTGGCTGGTGTTCTGGTAGAGCCCACAGGATCTAGGTCAAAGGAAGTTCTCCAGACAGTTCAGTCTTAACCAGTCATCTGAGGTTTCAGGGAGGGCAGATGAAGGTCAGAATATCTCCCCTATTTCGGGAGACCTCTCCTCCCCAGGATCCTGGTCTTGAAAACTTACCAGACATGAGCTATCCTGTTAATTTGTCCAAGTCAGCTTCCTCATCTGTAAAATGGGTATGAAGTTACCTGCACTGCCGACCACAGTGGGGGTGGAGGATTGGTGGTTGTTGTGCAGACTAGAAGAAGTATGTGAACCACAAACAACAAAGTAATACAATAGATCCCACTCATTAATAGCTACCATGGGCCAGACCTTGTTCTATGAAGCTGGTGTTATCTTTATCCCTATTTTACAGATAAAGAAAGTGGAGTTATGCACTCCAGAAATTAGGCAAATCATTCAGTGGCAGAAAGTAAGTGGCTGTAGCCAGAGACCTGATGTTTTAAACACGACACCCTAATACCATCATCTGCTCCTTGAGCTCTCAGCATGGTGCAGGTACTCCAGAAATGAGTGCAGAGAGATGAAAGGAAGAAGGAAAAGAGCAGTGTTTGAAGCCTGAGAAAGTTTTTTCTAAAGCTTCCTGACCCCACCTCTATCCAACTCCGGGTCTTCTCCCAGACAAGCTCCAGGAAATGGTTCTTTGCCCCGTATTAAAATGATCTATTTGTTACCTGGCTGACTCACTAAGCTAGAACTGATGAGAGCAGGTTCTGTGTCTGGGTCATGGTGATCTCCCCAGGGCCTAGCACAGTGCCTGGCACTCAGTAAATATGTGTGAGTAAATTCTATTTGAAGGGTTTTTTGCCCAAGCTTTCCTCTTGGCCAAGAGGTCTAAAACTGAGGAGCCAGGCTTCTGAGAAACTCCCCCCAAACCCTGGGCACATGAGGATGGAGGAACAGTGGCCAGTGACAGTGTGCCACCCCCAGGGCAAGCCTGACACTGGACTCCCACACCCCCTCATTGCTGGATGGACCCAGGTGGCCAGGTAACTCATCCCATTCTGCTCACCTTCCCCTTGGGACCTGATGCTGGCCGGCCCTGCACAGAGCAAGGAGCCCAGGTGTCCCCTGAGGAACCCTAAGGGTTTGCTGGGTAGCCCTTGGTGCACAAGCCGGTGTACTGTGCCTGGTGGCTTGAGTTGGGTCCACCTGACTGATGGCTCGTCCACGAGTTGCCTGCGAACCAGAACGATCCTCAGGCACATTGAGCAACCGGCTTCCCTTTCTCGCCCGAGGCGGGAGCTGGGCCAGGGAAAGTGAAGAAACCTGTTCTGGGCCTCCGCTGGGGTGGGCGTGGGCGGGGCCCTGCCGGGAAAGGAGCCGCTGGACCAGTTTCCTTGGCTCCTGGACCGGATGCAGCCCCGTGACTAGGGCGGAGGCTGGAGAAATACGTGCCCTGGGCGCACCTGTGTGTCCTCTGGGCCAACACTGGCTTTGGCAATGATAAGGCTAAGGGCTCTAGGTCAGCGGTCGCCGGGCGTGCGACTTCCGGCTGCTAAATTAGGCGAGCGGGCGCGGCAGCAGCGAATCAGCTGATAGGTAGAACTGGAAGAGGCTTTGGACATCCTATAGGTAGGTAAAGAAAAAGGAGGGAAGGGGCGGCGCCCAGAAACAGCTAGGTCATCGCACCACTGTCTGTAGTTGCAAACGCGCCTTTTGCGCTTTATCCTTGCCCCCTGCCCGGGGCAGCAAGGTTGGATGGAAGGAACCAGGGACAGAACTGTATTGGAATTCAGTCCCATATATCGGCTTTTGTGTTCTGGAGCAGTTAACTTCCCCGGCCTACCAGAGCACGGGACCCTGCTCAAAGCGTGGTGTGAGGAGTCATGAAACCGCATAGGAACAATGCCTAGCACCTGAGTAGTGGAGTAGTGGAGTCGCTCAGTCGTGTCCGACTCTTTGCGACCCATGGACTATTGCCTACCAGACTCCTCCGTCCATGGGATTTTCCAGGCAAGGGTACTGGAGTGGGTTGCCATTTCCTTCTCCAGGGGATCTTCCCGACCCAGGGCTCGAACCTGGGTCTCCCGCATTGTAGACAGACGCTTTACCGTCTGAGCCACCATAAAACGGGGTTCCCTTTCTTTTTGTTTCAGACCCAGGTCTCACTCCCAGCCCGGAAGGTGCGCCCCAGAGGCCACCCTAGGACCGTAGGATCTGGGTGGCAGGAGTCCTGGTTTGATAATAACTCCAGAATCAACCTCTTTGACAAGTTATCAGATAGGGTGGGACGGGTGGAAGGATTCCGAAGGCTGCCTTTGGGTCCTGTTTCTGTGATCCTAGGAGGGCATTCCAATGCATTCTTTGATTCGCGTTATTTATTTATTCACAGATTCCTATCAGGAGAACCGCTTTGTACTGCCTCCCCCGGCGACGTTCCCGGCCCGCCAACGTTTCTTTCGTCCCTACAAGGCCAGCTTCCACCCGCTGCTTTTGTGTAAATAAAGCCTGGCGTTCTGCCTGCAGGTTGCAGCCAGAAGCCGGCCGGTGGGGGAAGGGTTCGGAACCGGTACGACCGCCTCAGCCGGGCCGGGAGAGGCCGAGAGCCCGCCACGCTCAGCCGTCGCGCGGGGGCGGCACTCCGGGCCCCTGAGAACGAGCCGAGCGGAGAAACCTAGCACGTGAAAGTCCCCACCCACCTGCACCCTCTTCCGTGGGTCACCCCGCGCGTGACAGGCCCTTGACAAGTATCGTCCTGAATTCTCCCCGCGACCCTGGGAGTATCCTCCCCATTTTATAGACGAGAGACTGAGGCTCACCAAGTGTAAGTGGCTTGACCGAGGTGCCATAGGCGAAAAAAGTGGCAAACCAAGAAATTCTAACCGAGTATAGCTGGCTGCAAAACCACCCCACCAGTCACCAGCGAGACTGTAAAGGTCTTAAAGGAGAAGGAAAAAAAATACACGAATCAGATTAACAGATCGTAGGGAGTTGAAAGGGCCTTCCAGAGCTGCTGGTATTTCAAACAAGTGGACTCGAAGCACAGGATAAGTAACAAGACTACTTTTCCTCGGTGACCAATCATATTCTTTTTTTTAATTAAAAATATATTTATTAAAATAGATTACGATGGAGAAGAATATAATTTTAAAATAATGATAGCTGAAAACAGAAGACTTAAATGTCAGGCTGTTTCCACCTCGCACACCTTTCGTTCGATTGCACACACATTCTTGACCTGAAGTACACAAACAGGCAAACTGAGGCCCGAAACCAGTCCCACTGAGAGCGAGAGGCGGAGTGGGAGGAGAACCGAGATTTCCGGGCTCTCGGCCTGGGGTGCTTTCGGCTGGGGGCGGGGGTCCTGTTTGTAAACAGTTGTCCTCGGACAGCCACTGCCGATTTTTGTCACTCCGCCAGCCGAAGGAACGATTCTGAGTAATCGCGAGCAGTCAGCGCAGCTGGGGCTAAAAGCGAAAGGGACGCGCGCGCGACAGGCCCGGGAGGGCGACGGGTAGAGCGCGCAGGCGGGGCCGCCGCCGGGGTTCCCGCGGGGCGAGCGTGCGGTAGGCGTCCTCCCGGACCGCTCTCGACGGCCCCGCCCCGCGCAGGCGCGGACGCTGCAGGCCCCGCCCCTGCTCCTAGCCCGGGGGACCCATCCTGGACCTGAGAATCCCGGTCCCAAACCCCTCCTTCCAACAGGGGCTAAAAGGTGCAGGGGCTTTTGATCAGCCCGTCCAGCTTCAGGTCCTGGGACCGGCGGCCCTGTCCTTGCGCGTGGGAACAGTCAGGTTCTTAGGCTTGACCTTAAATCCGCCCCTGGTATTTGCTAACACTAAGGTCTTAAGAAAATTACCTAAACTCTCTCTCAGTTTCTGCATCTGTAAAATGGGAGTTAGCGAGTCTTACCTCATGTAATTGCTGTGAGAAGTAAATGTGTACCTAGCTGTAAAGGTCTAGAACATTAAAAAGAAAAAAAACAAATGCTGTTTTACTGTTATTGCTAGGCGGGCCTGGGTGGGACTCTCAGGCCAATTCAGAACTGGATTACCTGGGCAGATGGACTTTCTTAGTTCCTCCACCTGGAAAAGAGAGCTTCATTGCAATTGCCGTCACAGGGTGGGGATGAGGACAGACGGCCTCCCCAGCATCTGGCAAGACTACACGCGGTTATGTTTGCAACTCTTATTACTTGCCATCATTGTCTTAAGCATTTTGCATTTATTAGTGCCTTTCATCCTACACAATTGCAGTATGACAGAGATATTACTATTTTCCATTTCACAAATAGGAAACTGAGACAGAGAGGTTAAATGATTATCTAAGGTCACTCAGCTACTAAGTAGGATTTGCACAGAGCGGCAAAATCTGGCTTCCTATTCCGTGTTCCTAACTCCCACCAGATGTAGGAGGCAGGGTCTGGGGATGCCGACAGGAATAATGATGGCACACAGCCATCTCCTCAACAAAGGGCAAGATCTCCTTTCTTAGTTTGCCAGCCTTCCTTGCGTATTCTTAAGCATTGTAGGCACTTTATCATGTTTTACACATGCATTGTGTGCGCGTGGGGCAGGGAGGTAATTGACATTGTGAATGTCCCTCTTCCCCTATTTTTGTGGTCTAGTTACAAGTCTTTACTTGGAGGGTGGACATTAGATGTTTTAGGTGATGGAGAACTTAGTGTCTAGTAGGTACTCCCGGTACCTGAGTTCCTCCTTCCCTGTACTTAGCGAACGCACTAAGGCTTAGACCTTTAAATAATAATGATTGCTTCTGCCTCTGAAAATTACTGTCTGTGCTGTGGGGTTCCCAGAACTGAGGATGAACTTACTGTATTTATCACTTAATCATTTCCAAAACAGCTTATGACTACGACATCTTTAATCAAAGGTGCAGAATTCTCCCTCTCCAAGCCTCCCTCTTTGGGGCGCCTGTGATAACTCTTGCTGTAAATGACTAAAGCTATTAAATATAGAATGTAGATCTTCCTGCGATGCAAGTGTAAGCTGTCGTTATATTCATTGCTTAAATGTTATGATCGTTTCAAGCTTGCCTTTTGCATATGAAGCCTTGAGTTAAATGTGGAAAGTAAGGGGGGAAAGTGCTTAACGGTTGGAAATAAAAGCATGCAGTGGATAGGTTTCCAGAGTAAAAAAAAAAAAAAAGCTTTAAATTTTAGAAGATTTGAATCCTGGTCTGGTTCCAGGCAGCATGCCCTAAATTCCCAGGCAGCATGCCCTAAATTCCCATCATCCAGCAATGCTGTATTCTGAGGGTTAAACCACCTTTAGACAATGCAATGAGCTGAACTGATGACAAAGCATTAAACTGTGAGTTTCTCCTTGAACATGAGATAGCTGTGGAGAGGGTTCAGCAAATGGTAGACACTCAAGGGAAGCCTTTATGATTAGGGACTGGGATGCAGAGAGACCACTGAATATTTTCCAGTCAACTGATTTTTATTGAATACCTACTATGTGCTAGATGCTTATAAGTCCATTATTTCAAATTAATTGCAAAATGAACTTGTGAGGAAAACATCATGTTATAAAGGAAGAAATTGACACTCCAAAAAGTTCATTAACTTGCCTGTCTCACCAGGGAGTAAGTAGTATAATCTGAGTTGCAATTTGGGTCTAATCCTAAATTCAGTGGCTAATTCACTGCACCTCTCTTCTTTTTCCTGTATGCTTGGCTGTCAGTCATCTTAGACCTGGAGGCAAGAATCAGAGGGGACTTTAAGTTGCCCTCAACCAGGGTTTCTCTGCCTCTTTATGAAATCCAGGTCACTGTAGATAAATGCAAAAGCCTTTTCTGAATGAGTTTCAAATTAAAAATAAATATTATGATTCAAAACAAAGCAAAGGGACAGCATTTTCACATTTTCAGGTTTTTTGTTTGTTCTTTTGCTTTGCAGCCATGCCCTGTGGCATTTGGGATCTTAGTTCCCCTACCAGGGATTGAACCTGTGTCCACACACCCCCCTGCTTTGGAAGCGCAGAGTCTTAAACACTGAACCGCCAGGGAAATCCCATCTTCAGTATTTTGTTTTTAAACCCAATAAGCCTCTTCAGAGCTTTGGGTTCTAGCTCCTCACCTCCACCCACCCCAGTGAGAGCTGCTCACTCCTCTCACCGCCTGGTCAATTCCTTCCTGGGAAGTAAAGCCCAGAGAGGAATGAATTGCTAGTGACATGGTCAGCACCTGAACTTGGGTCTGACTGGCTGGCTCCCTTCATGTGTGGTGTCTTTTGTTTCAACACCCTGCTTGCCTCTCTGTTTGGTATCTCACCATGCCTTAGCTTAGGGTCCACACTTGAAACTAACTTGATCACCTGGAGTTCCAGAGTGTGTTATCCTTCCAGGCCTCATCCTCTGCCTGGAATGCTCTCAACCCCTTCCTCGCACCTCCTGTTAGCCAGGTAAACACCTATGCATCAAGATGCAGCTGAAATCCAGCTTCCTTAGGAAGTTTTCTGTACTCCTACCTATATCCAAGTGAAGGGACTGATTCTTCTTTCCTGCCTGCCTGTGTAGAACCATCTCCTAGCATTTGTTATACTTACATGTTATTGACAAGTCTCTCCCTCTCAATCACTTATGACCTCCCTCTGCATCCTCCTACCACCACTCCCCAAATTGTGGTGATTGAGATGAACCAGGTTTTCGCATTTTTTTTCAGCAGACTACCTGACGTGTAGCAAACACTTGGTAAACGTGTGTGCAATAAATATATGGATACACACCCACATTGAATGTCACCATCAGATTATTTTTATAGCCTTAAATCTTCACCAAGGCTCTAAGCAATGAGGGAAAACTGTCTTCTGTTGAAGCAATGGGGAGCCACTACAGGTTTTTGAAGTAGAGAGCTCCTTGATCCACAGGTAACATAGAGACCTGCTCAGGCGATTGAAACTATCTCCCAGTTTCTAGGCCTTTACCTTTGTAATATTTTCCTGGAAAGACTTTATAAATAAGAGGAAGAGAGTTTGGGGAAGAGAGTTTATTCTCATTCATTCTTTGTTTATTAAAAAAAAAATTGCCTGCTAACCCCCAGGTGCTGTTTTGGGCACTGCTGATATAGCAGTGAGCACAGTAGACACAATATCTCCCCTCATGTTATTTCCATTCTCCTTGGGAAGAAAGACATAAACAAATAATAAATGTCTCAGTTCAGACTATGAAGAAAGAACAGGATCACAGAAGGTAGATGGAATGGAGGAAGGGCAGACTATTTTAGATGGGGGATCAAGAAAGGCTCTTTGAAGAAGTGGCATTTGCCAGGGCCTGGAATGCAGTGAGGGAGGAAGCTGGGTGAATATCTGGAGGAAGCATATTCTAGGCAGAGAAAGTAGCAAGTGCAAAGGCCCTAAGATGGGTGGGTTGGGGGGGGCAGGAGGGGTAGGTCCCAGGGGGTAGGTCCCAGGTTGTTTTCAATGGCAGCTGTTGGTGTCAGTTGCTAGTTTGGTAGGTGGGATAAAATCAACATGCAATTTGTCCTGAGTTCAAGCCAGCTGTGGGTGGATGAATAAGAGAATGAATGAAGCATGGTCTATCAGCCAGAAAATTGGGCTGAATTCCTTCGTCAGATTTTTATAGCTTTCAGTCAACAACAAAATGAAGGCTTTGGAGCAAAGTATAAGAACAATATGATCTTTAAAATGAATTTAAATGACCAAAATAGAACAAAGTCAGAGTGAGTTTCTGAATGTAAAATAGATGGCATTTTAGTGTTATTCCTTAAAAAGCAATCTGCCAAACCCATCCCAACTTGAATGTACAAGTTGCTCCCACTGTAATTTTGGGGATAGCACTGAGATGCCACCTGCAGAGGGTAGCTTCAGCTTGGTCCTGCTGGGGGACTGTGGAGTGTGGGTTGCACTTCAGTTACCCCCACCCAAGGCTTAAGGAGCTACAGCACTTGACCGTCCTCCCAAGAATAGCACTGGCCGTTGAAGTCATACCAGACCACACTAGTGGTCTTCCTCACACCACCAGCAAAGAGGAATCCCACTGGAATCTGGTCAGAACAATGACACTATCTGCTATGATAAAGCAGAATGAAGAAAGGTTGAGCTGGACATTCTTTGGCCTTAGCTCTGCCTCATGCATGCAGTACTCATTATACTCTAATGCTTTTAGGATCCAAGACAGTTATAGGAGAGCCAAAGACCCGCGTTCCGAGGCACAGTTTGCAGCCTCTTGGTGTGCTTCCACTCAGCCCTGAGGGTGGATAAATACACATTTTAATCCAAGATGGCAGGGAAGCAATGTGAAGGCAGAGGGACCTGAATTCAGATTCTGTTTTCATTTTTGACTCTGTGGAGTGCTGTGTGACTTTCAGCACTTTACTTAATGTCTCTGAGTTTCAGTTTTCTCTTCGAGAATGCTTAATAATCCCCAGGCCCAGACATTTCCATTGTTTCTTGGGGTCCCCAACTGTGTGTCTATAATGTGTCTGAAACAACATAAATGATAATTTATGTTTTTCAGGAACTAAATGAATTCTGGCTGGACTGTGCATAATTGATATTCTTGCATTGTAAGTCATTGTCTGTATTTGTTTTGTTGCTTGTAATTACAGGATCTTGATCAAGAAATTTGAAATATGTTGGCAGAGGAGTAGTGTTATACCTCCCTTTAGAATTGGAGAGAAACTTTAAAAAAGGGTGACGGAAGGGGAAATAAACTCAGGTTCGTTTAAGATGCACTTATGTTGTAGGTGGGGTCCACTGTTGGATCACTCTTCGCCTTCTGCAGACTTAAGAGTCAAGCAGACTTAAGAGTCTGTGAGAGTTGCCTTTTGATACCAAGATTTGGAGGTGGCAGTAATGGGGAAGCTAAGAGCTGTTGGAGGAGAGGGGACCTGAATGTCTAACACAGTGGTGGGGCTTCTTAGGGACATGCCCACTCCCGAGTGATTGGCAAGCCTGCTAAGTTTGGTGCTGAATGAGTAAGTGGATGATTTGTTCCATGTCGTGTGATAGCAAGCGCCTGCTTTCTAGTCCCAGTTCCACTTCTTGGGGAAGTCCCCTACCCTCTCTGGATTCTGTTTCTTTCACCATACAGTGGGGAGCATCAGACTTGCCCATCCTACCTTCTGGGGTTGTTTCAAGAATCAGATGCTATACAAAAGAACCTGTCTATTACCTGTGATAATGCATGGAGCAAGTCTGATGAAGGAATCATAGGTTCTCTGCAACCACTTAGTATGAGCTCAGGAAACTTATAATTTTACTAAAGCCTCCGTATTTTTTTTCATCTGCAAAATGGAGATAATACCCACCCACCCTTTCAAATTCATAGGGATCCAATGAGACAGTGGATGAGAAAACATCTTATCAATTGTAAAGTGCTGAAAGAAAAATGAGGAATTATCGTTTTCCTCTTCCTCATCCCCTTTGCCAGTATTATACCCCCTGGTCCCTAAGAGGACCTGCAGGGTAGATGTGTTCACACCATCCTCATCAGGCTGCTGCTGTGCGCAGAGCCCCAGCTTCCAAGTCAGAGAGGCTTCTGCTCAGTCCCCCACTCCACCGACTACTAGCTGCTGTGTGACCCTGGGTGAGTAACTTAACTTCTCTGAGCACTTCTGAAAACTCAAGACAATGAGACCTACCTCAGCATTGTTTGTGATAAAACCCAAGCAGGAGAGCATGTGCTTATATCCAGAAGAGCATCTGTTTTAAGTTCAATCCCTGCTGATTATTTCTTTTGCTAAGCCCTCCTCCCCAACTTGGATCTTCAGACTTAAATCCGCAACGAGGTGGCTATCGTAGGGGGGTTTAGTCTGGTTTATTCCTGAAGCTACTTGTCACATGCTAAGCTGAATCACAGTGAGTTGCTGAGTCTTTTTCTCCATTAGACTGTGAACTTCTAAGAAGGACACGTGTGGCTTGCAGCTGTAGCCCCTGGTATAGGGTAGCCATGGTGGTCTAGACACAGGAGAAAGGATATAGACGCTAGGTACACAGATCTGGGTTTGAATTTCTCTCCACTGCTTCCTTGTGGTTGGACCCTGGACAAATCACTGGACTATGCTAAAATTTGGTTTCTTCCTATGACCCTAACCAAATAGTGGTGCTCATATACTGGGGTTGTTGGGAAGCTGGCTATAATGCATGTAAAATGGCTTGTGTGGTACCTGGCACGTCCTTGGCTTTAGTGAGTAACTCTTGACTGAAAAAGTCTGCCCAGCCTTGCATTCTGTCCCTAATGCACGTCCTTTTCCTGGACAGAAGGCACTGGAGCATGATCACGGGAGTGGCACAGCAAGGGGTATGCCACTTGCCACATACCCTTTGGCCCAGAGAGGAAGAGTATTTTATTAAATATTTCTGACATTGCTTAGAATTGCCTGGACATGGTGACAATTAAAACAAGATTGACGTTTATTATGTGTACTTTTAAATGTTTGCTGCAGATAACATCTCCCTTATTACCTGCCTCCAGAGTGGACTGCTCCTATTCACCATCTTTGCTTCATCACTGGCTCTCAGAATTGAGAGAGACATGGTATGGGATGGGGGGGTGGTGTTGGTTGGGGAGAAGATGTGCTATGATTACAAAGTGGTACAGTGACTGTCTGTAGAGGTGGGTCCATGGCTCTGTAGGAGCACTGAGGTCAAAGCCAGCCACCCACTCTGGTTTTGGGGCCTAGATTTGCCAGGCAAAGCTCACAGAGGAGGAGTCTTTCAGCTGGACCTGTAGGAAGAGCAGGGCCATGCCAAACAGGGAAGAGGAGGCAGGGCTGTCGGGTGGGGTGTAAGTGAGAGTGCCTGCCAGGCACAGAGTTTTCACATTGCATGCAATATTCTGGGAACCTCACGTAGGAGGGTTTGGTTGGGGCAGATCCAACAGGACATATTACTTGTATTTAAAAATCTCCCAGGGAATGTTCTCTAAATTCCCATTTTCTTACAGGTTCTGGAGAAGATTCTAGCGTACTGCTCTCTTGTTCTCTGAGTGCAGAGCTCGGTGGAACCCTGCCTTGGCCCACAGCCATTAGAATATTTCTCAGGGAAAGCCCTTGGACCAAGAAGTCTGTTTTCTCTTTTCTTTGGAAACTGTGGTGCTCTTTACAAAAACAAAGGCATTTGGATTCTATTCAGGAAAAATGTAATCTACAAACAAATAGCCTTGGAAAATCTGTGCCTCACCCTGAGTGCCTGGGTCAGGCACAGGAGAGCCACACCCTTCTGCTGCTTTCTAACTGGAGGCCACCTCCTTTGTCCTCTTCTGTATGTTGTCTCTGACCATCTGGAGGGCAGCACCTCCTTTCCATGCTTCTTCCTTCCCTGCTGTTCAGGGCCCCCGTCTTGCTCTGCCTGGAATGTTCTTCCCCTCCCTGTCTATAAGCCGCTAATCTTCCTTTGAGACCCCACTTCAGCATTTCGTCCGCAGTTCTGATTTCCTTCAGATAGCTCGTTTCTCCTCTATAGTGTTGCTCTGGATAATTTAAACTGTTAAATGTTCTTCTTCTTTTTCCAAATAACAGTCCATGATCTTATTTTTAAAAACTATAATCATTATAATGGTTGCCAACTTAAAGTTTTGCTGTGTGCCAAGCAATATGGTACATAATGTTATTCACCTCGGATGCAAAGTCCTTAGGATAGAAATTGACACAGAGTAAGTTCTCAGCGGATGTTTCTTATTATCTTAATTCTCTCATGGCGCTTGTAACAAATACAGTTTGTCATTGTGATGCTCAGGTTAATGGTCTGTGAGCTTCTTGAAGGTAGAAACTTTGTCTTCCTTTCTCTGATGTCTCCAAGCATGCGGATATGGGAAGGGTATTTGTAATTGAACATTTAGCCTTTGAAACTGATGACTCTTTGTAGAGATATATTCCACGAATTCCCAAATCAATAGAGTAGCTCCAGCCTAAAGAATTTACAATGGAGAATCAGAAAATCTGGGCTTAATTGTGTTCCATCTACCCACTAATGTTGTGACCTTGGATAAATTAACCAACCTTTTGTAAGTCCCAAACATCTGTTTTCCAGAAAGGGGTTAATAGACCCTAGCTTGCCTTACTCACAGGTTTGTCTTGCGCATCAGATGAGCTAACACATGGGAGAGTTTTGTGAATTGTGAAGTATTTTATATATGTGACACACGATTGTTAGAGTCACTTTATTCTTTATTGCTGTCACCTTCAGAGTTGGCAGAACATGAATCCACAGGTAGCTCTAGCTGGACAAAGACCAACATGCCATTTGGGTTTTCATAAAGTCTAAAAATGTTCTTGATGTTTGAGACAGCACGATTTCTTTTCAAAGCATGTGTCTAAGACATTACTATCAACCTTTCTAGAGATTTTTGAATGGTGCTTAATTTTTACCACTAGACTGCTTTAAAATCTATGACCCTAAATGTCAATTATGTTCCCTCTCAGGAAATATTCTCAGAGAATTGTAATCAAACAATGTAGTATTTATTGGAGCTTGATGCTAGGGAGTATAAGGAGGAATGAAAAGACATAAAAGACATGGCTTTGCCCTCAGGGAGCTAACCACCTCATTTGGGAGCTTGGGCTGAGTTACACAGACTTGTGGGCAAAGTATGTCATCTGAGAAAGAAGAGATTCCTCTATATTGAGGTGGTTTGTGAAGACTTCAGGGAGAAATTGGGCCTTGTGCTAAGCTTAAAGGAGGGCTAAGGTTTAGACTGCAACCTTGGGAAATAATTCATAAGTCAACACTAGGGCCATAGACTAGTGGTGCTAACACATTCTTTCAGCAGGATTGTTAACTTCTTTAGTTCCTGGTGGATTTGGAGGAAGATACGAGAACATTCTAAAAATGTATTCACTGACAAATGCCTGAATCCCAGGAAGCAGGTAATATTTTGTGCCTGAAGCTTTCATGATGAGGAAATATAAAACTTCTTCTTAAAAAAATTTTTTTTCAGTCACAATGTATGTGTCTAAAGTCCGAGAAACAGCTGGTTACCGAAAATTGTAATACTCTAGTTCCAGCATAGTAATAACAATGAATACTCCTGGATCAGTAAAGCCAATACACACTGCTAAGGATTGGATAATATTAATAATAACTCAAAGAGGAAATTAAAAAAAATACACAATTGTAAACAACTTAGAGAGAAAGAAAATGAGAACACGAGGTCTAGGGCTTCCCTGGTGGCCCAGTGGTTAAGAATGCTCTTTGCAGTGCAGGGGACACTGGTTCAGTTCCTGGTCTGGGAAGATCCGACATGCTGCAGAGCAACTAAGCCTCTGTGCTGTAACTACTGAGCACACGCCCTGCAACTACTGAAACCCACGCACCTGGAGCCTGTTCTCTGCAGCAAGAGAAGCCGTGGCAATGAGGAGCCCACGCACTGCAACAAAGAGGAGTTTCTGTCCACCGCAACCAGAGAAAGCCTGTGTGCAGCAATGAAGACCCCTACAGCCAAAAAGTAAAATAAATAAATCTTTAGAACACTAACTCGAATATGTACATAATGCAACCAAAGCCATAGACAGAGGTAAACTCATAGCCTTCATGCTTTCACTTAAAAATAAGAATACATGAAAAGAAAGCAACTAAGTGTCTAAGAATTTAGAATATGGGCAGCACAAGAAAACCAAAAAAAAAAAAAAGGCAGTACAAAAAAATGAGGATAACGAGTGAATTAGAAAATCAGCAAAATAGTAGAGTTCATTAATAAATTCATGAGCTGATTCATTGTTGGGGGAGGGAGGAGTAAAATAAACAAACCTATAGAAAATCTACTTAAGAAAAGAAAAAATAGTTGATATCTGAAAAGTTTCAACAATTTGTAAAACACCTCCCCATTCCTTATCAATCTTGGTTCCTAAATTAATCCTATATGTTATATATTTATATCTCTACTTTGCTAGTGATCAAACTAAGGATAAAAGAAATGAGACTACTTTTTAGGGTCATGCAACTAGTGAATGGTAAAACTATGACTTGAACCCAGCTCTTCTAACCTTGATGAATATTCTTTCAGTAATCTCATAGCATGCTCTTGGGATAACTGTAAGAGAGAAAGAGTGAAACATTTCATTTGTGTGTATTAGTTTTCTATAGCTGCTGTCATAAATGATCACAAACCACATGACTTAGAACAACAGACATTTATTCAATCAGAGTTCTGGAGGCTAGCAGTCTGAAATCAAGGTGTCAGCAGGGCCATGCTCTTTCTTAAGACCCTAACAGAGAATCATTCTATCTCTTCCTAGTTTCTGGTGGTTGCTGACGGCCTCTGGTGTTTCTTGCGCTCTGATCTTTGCCTGCGTCTCACCTGGCCTTTTCCATGTGTTTCTTCACGTTGTCTTCCCTCTATGTACATGTCTCCTTTGTTTAAACTACAGGGTTTTGCTTTTCAAATTGACATCATTTTTTTTTAGTATGATCTCATCTTAATTGTTTAATTGCTTCTGCAATGACTCTATTTCCAAACAAAGTCACATTCTGAGGTCCTAGGTAGATAGGAATTTTGGAAGAACACTATGCAACTCAGTGCAATGTAGTTAGTTTTTATGATTATAGTTTAAAAAAATCTTTATTGTGTCCCATCCACATAATGAATCTATGCATGCATCCAGCCAGCCAGCCAGTGATTTACTGCATCTGTGCATGTGTGCTCAGCTGTTAAGTTACGTCTGACTCTTTGCAACCCCATGGACAGTAGTCCACCAGGTTCCTCTGTCCATGGACTTCTCCCGGCAAGAATACTGAAGTGGGTTACCATTTCCTTCTCCAAGGGATCTTCTTAACCCAGGAATCGAACCCATGTCTTTTGCATTGACAGGCAGATTCTTTACCACTGAGCCAGCTGGGAAGCCTGATCATTTACTGAGTGAGTACTTAAAATGTGCCAGGTACCTGATTACATGGCCCACAACACATAAAGAAAAAGACATTTAAATCTTTAGGTGGTATTATTACGTTTTGCTAAGCTAGGAATATTCATTGAAAGGACTGATGCTAAAGCTGAAGCTCCAATACTTTGGCCAGCTGATGAGAAGAACTAATTCATTGGAAAAGACCCTGATGCTGGGAAAGATTGAAGGCAGGAGGAGAAGGGGACAACAGAGGATGAGATGGTTTGATGGCATCACCGACTCAGTGATATGAGTTTGAGCAAGCTCTGGGAGATGGTGAAGGACAGGGAAGCCTGTCATGCTGCAGTCCATGGGGTCGCAAAGAGTTGGACCTAACTGAGTGACTGAACTGAAGCTAGGGACAGATGTGAATGGTAGTCCTACTAGTCAGACCAATTAGAGTAACCATTCATATGTGCTTTAAGAGGGAGGTAAAGTGGGGAAGTTTCAGAGGATGGTGACCTGGACCCTAAAATAATATCAGTCTGGTCACACTGATCAGTGTGGCCACTGTTAGAATGCCTAAGAACATCTCAGGTGTGTTTATGTGGGATGGGATGGGATGGGGTGAGAAGTAAGGGCACGGGAACACGCTTCTAATACTTGAAGGGCTGCTAGCTAGGAGTCTAGGTCTCTTTACTGGGTCTCTGGCTAAAAGGGCCATAGCCAATCGGTGGAAGCTACAGAGATCTGTATTTCAAATCAGTTTACAATTAAAACTAGGATTGTCTAAAGCCAACTAAGAGTGGGTGACGCTTGTATGTGCATATGGGAGATTTTTTAAATCTATTTTTTAATTGCAGGAAAATTGCTTTACAGGGTTGTGTTGGTTTCTGCTGTGTAACAGTGCAAATCGGTTATAGTTATACATGTATCCCCTCCCTCTTGAGTCTCCCTCCTCTCTTCTCATCCCGCCCCCTCTAGGTCATCACAGAGTGCAGACTGGGCTCTCTGTGTTATATAGCAATCTTTAAGCAGCCACAGCTGGGAAGAGACAGCTCATCTGTTGGAGGCGCTACAGGGAGACTAGGAGGGGAGAGGATTGTGAGCAGATCTTATTACTTGTGAAGATTCTAAGCCAGGTTCTAGCTGGTAATCTCTGTTTAAAAATTGTAGAAACACACACTTTAACATTGCTATATACAAACACACTCTGTTTCTCAATATACAGTGGTTTTCATAAAATGAAGTCAATTTTTTTGTGCCAGACACTGCTGGGACCTAGCAGTTTGCACTGAAAAAGACCTGGGCCTCAACCCCCAGGGACTCATAGTAGAGTGGGGGAGATCTAACACAAAATAGAGGCAACCAGCTATGATAATATACTCAGCTCAATAAATATTTGAAGAATGAATGATTGAGTGGTTTCCTTCCAAGAATAGTTTTTGTTGTAGTCATAGCTTTGCCTTTGGTCTTCCCTGGTGGCTCAGCAGTAAAGAATCCACCTGCAGTGCAAAAGACACAGGAGACAGTTCTATGGCTGGGTTGGGAAGATCCCCTGGAGGAGGGCATGGCAACCCACTCCAGTATTCTTGCCTGGATATCTCATGGACAGGGGAGTCTGGTGATGGACACGACTGAAGTGACTGAACACGCATGCACACGCACAGCATTGCATTTATCACAGGGTGAGCAGCCATCCCAACTTGCTGAAGCCCACGAAGTTTCTTGGGACATAGTACTATCAGCACTAGAGCCAGGAAAGCCCCAAGCAAACTGAGATGAGCAGGTCACACTACTTTATAGGCTTTTTAAAAAGGAGGGAAGACATAAAAGCAGTTACAATAATGGCAGTAACAACAGTTCGGGGAGCAGAGAGAGGGACACACACTGTAAGGAGGAACCAGGCAGGGCTCAAAGCTTCGTCATGGTGGGGACCATGTCTGTCTCGGTCAGACAGACCAGCACCCAGCCCAGTGTTTGGCACATAATCAGAGTTCAATTGATGTTAATTCAAATGCATGAATTAATTAACATGAGTCAAAAAGCATTTGAGCCAGGCCTTGAGGCTTATGTAGTATTTTGCCCAAAGGGATGTATGTAGAAGTTTCCAAAAATAGAGAATTTGGGTATAGTAATTGGTAAATATGAGTTTTAGTGGAGTCTACCATTTTCCTATGGCTATTAATATAGTTCTTGGGAAAGCCCTTGAAACAATAAGTCTATTATATTTCCTCTTCTTTTTTTTTTCCATCCTGCTGACTCTCCCCCTCCTTCCTTTTTTATTTCCTTCCCTTTTCTCTGTTGGAAGAGATAATGCTTTTTGCAGAGAGGATACCACTAGGAGCTCTTTCAGAGGAAGCCTAACTGGCAAAATCAACTCTCCAGGAAAACAGTCTGTTTGGAAACGCACTGAGATGCAGGCGGAGCAGGAAGGATGGGATTTGGCCAAAGAAGGACAAGCAGTCTGGATGGTTGGAGCAGCATGGGAGGAGGAAGAGGGAAGGACATTGTGGCTGGGTAAGGCCCTTGGGGCCACCTGGTAAAGGTCCAGTGGCAGAGTCACGTGTGCCATGCACTGCTCTGCCTTGGGTCACACAGGTGTTTCCTACTGACTTCTCATAATGGAGGACAAAGCATGAGCCTTCCTCCAATGAAAGAAAGAGAGATGTTTATTGATCAACTGTTAAGTGCCAGGCACCATTGGGTGCTTTTATATGTCTGATCCACACACATGCATTTTGAAAGAAGGTGTTAATATTATCCCCATTTTACTAGTAAAGAAACAGAGGCTTAAAGATATTTGATGATTTGCCCAAGAAGTTAACTAGTTAAACTTGGATCTGTTTGACTTTGTAACGGTGGTTTCCAACGTCTCATCTTCCTTTTCTAAAAGCAGAACCTTTCCCGGCCTCCTCCCTCTTACTTCCTCCCTCTTGTCAACAGCACTGGAGCCTTCCTCACCAAATGCACCCAGTAGTCCTTTCCACTAGGCTCAGAGCATCCTGTCCTCCTTAGCAACAAGTCAGGATCTTGGTATCATTGAAACATTAAATATATTATTTCAACCTGGCAGACCCCTAAGACTTTGTGATAGTCTTTAACTTCCATTCCTTCTCAGAACTATTTCTAGCAAGCGTTATTGTACTGTGACAATGTGCTTCTTAAAGGGGCATAATTACCCACAGGTGGAGCCTGGGGAATGTTATAAGCAAACAGTCAAACCATCTCTTAGAGCTCATAGCCATGATTTATTAGCAAAACAGAGAAAAACAAACACCAGATTTTAGTCCAGGAACAGTCATTACTAGCCATGTGACCTAAGTTTCTTTACTTCTTTGGACCTCACTTATATTATCTGTAAAATGAATGAATTAAACTTGCTTTGCTTCCTTTGCAAAACCATATTGAGAGATGACCTTGAGTGAAATAATACATCATAAGTCAGAAAATAAAAGACAGAGGATGTTAGCTTTAAAATCCTTTATGAAAGGACTTCCTTGGTGGTCCAGTGGTTAAGACTTCACTTTCTAATGCAGCGGGTGCAGTTTTGACCCCTGGTTGGGGAGCTAAGATTCCCACATGCCTAGTGGCCAAAAAAGCCAAAACATAAAACAGAAAGAATATTGTAACAAATTCAATAAAGACTTTAAAAATGGTCCATTAAAAAAAAAAACTTAAAAAATCATTTATGGAACAAAGGGAACAAAAATAAAACATGAAATATTTTTCTCTCTTGGTAGTTGGTCAATTTAGGTAAAAGAAATCTAGTTTATGCCAAAAAGGGAACTTTATTTGTTCAGATGAATTAAGGGCAGAGGTGGGGCCAACCTCGGAAATGGCTCGATCTGGGTCTCCAGTCCTGCCAGAAGTCCTCTCTGACTCACTGTGATTCTGCCTCATTCTCTCCTGAGCTTCAAGAGCATTCTCTGTGTGCTGGGTGCCACAACTTCCCAAGCTCCAGGCTTGCCTTCCAGCTTCTGCAGAGTCTTTTAATTCATGAAGTATAATATATACTTTACATGTATATAGTGATGTAGGTACAGTTTAGCCTTCCATTTTTCTCAACTGGCTGTCAGAAAGGAAAAAGAGTTTTTCCCTACAACCTGAGATAGAAAAATCCCAGGGAAGCCCTGTGATTGGCCTGGGTGGGTCATGTGCTTGCCTTGGACAAATCCCTGTGACCAGGCATGAATATTACCATTGTTCCACCTCAAGTGGCCAAGGGGTGGAGAAAGCACAGACATGGCTACACTCAGTTGTATTCACAAAAATGGAATTTAAGCAATGAAAGAAAGGGGATATTTCTTTGGAAATATGGAAAGGGAATATTTCTGCAGGCTTCTGGCTTCTCCAGGATGCTCCATCTCTGGGAGCACAGGCCTGCTTGGAGTTATAAGGGGGGAACTTTGCACTGATTGCTCTTTGGATATCTTGCCATCCCTCACTTAATGTGAGTTTGGCTCAGTGTAATATATAGTATAAGCACCTACTTGCTTCATCAAACTTAGTATAGAGAATGCAGTGAAAGGAACTGGCTCATGAATGAACTTTGACTGTGAGCTCGTAAAAATCCCAACAGAGTAAGAAAGACAGAAATTGAGTAAATGTCTGTGCTGCAGAAGATAGGTCGAGTACCCAGCAGCATATCACAGAGACCAAAGGATGCACAGACATCAGCGCCATCCAGGGTCATGGATGGGAGGAAGGCCTTCTCAGTAGGTGGCCTAGCATGTGTAATAGTTCTGGGCTCAGACCACACACAGGAGGAAGTCAAAGAGGGCCAGTGTGTCTTCATATGAAGAGCTAGGGGAAAGTGGCTCAAGATGAGGGAGGGAGGGGCCAGATCAGGTATTTGGATAAATGCTAAATGCTAGGGTCACAGTTCTCTCTCTTTCGTCTCTTTGGCCAGGGTTGGCCTGTGATCATTCCAGAAGGCCTATAGTCCAACTCCCTGGCCTGCCTCATCCTATCATGGCATCTCCTTTAAGAGCAAAAGGAGCAATGGAGGGAGCCTCAGCATCTGGGAAATAGTTGCAGGGCAATTCTCCCTTTCAAAGAGCTAAGCTCTGCTGCTCATAGTACTTATTAATGGTAATCATCACACTGGACACCTCTATTGCCACACAGCAAGCCGACCTTCAAAGTTGTGAGGAACAATAATTACTCCTCCCAGCTCCCCTGTGAACAAGGTAAATATGGGTCTGAACACGAGATGAGAAGCCATAAACTCCTGGAAATCAGATTCCTTCTCTGTGGCCTGGAGCAGAAAAAGGAGTAGGCACCCCAAAGCCCCTTTTGGCTGCTGACTCTAGAAAAGGTAAGGCAGACAGAAGTAGAGAGGGACTTGTTACCTCACAGGTGAGCTGAGCAATTTTATTAGAAGGTGGGAGGTGCACTTTTATGATAGAAAGGGCTACTGAGCACTGCTCTTCTAGACTTCAGATTCCCCTTTTAGGCAGAAAGAATATAAGGGTCAGGAAGCAGGTGCTGGGATGAAGGAAGGGGTTGGAGACAGCAAACACTTCCCATGAGTGCCACTCATCTGGCATGAAGAAGGCCAGGCCAGGTCCAACCACTTGGCTTGGTGCTGCTGGGATAGGAAAGACCAAACTCTGAAGACATTTAGGCCCTGTCTCTTGTGCTGAAACTACGACCTCTTAGGTTTTCAGTGACTCAGAAAACCTTGTTCAGGTTTTGTTTGGTTCTCTGCCCCAGCTCTCACTCTCCCCCAAATGCACTTGTTCAGCATTCACAGGTACTGTGCAAGGTGGTAGGGATATGACAACAGAGAAACAGGGACCCCAACTCATGAGTCGGCAGGGAAATGGATGCATGAATAAATGATTCCGGCTCAGGGTGATGTGCTTTGGGAAGGAAGTGTAGGGGATGAGGGAGTTCAGAGACAGGGCACCCTCCCAGGTTAGAAGGACCTTGAATGTTCTTGACAGAGGCTCAGGCAGCTTCTAAGCTTGTCCCATTAAGTCCAGTTATCCTCTGGAAAAGAAGCCTTTCCCAATCACCTCAGCCCATGTGCAACCCAGGCCTCCTCTCCTGGAATCCTACAGCTCTGAAGGTCTGTTCTTAAAATCCTACAGTACTTCACACATATACAATGGAATATTACTCAGCCATTAAAAAGAATGAAGCAATGCCATTTGCAGCAACGTGAATGGACCTGGTGATCATCATACTGAACAAAGTAAGTCAAACAGAGAAGTAGCCTGTGCCATCCCTTATATATGGAATCTATAAAGAACTGATATAAATGAACTTATTTACAAAATAGAAACAGATTTAAAAATTTAAAGAATGAACTTATGGTTGCCAGGGGAAGGATGGGGGGAAGGGATAGTTAGGGAGTTTGGGATCAACATGTACACACTGCTGTATTTAAAATGGATAACCAACAAGGACCTACTGTATAGCACAGGGAACTCTGCTCAATGTTATGTGGCAGCCTGGATGGGAAGGGAGTTTGGGGAGAATGGATGCATGTATATATATGGCTGAGTCCCTTTGGTGCTCACCTGAAACTATCACAGCATTGTTAGTCAGCTATACCTTAAGATAAAAAAAAAATCCTACTGCACTTCAACTGGGGCTGCAATGCAGGAGAATGCCTGCAATCCAGGTGACCTGCATTTGATCCCAGGGTCAGGAAGATTTTTCTGGAGAAGGAAATGGCAACTCACTCCAGTATTCTTGCCAGGGAAATCCCATGGACAGAGGAGCCTGGTGGGCTACAGCCCATGGGGTCACAAGAGTCAGACATGACTTAGGGACTAAACCACCACTGCACTTCAACAGACTTGTGTTTTAGGACATCTCTTTGGGCATGAAGGTTTATGCTCTGAAGGAGAGAATGAATGGCAATAGCTATGTTCCCCTTATCATGTTTGATAAGCATGTTGCAGTTTACAAAGCATGTTCACAGCCATCACCTTATCCTAGTTTACCAAGCAAGAGCTCGTGCTCAGTGAGTCTGAGATGGGTAGCCACCTGTGTGCTCTCATGCCCATGGACAAGTCAGGGTGGGGGGTGGTGGGCATTAGCAGCTAGGGCATCCCTGTGATTTACCTCCTAAGACTTCCCATATGTGGTCTGATTCAGTCTTCATACCAGTTCAGTGAGGGTGGCATCTGTCCCCATTTATAGGTGAGGGAACGAAAGCTCCCACAGGTCAAGTCATTGACCAGCATCCCACAGCACATGGGCAATGAAGCTGGGCATTCCCCGAGCAGGGGCTTAACTCCCAGCCTCTTCTCTCTTGTCTACACCATGCTCTACTGCGTTGATCTTGGCACTCATTTCTCAATGCCAAGAGTATAGAAAGAACTTAGGAAAAGTTTGATGTTCTGATTTATTAATTAGTCTTCTCTTTCTGAGCTTCCCAGATGGCTCAATGGTAAAGAATCCTCCTGCCAGGCAGGAGACAAGGGTTGATCCCTGGGTTGGGAAGATCCCTTGGAGAAGGAAGTGGCAACCCACTGTAGTATTCTTGCCTGGAAATCTCATGGGCAGAGGAGCCTGGCAGGCTGCAGTCCATAGGATCTCAAAGAGTTAGACTTGACTTCGCGACTAAGCAGGAGCAGCAGCCGCAGTTCTCTTTCTGCTTTGTCTTCTTGTTCTCAGGGCAGGCTTGCAGAGGTGAGGGGAGAGAGTTTTGTCCCTGATGTCCTGACCCCACAGACACTGATGAAACATCATCCTTGACTGAGCACCTGTTCTTTTTTTTCCCCTTGCCTGGAATGTCTCCAGGGAGGAATAGGATGTTAAGATGTGGGAACGTTGACTATCCAAGGTGGATGCTTCCTTCCTGTCCCTCCTCTCCAGTCCTGAATGTCAACTGCCCAACCACCAAGAATAACTGCCTGCCAAAACATCCCCTCTCTTGGCCAGAGCTAGGGACACGCTACCCATTTCTCATGGGTCCCGTTTTCCCAGCATCCTTGCAGGTCAGCACTCCCGGATCCCTTTCATGACCTCATGGCTTCCTTTCTTCTTTACCAGGGAATCTTCTGGTTGTCTTCACTCGATGCCCCTCTGCTGAGCCAGGCACGCACAGGTCTCTGGGAGTGTAGAGTTGAACACAGCCTTTGCCCTTGAGACATTCCCAGGCTAGGAGGCCTTGAACATTTCAACCAGGGTGAAACAGGTAGATGGAAGGAAGTGTGGGGCTTGCAGCTTCATGAAGGAAGAGCTCCTGAGCAGGCAGGGAAGTCTTTGGGGGAAACAGTCCGTGTGTGTGTGTGTATGTGTGTTAGTTGCTTAGTCCAACTCTTTGCAACTCCATAGATTGTAGCCCACCAGGCCCCTCTGTCCATGGGATTCTCCAGACAAGAACACTGGAGTGGGTTGCCATCTCCTTCTCCAAAAGGAACTATAGAAAGAAATTGAAGTTGCTCAGTCATGTCCAACTCTTTGCAACCCCATGGACTGTAGCCTACCAGGCTCCTCCATCCATGGGATTTTCCAGGCAAGAGTACTGGAGTGGGGTGCCATTGCCTTCTCCAGAGTGGTCCATGGGCTCCAGCATAAAGGATGCACAGAGGCTTTCTAGGCCAAGAGACAGAGGGAAGGGATTAGACAGAGGGGAATGTTTAACTATTCCTTGGTCCATGTGCCCTTGATAAACTACACAGATGTGTACATGAATTCTGCGGATGGCCCCTTAATATGGGAATAGCTCGTGTGCCATGCTGTGTGTGTGGCTTGGTTCCTCATTCCTGAGCACCTCTGTCACCCCTGACTAGTGTCATGGTTTCCAGTTCCCTTCTCAGCTTTGAGCACTGACTCTGAACTTGTTCTATTTGAGGACATCCTTCAGAAAGTAGCAGGCGCTTAAGAACAGTCCTCGGGATTTCACCAGGCCCAAGTATGAAGCATATCTTTGCCACTTATTAACTAGGGGAGCTCAGGCAAGCTTCTCTGAGCCTCAGTTTCCATACATGTAAAACAAGATGGTCATAACACCCTATCCATCTGTTTGGGGGATTTAGATCAGATCATGAATGCAAAGGATTTGACACGGAGCTTGACAAGAATGCAGTAATCATCAGCTGTGGTCATATGCAAAGTGTGGCCCAGAACCAAATATAGGTTGACCTGAAGAAGCCTAGCAGGAGCTGGATTGTTTCCTCCTGGCCCAGCACGGGCCTTCTCATGCGGCCAAGGATCACGGTGGCCCTTTTGGCAGGCACGTCCCCTGCTGACTCACCCCAGTTTGTCCAGTCCCTGGAAACCTTAAGCCTCATTCTCAAGGGCTATACTGCTAACTCATGTCTCCCTAACCATTTGCTGGAGCCATTGGTGTTAAGAAGCCTTGTCCAGGGCCTGACATTTAGGCTAGTGAAATTCTATTCTGCCGGGAGTACATTTAGCCCATCTATCAAGTCTGTCTGGAATCTTGGTTCTGACACCTAACCCTTGCTAGCCTGTTTCCTAGCAGGATTTTCCCCCTGCCCTATCCATCCAACAGACTATGGCTAAGAAAGCTTTTTGAAAATGCTGTTTTCTTCATATTCCTCTCCTGTTCAGAATCTTTCCATGATTGCAAAATAGATAGGGCCTAACCTCCTTAGCCTGTTGCACAAAACTCTTCATGACCCAAGACCAACCTACTTTTTGAATGCTCTTATTCTATTTTTCCTGCCCAAATAGGGATGATAATCATTCCTGTAGCATAGGATTTTTGTGAGGATTAAGCGAGTTCATAATGGAAGAGCACTTAGAACAGGGCTTTTAAGAATTCTGAAGGATCTACAGTCTTTCGTCATTTGCAAAATAATAATTAACCTGGCACAATTTCATGTCTGCAAGGTTAGAGACAGGGATTTTATTACAGCAGTCGCAGTAGTCAGTATATCAGTGTTTTCTTCTTTCTTTTTTTTTTTTTATTGAAGCATAGTTGACTTACAATACTATATTGCTTTCAGGTGTGCAGCATGGTGATTTGATATTTTTAGAGATTACATACCATACATAGTTACTAGATCAGCTGTATTCTCTGTGCTGTATATTATAGCCCTGTAACTTATTTATTATATAACTTAAAGTTTATACCCCTTAATTCCCTTCACCTATTTCACCCACCCGCCCATCCTCCTCCTCTCTGGCAACCACTAGTTAGTTTGCTGTATCTGAGTCTGTTTTATTATATGTTTGTGTTTTAGATTCCACATGTAAGTATAAATATACAATATTTATGTTTCTCTGTCTGACTTATTTCATTAAGCAAAGTATCCTCTAGGTCCCTCCATATTGTCACAAGTAGCAAGATTTCTTTCCTTTTTATGGCTTAATGATAGTCTATTGTGTGTGTGTGTGCATACATATGTGTGTATGTGTGTGTGTCTGTGTCTATGTGTGTGTGTGTCTATGTGTGTGTGTGTGTGTGTGTGTGTGTGAACCCAGGTCTCTTGCATTGCAGGTGGATTCTTTACTGTCTGAGGCACCAGGGAAGCATATATATATATATATGTGTGTGTGTGTGTGTGTGTGTGTGTGTGTGTGTGTGTGTGTATATAGACCACCTCTTCTTTAGCTGTTCATCTATCAAAGGATGTTTAGCTTGTTTCCATATCTTGGTTGTTGTAAACAATGCTGCAATAAATATCCTTTCCAGTTAGTGTTTTCATTTTCTTTGTATAAATACCCAAGAGTGGAATTACTGGATCATATGGTAGTTCTATCTTTAATTTTTTGAGGAGCCACAATTCTGTTTTCCACAGTACTGCATCAATTTACATTCCCACCAACAGTGCACAAGGGTCTCTTTTCTCCACATCCTTGACAACATTTGTTATTTTTGTGGTTTTGATGATTGCCATTCTGACAAGCTCAGTTGGTAAAGAGCCCGCCTACCAATGCAGGAGATGCAAGGGACATGGATTTGATCCCTGGGTTGGGAAAATCCCTTGGAGAAGGCAATGGCAACCCAATCCAGTGTTCTTACTTGGAAATTTTGATGGACAGAGGAGCCTGGCAGGCTACAGTCCATGGGGTCGCTAAGAGTCGGACACAACCGAGCATGCACGCACACATGCATCCTGACAGGAGTGATATGATTTCTTATGACTTTGATTTGCGTTTTCCTGATTATTAGAGATGTTGAGCACCTTTCATGTGTCTGTTGGACTTGTGTCTTTATGTCTTTACAAAAATGCCTATTCTGGTCCTCTGTCCATTTTTAAATTGGATTGTTTATTTTTTTTTAATATTATGAGTTATACGAGTTCTTCATATATTTTGGATGTTAACCCCTTATCAGACATGTCATCTGCAAATGTCATCTCCCCTTCAGTAGGTTGCTTTTTTATTTTGTTGATGGTTTCTTTCCCTGTGCAAAAACTTTTTAGTCTGATGTGGTCCCATTTAAAAACTTTTGCTTTTGTTTCCCTTGCTTGAGGAGACAGATCCAAAAATTATTTCTAAGACCAATTTCAAAGAGGGAACTACCTATTGTTTTCTTCTAAGAGTTTTATGGTTTCAGGTCTTACATTTAAGGCTTGAATTCAGTCTCTTCTTGACTTTTTGGCAAGCGTAAGTTTTTAATTCATTTTGAGTTTGTTTTTGCATATGGTATAAGAAAATGGTCTATTTTCATTCTTTTTTATGTAGTTGTCCTGTTATCCCAACCTCACTTGTTGAAGAGACTGTTTTTTGTATATTCTTACTTCATTTGTCATAGGTCAATTGATCATAGGCATATAAGTATTTCTGGACTCTGTTCAATTCCATTGATATGAGTGTTTGTTTTTGTGCCAGCACTGACTGTTTTGATTCCTATAGCTTTGCAGTTTAGTTTGAAGTCAGGGAGCTTGATACCTCGATACCTCAAGTTTTGCTTTTGTTTTTCAAGATTACTCTGGCTATTTGTGATCTTTTGTGGTTCCATTCAGATTTCAGGTTTATTTGTTCTAGTTCTATGAAAAATGGATATTTTGATAGGGATTAGATTGATTATTTGGGGTATGAGCATTTTAACAATGTTAATTCTCTCAGTCCATGAACACAGTATATTTTGATTTATTTGTGTTGCCTTCAGTTTCATCAATGTTTTATAGTTTTCATAGTGTGGGACTTTCACCTGTGTGGTTAAATTTATTCCTAGATGTTTTAATCTTTTTGATGCAATTGTAAATAGGATTATTTTTCATGATTTCTCATTGTGATATTTTATTAGTAGTATATGTAAATGCAACAGATTTCTGCATATTAATTTTTGTATCCTGCAATGTTACTGAATTTATCAGCTTTTAATATTTTGGAGTCTTTAGGGTTTTCTCTATATAGTCTCATGTCTACAAATAGTGACAGTTTTACTTCTTCCCTTCCAATTTGGAAGCCTTTTTATTTCTTCTCTTGTCTAGTTGCTGTGGCTAGGGCTTCCCATAGGATGTTGAATAAAAGTGGTGAGAGTGGACATCTTTGTCTTGTTCCTGATCTTAGGAAAAAGCTTTCATCTTTTCACCGTTGAGTGTAATGTTAGCTGTGAGTTTGTTATAAATGACTTACTATGTTGAAGTATGTTCCCTCTATACTAAATTTTTTGAGTTTTATAATGAAGGGATACTGAATTTTTTCAAATGCTTTTTCTGTGTTTGTTAAGATGATCATGTGATTTTTTTAATCCTTTGTTTTGTTAGTGTAGTATATCACATTGATTGTAGATATTAAACCATCTTTGCATCCCTGAAATAAACCCCACTTGATCATAATGTATGATCATTTTAATGTATTATTGAATTTGGTTTGCTAATATTTTGTGGACTGATACTGAAGCTGAAGCTCCAATACTCTGGCCACCTGATGTGAAGAGCTGACTCACTGGAAAAGACCCTGATGTTGGGAAAGATTGAAGGCAGGAGAAGAAGGGGACAACAGAGGATGAGATGGTTGGATGGCATCACCGACTTGATGGACCTGTGTTTGCGCAAGTTCCAGGAGTTGGTGATGGACAGGGAAGCCTGCTGCAGTCCATGGGGTCGCAAAGAGTTGGACATGACTGGGGGTCTGAACTGAACTGACTATTTTGTAACGAATTTTTGCATCTATGTTCATAGGGATATTGGCCTGTAATTTTCTTTCTTTTCTCTCTCTCTCTCTCTCTTTTTTTTTATTTGTAGTTTCTTTGTCTGGTTTTGGTATTAGGGTAATGTTGGCTTACCAGAATGAATTTGTAAGTGTTTCTTCCTCTTCAGTTTTTAAGAATAGTTAAAGAAGAATGGGATTAACTTTTCTTTAAATGTTTGGTAGAATTCTTCTGTGAGCCCACCTGGTCCTGGACTTTGTTTCTTGGGAGTTTTTTGATTACTGGTTCAATTTCATTACTAGTAATTGGATTTTAGATTTTCTGTTCTTTCTGATTCAGTCTTGGAATGCTGTGTTTCTAGGAATTTTCCATTTCTTCTAGGTTGTCCAATTTGTCACATATAATTATTCATCTTGTTCTGTTATGATTGTTTGCGTCTGTGAGTATCAGTGTTTTCTTATGCTCATTCCTTGAACTTCAGTTCCCATGTGATGATGTGAAGAGGTGCCAGATGACACCTGACATTTGTGGGTTGCATTATGGAGAGGATCCCTGAGCTTAATCTTTTTATTAGTGGGTTGTAGGTGAACCTACCCTCTGCTGTAGAATGAGGCATTATCTCTATGTTCCAAGTCTGTTCTTCTACAGACATCCTTGAAAAGATGATCTGGACTAAAAGCACAGTCAGTGCCTCTGCTCACAAGTTACACAGAAATGTGAAAGACCTATGGAGAATTATCTTCCAACAAGAGCTAGGTGTATTGTAAGTAAACATCAGCCATGATGAGTATGGTGGTGGTTGTGTGCTTTGCTTTAGCATGGTGGGTCTTCCCTTGGTATCTTTAGTTATGTAGTTCCTCACACCTCCCTATCCTCCCCTGCTGGCTAAATAAATACTCTCTCCAGTTCTAGCATCTCCAGTGCATCTTTCCCGACCACACTAATTCTACTGGAGCTTTCCTCACTACACTCTGACAGTATCATTTGCCCCATTTTCTTGGTGCTTGGCAAGTACAGTTTCCTTCTGCTCAAGATCTTTGCAAAGCCTTTTCCTCTACTTGGTATTCCTGCTTATCTCTCTTCAGGTTAACTCCACTCATTCTTTATTCATCAGTTTAGATGATATTTCCTTCAGAAAGCATTCTTGATCTCCCTTATACCCAGGCAGTATTAGGGTTCTCCTTTTGCTCCTGTGGCATCAGTAGTGACCTTTAAGTGACATTTCTTTCCTGGCTTCCCGTTGAGACTTGGAGGACCCTGTTCTGGATGACCTGTTCTGAGTTTCCCAAGTTCTGGAGGACCCTTCCATGCCTAGCACCTGTAAATATCACATGGAGGCGTTTAATTAACATTAAGAAATGAATGAATAATTGCATGAATGTATGAACAACCACATCACATATTCATGCAAAATTAACAAACAAGTCTAACCATGCTGGGAGCTCCTGGAACATGTCCAGTGGTCACAGACACATCAATCAGTGTTTAATATCTGTGGACTGATTGATGAGACATGTAATTTGTCCTTTTACTCCTTTTCAGATATGCCAATTTCATCTTGCTTTAAAGGATATCTGTGAGATCAAGTGGACTTCTATTTGAGAATGTAAAACATATATTATCAAAAGCTTTATTCATTATGATTTAAATAAGGAAAAAATTCTAGCAAGCCTCTGCAAAGCAATTGAAAGCCATAAGCTTCATATTTCTTTAACTTGGTAAATATCAAACTCATTTCATCTTTAATAGTTTACAAAATCAACCCTAGATTAATGTTCTGTTTATAACATTCACGGCAAGTTTCAAATTGCAGCTACAGTTTTACAGTGGCTTTTGAAGGTTAATATTGGAAAGAATGACAGAATAGTCACTGTGAAACCTGGAGCTGAGTCAGAGGCTGGCTCCTTTTTTTTTGTTATGTGATAAAACTATATGAAGAATGGAAAACTTGGGAACTCAAACCAAAGGACAGGACACTTGGGGAGATAGAGATCACAGTGATTAAAAACTAGCCATCTGGGGACCAATGAGGCTGCCTTTGAATCCTGCTTCTCTTAATGACTGAGCCTCAGTTTCTTCATTTGTAATAGCAGGAAACTATGACCCACATCACAGGATTGTCATGAGAATTCAATGAAGTAACACGTCATTTAAGAAAAGAAATTTTGCACAGCATATGGTACATCCTAAGCTCTTAACAGATGTCAGCTGTTATCATTATTATTACTAATATTGTAGTCAGAAAGACCTGGATTTTGTATCCTTGGCAGTAACTATGTGCTGCATATCTCAAACTGAGGGACATGAGGAGTTACTTAACTCTCCTAAGCCTTAGTTTCCTCATCTATAAAGTGGAGGCAATAATAATACTTGTATCATAGGGTTGATATGAAGATAAATTGGCAGATGACATGTAATGTGATTAAGAAATGTGTGGCATATGGTCAGCACTCAGTAACCAGTAGGTAGAAAAAGAGTGATGATGATTATTATTCCCTGAATCACTTTTTTGGTTTTTCATTTGTAAATCTGGGAATGCTGGTGTGGTTGTTAAGAACTGGAAATGATATTTACAAAGCACCTAGCCCAGTGGCAGGTACATATTAACTAGGTCCTCAAGAGATGGAAGCTATAGTTTCTAGTCTCTCTTCCTGCCTTTGCCTGGTTTCCAGCTCTGGATCAATAGATGCAGCAATTTAGATTTTGGGGTGCTTCTCTGACAGCACTGGGAGGGGGTGAGGCCACCAACTGGAAACTGCAACCTGGAAGTGAACTTCCCTAATCAGCGCTGCAGGATTCCAACAGCTGGTTCTACTTAGGAATCAATTGGAACCTCCTGGGCCCCTTGCTCTTTTTCTGCAAGGAGCAAATGCCATCCCATAGCTAAGATTTAGAAATTTGCCACGCCGTATCAGAAACAGATCCAGCCTACGGCAAGGTCAAGGTTCCCCAGGCTGAGGCCCCAGCTCTGGAGCCTCTCAAACTTCACAGTGGCCTTGGAGGCAGAGGCTCTGGACTGAGGTCAGGGCTGCCTGTGGCACTGCCAGCAAGCACTATCCTGTTGCTGGCTGTTAAGAACCGCCACCCAAACTCCAAAGTGCCCAGATTTCCATTTCAGAGAGTGAGTCAAGTTCGGATGTGGAGAGCCCATTAAACAACAATTTTTAGGATATGAGTGTTAGAATGCAAGAATGCATTTGATTTGGAAAGGAATTGCTTCCTAAATGCCTGCCTTATAATTTCTTCCATCTGTCCACATTTCTGGGGCCCTTGAAGGTTTTTTGGGGCCTCTAGAATGGCCAGTTCTGGCCTTGGGTTCTGTAGGTACCAGACGATGTTGGTGAATAGCCTTTGTCCTCACTGCCTGAGGCTTGATGAGTCATTAGGTGAATGAGCAGCAGGCTGAGTGAAGCTCTAACTCTAAGTTTTTACCAGCTGTGTGACCTCAGGAAAATCCCTTGCCTTCTCTCAGCTTTCGTTTCCTGATTTGAAGAACCCAGGGCAGGGCTATATGCTCTTGAAACTCCCTTGCATCATATTGATTTTCAGATCCCAAGTGATCACAGATGCTATAATTGCTCAAAGGATGAAAAATATCAGTTGCTATTCCTTGAGTCATGATAAGTACTTTACTATGTCAATGAATGAATGAATGCACATATCTATGACCTCTTTTGGAAAAGAGTGAAAAGGGATAAAGTGGCATTTTGAGCACCTATTATATATTAGACACTAGTCTAAAAGACTTAACACCTTTTGTTTTGTCCTCTTTTCACAGGATTGGTGGGTGGTATTTTCACAATTTATAGATGCTCCCAGGTGGTGCTAGTGGTAGAGTCTGTCTGCCAATGCAGGAGATGTAAGAGATACAAGGTCGACCCCTGGGTCAGGAAGATCCCCTGGAGTAGGAAATGGCAACCCACTTCAGTATTCTTGCCTAGAAAATTCCATAAACAGAACAGCTTGGCAGGCTGCAGTCCACAGGGTTGCAAGGAGTTGGACATGACTGAGTTACTGAACACAGAGAGGTTAAGTAACTTGCACATAAACAGTGCAATCAAGGACTTCAACTCAGTTTTGTTACTTGGAAAGGGTATTTGGACGTGTCTTCCTCCTGGATTTTGAGCCCTCCTCCTATGTGTTGCTGATAAACAGGAAGTGCTCAGGCCCAGGGAAGTCCTGAGTCAAGACTGGTTAAATGGCTAATGCAGATCTCAGTGACCCTTTTGGAGAGGAGCAGGTTCTGCCCAGGGTGCACAGGGGGTGGAGTGGGTGGGAACCGGTAGAGCCCAACCTCCTGAGTCCCCTGGCCTCACAGCAGTCCCCTACCTGACATCTCTGAGCCTACCCACTGCTTCTGCAGCAGAAGCAGGGAGAAGTGGTACAGAAACAAAAAGGAAGAGAGGAGGAGAAGGAAACAGGAGGCAGAAGACTGGGCCCAGCTGGACTAGAGCCTGGAATTCTGGGAAGCGTCCTTTCCCTTTCATCAGGGCCCCTCACCTCCCCTGTTTACCCACCTGTGTGGGTAAACCTGGTGCCAGCCTCTGAAGACTCCTGGGAGGAAGCCTCAGGCCCACTTTCCAAACTGGGAGATGGATACCCAAATGCACTTCCTTCCTCCCCCTCCCCAAGCCATCTCCCTCCACCCCACCTTACCACCTTAAGAGTCATGCTGCTAGTCCTAGGGACTATGTCCTGGTGACAGCAGCAGGACAGAGAACCCAGGATTCTTTGCTCTGACTCAAGAGACTTCCTTGACTGCAAGCATCTGAAATTTGGTTAGTCATGCTTTCAGTTTTTTTCAACAAACAATTTCCATGCTCCTACTTTGACCCTGGCACTTCTAGACTCTAGATCCAATAAAACAGTGAACAAAATAGAATCTATGACTGCTCCTGTGGCTCTTAGAGCCTAATTGGAGACTGAAGTGGAGGTAGGGGGCATTTTAGTTTTCCATGGCTGCTCTAACAAACAGCTCAGAACTGGATGTCTTAAAATAACAGAAATGTTTATCCTCTCGAAGTTCTGGAGGCTAGAAGTCTGAAATAAGATGTTGAAGTTGGTCCCCTCTGTAGATGCTGAAGGGTAATCGGTTCCAGGCCCCTCTCCTAGCTTCTTACTGGCAAGCCTCCATATTCCTTGCTTGCAGACCATCACTCCAAGCTCATCTTCCAATTACACATTACCTTCTCCTCTGTCTGCCTTCTCTCCTTCTCTTTTCTTATTAGGACGTTTGTCACTGGATTTAGGGTCCACCCTGATCTAGGTTGATTTCCTTTCAAGATCTCTATCTACAAAGACCCTTTTCTAAATGAGGTCACATTTGCCTGGGTCCCAGGTGCACCTATCTTTTGGGGCACTTTATGCAACTCACTGAGAGTGGCAAGAATAAAATGAAATCAATAAACAGTGATGTAATTGTGCATGGTGCTAAGTGGTGAGATAAGAAAAGAAACCTGGAAAGTTGTGGAATGAAGATATAGTCTACCTATTGGATACTTAACTTCTCTGAACCTCACATTATTTACCTTGAAAAATGAGGATATTAATGCCTAACGGACAAAGTCAAGGGCTTCCCTGATAGCTCAGTTGATAAAGAATCCACCAGTAATGCAGGAGCCCCCAGTTCAATGCCTAGGTTGGGAAGATCCCTTGGAGAAGGGATAGGCTACCTACTCCAGTATTCTTGGGCTTCCCTTGTGGCTCAGAAGGTGAAGAATCTGCCTGCAATGCAGGAGACCTAGGTTTGATCCCTGAGTTGGGAAGATCCCCTGAAGAAAGTGAAAGTGAAAGTCGCTCAGTCGAGTGTGACTCTTTGCAAAGACTATACAGTCCATGGGATTCTCCAGGCCAGAATATTGGAGTGGGTAGCCTTTCCCTTCTCCAGGGGATCTTCCCAACCCAGGGATCGAACCCGGGTCTCCTGCGTTGCGGACGGATTCTTTACCAGTTGAGCCACAAGGGATCCTCTGGAGAAGGGAACGGCTATCTACTCTAGTATTCTGGCCTGGAGAATTCCATGGACTGTGTAGTCCATGGTGGTGCAAAGAGTTGGACACGACTGAGAGAATTTCACTTTCACAAAGTCAATATTGGGATTCAGTTGCTAGAGAGTTAACATCTGTTGTTGTTGATTGAACGAATGACCAAAGTCCCTGGCAGATGTGTATGGGATTTCTTTTCCCACTAGCCTCAAATGTTCCTTCTCCTCCTCATTCATTCATTCAATGTGTTTTGAGCTCCTATTCTGCACTAAACTGCCCCCCAGGCCCTGAAAATACTACAGGAAACAAAATAGACAAAAATTTGGTTTCCTCATTGAGTTTACATTTTCATATTATGGTGATTAACTTAAATTGGTTAACTTGACTGGGCTACAGGATGTCCAGCTCTTTGGTCAAGCATGATTCTGAGTTTGTCTGCGAAGGTTTTTTTTGGGCAAAGTTCACATTTACGTCAGTAGGCTGAGTAAAGCAGACGGCCCTCCCTAATGTGGGTGGGCCTCACTCATCCAGTCAGGTGAACGCTTCATGCTAGGTCTCTTCAGGCATGTCCAGCTCTTTGCGACCCTATGGACTGTAGCCCACCAGGCTACTCTGTCTACAAGATCCTGCAGGCAAGCATATTGCAGTGGGTTGCCGTGCCCTTCTACAGAGTATCCTCCTGACCCAGTCTCCTGCATTGGCAGGTGGGTTCTTTACCACTAGCGCCACCTGGGAATCCCTTAAATAGAACAAAAAGACAGACTCACAAACCCCACCCCAACCCCCACCATAAGTGAGAGAGACTTCTTGAGAGACCACCTATTGATGATCTTTGAACTGAGACATGGGCTTTTTCCCCACTTTATGACTCAAACTGAAATATCAGTTCTTCCTGGGTCTTCAGCCTGCCAGCTTTACAGACTAGAGCTTATACCACCAGCTCTTATTCCCAAGCCTCTGGCCTCAGACTGGAACTGCACCACTAGCTTTCCTGGATCCCAGCTTGCTGACTACAGATCTTGGGGCTTGTCAGCCTCCATAATCATGTGAGTCAGCTCCTCATAATCAAGCTCCCCCCCCCTCCAACCTTTCTGACTCTGTTTATCTAGAAAACCGTACAGTCACCATAATCTCCTTTGAATTTGTCCAGCATCTTCTTCATCTTTTATCTCTGTTTACCTACCAACAACCTTGTAAAGTAGGCAGAGCAAAGTCGTGAAAATCCCCATTTTACAGAGGAGGAAATTGAGGCCAAGGGAAGATTCTCTTTAGCTGTTGTGCCCCAGGGCTGATCTTGCCACAAGAGAAACATCCTTGTGTCCTGCAGCCAGAGGACATGTAGGAAGATGGATAAAAACATCATGCTCAAGTCAGCTTTTCTAAACCTCTTTAACAAGAGAGCAGCATTTTGATTGTGATTATCATTTTTCTTTTTGTGGCCAGGGTGGAAAAACTATTACTCTCCTCTTTGATTTTTAATATAGCATTGGTCATCAATTAGAAACCTCTTAAGATTCCCTCAGGGAGAAATCTGAGACTGTTAAAATGTGGGCTAGGCAAGTCTTATGAAATAATATATTGATAGAGGCAAGATCTTTTAGGAAAGCTTCAAGTAGCCTTTAAAAAACAGTCTGGATGAGTCATGGCAACTCAGGTTGAAAGAGATTTTAGAGTTTGTCAGTTCCAGGCCCTTCCTTACACAGCAAGAACACTGAAGCCCAGAGAGGTCAACTGGCTGCCCAAGGTCTACAGCTTAAAAGGAGTATATTGATCCTGTTGCTCAGATGCCTGGACTTCCTGTTCAGTCCTTTGTTCATTATTTACTGTGTATGTACTGAATGCAGACCACCCTTCCTACCCCTGCTCCCTCCCCCACACTTAGGGTCGTTTCATGCCCACCCTGTGGAGTGGACTAAAACGGTGGTGGAAAGGATATTCACAGCCTTAAAATGCAGTTTAACACCTGTGATCCTGCATTTGTAAGCAAAATATTTTGGAGTCAGGCAGACCTGGGGTTCAAGCCTAGCTTGAGGAAAAGCAGCTGTGTGGTTGGCATTGTGCTTGGTGCTGAGAAAATATTGGTAAACAAGATCTTGTCTCTGTCTTCTAGGATTTACAATTAAGTAAAGAGGAAATTTCAATATATGAAATGATAATTTTAATCATCATTGTCCTCTGATTTCCTGGGATAAATGAAAATTTTGGATGGCAGGGACCTGCATGAATGCTGTTGACAAAGCACATCAGGGTGAAATCAGAAATGGCACAAATGAAACCTGCGGAGTACAGTTAGGCCATTCCCCTGCTTAAGGTGCTTTGATGGCTCCAAGGGTAAAATCCTTGCTTCTGAGCAGAGTATTTTTTAAGTTCCTTCTGCATGTTATTAATGCCGCATGGCTCAGTCCTCTATAAATCTCACTTTTTGCTCCAGCCACACAAAGCTCCATTTAGATTCCTCATATTGTCTTTCCTGTCGTCATGCTATTCTCTCCGCTGAAGATGCGATTCCTCTTCTCCTCTCTGCTTAACGAACCATTGTCTGTCCTGTAAGACACCACCTCTTCTCTGCATCCCCTCAGACCCTCTGCGTGCTCAGTGGCCTCCTGTGGCTGCCTCCATGAAAGCAGCAGATACTATCACCTGTGTTTTTGTCTGTGCCCTGATTGATAGAGCCTGCTTATGCCAGCAACTCCCCAACACCCAGCATAGAATCTGGGGAAGAGAAGGGCTCAGCAAGTGTTGGTGGTATGAATGAGTGAATAAGTGGTAGTCATTCTTAGCCACCTCCTCAAGCCTTGGTTTTAACACGTTAACCAAGCGTTCAGTCAAAGCGTGCTAGAAAACAGAAATCGTTTCCCTGCTGTGTCCAAATGGGGATTTAATTTCACCCAGGGTCTCATGGAGCCGTCTAAATCTGTTGCCACCATTGATGTAGGTATGGATCTCAAGGATACCAAGGGAAGCTGGAAACTCCTGGCAGAGGGAGATTTTGAGACTCAATTCTCTTACAAGAGGGCTCAGAAGTGGTTCTTGTGTTGTCAATGTCAAGAAAGGAGAGAAACATCCCATTTCACCAACTGTTTGCAATGCTAGACTAAGGGTTTTCATCCTATGGTCCAAGAAGAACCTCCTGTAACTTAACTTTCTCCTGGGATTCTCATGGTTTAATTTAATGAATGAGTGCTATGGGGGTCAGAAGGACAGGACTGGAGTCTTTGATTCTTCCACATGATGGTTGTGTGACTTGGGGACAATCTGAACCCTGGTACCTCCTTGGTAACATACCAACCTCACATCATGGTGAACCAGATCCAACAGGAGGACATCCGGATCACTGGCCCAGCATCCAGAGCCTCATGCAAGGGTGCATGCTAAGTTACTTCAGTCGTGTCCAGCTCTTTGTGACCCTGTGGACTATAGCCCACCAGGCTCCTCTGTCCATGGGATTCTCCAGGGAAGAATGCTGGAGTGGGTTTCCATGCCCTCCTCCTGGAGATCTTCCCAATCCAGGGATCAAACCTGCATCTCTTATGTCTCCTGCACTGGCAGGGAGGTTCTTTATCACTAGTGCCACCTGGGAAGCACCCCCCTACCAATACCTCATACACATCCAGTAAATGTGACTTCCTTCCTTAGCACAGATACTCACTCTTCCAACTCATGCTTCAACTGTTACCCTTGACTAGCCATGTCTGAACTTGGGAAGATGCTTCCTAAAATCTGGTAAGAACAATGAGACAAGCACTTGCATTATAGAGTGGTTTCTATGGACCAGGCACTGTCCCCACAGCATTCCTGTGGGGAGATGCCACTGTCACCCAGTATTGTTATCCCCGGTTTTCAGATGAAGAGACATAAGTACAAAGAGGTCCAAATCTGGCTAAAGGCTACAAAGCTGCTAAGTGGTGAGTCAGGGATTCTAGCTCTAGAGCCCTGTGGCACTAATAGATCTGGTCCACCACACATACCTCAGTCAACTGGAGGTTTTGGTGAGTGGTAGCTAGCTAGTGGTGCTATCAAACCACTACAGTCTCAGCCTAAAGCAAGGAAACGTGATCGTCCTGGGAGTTTGTGGAGGTCACGTATTGACAAATGTAAATTTTCCCATACTTTTGGGAACATTGAAAACACTTCTAGACACCCGTGTCTCACTGCTTTTACTTTTCTAATGCTTTCAGTCCAGGGATCCGAGGTCGGAAACCCCAGCATAATCTAAACTTCTCATGAAAAAGAACACAGAAAGAGAGAGAGGAAAAAAACAGTTGTAATCAAAGTACTAATGACCATATTAAGCACCTCACTTGAGTTTAATAAGTAATACATTTTATCAAAGACAACGGCTTAAAATTTACCAATAACCTTCCATGTAGCGTCTCATTTGTTGTTACTAAAAAACCAAGATTCACTGAGACCCTACTGAGTGCAAGACACTTTATTAGGCCATTTAAAAATGTTATCCACTCTTCACGATAATGAGAGATGTATATTGTTTTATCTGGCTTATAGAGGAGGAAGCAGGCTCAGTTCAGTTCAGTTCAGTTCAGTTCATTTCAGTCGCTCAATCGTGTCCGACTCTTTGCTACCCCATGAATCGCAGCACGCCAAGCCTCCCTGTCCATCACCAACTCCCGGAGTTCACTCAGACTCGCATTCATCGAGTCAGTGATGCCATCCAGCCATCTCATCCTTGGTTGTCCCCTTCTCCTCCTGCCCCCAATCCCTCCCAGCATCAGGGTCTTTTCCAATGAGTCAACTCTTTGCATGAGGTGGCCAAAGTACTGGAGTTTCAGCTTTAGCATCAGTCCTTCCAAAGAAATCCCAGGGTTGATCTCCTTCAGAATGGTCTGGTTGGATCTCCTTGCAGTTCAAGGGACTCTCAAGAGTCTTCTCCAACACCACGGTTCAAAAGCATCAATACTTTGGCGCTCAGCCTTCTTCACAGTCCAACTCTCGCATCCATACATGACCGCAGGAAAAACCATAGCCTTGACTAGACGGACCTTAGTTGGCAAAGTAATGTCTCTGCTTTTGAATATGCTATCTAGGTTGGTCATAACTTTTCTTCCAAGGAGTAAGCGTCTTTTAATTTCATGGCTGCAATCACCATCTGCAGTGATTTTGGAGCCCCCCAAAATGAAGTCTGACACTGTTTCCACTGTTTCTCCATCTATTTCCCATGGAGTGATGGGACCGGATGCCATGATCTTCGTTTTCTGAATGTTGAGCTTTAAGCCAACGTTTTCACTTTCCTCTTTTACTTTCATCAAGAGGCTTTTTAGTTCCTCTTCACTAATCTGATCTTTGGCATAAGCCTTTGAGGCTGGCTCTCTAGTGATAACAGATGAGGAAACAGAAGCTCAGAGAGGCTAAGAAACTTGCTCGAGGTCACACAGTGAATTAGAGGCAGAGCTGAGTCTCACACCCAGATTTTTATGACTCAAAAGTCTGAGTTTTGAACCACTGTACTGCAGTTCTCCAAGTAATCCATCATGTAGGCAGGTATCATATCTGTTTTGCAGTGGGGAAATTGAGGTAGTGAGTTGGGGGTGGAGGGAGTGACTTAATATTCTCCAGCTTCGTTATGCTTTCTGCTCTCATCATGCTCTGTAACTGCACACAAGGGCTTTGGAGCTGTTGGCACTGGGCAGTGTTGGGATCTGACGAGCAGTCAGTAAATGACAGCTGTTGTCATTTGCAGTGTGGCAGCTCGGCAGCCCACGGCCTTGGGGACAGGCCTGGTACCTGCAACCCGGACCGTCTGCATTCCATTTTGTGCTGGCTTGTGCTTAGACCACAGAATTTTTCTATTATTTGCATTCAATGCCTGGCACGTACCACCCCCAAGAAAAGCCACCTGAGTCTCTGCAAAGACAGCTCCATCTGTGTGGGTGGTGCATCTGAATGGATGTGGCTTGCCTGAGACTCTTGGAGCAGAGACCCAGCCCCTGACTCACGCTGAGCTGTTCCCTATCCGGCTGAGGCTGGCCCAAGAGCGGCCCCCTCTGCCTCAGAACCAAATCTGGCACCGTCTTCTTGGCACAGACCTCCAGCTGCAGCTTTTGGACTCCCGGCTACAGTATTACTCACTCACTGATTCTTCCTCTGGCATCTGCCAGGATCCAGGAAGAGGGTTATGTAGCCTCTCTTTCTAACTCAGCTTTTTCCCTGCCTTCTTTATTATTGGTTGAATGGTGGGAGCCAAAGCTGAATTTCTCCCCCATTTCCTCCAAGAGCAGTATCCGGCAGGAATCATCCCTGTGCTTGAGAGACTCGGGAGAAGTCAACAACCAGTGCTGGCTCTTGGCCTCCAGAGGAAGAGTTAGTCACTTGGTTACCGCTGGCTGAAATTGATTGGGAATGTCACGCGGAGGAAATGCGCTTCTTATGAGCTTAGTAGAGCATGGTCTTCATGCAAAAATGCCCTTTTCAGTGCACAGAGAAAGTGGCCAGCTGATTTCCTCTCGTGGGAGTTCTGACTCTAGTTTTCTAGGTGCTGCCATGAAAGATTTCTTTCTACTCACCACACAGAAGCTTTGGGAGGCATGTGACAAAAATATGGAGTTGGGAAAAGGAAAATGAGATGTTTTAACACCTTGTCTCATTTTATCCCCACATAGCCGATGATCATTATCCCCATTTTTCAAGCAAAGTAGGGTCTAAATTTGTCCTTGCCTGTCCAAGGTCACATAGTTAGTAACTGGCAGAGCTAACATATGGACCCAAGTCTGTCCAATGCCAAAGCCACAGCAGGAAAAGCGGCTCTTCATCTCTGTCTCTCCCTGTGTCTCCTCTTTTTCTCTCTTTTCCATTTGTCACCTCCTCTTACGCCCACCTTCCAAAAAGTCAGAGATTTTCCAAACGATTACCTAAGACAGCACACTGCCTTGCATACAGTAGGTTCTCAATAAGGACACATTGAATCTGAATTGCTGTGCCATGCTTTTTAAGTATGTTTGCATTTTCTAAAAGTATTCCTGGAAAAGATAATACCTGACCCCAACAACTAAAAGGTGAATTTCTAGTACAAGGAATCTTTGCTCGGACATTTCTTCTACTGCCTTCTCTTCCCCTCCCTCCCTTCTTTCCTCCCTTCCCTTCCCTTCCTGTTCTTTCTTTCAAAACATTGGCACTAACCCAAGCGCTTTGTTAATATTTCCTAATTTAATCCTTATCACCACTGTATGGCTTCCCTTGGGGGCTCAGATGGTAAAGAATCTGCCTGTAGTGCAGCAGACCTGAGTTTGATCCCTGGGTTGGGAAGATCCCTGGAGAAGGGAATGTCCACCCACTCCAGTATTCTTGCCTGCAGAACTCCACAGACAGAGGAGCTGAGGAGCCTTGTAGGCTACAGTCCACGGGGTCACAAAGAGTCAGACAAGACTGAGCAACTAAAACTTTCACCACTGTATGAGGTAGGTACTGTTATTATCAGCAGCATCCCATTTTGCAAATAAGTAAGTGGAGTATGGAGAGCATGGCTTAGATGTCTGCCTAGGAACACACATCTCAAGCATCAGCCTAGGGGACTTTTGAAGGTGGACAGTCAGGTTCTTTAACTGCTGCCAGTGCACTCCTCCGCCTGTCAACATGGGGCTAACTTCCTGGAGCCACTCCCATCCCTCGTACCTACCTGACATTGTACAGTTTCCAAGGTATGTTCACGTCTCATTCCATTTAATCCCCAGCATCATTTATGAAGGTCAGACCATCATTCCTGTTTGCCACAAAGGAAACTCAAGCTCTGAGAATTTAAGTGACTTGCTTAAGGTCACACAGCTGGTAAGGTGCAGAGCTTGGGAACCCAACCAATGTATGGTCCTTTTATTTCTATGAATGAGGCTGGTGCCAGGAATTGGAGATGACCGGAGAAAAGACAAAGCTTTGAACAGGGAAAAAAGAATGCTCAGTGTGTTCATTTTTCTTTCTTGATAGTTGGACACAGGAAATGTGTGTGTATGTGTAATAACCATGAAAGTGTTCCTCAGACCTTGAGGTTTTAATAAAATGTGAAAAAAACTTTACCAGCACGTTCCCTTCCCTCCTGGTTTTTGGGCTGTGCATAATTTAAGGAAATGTAATCCATGTGTCTGATTATTCATACTTCCATCATCAAAAAATATTGTTGATTCTTTGAGGAGCGTTTGATGTTCTGGAAACCATTTTTTTTCTTTTTGAGGGCAGCAGAGAAGAATTTTTTTTTTTAAAGCATCCTTCCTTTTTCCTACTATTTCCCTGGAGAAACATTTTATGGCATCTGAATAGGAGATGAACAAGTAGTCTCCAGAATATTCTACATTTTCCTATACATGTTTCTGTGTGATGAGTCCAGGAATGTAGTTCTTGGCCTCAGGGGTCTGACATAGCGGGGAGGAGAGTGAATACTTATGGAATGTCTACTCCATGAAGCTACTTTACCTTCAAGGTCTTTTGCAGTATTAATAACCCACCGGGGATGAGGTGTAATTGGGTCTATTTTATAGAAGATCGGAGTGAGGCCGTAGTGTTTCCGGCTGAGATGCAAATCCAGCTTTGCCTGACTCCAAAGCTGTGGTGCTCACACCCTACAGCTCCTTCAAAAGAACATAAGGGTGTTTGCCATCCAGTCAGTCCGTTATCATTTCCATCCGCATCGTCATCCTTATATCCTTAACTGACCTCTGCCCCCGAGCCACGCCCTCCCTTGCTCTTGTCTTGAGGGAGTGAGAGTCAAGGTTCAAATTCAGTGTCCCCATTCATCTGTATATACTGCATGCTGATTGCAGAATTTGGTGTGGGGAGGGACAGAGATGAACATGACCGTCTCCTCTTCTCAGGAGCACCGAATCAAGCAGGGACAGCTAGTATACGCCCACCACCACCAATCCCTTCAGGACTGGGAACACGGCAGCCTAAATGCCACCTCCTCAAAGAGACCTTCCTGGGAGGAGCTCAGCCTGGTGCTCTGTGACAGCCTGGGCGGGGGAGGTGGTGGGAGGGGTTGGGGGTGGGGATGGGGTGATGATGGGGGGTTTTGGGTAAGGTGGGAGGTGGGAGGGAGGTTCAAGAGGGAGGGGACATGTGTATACCTATGGTTCATTCATGTTGATGTATGGCAGAAACCAACACAGCATTATAAAGCAATTATTCATTGTAAAGCAGTTTTTCTCCAATTAAAAATAAATAAATTTTTAAAATATAGGAAGGAGAGAAGTGTATGGGGCACAAATGAGGCAAGATTGGCCATGGACTGACCGTTGTTGAAGCTGGGTGATAGGGGGTTTTCATTATGTTATTCTGTCTGCTTATTTTTATGTTTGAAATTCTTATAATAAAATAAATGCTAAAACATATATGTTCTGAAAAAAGAGAGAGACCTTCCCTGGCCTCCCATCTAAAAAACCCTCTACACTCTATCACTTCAATCTGTTGTAATTTGCAAAACAGAACTTTTAACAGGATGACATTTTTCTTGTTGTTATACTTATTGGTTTGTTATTATCTATCGCTACTCCTCTCCCCTTCCTACTAGAAGTAGAACAGTTCCTGGCATATAGAAGGCACTTAAATATTTGTTGAAGGAAAGCTTGTCTTCTTTATCATTGAATCCCTAGACCCTGAAACAGACTGGGTTTTTAATAATAACATTATCCAGGACTTATTGAGCAAATTCCAAGCATCCTTTGAATGATTCTACATGTGTTACATTGTCTGGTTCATCTCACTTAGCTTTACCAGACACCTCTGCGATAGTTGCAATCATTACTCCCATTTTGCAAATGAGGAAACTGAGGCACGAAACAGCCAAGATCCCAGAGCTGACAAGAAGTGGGGTTGAATTACAAACACAGGCAGTCTTGATCCCAGAGCTGGAGTTCTTAACCACGATTCTAAATGTTTAATAAACACATGTATGATTGAGACAACTACAGCTAAGCAGAATGTGGGACTTAGAGGGCATTTGGAAGCAATGTGCTATGTGTAGAGAAGAGAATCAACGCACTATAGCTGACAGAATGAAACTGTTGATTAAGCTCAGTCATTGGATGGGTAGGATGTGAATGCGTGTATTCCAGAGTAGAGTCCAGAATTAGAACCACAGTGAGGATGAAGGAGAGATTAAGTACAGAGAAGGGAGAGTGGAGTGGGCATTAAGGCTGAAAAAGCCAGAGGGTCTAGAAAGTGGAGGGCTTGGTATGGGAACAGGTTAGCAGGGAATGTTTCCGCACAGGGAGAGCCTCCTGTTTTAGGCTGTAATTAGCCTTTCTTTTATTCATTTACTTGGCTGCATAGGATCTTAGTTACGGCACACAGGATCTTCATGTGTCATGTGAGAGCTTTCATTGCAGCATAAGGACTCTCTGGTTGTGGCGTGGGGGCTTATTGCTTCTCAGCATGTGGGATCTTAGTTCCCTGACCAGGGATCAAACCTGTGTAGCCTGCATGGCAAGGCAGATACTTAACCACTGGACCGCCAGGGAAGTCCCCAGGCTTCTGTTTCAACTCCAGTGCAGATTGCATGTCATATCTCAGTTAACTGTTCCGTCATCTCAGGAGGTCACCATTGCTGTTCCCATTGTACTCATGACCCTGTGGATGCTCAGAGAGCTGGAGTTTCCCAAGTTTGTGTGTGTTCAGTTGCTTCAGTTGTGTCTGACTCTTTGAGACCCTAGGGACTGTAGCCTGCCAGGCTCCTCTGTCCATGGGATTCTCCAGGCAAGAATACTGGCGTGGGTAGCCATGCTTCCCCCAGGGGATCTTCCCGACCTGGGATCAGATGTGCATCTCCTGCATTGGCAGGTGATTCTTTGCCCACTGAGCCACCTGGAAGCCCCTTACCCAAGTTTATTAGCTGTTAAATGGCAGAATTAGAGCTCTACCTCCTGCCTACCCAGGCTGTAAGCATTCCCACCACTGCAGGGAGAAAGAAAGGATGCCTTTTTTTTTTTTTTTTAATGCTTTCCTCAACCTCCTGAGGGAAAGGGAGAGAATTCACGACTCTCCTCTCCCTTCTCAGCATTTGAGGCCGCTTCCTGGGGACAGAGTTTCTGATGTGGAGGGAGGGGTGAGAGGGTGGGCATGGTGTGGTTGGCTGGGGCCTTAGTGGTGAGAGAGCTCGGTGGAGGAGGGGAAACAAGAGGAGAGACAGCAAATTGTTTCTGGATGGAATTTTCCAGACAGGGCCTCAGTCAGAGAACAAATGTGCCTTCTGAATTTTCACTATAATTGTTATTGACCTTTAGTGCAATGAGCAAAATTGCTCTCCCGTACCCCTCCGCCCCCACCTCTTTTTACCAAATTGTTTTCCCTGACTTTTCAAAAATGAAATTTGGCCGCCTAGCCCCAACTGCCGACTATGGGAAAACAAAGCAACTCCTTATGGCCCCAAATGGAGCGTTGGCAATTAATCCATTGATCTCAGTAGAAAACCCTATTGTATCAGGGCCCGCCAGGAGAAAGCTGCATCCTGCCCCTCTCCCGCCCTGCACAGAACATTCATTGAAGTCAACCCCCAAATTGATGGCAGGATATGGCCCTAAAAGCCTCCAAATTAAAGGGGCCCAGAAAATAATGTTGGCTGGGCAGCGGAAGCCAGGGTGGAGGAGGTGGGGGAGAATGGGGGAAGGGGCTGAGCTTCCTCTGGAATCCATGGGTAGGAGCAGAGTGGCCGGGTGTAGAGTTTCTGGTTGCCCTTGACTCTCTATGCTCTTTAGCTTGCTCTGCAGCCTCAGACCCTCAGACGTCTCGTCTGCTGATTGTTTGGCTTTTTGTTGATGCTGTTGCATGTGTGATCAGTCATGTCCCAGTCTTTGTGGCCCCATGGACTGTAGCCCTCCAGGCTCCTCTATCCATGGGATTCTCCAGGCAAGAATACTGGAGCGGGTTGCCTTTCCTTTCTCCAAGGGATCTTCCCATCCCAGGGATACAACAAGTGTCTCTTGCATTGCAGGCAGATTTTTTACCTTCTGAGCCACCAGGGGAGCAAATAAATGCTAAACAAACATTCAAAGGATGTTAAGCCTTCAAAGAACACCTACAGTATCAGTTGTGTCCTGTTGTAGGTATTATTCTCATTTTACAGTTGGAGAAATTTAGGCACCCCAAGATGGAATGACTTGTTTCAAGACACACAATTAAGTAGTTCATTCTGATCCAAAAAGAGTGTAAGCTCTAGGAAAACCAGGATACTTTTTGTCTTATTCAGAGATTCAGCTCCAGTGTCTATAGACCTATATCCAAACTGTTTCCAGTGTGGTGCTGGAGATGTAGATGGTGAGCAAGAAATACTGGCTACATAGATGAAAAAACTGTATTTTGCTCTTTTCTAGGATATGTGGGGCCCTAATTCTTCTCTGCCTACCTCATTGCTATATTGCCATTTATCTAGTCCTTCCATTTTTTCAGTGATCTTTCTATAAGGATCTTCTGATAAATCCCCCATAAAGTTCAGTTATAGGAGGGAATTGAGTTTCTTCAGACAAATAGAAAAGGTATACTTCCTCTAATCTGAAAACAAGAACTATAATAGTCTTCAAATTTCCCATTCTATCTTGGCTTCCAAGGAGTTCAGAATTGAATTTGGTGCTTAATTTCATATTTTCCTTGAGTTAGATTTTGAGTAGAGTTTCTTCACGAATTTTGTGGCTTTAGTTCTTTCTCTGATTCAATTTTTGGATGTTGAGAAGACAGTCTAGTAATAATAGTGCCCACGATGTCAGCAGGACCGTATGTTGTCCAGAGCCTCCTACATGTCCAAGATCTCTGCTGGGAAGCCCTATCCAAGCTCAGACTTGACTGTAAGTTTCATTGTTCCTCTAGACCAGTAGTTCTAGTAGTTTGAGGTGGAGGTGGGATGGGTAATTTTGCCCCTTCGGGGATGTTTGGTAACATTTGGAGGGATCTTTGGTTGTCGCTGGCGTTAGTGAGCAGAGACCAGGGATGCTGCTTAACCTCCTGCAGTGCACAGGATGGCCCCACAACAAAGAATCATCTAGCACCAAATGTCAATAGTGTCAAGGGTTGATAAACCTTGATCTATACTTGTGAACTGTCATGAAGCATCTCATGGAAAGAACTTCTCTACTTTTCCCTCCTTTCTTGGCTGAAAGCACTCAAGGTAAGCCTTTGGCCAGGCTTCCCATATGTTCTCTTCTGAGCAGACTATCCACCCCCATCCCCCAACCCCCAGCTTCTGTCTTGCTTACACATGAGAGGAACCCAGACAAATGAGGGCCCTATCTTATCCATCTTCTAATCTTTCATTTTTGCACAGTTTGTAGCATGGAGACTTTTCTATTTAAGGTACAAGGTGATCTCACATCTTTGGCACTGAGAGAAGAGAGATAATTTCAGAATGAAATAATTTTCTTTTTCTGATTGCCTTCAATTACACAGTCCCAAAGAGGAAGTTAATAAAAATATAGCTCCCCGGAGATCTGTACTGATAAGTTTTAAACAGAGCCTGAATATTTTCGCTGTGTTAGCATCACTGTGATGAAGGCATTCCCCGTGTCCGCTTCTGCCATCCTGTGTTCTCTTAGTTGACTGTCAGTAGCAGCAGCCCTTTGGGCCAAGGGACAATTTTACTGCCAACAAGCTAGATCCATCCTGGCACTCTTACAACCTCTAAGCTATAATTTTTCTTCCTCACATCAAGCTGTCCAGTCTAAATTCCTGGGCATCTGCCTTACTTTCCCCTCTTGACACCTCAGGTCTTCCTGGGGCAAAAGTTAGACTCGAACTCAAGCCTCATGAGCCGGAACCCTGCTGCCCATTCTCTTTTCTTTGGTGTGGGCAGAGAGAGGGAAGAGGCTGGTCCTGCTTTCCCGACTCATCCTCCACTGACTGGGTCCTTCCTTCCGTGAACCATGAATGGGATGATTTCCATGGCTCCATGTAGTTACCACCCATTTGATTTTCAGCATTGCTTGTGACTGTGTCCCAGTGAGGGACGGTACCTCCTTGGTACTGCTATTAGCAGAGGTGAATTCACGCTCACTTAATCAAGTAGACAGCAATTCATTCCAGAGCATTTAACATTTTGGGCAAAAGTACTGTGTGACAAGCACTATGCCCACTGTTGGGCTCACAAGATTAATAATTTCCCATCACTTGCTCACAAAGAGAACAATTGGAAACATACAGTGCCCCATGCATAAGTGTTGTGACTGAAGTGAGCACAGGGGATTGGTGCCTGGAGGGTACCCATCTCAGGCTGGAGGATGTGCTCAGGGAAGCCTTCCTGGCAGAGGAGATGCCTGAGCCAGGTTGTAAAGGGCTTCTATTGGCTCAACCTGGTGGCTCAGCAGTAGAGGATCCACCTGCAATGCAGGATCTGTGGGAGATGCGGGTTTGATCCCTGGGTCAGGAAGATCCCCTGAAGCAGGGCATAGCAACCTGCCCCAGTATTTCTGCCTGAAGAATCCTATGGAGAGAGGAGCCTGGTGGGCTAGAGTCCATAAGGTTGCAAAGAGCTGGCCGCAACTGAAACGGTTTAGCTCTCCTTGGCTCAGCCAGCACCTCTAGCCAGTCTGGTCTCCCCAGCAGCTGTGTCACACCAGCTCTCTTCCTCCTCATTCTTCTCAGCAATCACTCCCAACAACATCTGTGTTACTGTACTTGTGGTGGTTCTTTATTCCTAGACCAAAAAATAAATTAAAACAAGAGAGTGGCGGACCCCTTGATTTGGGGAACCTTTCTATCGGAGAAGTTATACCCCAGCCTGTGAGAAAGTGGTGGATCTCGAAGATTCAACTTGGGGTGACTTCAAGTCGGTAGCCAACAGCTTCAAGGAGCTCACTGTTTCTTGTTAGAAGCAGCTGCAGGGGTGGGGTGGGGTGGGGACACCACGCGTGTCAACCAGCTCCAGCCCTGCACCCCATCAGAGAAACCAGCCCCGAGAGGCCAAACCAGGAGGCAAAGTGGTTTTTTAATGTACAGGATAAAGGGACTTAAGAATTATTTATTTATTTACTTATTTGGCTGCAGCCCATCTTAGTTGTGGCACATGGGATCTTTAGTTGTGGCTTGTGGTGTCTAGCTCCTTGACCAGGGATTGAACCTGGGTCCCCTGCATTGGGAGTGCAGAGTCTTAGCCACTGGACCACCAGGGAAGTCCCAGGCACAGTATTTTTGGATCTTCTCGCCAGCTCTGAGAGATGGAGGTAATTGTCCCCATTGCCTGGCTGAATGCCTTGCTAATAAATGCAGGAGACAGGCTGCAAAAGCAGGGCTTTTCAGTTCAAATCTGCTGCCTTCACACCACCCCATTTTCTTCGCATGGCTGAGACTCCAGGACCGATGAAGAGCAAAGCAGAGCCCTGCCCTAGATTCCCCTAGGGCTTGCTTTTCACCGGGTTGCTTGGGAAATGAAACAGAACCAGAACAGAGCTTATGTGTTCTGTTATGTCACACCTCTTTTTCCCAAGATCTCAAAGGCCTGGGTCCATTTATCTAGATACTCAAATTCTCAACAGGGGTGTTAGATAGATGCTGAGGGGGAAATGCTCTTTTGGAAAGAATGAAACCATTCTTGCAGTGTTTATACTCAATTCCGGAGACCTGGTTAGAAAAATATTTTTAACAAACGGAAGGAAGAGTAACTATGCACTCACAAAATGTGGGCTGCTCATCGCAGTGTACCTTTGCCCTGGGAGTCTGTTCCCAGGGCAGGGCATGTGCAGCCCCAAACGGCCGTTAGAAGATGAAAGGGAATCTTTCACCATTTCCTCCCATTGTCTGAGCTTTCTCCCTGCTTTGTCACCATAACATTCTTTTTTGGAAGTCCATTAACATGAAGTTTTCCCTCCCCCAGAAACAATTAAAAAGAGGAGTTGGCAAAGCCAACCAGGAAAGACCTGTGGCTCACTCCTAAGTGAGTAACTGTCATGTGTCTTGGAAAGGTCTGCTGCTTCCAATCGAAGAGGTTGGAGCTTGAAGAGGAAAACACAGAAGTATCCTCTCTACTGACTGCAAGACGCTCTTTAGACTCTACAGTGAGGCGCTGGGAGGGCTGAATATAACCCGGGGACCTGAAGACCAAGGCCCAGTCTAAATAGGAAGCTTTAAGCACTGGCAACTCCATTTAACTAATAAGGTAACTAACAACTTCATCTGGCTACTACATTTGTATATGTGTATGTGTGAAGCAGTCATTTGTAAGTAAAAGAAAAGGGTACTTGATTGAGGCTATCTGTCCGATAATGTGGTTTTCATCACTGATCTGAGTACTAATCAGGATGAGATATATATATATATATGACTATATAGAATATATATGTATATTTTCTGTGTAAAATAAGTCTATCACTTATAAAATACTTGTTGTATTCTGGATACTTTGTGAATATTATCTTGGTTAAACCTTATAACCATATTATATAGTAGGAATTTTTATCCAAAAGTCCACGTAAGGAATTAAGGCTAAGAGATCTAGTCAGTAGTGGAGTTAGAGTGTTTTTTTAAGAGCAGTTTTAGATTTACAACAAAATTGAGAGGAAGGTACAGAGGTTGCTAATAATAGCCCTGCCCCTACACATGCACAGCCCCCTGCCAATATCACTCATCAGAATGGTACATTTTTTACCGAGGACAAAACTACATGTCCATAAACTCTAAGGTAAAGTCCATAATTTACCTTAGAGTTCACTCTTGGTGTTGTACCTTCTATGGGTTTGGGCAAATGTATAATGATTTATGTGTGTCATTATAATATCATACAGAGTATTTTCAGGACCCTAAAAATCCTCTGTGCTCTGTTTATTCCATCTCCTCTTCCTCCTCACCCTTGCCTACTCCAGCAGCTAGTAATCTTTTACTAGTCTCCATAGTTTCACCTTTTGTAGAATATCATATAGTTATAATCATAGTGTGTAGCCTTTTCAGGTTGACTTCTTTCACTTAGTAATATGCATTTAAGTTTCATTAATGTCTTTGCATGGCTTGATAGCTCATTTCTTTTTAGCACTGAGTAATATTCCCTTGTCTGGAGGTACCACAGTGTATTTATCCACTCACCTACTGAAGACATCTCAGTTGCCTCCAAATTTTTTTGCAGTTATAAATAATAATAAAGCTGCTATGAGCATCCATCCACGTGCAGGTTTTTGTGTCGACATAAGTTGTCAGCTCCTTTGGTTAAATACCAAGGAGTGTGGTTGCTGGATCATTCAGTAACAGTATGTTTTGTTTTTATAAGAAACTATGCAACTATCTTCAAAGCGTCTGTACATTTTGTGTTCCCACCAGCAATGAATGAGAACTCCTGTTGCTCCACATCCTCACTAGCATTTAGTATTGTCAACATTCTTGATTTTGGCCATTCTAATAGGTGTGCAGTGGTATGTTATTATTTTAATTTGCATTTCCCTGATGACATATGATGTGGAGCATCGATTCACATATTGGGTGGGCCAAAAAGTTCATTTGAACTTTTCCATAAGTTGTTGGAAAAATCCGGATGAACTTTTTTAGACATCCCAATACTTATTTGCCATACGTATATCTTTTTTGATGGGCTTCCCTGGCAGTTCAGCTGGTAAAGAATCTGCCTGCAACACAGGAGACCCCAATTCAATTCCTGGGTCGGGAAAATCCTTTGGAGAAGGATCCTGTGGAGAAGGACTACCCACCTCAGTATTCATGGGCTTCCCTGGCTCAGATGGTAAAGAATCTGCCTGCAATGTGGGAGACCTGAGTTTGATTCCTTGGTTGGGAAGATCCCTTGGAGGAGGGCGTGGCAACCCACTCCAGTATTCTTGCCTGGAGAATCTCCATGGACTGGGAGGCTACAGCCCTTAGGGTCGCAAAGAGTCAGACACAACTGAGCAAGTGGGCACAGTACAGCATTTTCTTTGATGACCTCTGTCTTAAAATTGGGCTTGCTTTCTTATTGTTGAGTTTTAAGTGTTCTTCATATATTTTGTACAATAGTTTATTGCTAGATGGAAGGCAATGGCACCCCACTCCAGTACTCTTTCCTGGAAAATCCCATGGACGGAGGAGCCGCAGGCTGCAGTGGGCTGCAGTCCATGGGGTTGCTAAGAGTCGGATATGACTGAGCGACTTCCCTTTCACTCTTCACTTTCATGCATTGGAGAAGGAAATGGCAACCCACTCCAGTGTTCTTGCCTGGAGAATCCCAGGGACAGGGGAGCCTGGTGGGCTGCTGTCTATGGGGTTGCATAGAGTCGGACACGGCTGAAGTGACTTAGCAGCAGCAGCAGCAGCAGCAGATGTGTCTTTTACAAATATTTTCTCCTAGTCTGTGGCTCATTCTTTTAACATGGTCTTTCATAGAGCAGAAGTTTTTACTTTTCATGAAATTCAGCTTATCAATTATTTCTTTCAAGGATTTTGTTTTTGGTCCTGTATCTAAAAAGGCATGACCATATTCAAACTTATCTGGTTTTCCCCTGTGTATTTTCTAAGAGTTTTATCATTTTGCATTTTACAATTAGATCTGTGATCTACTTTGCGTTAATTTTTGTGAAGGAGTTTGTGTAAAGATTCTTCTCTTTTCTCTCTTTTTTTTTATGCATATGGATGGATGGCCGGTTGTCCCACCATCATTGGTTGAAAAGACTGTCTTTGTTCCACTGTATTCCCTTGGCTTCTTTGTCACAGATCAGTTGATAGTATTTATGGGGATATGTTTCCGGGATCTCTGTTTTGTTCCATTGATCAATTTGCAATTCTTTTACCAATAGCGCACTGTCTTGATGACTGTAGTATTATAGTAAGTTTTGAAGCTGAGGAGGGTCAGTCCTTCAATTTTGTTCTCCTTCAGTACTGTGCTTTCTCTTCTGGGTCTTTTGCCCTTCTGTATAAACTTTAGAATCAATTTGTTGGTATCTACGAAATAACTTTCTGGGATTGTGATTGGAAGTGCACTGAATCAGTAGCTCAAGTTGGGAAGAATTGACATTTTGACTACACTTTGCCTTCCTAGCCATAAACATGGAGTATCTCTCCATTTCTTTAGTTCTTGTTTGATTTCATTCATCAAAGTTTTGTGGTCCTCATTTAGATCTTTTACATATTTTGTAAGATTTATACCTAAGTATTTTATTTTCTTGAGTAGTAGTGTTTTTAATTTCAAATTCCACTTATTCATTATTGGCATATAGGAAAGTAACTGACTTTTATACATTAACTTTTTATTTGCAACTTTTCTATGATTGCCTTATAGTTTCAGGAGTCTTTTTTCTTTTTCTTTTTTGTTAGTTATTCCAAATTTTTTACTTAGATGATCATGTCATCTGCAAACAGTCTTATGTCTTTCTTCCCAAACTGTGTACTTTAGAATTTCTTATTCTTGTCTTATTGCATTAGTAAAGACTTCCAGTATGATGTTAAATGGAGCAATGAGAAGGGACATCCTTGCCTTGTACCTGAACTTAGTGGGAAATTTTCATTTTCTTATCATTAAATATGATGTATAAGCTGTAGGATTTTTGTGGATAGTCTTTATCAAGTTGAGAAAGTTCCTGTACATTCCTGGTTTACCCAGTTTTCATCATGAATGGGGTTTTTAATTTAAAAAAAAATTTATTGGAGTATAGTTGATTTACAATGTTGTGTTAGTTTCAGGTGTATAGCAAAGTGAATCAGTTATACATATATCCACTCTTATTTAAGATTCTTTCCCCATATAGGCCATTACAGAGTATTGAGGGGTTCCCTGTGTCCCTAACTAATAGGATAACTAATAGAAAGTCTCTATTAGTTATCTATCTTATATATAGTAGTGTGTATATTGGAGAAGGCAGTGGCACCCCACTCCAGTACTCTTGCCTGGAAAATCCCATGGCTGGAGGAGCCTGGTGGGCTGCAGTCCATGGGGTTGCTAGGAGTTATACATGACTGAGCAACTTCACTTTTACTTTTCACTTTCATGCATTGGAGAAGGAAATGGCAACCCACTTCCAGTGTTCTTAGCTGGAGAATCCCAGCGACAGGGGAGCCTGATGGGCTGCCGTCTCTGGGGTTGCACAGAGTCAGACACGACTGAGGCGACTTAGCAGCAGCAGCAGCAGCAGCAGCAGCAGCAGCAGCAGCAGCAGCAGTGTGTATATAGCCTGGTGGGCTGCAGTCCATGGGGTCACAGAGAGTCGACATGGATGAACACTGCCCAAGAAGAGGAAGAGTGTATATATATCAATCCCCGTCTCCCAATATATCTCTTTGCCTTCTACCCCTTTGACAACCATAAGTTTGTTTTCTATATCAGGTACCCTACATCTGTTTTGTAAGTTCATTTGTACCCTTTAAAAAAAAAGATTCCACATAATAAGCGATATCGTATTATATTTGTCTTTCTGTGTCTGACTTACTTCACTCAGTATGACAATCCCTAGGTCCTTTCATGTTCATGAATGGGTTTTACCATGAGCTGGATTTTTTCAAATAGGTTTTCTTCCTCTATTGATATGATTATGTGATTTTCCTTTTTTAGTTTGTTGATACAATGGATTATATTAAATATTGAACCAGCCCTGCATACCTGGAATAAACCCCACTTGGTTGGATTAGGATTCTGCTCTTTCTGATTCAAAAGCCGCTCCTCCCACCACTGCATTTCAAACACCCCTGTGGCCTCTAATGCTCATATTAGTATTCGGCATACACAGTCTTGTAGTCATTCATACATTCAGTCAAGGAGCTGTCAGGTACTGTTCTAAACAGGAAGATTCCAAGTTGTAGAAGATGGCTTTTACTAGTTATCTAAAATTTGTGAACTTCAAGTATGTTTAAAATTTGTAAATGGAAATATTAATATTTACCTGAAGACTTTTTTGGGAGGATTTCTTGAAAGACATGTATGTAAAACATCTCAGGTTGTGCTTGGCATATGGTAGGTATTCGTATAAGATTCTTGGCACACTCAAACTGGTCAATTTGAGAAGAATAATTATTTAAGGAGTTACAGACAGGGTTAGAGAAAGCAACAAAGGACAGTGCTCAATCCTACCTAGCACTACCTAGCTAGACAGAGCTAATAACAGAAGGGGGATTTTAACTGTCCTCAGGCCTAAAGGAGTGAGAGGAAGGACCAGTTATGCAACCAAAAGGTGTAGCCATATAGAGAGGGCCACTTTTCAGGAGCTGTGGCCTTCGGAGGAGTTTCATTAACCCACAGCCACCTGACACTGATGGAGCCAGGGGAGCCAATATCTGAACCTCGCTCTCCTCTCACTTCCTGATCTCCTACTGGTGGTTCCCACTGGCCAAATCCAGCTGAAAGCCAGAGCACAAGGGAGCCAACTGATGTTCTTTATAAGGTCAGCCTTCTGGGGCAGAGAGTCAGATGAGATACGGGGAAAGTAGATCTGGATGGGCAAATGGAGACTGTCCAGCAGAACACACTGAATCCAAATTCCCACTCTGAAATTGTTTCCGGTCAAATCAACATCCACAACACAGGGAAGAGTCTATTACAGTAGGTTTGAGCTGGATGAACTTCCACTTCATATTTGTCACAACCTGTCATGGTTCTCCAGCGTCTAACAAAACGTAGACTCTAAGCAGGCTTTAAAGATCCGCTATAATGGGACTTGGATCGTCTGGAGTCTTCCTCTCACTTGATATTGTGATTGATGTTGATGTTGTGAGCAAACTGGATTGCTCACCGTGGCAATCATGGAAGTCATAAGCCCTGTCATGACTCCATGCTTTGGCTGAACTGCTTCTGACAGCCCAGCAGGTCCTGGCTTCTTGCCATTGCCCCTGCTTTTCCAGCTCTTGGGGCACATCCCACTGCTCGCAGCTCCCTTATCATCTTAGGATCATTTTTCCTTTGCTTCTGCAGTTTGTGGCCTGCTTGTCATGATAGGATATACTCCATTCAACAAATATTTTGCTCCACAAACACTAAATACCCATTGAGCTCCTGGCCCTAAAAAAAAGAGGAACTATGTGGGGAATTAGGACTGGTTTTTGCCCCTAAGGAGCTCATGTTCTTCCCAGGATTAGAACTCTCCTGTTACTTGGCAATCTTCCTTCTAGACTGTGGGTGTCTTGAGGGCAGAGTATCTGTTTAATTCTCTTTGTCCTTCCAGTGCTTAGCAACTGTTTGGCACAGGAGTCCTTCAGAAAATGTGAAGCCATAGAAGAAACAAGGATGGAAAGAGGGAGGAAGAAGGAAAAAAGAAATGAATTAATTTATTCCACAATGATTTGCTAAGTGCTTACAATGTGCACTTAACATTCAGAAAACTAAGATCATGGCATCTGGTCCCATCACTTCATGGGAAATAGATGGGGGAAACAGTGGAAACAGTGTCAGACTTTATTTTTTGGGGCTCCAAAATCACTGCAGATGGTGATTGCAGCCATGAAATTAAAAGACGCTTTCTCCTTGGAAGGAAAATTATGACCAACCTAGATAGCATATTCAAAAGCAGAGACATTACTTTGCCAACAAAAGTCCGTCTAGTCAAGGCTATGGTTTTTCCAGTGGTCATGTGTGGATGTGAGAGTTGGACTGTGAAGAAAGCTAAGTGCCGAAGAACTGATGCTTTTGAACTGTGGTGTTGGAGAAGACTCTTGAGATTCCTTTGGACTGCAAGGAGATCCAACCAGTCCATTCTGAAGGAGATCAGTCCTGGGTCTTCTTTGGAAGGAATGATGCTAAAGCTGAAACTCCAGTAATTTGGCCACCTCATGCGAAGAGTTGACTCATTGGAAAAGACCCTGATGCTGGGAGGGATTGGGGGCAGGAGGAGAAGGGGACGACAGAGGATGAGATGGCTGGATGGCATCACTGACTTGATGGACATGAGTTTGAGTGAACTCTGGGAGTTGGTGATGGACAGGGAGGCCTGGCATGCTGCGATTCATGGGGTCTCAAAGAGTCAGACACGACTGAGCAACTGAACTGAACTGAACTACAATGTGCCGGGCCCTGATATACAATGAATAGCACAGGTTACACACAAGAAGGGTGTGTTGGTGTGTGTGTGTGTGTGTGTGTGTGAGCACACACATGTGCATGAAGTCTGAGCAATTGGTGATGAATGCCTGCAGAGTCCTGAGGACAAATCAGAGGATGCTCTCTTGACTTCAGCTTTCTGAACTGAAGCTTTCATAATCCAGACGAGAGAAGAGAAGGGATCTGTTTCAATGTCCGACTGAGTGATTGAAGGATGGTGTGAGAGGACTCTTCAAACAGTTTCTGAAAGCAGGTGATTTTTTGCAAATGAGGGCTTGTCGGCATATGGTATTTGGATGATATAATTTCTTTAATTGAAAGTGTTATCTTAACCAGAGAGTTTTGCAAAACCCCAAAACAAAGACATCTGTTGCTGTTTTTGTTCTTTTCCCCAGCAAACAATCTGGTGGTGAAAAATAGGAATGACTAAATGGAATGCCAGGGAAACTTGTGGACATGAAAAACAAACCCCTACATCTTTAAAAGGGGGGCAATTAATCAAGGCACAAGGCAAGCAGCTTGTCACAAGAGCCTTCATGTGACATCTTGGGTCCTGAAGCTCAACTTCTTTATATAACAATAATTATTAAGAAAGAACCAAGGGGGTGGGTTTGTGGCAGATTTAATGCATTTCTCTGTTGTTTGGGGACCTTAACTGTCAGCTCTGTGCTGCTGGTGCCTTGGCCTTGTCTCCAGGTGGAGACCCTTTGATCCACTGGTCTCCTGGACATCTCTTCTTGATGCACCTCAAACTCAGGTGATCAAAACTGACCTCATCAATCCACCAGAACAGCTTCTCATGAATTCTCCATTTTGGGGAGTGCCCTACCACTTATTCAGTCCCCCAGGACCTCCCCCCTCCTGGAGACCAGCACAAGCCAAAATCAAGGCACATGGCTTCCCTTGGAAAGACCCTCCACTCTGCTCCCTTTTCCTCACCCCCACTACCACAGCATCCTTCCCTCAGATCGTTGCCATGGCCCTGCCTCGCTCCAGACCCGTATCTCACCCTGACCCCTGAATCAGTCAGGCTCATGGCAGGAGGCAGAACTCGTCTCACATGGTTCAACTGACGAGCCATTAACGAAGGGGCAGAGAGGTGGGGGCAGGGTTAGCGTTACGAACAAGGAATATCGAGGCACCCAGAGACTAGGAAGTGCTGGAAGCTGTTACCACCTCTAGGACGGGAGAGACAAGGGAATAAATAAAGATGATGAAGCAAAGAGAGAACTAGAACCATGGAGGAAGGACTACTTGGTGGGAAATATCGGAAAGGCTCCGCGGCAGCAGGGAGGGAACGGGGAAGAAATCACGCGATGACTGCGTCCTCTGCCCTGCCTGCTGGAGCTTCCTTCCCACTGTTTGAACACAGAAGCCCAGTTCCAGGGGGTGCAGAAGGTGCAGTCAGCAGAGGTCCATCTCCTGGGGCACAGAGCTGCAGAGAAGGGCTGAGGCTGGGCCTGGGAATATGGATGAGAAGGACTGTGAATGCATAGCCTCTCCCCTCTTATCTGTTCGACACTCTGATATCCATGTGCTCATTCTAAGACCCTGGTGATGCCTCTTCTTGAACTGAACCACTTTTTCTTCTAGAGTCGTTTGCTTCCAATTCAGTCCACACACACAGCATTCAGCATCACACTAGTGACTGGGAGTCGCCTCTCTAATTCATGTAACCTGTCACTCTTGGTCTCTTCTCTGAGACCACTAATCTCATGCTCTGCTGTGAAACCATCCTGTCCTTCAAACCCTGTCTTTAGCCCCTCTCCCACTTCCCCACCCCCACCAGGAGCTGAACCACTTTCAAAACTCTCCAAAGCTCCTTAAATTGACACTGAATATTCCTCTGACCCTTTCTGACCTCCCTAGTCCTGTTTCTTACCACTCCTGGTCCTTACTCAATACAGTAGCTCTACTGTATTGCTCCTAAATACACCATGTTGGCCCACATCTCCATGCCTTAGTAAATGTTCCCTTCTTTCCCTGGAATACCCTCTTCTTCCTGCCCAAACATTCTCAATACCTGCCTGGGAAACTGCAAGTCTTCCAAACCTAGTTTAGATGTCACCTCCTCCAGGAAGACTTCTCTAACTGTCCCACTCGCCTTCCTGAATTAATCACACCTGCCTCAGAGCAACCTTCATTATGTCTATTTTTGCACTGTTGATACACTTGTGGATTGTTTTTAAACCTATCTGTAACTCCCAGCCAGACTGGCAGCTCCTTGAAGGCAAAGACTGTATATCATGTATCTTTGCATCCCAGCTGATTGCCGTAGTGCTTGGAACTTTAAATCTGTTCAGTAGACATTTAAGGAAGAAAATAAAGCAAGAGAAGGAAGGAGGGAAGAGGGAGGAGGAAGGAAATCATTTTAGCAGCTCAAAGCCTTTTCAAGTACCTTGCCTCATCTGATCTTCACAAACAGTTTAAATGCTGGGGTAGGAATGTCTGGGTTTCCCTAGTGGCTCAGTGGTAAAGAGTCTGCCTGCAATGCAGGAGATGTGGGTTCACTCCCTGGGTGGGGAAGATCCCCTGGAGAAGGAAATGGCAACCCACTCCAGTATTCTTGCCTGGGAAATACCATGGACAGAGGAACCTGGTGGGCTACAGTCCATGGGGTTGCAAAAGAGTCAGACACAACTTAGGGACTAAACGACAGGAATGGTTACCTAGGATAGGCACTAAGTCTCAGAAGAGATGGGAGGAGGCAGCAGTGAGAAGAGCTGAGAATTGGGAATCAGCAAATTGGATTTGAGCTCCAGGCCTCTAGCTTATGGGATATGAGTTCTTTTCTGAACTAAAAGCTTCTCTCTGAGTCTTCGCTTCATCTTTGCAAATTGGGCATAATAATGATTTTTACCTCCCAGAGCTGTGGGCGAGCCAATGTGTGAAGATGTTTCATGCACTACACAGGGACAGACAAATAAAAGGGATATTAGGACCACTTTTCAGCATGCACTGCCATTTTTAGTAGTTCTGATTGACTGATTGACATCTTCCCAGCTGTCCTACCTTTTATGCCCAAACGAACAGAAGGCTGAGAAGACTCTTCCCACAGTGGGAAAGTTTCTCCTTGGATTTTCAGAGTTGTAATGGAAGCCCCAGAACACACCTGGAGACCACCTAGATCAGTCAATGGTCTGAAAATACTAAGGTCACCCACTACCAGCTTCTGTGACAAGGGGACACAGGTTTCACACACAAGTGGCCACTCACTGTAGTACAGCGGCCCCTTCAATCTTTGGAAGACTCTGGTTGTCAGAAACTTCTTCCTTTGAGCAAAATTTGTCTCTCTATAGTTTTTTCATACTGTCTGTGGTTCTAGGCTTTGGGGCCAGCCAGGAGAGGTCTATCTATGCTCATTCCAAGGGACTGTCTCTTCTGAAATGAAGGCAACTCTGTTGTCCTCTAAATTGTTTCTAAGCCAAGTATTTCTAATCCTTCAGATGTTCTTCATCATAGAGCCTTTGAAACCTTTATTACTCTGAGGGTCTTATCAGAATTTTTCTGTCTGCTAGTAATTCTTCATTCAGACCTGTACCAAATCACTTGATTACTTCTCTTTAGGATATCGACACCACAGCAAGCCACTGTATGTCTAAAACAATAACTCCATGTATGGGGGAGGGGCTCCTATGTCCAGATGGAATGACTGAGGTTCTGTGAAGTGCCTGCTTGCCCAACTTCATGTAGATGGTAAATAGTAACGTAGGGCTTATATCCAAAGCCATCTGGCTTCCAGAGCCCTATGTTTTCTATTGCCAGTTATACCTTCTTTTGCTCCAGTCAAGAGATGTAAAAAAGAACAGAAGTGTTCACTGGTTGATCTCCCCCACTGAAGAGCAGTCTCCTTCATGAGAAGATGTGATGGGGCTGGTTCCTAATCACCAACAGAGGCTTCCATATAAGAAGCACTTGAAAAGTGATGATCTCATCATCATCATTATTAAATGCTTTCCAAAGCTTGCCAACTGATAAATTTTCCAAGTGATTCTGAGATCTCCATGTAATATATAATGAAGAATTTTGGAATCATGTTACTCAAACATGTTACTCGAAGTGTGATCTGTGTACTGTTGTTATCAGTTGGGTGTCAATCTGCAAACTCTTATGGGTCCCTGATGAGATCAGTACAGAAATTGAGAGCAAATTGAGAAATATTACAGAAATTTGTCATCCCTATGGCATAAAATTATGTGATTTTGTATTTCACAAAAGATTGAGACTGAAAACCTGGTCCATCACCATAGACATTCTGAGAAGCAGGGATGCAAACCATTTGCCCAATGATTGGTTCTATTGGGTTGGCCGAAGAGTTTGTTTGGGTTTTTCCATAAGATGTTATAGAAAGACCCAAACAAACTTTATGGCCAGCACAGTAGTTCCTTTGTAGAAGGACTTGAACTTCATGTGGATAGTAGAATCAGTTTAGCTCAGCTTGACAAAACGCCAGCCACACTCACCTACTGTGTGTAGTGTGGTGTACCAGGGGCTGTGGGGAATGCAGGGATGAGCAAGGTGTTGGGTCTTCCACACGTAGCACTCAGCTCAACTGTGGGCACAGAATAGATGCTCAGGAAATGCTGTTGAATTCAAGCTTTACTTGAATGTCATTTGCAATCCTGCAGGCTACCAGAAGTGGGGCTATCTTCAGGACTCCTTAAACCTGGTGGAGAATCCCTGAACACGTGGCCAATAGTGGTGTGTTGTAAGCAACACAAAGTAGGCTTCCCTTTTGTGGATTGCCAAGTGTTTTGCAGAAAAGGAGAGACCGAGACCCCCAGTATTTAACCATGTACTTGCTTGGGCTGTTTTGTTCTCTTCCTGGTAGTCATATCTTGCCAATGGGGCTGCTTACTTTTGGAAAGTAGAGGCCACATCTTAAGACCACATTGTCTCAAATTCAAAGACATACTTTTCCTTTCCAATTTCATTTTTTCTGAAATCTGTATGGATCTTACAGTTGATATGTACATATTACATAATCTCTCTTTCCTTCTCTTCAACCTGAAAGTTATTATATTAGCAATGTTTCTTTAAATCAATGTTATCTTAGAATTAAGAAATACTGTAATTCTATATGTGAGAGAATACAGGTATTAGCTAACCTTGTTGTGGTAATCATTTTGCAATATATGTGTATCAAATCATTACACTGTATACTTTAAACTTACACATGGTATATGTCAATATCTTAATAAATCTGGAAAAGAAAAAAAAAAGAAATACTGAATTTCATGGTACTCAAATCACTCTCAGCACCTTGCTGGACATATGTAGAATGCTCCATAAATATCCCCTGGTTGGTTTATTGCCTTCTGTTTTTAGAAACATAATTTGGAGTCATCTTAAAGCAGTATCTTTGCTGTTTTTGTTTAGTGGCTAAGTTGTATCTGATTCTTTGAGACCCTGTGGACTGTAGCCCACCAGGCTCTTCTGTCCATGGGATTCTCCAGGCAGGAATATTGGAGTAGGTTGCCATTTCCTTCTCCAGGGGATCTTTCTGACCCATGGATCAAATGAAAGTCTCCATCATTGCGGGCAGATTCTTTACCACTGAGCCACCTGGGAATCCCTACAGTTGAAATATATATTTGTTTACTAATTTAGCCCAAGGAGCAATCCTTTCTCACTAGTAGCTTTATTCCTGCTCTATGGATGAGGAAACTGAGGGTCAGAGGGAGAAGCTATGGTTTGAGCAGGGCCAACAACAGGTTGGAGAAGGCAATGGCAACCCACTCCGATATTCTTGCCTGGAAAATCCTATGGACGGAGGAGCCTGGTAGGCTGCAGTCCATGGGGTCGCTAGGAGTCGGATACGACTGAGCGACTTCACTTTCACTTTTCACTTTCATGCACTGGAGAAGGAAATGGCAACCCACTCCAGTGGGTTCTTGCCTGGAGAATCCCAGGGACGGGGGAGCCTGGTGGGCTGCCATCTATGGGGTCGCACAGAGTCGAACACGACTGAAGTGACTTAGCAGCAGTAGCAGCAGCAACAACAGGTCATTTGCTGAACTGAGAGTCCGTGCCCTTTCCACTGTTCCAAGCTGGTCATCTGTGTGCCTTGCAAAGCCTGATTCAAAAATTAATCTTTCAGAAAGAGGTCTTTTATTCCTTTCCCCAGGTGCTGGTGACCTTTATCTTCTCTATACCTCTCTAACACTCTTCCTGTGTCCAGCTAATAGCCTTAGTGCTTTATGCCTTACATTACAATATTTTATGCACGTCCTGGTTCCCGCCATTAGATACCAGTTCCTTGGGAGGCAACTAAGAGACCAGCCTCTGCTAGGAGATGTTAGCACCTTTCCACAGATTTTATATTTCCTCTGCAAAACATAATTTAAGGCATAACTCTGTCTAGGTGGCTTGTCTGTGATGGTAAGATGGGATTCTGGTTCCAACTGAGATTCTATCAGTCTACGTGTCCTGGAGTGATTTAGTTTTATTTATTTATTTTTTTTAAGCTTTAAAATAACACAACTTACTCTCTGACAGTTGTGAAGGTCAAAAATCCAAAATAATTCTTAAGGGGTTAAAATCAAGGTGAAAGGAGAGCTACTTACTTCTGGAGGCCCTAGGGAGAGATCCACTCCTTGCTGGAAGATTCTAGAAGCAGCCAGCATTTCTTGGCTCCTGACTGCATCATGGAGTGATTTAGTTTTAAATTCAGCCTGCCTCAATATGACTGTTTGTTTCCTAGAAGTAATGGGGGCTTCCTATAAGGAATGAGGATTGGGGGCTGTAAGTATAAGATATACAAATTTCCTCCCAGTATAACAAAATGATATCACTAACAGTAATAAAAGAAAATGTTTCTGTAGCATTTTATAAATTAAAAACCACTTCCCATCTGTTACATTGTTTCATTCTCATAATGACCTTATAGGGTAAGTAGCCCTATACCCATAAAGGGAAACTGAAGCCAAGAGTTCTCCAAGGCCCCCACAGACAGCTGGTGAGTGGCAGAGCCAAAGCTAGAAAGCAGTCCTCAATCTCCAGACTCACACTGCTTTTAACAATACAATGAAGGCTTCTGTGGCAATGGTTATTCTTGTAACAGTACGCTGTTATCGTTTAGTCACTCAGTTGTGTCTGACTCTTTGATACCCCATGCGCTGTAGCCTGCCAGGCTCCTCTGTCCATGGGCTTTCCCAGGCAAGAATACTGGAATTCTTGGTTGCCGTTTCCTCCTTCAGGGGATCTTTCTGACCCAGGAATCAAACCCATGTCTCCTGCATTGGCAGGTGGATTCTTTACCACTGAGCTAGTTGGGAAGCCCAATTATATTAATACACGGGTTTATATACATTACTATATATACTATGTACTCTAGTTTTGCTTTAAAATTAATTAATTCTAGTTTTTATAGTTTCTTTTCTATTTCCCATCACTCTTTCTCTAATGTGGAGGATTCATTGAGAACAACACTTTGGTAAAAATGTTTACAAGTTTCATCTTCTTATTTAAAAATAGTAAATAACCTACATAGAGTTTTAGCATTCTAAAATATAATACTTTTGGTTATGTTTAAAAATTGCTATTTTTAGGAGCAGTGAGCTTGTTACTATATGTCTTCACTGTTCTGTTAATTTTATCAATAAGAAATTATTATTATTTTTTTACCTTTTGCCATCTGGAAATTGCTTTCCCTAATTTTTAATGTCTCTTGCTTTTTCTTTATGTTTATCTGACTTACACGGTTACATACTTATTATTTTAAACTTTTCATGACAGTTTATATACCAGTCTATTATATAAAAATATCACCGTTTTTTGTTTTAAAATCTAATCAGAGAGTTTTTATCTTTACAAGCTTTTTTTCTGTTTATTCATGTATGCTTTATAGCTCCTTTAGCATCCTGGTTAATAGGGGGTTTATAAGAGCTTCATGTCTTTTTCAATTCCAACTTTCATGAAATCTTATTTTGTTACCTCCAACCTCCTCATCTACTCTTCCCTTTGTTTCCAAATCTCTGCATATTTCCCCAAGGAAACCAGCAGATTGAATATATCAACAAGTCAGTGATATATTTATATAAGGGTAGTACTTCTCAGACTTTTGTATATAAGAAACATTTAAAAAATAGTATATTTATGGATACCAAAGGACCTTATAAATATTATGTGCATTTGAATGAAAACAGAGAGGAATAATAAGTTTTCTGGATGATCTATTTGTTGTAAGAAATGATCACATTTTATCCATATGTTCAATGTACAAGAAACATTGAATAATATCAGAAATATATGGTGCTTTTATAAGAAATATATGTAACAAAGACCAACAATCATCCCAAAGGCAGTATACATGAGCTGATCCGAGCTGATTCAAGCCCTCTATGCATCATGCTGCCATGGAATGTTCCAGGTCTGTGCGTCCACCAGGCATTCTAATTAGGGTGTGCTATTTCTCCGTTTCTTCTGCCCAGACCAGATTATGCTTTAATATAGTATAATCATATACTGTATTAAAGAATACACACACACAATTTTCTTACATATATGCGAACAACAACAACAAATGTGTTACATTACATTTTAGAAAAAAAATCCCAAGATTTTTTTTTTTTACCCTTTATTGATTACTTTTTCAGGACAGCAATTATTACATGGATCTCAAGATTTCACAGAAAATAATTTGGGAAAACTTACCTTAGGAAAAACTAGGTTGTAATCATTCCGGAAAAGAGAAGACCATGGTGTGCTGATAAATGTGAAGACGACGTTATTCATCCATCTAGTAACTCGTTCTCATGACAGACACTTAGGAAGCACTTTCTCTCGGTCAGACGCTGTGCTCAGCTACTACAGCTAAGATGCTGAACAAGCCATACTCCTGGCCCTTATGAAGATCACTGTCTCAAGTGAGTGGTCATAGGGAGGTGTGATGGGTGCCCTAGTAACAGGATAAAGCAAGCACGGAGAGGGCGGCTCACCTGACTGCGGCGCAAGAAGGCAGTCTTATAGGAAGCCTGGATGGCTGAGGAGGCGTTTCCTGTTGGTTTTACATATTCATTTATGATGTGTTTGTTTGAGTGTGTCAGGTCTTAGTTGCAGCGTGTCAGCCCTTCATTGCTGGCAGCTGGCTTCTCTGTAGTTGGGGCACGTGTGCTTAGTTGCATGTGGCATATGGGATCTCAGTTCCCTAACCAGGGATCGAACACATGTCTCCTGTGTTGAAAGGCAGATTCTTAACCACTGGACGACCAGGGAAGTCTCAGAAAAGAGTTTCATGGGAGGGACACCAGGGCCACCACTCAAGCCCAGAGAGGAAGGTCCTCTAGCTGTGCGTAGTCTGCGGGGACACACCTAGCTGTCCATGGACCAGAGAGCGCATGATCTCAGTGGTAGTGTGAGCAAAAGCCCCTCTCTGCTGAGCATCAGTGTCGGGTCCCAAACTTATATTCTTGGAGGAGTTTCAAGAATTTGGGATGTGGTGGGTCCCAGGGGCCTCAGGAGATGATGATGGACAGTATTGGTGATTTCTATTCATTAAACATCAAATATAGTTGAAAGGGGCTGTCCAGTGGCTAGAGGGTGCTATTCAATGGCGGTATATTGTCTCAGATGCTAGTTGGGGGTTGACCCAAATGAGGTGAGAAATCACAGCTGCCTAAGATCCTTTATACCAAGGCTAGATGTCTTTTCTAAGCCTTATAGATTGAATACTAGTAGATCTTTAGCTCATAGAAATGGCCTAATGATTATGTCCACATGATTCTAAGTCCTCTAAAAAGAAATTCACGATGTGACCTTAGACAGTTCATCTCTCTGGATGTTAGTTTCACTGTCTATAATTTGAGAATCACAAACAGGATCAGGGATGACAAATACGTGCCTGGTGTGTTATTATTCTGCATTCACACATCCAGGACCTATATCCTTAATCGATGGCTACACACCCTCTGGCTGAATCCAAACATGGACACAGACTCCGTTTCAACACTGCTCCACACTGTCACTGTCAGATAAACCCTCATGTTTCCCCTGGAATCTGATGTTACTTTTGGTTCTAACATTTTGCTTTTAAGGAATGTAGGTAACTGTTCAGTGCATGTTCAGTCTGTATGTGAACAAAGAAAAGTTAAACCACCATGGCATGTTGAAGTCCTGGGGGTAAGAATGATTTCAGTTTCTGTACATTCAACAGGAATAAGAAGCAGCATGTATTCGTCTATTTGTTTACTTGAAACTGTACTGTACAACTGTGAGACATTTTTGACACCCTTGGCCCCCCAAGTGTGCCTGGTGTTTGCTGACAGTATTGCATTTCTGAGATCTAAATTTTTCAGAGTTGAGGGGCTGCTTGCCATTTAAAGAAAGGTTGTGGTGATTCCATCCAATAGACAACTCTTGTGTATTACAGGTAAGTACCCTGTGATTTTTCTGTGGTGTTTTTCAGGTCTGTTCTTCTTAAATGGAACATACTGAGTATTAGCTGAATTAAGTGAGTTCTTCACTGAGCACAGGAAATTTGGGGGTTTTCACCTTTTAGTTTTATAAAATAATTTTTAAAAGGTTTAAAATCCAGAAATATTAACCTTTGGTAATGATATTGGAGGTGTGGTAAACTCGTATTTGTGTCTGAGTGTTCAAAACCTCCCTTCTGCATAGAGATTGAGTTGCTCCCTGTCCTGCAGACTAATCCAAGCTTAGAACATTCTCCCAGCCACAGCAACTCCGCTGAGCTGGGAGAAGTGAATTGGTCCAGTCCCATAGCAGGAAACGCCTAGCCTACCTGAGCCCTGTAATACATACTAAGTGTCCCCTAAAGAATTACTTCCAGGTTCTAGGAAGAATCCCAAAGGTGAAAGAAACTTGGAGAAAAAAAAAACTGGAATCTTTTTCTTTCACCTTTTGGCATCATCCTGCTCTTCTGATATCAACATCCTTCTCCCAGAGCCTGGCTTACTCCAACTCTCAAAGGGCAACATGGTCTTGTCCACAGGGAGCTTAAAATCTTCAGGGAAAGTCAGCCCTATTAGAGGAAACTGTGTAGTCATTTGTTCACTTAGCATGTGTCTCCTGTTGACCTCCTATGTTCCAGGTATAGAGGAAGGCAGAGATGATGGTGTCGCCTTCTCTGCTGTCAAGAAGATCAGCCTAGGAGAGGAAGTAAGCCAGTGAAGCAGGTGGTGCTGCAGTGGCAGAGGGTTACAGTACAACTGGAACACAGAGGGACGGATATGACCCATCCCTAGGAGGGGATGGCCTTGTGATTAGCCAAGACACCCGGGAGATGCTGACCATCTGAGTCTGACGGACTAGCAGGAGCTGGCTACTGTAGGGATAGAGAAACCAAAATGCAGATGTAGAGATCACAAATATTAGGGCTCGTCTCTAGTCTTTGGAGAAGGCAATGGCACCCCACTCCAGTACTCTTGCCTGGAAAATCCCATGGACAGAGGAGCCTGGTAGGCTGCAGTCCATGGGGTCGCTAAGAGTTGGACACAACTGAGTGACTTCACTTTCACTTTTCACTTTCATGCACTGGAGAAGGAAATGGCAACCCACTCCAGTGTTCTTGCCTGGAGAATCCCAGGGACAGAGGAGCCTGGTAGAAGGTCGTCTATGGGGTCGCACAGAGTCAGACACGACTGAAGCGACTTGGCTGCACAGTCTCTAGTCTTAAGAAACTTTCTGTCTTTTAGCAGCAGGACTAGACTTAATTGCTGAGTTCAGCTGGGTCAACAAACTTTTATGGAATTTTTGTTATGTACAGCAGTGAAAAACTGCTAAATGAGAACACTAAATGGTGTCTGACTAGGTGCCCATTCTAGGGATAACATTATATTCTAAATGGTGGGAAACAGACCATGTGTGGTTGGACATACTTTGCTCTGAAGATGCAGGTCATTCAGCTGTTCAGAAGATGTGGCCAAGGTCATATGATCTACTGGGATCATCCCATGATGGAATTCTAACCCAGCTAGGGTGACCAATTTTAGGACAGCATTCCTGCACTGAGTTCGCCTTTCCCACCTGTACATGTTTCTGTGGCTCCAGGAGTCACATTGTATGAAAGGTATTTATTCGAGTGTCTGCATCTGCAGGAGTGAGTTCTTTGCTTCATCTGGCACCTAGTGAGAGACAAGGGCAAGTGGACTGAATATAGAAAAGTCAGAAAGTGCAAAGGGTTTTAAGAACACATGCCGGCTTCCCTGGAGGCTCAGTGGTGAAGAAACCACCTGCCAACGCAAGAGACACAGGCACGATCCCTGATCTGGGAAGATCTCACATGCCGCAGAGCAATGCAGCCCATGAGCCACAACTATTAAGGCTGTGCCCTAGAGCCCAGAAGCAGCAGCTATTGAGCCCATGTGCCGCAACCACTGCCCGTGCACCCTGGAGCCTGTGCTTGGCAACAAGAGAAGCCAGCACAGTGAGAAGAATGCACACGGCAACTAGAGCGTAGACCCTGCTGTCTGCAGCTGAGAAAGACCTACGCAGCAGTGAAGACCCAGGAGAGCCAAAAATAAATAAATAAATAAACAAACCGTTTCCTCTCTTTACAACACAACTACAACAATAACACATGCTAACCCTGGTTTTTGTGGCCATCATAGTCAACAAATAGTCCAACATGCAGTACTTGGATGCAATCTCAAAAACGACAGAATGATCTCTGTTCATTTCCGAGGCAAACCATTCAATATCACAATAATCCAATGCCCTATGCCCCAACCAGTAACACTGAAGAAGCTGAAGTTGAACGGTTCTATGAAGACCTACAAGACCTTCTAGAACTAACATCCTGGAAAGATGTCCTTTTCATTATAGGAGACTGGAATGCAAAAGTAGGAAGTCAAGAGATACCGGGAGTTTAACAGGCAAATTTGGCCTTGGAGTACAAAACGAAGTAGGGCAAAGGCTAACAGAGTTTGCCAACAGATTGCACTAGTCATAGCAAACACCCTCTTCCAGCAACACAAGAGAAGACTCTACACATGGACATCACTAGATGGTCAATAGTGAAGTCGCTCAGTCGGGTCCGACTCTTTGCGACCCCATGGACTGTAGCCTACTAGGCTCCTCTGTCCATGGGATTCTCTAGGCAATAGTACTGGAGTGGATTGCCATTCCCTTCTCTAGGGGATCTTCCCGACCCAGGGATCGAACCCAGGTCTCCCGCATTGGAGTCAGACGCTTTACCGTCTGAGCCACAAGGGAAAGAGCCAATAGGTGGTCAATACCTAAATCAAATTGATTATATTCTTTGCTGCCAAAGATAGAGAAGCTCCATAGAGTCAGCAAAAATAAGACTAGGAGCTGACTGTGGCTCAGATCATGAACTCCTTATTGCCAAATTCAGACTTAAATTGAAGAAAGTAGGGAAGACTACCAGACCACTCAGGTATGACCTAAATAAAATCCCTTATGATTATACAGTGGAAGTGACAAGCCTTTGACTGTGTGGATCACAAGAAACTGTGGAAAATTCTGAAAGAGATGGGAATACCAGACCACCTGACCTGCATCCTGAGAAATCTGCATACAGGTCAAGAAGCAAGTTAGAACTGGACATGGAACTACAGACTGGTTCCAAATCAGGACAAATCAGTTCCAAATCAGTCAAGGCTGCATATTGTCACCCTGCTTATTTAACTTACATGCAGAGTAATATTATGCAAAATTCCAGGCTGAATGAAGCACAAGCTGGAATCAAGATTTCCAGGAGAAATATCAATAACCTCAGCTATGCAGATGACACCACCCTTATGGCAGAAACTGAAGAGGAACTAAAGAGCCTGTTGATGAAAGTGAAAGAGGAGAGTGAAAAAGTTGGCTTAAAACTCAACATTCAGAAAACCAAGACCATGGCATCTGGTCCAATCACTTCATGGCAAATAGATTGGGAAAGAATGGAAACAGTGTCAGACTTTATATTTTGGGGCTCCAAAATCACTGCAGATGGTGACAGCAGCCATGAAATTAAAAGATGTTTGCTCCTTGGAAGGAAAGCTATGACCAATCTAGACAGCATATTAAAAAACAGAGACATTACTTTGACAACAAAGGTCCCTAGTCAAAGCTATGGTTTTTCCAGTAATCATGTATGGATGTGAGAGTTGAACTATAATGAAAGCTGAGTGCCGAAGAATTGATGCTTTTGAACTGTGGTGTTGGAGAAAATTCTTGAGAGTTCCTTGGATTGCAAGGAGATCCAACCAGTTCATCCTAAAGGAAATCAGTCCTGAATATTCTTTGGAAGAACTGATGCTGGGAAAGATTGAAGGCAGGAGAAGAAGGGGTCGACAGAGGATGAGATGGTTGGATGGCATCACTGACTCAATGGATATGAGTTTGAGTAAGCTCTGGGAGTTGGTGATGGACAGGGAAGCCTGGTGTACTGCAGTCCATGAGGTTGCAAAGAGTCAGACACGACTGAGTGATTGAACTGAACCCTGATTTTTATACAAAGTTTAGCCTTCCTCCTTGATCCAAACAACAGTGATCATAAAAGCCAACAGCAATAACAACATCTAAGGCAACAAAGAGCAACTAAAGTAATTCATTCCTAATGTTGAATTAGGTGAGCCTTTTGAAGCAGCTAAGCATCTCCTTGGAGAACTGTATCATGTTGGTCCCTGAATTCCTGCATCAAGCACCTGGCGTCTGGAGAGGACCAAACTGTGCTGGATGTTGACCAAACCATGAGTGTGGAAGTTAGGGGCACAATGACACAAGCTCTGGAAGTGCTTGACAGATTTGAGAGACATTTATTGAGCATTTACTATGAGCTACATATTAGAGAGTTAAAAACAGCATCTGTTTTGGTTGGCAAAAAACTCATTTTTTCAAGGGTGCTAGAATTTATTGATGGTCTATGGTACGTGGATGCATTTCTATATCTGTTTGCTTTTGTAAGGATCCTAGCAACATATTTTTGAAATGCTTATTTATTTATTTGACTGCGGCACATGGGATCTGGGCTGAGTCCCGTGGGACGTTTTGTTGCAGTGCGTGGACTCCCCAGTTGTGGTGCGTGGGCTCAGTAGCTGTAGCACACAGGCTTAGCTGGACCACAGCACGTGGGATCTTAGTTCCAGGACTAGGGATTGAACCTTCGTCCTCTTCATTCCAAGATAAGTTCTTAACTGCTGGACCACCAGAGAAGTCCCAGGATCCTAACAACTTACGTAAGAGAAGATGGTGATGAAAGGTGAACTCCCAGGGTGTATGTAGGGGCAAAGACTCTTCCTTTTGACCTTTACTTTTCCCCCACCATGCCGAGGAAGCTTCTGGTTGCAACAGTAGCAGTTGGGAGTGACTGCAGACGGAGCCTGAGAGAGGTGAAGAGCACCAGATCCTTGGGCTTTCAGAGGTGCTATCTCCCTTCAAGCTCACAGAATTCCCACTTCAGAGATGGAGACACTGAACCTCCCTGAGACTGGGAGACTGGCCCGGAGTCACTTTGCTTCAAAAACGATATAACGCTGATCATAGGTTGATCTTTGTTTAACCTTCCGTCTTCTATCCTGATGAAGATATAATGGCCCCTCTGCTCCTCTCTCTGGGGGAAACCAGGCCCTTCATTTTCACTGCCCTACCTGTTCAGAGTGCAGCGGTGACCACCACCCCGGGAGCTCAGCACCTCTGAGTTTCTGCTCAATAGCTGTATGGCTTTGACAAAGTCACTCAATATTCTGGCTCAGAGTCACTTCATTATAAAACAGGAATGGTGCTACCCAGATTCAGATCTTGATTCTGTCGCCTTCTGGCTTTACTTCTTGGACTTCAGTTTCCTTGTCTGTGAAACAGGGTGAAATCGTATCAGGTAGGTAACATGAGCTAAAGCACACGAAAGTGACCTGACAAACCCCCAGCGCCTAGTTGGCACTCGTTAACTGTGCATTTCTCCCGTTTTAGGCAACCTGGCTTTCAAAGAACTCACCAGAACTTACAGGAAACATTTGGGCTAAGGGTGTCTCTGTGTCCACCTCCCTCTCATTCTGTCCCTCCCCTAACGTCGCCACTCTTAATGTCTTTGTTTCTTATCTCCATTGTAGGTCTCAGCGTGGTTGACTGGGGAGGGGACAGAGCAAAGCTGTAAAGAGAAGTCTTGAGGTAGTGAGGCCCCTGGGAGGGAGAAGGGGCACGTCCCATTCTGTTTGTACAGGTGCATTGTAATGCTGCCTGTGGTGTGAACATTTTCCACTTCATTACTCCTGGCCTGGACCCAGGCCCCGTCTGCTCCCCTGGCCCCTGCCTTGGTTTAATTTCAGTGGTTCCTGGCCTTTGGAAGCCAGCAGCCACAGAAAGGAAAACAAATGAGGTCGCTATAAACATTTCTGCACATTGCCCAACTTGGGCAGATGGGTACATTCATAGAGCAGGAGAGGGGGCCGGCTTGGCTGTACCCCCATCAAAGCACCTCAATCCCCAAGAGCTTCTGTGTGCTGAGCTCAGTCTTTCTAACTGGAGTTGGCTTAGGTTTAAGGTATAAACATGGGCCATAACAGATACCCAAACGCCCAGGACACTGTTGATGGAGTCTCTAAGAGACAATTGAACAGAATGAATAATAAGTAATATTTATTGAGCACTTACTATGTGCTAGATGCTGTCCTAATCACTTTGGATGAATTTTAGAGTGAGGCTGTTGTTCAGTTGCCAAATTGTGTCTGACTCTTTGCAACCCCTTGGACTGCAGCATGCCAGGCTCCTCAGTCCTCCACTGTCTCCCATCCTGTTATTATTCTAATTTTTCGCAGATGAGGAAACTGAGGCACGTAATATGATTCATAGATAGCAGAGGTAGCTTTTGTCCTTGATAGTTTGACTTCAGAATCTGCACAGTTAAGTGCTGTCCTATGGTGCCTTCTAACAAATTCTATACGCTTCTGTTTTGATGATGAGAAACCTTGAGGTATGAATTATACAGTTACAGAATGATATCACTTGGACCCATTGATTCCCACGATTGGATTGGACCATAGGTGATAAAACCTGATGGTGCTAGGTTTCTCCTCATCCGTACTCTGCTTACATACTTCCACTGATGGGAAGCTCACTACTGTATGAGGCATCCCATTTCATTACATGACTATTTAACTCAATGGCAGTGCTGATGACTCTGTACAAAATGCAACTTTTTCCTAACCATGTTGATTATCTATAAAAGAACTAATTCATGCAACTGTGCCTAGCAGAGTGCCTAGAACGCTGTGGGCACTCAATAAATCTTTATTCCTTTCCCCCTTTTGCCTTTGTCATTTGCAAATTAAAAAGGAAGATACTGTTTATTTACTATACTATCAGGAAAGTATATTTGTAAAATAATATGAAGCTCATGCCTCATGTGAAAGGTTTAGTAGGGCAGGAAGATCCAGTTCTCACCTTCTCTCTTTTTATTTCTCCTTCCTTTCCCAAGTAGTTTGTGAATACACATATACTAGTCATTTGCTAGTCATGGGGCTGCAGAACAGAAAAATATCAATAACCTTAGATATGCAGATGACACCACCCTTATGGCTTAAAGTGAATAGGAACTAAAGAACCTCTTGATAAAAGTGGAAGAAGAGAGTGAAAAAGCTGGCTTAAAACTCAGCATTCAAAAAACTAAGATCATGATATCCAGTCCCATCACTTCATGGCAAATAAGTGGGGAAACAGTGGAAAGAGTAACATACTTTATTTTTTTGGGCTCCAAAATCACTGCAGATGGTGACTGCAGCCATGGAATTAAAAGATACTTGCTCCTTGGAAGAAAAGCTATGACCAACCTAGATAGCATATTAAAAAGCAGAGACGTTACTTTGCCAACAAAGGTCCATCTAGTCAAAGCAATGGTTTTTCCAGTAGTCATGTATGGATGTGAGAGTTGGACCATAAAAAAGGCCAAGTGCCAAAGAATTGATGCTTTTGAACTGTGATGTTGGAGAAGACTCTTGAGAGTCCCTTGGACTGCAAGGAGATCCAACTAGTCCATCCTAAAGGATATCAGTCCTGAATATTCATTGGAAGGACTGATGCTAAAGCTGAAATTCCAATACTTTGGCCACCTAATGCAAAGAGCCACTTTATTAGAAAAGACCTTGATGCTGGGAAAGATTGAGGGTGGGAGGAGAAGGGGACAACAGAGTAAGAGATGGTTGGATGGCATCACCGACTCAATGGACATGAGTGAGCAAGCTCCAGGAGATGGTGAAGGACAGGGAAGCCTGGTGTGCTGCAGTCCATGGGATCACAAAGAGTTCTACACCACTGAGTGACTGACTTCTATCTACCCTGGGAGCCAGCCATATAAATAACCTGAAATCAGAAGTGTGTAGAAATGCTAGGGAAAGTCAGCAGTAGGACTGGCCATCTCATGATGTTCATCAAGGCAGTGTCTCCAAGAGCGAGTGGCAATATTTTTTCATCTCCTGGTAAACTCACTCTATGTAGTTGAAAGAAATGTTTGCATTTTAAAGCAATTTAAAACTATCCCCAAACATTTAATTGTGTTAATCGGGGTGGGGGGGGCATGTTATTATAGTAGAAGACACACCAGGGGTTGAAACTGATCCTATCACGCTCATCTTCTCAAGGACATTGTCATCTGTCCGTCTCCGGCAGGCTGTAACAGTAACAATCTGTGAAGGCAACCATCTTTAAAAAGAAGCCTTCCATTGATCTCAATTCTCTGTTCCTCTTTTAAAAAAATTTTTTTTGAACTTTTTATTTTGTATTGGGGAATAGCCTATTAACAACGTTGTGATAGTTATAGTTTCAGGTGAACAGTGAAGGGAATCCAACCGGACATTCACATGTATCCATTCTCCCCCACACTCCTCTCATCCAGGCTGCCACATAACATTGAGCAGAGTTCCCTGTGCTATACAGCAGGTCTTTGTTGGTTACCCATTTTAAATAAAGCAGTGTGTACATGAGCTTCCCAAACTCCCTAACTGTCCCTTCCCACCAGCATCGTAAGTTCATTTTCTAAGTCTGTGAGTCAACATGGATGGACCTAGAGAGTGTAATATTGAGTGAAGTAAGTCAGGGAAGGAGAAGCATTGTATGGCATCCCTTATACGTGGAATAGTAAAGGACCTGTGTGCAGCACAGGAGACCTGGATTCTGGGAGATCCCTGGGTCGGGAAGATCCTCTGGAGAAGGGAATGGCTACCCACTCCAGTATTCTTGTCTGCAGAATCCCCGCGGACAGAGGCAGGCTACAGTCTATGGGGCTGCAATGAGTTGGACACGACTGAAGGACTAAGACTGCTAACACCCTAGAAAGAAATGATGCAAATGAATATACTTACAAAACAGAAAGAGACTCTGTTCCTCTTTCCAGACACACTCCCCAAAGAGGTGAATCTACTCTCAGTCTCCACGTGCTCTCCTAAATTCTCTCTTGAACCCACTCAGTCAGGCTTTTGCCCTCACCACATCACTGAAACAAACATTGTCGGTGCCACGATCTGCCATTTCCAGAGGGGGGAAATTGTGCCAAATTAGAAGGTCCTCACCCTAACCCATCACCAGTTTGACCTTGCGGGTCACTCTTTTCTTGAAACACTTTCTTCACTAAGGCTGGAATCTTTGGATTTTCCTCCTTAAGGGAACTCTTGTGCACAGCTTTCCCCCTGGTCCCTTCCTCTCCATTAACTCTAGCCTTTGGATTCCTCCATGGGTTGGTCCTCTCCTCTAGCTCCTCTCATTCCCTTGAGGATTTCAATCCTGAAAGTGAAAGAAAGAAGGAAAAGTGAAGTTGCTCAGTCATGTCCAACTCTTTGCGACCCCATCCATGGACTGCAGCCTACCAAGCTCCTCCATCCATGGGATTTTTCAGGCAAGAGTACTGGATTTGGTTGCCATTTCCTTCTCCAGGGGATCTTCCCGACCCAGGGCTCGAACCTGGGTCTCCCGCATTGTAGGCAGACGCTTTTACCGTCTGAGCCAGACTATTTTCAGTCCAAACTGATGGCTTTGAATAACGTGTTCTGAACTGTTGGTCACTCAATCGTGTCCAACTCTTTGTGACCCCATGGACTGTAGCCTGCCAGGCTCCTCTGTCCATGGAATTCTCCAGGCAAAAATACTGGAATGGGTAGCCATTCTCTTTTCCAGGGGGTCTTCCTGACCCAGAGATCAAACCCAGATCTCCTGCATTGAAGTTGGATTTTTTACTATCTGAGGGCTTCCCTGCTGGCTCAGCTGGTAAAAAATCCACCTGCAATGCTGGAGACCTGAGTTCGATCCCTGGGTTGGGAAGATCCCCTGGAGAAGGGAATGGCTACCCACTCCAGTATTCTAGCCAGGAGAATTCCATAGACTGTATGGTCTATGGGGTTGCAAATGATTAGACACAACTGTCACTTCACTTTGCTTCCACCAGGGAATTTGAAGAATCATGAGTACATATCTCCAGCTTGCCTTTCTCTCTACCGTCTCTGTTTTTACCATTGGTTCTCTAATATGCATCTCAAAGTACCATACTTAAAACAAAACTTTTTATCATCACTCCCAACCTGTTCCTCCTCTAGAATTTCCCATCTCTGGAAATGGCAACTTTACTCTCCCTGTGACTCAGACCGAGAGCTGCGGTGTCATCATTGCCTCCTTCTGCTCACACTCCACATTCAGCCATCAGCAAATCCTGTTGCTTCTTTCTGAGAAACAGATCCAGACTCTGCCACCGCTTACCACCCCACTGGCACCACTCTCTCTGAGCCACTGTCCTTTCCCGCCTCCACTGTGGCAAGAGCTTCCTAACTGATCTCCCTGTCCATCCGTGCTGCTCCCAGACGATTGCTCACTTTGGAGCCAGAGGGATCTTTTCGAAAGTCACGTCATAGCACGACACTCCTTTGCCCAATGCCCTCCAATGGCTCCAGTCTCTCTCTGGGTAGAATCCACAGTTCATTCCATCCCCCAAGAGACTGTTACGAGCTAGACCCCTCACATCTTCTCTGGCTTCAGCTCCTGTCAGTCTCCTCCTCCTTCTGTTTGCTCTAGCCTGCACTGGTCATCTGCCTACTCCACAAATGTGCCAACAGTGTCCCCAGCTCGAGACCTCACGGGTTTCCCTGGTAGCTCAGCTGGCAAAAAAATCTACCTGTGATGCAGGAGACGCTGGTCTGATTCCTGGATTGGGAAGATGTACTTACTAGGAAAGGGAAAGTCTACTCACTCCAGTATGCTGGCTTGAAGAATTCCATGGACGGTATAGTCCATGGGGTTGCAAAGAGTCAGGCATGATTGAGAGACTTTCACTTTCTTTTCAAGACTTCAAGCTTCTTCTCCCTTCTAGCTGGATATTCTACTATAGTTCCCACATGGCTGGCTCCTCGCTTCTCTCAGGTATCCTTAGATAGGACTTCCCAGATGACTCTATTAAAAAACGATACTCAGCATTAATATTTTCTTCCTTCTGCCTATTTCTTCTCCATAGTGCTTTTTCTTCTCTGATAGAATATGTTTTGATGTGATTGTTAACAGAATGCTTTTTCCTCTGGAACTTACGCTTCTTAAGAGAAGTTTGTTTTGTTCACTGCTTTTCTCCCAGTATCTTAGAACAATGTTGGCCCATAGCTGCTCAAGAAATATTTTTGGAAAGAAGAGGTTGGGAACTGGGTGTTTGAATCCCAGCTCTGCCTCTAATTCCCTCTATGACCCAGACAAACCACTTGCTTTGTGCCTCAACACCTTCAATTTAGAGTGGAAACAATCTCTTGGCCTTCCAGGTTCAGCAGAGAGTTAAGAAAATCCAATGAGATCATGAAATCCTTGGATTGTGAAAGCATGCTGTAATGAAGACTGCTGCTGCTGCTGCTGCTGCTGCTAAGTCGCTTCAGTCGTGTCCGACTCTGTGCGACCCCATAGACGGCAGCCCACGATGTATAAAATCAGCAAAAGACCAGTTACTCCCCATTTTGTCCAAATTGGTAAATGTGTCTCGGACATGAGAAGAACATTATGAAAATGCATGGGATCTTCTTCATCTTTGAGGGCTTTGTTTGGAGTACCCCAGGATGAAGAAGGGAGGGAAAGGAACTTTTATAGGATGATTGGTCTCCACTGGGAGCCAGGCAGGGGGCATGGGGTGTGAGCCAGCTTACTATTAATATTTAATACAGCTCTGCCTGCTAGGTTTACATGAGCTCCTGGAGGGCAGTGTATGTGTCTGTGTTTTAAATTGAAGTGCAGGTGATTTATAATGCTTCAGGCATATAACAAAGTGATTCAGTCATGCATGTAGATATATCTATTTTGAAGATTCTTTTCCATTATGGGTTATTACAAGATATTGAATATAGTTCCCTGTGCCATACCGTAGGTTCTTATTATTTATCTATGTTATATATAGTATGGATGGTCCCTTATATATGAACCTTCAAGTTTCGAGCTTTCCAAGATGCAAACATGTGTGTTCCCATGTCCAGTCTGCGTGTAAGTTAGCTCTGTTTGAGGGGGCACCGTTAGTTTTGGGGGCATAGGACCAGAGCATAAAACAGTACAGGAAGGTTGCAGCAGCCATTTGGAATGCAATTCAGTGCTACCATGTCATCTATGACAAGATGACAAGATAGGAAGGCAGATAGAGTTGAAGCCAGCAAGGAGCCGGAACCTGTGCCAGCATGGCAGGCGTGAGTGAAATTGCAGTCTGCCCCCCATCTCCTATTGCTGGTGATCCTTCAGCTCTACCGTCTCCCACCTCCTCTCTCTCCTCCAGTCAGTGACTCTTCTTGCGTGTTCCCTCAGCCAGCCTCTGTATGTACTGGACTGTATCACTGCACTTTTCAAGACTGTGAGATTAAAGATGTGTTATTGTGTGTGTGTGTGTTTGCTTTTTATGTATTCATTTGTCTGGAAAATATTGTAAACCTATTATGTGTGCTAAGTCACTTCAGTTGTGTCTGACTCTTTGCAACCCTATGGACTGTAGCCCACCAGGCTCCTCTGTCCGTGGGATTCTCTTAGGCAAGAATACTGGAGTGGGTTGTCATGCCCTCCTCCAGGGGATCTTCCCGACCCAGGGATCAAACCCACCGTCCCTTATGTCTCCTGCATTGGCAGGCAGGTTCTTTACCACTAGCACCTCGTGGGAAGCAGATTCACTGTGGAGGGTGGTGGTTTAGTCGCTAAGTAGTGTCCAGCTCTTGTGACCCTGTGTACTGTAGCCCGCCAAGCTCCTCTGTCCATGGAATTTTCCAGGCAAGACTACTGGAGTGGGTTGCCATTTCCTTCTCCAGGGGATCTTCCCGACCCAGGGATCGAACCTGCGTCTCCTCCATTGCAGTCAGATTCTTTGCCAACTGAGTTATCAGGGAAGCCCATTACAGTACAGTACTATATAGCTGACTGTGTTAGTTGGACACCTAGGCTAACTTTGTTGGACTTAAGAACAAATTGGGACAAAACTCACTTGCATTAGGAGACTTACTGTACTGTATACCCTTTAATCCCCAATTCCCAATTCATCCCTTCCCCTCAGTAGGCACGTGTTTTTTGTTTGTTGTTTTCAGTCCTCCATGCTTTGTTATTTCTTTCTTTGTTTCATTACTGCACATAGTTACAATTTTTTTTCTGTGATAGAAACATAAGTCCCTACTCTCTTAGCCTCTTTCAAATATATAGTAAATACAGTATTGTTAACTATAATCACGGTGTAGAGCGTTACATACCCAAAACTTACTTATCTTAAAACTGGAAGTTTGTATCTCTTGACCACTTTCACCCATGTTGCCCACACCCCACCTGCTATTTCTGGCAATCTCTGGTCTGCCCTCTGTGTCTCCAAGTTAGCTTGTTTGTTTTGGATTTCGTATATAAGTGGTATGATACAGTATTTGTCTTTGCTTCCCTGGGCTTCCCTGGTAGCTCAGTTGGTAAAGAATCTGCCTGCAATGAAGGAGACCCTGGGCTGGGAAGATCTGCTGGAGAAGGGATAGGCTACTCACTCCAATATTCTTGGGCTTCCCTCATGGCTCAGCTGGTAAAGAATCCTCCTGCAATGTGGGAGACCTGGGTTAGATCCCTGGGTTGGGAAGATCCCCTGGAGAAGGGAAAGGCTACCCACTCCAGTATTCTGGCCTGGAGAATATAGTCCATGGGGTTGCAAAGAGTCAGACACAACTGAGCAACTTTTGCTTCACTTCACTTCAATGCCATCAAGGTCCATCCATGATGTTGCAAATGCAGGATTTCCTCCTTCTTTAAATGGCTAAATAATCTTTCATATTAGTATCTGAAATAATGTATCGTATAAAGTACATACCACATTTTCTTTATCCATTCATCATTGACTCATGCAGTGATAGACACTTAGGTCGTTGCCATGTCTTGAATAGCCATGTGGTTTTAACTTTGCAATTCCAGCATCTATTTCAGAGTAGGAAATCAATAAGAATTTACTGGATTAAGAATCGGGTTTAATTTAAATGAATTTTTTGTTGTTATTAAGGAGAGGACTCACTGACTGGCACTGACTTGTCCAAGGTCACCCGGGTAAGTGGCATTGTTGTCCTGTGCCAGAACCAGAGTCAGTACAGCATGCTGCTAAGCTCTGCAGCAACATCAGGCTGCTTGATTTGGTATAATTCTCTTAAAAACTGTCCTGGGCAGCTGGTACAGCTTTTGCACACATAACTTTCATGAGAGCCAGCAATAGTCTAGGTGCGGCCAGCACAATAGCTTCTGTTTAATGCCTTTTGAAAGGAGCCCAGAAAACTCTCCAGTTAGACAACAAGGGAAAGGTGCAGGAGAAAGCCTTCTTCCAATCAGGCCTGTCTTTGCAGCACCTCCCAAGTTTCGATGTGCAGTTTCAAGGTTTCACTATGGCCAACGCCGTTGCCCGGGAGACACAACAACAAATACTGGGAGGCTGGTAACACCTCCCCTCCTCCACCCCCTACCAAGCCTAGTAAAGGATGTTTGGGACAAGGCCCCTGCCCATCAGGCTGCTGTTTGCAGCTGAATGCAGCCTTTGTGACCGGCCTCCTGGCCTGCCACCAGGCTCCAAAGAGATGATTCGGCCCAGATCTTTCTAAATAGTGTTTGTGTTTTAGTTGTCCACAAGGAATGGAGGGACAGCTCTACATAATTTTAAGGAAATCATCCAGCCTGTCTGGTTGACAAGACAAAAATGATGCTAAGTCTCACTTTGCAAATGCCTTTAGGACAGCCTGGCAGAAACAAGGCAAATTCACCCTCACTGGGAATGTTCAAGAGACTCTGGTCTCTTAGGATCTTTGCAACAGCAGGGCCAGTTACTCCCAGCTTACCAATGAAGTTCACGATCAAGGAAGGGCCACAAGTTGCTTTGGGACATCCTGTTAGCTAGCGGTGCTACTGAGGCTGACATGTGCTTGGCATTATGAATTTTATTGGTATTTTTGTAAAGTTCCCTAGACTTCTGTTGCACAATGGCTGGCAACTTTTCAGAAACTCTCACCATGCACTGTGCTGAGTCAATTTTGAGAGAAAAAGAATATCGTCACCCAGAGAATTTAAGCCTTAAGCTGGGAGTTCATTTTATTTGCTCATGGGAACTTGATCTGCCTCCTTATCTCGGCAGGCCAGGCGTTGTGCGATCTTACCAGACTAAGCGGGCCCATGGCTTACCAGGTGGCTCCAGTTCTGTTTGGGGGTGGGGAGTGGGAAGGAGGTGGTGAAGGATACTTGACTTAACAGCAGGTGTTACTTGGAGGGCTAGAAAGGTGCCATTGTCTCCTCTGCAATAAACTGCCTGCACAAATTCACTTACCATTAAAATACTGGGTCATTACTTCATTAATTCAATACATCTTTATTAAATGCTTACTGAGGGTCAAGCTCTGGGCCGGGTATTGTGGATAGAGAAATGAATAACATTTGTTTAACGAGCCCCAGTTGAGTGTCTGCTCTGTGCTAGGTACTATGTATGTCAGGCCCTGAGGAGGCCACACTCGCTCTCTCCTCAAGGGAGCTGCTTGTGGATGAGCCACGTAAACAGATACTTGCCATGGGAAAGATTACTTCTTCGCTTGTAAGGACAGGGTGCCAGGGGCGCACCCAGAAAGGGCACATACATTAGTCTCAACTTGTAAGATCTGCCTCAGTAGCCAGCAGCCACTTTAAACGTATCTGCCAAACTGAGTTGTTCTGTAAATGTAAAATACACACTGGATTTCCAAGTCTGAGTAAGTGAAGTAGGTCAGAGAAAGACAAATACCATGTGATATCACTTATATGTGGCATATAAAAAGTGATACAAAGAAACTTATTTACAAAACAGAAATAGACTCATAGACCCAGGAAACAAGGTTACCAAGAGGAAAGTCAGGGAGGGATAAATTGGGAATTTGAGATTAAAAGATATACACTACTATATATACAATAGATAGCCAGCAAGTACCTACTGTATAACACAGGGAACTAAATTCAATATCTTGTAATAACCTATAATGGAAAAGAATCTGAAAAATAGTATGTTTATAATATTCAGATGAATCACTTTGCTATACGCCTGCTGCTGCTGCTGCTAAGTCGCTGCAGTCGTGTCCGACTCTGTGCGACCCCATAGATGGCAGCCCACCAGGCTTCTCTGTCCCTGGGATTCTCCAGGCAAGAATACTGGAGTGGGTTGCCATTCCCTTCTTCAATGCATGCATGCATGCTAAGTCACTTCAGTCGTGTCTGACTCTGTGCAACCCCATAGACGACAGCCCACCAGACTTCTCTGTCTGTGGGATTCTCTAGGCAAAAATACTAGAGTGGGTTGCCATTTCCTTCTCCATTGCTATACGCCTGAAACACTGTAAATCAACTACACTTCAATTAAAAAAAGAAGAGAAAAGCAAAGTCTAAGTATGAAAAACAGTGTAAAATATTCCATTGGCAACTTAAATTGGTTGCAGGTTGAAATGACAATAGTTTGAATATATTGGATTAAATAAAATCTACTAACAAAATTAATTTCTCATGTTTCCATTTAAGCTGCCTGTCAACCCTATGAGGTAGATATTATTTTATTCTAGTCTTCACTTAACTGGTAGAAAACATGCTTCAGTTCAGTTCAGTTAGTCATGTCCAACTCTTTGTGACCCCATGGACTGCAGCACGCCAGGCTTTCCTATCCTTCACCAACTCCCAGAGCTTACTCAAACTCATGTCCATTGAGTTGGTGATGCTATCCAACCATCTCATCCTCTGTCGTCCCCTTCTCCTCTCACCCTCAATCTTGCCCAGCATCAGGGTCTTTTCAAATGAGTCAGTTCTTCCCATCAGGTGGCCAAAGTATTGGAGTTTCAGCTTCAGCATCAGTCCTTCCAATGAGTATTCAGGATTGATTTCCTTTAGGATTGACTGGTTGGATCTCCTTGCAGTCCAAGAGACTCTCAAGAGTCTTCTCCAACACCACACTTTAAAAGCAAACATGCTTTTGAAAAAGAAAACATGCTTACACTGGTCAAATGACTTGCCTAAGGTCCTGTAGAAGCTTCCCCGGTGGCTCAAAGGTAAAGAATCCGCCTGTAGTGAAGGAGACGCAGGAGACGCAGGTTTGATCCCTGGGTTGGGAAGATCCCCTGGAGGAGGGCATGGCAATCCTCTCCAGTATTCTTGCCTAAAGGACTGCAGCCCATAGCGTCACAAAGAATTGGACACAACTAAGTATGTATGCACAGCTGTGCACACATGTTGTTCATATAGACCTGGGGAACAATACCCAAGAACACATACCTGACCTTGCCTCAGAGAGGGACTATCGATCATTTGGTTCAGAAATTCAGTCTTTGGGACTTCCCTGATGGTCCAGTGGTTAAGACTGTGCACTCCCATTATGGGGCACACAGGTTTGATCCCTGGTCAGGGAACTGAGATCTCACATATGGCCCAGCCAAAAAAATTAGCCCAGAAATCTACAAGGACTTCCCTGGTGGTGCAGTGGTTAAGAATCCATCTTCCAATGCAGAAATTGGGTCCTTGATGAGCAGTTGGTTGTCTTCCCTCAGTGTATATTAATCTCCTCTACAGAGGGCTCAGAGTATCTCAGAAAGGTGAAACATTTCTAATCATGAATCCATTTTAGCAAGCAGGGCAAACACATCCTGAAAACAAAACACTCATACCCATGCCAGGGAACAACTGGTTGTCCCCTTCCTCCTTATAATAAAATCCCTGAATTTTAGCTGGGTGTGTGGCTGCTACAAGAGAAGTTGGTATTGTCTGACCTTCATTATGGCTAAGTGTTGCCAGGTATCTAAGTTCTGGTCCATGGGATGTAAGCCGAAGTGATGTAGGAGACTCCTGGGAGGTGTTCCTGATTGAAGGAAACATGCCCTCCATCCTGCTCTTTCTTGCTGGAGAGAGTAGCCGTGCTGGGCCTGAAAGTGGAAGCTATGCATGAAGGAAGGCAGAGAAACAAGATAGAAGGAGCCTGGGCCTCTGCCTCCATGGGACGTATCACCTTCCTCTGGGCTTCTTTCATGTGTGAAAGAACTAACCCTCACAGCGACTGTGAATTTTCTGTCATATGCAGCTGACCATAATAATAATACCATATACCAAAATTTTCTCCAAATATGTCAGAAATGAGATGGTTATAGTCGAATGACCCCTGGAGTCAGAAAGCCCCAAATCTGAATTCTTCTAAAGATGCGTGATCTTCAAAAGTTTGTATCGGTTCATATTGCAAAAGAATTATTTTTTGAAAAAGAAACACATACAAATGATTAAAAAATAATTTAATCTCAAAATTTAGATGATGAAAAGTTATTTAGCTTCTCTGAGCCTCTTTATTTCAGTGTAAAATCGGTCTAACAACACTTAAAGGATGTGTGTATGTGTGTGTGTGTGTGTGTGTGGATGTAGATGTCAGTATAACAACTAGCCCTGGACTACACACAGTAAATTCTGATTAACTCCTGCTTTCTGTCTCAAAACCCAATATGTGTCAGACGCTATACAGAGTGCTAAAGGTGCTTAAGAAATAGTCCTCTGTTTTCAGGAAGATCAGAGTAGAAATGAGTAGATTATCTCTGTAGGAAAACACAACATCTAGCAAGCATACAGTCAACAAAAACAAGACCAGGAGCTGACTGTGGCTCAGATCATGAACTCCTTATTACCAAATTCAGACTCAAATTGAAGAAAGTAGGGAAAACCGCTAGACCATTCAGGTATGACCTAAATCAAATCCCTTATGATTATACAGTGGAAGTGAGAAATAGATTTAAGGGCCTAGATCTGATAGACAGAGTGCCTGATGAACTATGGACGGAGGTTCGTGACATTGTACAGGAGACAGGGATCAAGACCATCCCCATGGAAAAGAAATGCAAAAAAGCAAAATGGCTGTCTGGGGAGGCCTTACAAATAGCTGTGAAAACAAGAGAGGCGAAAAGCAAAGGAGAAAAGGAAAGATATAAGCATCTGAATGCAGAGTTCCAAAGAATAGCAAGAAAAGATAAGAAAGCCTTCTGCAGCGATCAATGCAAAGAAATAGAGGAAAACAACAGAATGGGAAAGACTAGAGATCTCTTCAAGGAAATTAGAGATACCAAGGGAACATTTCATGCAAAGATGGGCTCGATAAAGGACAGAAATGGTATGGACCTAACAGAAGCAGAAGATATTAAGAAGAGGTGGCAAGAATACACAGAAGAACTGTACAAAAAAGATCTTCACAATCCAGATAATCATGATGATGTGATCACTAATCTAGAGCCAGACATCTTGGAAAGTGAAGTCAAGTGGGCCTTAGAAAGCATCACTACTAACAAAGCTAGTGGAGGTGATGGAATTCCAGTTGAGCTGTTTCAAATTGTGAAAGATGATGCTGTGAAAGTGCTGCACTCAATATGCCAGCAAATTTGGAAAACTCAGCAGTGGCCACAGGACTGGAAAAGGTCAGTTTTCATTTCAATCCCAAAGAAAGGCAATGCCAAAGAATGCTCAAATTACCGCACAATTGCACTCATCTCACATGCTAGTAAAGTAATGCTCAAAATTCTCCAAACCAGGCTTCAGCAACACGTGAACCTTGAACTCCCTGATGTTCAAGCTGGTTTTAGAAAAGGCAGAGGAACCAGAGATTAAACTGCCAACATCTGCTGGATCATGGAAAAAGCAAGAGAGTTCCAGAAAAACATCTATTTCTGCTTTATCGACTATGCCAAAGCCTTTGACTGTGTGGATCACAAGAAACTGTGGAAAATTCTGAAAGAGATGGGAATACTAGACCACCTAACCTGCCTCTTGAGAAATCTGTATGAAGGTCAGGAAGGAACAGTTAGAACTGGACATGGAACAATAGACTGGTTGCAAATAGGAAAAGGAGTACGTCAAGGCTGTATATTGTCACCCTGCTTATTTCACTTCTATGCAGAGTACATCATGAGAAACGCTGGACTGGAAGAAACACAAGCTGGAAACAAGATTTCCGGGAGAAATATCCATAACCTCAGATATGCAGATGACACCACCGTTATGGCAGAAAGTGAAGAGGAGCTAAAAAGCCTCTTGATGAAAGTGAAAGAGGAGAGTGAAAAAGTTGGCTTAAAGCTCAACATTCAGAAAATGAAGATCATGGCATCCAGTCCTATCACTTCATGGGAAATAGATGGGGAAACAGTGGAAACAGTGTCAGGCTTTATTTTGGGGGGCTCCAAAATCACTGCCAATGGTGACTGCAGCCATAAAATTAAAAGACGCTTACTTCTTGGAAGAAAAATGACCAACCTAGATAGTATATTCAAAAGCAGAGACATTACTTTGCCGACTAAGGTCCGTCTAGTCAAGGCTATGGTTTTTCCTGTGGTCATGTATGGATGTGAGAGTTGGACTGTGAAGAAGGCTGAGCACTAAAGAACTGATGCTTTTGAACTGTGGTGTTGGAGAAGACTCTTGAGAGTCCCTTGGACTCCAAGGAGATCCAACCAGTCCATTCTGAAGGAGATCAGTCCTGGGATTTCTTTAGAAGGACTGATGCTAAAGCTGAAACTCCAGTACTTTGGACACCTCATGCGAAGAGTTGACTCACTGGAAAAGACTTTGATGCTGGGAGGGATTTGGGGCAGGAGGTGAAGGGGACGACAGAGGATGAGATGGCTGGATGGCATCACGGACTCGATGGACGTGAGTCTGAGTGAACTCCGGAAGATGGTGATGAACAGGGAGGCCTGGCGTGCTGCGATTCATGGGGTCGCAAAGAGTCGGACACGACTGAGCGACTGGAATGAACTGAACTGAACTGAGCAAGATGAGTGCCACAAAAATGTACAAAGAACTAGCTGAGTAAGAACCAAAAATCCTGGAGCAGCTTTGGAGGCAGGCAGACTAATGTGAAATCCCGTGAGGTGTGTGAAGTCAGGCAGCTTAGTTCTGCTCTCTGAGTGTCAGTTTCCACATCTATAAAGGGGATTAATGATATTCATGACTAAGACTGTGGGAAGCATCAAATTAAAGGAAGCATGTCAAAGTATTAATCACTATGATTGGACAAAACATGATCAACAAATATAACTAGTGCTATCATTTTAGGCTGAAGAGATCAGAGAATGCTTCCTAAAGGGGGTGGCTTTTTTTTTTAAATATTTATTTATTTGGCTGCATTGGGCCTTAGTTATGATACTCAGACTCTTCATTGCCATGCATGAGCTTCTCTAGTTATGGCACATGGGCTTAGTTGCCCCTTGGCATGTGGGATCTTAGTTCCCCAACAAGGGATCTAACACACGTCCCCTGCATTGGAAGATGAATTCTTAGCCAATGGACCACCAGGGAAGTCGTCAGTAGGTGGCTTTTAAGCTCAGATGTGAAGGATGAATAAGAGGGCCTTTGAAGGGAAAGAAAGTGTATTAGTCAGGGCGAGGGGAACAAAGGATAAAAGACACCTCTGAGGAATAACGATATGTACCCTGAGCTAGTGTAAGGGCTTCAGGGAAGCATGGAGAGGGGCTGTCATCAAGAGAGCCTGAATGGTGAGCCAGGGATTTGGACGTCATTCCCTACGTACTGGGGAGCTTTTAAAGATTTTTTTGAACATCAGCATGACATAGTCATAATGTGTAACTAGGGCAGGTTACTTAATTTCTTAAAGGAAGGTCTGTAAAGTGGGGGCTGAGAGCCTAGTCAACCCAAGAGATGATGAGGGCTTTGGCCCTGGGAATGGAGGGGAAGGGATGCCTCTGTGTTAGAGGCCACTGGACACAGTGATGGGTAGGTGTTGCCCTTCAGACACTCTTGGAGAGAGGGGAGTGGATCCAGTGTGACATCTCTGTACCCACCCCACTGCCACCCCCCACCCCATGAGGGATTTCCTGGGTGACGTGTTTGGCTGCCCTGAGGGGTCCCTGGGCACACAGGCCCAGCAGGACTGCTCTGCTTTCTCTTCAAGCTCCAGGCTCACCTCCACCCATGACGCAGCGTGAGAGGCTGATGGACTGGCTTAGTGACCGTGGAGAAGGGTGAGTCATGTCCAGCTGAGCGCTGTCATCCTACCTGAGCGTGTGTTGTGGAATCTAGTAGAAAGGTCATCAGAACAGGTCTGAAGATGTCTGGTTCAGTCACTGATTGTCAAGAACTGGCTGAACCCTGTACACAGTTTTTTATCTACAAAATGGGTGGACCTCTCTGAGGTTGGGGAAATCAAATCAGATAATAAATTCTTCTATCAGTTCAGTTCAGTGTTGATCGGCACCTGCGCTGTCTCAACGTGCTGGGGACAGGGAATTGAGGGAGACATGCGTTCTCCTTCAAGAAGACTGACTTCTAATGGGGAAATAGATAAATAAGTAGAAGCCGAAGGGGCTTTCTAGGTGGCGCTGGTGGTAAAGAATCTGCACGACAACGCAGGAGAAACAAGAGACATGGGTTTGATTCTTGGGTCAGGAAGATCCCCTGGAGTAGGAAATGGCAACCCATCCCACTAATCTTGCCTGGAAAATTCCATGGACAGAAGAGCCTGGCGGGCTACACAGTCCATGGGGCCAAAAGAATCGAGCATGACTGAGCACACACACAGTATAGAGCCAAACTTTCTGACGCATAGTTTCACATTTAGTAACTCACTTAAGGCATCTCACGTGAGGTAAAAACAAATTACATCCATTTGACAGATGAAAAATCTGAGGGCCAACAAGACAAAGTGATTGATCTTTTCTGGCATTCTTACATAGAGTTGAACATAATTCTGTCACAGTTCTTAGCCCTCTCTGTCAGGGTTGGAAATTCAAACATTTATTTCACCCTCTCTGCACCCCCTGCAAACCTGAAACTCTCTATAGGCAGGGCTAGCTTATCACGTGTCTGTTGACTACCAGCATCTAGCCCAATCTTGGCATATTGGTGATAGAGGCTGGCAGGAAGGGTGAGTGGTGGGGGAAACACAGATAAAAGTCATGGGGAATCAGCCAAGAGCAGGCTTGGCTTCTCACCTTACCTTTGTTATCGGTTGACCTACTGTAAAACCTCCACACTGTGGATATGAACGTATCTCTTTTACAGGAAACATGCCAGAGGCCGAGATGAGTTATGGGATTTGCCCAAGGTCACATTGAGAGTAACCTGAGAAACTTCGAACTCAAGAGATGATCCCAGAAATTGTGTGCGTGTTGGGGTGGGGTGAAGCTGCTGGTGTGTCCAGCAGTCCAAACCCAGAAGCAGGGCAAAGTTTCTGTAAGGCATCTGGGTGATTCCTGAAAGTACCTTTATTCGATAGATCCCTATCCTGCCCTCAAGCTTGTACTCTCACCTGTGTTCCTTTCATTTACCCCCACAGACTCTGGGTGAGTATTTGCTCTACAAATGCTTGAACGGGAAAGCAAAGACATGAGAGAAATCTCCACAAATGTTGAACTCTTCTTTTGTGCCAGGGCCCCGGGGTAAAACATTTATTTATGCTTTCTCTTTTCGTTCTCTCGATATCACGATGAAGTAAGTGCTGTTGTGGCTCCAGGTTTATAGAAAGAAACTGAGGTTTTAAACGTGGGAACTTGGCCTAAAATCACAATGCTGGTAAGTGGCTTTGAATCCAGGCCTGCCAGATTCCAAAGCCTGAACTACCAAGCACTACTTTAAAGTGAATCCATGGGGGAATGAACTATGGCTCCCCAACTCTTCCTGGAGTGAGCCTCACCCAAGGTCACAGGCTCATTTATTCCCAGTCAAGGGATGTTTTCCTGTCATTTACTGATCGAACTCGGTCTGCTGCTTGCCCAGCAGTCAGACAGCACTGTTTAGTCACCCACTGGACCCAGTGATCTTTGGGACTTCAAAGGCTTGCGTTTGAGGATGCAGATTAGCCCCTAATCTGAGAGCTCCCCCAAGGTACCCTCAGAAGGGATCCCTTATGAACCCCAGCATAATGCCAATGGGAGAGTCTTAAGGAATGGAATCAGGCCAAATAGAGGAGAGGGCAACAGACAGGCTCTCAGGACGTGAGAGTCGTGAGTCAGCAGTGTGTGGTGGCTGCCAAAAGAAAGAATGTAAACTTCAGTTGCATTAGTAGGAGCACAGTGTCAAATAACAAGGTGACATTGCATTTCCTCCTGGGTCAGATTGGAGCTGAAATGCGGGGTTAAAGCCTGCTTTCACATTTTCAGATTATCATAGTCAAACCGGAACTTGTCCAGAAAGTTCAGAACCGGAATGGAGGAGGGCATACTGTTGTCTTGTAAAGGCAGAAGGATCTGCATTTCTTTTCTGAGAAAGAAAAGAGGTGAGAAAGTTGGGAGCCTCCATCCAACACCCTGTGTTACTATGTGCCAAGCTTGGCCTAGGTGGTTTTCCCCAGTTTTCCTCAGTTTCCCTTTGACCTCTTCTCTTTGAGCCAAATAGGACTCAAGTGAGGATGTAACAGAAAGCTACGTTTGGACTCCTTCTTAATGGTGCTTTGCTACCAGTTAAAAAGACAGACAAAGAAAGAAATAATTTGTTTGAAAAAAAAAAAATTTTTTTTTAAACATTGGAGTACAGCCGATTAACAATGTTGTGATAGTTTCAGCAAAGTCACTGAGTCATACATATACATGTATCCGTTCTCCCCCAAACTCACCTCCCATCCAGGCTGCCACATCAAAGAAGCAAATAATTTTGAAGTAAGAAAAACCTCATCAAACCTCTGGTCTTTCCTTTGTGTGACGTTGCACCATTACCCGATTTTCCCGAGTCTCACTTTCCTGTCTGAAAGAGGCAGGTGGTGTACATGAGAATCTGACAGCATGCTGTCTATGGGAGCAGTGCAGGGCAATGCTTACACACATAACCCTGGGACCCAGACTGCTGGGACCCAACCCTCAGCTTAGGACAACCTTGTTGACTGTTGTTAACTTCTCAGTGCCTCTGTTTCTTTATCTGCAAAATGGGGTTAATGTGTGTAAGGCACTCAGAACTGTACCTGTTAATAAAGTTAGCCTTCATCATCCTCACCCTCACTCTTTATACATGAAAGTGATGTAATAGATGTTCAAAGAGTGCTTATTTTCCCCTCCCCATTCTCTTAAGGGAGCTCTTTCAGGGTGTCTCTGGGTACCAGCTTCTCCTCTCTAGACATCTGGAGAGCGTTTCTGTAATAAATAATTGTGTTTGTGCTAGTCGCCATGTAGTGCCCAATTCTTTTGTGACCTCACGGACTGTAGCCCGCCAGACCTCTCTGTCCATGGGATTTCCCAGGCAAGAATACTGGAGTGGGTTGCCGTTTCCTCCTCCAGGGGATCTTCGCAACCCAGAGACTAAACCTTGGCAGGTGGATTTTTTACCACTGAGACACGTGGGAAGACCTTCCAAATAGTACAACATCTATTTACATAGATTCAAAGGCAGCTATGTACCTCTGCCTAAATACTGTTTTGGTGAAGAGACAGAGCGAAAAGAAAGCCACCCCCTATTTTTAGAAGTTTCCGGTTGTTATAAGTGCTCTTTACAGATTACAATATCTTCTCCCTTCGTGACTTCATTCTCGTACCAATATGTGACTTGCCAGGCAGGAAGAACACCGATGAGGAAATCAGAGAGGTTCTCTGACTTACCCAGGACCAATAAAATCTGAATAGGTGAACCAGGACTTGAATGCTGGGCTCCCCTGGTAGCTCGGACAGTAAAGAACTGGCCTGCAATGCGGGAGACCTGGGTTCGATCCCTGAGTTGGGAAGATCCCCTGGAGGATGGCAACCCACTCCAATATTCTTGCCTGGAGAATCCCCATGGTAAAAGGAGCCTAGCAGGTTATAGTCCATAGGGTTGCAAAGAGTTGGAGATGACTGAGCAACTAAGCACACAGCTCACAGGTGAACCAGAACTTGGAATCAAGGCTTTCTGACTCTAAACAGTAGCACTTATATCAAGCATTGCCCTGACCCCACACATATTCTTGGCCTGGAGTTCTGCTCCAGGAAGCATGAGAAGGTCACTCAGCCAGGATCCAAACCTTGAAAGCAAATCCCTATATTATTAGAGAGGACTGAGAAGGTGAGATGAGCCTGGAACCCCAGATGGCCCTGCCTGGAGCCTGAACCCTTAGAGGTGGAGACTTCACCTGGACCACCCTCTGTTCTTAGATGGCAAGACCAGAAGTAAGCAACCAATGTCAAGAGCTTAGCGCCCCCAGCAGCACTCTCCAATCCTATACCTGGACTATCCAATACAAGAGCTACTAGCAACCTAGAATCTTGAGCACTTGTGGTTGAGCCATCATCACCCTTGTTTTATAAACATCTCGGTCAGGAAGTTTCTTGGCAAGCAGCATCGCCAGGACTCAGACCATCTTGGCTTTCCCAAAGCCAAGCTCTTCCTTCACCATCAGCCGCTTGTCTCCCTTCATACCAGCTGCTTGTCCCACTCCCCAGGGAGGGTCTGTGTCCCCTTCTGAACCCAGACAGGTGATTGGGTCATGTCTGCCTATGCAGAGGGGCCCCCCTTCCTGCTCAGCTCCACCTGGACCCAACTCCAGAAGCCACCTGTGTTGTTCTACTGATAACAGTGTTTGCCCTTCCAAAGCTAGGGCCATAAAAGGCAGCTTTCAAAGTCACTGCCGCAGAAATGTCAACACGAGGGGAGGCCGGTTTCTGAAGTGGAATGTCACCTCTGGGCTGTCTCAAAGGCTGCCAGAAAGATCTTCGAAGTCTAGGAGCCAAGAGTCTAGACTTGCTTCTACAATAATACAAACATGCTGTCCTGCCCTGGGCATGCTGCCTGCTTTCTCTGGGCCTTGTTTTTGTCATCAGTGTAAGAAGAGGCTTGGACTTTGAAGACTTTATTGGACACTTCTGTCCCTAGAATGTTTAGCTTTCTTTGCTCTGGATCCTGGGAGGACAACCCCCAAACTCTGCAGGTAATATCTGTGAAATGCATTATATAGCTGTCACCAAGCAGGGGGCTTCCCAGGTGGCACAGTGGTAAAGAATCTGTCTGCCAATGTACGACATATAAGACATGGGTTTGATCCCTGGATCAGGAGATCCCGTGGAGAAAGAGATGGCAACCCATTCCAGTATTCTTGCTAGTAGAATCCCATAGACAGAGGAGCCTGGCGGTCTGTGGTCCACGGGGTCACAAAGAGTTGGGCATAACTGAGTGTCTGAGCAGGACCTTATGAAGCCTTTCCTGGACAGGCCTTCCCCATATCCTCTGCTTTAGCTACTCTCTGAAGTATAATACCTAGATAACAATATCTGATATACATTTCCTGAGTTGTTTTAAAGATGTGAAAACCTCCCACCAAATGGAAGATGTTAGCTACTTGATGACTATGAGCACACAGCCCTAAGTCTCCTGGAGCCTAAGAACTTCTAAACAGAATTGTGCACAAGCTGATCACAGAACCAGCGAGCCAGCAACCACTGACCCTCACCCACCACCCTACTAATCTGGCTTTTAAAAATGCTTTGCTGAAACACTTCTGGGAGCTTGGAACGTTTCAGGGCATGAGCCACCTGCCTCCTTGTACGACCCTGCAATAAACCTTTCTCTGCTCCAAACTGACGTTTTGGTTTGTTTAACTTCACTGTGCATGGGGCATACAAACTTGCCCTAATGTAGCGACGACCTTCAGAACAAAACCACCTCCAATCCTGAACCTGGATTTTTTTCAAGACCTTCAACAATGTTGCCATTGAAATGGTAAAACTACTCATTAATATCTTGTAAAAAGCGATTTTGTGATTTTCTTAATGTATGAAAACAACGTCCCCCACTCTCGACACTGGGCCCAGAGCCCCAGAATAGAAACCACAGTCAGACCACTAGGGTTCTACAGAGCTCAGGTGTTTGGACAAATTGCCTGCACTTGAGAACACAAGGCAATTTTCTTAACTTTTAAAACGTTTTCACCTTGCCCCCCCTTTTCTGGGGTTTTCACCCCTGCTTGTAACCTAAACCACAAATAAAACTTTAAGCCTCTGGCTGCTGGGAGTGGAGCAGTGGCTGCCGAGAACAGCATGGTTCTCATGGACCTTTTTTCTGCAGCTCTGGAAAACAGCTCTGCAGAGGACAGCAGAATGCTCATTGTTCTTTTCCCCCTCTAATTGCAAAACATATTACCTTGAGTGTAGGGTGGGGAAAGGGCAGATTGGTGTTGATTCGTAGTGGGCAGAGAGAGACTGGCTGTTTTAGGTGAGTTAGAACAGAGCTGTGGTAGCCCCAAAGATTCACCTATTCCTCCTAGGTGAAGCCCCTAAGATTGGCCTCCATGAAGTCCTTTACTCTAGAACTTGGGACATATAGGTATTTGCTACATAGTTGCAGTTGAATGGATACATTTCTACATTTCTTTACTCTTAACACTTGGCTGAGCATTCACATTTTCATTATGTTGCTAAGGAATCCAAAACTCTGAAAAGCCAGCCAATTCATTCAGGGTCATTCTCAAGGTTACCTGGTAGGGCTGATGTGTGAACCCAGGCTGGCACCAGATTGGACTCCAAAACACATGCTTTTACTGCCTCTTCCTCTTAGCCACACAGGCCCAAGAAACACTTTGTTCTCAGCTCACAGATGAAGCCCGGGCATGATGGATGATGCATGTGAAACTAGATTTCTCTTCTCCAAGCACCCTTTCCCATGACTGCCAGAATTATCCTGTGGGGATGACATTTACAACAGAAAGGCCAGCTCAACCCTCTTTCCTGCTGCCTGCTGGACATCACTGCCTGGATTTATGCTCAGTTCTCTAGACAGAGCATGCTCCATAGTTGGTGATTATTGTTAGTAAAACACATAAGTCAGTAATGGTATACAGACATTATCCAAATCTCAACTCACTTTATCCAGTATTAGGTTCCTAGTGCATAGAAAGAGCTTGGCAAATAATTGTTCAGTGAATGAATGGATGGATGGATGAACGAAAGGAGGAATGGATTTTCCCTTCTTCCACCCACCTTCCAACATAGTTTATCTTCTGGATTGCCTGCTTCTGGTAAAGACACCCTCCTCCTCCTCCAACCTCTCAAGCCAAAAGCTGAGGACTTCCCCTTGGACATCCCTTTTACATGACTCATCAAATTGATTACCACATTCTTTTAATTCTGCTTCTGATGTGTCTTTCATGCCTATCCCCTCCTCTCCAAATTTGAGCTTATGAGCTTCTTGTCTTTATTGTTCAAACCTTTATTAGTTACAAGGAGCAAAATCCCAACTTAAACTTGCTTAAGCAAAATAAGGGGAGATTTAAATCAGAAGAATACAGCTGCCACAAAGACGATGAAGATGATGGTAATGGTGATGGTAATGACAGTGATGTTTGATGTTAATCTTGGTGGTGATGATCTGTTCTCTGGATTTCGTCCTCTCTTGAATGGTTTTCCAGGCCTGTGTGCATTTAAGGCACAGGCTCTTGACTTAGGAGATCTGGGCTCAAGTCTTTACTCTGCCATCTGAGCTACCTTGACTAAGCTAGCTTTTTCTCCAAGATTTGTTTCTTTATTCATAAAGGAGCTCTGACATCACTGAGTTGTAAAGAAGTTACAAAAGAGGGGATATTGAAGGAGCTATAAATTTTGGAATACTGTGCTCCTGGCCAAGGCTTCTTTTATCCCTAGAAGCTTAGTGTGGCAAATGGTTGTTGTTGTTCAGTCGCTAAGCTGTGTCCACCTCTTGGCAATCCCATGACTGCAGCATGCCAGACTTCCCTGTCCTTCACTGTCTCCAAGAGTTTGCCCAAATTCATGTCCACTGAGTCATGATTTCAACACCTTGTTGTGAGAAAGGGGCTTATATAACTCGATGAAGCTGTGCAGACCACGGAGCGTCCTGGGTTCTTAGCGCAGGTAGTGAGAAGACCTTAATGGATTTATTTAAGCAGCAGAGAGAGATGTCACAATCAGAGCTGCATGCCAGAAAGATCACCACTTTGCTGCTGTGAGGTGGATGGGTTAGAAGGAGGGGTAGCTGGAGAAAAGAACAGTCAAGAGGCTGTTGTAATGAGTTCAGGCCAGAAAGGGTTTCAGGCAGTGGCCGTAGAACTGGACAAGAGGGTACTGGGGGAGAGGGAGGGGCCAAGCAAAGAGCAGCATCAGCAGGTAGGCGGCTGCTGCAGGGGATGAGCTGCCAGCCGGCAAGCCCTCCTGCTGGCCCACACCTCTCAGCCTTTGAGGAAGCCCCTCCCCCTTCCTGGGATTTCTGCTGCTCCCATGTGGTCCCACTTTCTCAGGTCGGATCACCTCCGCAACTTCACCTCTTCATCTTGCCGGAAGGCCTCTGTAGAGGTGACAGGTCATCTCTGAGCTGCTGCTTGAGCAAAAGAAGCCCTTGCCCAGCTCTGTGGAGACACCTAAGCTCCCTGTCCATCTGGGCAGAGGCCCTCTGAGCCCCTTGGGGGTCCTTGAAACCAGTCTCCGAGCCTGAGCAGCCAAGGCAGGACCTGAGGCCGGCAGCGGGGGGATCCTGGAGAGCTGCCTGTCCATCTGTGAGCCAACAACGGTCACACTGGAATCAACAAGGGAAACGGGAAGGGAGAGACCCAGACTCCACAGGGGCGCCCGCCCTGGGCCCTGCGCCAGGGTGAGCAGGGCTTTCCGGGCGAGGATTTCCCTTCTGGAATGGGAATAGCAGCTGAGGGCGGCAACGAACGACTGGGAACAGCGTGTGCTTTCCAGAGGGGGCTTCCTTCTACAGCATCTTATTTACCCCAGCTTCATAACAACCCGTGTGTGTGTGTATACCCTCATGCGCATGCGTACACACACATGCACCCTCTTTCTCTGATTGACAGGTGAAGGAGATCAGGCCACAGAAGCTAAAGGACTTGTGTGAGATCACTAGCTAGTAAGGAGCAGAAACTCAGTAAGGAAGAGGATTGAGAATGAGTACATCCTTGGGAAAGTTTCAGTTTTGCTCAGTCTAGGGGCTTAGAAGGAGGGATTAGGGATTGAGGAGGTTCAAGGGGCAAGAAGAAGTGTCACTCTGTCCTAGGAGGTCTCCCTGCTGGTAATCTCTCCTTCTTGCAACTCAGCCTGACATCCTAGCTGAGCTGCCCCTGATGCAGAATGGTCCAATCCTGGGTCTCCAGACTGCTGTCCGGATCTTCTCCCTTGCCAGCAACCCACACTCCAGCTACACCTGTTATCTTTTGCCAGATGGCACCATTATTCTTTCAGGCTTGTGAGTGCATGTGTGCTAAGTTCCTTCAGTCGTGTCCAACTCTTCGTGACATCGTGGACTATAGCCCGCCAGGCTCCACTGTCCGTGGGATTCTCCAGGCAAGAATACTGAAGTGGGTTGCTGTTTCCTTCTCCAGGGGATTGAACCTGCATCTCATGTCTCCTGCATTGGCACGCAAGTTCTTTACCACTAGCGCCATCTGGGAAGCTTTTTTTAGGCTTTAAATAAGCTGTTTCTTTTGCCTAGTGGTCAGGGGAAGGGGACCTGGGTGGGATGCTTCTTTCTGTAACCACATTTTCCAAAGGTGGGCACCTGCATGACAGTAAAATGACACGAGGGAAATGTGAATGCAGGACTTTGAGGCAGTAGAGAAGGTGGTCAAAGGCAACACCTTTTAATTTACAACCTCCCCAACCAACTAGGAGGGCCACCCTGGCCCCAGCTCACTGGGCTAACTAGCCTGTGGTGTTCCCAGCTGGCCATGCCGCTAAGTGGTAGGCCAGTGCCTGGAGCATCAGAGGCCACCAGCATGTCTCTGTGGAAGGTCTGGAAAAGGAGGATGCTACAGAGAGAAGTCAACTGCTCTTCCCTCTGCTGGGACTTCCCTGCTCAGGAAGATAGTGGGCCAACACTTGGTCAAAAGCACAGCTGTGGGGAGGAGGAGGAGGAGGAAGGAAAAGGGCTGGGAGCGGAAGTGGGAAACAGAAGAGGCAGAGTAGGATGGAGGAGGGAGGAGAAGGAAGCATGGTGGGAGTTTATCCTACCCTGAACAATCCCTGAACCTCTTTCAGCTCCTAAAGGAGAAGTCCAGCCTGCCCAAGGGACAGAGGAGGTTGGCACTTCTGAGGAACCTAGAGGCCTTGTCATCTTCGCACCCACGTCCCAGGGAAGCTTGGGTGAGGGCTGGGCTGTTTGAGGCCAGCTTCCCACCAGCTCTGCCAGCTTGGGATCAGATCCTGGGAAGACCGGCTTGCCTGGGTCAGGTCCAGCTGCGCTGGGTCTGGATGACGATGCGTCTGAAGAGCCAGTGTGGATGGGGTACAAATGTACAGCCTGTCTGGGAAGCTGCAGGACTGTGACTCGGAGAAAGCACTTCCAATGTCTGCAGTGAGACTCTTGAGCCATAGGGGGACAGGGGCACAGGGCTGGGTGAGAAGGAATAAACACTTAATTTCAAAGAAAGCATAGCTAGAGGGGAGGTTTATATAGACTTGAGGTGAAAGAACCATGAACTATAAGAATAAAGGAAAGCATGCTTGGTGAAAACCTGACTTTGTGCTGGACACTGTGTTAAAGAGCTGGAGGTATGGAATTATTACCAGTGGTCTTAGATAGTACATACCCACAGTGTCCACCCCACTGATTTAATACCACCAGAATCGCCTGAGGGGGCCTAGGTATCCTCTGCTAGTCACGGAGGAAGCTCAGACATTCAGTCAGTGACTGGGGAGCCCCACTATCTGAGCCCTCCACACTGTAGCTGCAGAAAGAGGGGCTGAGACGGGAGTGACATGTCACAGTTCAGAGACCCTCGGGTACATGGTAAGAGCTGGAGCCATGCTCCGTGGCCTGTTTATCTGCTACACACAACTTCTTAGAAGTTCTCAGGTCCAGGACGGCAAGGCTCAGAAACCATTATTCCAGAAGAGCAATGTCCATTCGTAGGGCCCATCACCAGCTGCCAGCCCCATCTTCCCAATTGATCCAGCTTCTTGGTTTCTCCAGTGCGGGAGGGGTTCAACACCATGGGCTGCAGCTCTGCTCCACCAACTCCCAGGGCAGTAATGGCAGTGCACCCACAGGCCGGGGGAACCCACCTGTGACCGAGAGGATGGGAGCGGGGCAGCCAGGAGGGGAGAGGAAGGGCTAGAGCCGGCGGCAGGTGGGGCCAGCGGCCAGGACTCCCCACACCCCCTTAGAGAGAGGGAAGGCTCTGGGGACTGGCTTCCTTGTAAACAGTGCAGCCAACTCTAAAAATACTCTTGCCCTAGACAGGCACCCTGAGCTCCTTGGGTCTCCTCCAGAACCTTCAAGGGCCTCAGCCCGTTCCCTGAAAGGTCAAGGGGATGGGAGGAAAGTTCACTTGTAAAGAATAGAATTTCCTTAGCGAGGAGAGTATAACAATAATTCCTTCCTCTGCAAAACAGAAGGAGGACACTCTGCGGGTTTTAGCAACAACAACTATGACAAAAGGCAAGAAGCAGCTTCACCGGTTCCCTTGTTAGTTACTGGAGGCCTGGGCCCAGCTCAAGCCAGAGGCCTAGAAGTCCATTCACAGCCAAGGATCAGGGAGCCGGGAGAAGGGGCTGGGTGGGAAGCTCCAGCTGTTCCCTTATTAGGGGTGTGACCTGTGACTCAGCCACTCGATGCCTCAGTTTCCACATTTAGAAAAGGGAATATACAATAGTGTTTATTTCACTAGGGTGTGGAAAGGACTAAATGAGATGCTATATATAAGTCTCGTAGCACACCATGCTTGACATGTGGCAAACTCTGGGAAAATGCTCATTATTATGGCATATGGAAGGCTATAACTATGCCTGAATTCTAACTGAAATCTAGTTTAAAGGGAAACTGAGTCAGAAGACTGAAAGAGTGGTAGCAGATAAAAAGAGGTAGGAAGGGACAGAATCATAGAAAACTCAAATTTATATTTGATATATGGGAAACCTGAGACCCAGGGAGCAGAAAGGAATCACCCAAGGTCTGGCATTGCATTAACAGCTGCCTGTAGGTTTAATGTAAAATAACAGGGTGTGAGACCCCTAAAACCCTGGGTGACTGAAAGTCTGACCCAGTAGGAATTAAGAGAAAGAGGCCTTGCATTTATGTAACATTTTAGTGTTGGGAGGCTTCCCTGGTGGCTCAGACAATAAAGAATCTGCCTGCAGTACAGGAGACCCGAGTTCGATCCCTGGGTTGGGAAGATCCCTTGGAGAAGGGAATGGTTACCCACTCCAGTATTCTTGCCTGGAGAATCCCACGGACAGAGGAGCCTGGCAGGCTAGTCCATGGACTCGCAGAGTTGGACACAACTGAGTGACTAACACATTCAGTTAGTGTTGGGAAGTCCTTTCCAAGGCAGACCCAGAACTCAGCAGATCCCCGACTGAGGGTGAACTCCATCAGGGGAGCATGATGTGCAAGGACGTGGCCAAAGAGAACTCATTCTCAGGGCTGGTGGCTGTGATGATGGTGCCCTTGAACCCAAGGAGCATGGGGGCACAGGCAGGAAGAGCTTGGCTCTGCCCAAAGAAGAATCGTCTAAACTTGTGCTCTCCAGTGTGGTAGCCACTGGCTAAAGTAGCCAAGGAGCACTTGAAATGTGGCTACTCTGGATTTTAAGGACAATTTAAAAAGGAAAAAAAAATATCATTCATCATTTGTTTATTGGTTCCATAAATATGATATTTTTAGATCCACTGGGTAAAATAATACATCAAAGAATCCACCTGCCAATGCAGGAGATACAAAGAGATGCCTGTTGGATCCCCAGGTTGGGAAGATCCCTTGGAGGAGGAAATGGCAACCCACTCCAGTATTCTTGCCTGGAGAATCCCATGGAGAGAGGAGCCTGATGGGCTACAGTCCATGGGGTCACAAAGAGTTGGACAGGACTGAAGCAACTTAGCATGCACACTAGAAGATTCATAGTATCTTTCTTTTTTGGGCAGTGCTATTCTAACCACTGCATTTGTACAATGGAGCAGGCTGTCTGATCAGGTGGTGAGCTTCTCATCCCTGGAGATGTTTAAAGAAAGTGTTGTTCATGGAATTCTTATGGTTAGTAGGATAAACTCTGTAATCCCTTTAATGCTGCTTCAATTGTGGCTCCCCACTGCGAGTCTCTGAAGAATCTTATTCTTTAGACTCTGAATAGATGTTACAGGAAAACAGATTGATGATCAATTTAACATGGAAAATTCTTGGTTAAAAAAATAAGTTTCTCTATTCTGGGACTTCTCAGAATCTTATAGACACACAAAAGTACATCATGGTTCTTTATGACAAGGACACTGTAGGCAGCATTCCTCATATTAAATGAACTTAATTATTAAGTTCATTCCTTGAGCATTTCTGTCCTCAGCTTCTCAAAAGAACACAGATTCTGTTGTCAGATGGCACTGAGCTCATATTCTGGCACAAATCCCAGATGAGTTTGCACAGGTTATCAAAATGAGAGGAAGAATATTTACCTCTTGGTATAGTTTTGAGGGTTACACTGAAAAAGTATATAGAAAGTGTTGCTATATAGTATACAGCAGTGTTGGGACTTTCCTGGTGGTCCAGTGGTTAAGAATCCACACTTCCAATGCAGCGGGCACAGGTTTGTTCCTCTGGTTGGAGAACAAAAATCCCACATACCACCTGGAACAGCAAAAAAAGAAAAAGAAAAAGCAGTGTCATGCCTGATGCATAGTAGGTATTCAACAAATGGTAACTCTAAATTAACTAAAGCCCCAGGAGGGAGAGGCAAGTGGCCTTGCCAAGGACACACAAGAAATGACATTGCCAGAACTTGAACCTCCTTCTCTGGGTCCTTCTGGTTCACCTCACCCCTCTTTACTAATCAACAGTAAAAAAGGAACCCAGTTCATGGAAGGAGAGAGAAGTTTCCTCAAATCTGGGTGATTTTATAGGCCAAGTGGGTTTTGAATGGGAGATGACTATTTCCTTCCCTCCCTCCTGCCTTGTCGGCTCTAGAGAATCTCTGACAAAGGAAGCTGCGGCCAGGCCTGGCAGGCGCCCCACCCGCCTCCTGCTCCTGGTTCCTGTTGCTGAGGTTCTTAGAGCCCCCAGCAGATGGGCTGCCCTTATCAGCCGGCTCCAGGCCAGAAGAGGAACCCTCAGGTCACATGCGGTTCTCTGGAGGGAGGGAGACCATGTAAATAAACACTGCCCCAGTGGAGGAAGGGGGGAGGGTCACTGGAAAAGAATCCTTGACATTTTGGTGACTGGACCAGGATGAAAGGCCACCAGGCACTGCTCCTATTGGCCATTTCTGGGGGGAATTGCCAATCCAGGCATCTTCCCAGGATTCAGGGTGGCCTTTAAATAGCCCTGGAGCTGGGGCATTCCCAGCGTGCTGCTGCCTTGATCCCAGCTTAATCCCTTGCCCAGGACTGACCTTTCACAGTTTACAGAGCACTTGATCTCTTGGCTCAATGGAGTCTCACAGAGCTCTCCCGAGAGAAGAGAGAAGGGAGTTTATCATCAACCCCGATTTTTAAATGAGGAAACTGAGGCTTGTGTTGCGAATAACTCCCTCCTGGCTACACAGCTGGCAGTGAGCGATTGAATCTGGGCTGAGATCCAAGTTCGTTTTGGTATCACATCCCAAGGTCTGTGCATCACACCAGTGTCCTCGGGTAGTGGGGGCGCGGGGTGGGGGTGGGGGTCTTCCTTCATCCCTGCATCCGTACCCTGCCACCATAACCCAGAAACTCACATTCCAGGGAGGAGTGAAGGTGGCACGGGTTCAACGTAATTCAGTGAATGTGCTGTGCGTTCTCGCTCAGTTGTGTCCGACTCTTTGTGACCCCATGGACTGAGTCCATCAGAAACATCAGTCCACAGGATTCTCCAGGCAAGAATACTGGAGTAGTTTGCCATGGCCTCCTCCAGGGGATCTTTCCAACCCAGGGATCGAACCCAGGTCTCCCACAATCCAGATGGGGTCTTTCCCAGCTGAGCTACCAGGGAAGCATAAGACAGTCAAAATACAGTCATACTATATCTTTCCACCGCTCCCTGGTGGCACAGTGGTTAAGAATCTGCTTGCAGTACAGGAGACCCAGGTTTGATCCCTGGGTCAGAAAGATCCTCTGGAGAAGGAAATGGAAACCCACTCCAGTATTGTTGCCTGGGAGATCTCATGGACAGAGGAGCCTGGTGGGCTACAGTCCGTGGAGTCACAAAGAGGAGGACATGATTGAGTGACTAAAGCACCTAGAAAATGCAGGCTGATCTACAGGGCTAAAAAGCAGATCGTTGGTTGTTTGGGAAGGGAGGCAGGAGGAAAGATTTCAAGGGGATATAAGACCATTTGAGGTGAGGGGTGTGTACACTGTCTCGGTGGTGGTGATGATTCCACACGTCTGTGCATATCAAATTGTGCACTTAAATTCACGTAGGACCCTCTATAAGGCCTTCCCAGGTGGCAACGGTGCTAAAAGACAATGCAGGAGACCTAAGAAGCATGGGTTTGATCCCTGAGTTGGGAAGATCCCCTGAAGGAGGGCATGGCAACCCAATCCTTGCTTGGAGGGTTCCATCCACAGAGGAGCCTGGCAGGCTAAGTCCATGGGGTCACAAAGAGTCGGACACGACTGAAGTGAGTTGGCATGCACACATGCTCAGCACATACCTCTCTAAAGCTATTAACAAAGAGAAAGATAAGAGGGGGAAAAGAAGGAAGGAGGTTGGCAGGCATACATTATAGGAACTTTGTGAGATGTCTGAAAAGAGGACACAGAGTTCCTGAGGTACATGGGGAGGAAGAGAGAGATTCTTTCCCAAGTTAGATCAGAAAAGAGTTCTTGGGACAGGTGTATGACATGGCTCTAGGTATGGATGGGGAGGTGTGAGGTTAAGGGAGATTAAGTTAGAAGATACAAGGAGTTTGTTTGGAGAATAAAGAGTAGTGTACCCCATTCCCCCACCGCCCCCACATTCATCCTCCACTTTCTTCCTGATCTTTGAAGGCCTGAGGTTAAAACTAACAGCTGCAATTCTCTCTTTTCTTCAGAAATTCAGACACACGCCCTACTTGGCAGGCAGCTGGTTTTGCTAATAAGATTCCTGCCCTTCTCCCTCCCTCTCTGTGTAGCTCATCCCTTTAGGTCTGGCTGGGCCTCTGCCCTCTCCGATTTCCTCTCTCAACTGAAGGGCCAAATGCTTGCTGCGTGAGCCACTGACAACCCCAGCCCCCAGGGCCTTGGGCACGTCATGTCTGTCCTTTCCAGATCCCACAAAAAGAAGGAGGTTCGGGGGGATTCATGTAGGCGTGTGATGGCATTCTAGGTCCAAAATGAAATACCTTTTTTTTTCTCTTCCATACCTTTTGACTTAGTAATAGACACATGATCACTGGAGAATTCTGAATAATGAATTTATTGGGATCTATTGTCATAAAGTAGTACGAAATTCAAGTATTATTCTAATGTTGTACATGGACCATTTGGTTAATTTGCTCCCAAAACAATCACTGCTCTTACAGTTAGTAAAACATTAACTTGGTTTTGGAAGGCCCATTTTTCATTCATAATGTACTCTTCCAATGACATATGAAACCCACATACGAAATTGTGGGTGAACTCTAGCTTTTCAATTTCCTTGGCATGTTTGTTGATTTTAAATTGCCCCTTTTCAAAACTTTTCTTATTAATTAAATAAGCCAGTCAGCCATATTCCCTGCTTCTAATTCAGCACTCAAATGTAAGCGTGGTTCTGGAGTCGGCTTTCTAACCTTGGCTTAAGGGACATTAGTCACTGGGAGCAAAATTCGGCATGTGACCAGCTGTTTCAAGCTTTCAGAGTCCAGGGCCTACAGGTTTGGAGAAGGTCGGGGAAAGGAACCAGTATTTACTTACTGAATACCTATCATGTGCTGGGCACCTTTATAAAGTATAGCTCTTTCAATTCTCTAAACAGCCCATTAATGTGTGCGTGTGTGTGTGTGTGTGTACACAGGTTTGAGATATATCTTCTCGAGGCACAGCAAGGTTAAGAACTTGTCAAAAATCACATGGCTCATGAGTGGTGGAGCTGGGACTCAGAAGCAAACCAATTCTAGAGCTTAAACTCTTGAAAACTGTCCAGTGGGTTCCATGTTTAACCTTCCCAACCCCAAGACATTATTATTGACTGTTATTATCAGACCTGTCTTCCAGATGAGAAACCAGAAGCTCAGAAAAGTAATTTTCCCAAAATAAACTAAATTCACACCCATATGAACTCTGTGGTCCAGGGCAAGTCGCTTCATTCATCCATCCATCCATCCATCACCTTTCCATTCATTAATTGAACAGACTTAATGGCAAGTGCTTATTCTGTCCCAGAGATTGTGTAGTTCATAGAGATGAAAAAATGTAAAAAATATTTCCCCAGCTCTTCAAGAATTCATAGTGCAATGAGGAAAGAAAGCACCTAAACCATAATAGGAAACAAGACTGTGGGATGAGAGGTGCTATAAGAGGTATATAAAAAGAGCTACAGGAACTTGGAAGAAAAAGCAGCAAACTTCTTGGTGATGTAAAAGCAAGGAAGGCTTTAGAAAGGAGGGGACATTGCACAGATAGCTATGCACTCCCTAGGTGGAGAAAGGGAGGGATAGGCCAGGCAGAGAGAGCATCAAAGGGAATACATGCTGCGGCGTCAGGACAGCTCAAACAGTAGGCGCCTACCGCCTGCTTTTAGTGCCCCAACCCCAACCCTAACCTCAGCAACTCTGTGCAGCAGGTTCTATTATTCAGACCACTTGACCGAAGAGGAAACCCAGGCCCACAGAGGTCTTGCCTACCTGCCTAGGATCACACGGTAACTTGCCCACAATCTCACAGCTAGTAAGGAAACAAGCTGGAATTCAATCCAAATCCAAGCAGCCTGGCTTCAGAGCACAAACTCTCAGCTACTCTGCTCCGAGTGTTTGGGGGTACATGCAGGTGAGGTGACTAGACACAGAAGCAGGAATTGGGTCCAAAGGGACTCTGTTTCTTCACAAGGCCTTAGATGTTCTTGGACTAAGGGCCTTGGACCTCATGGAATCCGTAAAAGTAATAATGCCACGGTGCCATGGTGTGTGTACATATATGTGTGTGTGTGTGTGTGTGTGTGTGTGTGTGTATGTTGGAGAGGGACATCCAACTTTCTGTATAATGAGGCCATAGAGAGGAATAGTTATCAACTTTGTTTTAGACTGGAACTCTATATGCTTTCTGTAGGAATATTCGGTATCTTATGCTCAGCCACATTCTCTGGGCTTCAGGGTCAGTATTGGAATCCTTACTCCCTTTCTGCATCCTTCACCAGACTGGAGAGTCCCTGAGGACAGAGCTCCCATACCACACTCCAGTACCCCACACAATGCCTCTCACACAATGGTTACTCAGTAAATATTTGTTAAATGAATGACTACTTGTTGAATGAACTCTGGGTCTTTAGTTAATAATTTATATAGAGAGTAAATAAGTTAATTATGAGTTAACAAATATAGTTTGGTCAATTAAATCCTTTCCTCTGTACAATGGATGGGGTAGGAGGGGATAACATAAGGGTCTTTGGAAGAGAAACAACTGTAGGGATTATTAGCCTAGATCAGTGGTTTACAAAAGGAAGCAGCTAAAGCCAGTACTTCAAAAAGCTTGCCATCAGGGATTTTGATTCAGTGGATCTGAGATGGTGTGAGCTTCTTAGGTGATTCTGAGATGACCAGGTCAGTATCTGAGTATGGCAAGAACGGGTCCCTTCCTGTTCTAATTTTTTTTTCTTTTTTTCTGTCTCATTCAGCTTGTGCTTGACACGCTTGAGTGATGGGAGCTCACCGCCTGCCTCACAAGGCAGGCTGCCCAACCCGTTCTGAGAACAGCAACACTAATAGCAAAGACACCAATACAGTGACCATATATGGAGCATTTCTTTTGGCTCAGAAGCACTGGATGGATGTGACTGATTTCAGAGGCTAAGCATTATTTATCCCCATTTTACAGTGAAAGAGACTGAAACTCGAAACTCCGGAGGTTTAGTGGTGTACTCAGTGTCTCAGAGGTGGTGAGGGGCAGGGCCGGATTCCAGCCACCCCGTGGGCGGGGGCGGGGGCGGGCCCACGTGCTTCCCCGGGCCAGAGAGCAGGTCCCCGGGCGGGGGCTGGGGTGGCTCCCGGGAGGCGGGGAGGGAGCCGGGACGCCACGTCGCCTGCCCTGCCCGGGCTGCACACTCCGCTCCGCCCAGCCCTCCCGGGCCTCCCCATAGAAGGTAAACTCGGGCAGGATCCCACTGGGGCTGGCGGGGCCTGGCGTCCTGCTGGTTTCAGTTCTGAAAAGCCCGGCCCTGAGCAAACACGGACTGGGAGGAGGGTTCTGGAAGCTTTCCCATCAGATAAGCAGATTAACTCCCAGCTGCCTGGGAGCCACCCACACGGGAACCAGTGTGCGGCCTCCCTGGCGGTTGACAGTCCCTGCGGGCTGCCCAGAGCCACCTGAAGGCGGCTCAAGGTTCCAGTCCAGTCCGGCGCTGGCCAGGACTGCCAGGCGGGCCGACGAGGCTCAGGGGCCTCCCCAGCCCCACCTCCAAATATGGACCGATCTTCCTGCTACAGCTTGCTTCTTCCCTCACTCTCTAGGGCGTTCGTGTTCCGACGCATTAGTAGAATGCTTAGAATGTTTGTTTTCTTTCTGAGAAGGAGGCCGAGGGATATTGCCAAGACCAGCATGAACTCCCAACCCGGGGCATTGTCTGTCGGACATTTTTCTGGACAGACAGACTTGGGTCTGGGTACCAGTTCTGCCACTTTCTAGCCAGGTGACCTTTGTGTAGATTTCTTCATCTCTCTGAGCTTTGCTGTCCTAATCTGTAAAATGGGGATAATGATACCTATCTCTAAAATATGTTCTGAGAAGTAGATTAGATAAAGAGATTATACATATTAAGTATTTAGTGCCCTCAATGTCAATTAACATTGTTATTAATTGTTATTACGAATGACTAATAATGACACTCAGGATTATTACTCATGCTACTATAAGTAAAAAAAAAAATAAGCTCAATTAAAATTTTTTACTGAGGGAAATATCAACAGTTTTATGAGAGGTAAAGAAGAGTAACACTGGGTCAGAAAGTATATGCACATGGCCTCATTTAATATTCAAGCAGCTTCACAAGGCAGGCTTTATTATCCCCATTATACAGATGGGGAAGTTGAGGCTCCTGGAAGTTAAGTAACTTGCCTCCAACACACACTGAGTTAGTACCTGGTGTCCTGACCTCCCTTCTTCAAAGTGTCTCTTAAGCTCCAGCTACTCCACACCTGCCAGCCTCAGCAGAGATGCCTGTATCTATTAGGGAATGCCTTTTCTTCCCCTAGGCTCACCGAATTACAGGAAAATCGGAGAGCTCTAGAAAGTGGATAAGGTTACCTCCTCCAGGCAGCTTTTCTTATTCTCTCCCTCCTCCCTTTATAGAACAAACCCTCCCTCTCTGTTCTCCTGGTGCCTGGAGCATGTGACTGCACCCCCTTGTAGGCTGTGTGTCTCCTCCAGGAAGTGTGCTTCTCTGATGCAGACACTGTACACTTTTCTCACCATGGGAGGGTAAGTATGGTGTTGTAATAAAGTACATGCTTAGAAGCCCAACTGCCCTGGCTCAAATCTTGGCTTTACTACTTGCTGGTTGTGAGGGTTGAATAAGTTATATAAGTTCTCTTTGCCTCACTTCCCAGATCCTATAAAAATGGAAGTTAACAAGGAGAGTGGCCTGATGGCCTTGCTGTAGGATTGAATGACCATCTAGATCTAATCTATGTAGTTCTAGATATACTATTGTGAATCTCTTGAGTGATAGATGTCCAGCGAATGATGACAGGAATGCTGAGGATCTGAACTTTGCTTGTTAACAAAAGTGAAGCATAAAAAGAATGTCACTGAGCATGCAGGGTCAAGGGATAAGACTGGTTCCAAATCTGTCTCTAACTTCCTGTGTGGACTTAGGCCTGTCTCTTCCTATCTCTTGAGAGTCCCTTGGACTGCAATGATATCCAACCAGTCAGTCCTAAAGGAAATCAGTCCTGAATATTCATTGGAAGAACTGATGCTGAAGCTGAAATTCCAATACTTTGGCCACCTGATGCGAAGAACTGACTCATTGGAAAAGACCCTGATGCTGGACAAGATTGAAGGCAGGAGGAGAAGGGGACAACAGAGGATGAGATGGTTGGATGGCATCACCAATTTGATAGACATGAGTTTGAGCAAGCTCTGGGAGTTGGTGATGGACAGGGAAGCCTGGGGTGCTGCAGTCCACGGGGTCACAAAGAGTCGAACACGACTGAGTGACTGAAGTGAACTGAATTTCCTCTCTCTGAATTTATTTCTCTTGCTGAAAGAGAAGTTTGACTCCTGCAGCTGGATAGTTTTTGAAGAGTAATAATCAATAGTATATTAATGATCAGTTCTTTTCCTGTAGGACTTTTACTTGAGTAATGTTCCAAGTTAGAGGTTATACCCAGAAATAAATGACTGGCTCACCAATGGAAGGACAAACCTCAAGCACTGGTAGGTGATTGTGCTAACCAGCTTTTACTGAGCACGTAGTAGTGCTGGGCATTGTGCAATGTGCCATCCTTATCCTGTTTATTTTTCTCCAGAACCCTGTAAAGAGGTATCACTGTGATCTTTATATTACAGCTGAGAAAACAGAGGTTCAGAGGTTAGAAGTAGTTGGATAGGCAGTAGAGTCCTTATTTGTTAGACTCCAATTCCCTACTGCCTACGAGAATCCTCTCTGGAGCCAACCTGTTCAAATATCTCTGAGGGAAAGGAACCTATTATCTTTCCAACCAGCCCATTATTAGGTATCCTGAATAACTGAAAAAGGTAAAGCTGTCATTTTTATATTCACTTCATGAGTGGACTTAACTCAAGGCAGACACGATTTGGGTAGAGGGTTAGTGAAGTCAAGTGAAGTGTAAGTTGCTCAGTTGTGTCCAACTCTTTGTGAGTCCAAGGACTCTAGACCACCAGGCTCCGCTGTCCATGGGATTTCCCAGGCAAGAATACTCGAGTGGGTTGCTATTTCCTTCTCCAGGGGACCTTCCCAACCCACGACTTGAACCCAGGTCTTCTGAGTTGCAGGCAGATTCTTTACCATCTTAGCCATCAGGGAAGCCCCAGAGGGTTAAGGAAAGGGAAATTATAAATCCTGTGCACCACCTTCCCCCGCCCCACCTCAGGAAGTCTTCAGATGCCAGTTTACAACGGAGTGATCAGAAGACAGATCAGGTCACCTCTTTGGACCTCGCCTGTGCCCTTCACCCACAGAGTCTGGCTTGAGGATAGAGCTGGGGGATGTTGAAATATTCCAGTATGGCCTAGATTGGGGTTGGGCTGAATGTGAAGAGTCAGAAATTTGTGTTGGTGATCACCAGAATTGATTCCCTTAGGGGTGGCATTTCAGGGAGCACATTAACAAAATGTTTGAAGAGAAATGAGAACTGCAAAACCTAAAGGAGAAATTGGCTCCAGGATGACTGACTTTGTCTGGCTTTGTTGGTTTGCTGTTTCACCAGAAACAAATATCCTGCTTGAACAGCCGTAAAGACTTGTCATTCCCAACAAGATAAAGTCCAGACTACAAGGGCTGGCACTCGAGGTCCTTCATTATCTAGTCCCAACTCACCCTTTTCATCTCTTCTCGGATCATGTTCCCAGCCCCATTCCCAGCCCAAGAATTGCATGCAGTTCCCGAAATTCTCCATGTTTGTTCCTGCCTCTGTGCCTTGGTATATGCTCTTCCTTCTGCCCATGGCATGCCAGCAGATATCACATTTAGATGACACCAATCCCATTTTCAAACATGTCAGATTTCCTCTTCCATTCCCAAGACTTCTGTAGTCCCTGCAAAGAGAGTTTTTGCTGCCTTTTTAGACTTGCAGCCAAACACAGAAACAAATCGAAGAACAAGTGGAAACATTGAGAGTGAAGGCATTGTGTGCCCTAACCTAAAGCGTTACCAAAAGCATTGTGGTAAAACCCAAACTCATAAGGCTGCATATCAATATGGTTTGGAAAACCTTTTATGACTATGAAGCTAATTTAAGGATGATACACAAATGAGCTCCTAAATCAGAACAAATCACTGTGTTATACTGAAGTCCAACAACAGGACTGAAAAAAAAGCATTGTTAGGGGAACCTGGGCAGCTTATTCAGGAAGTTAACCAGGGTGGGGGAGGCCTTCCCTGGGGCATTTTCATCACAGGGTCTAAGTTGTAAGGAAAGAGATTCAGAGCTCCGTTCTTCACAATAGCAAAATGTTAGCATTAAGTCAGGTGGCCATCTGATTTTGTTTGCCCAGGAAGTTCTGGTTTTCACCCAGTGTCCTGACATAATTATCAGTAGTTCTGCTTTTATTGTCAAGTACCCTAGTGTGGAAGATAGATTGTATGTCTCGCTGGTGCTAGATAACCAAACGAGAGCTTGTCTAGGTGGTCGCTTTTCTAAGGCCCTGCCATCTGTTGGTTGCCAGTCTGTTCTTCCAGACCCAGCCTTTGTCCTGTCCTCTGCGACAGATTAATAGCTCTGCCCACACACTCTCAGGGCTCCCTTCACTCACTTTTCCCCCCAACTAGGCATCGGGCCTCCTCACCAAGCTGTATTCCAAGTTATCTCCTCACGGATGTCCTGGACATGGTAGGTTCTTAACAAGAGGTTGTAGAGTGAATTGTATTTTTTAAAAAAGTTTCCCAAGAATTTTTTGTTTGGGTTTACTTAAAGAGTAAAAAACTTAACCTTTATATCTAAACACTGAAAAGTAGTTATAAAATGAGAGAAAGTATCATTTACTCAGTCGTGTCCAGCTCTTTGCGACCCCATGGACTGCAGCCTGCCAGGCTCTGTGCATGAGATTCTCCAGGCAGTAATACTGGAATGAGTTGCCATTTTCTTCTCCAGGGGATCTTTCCAATCCAGGGATTGAACCCAGGTCTCCCACACTGCAGGTAGATGCAAACTAAGAAACTACCAGAGGCCCAGAGTATTTAAATGATCCAATGAAGCCTCACAGCCAGTGAGTGGCAAAGTCAGCATCAGGACCCAGTTCTCTGAATCCATGTTTCTTGATCCCTGCACAGTTCAGTTCAGTCTCTCAGTCCTGTCCGACTCTGTGACCCCATGGACTTCAGCACACCAGGCTGTCCATCATCAACTCCTGGAGCTTCCGCAAACTCATGTCCATTGAGCTGGTGATGCCATCCAACCATCTCATCCTCTGTCATGCCCTTCTCTTCCTGCCTTCAATCTTGCCCAGCATCAGGGTCTTTTCTAGTGAGTCAGTTCTTCACATCAGGAGGCCAAATTATTGGAATTTCAGCTTCAGCATCAGTCCTTCCAATGAATATTCAGGACTGATTTCCTTTAGGATTGACTGTTTTGATCTCCTTGCAGTTCAAGGGACTCTCAAGAGTCTTCTCAAACACTACAGTTCAAAAGCATCAATTCTAGGAAATTTTCCTTGGAAGAAAAGCTATGACCAACCTAGACAGCATATTAAAAAGCAGAGACATTACTTTGCCAACAAAGGTCTGTCTAGTCAAAGCTATGGTTTTTCCAGTAGTCACATATGGATGTAAGAGCTGGACTAGAAGGAAAGCTGAGCGCCAAAGAATTGATCCTTGCACAACACACTTCTAACTCCTTTGGACTGACAAAGGACATTCAACCGGGAACACTCTTATCTTGTCAAACCTGGAGTTAGAATGTGAGCTATCTGCCTCAGCTAGGCTTACATGGATACAGTTAAACCATGCACAGACCCAAATTTAGAGGAGTAGAGAAGAAAAATGGTGCATGAATTAGGCTCTGAATCATGAGCTTTGGAAGAAGGCAAGCTGGGGTTCAGGTCCTGATTCCTCACTTACTTGCTGAGTGACTTTTGTCAAGTTACTTAATCTCTCTGAGGCTTAGTCTCCCCATCTAAAATGGGAAGAATAGTATGTTTTTTGTAGGATTTGGTGGTTTAAATGAAATAACATGGAAAGCACTCACCAGTTTCGGAAAGTAGTAAACAATACAAAATTATAGGCACTAATATAATTACATTATAGTAATATAAGACACCACCCTTATGGCAGAAAGTGAAGAGGGGCTAAAAAACCTCTTGATCAAAGTGAAACAGGAGAGTGAAAAAGTTGGCTTAAAGCTCAACATTCAGAAAACGAAGATCATGGCGTCCGGTTCCATCACTTCCTGGGAAATAGATGGGGAAACAGTGGAAACAGTGTCAGACTTCATTTTTTGGGGCTCCAAAATCACTGCAGATGGTGACTGCAGCCATGAAATTAAAAGACGTTTACTCCTTGGAAGAAAAGTTTTGATCAACCTAGATAGTATATTCAAAAGCAGAGACATTACTTTGCCGACTAAGGTCCGTCTAGTCAAGGCTATGGTTTTTCCTGTGGTCATGTATGGATGTGAGAGTTGGACTGTGAAGAAGGCTGAGCACCGAAGAATTGATGGTTTTGAACTGTGGTGTTGGAGAAGACTCTTGAGAGCCCCTTGGACTGCAAGGAGATCCAACCAGTCCATTCTGAAGGAGATCAACCCTGGGATTTCTTTTGAAGGAATGATGCTAAAGCTGAATCTCCAGTACTCTGGCCACCTCATGCGAAGAGTTGACTCATTGGAAAAGACTCTGATGCTGGGAGGGATTGGGGGCAGGAGGAGAAGGGGTGGACAGAGGATGAGATGGCTGGATGGCACCACGGACTCGATGGACGTGAGTCTGAGTGAACTCCGGGAGATGGTGATGGACAGGGAGGCCTGGCATGCTGCGATTCATGGGGTCGCAAAGAGTTGGACACGACTGAGCGACTGAACTGAACTGAATATATTAATATTATATATTATATTTTATATTAGAATTATCATAATTATTACTTACTTCCCAATCTTGCACTGGAGGAGAGCTTATCAATTTCAAATAGGGAATCAGCAGACATTTCTTTCTGCCCTCAGTTGCCAGTCCCACAAGCAGCTTGACCTAGGAAACCTGTTTCTGAGGAGGTGATGATTGACATAGGGATTGTATGTAGAGGAGCCTGTGTGACTGGTTCCATTGCCATCAGGCATTTTCCTATGTTCTTAGAGTCCCTGATATCATGATTTTTTTTTTCTTTTTTTTTTTTGGCTTGTGCTTTGCAAAACTTACTGGTGGGTAGTTTTAATCATCCTTCCCAGCAGTTTGTAAGAGTATGTTATGAAGCTGGAGATCATAAAACATCTCAGAATATGGGATATGTCAGATATGGCAGAATAAGAGAAAAAGAAGGAAGATGGCTGCTTATGTTTGTTCACTTGAAATATCAGTGACTAGTTCTTTAATCTTTCATGGTGACTTTCTTTTCTCCTTTCTCTCTTTTTTTCTTTTCTTTCTTTCTTTCTTTTTCCCCAACCTCTGCAGACCTCTGTTTACCATTGAAAATAAAACCAATCCTGGTAACCTGGCATCTACCAAAGAAATCCATTCATTCAAACATTCACCAGCTCATCTATACATTATTAAATACCCACTGCACTGGGCCCTATGCCGGGTGTAGACATGCGGGTTATATAAACTGTCTATGGAATAAGAACAAACCTGGGTTCCAACCTCAGCTTCATGAGTTCCTATTGACTTGATCTTGGACAAATTAGCTACTTACCCTCTGAACCAACTCCTTCTCTAAACTCCCTATCTCCATCATGATATCACCATCATCCTGTCCCAGTTCAGAATCTGGAAATGATTTTATTCTCCTCAGTAACCCTCTCCCTCATGTCCAATAAGTCCCCCAGGGAAGCATGATTTAACTCCCACCTAGCTCTTGAGTGTGTCTTCACTATCATCTCCATTCCGTTCAACAGATATTCCCTGACAGTCTGCTGTGACCCAGGCTCTCTGATGGGCATGAGGATACCCATCCCCAAGGAGCTTCCAGACTGGTCAGATACGCCCACAGACACACAGTTCCCCTACAGTGAATGGGTGAGATGGTAGTAAAAGCCCACTTTTATTGCCCACTTAATCACTGCTAGATACCATTCTAAGTGCTTTAAACCCATTCGATCATTGAATCATCACAGTAACCCTAAGAGATTGGTACTATTATTATCTTTATTTTATAGATAAGGAAACCCAGGCAACAAAGTAAATAAGCGACTTGCCCAAGGCCACACAGCTAGGCTGCAGCTGAAGCAATTTGCAATGGCTTAAGCTTCAAAGCCAGCTAAAAAGCCCCTGCTGTTAACCGCCACTGAACTCTGCCTCTGCTTATGGACCTGGGAGAAGGGTTTCAGGACAAGAGGAGCAATTTCTAATGAGACTGAAGGTCCGCTGAGTGGCTGTCTGTGCTGAGCCTTAAAATCTGAGTAGAGCTTAGTTGGCCAGAGCAATCCTCCCTGTTCCCTCTGAACCTTCATCGGTCCTACTCCATTAGTCCATTCTTCCTGCCGCACCAGTGAGCTTCTAATCCCCTTCAGTCAGACTCACTGATATGGAGAACAAACTAGTGGTTACCAGTGAGGAGAGGGAAGTGGGGGAAGGGCAAGTTAGGGGTAGGGAATTCAAAAAAACTATTACGAACAAAATAAATAAGATACAAGGATATTGTACAGCACAGGGAAAATAGCCAATATTTTATAATAACTATAAATGGAGTATAGTGCTTAAAATTGCCAGTATTTTATAATAACTATAAATGGAGTAGAATCATTAAAAATTGTGAATCAGTATCCTAGATACCAGAAATTTACATAATATTGTAAATCAACTATACCTCAAGTTGAAAAAAAATATTGACTTATCACTCTTCTGCTTTTGGTTTAGAATGTCTTTTTCTCCTCTGCAGGAGAGAGTCTAAACTCCTCTGCATGACCACTGCCTCGATCTCAGTTTTGCTCCCATTCCCGCCTTCTACACAAGCCTGAGCCACAGTTGTGGGCTCTGAGGGTAACAGGCTCACTTCTTCCTCAGTGGGTGTCAGGTGTAGGGTCTCACTTCCTCAGTTGCCTTCCACTCTCAGCTTCTTCCAAGGATGCCTTCCTGGATCCCACAGGCAAAGTGAAGTACTGTCAACAGCACGCTCATCATACCCCAGATACTGCTATTTTAGCTTCTCCCCCTGAATCGGAGCAGTCGGCTTCTGATTCTGTCTCCTTCTTTACATGGTGAGGTCCTTGAGGGGTGTTAGGCCCTCCTAACAGGAAGGCTGAGAGCTGAAGAATCGAAACTTTCAAACTATGGTGCTGGAGAAGACTCTTGAGAGTCCCTTGGACTGCAAGGAGATCAAACCAGTCAATCCTAAAGGAAATCAACCCTGAGTATTCATTGGAAGGACTGATACTGAAGCTCTAGTCCTTTGGCCACCTGATGTGAAGAGCCAGCTCATTGGGAAAGACCCCGAGGCTGAGAAGGATTGAAGGCAGGAGGAGAAGAGGGCAGCAGAGGATGAGATGGTTGGATGGTATCATCAACTCAATGGACATGAGTCTGAGCAAACTCTGGGACATAGTGAAGGACAGGGAAGCCTGGCATGCTGCAGTCCATGGGATTGCAAAGAGTCGGATACGACTTAATGACTGAACAACAACAGCATGGCCTGACACCTAATGAACTCTTAGAATGAATGAGTGAGTAAATGAATGAGTAAGTATTGAGAACAGGGGAAATTTTTATGTCTTTTGATCTCTTGCAGCTCATAGTATAGCGCTGAGGACAGGGGCTTCCTTGGTGGCTCAGATGGCAAAGAATCTGCCTGCAATGCAGGAGACGCAGGTTTGATCCCTGGGTGGAGAAGATCCCCTGGAGAAGGGAATGGCTACCCCACTCCAGTACTCTTGCCTGGAGAATCCCATGGACAGACGAGGCTGGCAGGCTACGGTGCATGGACTTGCAAGGAGTGGGACACAACTGAGTGACTAACACTTTCACTCAGGGACACATCCAGTCAAATATCAACTTACACAATCAGAACTATGGGATACAATCAGAACTATGAGAGGGTAAATGCTGTCTGTGAAGGCAGAAGCATCATGAGAAGAGCACTGGACAAGTGACTAGGAGGTCTGGGTTGTTAGCTGGGTCTTATCACCAATTGGCTCTGTGGCCTTGGGCAAAACATTAACGTTTCTGAGCCTCCATTTCCTCAGCTGTAACACTGCTGTGAAAAGTCCAAGAGGGCATGGGTGCTGAAGAATTTGCGATGTGCTGGACCGGCCAGTGGAAGTCAGAGGCAGGATTCCTCCAGCTAATCTCCAAGTAACACTGCTACTGCAGGCCATGGGGCAAACATTTCCCACCCTTTCTCCTCTTCTTGGTCCGAGTCCAGGAAGAGTTCCATCTGTACCTTGTCTGCAAGCCAGACTCTGAACCTAGTGTTTGGAAAAACAGGCAAATTATATTCGTCCAGGTGTATCCTGTCTATATACTGAGCTGTAAGGCCAAGTTTGTTCTCAGAATAAAGCGAGTGCAGGCACGTGTGTGTGTGTGTGTGTGTGTGTGTGTGTGTGTGTGCATGCTTTCATTAGCAGGGCAGAGTTCAGGATAATAAAGGCAACTGTGAGGTACTGCTGAGAGCTCTGAACTTGGCATCAGAATATTTGGGTCTTAATTCCCACCATTGTCACTTCTGTAATGGATGACTTAGGTTGTATTATCAACCTCCCTCATCTCTAATATGAAGGCAATGCATTTGCCAAAGATTCACTGTGAAGATTAAATGAAATAGAAATATAAGGCAGATACCCCGAACCTAGTGTGTGGTATGTACTACCTTGATGTTTGTTTGTTGATTTTTGCTTGTGTTAATAATAAGTGTCTAACATTTTCTAGGTGTTCTCTATGCATCAGGCTTCATGCTAAGCATTTCACGTATATTATATTCTTCCAGTCTCATCACAACTTTAAAAGAGAGGTCTTATCATCTCATCCTAAAGACTAGGAAATTGAGGTTTTAATAGGTTAGGCACCTACTCTGAGGTCACAATAGAATGATAATTAAGAGAGCCAGGGCTCTCTGGCCTCCAGTAGAGCCCAGATGCTTGTGGCTATATTGGGAACTGATGGATTTGGGATTTCTAATGTGAATATTTCTGTCAGCATTTCCCACCTTATTCTGCTAAGAAATTATACTAAGCATACAATAAGAACAGGGAAAAAGCTGAAGACTCAAGTAACTGAAATATAAGCTTAATTACATAAGTATCTTAAAGAGATGGGAATACCAGACCACCTTACCTGCCTCCTGAGAAATCTGTATGCAGGTCAGGAAGAAATAGTTAGAACTGGACATGGAATAACAGACTGGTTCCAAATAGAGGAAGGAGTATGTCAAGGCTGTATATTGTCATCCTGCTTATTTAACTTATATGCAGAGTCTATCATGAGAAATGCTGGGCTGGATGAAGCACAAGCTGGAATCAAGGTTGCCAGGAGAATATCAATAACCTCAGATATGCAGATGACACCACCCTTATGGCAGAAAGTGAAGAGGAACTATAAAGCCTCTTGATGAAAGTGAGAGAGGAGAGTGAAAATGTTGGCTTAAAACGCAACATTCAGAAAACTAAGATCATGGCATCTGGTCCCATCACTTCATGGCAAATAGATGCAGAAACAGTGGAAACAGAGACAGACTATCTTTTGGGGCTCCAAAATCACTGCAGATGGTGACTGCAGCCATGATATTAAAAGACGCTTGCTCCTTGGAAGAAAAGTTATGACCAACCTAGACAGCATATTAAAAAGCAAACATATTACTTTGCCAACACAGGTCCATCTAGTCAGCACTATAGTTTTTCCAGTAGTTCTGTATGGGTGTGAGAGTTGGACTATAAAGAAAGCTGAGTGCTGAAGAATTGATGCTTTTGAACTGTGGTATTAGAGAAAACTCTTGAGAGTCCCTTGAAGAGCAAGGAGATCCAACCAGTCCATCCTAAAGGATATCAGTGCTGAATATTCATTGAAAGGACTGATGTTGAAGCTGAAACTCCAATACTTTGGCCACCTGATGCGAAGAACTGACTCATTTGAAAAGACCCTGATGCTAGGAAAGATTGAAGGTGAGAGGAGAAGGGGACGACAGAGGATGAAATGGTTGGATGGCATCACCAACTCAATGGACATGGGTCTGAGTGAACTCTGGGAGTTGGTGAAGGACAGGGAGGCCTGGAGTGCTGCCGTCAGTGGAAAGAGTTGGACACGACTGAGTGACTGAACTGACTGAACTGAACATAAGTATCTGTGCAACATCCCCACTGGTAAATACGATGTTATTGACTAAAATTGGCTTATTAAGAAGAGGAAGACAAGTACACTCATTGTGTCATCACTCAGAGTAGTGAACTAATAGATACTGTCCAAAAAGTAGAGAGAACTAAAGGTATTATATAAAGATATAAAAACATGGAAACCACTAGATGCAACTGGATAACCTATATCTAATTACAAAAATATTGAACTTGATCTATGCCTTGCATCCTGCACAAACATTAACTCAAAACAGATTGTAGATATAAATGTGAAACCCTGAAAATATAAAACTTCTTAAGAAAAGGCGTAGGAGAAGATTTCGTGACCGTGGGTTAGAAAGTTTTCTTAGATATGACATCAAAAGCATGATCTATATAAGAACAAACTGATAAATTAGACTTCAACAGAAATTAAGAACTTCGTTTTTCTTGAAAGATACTATTAACAGAATGAAAAGACAAGCCACTAACTGGGAGAAAGTGTGTGTAAAGCTTACATCTGTAAAGTCCTTATATGTAAACTGCAGTTGATCTTGAACAATGCGGGGGTAAGGAATACTAAGAGCTGACTCACTGGAGAAGACCCTCATGCTGGAAAAGATTGAAGGCTTTAAAAAGGAAAAGAGGACAGCAGAAGATGAGATTGTTAGATAGCATCACCGACTCCGTGGGCATGGTTGAAAAATCCATATTTAACTTCAGCAGCCATTCGTATCCAGTTCCACATTCATGGATTAAACCAACCAAAGATCATTTAGTGCATGTTTATTTAAAAAATGCACATACAAGTGGACCCACAGAATTCAAACCGATGTTAATTAAGGGTTAGATGTATACAAATAATCCTCAAAACTCAATAATGAGAAAACAACCCCAAAGACTTGAACGGTGACTTCACCAAAGGAAATGTGGATGGCAAGTAAGCATACAAAAAGAAGCCCAACATCATTTTTGTTGTTCAGTCACTAAGTCATGTCCAACTCTTTGCGACCCCATGGACTGCACCACGCCAGTCTTCCCTGTCCTTCACTATTTCCCGGAGTTTGCTCAAATTCATGTCTGCTGAGCCAGTGATGCTATCTAACCAACTCATCTTCTGTCACCCTCTTTTCTTTTTGCCTTCAATCTTTCCAGCATCAGGGTCTTTTCCATTGAGTCAGCTCTTCACATCAGGTGGCCAAAGTATTGGAGCTTCAGCTTCAGCATCAGTCCTTCCAATGAATACTCAAGGTTGATTTCCTTTAGGATTGACTGATTTCCTTGCGGTCCAAAGGACTCTCAAGAGTCTTCTCAGCATTACAATTCAAAAGCATCATTCTTTGGTGCTCAGCCTTTATGGTTCAACTATCACATCCATGTATCATTATCATCATTAGGGAAATGCACATTTGAACCCTAATTAAATACCACTACATGTATACTAGAATAAGTACAGTTAGAAAGACTGACCATTACAGGCATAGGCAAAGGTGAGGAACAACCAGAGCTCTCATGCACTGACCATAGGGCTAAAACATGGTACAACTACTTTGGAAAATAGTTTGGAAGTTTCTTGAGATAGTAAACAGCACCGACTGTCATTCTCCTTCTAGGTATAATCTACAAGAATAACTTTAGAGAATTTTAAAAAATTATCTTTATGTTTGACTGTGCTGGGCCTTTGTTGCCGCATGGGCTTTTGCTCTAGTTGCAGAGAGTCGGGGCTACTCTCTAGTTAGCGTGTGTGGCTTCTCATCGTGGCGGCTTTTCTTGTTTCACAGCCTGGGCTCTAGGGCTTGTGGGCTTCAGTAGTTGTGGCTCCTGGGCCCCAGAGCACAGGCTCGGTAGCTGTGGTGCCCAGGCTTGGTTGTGCCACAGCATGTGTACTCTTCCCAGACCAGGGATCACGCCCATGTCCCCTGCATTGGCAGGGCGATTCGTAACTACTGGACCGCCAGGGAAGTTGCAGAGAGAGGATTTTTAAAACAATATGAGTGTGCATATGAATGTTTGGGCTTTCCAGGTGGTGCTAGTGGTAAAGAACCTGCCTGCCAATGCAGGAGATGTAAGAGGCATGGGTTCGATTCCTGGGTCGGGAAGATCCCCTGGAAGAGGAAATGGCAACCCATTCCAGTATTCTTGCCTGAAGAAACTCATGGACAAAGGAGCCTGGTAGGCCATAGTCCACAGAGTTGCAAAGGGTTGGACAGGACTGAAGCGACTTAGTATGCATGCATGCAGGAATGTTTCTCACAGCTTTATTTGTAATAGCTAAAAACTGGGAACAACATAAATGTTCATCAACAGGAAAATGGGTCAACAGATTGTGGTATATTTATATAATACAGTACAATTCACCAATAAAAAGGAATAAAAAAAATAAATAAATAAAAAGGAATAAAGTATTAGACACACAGCAATAAGGATGAATCTTAAGCTGTGTGAATTAAAAGTAGACAAAGAAAGAATATATATTGTATGATTCCATCAGTTGAAAATATAGACATTTTAAACAAATCTATAGTGAATGTGGAACTATGGTTGCTGGGGGTGTGAGTGGGACGTGGAATAGAATGGGAGGGAGAGATTGCAAAGAATATGAGGAAGATTTTGGGCATGATGACTTATGTTTACTATCTGGATTGCAGTGATGGTTGTATGGGTATATATATGTATATATGTCAGAACTTATCAGAGTATACATTTTGAAGATATTCACTTTATCATATGAGAATTATACTTCAATGAAGTTGGTGCAAAAAACACATTACTTTAAAGACAAAATGTATGTAGAGCTGAGAGGATAACATGCAATTAGATGACAGAAATAAGAGCCGAACACATCTCTTATATCAATAAGTATAAATAGGTTTTAACTCACTTAGAAAAGATGATCTAACTGAATCACAAAGCAAAATTCAAAGTAACCCAGAAATGTTAAAAAGGGAGAAATGTGTAATAGGCAAATACAAACTGAAAGAAAGCTGAGGTTGCCTTCAAATATGAGAAAACATTGAATTCAGGTTTAAAAGATGCTGAATCAAACAAGGAAGGATATTTTATAATGATAAAGAATGCAATTCACAGAGAGGTTATAAGAATTTTGAAAATCAGTGTAACAATCTACACAGGAGGAATATTCATTAAGCAGAGATTAGGAGAGATGCAAGAAGACTCTCAGTTCAGTTCAGTCGCTCAGTCGTGTCTGACTCTTTGCGACCCCATGAATCGCAGCACGCCAGGCCTCCCTGTCCATCGACTCCCGGAGTTCACTCAAACTCACGTCCATCGAGTCGGTGATGCCATCAGGCCATCTCATCCTCTGTCGTCCCCTTCTCCTCCTGCCCCCAATCCCTCCCAGCATCAGAGTCTTTTCCAATGAGTCAACTCTTCGCATGAGGTGGCCAAAGTACTGGAGTTTCAGCTTTTGCATCATTCCTTCCAAAGAACACCCAGGACTGATCTCCTTTAGAATGAACTGGTTGGATCTCCTTGGAGTCCAAGGGGCTCTCAAGAGTCTTCTCCAACACCACAGTTCAAAAGCATTAATAATAAGAATGTTATGTATTAAAACCATGGGATACTGTAAAAGCAGTTTCCAAGGTAAATTTATACCTCAATATTCATATCAGTTAAAAAGTACAGGAACCAATGGACCAAACAAATATCAAAAATTTAGAAAAAAATAGCCAAATCAATTGTTGGAAATCAGAAGGAATAAATTAATAAAGAAAAAGCTTACTGTTAGCAAACAGAACAATCTGGATGAATGAATAAATAAATATACTGATTCTTTTAAGAAAGCTAATACAGTACAATAAATAAATAATTAGGTCACCTGATCATTGACAAAGCTGTGGTGAAGAGGGGTGTGAAGAAAGGGCAGTTACTAAAAATTAGAAGCATAGGAGTACAATCAAGAAACAGTAAATAAATATGTGATTCTTGTTTGCAAACTTTTTTTCTAAAAAATCTGGATGAAAGGATTTTTGAGGAAAATGCAGTATATCAAAACAGAACCTAAAAGATATAGGAAATCTAACCAGACTGATTTGTAGAGAAGACATAGAGAAACTAGGCAACAAGGTACTCCCTTTCCCAGATTTCACACCTAAAGAATTTCGCCAGAAAATCCTACAGAGCTTCCCTGGTGGTCTAGTGGTTAAGAGTCCACCTGCCAATGCAGGGGACCCTGGTTCGATCCCTGGTCTGGGGAGATTCCGCACGCCCAGGGGCACACAAGCCCATGCACCGCAACTACTGCGTGGGCGCTGTCGGGCCTGGGAGCTGCGATGACTGAAGCCCAGCACCTAGAGCCTGGGGTCCACAGCAAGAAGCAACCAGGGAGTAGCTCCCACTCACCGCAGCTAGAGAAAGCCGGCGCGCAGCAACAAAACCGCGCAGCCACCAATAAAGAGATGGTTTTTAAAAAGAAAGAAAGCCCTACAGACTTTTAAAAGCAGATGATAACACTTCTAGTCAAACTATGTCAGGTCATAAAATAGAAACTTTCAAGTTTTCTTTCTTTGCTTTTTTAACAAATGAGAATTCACTGCTATCAAAATCTAACAAAGATTACACAAGAAACATTTAGCACTAGGATTGATTAAAAAAATCCTAAATGAAACATTAAAACCAGAATGAAGCAATCAATGAAAAAAATGATACATCAGAACCAAGTTGGGCTTAATCCAGTGCAAGGATGGTTCAGAATGATTCATGATATTAGTAGATATAAGAAGAAAAATGATGTAAGCATCTCCATAGATATTGAAGAGGTGTTTCACAACATTCAACAGCTGGTTTTAATTTTTAAAAAGCTAGTGAAATAAAGGTATTTGAATAGTCTACATGTGTTAAATGACTGTCTCAATCTAAAAGCTACCATTATATGAAGTGAAGAAATTTTCATCCTGTGCTGTCCTATAGGTAATTACTACACAAATATAGCTATCTAAATCAATTAAGACTGATAAAATCCTTCAGTCTCAATAGCCACATGTCAAGAATCCAGGAGACCCACGTGGCTAGATGTACTCTTTAGAAGTAGTCTCACTAAGAATGTCCACTATTACCACTTTGTTATTCAAGCAAAAATATTACTACATAATTGGAAACATAAATATTAGAAAAGATTAAACTATCTCAGTTTGCTTATAATATAGTTGTATAGCTGGTAAAACTAACAGAATAAACCTGAAGCCTCCATACATAAATAGATTATTCAGTAAGGAAGTGGCATACAAAATTAATATATAGAAATCAATAATTGTCGTATATGTAAATCACAATGAGAATAGTAAGCATAACAGAAAAAGTCAGTTTACATCATTAACCAAGGTATTAATGTAATATACAATGAAATATAGTTATAGACTTTATAATATACACTTATAGACTTTATAAGTTTATAAACATACTTATAGACTTTATAAGTAATATACAATAACATATGAAGACAACTTTAAAATACTCCTGAACATCAAAGAAAACTTAAATGAGAAAGTACATTGTATTTTTGTACAGGAAGCTGCACTATCATAAATATATCAGTTTTCCTTATGTTATTTTGTAAGTTCATCACAAACTCACTAAAAATGCAACATGTTCTGCTGATTCTAAAAATCCTCTGAAAAAATAAATTATAATCCCCAAGTAAGCTAAGAAAAAGAATATCAGTATTACAGGGCAGTTACAGGGGCTTCCCAGGTGGCTCAGATGGTAAAGAATCTGCCTGTAATGTAGGACACCTGGGTTTGATCCCTGGGTCAGAAAGATACCCTGAAGAAGGGAATGTCGGACACAACTGATGACTGTCACTTTTCACTTTTTTACCTCTACCATATAGTAACATATAAAATAAAACACCAATGATTTAAACAATTTGATATTATTTTTTGAATTGATACAGTCCAATAGAACAGAGTAAGACCATCTCTATGAGGATTTAATTTACGATGAAAATGACATCTTTTATCTGTAGGGAAAATATGTGTGTATGTGCTCTCAATTGTGTCCAACTCTTTGTGACCCCATGGACTGTAGCCAGCCAGGCTCCACTGTCTGTGGAATATTCCAGGCAAGAATAATAGAGCAGGTTGCCATTTCCTTCTCCAGGGGACTCTTCCCAATCCAAGGATCAAACCTTTGTCTCTTGCACCTCCTGCATTGGCAGGCAGATTCTTTACCACTGCACCACCTGGGAAGACCATGGAAACGATAAACTATTCAACAAATGGTGTTAGAAAAAAAAATGACTAGAGTTATTAAGACTACATAGCAAACTGCCCCAAAACTCAGTGGCCTATAACTATGACATTTATAGTGTTCACAGGTTCTGAGTGTCAGGATTTCTGAAAAGGTTCATCTGGGCAGGTCTCACTTGGGATGTCTTATGAAACTGTAATCAGATATAAGCTGGGGCTGTTGTTAAGGCTTGACTGGGGCTGGAGAGTCTGCTGTTGAGGTGGCTCTCTCACATGACTGGCAAGTTGGTGTTGGCTGTTTTCTGAGATCTTTAGTTCATCTCCACAAAAGGGTCCTCATAGCATGGTGGCTTGTTTCCCTCAGAGTGAGGAATCCAGGATCCCAGGATGCAAAATCCAGAGAAACCTTTTATGACCTAGACTCAGAAGGCACACAGTCACTGGCATCATATTCTCTTGCTCAGTTACAAAACCCCACTCAGTTCCATCTCTCTGTGAAGGACTGTCAACATCACATTGTGAGATGAGAGTTTGGGGCGGGATCTATACTGACATGGCATTCTTTGGAAAATAGAAACATCACAGATAAACTTTTGGATATGCAACTTTTGTGTATAAGACAAATACCAAGACAAATACCAAGTGTATTTTACTATTAATATAAGAAGTATGTACATAAATATAGGAAGAAAATATGGGAAAGAAAATTCCTTTGCAACCTGAGAATTAATCTAAAATTATTTTACATGAATTAAAACTATACATGACTGGCAAATCCTTAACCTCAATAACCACATTTCAAGGCTCCAATAGCCACATGTGGGCTGAGATTCAGAAGATGAGGAAGGCATGAAAGAGGGGTGAATGGGCCCAGCAGGGGGAAGAGCACTGCAAAGTCACAGGCCATGGACAGAACACCCATGTACCTGGGGCTCTGAGGTCAACTGGGAGAATAGTGCAAAGTGGGGCGAAAGGCGGCACGTGAAGGACCACAGGGGCTATCAGGAATCTGGGGTGGCAGGATCAGATTTACATATTGCCAGGATTGCTTTGGCTGCAGGACAGGGAAGTCGATGGGAGGGAGTCAGAGAGAGAAGACCAGGCCAAAGATAAACAGTAGGAAGACGGCAGCTGTCCTGAGCCAGCGGCCTTTCCCCTGTGTCCACAGGTGAAAGCACCCTTCTAGAATTGGGCTCAGTGCCAGGGGGCCACTTCCAGAAACCTAGAGCAAGCCTGAGACTCTTGAAAAGAGCATGAGCACAAGATAATGAAGGAGTTAAAGATCACGCGAAGGAGATGACCCAAAGGAGCCAGGCAGCTTAACTTGTAGACTCGGGCATCAATGCCATTATGGCCTCCCTCACTCTGTGTGGGGCAGCAGCCAGGTCACAGAGGCCAGACTCTCCCTGGAAAAACCAGCAGGTTCCCAGGCCAAAGAGAGGAGGCTGAGGTTTCTGGGCTTTCCCTGAGGAGTGAACAAGATTTCTTCTTTTGTAAAAGCTCCGATTCTTTTTTCCCCTCCCTTCTTTAAGTAAAGGCAACTATCGTTTGAGTCACTTGGGAATAAAACTGTTTTGGTCGAGAAGACTTCTGTGGGCGCCCGAGTAGGCGCTGGGACGGCTGCTGCCAGGGGACGGGGGAACATATGGTGGTCTGTTGTGAATGTGATCTGTTTTTTGTGTTGTTGTTAAACTTCCTCTAGTTAGCACTGGGCCTGTTATGTAAGAGCTTGAGGGTCCATATGGTTTGTTGCATAAGACGCCAAAGAGGAACACGGTTTTCTCTTGCCGTGCAGCTAGTCCAATTGCGAGTTTGGGGAACATGTGACCATAGCATCACAGTTAGGTGATAGAGTCAAGTAGCCCTGGATATGAACCTCACTTCTACTGCTGGTTAGCTGTGTGATCCTGGGCAAGTGACCTAACCTCTCTGAGATTAAAACTCTTTGAAACTTTATTTCACTCTATGCAAAATGGTGAAAATAGTACCAACTTCACAGAATTGTTAAGAGGATACAGAATTAATATTACTAACTACAGTTTATTGAGTATATAAAATTTTTTTAGTATTGCATGCTTTATAAATACTCTTTGTTTTAAACCTCATAGAGCCCACCACCCACCCCCACCCTACACCCTGGGAGTAGCCAATCCTAAAGTAGTCCTGGGAGTAGTCAATCCTAAAGGAAATCAGTCCAGAATACTCATTGGAAGGACTGATGCTGAAACTGAAACTCCAATACTTTGACCACCTGATGCAAAGAAATGACTCATTGGAAAAGACCCTGATGCTGGGAAAGACTGAAGGCAGGAGGAGAAGGAGATGACAGAGGATGAGATGGCTGGATGGCATCGCCGACTCAATGGACATGAGTTTAAGTAAGCTCCAGGTGTTGGTGATGGACAGGAAAGCCTGGTGTGCTGCAGTCCATGGGGTCACAAAGAGTCAGACACGACTGAGTGACTGACCTGAACTGGGAATAGCTATTATTATCTTCATATTTCAGATAAGGAAACTGAGGAGGAAAACAAAGGAATGGCTTCCCTCACCTATTAAGAAGTCATGGAGCTAAGATTCAAAAGTTGCTCTGTACAGACGAGCCGTCAGCAACAGAGAACTGTGATTCTCTGCCTCTAGCACTGTGGTTCTCTGCCTCCTGTGCTTGTGAAGCACGAGGCTTATAACAGGTGCCAGCAAATGTGAGCCTGGACTATATGCTACCTGAGGGCAAGGCATTTCTCACACTGAAAGCAGTGCCCCGTGTAGAGCAAGCAACCAATAACCGTTTCCAGACTAAATAAAATAAATGACTTTTGCATTCATAAAACATTGTCCTTAGAGATGCAAATATTAACACATGCCAAGATTAATATGTTATCTTCAACAGAGGACTTAGCACATCAGCAAGTGCCTTCTTGAAACATGGTAATTTAATCCTTGCATAATTGCTTACTGGTAGAATTATAGGCAGACTATAGGAAGTCCATGCCAAAAGGGTTCTCAAGTGTTACCTTGGCTTGAGGGAAACAATGATGTGATCAGTTGGTGATCACAAGAAGTGATAGTAGTTCAAGAGGTTGTGGGGGCTTGGATCTTGGGGATCTTGGACTAAACTGATTTTCCCATATTTTGCAGCTAGGGAAATTGAGGTCCCGGCAAGGAAAAGTGACTTGTTCAAAATCAAATAACTAACAGGTATCAGAAGCAGCATTTGACTCCTGGGCAGTCTGATTAAGATTCCAGCACTGTTGCCCTAATTTCTGACCTAAAGTTCAAGATAAAGCTTCCCCTCACTGCTCCCCTTCTCAAAAAAAAAAAAAAAAAAAAAAAAAGGGAAGAAAGGGAAATAGGACATCTATGGAGCATCTTCTCTGAGCTGGACACTCTCTGTGAGACACTTTACAAAAAAAGACACACCCTTTGAGCCTCATTATAGTCTTATGAGTGGGCAACATTATCCCCATTTTACAGATGGGGAAACAGAGTCTCAAAGCCATGATGTAACTCACCAAAGATTCCAGAACTGGAGAGAGAATCCTGTATCCTCCTCCGTGCCCCCACTGATGATTTGAACCCACACCACACTCAAAGGCTAAAGAATCATCCATCCAACAGATTCAGGAGTTAAGCATCTCTGCCTTCCCACCTGCAGAACCAGCTGTGGAATCTTGGGCAGGGGATGTAACCTCTCTGGGCCTCAGTTTTTTCATTCTTACCTAAGAACAATCAGCATACATTCCTCAAAGAGCATCGTGAGGATTCAATAAACTCGAGTACGTAAAAATGAGTACAGAGCATGGCTCGTAGCAAGTGCTTATTCAATGCTAGTTCAAAACAAACAAGTTCAGCACAGGCAGTCTCTCCACGGTCCCCGGAGAAGGCAGAGGAGCTGGCATGGCCCACGTGGGGCCCAGGGAGGCTGCAAGCTGGACCGGCCTCCTGGCACCTTCCTCCTTTGAGCCGGTCTTGGCACCCAGCCCAGGACTGAGAAGTCCCCATTCCTCTCTCCTGTCAACTCAGCAGAACAGACTGTTTCAAGAGAAGGTGGTTCCCCCTGAGAAAATGTTCTTGCACGCCCTGGAGGCTCTTGCCCTGCACGTCGGCAGGGATCAGCTGGGACAGGGCTGGCGCCCCGCCCTGCACAGCCATCATTCTTGTCAAAGTCTGTATCCTGCCAGCTCATAAAAGGTAGTGTACGTTCTGAACAACTGCTGTGTTAGAGTGCAGTCCCCTCTGGCCTGTGATGACATTTCACCAGCTTCAGCTCTCTGGGCCTCAGTTTCACATACTTGAAGATGGGCTGGTAACATCTGGTCAACTGTTGGGAAGGGAGGTTGGGAGAGATCTCTGGAGATACGGCCTCCCATACCTCACTGTCCATGTGTTCCTCAAATGTCTGCATTTGACCTCTGTCCCCTCCACCCTCACCATCACTGCACTGGCCAAGATTACTATTGAAGTCCACATGGCTCTTGACCTCTCAGCAGCAGTGGGGACACTCCATCCTTGCTGGCTCCTTGCTACTGTATTCTCTTGATTTGCCTCCTCCCTCTCTGGCCACTGCTTCTGATTCTTCTTTGAGGGGTTCTTCCCCTGCTCCAGTCTATAAATGCTGCAATTTCTCCAAGATTCTGTCCTCAGCCTCTTGGTTCTATGCTACACACACACCCTCAGAGTGTCCTGACCCCTAAAGGCAGGTACAATCCCTGCCTTTAGGAGACGAGGCACAGTTTCTGTCCTGGGGTCTGTCCTGCCCACAGACTGTCTCTCTAGCTTCCTTCCAGGTCTCTCCTCCCACCTAACAGTCAACTCAAACTCAACCTGTCCCACGTGCCCTTGTAGATTTCTCATCCTTGACCACCAGGCCATCCAACCTATGATTGGAGTTTCAGGGAATTGCACCACCATCCATTCATTCAATGTACAAGGAGCAGCTTTGGAGTGCTAGGCATGGCTGTAGGTGCAAACAGGACAGCTGGGAACAGATCCAAATTCCTGCCCTAATGGTATTTATGTTGCATCTACCAAGATGTCCAAGGATCTGGGACTCACTGCAACTGCCTTCACCATCCACATATAACTGGACACTTTGTTGTTGTTCAGTCGCTAAGTTGTGTCCCACTTTTTTTGACTCCATGGTCTTTAGCATGCCAGGCTCCCCTGTCCTTCACTATCTCCCAGAGTTTGCTCAAGCTCATGTTCATTGAGTCAGTGATGCTATCTAACCATCTCATTCTCGGTCACCCCACTCCTCCTGCCCTCAGTCTTTCCCAGCATCAGGATCTTTTCCTCTTTGCATCAGGTGGCCAAATTATTGGAACTTCAGCTTCAGCATCAGTCCTTCTAATGAGCATTCTGTTGATTTCCTTTAGGATTAACTGGTTTGATCTCCTTGCAATCCAAAGGACCCTCAAGAGTCTTTTCCAGCACCACAGTTCAAAAGTATCTGGACAAGCAATTTGAAAGCAACTGGACGTTCAGTTCAGTTCAGTCACTCAGGCATGTCCGACTCTTTGCGACCCCATGAATCGCAGCACGCCAGGCCTCCCTGTCCATCACCGTCTCCCGGAGTTCACTCAGACTCATATCCGTCGAGTCAGTGATGCCATCCAGCCATCTCATCCTCGGTCGTCCCCTTCTCCTCTTGCCCCCAGTCCCTCCCAGCATCAGAGTCTTTTCCAATGAGTCAACTCTTCGCATGAGGTGGCCAACGTACTGGAGTTTCAGCTTTAGCATCATTCCTTCTAAAGAAATCCCAGGGCTGATCTCCTTCAGAATAGACTGGTTGGATCTCCTTGCAGTCCAAGGGACTCTCAAGAGTCTTCTCCAATACCACAGTTCAAAATCATCAATTCTTCGGTGCTCAGCCTTCTTCACAGTCCAACTCTCACATCCATACATGACCACAGGAAAAACCATAGCCTTGACTAGACGTTAAGACTAGCCAACTCTGCTTTTGTAATATTGCTTGAGTTGGTCCCCATCTTTACAGCCATTTCTACTGTCATGACTTAGTTCAGGCAACCGCTTCAGACATGGCCCACCACCCTCCAGCCTTGTCCTTTTAATCCACTTGACATTGTAGCCAGTGTGTTGTCACACAAATCTGGTTATTTTTCTCTTTTGCTCAAAGCCTGCCATGGCTTCTTTCCACTACATTAAAGATGAAGTTCACTTAGCTGGCTAAGTATGTATCAGTCAGTCAAGGGTCTACCAGAGAAAGTAAATCAGGAGGAGATTAGGAGTCATCTGCCTACTTATCTATGTATCATCTAGAGATTTATTTCAAGGAATTAGCTTGTTTAGTTGTGGAGTCCGGCTGATCAAGTACCAGAGGCGCAGGTCAGGCTGAAGCCTGGAAAATCTAAGACAGGAGCTGACAAGGCAGTCCATAGGCAGAATTTCTTCCTTCTCAGAGAAACTTCAGTTTTGATCTTAAGGCCAATCAATGGATTAGATGAGGCCCACCCAGATTATTAAGGATAATCTTTACTTAAAGTCAACTGATTGTAGATATTACCCATATCTACAAAGTACTTTCACAGCAACGCCCAGATTAGCATTTGATTGAACAACTGGGAACCACAGCCTAGCCAAGTCAACACATAAAACAAATAAGCATTACTACACGATAGCCTTGGACCTAGTCCATTCTCGTCATCCTCACTTCTTTCCTTCCCTCTGTCCCCGCCTCGCACTCTAGGCTCAGTCGCTATGCCCTGTGCCAGCTGGCCTCCTGCCACCTGTCCCTGTGCAGGCCAGGAATTTTACCCACCTCTTTCCTAGATGACTCCTATTTGTCTTTAAAACCACTCAGGTGCCACCTTCTCAGGAAGTTTTCCCTGCCCCCATCCCTGTCCAAGTCCTCTGAGCTAAGTGCACTGCCTCTAAGTTTGTAAATCCCCAGCTATTACTATGCAGTGGAAATTGCCTATGGGTGGCAGGGTCTGCCCGACCAGCATGGGGACAGTTCTGGGACAAGAACTGAGTAACTGTTACTTTCTATTGCATCACTCTGAAGTCCCCACATTGCACAAATCCCCATCAGGAATTACCTTGTTTATTAACTTGTGTTTAAGTACCCCTCCACACACCCAAAATTAGAACATAAGCTACATGGATGTAGGAAATCATGCCAGTCTTATTTCATTCATGTAGTCGTCTCTAGGACCTACCTGTGCCTGAAATATAGTAGCTAGTATTTTCTGAGTGATTGCACTAATACTTGTTTGAATGCACTGAACAATAAATACTTAACTTCTAGGCACTATTTGGGGGGCTGGAAACTTGATAATCCATAAGAAGGGCAAAGGTCTGCTCTCATGAAGCTTATATTGCAAGGAGGGGAGAGAGACAGCAACCAAGTATAAATAATCAGCCTAGGGAAATGAAAATGTAATGTGACTGAATGAATAAATGAAAGAATGAATGAATGAATAAATGAGTGAAGGGCTATAAAATATATATATATATATAAATATATGTGGCTTCCTCCAGGGGAAGCACCAAATTGAGAGAGAGATGGGCCCTGGATTTGGAGTATAAATTAGATCAGTCTGTTCTTTGTTGGTGGTACATGTCTGAGTAAATAGCCTAGCCCCTTATACTTAGGTTCCTGATTTGTGATAATGGAGTTGCAGCAATTGCTTTGTTTCTCTCACAGGGCTATCACATCAGATGAGATAGCACATGTAAGTGAATTTAGTAGCTAGGAAAGGGCTGTACAAAAGTTAGTAGTCATTGTTGTTGATATTGTAATTGTTGCAAACCAAGCACTTGAGTTCAACAAGTTAATTGCATTGTTTAGTTGGAAAGAGGCAGAAAGGAATTTTGGCAGGAGACAGATGTGGGTTTCAGTTCCATCTCAGCCACCAAACGGTGAGCCATGTGACATCGAACATGCATTAGTTCACCTCTATGGGTCTCGCTTTCTGATCTTTGAAAATGGGGAGAACATTTAGATCCACCTCAGAAGCCTGTTGCCAGGTTTAAAGGAGACAATACATCCCAAGTGTTTGGCATTAGGCTGAGCCCATATGAATGGCTCTGCTAATGTTAGCTATTAATAGTCATTCTGTCAATCAGTGGTCGCTGTTCATAAATGGAGCCATTCATGGTCCAATTTCTCAAGTCTCACATTTCTGCCAGGAAACTTTCAGGATTCTTTATGCACCAACACCTGTGATTATGCAAAACTCCATTTAAAACCACAATCAGCATTCATATCCAGAAAATAAACATGTAGAGAATTTGACGTTCAATACCATCCCCTCCCAGGTTTTCCAAGAAAATATTTTCTGGAACAGAGAGAGAGATGCACTCTCCATTTCTATAGAAAACAAGTGTTCCTGGTTTTATGATCCTATAACCCTAAACTGTTATGTTTTTTCATGTAAGGCCTTTTAGAAGTCCCATAAAGGAATCCTTGTCAAGAGAAAACACAGCTGGTGCCCAATTAGAGAGGTGATCGAGACCAATGACCGGCGGGGCTCTTAATTAAGCTGGACCCCAAGCTGCAGGAGGGCTGGCGGCTGGGAAACTGAGGTGGCCCCACATGCTCCTGTGAAGGCAGTGAATGGGGAAGGCAGGAGGTTTTCTTAAGGAGGCAAAGAGTTGGTCTTTTTGGTGATCCCTGAATTTAAGATTTATGACTGGCTCTGCAGAGACTGACACCTGCTTTTGGCTCACTGCTTTCCAGGAGAAGCCCCAAATTATTCAACCTCTATTTAGGTATCAGCTCCAGTCTTATTTGTCATCACTGACCCCTGGGAAATTTCCAGAAGGGGAAGGAAGATAACCAGCTTCAGGAAGGCCTCCAGGTCTGCACCTCTCTTCTGTTTGGCCATCTTCAGACAACTGCTTTCTTTCTTACCCACCCATACCCACACCCACACCCCAGTGTCTCCCATTCAGCCTGTGACTGCTGCCTTCTCTGCCCCGTCTCCCATTCTGCCCTCTAGAGCTCCTGTGTTGAGCCAAATGCACTCTGCTAAAAACCTGGCTGCTCTGTGTGCCTCATCTCTGGGCTTTCAGTGGAACCTGATGCCCTCACTCTCTGTGAGGATGGTTTGTTTTTCCATATCCCACGTATCTCAGGGCCAAAAGACAGGAATACGTTTCTTACCTCTCAGGGCTACTTAAGTCATAATCCTCTGTCCTCTGTGACACAGACACACACAGACACACACAGACACACACACACACACACACACACACACACACCTGCTCCGAGGCATTTGGTAGCCATATTTGGAAAGAGATGTTATACTTGCTGTGCCTTGAAGGGTTGCTCTGTCTATCTATGAGGCAGAAGGAAGTGTGGTCTTGGGACCTGTAGCATAGGAACTTGTTAGAAATGGAAACTCTCAGGCCCCACTCTGGACCCCAGTGGAGGGGCCCAACACTCAGCTTAACAAGCCCAGGTGATGTTGATGCTCACCCATATTGGAGACCCACTCATGCAGCATTTAAGTGCATGGGCTCTAAAGCCAGTTTCCCTGAGTTCAAACACTTCTGACACATCAGTGGCCACTTGGCCAGTCAATCTTGGCCAAGTTACATAGCTCTTCCTTGCTGGGAATAAAAATAATACCTCCCTGTAAGGTGTCATGAGAGAACTGAAGCAGCTACACATAAAAAGTGGTTTGAACAGTGCCCGACATATAATAAGCTCTCATGAACTGTTAACTTTTATTATTGTTACCATTCAATGGAAATTTTAATAGACCCCTGGTTGTTGGATGCTTGCTCCTCAAATCCTCCTGGTTGTCATGACCTGTGAATTTTCAGTGCCTCTTTAACATCTGGTGCTTCTCCGACTTTCCACTGGAGAGCGGAGTGGACTTCCGCACACACTTTCCTTTGAGGTCTTGTATGTTACATTTCTATGTTTGACCATTTAAAAAATCATTTTCAAATCTCCTCTCCTGGTAAAATGTACAACCCAGGGAGCTGCCACACACTGAACCAGTGACTTGTTATCGCCTTCCCTGGTCCCCAGTTCTCCCGAGGGAATGGAAGCATGGCTCCATCCATCAGAACCTTGACCTCTGTTCCGGGCACCTCCAGCTTTATCCTACTCCAGCCACCCACATGCAAAGCCACACCTGGCTCTTATCTTGGCTGGCTATTGCTCCAGCCATGAAATCTCAAACAGCAGGGTTCCACTCTCTGACCCGTCCCTCTTCTCTTTCCAGAGCTCTCTCACCACACTGGTCTTTTGACCTCATCCTGAATTCCAGGCTCTGGACACCTCCCTCCTTACCAGGCTTTTAGATCTCAGTCTTGCCATGTCTCTTCCTCTGGCACATTGATAGATGGACATATAGTGTGAGCAAGAAATGAATTTGTGTGTGTGTGTCTGTAAGTCATTTAGAGTGGTTTTTGAATGTTGTTGTGGTTTTAGTTTCTGTAGCATGGCCTGGGTTATCCTTGCTTAGGCACCTGCCTCCTGAGCGAATGTGATGATGAAAGAAGGTCATGTAAGCAGGGCACCAGGCTCAGTGCTTGGCCTCTAATAGAATTGCTCCAGGAATATTAGCTATTCCTCTTATGCCCCCACCCCTCCCCAAATCATAGAATGCATGGCCCTCCCTTGTAACGTGTCTTCAAATCCCCGATCAATTCAGTCTTGCTTTTGTTCCAGAGTAATTCCAAACTTCATCCTTTACCTTCCCAGCAAACCCACAGCCTTCAAATGGAAAACAGAAGCCCTCGGGGCGGGGGTGGGGAGGGGGGTGTTGCTTGTTCAATGACTTTCCTCCAAATGTGCAAGATTCAATTTTGTTGAAATTGAAGATACAGTTGGATTCTATGTCCTGACTACAGGAATTAGAGACCAGAGGTAGGAGTGACTTCTAAGACTTGGGAAAGGTTGAATGTTTACTCACTCTTTCATTCATCCATCCATTGTGAATACCTAGTAGGAAGGGGCTTGGAGAGGATGATTTGAGGATGAGGGAAGATTGAGACCTGATTGGACCTATTTTTCTTCCCCAAATTGGCACTCTTCTTGCCATCTCTTTCCTGTCTCTCCTACCCAGGTACATCCAGTGGCCAAAGCTGGGATGCAAGAGCCTGGACTCAAGCTCGTGAATCAGGTCATCTTGCCACCATCCTGAGCATATGGAGGAAAGAACGAGAAGGCCGAGGAATCTGTGAGGAAAGTTGGAGGAAGAAGGTGTTGTGGGGACAGCCCTCCTGGGAGCTCCATCCACCCACCGTGATGGCTACCCAAGCAGCAGACCCACAGAGTCTGCGTGCTTCCTCTACCTCCAGGCAGGTTTTCCTGGAACCCCAGACAGACAGACAGTGACGTTTCTCCTCTCCAGACAGCATCCTCAGCAGCTGCCACTTACTCAGCCTCCCCACCCTCCCTGTGGGTGGAGTAGGCAGGCAGTCCAGTCCCCAGGGGTGACGCTGTAGGTGGCACCAGGAGTAAAGTCACAGACATTTGCAGACACAGAGACCTTTGACTTGTGTCCCCCAACACAGGGATGTTTGCAACTCTCTTTCCTTCATCTGTCACTCAGCCTCACCATCGGATCCAAAGCCAAACAGTCATTAGCACCGTTCTTAGGAAATTGAAATGAAAAGTTCTCGGAGGCAAAGCAGGTGCCATCTGAAATGGCTGTATGGGCTGGCCAGCACTCCTCTTGAGGAGAAGAGGACTGCCCACTCAGAGGAGTCCTGGGGACAACTCCCAAAGAGCTGGAAAAGCCGAGCAACTCATATCAGGGATGATGTACCTGTTAAGGGCAACAAGCACAGAACCTTTGTTCCACTGTACTTCAAGTCAAAGAAATATTTTAGTATATAACATTAATATGTTTGCCTTTATACCAATGCAGCTGTAAAGTATAATTATACATATATAACATATAATTTTGGAAAAGACCTTGATGCTGGGAAAGATTGAGGGCAGGAGGAGAAGGGGTCGACAGGGAACGAGATGGTTGGATGACATCACTGACTCGATGGACATGGGTTTGGGTGGACTCCGGGAGCTGGTGATGGACAGGGAGGCCTGGCATGCTGCGGTTCATGGGGTCACAAAGAGTCGGACACGACTGAGCAACTGAACTGAAGGTATAATTACACAATTACACATTACACATATACATAATTACATGTATATGAGTGTATACATGTGAATGAGTATGTATGTGCATACATTTATGTGCATGTATGTATACATATTGGGCTTCCCTGGTGGCTCAGAGGTTAAAGCATCTGCCTCCAATGCGGGAGACCTGGGTTTAATCCCTGGGTCGGGAAGATCCCCTGGAGAAGGAAATGGTAACCCACTCCAGTATTTTTGCCTGGAGAGTCCCACGGACAGAGGAGCCTGGTGGGCTACATTCCATAGGGTCGCAAAGAGCCAGACACAATGGAAGTGACTTACCACTTGTAAACATATATTTATGAAGAAAAGAGTCCATGAAGCTAAAAGTGTCTAGAGCCCACAGAAGTCCTCTTGCAGCCTTGCTCGCATCACCTCTCAGGGTCTCAGTTTCCCCATCTGTAAACTGTGGCACATAACTCCATCCTCACCATTCACCCCCCCCAGTGCCATAGTGCCTTCCGTGAACTATCACGACATTTCCATTCACTGACTCAGTTTGGAAGGCTCCCCATGTATACCTCACCCAGCGTCCAAACCTCTTAATGTTTCACTTGAAGTCTTTCACTGTTTTCTACTTGGTGCATGTGCTTCCCGGGGAGGCACAGTTCTCCTACTACAAAGAGCGTGTCTGGGACTGCCTTCAGAATGAGCTGAGCCTCAAGTTTCAGCATGCCTTTGCACACACAGAGTCCTTTTGCTTCAAAGGTACCCCCTCTTCTCTGCCTGATATCCTATTCACAGAACTAATATATAATTTGTGGGGTCCAGTGGACAATGAAAACCTGGGGTCTTTTGTGAAAAAATTCAGAACTTCAAGATGGCAGAGTAGAGCATTACACCAAGGGCAGGGTCTTGCAGGTGTGGGGCCTGGTGCGACAGCACAGATCACTCTCCTATGAAGCCGGCTCGGCCTCCTCCTCTTCTGACATCAGCTCAGATCTCATCTGCTCTTTGAAGCCATACTTGGTCCCTAAGACAGATAATAGGAAGTCACAAAATGAAGCCCTTCTTATGTCCTAGGTACCATGCCAAGCACTTTGTAGCCAGGGGCTCATTTAATCCTCACAAACATCCCATGAGGTAGGTAGGATTATGGTTCCCATTTTGCAGCTGGGAAAACAGAGGCTCAGCAAGCAGGTGTCAGAGCAGGCATTTAAACCAATGGCTGCCTGACCCCAGAGCTCACGCTTTCACCAGCAAGGCTGTACCAACTCTTTTTTAAAATCTTGCCTCTGCTGTCTGATTTCTAAACTCCCTCAGTTCCATCCTCTGGCCCTTCAAACACACTAAGGAGTCAGGGTGCTTTTTTCCAGCCAGAGTAGCTTCTGGTTTCCCAGAAGCCATGCATTGAATAGAAACATCATTTCCCTGAGACACCTGGGAATTATCAGTCAGTGTTCCCACATTCCTTGTGACCCCAAGTTTAGTCTATTTGGGCCCCATAAGTTCTTGTGAGCCCCACGCCTCACCTCCAGTGCCAGTGTTAGTTCAAGCCCTTTTTATTCTTTGCCAGACATCAACATTGCCCTCACTAGCCTGTCTCTCTCACCAATTTATCTGACCCTCTGCAGTCATCCTGTCTTCCCAAAACACACAGACCCAGTCATGTCTTTAAGATCCTCTGTTTCTCCCCATTTCCCTCAGGTCCCTGAGCCAGGTACGCAAGACATCACCCACCCCTCCACGGGAACCCTCCCACATGGTCGTCACTAATTGCTTATTTGAAATTCAGAAAGAGTCGTGCTTTCTCATATCCCTGTGACTGTGCACACGGTGACACTTTCCTACCTGGCACGCCCTTCCCAGAACTCTCAGAAAACTCCCGACAAGTTGAGACTCATTTAGCCTCACCTCCTCCAGGAAGCCTTCCATACTGGCCCTTCCCAAGTCTCAGTAAAAGGCTTTTTCTCAACCGTCCCCTGCAAAAAACTCCCAGAGCTCCCCTCTGGCCCATCACTTATTTACTAGCCCACTGGGCTCAGACCCGTTTGGAGATAGAGACCATATCAAATTCACCTCTGAGTCCCCAGCCTCTGGCATTGGAATTCTTTGGGACCGAGAAAGCACACAGTAGATCTTTTCTGAGTAAAAGCTATAGATGACTGACCACTGGGCCAAGATGGCTCTGACTCTGGTCACCTGTCTGGCCTCAGGGGCTCCACTGAAACACAGCTGGGCATAGCCAACCACCACAGCAGGCAGAAAACAGGTGTATGAGTTCGAGCAGCAGCACTGAAGGCTCTGGAAGGAAGCAAGATGGACAGATGGATTGATTATCTATTGTGCTTAAGCTTCTGTGAAAAGACTTACATTCTCAGATGGATGTGCTCAGAAAATGAAGCATATCAAATAAAAAACTGAGACCTTAATTTCAGCAAAAAAAGAATAACTTGTGCGAAAACAGGAATTTAGTCATCGTATTATATGGTTCAGCTGTGATCTACATGACCGTGAGACTACGAACACTAAATTTAACCAAAAAATATGTTTGTAATTGGATTGGGAAGTTGGCGTAAGGGAGAGTGGCTTTGTAGGGAAGACAGCTAGATCCTTCTCTTCCATCACAGTGGGTCACTAGGCTATATCTCACGTGGAAAATGAAGAGATGTATAAACACATGATTTAGAAACATAGGGTTAACTATGGAAAAAAAATGGGCTTCCCAGGTGGCGCTAGTGGTAAAGAACCCACCTGCCAACGCAGGAGTCATGAGACATGGGTTCAATCTCTGGAGAAGGAAATGGCAACTCACTCCAGTATTCTTTCCTGGAGAATCCCATGGACAGAGGAGCCTGATGGGCTACAGTTCATGGGGTCACAAAGAGTCGATGGGTGGCTGCCTCCATTTGGGGATGGAGGGGAATGGGTCTGGGGAAGGGGCCTTATAGAACTGTCTGACTTTCCACACTATGTATGTGATGTTAGAGAAACACACATACCATTTTTCAATATTGCCTGTGGTCTGAAAGCAGGGATCTGTCGTGAGGCAAGCATCCCTATCCAATCAGCCTGACTAATCTCCTGCAACACCATTTGCGTAGTTCACTCTAGCCCTCCCAGCTCTGGAACAAGACAGGGCTGGGCCTCCTCCCCTGTCCTGGGTGACCTGACCCCACCCTTCCTGCAGGACGAACGCCCTTTGCTCCCCACAGACCAGCTCCTCCCACTTCTGCAGACACTGCTGCTCCCACTTCTTGCTTCCACTTAGGCTGTGCCTTTTGCCTCCACACTAAACACCTTTCTTCTCTTCTGCCTTCTCAGCTCTTCCCTTTGATACTAAGGCCACTGGGGACAAGCGTTGTCAGCTTTTCCCAAGTCAGCACCGCAGACATCTAGAGGGGCTGCTGTGGGCTGTGCCTCCCTCCCCGGGGCCTTGACACCATCCTTGCTCTCTGGAGCTGTGTGTGAAGGCCACAGAGCCCCATTCCAGTATCATCTCACCCACCTCTACCATCACAGCCAAGGACCTCTTTGAGTCTGCTTCCTCACTGGAAAATCGTGAACTTCAGGCCAGCTCACCTGGATGTTCATGAGGGTGGGCTGCCACGACCTTGCTGGAAGGGTCCAAGCGGACCACTGGCAGTAGCTGCAGCAAGGGTTCACATTTATCAAGTGTTTACAACATGTTGGTACTGTCCAAAACAGTGCATCATCTCATTTAGTCCCCACTGTGGGTAACAGTATCCCTGTTTCACAGATGAGGAAACAGGAGCTCATCTGGGGTAACTTGCAGATGAATCTACCTATCATTCCCACTTGAAGCCACAAGCAGCTCAAAGGCAAGGAGAATTGCCCACCCACATTCATAGTGGCGTTATCACAGTAGCCGAAAGATCCATCAGCAGAATGGATAGATGGCATGTGGTCCATACACCAAATGGAATATTACTCAGCCTTACAAAGCAAAGGATTTCTGACATGTGCTATAGCACAGATGAATCTTGAGGACATGATGCTAAGTGAAATAAGCCAGTCACAAAAAGACAAATAGAGATTCCTAAAGTAGTCAGGTTCACAGACACAGAGAGTAGAAAGTGGTTGTCAGGGACTAAGGAGGGAGGATGAGGAGTTAGTATTTCGTAGTACAGAGTTTCAGTTTGGAAACATGAGAAAGTTCTGGAAATGGATGGTGGTGACTCACACAAAAAGGTGAATATACCTAATGCCACTCATTGAAACAGATACATAAAATTTGGTTAAAATGTTAAATTTTATATTGTTTATTTTATCACGATAAAAATTTTAAAATGTAGTTAGAAAATAGAATATATTTGATGTCACTGCACTGGATACTTATGAATGGTTAAAATAATATATATTGTCTTAAGAATATTTTACCAGATACACATGTAAGGCAGGGAGGACCTGTACCTCACCAATTTCTCTGAACCCTGGCATGCAGTAGGCTCCCAAGAGCATCTGTTGGTTTGAATAAACTTCTGTTGGAAGGGAGCAGAAGCCTTCTGCCTGGGAGAGATGAACAGGATCGGGACTCTGCCTAGAGTCAGTTGTATGGCCAGTTCCATCTTCCCTATGGTCCAAAGTTCCACGCATATGTAGAATCCCCCAAGACAGAGACAGAAATTGCAATCACACACTTAGAAAGCTGCTATTAATTGCTAGGCATTTTATGCACACATAATAAGAGCTAGTAATTATTGAGTACTTAATCTATGCTAGATGCTGTCCTAAATTTTCATTCCTAACAATCCCTTTGAGGTTGCTACAATTGTAATCCCTATTTTGTGGCTGAGGAAATTAACACAGAGAGGTTAAATAACTCATCAAAGGTCACCCAGCCACTTTGCAATGAAACCCAGACTTGTCTGCAGGCAGTCTGGTTTGCTTAAGGAACATGGTTTGTGCTACTGCGTGGCACTGCGTTATGGCTGGCATTTCTGCATCTCCCCAAGCTCCAGCCGGAACAGCACCAACAGCCTCTTCAAAGTGGGGAGGGAAGTCAGAGCCAGGCCTTTGGAGACAGGAATGGGGGCTCTGCATTGGGTACCAGCTCAGGCTTAGGCATCACCCAGACTTGCTTCAAGGCTGGTTCAGCTTTTATTGATTGTCTGGTTCTGGGCAAGCTACTTCACGTCTCTAACACTTGCTTGTGATGTGGCTATAGCAACAGTGCTTGTCTCATGGGGTTTTCTTGGGGTTACATAAATTAGTGAGCCTGCACCTCTCAGTGAGCGTGCTGCTGGGCGGGGGAAGTGCCCAGGACGTGGGAGTTGGGATGGCGCTCACCCCCTTCCTGGAATGATCTTGGGCAACTTCTCTTCCTCTCTGAGCCCCACAGATCTCAGTCATGAAACAGAATTACTAAAACCAACCCCACAGGTTTGTTGTGAGGATTACACAAACACCTCACTTTGCATTTATTTCTATTTATAACTCATTCTCCAAATGTATTTAAGGCAGCTAACAATACATAATTATTTTTAACTGGAAAATGAAGAATTGGGGGCAAAGAGAGAGGAATGGAAAGAGAAAAGAGGAAGTAAGATAATTTTTAAAAGGGACCAGCTGTTCTGACGTATATTAGCACTCAGTCAGTATTGAACATTATCTTCTGGCTGTAACATCTGTTCCCAGTGAACCTGACTTCTTGATGTAATTAGAGCCTGGCTTAGCCTTAGCGATGAGGAGGGCTTCAGAGGGTGTCCAACTGCTTGCTTTCTGGAACAGGGAGAGCAGAGGTGAGCCTTGAAGGGTCAGATGTCATGTCTCACTTCAGAGAGGCTCAGACTTTATTTGCATTACATATTGGGCTTTGAGTAAGATTTCACTTCAAGAAAAGGTTTCAGTAGTGAGAGAGAGAAGAGAGAGGAAGGGAAGGAGGGAGGGAGAGAAAGAGAGAGAGAGAATGGGAATTTTGTTGTAAAGAAAAGCACTGATAACTAATTTTTCCATTTCACAGATATAGACACCGAGGCTCAGAGGAGGAGAGTTAAATGCATTTTGTTATTTACATCTGCGGTAAGATTTGTCCTTTGGAGAAATCCATCAATCATAAGATAAACATTTTTTTTTTCCCATTGATCTCTATTTAGCAGGCATTTCTTGAGCCCCTATTCTGTTCCTGCTGTCCTGCTAGGAAGTAAGCTCCTGAAGGAGCTCATGGTCTAGAAATGGGATTCAGACATTCACAGACCCAGAGTGACAGGTGCTGCCTCCACCTTGGAGAAGTCTGCCAGATTGGAGAGGTCCCAGACAGCGTCACCAAAGAGGGGTTGCTGATATCTGCCTCAGAGGAGGGCAGGGTGGTGTCGGGTGGTAAGGATAGGTTCACCATTTCTGGTCTCAGCACTCCTTGCACCCTGTCCTTACCCTCATTATTGTTCAGTCGCTAAGTCATGTCTGACTCTTGTGACCCCATGGACTGTAGCCCTCCGGGCTCCTCTGTCCATGGAATTCCTCAGGCAAGAATACTGAAGTGGATTATCATTTCCTTCTCCAGAGGATCTTTTACCCTTGTGTGTGTTAGTCGCTCAGTCATGTCCGACTATTTTGAGATGACATGGGCTATAGCCCTCCAGGCTCCTCTCTCCATGGGATTCTCCAGGCAAGAATACTGGAGTGGGTTGCCATTTCCTTCTCCAGGGGATCTTACCAACCCAAGGATTGAATCCGGGTCTCCCACATTGCAAGCAGATTCTGTACCATCTGAGCCACTCTGTTTTTATCACTTGTCTAACTTTCTTCCCTGCCAAGTTCTCGGTAATCTGCAGGCAGGAAAGAGCCTCATCAATTTGTCCCGCTGTATACAATGTCCCCAGCACAGGAGAAGGAAAGGAGGGAGGAGAAAAAAGGAGGCATTCCAGGGAGAAAGATGAGAGCACACAAAGCACCAGAGGTGGGGAGCAAAGCAGTTCTAAGAACTCTGAGTGGTTCTGGATGGTTCTAACCTTTGCAGATGACTTGAGTTTGATCAGACATGTTGTGGATTTCATTTTGTAGATAATGAGAAATCACATGTCCTGAACTTGGACTCAGAGAAGAGGACACTCTTTGGTGGGTGGTAGTGTTATGGCTCGGGAGATAGTGGAGGACAGAGGAGCCTGGTGTACTGCAGTCCGTGGGATTGCAGAGTCAGATGCGACTTAGCCACTGAACAACAACAGCGAGTGTTATGGCAGCTGATACGCCATCTGAGGAATCTGGACTCTTCGATTTGAAATGACTCTGAGGGCCCTTCAGGTATACATGTTTACCTGACAGGTCATGAACTGTGTGCCATGAACAAAAGATGTGGCTCCCATTCCTCAGCCACCTGGCCGCCGTGGCATTTCTGTGAGCTGCCTTAATTGCATTGCAGGATGCGCTACTGGATCCACCCTCTGGCATTTACTAGAGAATATTCGCTCATAGTTTCTGAGTGTCCACTGTTATGCATTCTACGTACTACTATCTCATAGACTCTAAAATGTCACAGATTACAAGACATGTTCTAATTTCAGAGATTGCAATCTGTATCCTAGGATCTATGAGTTGTGATAGACAGTTATCTTTAAGTTGTCTAGTAAATTTCAGGGATATTCACATTTATATCCAAGAAACTAAGGCTCAGGGAGGTGACATACTCTGTCCTCAATCTCAGGACATGTACTTAGCAGAGCTGGGTGGCTTCCAAAGACCCCTTTTCTCTCTCCCTTTTTCCTCCCACCCTCCCATTGCCACCCTGAGTATTTAAGAGGCCCTTTCTATCATCTTGCAAAATTTAGTCAATTTTGCCACAAAAGGCAAGAATCTGTTCCTCCCTTCTGCTGCCACCTGACCTGGAAACAGTTTGCGGTGTGGCTTTGTTTTTATCTCCTTTGCATTTTCCAAGTGAGTGGACCAGCATGCTCCCATCATTTCATAACTTTCCAGATTAGCCAAGTGCTCTCATATGACCCCCTTCTCCCTCCCGACTGTCACTTGAGCAGAGTGCTTCTATTTTCCTCCCAAACATGGACAGCCCACCAAGAAGTGCTCTGTGCTGAGGACTCCTTCCTCCCCCCACTTTTTTTTCCTGTTGTTATTGTATTAACTAAAGATGAGCCTGTACATACTCCCCTGCCCCGCAGGAGAGCTCTCTGCTGTCACCCAGGCAACTCTATTGTCATGTGGCAGAACCAGGGCAAATCAGACTGATCAGTGGAAGAAATCTTTGTTTGAAATCCACCAAAGACTTGTCTCCTGGTTGGGCTTGGGCTCAGAAGATGGGCAGATGCCCATCAGATAGAAACTAGCAAGACAATGGGTTCAAGGAACATGTGTGGTCTGGCTTGTGCACAGATTCAGTAGTTAATATTCACAGATTTGCTGGGAGGTCGATGTAAGAGTTGATAGGTACGCGGGAGTCAGCAAGTATGGTCCCTCCTGTATCACAGCAGTTCCCACTGGGCACCAGGGACCAGTTTTGTGGAAGACAATTTTCCCACAGATTGGGGGTGGGAGGGAAGGTTTTGGGATGATTCAGGTACGTTACACTTATTGTGCACTTTACTTCTATCATTATTACATCAGCTTCACCTCAGATCATCAGACGGTAGATCCTGGATGTTGGATCAGACCGAGAACAGAGGTCCAGAGTCAAGAAAGAACTTGACTGAGATCAGGCAGCTCGTGGCAGGACCAGTATTGAAATACATCCTTGTGTGCTTCAGGCAAGTGATACACTCTGGAAAGAGTGGCTAAACTGGGTGGTGTATGGGGGTGGGGTTGCAGACTTCAGCTGTGTGCCTGACTCCCTACGTCAGCAGCCCTGCAACCACTGTTGGACTCTCTTAACTTCCTTTTCTGGATGCTGCCCTGCCGTATCCTTGAGACTTTGGCTCAGATGTTTGCATCAAGCTCTCCCTGCTCCTCTCTGACCTTGTGCTCTAGACCTTTAGGCTGGTGTTTTGCCTTATGAGGAGATCTTGCCTTATATCTCTGCTAGAACCCTGGCTCCTGCCTTTTCCTCCAGCCAGTTTCCCAGAAGGGCAGGCGTGGTAACTTCTTCTTTCTTCCCTGGCCCTTCCCTATCACCTGCTGGGGGTCTGGCTGACATGATACTTTTCCTGTCGTTGAGGGATACCCCTGGTGGCTTTGCCATACAACTTGCATTGCTATCTGCTCCCCCAGGCCTGAACCCCCATTGACTCTACAACTAGGACACTTGGGGGTCACCCATTCTGCTCTCTCAGTGTCTAGTGTCCCCTTGTCCCCAGCCCAGGGCCTGCTGCTCCCTGATGGCCATGCTCTGATCCTAACACATGGGTGACTTTCCAAGCTTGTTTGTATGTTTGAGTTTTACTTTTTGAAAACCTGTCTTCCCTCTCCATTCAACCAGTGTTTACTGGATTACTGACTCCTCAAGGCAGTGTTGTTCAAACCTAAGTGTGTTTTAGAATCAGCTGGAAAGCTGGGTAGACAGGTACAGAGCTGTCTGGGTCAGTGGCTCCGGGCCCTGGACCTTGGAACTTGCATCTTTAGGAGACTTCCTGCTAATTCTGAAGCAGGTGCTAAGAGAATCTTGTTTGGAGGAAACTTGTTCTTCAAAGGAAGGAAGGCACTGTGGCAGATAATGAGAACCATAGGAATCTCCCAGTTGGACACTTGAGGTCACAATCTGTAGAGCACTACTAGATCATCACCACCACCCTTTGATTAAAACAACAATAAAACATATCTCACAAACTAGTATAGAAAACAAGGGCTCTGGAGTCAGAGAATTGGGGCCCGCACTTATTGATACCAGTTAAGAGACCTTGGACAGGTCACCTAACCTTTCTGGTGCTGCGTTCATTCACCTGCATGAGGCTGTTGCTCTTCGGTCACTAAGTCACATTTGACTCTTTGCGACCCCATGGACTGCAGCACTCCAGGCTTTGCTGCCCTCTTCTATCTCCCAGAGTTTGCTCAAATTCATGTCCATTGAATCAGTGATGCCATCCAAGTATCCCATCGTCTGTCACCCCCTTCTTCTGCCTTCAGTCTTTCCCGGCATCAGGGTCTTTTCCAGTGAGTTGGCTCTTTGAATCAGGTGGCCAAAATATTGGAGCTTTGGCTTCAGCAACAGTCCTTCTAATGAATAATCATGGTTTATTTCCTTTAGGATTGACTGGTTTGATCTCCTTGCAGTCCAAGGGACTCTCAAGAGTCTTCTCCAGAACTACAATTCGAAAGCATCAGTTCTTAACAGGGCTCTTAATTCCTGCCTTAGAGCATTGTCAGTATTGAATGAAACATTGTATGCAAATGTGCCCATTTTCATGTCCAGTAAATGTTTGGAGAATGAAGGAAGAAGGAAAGCTAATGTGTTGTGATCTCTCACTGTTGCCCAGAAGTGGGCCAAGAGCTTTATATGCGCTGTATCCTCTCATGCCCACAGCAAAGTAGGGGCATTCCTCCTCTTGGAAGTTCTAGGACTTTTCGTGACTTGTCCAAGGTCATCAGCCTAGTGGCAGGACTGAAATTCAAACTCAGTGGCTCTCACCTTAGAAACAGACGTCTTACTGGATGTGTTGTTTTGCCACTCAAACCCGTAACTCACATAGTCCTTTAAACAGCTCTTTTGGGATTTGATCTCCGTCTCCTGACATCATGCTACAGGAAGACCATGAGCCTGGGAATGAGGAGAATGGTCATCCTGACTGCACTGCTGATGGGTATGTGATGCTGGGCAAGCTTCTCCCATTCCTGGAGGGAGGAGCCACGATTCTGCATGGAGATGTGGGGCTGTAGAGCAGGGTGTCAGAAATATCCATGTGATGTCCACAATGTGAGTGGCTGATAGTTTGAGAGCAGAGGAGGATTTTGGTTTCTCCATATGCCTGGATGCTGGCCTTGACCCCCCACCCGCACCCCCAGGCACCACCGCCCCTCCCCGCCCCCTGCCCCCGACAGGGACTTCTTGGAGCAGGTCCGCCTCACCTCTTCTCCCCTTCAGGTCTGGGTGCCAGCACTTACTTCCACGAGATTGGCATGAGTGGATATCCCTGTGTCCATTGGTGGCAGGGGATGACATCCGCTTCCAGAGGGGCTGGGCACTTCCCGGGAAGGGATGACCACAGATGTGGGATGTTGGCCTCCCTTTCCACGCCCAGTGCCCACCTTTGTGGGGACACAGCACAACACAAGCCAACACCCAACACAGTAGCGCAGGCTGTTGTGCGGATCTTTTACTTAAGCGTCTAGAGAGAGGACATTGACTCTTCCTGCTGGAAGTATGAGAGACAACCAGAGGGCTGGGAACTCAAGTAGGTCAGAAAAAAGGAAAACCTCAAACCAGAGCTCTTCCTGGTAGTGCAGGGCAGGGGTTAAGGGCGTGGGCTCCACAGTTGTCGCCTTTGGGTTCCAGGCCTTGTTCTGCCACCCACGAACTTTGTGAACTTAGGCGAGTCATTTGACTATTGAGCCACCTCATAAGTCTACATGAGGCATAAAGTCACACAAAGATAAAGCTGTCCTGCAGTCATGTGCAGTGGACACGTGTTCTTGTTCAAGCCCGAGCTATCACTCTCAGGGATTTGGACGTCTCTAATCTAGTTCCCCATAATGTACTAGCAGTTTCTAACTTCCAGGTGGAGTCTGGGGCATCAGGTATCCAGCCATACATGCTTGCCTCAGGGAATTCACAACCTAAAATTCTTAAAACTGTTGTTGACATTTCCCCTTATATACTAATAGCAATAATGACACTAATGAACACCTTGAGCCATTTACTGGACAATTACTACTTGCAGGTTCAGGCTCAGACACTATATACACAGCACTGTTAATACCAGAACAATCCTTTGGGGTACGTGCCACCATTCCACGGAGGAGGTAGACTGAGGCTGGAGGAGGGAGGGTGATTAGTTACTTGCCAGTGTTTCTGCAGTCTTAAGTGATACAGCTGGGTTCCAACCCAGGTCCTTCAGATTGTTGTAAAGCCCTCTCCTCCCCAGGCTGCCTCCACTGGCCTTCACCTCAGTGGTCCCCCCAGGCACACAGCTTTACAGATGGCTGAAATTTCCGCAGGACCTCAGTTAATCCCTGCAACCACCTCGAGAGGCAGGAACTTTTACTACCAGACTTATTTTTTGTGTGTGGGATCCAAGTGCAGGTGAAGGTATCTGCCAACTGCAGCTTCTGGTGAGATATAAAGACATTGTGTGTCTTGAGATCAAATAAAAGACAACTCTGAGGCTGCCGCTTGGTGAGAAGCCTTCTTGCAGAGGCGAAAAATATGTGCAAACAAAACCAACAGCTTTCTTTATGTTCCCCAAAGTTGCTAAAAATGCCTGCGGGTTTGCACACAAGCAGACGCCCGTGCTGACAGTGTTGTGTGGCTTCTGTCGTGGGCTCTGGCAAGAAGAGACCTGGCAGGTATTTCTCACGTCTTTGTTAAACACACACCAGACAAGGGAAGGAGTTCCAAGGTAGTCTCGGGGTGTGGATTTCTGCCAAGGCTCCTTTTTATTTGTTGTTAAGTTAGGGGGAAAAAAAAGACACCTCATATATGAGCCGACCATCCCTTGAGGTGACTGGTGTGGCTGAAAAATGCCTTTTCTGTGCTTGGAGTCAGACAGCCCTCTGTCCTAATTTGGGTTCTTTTACCCGCAAGTCCTGTGAGCATCGCCGAGTTGCTTAGCCTCCCTGAGGGAATCTCAGTCTGCCCATCTATAAAATAGGTGCTGTCTTCTGCAGAAGTGCAAGCTCCGCGAGAGCAGGGACTTCTGTCTGTTTCATTTGCTCCTGCATTCTGGTGCCTAGAACAGTTCCTGACAGAATAAGTGTTCTTCTCCAGCTGAAGGAATGAATGAGTGAGTGAATAAGTTGCAATCTTGCAGGGTCATTGTAAAGTTAAAATAAGATCATAGATGTGAAATTGCTTTCCAAACTGCAAATTGCCATATAAAAGCGAGGATGTATTATTATACGGAACATGGTCTGGTTTCTATCAAATGAATTTATTCAGTCAATCAGTCAGTGATTGCTAATGAGCTTTTTCTTGGGTCTGGCCTTGGGATCTAAAGAAATATGAGGCCTGGCTCCTTCCTTCAAGTGCTCGCAGTCCAGAAGGAAGACGTACGAGTAAATCCAGTACTAAAATACAGCAGAGGTGAGCATAGGGTGCTATGGAAACAGACAGAAGAGACAGGTCTGCACTGGAAAGGGGTAGGTCAGGGAAAAATGTTCCTGAACATTCTGGCAAAAACATTCTGGGACTGTCCCAATCCCAAAACCTTGTCAGACTCTTCCCAGCAAACCTAAGCCTTTGGGCCACTGGATTTCCTTACGACAGTCTTTTAACTCTTGTATTGTCATTTTCATCCCAGTCCCTCCCTGACCTACAGTTTCTCTTGTTCCCATGTGACTCACTGTACTGCTGGGCAAAGCCCCAACCTGACTAAAAGTGGCCCTCCACCCACTCGGCTGCTCTACCTGTGCCATTCACCACAGCCAGAGAAAAATGTGCAAACACGCTAATTGTGTCTGAGTGAGTGAGTGAAGTCGCTCAGTCGTGTCCGACTCTTTGAGACCCCATGGACTGTAGCCTACCAGGCTCCTCCCTCCATGGGATTCTCCAGGCAAGAGTATTGGAGTGGGTTGCTATTTTCTTCTCCAGGGGATCTTCCCGACCCAGGGATTGAACCTGGGTCTCCAGCATTCCAGGCAGACGCTTTAACCTCTGAGCCACCAGGGAAGCCCATAATTGTGTCTGGCAAGCTACTATTTATTTTCTGGTCATTTTCTCCCAGTCTCAACTGTTTCCAACTTTCTTCTCTATCCCTCAAGCTGCAAGCCCTCCTTCTCCGTCATCACTTCCAGCTGGAGACCTTGCTTCCCATCTCACTGAGGAAATAGCAGCCCTTGGAAGAGAAGTCCCATGTGTTCCCACCACTCCCACCACGGTGAAGCACTGGGGAGAGCAGGTTTTCTCTGCCTAAGGGTAAAAGTGGAGGGAAAGCTTCTGGAGACATTCTCCATGCAGGCAGCTGGAGAATGGCCACTTCCTACCCAGGGAACCATCTCCACCCTGTCTGGAGGTGTGAGAGAGAGTCCCTCCTGCTGACTCACGGAACACCTGGTGAGGCGAGGCTGGAGCTGGAAAGGTTACTGAGGGTCAGAGAGAAGCTGCTGGACCAGGGTCTCAGGAGGGGCCTCATGGGGGAGGGAAAGGCATCTGAATGGACGCTGACAGACGGCAGGTCCTGGGTTTGTGGGCAGGCAGCCCCTACCGGGAGAAGAGTGGAGGTGTGTCTTCCTGAGTGGAGTCCACACACGAGCCCAGTGGAGCAGTACACAGAGAAGAAAGACGGCTCCTGGAAGAACATGGCTGACACAGCGCAGCCTGACTCCAAGCGGCTACTCGCTTCATTTTTCCTTCTTTCCCCTGACAAAGCCTCCTGAGGGGCTGCAGCAAGGCTCTCTGCTGGGTCTGGGAAAAACACACTCAGGAAGAGCCAGCTTCTTCCCTCACGACAAACAGAGGAAGACAAGCCAACAGAAGACTGCTTCACTTATTAAACACGGACTGCGTGCTGACTACACTCAACAGGCAGGAAACAAGGCTGTCCTCAGCCGCCGCTGGCCAGGAGCTCACATTCCAGGGAGGGCTGATGGGAGGTCCAGGAGGAGAGACCCCGTGTGCCAGGGAGGCGGGGAGCAGAGTGGGAGAGAGAGAGGTGCGGGGTGAAGAGGCACACATCGAAGCAGGTGTCCGGTTGGGCCTCCCTGAGAAGGTGGCCTGGAGCAAAGATGTGAGAGAAGCTGGCCAGCTGTGGCCGCCTCCCAAGGTGCAGTGCGCCAGGCCCGGACCGGTCTCAGGGGCAAGGTGGAGGGGGTGGGGGCGGGGGCAGGGCCTACAGGACCGGAGGGGCTCCTGTGCTGACTTCACCTTTTATTCTGTTTGTAATGGGGGCCACTGGAGGGTTCTGAGCAGGGGAGTCATATGACCGGCCTCTTATGTTAACAGGATTTCTCTGGGGACTGTGCCGAAAACAGCCAACGGGGACAAGGATGGAAGCAGGGAGACTCCTGTGGAGAACTGATGAAAACTCAGGGGCGAGGCAACGGTGCCTGGATTTGGGCAGCAAGGGATGGTTAAGACGTGGTCAGGCTCTGAACCTCTTTTGAGGGGAGAGCCAACAGTATTTGCTGACAGATTGGAAAGGCCGTGTGGAAAAGTGAGAGGAGTTAAGAATGACTCCTAGGATTTGGACCCAAGCAAAGGGAAAGATTGAGCTATCATTATCCAAGATGGGAAATGTGGCAAGAGAAGCAGGTGGGGGATGTTTGGTGAGGCAGGAGTCAGGAAGCTGATTTTTATAAACCTCAAGATGTTTTAGGCCAGGTGAGATGCATCAAGACATCCACATGGAAGTGTTGAGCTGGCACGGGAGAGCCTGGGCTGGTGGTAGACACTGGGACCCAACTGTGGGGAGAGGGTATTTGAAGCCAGGACGCTGTAGGAGATGATACAGACATGAGGGCAGTTACAGAAAAGAAGGCTAAGGACTGAATCCTGGACCTCCTGTAAAATGGAGGAACTGCAAAGCAGACTGAGGTGAAGTCACCCAGATAGCAGGGCATTCAGAAGACCATAGGCTGTAAAAGCCAAGGGCAGAAAGGGCTTCATGAAGGAGGAGGTGACTGGTGTGTCACCTGCTGCTGCGGGACCATTACAATCTAAACTGAGACTCAACCATTGGATTTATGGTGAAAGGTTCCTGTGACTTAAACAAGAGCACTTCTGGGAGTCGGTGATGTGAACTTGATCAGAGTGACTCCAAGAGCTAGAGAGACAAGAGGATTTGAAGGTGGTGTGTATATTCAACTTTTTTGAGTGTTTTTGCTCTAAAAAGGAACAAAGTAGCAGGACAGTAGCTGGAGGAGGATGTGGGCTCAGGAGATGATTGCGTGTGTGTGTGTGTGTGTGTATGCTGATGAGGATTATCAAGTCTGCAGGCAAGCATTGATGGTGTGGACAAGAAGGAAAGAATCGCTGGAGCACTGACCTTGAGTACCTGAGACAATGCTGGTACCCAGGGGAGGAGTGTGTGTTTGTTCAGAGCCTTGGCATCCGTAATAACACAACAGAAGCCACAGGAGAAGGGCCAATGAGACAGTGAGGTGTATTCTCAGTGCTTTAGCACAGAGTAATAGAAACCCACACTTCTGTAGCGCATACTGTCTCAGTATGAATGGGGGGATGATGGATGAGTGGGGGGTGGAAGAGAGTCTGCATGGTTTTGGTGAGCCCAGGGCTGGGATGAAATAACTGGTTTCTCCTTCTGAGACACCTGTTCATTTGCAAAGTACTTTTTGGTCATTACTTACTGAGTCAGTGGTCAAGGAGGCAGAGGATAGGGGCTGGTTCCAGTTTCCCGTGTGGTCTTGGTGCAGTCTGGGAGGATGGTTTCTTCGCTACTCCCATGCATCTCCCACTGGTTCTGCAGGGAATTATGATCCCTTCTCTTTAGAGACACCCCTGGGACTCTAAGCACCTGAAGTACTGCAGTCCTCATCTTCCTGATGAAGGGAAGGGAGGGAGAAAGGAATTGGGGCAGCAGCAGACCCAGCCCTAATGCAGGCTGAGGCCAAGTCACTTCCATCCTCTGGGCTTAATCTGTAAAAGGCCAGGGAGGTCGAGATGATGCTTACTGTATGGACTCATGTGTTTCATCAGCACGTGTCACGAGTGTGGCTATATGGCAGACAGGATCAGGGCACCAGAGATATGAGAGGCAGCAGAAAGGAAACGTTCTGACTTCAAGGAGATTGCCATCTATGGGAGGAGCCTAGGGGAAAACTGACAATCACACAGTTACAAACATCTTTGAAGGAACATTCTAGGATGCTATGACAGTACCCTTTCCTGAGGACTTCTGTAATTTTGGGGAAATCTGCCACTGGTTGGTGACTGTGGGCACATCACGTAACCTCTGATCTCTAGGTTTTTTCATCTGAAAAGGAGGTTAGCAATACCACTGTGGGGAGATGGTGGCATTAAATGACATCCCTTCTCTGTGAAAGGCCAAGGGTTTGTGCTCATTTTGCCCCACGGCCTGGCTCCTCAGTGAAGCTGACTGATGCCCCAGGGAGACCGAGGTGGGGAGGCCGAGAGCCACAGAAGCACTCTAAGTGCTGAGCATCCTCTCCAGTAGGGTTAAAGAGTGCCAGAGCTGGGTTTTGGTCATTTCAAGAGCTGGGGCAGAATTCCAGCCAGGGCGTGAGCTCTGTGGGTGTGGAAGGGGTGAATTCCCATTTGCCAATAGCATCACGACCTCCCCCCTTAAACCAGCCTGTCCCACCTCCCAGGAATCTCTTTCTTTTCTTCCTTCCAGTGAAGACTTCAGACACCATGATACAGTTACAACACAGTCCTAGGCGTCTTTGGTAAGAAAGAAAAGAAAAAGTGAAGTTGCTCAGTCGTGTCCAACTCTTGGCAACCCTATGGACACTAGCCCACCAGGTTCCTCTGTCCATGGGGATTCCTCTTGTCCAGGCAAAAATACTGGTGTGGATTGCCATTTCCTTCTCCAGGGGATCTTCCCCACCCAGGGATCGAACCTAGTCTCTCACATTGCAAGCAGACTCTTTACCCTCTGAGTCACCAGGGAAGCCAAACAGACCCATAAATAGACCCTTTCAGGCAGTGTCCTGGTACAGAGGGGATACCAGGGAGGAGGCGGCCACTGCTGAGGATGGAAGGGGAGGTGTTGGGAAAAGAATTCTCGGAAGGGGTTGCTGCTGGAGCTGCGGACACCCTCCTCTACTCCCTAGTTAGCCTCTAACTAGATTAGATGTTCCTGCGGCCAGGTAGTCAGTAGGCTACAGGCATTGGGTGGTCAGGGACTTCTATTCTGCTCCCTGATGTCAAAGAAGGAGACCTCCTGGCTGCCAGCTTTAATCCTGAGTTGTCTACACTGCCTGGTAGCAACCATCCAGGCTCCTTGTGCTTGAGTTGGGGCAATGGGGCAGGAAACCTGCCTTGTTCTCAGGTCTGGTTTATTCCCCAGAGACCCTTCCTTGAATAAATGTTAAAGCCAACTTTTGCACTTTAGTAAGAAGGTTCCTCCTGAGAAATGTGAAGTCTTAGTCTAAATGAGGCTATACCAATCTCTAGAATAGGGCTGACCTGTAACACATCTCAGGGCTGTCAGGCAGATGAAGTGAGGATGGAACACCCTTGCTTTGTGCTTTCTCACAGTAAGTGCTTCATACAGAGGCGAGGCCGCAGGGTAGGTGGTCAAGCTCCCACACTGCTTGGAGGCAGTTTGTTTGCATTCAAAGCGTGGTTCCTTCACCCAGTGTACTAGCTGTAAGATTCTGGGCAGATCTTGGCCTCTTAGTGCCTTAGTTTCCCTACCTGCAAAACTGGTGGAATAACAGAATCTATTTACTACACACTGTAGAGACCAAATGAGTGTGGATTAAAGACATGAATCACTTAGAACAGTGTCTCTGACCTCCCTTCCACTGGGGGGTCTGGATCCTGATCAAGCAGAATCCTACCCCTCCAGGACTCCTGCCTCAAGCTGTTCTCAGAAACCGGTCCCTCCATGATGAGGAGCTGCCAAGAGCAGGCTTGGATGAAGAGGAAAAGAATGGGGTGGGAGGAGGCTTGGATTTGTTCTTTTCTCCAGCATTGTACTCTGCTCTTCATTTGGACCATGTCAAATGCTTAGGTGCTAGGGACCTTCCAGTTCTTCCCTCCCATCGTCCCTCCTGCCCTTCCCTCTCAGGGACCCTCCACGCATTTCCATTCCCTCGAGCCTCTGCAAGGGCTATTCCTTCTGCCTGGAACAGCTCTCTCTTCCTTTGGGGCCATCAACAACCTTCCACGGGAGGATCTCAGCTCAGCAGGCCTCGCTCTGGGAGGCCCTCCTTGACATCCTGGCTGCTGTCGCCTCAGGTCACAGGAGGGGCACCCCCTCTGTCTTGCTCTCTACACTGGGTGCAGCTCTCATGTGTGGGCTGCAACTCCAGACTCTGGGTGGCCAAGTCTGGGCCAGCATCCAGCTACATTTGCCACTTGTTCTAATGCACCCTTTACATGCAAGGTGCCAGATTGGGCTCTCAGGACACAGGGGTAAGACAGACAGGTATGTTTCAGCCTTTGCAGGGTTGGTACTCTGGTGGAGTAAACAAGCCAATGCTCAGGACCATATGGAGGGTTGTTGGTAGGGGGTGCACAGGACAAAGGGCTGTAACTTGGGAGGTGTAGCAGGCTTTGTGGAGCAAGCAGCAGTAAACCGAGGTAGAAGGAAATGACAACTCACTCCAGTATTCTTGCCTGTAAAATCCTGCGGACAGAGGTGCCTGGTGGGCTACAGTCCATGGGGTTGCAAAGACTTGGACAAGACTCAGCAACTGGCACGGATGACAGGTTTAGGCAGGCTTCCAGGTGGCACAGTGGTAAAGAACATACCTTCTATGCACGAGACACAGGAGACTCAGATTTGATCCCTGGGTCAGGGAGATCCCCTGGAGAAGGAGGTGGGAACCCACTCCAGTATTCTTGCCTGGAGAATCCTTGCCTGGACAGAGGAGCAGGGTGGGCTACAGTCCATAGGGCTGCAAAGCGTCAGATATGACTGAGCGACTAGTTAGGAGAATCACTAAAGGGGAAGGTGGTGTCCCAGGCAAAGGAAGCAGCCTGTGCAAAGGCCCACCAGTGAGAGAAACCTGGATGTGCTCAGGACGACACAGCATTTGTAAGGCCAGGGCTACAAGACCAGTCTGGAAGGTGAACTCTGATGGGCCCTTTGACTTTGAAGATTTGCATGAATGCTGTCTCCCTCACACACTCATTTGTGGCTCCAGGTGGCTTTGAGAACAGTTCTCCATGGTACTTGACGGTCTGGCCTTGCAACCAACAAATCTGGGCTTGACTTGAGAGACCTCAGCAATCTACTCAACTGTTCTGGGTCTTCCCATCTTTTAAATGGGAACACTCATGACCACCACCTCCTAGAGTTTGGGAGAAGACTATATAACTTGACAGAATGAGCATAGTCCATGGCACATGGGAAGAGCTTAACTGTGTGATTGTCATAGCAAAAACAATAACATATTATTGCTCTCCCTATTATTCTTATCCTTATTTCTATGACTGGATCTGAATCATTTCTGCCTCTTTTATGGAGGGGACACCAAAGTCCCCTGTTGCATGTCCAGGTCTTGGTCCTGAGGAAGGAGAAGGGAAGATGGGTGAAGGCCAGGAACATAGTATAACGACACTTTGCCCTCTACAGCTATGCGTGGGCCAAGGTATGAGATGTCTGTGGCCATGTGGACTATTCTGGCAGATGCCTTGGGTACAGGATCCGAATGCTATGTGAACACTGTGGCCTGGTTGGGAAAGCTGCCTGTCAGCCAGGTGCCCTCTTCCCCTTACATGGAATTCTTTTTCTTGGGGAAGAGCTGGCCCTCTTAGGGTTGGCTGATCTCACTGTTCCTGTAGGATTCCAGGACACCTGCTGTGAGGGTAATTCTTTCTTTGTGGTCCTTCCCATCCAGTTTTTCCATACACTGCTTGCCCTGAGCCCCAGAGGGCTAACGCCTAAGAATGACATCACCCAGACCCCTCTAGACTAAATTCTAGCTGAATCTGGCGAAAGGAAATCTAAAGCAGGGGAGACGAGTGTTGGAGGAGAGAGAGACCAGGTGTCTGTTCCTCTGTCTGTCTGTTCTTTTCTCCTGAAGTCTGGGATTGGCTGTGACCCAAAGAGCCACAGGGCCCGGGCTGCTCTTCCTTGGTGCCAGCTCTCCAGTCTCCCAGAGCACGCGTGTTCCTTTTCTTCCCTTGACCCCTAAGAGCAGCACAAGCTTCCCACTCCCCTCCCCAACGGCTGCCTCAACCTCTCTTGCTGGTTTCTGTAACCCTGCCTCCACCACTAACCAGCATCCTGTCATTAGAGTGCTTGCTACTCAGTCCTTTCGCAAGCAATTTGTTCCCTGCCGTGATTCTGGTCAACAATCCCATGGAGCCTCCCCATGATTCCTCACAGAGACCTGCCGTATGTAGCCAAGAGCCAGGCACTAGTCTGCCCCTCTCCTCAGCCTCTCACAGCCTTAGCATCTTCCAGGAGGGCAGGATGAGGTCTCATGTGGGCACCCATCCTGGAGGGACCAGAGCCGCTTGGCCTCCAGAGGCCCCACTGGTCGGCAAGTGGGGCTGCTGAGGAGGCCAGAGCCCCATCAAGGAGGGCTTTGGGGACCATAGGGAAGATTCGGGATTTCACCATGAGAGCAGTCAGTCAAGGCAGATATTTGGGCTGGGCCGTGCCACAGTCCGAGTCGTAACTGCAGAGGATTTACCTTTTGTGAGGTTCAGGAGGATAGAGAGTTGATCCTAAGAAGCTAGCCGGGAAGTTGGCGCAGCCGTTCCTCGTTATGTGGTGCACTGCCACCCTCAGAGACATCTGCCCCTCTGCCGTGAAGCCGCAGCTGACCACTCCGTGAGGAATCGGAGTCTTCCTTCAGTGTGTGCACAGAACTCTTGCAGCAGTGCTCACCGCTGGCTTCTGTGACCTGTGCCTCCTCTCCACGGTGAGGTCCTGGGCTCAGTGCCCACTCATTCCTGGAGTCCTAAACCCAGCACAGGGCGGATAGAGCAGGGCCTGCATATCACTGAGCTGGTTGTGTGCGTGCTTAGTCGCTCAGTTCAGTTCAGTCGCTCAGTCGTGTTTGACTCTTTGCGACCCCATGAATCGCAACACGCCAGGCCCCCCTGTCCATCACCAACTCCTGGAGTTCACTCAGACTCATGTCCGTCGAGTCCGTGATGCCATCCAGCCATCTCATCCTCTGTCCTCCCCTTCTACTCCTGCCCCCAATCCCTCCCAGCATCAGAGTCTTTTCCAACGAGTCAACTCTTCTCAGGAGGTAGCCAAAGTACTGGAGTTTCAGCTTTAGCATCATTCCCTCCAAAGAAATCCCAGGGCTGATCTCCTTCAGAATGGACTGGTTGGATCTTCTAGCAGTCCAAGGGACTCTCAAGAGTCTTCTCCAACACCACAGTGAAAAAGCATCAATTCTTCGGCACTCAGCCTTCTTCACAGTCCAACTCTCATATACATACATGACTACTGGAAAAACCATAGCCTTGACTAGACGGACCTTAGTTGGCAAAGTAATGTCTCTGCTTTTGAATATGCTACCTAGGTTGGTCATAACTTTTCTTCCAAGGAGTAAACGTCTTTTAATTTCATGGCTGCAATCACCATCGGCAGTGATTTTGGAGCCCCCCAAAATAAAGCCTGACACTGTTTCCACTGTTTCCCCATCTATTTCCCATGAAGCGATGGGACCGGATGCCATGATCTTCGTTTTCTGAATGTTGAGCTTTAAGCCAACTTTTTCACTCTCCACTTTCACTTTCATCAAGAGGCTTTTTAGTTCCTCTTCACTTTCTGCCATAAGGGTGGTGTCATCCGCATATCTGAGGTTATGGATATTTCTCCTGGCAATCTTGATTCCAGCTTGTGTTTCTTCCAGCCCAGCGTTTCTCATGATGTACTCTGTATAGAAGTTAAATAAGCAGGGTGACAATATACAGCTTTGACGTACTCCTTTTCCTATTTGGAACCAGTCTGTTGTTCCATGTCCAGTTCTAACTGTTCCTTCCTGACCTGCATACAGATTTCTCAAGAGGCAGGTCAGGTGGCCTGGTATTCCCATCTCTTTCAGAATTTTCCACAGTTGATTGTGATCCACACAGTCAAAGGCTTTGGCATAGTCAATAAAGCAGAAATCGATGTTTTTCCGGAACTCTCTTGCTTTTTCCATGATCCAGTGGTTGTTGGCAATTTGATCTCTGGTTCCTCTGCCTTTTCTAAAACCAGCTTGAATGTCAGGAAGTTCACGGTTCATGTATTGCTGAAGCCTGGCTTGGAGAATTTTGAGTATTACTTTACTAGCATGTGAGATGAGTGCAATTGTGTGGTAGTTTGAGCATTCTCTGGCATTGCCTTTCTTTGGGATTGGAATGAAAACTGACCTTTTCCAGTCCTGTGGCCACTGCTGAGTTTTCCCAATTTGCTGGCATATTGAGTGCAGCACTTTCACAGCATCATCTTTCAGGATTTGAAATAGCTCAACTGGAATTCCATCACCTCCACTAGCTTTGTTTGTAGTGATGCTTTCTAAGGCCCACTTGACTTCACATTCCAGGATGTCTGGCTCTAGATGAGTGATCACACCATCGTGATTTTCTGGGTCACTCAGTCGTGTCCAACTCTTTGTGACCCCATGGACAGGCTCCTCTGTCCATGGACTTCTCCAGGCAAGAATAGTGGAGTGGGTAGCCATTGCCCTTCTCCAGGAGATCTTCCTCACCCAGGGACTGAACCCAGGTCTCCCACATTGCAGGTGAATTCTTTACCATCTGAGCTAACAGGAAAGCCCACCAAAGTGGTTGATATGCACTAATTCAAGTGCAAGTGCCTTTGAAGGTATATCCCATTATAACATTATTAATGAATAATGGAAGTCTAACATCAGATCAGCCTACATCACCTTATCAGGCACAGAAAGAAAGTAAACACCTAGCAAACATTGGCTCCATGCTGAGTGGCTTTCTATGTGCCGTGTCTTATTAATCTACACTTCAGCCCTGGGCATAGGCAGTATAGTCCCCTTTTTACAGTGTGGAAACACAGGCTCAGAGAGGTGGTCTGAGAGCAGGTTGCCCAGCTTGTGAGCAGCAGAGCCTGGGTGCAAACCAGGGTCTCTTGGTCTACCAAAGAGATGAATGGAAAAACATCTGTTGGAAGACCTGGGCCAAGCCTGCTGAGGAAACTGAACCTCGAGAGAGATATTTGAATAATAACAAATCAGTACAAATTCAACATCCATGCTGTCTGGCTTTAGACACACTTTAGAGGCATCAACCATCCCCCACTGCCAGGGCAGAGGAGATGTGCCCCGAGTCTGTTCCCTTCTTGTTAGCTGTAGGAATTTACACAATCACTTCACAGAAACTACTGACAGCCTTCCTCTAAGAAGCCTCCTGGATCTTCCAAGTCATAGCTGGACATCCCCTTATATGTGCCCATGTAGTCCTTGTAATTACTGATATACACATACCATATGCAAATGCCACACACACATACACACATAAGTATATGTGTGTATATATATAAAGCCTTGAGAATTCTGGAGGCACCTCGAGGAGGGCCTAAAAGCCATGTTATATGAAGAAGGTCGCAATGAGGGTGATGATGTAGAAGCCTGAGTGGGAATGGCCAATGGGTGAACGCTCCAGAGAGATGGTTGTTAGACTTTCTTCAGAGTCAGCCTAGGGAAGAACTTCCTAGCAGTGAGAATTTCTCCAGGCGGCCCTGAAACTCTGAAAGCACAGGCTGCAGAGGCATCTACAGAGGAGACCGCACCTCAGATGGAGAAGGGAGGGGATGAGACTAGACAGGTCCTGACAGATTGGAAAATCTGTTATGAAAACAGAAACCACCACAGATTAATTTCCTACAAGGCGCTTGGCCCATCATGTGATGAACTCATTTACCTTAGCCTGCAAGGTAGGTATAATCCAGTGCATGGACGTGGAAGCAGGGTTCAGACAGGTAAGTCACGTGCACAGGAGATATTAAGAGCCAGGATCTAAATATGAGCTGAGCCCAACCCTGGAGCTTCCTTAATAAGCCAGCTACCATTGCCTGCTCAGGGTTTATGTTCGGTCAAGCTTCACCCGTTTCACCAGCACCACTTCTTTTATTTTGTTTTGTTTTCACATGCCTTGGTTTCCCCTCCTGGGTCCCTAGCCTAGCAGGCAGCCCATCAGATACAGTCCGCTCTGGGAAAGTGGAGGCCTGACCTGGGTCATAGTTCCCAGATCGCCTGCTCCTTCCCCAGCCTCCCTTTGTCTCCTTCTAGAAGGAATGCATCATTCATCAATTTGTCACTGGACCTCTGGACACATTTATGGATCCACATGGCCTGGGAGGGGTAAGCAGGTGACACGAAGCATGGCAGCTACTGCTGAGAGAAGGTTTCAAAAAGTCTGTGGCTTCAGTTTCAGGTCTGATGAAAGAAAAAAAAAAAGAAAGAAAAATCTAAACCTAAACCCAATCCCAGCAGGCTGCCTGCCAGAAGTCTGAGAAACACAGTCCAGGCCAAAGCCAGTGTCGGCCAAGAGGGAAATTACAGGCCTTAAATGGGAGACAAGTCTGCAGAAAACTCCCAGTTGTGTTTGGCATAAGTTTGTTTGCATACATATGTGTTTATGTAGACGTGTTTTTCAAAGCACGTCTCTTTTTTATTTGTGTATTTAGCCCTGAGACCCTTTTTAAAAACAATGAAGAAAGTGTACTTTAAAATACTTTAGCCCTGGATGATATCTGGGGCAATTCCATCTAGTTTAAAGTCAGCCAGTATTTACTGAAAACCTATTTTGTGCCAGGCGCTGTACTTGGTGCTGGGGTCTAAGGGTGTGGAAGGCGTTGCCCTGTCCTGAAGCAGCTCGTCCTCCATTGTAAGAAAAAGACATGTGTACAAGACCCCAGAGTATCCACGGGGCCAACATCTTTCAGTGAAGCTTAGCTGGAACCCAACAGAGGGGAGGTCTTAGTTCTTGGTAGAGAGGTGGTCTACAAAGATCCTCACAGGCAGACAAAGGTGGCGGCGGGCCATTTCAGGCAAAGGGAAGAGTTCTAGATGCTCATCTGAAGGCCAGAGACATGTGACTTGCCCCAGGTCACTCAGCTAGAAAACAGCAGCCTGAGGATTTGAATCCTAGTTTCTGATTCCTCCCAACCCCAGCAGAGAAAGCTGAACATTAAAGTTCTGCTATGTGACTTGTCTGGAACCCCCTGTCCACTCTCTAGCTGAGTTATTTCATGTCCCAGAAAGGCTAATTTAATACCTACTACTGAGTTCCTATATGCCTTGATATTCCTAGGTATCATTTAATGGAGCTATGCTTTTTAACAGTATATACACAGGGACTTATGCATTTTAATTTTTGTAAAGCAACAATTCGTGATTTCTGTGCCATTACTGCATTTGGTAAAGGAGATGAAAGGAGCAATGAGACTGTCTTTGAGGTCAGATGTAGTTTTAAATTCCTTTTTACTTCCCATCACACCTAGTAGGTATTCAAGAAATACTTGCAGAACTGACCAGGTTTGTCTGTGTTCATTCATGGAGGTGTATTAGTAAGATATTGCCACAATAATGCAAGGTAACAGATTTCCCAAGACTCAGCTGCTTACAGCTACAAGCATTTTTTTTCTAACTCATCGGCTTGAGGGGTGGCTGGGTGGCCTGGGTTCTGGCTACAAGTTTCAGTGATGCTGGGGGTCAGAGCTGGGTCTGTTCCACTTGTCTCATTCCGTGGGCCAAGCTGAAAGGTAGCCTCTGGTCACTATTCTCATGGTAAATGAGCAAGTAAGCAGATGAGAATGTGATATAACAGATGATATCTCATCATATGTCAGTCCCAAACTGCCATACTGTCATTCCCCCCTTCTGCCCCTCATTCCTTTGTCCATGATAAAACTCAGTATGATTGGGTAGGGAAATATACTTGCCTACTTTAATGGGAAGTCATATGGAAAGGGTATAATTCTAATACAAAGAGCATAACAAATTGGAGAAAGGTACTGGGCTACAGAGGTAGACTTGATTTCAAGTTTGAGTTATTATTGCTTACCTGCTTTGGAGACTAGAGAAATCACTAACTGCTCTAAATTTCTTTCCTTCTCACATGCTGAGAGATGCAAACACTAGAGCACACAATTCACAATATGCTGGTTGCCAAGTGTTTTATGAACATTACTGTATGGAAGGTAGGTTAGATAGGTGTTCAGCCCCCATTTAATGGATGAGGAAACTGAGACCGAGGGAAGTAACAGATTTACCCAAAGTCACATGTATTCAGAGTTTCATACCAGGCTTACATGTTCCACCTCTCCTTAATTCAAAGAAAGTGTACATACCATTTGCCATACAGAGGGTGCTTATTTCAGATGAATTTCTATCTTTTTTCCCCCTTATAGTATTGGAACCACCCAGGTCACTGGACTTTTACTTTCTGATTAACTTCCCTCAAGGGATAACCAACTGATGTGACTAGCTACCACCACCCAAGTTTCAGAGTTCATTGTGGTTAAAAAAAAAGTAACAGCTATTATTAGTAGCAATTGGAGGGTGATCACACTTCCCAGTCACGAGTCTTTGGGAGGAAGGACACTTGAAGCAAAGCCTGGATGGCATTGGTGTGCAACGTGTTTGGTGCAGAAGTGAATTTCGTAATCACCAGTCCTGTCAGGTGATGCTGAGGTCTCTGCTCCCCGGATATCTTTCCACTCTGGGGCCAGCTGCTTTGACATCGCTAGGGAAGGACAGATGGCAGCTTCTCTTTTGCAAGACTTGATTCATGTGGCATGGAAGATACTAGCAAGAGCAAATCTTGCATCAGACAGACCTGATCTGAATTGGGCTGGGTGGCCTTGCCCCGGGCAACACTTCCGTCCGCTTGCATGACCTCTCCTTCTGAGAGCCAGCTCTCTGCCCAAATGTCTTATTGTCCAGAAGACCTTCCCTGACCCTCTCCAGTCCTATGCTCCCTTAACACCCCAGGCATCCCCAGGCCCTTCACTCAGGTTATCCTATTACTTGCTACTGGGATACTGATCTGATGCTTGCTTCACACTGAAGTCCTCCTTCTTTCCTTGTTTCCAGGGCACATGAGCCACTCTAGGAACATTTATTTATCTAATAAATTCAATAATAAATTACTAAAAGCAGACCATTGCTTTGTAACCTTTCTGGGAAAGATTCATTATTGTCTGGGCATCAAAAGCCACTTGTTTCTAAATCCTTGCCACTCCAAGTGTGGTCATTGGATCTGCAACCTTTGGGAACTTGTAAGAAACACAGCATCTCAGGCCCCACCAGAGACCTACTGAATCAGAAGCTGCGTTTTCACCAGATTTTACCCTCAAGCGATGTGCATACACATTGAAGTTTGAGAAGCACTGCTCTGAAGAGCTTTAGGTTACTTTTAGAAATCAAATCCAAGTGTGGAATCTTACTTTGGAATATTCAAAGACTACCGCAGCTGCTAAAGCCAGCTCCGTTAGTAGAAGCAGCCTGATAGTTTTAAGTGTGCACACCCTGAGAGGGGACTTCACTGTCAGGTGGACTGGTGACCTGCTTGATAAGCAAGGGCTTGCCCAAGTCCTTCTAGTGACTAGTTTCAAAAGCCTGCTGGATGTACTCATGGTCCCCAGGGGGAATTTTCATTAACTCTCTAACAGGGGCACAGGGATGGCCAGTGCTTGGCGTCTAGTCTCACTTCACGTCTGTGAGACAGGCAGTATGAGCTCCTCTTTTTGTGGAAGGAGGCTGAGGTCCAGGGAGGGGAAGTTACTTGCCCATGGCCGCACATTCGAGGGCAAGTTGGGGAAGAGGTGCGTTAGGGATGTTCCCTTTGCTCCAGACTGACTCTCCAAGGAAACTACCCTTGTAACTGACAGTACAGCTTCAGTTTTAGTCCACATTCTGTCCTTCCCTCCTCTTCCGTACAGGACTACCTTCTCTAAACCACGTGAACTGGCTCTTCTCTGTCCTCTTGACTTCATCTCATATTACGTATGTCCACGATTCCCTCTGTTCTAGCCACATTGGCCTGCTTTCTGTCCCTTGAATACACAAACGCTGGTGCCCATCCCAGGGCCTTTGCACTTCGTTCTGCCTGCATATATCCAGATCTTTCTGTTTTCCTTCTTTGCATCATTCAGGTCTTGCCCAAATGTCACTTCTTCAGAGAGTCTTTCCCCAACCACCCTAGGAAAAGTCATCCTCTCTACCCCATTTCCTCCCCAACCAGCTATCACTCACATTCCCATTGTTTTTTTTTCTTTCTCATAGCACTTAGTTTATCCAAAATTTCCATGATCATTTTTTTCAGATGATCCCTCCCCACACCCCTCCTTCTCCCTCCATTAGAATGGAAGTTCAGTGAAGACAGTCCCTGTCTGGTTAGCAGCTGTATTCTCATACTAGAACAGTACCTGACACATAGCAGGGCTCAATGATATTGGCTGAAGGTATGAGCTTGGGATCATATCAAAAGTTACAACACAGAGTAGATGAAGTATGGATTTTGCCATCTGATAGACCTAATTCAATTTCATGACTTTCGTCAATTCTCACTTAACTACTATGAACCTCAGTTTCCATATCTGTGAAACAACCCAACTCAGAGAGGTGGTGAGGATAACGTAAAATTATATAAGAGGTAGATCTGGGCATAATTCAGATCTTCAGTAAATTTAGGAAACTGTTCAAACCCACTCTACCCCTCACACCCTGAGCCTTAACCATTATTGAACTCTTTGTTGTTCCTCTGAGCACATCAGCCTGGTTCTCCCCTCCAGAGAGGTATCTTATCTGTACTGCCCTTCCCTTTACCTTTGAGTGTCTGCAAGTACCTACTCATCTTTCAAAACTCTCAATAAACTCTCCTGATCCCCAGGAATCTCCATTCTCTGCATCCTGCTAGGACTTCACCCAAACATCTAATCATAGCCCCTGTGACTCTGCAACATGAATTCACACTTGGATGAGGGGGAGGGTCTCCTCCCCTGCAGGTGGGAGGCCAGTGAGAGTCCTGACATAAATTCACTGGAGAGGTACTCATTGTGATAAAGAGGTGTATTCGAATTACCCATGGACTACACTTGATTTTGACCCTAACATTGAATATAAACTCCACGAGACAAGACAGTGTCTATTTTTCTTACTGCCAGTACACGTCACTTGCTCAGCCCTTTGGAAGGAGGCATCTGATAAGCATGTGTTTCTTCTCTGACTTGTCTGGGTCTCAACTGAAAATGTAACAACAGTAAGCATGACTTTTTGAACTCCTTTCGCTTTGCTTTGCCTGAGTTAAGTATAAAAGGAAAAAAAAAAAATAAAGCGGAAAGGGATGTAGGGAACTCTTATTCTCTTATGTGAATATGTAAAACCCCAGCTTCGGGATGTCAACCAGGGGAAGCTATCTGATTCCTAGACTCAGATGACTCTGAGGTCTGCTCTTCGTGAGAGCAAGGTCTGTTGTTCACTTGGGCTGTGGCATTATTGAATCGCTGTGTTATAGCCATATCGTTTTTCTGTGACATGCCTGTGGTGTTGCAGAGCCCCTCAACACCCCTGCTTAGCGCAGTGGAATCCCAGCTTGTACTCCTTTGTTTCTAGTCTTGGATAACTTAGCCTACAGAGCTGGGGAGTTGCAAACTAATCTCTGCCTATGGTGTTGCTTATAATAGACCAGTTGCCTAAATGGTGTGGGGTCAGACGTGGTCCTGAAACATTTCTTGGACAGTCTGACCCAGGCTGAGTGGAGAGGAGCAGTGATTTGGTCCTAATAGATCCTGAGGGCCTACTGTGTATGAGACGCTTTGTAGACATGACCCTCAGTTCTCACAATGACCTTTACTAGGCTGTGCACTTTACAGGTGAGGAGGGTGAGACCCAGAGGAGTTAAGTGATTGCTGATTGGCACACAGTCAGCGTGGAGCAGAGCCCAATGCATCGTCTTCCAGTCTAGAATCAAGGTTGGAGCCAAGGAACTCTAGGTTACATACCAAGTGCTTTGATTGGAAGCTCGTATCCCCTACACCCCCGACAAGTGGCAGCATGGGGGTTCAAACGCTGCCTGCCTTGCTCCCAAACTCTAAGCTGCCTGCTAACCCAACACCAGCTCCTGTGCCCTCTTTGTTATCACTGAGGAAGCAATCTGCCTGAATCCATGTGGAGAATTAGAGGCTGTGCCACTCACTCACATGCGTGCACACACACATGCGTGCACACACACACGCGCGCACGCACACACACACACACACACAGTGTCTGTTGTCTGAGACCACATCACCCGTCCTCCCTCTGCACTGCCCTGGGAAAGGACTTCCCGAGAATGGTGTCAGGATAACTCCTGATCCCCGGGTGACCCAGGCTTCCATTGCAACCGAGTGAGTCACTTTGGGGAGGCCTCTGGCTCCTCCTCTGAAGTACTGTTTCTGTGTTTAGTCTGGTCTGCCTCCAGGGAGGAGATGATGAAATGGAGGATGGCCTTGCACAGCTTCTGTCACTTGCATGCCAATCTGTCCTTGTGATTTCCTTTTGCCAGAGGGTCTGCAGAGCTGGGCTAAAACCCATCAGCTCAACACTGAAGGAAAAAAGCACTTATCTGCAACTCAAGCTGTAGAAAGGGGATAGTCAAGGGGACTATTTCCTAGAAAGCCAGGCTGAAAAGGCCCTATGTTCTCTAAAATCAGGGAGTCACAGTCCTGCAAAGATTCTTAGAAAGCCTAAGTCATTGCAGCTTAATGGCTGAATCAGGTCTATGACCAGGCCTGCTCTATCTCTTCCCACTCCCTCCCATACTAACTCAACATGGCTGTGATTTTAAAATGAGATAATATGTGTGATATGCCTGGTCCAGAGAAGGCAAGCCATAAATCAAGAGTGGAGTGTGTGTGTGTGTGTGTGTGTGTGTGTGTGTGTGTGTGTGTGTGTGTATGTTTACCTCCTACATCCTCATTTTATAGACAGAGAAATGAGAGCCAGAGACAGAGGCCATGATGCACATAGACACTTGGGAGATAATGACAGAGCTGAGTGTTCTTTAGCCTCCCAGGCCAGTGTTCTTTACTCCATGTCACAACCATAAGGATGACAATTGTTAAACATATCCCTAAACTATGGGGCATGGAACCATAAGAAAGATAATTCTCAGACAGCATAGGATGGATAAACTAAAATGAAATTGCTCTTCAAGCATTCCAGCATCTAAAGAACCCTTTGAGGTTCCATCGAGTCAGTGATGCCATCCAGCTGTATCATCCTCTGTCCCCTTCTCATCAGAGGCAGTATCAGAGTCATCTTCTAATGTGATCTCAGAGACCAGTGAAAAGGCCCTACACCTTGAGGGACAAGGTCATTTCTGGAATAGTCCTTTATAATAGCAACACAATTACTGTGTGTTGCTAAGTTGACTTATGGCTTATAAGGGACATATGCAGTCCTTATCTCATAGAAAAAGATGCCCTAAACATAGGGCACCTTTCCATAGGGTCAGAGCAGTAAACGTGTGGTCAATCATGATCATTTTCATTCAAGGGACGGTTAAATTCATGCCCATTCCATTCCCAAGACAAAAGGATTTCAGCCAGGTGTGGTTCAAGAGACAGTCAAGGGCAAAATTTGGTCTCATTGTGTACAGGCCCTGTAGCCAGCACCTTTATCTATGAGAAAGTGAAAGTGAAGTCGCTCAGTCATGTCTGACTCTTTGCGACCCGTGGACTGTAGCCCACCAAGCTCCTCCATCCATGGGATTCTCCAGGCAAGAATACTGGAGTGGGGTGCCATTTCCTATCTATGAGATAAGGACTGCAAATGACCCTTAAAAGCCACAAGTCAACTTAGCAACACACAGTAATTGTGTTGCTATTTTAAAGGACTATTCCAGAAATGACCTTGTCCCTCAAGGTGCAGGGCCTTTTCACTGGTCTCTGAGATCACATTAGAAGATGACTCTGATATCTTCTCTGATGAGAAGGGGACAGAGGATGAGGTGGTTGGATGACATCACCAATTCAATGGACATGAGTTTGAGCAAGCTCTGGGAGTTGGTGAAGACAGGGAAGCCTGGCATGCTGCAGTCCATGGGGTCACAAAGACTAAATGGCATGACTAAATGGCTTAACTGAATTTATACCACAGCACAGTATAAGATGCAGTTTGTTAAGCATATCCCTTAATTGATAATTTGGGGGAAGTATCCTTCACAATTAAGAATCAGAGATACAGCCCCAGCATTCTTTGGTGCTTTCTGAACATCAATAAAAGGCTCAGGCACTGCTTGGTCATCCTTCCAGTCTGTGTTCAAATAATCCTTTCTCAGTGCAGCACCCCCCAAATTGCAAAGTCACTGCTTACATATTCTATCTTCATTCCCTGATTAACTGTTCATCTTCACACTTACTATCATGCAACATACTACGTACCTTACTCATTTTGTTGTTGCCTATGTTTCCTCATTACTTATTTAACAATATTCACATGCTCTAAATGCTGTATAAATATCAGCTCATTCAGTCTTCATAACAACCATAAAGGGAGATACCCTCTATTCAGATGAACAAACTGAGGTACAGAGAAGTTAGGTAACGTGTCCAAAGTCACACAGCTTGCAAGTGGCAAGGTTAAGATGTGATCTCAGGAGTCTGGCTCCTGAATCCTTGCTCACATTCACCATGTTGTTCTGCTCATAGGGTGTGAATCACATAAGGAAAGAGGATTGCCTTTTCATTCCCAGTGCCAGAATAAGGCCTGGCACACCATGGTACCCAGTGATTATCTGCTGGATGAATGGATGGTGAAATGGTACTTCTAGTGTTCCGTTGCTTTGAAAGCTGCTCTTCGTGAACCAGATTTGTGCATCATTGGAAAGCAGTGGGACAAATGGAAGGATCATGGGCTTTAGTGTCAGAAAAGAAGGGACCACAGTCCTCACTCTGTCAGTCACACATACAGTGTTACCTGACCATGTGACCTTAACAGATTTGTCCAACTTCTCTGAGCCTTGGTTGCCTCAGCTTTCAAAGGCAGAGAACAGCGGATTCTTTGGGGAATTATGCCCTACAGTGAACATTCAATGTAGATAAAGACTGAGATCCAGAGTAGGCATTCAGTAAATATCAGTTCTCTCCTGCCTTAAGAAGGATGGAGGAAAGCAAAGTGAAGTTCCATCTTCTTTTTGCTGAGCAAGCTCTTATTTTTCCAGAATGAATATATTAGAGTCAGAGTATGGGAAAAGCGAAGAGGACCAGGAGACAGAAAAATTTCCCTTTTCCCTTCTACCACAATTAAGACTGGAACAACTTCAGTCAAATCAGCAGTATATTTCTTTTGTTTCTCAGATAAAGCCATATTGACGTCACTTTTTTCTCCTTCTGTTACCTTATTAAATTAGGTTGCCTATAACATAAAACACTGGCTCTTCAGAAGTGGTTTCCACCGTATTATTGAGCAGGCAGGACAATTTCAATCTATCTTCCACCAGAAAACAAAGTCTGCTTTAAATTAGAGAGAACAAAGTCATACATCTGACGTTCAAGTTTCCTATTCTTCCTAATTTGTAGACTGAGCTTCTAAAACTCTAAATATTTGTCTTACTTCTAAGACTGTTTTCTTCAAATCTTAGGGATTCTGCTGTGCAACCAACAGAGAGTCCTGGGCTCAGGCTAAGTTGGGCTGTGGTCTTTGGATGTTGCTTCTGTGTTCTGGACCTGGAGAGAACCCTGACATCAGACGGCACTGGAAACATCCACAAACTGCCATCAGACAGAGGTCTCTCCTTCTGTAGGGGAGGTCTGGGGTCCAGGATCCTCCGGTGTGTGCTCTGTTCTCTTTCCTAGACCCTCCTACTGCTCAGGTGTGCATTTTGCCCAGGAGCCACATTGAACCAACTCTAAATTTCTGCACTGGTTTGCACATGCTATTTCCTCTTCCCTCCTACTCTCTGACCTCTGAGATCTCCTACTCAATCCTCAGAATCAGTGTAGCTCTTTCTCTGGGACAAGACCTTTGAGGAGACTGTGGTTGCCAGGTCTGTGTCCTTTCTTGGCAATTATCCCTTTTCTAATCATCTTTAGATAGTCTTTTTTCATCCGGGAACTGCTTCAGAGTAAGGGTGATGCTATTCAGTTAAATATCTTTAGCCCTGGCATAGGGCCTGGTCTTTAGCCAGTGTTCAATGACTGATAGATTTAAAGAGCACTGGTGAAGTTTAATGGGGCTTTCCAGGTAGTGAAGGTGAGGTGAAGTCGCTCAGTCGTGTCGGACTCTTTGCGACCCCATGGACTGTAACCTACTAGGCTTCTCCATCCACGGGATTCTCCAGGCAAAAATACTGGAGTGGATTGCCATTTCCTTCTCCAGGGGATCTTCCCGACCTAGGGATCGAAGCCGGGTCTCCCGCACTGGAGGCAGATGCTTTAACCTCTGAGGCACCAGGGAAGCCCAAGTGGTAAAGAACCTGCCTGCCAATGCAGGACACATAAGAGACATGGGTTTGATCCCTGGGTTGGGAAGATCCCTGGAGAAGGGTATGGCAATGCATTCCAGTATTCTTGCCTGGAGAATCCCATGAACAGAGGAGCCTGGCGAGCTACAGTCCATAAGGTCACAAAGAGTAGGACACAACTGCAGTGACTTAGTTTAAACTTTATGTGCAAATGAATAGTGAGCCAAGTCCTTAATCGCAAGAGCAGGAAGATGAGGGATGTGTAGACTGCTCCCTAGGGGACCCCTTGGGCCAATCTGGTCCAGCCTCTGTGATTTTGCACATGAAAAAGTGTGTGCTTAGAGATATCCCCACAGCTGTATGTGTGGCTGGCAGGACTGAGGCCTCCTGCCTCTCAATCCAGTGCCTGCCTGTATTATCAGGATATCTCTTGTGCTCCTGAGAAGAAGCTGCAGCAAAGGCACAGCTGGAGGAGTGGGGAAAGGCACCCTGGGACAAAATACTGAGAGTGAGCAAGTATCAGAGGAGCATGGCCTGCCAGCTCGGCGGCAGGCTGCCTGGTGACCTGGCGGATGCTGATAAGAAGAAAGCAATGGGGGGGGGGGGGTGATGGAAAAGAACCCTGGCGAGGAGACTTGGGCTATTCAGGCAAGACCCACTGGCCTGAGTGAGCACAGGAGCCAGGAAGTGTGCCACAGAGCCATCCCCAAATTGAAGCCTTCTGGCTCCTTGCAGCCAGGCATCAGTCAGACATGAAGTCAAGGGGACATTGCGAAAGATTTCTAGTAGGAGGAAGTGATTTGCATTTTCTGCTTTCAGGAGGCTGTTTCATTTAAATAGAATTTAGTAGAATTACTAAAGGGGAAGTATCTTGAGCCTTCCACTGGTACTCAGATTCTGCTTCATGTAGAGAAGAAGGATTCAGACATGGCCACCCAGAGGGAGGTTTTTAGCAAGGACTCTCAATGTGGGTAGGAATGAATGTCACAGAATATATTTCCATCTATCGAACACCTGTTCTGCGCTGGACATTTACCTCAGCTAGTCCTCCTGATATTCTCCCAAGACCGAGGTGTAAACTCAGGTTCTCAGAGGGGAAATGACTTTCTGGAGAAGACACAGCAAGACAGAGCCTGCACTCAGACCCACAGCCCAGACTGCTGCTACATCAGCTTGCTCCCAAAGCCGGCTGTCAATCCCTGAACACTTTGGGCTCAGTGTAAGTGAGCTTCTCTTGTCTGTGAGCTGACAGTCACCAGGCCAGCTCCCTTCCCTGCTTTGCAAAGCTCAGTTTTGCCCAGCTTAATCCCTGCAGTAGACTGTGGGGAGACTAGCCTCAGTGTCTGAGGACAAGCTCTGGTTGAATTCAGCTGGTACTCACCCCAAAACCAGTAACCCAGTAGATACTCCAAGAGATTCCTATGCTGGGATCTTTGTATATTAGCTCATTCCACCCTCACACCAAACTAATGAGGTAGGTTTTATCATGCCCATGTCTGAGAATCACTCAAAGTGATTTTCTCAGTAGTTTGTTTTTTAAATAAAAGTGTTTCCTGAGTATGGTATAAGTAAGAAATATCCTATTTATTTGTACAACTGTCCCTCTGTATCCATGGGTGAATGGTTCCAGGATCCCTGTGGATACCCAAATCTGTGGATGCCCAAGTTCCTTATACAAAATGCTGTAGTAACCGCTACACATTCTCCCATACACATCTCCTATATAAGTAATCATCTCTGTGTGTTTGAGCACACTAAGTTGCTTCAGTCGCCTCCAACTATTTCTGACCCCACGGACTATAGCCCACCAGGCTCCTCTGTCCATGGATTTTCCTGGCAAGAATACTGGAGTGGTTGCCATGCCCTTCTCCAAGGGATTTTCCCAACCCAGGGATCAAACCCACATCTCTTATGTCTCCTGCATTGGCAGGCAGTTTCTTTACCACTAGCACCGCCTTACTTATCATAGCTAATATAAGGTAAATGCTGTTCAAATAGTTGCAAATTCAAATTTTGCTTTTTGGAACTTTCTGGGTTTTTTTTTTGTTCCCTAAAATTTTTATCTACTGCAGTTGATTGAATCTGTAGATGTGGAACCCATGAATATGAAAAGCTGTCTGTACTTCTACAATCAAATCAATCTGACTCTCCTGCATTTGTCAGGGAATTTTACTCAGCTATATGAGTTGTTGTTGTTTAGCTGCTAAGTCATGTCTCTTTTGTGACATCATGGACTGTAGGACTGTAGCTCTCCAGGCTCCTCTGTCCATGGAATTTAACAGGCAAGAATACTGGGATGGGTTATCATTTCCATCTCCAAAGGATCTTCCTGACCAAGGGATAGAATCTTTGTCTCCTGAGTCTCTTGCAATGGCAGGTGGATTCTTTATTGCTGAGCCACCAGGGAAGCCCATATGAGTTTAAGGTTGCCCCAAACCTTGGGGGTTTATAAGGAATGGAGTTTAGGGAAGAGTTCCATCTCTAGTCTTCAGCTCCAAGATGTTCCAACTACAAGGGTGATGTTAATGAAGCTTCAGCCTCAGTGCCTCTCACTTGCACAGGACCCCTCTTAGAGGGACCCTGGAATGTGTTTGCAGGTCAGATACTAGATAACTTTCAGAAGTGTGATATTTTAACTTCAGTGGGTGAAGACTACTGCCTCCTTGCACCCACCTCCATCTCCTCCATCACCCCTGCTGGGTGAGTCTGAGTAGCTATGGGCATTTTCAATTTGTAATTTCTTTTTTCTTTTTTGCGAAAGCTCCCCAAATGGTATATGTTTCAGGCCCTGTAAAACCTAGCTCTGCTCTTGCTGTGCTACACTCACAGGGGCAGTGCCCTTCCATACATGCCATGGGTAGCTTGCCTTGCAGTCCCCTGGAGCCCACAACTCTTCCGGTTCAGTCTTTTTACTTTTTACTCTCAGAGCTTCTGCCCCTTTGGGAGGGGGAAGAGTGCTATACAGGAGTGGGATGCAGGTCCCTCCTTCTGGAAGCAGCAGCTACTACAGTTTATTTTGCCATCTTGGAAAACTCCTTCCAGGGTCAGGCCATTTCCCTTTTGAACTAGCCTTGCCCACCCCTGTCCGCTCAGAATAATCGATTCCTATTTCACCAGAAAGTAAGGGAGAGGATGTGTCGGGCTGCTTAGATCCTCTGAAAGATAAGAGTGTCCTCCGTGCTTGTGAGAAAAGGTATTCCACAGTAATCAAGGAAGCAGACCAAACAATAGATGTATTGGGGTTTTTTTTTTGGCCTCTCACCAGGATGTGTAGACTGAAGGGGAGAGGGCTTCCTAGAAGAAGTGGCATTTGAACTGGGCTATAAAAAACAGAAGGGTTTCTGCAAGGAAAAATGGGTGGGGAAGCCATGATTGGAAAGCGTTCAGAAACCCAGATGCTTTATAAACACAGCGTCAGTGTCAGAGAACAGAGGAAAGGCTAGCAGTGAGACAGCAGACATGGAGCATGTGGTTGTTTTTATTCTCTTAAATAAAGTTCAAAGCAAAGGTCGCTGATATCCCCTGAAGAGAGGACATCCAGGTTGTTTTCCTGCCCAGAGCAAAGTAAACAGGATTATGGGAACCTGCGGTGGCCTCAGCAGGACATGGCTGCCCGGCTGGCCCCGGGAGAGAGGGCAGTGTGGAAAAGGCTGAGATTAGGCACAGCCCCGGCCTCTGGACTTGGTTCCTAAGGAAACGCCTCTGTTGGGACAACCTGTTTCAGCCGCTTGGAATCTATATCTTAGGTCAGAAAAAATGCACAGCCTTTGACCCAGTAATTCTACTTTTAGAGATACAACAAGAAGAGTTAGTTGCTGATGTGTGTAAAGATACATGTGCAAGGATGTTCAACGCAATGTTGTTTATAGTAGAGAAAAACTGGTAGTAAATATCTAGCAATGGGGGTAAGTTAGGAGACTTAGAGTACATCTATGTGATGAAAAATGTTAATTTATATTTATTAACATGGAATATTCAAGATATTTTGCCAAATGAAAAGCTGACTGTAAAGCAGTACTATCGGCTCTCAGTTATGTAATATATATCACACTGACATTCACTGAACACTTGCTGTGTGCCAAGCATGGCTCGAGGCATTTAAAATACATTAACACCTTTAATCATACAACAAGCTTATGAAGAAGATATTTTTATTATCTAGACATTGCACATAAGGGCACCGAGACACAGAGTATTTAGGTAATTTGTCCAAAGTCACACAGTAGGAAGTGGCAGAACCTGAATGAGAACAAGGCAGTCTGGCTCCAGAGCCCATACGTAAACCAATAGTCTGGTATGATCTCTCTTCCCCTGTAAATGTGTGTTTGTCTAGTTTTCTCTCTCTTTCCCAAAAGATTTACACAAAAATGTTAGCTGTGTGTTAAGTAATCCTCTCCTATGACAAAATAATGGAACGAGTGAAGAGTGTAGGTATTTTACAGTTATTACTATATTGCAGCTGGTGTAGGCCCTGGAGGACATCTTGACCATGAACGTGGAGACCACAACACGTGCCTAGTTGGATCCTCCACTACCCAGACACAGCGACTCCCCAATTCACTGATTCAGCAAAGAGGGAGTGCCAGTTCTGTGCAGGCCTATTCTGAGGATTCAGCAGTGAACAAGGCAAGGCGCCCAAGCCAATTCCTTCATAAAGGTTATATCCTAGAGTGGGAGGCAGGGAGGCAACCAGTAAATAAATAGCTAAGAACAACACCAGCTGGAGTTCAACACTGTTGAGAACTGAAACTCCAGTGGTGTGACAGGGACCATTAAATGGTCAGGGAAGATGACCTTTACGAGGTGGTATTTCAGCTGAGACTTGAATGACCAGAAGGAGCAAGATCCATGTCTTTATTTCTGTACCTTCTCTGTCTCGCATCCATCTCTACCTACCTAATCTTAGAGAGAGAGAGAAAGCTCACTCGGTAAAATGTTAACATTTTAAAAATCTAGGTGAAGGGTACATTAAGATATTTTATATGTGTTTAACATTTCTGTTAAGTCAAGACTATTTTTTTAAAGAGTTGGTTTTTTTTTTTTTGTTTTTTTGTTTTTTTACTGTGGACCATTTTTGAAAGTTTTCATTGAATTTGTTATAACATTGCTTCCGTTGTTTATGTTCTGGTTTTTTGGCCAGGAGGCATGTGGTATCTTAGCTTCCTGACAAGGGATCAAACCCACACTCCCTGAATTGGAAGGCAAAGTTTTAACCACTGGACCACCAGGGAAGTCCCCAAAACTATTTTATTATTTATTTATTTTTAATAAAAAAAAAATATATATATATTTTTTGGCTGTGCTGGGTCTTCATTGCTGGGCTTTACTCTAGTTGTGGCGAGCGTGGGCTACTTTTCATTGTGGTACACAGGTTTCTCATTTTGGTGGCTTCTCTTGTTGCAGCACACAGCCTCTAGAGTGCACGGGCTTTATAGTAGTTGCAGCTCCTGGACTTTAGAGCACAGGCTCAATAGTTGTGTCACATGGGATTAGTTGCTCCAGGGCATGAGGTATCCTCCTGGATCAGGGATCAAATCTGTCTCTCCTGCATTGGCAGGTGGATGCTTTACCACTGAGCCACCAGGGAAACCCCCTAAACTATTTTAAAATAAATGTTTGAAACTATATTAAAATAAGTATATAAGAATTAAAAATGATAATGCTACATCCAAAGAAGTAGTTGAGGGCTGACTGTTCAATGGCACGTGGTGAGTGAGGAACTCAAGCGGCAGGTGGACACTGGTGCCATTGGCTGAAATGGGGGCTGAGGTTTGAGGAGCAGAGAGCAGCCTTCTTTGGCAGTTCTGTTAAGTTGAGATGCTTCATGGCCACTGTTTATAAACTGCTGTACATTCATCTTTTCATTGGATCTTCCCCTGTATTCTGTGAGTTACTTAGGATTGGAATGATATTTCTTTTCTGCCAGTGAAGAAATTGAGGTCTAGAGTGCAAAAATGATTGCATAAGGCCTCATGGTGAGTGAGTAGCAATTAGGGGTCAAAGTCAGCTCTTCCAAATCTAGTCAACACAACACTCCAAAAGTTCAGTCATTGGAGGCACTCCATGTGTGTTTTCTGCTATCCCTAAGACCATATGGATATTCAACAGGTTGGCAAAAACAAACAAAAAAATACATGTGTCTGGAGGAAGTACATGGTTCAGCCTTAATTAGATTGTCTGAAAGTGGTTGACACAACTCTATTTGTTAGAATCTGCCAAGGATCTCCAGTGGCCACTGAACCCATCTAATCCCCAAGCTGTGCAACGTGATGGGCTGCTCCCGACTTCTCTTGCTGCTAAATTATTATTCCATTTTATTATTCTATTATTAAAGATGCAGGTAAAACTACCTGTCCCCATGAAAAGATAGTTATGGGAATTAGCATCCAAGGGAGATGGTACAAATAAAAAGTCTTTGTGGTCTTCAATGCTTTGCAAGACAGAACTTCTGACTGGGTTCATTGTCTCCAAGCACATGGAAAGTGCTTCAAAGTTCTTTTAGAGATCATGGCTTATAACTGACTTGACTTCTGCTGACTCAGAGACCAATTTAAAATGACAAGACGTTACAAAAATGAAACAAAACACAAGAGCTTAGAGAAACAAAGATGACTATCACCAAAGCCATACAAGGTCCTGTTACTTCATTTAATACCCCCAAGGATATTTTGAGTCTGGTTTTACAGGATTCCCTGGTGGCTCAGAGGGTAAAGTATCTGCCTTCAATGAAGGAGACCTGGGTTAGATCCCTGGGTGGGGAAGATACCCTGGAGAATGAAATGGCAACCCACTCCAGAATTCTTGCCTGGAAAACCCCATGGATGAAGAAGCCTGGTGGGCTACAGTCCATGGAGTCACAGAGTCAGACATGACTGAGTGACTTTACTTCACTTCACTTACAGAATTCTACAAAATTACAGAATTTTACAATTCTGTTAGTCTGGTTTTACAGAAGAGGAAACTAAAGTCTAAATCAAAACATGACCCTATACCTGCCGTGAGCCCGTACTGTCTAATGTCAAAACCTGCTCCCTTTCTGCCACACCACATGGCCAGATTGACCCTCTCTGCTCCCAAAGATGAAAGCTAACCCAACCACAAGGTGCAGGACTCAGTTGCCTTGGAATCCACACTGTTTGTAGGTCTTCACCACCCCAAATCAACCATCTGCATTATTTCACTAGGATGGTATGCACGCTTAATTTATGTTGGCATGGAGCAAGCTATAAATTCTGCCCATGGGCTCATGGAAGCCTCTTCTTACATTGGAGATGTTTATAGGAACAGAGAACATGGCCTCTGCATGAACATACTGGTCCTCTCTATGTCAACATCATCATAAATAGATGTATCCAGGATCTCTGCCTGAACTGTTTTCCACAGATATTCAGCAAGCCCATGAGGTGGGTCATGATTACCAAGGAGGAAGAAAAAGGCTTTTCCTTAGTCTAGAATTTATCCTGACAAGAGGCCTGCTTGACTAAGGATCATGAAAAAATGCCCCACCCCACCCCACTCTCTTCTCTTGCTAGCAGCTGAGTCTTGTCTTCCTGGATGTCCCTCCCCTTTTTGCAGCTTTGATCAGTAGGCTATAGACATGGGAATCCAGAGTTTCAGAGCTGTTCTGTTCTCTGCTCCGGGAGAAGTGGGTCCACCCTGTGGATTCCATATACCTCTGCTCTCATTGCTCTTTTCAGTCTGCAAAACTGCCCCACCCTTTATCACAATGGACTTTCATAAGGGTCATAGGAAAGGACTACTTTTAATAGCCCCATTCTGCAGATGGGGAGAATGAGGCACAGAGAAGGAAGGGCTCATTATTTGGCTTTACATTTCTCCTGGGGGTTTGGCACTAAACCTTGCCTTTCCCAAGGAACTTTATAGTGGCTGTAGTGGTTTATTACCATGGTATGGTTTATTACCATATTACCAATATCTGTATCCAGGAGAGGCCTGCCAGAAAACAGTCAGCATGCTTGTAATGGGTTCAAATTAAATAACACTTATGAAGATACTATTGTAGTGGTGTGGGAAGGGTTAAGGACCAGGGCTTCCCTGGTGACTCAGACAGTAAGGAATCCACCCACAATGCAGGAGACCTCGGTTTGATCCCTGGGTTAGGAAGATCCTCTGTAGGAGGGCATGGCTACCCACTCCAGTATTCTTGTCTAGAGAATTCCCATGGGCAGAGAAGCCTGGTGGGCTGCAGCCCATGGGATTGCAAAGAGTTGGACATGACTGAGCAACTAAGCAGGCATGAAGATACTATTGTAGCGGTGTGGAAAAGGTTAAGAACTAGCACCTGGGCACTTACAACAGTTCTGCTACCTGTTTGAGCTGAATCTTGTCCCCCCCAAAACTCATATGTCAAAGCCCTAATCTCTGTACTTCAGAATGGGACTATATTTGGAGCCAGGGCCTTTAAAAAGATAACTAAATTAAAAAGGCCTTGTAATAGAGCCTGAAGTCAGGCAGGTTGATTCCTCCAGTTCCATTCTTCTTTCTCAAGATTGCTTTGGCTATTCGAGGTTTTTTGTATTTCCATACAAATTGTGAAATTATTTGTTCTAGCTCTGTGAAAAATACTGCTGGTAGCTTGATAGGGATTGCATTGAATCTATAGATTGCTTTGGGTAGTATACTCATTTTCACTATATTGATTCTTCCAATCCATGAACATGGTATATTTCTCCATCTAATAGTGTCCTCTTTGATTTCTTTCACCAGTGTTTTATAGTTTTCTATATATAGGTCTTTAGTTTCTTTAGGTAGATATATTCCTAAGTATTTTATTCTTTTCATTGTAATGGTGAATGGAATTGTTTCCTTAATTTCTGGAGCCGATTATACAGAGTGAAGTAAGCCAGAAAGAAAAACACCAATACAGTATACTAATACATATATATGGAATTTAGAAAGATGGTAACGATAACCCTGTATGCAAGACAGCAAAAGAGACACAGATGTATAGAACAGTCTTTTGGACTCTGTGGGAAAGGGAGAGGGTGGGATGATTTGGGAGAATGGTATTGAAACATGTATAATATCATATAAGAAACAAATCGCCAGTCTAGGTTCGATACAGGATACAGGATGCTTGGGGCTGGTGCACTGGGATGACCCAGAGAGATGGTATGAGGAGGGAGGTGGGAGGGGGGCTCAGGATGGGGAACACATGTACACCCGTGGAGGATTCATGTTGATGTATGGCAAAACCAATACAGTATTGTAAAGTAAAATAAAATAAAATCTGAAAAAAAAGATTACCCCCAAAAAATAAATAAATAAAATGGGGTCACTCGTGTGGGCCCGAATCTGACTGGTGTTCTTATGATATTTGGACACAGATGAATACAGAGGGAAGATCGTGTGGTATCGCAGAGAGAAGAACGGTAATTACAAGTAAAGGAGAGGGTCCTCAAAATGTACCCCTCTGCTGACATCATGATCTTGGACCTCCAGCCTCCAAGACTGGGAGAAAATAAAGCCAGTTAAGCCCCCAGTCTATGCTACCTTCTTATGGCAGCCCTTGCAAACTAACACACAATCTTCTAAGCTTGAAATTAAGGGAGGGGGATAAACAGCTCATCTGTTTCCCTCCCTGCCTCTGATATCCGGCTGGGACCTCCAGTGAGCTGAACCCAACTAAAAACCAGGTAGGGTAAGGGTATAACTAGCATATGATCACAGTGAGAGCTTGGGATAAGAGCTGAGCACATTCATTCATTCATTTTTCATTTAACAAATATTTATCCCTGTGCTTAGTCGCTCAGCTGTGTCCAACTCTTTGTGGCCCTAATAACTGTAGTCCACGAGGCTCCGCTGCCCATAGAACTGTCCAGGCAAGAATACTGGAGTGAGTTGCCATTTCTTAATCCAGGGGATCCTGACCCAGGAATCGAACTTGCATCTCCTGCATCTCCTGCATTGGCAGGCAAATCCTTTACCACTAGCAGCACCTGGGAAGAAATATTAATCAGATGCCTACAATGGACCAGGAGTTAGTCTGGGTACTGTGAATACAAAGATAAATAATTTACCAGCCTCTGTCCCCCTAGGGGCTCACAGTGTCAGAGAAGGTAGACCCTAAGAGGTGTTCTTCTCTGTAAATAGCCCACTATACAATGCAATCTGTCTATTAGCTGATAACCTGCCATTTGAGCATGGAGTTGTGGCAGAGAAGGACTCACCCACTCAGCCAGGGAGGTGAGAACAGTACTACAGAGGAGGGACGTTCTGGCTGGCTCTTGAAAGATGCATGGGATTTTATGGAGAGATAAAGGGAAAGGTCATGCTCGGCTGAGGGATATTCGAAGACCCAGAGATGCAAAGAGGGGAGGGCCCCTTTGGAAGGAGAGGCTGAGAGATAGATGTAAATGGTGTGTAGTTAGAATCACTTCCTAACTGGGATGTCTCACAACACTAAGGTCTATGTTTTGAGTACTTTTGGCCACATGGTACCATGGCAAGAACAGAGTTCTGAGTCTTGTGTTCGAGCTCCAGTGCCAGAACCTGCTCCCTAGGTGATCTTGGGCAAATCACTCAACTCTTCCAAATTTCTTTCTCTCTGGTCAATCGTTCTGCCAACTCTGTTGAGTGTCTTCTCTGTTCAAAGCCCTGGAGCTGTAAAAGTACATGCGCCAGCCCTGGGAGCCCAGAGTAGAGAGAAAGGCAGACCGTATAGTGAGCCCCTTTGGGCAGGTGGGAAGGCTCCCAGTCCTCTGCTCCAAGTGCTCTGGGAATACACAGGTTAACATGCTGCCCTGCACATTTCAAGGGATAGGAAGGGAGACTGGAGAAATAACAGACAACCAAATCCTTGTAAACTGTTAATCCGACTGGGTGGCAGTTGTAGCTGCTGACACGTTACATAAGGGTTCTTAGGTATCCTCATTGTACTCCCTGATCATCTTTACCTTAACACCTTAGCTCACACCACATCCACTTCATGCCTCTGACTACTGGAATCCTCCCTGTCCTTCAAGGTCAAGGTCCAGATTCACCTTGTTCAGGAATCCTGGCCAGAGGATGGGCCACAGAAGTATTACCTTGCTCTCTATTCTGTCACATCTATGGGCTCATTGGATATTTATCCATTAGTAAAAGACACTTGGTGCTCTTCTAGAAACAGTGTCTGGTCCAGAGCTGTCTTGATCAGAGAATGCCAGAACTGGATGAGATGATGAGACCTTAAAAGGCCACTGTAGAGCCTCCATGTTCCAGCTTGTCCACCTGGCAGTCAGAGCAATCACTCAAAACACAGGCTGGAGTGTACTCCCCTCCTACTTAAGACCAGATGACTCTACAACTTATTGATCAAACAGGGATACTTTGGAGGACAAAAGGGAGTGCTATTATTATAATGTCAGGACAACAGGCTTAAACTGGGGTGACACCGAGCCAGCCAGGGCAGACAGTCCATGTGTGATTTTCTGCCTATTTTGGACTCTAGCCAACCTGCAATGTCCCAGCCTCTACTGAACAACTTATAGTTTAGCAAACTGGCCCGTTTGCCTTGTACATGTTGTTCCCTTTGCCTGAAATGGCATCCTCTTCACCTTGTCAATTTCATCTTGAAATCTCAGGTCAAGGGTAGCTGCCTGTGTGAAGTCTGCTTTCCTCTGCACAGAGGGAATTACTTCCAACACATGTGTCTGTCTCCTAGCACAAGGCTTTCCCACTGAGCCCTGGCCTCTCCACTTGACTCTGAGTTCTCAGATGCTATATCATAAGCACACTTGTTTCCCATCCACTGGTCCAGTGCTTGTGTCTGACCCCCAGGAAACACTCAGTATTTATTATTAGTAGTAAACAGATGAGATAGTTTACCTTTGCATATGTTGCTCTGTGTTTTCACTCCATTCTTTTCCTATTTAATTTTTGATGTGTGGGTTAAATATCACAATGAGGGTGGACCGCTCAAAATATCACATCCTGAACATTGAGGTGTATGTTATTACTCCAGATTTCCCAGCAGCTTCAGAACCCTAGCCATGGATTTCTGCATCTCCTAGAGGAAAAATCCTCATGCTATACAGCTACATTCATTGAGTAAAAATTACCAAAAGTCTTTCAAAGCTAAGTGAGGAAGACAAGTGAATGATGGAAACAACAAGTGCCCACACTGGCTAAATAAATGAGCAAAAAAGAAAGGGAGGAAGGTACAGAAGGAAGAAAAAGAAAGACTAAGCTTCTTATTTTGCTTCTCAACTAACCCTGAATAGGACTTTACAAAAGGGAGTTGGCAGAGTAAAAGGCAGAAGCGTAGGAGAGGGAGAAGGGACCAGCTTTTACTGAGTGTACATTGCATTTAATGGACTAGGCATTTGGGATTTATATGAGCTCACTTTAATTTAAAAGGGGCAACACCCTACTAGGGCAGAGATCATCCTCTGGGTTTTACAGATGAGAAACTTTGGGGTCAGAGAAGTTAAAACATTTTCTCAAGGTCACACAGGTTTAAACTGTGGCTTGATGGAAAGTTGTCCCCAGGTCAGTGTGACTGTGGCTTCCCTGATCTGTCTCCATATTAGTGAGAAGCCTAGAGTCTCCCAGTAGAATTTTCAGAAGTCACACCCATTTGGATGCATCTCTTCTGCTTTTTTAAAACATGATAACACTTTTATTATTTATTTATTTAGTATTGGCTGTGGCCTACCACATGTAGGATCCTAGTTTTCTGATCAGGCATCAAACCCACAACCCCTGCATTGGAAGTGTGGAGTCTTAACCAATGGACTGCCAGGGAAATCCTGGAAGTGTCTCTTCTGAGTGATTTTGTTTTTAAAAATCAGTCCCCTTATTTCATAATCACAGCTTACAGATACCAGAAGGACAAGGTCATGTCTTGTTCACAGTGATCAAATGAATAAATGATCACAGTGCCTGTCCCACAGGGTTTACTTGATACGTATTTACTTGAAGGTCTTAGCTCAGGTTCTCTGGCTTTCCACGGCTCATCACCCCAGCAGGCCCACTTCTCTGAGCCTTTTGTGTGGGTGCTTCTTGTGAGCTTCTGCAAGTTTCCCACAACCAACCTTGTAGCACATTGGGATTGATTGTCAGGGTCCTTGACAGGTGTCATAACCTGTGTCAGGGGAGAGTGCTCCCATGGCAATAACTCTGTCATCCCATTGCCTATTGCCCCTGGATCCATCCCCACACAGGAGCTCCTGGCACCTGCCAAGGCAGGTTGGCTCGGTCCTGCAGCTCCTTCAGGGTGTAGCATCTTTCCTGGAGGCCCAGTACCTCTCTGGTGGGATAACGGTGTGACTTGATCCTCATTTTGGGTCTGGTGGCCTGGAGGGGGAGTCCTAAAGCTGATGTATGCTGCTTTTTCTTTCTGAGGCCCATAGGAAGTTTATTGTGACTTGCAGCTCGCCAAAATCCTCTGAGTCATTTGTAAGCAAGAGAGAGAAGTCCATAATTGAGAAGATCAGGTCTCTTCTGTGGCCTAGAATGTCCAGGCAGGGCTGGAGTGTCAAGGTTCTCAGGTTCTCAAGTGTTTCAACCCAGATGTCCTTACCCTATGTCTGAGGGTCCCGCTCCTTCCCAATCAGGGTACTGATCTTAGTCACACAAGGGTAGAAAAGGACAATTTTACTGAAACTCTGCTGCCCTTTCAGTTATGTCCTGGGCCCAGTCCTCAGCTTTTTCTGTTCTGCTATAGGAGAAAAGACTCTCTTGACATGTTGCCAAGGAGGACTCTGACTTTCCCACCTTGTCTTAAGTTAGTGATTAATCATTTCTAGCCTTTCTCCAATACATTGATAGCACTCAGTGAAGTCAACACATTCCATAATTTTAATAATGGCAGCTTTCCCCCCAAATCTCTCAAATGTCTGACCTATGGCACCAGCGAGTGCTTTTCCTTGCACTATCTTCCCACCCCAGCTCACCAAGAGTGAAAATCTTCCCAATTTCAGGGCTTCAGGATGCCAGGAGCTATCAGTACTTTCTCCATCCCAGTGATGGTATCCTAACTGCCAGCCAGCTGACAGGTGACCCAGCTAACAGGTGCATGCATGCTCAGTCACTCAATCATGTCCATCTCTTTTGCGACCCTATGGACTATAGCCTGCCAGGCTGCACCGTCCATGGAATTTTCCAGGCAAGAATACTGGAGTGGGTTGCCATTTCCTCTTCTGGGGGAGCTTCCTGACCCAGGGATTGAACCTGCATCTCCTGCAACTCCTGTACTGGCAGGTAGATCCTTACCACTGTGCCTCCTGGGAAGCCCAGCTAACAGGTAACCCAGCTCCAAATCCCAGATAGAGCCATTCTTGCCACCAACAGCCTTAGGATGTGTGTCTTCAGAAACAGACTCTGAGATACAAAGTTTATCAGTGGGTGCTTCTGGGAACACCCCCTCCCCACCTCCATGAAGGAGTAAGCAAAGCGGATTGGGTAGAGACAGAAGATGAGCTGGAATGCAGTTGCCCAGGACTAAGCCTTCTAAGTTGTCATAGTAGAGGCAAGGAGACCAAACTCGTGTACCTTCCACCTAAATCCACTGATGAGCACGAGTTGCTCATAGAAAGCAGGCACAGCTTTGTTCGAGACAGCACCCTTCATCTGATGGTCTTTCTGGGAGAGGAAGCCAGCTGTCAACTGTCAGCAGTCAACACTCCTGGCAAGTAGGAAAATGGTCTTAAGGGGACAGCTGGGCAACAGACCACAGTATCCACTACACTGAGTGAATGATTGGATGAATGAATGTTCTACTTCTCTAACTACTTTGAAAATCCTTGGGGACAAAAAGGCTCTTCTATTTTGTTGTCTTTCCAGACCCAGCACTGCTGGTTGCCCAGGATTATGCTGTGTATTTTGTACCCTTATGTTAGAAAGAACCTTTGAAAACACCCTTCTAGTTCAATCTGCTTATTTCCCAGATGAGAAAAATAAGATCCAAAATGTAAACAACTTGCTGGAAGTCCCACAGTGAATCTGTGATTGAACTGAGACATCACAAGTGTTGTTTCAGCTTCAGAAACAGAGACTGAAACACACATGGATTTCCTCTGATATATAAAAGAAGTCTGAAGGCCTAGAGCTGGTTGCAGCCTCCATAGTTATCAGCCCCTCGCCCCCCTTCTAGCACATGGTTTCTATCCTCAGGATCACCTCAGGTCTGAAATGGCTCCTGGAGTTCCATATAGCATGCCTGGTTCTAGCTTAGCAGCAGGAGAATTGGAAGAAACAAAGGACACATACTCTATCCATTTTCAGGAGCTTTCCCTGAACCTCTACTTTCCCCCTCTGACTATGTATCATTGGCTAGAACTTTGCCCATGGCCTCTTCAACTATAATGGAGGCTGGAATTCTCTTTATTGTAGATGGCAATTTGCCCAGCACAAGTTCTATGTCTAAGCACAAAGGGGAAAATGGATATTTGGTAAGTAACTTACAGAATTTGCCTCATTGGTAATGGGACTATAAAGAAGCATACATTTGGGGATTATATCTAGATTGGTCCCCTCTTAGATGCTGGATGAGTTGAAAGTTATTTAATTAACCACTAGACCTTTAGTTTCTCCACGTGTAAAATAGACAGTGATCCCTAACCTCACAGGTATGTTGCGAACTGCCCTGTGGAAAGCATCTAGACCAAGGTCAAGTACACAAATTGGCAGAATAGCCACCCCTCCTTCTCCCAAGTACCAAATGACTTGTTTACAACTTAATGCATTACACAATATTGTTTTGTTCCAAAAATCCCTAAAGAACATTTCCCACCTTACTCTTGGAGCACAGTTCAGTAGAGACATGTGTCCAGTTTTCCATCAATTTGCTGGGAACTGTTTATAGGAAGAGAAAAGAAGTCTGATGTGAAGTTTTCAACAGGCTTCTCCATGAGTTCAGCTGGTGCAGACAGACATAACCCCCACCCCCCCCAAAAAAAACCCAGAGCATTTTTGAAATGAAATCCTTTCTTCTCCAATTCTTCTTACTTAGGAAGCCAGATCCAGAATCTAATCATTGCCACACGTGCCCCCTGGGCAGCTACTCCCCACGCAATGCAGCCACTGCTGGCCCAACATGGGCCTGCCTCTCTGTCCCTTTAGCTGACTCAAATCCTCAGACAGCTTCTGTTCATTGATCCTAGCTCTGCTGGAGGAGCCTGGGATACAGAGATGTGTAAGGTAAGGTTCCTACTTCTGAGGAACCACAGTCAAGTGGGGAGACCAATATGTAAATAGATTATTTCACTTTAGTTGAATGCTCAGTAAAAGGAGCTGGAGGTACAGAGCAACCCCCAACCCTAGCTTGGGGTGGGAGCTCATGGAGGACTTCTCAGAGGTGGTGAGGATTGAACTGCCTCTCAAGGGATGGATAAGAGTCTCTTTAGCAGAGGAAGAGGGTAAGGAATGGGGAGGGTCCCCAGGAAAGAGAACAGCAAGAACAAAGGCTCAGTGGAATAATAATATAGTTTGGTAACAACTGGATTGTAAAGGAAGAGACAGAGAGGCCTTGTTATTGGAAGAATCATTGGATCTGACAGTTTTGGTGACTTGCCTCATCTCACTTCTGACTAGGAACAGGCCATTCTGGAGAGCAGTGAGCACCCGATCAGTGCCAGATTCAAGCAGTGGTGAATGCTGGGGGGTACAGAATACTAAATCTGGTGTAATTATTCTGTAATTGATCACTGTGAGAGTCACTTCCTGTTTTAGGATACTGTGATTCAGGATGCTCCCAGAGTGTGTTTCTCATGGATGTGTTTGCCTGAAAACATCTGGCCCAATTTCTTTGTGTTTTCTTGGCAGTCTCTGATTGTCTTTAAATAGAAAACACAGAAGAATAAAACCAGGCAACTTGGAACACCTTCACCATGCTAAATAGCCATTTTTACACACCATCTACAAGTAGTTGTGAGTAAGAAAGATGAGCCTAATTTTTTTTTGTTTAAACCAGATGAAGACACCAGATCCAGTGGCCTGTCTGCATTTACGCTGTTAGTGGTAAGATCACACAGTTAGTGATGGAATTGAATTTAAGCCCATCTGACTCTCAAATCCATGCAGCTCTTCTACCACCATCCTAAATGTCTTCACTTGGTTGGATAGAGCTTTATTTTTCTCCCTTCCTTCCTTTCTCACCTCAGTTTTAAGTCCCTGGTCTTTTGGGAACTTTTCCTCCAGGATGACCTTGAAGTTGGGATCAGTTCAGTTCAGTTCAGTCGCTCAGTCGTGTCCAACTCTTTGCGACCCCATGAATTGCAGCACGACAGGCCTCCCTGTCCATCACCATCTCCCAGAGTTCACTCAGACCCACATCCATCGAGTCTGTGATGCCATCCAGCCATCTCATCCTCAGTCGTCCCCTTCTCCTCCTGCCCCCAATCCCTCTCAGCATCAGAGTCTTTTCCAATGAGTCAACTCTTCACATGAGGTGGCCAAAGTACTGGAGCTTCAGCTTTAGCATCATTCGTTCCAAAGAAATCCCAGGGTTGATCTCCTTCAGAATGGACTGGTTGAATCTCCTTGCAGTCCAAGGGACTCTCAAGAGTCTTCTCCAACACCACAGTTCAAAAGCATAAATTCTTCGGCACTCAGCTTTCTTCACAGTCCAACTCTCACATCCATACATGACCACAGGAAAAACCATAGCCTTGACTAGACGGACCTTAGTTGGCAAAGTAATGTCTCTGCTTTTGAATATACTATCTAGCTCAAACTACCGCGCAATTGCACTCATCTCACATGCTAGTAAAGTAATGCTCAAAATTCTCCAAGCCAGCCTTCAGCAATACGTGAACCGTGAACTTCCTGATGTTCAAGCTGGTTTTAGAAAAGGCAGAGAAACCAGAGATCAAATTGCCAACATCTGCTGGATCATGGAAAAAGCAAGAGAGTTCCAGAAAAACATCTATTTCTGCCTTATTGACTATGCCAAAGCCTTTGACTGTGTGGGTCACAATAAACTGTGGAAAATTCTGAAAGAGATGGGAATACCAGACCACCTAACCTGCCTCTTGAGAAATCTGTATGCAGGTCAGGAAGCAACAGTTAGAACTGGACATGGAACGACAGACTGGTTCCAAATAGGAAAAGGAGTACCTCAAGGCTGTATATTGTCACCCTGCTTATTTCACTTCTATGCAGAGTACATCATGAGAAACGCTGGACTGGAAGAAACACAAACTGGAATCAAGATTGCTGGGAGAAATATCAATAACCTCAGATATGCAGATGACACCACCTTTATGGCAGAAAGTGAAGATGAACTAAAAAGCCTCTTGATGAAATTGAAAGTGGAAAGTGAAAAAGTTGGCTTAAAGCTCAACATTCAGAAAACGAAGATCATGGCATCTGGTCCCATCACTTCATTGGAAATAGATGGGGAAACAGCGGAAACAGTGTCAGACTTTATCTTTTTGGGCTCCAAAATCACTGCAGATGGTGACTGCAGCCATGAAATTAAGAGACGCTTACTCCTTGGAAGAAAAGTTATGACCAACCTAGATAGCATATTCAAAAGCAGAGGCATTACTTTGCCGATTAAGGTCCGTCTAGTCAAGGCTATGGTTTTTCCTGTGGTCATGAAGTTGGGATAGTAGCCAATTATTCCAAAGACTCTTAGAATTGGCTAAGGTTGGGTTCTCCCAAGGAGAATGGGCCTTTGTGGGAGGGTTCGTTTTTCTATTAGTGAGTTCTTGCCTCAGGTGGTTTGAATGTTCCAGCATCTTGGAAGGTTAGAGCTACAAGATCTATAGACGACCACCTCCCATTGTTTTACAGGTGAGGTTACCTAGGTTTCGAGTGGGTCGCTCAGAGAGAGAGCACAAATTAGTGTAATTTCATGAGAATGTTGTGTTGGGGTTCACCATCTCTCTTTTCCTAATGGGATTTTGGCTTCAGGAAGAGAGACACTCAGCCAGGCATGAGCCTAGACATGCAGACCTATGGTAGGAGTTTCCGTGCTGGTTCAGAGATGGGTGTGAATACTTGAAAGAGTGTGGGAGAGGAGCATCAGTTTTCTGCTGACTAGGGATCATCATTAGAGAATTGACTATTCTCCATGGGAAGCCTAGGAATTAAGGAATGTCCAGGGCTATGTGGACACTTCAGGGTATTATACATCTTCAGGAAGGAAGGGAGCATACAGATCATTGAGTACAATCGTTTTGTTTTGCAAATGAGGAAAACAAAGGCTCAGAAAGCGGAAGTGACTTTTGGCAAGGTCATAAAACAAGTGAATAACAGAACCAGGTTTCAAATCTAGTCCTTATGAACCAGAAAGGACTGTGGGTCAATAATTAAAGCACCAGACATTTGGGTTCAGTCTCTGATTCTGCCAATTTTCACTGTAGTAAGTGTAGCTGTATGTCTTCAGCAAGTTGCTTAGCATCTCCGAACATCAACCTCCTTGTCTGTAAATGAGGTCACTGCTCTGTACTCAGAGCATTGTTGTGAGAATTAAATGTGACTCTAACATAGGTGCAAGTGTCTGGCACACAGTAGATCATTTCCAGGCCAGAGCATCCCACTTTACCTCAAAGGCTTGGTAAGATGGTGTTGAGGCAGGGGAGAGAGAGTTGTCATGATGATAGGACACACAAAGGTGTCAGGAAGTCAGGTTGTGAAGATGCAGGGAGTGCTGTGTGTCTGAAGCACAGATGTAGCGTGAAGCTGGAGGAACTGGCAGTGGCCAGGGCCCAGGGGGTGTTCTGTTATTATTTGTTTGTCATGTGAGTAGCTTCTACTTCATCTTACAGGTGAAGGGAAAACGCTAAAGGTTTTTAATCCAAGCAAATAACATGGTCTGATTTGAGCCCTTTAAAGTTCCTTATAAGAATCATGTGTCTGATGAGAGTGGAAACCGGGGAACTCCCAGGAAAGTAATGCAATTTTCCAGGGGAGGCACAGAGGGCCTGAACCAGGACAGGAGCTCCTAAACATGGGGTTGGTGGCAGAGAGAGGAGGGGAAAAGCAACAGGGCCTGGGAACTAATGTGTCCTCACAGACACATCCAGAATAAAGTTTGACCAAATATCTGGACACCCTGTGGTCCAGTCAAATTGATACACAAAATTGACTATCATACGTATTAAGTTTCCAGTTTTTTTTTTTTTCCTCCTGTGTCTTTTAGCTTAGACACTAGGGCAGCCTGAATCCTGGAGCAAGGCAGTTGTGCATGGACAGTAATAAATCCAAGATAAAACTCTCTTCTTCTGGCTAGAGGACAAGGAAGAGTGGGCCCTGCAGGACCAAAGGTGTTTGTGCTTTGGGAGAAGGCAAAATTTCATTATTTTATTCTTTTTAGTCTCTTGTCTTGACCCCAAGGCAAATCCTAGTCATGAACTACCTTATTGCTGTGACAGTGGCATCTTATTAATCACTTAAAACTCAGAAAAAGAATTCTTCCTCAGATCATAAGAACTGGGGAAGGGATCCCTGTTATCTGAAGACTCTCTTGGGGAATATCTTTTTATTTTCACTTTTTTTTTTTTTCTCACTGATTCATTCCCAAACTCAGAAAAAAATTCTTCCTCTGATCATAAGAACTGGGGAAAGAGATCCCTGTTATTTGAAGACTCTTTTAGGGAATATCTTTTTATTTTCACTTTTTTTTTTTTTTCCTCACTGATTCATTCCCAAAGTGGTCTCAGTGATGAAAAATGTATGATAGCATGAGGAAGCTGCATCCTGGCTTACTACCCAGCACACCAAGAAAATGGGATTCTGGGTAAGGGAGAGAAAAGAATATCCAAAAAGAAGGAGCTCAAGAAAGGGGTTCCTTAAATTTGTGGATGAAATTCTGGGCTCACTCCCAGGCTTCACAGATAAGGAACTGACCCAAAGGAGCATAACAAAAGCCTGTGACTTAACTATGGTATAGAACACTTTCCAAGTCCTTGAATGGCCCCAGGGTGATTCATACATGGGGTTGACCCTAATGGCACTGCAAAAGCCTTAAAAACGAAACTGGCTTTACAACCACAGCCCAAAGAAGGTAGGTTGGGAACTGTGATCTAAACTTAGCCATGTTAATAGCTTGCTTATAAAACAAGAACAACAAAAACATTCTTAAGCCACTCTTAAGAGGATCCACAGTCTCTTAACACAATATTCAACATGTCTAAGATACAATTCTGGCTCTAGATTAGTGGTCACATCATCATGATTATCTGGGTCGTGAAGATCTTTTTTTGTACAGTTCTTCCGTGTATCCTTGCCACCTCTTCTTAATATCTTCTGCTTCTGTTAGGTCCAGACCATTTCTGTCCTTTATTGAGCCCATCTTCGCATGAAATGTTCCCTTGGTATCTCTAATTTTCTTGAAGAGATCTCTAGTCTTTCCCATTCTGTTGTTTTCCTCTATTTCTTTGCATTGATCGCTGAAGAAGGCTTTATCTCTTCTTGCTATTCTCTGGAACTCTGCATTCAGGTGCTTATATCTTTCCTTTTCTCCTTTGCTTTTCGCCTCTCTTCTTTTCATAGCTATTTGTAAGGCCTCCCCAGAAAGCCATTTTGCTTTTTTGCATTTCTTTTCCATGGGGATGGTCTTGATCCCTGTCTCCTGTACAATGTCACGAACCTCATTCCATAGTTCATCAGGCACTCTGTCTATCAGATCTAGGCCCTTAAATCTATTTCTCACTTCCACTGTATAATCATAAGGGATTTCATTTAGGTCATACCTGAATGGTCTAGCGGTTCCCCCTACTTTCTTCTATTTGAGTCTGAATTTGGTAATAAGGAGTTCATGATCTGAGCCACAGTCAGCTCCTGGTCTTGTTTTTGTTGACTGCATAGAGCTTCTCCATCTTTGGCTGCAAAGAATATAATCAGTCTGATTTCGGTGTTGACCATCTGGTGATGTCCATGTATAGAGTCTTCTCTTGTGTTGTTGGAGGAGGGTGTTTGCTATGACCAGTGCATTTTCTTGGCAAAACTCTATTAGTCTTTGCCCTGATTCAATCCGCATTCCAAGGCCAAATTTGCCTGTTACTCCAGGTGTTTCTTGACTTCCTACTTTTGCATTCCAGTCCCCTATAATGAAAAGGACATCTTTTTTGGGTGTTAGTTCTAAAAGGTTTTGTAGGTCTTCATAAAACCGTTCAACTTCAGTTTCTTCAGCGTTACTGGTTGGGGCACAGACTTGGATAACTGTGATATTGAATGGTTTGCCTTGGAGATGAACAGAGATCATTCTGTCGTTTTTGAGATTGCATCCAAGTACTGCATTTCAGACTCTTCTGTTGACCATGATGGCTATTCCATTTCTTCTGAGGGATTCCTGCCCGCAGTAGTAGATATAATGGTCATCTGAGTTAAATTCACCCATTAGAGTCCATTTTAGTTCACTGCCTTAGAAAGCATCACTATGAACAAAGCTAGTGGAGGTGATGGAATTCCAGTTGAGCTGTTTCAAATCCTAAAAGATGATGCTGTGAAAGTGCTGCACTCAATATGCCAGCAAATTGGGAAAACTCAGCAGTGGCCACAGTACTGGAAAAGGTCAGTTTTCAATCCAATTCCAAAGAAAGTCAATGCAAAAGAATGCTCAAACTACTGCACAATTGCACTCATCTCACATGCTAGTAAAGTAATACTCAAAATTCTCCAAGCCAGGCTTCAGCAATACCTGAACTGTGAACTTCCTGATGTTCAAACTGCTTTTAGAAAAGGCAGAGGAACCAGAGATCAAACTGCCAACATCTGCTGGATCATGGAAAAAGCAAGAGAGTTCCAGAAAAACATCTATTTCTGCTTTATTGACTATGCCAAAGCCTTTGACTGTGTGGATCACAATCAACTGTGGAAAATTCTGAAAGAGATGGGAATACCAGATCACCTGACCTGCCTCTTGAGAAATCTGTATGCAGGTCAGGAAGCAACAGTTAGAACTGGACATGGAACGACAGACTGGTTCCAAATAGCAAAAGCAGTAAGTCAAGGCTGTATATTGTCACCCTGCTTATTTCACTTCTATGCAGAGTACATCATGAGAAACGCTGGACTGGAAGAAACACAAGCTGGAATCAAGATTGCTGGGAGAAATATCAATAACCTCAGATATGCAGATGACACCACCCTTATGGCAGAAACTGAAGAGGAATTAAAAAGCCTGTTGATGAAAGTGAAAGAGGAGAGCGAAAAAGTTGGCTTAAAGCTCAACATTCAGAAAACGAAGATCACGGCATCTGGTCCCATCACTTCATTGGAAATAGATGGGGAAACAGTGGAAACAGTGTCAGATTTTCTTTTGGGGGGCTTCAAAATCACTGCAGATGGTGATTGCAGCCATGAAATTAAAAGACACTTACTCCTTGGAAGAAAAGTTATGACCAATCTAGATAGCATATTCAAAAGCAGAGACATTACTTTGCTGACTAAGGTCTGTCTAGTCAAGGCTATCATTTTTCCTGTGGTCATGTATGGATGTGAGAGTTGGACTGTGAAGAAGGCTGAGCACCGAAGAATTGATGCTTTTGGACTGTGGTGTTGGAGAAGACTCTTGAGAGTCCCTTGGACTGCAAGGAGATCCAACCAGTCCATTCTGAAGGAGATCAACCCTGGGATTTCTTTGGAGGGAATGATGCTGAAGCTGAAACTCCAGTACTTTGCCCACCTCATGAGAAGAGTTGACTCATTGGAAAAGACTCTGATGCTGGGAGGGATTGGGGGCAGGAGTAGAAGGGGACGACAGAGAATGAGATGGCTGGATGGTATCACGGACTCGATGGACGTGAGTCTGAGTGAACTCCCTGATGGACAGGGAGGCCTGTCATGCTGTGATTCATGGGGTCACAAATAGTCGGATACGACTGAGTGACTGAACTGAACTGAACTGAACTGAACTGAACTGAAGATACAATTCAAAATTAATCAGTGTACAAAGAACCAGGAAAATCTCAATAACTCTCAAAGGAAAGGCAAGTAATACCAAGCTGACCCAGATGTTAGACTACTATGACAAAGCCTTAAGAGAAACTACTCTGCCATGCTTTATGAAGCAAGAGCAAACCTTATTGAAACAAATGGAAAGATAGGAATTTTCAGTAAATAAATAGAAACTATTGAAAAAAAATGGAGGTACTTCCCTGATGATACAGCGGCTAAGACTCTGTACTCCCGATGCAGGGGACCTAGGTTTGATTCCTGTTTAGGAATTAGATCCCACTTGCTGCAACTAAGCATTTGTATGCTGCAACTAAAGATCCCACATACTGCAGCGATGACTGAAGATCCCATGTGCCGCCAGTAAGACCAGTGCAGTCAAATAAATAAATAAATATTAAAAAAGAAAAAAGTGGAAATTTTAGAACTGAGAATATAATAACAGAAAAAACTCATTGGGGTAGGGGTGGGAATCAATAATGTAATTGAACCAGTAAACTTGAACTTATATCTTAAAATACACAAGTTACCAAAACTTATGCATGAGGAAAAACACAAACTACATAGTCCTATATCTACTAAAGAAACTTAGTTTATAATTAAAAAGCTTTCTAACAAAGAGATGTTTGGGCCCAGGTAGTTCCACTGGTGAATTTTATCAAACATAAAAGATATAATTTATATACAATCTATTTCAGAAAATAAAGAAAGAGAGCAATTAACAACTCATTTTCTGTGGCTAGCATGATCCTGATACTAAAACCAGAAAAAAGAAAAAGAAAATTAAACAAAATATTAGCAAATCAAATGCAGCAAATATAAAAAAATAATAGTTCACAATTAAGCCAAATTAATCAAAGAAATGCAAGGCTATTCATCATTTAAAAATTAAAGAATGGCATCCATTATATTAGACTAAATAAAAACTACATAATAATAGATACAGAAAAATAATGTCCATTCATGAGAGACTATCAACAGACTAGTTACAGAAAGAAAGTTCCTGAATCTGATAAAGGACATTTACAAAAACCTGTACTTACATATTTATATAGGAATAAATCTCAAAGGTATAATATCGAATAAGAAAAGAAATAAACAGGAGGCTATTTTTAGCATGATATCATTTATATAAAGTTTTATTACATGTGAAACTATTACATATTGTTCAGTAAAGAGATAGAAAATATTAAAACCAGAAAAGTGGCCACATCTTGGGAGCCATAGAAGGCAATAGGATTTTGAGATTCACTCAAAAGGGAACACAGATTTACTATAATGACTGTATCTTTCTTTGTATAAAAATCTGAATCACAGTAAAATGATAAGATTTGAAGAGCAGAACAGAAGAAACATGACTGTTCATTTCCTCTATAATAACTCTTGGTGCTGTACCTTGTATGGGTTTGGGCAAATGTATAATGATATATGGGGTTCCCTGGTGACACTAGTGGTAAAGAACCCACCTGCCAATGTAGGAGACATGAGTTCAATCCCAGGGTCCGGAAGATCCTCTGGAGGAGGGCCATGGCGACCCACTCCAGTATTCTTGCCTGGAGAATCCCATTGACAGAGAAGCCTGGCAGGCGACTGTCCATGGGGTCGCAATGAGTTGGACACAACTACTCACCCGCCTGGTAAAAAAGTCTTATACCTTTTACAAATCTGGTAAAGTACTGTGATAAATGGGTACCCAGATCTTATAGAAGTATAAAGGCCTTAGGAAGAAGGGGAAAAGTTTGGGTCTTAGAGCCAAGAGAGATGGTGAGTAGTGTTCCATTGTATATATTTACCTCATTTTCTTTATCCATTCCTGTTTTGATGGACATTTAGGTTGTTTGCAGGTCTTGGCTATTGCGAATAGTGCTTCTGTGAACATAGGGGTGCAAATACCTTTTTGAAATGATAGTTTTGTCTGGATACATATGTTGAGGAGTCCCATTTGTAGCAATATTGATGCAACTAGAGATTATCATACCAAGTGAAGTCAAAAAGAAAAAGACAAGTACCATATGAAGTCACTATATGTGCAAGTACCATATGATATCACTATATGTGGAATTTAAAATATGACACAATTGAACCTATCTATGAAACAGAAATAGAATCAGAGGCATAGAAAAAAGATGTGGTTGCCAAGGCAGGGGTGGGAGAGGGTAGGACCCGGAGTCGGGTTATCAGATCCAAACTGGTATATATAGGATGGATAAACAACAAGGTCCTATCATTTAGCACAGAGAACTATATTCAATATCCTGCGATAAACCATAACAGAAAAGAATATGAAAAAGAATATATATACATGTATAACTGAGTCACTTCAGCTGACTTTGCTGCAAAATAATTTGCTTAATTATTTGTTTACCAATAATTAACACAACACTGCAATTCAACTATACTTCAATAAAAAATAAATTTTAAAAAAAAGAGAGAGAGGTCATGAAGGCATTGGAAGTGGCAGGGTTTGGTAAATGTTCCTGCCTCCCCATTATTTGGAGGTCAGATTGGCTAACCTGCAAGGGCACTTAATTTTCTCTGTTCTGTTCATGTTTAAATTCCCCTCAAGGCTGACATAGGGGTCTCTCAGGTGGCTCAGTAGTAAAGAATCTGCCTGCCAATGCAGGAGATACAAGAGACACAGGTCAGGAAGATCCCCTGGAGGAGGAAATAGCAACCACTTCAGTATTCTTGCCTGGAAAGTTCCATGAATAGAGGAGCCTGGCAGGCTACAGTCTACGAGGTCACAAAGAGTTGGACGCCAATTAGCAACTGAGAATGCATGTACTCATACAAGGCCCACTCATGCTGGGCTTAGCATCTTCCAGAGCACCTAGCTGAGGGCCTGTGGGGCTGGAGTACTTGACCTCTAGAAGCCAAGGACTGGTCATGGTTTGATACATGCTTTTTACTCCTGGGGCATGGACATGAGAAATCAGCAGTGTGGTAAGGTTTTCATAAAGTTAAGTTTATTCAGTTAAATAAACTTTATCGTGTGTGTGTTTTTCTGAAGGACATGTGGTTAAATTTCTTCCTGTGTAAGAATAGTGACATTAGATGGCAAATTAATTGCTTTCCAAAGCTCTTGTTTTGCCAAATAAAATGTTGGCAAGAAATCTGTTGGTGCCTCAAAGTTATTTTTATATTTTTCTGATCAGTTAAATTAAAAAAATATCTGAGAACAACTGTCAGAAACAGCATAGGCTTTTGAGTCTCAAAAACATGTGCTTTCAATTCTGTCACATGTATGAGCTCTATAAGTGGGAGGCAAGTCACTGAATTTTGGTGAATCTTGGTTTCTACCCTAAAATAGGTTAATTGTACTCACCTTGTGGATTATGTGAGGATAAAATGAGATAATATCTGTAAGCTTCGTACACATCCATGAGTGGATCAATTCAGGTTTGTTTTGTTGCTCTCTCTCTTCCTGGAGGGCACCAACTAGGCTTTATTTGTATGTCCTGACAACTATCTAGTTGGGACCTGGATCACAGTAGGTGCTTAAAAATTGTCTGTTAAAAACCACAATGAGATACCACCTCACACCCATTCAGTTCAGTTCAGTTCAGTCACTCAGTCATATCCGACTCTTTGTGACCCCATGAATTGCAGCATGCCAGGCCTCCCTGTCCATCACCAACTCCCAGAGTTCACTGAGATTCACGTCCATCGAGTCCGTGATGCCATCCAGCCATCTCATCCTCGGTCGTCCCCTTCACCTCCTGCCCTCAATCCCTCCAAACACCAAAGTCTTTTCCAATGAGTCAACTCTTCACACGAGGTGGCCAAAGTACTGGAGATTCAGCTTTAGCATCATTCCTTCCAAAGAAATATCAGGGTTGATCTCCTTCAGAATGGACTGGTTGGATCTTCTTGCAGTCCTCAAGGGACTCTCAAGAGTCTTCTCCAACACCACAGTTCAAACGCATCAATTCTTCGGCGCTCAGCCTTCTTCACAGTCCAACTCTCACATCCATACATGACCACTGGAAAAACCATAGCCTTGACTAGACAGACCTTTGTTGGCAAAGTAATGTCTCTGCTTTTGAATATGCTATCTAGGTTGGTCATAACTTTTCTTCCAAGGAGTAAGCGTCTTTTAATGTCATGGCTGCAATCACTATCTGCAGTGATTTTGGAGCCCCAAAAAATAAAGTCTGACACTGTTTCCACTGTTTCCCCATCTATTTCCCATGAAGTGATGGGACCGGATGCCATGATCTTTGTATTCTGCATGTTGAGCTTTAAGCCAAGTTTTTCACTCTCCTCTTTCACTTTCATCAAGAGGCTTTTAGGATGGCTTAAAAAAAAAATCCAAAAGAGAAAATAACAAGCAAGTGATGATAAGGATGAGGAAGATGTGGAAAAACTGGAAACTTTGCTTTCTTGGAGGGAATGTAAAATGGTGCAGTTACTATGGAAAACAGTATGGCAGCTCCTCAAAAAACAAAACAGATGATTATCATGGGATCCATCAATTCCCCTTCGAGACATAAACCTAAAAGGAATGAAAGCAGGGACTTGATCAGATATGTGTACATCGGTGTCCATAGCAGCATTATTCAGAATAGCCAGAAGGTGGAAGTAACTCAGGTGTCTATTAACAAAATGAGGCATATACATGCATGGCATATCATTTAGCCAGAAAAAGCAGATATTTGACACATGCTACAACATGGATGAACCTTGAGGATATTATACTAAGCAAAATAAGCCAGTTACAAACGACGAATACTATAAGAGTCCACTTATATAAGGTGCCTAGGTAGTCCTACACATAGAGTCGGAAAGTGGAATGGTGACTTCTGCAGCTGGGTGAAGTGGGAAGGGGGAGTTTGTGTTTAATGGGTATAGAGTTTCAGTTTTACAAGATGGAGAGGGTTTTGCAGAATGGAGATGGATGGTGGTGATAGTCACACAATGATGTAAATCTACTTCATGAACTGACCTACCTTTCAAAACGGTTAGGGTCATAAATTTTGCATTTTTAACCATAATTAAAAATAAAAATTTTAAAGTTTAAAAATGGTCTGTTAAGTGAAGGAACTGATAAATGAGTAATGAGAAGCATCAAGCTACAAGGGCCTTTTTAGCAGGGAAATAGCCAGCAAGTTCACTCCACGGTGAACCAGTGACAGGCTAACCCGCGGTGGGGTGAGCGAGGGGGAGAGTGGAGGAATGAGGGATGGGGGTGCTGTCAGGAGGCAGATCACACAGGTTTTTGAGGTCCCTTGCACTTTAACTGAATAAGATGGAAGCAATGGGGGGCTGAGGACACACATGAGCAGATGTAGGAAGGAGAGCGTCCAGGCAGGCGGGAGGAGGGGCAGGGCTGCCCTGGGCCCTCCGACTGAGTGTTCCCTGGGGACTCATGGCATCCTTTGGTCAGACCCCTCCACCCTTGAATGTCCTGATGGTGAGTTTGGCTGGACAGGGGCAAGTATTGTCTTTCCCAGAGACCCCTGAATGCACATTACTGCTCTGGGTTTTTAACATGGGAGGAGGAAGTGTGAACGGTGGGGGAGCGGTTTCTCTTATCACACAATTAGATTAGAAAGCTGGTGGCTGCTCCGGGCAGGGACCCACCCACGCTAGGCCTCCATGGGAGTTGCCCCTGTGGGTGGCCCTGCTTTGCCCCGGAGCAGCTTGAGTTTTTTGGCTCTGACTTCTTCAGTTCTTCACATCCTTGAGAAAAGGCCTATGCTGAGCTTCACGTGAACACCCAAACCAGACTCCCTCCACGCACTTTGAGTCCTATGTCGTTCATTCATGCATTCTTTCATTTAGTCATTTGCTCACTGATCATGTCTTGAGCACATACTATGTGCCAAGCATTATTTTAGGCCCTGTTGTCGAGGTACTCAAAGAATCAATATGGGAATCAGACAGATAAACCTGAAATTATACTAGATGTGTTAAGGACTGTGACATACTGGTAATAAAGAGATTAAAAATAAGCTGGCTAATATTATTAAGTGCTTACTCTATGCCAGGCAGTATTCTCAATGATTTGCATATATTGACATTTAATCTCAGGAAAACCCTGTGGCGTGGGTGCTAGCATCACCCCATTTCACAGATGCTGATACTGAGGCACAGAGAGGTTAAGTGGCAAGAGTACAATGCAGCAAAGAAATGTTGTGTCCAGGAACCTCAAGCTGGGCAGTTCAGCTCCAGAGCTGCCTCTGGGTGAGAACTTCCAGGAGTGAGGGTAAAGTGAATCACCTAGGGGTGGTGTCGTCTGCGTGTCAGCACGTGACAATAAGTTAGCTAAGCAGAGAAGACAGGGACAGAGGATTTATGAGGACTCTCACCAATCAAATTTCCACCCATCGAAAGTTTCAAGAGTAAAGCTGAGAAGCATGTCAAGACAAAATCACTCCAGTTGGAGATACATCCCGTGCTTTGTGGACAACCTGAGTCAGATCAAGTGGTACATCTTGTCTTTTTCATTTCTCTTTCACCAGCAAGACTGAGGATGCCCCAGAAATGAAGAAGTGACCTTTCTACTGAGTCTCCATGTGGCTATCCACATGCTGAGTATATTCTTCATTTAAATTTAATTATGTTACGAAGTGGATATTATCATTATCTTATCCAGTAAAAAGTCATGATTTTATAGAACTGGAAATTGATATTCATAAAGTTTAATAACTTCTCTAAAGTCATTTAGGGGTACTTCCCTAGAGGTCCAGGGGTTATGACTTCACCTTTCAATGCAGGGGATGTGGGTTTGATCCCTGGTTGGGAAGCTATGATCCAGATGCCTCATGGCCAAAAAAATAAAAAACATGGAATAGAAGTAACAGATTCATTAAGGACTAAAAATGGTTCACATCAAAAAAATCTAAAACACAGATTTGATTTAAAATAAAGTAATTTAGGGTTTAATTAACTCGGGGAGGGGGAAGACAAGCACTTCAGAAAATTCTGGGAGAGAAGAGGCAGGAGATGAGCTGGGAGAGAAGAGGGTCTGGGACAGGATCCCAGGGGTGAGGTAGGGGGCTCATGTCTTTAGGTACTGGGAAACCGCTGCAAGCTCTTTAGGTCTAAAGTGATGTGATTACAATGACCCCTTTAGGATTTTTGCAGGAGTTTTTTTCACTGTTTGGGTTGACTAATACTAGCCAGTATGTAAGTCATAAGGAATTCCTCTCTCTGAATGGCCTAGTGATTCACCATTTGCACTCTCTTCCCACTGAGCTTTATTCTCTAATCTGCACTGTGCTCTGGAAGGCTGACCCTTAGGATTGCATCTGGGGGCTCCCTTCTCTCTGTCTTCAGTTGGGTATGGCCAGTGATAGGCATCAACAAAGGATTAAGGGGTGCAGGAGAGGCTGGGGCATTCCCCCCCAGCTGCCTCCCTGCTTCTGTGCCTCTGTCTGTCAGTGACTAGCTCCTCTAACACTATGATAGCTCCTGCCAGCAGCCTCTCTCCCTTGCTCCACCGCTGACTGGGCTCCAGTGCTGCCTGGCCCTCCTCTTGTCCCATTAGGTCTGCAGGTGGTGATAATCCCTGCTGCTGCAGTGTCTGGGTGCCTCAACATCCCTTACTGATTCCCTTGGCCCTGCCCCACCCCTATAAATTATCCCTTCATTACATCCTCTTGAGAATCCCAGCAGAATCAGCCTTCTTCTTTGTGCTACAATCAGTCCAGCCAAGAACTTGATAAAAATGGCGTTCTGTTGACTACCTACTGTGTGCTTGAGGCTTTGTATGCATTTTTCCCATTTAATACTCACCTAAGTCCATGCATTACAGATCATTTATATCCATTTTTAAGGTGAATAAACCGAGGCAGGCACATACGCAATTGTTAAGTACCTTGCCCAAGCTGATGTAAGCCTCTTGTCCACAATCACACAGCTAGTCAGGAAACAAAGCCAGAATTTAGTCCTGGGTATCTGGACTTCAAAACTTCTGGTCTTTCCGCTGCTTCACATCACAGAGTAAACTGTAAATGCTTAATTTGTCGGACTCTGGAAATTCAGAACAGGCTGTAAGAATAAAATCTCTAGGGGAAGTGGCAATGGGGTATTTTGTGGAAGGATGTATGTCTCTGGAGGAGAGGCGGATCTTTAAGTACAAGTTCCTGAACTTTGCCATTCCTTCATTGATCGAAGACACAACGGAGAATGATTACCCAGAATGCCTCGGGCTACACGCTGTAGCTCCACTGTGGAGGGAGCGGAGCCCTGAATGAGTTTAAAAAGAAGGGGAAGCGCGTCCCTCCAAGACCCGCAGCAGAAAGCGTAAGGGTTTATTTATAGAGAAGAATTTTATTATAATTTTTAAAAGTCACTGTGGGTTCCTGCACAAAGCTCAGGAAAAGGCACACATTCGTGGCCAGTGGTCAAGGGAAACCACCCTGTTTTCTTGGCAGTGCTGTGGCTGAAACAGCCCTTCCCAAAAACAATACGTGGGGGAAGGAAAGGCGAAACCAACAGGAGGTTTTAAAATGCTGTGGTTTGCTTTTCAATTTGGGGGGTGGGAGGGAGGCGTGTGTGTGTGTGTGTGTGTGTGTGTGTGTGTGTGTTTGGGCTGGAGAAGGCTGTGAGATGGATTCTACAACTGGTCAGAAATGTATATTTCCCTTGGCCTGAGCGTTTCTGGAACTGCCCCTGCATGGCTCCTGCCTTCTCTGACCTCCACTCCCTCCCTCCCCTCCTCCAGGCCCATCTGGGAGTTAGTGATAATAAAGCTGCTTTGATAACGCCTTCACCTTAGATTTTAGTGGCTCTCTCTATTTCCCAAACTCACTCATATTGTAGCAAAAATGGCTGCCTTTATCCTAAGTACCTGGCTCTTGATCTTCATGATTTTATTTCATTTTGAGACAGTCCTTAACCTCATGTGACAAATGAAGAGACTGAGGCTCAGAAGATTAAACACCATGCCCCAGGTAACACGGCCAATGAGGAAGGAGCTGAGGTTTGAATGCAGGCTCAAGGCAAAGCTGGTGTCTTATGCTTTAGGACTGTTCTGGGGATTGGCATTGTATTCCTTTTACCAGATAAGGAAAGTGGAGATACATGGAGAAAATGCTACAGCCCGCTGGGTGAGTTGAGGATGAAACTGGACCAAATGCAGAATTCAGGTTGCCACCCAGGCAGGGCTTTGTCCACCTTTGTGGTCTGTGGCTGCATCTCAGGAAAGGCACCAGCTAGACAGATTATTATCAGGGGCCACATCAGCCAGTCACAGAACTTTTGTTTCAGACCCAAACAGGCACCCACCTTGGCTCTGATACAACCACAGCTTTGCTTGGTGATACCCGTCCATTCTTGGGCTTCCCTGGTGGCTCAGATGGGGAGAATCTGCCTGCAACACGGGAGGACAGGGTTCTCCCTGGGTTGGGAAGATCCTCTGGAGAAGAAAATGGGAACTCATTCCAGTATTCTTGCCTGGAAACTTCCATGGACAGAGGAGCCTGGCAGGCTGCAGTCCATGGGTTTGTAGAGTTGGACATGACTGAGTAACACACTCTGACATACATACCATCAGTTCTTAGGCATATTTTTAAAGCAAAGTTTCCAGACAATTGGTCTCCCTCCTCCTGAAAAATAGTCAAGAAGTAGGTGGTGCTTGAATCTGACAAAAAAACTCAACCTGAAGGACAGATCTGAATTTACCTTATGTTCAACCCCAAGAGGAATCAGGGCTGGAGAAAATGCTCTAGTTTGAAACACTGCTACATAGACTCTTGCTGTATTGTGCTTGGTGCCATGACCTCTGATTCATGTCACTCACAAGCTGTGTGTCCTCAGGCAAGTGACAGAACCTTGCTGAGGCTCACTTTCCTCAGAAGACTGATTTAGGTTTTCATAGTCAGGAGCTTGTTCCTTCTAAAAACATGACTGGCTGTGAGGGACCCAAATGGGCCTTCTGGGTCTAAGAGACACAGGACCAGTGCTGAAGAGCAAGGTGGTTGCTAACATTCATAGTTTTTATTAAAACTGTGGGCAATTTTAAGCCATTGCAAAGAATAGTGCATATGTTTGGTGTTGGAAAAGTCTGTTCTTCTGTCACAGAATTTCAGAGGAAATAGGTTCATACAAGCCATCTTGTCAGACAAGCCTATCATGATATACAGACTGAGGTCTAGGGAACAGAAAACCCTCAGCGAGACCTTTCAGGGGCTTCAACCAAAATACCAGTGCTCTTTCCAGTAGGTCCTGCTGCTGCTGCTGCTGCTGCTAAATCGCTTCAGTCGTGGCTGACTCTGTGTGACCCCAGAGACGGCAGCCCACCAGGCTCCCCCGTCCCTGGGATTCTCCAGGCAAGAACACTGGAGTGGGTTGCCATTTCCTTCTCCACCAGTAGGTCCTACTGCCATTTTAAAGAATTCCCTCATCTTCGTATGGGAATAGTAGCTAACTCATATCATTCTTGTGAGGATTAGACAAAGTCAGGACTATGCAAATATTTTGTACACTAAAGCAGCATGTTTCTGACAAGAGTTATCCTTCATCTCAGACAGTCCTGCCAGTGACGTTGAAGAAGCAGCATGTGATGGGCCCATAAATACCAGTGCTCTTTCCAGTAGGTCCTGCTGCTGCTGCTGCTGCTAAATCGCTTCAGTCGTGGCTGACTCTGTGTGACCCCAGAGATGGCAGCCCACCAGGCTCCCCCATCCCTGGGATTCTCCAGGCAAGAACACTGGAGTGGGCTGCCATTTCCTTCTCCGCCAGTAGGTCCTACTGCCATTTTAAAGAATTCCCTCATCTTCGTATGGGAATAGTAGCTAACTCATATCATTCTTGTGAGGATTAGACGAAGTCAGGACTATGCAAATATTTTGTACACTAAAGCAGCATGTTTCTGACAAGAGTTATCCTTCATCTCAGACAGTCCTGCCAGTGACGTTGAAGAAGCAGCATGTGATGGGCCCACAGGGAGGTCTTGCTTGAAAATGCAACTCTGCTTTGATTTGCTTTCAGTCAGTATATTGACACTGCTTAGAAACTGTAATTAACAGGAAGCTAGGGGTTATCTGATTTTGGTTCTCATAATGGGTGCCTGAATGTTTAGAAAGACTGTTTGACCAGGACCTCAAATTCATATGTCTCCAGGAGTCTGGAGGTGAATTCCTCACTGTAGGTGATGAGCTCCTGTCTGTTCTAATACAAGCTGATTTTTGCCAGACAGGAATAAAATTTTGCCCCCTCCACCATGCAGATGGCTATTTGTTTTATATTAGCTGCAAGGATGGGTTCCAGAGTTTCTTTAAACCTTAGTTGAGTCCTTCCAAAAATATACCTCCTAGCCTCATACAGTCTGTGGGCCACCAATGAGCATTTTCAGTCAGTTCAGGTGTTAATGTTGTGTGACTTCTGTTTCTCTGCTTAGCACAATATGGGCATCTTCTTCCTTAAGTCCACTGAACACCAGGACTGTGTTACCATTACCTATGCCTGAGGTTAGGGTTCTAGGTCAAGGATGTCAGTGTGTGGAAAGTACACAGGCTCCAGGCAGTGGCCCAAGGTTAGGTCTCAGCTCTGCCATCTACCAGCTGAGCAAGGGGTGTAATTACTTCAATCAAGCCTCAGTTTCCTCATTTGTAAACATATAATACCCACCACCCCAGGTTATGGAAAAGAGTAAATGTGGCAGGTGTGAGAGGCTTAGCTTATGAAAGATGCTCAAAAATGGCAACTCCCTTATCTTTTTATGTGGTTGTTAGTTGCTTTGTCCTGACTCTTTGCAACCACATGGACGTAGCCCTCCAGGATCCTCCATCCATGGAGTTCTCCAGGCAAGAATACTGGAGTGGTTGCCATTTCCTTCTCCAGGGATCTTATTGGCCCAGGGATTGAACCTGCATTTCTGTCACTGCAGGCAGATTCTTTACCATCTGAGCTACCAGGGAAGCACAATAAGCCTTAGCTAATGTTCAAAGTTCAATGCAGGCTTCAGCGCTTCCAGACCTCTCTTGACCACAGGATGCCTTCCATTTCCAATTTCCTGTTGCCCTTCATAACTGACATTTGGTGGACAATTCTTGACATTCCCATGTAACTTTCCATATGTACATGATGCTTTGCCTCAATAGGTCATCAGCTCCCCAAAGGCCCTTCTTTTTTCCTTTTCGTGAACTTAATTCCTTGCATTTTATTTTCCACCAGGCCTTGCCTTGTGTCAAGCTTTCTCACAACATCTGTGTATGGGAGGGAACACCATAGACTGTAACCCCAGTGGGGCAACTGGCACACGATGTTGGATAACTGGAAAGAACTAGGTAAATGTGTAGTGTTTAGGTTACCAAGGCGACCAGGCAAGAGAGTGTGGTTGATCAAATTCAGTCCCACTTCCAGTCCTGGAGAAATAATGCTAAGGACAGTTTTCAGGGGGAAAGCAAACCTGATATCCTCAAAAGATATCAGGTCCTAACCCCTGGAAGTTGTGAATATTACCTTACATGGAAAAAGATGTAATTAAGTTAAGGGTCTTGAGTTGGAAGATTATCTTGGCTCAGGCGGGCCCTCAATGCAATCGCAAGTGTCCTTATAAGAGAGAGGCAGAGGGAGATTCAACATAGGCAGAGAAGAAGAGAAAGAAGGCCAGGTGTGGATGGAAACAGAAAGCAAGGTCTGACTACCATGGAAGAGAAGATGTGTGTCAGGAAAAGAGGAAAGTAGAATCTGAGAGAGGAGGTGCTGTGCTGCTGGCTGTGAAGATGGAGGAGGAGGCCACGAACCAAGGAAAACAAGGAATGCGGCAGCAGATGCTGGAAAAGACAAGGAAGTGGATTATTCCCCTGGAGCCTCTGAAGGAAGTGTGGTCCTGCCAACACTTTGATTTCAGCCAGAGATACTGACTTCCAACTTCTGGCCTCCAGAACTGTAAGCAAATCAGTGTGTGTTGTCTTAAGCCACTGAGCTTGTAGTCATTTGTGACAGCATCCCAAGGAAATGAATAGTGCAACAAGGGAAAGAAGTAGAAGAAAAAAAAACAAGGATAGGGTGTGGAGGGGCTTGAAATAGCCCTTCAGAATATATCAGCGAACTGGGGTGCTCATCTCAGCTCTTTCATCATCCAGCTATTTCAGCTTGGACAAATCACTCCACCTCTTTGAGCCAGGATTTCTTCATCTGGAAAATAGGATAATAACCTACCTGTCATATGGAGAGCTCATAAAGGCCAGCTGCTATTATCTTAATATTAAAGAATGACTAAATATCATGGCCATCCCCATGGAAAAGAAATGCAAAAAAGCAAAATGGCTGTCTGGGGAGGCCTTACAAATAGCTGTGAAAAGAATAGAAGCAAAAAGCAAAGGAGAAAAGGAAAGATATAAGCATCTGAATGCAGAGTTCCAAAGAATAGCAAAAAGAGATAAGAAAGCCTTCTTCAGTGATCAACGCAAAGAAATAGAGGGAAAGAACAGAATGGGGAAGACTAGAGATCTCTTCAAGAAAATCAGAGATACCAAGAGAACATTTCATGCAAAGATGGGCTCCATAAAGGACAGAAATGGTATGGACCTAACAGAAGCAGAAGATATTAAGAAGAGGTGGCAAGAATACACAGAAAAACTGTACAAAAAAGATCTTCACGACCCAGATAATGATGATGTGATCACTCACCTAGAGCCAGATATCCTGGAATGTGAAGTCAAGTGGGCCTTAGAAAGCATCACTACGAACAAAGCTAGTGGAGGTGATGGCATTCCAGTTGAGCTGTTTCAAATCCTGAAAGACGATGCTGTGAAAGTGCTGCACTCAATATGCCAGCAAATTGGGAAAACTCAGCAGTGGCCACAGGACTGGAAAAGGTCAGTTTTCATTCCAATCCCAAAGAAAGGCAATGCCAAAGAATGTTCAAACTACCACACAATTGCACTCATTTCACACGTTAGTAAAGTAATGGTCAAAATTCTCCAAGCCAGGCTTCAGCAATACGTGAACTGTGAAATTCCTGATGTTCAAGCTGGTTTTAGAAAAGGCAGAGGAACCAGAGATCAAATTGCCAACATCTGCTGGATCATGGAAAAAGCAAGAGAGTTCCAGAAAAACATCTCTTTCTGCTTTATTGACTATGCCAAAGCCTTTGACTATGTGGATCACAAGAAACTGTGGAAGATTCTGAAAGAGATGGGAATACCAGACCACCTGACCTGCCTCTTGAGAAATCTGTATGCAGGTCAGGAAGCAACAGTTAGAACTGGACATGGAACGACAGACTGGTTCCAAATAGGAAAAGGAGTACGTCAAGGCTGTATATTGTCACCCTGCCTATTTAACTTCTATGCAGAGTATATCAGGAGAAATGCTGGACTGGAAGAAACAGAAGCTGGAATCAAGATCGCCGGGAGAAATATCAATAACCTCAGATATGCAGATGACACCACCCTTATGGCAGAAAGTGAAGAGGAACTATAAAGTATATTGAGGAAAGTGAAAGTGGAGAGTGAAAAAGTTGGCTTAAAGCTCAACATTCCAGAAAACAAAGATCATGGCATCCGGTCCCATAACTTCATGGGAAATAGATGGGGAAACAGTGGAAACAGTGTCAGACTTTATTTTTTGGTGCTCCAAAATCACTGCCGATGGTGATTGCAGCCATGACATTAAAAGACTCTTTCTCCTTGGAAGAAAAGTTATGACCAACCTAGATAGCATATTCAAAAGCAGAGACATTACTTTGCCGACTAAGGTCCGTCTAGTCAAGGCTATAGTTTTTCCAGTAGTCATGTACGGATGTGAGAGTTGGACTGTGAAGAAAGCTGAGCACCAAAGAATTGATGCTTTTGAACTGTGGTGTTGGAGAAGACTCTTGAGAGTCCCTTGGACTGCAAGGAGATCCAACCAGTCCATTCTAAAGGAGATCAGTCCTGGGATTTCTTTGGAAGGAATGATGCTAAAGCTGAATCTCCAGTACTTTGGCCACCTCATGTGAAGAGTTGACTCATTGGAAAAGACTTTGATGCTGGGAGGGATTGGGGGCAGGAGGAGAAGGGGACGACAGAGGATGAGATGGCTGGATGGCATCACTGACTCGACGGATGTGAGTCTGAGTGAACTCTGGGAGTTGGTGATGGACAGGGAGGCCTAGCGTGCTGCAATTCATGAGGTCGCAAAGAGTTGGCCATGACTGAGCAACTGAACTGAACTAAATATCATGGCCAGGTGGTGGAGGTCCATTCCAACCATGCTTCTGTGGAACATGAAAGCTGGGCTGAGGCAATCTACTCATGAAATTGAATAGGAACCCCCTTGACTCATTTCACAGAGGGAAAGGAGTCAAGCAGGATAGTTTTATTAATTTTATGTTTTGCTCTAATACTTTCCTTTATGCCTTTGGCCTTGCTTATAACCAAAAATCAGTTAGGATAGCATCTGACTTAGGGAGAAATTGCATATCTAGTCATTAAAAAAAAAAAATTTGGCCACACTGCAAGACATGTGGGATCCTAGCTCCCAGCATGTGTGCTAATTTGCTTCAGTTGTGTCTAATTCCTTGTGACACCATGGACTATAGCCTGTCAGGCTCCTCTGTCCATGGGGTTATCCAAGTAAGAATACTGGACTGAGTTGCCATGCCCTTCTCCAGGGGATCTTCCTGACCCAGGCATCAAACCCACATCTCTATGTCTCGTGCATTAGCAGGTGGGTTCTTAATCACTAGCATCTCCTGGGAGGCCCGTAGTTCCCAATCCAGGGATGATCTGTACCACCTGCTTTGGAATTATGGAGTCTTAACCACTGGACCACCAGGGAAGTCCCCATTTAGTCATTTTAAGTTTAACAAAGTAAAACAACGCTCTACCTCTAGGTGTATTCTGCAGAGACCACCAAGACCCTGAGGCTCTGCAACAGATCCAGCCTGAGAGCTGTTGTTACAACCTAGCTGACCTCCAGATGTAATTCAGCCATCTTCCGGTTAGGTGACCTTAGGGAAGCTCCGCATCTTCTCTCTGACCAGCTGCCTCATCTGTAAAATGGGGATGCCCCCTTCCTCAAAGGGTACTTTTGTGGAGTGGTTGAAATGGCCACAGGACTGGAAAAGGTCAGTTTTCATTCCAATCCCAAAGAAAGGCAATGCCAAAGAATGCTCAAACTACCACACAATTGCACTCATCTCACACGCTAGTAAAGTAATGCTCAAAATTCTCCAAGCCAGGCTTCAGCAATACGTGAACCGTGAACTTCCTGATGTTCAAGCTGGTTTTAGAAAAGGCAGAGAAACCAGAGATCAAATTGCCAACATCCACTGGATCATGGAAAAAGCAAGAGAGTTCCAGAAAAATATCTATTTCTGCCTTATTGACTATACCAAAGCCTTTGACTGTGTGGATCACAATCAACTGTGGAAAATTCTGAAAGAGATGGGAATACCAGACCACCTGACCTGCCTATTGAGAAATCTGTATGCAGGTCAGGAAGCAACAGTTAGAACTGGACATGGAACAACAGACTGGTTCCAAATAGGAAAAGGAGTACGTCAAGGCTGTATATTGTCACCCTGCTTATTTAACTTATATGCAGAGTACATCATGAGAAACGCTGGGCTGGAAGAAACAGAAGCTGGAATCAAGATTGCCGGGAGAAATATCCATAACCTCAGATATGCAGATGACACCACGCTTATGGCAGAAAGTGAAGAGGAACTAAAAAGCCTCTTGATGAAAGTGAAAGAGGAGAGCGAAAAAGTTGGCTTAAAGCTCAACATTCAGAAAACGAAGATCATGGCATCTGGTCCCATCACTTCATGGGAAATAGATGGGAAAACAGTGGAAACAGTGTCAGACTTTATTTTTTTGGGCTCCAGAATCACTGCAGATCATGACTGCAGCCATGAAATTTAAAGGTGCTTACTCCTTGGAAGGAAATTATGACCAACCGAGATAGCATATTCAAAAGCAGAGACATTACTTTGTCAACAAAGGTCCGTCTAGTCAAGGCTATGGTTTTTCCAGTGGTCATGTATGGGCGTGAGAGTTGGACTGTGAAGAAAGCTGAGCACCTAAGAATTGATGCTTTTGAACTGTGGTGTTGGAGAAGACTCTTGAGAGTCCCTTGGACTGCAAGGAGATCCAACCAGTCCATTCTAAAGGAGATCAGTCCTGGGTGTTCTTTGGAAGGACTGATGCTAAAGCTGAAACTCCAGTACTTTGGCCACCTCATGTGAAGAGTTGACTCATTGGAAAAGACTGTGATGCTGGGAGGGATTGGGGGCAGGAGGAGAAGGGGACGACAGAGGATGAGATGGCTGGATGACATCACCGACTTGATGAACATGAGTCTGAGTGAACTCCGGGAGATGGTGATGGACAGGGAGGCCTGGCATGCTGCGGTTCATGGAGTCGCAAAGAGTCGGACACCACTAAGCGACTGAACTGAACTGAAAGTGGGTAGAGAAAGTGCTCAAAAATCAGCAGCTTTTTAGCAAGGTCATTATTTGTCATTATTGTTGCCTAGTTCTTAATGAAGGTAATTAACTCTAGAAAAATCTCATCCCTTGTATCCTTTGTAAGTTACCTATAATTCCTACAGGAATTTTGTGCCATATGGGGCAGTAAAGCTTAGTGGTTAAGAGAAATGCAGTTAGGGAATAACCTAAGCATGCACCTTATTTACACCACTGGCTATCAGGCCAATGGTATCAGGCCAATCATGGAAACTTTCCAAGCCTTTGTTTTATCTGTAATATGGACTGATCTTAATATTAATCTCTTAGAATTGTGATGAGAATTATACGAAACAGTCTATTTAAAGGGCTTAGCCTGGGGACTTCCATGGTGGGCCAGTGGTTCAGAATTTACCTTCTAATGTTGGGGGCGTGGGTTCGATCCCTGGTCAGTGAACCAAGACCCCACACGCATGGGTGTGTGCATGCTGAGTTCCTTCAGTTGTGTCTGACTCTTTGCGACCCTGTAGACTATAGCCCACCACACCCCTCTTTCCATGGATTTTCCAGGCAAGATTACTGGAGTGGGTTGCCATGCTCTCTTCCAAGGAATCTTCCCCACCCAGGGATTGAACTCATGTCTCCTGCAGCTCCTGTGTTGCAGGCAGATTCTTTACCACTGGGCCACCAGGGAAGCCCAAGATCCCATGTGCCAAGGAGCAATTAAACCTGTTTGTTCAAGAGCCTGTGCTCCACACCAAGAGAAGCTCACATGCTGCGTAAAGACCCAGTAGAGCCAAAACTAAAAATAATAATAAATAAAGGGCTAAGCCTAGCTGGCACACAGTAGGCCCTTAGTCAATATTTAATGAAGTAAATTCCCTTGCTTTCATTTTCATTTAAAAATAGAGGGGGGAAAATGTCTGAAGGTTCAAGGTGAGGAGAGTTATAGGGCTATTAACCAAAGGTGAGAACTGTAACTTTGTGCCTGGTGTTCTTGTCACTTAAAAAGGGAGTGTTATTTCTAGAAGACTGAGTTAACAGGAAATAGGACCTCCCTCTTCCAGAAACCTGAAGTATTAGCCTGAAGAAAAATCCCTGAGCCAGGAGGCTGTTCCCTGGTGACCTTTCACAAGCAAATTTACCCCAAGCCTGGAGGGAAGAGGCCTGGGAGCCCCCTTTCCAAGCGCACAGCTGCGGGAATTTCCTCCTGGCCTTCCTGGGCCTGCCCTGCTGCGCCTGACTGGGCTCCTTGTGGCTTCTGTCACCCCTGAAACTGCTGTGGAAAGTTCAGCTTGAGCAGAAGAGGGAACTGGGCTGTTTTGATTTTTTTCCCCCTTTCTGTTTGAAAGTCGAACAAACCCACGACTTGATTTCAGAAACTTTAACCCGAACCAAATGCTGTTCTGTGTGGAGCACCCGGGGGGTTTTGACTTCATGGAGACAGTGGGCAGATCGCTCCAGAAATCAAACGTTACAGGTTCACACGCCACCAGGGACCACTGGAATGTGGCTTTGTTTTAGACTCTGAATTTATGGCCCAACCCCTCCTTCCTCACCCCCTGGAACTTGATTTATTGTTGTGCAGACCCAGTGGCTCTCCTCCAACTTTATTTCTTTCTTCAGAAGTAAACAGGAATTTTACAGCCCCATAACCTCCCCAGCATTTGTTTGTTCTTTCTTCTGTACAGTGTGGGCCATGTTTGTTCCCTGGGAAAGTCTCTTCTCTAATTATTTTCACATTTCAGCAGTTTCTGCTGCTTCTTCTTTCTCCAAAGTTTAGAAAAATGCTGATGGGCAGATGTGCTTTGGGTGAAATTATGCCCTAAACATCTTCTCCTAGGTACCCGGGGGCCTTGGTGACTCAAGGCTCTGCTGCCTTTTCTGATTGCATAAAGCTGAAGAATTGATGGTTTTGAAGTGTGGTGTTGGAGAAGACTTCTGGGAATCCCTTGGACTGCAAGGAGATCCAACCAGTCCATCCTAAAGGAGATCATTCCTGAATGTTCATTGGAAGGACTGATGTTGAAGCTGAAACTCCAATACTTTGGCCACCTGATGCGAAAAACTGACTCATTTGAAAAGAACCTGATGCTGGGAAAGATTGAAGGCAGGAGGAGAAGGGGACGACAGAGGATGAGATGGTTGGATGGCATCGCCGACTCAATGGACATGAGTTTGGGTAAACTCCGGGAGTTGGTGATGGACAGGGAGGCCTGGCGTGATGCGGTCCATGGGGTCGCAAACAGTCAGACATGACTGTGTGACTGAACTGAACTGAACTGAAAGTATGGAAATGTGAACGTCTTGAGGTGCTCCTTTGGATGGCTGGAGGAAAAAATGTACATTGGGAAAATAGGGAAATGCTGTCATCTTATACCAGAAACAACTTTGTGTGTGTAATACTCTGCCAAAAAATAGGCTGCCTTGAAGGTTGAGTTCTCCTATAAGCTGAGATCTTTCTCCCTTCAAGCACAGATGGAAAGTTGGTGCATTTTTAAGGATATAAGAACTTAGGAAATCAAAGGCTAATATATCCTAGCAAAATCATGGATTATGGGACAGGTAGGGGCTTATTCTCACCCAGAAGTGTGCATCTAATCTTGATGTTTGCATACCCCAGTTTGAAGCCTGAAGAATCCCTCTCACACTGACAATGGTTGGTTTTGGGTGAAATTGAGGCACAGAAAGATGGTGGGTTGTTTGTCCTTCACATACTTAGGGTCTTGCAAGTTTCAATACAACCTTTCCCTACATCCACCCCCAATAGCATTACTGCCTAATCTCCAGAATCTCAGAGCCACACGTCGAGTCAGCCATTGTTTGAGGTTCCAGACCTGTCCCTAAGCATCTCTCCTAGTATTTGAGAGGAATCTCAAACACAGCTGTCTAAAATGGAATTTGTCTTTACCTTCAATTGTCACTCTCCTTGCATTTCCCACCTTGGTAAGGGGCACCATCATCCATTAAGGCCCCTTGTGGGAATCCTGGAAGCATCAGAACTCTTTCTTCTGTCTGATCTGGCCTTCATCCTGTCCACTCTACCTGTTCAATGGCCCTTAAACTGGCTTGCCCTTCTCCTTTCTCACAGCCTTTTGCCATATTCAGACTTTCATTGCCTCTCACCTAGCCCTCTACTAGAGTCTCCTTGTTGGTCTCTGCCATGATCTGAATGTTTGTGGCCCCCTCAACCACCAAATCATATATTGAAATCCTAATGCCCAGTATGATGGTGCTAGAAGGTTTAGTGTTTGGGAAGTAATTAGGTCATGAAGATGGAACGCTCATGAATGGAATTAATGTCTTCTTAAGGGCTTCCCCGATGGCTTAGCAGATAAAGAATCTGCCTGCAATGCAGGAGGCACAGGAGGCGTGGATTTGATCCCTGGGTCAGTAAGATCCCCTGCAGAAGGAAAAGGCAACCCACTCCAGTATTTTTGCTTGAAATATCCCATGGACAGAGGAGCCTGAAAGTCTATAGTCCATAGAGTTGCAAAGAGTCAGACACAACTCAGCACTCAGTATGTGTGTGCGCGTGCGCACACACACACACACACACGCACACACACACACACAAGAGCCTCCAGAGAGCTCCCTCATCCCTTCTGTCAGGTAAGAACACAACAAGACATTCACAGTCTGCAACACAGAAGAGGGCCTTCACCAGAACCTGATCATGTTGGCACCTTGATCTTGGATTTCGAGCCTCTAGAAGCATAAGGAATAATTTTCTCTTGTTTATAAGCTCCCTGTGGTATTTTGTTACAGCAGCCTAAATGGACTAAGACAGTCTAACCCACAAATCTCACTGCCTTTGGCCCCATTTAAAGGATTGCCTCCCAAGCTATGACCGCAGGATCAGGTCATAGACAATACCTGTGTCCCTCTCACCCCATTGTCCATACAGGCTGGCCCAGGCCTTGCAGCATGGCCAGTTCCAGACATCTCTCCAGGCTTGTTCTATTGTTTTATGCCCACATCCACACACCCATCCACATGGTTGGTTAGTCTCCCTAATATCTGTCATTATCTTCCATGCTCCATGCTCCACCCTAACTGGGAGTACTATTACGCTCCTTGTCTAGCTGGCAAAAATCCACTGAACCTTGAAGGCCCAATTCATCCATCAGCTCCTCTATGAAACCTTTCCAAATCCCTCTAAGCAGTATCACCTCTTCTCAAGTGTTTCCAAAGCAGTCTGTACACTTCTTTGCACTGTATTTTCATCTGGGTGTGTCTTCATCTATGCTCCCCATCTTCCATCCGTGTACCCGCAAGATGTGAGTCCTTCCTACCTTTCAGTTCAGTTCAGTTCAGTTGCTCAGTCGTGTCTGACTCTTTGTGAACCCATGAATTGCAGCACGCCAGGCCTCCCTGTCCATCACCAACTCCTGGAATTCACTCAAACTCACATCCGTCTAGTTGGTGATACCATCCAGCCATCTCATCCTCTGTCGTCCCCTTCTCCTCCTGCCCCCAATCCCTCCCAGCATCAAAGTCTTTTCCAATGAGGCAACTCTTCACATGAGGTGGCCAAAGTACTGGAGTTTCAGCTTTAGCATCATTCCTTCCAAAGAAATCCCAGGACTTATCTCCTTCAGAATGGACTGGTTGGATCTCCTTGCAGTCCAAGGGACTCTCAAAAGTCTTCTCCAACACCACAGTTCAAAAGCATCAATTCTTTGGCACTCAGCTTTCTTCACAGTCCAACTCTCACATCCATACATGACCACAGGAAAAACCATAGCCTTGACTAGACGGACCTTAGTCAGCAAAGTAATGTCTCTGCTTTTCAATATCCATGGAAAAGAAATGCAAAAAAGAAAAATGGCTGTCTGGGGAGGCCTTACAAATAGCTGTGAAAAGAAGAGAAGTGAAAAGCAAAGGAGAAAAGGAAAGATATAAGCATCTGAATGCAGAGTTCCAAAGAATAGCAAGAAAAGATAAGACAGGCTTCGTCAGCAATCAATGCAAAGAAACAGAGGAAAACAACAGAATGGGAAAGACTGGAGATCTCTTCAAGAAAATTAGAGATACCAAGGGAACATTTCATGCAAAGATGGGCTCGATAAAGGAAAGAAATGGTATGGACCTAACAGAAGCAGAAGATATTAAGAAGAGGTGGCAAGAATACACAGAAGAACTGTACAAAAAAGATCTTCATGACCAAGATAATCACGATGGTGTGATCACTCACCTAGAGCTAGACATCCTGGAATGTGAAGTCAAGTGGGCCTTAGAAAGCATCACTATGAACAAAGCTAGTGGAGGTGATGGCATTCCAGTTGAGTTATGTCAAATCCTGGAATATGATGCTGTGAAAGTGCTGCACTCAATATGCCAGCAAATTTGGAAAACTCAGCAGTGGCCACAGGACTGGAAAAGGTCAGTTTCCATTCCAATCCCAAAGAAAGGCAATGCCAAAGAATGCTCAAACTGCTGCACAATTGCACTCATCTCCCATGCTAGTAAAGTAATGCTCAAAATTCTCCAAGCCAGGCTTCAGCAATACATGAACCATGAACTTCCTGATGTTCAAGCTGGTTTTAGAAAAGGCAGAGAAACCAGAGATCAAATTGCCAACATCTGCTGGATCATCGAAAAAGCAAGAGAGTTCCAGAAAAACATCTATTTCTGCTTTATTAACTATGCCAAAGCCTTTGACTATGTGGATCACAAGAAACTGTGGAAAATTCTGAAAGAGATGGGAATACCAGGCCACCTGACCTGCCTCTTGAGAAACCTATATGCAGGTCAGGAAGCAACAGTTAGAACTAGACATGGAACAACAGACTGGTTCCAAATAGGAAAAGGAGTATGTCAAGGCTGTATATTGTCACCCTGCTTATTTAACTTCTATGCAGAGTACATCATGAGAAACGCTGGGCTGGAAGAAGCACAAGCTGGAATCAAGATTGCTGGGAGAAATATCAATCACCTCAGATATGCAGATGACACCACCCTTATGGCAGAAAGTGAAGAGGAACTATAAAGTATATTGAGGAAAGTGAAAGTGGAGAGTGAAAAAGTTGGTTTAAAGCTCAACATTCAGAAAACGAAGATCATGGCATCTAGTCCCATCTCTTCACGGGAAATAGATGGGGAAACAGTGTTAGACTTTATTTTTTTGGGCTCCAAAATCACTGCCGGTGGTGATTGCTGCCATGAAATTAAAAGATGCTTACTCCTTGGAAGAAAAGTTATGACCAACCTAGATAGCATATTCAAAAGCAGAGACATTACTTTCCTACCTTTATATAACTGCTATTTAGTACAGAATCTGGCCTATGGGAGGGACTGGGTATGAGTGTGGAAAGGTTTCATGGACTGAATTGTGCTCCCACCCCCAACCATGGTGGGGAGAGCTGGACCATAAAGAAGGCAGAATGCCAAAGAATTGATGCCTTAGAACTGTGGTGTTGGAGAAGACTCCTGAAAGTCCCTTAGACAGCAAGGAGATCAAACCAGTCAATCTTAAGGGAAATCAACCCTGAATACTTGTTGGAAGGACTGATGCTGAAGCTGAAGCTCCAGTATTTTGGTCATCTGATGAACGCAGCCAACACACTGGAAAAGTCCCTGATGCTGGGAAAGATTGAGGGCAGAAGAAGAGCATATCAGAGGATGAGATGGCTGGATGGCATCCCCAAAACAATAGACGTGCACTTGGGCAAACTTCAGATGGTGAGGGACAGGGAAGACTGGTGTGTGGAAGTCCATGGAGTCACAAAGAGTCAGACGCAACTGGGTGACTGAACTCATATCCCCCACCATGACCCATATTTATGTGCTGGAGCCCTAAACCCCAATATGACAGTGTTTGGAGATGGGACCATTGGGGGTTAATGTTGAGGTCAAGAGGATGGGGTCCTCCTGATGGGATTAGTGTGTTTACAGGAGGCAACACCAGAGAGCTTGCCTGCTGTCTTTTCTCTCCATCATGTGAGGGCCCAGTGAGAAGGCAGCTGTCTCCAAACCAGGAAGAAAGCCCTGGTTATCATCCTTGAGGCATGCTGATCTTAGATCAGTTCCTTCCTCACAGACTTCTAGCCATCAGAGCTGTGAGAGATAAATTCCTGTTGTTTAAACCCTCCAGTCTATAGTGTTCTGTATGGCAGTCCGAGATGACTAAGGATATGTCACTGAGCCCATTTCAGGGGAGACTGTCCCACGCCCCAGAATGTACTTGTGGTGATGAGGATGAAAACATGGCTTCCAGCACTGTTTGGAAGACATGGACAAAACTTAAATCCAGGTCAAGGGGAGACTGAGACTCTGAATGGAGTGGGGCAGAGGCTACTGTCATAGGCTGCAAGTTATAGCCCCTTCAGTGTCTCCCTTCAGAGTAAAGGGGGAAATCATCCTGGGTCCTATGTAACTACTGGTACCACACCCTGTCTAGAACCTCCTGCCATCATAAACCACTACCATTTAGTCCCTCCTGCCCCAGATTCCAAGCCTGAATTTGCCACATCCCTAACCACACATGAAGAAGTCCCAGCATACCTCAAGGACAATACCACTTTTGGCTGATGGTACATGTTTTATCTAGGAATAGGGCAGCAAAGGGGCTATGAGGTTGGGGTTGGTGTCTCCTCTGCTAAGACTTGAATGAGACAGGAAAGATTCTAAGATCTGAGAGGTCTATACTATAGAGCTTAATTCATTTCTTCAACTCATTTTTAGAGAACCTACTATGTGCCAAGGATTGGAGCTGGATGATGAGGATATAAAGATGAGTTAAACAGCCTTCTTGTCTTAGAAGATAGCATCTCTTGATTCATCTGGGAGGTTCCCTTCTGGGTCCTCAGCCTGTGAACAAGGAAATCTCCTGAGCTCATGTGTGTGTCAGGCTAGATATACATGATAGGTAGAGCTAGGCTGGGGGTAGGAAATTAGAGAGCTGAAGGTTAGCTCCAGGAAGGTTGGAGTCTTGGCATTATCTGGGGCCCTTGCTTTCTTTGCATATCAGTTCCCTCGTCTATAAAGGAGGAATCTGAATCCTTGATTGTTCAAGATTGTAAGCATCTTCTGTGTGGTCAAGCCTAGGGATGCAAACCTGCATCCAGTACACTGTCTACTACAGGTGCTCAATACACTAGTTGATTAAATGAGAATGAGTAAGTGGTTTCTGTTTAGTCTTAGAGGGAAAGACCATTCATTTGTGGAGTTCCTGCTGTACTTAGCCTATGTCACAACACGGCACATGCAATCACAGCTAACAGGACAAGGTAAGGTACCTTGAGCTGAGACTCCATATAGAGCAAATGGTTTCCTTCCCTTCTCCATTGCAGGGATAGCAGTTTCTGTTCAGGGACTCAGGGGAGGACTCTGTGGAGAAGAGCTCAGAGCAGCCCTTGGGTAAGTTCGGATCAAACACTCTTGACCCCTCCCTACCAGGCTCCTTGGAGAACCAAAGAGCTTCCAAGGAGGGTCTCCTTGTATCCCAGCCTCCTTCTTCCCAAGCATGGCAGCGACTTGCACAGGGATTATGCATCATGAAGCCAAAACCCTTTCTTGAGATTTTCTGCAGATGGAGAAGAGGTGTTTGTGGTAGGGAGACTCTTTGGCCCTGTCTCTGCCTCTGTGATTCTAGATATTTTACCACATCTTCCTTCCCCTGGGTCTTGGTGTGCCTCTTTTTTTTTCCTTTCATGATATCTTTTCTTCCTGCCTGTTCCCACTCTGATTGAAAGTGTTTCTCTCTTTCTCTCTTCTCTGTTTTTTTCAAAATGAGACAACTTTGAGACTGAGTGTGGTTGCCTTTAACCTGGAAGTTCTTTGATTACAGGCCCCTTGAGGGCAAGTCTCCACCTCTGTCTGTTCACTGCAATGTACCTGACATCTAGCATAGGGACTGCACCCAGTAGGGACACCCAGACACTGTTGACTGAACACATGGAGAAGGCAGGTTTGCTTGGGAAACCGGAGCAGCGTCAAAACAAGACCTGGAAACTCTGAGCAAAGAAGCTATAGCTTGAGTCTTGCTTCAGCCTAAGCTATAAGGGAAAAGCAGAAAAACATGCTTTGAGATTTATAGACTGTCTATCCCAGATTCTGATGTGAGAAATCTGAGTAGAAGCATCTCTCAGTAACTAAGTGGCTCTGTCTATAAGCACGTTCCCTTGGTTTTATCTTTTCCTAGCAACATGAAGACCTGGGGAGCAGAAAGTTCTAAGGAAGCCTGATGCTATAGGAGCATTTAATGTGGAGTCCCTGCCTTCAGGGTGCTGGCAGTCACCCCATAGTGGCAGTAGTGGTCCTCCTTCTTGTCCTGTCTATGGATGCCTGTATGAACCTGCTCAATGCTTCCATAAAGTGAAGATGATCCCCAAGGCCTCTGCCAGTCTCAGCTGTTCTCAGAGTTGCGGTAAGGGAAGGGCTGATGATTTGATCAGGATTCCTTATCAGAAGCTGTTATTCTTGCTGGAAAGATGGGAAACAATCATTTGATTGATATATTCATTGCTGGCAACACTGAATGTGCCCCTGAGCTATATGCTGACTCATACAGGCCCTTCTAGAGGGGGTGCCTGGCTCAGGCAGGATGCTACCTTCACTGTGAATGTGGTAACCAACATATGACCACAGGGCACAGATATCCAGGTCTCTAAACACAAGTATCCATATGGGAGTTAAACTATTTCACAACTTGAATTGTCAGGAAAATAGTACTTGGCTGCCTGATTCATTTTTATATTTCCCCCTTGGGTGGTGTTCCTACCCTCCAACACCTAATACTGACCAAAGCTAATGAGGTCAGGCAGCATATGCCCCCCAAACCACACATATTTGCCCATGTGAACACTCAGCATATATACATGTGTCACACAGACACATGCCTTAGACATATACAGATCATCTATGTGTTCTGCACACACACAACCTATCTGCATCCCGAGGTATTCTGCTTTTGCCCTTGGACTAGCATTTGGCAATACACAGGGTGGCTGGCACCAAAATGGCTTCTGAAAGATGTTCATGTCCTAATCCTTAGAACCTGTGAGTATGTTATGTTACATGGCAAAGAAAATTGAGGTTGCAGATAGAATTCAATTTGCTAATCAGCTGACTTTAAGATAGGAGTATTAGCCTGGACTACCCTGGTAGGCCCAATATAATCGCAGAGGTCATTAAATGATAAAAAGAGAAGGCAAAAGAGTTATTGTCAGTGTCAGAGTGACACAAAGTGAGGAAGACTCCCTCAGTCACTGATGGGTTTGAAGATGGAGGAAGGTACCATCACCCAAGGAATGCAGGCAGCCTCTAGTTGGAAAAAACAAGAAAGCATATTCTGCCCATAGAGCCTCTATAAAGGAACATGGACTCCACACAGCTTGACTTTAGCCCAGTGAGGGCTGTATTGGACTTTCAACCCCAGATGTCTATGGTCATTAATTTGTGTTGGTTTAAGCCATGAGTTCATGGTAATTTGTTACATACAGCAACAACTGGAAACTAACGCCCACATAGACACACAGTCATACCACCATGAAGCCCACGGTCTAGTGAAGGAGACAGAACCAAGGTTCTAGAATGCAGAGTAAAAAGATTGTAATAGGATCAGCTCAGGCTGCTGAGCAAACACCTAGGAGAGCTGCCCAACCCAGACATGAGCCTGAAGGAAGGGTTTCTCATAGAAACTCCATGAGGGAGGGACCCATGTCAGAAACACCTACACTGTGCCTGCAGGTACTGTGTCCAGTAAATATGTGTTGGCAGGAGGAAAGAGGGAAGGAAAGAGGGAAGAAAAGTCAAAGTTGGGGCCTGATAGATAAATAGGGTTTAAGATGGGTAAATGGGAAGCAGGGGAAAATATTTCAGGCCAAACGGACAACATGGGCAAAGATGTGAGGGCTATTTAGAGAACTAAAATAAAATTTACTTTGCCTGGGACACAATGCTCCGCAGGGAATGGGGAAAGATGAGTCGGGTCAAGGTACAGATCATAAGGGGCCTTATCAACTATAATTAGACATTTGGCCTGTATCCTATATGCAACTGGTGTGTGCGCTCTCTCTCTCTCTCTCTCTCTCTTTCTGTTTTCTGGTTTCTCTCTCTCTCTCTTTTCTCTTGGTTTATACTTTAATATCTCTTAAATGGAGGATGTATTCAATCTCATAAGCCAAATAAAGCTTATGGAAATATCACATCTTTGTCTCGCAGGTTATATTTCAGACACTCCCTCCATTTTATCAATGCTTTACTACCTAAATCATCAGTTTTCATTTTAGGTAAGATGAGTGGATCTCGTAGACAAAGGACACTGGATGTGTAATTGCGGCCAACTGGGTTCAAGCCCACACTCCTCTATTTACAAGCAGTATCTCTATAGTCTCTAGTTTCCAGTCTAAAAAATGGGACCAGGAGAGTGCTCACCTCACGGGCTTTCTGTGAGAATCAATGAGCTAATCTATGAATGAGTTTTCAAAGTGCTACATATGCATCAAGTAGTCACTGGAAGCTATCTGCCAAAATCATTACTCGTGGTATAGTTACTCTCAACCAGCCATAACCATTGTGCTGGTAAGTGTCCATGTCGCTCTAGGTCACCTCTCACTCTTCTGCGTCCCAAGAGGCTGGCCTACATGGACCACATCAATGAGATCCTGGTCCTCTAGCTCCCTGGTCCTCTGACTCCAGCTTATGGGACGCATCAGCAGGAGGTGCAGAGAGTAAGACTGGTATGTTTGCTTTCCCCAGTCCCTTCCTTTCAGGGTTTCTGGGGCTCAGCTGATTTCCTTTATCAAAGGTAGCCTCTTCTCGGGAGGTCCTCTCCCCACAACTATCCTCTTCTGCTTCCAGGAACTTCTCCCTCTTCTTGCCCCTTTAAGACCAAATGATGGTAATGGCTTTCTCGCCTTTGCCAGCCCCAAGGTTTCCTTCATACCATCTCCTGTTGATTTCCTTTGCTCCTAAGTAATGGTCCTTTCATTAAATGTTCTCCAAGTGACCCTGTTTGAGCATGTGTTCCATCCTTGTTGGAACACTGATCAAGATAACTTTCTTGGTAGGGAATTTGGGTCTGCTGACTCAACAGGCCAGGACCTCACTCTGTTAAGGAAGCCCTTGTCCCTCTGGTCAGATGTGGATTCTTCACGGAGCTGACCACATTGTCACAAGACCACTTTTTTTTTTTTCATTCTGCAAGAAGCTTTGAAAATATAAGGACATTTATAAGCTTAATATACATGATGACCATATTCTGTACCAGAAAATGAAACCAGAACCAAGTGACCCAGGAAGAAAACTGGGCTTCTGTGGGTTTCCAGCAGCCAGGGGCCCATGAGTCAGAATGACTGGCATTAGGCCATGAAAGGAAGAAAGTCAGTGGATCTCGGGGCCACTGTGATCACGCTGCTGTCCTGAGCCACCTCCAGCCACATTCTACGGCTGTGTGGCCCCTTTAATCTGCATGCTTCTCCAGCACCACACTTGAGTAGGCTCTCTCCTACTAGCAACAGCACTGAAATGGAATTTGCAGGTGGCCTTCTCCCCCTACAGCCCTGGTGTGACCCTGGAGAAACTGAAGTTCAGTTGTGTCCATCCTTACTCCCGTCCAGGTGTGCCCACCTCCCTCTGCTCCTCACCTCATCCCATACACTGGCTCCTTTCTTGTTCAAACTAGGTCTTTCTTGTTTAGCCTGAGAGCTTGTTGTGGTCAGAGAATGAGTCTTAATATCCTTGGTACCCTGTCAGAGCCTGCTTTTTTAAAAAAAACTATTTATTTTTTAATTGAAAGATAATTGCTTTACAGAATTTTGTTGTTTCAGTGTCAAACCTCAACATGAATCAGTCATAGGTGTACATATATCCCCTCCCTCTTGAACCTCCCTTTCATCTTTCTCCCCATCCCACCTCTCTAGGGTCGTCACAGAGCCCCTGTTTGAGCTTCCTGAGACATACAGAGCCTGCTTTTTAGAGAGTGCTGAGTGTAACATGAGAGTGAGAAATACGGGCTTTGGCGCCAGAGATGAATCTTGGTTCCCCTAGCCTTTTATCCATCATTTCTCACATTACATTGTTAGTATCTTCTGAGACTTTAAGATATTTCATTTTCATGAGCTATGTTTCTTTCATGTATAAAAATGAAGATAAAATTATCCTCCTCATAGGGCTGTTAATGGGAATTAAGTGAGATTAGAATATACAAAGACCTTAGCATATTAGCAAATACAGCAACTATTGTTGTTATTACACTGGTGAATGAAACTTTCTGAAATTAGAGACCCACATGTCTATTTGTCTATAATTTCAAAGCAGACAAGGACACAAGAGAAACATCAGAAGATCTGAACAATGTAGAAGAAGCATCCTGTTTCCATGAATATATCTATGTCTATGGAGCAGCAATTTCCTGTAGCATGGGAGGCCTGGGTCTTGAGAAGGGCTTTGGGTCTCAGACTTGCCAATTACACATTGCTGACAGGAGGCATGTCACTCCACATCCGCAAGCCTCAGTTTCCACATCTCCAAAATTGTTATCCACTGAAGGTTATTTTCTTATTGGATGATAATTGAGCATGTACTATGCATCAGGCTTGATTCTAGGCTATAAATGCAGCTACAAACAGACAATATAACCCCTGTCCTCATGGGGCTTACACTTTATTATTCGATAGTTGGGGAAGGGGCAAGGGGAGACAGATAATAAACAAGTAAACAGATCAATAAGCTAATTTCAGGTGTTAATAAGTGTTATGGGGAGAATGAAAAGGGACACTGGAATGTAGAATAACCCAGTGTAGGGACTAGGTTGGGTTCCTTGACTAAGGTGGTCAGGGTGAGACTCTAAAAGTAGGTAACTTTTGAGCTTAAATAAAAATGGAGAGAAAATGCCAACCATGGGAGGATCTGTTGGGGAAAGAAATCCAGGCAGTGCAAAGTCAGAGGTTGAACAAGCTTGCACACCCAAGGCATTAAAACCACACTAGTGCGGCTGGATCACAGTGAAAGAGACCAGGTCAGAAGGTCACGAGGATTAAATGAGATGATGTGACTGACCTGCCCAGAACAACGACACTGGGGGTATGTTTGGTGGGTGCTGTCTTTCTCCCAAAATCATATATACCTTGAGGACCTACTGTGTGTCAGTGTAAGATACAAAAATCATTAAATTATATTGCTATCTCTAAGGAGTTCATGGTGTAACAGGGAAGAAAAGATATCCACTTTGTAAAGATAAACAAAATGGGGCAAATGATGAGGCCTGAAACAACGGATAGAACCCGAGTGTTTAAATAAATATAGAATATATCGATATGGACATGGACGTGGGCGTTGGATGCAGGTGTAGACGTCCCGCATCAGATGTGGATGAGGTTGTGGATGGTGGGCGCGGATGTTGTGCATGGATGTGGATGTTGGGTGTTGAATGGGTGAGGATGTGGGTGCTGGATACGATGATAGGCGCTGGATGTGGATACAGATGCAGTGTCATGGGACATGGTTGTGGATGGTGGATGCGGATGTTGGATATGGATTTTTATATTATATACATAATAGAATGAATAAATGATTGAAAAAGGTAGATACATATACAGGAGGCAGAGAGTCCTGGGGTGGATGGCTGAGGAGAAGGCTTCCTTAAAAAGGCAGAGGTAGGTAGAGGTGGTGTTATAGAAGACGTGTCCACATTGGAAGACACCACCTGAGCTGGAACAGAGGGGTCCTGTGGGGAAGTAATGACTGGAAAGTAGGCATAAGACTGACTGTGGAGAATTTTGGATTTGCCCTGTGGATCTCTCATGTTATTTATACTTGCACAATTAATAGACGTTTCTGTAGCACATGAATGGACAAAGCATGTCTACATCAGGCCTGAGTTTCTATAAGCATGTTCTATTTCCCAGTTTCCCCATGGGAAAGCAGAAGCACAGAAACTATCTTTCTTCTGCTTTTCTCCATGACTATTTTAAAATCAGTCATTATGTCTTAAATTCAACAGTGAAACAAATAAACAAAAGGCTCATTTCAGGTTCTGGTAGAGGAAAGAGGATGGAAGAGCCAGTGGTGATATTAAAAACTGTCACAGATTTATGTCTTAATGTTAAAATTGGGGTATGAAATAAAACTCGAGAAAGTTCAAAAAAATAAAATTATTATAAATGTCGAAATTGGGGTAGGCCAGGAACACAGATCTGCGGGCTGTCAGGACCCTCAAGATTTCTACTGTCCATTTGATTCTGTGCTGCTTCACAGTCAGAGCTAAACAGATGTAGACTACAGAGCTGCCCACACAAATGATCTTCTTGCAGGACTGTGTTTGGCAAAGGAAGCTCTGGGAAAAGCTAATATATGCCATTGAATATAGTCAATATGATTTAAACTGAATACTCTTTAAAGCAGGGTTGCCAGTTGTCGACTAGAACTGCAAAACTTCAGGAAAAAGATTTTAATAATATAATATGGAACATGCAGTTTTGAGCGATATAAATTGTCAATGAGATTTTTCAGGTTGAATTAGTTGCAAATTATGTCACTAAAATTACCATAAAAATTGAGCCATGGTAAAGGTTATGGGCTACGAGACAATTACATTTGTGTAGTCATCAGCCTAAAACAGAGTTTTAGAAGTGTTGATATTAAGCTGCCTTTGCTGACAATAATTAGATAAAAGATGACTTGCTGGTGGAAGTAATAACTTCAACCAAAGAGAAGATCCTTTCCCTCGTTCTCTATGGGAATGAGGCATGGGGCATATTTGTGAATTAGCATCCAGCCCTGACAGGCAGCTCAGGGGTCTATGTGAAAAGGAATCCTCAAAAAATACTGGGTGATGGTAATGCCAAGAGAAGGTTGCAGCTCTTTTAGAAAGGAGTGGAGTTGAAATGGCAGAACCTTGTTTCCTCTACAGAATGTAACAATTCGGAAGAGCTTTTAAATTCAGGAAGTGAGTCCATTTTGCTTTCCCTTGCTGTGATCAAATCGGCTTGCCCTTGAGGCAGGTAAAAGCTAAGTGCTCGGCTCCAATACGGGTCTTGAGTTAGCCCAGAGTCCCGCATTTTGACAGAGAGGGTCCCTCTCACCCCCACCCTGAAATCACTGCAGAGGCAGCAGTCTTCTAGTGTTGGCACTCAGACCAGGATTTCAACCTACTCTAGAACATGTTTCTTGCACGTCTACCTAAAGGGCGCCAAAGCCAAAGGTCTGGTTCCCCCAAGAGCTTCTAGACCCAGAGGAGCCCCGTGTTGGGAGCCCAGGGCCTGTGGAGTGGAAAAATATGATTCCTTTCTCTCCCCCTAAATTTTTGAAGGTTCAAAAAAAAAAAAAAGCAGGTGCAAATCACAACTGAATTTGAAACCCCTGAGGAAGTCAGAGCAAATCAACTTAACAACAACAAAAAAAAGCTGATTATAGCAAAACCTGGAGAAAAACTACAGCTGTGGTATCTCCGAGCAATTATCAACTCCCTGGCTGATTTCAAAGGCCCCTCAGGAACTCACATAGATTGAATCCTCATGATCTTGCCTCATGTGAGGCTCGAGTGGGCTGTTCTTGAGCCAAACGTCTGCGGTTGTGGGTAAATATATTGATATCCTAGCAACTTGCGAAAGCCACAGTACCCTAGACAAGGGCTTGTTTTTGCTTTTTTTTTTTTTTAACAGCAGAGTAGGTTTGAGGTGGGGGCCTGGAGATCTTTGGAACCAACTAAGAGGTTCTTGGTAAACACGTGAGATCTCTAACTTCTGGTCATCCTTGGCTGCCCCTTGCAAGTGGGGGTCATCTTCCCTTTCAGCCTTCCCATGTTTTCCCAAAATGTGAAGTTTACTCTTTTTTCTTTTAAATGTAGAAGCCAGTATCATTCATTCACCAAACTTTCACTGCTTTGGGGTTCCAGGCACTGTGTCCCAGCAGTCCCTAACAATTTTGGCACCAGGGACCAGTTTTGTGGAAGCCAATTTTTCCATGGACCCAGCGGGGGAGATGCTTCAGGTGGTAATATGAGCAATGGGAAGCCATGGGAGCTATAGCTGAAGCTTCACCCACTTGCCTGCTGCCACCTCCTGCTGTGTGGCCCAGTGGCAGGGGGAGGGGCGGTTGGGGACATCTTCTGGGCGTGGTTATGAAAATGGAGTTGTTTAAGACATGGTTTCTACCCTCAAGAAGCACACTGTCTAGTCAGGAAGACTTCCTGTAACATTCATACTAGGCCTGCTGCTTTCCATCTTAATGTCCTTACACTTGGCTCTTCCTCTGCCTGAACAGAACGCCCTTGCCTCCCTTTCGCCTCTGGGGGAGGCCTCCTCCACCCACACCCAAGCCAAATTGTCCACGCCTCTGGGATGCTCTGTGCTTTGGTCCCTCATCTGTTTCCAATACTTTGGCTACCTGATGCGAAGAGCCAACTCATTGGAAAAGACCCTGATACTGGGAAAGATTGAGGGCAGGAGGAGAAGGAGATGACAAAGGATGAGATGGTTGGATGGTATCACCAATGGACATGAGTTTCATCAAACTCCAGGAGATAGTGAAGGACAGGGAAGATTGGCATGCTGCAGTCCATGAGGTTGCAAAGAGCCGGACACAACTTCAGCAACTGAACAACAATTGTTTCACATTTTTCAACAAGAATGGGATGATCTGAGATCCTGTGTATCCCTTCTTCCAGATCCTGTGTATCCCTTCCTCAGCTTGGACTGTTTCCTGGCACATGGTAGACACATGGTCATTATGGGTGGAATGAATGAGTGAATGAATTCACAAGAAAGATATAGCATTCTGAAGCTTAACTGCCTCAGCTTAAATGCTGATTCCAAAGCTCACAGATTGGGCAAACATAATTGAGTTATTTTGCTTCCTAAGACTCACTACTTCTGTCTATAAAATGGGAATAAGACCTGTTTCCCAGGGTTGTTGAAGGGATAAGCAAATTCTTAATATGCGCTAAGCAAAATGACTGCCACCTGGAACTTCATGACTCATAGTCACAAGGAGAGTCATCACTAGCCCACAGTTACTGCTTACCCACTGGGTGCCCTGCACTGAAGATATAAAATGAATAAGGAATGATATCTGCTATCTGTGAGCTCTCAGCCTAGTCAGGAAGACAGATACATTAGTAGAAATTAAAAGGGTGTTCTGCCAGTTAAGTGGGGATTAGGAACGCAGAGGTAGGCACCTAACCCAGACTGGGGCCTGGGGCTGAGGGGCTAGATTGATGAGGAAGAAGTCACAGAAGTAAAACTGGGGATGTTGAGATCCAAATGGAAAAACAAATCCAGAATCTTGTAGTCCTTCCCCAAACCCTGCCTTAAATATTCCAACATATGTCAGCATTTCCCTTCTTTCCTCAGCTCCTTTTTTCTAGCTATATTGTTTTTTCTTATGCTTTGGTTTCCATGAGTGTATTGCTTTATAACTTACAAAGTGCTTCCAAACAGTGTATGGTCTTATTTGATTCTCCCAACTTCCCTGTGCAGCAGATAAAACAGGTAATATAACATCCAGTTTACAGGTGAGGAAATTGGAGCTCAGAGAAACCGCACAGCCCCTGTTTGCTAGATAGAGCCCCCAGGGCTGAATTAAGTCTGATGTCTTCCCACTCTGACAATCTGTACACCCCATGAACACACCAGGAGCCCACAACCTCTGCACCTTTGCCACGCTAGTTCCTCCATCTGAAATGCCCTTCCCATCTCTTTGTCTGAATCCTTCTCTTCTTTGAACTCACTGTTCTAACCCTAACCCCCCTGGGATGTCCTTTCCTGTCCATACAGCCAGCAGGAGTCTCTTGAACTCCAAGAAGACACATTGTCTAAGCTGTAAGAGGACACTGACATCCTCTGGTAGAAGCTTTTGGTTCATTTTCATGTGCCCATGTCTGGCTCTCCTACCTGGCTGTGAGCCTCTGGAGGGAGAGGACCTTGTTAATCTCTGTAACTGACATATAGGAAATGCTCAGCAAATGCCTGTCGATTAAGTGAATGGCATCAAGGTTGTTAGCCAAGCTGCCTTTTAGACTGATGGGTACATACTTGCAGGAGAAGCAGAAGAGTTTTTATTAGGCAATCAGGCCCTGATGCAGAGGTAGAAGTGAGATGGAGTATCAGTGAACAAAGAGTCTGACAGCGAGCATATGGATAATAACCATACAGATTGGAAAAGTTTCAAACAGAATAAAATGCAATGGGAGTAAAGTGCAATGGGAGAACACAGGTGGTACATGGAGGGGACGGAAGAACCAACAAAGGAAGAGGCAGTTATTAAGAAAGTCTTGGAGCAGGAGTAGGAATTGACCAGGAGAATAACCGGTGGCAAGGTGGAGTGTAGACAGGGGCTCCCAGGTCTACAGAAGGATTAAAAAACAAAAACAATCCAGAATCATGAAAAGACATGAAATGGATATAAAAATAACATGGGACATTGTTTAAATGCCATCCTGAAGTCCAAGTAGATTCTGCTTTCTGGATGGATGGTTGGAAGGATGTTATGAACATTCACTCAGAAAGAATTGAGAACATAAGTCAAAGATAAATTCTTGACTCTGAATGCTATAATTGTTGGTGTCAGTAACTATGTGTTAACAAGAGCAATGTAAATTTACTCTTAAATATTAAGAAGCAGAGACATCACTTTGCCAACAAAGTTCCATACAGTTAAAGCTATGGTTTTTCCAGTAGTCACATAAGGATGTGAGAGTTGGACCATAACAAGGGCTGAGTGCTGAAGAACTGATGCTTTCGAACTGTGGTGCTGGAGAAGACTCTTGAGAGTCCCTTGGACTTCAAGGAGATCAAACCAGTCAGTCCTAAGGGAAATCAATCCTGAACATTCATTGGAAGAACTGATGCTGAAGCTGAAGCTCCAATCATTTGGCCACCTGATGTGAAGAAAAGACCCTCATTGGAAAAGACCCTGATGCTGGGAAAGATTGAAGGCAAAAGGAGAAGGGAGCAGCAGAGGATGAGATGGTTAGATAGCATCATAGACTCAATGGACATGAATTTGAAGAAGATAGTGGAGGACGCAGGAGCTTGATGTGCTGCAGTCCATGGGCCTGCAAAGAGTGGAATACAACTTAGCAACTGAACAACAACAGCAATCAGGAACCAAAGGCAAGCAATTTTAAAAATTACTCTTAATACCTCCACTCAGATATAACCACTGTTAGTAGACTGGTGTAGGTCTTTCCAGCCTTTCGTCTCTCTCTCATCCATGTGTCTGTCCATCTAGCTATATACCTACTTTCCTCCATATCTATCTATAATCCGTCCATTTATTCATCCATCAATCCATCTGCTGCTGCTGCTGCTAAGTCGCTTCAGTCGTGTCCGACTCTGTGCGACCCCATAGACGGCAGCCCACCAGGCTCCCCCATCCCTGAGATTCTCCAGGCAAGAACACTGGAGTGGGTTGCCATTTCCTTCTCCAAAGCGTGAAAGTGAAGTTGCTCAGTCTTGTCCGACCCTCAGCGACCCCATGGACTGCAGTCCACCAGGGTCCCTCTGTCCATGGGATTTTCCAGGCAAGAGTACTGGAGTGGGTTGCCATTGCCTTCTCCATCAATCCATCTAGATGTCACTAAAAATATGCTTATCTGGCACATTACATGTTGTAACCTAATTTTTTAACCAGTTATGCCTACCTATTTTTAACTCAGATTCTAGTAGCTGCCTAATATTCCTGTGAAAGTACCAGAATTGGTATTACGATTCCCTACTTTTTTTTTTTTGCCATTATCAAAGATACTTCAGTGAACATGGGTATTCTTTTTTTGGTCCAAAGTTACAGCAGGGAGGCTTTCTCTACAGCTGATGAGGTTCTGGGGGTTCTAGGTTGATTGAGCAAATCTTGAACTTGATATGGGATCAGGTTCAACCCTCTGACATAAATCATCTGCCTCCTGGAGTGACACCACTTCCTCTCCCCTGGACCCCCGTCTGCAGCAGCCAGGCAGGGTGGAGGGGCCTCTGTATTGCACAGGTACATCAGTGGGGCCACTGGCAACTGCAGGACATCTCTAGCTGATATGCTTTGACAGCACCAGCCATTCTGGCATCTTCACAGCACTGATGATTCAGAGCTGTCAACTAACACAGCTGCGAGAAAATGTCAATGATGGGTTTATGGTGTGTGGCAGTGGCTTCATGACCCATAGTTGGAAAAGCAGATGCCTTTGAAATAAGATTAGTCATTGTAGCAAGAAGGGGAGAGAGGGACCTACCTTATATAGTAAAAACACAACCCATTCTAATACTTCCTTGAAGTTCAAGAATTCAGTCACTCCCTAAAACTTGCAGGAAAAATATCAAACATTTTCTTTTATTATGGGAGTATGTTGCTTTGGGCTTCCCTAGTGGCTCTGCAGGATACAGCATGCTTGGGGCTGGTGCATGGGGATGACCCACAGAGATGTTATGGGAAGGGAGGTGGGAGGGGGTTTCATGTTTGGGAACACATGTAAGAATTAAAGATTTTAAAATTAAAAAAAAAATAAAAAATAAAATTAAATAATAAAAAAAAAAAAAGAATCCACCTGCAATGTGAGAGACCTGGGTTCGATCCCCGGGTTGAGACGATCCCTTGGAGGAGGACATAGCAACCCACTCCAGTATTCTTACCTGAAGAATACAATGGACAGAGGAGCCTGGCAGGCTGCAGTCCATGGGGTCACAAAGAGTCAGATGACTGAGTGAAACACACACAGTCTCTCTCTCTCACACACACACAGTTGCTTTACAATACTGTATTGTTTCTGCTGTGCAGGAAAGTGAATTAGCTCTACGTATGCATGTCTCTCCACTCTTTTAGATTTCCTTCCCGTTGAGGTCACCACAGCGCACTGTGTAGAATTCCTTATGGTATACAGTAGGGTCTCATTCGTTATCTGTTTCATACACGGTGGTGTGTACATGTCAATTGCCATCTCCCAATTCTTCCCACTCCTTCCCTGCTTGGTGCTCATACTTTAGTTCTGTATATCTGTGTCTCTATTTCTGCTTTGCAAACAAGTTCATCTGTACCATTGTTCTAGATTTCACATATATGTGTTAATATAAAATACTTCCTTTTTCTTTCTGAATTTCTTCACTCTGAATGACAGTCTGCAGGTCTACCCATATCTCTGCAGATGACACAATTCCACTCCTTTTATGCTGAGCAATATCCCATTGTACATATGTACCATATCTTCTTTTGTTGTTGTTTTTTTAAATTTTTTTTTATTTTTATTTTTACTTTATTTTACTTTACAATACTGTATTGGTTTTGCCATACATTGACATGAATCCACCACGGGTGTACATGCGTTCCCAAATGTGAACCCCCCTCCCACCTCCCTCCCCCATATCTTCTTTATCCATTCCTCCACTGATGGATATTTAAGTTGCTTCCATGTCCTGGTTATTGTAAATAGTGCTTCAATGAAAACTGGGGTGGACGTAGCCCTTGAAATTATGGTTTTCTCCATATATATATGCCCAGGAGTGGGATTGCTGGGTCACATGGTAGTTCTATTTTTTTTTTTCAATTAAAATTTTTATTTTTAGTTTTTTAAAGGAACCTCCATACTATTCTCCAATGTATCAATTTACATTCCCATCAACAGTGTAGGAGGGATCCCTTTTCTCCACACCCTCACCAGAATTTATTGTTTGTGGATTTTTTGATGATGACTGTTTTGACTGTGTGAGGTGATACCTCATTGTAGTTTTGATTTGCATTTCTCTAATAATTAGTGATGTTGAGCATCCTTTTATTCTGTTCAGTTCACCTCAATCACTCCAGTCGTGTCTGATTGTTTGAGACCCCACGGACTGCAGCACGCCAGGCCTCCTTGTCCATCACCAACTCCCAGAGTTTACTCAAACTCATGTCCATTGAGCCAGTGATGCCATCCAACCATCTCATCCTCTGTCGTCCCCTTCTCTTCCCACCTTCGATCTTTCCCAGCATCAGGGTCTTTTCAAATGAGTCAGTACTTCACATCAGGTGGCCAAAGTTATATTTAGGACTTATTTCCTTTAGGTTGGATTGCCTTACAGTCCAAGGGACTCTTGAGAGTCTTCTCCAACACCACAGTTCAAACGCATCAATTCTTCAGTGCTCAGCTTTGTTTATAGTCCAACTCTCACATCCATACATGACTACTGGAAAAACCATAGCCTTGACTAGAGGGATGTTTGTTGGCAAAGTAATGTCTCTGCTTTTTAATAAGCTGTCTGGGTTGGTTATAACTTTTCTTCCAAGGACCAAGTGTCTTTTAATTTCATGGCTGCAGTCACCATCTGCAGTGATTTTGGAGTCCCCCCAAATAAAGTCTGTCACTTTTTCCCCATCTATTTGCCATAAAGTTATGGGACCAGATGCCATGATCTTAGTTTTCTGAATGTTGAGCTTTAAGCCAACTTTTTCACTCTCCTCTTTCACTTTCATCAAGAGGCTTTTTAGTTCTTCTTCCCTTTCTGCCATAAGGGTGGTGTCATCTGCATATCTGAGGTTACTGATATTTCTCCTGGCAATCTTGATTCCAGCTTGTGCTTCATCCAGCCCAGCGTTTCTCATGATGTACTCTGCATATAAGTTAAATAAGCAGGGTGACAATATTCAGCCTTGATGTACTCCTTTCCCAATTTGGAACCAGTCTGTTGTTCCATGTCCAGTTCTAACTGTTGCTTCTTGACCTGCATACAAATTTCTCAGGAGGCAGGTAAGGTGGTCTGGTAATCCCATCTCTTTAAGAATTTTCCACAGTTTGTTGTAATCCACACAGTCAAAGCCTTCATGCTCAACATTAAAACAAAACAAAACAAAACACAATAAAAACAGCAGAAGATCTAAATAGACACTTCTCTAAATAAGACATAGAGATGACCAAAAATACCAAATTTTTTAGTCAGGCAAAAAGGTAAGCAATGTGGTGGAAAGAGGATGGGCTTAAAAGCCAGAGCCACAGATTCTAGCTCAGCTCTGCTCCTCACTAGCTATGTGACTTGGGCAATGGCACTCTTCTTGGATTTATCTTTCTGTGTCTCTGAAATGGTCATACATAGAAGATGTATACATGTTTGAATAATGAGTCAGTAAGAAGTCATATGTCATTTGAAAATCACTAACTGGGAATCTGATGTGCTAGGGGACACAGTTGACTAGATAAACCTGACTTTGAAACTCGTACTCTAGGCGAGTGGGAATGAGGGAGTCAGAACATAAAGTAATCAAATAGACTGTTAAATAGTGATTCAGTGCTCAGCTGAAGACAAAGCAGTAGGATGGACAAGACAAACTGGGTTGGGTTGGGTGGTCAGGAGATGATGGCCTGGTAGCTAAAGCTGGAATAAGAAGATAGAAAAAGCCACAGCTAGAGCTGGGGAGAGACAGTCCAGCCTGAGGGAACCACTATACTCGGCCTCCAGGGGAGCTCAGTGTCCCATCAACTGGACACATCTTTACTCTGTGCTCCTCCTCTCTACCACAGGCACGTGCACACGCACAGGAAACCTACAGGCTCCACCCTCACTGGACTTGGAGTGAAGTGGAAGAAAAGATGCTTATTTATTAAACAGGCGGTTGTGCCACAGACTGATGGATGAGAACTGGGAGGATGAGCAGAAACTTGGGGTACTCCTGAAGAATATGACAGAAGCCTCTAACCTAGCCTGGGAAAGGTAAGACACATTCCCTGAGGAACTGCCACTGAAGCCAAGATCAGATCAAGCAACATCAAAACAAAACAAGCCAGAATGGGATTTGAATTTGAACTGACCATTGGTCTACCTGTCCATGCCCACTCTCTGATTGGCTACCCTGGGATTCTGCTGGACTCAAAGTGATGTGGCAGAAAGTGTTTATTCATTTGGAGGAAGCCCAGGACACTGCAGGAAAAGTACGTGAAATACACTAAAGCGGCCAGCGGAACATTCCCATCATCACATTATCACCTATGGCAGGGGCTCTCCAACTTGGGCTCACATCAGAATCCCCTGGTGGGCTTGCTGAAACACAGAGCGCTGGCCCTGCACTACCCTCTGGTTTCTGACTCAGGATGTTTGTCTGGGGTCTGATAATTTGCATTTCTAACCAGCTCCCAGGTGATCAAGCTGCTGCCAGTCTAAGAAACATACTTTGAGAAGAACTGACTTAGAGGGGGTGCATGAGTCTGTAGGTGGGACTTTTAAGGCCACAGGAGTGTTTTCTAAGGAAACAACAGAGCTGGGGACAGGAGCTCCCAGGCCAGGGTATCTGGGGCCCTTCCAGAAGGATCCTTTCCAGCCAGGTTTCCCCTTCACACTTCTCCTGGCCAATGGACCCCCAAAGAACAACACCGACTGTGGCTTTGGCATTTGTGCGCTAACAGGTCAATGCACTTAGACTTCCACTTCTTTTCCAAGAGAAACAGAGCTGGGCTTTGCCAAGCCAGATACACACACACCAAATGCACCACATTTCAGCTTGTCCTCTTGGGTAGTCTACCTTTAATTCTTATTTTCTCAGTTGTGTGGCTCCCAAGTGAAGTGAAAGTGAAAGCATTAGTCGCTCTCAGTCACGTCTGACTCTTTTGCAACCCCATGGACTGTAGTCTGCCAGGTCCCTATGTCCATGGAATTCTCCAGGCAAGAATACTGGAGTAGCCAGTGCCTTTTTCAAGGGATCTTCTAGATGCAGGGATCAAACCTGAATCTCCCACATTGCAGGCTGATTCTTTACCATCTGAGCCAACAGGGAAGCCTCCCTAAGTCCGTATTAATTCTCTGCTGGGTCGGCTCCCAAAGATGCTGCTGTTGGAGCTTCTGGGCTCCAACAGTGTCCAGACAAACCTACCAGGCAGCATGTGAGGTGAACCAGAGTAGAGCAAGTCCTGGCTTTATTCCTGACCAATCACTTAGCAAGGATCCTTCATGGGAGACGCTTCATCTCTCTGAGCCTTCATGGATGGTGAGGGAGGGGCAGTAGCTCACAGGATTGTTGGGATCTTGGCAAGAGGTGATGGATGTTAAGCCTCGGTGACAGGAGGAACCCAGCAGGTTAGGACTGTCACAGCATTCTGTCTCGTAAAGTGGTGCTTGGCATAGAATAGCTGGCTCATCTCCTACACTTCCCCAGGCCTCCAAAACACCCAAGAGTGGCTGAAGGGGCCATCGCTCAATGCCTATTGTATCCTCCTCTGTGGCATATTTCCAGGCCCTTGACATCTTTTGCCTGGATTGTTACAATGGCCTCCAAAGGACTTACTTGCCTGCAGAGGGCCCCTAAAAGCCCTCATCCACATTTGTAAAGCAGAGACCTGATTATGCCTGCCAAAAATTCTTCAGAGATTCTCCAACGTCCAGAGCAGGGATCATGTCCTCAGAGCCTACAGAAGGTAGAAGGAAATAGGCATGAGTGCCAGGACCATGGAAAGCCAATGGGGGAGCAGTAGGGATTAAGGCAAACCGAGACACCACCGCGTAAAGGCATTCAGACTCAGAATTCAGTGAAATCCTCTGTGGGCCAAGGAAAGCTTGCCCTGGCACTGAGTGTAGTCTTGGATTACCAGAGTAAGAGAGTTCCCCTGGTGTGTGAAATCCAAGCTCCTTAGCCTGGCTTACAAGGATCAGCCTCCTCCTCTTTCTCTGCCCTGCTGACTTGAAATTCTTACAGCTGTCCAGCTGCTCTCAGTTTCTCCATACATGCCATGCTGGTCCTCAGCTCTGTACAGTGAGTCTCCTACATATGAACCTTCAAGTTTTGAACTCTCATAAATGTGAATGTATGTTCCATCAACATCAGGCAGGAATGAAAATCCAGCTTGCCACCCCCAACTCTGTCTCCTATTGTTGATGACCCTTCAGCTTTATCATTTCCTACCTCCTGTCCCTCCTCCAGGCAGTAACTCTTCTTGCCTGTTCACTAAATGCCAGCCCCTGTATATCAGCTGTTGTACTGTACTACTGTACTTTCCAAGGTAGTGTACTGTAAGGTTGAAAATGTCTTAGTTTTTGTGTTTGTCTATTGTTTACATATTATTTATGTGGAAAGTATTACAAACCTATTACAGTTCAGTACTACATAACTGATTGTGTTAGTTGGGTACCTAGGCTAACTTGGTTGGACTTATACGAACAAATTCAACTTAAAAATGAGTTCTCAGAATAGAATGCATTCATATGCAGGGGACTTACTGTACCTTGCCCCTGGAGGAGGGCACAACAACCCACTGCAGTATTTTTGCCTGGAGAATCCCTTGTACAGAGGAGCCTGGCAAGCTATGGTCCATAGGGTTGCAAAGAGTAGGACACGACTGAAGTGACTTAGCATGTATGCATGTCCTGTATCTTGATCAAGCCTAGAGGGCTTTATTCTTACTCTTCACATGGCAAAATCCTGCCCATTGCTGAGCACTCAGTGCAGGCAATGCCTCCTTGGGGAAGTCTTCTTTGTACTTACTGCTAGTTCTACTGGAAGGGTTATGAACCTTTTCCTGGTGCGCCAACAATATGTTGCTTTTCTCCTTTGTTAATACTCATCAAATGGTACTATTATTATCTCTTTTGTATCTGTCTCTCTGCTCAAGTGGCAGCACCTATGCTTGATTGCCAAATGTTAATAAGCTTTGTATCCAATAATCACTATTTGTTAAATGGATGATTGGGAGGCAGGTAGTACCCAGAGCAGTGCAGAATCTGAACAGTGGCCCAAGAGGTATACCCTTTAGCAACAGGAAGAAACTGGGAGAGGGATAGGACTGGTCCTTCATCTCTCCCTTCCCATCACAAGAATGAACAGAAAACAATGAAAGCAACAGAACTGAGGGGCAAGAATGCCCTTAACTTTATCTCTCAACCACTAAAGACTGTCTCCTCTTATTGCTGATTCAACTCCCCAAGACAGAATCTGATTGTTAGATTACTTTAGGCCCAAGGGACAACTGCCCACACCAGACTACCTTAAGATGCTAGCCAGACTGTTTTGGCCGCCTATGGTCAGGGGTCCTTCTTTAGTCTAACTGGGATAGAATCATCTGCAAGAAAGCATGGTACCTTCCATGAATAGAAGCTCTCTGGAGGGACTTTGAGTGTGGCAGGTGAGTTCCGTAGCTTAGGTGGTATAGGCTTCAGGATTGAGGCAGATGAAAATTTCAGGAGGAATCCCTCAGGGTCGTGCAGGGGCCTCACTTGCCTTTCCCCAGTCCTAGTCCCCATGGGTCTGCTTTTCTGTACTACTTCAAGGAAGTCCCTGTCTCTCTGCCCTTCAGTTTCCCCATCTGTAAAAGCGTGGGGTCAAACTATTTGGCCTGTTAGATTCTTTTTGGTTCTGAGACTCCTGTATATTCCCCCAGATTCTAGAACAGCCCACCTTCCTACATCTTATCCTCTGGACTTTCCCCCTTTGTCTGAAGGACCTGATCATCTCTTCATTAACAGCCCTGGTCAAGCCTGGTTTGACTTCCAAGGGCCCAGCTCACAAGCCACTTAGCAAAGCCAGTCATAAAAGAAAACTTAACATCTGTTCTGGGCTTTCACAGAGGGCATGCTTCACATTCCTCCCCTCAAAGCAAACTGCATCAAGCCTTGATCTGGGGCCAACCAAGGAGAAGTAACCCTCAGGGGGTGGGGTGCCATTCGGTGCCCAGATGAGGTCACTTAACGCACAGTCATTGGTAGCCCTGAGGAATGAAAGGTATGTGCCTTCCGCATTAATCACTCAAAAAAGTTATGAACATCTTGGATCAAACTGAAAGTATGAATGTTGTAGACAAAGGGGCCCCTTTGACTCCCACTTAGTATTGAGTTGGCCAAAAAGTTCATTTTGAATGAACTTTTAGACCAACACAATTAAAGGCCAGATAGGTTTGTTCCTCTGAGGTTAAGTGAGAGGACCACAGAGATAGGAAGAGGAGATAATGAGAAAAGGGAGGAGGAGGCAAGAAGGTGTTATTCATCCAGTCCAATGTCAGATCCAATGCTTGAATCCAAGCTAAGAATGTTGGTTCTATCAGTCATCCTCCTCCAAAGGCAGCTTATTGCACAGTTGGATGGTAATGTTATTAGAAATACCTTTTATGACAATGAACCAAAATATATCTCTTTGATCCATTCCTATAGTAGTCAATATGAAATTGGAATAAGTCAATTTCTCTCCCAAAGAGTTGCCCTTAAAGCATTTGAAGACACATCCTACTTAAATCTCCTATCCCACATGTAAAAAGAAAAAAAAAAAAAAAACACCATCTCTTTCAGTTCATCCTTATACATCATTTTCCAGCCACACATGCCCTCTGTTTCATCCTGACACACTCTTCTGGAATCATAGACCTTCTCACAGTGTGGGGCCAGAACCACACATGATTGTGCAAGTGTGCAGATGAGATCAATCATCTCAACACACAGATACCACTGGGTGATGATAGAGTCAGGAAAGAGCCCAGTTCTGCTGACTCTCAGGTACCTGGGGCAGATGGAGAAATACCAATAAAGCAGTAAGAGAGGGGACTAGCCTTTGCAATACACAAATAGTTGCATGGAATTTACCATGCGTCCCTGGGGGCTCCCATGAACCACACATCTGTGCAAAGCCAGCATGCCCATAGATGCAGAATCCAGATCTGAGCAACCAGAGGTGCTATCAGCCAATCAAACCAATAACAATTCCATGGCTATTGTTAAAACCTGATAATACAGTGTAGAGGGATGGCCTGGATGAAGACTCAAGCCTGTTCGATTTACACGCATGTTGCCTAAACTGTCTTCCCTACCTTGATTACTAATAACCATGGAGATACTCAATTCCCTTTAAGGTATATTTCCAAGAAACTATACCAATATGTCCGCTCATTTTTCCTGGCTTCTCTTAGCCCAGTATTCCAGAAAAAAAATTATTCCCTCATTTCATATGATACCATATTTTTCATTCTGCTTCTAACGATGCTGTGATTTCCTCTTTAAAGTATATATTAGTCCCAAGAATATTGCACGGTATTACTATGATAATGGAAAGGACTCTATTCTTGACTTATGCCTGTGGTTTCAGGGCTACATACTCAAAGACATCTCCCAGACTTTCACCCTGAACTATATCCTAAATCATGCCCTATGTGTTTCCCATGGTACCTCTCCCTTTTGGGGTCCCATAGGTGGCTTCCCTCAGAGCTCAGTTGGTAAAGAATCCACCTGCAATGCAGGAAACCCTGGTTCAATTCCTGAGTCAGGAAGATCCACAGGAGAAGAGATAGGCTACTCACTCCAGTATTCTTGGGCTTCTCTTGTGGCTCAGCTGGTAAAGAATCCGCCTGCAATGAGGGAGACCTGGGTTCAATCCCTGGGTTGGGAAGATCCCCTGGAGAAGGGAAAGGCTACCCACTCCAGTATTCTGGCCTGGAGAACTCCATGGACTGTATAGTCCATGGGGTCACAAACAGTGGGACCTGACTGAGCGACTTTCACTTTCACTTTCTTTCAGGTACTTGAAATTCATCCTCTCTCCTCTCTATCCAGACTAAATAATCTACTATAATTAATGGTTCTGTGACCACTGCCAACTGAGTTGCGGAGAGAGAAAATTTGCATTTCTTGAGCATCTGCTGTGAAGCTTAACAACTGCACAGTACAAATATTATCCCATTTTATAAAGAAGGAGACTGACATGCACTGTCTCCTGCCCCAAGTTTGACCCTTTAACAAATGCAGTGGGCTCTGCTTTCAAAGGACATCCAGAATTCTGGTGCATTTGCAGCTTCCAGTCACCATCATCTCCTGCTGTGGTTACTGCAATAAGCCCTAACTAGATCTCTCTGTTTCTATGCTTGCTCCTCTAAAACTCAGCATTGTAAAGTCCCGTTAAATTTCCATCTCACTTAAAACAATGTTCTTCTCATTGTCCTGGAGGACCTACATAATCTGCCCTTGGTTCCTCTTAGAACTCATCTCCAACTGTGCTTTCTCCCACTCTCTCCACTCCATCACAAGGGCCTCCTGGCACTGCCACAAACACACAGAGTTGCTCTTGCCTGAGGGCATGTATACTAGCTTTTCTCTCCATCTGGAAGGCACCTCCCCCAGACAGTCACATGGCTTGCACCCTCATTTCCTTCAGCATCTCGCTTCAGAGGTGCACCCATCCGTAATTTTCACACTCTGCCTTCTCTCCTCACCTGCTCATTTTCTTTTTCTTTCTGATGCTACTACAGCCAATATATAAATTCAGTTTTTATTTGTTTGTGGTCCAGCTCCTCACTAGAATATAAGCTTCACAAATTTTTCTTCTTGTGACAAAATATATTTTGTCTTACAAATAGCCAGTGAAAGAACAGCTAAGAAAGTGGAAATGAACGTGTTAGTTGCTCAGTCGTGTCTGATGCTTTGCAATCCAATGGACCATAGCCTGCCAGGCTCTTCTGCCCATGGGATTTTTCCAGGCAGGAATACTGGAATGGGTTGCCATTTTCTTCTCCAGAAGCTCTTACTGACCCAGAGATTGAACCTGGGTCTCACTCATTGTCTACTGCCTGAACCACCAGGGAAGCCCAAGACAATGACTAAGAGGCAACTGGCTAAGTGGGGAGGGCCCAAGATACTATGGAATTCAGACCATCACCTACAAGAATTATTGGGAACAAGGAAGAAAATATGACCTGGAAGGATAGGATAAGGAAGGGAGTCATGGAGAATGATTTCAACTATTTGAAAAGCTGGCATGCAGAGTAGAAGCAGATTTATTCTGAATTTTCCACTAGGTAAAACTAAGACTACTGAGTAACTTGCCAGGTGGAAAAAAAGGGTGTGGCAGGCATTCAAGACTGAGAATTATTTGAGAACCAGGTTAATGCTGAGACATGGAAAGACATGGTTTGTTCACTGAATACCAATTACACCCCTACCCTCCAGCTACCAACCATGTGTAGCTGGAGGCCACATGAGGCCACAAAGATAAACTAGGTGGGCTATATATATCATGTCATGGAGTTTTGACTTACATTTTATTTATTTGTTAATTTATGTAAACATCATATGTTCACCATTTAATGAGCACACATTCTATCCTAGGCTGTCTCCTGGGTCATGGGGATGAAGAGCATGGAATATATAATCCCTGTCCTGAAAGGATAGTAATGGCCATTGAGCAAGTTCCTAATGGCCTCTGCACATAATAAGTGCTCAAAAAATACTGGATGCCTGAATGCAGGCTAAATTTTTCTAGTTAACACTTATAACAATCCTATGAAACAAATGAAATTTTACCCATCTTACACATGAGGAAACTAAAATTTAGAGTTTTCTGTCCCATCTTCATAGCATTGGTTAAATTTTGAGCCATCATTTAAATCCAGCTCTGTCTGACATCAGAGTATTTTCCTTTTCTGCATCATGTCCTCTCATCACCTCAAAGGAGCTCAAACTCTCATAAATGCCTTCATAGCCAAGGAGGTACAACCACGAGGACTGGCTCTACTATCTATATCCAGGAGAGTTCTGAGGCAGGCCATGAGAAATGAATGAGTCTCTTTAATCTCCTTGGCCAAATAGTTACCATGCACCTATGTTCCCAGAACTGCCTTGCCACCAATCTCTGGGAAGTAAGGGTTGCCAAGACTGAATGTTCCAGTCTTGGGTTGTACAGTCTGAGGTTAGAACACCAGCTTTCACCTTGATTAGCTATGTGACCCTGGGCATATCAAGTAATCTTAACTCTCAATTTCCTTATCCACAAAATAGCGATTAAAAATTGTACCTCCTGATACAATCACTACAGATCCTATGGCTATCATAGGGAAATAAAGGAAGACTATAAACAACTCTATACCTACAAATTCGATAATTTAGGTGAAATTAACCAATTCCATGAAGGATATAATTTGCTAAAATTTGCATGAAAAGAAATAGATAACCTGAACAGGCCTGTCTCTATTAAAGAAATTATTAATCCTACTAGATCAGTTAATAACCTTCCAAGACAGAAAGCACCAAGATCAAATGGGTCCAGTGGTGAATTCTACCAAACATTTTTTAAAAGGTACACCAAATCTCTATAATCTTTTTCAAAGTTTAGAAGAAGTCAAAGGTATACTTCCTAACCCATTCTATGAGGTCAACATTACCCTAATACCCAAAACAGAAAAAGACATTGTGAGAAAAGAAGTCTGCAGACCAATATCTCTCATGAACATAGATGCAAAACTCTTCAAAATATTAGCACATTAAATCCAACAATATATAAAAAGAATTATACACCACAACCAAGTGGGATTTATCCCAGGTAAGTAAGGCTGGTTAAAAATTAGAAAATCAGTTCAAGTAATCCATTACATCAACAGGCTAAGGGGAAAAAAAAAAGTCACTTGGTCACATGATCATATCAATAGATGCAGAAAACACATCCAACAGCCATTCATAGTAAAAACTCTTAGTGAATTATGAATAAAGAACTTCCTTGACTTGATAAAGAATATCTTCAAAAAACCCACAGCTAACATCACACATGATGAAACACTCCAAGCTTTCACACTAAGATTGGGTACAAGACAAGGATGCCCCTCACCACTCCTTTCAACATGACACTGGAAGTTCTAGCTAATGCACTAAGACAAAAAAGAAAAATGAAATAACAAGTGTGCAGACTGGGAAAAGAAAAATAAAACTATATTTGTCTACAGATAATATGGTCATCTAAGAAAATCTGAATTGCTAACAATCTCCTGAAACTAATAAGTGATTTTTACAAGATCACTTGTTGTACAGATCAATATACAAAGGTCAGTTGCTTACACACATATCAGTGATGAAAAAATGGAATTTGAAAGTAAAAATACAATACCATTTACATTAAAGCTCCCAAAAGTTAAAAACTTAGGTGTAAATCTAACAAAATGTGTACAAGATTCATGTGATTAAGACTACAAATCTCTGATAAAAAAAAAAAAAGAAAAACTAGATATATGCATAGGAAAATCAGTATTATAAAAATGTTCATTCTTTACAACTTGATCTGTGGATTCAATGTAATCCCAACCAAAACCTCAGCAAGTTATTTCACGGATATTGTCAAACTAATTCTAAACTTTATGTGTAGAGACAAAAGCCTCGACTAGCCAACATGGAGAACAAAGCTGGAGGACTGAAACTATTCCACTTCAAGACTCACTATATAAAGTCATAGTAATCAACATGGTGCGGGATTGGTGAAAAAACAGACAATAGAGCAACGGGCAGAGCAGAGAGCCTGGAAGTCAACCCACATAAATATAGTCAACTGATCTTTGACAAAAGAACAAAGGCAATGCAATGGAGCAAATATAGTCATTTGTACAAATGGTGCTGGAACAACTGGACATACATGGGCAAAAAAAAAAAAAAAAGCAACCCCACAAATGTTGACAGAGACCTTATACCCTTCACAAAAGTTTACTCAAAATAGAATACAGACCTATATGTAAAACTTTAAAGTATGAGACTCTTAGAAGATAACAGGAAAGAATGATGCATAGATGTAGGTATGATGGTGCCTTTTTAGATATAATACATGATTCATGAAAGAAATAATCATTAAACTGATCTTCACTGAAATTAAAAACTTCTGCTCTGTGAAAGACAACACCAAGAGATGGAGAAGACATTCCATGGGCAGGAGGAAATATTTGCAGATGACATCTGATAAAGGACTGTTATCCAAAATATGTAAAGATCTCTTAAAATTCAGTGACAAGAACTCAAACAACTTGATTACAAGTTAGCTAAGAGCTTGACAGATATCTCACAAGGAAGATATACAAATGGCAAACAACCATATGAAAATATGCTCCATTTCATATGTCAAATCAACTTAAAGCAATGTTGATATACCACTACATATCTGTAAGAGTGGCCAAAATCCTGAATGCTGAGAACAACAAGTGCTGGCAAGAAAATGGAGCAACTGGAACTCTCCTCCATTGCTGGTAAAAATGCAAAATAGTACAGTCACTATGGAAGAGTTTGGCAATTTCTTACAAAGCTAAATATATTTCACCATTTGATCTGGAGATAATATTCATTGAAAATTTACGTCTAAAGAAAAACCTACACAAAGATGTTTATAGCAGCTTTACTTACAATTGCCAAAACTTGGAAGCCACAAAGATACCCTTCAGTAGGTGAATGGATAAATACACTGTGGTACATCTAGACAATGAACTACTATTCAGTCCTAAAAGTGATGAAAAGGAAACTGAAATGCATGATTTCTGAGTAAAGGAGTCAATCTGAAAAGGCTACATACTTTATGATTCCAACTATAGGACATTCTAGGAAAGGTAAGACTATGGAGGCAGAAAGATTAGTGAGTGCCAGAAGCTGGGAGGGGGCAGGGAGGATGAATAGGTAGAGCACAGAGGATTTTTAAGGCAGCAGAAGTACTTATGTATAATGTTATAATGATGGATGTATGTCATTATACATTTGTTCAGACCCATAGAGTGTACAGTACCAAGGGTGAAGTATGGATTTGGGGGTAATTATGGTGTGTGAAGGGGCTTCCATGTCGTTAGCAGTAGAGAATCTGTCTGCCAAGGCAGGAAGACACTAAGGTTTGATCTTTGCGTGGGGAAGATCCCCTGGAGGAGGGCATGGCAACTCACTCCATTATTCTTGCCTAGATAATCCCATGGACAGAGGTGTTTGGCAGGCTACAGCCCATAGGGTCACACAGAAGTCAGACACCATTGAAGCAACTTGGTACCCATGCATGATGTGTTAATGTAGGTTCATCAACTAAAACAAACATACTACTCTGGTGGGCAATGTTCATAATGAGGTAGGCTATGCATATATGGGGACAGGTGGTGCGTAAGACATCTTAGTACTGTCCCTCAATTTTGTCGTGAACCTTAAACTGCTCTAAGAAAAAAGAAATCTTCATGAAAACATTATACTTCTCATAGCAGGTCATTAGGGAACTCAGTGATATAAATCATATAGAAAAGTTAGCAAAATTCCTGGCTCAAAATAAGTGATCAGTGACTCTCAGCTGTGGTAATGAAGGTAATGATGATGGGGATATTCTGGTCTGGTTAATAGGTCAGCTTAGAGGATTTCAGTAAGAAAATATTCAGGAAAAAAAACTGGGACCCCCATCCTTCTCAACCAAGAAGGGTTTATTTTTGCTCTGTTCTAAATCTTTTTGAAATGAATTCCTTTAAGGAAATAACTATGACCTCTGCTTGGGGTCTAATCAGAATGCTTGTGTATATGTTAGTCGCTCAGTCCTGTCTGACTCTTTACAACCCCATAGACTGTATAGACCCCATACAGCCTGAGAGGCCCTTCTGTCCATGGAATTCTCCAGGCAACAATACTGGAGTGGGTAGCCATTTCCTTCTCCAGGGGATCTTCCCCTCCCAAGGGATTGAACCTGGGTCTCCTGCACTGCAGGCAGATTATTTATTGTCTGAGCAACCAAGGAAGCCCCATCAGTGTGCCTATAAATGTATATATTCAAGAACGTTCATACAAAACTCTTCAAAATACCTTTTACTTTGGGGATGCTGATGTGCATTTTATGTTAAGTCTTGGCTGTGCTCTAGGCAGCTGCTCTAATATTTCTGCTGAGGCAGGCGGGGTCCACCACCCAAATGCATTTCATCTAAGTGCGATTTGGTCTGGGACATCTTGGTAATCAGGGGAGACAAAGCAGATTGAAAGCATGTGAGCAGCCAGTTTCCCAATGAGATGAGACAGGCTCTGTTGATAAAAACCACTCCACACAGGGCATGGGTGGGATGTGGTGAGGAAGAGGGGGAAGCCCAGGGTCAGGTTGTGATGAGGAGGTAGGAGTTTGGTCAAGCTCAGGGCCTGTCTGGGATGCCAGCCATGAGAAAGCAAGCTTCGGCGCAGCTGTGTCAGATGTGGACTAACCCCACATATTTATATTTCAAAACCCATTTCCTGGGGCGGATTGGGGGACGGGTGGATTTTGGGAAATCACAACATGTTGTTAAAGTCAGAAAATCCTTGGGTCTTGGTATTCTCCCCAGACTCCACAACATTCAGTATGAGGAAAACCTGAGAAATGACCCACTCTGACTTGAGAATCTAATATGTGCTTTTCTTACTTTTCCTCTAATTATGCCAGAAGCAATTACTCAGGTTCAGAGAGGAGCAGTAATTAGTATTTGAAGACCTGAATGTCCTAGAAAGGCCCTGGGAATCTACTGGGGAGCAGAGAAGGAGGGAGACCACTGTTTATGTCACCTTCCAAGTTGTGAGCAGGGCACTGGAAACTCAGCCAGAGATGCGGGCAGCCAGTGAACAAGGCCTGTTCTAGGTCATTCTGGACTTCCCATTTGAGATGAGGGAGGAGCAGTCATTCCTATTCCCTTGAAAATGATTCAGCCAAGGCCATCATGTCAACCTTCTGGACCAGGGAGCAAAACAATAACAATACCCACTCAGTCTTCTAGAAGGAAGTTGCCATGACTTGCCCTTATGTTTGTTATATTGGAAGTACGTTTGTCATATAGAATACGGGATGCCTAGCTAAATCTGAATTTCAGACAAATAATGAAATTTTTTATATAAATATGTCACAAATGTTGCACGGGATAGACTTTAAAAATTATTTGCTTTTTACTGGAAATTTTAATTTAACCAGGTATCTTGTTGGAGAAGGCAATGGCACCCCGCTCCAGTACTCTTGCCTGGCAAATCCCATGGATGGAGAAGCCTGGTGGGCTGCCATCCATGGGGTCGTGAAGAGTCGGACACGACTGAGCGACTTCACTTTCACATTTCACTTTCATGCATTGGAGAAGGAAATGGCAACCCACTCCAGTGTTCTTGCCTGGAGAATTCCAGGGGCGGCGGAGCCTGGTGGGCTGCCGTCTATAGGGTCGCACACAACTGAAGCGACTCAGCAGCAGCAGCAGCAGGTATCTTGTATTTTTATTTGCCTAATTTGGAAATTCCTTCCACAAGTCACTAGATAACATCTTACAAGCATCCCTTTGCAGGAGATGGAGGGCAGTGTGACATAGCACAACTTTCTGTGAAGATGTGAGTGATGATGGGAGTGAGCCTCCCATCGCTGAGGCTTCACTTGGCAGTGCCCACCCCTCACTCTTCAGCTCCTAAGCCAACTTCTTGGGTTTGAACCCTGGTTCTATAAATAGTTAGCTCTATGACCTTATGTTAAGTAACACAACTTCTCTCTGTGTTACTAGTTTTCTAATTTACAAAACGGAAATAATAATAATAGTAGCCTTCAAAAGTATTTTTTAAAACATAAAAGTATACTTAGATCAGTGTTTGGCCCATAGAAAGAAATAAATGTTAATCTTTATCATTCTTCTTCTCCTTATTCCTCATAACTGTATATAAAAGGAGTTGGGCTAGTGAGAATCCTGTTGTCACATCAAAGCTAGGGCAGAATATTTTGTAGCTCTTTATTTTATATTGGAATGTAGCCAATTAACAATGTTGTAACTGTTTCAGGTGCACAGCAGAGAGACTAACCCATACATATACATGCATCCATTCTTCCCCAAACTCCCCTCTCATCCAGGCTGTGGGGCAGCATTTTGGATCACTGAAGCCTTTGTAGACCACTATAGTCCAGAGAAGATGAAGGCTTTGTGGACATTGAGTGCTATCCTGTTATTTTATAGGTGAAGAGAAAGCTTGAGGCAGAGAGGCCAAGTGGCTGGCTCTAAACTTCACAGGTGGTTGACGGTATGGTTTTGGAGTGAAAAGGCAGATATTCCTTTGAATTGAGTTAACTGTAGACAACCTTTTGCTAGAATCACAGAATTACACGATTACGGAGCCACAGGCTACAGCTATGGCAAAATTTGCACCAGGGTCAGATTAAGATGAGAGATACCGACCCAAGAATCCAGTGTTGATGAGTTCTCTTCTCAGTTCCGCCTTGATGTTTGCTACGTGTCTTTTGGCAAGTTCTCACCTTTTCTGGCCTTTGGTGTCTCATCTGTTCAACAGAGATAATCATCTTAGTTCTGTTCACTTCCTAGGGCTATTGCAAAACCTTTGGAAGGACTGACACTCTGGCCACCTCCCCAAAACTCACTACCCCACTTTGCCCTTTCGGCCTCTCCCCAGCTCATCAGAGCGCTGCCTTCCTTCACGTCCTTGGCTTCTGTCCCTCAGAGGCCTGGGATATCTGCGCCTCAGCTGACTGATGACCAGCAGATTCTAGCAGGTGGGGTGAGGGTGCAGATGGGCTCCTTCCTGCTGGTTCCTAGCCAGGCAAACACAGCCTCTGAACTCAGCTCCCAAGCAATACATCCTGAACTGAGCAGTGACTTTGCTAAAAAGCAAGTCTGATCTTGACACTTATCAACCTAACACAGATCTGGTACATACATGAGCTGTATTCTACCTGCTACCTACAAATTGTACATTTTATACATCTCCAGCTAGGACAAAAACAACTTGTGTTATAGGTGTTAAACTGGTCCCTTCCCACCCTGTTATATATTACCTTTCACCCAGTTACCTCTGCTCAAATCCATTGTTTACTTGGCCAGTGAGAGTTCTTTCTAAACTAAAACTTAATTCAGATAACTATCTGCTTAAAATCCATCATCCACTGCAGAGATCTGAGTTTGTTTGCGGGTTTTTAAAGTTGAGGGATAGCCTTCAGCAAATCTGTGAACATCCTGAAACGTACACCCTAGTTCTATTTGTGTGCACAGCAACTTTGTTCAGATTCTCGGAGGGGTCTGTGACATCTCTCACACCACATACTTCCCAGTCCCTCCTCCTCCTCAAATAGTTTCCAAACCTCTGATCCACAGAATCAAGTCCAAACTCTTTAATTTGTAAGGCATGCAAAGCCCTTCTTGATATACTGTCTTCATTTTGAAGTCTCTTGTTCAATTGCTCAAACAAATCTCACTATTCCTCACCTCCTTGCCTTTGCTCAAGGTTTGCCCTCTGATTTGAGCATCTTCTCCTTCCCATTTTTCCTGCTGATCTTTCTCACCTGGTTAACTCCTACTTAACTATTGTAACTGAATTCAAGAGTTCCCTCTTCCAGAAAGTTTCCTCTGATCCCCCTCTTCCACCCCAAACTGGTGGAGAGTTCCTTCCCTGGGCTATCAAAGTGCAGATGCCTCCACTTCTCTAGTCACACTGTGCTCCCATGAGATGAAGGTCTTTGAGGATAAGACTGTCTCACTCATCCTTTCCCTCTTCTCTCCCTAAAGCCAGTGGTCCTCGGGGATCAGCAGCATCCTCACCACCTGGGACCTTGCTAGAAGTACAAATTCTTAGGTGGGTCCCACCCCAGACCCACTGAATCAGAAACTGGGGGTGGGGCCAGCAAGCTGGGCTTTAACAGGCCTTCCAGGGGATTCTGATGCCCACTCAAGTCTGAGAAGCAGTGACCTCAAGAGATTCTCTTTTCTCTTGCCTGGTCCACTGGGACAGCTCCTCACTGAGCTTCCTCATCTGTTACTTTCCAATCTGTTTCCCACACTGCAGCCAGATTACTTTGTTGTAACATGGTGGCACAGTGGTAAATAATCTGCTTGCCAATGCAGGAGACATCAGAGATGCAGCTTCAACCCTTGGGTAAGGAAGATCCCCTGGAGTAGCAAATGGCAACCTGCTCCAGTATTCTTGCCTGGAAAAGTCCCTGGACAGAGGAGCCTGGTGGGCTACAGGCCATGGGATTGCAAAGAGTCAGACATAACTGAGTGATTGAGTACACACAGCACAACATGTAAGGACCCTGCTCAAAAGCCTTAAGTGGCTTCCTTTTTCCCTTAGAATTAAAGACAGATGCCTCACCATGGCCTACAGGATCCAGCCTTGGTTTTATCTCCAGCCTTGCCCTGTAGTTCCCTACCACTAACTCTCCACCACCAGACACACTGGCTTGCTCTCACACTTTTAACTTCTTAGAGCAGCAATCTCTTCCTGCCTCAGCCCTTGTGCTGGGACCAGGGAAAGGGCATAAACGAGTCACCTTCTCTGCCCTTGAGGAGGGGCAGTCAAGTAGGAGACACAGATATGGACGCAAATAAACAGGCAGATTACAGGAAGCAAAGGAACAGAGTTGGGCATGTGTAGACAGGCAGCCAAGATTAATTCCATCTGGGGATTTCCTTTCTGTGGCCATTTCCAACTGTTTCAAAGCTCTAAGGGGAAGATTTACCCATCTGAACATTCCAGCTCTAGTTATTCCATTGCCCTGAGCCTCAGTCCCCACATCTGTAAAATGGGGCAGGGGCAGGCCACATCAGGATGCATGTAGTACGCACTTGAGCATAGAGCGTGCCTGCTGCAGGGGCTCAGCAGGGCCATGGGTCTCCCTTGTTTCTGGAGCAGATCCAAGCTTAGATCTTGGGGACACCTGAGCCTCAACAGAAAATTGACTATGTCCTGAAAAAATGAGTTCAGCAGCAAGCTTGAGGTTAGGCCTAAAGAGAAAGGAAATTTCCCCTCCACATTAAGAAATCTCCCTCCTGTGGGTGTGGTAGTGAATGTGAAAGTGGAACCTCCCTCCTGGCCCCTGCACTTACCAGAAGGAGCACTGAGGCTTGCAAAGGCCTTACAGAAAGAGCAGCTGCTGAACAGGAACTGGGGCCACCGGTTCTGGGAAGCTGGAGGCTTCTGGGGCAGAGCCCAGAGGCCCAGTGTTTACAAAGCCCAGAAGCACCTGCACCCAAACCGTGTTAGACACAGACCAAATAATGGTGAGCTCTTGGCACATCCCCTAGAGAGAAAACCAGGATCACTTCTCCAGGGCTCAGAGCTCCCAGCTTCCCAAACAGTGCAGCTATGGCCACCAGGAGGAAGTGGGGGGATGCAGAACAGGCTGAGTAGGTTAGATAGTCATTTATTCATTCATTCACCCCTAAATTCTTCATCTGTCAGATGGGGAAAGGAAGTACTTTTGTTGTCTATTTGGAATACATATAGCGGGGAAGGATGGAAAAAGTGTTGTTAGAGAGAGCAATAGAGAGAACAAACTCAGTCTTTATTTCATATACCCTAACTAAGCACCTGGGCCTCTCAGGTGGGTCAGTTAAGAATCCACCTGCCAATTCAGGAGATGCAAGAGGTTCAGATTTGATCCCTGGGTCAGGAAGATCCCCTAGAGGAGGAAACGGCCACCCACTCCAGTATTCTTACCTGGAAAATCCCAGGGACAGAGGAACCTGCTGGCTACAGTCCCTGGGGTTGCAAAGAGTCAGACACCACTGAGCAACTGAGAATGGATGCATGCAACTAAGCACCAGCTATAATAAAAATAATAATGGATATTTACAGAGTGCTACTTTAATCCTTATAACCACTCTTCTGAAGGAGCTTCTATTATTTCAATTTACAGATGAGAAACTGAGGCTCAGAAAGATGAACTCACCCCGATTACATGGCTCGTCAGTGATGAAACTGGGATTTGAACACGAGCCCACTGTTAACTAGTCCTGTGCTCAGAGCCACAGACAGAGCCTACAGCATATCTCTGGCACTAGAGCGGGGGATCTTCAAGGTCAAGGATAATCATTTATTAACCTCTGAATCTGCTGTGCCTGGGCCAACAGCCCAGGGTGTAGAAGCTAATCACTAACTGTGGGTGGGCCACTTTAATATTTCTAAAGCAAGGTGAAACAAAGCAATCTGGTAGGGCAGACAGGGGAGCAAACAGAGCATTGTGAGTAACCGGTGATGTGTGTGTGTGTGTGTGTGTGTGTGTGTGTGTCTGACTCTTTGTGACCCTGTGAACTGTAGCCTACCTGGCTCCTCTGTCTATGGGATTTTCTAGACAAGAATACTGGAGTGAGTTGCCATTTCCTCCTCTATGGGATCTTCCCAGACCAGGGATCAAACCCATGTCTCCCATGTCTCCTGAGTCTCCCACGTCTCCGGCATTGCAGCCAGAATCTTTACCTGCTGAGCCATGGGGGAGACTGATGTAACAGGCAGGTGCCTACAAAGGATTCCCTGGGCTTGTGCTGCACCCATTAGGGTCTCAACCGCCAATCATTTCATCTGTGTTTAGAAGAGGGCTTATCTGCAAAGATGCAGAGGTAGAAGAATCACAGGGCGAGTGCAGGAGCTCAGTAGCTGCTGAACTTTTCCCACAAGGGAGGGAGCATCCTGCAGAGTTGATCACCTTAGGAGGAGCAGTGAGGGACATGCCAGCTCCAGTGTGCTTGCGGGGAGGAAGGCATTCCCTCCTTTCTTCTGAAGTTCCCAACCGGACAAGCACCCACTGATGCCATCCCCACAGATCAACTTCTTGGGCACAGCACAAATGGAGAAAGCTGGAGTGTGGATCTAAAAAGGGGGAAAAAAAGATACTCTGCAGAGATGGGAAGGAGGTGCAGGTGTTTACTGGAAAGCAAAACTGGATGGGACATTCCCCTTGAGGGAAAGGAAGTGCAGTCACCTTGTCCGGAAGGCTTGGAATACTTAAATATATCAGGACATTGGGAATGAGAGAGGGAGTGGTAGGAATCGAGATCAGAGAGACGGAGACTGGATCATGGGAAGGTAAAGCAGGGGTAAAGGTGAAGCGCCTGTTCTGCAGGCGCTGAGAAACACTGAAGGCATTTAAGCAAGGAAGTGACCAGCATCTGTATGTTTAACATGTTGTCATTAACTTTATGTCAAGAATTACGGTGCCCATTATAGATGCTTGGAAAATGGTGGCTAACTAAAGCGGCCATTCCCCAATGAGAAAGCAGAGTCTAAGAAATTAAGGAAGGTTGGGCCATATTGCAAAGGTCTGGCCTTGCCAGAGTTCAGCTGCAGTTCACTCTTGATTTCTGTGCTAGAGGATGATTGTCTGAATGAAAGTGAACTCTGTCTCTCTGCCCCACCATCAGATAAGCCCTGTGTAATCTAAATCCATTTTGATTTCAACAGAGATCTGTGTACACATGCACACACTTGGCAGCCATGGGCTGTGGACCTGGTGCTCTTGCTTGTGATATGAGCCATGTTATCAATACTTGTGAATGTAAACTTGGGAGATCAAAGCTATCCAGGTCAGAAAGGCTAATATTGAAATTCCAGGCTTGCAGGCACAGCTCTCAAATTCCATGGCTCAGAATCAAGTTCCCATACAATCAAATCAAACATTTGCTTGACAGAGTTGTAGGGCTCTGGAGTGTGGGTGGGGTTTGCATTTAGAAGAAATTGGGGGCACGCCCAGAATGGAATTCTGTGCAATTCCAGCTGAGGATGGTTTTTAGGTTAAAAGCTCTGTGTGACCCTAGTTGGAGCAAATGTATTTTCATGGCCCAGCTTTAATATCACAGAGGAGGTGTTTACAGTCTTTGGAAATAATACATTCTGCTGCTCTCAAGAGGAAAGACCTGGAGATACCACCCCTTACCCAGGAAGGTAATATGAAAACTAGATATAATGGGCAAAACCTTCTGAAACATAATAGGCTCCTAACACATGGGTCTGTTTTTATAACTGGCCCTGATATTGTTCCTTCACCACCGCAAACATGCAGACCAGAGATGATACTCACTAGCAATATTGAACCATCTTTATCTGCCTACCCCACTCACTTCAGTAAACCTTTGGGGAGTGCCTTTCATATGCTAGGTAAAATGTAAGGCTTCTTTTGAGTGCAAAGCTAAATAAGAGGAAGATGGTCCCTCAAGCAAATTAACCAGTCTTAGGCAGAAAATACACTTACTACTAGTTATAATACAATGTCTGTGACTTAGGGGTGGGATATACCCAAGTCTGTGGATTCACAGGTAACAGAAAGAGTCATTCATTTTTAAAAAATTTTTGTTTTTAGTTAAAGGATAATTACTTTATAATATTGTTATGGTTTCTGCCATTTATCAGCATGAATCGGCTGCAGGTGTACCTATGTCCCTGCCCTCTTGAACTTCCCTTCCCATCTCACCCCACTAGGTTGGCATAAAACACCAGCTTTGGGCTCCCTGCATCACACAGAAAATCTCCACTGGCTATCTATTTTACATACGGTAATATATTTTTTTCAGTGCTACTCTCTTAAATCATCACACCCTCTCCTTCTCTCACTGTGTCCAAAAGTCTGTTCTTTATATCTGCGTCACTTTTGCTGCCCTGCAAGTAGAATCATCAGTACCATCTTTCTAGATTGATATATATGCACTAATATACGATATTTGTCTTTCTCTTTCTTACCTCACTCTGCTCTAGGCTTAATTGCCTTCTTAGAACTGAGAATCTCTCATCTTAGTAGCAATGGATTAACTTTCGTGGAAGAGCTGGACCTCCAAGTCTTTCCTAATGTAGTGTAATAAATAGCACTGGATCCCAGAAACCGAGGTTCAAATCCTGGCCCTGCCACTATTTGAGCTGTGTTATCTGGAATGTATAACTTAATACAGTGTTGCCAGAGACACGTTAATACACTTTCTGTTACCCAGATGTTAATGACGGGAGTTGTTTCAATATTCACTTACATAACGAATCATTGGCCACAGGCATTAGTTTCTGCAAAAATCCCCTGGTCAATAATGTGTTAACCTCACTGAATCTCAATTTTCTTGTTTGCAGAATGGGGATAATTATAGGATCTACCTCATCGAAATGTTGAAAGAAATAATGAGCTATCCACGTAAGGCACGTAGCACTGTTGCTTGTAAAGATAACACCCAGTAGATCATTTAGATACCGTCATTTCAAAAAGGAACTTAACATTTCATCTTAAAAACAGCCCTTTTTAGTGTGCTGACATACAATCAAATCAATTATATCTTATATCCATGTAAACTGAAACATACACAATTGACAATATTTGACCAATTTTGACTTATAAAAATGGCAACCTCATAATAGCTTTTCAAAACACCTTTGGCAATATTTCATTTGATCTCTGCAACAATTTTGTGAGTGTGTTAGTGGCTATATGTTAAGTTGCTTCAGTCATATCCAACTGTTTGTGACCCCATGGACTATAGCCTGGAAGGCTCCACTGTCCATGGGATTCTCCATGCAAGGATGGAGAATACTGGAGTGGGTTGCCATTTCCTCTTCCAAGGATCTTCCCGATGCAGGGATTGAACCCATGTTTCTTATGTCTCCTGCATTGGCAAGCAGGTTCTTTACCACCATGATTTGGAGGAAATCCTCCCAGATTCCAAAAGCATCACCTCCCCCAATTCACATGGATGCTGAGACATTATCACATTCAACGGCTGCTGCTGTTTGCCAAGGGTAAGCATGCAGCCTTGTTGGACTAAAGAGTTTCTTTTCTAAAAATTTTTTTTTCCTTTTCTGACTAGAGATTTAGGTTTTGCTAGCCTTTCTCCAATAACTGAAGTTGCCCGGTATTAAACTCTGGAGCAGCTGGTGGCTATCTTTTCTAATTAGCATTCATTTATTTAATTAGCATTTTTTGAGCTAATCCTTCATCTATCTAATTAGCATTTATTGAGCACCTTCTATGCTCCAGGCACTGTGTTGGGGGCAAGGGATTACCGAATGGATAAGATCTTTTCCATCAGTGAACTTTATTGTACTTAAAGAGATTGAAACTAAGCAACAAAATGAATCAGTTATGGTAAAGTGTGATCAATGCTTTGCTGGAACTACAGGGAAAGAATTAGGTTACATAGAGAGAGAAGGATACAGTCAACACACTGATAGATGGAGAAAATGGTGGAGGGGGCAGTAGTGGGATATGAGTCCTTGGTTCCAGCAGCATCTGAGGCTCTGCTCTCTTGCTGTCCTCCTAACACCTCAGTTATTCAGCTTTCCTTGGATTTCATATTCTAGTTGAATTCAGCTAGGTTTCTATCAGCTGTAATCAGAAGCACCCATTGTAATACAGCAATCTAGAAGGGGGTGTGTGAAAATGAAACAAGGAAGGGAATGTTTGAAAAAGTGGATCAGAAACCTAAGCCACTCAAATCCTTTTCGGATATGTAGCTTAAGTACAAATCATAAATAACTAATGTAATCTGGGACACTGTGTGAGATTTAAGAAATAATTCATCAGCTTTCATCAAGTCATTGCTGTCATCACTATCTTTGACAGCTTTTTATGGTTACCAATATGAAAAGATCAATAGGATCAGAGTATCTGGAAGTTGGAAAGAACTTTAAAGGTCATGAAATCGGAACTCACTTTACAGATGTGGAGATTGGAGCCCAGAGTGATACATGACAAGTTCAAAGTCATGTAACTTGAAAACAGCCAGGTTACAGTTGAACACAGGACGCCTGACTCTCAGTCCATGTTCAGGCTACCATGGATTCATTCATTCACTCATTCAAGAAACATTTTGAGTGTCTATTATGCGTCAGGCCCTATTTTAGGTGCTGGGGTCACAGCGGTTTCTGTTCTCATTGTTTCATTCTAATTCAGGGAAGACATACAATAAAATATATATATCAATAGAAAATCTTGTGGTCCATGTTAGAAAGAACTTAAAACAATATGAGAAAGTATGTATATGGGAGAGGAGTCATGTTATTCTAAACTGAATGGCCAGAGAAGTCTTCTCTGAAGACATGCTGTTTAAATCAGGATTTGAGTGGCTGGAGGAATCACGTGAAGATTAGAAGGAAGAATATTCCAAGGAGAGGTGATTGACGGTGCAGAAGTCCTAAAACTGGAATGAGTTTACTTATTCAAAGAACAGAAAGAGGGTTAGTGTGGCTGAGGCACAATGAGAAAAGGGAATTAGGGATTGAGATGAACTGAAGTAGGAGAGGTCAGCAGGGGCTAGATTGTAGACGGTAAGGCCAAGGTAAAGAAAGGATAAGGTTCTGACCCTAAGTGTAACAGGAAGCCATTTGGACAGTTTTAAAGAAAGAAGCAACATGACCTAACTTCTCTTTTGAAACCTGATTCTAATCACTTGCTGGTCAGTGAAGAGTAGAAATAGAGAGCCGGTAAGGCAGGTAAGAATGCTGGGGATCTGGACGAGGGTGGAGTCACAGAGGTGGAGAGAATATGATGCTTTTCAGATATGCCAGGGGGTGTAGAGTTGGTAGGGCTTGACAGTGGCTTGGTATGGCGGAGATGATGGATCCAGTCTGGATCAGTAGCCAAGTCCTGAGATTTGGCCTTAAGAAACTGAACAGATGGTGTTGCCATCCACTGTGGGTCAATGGGGAAGGTGAAAGATTGAGAAAAAAAAAAAAATCAAGAGCTCTGTTTTACATATCATTCTGTACTCTTTCCTGGTGGCTCAGACTGTAAAGAGCCTCCTGCAATGTGGGAGACCTGGGTTTGATCCCTGGGTCGGGAAGATCCCCTGGAGAAGGGAATGGCAACACACTCCAGTATTCTTGCCTGGAGAATCCCATGGACAGAAGAGCCTGACTATAGGCTGACAGGCTACAGAACATGGGGTCGCAAAGAGTCAGACACAATGAGTGACTGACATACTCTGTACTCTTGTGCCACAAGAGGTCTATATCGAAGGTCAACAACTGACAAGTAAGCCTGAAAAAGAATCAGAAGAAAACTTTCGAGGGCAAAGACCACTGCTCAGTTGCTACACACCTGGTCATCTGATTCCCTTATTCCTCGTTGATTAATCCACATGGAGCAGCCTAATGAGTAATAATCATGATGGTAAGCTGCAGAGAGGTAGCCAGACACCGTCAAAGGTTTATCTCAGCATGAAAAGTCACCAGGTCAGACCCTACCAGGAGATACAGAGCTGGACTGGGAGGGGCATTCCAGGCAGAGGGGAAGTATGTGCTCCACAAGTTAGGAGATGCGGAGCATCACAGAGAGCTGAGAATAGAGAGCCCAGGCCCTCAGAGAGCATTTCAGTTCGTAGGTGAGAAGTAGGTATAAGTGAATATAACCATATGAACAAGCTAAGAAGGACAAACAGACTCACTCACTTATTCATTCATTCAAACAAATCCTTCTGAAGCCCAATTTTCATGTAAAACTCTTGCAGGTACAAGGACATAACAATGAACAGAAGAAAGACCCTGCCTGCGAGAAGGTTACATTCTAGTGGGGAACGATCCACAGAAAATTCAAAATGTAACCATATGTCAGGAGCAGGTTAAGTGCTGCAGAGAAAAATGAAACAGTGTGTATTTTGTCTGAGTGTTTTGTTCTCTGCCAGAGAAAACAGGTGAGAAATCCAGTCCTCACTTGACTCATCCAGCTTTGCCCAGTGGCTGGCTGCTTCTGCACCAAGGAAGCCTTCTTGCTCTTCTTGGCACCAATCACTGGGGCTGAATGTAGGAGGGCAAGGGAGGGGAGAGTGAGGTCAGCGAGGTAACAAGATGAGGTTGTGTAGAGCCTTGTAAGCCATGTCAGAACCTTGGGTTTTACTCTGAGTGTGAGAAAGACAGAGAGAGAGCAGTCCTATGTCTGTTCCCAAGCAGCACTTCTTCACTGACCTGTCCCTGCCCCTGCCCTGCAGGCAGATAAAGAAATCAGAAACTCTTTCTCTCTAGTGACATCCACCAAATCTCCAGTTCTTTTTTTGGTCCTTTTGCAGAAACCCCGCCAGGAATTTTGGGGTATGTTGGAGAGAGGAATGAACCTACTATTTCATTCAAACCTAATAACAACCAATTTAACCGACTCTATCCCTAAGGTTGTCATCTTGGTGGGAAGGCTCCTGGCCAAGGAACTTGGTCTTGGGTCTGCTGCTGTCTATCTGTGTCCCCTTGGTCAAATCAACTCCTCTCTCTGTGGGTCAAGGGAGATGAGTGCCTGTATAAAGGCTCAGACTTCATTCTCTGTAAACTTACTTCCTACTGCAGGATTTCTTGAACCCCCTCCCCCCCCCCCCATCATTCTTTTCCTTCTCAACATGTTCCTACTCTCAGGCTTTGAAATGTGTCCACTGTTGAAAACAAGGACTAGGAGGTTCAGGGTGGAGAAGGGAGTCAGGGCTGGGCAAGTGAAGGGCTCCACGGGCTGGCCCAACACTACGGAGGCTGGGCAGCCAGAGTGCGGGGTCCTTCTCAGTGACTCGGGGAAAGTACTAGCTCGCTGTGCAGTGGGGACTCTGACAGTCTAAACCCAAACCAGATGTGCAGCAGAGAGAGCAGGGCCTATTACAGAATGTTGTGAAACGGCCCAGGGGAGGTAAATAAGCAAAAACAGCCCAGTTGCCTAGCAGCGCGTACAACAAAACAAGCCAAGCTCCACTGGCTTTGGCTCTCTGCAGTGGGGAGAAAGGACAGGGAGGACTCGAGCCTGATGAGGACCCAGGGGCCCTGCTCCCCAGCGGCTTTGCCCACTCCCGACAGGCGGCTCCTGCTCTCAGGGGTGGCAGGGTCTGCCCTTGGCCTCTGGGGCTTTGCACCCAGTCAGCCCCACAGGGCTGGGGACCTGGGATGAGGAAGAGACTGCACCCACTGCCGAGAGCTCTGCTCTAGTCCATCCACCAGGCTGGGGAAGAGGCGGGCTGAGGCTATGAAGATCTGTTCAAGGTACACTGTGTGCCCACCTGTGCTCTGCACAGGACTCTGCCATTCATTCCTTCAGATGCCACGTATTTCTTGACTGCCTGGTTTGCCCCAGGCTCTGCGACTGACCCCAGGGAGAAACAGAAAGGAAAGGAGAGGCACACTCTGTTCTCCATCTATGGGAGGAGACCCGACCCTGAATGAGGAATCACAGAAGCAAACGCACGATTATAAATGGTGATAAGGACTCTGAAGGAAACGGAAGGGCAGCGGGAGACCATGAAAGAGGGGGCTGGGTTTGAACAGAGCATTCGGGGAAGGCCTCTCTTGGGAGGACAAGTTGAGACTTAAAGGATAAGTAGGTATTGTGTGCTGTGTGCCTAGTTGCTCAGCCGTGTCCAACTCAGGAATCGAACCGGGTCTCCTGCATTGCAGGTGGATTCTTTACCAGCTGAGCTACCAGGGAAGTCCAGGTGAAAAGAGGAGAAGGGGAGTCCCTGAGGGATGGAACAGCAGGTGAGAGGTCCCTAGCAGGAAGGAGTCTCTGCTTAGGTGATGGCAGAGGAGAGAGAGGGTCTGCAGAGAAGTCTGGAAAGGCAGGGGAGTGGAGAGGTAGGCAGGGGCCAGATCGCAGAGGCCCTTACATGATAAGGATGGGGGTTTTATTCTAAGTGCAATGAGAAATACTTGGCATTTATTTGTTGACAATATTGGGGGAGAAGCTCTAATGACCAGATTTATGCTTTTTAAGATTGTTCCTGGGAACAACATGGCAGTTCTGAAAGGGAACGAGAGAGGGACTAGCAGAGAAATTCAAGATACATTTTTCTATTGACTTTAACATTACAGGTTGTGCTGTGCTGTGCTTAGTTGCTCAGTTGTGTCCAACTCTTTGCCATCCCATGGACTATACAGTCCATGGAATTCTCCAGGCCAGAATATTGGAGTGGGTAGCCTTTCCCTTCTCCAGGGGATCTTCCGGACCCAGGGAACGAACCCAGGTCTCCCATATTGCAGGCAGATTCTTTACCAGCTGAGTCACAAGAGAAGCCCAACACTACAGTTTACGTATTATTATTTCATTTATAAATGCTGTGTAATTTGCCCAGGCTTCCCAGGTGGCACTAGTGGAAAAGAACCTGCCTGCCAATGCAGGAAATGTAAGAGATGTGGATTCAATCCCTGGGTCCGGAAGATCCGTTGAAGGAGGGCACGGCAACAATCTCCAGTATTCTTGCCTGGAGAATCCCATGGACAGAGGAGCCTGGTGGGCCATGGTCTACAGGGGCTCAAACAGTCGGATGTGATGAGCGACATAGCACACAATCTGCCCAGGTCACACAACTCCCTCGGAGGGGCAGTTCATAAAGAACAGACCTGGAATTGGAGCCCAGATCATCTAGGCTCCCAAGCCCTTGCTCGGTTCATAGTCCTGCACCAGCAAGGATGGTTTTCTTCCATGACCTACTAAGGATGCAGAGCTGAAGATGGTTGGCTCAGGAAAAGTGACCAGGGTAGAGTCGCAATAATATGGGAGGAGATGTGTGTATGGTGTGTGTGTGAGAGAGAGAAAGAGACAGAGAGAGAGAAGACTAAGAGAAGGAGAAGGAAGAAGAAAGGGCAGCATGCAGAATGCTTGCACAACTTCTCAAAGTATTTCTGCCTCCATGTGGCCACTTTACAAGGCAATTCTTGTTGTTATCATAATTAGCCCTTTCCAGGCCAGTGCTTGCTTACCCCCAGCAATGATGGAGACATATACCCCTCCTCCTGTGGGACAGTTAAGGTAGCTTCTGCAGCTCAGCAACAAGCAGGTCTGCAAGTCAGGAGTCGGCATTTAATGCACAGTTTCAGGCCTGCATCCCACCTTGGTCCCATCATGATTTGGGGCTAGTTTATGAACTTTTCCATTTTCAGTTTGCTACTCTGCAAGTCATACCTGTGTCATAGGGTTACCACGTTCAAGGAGATAGTGACACTTAATGCCTACCATTAAAGCTGCACTCAACAGAGTGTCCATTTTTATCCCAGCAGCTGAAGACCTTTGTCAAAATTAAGCACGGAGGTCTGTACTCCACAGGTACAGAGGACGTCTCCCATTCCTGCCATATTCTGCAGTTCAGAAGAGCACTGGTTTGGATGTTTGGAGACCTGAGCTCTACTTCTGGCTCTACTGCTGACTTGCTGTGTGACTTTGGGTGAGATTCTCCCCTCTCTGAGCTTCAGGTACTCTCCCCTACAAAATAAGGAGGTTGTACAGATGGAATTCTAACCCAGGGCATAGGAAGAAGACTCTGCTATTTACTTGGGGCTGCTCTAGTGATGGGAGGGAATGGAGAAGCAAGATGTAGAAGATGATCTCAGAGTAAATGCTTTTAATTAATTGGGGATTTTTCCCCCATGAAAGCTCTTTAATATTTCCGAAGAATCTCGAGTCTGGGCAAATCTCTCCTATTCAATAGGGTTGCCTGTAGCCCTCCAGATGGGTTCCCTGGTCTCCTGTTCTGCTTCATCTTTCTTCCATGCAGAGAGAGTTCATCATCCCTTAATATGTAGAATCTCTTTCCAACTTAAACAGCTCCTTTGTGCTTTTGAGGTACTTCTCTGGTAAGAGCGTCTGCCTATAATGCAGGAGACCCAGGTTCAATCCCTGGGTTGGGAAGATCCCCTGGAGAAGGAAATGGCAACCCACTCCAGTATTCTGGCCTGGAAAATCCCATGGACGGAGGAGCCTGGTAAGCTACAGTCCATGGAGTCGCAAAGAGTCAGACACAACTGAGTGAATTCACTTTCACTTTCATTTTTGTGCTTTCAATGTTGGAGAAAGAAACAACAAATAAGCAAAAGTGGAGTCCCAGGTTGGAGCTGGAGACATCATCATAACCCTCATTTAGTTTAATGAATATACACATGGGTAGAGATGCATGTATATGTAGATTAGAATAGATAGATACTGCCCACTGAAAGGGCCCAGAAGCAATGACATTCCAAGAGCAACAAGCACAACTTAAATGCCCAGGGCTTGGTTTTTATATACCATTCTCCAATAAAAGAAATTGGGATTCCTTGAAGACATACACGGTAAGCCTGGAGTATCATGCAGTGGTAAAAAAGTGTTCTAAACTATGCCAAAAATGGATGGAGAATGTCAAAAGGGCATAGGAATCAAACTGAAAAGAACTCTCAGTGCCCAAGGCTAGAATGATTTGAGGCACAACAACAACAAAATAGCAATTGTGTTGAATTGCACACAAAAAATAAACTCTATTGTATTGAACACAATAAAATAAATACCCATGAGTCCATACTGTGATAAATGATTGACTGAATAAATAAACAAGTTGGGCACTTTCTGGGTCAATTTTCTTTACAGACCATTTCCAATAATAAGTATAAAAGAAATGAGAGAAGCAGAAAATCACCATGAGAACAGCACAGGAATAATTGCCTCGGGCAAGATTCATTGATGAAGGCTAAAATTAATCGGTGAACCCTTAAGGAAAAAAAGATATTTCGCATAGGTTCAAACCACCTTCCCCTAATTATGTATTAATTGCCATGTTGGTTTTAACATATGTCCTAAACTCCTTGATACCCCTCTGTCCAGAAGTGAAACGTAATTCCCTGCTAACTCTTGAGTGTAGGTTAGACTTAGTGACTAATTCATTTCCAATGACTAGAGTATTGGGGTAAAAAAACAGCAACTTGCAATAGAGAAACTTGCCAGATACCACCTTATCTAAGTGTTCCAGGTTAGCATTACCGAGGATAAGTCATGTTGACACAATGTGCCCACTGATAGGGTGTGATGAGATGGCACATCGTTTATCTCTATCCTTTTCTCAAATCCATAGCCTCAGTCTAATCTTGAGAGAAACATCAGACAAACACAAACTGAAAAACATTCTGCAAAATACTCGATCAGTATCAAGATCAAAGTTAAGAAAGGCAAAGAAATAAAGAGGAACCATCACAGATTGGAGGAGACTAAGGAGTCTGCCTCATAGATTGAATCCTGGAGCAGGAAGAAGGACATAGGCTGGAAAACTGTAGAAATCTGAGTCACATCTATAGTCCAGTTAATAGTAATGGACCAGTGTTAATTTCTTAGGGCTGACAGATGTATTTTGGTTATGTAACATCAGGGGAAGCTAGGTGAAGGTTACGTGGGAATCTGTATCATGTTTGCAAGTCTTCTATAAACCTAAAATTGATCCATAACAAAAAGTAAAAACAAAAACAAAGATACCCACCCCCCAACAAAAACCCTTTAGAGTGTAAAGTCTTTCAGGAAAAAGGTTATAAAGTATGCTTTCTCTCTGTCTTCTCAGAGTTTCTGGCAGTGTGAAATATTCTCAAGGAATTCTTATGGAGAAAAGCTCTTTGGGAGCACGGTGTGTGGGTGTTAGTCACTCAGTCGTGTCTGATTCTTTGTGACCCCATAGCATGTAGCCCACCAGACTCCTCTGTCCATGGGATTCTCCAGGCCAGAATACTGGAGTGGGTTGCCATTTCCTTCTCCAGGGGATCTTCCTGACCTAGGGATTGAACCCAGGTCTCCTGCCTTGCAGGCAGATTATTTACCATCTGAGCTATAGGGAAGCCCCTAGTGTGTTCTAACCCCATGTGTATCCTCAGTGTTAACTAGTGGTGGCCATCAGAGATGAATGTGGCTCTGGGATCCTGGAGAATGGCGGGGCAGGTGAGCAATTCAGGCTTTGCAGGAATTGACCATGTATACCTTAGGAAGCTCACTTCGTCTCTGAGTCATATTCTCCATCTAGGAAATGGGAACAACAATACTGTTTGCCTTATTGGGTTATGAGGATTAAATGAGAAAATGTATTGTGGGGAAGAGCTTTATAAATTGCAAAGCCCTATGTAAATATTCATCATTATGTTGACACACAGATGCTGATCAATCAGAAGTTCCACCTGAAAGGATCGGTATTTTCCCAGCTCTCCACCTCTGACACACCACCTATGCACAGAGTCAGGGGTGCAGCCTTCCTTTCCAGTGCTCACCTAATTCAGCCACTTGTCCATACACATCCTGGATAAGTTAAGCAGGTTGAAAAGGTTCAGCCCTCTTTTCCTAATATGGCAAGTTCCATCTTTATTCTCTGCTTGCCTCTGTTCATGTGCTGGCAAAGAGAAATGGGAAAATCCTAATTTTTCCACAGCATCTAAGGCTTCTTTTCCTTAATACTATAAAACTCTATAAAGTTGCAATATGGTTAGATGATAATAACAATGTCAGCCATTCATTGTGGGGTTCTCAGTGTTATATGTGAATTAGTTCAATATTCCTAAGATTTTCACCATTTTCCACTGTTCTCCTATTTTCTTCCAGATAAGTATTATCTTCAGTCTGCTTTAATATAATTCCCTATAGATTCAGTGAGCTCTGTAAGTCTGTGTTAGTTTATTTTATTCTATACCCTGGGATGTCCTGCTGCCCTAAGCAGGATACCATACTCCAGGCAGCTATTTAATCAAGGGATCACACTTCAGAGACAGCATTTCAGTTATATTTCAGTCCATTTAATGTCAAAAGTTTTGTTAATGAGCACAATGGATGTTAGAAGTAGGTTTCAATGAATTATTTTAAAGATATGTGGGTTGGCTAAAATATTATGGAGAACACGGTCACCTCTTTATGAATAGTACACAGGAATCTAGTGGGCTTTTTACTCTCCACTCTTTGGAAATGTGGATGAGGCTTCATTCTACAATACTCTGAGTTCAGCTACTGATGCAGAGGGGCTTCCCAGGTGGTGAATGGGGTAAAGAATCTGCACAAGAGATGTGGGTACTATCCCTGGGTTGGGAAGATCCTCTGGAGTAGGAAATGGCAACCCACTCCAGTATTCCTGCCTGGAAAATTCGAAGGACAGGCTACAGTCCATGAGGTTGCAAAGAGCCAGACACAACGGAGAGGCTGAGCATGAGCATGAAACTGAGCTTCACAGAGCACCGACTGCATGAGCCTAAAAGCCCTCCTCACCCCTGGGCTCTGCAATCCTTTACTTGTATTAGCACCAGAGCCATGTTCCCAGCAGCTGCCTTCAGCCCATGACTGCCTGCACCAGGGTGCTGAGGTGCACACTAGGATAGGCTGGTTGAGAGCAGGAGACAGAGGACTCCTCTGATGAGCAGCACTGGCTCAGGACCCCCAACAACTCTGCCAACCTTCCCTTGGGACTGCTCTGAAGTCTAAGACACTTCCACCCAACTTTCCTTCCTTCCCATTTCTCTTCTTCATTCAGAGTCATACCAGCCTTCCCGGGATCCCCCAGCTCCTTCTTCATTTTGTCTCACGTGTTAAATTTCCCTAATAAATTTCTCACACATATAGATTTGTGTCGGCTTCTCAGAGGACCCAGAACAGTGTTCACGGCTCTGAGAGTGGTCCAAAGAAACAGACAGTAAAATGGGGAGTTGAAATTAGCCCGTCTCCCACACAGCCAAGGAGGGGGACACAGTCGTGGCTGACAGGTGAGGCACAGGTGGTCCCTGCACTCAGGTGGTGGCCTCACGGAGAGGATTTCACCAGTGGTGACCTGGGAAAATGTCCTGGTGATGGGAAATGCTGTGGCAGGTTCAATGATGTAAACATGTGAAAAATAGGGGGGGTTTTGTGCCTAAAAGACCAGGAAGTTGGCTGGTTACTTCTAAGTTGTATTAACACCCCAAAGAAAGATACTGAGAGACGGCATTTAATAAGCAGCTACTGTCCAAGTAGCAGGGTCATCAGCTTGTAGAGAGGCCTGTATCACCTCTGACCAAAGGGCAACCCCAGCTACAGGACATGCTGAAGCCCCACCTGTGACATCTGCAGAGCCCAGACATGTTTGAATGCCTAGTCAAGGAAGGGCTGTGATGTCGAGGACAGTGTCCTGGTGTGAAAACCTGGGACCCTGAAGTATGGGGCAGGGACGTCTGGGTGGGTCCCCCTAAATGTGTCGACTCTGCTCACTTCTAAGCCAGTACCTATGGTTAGATCTGCACACAACCCAGCTGGAGGTGTGTTGGCTTTAGTAAGAGAGGAAGGAGACCACACACTTGAAGAGTTGCAGGAATGAGCTGTTAAACACCAATAGGAGCCAAGAGACTACTGCTGGGATTAGATTTTGAGGACGCTTGATGAAGAAAGTAATAAACCAAGAATTCATTGACTCAGGGGAACATTTAGGGGACATGGGTCTTAACATTCCAGGAAGGACCTCAGGATGGGGCAAACTCACCATAGGGATGCCTGTTGCTGCTGCTGCTGCTGCTAAGTCGCTTCAGTTGTGTCTGACTCTGTGCGACCCCAGAGACGGCAGCCTACCAGACTCCCCCATCCCTGGGATTCTCCAGGCAAGAACACGGAATGGGTTGCCATTTCCTTTTCCAATGCATGAAAGTGAAAAGTGAAAGTGAAGTTGCTCAGTCGTGTCTGACTGTTTGCAACCCCATGGACTGCAGCCCACCAGGCTCCTCTGTCCATGGGATTTTGCAGGCAAGAGTACTAGAGTGAGGTGCCATTGCCTTCTCCAGGGATGGCTGTTAGAAGCCTGGAAAAACAGATGGGAAGCTGTCAGGGAAATGAAACTGCCTGAAGCGTCCCAGCAAATGGAAGAGGAAGTAGAGAGGCAGAGAGAGGAAACACACTATAATCTAATATATAAGGTCATAATGTCCACCTGAAGACACTCTGTTCCCCAAGGCCACCAGGAACACATTGGTGAGAGGAGCACAGGATTACTAAATTCAGAGGTGACCTCCTCTGCAGGCTGTAGATGATGGCCAGAGAGATCATCACAGAGATGGGCTCCTTAATCACCCTGGGGGATGGCGCCTCACCCACCCACCCACCCAAATAAAGGAGGTCAGGTGGTGGTGCTTAACCACCAGAAACCAGGAGACCACAATTGCTGTAATGACCAGCAAGGTCAGAGGGGCAACCAAGAGAGACTGACTCAGGGGAAGCTGAGGAGATGGTTAATAGCACATGATGTCCACAGGGGCAAAATTAATGGACATTTAACAAGGATGATGCTTAACATCTATTACAAAGAAAAACAAACATGGAGGGCTAGGAGGTTGAGGGCGATCCCCCTAATAAAAAGCCATGATCTTTGTTCAGTTTCATACCTGAGCCCTTTTTCAGATCCAGAGCTCATTGGTGCAGAGATGGCTGTAACCTTGGAAGAAAAACCCTGGAGGACCATGACAAACACATTCTGTGATGCTCTCCTCAGTCCCTTCTTAAATGGGCCTATGCCCATGCATATGGGTGACTATTCTGGGGAAAATGGGAATATCAGGATTTGTAGGATTACTGATTACAGGGTCTGAGTAACATCAGTATCCAGAGGTCCAAAGCACCATCACAGCCCCCTGTTATAGTGGGGGCTATATGGCCCCACCCATAGGTGAGGCCTCTCATACTGGCCATGTGACCAGCGTAGCCATACTCAAAAGGGCCTGCACACTCTGGGATTGCTGCTTTGACTCTCTTAATTTTATCTTTGATTTTGTTTTGTAAGCAATGTCTAATGACACAGGGGAAACCAGCATGACCCTCACCCACCACTGCCTTCCCAGGACAAGTTCTCTGTCACCTGCTGCTTGTCCTCCAGGGCCCACCCAGACTCCTTCTCCATGTCCTGCAGTCACTGCTCTCCTCCAGCCTGGGAGAGACCTGGACATGGGCAGAGGAAGGGTCAGCTCATAGCATCACAGAGCATCTCAGAGAAGGGCATGGAAGCAGCCATCACTGCCTTGGGCTGGCAATACCACAGTATACCTGATGGGTGACAGGCCAAAGGTGTGTCTTGCTCACCCCTGATCTTGGAACCAAGCATATTGCATGTCCTGGGGCAGAGGTATAAAGATCCTTGGAGGTGGCCTGTGTGCCATGAGCTGGGATGGTGGGTCTTGGGATGTGAAGACATCCAGCTCAGCATCCTCATGTGCTGTGCTGGGCTTAGTCATGTCTGACTCTTTGCAACCCCATGGACTATATTCCTCCAGGCTCCTCTGTTCATGGGATTCTCCAGGCAAGAATACTGGAATGGGTTGCCATGCCCTCCTCCAGGGGATCTTCCCAACTCAAGGATTGAATCCAGGTCTTCTGCATTGCAGGTGGATTCTCTACCAGCTGAGCTACCAGGGAAGCCCCAACCTTCTCATACTCTTCGTAATCAGACATGGTGCCTCAGTCCAGTGGCTGGTGAGAGGAGCCCTTGGAGACATCAGGCGAGTGTGCCCTACTTTGATGGCTGGCTTGCACTCACACTGCAAGTATCTCCATACCCACAAAGCTTGTATTGTCTGATTCTGTGTCTGCAGGGATCCTTTTTTCTCATTCTAACCTTCATGAGTCTGGCTTATATTTGTCTCTTGTAGCCATCTTGAAGCACCCTTAGGGACAAGCTATGAAATACAAATAAGTAGTTTTGGTGATTCTGTCTACAAGCTCACTCTGATATTTACATTGAAAGCTGGCACGATGGATGATACAATTAATGCCAATCATTTCAAATTTTTATTTATACCTTAAATAGCAAATAAAAACACCATAACAAATTGAGACAACATACAGAAGAAAGGAAGATCTTTATGTGTATCATGAATGACACTTTTTTTTTTTTTTTTGCTTTTTGAACAAGGGGCCCTGCATTTTCATTTTTACTGGGCTCTGCATATTATGTAGCCAGCCAGGTCTATAGGAGACAGGTAATAAATGAAATTCTGTCTAACATCTGACTCATAGTAAGCCCAGCGGGCCCCTGGACTGACCCAGTGGTCATTTTCTCAGTTCATGAGTATATAATTGTGTGTGCTCAGTTGCTCAGTTGTTTCCAACTTTTTGTGACCCTTTGGACAGTAGCCCACCAGGCTCTGTGGAATTTTCCAGGCAAGAATGCTGGAGCAGGTTGTCATTTCCACCCCCAGGGGATCTTTGCAGCCTAGGGGTTGGACCTGAGCCTCTTGTGACTCCTGCATTGGCAGGCAGATTCTTTACCACTGCACTGCCTGGGACGCCTGAGTATACAATTGGAATTTATATGTTCAGCAATTGGAATAATCCCACATCAGATCCCTGGATTGTGATCAAGAGCTCCCATGGCAGGAAGGCAAAAGGAATTACTCTGAAACTGCTCCCCACCTCAGCCAAGATAGTAAACCAAAAGCAATCACATCCTGGGGGAGTGGAGAATTAGTCTCCCCATTAAACCTTTAAAAATTGCAGAAGTGGTGGTCCTGTGTAATTCACCAGTTTATACCCTGCAGAACAGAACCCACAGAAAGCTGATCAATTCTGAAGAGTACTGCAGACTCCATAAGTAGCAGCCCTGAGAGCAGTAGCTATGCCAGACATGGCCTTCGGGCCAGAACTGACTGATAAGACCTCAGGAATACGGTATACCACCATAGATTTGGTGAAGGCATTTTTTCCTTTCAATTTAAAAAGAGAATCAGAAACAATCTGTATTCTCATGGGACAGCTAATAGTATTCATTTTTCTCAGGACTGTGTAAATTTCTCCTGTGCTTAGTCAGTTAGTCGTGTCCAACTCTACAGTCCAACCCCATGGACTATAGCCCACTAGGCTCCTCTGTCCATGGGATTCTCCAGGCAAGGATACTGGAGTGGGTGGCCATTTCTTTCTCCAGGGGATCTTCCTGACCCAGGAATCGAAGCTGCATCTCTGGCGTCTCCTGCATTGGCAGGTAGATTCTTTACCACTAGCACCCACCACATGGGAATTCTCCTGGCCTCCATTGTAATGTAACCCGAGAGATGGGACACTGATCCATTACAGCAATCCTATCATGTTGATTGGATATGATGGGTAAGCAGTGGCCAGTAGGCTAGAGACCTTGGTAAGACACATGTGCGTCAAAGGGGAGCAAATCAACCCTACCAAGATTCAGGGATCTGTTACTTACACTGAAGTTGAAAGACATCAACTTTGGATAGCCCCTCCAAAGTGAAAGACAAAGCGTTGCATTTTGTATCTAATACTACAACTGCTCAGGAGTGGTGGTGATGTCTAATTGACCCTTCATGTAGGCATCCTTCCCTCAAGACCTGAGGTCAAGGGCTGAAGCCTCTGATGCTGGTGAGTTGCTCATGGTCTCGGACAGAACTTCCCCATCAATAAGATATCTACTGGGTTGGGCAAAAAGTTTGTTCAGCTAGTTGAATATGTTCTTCCATAAAGTTCTTCATGAAAATGAAAAGTGAAACGAAAAAAACTTGAAACTGAAAGAAAGTTTTTGGACAGTATTTTGGTGATAGCAGGACCTGGGGTTTTCATTCATAAGCGGCAGCATCTAGGTTCTGACCCTCATCGTATTTAACCCAGGATTCTGACCTGCATGTACCACAGTGTGGGAGAGATGCTGGGAAACCCTGTTCTAGTCATCTCCTGAGGAAAAAGGAAAAACCTTTCTTTTTGGAGACAAAGTCATGCTCCTATCCCAATGTGAAAAGAACTCTCTGACATTAGACAGCTAAAAAAAAATGCCCACTCTTTTACTAAAGTGAAAGTGTTAGTTGCTCAGTCATGTCCAACTCTTTGTGACCCTATGGACTTGGAGCCCACCAGGCTCCTCTGTCCATGGGATTCTTCAGATGAGAATAGTTGAGTGGGTTGCCATCCCCTTCTCCAGGGGATCTTCCTCACCCAGGGATTGAACCTGGGTCTCCTGTATTGCAACTCGATTCTTTACTGCCTACTTTTATTTTTTTAAACACCTACTATGTGCTCACTGTTTGGTCTAAGTAAGCCAGGTCCCTCTGATTAATACATACTGGGGATGGTTAAACCATCTCCTGAAAAATTTGGACTATCGTGGGCATGATGTTTCTTGTTTGTGTCACTTCTGGTCATTTTCACTTTGCAGCTCATTTTTTTCAACTAAATTTAGGCTGATGGCTTATTTGTATAATTCCCTGTGCAGAGACATGGTCTTTTTTCAGAATCCCGGAACCTGCATGGTGCTTCTCCCTGCAAAATGCTGCAAGATTCCCAGTGAAGATTCTCCTAGACTGTTATCTCCAACATTATATCATCTGACAGAACATACGGGCCAAGGTGATTGTACCACAGCTCAGATCTCCTGAGAGCTTCTTAGGATGCAGTTGGGAGACAAAAGCACACCAGCTATGTTAACAGAGAGAACTTCATATAAGGAACTGTTAACTAGGTTTTAAGAAAAACTAAGACAGAAAGAAGAGCATAACAGGAGGTAAAGACTGCAGAAAGCAACTTCTACCTCCAGCACTGGGGAAATGAAGGAAGAAGTTGGGAATATCAAAACGTAGAAACTTGAATGTGGGGCTGAATGGGGACTGAAACACAAAGTGGGTGTTGCTCGGCTGGGACTGAGGTCTTGAGCTTGGAGGAGGAGTTCTGTGTTGCTGCAACCCAGACCTATGGGTGCCAGCAGCTAGTGCTGATGTTCCTGGGCGGATGCAGTGAGGCTAATTCTCCAAGAATTGGAAAACTCCCACCTGGCTTCAGCTGGAAGGAATTGCTGCTGCCCTGCCCAGAGACGGGGAGGAGAAGGGGAAAGGTAAGTGTTAACACTGGCAGGAACAGGAAGAAAACAGGAAGAAGCAAGTCTCTCCTTCCTCTGCCAGGCTTACAGTTAGAGTTAGGTTGGGGTTAGGGTTAGGGTTAGGATTCTCTCTAGGATCCCCTATACAATACTTTGCTGATAAAGGTCGGTATAGTCAAAGCTATGGTTTTTTCAGTAGTCATATATAGATGTGAGAGCTGAACCTTAAGGAAGGTTGAGCACTGAAGAATTGATGCTTTCAAACTATGGTGCTGGAGAAGACTCTTGAGAGTCCCTTGGACAACAAGGAGATCAAACTAGTCAATCCTAAAGGAAATCAATCCTGAATGTTCATTGGAAGGACTGATGCTGTAGCTGAAACTCCAATACTTTGGCCACCTGATACAAAGAGCTGAGTCACTTGAAAAGATCTGACTCATTGGAAAAGACCCTGATGCTGGGCAAGATTGAAAGCAGGGGAAGAATGGGGTCAACAGAGGATGAGATGATTGGATAGCATAACCGATTCACTGGACATAAGTTTGAGCAAACTCCGGGAGATGGTGAAGGACGGGAAAACCTAGTGCGCTACAGTCTGCAGGGTCACAAAGAGTCAGACATGACTGAGTGGTTGAACAGCAATTACTAGAATTCCGTATCGGCAGAGCCTAAAAAGTGAGCTGTTGGCAAAGGAGGCATTTGGTTTGGAGAGTGCCAATCCAGTGTCTCAGAACAGAGAACTGAAGTGTGGGGAGGGGGATGAGGGGTTGTAAACCAGATACAATACCTTCATGACTTATACACAGAGCCATCCCTAACACTGGTGACAATCATTTGGTATCATAAAGGATGTGTGTGTGTGTGTGTGTGTGTGTGTGCATGCTCAGTCATGTCCAACTCTTTGCAACACCATGGACTGCAGCCTGTCCATGGAATTTTCCAGGCAAGGATACGAGACTAGGTTGCCATTTCCTACTCCAGGGGATCTTCCCCACCCAGGGATCAAACCTGCATCTCTTGTGTCTCCTGCATTGGCAAGTGGATTCCTTACTACTAGTGCTACCTGTGAAGCCCATCATAAAGAATAAATTTTTAATTTTCTTAAATGTTCCATTATAATAGCTGATATTTGTATATATCACTGTAGTTTTTCATTTGTTTGTTTTTAATTGAGCCTAATATCTCATTTAATCTTTTGAAAATGATAGGAATCATACTTTCCCTGTGGAAGATAATGGTTCCCAGAAAAGCCAAGCACCAACCTAAAGATAAACAACATATAAAGACAGACTTGAGTCCCTATTATCTCTTGTCCAGCCTCTTACACTACACCATACTTTCTTCTAAAAATTTGGCCACAAAGCAAATGCATTAGTGACCATATCTTTATTAGAAAATCCTCAACCAAAAATTAATTCAGGTAAACGTATTAGTAATTATCATTTTAATTCTCCCTCTTGAGAAACCTGTATGCAGGTCAGAAAGCAACAGTTAGAATTGGATATAGAACAACAGACTGGTTCCAAATAGAAAAAAGACTATGTCAAGGCTGTATATTCTCACCCTGCTTATTTAACTTATGTGCAGAGTACATCGTGAGAAATGCTGGGCTGGAGGAAGAACAAGCTGGAATCAAGATTGCAGGGAGAAATGTCAATAACCTCAGATATGCAGATGACACCACCCTTATGCCAGAAAGTGAAGAAGAACTAAAGAGCCTCTTGATAAAAGTGAAAGAGGAGAGTGAAAAAGTTGGCTTAAAGCTCAACAGTCAGAAAACTAAGATCATGGCATCCAGTCCCACCACTTCATGGCAAATATATGGGGAAACAATGGCTGACTTTATTTTTGGGGGCTCCAAAATCATTGCAGATGGTGACTGCAGCCATGAAAATAAAAGATGCTTACTCCTTGGAAGGAAAGTTATGACCAACCTAGACAGCATATTAAAAAGCAGACACATTACTTTGCCAACAAAGGTCCGTCTAGTCAAGGCTATGGTTTTTCCAGTAGTCATGTATGGATGTGAGATTTGGGACTATTAAGAAAGCTGAGCACTGAAGAATTGATGCTTTTGAACTGTGGTGTTGGAGAAATGCTTGAGAGTCCTTTGGACTGCAAGGAGATCCAACCAGTCCATCCTAAAGGAGATCAGTCCTGGTTGTTCATTGGAAGGACTGATGTTGAAGCTGAAACTCCAATACTTTGGCCACCTGATGCAAAGAGCTGACTCATTGGAAAAGACCCTGATGCTGGGAAAGATTGAGGGCAGGAGGAGAAGGCGATGATAGAAGATGAGATGGTTGGATGACATCACTCAGTGGACATGAGTTTGGGTAGACTCCGGCGTTTGGTGATAGACAGGGAGGGCTAGCGTGCTGTGATTCATGGGGTAGCAAAGAGTTGGACAAGACTGAGTGACTGAACTGAACTGAACTGGGTAAGTTAAATTTCATCCATTCATTTAACAAATATTTGATGCTATAGGAGAAAAAACCTTAACTAGAATAGTGTATCTGTCCTCAAGGATTTTCAGTCTACCATGGGAGACAAAAAATTATAGTGTGTAGGAAGTGTTACTCTAGGCATGGTATAAGATGCCAGCAGAAAGAAGAGCCATCCTAGTTCATCAGGGGAAGGGAAAGGAGGGAAGGGAAGTTAGTGAGGGTTGTGGGAGGGGATGATAGGGCCAGCGGTGTGTTCCAGGAAGAGGGCACAACCTAGAAAAGTCCAGAAGCTAGAAAGAGCTGGGATCATTAAAGGAAACTGCTTTTGTAAGTGCATCAAGACTCCCTCATGAGAGGAAGAATGGGCAGAAGGGAAGGGATTGGAGAAGTAGAGACGTACCGAGCCATCTTGAATACTTTGAATGCAATCCTGAGGTTAACTGGGGAACCTGTTTTCTCAGGAGTGGCACTTAAACCAGCAGCAAAGCCAGAATTTGCCTCTGTCTGTCTCATCTGCATGCCTGCGGAGGCAGAAGTTAAAAACCTTCCTCTCTCGTGGATGCCCCTGGACCAAGAGAATTCTGCTCTAGACAGCTAGGACAAATTGGTCCTATGTTTACTACTGAAGAAAATTCTTATCTTCTTTGGGTTCCATGAGACCACTCTTTGATGTCACAGGGCATTTTTCAGGGAAAACATATGCCAAACTTTCCTCCCAATAACTGAGCAATGCCTCCACAGAGAAATTAAGGAGGAGAAAGTCCCTATTTAGAAAGACCCAGGTGACCAAATTTCTAGTTCTCTGTGTTTTCATTCTCCCTCCCTTATCTCTGTGAAGATCCCTTGCTGATGTCACCATGAACTCTAGATCCCTACCTGAGAAGACAACACCCAGAAACCTGCTCCTCCACATGAAGTGAAGTGAAGTCGCTCAGTAGTGTCCGACTCTTTGCGACCCCATGGACTGTAGCCCACCAGGATCCTCCATCCATGGGATTCTCCAGGCAAGAATACTGGAGTGGGTTGCCATTTCCTTCTCCAGGGGATCTTCCTGACCTAGGGATCGAACCGAGGTCTCCCACATTGCAGGCAGATGCTTTAACCTCTGAGCTACCAGGGAAGCTCCTCCACGTAATCAGCCCAAATGCATTACCTCGCCACCTACCACACTGAGTGGCTGCAATGACTTTGAGCTGAAGAAGAAACCAGATCCTTTCCCCAAAAGACTCCTGTTCATGATCAGGACAGCTGAGCATGACTTTTGGCAGGTGGTCAGATTCCTAAATAGTTTACATCATTAATAATGATTCTTTTTTGGGGGTCACTTACCAGGGCACTTCCACACCCTATGTTTTTATATTCTGTATTGTTTGAATTTTTAACCATCTGTATTACACATGTAATTTAACAAATGGTGTGTGTAAGGATATACCCAAAACACTCAGAAACATAATTCTTGTCACTCAAAAGAGTATGATGCTTGTAGAACATAGGAGGGAACTTCTGAAACAGATTCTCACTTCAACTATATTCCCGAGTCCATCAGCTTCACTAAAACTTTTGAGAAATGCAGTCTCAGACTAACCCTGGGCCTGCTGAACCAAATTCTGCACTTTAACAGATTCTGGGGTGATTCCTATGCATATTAACATCTGATCTAGTATAGCCAACCTTCAGGATTTCAACTGCTGAGGCAGCAGGAAGGACAGCAGAAACTATTTAAATTCACACAGCTCCTCAGCACCAGAACTAGGGCTTCAGTTCCTATCTTTAGACTCCCAGACCAGGGCTCTTTTCATGCCTTTAGGCTGCCTCTCCAGCATGTGGTCTTCCTAGAACCTCAACTTATTTTTGTATATTTTATAAGTGAAGGCATTCTAGGTCTCAGGGTAACAGAGAAAGTGAATATCTTAATACAACACAATACTTCTGGGTAAGATAAAGCACTGCAGTCTAGAAGTTGGGTCTAGCATCCCTGGATGGAACCCCAAATCATATTATAACAGTGTTTGAGAGAAGGCCCAAGTGGATTCAGGGACAAGCAAGGGTAGGAAAGGGCTTCCCAGGTGGCTCAGTGGTAAAGAATCCTCCTGCCAATGCAGGAGACACAGGAGATGTGGGTTCAGTCCCTGGTTCCAGAAGATCCCCTGGAGAAGGGCACAGCAACCCACTCCAGTATTCTTGCCTGGAGAATCCCATGGACAGAGAAGCCTTGTGGGCTACAGTCCATGGGTTTCCAAAGAGTCAGACCTGACTTAACAACTAAACAACAACAACAAAGGTAGGGAAACTAGCTGGGCCAGTGACATCAGGGCAACTCTGGAAACTCAGGGGCAGGGGAAATGTCCAGGAATCCCTTAGTTATTGGTTCTCATTTGTATAGGTGGTAGAATGAATCAAGTGCTGGCTGCTGTGTTACAAAGAAGGGAATCACCTCCAATTGAGTATTCAGTGCTTATATGGATACCATCACGGACTCGATGGACGTGAGCCTGAGTGAACTCCAGGAGATGGTGATGGACAGGGAGGCCTGGCATGCTGCAATTCATGGGGTCACAAAGAGTCAGACACGACTGAGCGACTGAACTGAACTGAACTGAACTGAACCAACTAAGCTGTTCCCAATTTGAGTTTAGCTTCCTGTGCACACTTACCCAGAGTAAATCATCTCAGGCTGTTGGCATGACTAAAGGAAGACAGACTGGGTCTACAGTGTTGGCTGCTCTTACGGATGTGAGGTCATCCTCAGAGTCGGGTATATCTGACTCAGGAAAAGTCTGAGTCCAGCTCCAACCAGCACAAGAGCCAGATCACAAGAGGGCCTCCCCAGGGCCACATGTCTGGAGGCAAGGAGTCCTTGCCTGAGACGGTGGGAGATACTTGGGAGGCTGAAGGTACAGGCTGAGCCAAAACTATACAAGAAAGGCAAAGTCCCATATGTCAGAAATACTGTTCAGAAATGGGCTCCAGTGGAGGGAGAAGCCAGTAGGAAAGAAGAATGGTATGGTTAGTAGCTAAGAGGTGAGTGATAGAGAAAGGGTCAATTCTGCCTCCAGCCATCTCTATTTGTGTGACTGTGGGTGAGTGCTTTCTTTTTTCAAAGGTATCATATATCAAATCATGTAATATTATTGCAAGTTAATATATCTTTTTCAAAATAAAGCACTAACTTCTACAAGGAGTTGAATATAAAGTCATTCCCTGCTATGGTCTGCATGTGTCCCTCCACCCCAAATTGATTTGTTGAAATTCTAATTCCAGTGGGATGGTATTAGGAAACTGGCCTTTTGGGGGTGGGGGCTTAGGTCATGAGGGTGGACCCCTTATGAATGGGATTAGTGCTCTTGGAAAAGAGACCCCACTAAGCTCACTAGCCCCTTATACTACATGAAGATACAAAGAGAAGTTTGCCACCTGGAAGAGAGCCCTCTTGTGACCACGCTTGTACTCTAATCTCAGACTTCCAGCCTCCAGGACTGTGGGATTATATTTCTGTTGTTTACAAGCTTGGAATTTTTGTTATAGAAACCCAAAGACTAAGACATTCCCTCTTTGCTGAGATCATTTTTGGGGGATAGGATAGGGTGAGGGAACAAGCTGTTTTTGTTGTTTAGTTGCTAAGTCACGTTCAACTCTTTGTGACCCCAAGGACTACAGCCCACCAGGCTCCTCTGTCCATGGGATTTCCCAGGGAAGAATACTGGAATAGATTGCCATTTCCTTCTCCAAGGGATCTTCCTAACCCAGGGATTGAACCCAAATCTCCTGAATTGGCAGGCAGATTCTTTCCTGCTGAGCTACCAGGGATGCCTTATATTTAGGCCTACAGGGGAACTTACTCAGGGTTTCAGTTAGTGAGTGGTCAAGTGGGATTCAATACAGTCTTATCCCAGAGTCTAAATCCTCAGTCAGAAAGCTGTGATGTTTCCTTCAGGATAAGGCTCCAGCATCATCTGCTTAAGCCCTCCCTGAGCAGTGTCCCCTTGTCTTTCCTTTACATGTAAGACCTGATTAAACAGCCCTGTTCTGCCTTCCCTCAGAACTCCAGGCTTTCCTCATAGAGCTTTGCACACTGTGCTATAAATTGTACAGGAAAATTCTTTGAGATTAAGGGCTGTATCATATTCAGCTATGACCACAGCATATAATGAACACTCAGGAGAGAATATCTGCTGAGTGACTCTCAGGATATTATAAATCTACTTTGCCAGATAGGGTGGGTTAGCACTCAAAGTCTGTCTCATCCTCATTCTAGAATACATCGCTATAATGTGGGGGCTAGAAAGACAAAAGGTATGTGTCCTAGACTCCCTTGCAGCTAAGCTCTGGGCGTGATTTAGGTTTGGCCAATCAGGTGCACAAACATGAACTCTGGAAAGCAGACATGAAAGGACTAGCTTCTGCTGCCTCTGCTGCTCCAGGGGCAAGCTTAGCTGTGAGGATGCTTGGTTTTTTGGTGGCATCCTTGGTGGAGCACTCTGTCCTGGGTTGCTTGTTTTGTGGGGATCAAGAGACAGGGCACCAGGGGTTCATTATGTTGATGGGGACTGTAGCAGGCATAAGCTGGCTCTTCCTGGTCTTCGTTGCCCTGGAGCAGCTTTGGAACCAAAGTTTCCATTCCATAAAAGGTCCAAGAAGAGATAGAAGGTCTCTGTCTTACCCAGGACTTTAGGCTCATTTTTAAAAGATTAACCTAAATTCTATTTATTCAGTCCTTCCCTGACCCAAGGATAGAACCCAGGTCTCCTGCATTGCAGGCAGATTCTTTACCATTGAGCCACCAGGGAAGGCCCTGCCAATAACTCCACTCCAAAGCCATCTAATACTAGAGGTTTCTAATTAGGACATTGCTTCAGCCATTTCACCAGGACAAATACAGTCTCTTAAACAAGGTAAAAAGCAGGCCAGTAAACTACAGTGCCTCTGCCCCTCAAGGTCATTCAAGGACTCAGTTTTATTTTTTGTTGGTGCCCAGTCAGCTCCCCAAGGTCATTCAAGGACTCAGTTTTCTTTTTTCTTGGTGCCCAGTCAGCTCCCTAGAATGCTGCCCTCATCCCATGGTTGTAGTTTTTTACCACAGCCATGCCATGTTCCAGTAAGTGGGAAGTAGGAAAGAAGAAAAGGAAGGGAAGCAGCTTCCTTTAAATGAAGTGAATGAAAACTTCACACATCCCTTCCACATACATTCCATTGGCCATAACTTAACCAGAGACTTCCCCTCATTGCAAGGGGACTGACAGTTAAGAGTGGATTAGCGGGGCCTGAGAGTGAAAATAGTTAGTTTCTGCAAGAGTCCAGGTCTTTGGATGCTTAATTTCAGATATTTTTCACCACACCACAATGTGTACTTTGAGGTGTTGGGGCTAAGCATTGGCAAACCGCATTTTAGGCTAGGCTAGCTAGTGACCCATTAAACTCTGCCAATAGGGGGTAAAAGAGGGAGCCTTGCACAGCTGGAGGGGTGAGAGGGGACTCCTTCCTGTTTACTTCCTGTCTCCCTTGGGCTCTTGTCTGTGTTACTGAGCAATACTTCTTTACCGTGGCAGCAGGAGTTCCTGTCAGGAGCAACCGTTGAACCCACTTTGTAGCAACACTCACAGAAGCAGCCTCACTGTCCCCCTCAGTGATAACAGGCAACCCAAGCCCCTTCCTCAGAGATCTGGGTCCCCAGCCAATAGGACCCCTCCTTCAAGCTCAGAAACACCATCATAAGGAATTACCCCTTCTCACAATCTAAGTTTCATCTCCATAAGCTCCCTCTCGTGCATTTCTAAGTTTTAATAATGCCAACCTCTTACCCAAACACAATGAAGGTCATATATGACAGCTGATGTGCTAATCAGTGGGGAAAAACTGAAATCATTCTTCTGAGATCTGGAGCAAGGCAAAGATGCCTACTCTCACCATTGCTATTCAACAGAGTACTGGAAGTCAATTAGGTAAGAAAAAGAAAGAAAAGGCACCAATCAGAAGGGAAGCAGTATACTTCTCTCAGTTTGCAAATGACATGATGATACATACATGCAAAACCCTAACAGTTCTACATACAAGCACCTGTCTCCCCCACAACACAAGGAACCTTGAGCAAGATGAACAAAGCTGGATGCATCATACTTCCTGACTTCAAGTTATATTACAAATTTATAGCAATCACAACAGTATGGTGCTGGAAGAAAAACAGACATGGAGACCAATGGAACAGAATAGAGAACCCAGAAATAAAGTCATGCATTTACTGTCAACTGATCCGCAGTGGGGAAAGGATAGAGCTTCTTCAACAAATGGTGGTAGGAAAACTGGATATCTACATGCAAAAGAAAGAAACTGGCCCCAACTTCGTACCATACTCATATATTCACTTAAAATGGATTAAATTCTTAAACATAGAACTTAAAACCTTAAATCTCCTAGAAGAAATCAAGGAGAAAAATATTACTGACCTTGATACTGGCAAAATTTAAAAAAATATGATACCGAAAGCACAGGCAACAAAGCAAAAAATAGAGAAGATCAAATTAAAAAGCCTCTGCACAGCAAAAGAGACAATCAATGACATGAAAAGGCAAACTATGTAATGTGACAAAATATTTGCAAGTCATATCCGATAAGGGTTAACATCCAAAATATATAAGGAACTCCTACAACTCTTTGCTAAGAATACAAACAGCCTGATTTTAAAACGGGCAAAGGGCCTAAATGCACTTCTTAAAAGAAACTCAAATGACAGAGGTATGTGAAAAGATGATCAATATTTCTAATTATCATTAAAACCTCCATAGGATATCACCTCATATCTGCCAGAACAGCTGATATAAAAGAGACAAAAAATAATAAGCATTGGGAAAGATGTGAAGAAAATGGAACCCTTGTGCCAGTGGGTGGGTATGGTAATTGGTGCAGTCATTATAGACAACATATGGCAATTTCTTAGAAAAGAAATAACAATAAAATTACCGTATGAACCTGCAATCCCACTTCTCGGTATATACCCAAAGAAATAAAAAGTAGGAACACGAAGAGATATCTGCATTATTCACAACAGCCAAGACATGGAAACAAACTAAATGTCCTTTGATAGATGAACAAATAAAGAAAATGAAGTGTGTGTGTATATACACAGTGGAATATTATTCAGCCTTCATAAAAGGAAATCTTGCCATGTGCAACAAAATGGTTGGAGCTGAAGGGCATTATACTAAGTGAAATAAGCAAGATACAGAAAGAAAAACACGACATGATCTTACATATAAAATCTAAAATAGTCACACTCAAAGAAGCAAGGAGTAGGTCAGTGGTTGCCAGGAGCTAGGGGACGAGGAAATGTGGTGATGTTGGTTAAAGGGTACAAAGTTTCTGTTATCTAAGATAAGTTCTAGAGATCTAACATGCACATGGTAATGAGAGTTAACAGCACTGTTGTTGCTCTTCAGTTAAGTCATGTCCAACTCTTTGCAACCCCGTGAACTGCAGCACGCCAGGCTTCCCTGTCCTTCACCATCTCCCCAAGTTTGCTCAAACTCATGTCCATTGAGTCAGTGATGCCATCCAACCATCTCATCCTCTGTCACCTCCGTCTCCTCTTGCCCTCAATCTTTCCCAGCATCAATCTTTTCCAATGAGTCAGCTCAATGCATCAGGTGGCCAAAAAATTGGCCCTTCAGCTTCAGCATCAGTCCTTCCAATGAATATTTAGGACTGATTTCCTTTAGGATTAACTGGTTTGATCTCCTTGCTGTCCAAGGAACTCAAGAGTCTTCCCTAGCACCACAGTTCAAAAGCATTCTTCAGCGCTCAGCTTTCTTTATGGTCCAACTCTCACATCCATACATGACTACTGGAAAAACCATAGCTTTGACTAGACAGACCTTTGTTGGCAAAGTGATGTCACTACTTTTTAATACACTGTCTAGGTTTGTCATAGCTATTCTTCCAAGGACCAAGCATCTTTTAATTTTGTGGCTGCAGTCACCATCCACATTGATTTTGGAGCCCAGGAAAATAAAATCTGACACTGCAGTGTGTACTTAAAATTGCTAAAAGCATAAATCAATAAATCTTAAATCTTCTTACACACAAATGGTAACTTTGTAGAAATAATAAATATGTTAGCTGTTTTGTGGTGATCATTCCACAATATATACACACACCAAAATACCCAGTTGTACATCTTAAATACATATATACTTTATATACGACAATACCATCTCAATAAAGCTGTTAAAATTGCCATCAGAAATACAACAGAGCTACATGATAGCAACGTGAGCACAGGTATGACTCTTAACCTCTGTGAATCCTAATTTCTACATCTGTAAAATAGGTACAGTAAACCTCTATTGAAGATAGTCATTGTGGAGAACAGCACATGCTGGAATGTCACAATTCGTGGCAGGTATTATTGTTAAAATATCTCCCACAGAGAGCGGTTGATTTCAGATGACTAACAAGTATTTTTAAAACATGTTCTGTAAATGTTAGTTTTATTTCGCTTTTTCTTTTCTTGCCAACCTTCAGATACCTCTGATTCTTGACTTCTGTCCTTCATGTTCCCCTCATTTCCCTACACATTCAACTTTTCCTCACTTCCTTTCTCTCCCTCTGAAACCATGACCTGGACAGCATCAGGAGGAAAGCACTCAGTACAATACATGATGTTGTCCACATTCAATAGGTCTTGGCTGTCTTCTGATCTCTGCTTGCTAACTGCTCACTCCCTGCTCTTCCTGGTTCTTCATGTCCTCCAAATACCTTTGCTTCCCATCCCTGCATGACTGGGCCCAAACATCCAGACGAAAAGACAGAGAAGAAGGTGAAAAGCGGACACTTTTCACCCACCCATGGCTTCCTCCTATTTTCAAGGCCAGTGACACTTTGACAACCCGCTTCCTTTTAATCATGGCCAGCTGGAGGCATATAGCCCTATCGGCCACCCGGGGCTGGCAGCTAATACTCATTAGCAGCTGATTAAGGAGTAATTAGTGGGCCCAATCAGGGCCATTAGCATTTCTAAGTTCCCATTTGTAAATCATATTAATAACTGGCTTGACTGAGGTGCGGAAGCAGTTGGTGTGGGGAGATTCAGCTACAGCTCCTGCTGTAGCACATATTAGGGACTCTTGGGGACCTCTGCAGGTCAGATGGTTTCTACCTCTCTGCCTAACCCCCATCCCACTACATGCACACACTATCCATAGGGGTAATAGTTACCAAGAACTCAAAACCTCTCCTGCAGTTCAGAAGCTCAAATATCTCCTTCTCCTAGTAAAAAAAAAAAGACTTGGTCACCCCAAAGAGAACAGAGATTTGGAGCTAGACCTGAGTTAGAAACCTGCACTTATCAGTTTGGTGACTTTGAACAAGTCATTTAACCTCTCTATCAGTTTCATTATTGAAAAACACTCTGTCTTTAGGCAAGACTTTTAAGGAAATTTTCTAGCAAATCAAAAGGGTATTTGATGGTAAAAGATCGCTGTTTGCCAGGGTTCCAGGCAAGAAAGGAGAGGTGAATAGGTGGAGCACAGGGGATTTTTAGGGCAGTAAAACTATTCTGTATAATACTGTAATGACCAATACATGACATTATGTATTTGTCAAAACCCATAGGGTGTACAAGGAGCGGTGGCTGCGCAGGCGCAGGAGGGCTGAGAGGAGCTACTCCACGTTTAAGGTCAGGAGGGGTGGCGATGAGAAGATACCCCTCGTCCAAGGTAAGGAGCAGCAGCTGTGCTTTGCTGGAGCAGCCGTGAAGGGATACCCCACATCCAAGGTAAGAGAAACCCAAGTAGGACGGTCGGTGTTGCAAGAGGGCATCAGAGGGCAGACACACTGAAACCACAATCACAGAAAACTAGCCAATCTGATCACATGGACCACAGCCTTGTCTAACTCAATGAAACCAAGCCATGCCGTGTGGGGCCACCCAAGATGGGTGGGTCATGGTGGAGAGGTCTGACAGAATGTGGTCCACTGGAGAAGGGAATGGCAAACCATTTCAGTATTCTTGCCTTGAGAATCCCTTGAAAAGTATGAAAAGACAAAATGATAGGATACTGAAAGAGGAACTCCCCAGGTCGGTAGGTGCCCAATATGCTACAGGAGGTCAGTGGAGAAATAACTCCAGAAAGAATGAAGGGATGGAGCAAAACAATACCCAGCTGTGGATGTGACTGTTGATAGAAGCAAGGTCCAATGCTGTCAAGAGCAATATTGCATAGGAACCTGGAATGTCAGGTCCATGAATCAAGGCAAATTGGAAGTGGTCAAACAGGAAATGGCAAGAGTGAACGTCAACATTCAGGAATCAGCGAACTAAAATGGGACTGGAATGGGTGAATTTAACTCAGGTGACCATTATATCTACTACTGTGGGCAGGAATCCCTCAGAAGAAATGGAGTAGCCATCATGGAAAACAAGAGAGTCTAAAATGCAGTACTTGGATGCAATCTCAAAAACGACAGAATGATCTCTGTTCATCTCCAAGGCAAACCATTCAATATAACAGTAATCCAAGTGTATGCCCCAACCAGTAATGCTGAAGAAGCTGAAGTAGAATGGTTCTATGAAGACCTACAAGACCTTTTAGAACTAATACCCAAAAAAGATGTCCTTTTCATTATAGGGGACTGGAATCCAAAAGTAGGAAGTCAAGAAACACCTGGGGTAACAGGCAAATTTGGCCTTGGAATGCGGAATGAAACAGGGCAAAGGCTAATAGAGTTTTGCCAAGAGAACGCACTGGTCATAGCAAACACCCTCTTCCAACAACACAAGAGAAGACTCTATACATGGACATCACCAGATGGTCAACACCAAAATCAGATTGATTATATTCTCTGCAGCAAAAGATGGAGAAGCTCTATACAGTCAGCAAAAACAAGACCAGGAGCTGACTGTGGCTTAGATCATGAACTCCTTATTGCCAAATTCAGACTTAAATTGAAGAAAGTAGGGAAAACCACTAGACCATTCAGGTATGACCTAAATCAAATCCCTTCTGATTATACAGTGGAAGTGAGAAATAGATTTAAGAGACTAGATCTGATAGAGTGCCTGATGAACTATGGAATGAGGTTCGTGACACTGTACAGGAGACAGGGATCAAGACCATCCCCAGGGAAAAGAAATTCAAAACAGCAAAATGGCTGTCTGGGGAGGCCTTACAAATAGCTGTGAAAAGAAGAGAAGTGAAAAGCAAAGGAGAAAAGGAAAGATACAAGCATCTGAATGCAGAGTTCCAAAGATTAGCAAGAATAGATAAGAAAGCCTTCCTCAGCAATCAATGCAAAGAAATAGAGGAAAACAACAGAATGGGAAAGACTAGAGGTCTCTTCAAGAAAATTAAAGACACCAAGGAAACATTTCAGGCAAAGATGGGCTCAATAAAGGACAGAAATGGTATGGACCTAACAGAAGCAGAAGATATTAAGAAGAGGTGGCAAGAATATATGGAAGAACTGTACAAAAAAGATCTTCATGACACAGATAATCACAATGGTGTGATCACTCATCTAGAGCCAGACATCCTGGAATGTGAAGTCAAGTGGGCCTTACAAAGCATCACTAGGAACAAAGCCAGTGGAGATGACGGCATTCCAGTTGAGCTATTTCAAATCATGAAAGATGATGCTGTGAAAGTGCTGCCCTCAATATGCCAGCACATTTGGAAAACTCAACAGTGGCCACAAGACTTGGAAAAGGTCAATTTTCATTCCAGTCCCAAAGAAAGGCAATGCCAAAGAATACTCAAACTATCGCACAATTGCACTCATCTCACACGCTAGTAAAGTAATGCTCAAAATTCTCCAAGCCAGGCTTCAGCAATATGTCAACCATGAATTTCCAGGTGTTCAAGCTGGTTTTAGAAAAGGCAGAGGAACCAGAGATCAAATTGCCAACATCCACTGGATCATGGAAAAAGCAAGAGACTTCCAGAAAAACATCTATTTCTGCTTTAGTGACTATGTCAAAGCCTTTGACTATGTGGATCACTATAAACTGTGGAAAGTTCTGAAAGTGATGGGAATACCAGACCACCTGACCTGTATCTTTAGAAACCTATATTCAGGTCACAAAGCAACAGTTAGAATTTGACATGGAACAACAGACTGGTTCCAAATAGGAAAAGGAGTACGTCAAGGCTGTATATTGTCACCCTGCTTATTTCACTTATATGCAGAGTACATCATGAGAAATGCTGGACTGGATGAAGCACAAGCTGGAATCAAGATTGCTGGGAGAAATATCAATAACCTCAGATATGCAGATGACACCACCCTTATGCCAGAAAGTGAAGAAGAATTAAAAAGCCTCTTGATGAAAGTGAAAGAGGAGAGTGAAAAAGTTGGCTTAAAGCTCAACATTCAGAAAAAGAAGATCATGGCATCTGGTCCCTTCAGTTCATGAGAAATAGATGGGGAAACAGTGGAAACAGTGTCAGACTTTATTTTTTGGGGCTCCAAAATCACTGCAGATGGTGACTGCAGCCATGAAATTTAAAGACGCTTACTCCTTGGAAGGAAATTATGACCAACCTAGATAGCATATTCAAAAGCAGAGACATTACTTTGCCAACAAAGGTCTGTCTAGTCAAGGCTATGGTTTTTCCTGTGGTCATGTATGGATGTGAGAGTTGGACTGTGAAGAAAGCTGAGCACCGAAGAATTGATGCTTTTGAACTGTGGTATTGGAGAAGACTCTTGAGAGTCCCTTGGACTGCAAGGAGATCCAACCAGTCCATTCTGAAGGAGATCAGTCCTGGGTGTTCTTTGGAAGGAATGATGCTAAAGCTGAAGCTCCAGTACTTTGGCCACCTCATGCGAAGAGTTGACTCATTGGAAAAGACTCTGATGCTGGGAGGGATTGGGGGCAGGAGGAGAAGGGGACGACAGAGGATGAGATGGCTGGATGGCATCACCGACTCGATGGACATGAGTTTGAGTGAATTCCAGGAGTTGGTGATGGACAGGGAGGCCTGGCGTGCTGCAATTCATGGGGTCGCAAACAGTCAGACACAACTGAGTGACTGAACTGAACTGATAGAGTGTACAACATAGAGTTAGCCCTAGTATAAATATGGACTTGGGTTTAAAATATTGTAATATTTGTTCATCAACTGTAACCAATGTACCACATTAATGGAAAGTGTCCATGTTAAAAGACAAACTAGGGCATGCTAAAATTTTTAAGTTTATTTGAGCAAACATCTATTCCAAAAGGGCAGCACCAAACTGGAAATGGTTTGGAGGGCTCCAGTAATAGGAGTGTGGGGATAGAGGGCTCCTAGACTTTAACAGTGGAGAAGACAATGGCACCCCACTCCAGTACTCTTGCCTGGAAAATCCCATGGGCGGAGGAGCCTGGTAGGCTGCCGTCTATGGGGTCGCACAGAGTCAGACACAACTGAAGCGACTTAGCAGCAGCAGCAGCAGCAGCAGCAGACTTTAACAGAAGAGACCTAGAAGCGAAGCAAAGGAACCATTTGATTGGCTACAGCTTTAGTGGTTGCCTTATTTGGAGAAACCTAGTTGGCCATTTGTGATCAGTGGTTTTCATGTTCCACATTCTTAGCCTTGAGGCATTTATAGGTTAGGTTTGGGTTTGCTCAAGTAGGCAGCAACAGCATTAGAAAACGACGTCCATCTTATGAGCTCTTTGTTTAATCAACTGAACAGCAATAATAGGTGAAAGTCAGTATAGAGATGAAGTATATAAGAACTCTACCCTCTGCTCTATTTTTCTGTAAACCTAAGACTTCTCTTTTAAAAATCTATTTTTATTATTTTTTTAAAAGGGAGTTTTTGACTAGGTATCCTTTAGCTGGAGTTGCCTCAGACAGTATTGTTGAATGTTCATGTATGAATGAATCACCTATAGGGACTCTGTCAGTCCAGAGTGGAGCCTGAGAACCTTCATTTATAATAAGCAGGGCTGTTCGTCCATGACCCTACTTGGAGGTGCAAGGCTCCAGACTGAGGTGATAACTAAGTAAAGGAACTGGGAAATAACAGGTGCTCAACAAAGTGGGACAAATATTAATGTTGTTCCCTACATTGCCATACATTAGGTCTGGAGAGGATCCAACAGGTGGCTACAAACTTCAGGGATTCAGCATTCAAATAACAACTGTGTGCAGGGAATTCCTTGGTGAAGCAGTAGTTAGTTTCACCAGTAGCTTTCACTACCTGGGGCCTGGGTGCAATCCCTGGTCAGGGAACTAAGATCTTGCAAGTCACTTAGTGTGGTCAAAAAAGAAAAGAAAAGAAAATACTGAGTCTATTTAGGAATAGAATTGTCAAATAAAATATAGAGCATCCAGTTATACTGGAATTTCAGGTAAAGTAACAATTTTTTATATAAATACACCCTGTGTAAGTATATTCCTGAAGAATCAGCTTCATCAGGAAAATGCTTCTCTCTGTCACTTTCTCATCCACTTATTGCTTGTGAGCCTGTGGTCAGCAATGATGAGTAGAGCTGAGTGTGTGTAGGTGTACCGACACGCATCTCTACCAAGTCGCTGCTAGCACAGTGCACCTGACTTGGCGTGTGTGCTCAGTTGCTCAGTCATGTGACTCTCTGTGACCCCATGAACTGTAGCCTGCCAGGCTCTTCTGTCCATGGGATTCCCCAAGCAAGAATACAAAGTGAGTTGCCATTTCCTCATCTAGGGGATCTTCTCTACCCAGGACCAAACCCATGTCTCCTGTATTAGCAGCCAGATTCTTTACCACTGAGCCACCAGGGAAGACCGCACCCAGTTTTACTAAACACATCCTTTAGCTCAGTGTTCCTCAGTAATGCACACACAGATCACCTGGGGTCTTGTGAAAACACAGGTTCTGATTCAATAGGTTTGAGGTTGTGCATGTCTAATAAGCACCAGGTGACGCTGATGCCCCTGGCCTGTGGACCGCACTTTTAAGTAACAAGGGTTTAGATCTCCTTTTTCTGGGATTCGATGACATGAGGAGAGAAAAGCAAATAATGCCAAAGAGTAGGTTGTATCATCCTCACTATATAGTTGAGGAACTAAAGCCTTCAGTGAAGTAGACATTCTCAGGGGTGGGGAGTGAGAGAGGGAGATGGGGAGAGAGGAGGAGGGAGAAAGAGAGAAAGAGCACCTCACCAGGATGGAGGTCCGGGTCTGCCATGCTGCGCTATGCCAGCTCTGCAGGAGGGAGAAGACCTGGGCATCCATCCCTCTTTGGTCTTTCATAGGCTGTATGATCTTGGGAAAGTAATCTGGCTTCTCTGCATTTCAGCTAAATCAACTATGAGAAGGGAGGGTGGTGACCACTGCCTTGCAGAGGTTCCCAAGAGAGGCAAAAGAGGGAGGCTCTGTGACAAAATCTTAGATTCTGTAACATGATACAAATGCTAGTTTTTATTTGTTCTAATTCCTGAGACAGCTTGTTAAAAGATTGTTAGGAGCGCTTCACATACATTAATTATTCATTCCTTACAATGGCCCTGAGAGGTAAGGAGGACCATTTTTAGCCCCCTTCTCAGTAAAGGAAACAATTGAGGCACAATGAGGTTAAGTAAACCGGCCAAGGCTGAGAACTACAGAGGCAGGGTTCAGGCCCTGGCCATCTAGCTTCACAGTCCATGCTCTTCATCTCTATATTGCTATATTGCTTCTCTGTAGGTAGAAACCCACCTCTTCCTCTGCTGGTTTCATAGATAGAAAATTGAGGTTCAGCAAAGTTAAGTGATTTTCCAGTGGTCACAGAGCAAGACTGTACACACATGAACCACACAGAGTCTTCACACTCTTTCCAAAGCAACTGTCTGGTCCCAAGTGGGCCCCACCTCTCTGTCTTACAGGAATCCATGGAAGCTTCTCAAAGTTGGGGTTGTCGTTATTCAGTTGCTCAGTTGTGTCTGACTCTTTATGACCCCATGGACTGCAGCACACCGGGACTCCCTGCCCTTCACCATCTCCCAGAGTTTGCTCAAAGTCATGTCCATAGAGTCGAAGATGCTATCCAACCATCTCATTCTCTGTCACCCACTTCTCCTCCTACCCAGCATCAGCAGGGTCTTTTCCAATGAGTTGGCTCTTTGCATCAGGTAGCCAAAGTATTAGAGCTTCAGCATCAGTCCTTCCAATGAATATTCGGGGTTGATTTCCTATAGGATTGACTGGTTTGATCTCCTTGCAGTCCAAGGGACTCTCAAGAGTCTTCTCTAGCACCACAATTTGAAAACATCAGGTCTTTGGTGTTTGGCCTTCTTTATGGTCCAACTCTCACATCTGTACATGACTACTGGCAAAATCATAACTTTGCCTGTATGGATCTTTGTTGGCCAAGTGATGTCTGCTTTTTAATACGCTGTCTAGGTTTGCCATGGCTTTCCTTCCAAGGATCAAGTGTCATTTAATTTCAAGTGGGGAAATAGTCCTAAACATTGTGTTCTGAGGAGGGGAGTGGAGGGACCAAAAGAATCTTTCAACTCCGTTCCAGTAAGGCCAAGTGAGTGAGGCCATGTCAGCCCCCTGACCCACTTCCTTATATTTCCAGGCCATTATCCTCCAGTGAGACCCTAGAACTTATCAGTGTTGGGCAGAGACATGCTAAGATGAAATGGCTTCTTGACCTGAAAGTGAGCAACATGCCGCTGCATAACAGACGTAGCCCAGAAGTCTAGGATCAAAGTCTGGCTGGCTACATGGACTCAACAGTGATAATTTAAAGACAGTTTGGTAGGAAGGGCTGCATGGGCCATGGAATTTGGAAACCAATTTCTGGTTCCACCATTTTCTGACTGACAATAGGCAAAATTCATCAGCTGAGGGAGTGTCAGTTTCCTCCTTTAGAAAATGAGGATGATAACAGTGTTGCTATGAGAACAGAAGTCAACATGGATGTGGAACCCTAATTGGCATGCTAAGGAGCTTTGCCCGGATAGAGGAGGCTGTGTTGAGAGGCCAGATCATAGACTCTGGAGACCCAGAGCAAGTACCTGCTGTGTGCTAGGCAGTGCTTGGGTGAAGAAGAGGCTATGATGGGTTAACAGCAAGGTTAGGGAGCAGAGGCAGGCTGGGTGAGGAGAAAAGGTTCTTTAAATCAGCTTGGCAAGTTTAGCATAGTCTTATTCGTCAGACAACCCTGCTGATGCTTTGGCAAAGGTCACCAGTGATTTCTGAATGAAGCTCTGAACATGCTTCTCAAGGCTGAGACAGCAGACTCCAGCAAGGAGGGACTAAACTCCTGAACACTCTTATGTGCCCAGCCTGGTCAGCTGAACATCTGGAGGATGGTCTCAGAAAGGGTCCTTGACCCTAATCATGCTGAAAGCAGGTTGGAATCAGACGGACCTCAGTTCTTCCTTTTTTTCTTTTCTATGTTTTGGTTTCCTCTCTGTAACATGGGGATGACCGTTATACCTATTCCACGGGATTATAGAAGATAAGTCACTTCTTACTGTTGTGAAAAGTGAAATAAGTTAGGAAAGCATTTAGCACAGTGCCTGGCACAGGGTAAGTGCTCAGTCAAAAGGGATTATGGGTAAGAAAACATAAATAAAAAACGTGTCTGCAGTAATGGGTCTGTAGGAGGAAGGAAGAAAACAAATGGATGAAACCCTTGAAATCCAGACCATCAGTAAAAGTGATTTGCCTATTCAAATCCACAAGTCTTAGAGTTGGTTAACTCATTTCCCTAAAGAGGGGATGCAAATGAGGTTCTCTGTCTGTGGGGAGTACATTTCTCTTTCCTTCCCCTTCTCCTTCCCCAAAGAAAACTGTTCTAGGGGAAGGAACCTCAAGTCTGCAGAGTAACTGCTATGTGCAGGGCCCTTTATGAAGATCTTTCTTTATATCTACCCAACGCCTCAGTTGGGATGTAAATTCTGTTTATTCTATGGAGGAGGAACCAAGACTCAGGTTGAGTGCTACAACCACATCTGCCCAATATCAGCTAACATGCCACGCTCATTCATGATGGATCTTAGATTCAGACCCACCTCCACTGAACCAACATCAAAGCTTTGATAGCTCCTTCAGATCACATGAGGCCCTCCCTGGGTCTGATCGGTACTCACCACCCAGCTTCTGCGATGACACCATTCAGCACCAGACAGCCTTGAAAGCATTTCACCATCGAGCACAGAATCATTTTCCCACAAGCTAGGTGGTTCAGTTGTAGTAGCTCCACTCCAGCCCTGAGAGGAAGCAACTGAGTTAATTATTTGAGCTGAGAGCCCCTGGGTTGTATCAGCTAAGATAATGATCACAGTGAGTAGCTGCCAGCCCCAAGCAGAGCTGAAACACTAGCACTCAATTGATTATTAACATGATTTGGAAAATTTCTCAACAGCCCTCCAGTAAAGCCGCTAAAGAAGAAAATTGTAAAAGCCCATCAGTTCAGGTGCCCAGCTACCCCCTTATTATTTCTTTCCCCAGTAGTAGAGAAATCCCATGGACAGAGGAACCTGGCAGGCTACAGTTCATGGGGTCATAACATGGACTTAGTTGCAACTTAGTGACTAAACAACGAGAAAGAGAGATCTGCATTGCACATCTGGCTGGGACAGTCACTTGGGTGATCCTTGCTGATAATGCCCCTTCCCTAGGCCTCCTGGTAAAATGAGATGGAATACCACATGTGATTCTTGAGTTGCTTCAAGGACTAAACTGATAAGGCCTGGGGCTTAGGTGGTGCTGATGAGGGAGGAAGGGAAGAAAGGAGGAAGGAGTTTATTGAGTGTCTGTTGGATGGCAGAAGGGCTTCACTGGAGCTTGGCTGGTAAAGACTTTGCCTTCAATGCAAGAGACCCTGGTTTGATTCCCGGGTTGGGAAGATCCCCTAGAGAAGGGAGAAGCTACTCACTCCAGTATTTGGGGGCTCCCCTGGTGGCTCAGCTGGTGAAGAATCTGCCCGCGCTGCAGGAGACCTGGGTTTGAGCCCTGCGTTGGAAATATCCCCTAGAGAAGGAAGCAGCTACCCGCTCCAGTATTCTGGCCTAGAGAATTCTTTGCAACTCTTTGAGTCACAAAGAGTCAGACACGATTGAGCGACTTTCGTTTTCACTGGGTGGCAGAAAATGCATAGACAAAATTTTATTTGATCCTCACAACAATCCTATGAGATAGTCTCATTTTACAGATGAGGAAACTGAGTCAGAGAGCTTTCTTTAAAGGTGAACAGCTGGTAAAAGCAGTGATTCAAGCCAAATCTGGGTGAGTGCAGAGCCTGGCCTGCCTGTCCCTCTCCCTTTCATTCTCTCTCTGTTTCTCTTTCGGTCTCCGTCTCACTCTGTTCCTGTCTCTCTCTGTTCCTCACTCTTTCTCTGTATCTCTGTCTTTCTGTCTCTCCCTGTGTCTCTCTCTCTTCATTCACTCCTTTTAACCTTCTCTGTTTCACTCTCACTTGCCCCCTCTTTGTCCTCTCTTTCATTCTTACTCTTTTTTTCTCACTCTTTTATTTTTGGTCTCTTTCGGACCATGCTACTTCTAGAAATAGGCAACTAAGGAAAAAACTGGACAAAGATAGGCAGCCAGAGCAATGATGAAAGGTCTGGGCCCAAGAAGGGAAATTTTGGAGAGTGATTTGGAAGGGTCAGGAAGGCAAAGAGACTTTCCTCTATGGATTTTCATATCGAGGGTCAAGGCCAAACCCAAGGCAAAATCCAGTCTCTAAAACACCTCTAGGAAGTGAGAAGGAGTGGGCTTCCCAGGTGGCTCAGTGATTAAAAAAAAGAAAAAAAATTCACCTGCCAATGCAGAAGAAGCAGGATACCTGGGTTCAATCCCCTGGGGGAGGAAATGGCAACCCATTCCAGTACTCTTGCCTGGAGAATCCCATGGACAGAGGAGGCTGGTGGGTTGCAGTCCATGGGGTCGCAGAGTCAGACATAACTGAGCATGCATGCACAAGTAAGAAGAAAAGGCACCACTTTCTTCCATCCCTGTTTCATAGGTTAGGTTCACATCTCACCTAGGGGCTGGGTTCCAATTTCCACTCCCACCATTTCAGCACTGAGACTTTGGATCAACGCTTCATCAACTCTTCAGATGCTCTGAGCCTCAGTGTCCTCATCTGTAAAATGGGCATCATAGAACCCTCCCTGCCTCCGAGATCTGGGTGAGGATTAGAGGCAGTGCTCCACACCCCACCAGGTACACAGCAGTGCTCAGCAGGATGAGCTTGGCTACTGTCAAAACCCAGAATAAACTATGTCCCTGGTTTCCTCCAAACTCTTTGCTCTGACACGTAGGTCTTTTGTAAATGTGAACTTTTCCCATGGTTCACTTTCTGCAGGCTTCCCATGGTGATCTGGCCCTTTTAACTACAGCGGTATCAAGGCATCTTTGTGAATCAGCCATCAAGTGTAGGCTGCTTGACATGACTGTGGGGTTAACTTACAAGTGACTAATTTTTGGAGGTGCTATTTTGTACCCTCCCACCCGTGGCACTGTGACTGGGTGTAATTAGTGCTGATGAGTTTACTGAGGGGCTCATTAACATGTCGGTATTAATATCCATATGAATACTTTCAACAAAACCTTTTGTTCTTGGAGGAGGGGGTGTGGGAGGTAGTTACAGGAACCATCCTGCTTTTCCAAATTTAATTGTCTAAATACAGTGCTGTCTCAGCAATTTAGGACATTTTTTTCACTCTCTTTCTCTCACAGGGCTCTGCCAAAAGCCTACTTTGGCAACAGGAATGATTAGTTTGTGTTTCAATAAACTTGCTCCCTCAGAGTCACTTTATCCCAGTAGGGCACAGGGAGTTGAAATGTGCTCTTCATAACCAGTTTGAACTGTTATTTATTAGAGATGAGTCCAGGGCAGGAGTTGTGGGAGTTTGGATGAAGAGGAGCTTAATAGTTCTCAGGTGAGTCATCTTTCTTTTAGTTGATACACTGGGTTCCCCACAAATGTCAGGGTCAGAGTCTCCCTAAAGACAGACCCACCCACCCCCTTTTCACCATCTGCTGAATTAACAATTGCTAACGTTGCTTTGAGAGGCACAGTGCAAAACTTTGCTAAGTTAATCTTCATAGTAATACAGAAGAAAGAACTATTGTCAGCAGTCTCGTTTTGCAGATGGGGAAACCAAGTCTCAGAAAAATGAAGTCATTTGCCCAAGTTCACACAGAAATCAAGTGACAGCGTCAGTATGGGAATCCGGGTTTGTCTGATTACAGAGCCTAAGGTCTTAACCACAGTCCTCAGCTGTTTACAGCAGTTTGAGGATTCCTGGCACCCTATTCTCAGGCTTGCACAGGGTCATACAATTTTATAACTGGGACATCTTGATTTGCCTGAGAATGTGGGAGCTCTTGTGACATGGGACATCCAGTTTTAAGACTGGGGCAGTCCCAGTCAAACCAAGATGAGTTGGTCATATCCTCAGACTGGAAGCTTGGCCAAACAGTCAGAGATAAAAGCACAAAAGCTTCAAGACTTACTTGAGGCACTCTTATTATCTCTTCCTCTTTAAGTGTGTAGATGAACAAAGCAAGGGAGAGGGAAAATAACTTACCCAAGTCACGCGGCTCCTTCGTAGACAGAGCAGGAACTGGAAAACAAATCTGGGGACTCTCCTGCCATTTTTTTTTTTCTTCCAATGAGTGAAGCTGTGAAATTTAAGTCTATGAGCATTTTATTGACCTCTTACTATGTGAGCAGCTGGGCTGTGGGTTAGCAAAAACCCAGGAGAAATGTCCAATAGAAGCTTCCATGATGGGGGAAATGCTTTAAATCTGTGCTATCCAATGTGGTAGTCACTAGCCATATGTGGCTAGTGTAACTAAGAAAGTGAATTTTTAACTTAATAGCCAGATATGGCAAGAGGCTACTGTGTAGTACAGGTCTAACAATATGATTAGTATTTCAGAGGCATTTTCTTTCTCTAAGAGAACAGATTCTATAGTGGGCTCACTCTTGAAGGTGAAAAAAAAATTTTTTTTAAATAGAAGGATTACTATATATAAAATAAACAACAGAGACCTACTATATAGAACAGGGAATTATATTCAGTATCTTATAATAATAACAACCTGTAATGAAAAATAATTTGAAAAAGAATAGATGTATATATGTAAATAATGAAACATTTTGCTCTATACCTCTAAAATGGAAAATCAACTACATTTTACTGAAAAATTAAAAGCTAAAAAAGGAGAGGGGGAGATGGGAACAGAAAGGAAGTACCATTTACAGGTGGTGTACTAGGTACTGGACTTCCCAAATGGTGCTAGTGTTAAAGAATCTGCCTGCCAATGCAGAAGATGCAAGAGACTCAAGTTCAGTTCCTGGGTCAGTAAGATCCCCTGGAGAAGGAAATGGCAACCCACTCCAGTATTCTTGCCTGGAAAATCCCATGGACAGAGGAGGCTGGGAGGCTACAGTCCATGGGATTGCAAAGAGGGGAACATGAATAAGCAACTGAGCACACACACACACTGGGTACCAGAACTAAAGTAAGCATTACCTCGCTTATTCTGGAGGTCTGTGCTCACAATTCTGCACATCTAACAAACTTCCAGGTGATTCTAATGCTACTGGTTCAGGGACCACACTTTGGGCAGCAAAACCCTGCCTCTCTTAAAAAAAAACAAAACTTCCTTCCTTCCTTCCACTGTCAAGAAATGCTTAGTAGATACCTACAGAGAGGAGGAGACATTACAAGTTATAAAAGAATTACAAAAGCTCTGAGAAAGAGTTTCCTTGACTTGAAAGAGGACATCCTCATCATGGAAGATTTGAGGGGCTCCTGCTCAGATGAGTTTCATCCAATAGCCAATTGGATTACATTTTTGGCAGATGGTACACGACCAACCAGGAAAAAGTTTTGAATGAGAAGGGGAGGGGCACAGGAATGCATGCTTTCGAATGAGGTTGATTTGGAGAGGGATTCCAATTCTGCTTCTGACCAGCAATGTGACCTATTGCAAACAGCCATCATTCACCTCTCTGAGCCTCCATTTTCACCCTTGCCCTGTTGCAGAAACCAGTACTCGAGAGACCAAGCACCACACTCGGAGAGTTGGAGAACTCAGGTTTATTACGCCAGTGGGCCCAGAGGAGTTAACACTCCAAGCTCAGAGCCCTGAACAAAGGGATTACAGAGTTTCTATAGACAGACTGTAGTGGGCAACACTAGCTGTTAATAGGCTGGTTTAAGCTAAGGGGTTTTGCATGCACGGGAACAATGGTCAAGATGGGGAAGTGGACACCTGACCTGGACAGGCATGATTAAGCAGGTTTGCAGGGGCTTGGTGATTGCAAAGAACAAGACAAGGGTGAGTGAGATAAACTCCAGTTCCTAGTATTGCAAGTCCTCACTTTCTGAGACTATGTGACCTACGTGATCTAGACTTTGTAAGGGGCAAGCTAACTTACAGAGGCAGAAGGAGGTTATGTAAAATTTTAACTTTTCCTTTTCAGCCCCTGGTGAAAAGGAGGTTGCAATTCATGGGAATAGAGATGGTATAAAAGAAATTGTGTGTAAAGTGCTTGATCAAGTACATACTTAACAAATGATGGTTTCCTCCTACCCTCTCTCCCTCTTTCTCAGCCGTCCTTTTTTCTTACCTCTTTTTGGGAAGGCTCTTCCGAAAGCAACTCTGAGCAGAAGAGACAATGATCAAGTTAGTCCATCTAGACTGTATCCCAGTAGGCTACTTTCAGCTCTGAGCTTGAGCCAGGCTGGGAGTTCCATAGGGAAAGCCAGGAACCTTGTTACTTCTGCTTTGTACCTGGGAACCACCAGAGAAATGTCCTCTTCCCCATCTTTTCTCTGCATAGCTGAATAGATTGGAAACACTGGAGAGAGAGAGAGAAACAAGCCTAATCACTAAAATGTGTCTGAGCTGAAATCCAAATAAATTTAGTTTAAAAAAATTAAGTATGTGATTTCCTTGACAGGAAGCAGAGTTCACACGAAGGGCCCATGTTTGAAACGACGGTGGTGATATCTTTGTTCTGTACCTCAGAAGAGTGTTAGAGGCAAGACTAGAATGTTAATCTGAGGTGAGTGCAACTTTCTTCAGCAACTGTGTCTGGGGAGGATTGCTGACCCAGCACTCACATCCAGCTGCTCATCTGCCTCACAAGCTTAGTGCTTAGGGCGAGGAGAGCCTCTTCACCAGGGTCCCTCAGACTCCTAGCCAGCTGACTTGCCCTGTGAGTCATTCTAACACTCTAGGTTATCTATTTCCTGTCAGAGCCACCTCCACGTACTGCACTCACTGGGAGCTTCTGGGTTAGCTGTGTACGAAGCTTTCTGGTGGCTCAGTGGTTAAGAATTCACCTGCCAATGCAAGAGACGCAGGTTCGATCCCTGGGTGGGGAAGATCCCCTGGAGGAGGAAATGGCAACCCACTCCAATATTCTCATGTGGGAAATCCCATGCACAGAGGAGCCTGGTGGGTTACAGTGCATGGGGTCACAAAAAAGTCAGACAGGACTTAGTGACTAAAGAGCAACACATCCCTAGCTGCATTTGAAATGTACTTAAATTTCAATAAACATTTGTTAAAATGTGTTGATTTGTTCATTGCTTTGGTAATCCCTATGGTGGTAGATTAGGCTTCCCAGGTGGCTCAAGAGGTAAAGAATTTGCTTACAAATACAGATTTGATCCTGGTTTGGAAAGACCCCCTGGGGGAGAAAACGGCAACCCACTCCAGTATTCTTGCGTGGAGAATCCCATGAACAGAGGAGCCTGGAGGGCTAGAGTCCAAGGGGTCACAAAGATTTGGATACAACTGATGAATAAGAGACACACGTGATGGCAGATTGCAGTACTGATTCCAATTCTTCAACCCACACCACCCTCTGTCTCTGCCATGGCTAAGTGTCTGCCATGTCCCTCCCCCACCCCCATCCCACCCAACACACACACACACACACACACACACACACACACACACAGAGTTTCCGATGCTGTAGGTCTGGGGTGACACCAGAAACATCTCAACTATAAAAAAGAGCTTAAGAAAAATCTCCAAATCATGCATTCTTCTTTTTAATAGCAAAGGAAAAAGGAAAGAAGACCTGTTCTGATAAGACTCCTATTTATTTTCCTTCTTTAAGTGTGCAAAGAAGACTAGATTAAGACGAAAGTTGTAAAGCGGCCACCCAGAAAGACAGCTGAGCTTTTAACCATCACTCAGCTTACATCTGATAAAGGATTGCCCTGTAGCCTGTGAGTAGAAATGGTTTCTCTTCTCAGGCCCTGTTGGACCCAGATGCTCCTGTGTCTTTTCAGGGTCCAGAGTCTGAAGGCTTTGAGATCCTGAGTTTCAGTGACTTTCCTCTCCTCCCTCCCTCCTTCCTTCCTTCTCTCCTGGCAGAGACTGTATCCTGTTGCTCTGAGCAAGCCCAAGAGAAAGGCCAGCGGCAAGTGACTGTGCTGGGAAGGAAGACAAATGAGTCCCTTTTCTGCAGGGCTCCTGGCATCCTGTGGGAGGAAGGGAAGGACAATGCTTTGAGGGAGCTGGCTCTACTGACCCCCTCCTGGCGGGCCCTCCCCTCCCCTTTCCGGTGCCTCGGGTTTGTCAGCCCCAAAGCTTGCACTTCCTGAGTAATCATTAGATGCACGCGTGAGGTATGTGGTTCCCCGGGCCCTGGGCAGATTCCTGGCCCAGCCTCAAGAAGCGTAGTGCAGACAATCCTGGGCTGGGACCCTGAAACACAAGCGTCTTGGCTGCTTTTCTCTCCCCGCCACCATGGCTACTGCCAGATCACTGCACATCCCTGGGCCTCCATTTGGCACGTTTAGAAGTGCCTTCTGTGTGCCTGAAATGGCCATCTGTATCAGCACTTCCTGAGCCTCGGGGGCACCAAAATCACGTGGGGGCTTTGGGGCCCGCCACCCTGAATGGGTCGATGCTGCAGCCTTGACACACAGAGCAGACCTGGCATCACTGGAAATGGTCTGGGGTGATGCCAGACTGCCTGGAATGAAAGGACCATCCCTCTCTCTCCCAGCTCCTACTCAGCACTTTTCGATCTCTTTCTGACAAGTTGGTAGATATGAGGTCAGTAGACACAGTGATAGGCTTCCCCAGTGGCCTGGATGGTAAAGAATCCACTTGCCCTGCAGAAGACCTGTGTTCAGTCCCTGGGTTGGGAAGATGCCCTGGAGAAGGGAATAGCAGCCCACTCCAGTATTCTTGCCTGGACAATCCGCATGGACAGAGGAGCCTGGTGGGCTATAATCCATAGGGTCACAAAGAGTCACACATGACTAAGCACAGGCATGGTGATAATAATAGAAGCAGTAGTAGTTATAGTAATAATAGTAGCAGTTAAGAGAGCTTCCTTCAGAGACAGATTCCCAGCAACCAACACACAAAGCCACCACCTGATCCACAGCCTTGGGAAGAACTTGTAACTGTTAGGTGCATCCCTTTATTCATCTACATAACAGAAACAATAATAACAAGAACAACTTCCTAGGACTATTGTGAGAGTTGAGTTGATATGTTCAAAGCCTTTAAAATAGTATGTGGCAAACTGTAAATACTGTATAGGTACTGTGCGTATGTGAGCACTCAGTCGTGCCTGACTCTTTGCAACCCCATAGACTGTAGTCTGTCAAGCTCCTCTGTCCATGGGATTTTTCAGGCAAGAATACTGGAGTGGGTTGCCATTTCCTTCTCCAGGGGATCTTCCTGACCCAGGGATCAAACACACATCTCCTAGGTCTCCTGCATTGCAGACAGATTCTTTACCGATGAAGCATCTGTAAGTGTTAACCAATAATATTATCCTAGAAGTTCACAAGTATATTCCTCCTTTATTGAACATATAATAAGGAGTATCTTTTCTGCACCTAACGTCAGGCCAACCTGTGGTGATTTAGGAATGAATAAAATGAGTTTCCTTGCCCTCGAGAAACTTTCAGGTTAATAAAGACATGTAAACTCATAAAGAGCTGACTATAATATAATTTTGTCCCAGGCTGAGTCCCCAAACAAGTAGACTCGGAAGGTGTTGAGCACACAGGATGTTTTTAGGGAGTGCCTTGGGATTAACACCCATGGAAGTGGGCAAGGTCAGAAGCAGGACTGGCAGAGTGAGAAGGCACTCCTACATTGTCCAAAGTTAGGTCCGGATGGCCAAAGCTTTTTACACCCCTGGGTTAATCAGTCATTGGATGTGGGCTACCCCAGAAATGGCTGTGACCTTTGGGGGAGGTGGCTCTCTCCATTGAAGCATCTCTGAGGGCTGTCTGCTAATAGCACTTCCAGCAGGTGGGGTCATTAATTACAAGTTCTTCATTGAAGGGGATCTGATTGGTCAACATAGCATCCACCCAGATATAGAAGGGTAATTCTGATGAGATAACAGAAAGTACAGATGAGTGCTTTAGAGGATGAGTATAATAATATATTTTAAGCCCCTCAGATTTCTATGGCATTTAATATTTTTCAAAGCGTCCTCCCATACCAAAGCTTACTCATGATTTTCATTCTGGGTTCTGCAGGCAGGCTAGGAAGATATGTACCAAGGGAAAAAGCAGTGGATTTGGAGGCAGAGAAGACACTGAATCCCAGCTCTGCCACGGCTTAGCTGGGAGTCCCTGAGCAAGCTGCTCATGTTTCTTGAGTCTAGTCTCTGGAAAGGAAACAATCATATACAATTCACTGAAAGGGTTCAATTAAGGGGTAGATGGAAAACAGTGTCTGGACATAGTTAGAACTCAAAAGAGTAACAATACCAGACACAACTTCAGAAAAAGCAACAGCAATAAAGATTAACTTCCCCATTTTATAAACAAAAGTATTGAGACCCTAAAGGTAAGATTCATCCCTAAGAACTCGCAGTGGAATCTGGGTGGATCCAAGACTATTCTACTCAGTATAAGCCTACTGAGTTCAGTGCTATGTAACACTATAGCTTTCATCTTACCGATAGAGCCTATAGAAGTAACACACCTTTGAAGAGTCAGTCCAGATGGTCTGTTTATAGTTAACATTAGAAGGAATCTTAGAAATTACTTTCTTGCCACACTGAGAAATTCAGGGCTCCATGTGGCCTAGCCTCTACATGGAGTAGACTATCAGTAACCCAAGCCCAGCAGTAACTAAGGACGAACTCCTATATATATGTATATATGTCTTGGGAACTTTAAGGAAGGCCAATTCTCAGCAATACTTCTGGAGAAATCTTTCCTCCCTGATTGGTTTGTACTATTGCTCTAAAACCACACATTCAGCAAATACACTGGCAATATCGCTCAGATTTTAGCCTTCAAGGTTTTTCTTTCTTTTCCAGTTCTCCTCTTCAGCTCTTTATTACACAGATCAGTCAGTTTCTCTTTCCTTCTGCCTTTCAATTTCTGTTTCTTCTACATTTCCTGGACTCAGCATCACATAATTCAAGGACCCGTATTAGCAAAGATAGAACTTCCCATGGGTGGACATGGGTCTGTGAAGGAGGAGAAGGAGGAGGGTGGGGAAAAGTGCAGTTTGCAAAACTGTTAACGGCTTACGCAGTCTAGAGACCCAGGGTCAGAATGCTTAGGTCAAAGACCTGGATTCAGGTCTGGGCAGCTCCCTGCTGTGCGATGGCAACAGGTTGCTGACTCAAGGGGAGGTGAGAGATGGTCCTGGGGGCTGTCTGGGATGGCCGAGGTAACCAAGGGAAGGGGTCAGGGCAGCAGCAGCTTATGAATGGATGGGGAAACATTTCAGTTGTTGCTATTTGAACAACGAATACAGTCTTACAAGTAAGTTGCAAACTGTGTATCTCCCAAGTCAAGACACATCTGTGTGGGACAGTCAGTGCATCTGACCACTTTCACCTTTGGCTCGCTGGTCTCCTGGTATCCTAGGAGCCTTTTGATCTTCAGGTACCTTCTTCATAGGGTTCTTAGGAGGATTAAATAAGTTAACATATAATAAAAATGCTTAAAGAAGTACCTGGCAATGGAAGTACCCTGTAAATATTATCCATCATTAGCAAGTAGAGTTTTATAGACGTTTCTCATTTAATTTCACAATAATATAAGGTGGGAACTATTATCCCCGTTTTACCAACACTAAAACTGAGGCTCAGAGTATTCAAGTAGTTTACTGAGGTTCACACCAAGAGTAAGTTATAGAGCATGAATTTAAGCCCCAGAGTGAGGGACTCCAGATTGATCATCATCACCTACTGTCTCTGACTCTGATTCCCAAAGTTTGTGGATTTAGGTAACTACATGCCCCAGGCTGTTCTACTACTGAAGGTTTAAGCATTCACGCAGAATCAATGCACACTATGGATCTCCTAAATTCCACTTCCCTCTGTATTCCAAGGGGCCAGAGGTCAAAACTGGCAAGTCCAACTCCTCTAACATCCCGTCTTCTGGAATGGATGTGAGCATGCAATGTTTAGTCTATTGTTTGTTTCCAGCAAGTCTTCATTTCAGGCTGCTTTACTAGAGGATTATGACTCAGGAATCCAAAACAAATGGCTTTTCCAAAGCACTCTTGATCACGTCTTTTGCATTTATTCACGTTGAGAAGTTTTATCATGTCACCTCTCTGATGCAACTAAAAATGTTCGATGTCCTGGTGGCTGGGATTAAGTGACAGGCTTAACTCAGAGGTGTGGTTTGCAAAGCACATGCAGCACCTTCCCAACCCCCCAAAATGTGTTTTGAAGTTGAAAACTGTTTGCAATGACTATACTGAACATTCAAAACTATTCATGACAGTTATGTTTATTGTACATTTATGGCTTTGGAGGTATGTTGCAACAGAGTCTGGGGCCTAGCCATTGACTCTTGGGAGATGACTCCCAGCTTCATTAATTACTAGATGTGTGACCTGAGGCAAATAGCTTCATCTGTTGAGGTCTCAGTCCCCTCATCTTTAAAAAGAAAATAATAATAATATTATTATATTTCATAGTGCTATTGTGAGGCTTAATAAGCAAGTGCATGTTACATGCTTCAACAAGGTTAGACGTGATATTAGCTCAGGGGCTCTGGTGGTAAAGAATCTGCCTGCCAGTTCAGAAGATGCGGATTTGATCTCTGGACTGGGAAGTTTCCCTGGAAAAGGAAATGGCAACCCTCTCCTGTATTCTTGCTTGGAAAATCCCCATGGACAGAGGGGCCTGGAGGGCTATAGTCCATGGGATCACCAAGAGCCAGACAAGATTTAGCAACTGAAGAACAGCCATTGACTCATAGCCAACAGCCCTGATTTTTCTAGAGATTTAACAAATTTGGGTAAAAGCAACTAGTATAATTCATGGCACATGTCTTAACAGGTCTTAGTAACTGCTTGAATGTTGAGCTGACACTCAGGTGACTGGGTGGATATTCATGCCATTCACAGGTACTGAGAATAGGAGCAGGAAAGAAGCAGGTCTCAGGAGGCAGCGCTGGGTTCGGATTGGGGCACACTGGAAGAGTGATGCCAGGGAACAATCACCAGGCAGAGATGCTGTCTTGGTTTAGACTGCTTTAGAAGCTACCATAGCATGAGTGACTTAAAAGCAAACATTTTTTTCTCAGAGTCCTGGAACCTAGGAAGTCCAAGATGAAGGAACCAGCAGATTCTGTGCCTCTGAGAGCCCATTTCCTCATTCATAGTTAGCTATTCTTTTCACTGTGTCCTTAAATGACAGGAAAAAACCCCCCAAAACAGAGATCTCTCTGGGGTCTCTTTTATAAGGGCATGAATCCCATTCATGAGGACTCCAGCCTCATGACCTAATCAAATCCCAAAGCCTAACTTACTCCTTCTATACCATCACAATGAAGGGAAATTTTTCAACTAATGCATCGAGAGGCAGAAATATTCAGTCCGTAACAGATGTCCAGTAATCCCCTGGAGTTATTCTGTGTCCTTATAGATAAGGATGTGAGAATCATTAGCAGGTAGGTATTTAGAACCAGAAATAGCTGAGGTTTCTCAAGAGGTTTGTGAGGTGTGGAGGCCTGTGGATAGAATCTTGGTGAGCCCTGATATTTATGGGGCCAGCAGGGACATGGTGCATATACAGGAGGCTGATAAGGAAGGAGCCACGAGTGAGGGGTAGAGAGAAAAATATAGCAACGAGTCCAGCTAAGGCCATGGCCTGGGGTATCTTAACAAGTAGCTTACTTGGGTATCTTGCTTGAGGCCAGGTTCTGCCACTTAAGAGCTCTGTGAGTTTGAACAACTCGCTGAAACCTCTGAGCTTCTCTTTCTGCTTCAGTGAAATGGAACAACAATAGCATCTAGCTCATAGGAATGCTGTGAAGATGGGATGCTGAGAGGATGCAAGTAAGGAGTGAGAGGAAGCATCCTTCACTTATTTGTTGTTGTTTAGTTACTAAGTTGTGTCCCCAAGCACTGTAGCCCACCAGGCTCCTCTGTTCATGGGATTTCCCAGGCAAGAATCCTGGAGTGGGCTGCCGTTTCCTTCTCCAGGAAATCTTCCCACTGCAGGGATCAAACCCATGTCTCCTGCATTGGCCACCAGGGAAGCCCCTCTTCACTTATTTGCCTGCTCTTATCTCTCATGGCTCCTCTGCAGGTCAGAACTCCATCAAACTCCTGACTACCTACCCAAATGTAAGCCCAACAGGAGCCTCACCCACTCTGGGTGCAGAGTGCCCAGCAGAGGGCCAGGCAGCGATCTCCCTGCTGGGACAGAAAAGTAAAGCAGTGGCCAAGCCTGGCTCTTGCGGGGTTTACTTGCTCGTGCAGGAGATGGACAACAAGCAGGAGCATCCAGACAGCGACAGAGGCTGTGAGGGCAGCCCGGGTGTGTAACGGGGCAGAGAGTGGGCTGGGCTTGGAGAGAAGCAGCAGATTTGGGTCAGCAAAGGTCTTGGGGAGGGGGTGGCTTTTCAGCTCAGAGAGGCAGCTATGTGAGGATCAGCACTTCCAGCCCTGAGACCCACAAGTACAAATGTGCCAAGATGGTAACAAATGTGGCCTGTGTGAGGAGAAGGAAGGTCTGTAGGGCTAGACTCAAGGAGGAGGAAGGGACACAGGAGATACAGTTACAGATTAAAAACAAAAAATAAAAAAAAATTAATAATTAGAAAAAGAACGCCTTTTGCAGCAACATGGATAAACCTAGAGATGATTGCAATAAGTGACGTAAATCATAAGAAGACAAATATCATATATCACCTACCTGTGGACTCTAAAGAAATGATGCAAATGAACTTATTTACAAAATAGAAACAAATTCATGGACACAGAAAAGAAACTTATAGTTATCAAAGGGGAAGGGAGGAAGGGATAAATTAGGAGTTTGGGGCTAACAGATACATACCACTGTATATAAAATACATAAACAATAAGGACCTACTGAACAGCACAGGGAACTATATTCAATATGTTGTAATAACCTACAAAGGAAAAAGAAGCTGGAAAAGTATATATATATATATCTGAATCACTTTGCTCTACACCTGACACTAATACAACTTTGTAAATCAACTATACTTCAAAAAAAAAAAAAGAGAGAGAGAGAGAGAGAGAGAGAAGATTGCAGAGAGAGGCAGGACCTTTTTTTAAAGTATTTATTTGGCTGTGCCAGCTCTTAGCTGTGGCACGAGGGATCTTTAGTTTTGGCTTGTGAACTCTTAGTTGTAGTTTGTGGGATTTACTTCCTTGACCAGGGATCAAACCCAGGCTCCTTGCATGGGGAGCGCAGAGTCTTAGCCACTGGACCACTGGTGCAATGGGTCCTCGATTTCTTCACCCATTGCCCCTCTTCTGATGGTCCACCCGCCCCGGGAGTGTCCTGAGGGCCACTGCCGCACACTGAGCCCTCTCCGCAGACTCGACCTCAAGTGCCCTTACAGTGGACAGGCTCTGTGGCTCTGTGCTAACAGCCATGGTGTCACCTCCTTGGCCCACAGGTTCTCTGGCATTAAGGACCCAGGTCTGTGACAGAGAGAGACATTGCCTTGTAGCTTTGCTTTGAAGTGTATTTCACTCTAAGAATAGAAGGAAGAAAAGAGACTTTTTTCCCCCAAGTTTTCATTTGGAAAATTTGAAATTTACAGAAAAGCTACCAGAATAATACAATAAGCATATGCCCTTCCAGTAGCCCCACCAAGTGTTCATAGTTGACAACATTCATTTTCTCTCTCCCTCTCTCTCTACTCTCTCTCCTTCTTTCCTATGTGTTTATCCATTTTAACTTCTTTTGCAGAACCGTTTGAATATTAGTTGCAGAAATTATCACTGTTGTTCAGTTGGCTCAGACATGTCCGACTCTTCTGTGACCCCATGGACTGTAGCCTGCCAGGCTCCTCTGTCCATGGGATTTCCCAGACAGTTTGATTCAAATACTTTAGCATAGATCTCCTAAGAAGAAGGAAATGGGACTATTCTCCTATACAACCACAATTTTCACACTCAGGTAACTTATATGATATGATACCATCGTATAATATAAAGTCATAATAACAATATAATATACAGTCATATCTAGGATCCAATCAAGGGTCACACATTTTAACCATCATGTTTTGTGGGAATCTCTTTCTATCTAGAATAATTTCCAAGTGTTTCTTTTTATTTTGGAGTGTTTTTTAAGGCTTTCATGCAAGTGAAAAATCTGAAGAGCCTAGGCCAGTCGGGCGAAATGTTTGTTTGGACTTGTCTGATTATTTCTTCTTAATTAGATTCAGGTCGATCAGTTTTGTCATTCATACTGAATCCCTCTAGGTGCCTCACATCAGGGGCCATGGGATGCCCTATCACTGGTGACCTTTCGTTGATCATCTGGTTAGTGGTCTCTCTCAACCTGTCCACTGTGAAGAAAGCTTTGTAGCTGATTAGTAACCTACTGTGTGGTACTTTCAGACTGTGAATACCTTGTTCCCCATTTTCTCACCAAGTGGTTTTAACCATTTAACCATCATTCCAGGATGATTCTCATTTGAGTCCAGTATTATCGTGGTTGAAAAATGATGATTTTCTTTATTTAGCTTTCCTGTTACATTTCTTAAATGTTAATCTTTGGTGAGGAAGAGGCTTTCTCACCACTCACCTCCAGGACTTATCCACTCCTGACATTCTTGGTGCTAGGGTTACGATGTCCAAGATTCAAATTTCATTCAAAAGTCTAGCTTTGGGAAAGGTGATGCAACTTAATAAATAATTCTACTAAGGCTGGGGGAGAGGTCATTACTCAAAGAAAACTTGGGGGTGATCATTAAAAGTGGGAAAAATGGAAGCCAGTCAGGCAAAAACAACAGCTACTCATATGGTGGGCTTCCCTTGTGACTCTGCAATAAAGAATCTGTCTGCCAGTGCAGGAGACGTGGGTTTGATCCCCGGGTTGGAAAGATCCCCTGGAGCAGGAAATGGCAACCTGCTCCAGTACTCTTGTCTAGGAAATCCTATGAACAGAGGAGCCCGTGGGCTACAGTCCATGGGATCATAAGGAGTCAGACATGACTTAGCAACTAAACAACAACAACTCATTATGGCAAAGAGTTAATACTGATAGGACTTCTTCCTGTGGGGACTCTGGGGATTACTAATCCTCAAAACAGCAGTGGATTAAAAAGAGAAAAAAATCTTAGGTCAACACATCAGTAAGCTATTCAGAATTGGTTGGGGCTCATACTGGCCCAGACTCCTATCCTATGCTTCACCAAGTGTGACCTTCATTCCCATGGTTTCCGCTGGGTTCCCAATATCTCCTCTAGCTTAAGTTTTCACCATTGTATCTCAACCAAAGGCATGAAAATAGTAGAAGGAAGTCATACTTTTACCCTTCAGGGATATTTCTCGGAAATTGGACATGTCATTTCTGCTGGCGTTCTGCTAGGCAGAGTTTACTCCTATGGCTCTGCCTTGCTAGAATGAAAACAGGGGAAGTGTGGTCTTGGGTCCAGACAGTCATTTGCTCTGTGAAGAGCTGGGGGTTCTATTGCAATAGAGGAAGGAGAAAACCAAACTAAAAACAATTAGCCTCTTCAACAGACCCCACAAGGTACATGCTCATTCTAAACAGGAGAAAAAACAAAGCTCATGGAAATGCAACAACCTGGTAAAGGTTGCTCAGACAATAAAGTATTGTGTGCTTGATGCCAAACACTATGCAATGACTCTGATTTTATTCCATTTGACTCACTTTCCAACTCTCTGTATTGGTATAGATTTGCTAAATTGCCTTCTTGGTGGAGTGAGTTGCAGCCTCACGACATAGTAACTCTAGTGATAGCAGGTCTTTCTTAGAAATGTGCTGTTCATTCCTGGCCAACGTTTCCTAGACGACCGGACCAGTGCGGAGAGCTGAAAACCTGATACCTACGTGGCAGTGACAAGAGATGCAGATGGAAAATAGAATGGCAGTGGGTGTGTGTTGGAAAATACCCCAGCCTGGGAGCCTGGATACCAAGTCTCAGCTCAGTCTCCAGTCTCAGCTCAGCCACTCATTAACTGTGTTATCCTGGTTCAATCATGACCCACTGTCCCCCAGCTTCCTCCTCCACGTGTTCCTTCTAGCTCTTTCTTTTATTTTAGGTAATATGTGTTTGCAGGATGACTCAAACTGGGATCTGAATTCTAAAACTAAAAAGCCTCTACTTCCCTATGTGGTGCAATTTTAGAATCTGTTGGATTGCAAGACCATGCTTGCTAATTGGGTTTGCATTTTGATTTTTAGAAAATCTCATAGGACTAATGGGAAATGCTCATTAACCAGAAGCTCTTTGAGAGCAGGAATCAAGTTTGATTTTTCTCACGGTTATATCCCCAGCAACTGTTAAAGCCCCTGGTAGATGGTGAGCTCTGCAATATTGATTGGCTTATTGACTGACCTAGACAATATCTTTGCTAGAAAGACACATGTGATCAATTATTCCCCTCCCCACTCCTCAAGAGCAAGCCTGAGCTTCAAGGGAAAGAGTATGGAAATTAGGATTTACACAGCATTTCACTTATTTTCAATTTACCTCATTTGCTTTTCACAATAACTCTTCAAGAAAGCTGTAATAATCCTTTTTTTCAGGGATGAGCAATCTGAGATTCCGAAGGATGAAGTGACTTCTTAAAAACAACTTAAATTTTGACAAGAAATGATCAGAAATTATACCAAGAAAACTATACAACATATCTGAAAGACACAAAAGTAGACTTCATCAGCATTTATGCCATCTGCTGTCACTCAAACAATTGACAAGGCCATCCCAAATTCAAGAGCAGAGAAAAGATACTCCACCTTTTGCTGAGAGAAGTATCATATAATTTATGGCCACGATAGCCTATCACAAACCTGCAGAGGTGAAAAAGAGTGCAGTACATCTCCATGGATGGATATGGAGTGACTTCCAGGGGAAAAGCAAAGTGCAAAAGTATATATTTTGCATAAGAAAAATGCAGAAATAGGGGAAACAGAAATGTATCGTTCTGCTTACTTTTGCAAAACGAAATAAAGGAGTAATAAAACAGAGAGCAATCAAGTTGTTTACCCACCAGGACTTGAGGGAGTGAGGTAAAAAGAATTAGGAGGAAGAACACATCTTTTGGTAGAGTTTTGTTTTAGAAAGCATGTTAATGTTTTCAATGTTCAAAAAGTAAAATTAAATCAAGAAGGAAAAATTTAAATCTGTATACAAATAGAAATAAATATACCAGTAATTATTTCAGTTCCTGGAGGGACAAAACTGCCATAAAAGACACTGAAAAAATTGAAATACAGACTGTATATAAACTTAGTATATTAATGTCAAAGTTCCAGAAACTAAACTGAGGTTACATTAGGAAGCTACCCTTCGGTGGTACACATGAAAGTCTTAAGAGGCATGATGTACACGGCAGGGTACATGTAATCTATTCTCAAGTGGCACCAAAAATAAATTCATGTTATTATATAATATCATAGTGTGTCCCCAAAATTTTAGTGCAGTTTTAAGCGGCAATAACTTTAGAAGTATAAATGCTAAAAACTTACAAGCAGTGGCACTTCAATGTTTACTTATATTTCTTTTACTTTTATTTACTTTTGTGAGTTTTGAACATTTTGCTTTAATTTTTTGGATTCAGAACATTTTTGCCTCTGAATGTAATTTTTTTGTGGCCGATGAGTGTTTGTCTTCTTCAACCAGGGAGGGATTAAAATAAAAAATTAAAAGAGAGGAAAAGAACAAGATAGAAAACGTGGCACAATGTTAAAAATTGCTGAGTCTGAGCAAAGACTTCCCTGTACCACTCTTGCAACTCCTCTGTAAGTTTGAAATTATTTCAAAATTTTAAAAACTTTAAAAAAAAAAGATTATACAGTTGGTAAGTGATGTATCCACTTTTCCTTCCTAGGGCTGTCCGATGTCAAAGCTCAAGTTCATTCTTCATGGCGCTGCCTTTCACAGTGAGTAGGAGGGATTTGCACTGACCTGTTTGCATTCTCTAATCACTGGGACCAAGCAGGACCATGGCTACCGCTGGCCAGGACTGGGCAGTCAGCCTGCAGCCATGGAGCAGAGGAGGGGAAGAGCTCCCACTGCCCTTGTCTTTGAAGGAATCACTCTCTAATCACCAGAGCTAACCAGCTCCAGACTTTTCCCTGCAGAGAACCATGTAATAAGCATGTAAAAGCAATGAAGGGAATTGCTTTGGAAACTTGTGTAAATAACTCTTTGGGCAGGAGAAAGATTGCCAACACCTGCTTTTTGTTTTCTGGTATTTATTAGAGCCACCCTGTGAGGGACCTCTAAGCTTCCTGGATCTTATTCATTTATCTGAGTTCATTCTTGGTTCAGGGTCAGCATTGTTGGGAGTGTAGAAAAAGTTGGCAAGGATCAGAGGAGGGTCACTGACTCTGAGCTTTCAGTAAGTGAACATGGTTCAGAAGTCCCCACATCGACAGTAACGGTCTTTGGGCCAAATCTGATTGTTCACCATGCTTCTCCTAACCTATTACTTCCTACTGCATTCCTCTCACAGTCATTTCTTAATGTATCCATTCATTCATGTACACATTCACTTATCCAATCATAAATAATTAGGCTCATATCATGATAGACATTGTCCTAGATGCTGAGACTACAGTGGTGAATCAGGCACGAGCCCTCAGGAAGAGAAAGGGACAGAGAATTTAGTGCATCAAGAGCAGTGCTGTGACAAATACAGGTAGAGCGTCCCTTACCCAGCCTGAGGCCAATCAGGAGTCGTCTCTGGAAATGAGTCTGGAAAATGGTGGGAATGATGAGTTAGGTGGAGGACAAGCATGAATAAAGGCAGGAGAACTTCACCTCTTGCTGCTCAAGTGTGGTCCATCAATCAGCTGAATCAGCATCACCTGGAGCTTATTAGAAATGTGGCCTCTTGGGTCCCACCCTAGATCTCCCGAATCAGATTCTGCATATTAACAAGGTCCTCAGGGAAGTCCTATGCACATTAATGTTTGTGAAGCACTGTTTAAACACCATTTCTTGTGGAAATTACCAGCGGTTGCTGGGCATCCACTAAGTCCATCTTAGTCCAGAATGCCCTAACTTACTTCAAACCCCAACGTCCTCAGCCATCTTATGGTTTCTGAGAAATGAGAAGTTCCTTTGCTGGAAGAGTTGCTATGTCTAGCTTTCTTCTAGCTATAACGCTGGCTGTACGTTTGGAATCAGTCACTCCACTCTGAGGACACTAGCCCAAAGGAAAAAAAATCCAAAAGAGAATCATCATTTATGCTCAGATGTAAAATGTTTACAGCCATGTCATCTTCAATCATAGACAATCAAAAGAGAAACAAACCAAATGCCTAGCAATGGCACAGGAGTTGGGGGTGGGGAGCTGGGTGTTTCCTAAACACATGTAGGGGTAGGCAGAGCTGCCTTTGGGGACACGTCAGGATGTCCTGGAATGTGTCTTGGGTTAAAAGTCAGGAAACCTGGGTCTACTTTTCCTTCTGCCCCTTTGAACTGGACCCCCCCTTGAGTAAGCCCATTCCCGACTGAGGGCTTCAGGTTCCTGGGCGATCTTTACACTGTGACATTCAATCTGTGCTCCTTGGTGCCCCACATCCTCCCTACCTGTCACCCAGGGAGGCGAGGCCAGATCACAGCTATGAGCGGAGCCAGCAAACACTGCAGGGAGAGAGAGAAAAGAACATGTGTTGAACTCCTAGTCTGAGTAGACTCTATGAAACCCATAAAGACTAATGTTTACTCCATGCTTGCTGTTCGCCAGACTCTGTTTTAAGTGCTTTACACGAACTAATTCACTTAATACTCATAACAACACAATAAAGTCAAAATGATTATCACCCCTATTTTCCAGGTTAAGATTTAGGAATGGCCTCAGGACACTCTCTTAGATGTAGCAGGGCCAGGAGTTGAACTAGTTGAGGTTTGTCTCAAGAGCTTACACACATAACCCCTGGCTCAGTGATGATCCCCAGATCAGCAGCATAAGCATCACTTGGCAGTATGCAGGAAATCAATATTATCCAGACCCATGGAATCAGAAACTGGGGGCCAGAGCCCAGAGATCTCAGTTTTAACAGGTTTCCCATTGACCTACGTGACTCAGATACAAGATACATTTCTCGAACCACTGCTCTAGCCATTTGCTGATTTTAGTATCCATAACAATCCCTAGAAATAGGTATAATGAGCTCCATTACATCACCATGGCAACTGAGGGTCACATGCTTATGGTCCACCAACCAGAAAACTGAAGAGTCAGGATTTGAGCCCAAGCCACTGATGCCTCAACACCAGCTCTTTCCACTATACCATGCAATGCCTTCAGTGCCTCTGCAAATATCAGTTTACCTAGAGGTAGCAAAGACCAAGGAAAAGCAGAGGAAGGCATTGGTTCTAATGGTGTGGGGGTGAGGCTGGGGTGGAGGGCAAGATTTCAGGAGAGCGGGGAAAGGGGATGTATGTGGGAAAATGAGCCAGACCTCCTCTCTTTGGCCACTGTGCCCCTGGGGGGCTGGTGGCTGTTTACTTCTGCCTGGTTGGCCAATCCTGTATGTGCCTGACTGCTGATTTTCCTGGGCCCCACGGCACAGGACCTATTTTTAGCTCAGCCCTGATGGGACACGTTTGCCCAGTGTTGCCAAATCACAAGAACAATCACACCCTGGTAGCAGGCAGGCTCGGCTTGGCTCACAGACCACACAGGGCTGCCTGGGCATGCTCCCAGCCTCCGCCCAGATGCTGCTTCCACCTGGACTAGCCCTAGGTGTGGAGAAAGGGATTCCAGGGGAATCCAGGCCATGGCACATCCTTTCTCCCATCCCAGGAGGCTGTTGCTGATGAGGATCTCAAAAATCAGAGGCCCAGAGGGGCACTGTGACTTATCCCCAGCTCCCCAACTAGTTGGCGGTGAGGTAAGAATTCAAAGCCAGCCTTCCTTACTCCTTTTCCCCCCACAATGTAGATAATCTTTGTGTTCTCCAACATGTTTGTGTATTTGTGTTCTATTTGCTTCTGCTAACAACCACAACCACAACAACAAATCAGCCCAAGGAATGCCAAAGCCCATCCTAACAGACGGAACATCCTAGGAGGCATTGTGGGAATAGAGAGAGCAAACCAGTGACCATAGGAAGCAGTTTTCTATGGACAGCAATAGCAATCCAGGGAAACAGCTCAAGGGACCAAATGTTGTGGCTCTTGGTCACAACTGAGGGAGGTATTTCTATGCAAATTTCCCCCCAAAATGCTAAGAGATTCTTCCTCTTTGTTATCTAGTGTCTCATCACAACTCACTGAAGAAGAGAAAAAAGCCAGAGATGCTTTTTATTATTAATCATCAAGATGTTTGCAATGATACTGACTGCTATATTTGGTGTCAGGCTCTCTGCTTTGCATTCATTAGCTCATTTAAACCTCACAATAACCTCATGAGCCTTATATTACAAATAGAGAAATGAAGTCTCAAATAGCATAAGTCAGTGGCTCCAGGTCCCATAGCTAGTAAGCATCAGAATATCAGAGCCAGCCCTAGAGACAGCCAAGCACGTCAGCTTCACCATATGGCACATGCACTCTAGAAAATTGGAGATTGGTTGGAAAAACAGAGGACAAACAGACATGAAAGTGCCTTCACATAGCAAATGGGCTATTCTGTAGCATGAGGAATAAGCAAGACTTATCTCCTAGCCGAATCAGTGCTCTTAGGCGAAAGGATTTGTTGTTTAGTCTCTAAGCTGTGTCTGACTCTCTGCAACTCCACGGACTGTAGCTCCCCGGGCTCCTCTATGCATGGAATTCTCCAGGCACGAACACTGGAGTGGGTTGTCATTTCCTTCTCTAGGAGATCTTCCCGACTCCGGAACTGAAACCTTGTCTCCTGCACTGCAGGCAGGTTCTGGGTTCTTTACCGCTGCACCACTGGGTGAAAGTTACCAGGATGCAAATATTATTAATGTAAGAAGGGAGCCCTGTGCCTCGTTGAGTAAGCAGCCTCAGAGGTAGCTCCTGAGTCTGGAGGTGTGCCAGTAGGAGCTGAAGATGGTGTGTATAGGACAGATTAGAAGAGAAGGCTAGAGTCAATCCCTCACAGCTCGGAGATTCCACACTGTGTGAACACACCAGCCTCTGCAAGGCAGATATCACAGTCAGTACTGTCCCCCTGATGACCCAGAACAGATCTGCTAGTTCAGTGTGAGGATGTGCGCTGGGGCATGGCATTACCAGAGATGCAGCCGATTTCCTTTGCATGGGCCTCAGAATGAGCCCTCAGCTCTCTCTTGGCTACACTAGCAGGTCTGGACTCTAGCAAATGGTGACCCCACGCAAAGTCCTCATTTCCCAGTGTCTCTGGCTCCTAAACATGGCAATATGGCCAAGGTCTGGTTAATCAAAAGTAAATGGAGCTGAAGCATGCAAATTTCAGGAAGTGTCTCTCCTGCCTGAAAAACAGATCTAATGACTCAGACTTGAGCAGCCTTCATGAATCACAAGGTGGATACTATGAACTGAGGATGGCGGCGCGGTAAGACAGCAAGAGCCTGGATCTGACAATCAGGGGGCGGCTGCTCATGCAACCAGAGAGAGAAAGAAAGTTTACGTTACTTCTGGGTTTCCCTTACTCCCTGCAGAATCCAATTCTAATTCTTACAAAGTTGAAAAAGTTCAAAATTCTAAAACAATCACACGAGGAGATGATTGTAAAATTAAGTCTGGAAGGGTTATTGTGATGCAAATAATCATAGAAGAGGAGAAAAGAAGACAAGAGAGTAAGAAAAAGAAGAAGGGGAAGAATAAGAAGGAGAAAGGAGGCGGGAGTGAGAGAGGAGGAGGAGGGGTGGAGAAGGAGGAGGAAGAAGAATGAAAGGGGAGGGGGATGAGTGGGGGAGAGCGGGGAGAAGAAGGCAACATCAGCAAAAATGACAGTGATGATAATGGCAGGAACGTGTCCTGTTTACAACCGGGCTACACTATTCTTGATGCCAAGATGGAAAGAACTCTATGTTCCAATGGCCATCATCCTAGTTCCTATGCCCATCGCATCTTAGATGATTCACTGATCAGCTCTGTGTTTAGCATCTGTCTCCAGTCTCTCTTTGACGCGCTTCCGTCCATCCTGCAGACTATTATCCTAGACATCAACATCACTCTCCTGCCTCCAGTCCTTCCAGACCTCCCTTTGTGTTTCAGACTATATATGAGCGCCTTAGCTTGACATGTGCCAAACGTCTACCACGCCAGCCTTATACCCCCTCCACACTCCATGCCCCTCCTCACCTTATATTTCAGGAAGGGGAAATTAGTCACTGTCCCCCAAATGTCCCTGCTAAATTCCTGCCTCTGTCTCTTTGCTTGCACTGGCTTCTCCACCTGGAATACCCTTTGCTCTCGTCTCTGAGGGCTGACATCTCATCTGTCCTTGTCCCTGGTCAAATGCCCCCTTCTCCATCAATAATCTGCAACTCTTTTTGCTCCAGCTGTGATCAGTCTCGAATGCTCATGCATTTTCTGCTACACAGGCTACCTCCTTCAACCACAGCCTGTCTATGGCAAGAGGACTCAACAACAGAAGGAAAAGGCGGAAGAGGAAGGGGAGGAGGGCAGGCATCTCTCTCTGGCATAATCTGGCATTTTCTGTCTCCTCATTCCTAAAACGTTCTAGGCCAGGTGAATTAAATGACACATCCTGAGATTCTCCACCTCTGACATTTTGTATTGCTGTGGCCTCCATTTGTAATCTCCTTTCCCCCATAAAGACCCTCTCATTTCTCAAGGCTCCACTCTAGTTTACTTCTCCAGGAGCCTTTCTGATGCTCTGAGTCATCTTTCCCTTTTCTGAACCACCTCCAAACTCAAACAACATCCATCACTCTCCTTCCTCCACTTTACAGATCTGAGTTCTTAAACTTGCTGGATAGAGCATGGAGCTTTGAAATTAGATCTGTCATTGGACAAGAAAGTAACCTTGTTCAGCCTCAGCTTCTCTCTCTATAAAAAAAATGTGGGTCCTAACTCCTGCCTCACAGAGTAGTTATACAGATTAAATAAGACAAACTGGCTCTAGAAGCAAGGTTAGCATCATCTGCCCCTGAGAACTCAGCATGGAAGCTGGGTGTCACTGTGATCTTGGCAACTCCTGAACAAGATGGGCTTGACTGTGGTGTAGGACAAACCCTGCATCTTCTAGAAGCAGAGAGACAACTTGACCTTGTGTCTAGAGAACCAGCTAACATCAGGCAAGAGGCATCTCAAGTGTCCACTTTGGGCCTTGAGACCAAAATTCTGGACACCCTGGGCTTCCTTGTCACCATGAAGCATAGGAGAGCAGCACAGACGTTCCCATTGACCTGGTGAGGCTGGTCCAACAGGAGAAGCTCTGATGGGAGATCTCAGAAGATCTCAATAGGTGCAGGCCAACTCTCCCTCCGGAGAAGGCAATGGCACCCCACTCCAGTACTCTTACCTGGAAAATGCTATGGATGGAGGAGCCTGGTAGGCTGCAGTCCATGGGGTCGCTAAGAGTCAGATAGGACTTAGTGACTTCACTTTCACTTTTCACTTTCATGCGTTGGAGAAGGAAATGGCAACCCACTCCAGTGTTCTTGCCTGGAGAACCCCAGGGACGGGGGAGCCTGGTGGGCTGCCGTCTATGGGGTCACACAGAGTCGGACACAACTGAAGTGACTTAGCATAACTCTCCCTCAGCACTCTCTTCTCGGCTGACCCCTCTCAAGGAGCTCGATTTATTCAGAGACCCGTTCTATCAGAGGGATTTGAATAAATGCAAGGTTTCAGAAGACAGGGGGCAGGGGGCAGCTGGAGGTTGGACAAGGACTCCCCCCTCACTGAATTCACTGACAAAGTCTTTGAGTTAAGATATCAAGTCTGAGGGAAGGAAGTTCAGCAGGCGTGGGTCCTGGTGTCCTGTATTTGATGGGCTGTCATGGGGACAGAAATGTGTGAAGTGGGCCAGATGCAGGAGAGGATGTAGTGTAAATATACTCCCAGGAAGCTGAGTGCAACTGATGATTTCAGAGCGGTGTGGGTCCAGATCCTCCAGCTTTTATAGAGAAGACATAAATCTGGGTTTTCTCGTGAAGTGTTACAATTTTCATTTTGGCAACTCATTCAGAAATTGTCATAGCTCCGCAGCAAATAACACTGCAGCCCAAACAAAAGACATCTCTGGAAAATAAAAGAGACCCTGATTTGATAGCTTGTAAGGAGAAGACTCTTGAGAGTCCCTTGGACTGCAAGGAGATCCAACCAGTCCATTCTGAAGGAGATCAGCCCTGGGATTTCTTTGGAAGGAATGATGCTAAAGCTGAAACTCCAGTACTTGGGCCACCTCATGCGAAGAGTTGACTCATTGGAAAAGACTCTGATGCTGGGAGGGATTGGGGGCAGGAGGAGAAGGGGACGACCGAGGATGAGATGGCTGGATGGCATCACTGACTTGATGGACGTGAGTCTGAGTGAACTCCGGGAGATGGTGATGGACAGGGAGGCCTGGCATGCTGCGATTCATGGGGTCACAAAGAGTCGGACACGACTGAGTGACTGAACTGAACTGAACTGAAGTGAATCTTCAAAAGAGATGATCTCTAGGGTGGCTTCTAGGTTGTACTCTGTGTTTATACAATAGTCCATAAATTTAGGATAGCTTGACTCAAATGGTGAGTGCTGGCATCATGTGTCTTAGGGAAACAGACTCGGTTATGTCTCTTCAGTCCCCACAATGATTGTTCCCATCAAGCAAAGAATGGTTAAGAGCACACAGGGGCTGGAGTCAGACAGACCTGGATTCAAATCCCACCTCTGCCACTTTGTAGTTTGTGAACTTGGGCAAGTGATTGAACTTCTGACCTCTGATTCTTCTGCTTGAAATAGTAGCTGAATTTGAGTTTACAAGTGCTTTATGTAGTCACTTACTTAGTTCTCTAAACAACCCTAGAAGGTGGGCGAAAGTACCATTATTTCCATTCCACAGATGAGAAGACTGAGGCAAAGAGAAAGGTTTCACAGCTGGTAAACAGGAAGCCAAGATGCAAACTCAGACACTCTCTCTCCAGAGTCTGTGCTCTTAACATTTTGCAATCCTGGACTGAATTTGAGAAATGGGGATGGTAGTGAGAGTGAACCCCAGGATTTTCATGAGAGTAAAAATGAGGATGTATGTAAGATAATTAGCCCAGTGCTTGCATATTCTAACAATACAATTACAGGCGCTTATTAAGTTTTTCCAATGTTCGTTCATTCTCACTATCCTCCTTGTGTCTGTCTTTTTCTCTGTCTCTTCTAATTATTAGAGTCAGGATTATTTCAACACCCACCTCTGGACAAAACCCTTTTCTATTTACCACTGCACCAGGGCTTATTCCTATTCACTTTTCTGTTCCCTTCGATCTCTCCCTAGTTCCTCCCTAACCTTTTTGTTTAATCCTAGGGATTATTTATCAGGTAAATCTATCATTAGGTAATGTTTTAATAACACGTTTCCCATCAGATAGTGGATATTACGTATTCCTTATAACCAACCATGCACTATGGTAAATATTATCCTCAAAAGGAAATTCGTGACTCACGAATAACCAAACAGCCAACTGGGAAGCCAGGGAGTTCTCACTTATGAAAATTATTATTGTTTGATTGATTTTAACCCACCCACTGCCTGAGGGTCCTTTGAGTCATGCTGTACCTATGCAGCACGCAAACCATCAAGGGCTGATTGGCTGGGGATGAAGTCAGGGTTATTTAATATCCTATATTTATAGTATCTACTTACAAGGGAAAAATCTCCTCTGTTTTATGCAATTACCTATAATCAGGAATTTGCTGGCGAGGAACAATTGCAAACACTGACAGCGGGTCCCATGCCTCACCTGCCCCAGCAGGCCAAGAGATGCTGCACAGTTCCTCTCCTCCATCCCAGGGCTGAGCTGCATGGAAGGCTCTCAGTTCGGGCAGTCACTCATGCCTGATATGAAGCCCAGCATGGCCACTGACTTGCTCTGTGACCTCAGACAAGTGGCACACTCTCTGAGCCTCAGTTTCCCCTCTTAGGAAGATCATTGTTCTTCAGTCACTCAGTTGTGTCTGACTCTTTGTGACCCCAGGGATTGAAGTACACTAGGTTTACCTGTCCTTCACCATCTCCTGGAGCTTCTCAAACTCATGTCCATCAAATCGGTGATGCCATCCAACCATCTTGTCCTCTGTTTTCCCCTTCTACTGCCTTCAATCTTTCTCAGAATCAGGGTCCTTTCTAATGAGTTGGCTCTTTGCATCAGGTGGCCAAAGTATTGGAGCCTCCCCATCTTGAACCCCCTCCCTAAAGTAATTATCTTCCAATTAAAATAAATAAATTTATATTAAAAAAAAAGTATTGGAGCTTCAACTTCAGCATCAGTCCTTCCAATGAATATTCAGGATTGATTTCCTTTTGAATTGACTGGGTTGATATCCTTGCAGTCCAAGGGACTCTCCAACACCATAGTTCAAAGGTATCAATTTGACATTGATTAGCCTTCTTTATAGTCCAACTCTCACATCCATACATGACCACTGGAAAAACCATAGCTTTGACTAGACAGCTTTGTCAGCAAAGTAGTGTCTCTGATTTTTAATATGCTGTTTGGGTTGTCAGAGCTTTCCTTCCAAGAAGCAAGTGTCTTTTAATTTCATGGCTGCAGTCCAAATCTGTATATTGTCACCCTGCTTTGGACTAATTTGGAACTAGTCCATTGTTCCATGTCTGGTTCTAATTTGCTTCTTGACTTGGATATAGGTTTCACAGGAGGCAGCTAAGGTGATCTGGTATTCCAATCTCTTTAAGAAGATTACCATGAAATCTCAGGAAGATTACCATGAAAGTTAAATCAGATAATGTTCAGTTTCAGTTCAGTCGCTCAGTCATGTCCAACTTTTTGAGACCTCCATGGACTGCAGCATGCAAGGCTTCCCTGTCCATCACCAACTCCTGGAGCTTGCTCAAACTCATGTCCATCGAGTTGGTGATCCCATCCAATCATCTCATCCTTTGTCGTCCCCTTCAGTTGACTGAAGCAACTTAGCATGCATGCATGCATTGGAGAAGGAAATGGAAACCCACTCTAGTATCCTCCTCTGGAGAATCCCATGGACAGAGGAGCCTGGCGGGCTACAGTCCACAGGATCATGAAGAGTCAGAGATAACTGACGCAAGTTAGCATGCACATCTAATAAAAAGAAGCAGTACAAAGAAGCCTCTAAAAAGGGCCTGATCAAATGTCCCTCCAGCAGAGTTTTGGAGTCCTTCAGGGATGGGCAAGTACTCACTCACTGAAAAAAAAAAAAAAGCCAATTACTCCCAGGCTCCCTAGTTACAAGGTGTGGAAACACAGATGAGCTGTTCCCCAGAGAGATTTACACATCAGTAAGCACTTTGTGTGCTTCTCAGACATAATTGATAGCTTAATAATCATATCCATATGCCCCAAGAAGAAAGCATGGGGCTTTTCTATTTGATTATGGGGGAATGAGACGTGTTTTAACAACAAATTGTCATTCTTCAACTATTCTGAGTCAGTGACATCTATTTTTCTCTAAATAAAATCAAGTACAGTTTGCGGTTACAGAGCTATGAGTGTGATGCCTATCAGATACATGAGATTAAAAAGAGAGAGAGAGAATATTCAGTGTTGGCAAGGGTGGGGTGAAATGGCCATTCTCAGAAACTGCTGAAGCTGATGGAAGTGTAAATCGTTACACCCTTTCTGAGGGGTATTTGGTAACATGTGTCAAGTACTTGAATGAATATTCATACCTTTCAACTGCATCATCCTCACTCTCTTCATGAAATAAACAAAGGCTTGGAAAAAGATTTATCAATCCCAACACTGGCCCTCATAAACAGCAGTAAGGCAGAAAAAGTTGAAACATTTCACCACAGAGACTGGTTATATAAACAGTCACAAGTTCCCAGGATAGAGGTGAAATACACTCTAAGCCCCTTGGAGGAAGCAGATCTTTGCACGGTGTAGTCAGGTATGAGAGCTTTGAAGATGCACCTCCTGGCCCTCACTCTGCAGTTGAGAATTTCACCTCACTGTCTCCTCTACAAAATGACGGTGAACATAAAATATTTTCTACAAGATTCTATTCAGATAGAAGGCCATAATGAACACAAAAGGTGGCATTAACATAGAAGCACAAAATAAATGGTATCTGTGCTGATGATCCACAGGAGTTCATAAGGGAACATCGCCTTGGTTAGTAAAAAGCAGCACCTCAAATACGTTCAATGAGACTCAACAGTTGCGACAGGAAAGTACAAACGGAGTTGCTGTTTTAGCTACCAAGTCATGTCTGACCTTTTTGCAACCCATTCTGTAGCCCGCCAAGCTCCTCTTGTCCATGGCATTTTTCCAGGCAAGAGTACTGGAGTGGGCTGCCATTTCCTTCTTCGGGGGATCTTCCTGACCCAAGGATCAAATGTGCGACTCCTGCATTGGTAGGCAGATTCTTTACCACTGAGACATCAGGGAAGTCCTACAAACGTGGTATTTATCCTTAAAAGATGAGAAGGAAGCTTACTTCTCATGTGGATCTCTGAACCACAAGGAACACCCTAATTTTTATGAGCAGAGAAACAATGTGCCCCTGAAAGGCTTACGATGAAAGACAGAGCTGAACACACATACGGTTCACTCTCTGCATTCACAGACCCTGAAGGGATCAAAGCAACTCAGCAGGATCTGGGGGCCAGGGGCTGGAGGAGCAGTGGGAAGCAGGGAATAGAATCATGCTGTTATCAGTTCTTGAAAAGGCAAATGCAGGGCTTTGAAAACTTCATTCACATCAAACCACATGTTCGCAGTTAAGACTTGATCTTTGCTTGCTGATAAGAGGTGCCCCAAATGAAACTTAGTTCTTGGCATACTTCTAGAATTGGTAGAGAAACATCTGAGAACTCAGGGAAGGTTCTGTCATTTGCTGTGTCAAGGTTTCCCCAAAGCACTTCTTGGCTCTAGACAGAGCACATGCCCAGATGGTTTTCCAGAACTTTGTCTAACACTTTCAACTAGATCTTGCCGATCTAAAGATCCTATTGGGTAATCCGTGTTTTCAGAAGCTACTCTAAAACTTCCTGGTGGCATGGGAAGCCCACAGTAATCTGTGGTTAAGAGCAGTGATATGGAGTGACTTTGTGATTTAAAGGAGCTACAGACAGAGTTTATATATGGACTTTTAAGATGTTTCCCAGGTCACCAGCCTTAAATACCATCAGGAACCTGAGGAAGGCCAATGACACAAAAACATTTTTGTGGTTCTACCCCCACCTCCATTGGACTGTTGGTCCAGAAGTGGGCTATGAAGATAGAAAATGGGAGAGAAACCATTCCTGCATGCGCAATTCAAGTATTAACTACTGAAATCAAGGCTGACCGACCCCTGACTGAAATCAACGGACATATTGAGAAGATTTATTCATCACAAAACAAGGGGAATTTTTTCTGTTTTAAACTGCCTTAAGAAATCAAAGCAGAGAGATCTGGGATGGTGCTGGTTAAAATGCAGATTCCCAGGTTTAGGCCAAGAAATTCCTATTTGGTGGATCTGCCTGGACACTGTTATCTGCATTTTTACTAATCATACCAGGTGAAACCCACAAATCTAGGAAAACTTCACGTTAGGAAATAAATTCTCATTTGCTTCAGAAATTAATTGGCTTTTGGGACTTGGCAAAGGCAGGTGCCACGACTCATCTTGATGAGAGAGGTTAAAAAAAACGAGATTTACATTTTCAAAAATTTTACAACAAAGTAGGACTTGGAGGTTTTCCTATTGTCAGCCCCTGTCAAAATCTTAGTGCTTGGACTTGGGAGAGAAAAGAACATGGCTGGCCCCATGGAAGGAGGCTGTAGCCAAGAGTGAGTCACTGCCTTCAAGGGACAGATGATGAATGCTGTCTGACATTTAGCTTTACTTGTCTCCTTTCTTGTGATGTGACTTCCTTACTTCATCACCAAATCTTTAGTAAAATGCTCTATACAAAATGGCTCTGTGTTGCTAGTGCATTGGGAAATGAGGAGAGAGGAGCGTGCTGGGGTTCTCCAATGAAATAACTAGAGAGAACTTGAATAGCCATGGGAAACGGAGCCTGAGAGTGAAAAGTGAGTGAGAACTGAGGTGGAGGGGAAATTCATAGAACAAAGAGGAAGGGCTTCACAGGGCAATCTGCAGAAACTTGAGGGGCCCTCCCTCTGGAAAGTTTGAGAAGACTGCTGGAAGCCTGGGATTTGTGGGATATCACTTGTTGTTGTTTAGTCACTAAGTCAGGTCTGATTCTTCGTGACCCCATGGATTGTAGCCCGCCAGGCTCCTCTGTGGGATTTCCCAGACAAGAATATTGGATCCTATTTCCTTCTCCAGGGGATCTTCTGGACGCAGCGACTGAACCCAAATCTTCTGCATCTCCTGAACTGCAGGTGGATTCTTTAACACTGAGCCACCAAGGGAAGCCCAGGGGATATTGTTTACATATAATAAAAGACTCCCACTGTATTTGTACTGCTTAATCAACTTTGACAACTGTATACAGCCAAGGTCTCTAATACCATCACCTAAAAAATTTCCTTCTGCTCATTCTATTAATAAACCCCCACATATCTCTGGAGGTAAGAAATGGTTAAACAAGTTTTTGTCACTGTAAATCAGTTTTGGCTCTTCTAGAATTTCATATGAATAGAATTATATAGTATAGACCCGTTTGTGTAGAGTGGTAGTTTAGGTTCCTCCATGTGGTTGCATTTTTCAGTAGACTGATTGGTTGATGGCTTGACTGTTGATGCATTCATCTGTTGGTGGTCATTTGGGTTGTTCCCAGTTTGGGGATAGTATCAAAAAAACTGTTATGACCATTTGTGTACAAGTCTTTGTGTGGACATACGTTTTGATTTTTCTAATGTGAACAACTTGAAGTGGAATTGCTATAGCGTCGGACTGTGAAGAAAGCTGAGCGCCGAAGAATTGATGCTTTTGAACTGTGGTGTTGGAGAAGACTCTTGAGAGTCCCTTAGACTGCAAGGAGATCCAACCAGTCCATTCTGAAGGAGATAAACCCTGGGATTTCTTTAGAAGGAATGATGCTAAAGCTGAAGCTCCAGTACTTTGGCCACCTCATGCGAAGAGTTGAATCATTGGAAAAGACTCTGATGCTGGGAGGGATTGGGGGCAGGAGGAGAAGGGGACGACCGAGGATGAGATGGCTGGATGGCATCACTGACTCGATGGATGTGAGTCTGAGTAAACTCGGAGATGGTGATGGACAGGGAGGCCTGGCGTGCTGTGATTCATGGGGTCGCAGGGAGTCGGACACGACTGAGCGACTGAACTGAACTGGGGGTAGCCATAGGGGCTTCCCAGGTGGTGCTAGTGGTACAGAACCCTTCTGCCAACACAGGAGACATGAGACACAAGTTCAGTCACTGGGTCAGAAAGATCCCCTGGAAGAAGGCATGGCAGCCCACTCCAGTATTCTTGCCTGGAGAATCCCATGGACAGAGAAGCCTGGTGGGCTACAGTCCATAGCATCACACAGAGTCAGACATGACTGAAGCAACTTAGCATGCACATAGGGTAGTCATAGAGGTATATGTTTATAAGAAAGTGTTTTTCCCCAGGGTGGTTGTGCTGGCTTTGTTACCATCAGCAACACAAAAAATTTTAGTTAATCCACATCCTGTCAATACTTGATATTACAGTCTAAGTTTTGGACATTTTAATGTCTTATTGTGATTTTATTTGATATTTCCCTAATGATTAATACTATTGAGCATCTCCTCATACTTATTGGCCACATTTATATCTTCTTTTGGAAAGTATGTGTTCTAGACTTTTACTCACTTAAAAATATTTTTTTGTCATGTTATATTTTAAGAATTGCTTATATACACTAAATACTTGTCCTTTGTCAGAATTAGCTATGAAATATATTTTCCCAGTCTATGGGGTAGCTTTTTAGTCTTTTGATGGTGTTTCTGGAATAGTAGCTTTAATTTTTCATGAAGTCTAGCTCATCTAATTGTCCTTATACTGTTTGTGTTCTGTCACAATATTTGCCAACAGAGAGGCTGAAAATATTTGCTCCATGTTTTCTTCTGCAAATGTGTAGTTTTAGCTTTTAAATTTAGATCTATGATCCATTTCAAGTAATTTTTTGATTTTCTGATTTAAGTTTGTGAGTTAATGGTCTTGATCTTACAATGCAAGTATTCTTTCACCTTTACATATATTAGTTGCAAGATTTTCATAGATGCTCTTATCAAGTTGTTGAGCAGGTTCCCTTCTATTCTTACGTTGAGAAGTATTTTCTTTCTTTTTCATAAAAATAATGAATGAATATAATTTTTCAAATGCTTTTTTCCACCCATTAAAATTTTTTTTTACTATCAATATGTTAAGTTATATTAACTGATTCTTATATGTTAAACCATCTCTGTATTCTTGGAATAAACCCCAACTGGATGCAGTATATTACCCTTTTTAAAGTATTCCTGGATTTTATCTGCTATTTTTTAAAAGGTTGTTTACATCAACCTCAGGAAAGGTATTAGTTTGTGTAGTTTATTCTTATAAAGTATTTGGTTTTGATTGCAGATAAGCCTAACCTTATAAAGTAAATTGTGAAGTGTTTCCTGAAACAATTTATGCAGGATTCATATTATTTCATATTTATTAGTATTGGAGCTGAAGCTCCAACTCTTCTGCCATCTGATGCAAACAGCCAACTCATCGGAAAAGACCCTGATGCTGGGAAAGATTGACGGCAGGAGAAGAGGGTGACAGAGGATAAGGGTAAGGGTGACAGAGGATAAGATGGTTGGATGGCACCACCGATGCAGTGGACATGAACTTGGGCAAGTTTTGGTAAACAGTGAGGGACAGGGAAGCCTGCTGCCGTCCACGGGGTCTTGAAGAGTCAGACACAGCTTGGTGACTGAAAAATATATTATTTCTCCCTTAAATGTTTGATATAATCTATCTTGGAAGTCTTTATTTTTATCAATGGAAAGGTTTTAATAACAGTTTCAAATTCTGTAGGTGATTTAGGGCATTATAGGTTTTCTCTTTTTTCTAGTATTATTTTGGCAATTTGAGTATTTCAAGAAACCAAGAAACTTTTGCATTTTATTTACATTGTCAAAGTTTTGGTATAAGATTGCTTAAAATATTACCCATTATTCTTTATATTTCTGTAGGATTTTAAATTTGTGATTATAACAATATTCCCTCATTTATCCCTATTATTGATCATTTATCCTTTCTTCATCTCTTATTTGATGAGTCTACTAGAGATTTGCCCACGTATTTATGTTTTAAGAAAGAACAGCTTTTAGATTCATTGATTTCCCTAAGATGATTGTTCTATTATATGTAATTGCCATTATTTTTTATTATTTCTTTACTTCTCCATATTTAGGTTTGAAGTTATTTTCTTTTTCTAGCTGATTTTGGATATCCCTAGTTTTCTAACATAAGCATGTAAAGCCATAAATTTCTCCCTTAACTGCATTCCACCAACTTTGACGTGTGTTGTCATTTTCATTCAATACAATATATTTTCTAGTATATGTTGTGATTATTTTCTGACCCATGAGTTATAGAGAACTGTCTTACTTAATTTCCAAATACTTGAGAATATTCCACACATGTCTGGTAATATGATTTCTAACATATTTTTATTTGGGTCAAAGAAAATACTTCATATGATTTCAATATTTTAAAAAGTATTATTTCTGGGCTTTCTTGGTGGCTCAGTGGTAAAGCATCTGCCTACCAAAGTAGGAGTCACAGGTTAGATCGCCGCTCTGGGAAGATTCCACCAGCGAGGAGCACCTAAGCCCGTGCACCACGACTGTTGAGCCTGTGTCCTAGAGCCCTGGAACCGCAGTGTCTGAGCCCATGGGCCGCAGCTGCTGAAACCCTTGCTCCCTAACGCCTGTGCTCGGCGACAGGATAAGCCACTGTGATGAGAAGCCTGAGCACTACAACTAGAGAGTAGGCCCTCCTCTCCACAGCTAGAGAAAAGCTTGCACAGCAATGAAGACTCAGCACATCCAGAAAAAAAAGAGAAGTATTATTTCCCTGCATATGGTGTGGTGGTTTCTCCATCACCAAGTCATGTCTGACTCTTGTAATCCCATGGACTATACCCTGCTAGGCTCCTTTGTCCATGGGATTCTCTAGGCAAGAATACTGGAGTGGGTTGCCATTTTCTTCTCCAGGGAATCTTCCTGACCCAGGGACTGAACCCAGGTCTCCTGCATTGCAGGCAGATTCGTTACCAACTCAGCCATGAGGAAAGCCCCTCTTTCCTATGGTAGATTTTGTTAAATGTTCCATGTGCACTTGAAAAGTAGGTGCATTCTGGGTAGAATGGTCCATAAATACCAATATCAAGTTGCTGATACCTTTTTTGAAGTCTGCTACATTTCTTTAACTTTTTATTCTGTTGTATTGGGATCTAGTCAATTAACAATGTTGTGATAGGTGAACAAGGAAGGAACTCAGCCATACATATACATGTATCCATTTCTTTATAACAAACAATCTGTGGAGTTGTCTATTTCCCCTTTTGGTTCTGTCAGTTTTTGCTTCCTGCATTTTGAAGATCTGGGAGAGGGATTTAAGATTATTGTGTCTTTCAGATGAATTGACCCTTCTGTCATGAACCATCTCACTACATCCCTGGTCATATTGTTTTTGCTGAAATCTACTTTGTCTGATATTATTACAGACAATCCAAATTTCTCAAGGCTGGTTTTTTCATGGTATTTTTTCCCCCCACTCTTTTACTCTATGTTTTTATACTTAAAGAGGTTTCTAATAGTCTATTGTTGAGACTTGCATTTTTGTTTTTGTTTTTGTTTTGGAAATCTAGTCTTGCAATATTTGCTTTCCAATTTAAGTATTTCCACTTCTTACATTTACTGTAATTAGCAAAATTGTGCTTCATTCTGTCATCTTGTTATTTGTTTTCTGTTTGTCCCATCTGTCCTTTGGCCATTCTTCACCTTTTTATGCCTTTCTTTGATTGATTATTCCACTTTCTCTCCATTATAAACTTATTTGTTAACCATTTTATTTTATTTTCAATGGTTGCTCTAGGCAGGGGTTAGCAAAATACAGCCTGTAGTCAAATCTGACCCACTATTTATTTCTACTGAAAAAATTTGATTGGAACACATTCTCACTTACTTTTGTATTGTCTATGTAGCTAGTGAGTTTTATGCTATAAATCAGAGTTAAGTAGTCATGACAGTGACTTTCTTACCCAGAAGACTAAACTATGTATTACCTGATCCTTTATAGAAAGAGTTTGCCAACTCCTGCTATAGTGTTTACTATGTTTCTGTAAATTATCACAATCTACCTTCAAATAATATTATACCACTTCACATATAAAAACTATAATACAATATACTTTCATTTTTCCCCTCCTGTTCTTCATCCTATATTTTATTTCTGCATATATTACAACCCCCAAATACATTTTATTGTTTTACTTTGAAGAGTCCAATATTTTTAAAGAAATTAAGAAATAAAAGGTATTTCATATTCACTCATACATTTACCATACTTTGCATTCTTCCCTTCTTTTCTACATCCAAGTTTCCAGCTGTTGAAAGTTTTCTTCTGTCTAAAGGACATCCTTCAGTATTATAGTTCAGCTCTTCTGGTAAGAAATGATCTCAGCTCGTATTTGACTGAAAGTCTTTATGTCATCTTCATTTCTGAAGACAGTTTTCATTGGCTATGAAATCTTAGGTCAACATTTGCTTTTTCATCTTCTATGATTCAGCACTTTAACTATAGTGTCCTGATGTCTTCTTACATAGTTTCAGATAAGAAGTCTATAATCTTTTTTTTTTTAATCTTTGTTCCTCTATACGTAATGTGTCTTTTTTTTCCTTTGGTTAGTTTGACGATTTTTCTCATTACCACTTATTTTCCAGAACTTGGTTATAATGTGCCCTGGTGAAGTTATCTTTGTTATCTTGATTGAGGCTCATTAAACTTATATTTTTGATCAAAGTTGGAAATTTTTAATTATTACATTTTAAAATATTCTTCTGCTTCCCTTTGCCCTAGCCTCTCCTTTTGTTATTCTCTTAAACCACTTCAAAGCTGTCTTAAATGTCACTAAGACACGGTTAGTTATGTTTTTCAATTATTTTCTTCTATGAGATTCATTTGTATACCTTCTACTACCATATCTTCAATTTATTAATATTTTCTTCTTCAGTATATAATACACTCCTAATCTTTCTAGAGAAGTTGTCGTTAGCATATACTTTTTTAATCTCTAGAAGTTTCATTTTGTCTTTTTAAAAGTCTTCCATTTCTCTTCTCACCAAATTCATGCTTACCTTTGAATAAGTCCATATAACTTAAGAGCTGTTTAAAGTCCTTCTCTGCAAGTCTATCATCTGTATAATTTGAGTCTGTTTCTATTGACTGTTTTTTTCCTGATTATAGATAACATCTGGCTACTTCTTGACATATCAAGAATTGACATATCCACATATTAGTGGATAATGACCATTGTGCTTTATGCTGAGTATCTGGATTTTGTGGTTATCCTTTAAAGAGTGTTGAGCTTTGTTCTAGCAGGGAAAATAACTTGCTGATCAGCCTGATCCCTTCCAGGCTTCTTTCCAAGATGTTTTAGAGCAAGTCTAGAGAAGTCTTAACTCTAGAGACAGTAACATTCTACTAAGGCATGACACCTCTCTGGTCTCTACTGAATGTCCCAGGTGATCTCTCTGCTTATAGTGGTTGGAGTCTCCTGACTCTGTGACTTCTGTGAACTGCTCAGCCTATAGCTCCCCAGTCATCTACTGCCTGGCCTCATGGAGTTATGCCTTAGGCATACATGTATGAGTATTTAGCAAAGACTCTGAAGTACTTTCTCTATGTTGCTCTCTTTTTTCTGAAAGTCTGCTCCACAATTTTGAGTCACCTCAACCTCCAAGCTCTTCGATATCTGTCCTCTCAACTTACTTAGACTGTGGTGCTCTGCTTAGGATTCCCTTTTCTGCAGTGAGATCCAGAATGTGATTCCAAGCAGAAAGTCAAGGGCTTACCTCACTTGTTTCCTTTTCTTGGGAATCATAATACATACTATCTGTTGTTCAATATCTGAAAACAGTTGTTTTGTATAATTGTTTCCAGTTTCCTTATTGTTTATAATGGGAAAATATGTCTGGACCCTATCACCCCACCATGGCCTGAAATGGAAGTTCAACTATTATACTTTTATTTGTACATTTAGAGAAAAGGGTAAACCTCAAGACTGGAAGCAGGGATAATCATGTTACAATAGCAAAATGAAACGTACCAAGAGTGATGTCTAAGATGTATTCATTAAAGGAAGTATGGTGTCTAAGACTGGGAAAGTGATAATCCAACTTAATTCCACTCCACACACAACTGGCCTTGCTCCTCCATTCATTTATTCCATAAATATGTTTTGAGCACAATCTTTGTCACTGTGCTAAGCCACTGTGTTAAGCTAACAGGATGAATGAGATATAGCCTTTGTCCTCATAGGCTAGGGAGAAATAGACAGCATGGAAATAACAATACATTATGATAAGTAATATAGGAGAGAGAATCCCAGGGGTTATGAGAACACAAAGGATGGAAAGCTGTCCAACTTGAGTGGGGGTGGGAGTATCAAGATGCACTGTCTATATCTTTGTGTCTTTGGACCCGTTGTGACACTTCCCATATTTGAGAGGTAACTTGAAGCTGTCAAGTCAAGACATTACATATACAAATCCATGCTATTTATTATGACCATTATTTCATAAAACTAAAGACATCTCATTCTTTAAAATAAAAGGATAAAGGACAATGTTTTCAATGGATTAAATTTTGACATATGGAAAATTAAAAAAAAAGATGGCTGTCTACAGGAGATAATGACTTAGGAGTAGAGTCTTGATGGATGAGTAAGAATGTGTCAGATGAAGAAAGTGGGAGGAATTAGGGTTAAAGCACACACATGCAAAACTATATTTAATTTCTTTAGGGAATTATATATATTTCAGAGTAGATGAAGTGTCACGTGGAAAGAATAAGAGCGGAGTGAGATGAAGCTAAAAAGAGATGTAGGAGCTGAGTAATATAAGGTATTATTTTAAAACTTAATTCTAGTCTAGGAGAACTGAGGAACTATTGAATAGTTTATCCAGGTGAATAACATGGTCTAATTTCTTTTTGAATATCATGGGCTGCAGTTTGGAAAACAGGGATATATGGAGGAAACAATAATCCATCAGGGATACTTAGCATTAATTTAGGCAAAAGATGCTTTGGACCTATGGACAGTCTATGGGGTCACACAGAGTTGGACACGACTGAAGTGACTTAGCAGCAGCAGCTTTGGACCTAAGCTGTTATTAGAAATGGGAACTGAGATAGTAGATGAGTGAGAGGTATTTATAAGCTGTAAACAACTGAGCCTGAAGACTGGCCAGATTTGGGGAGTAGGAAAGAGGCAGAAGCCATAGACAGTACTTGGAGTTTCGCTAGGATGACTCAAGTTTTCTATTAAGGGATAGCAGATTTCTTTGTTTCTGTCTGAATTGATATTGTTTTGCCACGTGTGTGATTCTAGCCTTCAGGTTACCTGGGCCTGTGTACTTCCTTTGGGTATTTGAAATTGTTTCCTGTCTGCTAAGCTGCCTTTCATCTCCTGCCTCTTCTAACAGAATCTGTGAGCCAGTACTCCTGGCTGCTCTCCTGGTTCTGCTTGGACTACCAGGCTGGGTAACTTATCGGGTCTATCTAATTTTTCTATGGGACTTCACATATTTATTTCTATGACTCATGGAAAATTATGACATGGAGCTGGCAAAATAATACTTGGAAGTCAGCAGTAGAAGGCAGTCAGGCACCATGTGGTACAATATGGCAATTTTGTCACCAAATAATTAAAAGCATAAATTTATCATTTCATTGATACATTCACTCAACATGTTTCGATTTTACTATCCTTCATAGGTCAAATATATTGATAACTTATTAATAATTATAACTCCCCCATGTATAGATATAGATATAGTCTTGCAAGATTGTATTGGGTAAGAAAGATGTTGATTTCCTTGCACTATGGAGATCAATACTGAAGGATGGAGGTTCAACCGTCCTGGGTGTTCATTGGAAGGACTGATGCTAAAGCTGAAACTCCAGTACTTTGGCCACCTCATGCAAAGAGTTGACTCATTGGAAAAGACCCTGATGCTGGGAGGGATTGGGGGCAGGAGGAGAAGGGGACGACTGAGGATGAGATGGCTGGATGGCATCACTGACTTGATGGACATGAGTTTTAGTGAACTCCAGGAGATGGTGATGGATAGGGAGGCCTGGCGTGCTGTGATTCATGAGGTCGCAAAGAGTCAGACATGACTGAGCGACTGAACTGAACTGAAGAACTGATCAAGAAAAACTGTTGGGACCATGGCAAAGACTGCTTGCTGTTTTGCTATATAGGTTCTCCTCTCCTATTTTGGTAATAGAACTGTTAATTTTTAGGTAAGTGCCTGTCCCATAATAAAAACCTTGTAGTTAGGTAGGTGTGTCAAAATCCCAACAGAAAACAGATGACATACTCAAAATGGGATAAGTCAAAGAGATTTTATTTTTAAAAGGCCTATTTACTAAGATTGGGTGTGGAGGAACTATAAGTATAATGCAGTAATCCAGTGCTCAGAGCAACTAGGCTGTTATCTCCCTCAGGGCCTAATGGGATGAACGGAGGGAGCAGTCACTAGAGACTAGAAAAAGAGAGAAACAGGTAAAATCCATCATTTTTCAAGGATAAGTAACCCTCAGTTAAAGAATAGAGCCCACCCAGTGCAACCTTGAAGGGAGGGATCCAGAGAAATAAATGCCTGATCTCATGTTTGTTTGTTTGTTTTTTTTGATCTCTTGCTACAGCCCTTGGAGAAGGAAATGACAACTGCTTCAGTATTCTTGCCTGGAAAATCCCATGGACAGAGGAGCCTAGCAGGTTACAGTCTGTGGGGTCACAAAGAGTTGGACCTAGCAACTCCATAACATAAGAGACCCTATTGTCTGAACTAGGGCCATGAAACCCAAGGATTCCCACCTCCCACTGATGAGGTGCCCACAGGCCACCCCTCACCCATGGCAGAGAGCAGATGAAGAGGAATAGGCAGTGGGCCTGGAGGATCAAATAGAGGGCATGTGGGAATTATGTAACTACACTTTGGCCAGTGGAACAGAATTAGAAATAGTGTGATCAGCTTTGAGGGGCACACCTTTAAAAGATGGGGCATGTCTTTCTCCTTCCTATATGCTGGACTGGTGACTGGAATCTGAGCAGCCATCTTGGTCATGAGATGAAAGCTCTATCCTGAGACTGGCAGAACATGAGAGAGGGAACTTGGATGATCAGGTAATTAGTTCTAGTTGCCTATGTTCATTTGAGAGAAAAACCAACTTGTAATCTTATATTTGGTTTTCTGTCACTTACATCTGATGCAAATCTTAACCAATTCAGAGACCAAACAGGAAACTCTTTTTTGGATCTGGACTGTAATGGTTCTGATTTTTTTAAACTTATAAGCATCTGAAATGGATTTTGTCTAGCTTAAGCTAAAGGGAAATTTATTGGAAGGATGCTGGGGGTGTCTCAGAGAATCAAAGGAAATGCTGAACTACCGAGATAGGAGAACCCAAGGCAGTTCTGGTGTCTCAGAATTCTTCATGGCCTTTCACCTTGGAGGACTGCCACAAATGTGACTCAGCTCCAACAACTCCCAGGCTCTTCAGCAACCCATTTCAAATTTCATATTTCTGTTAGAGAGAATCTGATTCAGCCCACTTGGGTCAAACTCTCACGTCTTTATTGGGAGGTAGAGTGTGGAGGGTCCCAATGCAAACAGTCACTGGGGTCCTCCAAGGCTCTTAGAACCACGGATGCATTGTGTGTTAACAGTCATCCCAATGACTGTGACAAAGGGACTGTTACCTCAATTTAAACCAATCACTTAAATACTAATAGCATGGGCAATGATAATGACTGGTCCATAGAAGGTACCATTTAAATTAGACTAATTTTCTTTCATTTACCTTCTCAGTACCTGATGTCATAAGCTCATTACGGGGGTAAGGATGGGCAACAACTCAAAGTCACAATTCTGTGTAAATTCAAAATTGTAACTAGTTCACAAAATTCTCAATATCTACTATAAGCCAGGAATTTTACTGAATACAACTGACAGGAAAAAAATGACTAAATGCCTTTAAGAAATCAGACTTCAGGGAAAAGAAGCATGTAGACAAGTGATCATAATAATAAATAGTGAGTCATATGCCATAGTAGAGTTAAGTATCAGATGCTTTAAGAGAACAATCAACTGAGGGAATTGGAAGAGGTGATGTTTGAGGAGGTGTGTGTGGATGAGGAGTCCTATAGCCAAAAATGGAGGGAAAGAATTCTGAATAAAAGAAATAGCAGGTGCAAAACTCCTGAAGCATGAAAATGCTCATCCATTTTCAGGGAAAAGCTAAGACCTCTATGTGAATAGACTCCTGGGCATTGACTGGAAACTCATTTATTCATTCAGTTATAATTCACTGAGTACTGCTCTGTGCAGGGTTACCAAGGAGTCAAAGGTAAATAAGATGCAAGCTTCCCCTTCAGAGGAGAAGGCAAACTCAGTGGCTACAATCAGATGAACCCTAAAGCAGAGGAGATGAAAACCCTATTGAGTGGAAGCTGGGGAAAGGACATTATCTAGGGACCCAGGAGGAGTCCAGATCTGTAGGCAGGAGTTAGGACCTTGAACACCATGTAATAACTGCTTGAGTTTCTTTACCCTGTAGGTCATGGGGCTCCTGAAGTTAAACTCACATGTGTTTGTTAAAGCTTTTCTAAAGTTTATTAAAGCTTGTCAGAGAAGATTCTGATTTGCTGAGGCTGCTTTAAAACATCTGACTCAAGACAGATAAATCCCATTTGTTGCGGGCATGTGTGCCAGGCACTGAGCTAGGGATTTTATATACGTTGTTTCATTTGAGCTGAGAAGGACCAGCAGGGGGAGCATCCCATGTGCCCAACTTTGGAGGTGAGCAAGGCAGAGAATGGAGGCAGGAACACTGTGTAGAGTGTGGGGAGTGGGATGACTCAGCAGGTTAATGCTATTTTAAGAATGAAGCACAGGAATTTAAATTCTTGCCTGCATTTCAGAGAAAAGTCCCTGCTCTAACCAAAAGACTGCCATTCATTTGGGTATGTGTGGGGTATCAAAGCCTAGATTATTCCATCAGTAAGGAATATGGACAGCTGCAACCTGATTAAGCTAGCCAGAGTGGATTTGTCTCAAGCAATAAGTCCAGGGAAAAGCAGCCCAACCAACAATCCTAGCAGAGGTACAAGCTCTTCCATCTCTCCAAGCTGGCTGCTGAATCTCCATTTTCCCCTCTATTCCTTGGAACGTAATTTCATCCCAAGAAGGAAGAAAGGGAGAAGGAAGGCTTTTGCAAAAAAGGTTTAATTTTCTTATTCAGGACCAGGTCCCCTTTCTATGTAAGACTCTTGCTTACATTTCATTGGCCAAAAGTATGTCACATGGCCACATCCAAGTGCAATGAAGACTGAGAAATAGAATATTTTACCTGGGTGTATTTGCTGCCCCCTCCACATCAGATTGGGCTTCCCTGGTGGCTCAGATGGTAAAGAATCTGCCTGCAAGGCAGGAGACCTGGGTTTGATCCCTGGGTTAGGAAGATCCCCTGGAGGAGGCCATGGCAACCCACTTCAGTATTCTTGCCTGGAGAATCCCCATTGACAGAGGAGCCTGGCGGGCTACTGTCCATGGGGTTGCAAAGAGTCAGACATGACTGAGCGACTAAGCACACCACATCAAACTGGACTTCCCTGGTGGCTCAGTGGTAAAGAATCTGGCTGCCGATTCAGAAGTCATGGATTCAGTCCCTGGGTCAGAAAAATCCCTGGGAGAAAGAAATGGCAACACACTCCAGCATTCCTGCCTGGGAAATCCTAAGGGCAGAGGAGATTGGTGGGCTTCTGTTCATGGGGTCGCAAAAGAGAGATTAAAGCATCAATAACCACATCAAATTAGTTTTGAGTCCTAAGGAAGGAGGACGTATATAGTGGGCAGTATATATTATCTCACTCCATGTTTCCAAAATTTCTATAAGATAGATAAAGTTATTGCCATTCTACATACAGGAAAATAGGCTCAGAGAGGAAAGTAAATTACCCAAAGTCATATGAAGTAGTGAGTATGGAATCACTACTTAATGGAATAAAGATTTTAAAATAAGCCTGTATCATTCCAAAAGCAAAAGATTTTTAATGATACATTTCTGTCTCCCTTAGCTGTGTGACCTTACGTGAGTCACTAAATATCCCTTAGCCTCCATTCCAAGATCTGTAAAATGAAGATAATTATCCCTGACTCAGCAGTTCTTGAAGTATCAAGTTAGATGGTGAATGTAACATGGCTGAAAAGAATAATGTGGATGGGGCCCTGCTTATTATCCACATATGTATCAGCTGAAGTGTCTCTCTCTTGGCTGACAGGAAGAAATGGTTCTTGGAGGAGCATGGTTCTGACACTGGTATCCAAGCCTGGCACCAGTAAAATCTCTTGAGTGGCACTTCCTATTTGGGCCCCATGACAGTTTCCCAGGAATTTCCACTGGCTGGGTTTCCTTTGTCCATTCCAGTAGCTAGCTGCCCATGTAGATGAATTATGAGCCACATTCCACAGCAGGTCAGACGAAAACTATATGTAAATCGTTCATCCATCTCTCTTGCCTTCTTCCTCTGGGGCTGCTCCTCCAAACTAGAACTAAATTCAGGCCACTCCTCGGCCTGTGATTCTTCTGCCTTATTTCAGGACTGAATAAAGTATCTGAGCACTGAGGGTCACATTCCAGCTTCAAACACAGCACAGCCCACCCTGTTTCAGGCCCTAGGCCTGGGTTCTGTGCACCTCTGCCTAGAAAGCTCTTCCCAAGACAAGCTCAGGCTAACTCCCAGAGCCTTCTCTTCTGTGTATCTTCTCCTGTGTTTCTGGAAAGATGTTTGTTTTACATTCTCTTCTGCATTAGCATGGAGTTTTGTCCATACTTTTATTATTGAACTAAACCTGTTCACAAGTCTGGCTTTGCCTTGCTAGGTACCAGAATCTTGTAAAAAAAAAAAAAAGACAAAGTAATCTTGATAACAAAAATGCATGTTTATTAGACTTATGGAAGAAAGAATAGAAGATAGGAAAGAATGAAGGAAGGAAGAAGGGAAGAAAGGAAACCACAGATATAAATGAGGGAGGAAAGTCTCATCCCCTTCCCATCCCTATTCCATATAATCACTTAGTTATGTATCTGGTGTGACACCCCCAGGGGCAAATCAGAAGAGAGTTGTAATTAGAAGATTGAGGGCTCCTGGGGAGACAGGTGTTCATTTTTTAGATTCTGGTCATCTTTCTATTCCTTTCTACGAATATACCATCATTTTAAAAACCATTTCCCTACTTGGGAAGCTTCTTTTTCTTCACTATTACAAATGATGCTGAAGTGAATATGCTTGAAAATATATTTGTGAGCACATGTATTGATATACCTATGTATTAGCGTCCTGGAAATTGAATTTTGGTGGAGACTCTATATTTAGACTCCCACTAACTGAATATAATCATACCCATTTTCTCAGAGCCTCACAGACCTTGAACATTGTTGATCTTTTTAACTTTTGCAAATCTTGGAAGAAAATCTCATTACTTAGTTTGAATTTCTTTGATGACTAGTGCAACTGAGCATCTTTCTATATGTTTACAGGATTTTTTTTTTCTTATTTTGTGCCATTGCTGTTAGCATCAGAATCTTGACTCCAGTGGGTCTCACTCAGTCTTGAGATCCAGTTCTAACACCCCATTAAGTTTTTAATTCAAGACCACATGACAGTGAGGCAAGAATTTGTTAAGAATGACAGAGACAACTCTCTGAAATTAGAGCTCCAAAAAGTTTTTGCTTTTGCCATCACTGTGTTTGTCAACCATGCACATCATTCACGGAGGTTCTGAGGGCAACTTTCAGGCCGTCCTCATGAAGCATCTATTGAGCGTCTTTAATTTGTGTGACTAACGAAAGAGTTTTGGTGGGAGGGGTTGTACTTGGGTCTTTTTCAGTTGACTCGTCTGCCCAGCTCTTGCCTTTGCTTTGTCTCAGTCTGGCCAAGCCCCTCCCGTGTGAGATGATGTCTAGCTCTGCAGCATCCTGACCTGGGAAGTCACTGTCTCAATTTTGATCCCTTGGTATTAAATACGCGTACTCTATTGCCTTTGGATGATGAGTCAGTTGCATTTCATTTCAAAGTCAAGGAGCACCTACTCTGTGCTAGACTTTGGGAATACAAAAATGGATAATACTCAGCCCCTATTTCAGGGGACCCTGAAGTCCAGGGGAGATAAAGCCAGGTAAATGGGATTACCATGGTCCCACAGTTAAATCAAGAAAGAGTGGAACCCTGGTGCTCTGGGAGACAGGTGAGCTCGCCTGCTTCTCACTGATGACATCTCAGATGGATGATGTATACTCTGTGTGCTTCAGTGTCTTCCTCTGTAAAATGCAGAATGTACCTATATTCTAATTTATAGGATTGTTATGAGGACTAAATGAGCCAATTCAAATATAAGGCTTAGAAGCTGTTGTGTAGTAAGTGATCCATAAATGGTGGTTTTTAGTGTTAGTATCATCACTGATTTTTCAAATTACTATCAATATTATTATAATAGCACAGCAAAGGGACCTAACCCAGTCTGGAGGCTACTAGAGTAGGTGATGGCAAGGTCGAATCTTGAATAGTAGAGAAAGGAGATGTAGTCTTGATCCAGAGATGAAAATATCCCATTATTATCATGGGCTGAGCAGTGACAATGGGTTGGACATTTAACCTATATGACCTTGGTTACAAATGAAGACATTCAGACACAGAGAAGTTATGTAACTTGCCCAAGGTTAAAGCAGCTAGTAATATATATTATTATATTATTATTAATATAATATATTATTAATATATTTAGTATTATATATATTTATATATAATAAAATACATTTTATTTCTTCTGTTTTATAGTCAAGAAAGGTGAAGAAGGGAGTGGTTTTAGGGGCATGATTTATGTTCATATCTCATGTTCTTCCCACTTGCCATATTGCCATCCAAGGGAGTATAAGCCTTGTGTCATTGGGACTTTTGAACAAGACGTGGGCTTCTTTACACTTTGATTTTCCTCTGTCTAAAGCAGGCATCTCCACACCTCTCCTCTCTGCACACAGCCCTTCTTTCAAGCTCCAGGAGAGTCTGTGACAAGGAGTGGGCTCCCTTTGCAAGACATCCTGATTCCTTTGAAGAAAGGCAGCCAGGAAATGTGAAGCATGGTGATGGTGGCCTTTTCAGGAGTGGGTGGTGAGTGGAAACTTCCTGACGTGTCAAGTGACAACATCGGAAAGGAAGTGGAATTTTCCTGAGGCACAGGCAGGAGTTCTCCCCAGCTATTGGTTTGGAGTGTGCATCTCGCATTTAACCCAGTGATTAGTTTGGAGGGAGGCAGCATGCATGCTGGGCTTTCATTTAGTGAGTTTAAAGGCATACAGCTTCTGATTTATTTTTCCTTTCTTCGTGCAGGGCTGTTTTATTACTAAGAGTTGAGTGACAGGCTTCCCAGCAGACTCGAAAGACAGGTAAAATTTTAAAAAGGAACATAAAATTTTTCAAGGCACTCTATTTACCTTTTGTAATTTATTAATCACACCTAGTGAAGGCTGGTTGCCCTCTGGGAACAGTTCAGCAAAGGAAAACTATTCTGAAGGCTCAGCTTTCCAATCCCCTTTCTTTCCTTATTCTTTTTTATGGAGAAGAGAACTAAGGATCCCAAATAGGAAGTAACTCATCCCAGTCATAACATAGGTTAGAAATCTAGTCCTGTCTGGCAACCTTAGGATCACTGAAACACAAGGAGTATGTGTAGAGCTCCATACATGTTCCCAACATCTTCAAAGTATTTGTTTTAACTGATGAATTAATATAAGTACCCCCTTGCCTATATCTCTTCAATACCACTGAAGGAAAAACTTCAGGGCAAGACTTACAAGATCCTTCAAGAGCTGGTCTCTGCTTAACAGGCAAAGTTCATCTCTTGTCTTTCCTTCTTTGAAATCATCCATTTATATGGGCTTCCCTAGTAGACACTAAAGAATCTGCCTCCAATGCAGGAGACCTGGTTTCAATCCCCAGATCAGGAAGATCCCCTGGAGAAGGGAATGACAACCTACTCTAGTATTCTTACCTGGAGAATTCCATGCACAGAGGGGCCTGGTGGGCTACAGTACATGGGGTCACAAAGAGTCGGACATGACTGAGTGACTAACACTTTCATTTATATGGAAAATCTTTATATTTCCCACATAGAACATCCTTCTTACTGCTGGGTTGATGAACATGCTATCCATCTGTCTGAAACCTTTCTCCCTGGATGGATAGATGAATGAATGAACAACCAGGACCTGAATTTATAGCTCATTTCATTAGAAGTCATTGCCTCATTGGGTTAGTGTTCATTCGATCAATTCAAATTACCTCTAACTCCCTAAAATTTTAATTTCCCTAGTTTGACTTTATCACTTGCTTGAGATTTTCCAATTGTAACCTTTGGGTCTGAAATAATTCCATTTAATTCAGGAAGTTGCCATACTTCCCTCAGTATAAGTCTTTCCTTTTAAAAACTCAAGAAATTCTCTCCATTTGATGCTATTGTAGGCAAATCCTCCTCATCTATAAGCATATAGATTCCAAGAAACCAAATAAAAATTTGATAAGTTCAGAGTGAAAAAAAAAAGAAAAAGCATTTGAATTATGTAAGTGAGCCACATTACTGGGAAGTTTGGTAGCTTCAAACTTCAAGCTCAAAAAGCGGGCATTTCCAAAATGGGGGATGTGCAAAATATGATATAAATGTGATGGGCTGCTGAGGGGCAGCTAGAGATCACAGGGTGGGATAGAGGGGTGAGCATGGAAAATATATCCTATGTCATTGGCATGATGGAAAAGGCAGAACCCTAAAATAAAGGGGTGAAGAGATGGCATGCTGGGAAAGTTGGGGGATAGGTCATTTCACTTCTTCAACAGCACATTTTATTAAGTAGCTACTATGTGCCAAGCCCTTATCTGGGACCTGGGTATTTGCAGAGAAAAACATGTGACAGAAAGAAAATTTGGAATTTGACATCATGGAAACCTGGATTTCAATTTCAGTTCTATCACACATTACCAGTTTGATCTTGGATGGTTTGTTTTGGTTGCCTTATTTGTAAAATGTGTGTGTACTTTCTTGTTTATCAATAGCTACTAATGTCATTTAGACACTGTGCTAGGCACTGGATACCCAAAAGTAAACAAGACAGGTAGGGCCCCCTCCTCCCAGAAGCTTATGGAGTAAGGGAAAAGTTTGACAAGTTATGAGAATAAAGTATTTGCTGTGGGAGGATTAGCAGGGCTGAGATACCACTTGACATACAGGATCATTAGGATTAAATGAGATGAAGTATTTGAGAACCTACTGTGATTTTGATAAGAGCACAGAACAGGACTGGAACCAGGCTCAGTTCAGTTCAGTTCAGTTGCTCAGTTGTGTCCGACTCTTTGCAACCCCATGAATCGCAGCATGCCAGGCCTCCCTGTCCATCACCATCTCCCAGAGTTCATGCAAACTCACGTCCATTGAGTCGGTGATGCCATCCAGCCATCTCATCCTCTGTCATCCCCTTCTCCTCCTGTCCCCAATCCCTCCCAGCATCAGAGTCTTTTCCAATGAGTCAACTCTTTGCATCAGGTGGCCAAAGTACTGGAGCTCCAGCTTTAGCATCATTCCTTTCAAAGAACACCCAGGACTGATCTCCTTTAGAATGGACTGGTTGGATCTCCTTGCAGTCCAAAGGACTCTCAAGAGTCTTCTCCAACACCACAGTTCAAAAGCATCAATTCTTCAGTGCTCAGCTTTCTTCACAGTCCAACTCTCACATCCATACATGACCACTGGAAAAACCATAGCCTTGACTAAACTGACCTTTGTTGGCAAAGTAATGTCTCTGCTTTGGAATATGCTGTCTAGGTTGGTCATAACTTTCCTTCCAAGGAGTCTTTTAATTTCATGGCTGCAGTCACCATCTGCAGTAATTTTGGAGCCCCAAAAGATAAAGTCTGACAGTTTTCATTGTTTCCCCATCTATTGCCATGAAGTGATGGGACCAGATGCCATGATCTTAGTTTTCTGAATGTCGAGCTTTAAGCCAACTTTTTCACTCTCTTCTTTCACTTTCATCAAGAGACTTTTTAGTTCCTCTTCACTTTCTGCCATAAGGGTGGTATCATCTGCATATCTGAGGTTATTGATATTTCTTCCAGCAATCTTTATTCCAGCTTGTGCTTCTTCCAGCCCAGCGTTTCTCATGATGTACTCTGCACATAAGTTAAATAAGCAGGGTGACAATATACAGCCTTGACGTACTCCTTTTCCTATTTGGAACCAGTCTGTTGTTCCGTGTCCAGTTCTAACTCTTGCCTCCTGACCTGCATATAGGTTTCTCAAGAGGCAGGTCAGGTGGTCTGGTATTCCCATCTCTTTCAGAATTTTCCACAGTTGATTGTGATCCACACAGTCAAAGGCTTTGGCATAGTCAATAAGCAGCCTCTGTTCAAATCCCAGTGTGGCCACATATTAATTGTATCACTTAAGGAATTACTAAACCAATTTCCTGATCTATAAAATGGGGATAATAATAGTAGTCAACTGATGAGGTTGTTAAGAAGATTAAATAAGTTAACATATGTAAAGGGTTTAGAATAGTGCCTGGCACACACTGAGTATACAGCTGATATTTACTAATTATTGCTGTTGCTGTTTTGTTTGCACATGGCCCATGTGGGTGCTCACAATCACCAGTTCCCTACCCCCCCTCCACTGCTCTTCTGAAAGCAGTAGTCCCAGCACTGAATAGCGGTCCATGTTCATGTTCCATCATATATCAAAGGCCCAGAAGGGTAACTGCAGAAAGCATTGTTCTCAGTATAATTTATAATTTATTTCTGTCCAAGCAATTTGCCTTGTTGAGCCTTTGAAGAGCACAAAGTTCTTTCCTGTACTTGGCTGGGCTGAGCACAAAAGGTCATGGTAAAATTAGAGCTACAGGGACGAGAGTGCCTGGAAAAGAACTTGGGCCTCAAATGGATGACAACTGACTCCTTCCCTGGGAGCCTCAGAGAAGAAAAGGTCACGTACTGATGTTCAGCCATACAGGGTCCAGGGGTCTCACAATCTTGTGAGCAATGCTTGGCTCTGCTGGTACAAGCCGTGCAATCTCCTGGGTCATGTCTACCTCTTAGGGTCACTGTGAGGATTATATGGAATAACTAATTTTCAAATGCCTGACAGCTGATGGAACTGTTGTCCAGCCTTGTAATCAAATGATGTTCATTAAATTCTAAGAGCAAGAAGAGCTTGCTTCTTCACAGCACTGAGTGATGCTCGCTGAGGGGTTATGGTTCTGATAGCTGAACAGCCAAACAGCTTTCCTCCTCCAGTGTTTGAAGGTCTGGTCTACACCCTCCCAGGAATGCAGCCATAGAATTAGGAGTCCAAACTTCAGGAAGGTAGGCACTGGTGAGTCTTGCTCCTTCTTGTGGTCCCAGATGCTCCCTGGCATGCAGCAGGGATGTGACGAATACTTGCTGAAAGGGTAAACTATAAGGACAGGCAGAGAAATGTAATGTGTCTGGAGGCATGGTGAAGGGACTCAAAGCCACACTGTATAAAGAACATGGGTGGAACTAAGGCTGAAAAGCTAGAGAAGGAAGACTGGGGCACAGAAGTCTTCTGTGATTGCATGAGGCAGACTCTAACTAGTATGAAAGACGGATGACTGAGATAGATAATAGATGATTGATAGATGATAGATTCATTAGTGGAAAGTTAATATAAAATAGACATATGTTAATTCATCATGTTGTACATCTAAAACCAATACAATGTTTTATGTCATTTATATCTCAGTTTTTTTCTAATCTTAAATAAATAAAAGTAAAGAAGCTGTTTCAAAACACTTAGGAAACTTAGGAAAGTTGCTGAGTCAATACCAAAAAGTTCATGTGCCTGATTTTTGTCTCTTTCTTGTTTGCTTTTATTAATACCACTCCAAAAAAAAATGAGGAATTTTATAATCCATACTGTTCCAGGAATGGCACAGGTTTGCTTTTTAACAGAATATCAACTATTTTAGGATAAAATCTTCTATACCTGAAAATCCCATTGATTGTTGTCTGAAAGCAAGAATAGCCAATCAAGGAGAAAGCAACTCAGTTTATTTGTAGATTTTCAAAATCCAGTCATGTTTCATATGTTCAATAAACTAAGGGCTTTTGGTTTTATGTATAGGAAGCATAGGGCTTCCTTGGTGGCTCGGTAAAGAATCTACCTGCAATGCAGGAGACCTGAGTTCGATTCCTAGGTTGGGAAGATCCCCTGGAGAATATAATGACCACCCATTCCAGTATTCTTGCCTGGAAAGTCCCATGGACAGAGGAGCCTGGTGGGCTACAGTCTATGAGGTCACAAGAGTTAGACAGGACTTAGCGATTAAACCACCATCACCACCACCATGATGGAAAGCATATTCAAACAAATTGAAGAACAGGCTTAAAATATTATAAACTCTGATGAAAACCTGTCATGTGGTGACTCATTTGTAGACTACCCTTCAAAATAAAACTTAACAAGAAATGGACTAAATATTCACATTTTCCGTATTAATAATAATTTTATATTATCTAACATTTAAAAAGATAAGTCTTTTAAAAGAAAATTTAGTAGTTTATGATTATTATTGTTATAATTGTTGCTAATTATCCTGTGTAACTGGGGGAGCTGGCTAAGCAAACAACATCCACAGGTAAGTGGTCAGGAAGGGAAGACCATAGGGAAGTGTGGGGTAATTGCAGACCCCTGCCGGCTATATGAACAAGGAGAGTCTTCCCAGGGGAGTTAACGTTGAAGTAGGGGACTTCAACAAAGATAAAGAGTCAAACAGATAAACAGGATGAGGAAGGCATTTCAGGTGGAGAACGCAGTGTGATGTAGAGGTCATAGGCTCTTGGTGTGTTCATGGGGTGCACAAACTGTGGGAGTGGGGAGACATCAGACTTAGTTCAACCCTGGGGGCCGCACTGAGCTGCTATCACACAGAAGCTGTGTGGTGTCTCTGAGCCTCAATTTCGTCCCTTGTGGACTGGATGTTACATTACCTGCTTTATCTGCTTCGCAGGGAAGAAGATTTGGACCCATTTGAAGAAAGAATGTCAGAGCAGGCAGGACTGGTTTCTGAGTCCCTGCTATGAACAGGTGTTCTGGAAGGGTGACCTGAAAACACCCCTCCCAGGCCCATGATTTTGAGATGCCATGAGTCAGGGGTACAGGCCTTGTTCTGACACTGCCCCTCACACACCAGCCTCATTCAAAGCCTCAGTCAACATTTGCTGCTGGCCTGCTGATCTGAGAGGCACTTAGATGAAACGACACTTGAATCACTTCAGCTTTAACGCCCAGTCAATCCCTTTCTAGGAGCTGAGAAGGTAGCACCGATATCCTTAAAATGACATCACAACAAAAAGAGAGTTAACACCACGTATGCCAAATGTGTGTGTGTGAGGGGGGAGGGGGTTGATCACCCAATTTGTGGATCATGTGGCCTCGAGCAAGAGCTTCGACCTCACCACTCAGCAAACACAGGTAGCTTCACTTTACTCGTCGGTTCCATGGTGAATCAAGACCTTGGAAATTCTTCATGAGGATATCAAATCTCTTCAAATTCCAAGAACAGTTAGGAAGCCTTTCACCCCTCGAAATCTTTGTACCTGCTATTGCGTCCTCTTCCTACAACCCTTACAGCCTGTTTCAGGTGTCTAATGCTGTGTTAGCAAAGCACCCCAAACATAATGCTTTATAATGAAACCACAAAAATCTCTATCTTGCCCCCAAATCTGCCATTTAGGCAGACTGAGAGGGAACGGCTCGACTCTGCTTCATTCAGTGTCAGCTGGGTGTCTCTAAGGCCGGGGGCTGAAATTAACCAAAGGTGGGGTCCCTGGGCATCTCCCTCCACTGCGCATGGCTTTTCCACGTGGTGTCTACCGCGTGTCAGTTTCAGGGTAGCCAGATGTCTTACCAGACAGCTCAGGCCTCCCGAGGCATATATCCCGAGACAGGGAGACAGAGAGAAAACCAAGCAAAATCTAGGTTGCCTTTCAGTGACCTAACCTCAGAAGTCACATGCATCGCTTCTCTGCCCTCTCTGGGAGGAAGCAGTCAAAAGCCGCCACCCAGATTCCTGAGCAGGGAACGCAGAGCCCCCTGCTTCTCCATATGAGGCAGGCCAGTCTCACTGTGAGAGGAGCATATGGGACGGGAGATACAGCTTGCTGCGTCCATTTCCAGAAGGTATAATCTGAATCCACTCTTTTCTGTCTGAAAAACCCTTCTTATGCTTCAAGACCCGGCTCAAACATCACCTTCTTTATAGAGCCCCCAAGTTCCTAAGAGCAGGTTACCTCCTTGATGAGGCCTAACTGCACTTTGTACCTCTGCTTTCAGAGCACGTAGCACCCTGAAATGACATCTGTCTCTTTCTGGAGTCTGTGAATGGCGAGTTCTTCAAGGTCTGAGGCTGTAACATGTATTCCATTGCTCCTAGCTTTTGGTACTGGGGAGCTGCTTAGAAAACAGATGTTGCTACAAGCTAGACCAGGGCTTCTCATACCCTGGGCTATGTGCAGCAGAATGCCTGGGTGCTCGTTCAAAATGCAGACTCCCAGATCTGCATCAAACCTGCTGCACTGACTCTTGTAAGAGGGGCTCTAGTTTAATCAATTGCCCAGGTGATTCCAGCGAGTATCAATCGTTGCAAGCTATCTTTGTGTTCCCAGTGCCTAGTACCATGCCTGGCACACAGTTACTACTCAGTAAATACCTGCTGAATGAATGAGTGAATAAGTGAGTGAATGAATGAATATTTTTAGACTGTTCCGGGTACACGAGAGTCAGTTTGCTCTTTTGGCTAATGGGACATCCAGGTCTGGCTCCAGAGTCAGATAAGCAGATATCCCTCGAGGTTAGGTCCAGGTGGGACTCAGTGCCCCCATTGCCCCTTAAGTGTGCTGGCTTTCTGGAGGAGGTGGCTGAGCCAGTAGAAGGGAGAGATTTGGCAGTTGTAAAGTTAGTGCCTTTTCTCCCCCTCTACCAGAAAGCTCCCTTCCCATCCCCACCTCCCACTCGTCTCCCTTCCCCCAAGCATCCTGTCACATCCCAGATCAGAATCATTCTGGAAGCAGGATTTGCTAGTTTGACATTTCAAAATAGCATCGAGGAGGCTAAAGATAGCTAGGTTACCAGGGAGGTTAACAGCTTGCCAAATGACGCTGAGCAAATTTGGTCTTCTCCGCGATGTCCGAAGAGTTCTTTGATGCTTTCCCTCTATTTGGAGGAGTAGAGCATTGGATGGAGGGAGGATACTGAGCCAAGAGCCAAAGGGCACAACCCCGGTGGCTGGGAATTCCGTGAATGGTAAAGGAGTGTGCGTTTCAGAGGTCAGCTTTCACCAGCTGTTCAGGACAGCAAGGCAGACACGGTAACAGCCTGCTTGCCCGGCTGCCTGTGTGTGGCCCTGTGTCTACCTACACATCCGGTTTCCACCGAGACCAGCACAACCATGAGGAAACAATTTGTCCATGTGAGATAGTAAAATTTTTAAAATGTCACTAGCCTTTTACTTCCTTTTCATTTCTTCCTGGTTCATCCCCATTTTAACTAAATTGCCCCAAGCCAGAACTATGTGACTATGGATGTGGAAGGTGGGGGCCAAGACCCTGGTGACTATGAGCAGACACTGTGTTCCCTGGGGATCAAGTACCTGCTCAGCATGTCCAAATAATAATACCTACCATTTACAGACCATTTGCTGTTCGCCAAGCTCTCTGCTAACCTTCTTACATCCTTTACCTCATTTATTCCCACAGGAGCTCTGTGCCTTAGGTATAGGATGGCCTCCTTCCCAGGTGGCACTAATGGTAAAGAACCCGCCTGCCAATGCCGGAGACATAGAGTAGAGGATCTGATCCCCGGGTCAGGAAGATCCCCTGAAGAAAGGCATGGTAAGCCACTCCAGTATTCTTGCCTGGAGAAGCCCATGGACAGAGGAGCCTGGCGGGCTACAGTCCTTAGGACTTCAAAGAGTCAGGGACTTCAAAGAGTCAGACACGACTGAAGCGACTTAGTATGCGTGACTTAGCACGCATACACCATATGAACGAAAGCCTGAGAGTCAGGGAAGCTAAGAACTTGCTTCTGGGACCGCAGCCAGTGCTGTAGAGTTGAGACTCCAAAGCAGGTGTGTCTGACTCCAAAGACAGCTCTCCTCCCAACCATGTTACATCGGCTCCTTTTACAGAAACAGACAAGGTCCATCTTCCCCCGCATGCCCTGCATTGAATCTATCCCAGGAATCAAACCACCTTCAAAGGGCAAACGGGTGCCCCTTGCGATGAGCAGGTTGCCAGGATGGACACTCACGCTCGGTGACTCAGCAGCACAGTCCACTTGTCTGACCTTTTCCCATGTCACAGATATCTAATGAAAGGGCTAGCCCTGCTCGCATCCTGCAGCCCTAGGGGCAACCTGAGTCACAAGAGACGGACTGAATGTCAGAGTTGAAGTGAGTGTCTCTGCCTCATCCTCTCTAAATGTGGCTGCAGCTGCCCATTCAGTGGTGGCTGAGCTGTCACGGCCAGCACAGGCTGGCAGAGAGGCAGGAGGGCTGCCTGCGGGGGCAGGATGCTGGTCATCTGGCTAAAAAAGGGGGGTGGGGTGGGGTGGGTGAGGCAGCCCAATTATGCCTGGCTTTGCTTCCAAGCTCTATAATCGGATTCAGGTGCTTCCAAAAGCTCCTGCCTCTTCCGAGCAAATTCAGTTAAGGGCAGGGGGAGGGCGTGCTAATGGTTTCCATATTGGGAGCCTCTGCAGAGAGGCCTCTCAAGCGTGGGGGCAAGGAATCTGACCTTGCCTCCAAGTAGAGCCGTGCTCGAAGGAATGCAAATGTGTTCATTAAGCACCTCTTACGAGTGAGGGTCTTAGGTCTTGTAGGCTGGACGCTGAGAATATGATAAACAAGCAATCACAGATGTAGCCTGCCCGGAGCTTGCTTACAGCTGGTGGGAGAGACAGAAAATGGACCAGAAAATTACGATACAGAGTGAAGAAGCCTGCAGGTCCTGTGGAGCACAGAGAAGACCACCTACCCAGATTTAGGGCTTCAGGGGAACGACTGGCTCCCTGTTGAGTGGCTGAAGAGGAGTTCACTGGGGAATCTGAGGGTTCTGGGGGCAGAAAAACAGTGCAGGAGAACATGAGTTGGGGGAGGTGTAGAGCTGGCCAGAGCATCGGTGGAATAGCACAGAGTGTAAAGAGCTAAGTTAAGAATGCGGAGAAGTTGGTAAAAACTTTTGGCCTTGTAACTCAGCAAGGAGAAGGCCAGAGGTCTAATACGATCCATTTAGAAAGCCAGTCTGACCCAGACGGGATAAACTGCGTAAAGGGAGGCCAGTGAGAAAGCAGCGGGAGTGGTTCAGGATCATGCCAGTGTGTCTCAGACTAGGGTGGTGGCTGAGCGGATGGTGAGGGACGGTGTATCTGGTTATAAGGCCAAATCAACAAATTACACGGTCCCTGCCTTCAAGGAGAAAACAGTTGAAAAAAATTTTCTCCCTTAATTCATTCCAGCCTTACATGACCAGAAGGGAGCTTAAGGGTCATTCACTTCAATCTCCTTTTTGCAAGAAGTCCAGTGGTTTTCAACCTGGGTTTGAACTCCTTCAGTGAGGGAAGGCAGTGGTGGCAGCCCGGAGAGAGTCTGGAAGGGCAGCTGGCCTGGACGCAAGCTTTCTTGAAGTTTCAGAACCCCCTGGACCTGAGTGATGGTATACCCTGCTGGTGGGTCCCCTGGTTCCAAGCACTGAGGCAGTTTTAAGGCGACATCTATTTTGCCAGCTATGATGGAGCAGGCTGCTGCCCACCCCTATTCCCCCAGCAGAGGGGGGGCCACAGAGGTTGGCTGGGGGCTGAGGGTACTTTTCTGTCAACAGACCCACCTATGAGTGCTTGCTAAATGTCTGCACTGTGCCAGCCTTGTTCCTGGAAACCGCTGTGATAACACTCCCTGGGTGAGAACCAACACTCACTGACCTTTTCCATGGGCAGAATCCGCAGGAAAAGGTTGTTGAAATTTTAATGACAGCAATTCCTGAGGCTTGTAAAATTCTTTTAACATTTCTCTAAGCACAGACAACAATAGGATCCTCTCTTAGCCTGAGCAGGGTTCTACAGCTCTAAAGCACTCACTCACTCAGGGTTACCCTTGATCCATAAACAAGCCTGGGGCAGGGGCAGAGCTCCTGGGTCCTAGAGCCCCAGTGACCTGGATTCAAATCCTCTGTGCCCCACATGACAGTGTGACTGTGGTCCTTGCTTTACCTCTCTGGGCTTCCTCTTCTGTAAAATAGGGATAATATGCCTATTTGAAAGGTTGTTGTAAGCGTTCAGTAAGAAGATTCTGCCTAGCCCGGTGCTTGGGGAAAGCTCATTTCCTTGGCCATATTTCTCTTTCATTCCTATATTCCAGATAAGAACATGTCTAAGTTTGCATAATTAGAAGAAGTGGTGCCTGGCATATAGAGCCTTAGTCAGCTCAGGCTACTATCACAATATGCCCAAGACTGGATGGCTTAAACAACAGACGTCTATTTCTCAAGGTACTGGAGGCTTGGAAGTCTGACATCGGGATGTCTGTCTACATGGTCAGGTCTGCTGAGGACCCTCTTCCTTGCTTGTAGATGGCTGTCTTCCTGCTGTATCCTCTCATGGCAGAGGGAGGAAGTTTTGATGTCTCCTCTCCTTTTTTTCCTTAAATTTATTAATTGGAAGATAATTGCTTTACAATGTTGTGCTGGCTTCTGCCATACAACGTGAATCAGCCATAACTATACGTATGTCTCCTCCCTCTTGAACCTCCCTCCACCCCCCACCATCCCATCCCTTTAGATTGTCACAGAAAAATATGGAACGCTTCACGAATTTATGTGTCAGCCTTGCGCAGGGGCCATGCTAATCCTCTCTGTATGCTTGCAATTTTAGTATACTACTGCCAAAGGAAGGACATCCTCATTTTTTTATAAGGTCACTAACCACTAATCCCATCGCAGTGGCTTTTCTGGTGGCTCAAACAGTAAAGAATCTGCCTGCAGTGCAAGAGACCAGAGCTTGATCTCTGGGTCAGAAAGATTCCCTGGAGAAGGGAATGGTTACTCACTCTAGTATTCTTGCTTAGAGAATTCCATGGACAGAGGAGCCTTGCGGGCTGCAGTCCATGGGGTCTCAAAAGAGCCAGACATAACTGAGTGACTAACACAACAATAACAATCCCATCATGGGGGCTCCACCCTCATTATCTCATCTAAACCTAATTTCCTCCCAAAGACCCTACCTCCTAATGACTAACCTTAGGGTTAGGGGTTTAACCTATGAATTTAAGGGGATACAAACATTCAGTTCATAATACAGTGGGCCTAAAATAAATGTTAGTCCCACTTTTGCTCCACCTCAAGGCCCTGAACTAGGGCTAGCTCTTCTTCACGCTTCTCCTTATGCAGCCTCTAGTGCTTCCTAGGGACCCTCTTCGAGAATGTCGTGAGAGCCATGGAGCCTCTTCCCTGAAAATGCACATGTATATAAACAGACACCATGCACACCTTGTCACCCACAGAATTCCAGATCCCTGAAGCTCATCTATGGACTCTAATAACCTGCCATAGCACCCATATGACACAAACTACCTTTGGCCACAAATTGTGGTTCCATTTTCTAATTTCCCCAGGTACGCTTTTAACTACATGAGATAGGAAACCAGCTCTTCTTGTTCAAGTCTGTATTCCATATAGTGACTGGAGAGCAGGGGGCAGGTATATAGTAACTGTTAATTGATCTGGTGGATAAATAGATGGATGAATAGAAGGATGGATGGACGGATGGTAAGTTGGTTGGCGGGTCTGTGGGTAGATGAGAAGATAGGTCAAGATGGATAAATAACAGATAGAAAGGTGATGAGTGGTAGGTGGGTGAGCAGATGTATGGGTGCTCTGGGTGAGAGGATAAGTGGGGGGACGGATAGGTGGATAGATGACTGGATGGTAAGATGGTGAGGTCTTTACCATGCTCAGAGAAGCACCCAAGCAAACCCTTCTTGAGAAGATAAATTCATGGTGTTGGGGACCCAAATACTGGAGGACCTGGAAAGCTCTGGCTAAAAACCTCTGAATTAATTCAGCAGAGAATACAAACTCCAGAAGGATCAGAAGCAGAGGCTGCATGGAGGGAACAATGTGTTGGCAGGCGGGGTCTGAAGAAGGGCTGTGGGCTCTGGTGGGAGAAGACGACACAGAGTCAGAAAAGCCAAGGAAGAAGCTGGGCAAGTGGAGGGGAAACCTCTGATGGAGAAGGCAGCACCAGTACTAAATGGAGAGCAGAAGCTACAAAGACCCACTTCTAAGGAAAACTGGAGGCAGGCAGCATCTGGTGGGGAGCAGAGATGACTGAATGGAGACACAAGAATTCATGACCTTGGGATTCTGAGCCACTCATTCAACAATCATTTGCTGAGCTCCTCCTGTGTGCCAGGGCTCATTGTAGGTACTGAGGAAAAGTCCCAGTCTGTGCCGTCAGAGAAGAAAGACAGAAACAGTAATGAAAGTTGAAATTTACACAGTACTTACTATGCACCAGCCACTATTCTGCTTAAGGTGACTCGCCTCAACAATAACCATATGAGGGAGGTATTATTATCATCCCTACTTGGCAGACAGGGAAACTAAGGCACAGAGAAGATAAGTTATACTTTACCCAGGTAACACAACTAATAAGTGTGAGAGTCAGGAACTCAGGTTCCAGAACCTATGTGCTTCATCATTGTTGCCATTAAATGAAAGGTTAAACAATAGTTGTAATGCAAGGTGATGGCAGTCTGAACCATTACAGTGGGTTACAAAGCAGGGACGAGATGACTGACTGGCTGCTTGGATCTAAGAGGATTTGAGAGAGGAGACCCTTGGGAGCTGGGTCTTGGAGAATGAGTCAGGTTTCTTAGGCATCCTGCAAGAGGTATGTAAGTTGAAGGATGAGGGGAAGGGCATACCAGACAGAGAAACTGAGTTGTGCAAAGATCACAGGCACTGGGGCATGAAACAGCAGACACCTGTGCAGGTGATGGCAAGTGGCTCTGTGTGACTGCTTGGCAGGGCTGAGAGCTGGGAAACGGGAGACAAGCTACACATTGGAAAAATGCCAGGGAGTGTTTCCTCATACTTATGTGAAGGTTTATGATTTTCAACACACTTCTCTATACCTTTAGGAAGACAGTATGTGGCAGACTGTATATAATATTTTTGTTCCCATTTTTTGGATGAGGAAACTAAAATTCAAAGTACAAAATCCATGAGGTCTATTAATGTGATCATAGCCAATATCCATCCTATGATTACTGTGTGCTAGCCACTGTGTTCAATGCTTGTATGCAATTTTTCATTTCATTTCTACAAATTTGCCATGAGATAGATGCTGCTGTCAAGCTCATTTTAAAATAAAGAAAATCAAAACTCAAAACCAGTTAAGGTCCTCCCACTAGGATGATCAATCAACCACCAAACAAAAGCCCTGCTCTTTGGTACCATGTAATACTGAGCTTCCCCAGTGGGTCAGCTGGTAAAGAATCTGCCTGCAAATGCAGGAGACGAAAGAGATGCAGGTTCAAGCCCCGGGTTAGGAAGATCCCATGGAGAAGGAAATGACAACTCGCTCCAGTATTCTTGCCTGGGAATTCCCACGGACAAAGGAGCCTGGTGCGATGGGGTCACAGTCAGATAAAACTGAGCAGGCATGCTTGCAAAACTGTCTTCACTGACTTTGGACTCTAGTCTAGCCCACCTAAAAGAAAGATAACATGCTTTGAACTTTGCATAAAACCTTTGTGGAAGCAGATACATTTAATGATGAAAAGTTTCTAACTCTTCTATTCTAAACTATCTCCTTTGTGGGTGAGCCAGACTGAAAATCCACTGGGTTCCAAGACTCCTAGGATATCCTGGTTTCTTCACAATCAGGACTAGAGATCACGACTTTCATTTCTTTGTGAAAGAAAGGGCTTAGACTGGCAGGAGCCAGGCATGAGATAGGCCTGGGCTGCAGGGTGACAGGTTCCTGGCCTGGGTGAAGAAGCCTCCATTTAGAGGGATAACAAAAGAACCGGGTAACATTCACTGGGTACTTACTTTGTGCTAAATACCCTTCCTACCCTTAGAAACCATTTACCCTGTCATCTGCCCAGCAAAGCAGTAACCATTAATAGCAATCTTTCAGATGATAAAATTGAGGCCCAGAAAGCTTAAGTGACTTGTCCAAGATCACGCAGCAAGTCAGTAGTGGAAGCAAATTTCCAGCCCAGCTAGTCTGGCTCCAGACCCTATGTGCTAACCTATATGTTATACCTGAAGGAGGCTTTTGTAGCCAAAGAGCCAAGCTCTACATTTTACCTTTAAGGAGGATCCAGAGAGATCATGAAACTTCATTAATAACACACAGCATGACCCAAACCTCAGTTCAGTATTCAAAAGTTTCCTCTCCAGAGCCATTCCACTCCTCCTTCCTCACCTCCATCTTCTTTGTGGTACCCTTGCCTCCAAGCTGGCCTTGAAGGTTAATGGGAACCAACTCGGGAGTCAGTCATACAGGGGGTTAAATCTTGGTCGTGTAGCTTTTCAGTTGTAGGTACTTGGACAAGGTGCATGGTCTCTCAGCCTCAGTTTTCATATCTATCAAATTATTATATAGTCTTATTCACCTGGAAGAGAGGTTGAAAGAGTTAAATGTGGCATTGTTTGGTCCCTCTGCATCATTGTTTTAATTTTTTCAGAAGAATACCACCTATTGGACAGAGCTCATTCTGAACAATCTCTAGCAAAGACTAAGTCTTCAATACATCATTGGATGCACACATGCATTTTCTCGAATAAATGAGTGTCTAGCACAAAGGTCAGACAAAGGTCGGACACGACTGAGTGACTTCCCTTTCACTTTTCACTTTCATGCATTGGAAAAGGATATGGCAACCCACTCCGGTGTTCTTGCCTAGAGAATCCCAGGGATGGCGGAGCCTGGTGGGCTTCCGTCTATGGGGTCGCACAGAGTCGGGCATGACTGAAGCGACTTAGCAGCAGTAGCAGCAGCAGATGACCTCAATAGGGTCCGACTGTCTGCATTAAGCTAATAAACTAATTTTGGTTGAGGCGTCCATAGCTGCTAACATTTGAAACTAGTGTCCTTGAAGGTAAGATTGCCATTTTAACTGCAACTTTATAATAGACAGAAGTAGGCTTTTTTTCCTACCATGGACCCAAAGAAAAGTTCCTTTAGATACAACCAGGAGAGGTAGAGGGAAGAACAGCTAGTGCTGAGAAGGCAGGGGAGAGCTGGGGTGCAGAGGGAGCAGAGGAAGGTGGGGAGAGATCGATTAGACCCAGTAAGCTCCTGGCCCACAGGTTTGCTTGTTTTCAGCGCTCACTGCCCAGAGCCTAGGACCACCCAGGGCACATCGTGGGCGCTTAGTATCTGTTAAAAAGAAAAAAAAGTATGAGAATGAAAAATAGAGGCAAGGAGAACAAATCTGGCAGGAAGAGAGAAAAATAGAGACAGGGCTCCAACAAAGAGAAGGCAGCCAGAGGGGCCTGAGGCGGCTGGCGGCCAGGGCAGAGGGAGGGACTCTGCTGGCTGAAGCCCAAGGGACTCGCAGGGGGGACCCCAGCGGGAGGGGCGGTGGCCTGGCAGCGGTGAAGAGAGCGCATCCCGAGCGCAGCGCCAGCGCCCAGGGCTCCAGACAGCCCAGCCTGGAGAGGGCCGTGGCCGTCAGAAGGTCACGGCCACGCCGCGGGACTTTCCTGGGGTGGGGGTGGAGGACCTGGGAACAACGCTGGCCTTTAACTTCCCAGGTCAGACCACCCCACGCTGCCTCCGGTGCAGGGAACCCACCCTGAGCTAGCCTGCCCGTGGGACCTGTCCTCTGGCCTGACTTTTTAAAGTCCCTCCCCTGCCTTCAAATCTCTGAGTCCTTCCTTTCCCCTAGCCAGAGGCTTCTCACACTTGAGTGCCTCAGAATCACCGCGAGGCTTTGTTCATTCATTTAATTGAACGATTTAATTAAGTCGATGATTTCATTATTGTTAAACCCCTCGTTGCCGCTCCACCCCACCCTCCTGTTTCTGACTGGTGGGTTTAGGTTGGAGCCATAGGCTATCCGTTTCTATTAAGTTCCCAGGTGATGTTGATACATCTGGTCCCCGGACCCAGCCTTGAAAACCACTGCCCAGTATGGGACAACTGTCTCCCTCCTTTTCCTCCTTGATCCACCAAGTACCTTGTTCAGCCTCCCAGAGTCCGGAACTCCTGACAGCTAAGGAAACAGGCAGGGAGAGAGGGGATCTGCGCTTGGGCAAAGCCAGGAGGGTACCAGGAATCCCAGCTCCCAGCCCCCAAAGCTGTCTGATAGCAGAAGCCGTTTCTCTACCCTTTCCGGGGTAGAACTGGGATCCAGAACAAGGCAGAACCCTGAGGAGTAAAAGCTGAGTGGAAAGCAGTGTTAATCAAGTCCACCTCCTCCAGGAAGGGGAGAAAAAAGTCCTTTTCTTCAGGAGAGGAGAGTGCATGGAGGATTCCTATTCAACAACTAGTAGTGTACTAATCAGGGCCACTGACACTTACTCCAAACCTGTTCATCCAGCAGCTACTCTATGCCAGATATCAGCTGGGTATTGGGGATAATGAGGGAAATAAAACTATGGAGAGGATGGTGGGAGGGGGGTTCAGGATTGGGAACTCATGTACCACCCGTGGCGGATTCATGTCAATGTATGGCAAAACCAATACAGTATTATAAAGTAAAAATAAATAAATAAATAAAATAAACACAAAAAAACTGGGGTCAATGTCTTAGGGAGAATACTTTCTAGTAGGCAGATTAACAATAAATTTAGGAAAGTAGTATGCTAGAAATAAATTATAAATCTGATGGGGGGAAAAAACCAAGTAAGGTAAGGGAGTGCCACTGAGTACAATTTTAAACAAGATGGTCAAGGTAGGCCTTGTTGGGAGGGGGGACATTTGAACCAAGAGTTAAGGTAGGCAACCGTGTGATAGCAGAGAGGAGAATTTTCAGGTAAGGGGAACAGCTGGAGCAAAAGTCCTGAGGTAGGGGCATGCTTAGCATATCTGAGGCCCCACGGAGAGATGAGTGTAACTGGGTGGGGCGGGGTATAGAAAGAGCTGAGTAGGAGATTGAGGACAGAGAGGTAAGGGGCAGGCAGGAAGATGTTACAGGGCTGGGGTGGAGGGCTTGACTTTTATCCTAAAATGTCCCTCCATTTTTCTTTACTTTTTTGTCCTCTTCTTGCCTCCTCCATCTACAATACGAAGTTTAAGAATAGTGTTAATCTGGCTCACAGCTGGAGCTGGTTCTGAGAGACAGTTTTCAGTAAGTTAGGCCAGCCATCTGAGATAGTTAATACAGGTTGTAATTACTTTTTCTAACCTGCAGGACAGACGGTGAGCTGTTTACATCTGTCTCAGCATCCTTCTTTCTCTTTTCCCATCATTCTCCATGCCTCCTCCAGGCTCTAGTTTCTGATGCCCCTGCTCCCTGACACACCCCAGGCTTCTACAGCAGCACTGTCCAATCAAAATGTAATATCAGCTGCACATGTTATTTAAAATTTTCTGGTGGCCACATTAAAACAAAAGTAAAAAGAAATAGGCAAAATTAGTTCTACTAATAGATTTGATTTAACCCATTATAGCCAAAATAGCATCTGTCAACATGTAATCAATACAAAAAGTAATGAGATATTTTACTTTATTTTTCCCTATACTGTCTTTGAAAACCAGAATGCATTTTACACTCATATCACACCTCAATTCAGCCTAGCCTCATTTAAAGTACTCTAAAGCTTCATGTGGCTAGTGAATACATGGACCTCACCTCCCTAGACTCAAACTCCTGATCTTCCTTCCCCTCCTCAACAAAAGTAACTCTTCCTGTTTCTAGAATAAGCAGACACTTCCTTCAGGAAGCCTTCGCTGATTTCTTCACTTCCCTCACTGGCATGTAAGAAATAAACGAGTAAAACTGTGTCAATATATGGTACTCAGAATAATCCCTGAGGGGATAGCTATCATTATTATAGTATTTACCGCCATTGTAATAAACTGATTGTTGTGTAATTCTTACACAAGAATTGTATATTTAATTTCCTTCTTTCCTCTCAGGCTACACTGAAAACTCCGTGAGAAGAAAATGTCTGACTTTTTCATTGCTCCACCCTCGGGACCTTGTGTCTGGGAAAAGTAGATGAATATTCAATATAAATGTATTAAGTGAATGAATAAGAAAGCATGCTTGGAGTTATGACTATTTTAATTCTAACATTATAGTAGATAATCATAATCCTGGAGGATATGATATCAGGTTCCATTTGTACAGAAGTTTAGACAGTAGATACTATAGAGAGATGAAATCTGGTCTCAGAAATGAAGAAGAGAAAAAAAAAAAAAGCAGGGTGGTGTGATAAAAGGGTCCACATGCTGAATTCAGACAGATTTGGGTCTGAGGTCCTGTTACTTTACTCATTACCAGTATGACCCTGGAGAGCTTAATTTCCCTGTATCTCAGTTTCCCCAACTGTAAAATGGGGATATGAGTATTTCTTAACATTATATTACATTCTGGGCTTCCCTGGCAGTTCAGATGGCAACCATCTGCCTGCAACGCAAGAGACCTGGGTTTGATTCCTGGGTTGGGACGTTCCCCTGAAGAAGGGAATGGCTACCTATTCCAGTATTCTTGCCTGGAGAATTCCATGGTTAGAGGAACCTGGCAGGCTACAGTCCATGGAGTCACAAAAAAATCAGACATGACTGACTGACTAGCACTTTCACTTTACATTATATACCTACATGCAAGATTAGTTTGTAAGTGGCAGGAACACAGGTCCTAATCTCAGCCCAGGTAGCTGCTTTATCCCTTTGTGTAACAAAATCTACCATGTGTATGTGTGTGTGTGTGTGTGTGTGTGTGTGTGTGCATGCATGTGCATGTTCTGTTAGTATTTAGTGAGGAATACTGTACATACAAAATTCTGATACACATTAGATGCCCACATTAGTATCTGTAGCTTTTCTTTCATTTCTATACAGCAGCATGGGATCTTTCTGTTCTCCTTCTCTTTTTATTCCTCAAACGAGAAAAGTTCAAGCAGTTTACTTACTATTTCAGGGAAATTTCACCATCCTGCCTAGCAGATAGAGTGAAACAGGTTCAAGTTAAGAAAAGACCCTTTGGCGAAACTGTAAAACTTAACACTTTAGTCTCCCTACCCTTTTGTCTCCTTCTTCAGCCTCCCTACTTTCAGAAAGTCCTTCTTTTGTACCATTTTGGTTCTTGGCATTTTCTTCTCTCTCTGGCTCCCAGAGACAAAATAATTCCCACCCACACTGAATTTTGTTGCATGTTAAAGAGGAATTCCAGACACCTAGAAATGGTTGCCACTCATTGTTCAGGGTTCTCAAAGCTTTCTCTGGCTCAGCTACAGTGCTTTCCCCATTACTTCCTAAATGTCTGTGAATGCATTTTCCCCCACCAGACCCCTGAATGGTATGTGCAGATACAGCCATGTCTCTCTGAATCTCAGCCCTTAGGAATCAACAAGACACATAGTAGGTGCTGGATGAACATAAGCTAAATGCATATGTGCATGTATGATGTCTGAGTGACTGTTTCTTAATACTTCCCCTCCAAAATGCCCAAAAGACTGACAGATGTGTGTGGTGAGAGCTGTAACAGGAGGAGGTTGGCTACCTTCTTAGAAATGAAACTGAACATGCCTTGAAGCTCAGCTCCACTGTCTGCTTCCCTCTGGTGTCCTCTGGGAATGACAGGGAGGAGGTTGGAGGTGGGGAGCCCAGGAGGGCTGACAAGGTGCCCTCTTCAGCACTGAGTCAGCAACACCCAGCCCCGTGGACACAGGAAGATCCAGCTTTCAGGGGCTGAGTCACATGAATAACTGGAACAGTTGTTTAGATCATAATGAATTCCCAGAACCTTTCCAAGCCAACCAGCAGGCACTTGCTCTCTCCCTACCCTAAGAGCTTTCTAGCTTTGTGACTTAGCAGAAAGGAGGAGCCAGGCCTGGGATTCTGGAGGAGAGGGGCCTCAGGGGAGCAGGGGCAAGCCTCCTTGCCATTCCCATCAGCCGGCACTGCAGGTTGTTTCTGGACATTTTCATGTTTCCCAGAAGATGTAAAAGCAGACTGGCATTGCAGGCAGCAATCCTGCACAGGCCACACAGCTGTTGTGTCAACCGGGCAAGGTGTGGTCCAGAGGTCCTGGCACCTCCCGGTGGAGCAGGGTGTCAGAAGACACTAGATGCTCTAGGAGGCTGGACAGGTTATCCTCTGCTGAAATGTCCTTAGAGGTCTGTGTTACCTTGGATGAAATAAGATACCTAATCTGCAGCCCTAGAAGTAACTGTATGGGGGAGGGGAGAGGATGGCAGCCCAGGCGCTGTGGGACTGGTGCACAGGCCCATGGTGTGTGTCTTCTCAGCTGCAAGTCCTGAGTCCTGTAGCTCCCAGAAATGCCTGCTCTGAGAGCCACAGAAGCCTGCAGGGAATGCCTCATCAAGATATTGGCAGAGTTCAAAGCTATGCCTCAGTGTTTCCTTCCTGAGAGAATCCAAAAAAGGATCTCAGGCTTCTAAGATTTTCCTCTATCTTCTTTGATCGTATACACTGTCAAAATCCCACTTAGGACAGTGAACCGTGTCTAATGCCGTATCACTCAAGTTTATGCCTGTGTTAAAGCAGTGTTTCCCAAACTTAAGCATATATCAGAAGCACCTTAAAGACTCATCAACAGATTTCTGGGCCCCACCCTCAAAATTTCTGGCTTGCTAGGTCTTAGGTGGGCCTGGGAATACACATTTCCTAAAAAGTGCCCTGGAGATGCTGATGCTGGTGGTCCAGGGATCACATTTTGAGAACCACTGATCTAAAGCACAGTTCTTAAATGGATTTTGGGGTCAAAAACCCATTTGAGAATCTCTGATAACCCATTTGATAAGTCTTGCCACCACTTCGCAGAAAAACAAGATACAAATGCTGAAAAATTTTGATTACAATTTCAGGGTTCATTAGACTCGCAGAAATTCATCCATGAACATCCAGGTTAAAAGAACTCCTGATTCAGGGTCCAAACCAGAATTAAGAAGTAAAATGCAGATTAATAAAGTACAGGAAGGCAGACTTTATGTCTAAAAGCAAAGGAGTTTCATAGTAAATTTGTTGAGTATTTGTTTTTTAAAAGTAGACAACCTGGTTTCAAACCAGGCTGTAACATTTGCCAGCTGTCATTCAGTTTTCTCATCTATGGATGGATAATTGAACCTATTTCATAGGGCTTTGTAGGGATTGAACGGGTTCATACACGTAAAATGTATAGAATAGAGCCTGGCACATAGGATACACGCAATAATTGTTCCCAATTATTTCAGCTCAGTCAAGCCCTATTGATTTTCAACTTCCTGACATATTTCAAACCCTCTCTTCTCCAGCCCAATATCCATAACCCTAATTTAGGTTCTAACCATGTCTTGTCTACCATGTTGCAGTATCCTGTCAACAGTATCCTCTCTATATTCCTGTTTTTTCTGCTTCTAAGTTAACTTCTACAGGATAGTCTTCAAGACTCGGCAGGAGGACTCTTTTCTCTGCCACTTTCCCTGAACCCCAAGTAGACTGATTTCTCTCTTCTTTGTGATTATATAACATGCTTCCTCTAACACTTTAGTGCATGTATACATTCATGAGTCCATGGGGAACACTGCTAATGATTCTCAGTCCCAGTTCTCATCTTCCAAAATAAAAGGCCATTTTCCAGACTTCCTTGTAGATAGGATTCTGAATGCAAATTAAGTTCTGCCAATAGATGTACATGAATGATATTTGAAAAGTAAAAGTGAAACAAAGGAAATTCTGCGCTCTTAGACATTTTCTGCTGGCAAGCACAGTTGTGGTGATATGAAGCTTTTCTGCATCGTATTCTAATAACTCATCAACAGTTTTATGATTTTCAAGAGTCAGTTTTAACAGCAGCAATAACAGCTTCTTGAAGCTTTTATCTGATTCCCTAGATAAAAATATGGGATTTGTTACAGATTCTAGAATCTAGAATTCATGATTGAATTTGAGTCCTCCTGATGTTCACCTTTCTGATGGAGCAGATGTAGCAGGTCTCTCTGGAAGTTATCATGGAGCCTACAGTCCCCTCCTCCAGCCCTTGCAATGATCCTATGAGCCTCTAATCTCCACACTGAAATCCTCTGTGCTTGAAATACCTAGAATGGCTTCTATTTCTTGAACACTGAATGATAGAGGTTGAGTGCTATTAGGCTAAGATCAAGTCTCATTCATCTTTGTATGCTTCATGTCCAAAATTGTCAAGAGAATTTTCTGGAAAATGAACCCCTTAAAGAAGTGAGTGGAGCCACTAACCAGAATTAAAGGAGGGGAGGTCATCTATCTGTATTCACCAAAAGAGCTTTGAAGTCAGAGTTGCTATCAGACCAACCAGTGAACAACACATTTTTGTTGTTGTTTAGTCCTTAGGTTGGGTCCAACTCTTTGAGACCCCATGGAGTGTCAAAGGAGTGTCAGAGGAGCCTGCCAGGCTCCTCTGTCTAGAGTGGGTTGCCATTTCCTTCTCCAGGGGATCTTCCCGACCCAGGGATTGAACTCACATTTCTTGAATTTCAGGTGGATTCTTTACTGTTGACCCACCAGGGAAGCCCAACATACTACCACCACCAAAATAACAAAAAATAAGAACTGAATGAATGGCTGGAACAGTAGTGCCAGCTTTGAAATAGAAAGATGCAGACCTTGGTCCTCACTGTGGGTCTCTCCTCACAGAAGCATTTGGCCTCTCAAGAGTCCAATGGAGAAGTTAGGAGAGAATGAAGGGGAAGAGACTGTGAGTAGTCTCAACAGCCTGGAAAACTGTGAAGAACAGAGAAAAGAATAAGTGGTGCTGGGATTTCTCTGGTGGTCCAGTAGTTAAGACTTCACCTTCCAATGTAGGGGGTGAGGGTTCAATCCCTGGTCAGGGAGCTAAGATACCACATGCCTTGTAGCCAAAAAAACCAAACAGAAAACAGAAGCAATATTATAACAAATTCAATGAAGACTTTTAAAATGGTCCACATTAAAAAATATATTAAAAAAAAAAAGAATAAGTACTGCTGGGCACAACCTCAAAAGTCAGAGGCACGACATGGCTAGAGACCAGAGGGTTTGGCTGTTTGACAGATAGGAGCATGAAATGAGAGACATGTTGCAAAAATCTAAAATACTTACAGTGGGAAACCCATGTGCTTTGGACATCAGACCTAGTCGTCATCAAATCCCAGGTCCATTGCTAATCTCTGTATGCATGTGTGCACGCTAAGTCACTTCGGTCGTGTCCAACTCATTGCAACCTCATGGACTATAGCCCACCAGGCTCTTCTGTCCATGGGATTTTCCAGGCAAGAACACCGGAGTATGTTGCCATGCTCTTCCCCAGGGGATCTTCCCAACCCAGGGATCGAACCCATGTCTCTTATGTCTCCTGTATTGGCAAGAGGGTTCTTTACCACTCACTCCATGAGCCTCTGTCCCTTCACTCCTAAAACTGATTACAGTCCTTATCCTAGAGGATAAGGACCCAGCACAGGGAGCTCAAGGAACAGAGCTCTCCCCAGGACCCCTGCAGATCCTCAATCTCTGCACATCCTTCAGATCCAGCCTGGTATTCTATCTAGTGGTAACTAACACTTTGCTCCATAAAAGAGCTGATGTAGTGTTTTGTTTTCTAATGATGGTGCTAGAAGGTAAAGCACTGAGATTTGTGTGAGGGGCAACTTCTCAATCCATTCATTTTGTCTGAAAATGCTTAAGGCAGGAAGTAAGATTCCCGGAAGTTTTTTTAAGTGCAGAGAGGCTGGGAGGTAGGAGGGAGCTGTTCCAGGAAGCCTGCTTCTGCCAGCTGGGGAGAGAGTGCACAACTTGGCCTTGCAGTCCCTCTGTAATCATGTTGTCCATGCTCATCAGTGGGGCTATTAGCATTTGAGTCTCAGCCAGTCTTCCTGCGGCATCCCGGAGGACATCCGCCTCCTTCCACGCACCCTTTGTAATCTACTGCAGGTTTATTGTGATGAATTTCTCCGCCAAAAAGACCAGAATGTTTCCACTTAGTTCAGATATCTCACCCACCTTTTCACCAAGATGTGTCCTATTGCCTTCGGGTCGAGAATAAGTGAAGTTCTTCAGGACAGGTCTAAGCCCTAACACACTGGGAGGGCTCTTTATCCCTTTAATGGGTCTGTGATCTTCCATGAGGGTTTTCCAGGTGGACTTAGTGGTAAAGAACCCGCCTGCCAATGCTGGAGACATAAGAGACGCGGGTTCAGTTTAGATCGCTGGGTTGGGAAGATTCCCTAGAGGAGGGCATAGCAACCCACTCCAGTATTCTTGCCTGGAGAATCCCATGGACAGAGGCGACTGTGGGCTACAGTCCATAGGGTCACACAGGGTCGGACTGAAGCAATTTAGCACACACGATCTTCCATGAGTCCCTTGGCATCTTTTATGAGGCTGGTTGTTGGGTTTGTCGACAGAAAACAACGCACAACGTAAATGTTGAGAATTCTGTTTTATATGGTGAACTAAACTGAGGACTTAAGCCCAGGACACAGCATCTCAGACAGCTCTGAGAAACTGCTATCTGAAAATATTTTTCAGGAGAAGGGAGAAACTAGGATATATAGCAGTTTTTGCAACAAAGACAAGGAAGTCAGGACATCAAAAGATTTCTGTTAATTCAAGAAAACCAGGGTTCTCAAGTTAAGGAACTTAGCGCTCCTCTGCACAAGGGAAGATGCGAGAGTCCGAGCTCACTGAAACCATTCCTTTGACACACACTCAGCTATCCAGGTGCAGTATCCTGTGCTTTCCTTTCCCAACCTGAGTCTCTTCAGGGTGCACCATTGTCGAGGGCGTGGCTGCAGGGGCTGAGGGCTTGGCAGTCCTCTTGATTCCATCCTGAGTTCTCTCAGGGCTCGCTGTCAGTCTGTAGTGGCTTGAGGGCTGCAACATCCTTGGTTAACTGACACAGCAGGCAATATTTTTTGATGGGCAGGTTCATCCAGGCCTGGTAGGACTAAAGGAAGGAACCTCACAGAAATTGAAGTGGTCTCCCGGAGTGAGGACACATATACAGAACCACAGTAACATTAACCACAGGGGAGCTTGGAGAGATGGCCCGGATTCCTTTTGGGGAGTAGAAATCAGAATTAGGAAGAAAACTACCATTACTGGGCACCCATTGTGTTCACAGCATGGTGGCAGAGGATTCTGAAGGTCTTGCAGACTGGGCACGAAACAGTTAAGCTGTCAAGTTCCGAGTTTAGGCAGCAGGAATATTTGATATTACTGCACAGGAAGCTTATCCTAGAGTGAATAATTCCTGCACAGCAGGGGAGCCTTTTTGCAGGTTGAACCCTGTCTGAAAGCTGCTCTTTTCCTGTCAAAGAGCCAGGGGCAATAGCTATCATCCTGTTAATCAGTTCCTGCCCCTCCCCCCACCAAGAAAGCCTTGCAGGCAGCTGAGGGCCCAGGGAGACATACTCAGAGGTCCAGGTAGAGGTCCACTGAGCTACCACTTGTGCCTTGTACCTTATGCACAATGGAAGACAATAAACCTCCTTATTGGCTGTTGATGACCACTTGTATCTTTAAGCCTCTGAAGACTGAGAGAGTAGGAATGCATTGTTGTTATTGTTGTTTCGTCGCTAAATGTCCAACCCTTTTGCAACCCCATGGACTGTTGCCCACCAGGCTCTTCTGACCATGGGGTTTCCCAGACAAGACTACTGGAGTGGGTTGCCATTTCCTTCTGCAGGGGATCTTTCCGATCCAGGAATCGAAGCCGTGTCTCCTGCATTGGCAGGCCGATTACCCATGTGGAAGTGACTATTGCTTTGTCTACCTAGGCAGGACATAGCCACGGAGGAACTCAAAAAGGGATGAAAACAGTGTAAAACCAGGATGACTAAGAAGAAGAGCCTCTAGATCAGAAGGCTCCCAGATCCCTGGTGAGGGACTAATACCACAGGATGTGCTAGGGTGGGATAATATCGGGATGTGTTAGATATGTGTGTGTGAGAAAATTCTTCAGCAAAGTAAGTATATTATATATACAGAAAGAAGAAAATATTAAACAATGAAATATCAAGCAATTATTCTTCATTAATATCTGGTATTGAGTATTCTAATAATTCTTATAATTAAAATTCTTAGAATTTTAATTTTAAGTCTTCATTTTAGGACTTGGCTTTAACAAGAGTTATTTCTCATTGTTTTATGCCACTTGTTTAAAATGAGTGTTTCTTTTATTCCTCATAGAAACACTGGGAAGTAGGTTCCCCACATCCATTTTACAGACAAGTGAACTAAGGTGCAGAGGCATGAACTGAGTTGCCCAAAGCAACATGATTTATCATGTAATAGAGCCAAGGTGCAAATCTAAATATATTAGGTTATTTCCAAACCTGTGCCCTAGCTACTAAACCATGCTCATCAACTCCATCTTTGTTCTAATCTCTGGAATGTCCTCTTAGAAAAAAAGGAAGCTGACTCCAGGGGGAAGAACTAGAACAAACAATTAAAAAAAAAATCAAACAATCCAAATAAAATAAAAGGGAAAAAATATTTGCCAAAATAAGCCTTTTAACAAAGAGATGTACATGGCAAATAAGCACACACTTAATATCATTAGTCATTAGTGAAACATCCGTTAAAACCACAATGAAATACCTCTCCTTGATAGCTAGAATGGCTAAAATTAAAAAGACTGATCATATCAAGTGCTGGTGAGGACACAAGCAACTGGAACTGTCAAACATTGCTGGTGAGAAGGTAAAATAGTACACTCATTTTGGAAAACTCTGAGATAGCGTCTTAAAAAGTTAAACATACACCTTCCATACAATCTAGCCATTTCACTCCTAGATATTTATTTAAATAAAAGTATATGTCCACACAGAGACTTGTACATGAATATTCATAGCAGTTATATCTGTGCTGATGTGCATACTGTTATACACAGCGGCATTCATACAATGAAACAAAAGAAATAAAAAAGAACACGGTATTGATATACTCTAAGTCATGGATCTCAAAATAATTATGCTGAGTGAATGAAGGAAGACAGAAAAATAATACATACTAGATGATTCCAGTTCTAGAAAATGCAAACAGATCTATAACGACAGGAAGCAGATCAGCGGTTACCAAGGGATGGGGGAGAGCTGGAGAAGAGCTAGACTACAAAGAGGCATGAGGAAGACTGGGAGAGGGGATGATGGATATGCTCCTTATTTGAACTGTAGTGATTTTTTATAAGTGTAAACATATGTCAGAACTCATCAATTTTTACTGGTTATTGCATGTCAACTGCATCTCAAAAAAATCAGCAGAGATAGGCTGCCAAGAAGATACAGCAGTAAGAGATAGAAGAAAATAAAAGCAACTATGAGCAAGGGAAGCAACCTAAAATAAATGTAACATAATAGTTAAGAAACCAAGCCATAGATTCAATTATCAGCTTAACTTTAAGCAAGGTAGTTAATTACTTCTATAAAATGCAGATGATAATAATATCTCCTTATAGGGGAGCTGGGATGATTAAATGGGTTATGCACACAAAGACCTGGATCAGTGCCTGGTACTTAATAATGATTCAATGAGCATTAGCTATTCTTATTGCAGAAATCATTGTTTTTCATCTGGTGTCAACCCTTTTCCATTGGAAAAATCTTGAAGTCCCATCCAGTTGATAAATCCAGAAGAGAAACCCGGGGCCAGTTTTTTCCAAGTTCAAGTTTTCTGATGAGTATCAATTCCTCCTCTTGAGCATGGCTTACTGTGGCTCCTTGATATTTTTCAAGTCAAGGGCTAAATAATGTACTTAAGAGCCCAATACACTCATTCTACAAGCATTGGGGAAATAAAAGATAACAAGACTCCCTATTGAGGGTGAGAGAAAGCAACAAGATACTTGGGTAGATACTTGAGTCACTTGGGTAGAGCATCACCTGGATTCTGTTGTACTGATCACTCTCATGGGTCTCTGTTTGTTCCTTGACCAGTTATTCTAGCTGCCCTAGGTTCTACCTACCAAGAGGGCTTTCTTTGGCCAGTGTTAGTCAGTACCAAACCTGATAGGAGAATTGAGGAGGGTTCCATCATAAGGGACTGTACAGTTTTGGTAGTTCATTTCTGTTTGAGTCATGAATATGCCCCAAGTGTTGCTTTCAGGGTTCAATAAGCACAGGTCTCTCTTTCCTAGGCTTGAGTCTTTCTTACAGCACAACTTTTTAAAATCTTTTCTTAGCCAAGCCTATTGATTTCACTGGGTTAGAGGAGGGAGGAGGCATGAGAGACCCAGTTTGCTGGCACCCAATACCAGAAATCTTGCCCAAATGTTATTTTTGACTTTGGGCCTCATATTTGTACCATAAGTTTCTTAATATCCATACTAGGGACTCTGCACATCTCCTCAGATCTTAGCTTATTGGCCTCTGCCTCAAAGTTTGAAGAGCAATGGGCTGGAGTAATGAGCAAAGGCTCAGTTTTCCTGCCATGTAGCTCCTGTCTCAACTTGGCTACCATCCAAATGTGTATTTCCAATGTTCCCAGGCAGGGATGCACAGGAGAGTTGCTCAGAAAGAATCTGATCACTAGGATTCCTAGATTCTGCAGCACCAAGTTTAAGAACAGATTTTTAAGGCACTTGTTTATCTGACTCAACAGATTCAAATTCCTCACTACAAGTAGAAATAAACAGGACTGTAAATCTGTCCAGCTATTCTCTTTATCTGCTATTAGGCCAAAATCAACAAGTTACTTGGAGAAGAACAAGTAGCAATCTTTTGACATTTCTCTACCAGGTTCCTAAAGTTCCTATTTTGTGGGCAGTGTTCTGAATTCTAGCAGACAACTGATAATTTTTTTTAACCTCAGATTAAGCAATAGTTTATTGGATATAATACAATAAGCATGAATGATAAGGGAAGAACATAAATTAGACTTCATCAAAATTTAAAACTTTTATGTGAAAAGAAAAAGTGAAAAGATAACCCATAGAATGGGAGAGAATATTTGCAAATTTTATATCTAAGGAATTTGTTTTCAGTATATATAAGGAACACTTACCGTTGTTCTTTATATACAACTTAGAACACTTATTGTATGTTCACAGATAATCTTTTAACCAAACTGATTTTCTACCTCCTAATAAGGATCACTAATATATCCACCCTGTAGGGCAGAGTCCTTGCAACTCCCTAATCTATCCCAATTTAGATTCCCCATCTCAGATGAGCTTGGACAAACTTATTGAAAGGATGTGAAACGTCCCATAATTGAAGGCGGAAAGGATCAGATTTCTGAGAGCAGTGATTTAGCCAGCTTTGGTCACTGCTCCAGGCCCAATGCCTGGAGTAGAACTTGTTGAATGTTAAGTGAATAAAGGCCCAAGCTTCAGTAAGGCCAGGGTTCTCACTTGGCCTTGCTAATAACTAACACCAGCCCTCCATGCCTCAGGAAGAGAGAGGAGATGGGACAATCCATCTCTTGTCAGAACTTCCCTGCTCCGTCATCTATATGGTGTCCAGGGACCAGCCAGAGGAAGTCAGAGTCATCCTCCGTGATCCTTTCTCCTGGTCAGAGTTGCCTAACATTGGCCACAAGACTGGAGTGTGGCCGAGTGATATCTGCTCTGCAAGAAGCTTTAACCGGGACCGAGATTCAGTCTCTTTTTTGGTGGTTGAATTGGTTACAACTAGATGTAGATACCAACGGAGGCTGTTGTTCAAAGTGAGAGAGAGGTTGGGGGGAGAAGGGGAAGAGGAGGAGGAAGGAGATGGAGAAAGAGCAGGGTGAGGAGTGGGAGGGGAGGAAGAGGTGAGAAGGGGGAGGGGAAAAAGAAGAGGCGGAAGGGAGTGGAAGGGTGAGAGGGCATGGCTGGGGACGGGAGAAGGAGGAAGAGAAAAGAAAACAGCAGATACTCTTGGGCAGAAACAGTGCCAAATGCTTTTGAGATCCTAGTTACATTCCACCACCAGGCTCAGCTGGATCTCTGTACTTGGGTTCCAAGAGATGCCTTTTATTATTAACGATTTCCTCACATTCATAGAAGCTGGCTCAGATTCTTTTCTGACACTTTCAACCAACAGATACCTCCCACCAATGAAAATACGGACACTGGGATTCGGAAGGATACAGATTTGGCTGTTTGTGAGAGAACAGGCAGTAAGCGCCGCGGTCTTTACTATTCTCTCACTACTGAAAAAAAAAAAAAAAAAAGATTTTGGCTGCAGATAACAAAACGGTACTAATAAAAGCTTAAGAAACAAATGCATTTTGTTACGAAACTTAGCTAGGAGGGGGGGAATCAGGCAATAGACAGATTTGTTGCAAGCCCCAGCAGTGTCCCCAGGCACCCAGCCACCCTCAACTTACTAGTTTTCTATCTTTGTGGTTTTGGTCATAGAAGGCTACCACAGAGTTGGGCATCTTGACCCAAATCCAGTAGCAATGGGAGGACAGTTTGGGGGAGAATGGATCCATGTATATGTATGGCTGAGTTACTTTGCTGTCCACCTGCAACTTTACAATATTGTTAATCAGCTATACTACAATATAAAATAAAAAGTTTTTTTTTAAAAAATCCAGTGGCAAACCCCAAGGGACTATGCTTGCCCCATTGTGTACAGGTCTGATATGTTCCTGGCATACCACCAGCCTCCTTCAGGGCCCATAGTATAAGCAGGTGTGATATTAACAGAAGAGTCCTTGATGGAGGTGAAACTCTGGCACTGAAATCTGGGTTCTGTTTTTTTTTTTTCTTCTCACTGTTTTACTTGGAAGAGTCATCAAAGCTTATTTCATATAGTTCCTCATATGTTTAAAAAAAGAAAATAGTTATCCTTGGTGATTGTGAAAAGTAAATGAGATAATACATACAAATATGCTTAGTTTAATACCTTGGAATTTACAACTTTCTTAAAGAATGAGATTTCCCTTCCTTTTTCATTCAGGCCTCCCAGTTCTGCTAGGGAAGGAAGCATGAGAGCCGGCTCAGAAAAAGAATAAACGTCAGAGTCAGATTTTTTATTTCAAGTCCTGGTTCTGTCATTTATTAGGTATTTGGATTTGACAAATTACTTCATCTTGCTCACTGGCAAATATTTACTGGGCACTTACTAGGTGACAAGCACTGTTCTGCCTGTTGAGGATACAAGAATGAACAAAAAGGACATACTCCTTGCTCTTTAAAGCCTATATTCTAGTTTGCTCATTTATTAAGATGAATAATATAGTAAACATATTATTGCTGTATGAACGAAACAGAAGAGCTCATGCAAAATACCTGTGAATAGCAGATGCTCAATATCTGAAAATTCTCTTCCCTGCTTCCCTTTCTCAGTCACTACTGGATGCTGGGAAAAGTACTGGGTTGGATGTTAGAACCCTGGCGTTCTAACCCTACCCCTGCTGTTCACTAGTTAGCTGTGTGATATCAGGCAAAGACCTCAATCTTTCTGGGTCTCAATTTCCTCTTCTGTAAAATAAGAGTGTTGTTTGAAATAATTTGTAAGACTCCTTTTGTTTGGTGAGATTCTGTATGTCCCAAAAGCAATCATTCTTCTTGACATATTATGGCAGAATGGGTATATCAAACTGCATGACAATTTAAGTCAAATTTATAACATTCATTGAGAACCTCCTAGGTCTAAGCATTGTGCCACATCCCTGCTTTTTATTTTAATCCCACGATGACAACTGTATAAGGCACGTATTATAACCTTCATTCTGTATGAGGAAATGGAGCTCAGAGAAGCGAATTTGGTCAACGTCATCCCACTAGTCAGAGGCAAAAGGGGCATTGATACCCATACCTGTCTGACTCTGAAGGCTTTAGCTTTGTCCCTCACTGCTACTGTATGGTTATTCTGAACTTGTCATAAAACCAAGTGGACAGAGTTAATGACTCCATAAATGAATCAGGATGTCACATCAGGAAGAATGTCCCCCTCATGATTCATCCAGGGGAATACACAGCAATAAGTGTGGGTCTTTCTGCATCCCAGGTGTTATTCCTGGTTTCTCTCTATAGCTGCCTCTCTGCCTCCATCTCTGTGGATGGGTCCATGTGATCAATGAGAAAACAAACAATAATGTTCAGGAATTATGTTTTTCAAATTGGACATCTGCTGCTTAGTTGGCTGGGAGTTTGGCAAGTGTTTCAGTCTGTTGTAGTGGTCAGACCTAGAGGAAGTGATTAGGTAGTCATGGCAACCAGCATCCCAAGAACACCATGGTGATGCCAAGGAGGGAGCACTGGATAGAGAGTCTAGTTGTCCACTCTGCCTTGAATGCTCTGGGCTTGGGTTCCATAGGGCCTCTGGAACTTTAGTTCTTAAAATCTCTCCATTAGGATAATTTAATATTTAATTTCATACTGAAAGAGATAGGTCCTGAGATCCAAAGAGCAGCTAAAGAGGTGGCATAAAAATCATATGAAGCTGAGAAAGACTAAAGAGGGGTGCAAAAATGCACATGTGAAATATCCACTATTGTCCCAGGAACAGTGCTCTATGTAATATACCATCGCCTTAGGCCTCAGTTCACTCTGATGATATCCTCTGTACACAGGAAGAAACTGAGCCTTGGAGAAGTGACATGACTTGCCTAAAATCACACAGGTAGGCAGTAATGGAATGAGAATTTGAAACCTCAGCTAGCTGATCCTAAAGCTTTTTTATAACACCTACACTTGGCTGCCATCAATACCTTTGCTAACATAGCTTCTGCTAGAGGTAGAATGGGGGCTGAGAAGAAATTCAGATGGTATCAGTCCTGAAGGCCCTGTCACTGGTTCCTGTACATAGTCCAACTTGGTGGGATTCTGCTCTCTGGCCTAGACCTAAACCTTTCCAGCATCGGCTGAAGGTCTTATCCTCACCCCAGGTTTTTAAATCCAGGTTCTCTCCAATGTATTGATATTTCTGTTGTGCCCTAGGCAGTATATTGAAGTTGAGTCTGAGCTCAATTCTCTCTCCTTCTTTGCCTCATTGGAAAAAAAGAAAAAGTGACAGAGTGTGCAAGATGCTCTCCCATCCCTGGATCATAGATCTTCCCTCTGACTCTGAAGTTAAATTGCTTATTGTCCTATTGGTATTTGAAAATTCTTGTTTCCCAGAAACAACTTCAGAAAAATCGCAGTCTTCCATGATTTTTCTTCCCCTTCCCACCTTCCTATAATTGTTTTAGAATCACATGAGACTATTATATACCCTTGACTCGGTGAGGGCAGGTTATCTGGCACTTCATACCTGGCAGGCTCCAGGAACAGAGGAAAACTCTGACATTCCCTAAAATGGAATCAGAGGATCTGCCTTTGAGCCCCCTTGCTGCCACCATCTAGCCTGTAACCTTGAAGAAGTCAGTGAACATTTTTGCATCAGCCAAATAAGAGGTCAGATGAAGCCCTCCTGAAAGTGTCATTCCATGCTAAGATTTGGTAATTCAAGCCATCCTTATAGTAAACAAAATTTTAGTGCTCATTTAAAATTTAAGATGGTTCAATCTGCTCCTTACTTCAGAATGGATAGGGTTACCTCTCAGATTGATACAAATTCAATGTCCTCACCTTGAGCTGTTGTTTTTTCCTACCTCACATTCGCCCTGAGTTCTGAGGCTGTGAACTATGAATCTTTAGAGACCTGTCTATCTCCTGATCTGATGGGTAGAATGCTGGATAAAGGGCACAGAGAAATGGTGGCAGTGCCAGTGAAGAAAGTAAACAAGTTAAATGATACCTTTAGAGAACTGAAGACAAGGGTTACCTGGGTCAGCCTGCCCTTGCTATTACTGTATTTCACTGTTTTTGGCCACAGTGGGTGATGGTATAAGAGGAAGGGCACAGTCTTTGGATTTGGTTCTGTCACTTAAATAGCTGTATGACCTTGGGCAAGTCATGCAACCCTTCTAAGCATCAGTATCTTTTCTGTTAAATGTGGATAATGGTACCTTGACGGTTGTTGTAAGGATTAGTGATAAGACAGATAAAATGGTGGGGCACTGAAGTTCGGAGATACACACTGACATATTTACAGATGAACTGACGTGTCTGCAATTTGCTTCAAAATAACAGGAGATGATGGTCAATTGATTTTCAAAAAGGGAACCAAGACAATTCAACAGTCTTTTGAATATTGTTTTCAACAAATGGTGCTGTAACACCTGGATATCCCCTTGCAAAAGAATGAAGTGAGACAGTATCTAATACCATGTATAAACATTAACTTGAATCAAACACCTAAATATAATGACTAAAGCTATAAAACTCTTACAAGAAAGCATAGATGTACATCTTCATGATCTTGAATTAAGCAACTGTTTATTAGATTTGACATCATAAATATAAGCAATAAAAGAAAAACAATAGGTAACCTGGACTCCATCAGAATCGAAAACTTTGGTGCTTTGAAGGACAACAAACAGAAAAAGATGATCCACAGAATAGCAGAAAAATATTTAAATTAATATTTAAAAATTACTTATTTGATAAGACAATTATATCTTGAATATATGAATAACTTTTACATCTTAATAATAGAAAGATGAATAACTCAATTAAAAATGGCCAAATGATCTGAATAGATATTTTTCTAAGTAGTCCCCCTTTATCCATTGGGAGTATGTTCCAAGACCCACATTGGAGGCCTGAAATTGCAGATTGTACTGAAACCTACATACTATGTTTTTTCTTACAAATATATAGCTATGAAAAAGTATAATTTATAAATTAGGCATGGTAAGAAATTAAACAATAAGTAATAATAAAATAGAACAATTGTAACAACATACTGTAATAAAAGTTATGTCAGTGTGGACCCCCTCTTTCTCTCTGACTCTCTTTCAAAATTATAGTACCATGCCTTTCTTTTTGTGATGATGTGAGATGATAAAATGTCTACATGATGAGATGAAGTGAGGTGAATGACATAGGCATTGTGATGTCACGCTAGGCTAATGTTGACCTTCTGATGATACATCAGAAGGAGGATCATCAGCTTCAGGTGATCCTGGATCATTGAGCTGTGATGATGTTGATGCTTGGATGTCAGAAACAGATGATATGGAAGGTTGGAGATCCTGGGTAGGCTGGAACAAGACTGCATGAATTTCATCCTGTTACTCAGAACAGTTCACAATTTTTAAATTTACGAATTATTTATTCCTGGAATTTTCCATTTAATATTTTCAGATCATGGTTGACTGTGGGTAACAGAAACCACAGAAAGTGAAATTGAGGAAAAGAAGGGAATACTGTACAAATGACCACTGAGCACATGAAAATGCTCAACATCATTAGCAATCAAGGAAATTCTAATAAAAACAAGGAAGCAGAATTATTATTAGGGTAGTCAAAATACTCTGAATGCTAGTATAATGACTGATATATATCATTATATATTTGTCCAAGCTCATAGAATACACAACACCAAATATGAATCCTATTGTAAACTGGAATTTGGGTGATTATTATGGATCAATATAGATTCTTCAATTGTAACAAATGTACCATTCTGGTGGAAGAAGTTAATAGGGAATGCTAAGCATATGTGGGGCGGGGACAGGGTGGGGGCAGTTCCCAGTTGGCTCAGCAGTAAAGAATATGCCTACCGATACAGGAGATGTGGGTTTGATCTCTGGGTCAGGAAGACCCCCTGGAGGAGGAAATGGCAACCCGCTCTAGTATTCTTGCCTAGAGAATTCCATGGACAGAAGAACTTGGTAGGCTAGAGTCCATGGGGTGGCAAAGAATCAGACACAACTGGGCACGCATGCACTCGATTCTGAGAACCTAAACCTGCTCTAAAAATAAAGTACTTACAAATATTAATTTAAAATTAACAACTTTACATAAATAAAAGCAACAAAAAGTGTGAGGAAGATGTGGAAAAATTAGAATTCTTATACACTGTTGGTAGGTATGTAAAATGGTATAGCCACTGTGGAAACCAGTCTGGTAGTTCCTTAAAAGGTTAAATATAAAGTTACTCTATGACACAGAATTATCTCTGCCAGAATACTGGAGTGGGTAGCCTATCCCTTCTCCAGCGGATCTTCCCGAACCAGGAATCGAACCAGGGTCTCCTGCATTGCAGCCAGATTCTTTACCAACTGAGCTATCAGGGAAGCCCCATAAAGTTACTCTATGACCCAGAAATGTCTCTCTTAAGTATATACTCAAGAGAAATGAAAATATATGTCCACTTGTATATGAATGTTCTTGTACACAAATGTTCTTAGTAAATTATTCATAAGAGCCAAAAATGGGAGCTCAATGTCCATCAACTGCTGGACGAATGTGTAAGATGTAGCCTATCCATACAATGGGGTATAATGTGGCAGAATAAAGAAATGAAGTGCTAATAGATTCTACAATATAGGTGAACCTTGAAAACATGATGCTAAGTGAAAGAAGATATTCACAAAAGACTATATACTGTATGATTCCATTTATATAAAATGTCCATCATAGGAAAATCTATAGTGACAGAAAGTAGATTAGTGGTTACTTAGGGCTGGAGGAAGAGGGATGTAGGAACAGGGAGCGACAGATAGAGTACGGAATTTCTTTTTGAGGTGATGAAATGTTCTGAAATTGATTGTGGTGATGGTTGCACAACTCTAAGAATATACTACAAACTATTTGCACTACACACTTTTAAATATGTGCATTGTATGGTATGTTAATTGTATCTTAGTGATAAAGCACAACCTGGAATCAAGATTGCCAGGAGAAATATCAGTAACCTCAGATATGCAGATGACACCACCCTTATGGCAGAGAGTGAAGAACTAAAGAGCCTCTTAATGAAAGTGAAAGAGAAGAGTGAAAAAGTTGGCTTAAAGTTCAACATTCAGAAAACTAAGATCATGGCATCTGGTCCCATTACTTCATGGCAAATAGATGGAGAAACAATGGAAACAGTGACCGACTTTATTTTGGGGGGGCTCCAAAATTACTGCAGATGGTCACTGCAGCCATGAAATTTAAAGACACTTGCTCCTTGGAAGAAAAGTTATGACCAACCAAGACAGCTTATTAAAAAGCAGAGACATTACTTTGCCAACAAAGGTCTGTCTAGTCAAAGCTATGATTTTTCCAGTGGTCATGTATAGATGTGAGAGTTGGATTATAAAGAAGCCTGAGCACCTAAGAATTGATGCTTTTGAACTATGGTGTTGGAGAAAACTCTTGAGAGTCCCTTGGTCTGCAAGGAGATCAAACCAGTCCATTCTAAAGGAAATCAGTCCTGAATATTCATTGGAAGGACTGATGCTGAAGCTGAAACTCCAATACTTAGGCCATCTGATAAGAGAAGCTGACTCGTTGGAAAAAACCCTGACGCTGGGAAAAACTGAAGGTGGGAGGAGAAGGGGACTACAGAGGATGAGATGGTTGGATGGCATCACTGACTCTATGGTCATGAGTTTGAGTAAACTCCGAGAGTTAGTGATGGACAGGGAGGCCTGGTGTGCTGCAGTCCATGGGGTTGCAAAGTCAGACATGACTGAGTGACTGAATTGTACTGAACTGATTGTTGTTATTCAAAAAATAAAACCTAAGTTGATGTTGATGGTGGAGAGTAAGTGAGAGACTAGAAGAAACAAGATTGATTGGCTGTGATTTGATCATGTAGAAGCTGGTTAATAGGTACCTTCAGGTTCATTATAATATTTTCCCTACTTCTATATATGTTTGAAATTTTCTATAATAAAAATAAATTTAAAGAAATAAAACAGCAAGACATAATAGGCTGACAATAAGTTCAACTACTACTACTACTATTATTACATCATAGAGCCAAGACTGAATTTGAGAATTTAAGCATATACCATTAAATAACTCATTACTAATACATCTGACAGGTTTCCTTTAACTTGCCTACATTCCTTTTGTAGGAAATAGCACTTTTCATCATGACCGCAGATGGGCAGGAGAACAACTGGTCACACACACAGAGATGGTGTGTAACCTCTGACTTGTCCCCTTCTTTGTCTCCCTATGGCCAGTCACCCACTTTTGCCAGTTTTCTTCCAGATGACTCCTCTTCAGCCGTCCTTCTTACCCATGCCACCTACCTAGACCAAGTCCTTGGCAAATTCTACCAAGGCTGCAGCAATAGCTGAGCTTCCCTCACAGCCTCTCATCAATCTCTCCCCTGAGTCTAGTGCTCATCTCTGCTACACATCATCAGTGGACTCTTTCCATGCATGTCCTTACATATTCCTATCCCCTACTCAAAGATTAACAGGTTCTACAGGGCTTATAGCATATACTCTTAATTTTTCTATCTGGATTCCTATCATCTGATGCCATCCTGTGAATCCAAACTTATTTCTGTTTCAAAATGTGTCCCTATTGCTTTGATTTAGCATTTCCATCCACTGTGTTCATTCAGGCATCCACATGCTTCAAATGAGGCAGATCTAAAATAGTTTTTATCCAATCATGTTATTCCATTTTCCTTCCCAGTGACTGGCTTGGTAATGAGGGTGTGATGAAATTCAGTACAGTAACACATGAGAGGAGGTCTTTGGGGGAAGAGTATACCTTGGGGGAAAAAAGGATTGCTCTTAAAAAGGACATGGGAGAAGAGACATGCCCTTTCTCCACTGATGTCTGGAATTGCTGCAGTCTTCTCGTGACCATGAAGAGAAAGTCAGGAGAATGGGAGATACTGTTGGGCTGGAGCCATAAGCCACTGAACTGCTGAATTAAATGAAATATGGAACTGAGCTACTTCTGCACATCTTATTACATGAAATAACAGATGTTCTTACAGTGCAAGGCAGTTTTATTTCAAATCCTAAATCTTTGTGAACCATCTCAATACAGAGTCTCCAAGACTCTGGTTTAGGAGACAGCTAGACTCTATTTTCAAACTTCTTCTTGTGACTTATTAGCTCTGGTAATTTGGCTAGTTACTCACTTTTTCTAGTCCAGTCCTTCTCAAATGTTAGTCTGCATCAGAATCACCAAGGGGCTTGTTAAAGTACAGATTCCTGAACACCACCCCACAGGGATTTGGTTTTAGGAGGTTTGTGATGTAGCTGAAGAACTTACATTTCTAACAAATTCTCTGGTAATCTGTTGTAGCTCCAAGGACCACTCTTTGAGTAACAGTGCCCTAGTCCTAAATTTCTTTGTCCACAAAACAGACATGAGAGTAATCCCAAGTAAGTTTTATGAGGATTAAACCTGATAATACAGACACACTGCTTGGCCTAGTGCCTGACACAGAAGTAGAGCTCAGACAACAGCGATTAATGTTAACTCGGGAAAATGTTAATCCTGCAGCTGAGGGCTCAGTTTGTGTGAATTCCAGATTCAGATTCATTTCTCTGGAGTTCTGGGGCCTCGCCTAGCAAGCATTCCCAGACAAAAGAGCCAAAAAGAAACCTGTTGACTGCTGATATTAACTAGGTGGCATGGGAGAATGACATGAGTGATTTGCTGGGATGATTGGAAATCATCTGAAATACAGCCTGGTTGAAAAGGAGCTGGGAGGAAAAATGGCCTTCACTTATCAGCTTCCCATTAAAATGGTTTGTAGTGTGTCCCAGGTTTATCCAAATGATTAAAGAGGTGAGACCTTGAAGAGGGGTAGGGGAGGGAACCAGACTTGCTGGCTGGTTTCAAAGACGGAAGGCAATAAAAGATTAGTTATTAAATAAATGAAATTCAGGAAATGATCCAATGTCTTGGGAGTGTTCAATCACAGAATACGAGAAGCTTCTAACCTTGTAGAGTCAAAGAAAATTGAGAGAAACAGGTTACCTCAGGCATGCCATTCTCTTGCAGTTTCTCAGGGTAAGGAAAAATTAAGAAGACTGAGAAATCTGGATTTTTAAAAAATTTTCACGGATTCAGATCCTAAAATTTTCAACAGATCTTACATTTTCTTTAATTCCAAGCAATAAAGGAAGGTTTCTATCATTGTTGTTGTTGGTATATAGCAGAAACACAGCCACTTATTGATTCCTTCCTATGTGCCAACACCATGCTAACATTTACCTGCATTATTTCATTTTAATTCCTTTAACAATTATAGGATGTAGGCTCTATTTATGTCTTTAGAGGTGAGTAAACAGGTTCAGAAAAATGAGTGGTTTCAACCATATGGTTTAGTAGAAGTGACTTTAACCTTGACCCAAATGGTATTTTAACTTTTCAAATAACATGTAACTCTATTTTGTCATTGTTCTCCCCAGAATGTTAGGTAGGTTTTAATACTCATGAGTTTTTAGATAGGGACCTGGAGATGTAGAGGATTTACATGCCCAAATTTCATCATGAGCTAGAACTCAAGAGCGCTCTCTCTACTGTATTACAGTGCTAACTCCGAATTGCTTTATAGAGGTAATTTGTATGACATACCTATTTATAATTCCTTTCCCATTAATAAATAAAACAAAAGAGCTTCCAAAATATCTTCTCACACTAGTTTCTTAGAAACAGTGTTCACCTTCATCTTGATTTTCCATCTCTCTATTTCCATTTCCTCCCATTTCCAGAGTAGGAATCACCTCTCATACTCTGGCATTGCTTAGATTTCCGTGTATCTCTGAGCCCTAGAGAGACAGAACGACTAAGTCAGAAATCATTCTTCTGTTTGTCCCTATTTCCTTTTAATTGGTCTTCACCACCTACGACTTGCAAAAGGTCGGATATTATTATCTGCATATTAGAGATAAGGAAATTGAGTCAACAGAAAGGTTAAAAATGTTTCCTAAAACAACCACATGGCTTTCGTCAGTGTTCTTTCTGATTTTAAAGTACTCTTTGTAAGGCTTTACTTTGAGTTGGCCAGAAATCTGATTTTGAGAAGAGTTCAGAATCTGCCCACAATCAGGTTAAGATCAGACTGATCTTGAGCAAATTTCTTATCTTCTCTGGTATCTGTTTCCTCTTTTGTAAAATGGAATTTCTGCAAAATTTGGAGGTAGTGTATAAAGTGCTTCTACTGTGCCTATAGTAAAAGATATTAACAAAAGCAAGTTATATGTATGTATATAAATATATACATACACATACATATATACATAAACTTCTAAAAATGTTATAATGTTAGCTTTTATGTTTAGCTTTGATCCATTTTGAGTTAATTTTTGTATATGGTATAAGGGTCCAACTTCTGTTTTTTTCACATGAATCTCCAGGTTTTCAAACACCATTTGTTGAAAATCTCCCCTTTCCCCCATTGAATGGTTTGGCATGCTGGTTGAAAATCATTTTACTGTATATGCAAGGGTTTATTTCTGGTTCTTATTTTGTTCCATTGGTCTATATGTGTATCTTTATGCTAGTACCTCACTTTTTTGATTACCAAAGCTTTTCAATAAGTTTTGAAATGAGGAAGTGTGAAACTTCTAACTATGTTCTTCTTTTTTCAAGGTTATTTTAGCTATTCTGGGTCCCTTGAAATTTGAAATTTCATATAAACTTGAGAATGCACTTTTCTATTTCTGAAAAAAAATCATTGGGAATTTAACAGGAATTGCATTGAATCTGTAAATAGCTTTTGGTTATACTAATATCTTAACAATATTAAGTCTTCCTGCCTGTGAACACAGGATGCCTTTCCATTATTTGTATTTAATTTCTTTCAGCATTATTTTGTAGTTCTCAGTGTCATTTGCTGTCTTGGTTAAGTTTACTCATTAATATTTTATTCTTTTTTGATGCTATTGTTTTCTTAATTTCCTTTTCAGATGGTTCATTGTTAGCATAGGCAGGTGCAACTGATATTTTGCTCATTGATTTTGAATTTTGAAAATTTGCTCATTTATTTATTAGTCCTAACATTTTTTTTTAATCTTTAAATTTTATTCATATAAGATCATGCCATCTGTGAACAGAAACAACTTTATACTTTCATTTCCAATTTGGATGGCTTTTATTTTTCTTGCCTAATTACTTTGGCTAGGACTTCCCTGGTGGCTCAGAGGTTAAAGCGTCGGCCTCCAATGCAGGAGACCCGGGTTTGATCCCTGGGTCGGGAAGATCCCCTGGAGAAGGAAATGGCAACCCACTCCAGTATTCTTGCCTGGAGAATCTCATGGATGGTAGGCTACAGTCCACGGGGTCACAAAGAGTCAGACGTGACTGAGCGACTTCACTTTCACTTTCACTTTCCATTATTATGTTTAATGCAAGTGGCAAAATCAGGCATTCTTGCCTGTCCTGCTCTTGGAGGAAAAGCTTTTAGTTTTCCACCGTTGAGTATGTTAGCTGTAGTTTTTTTCACACATGGTCTTTACTATGTTAAGGGAGCTCCCTTTGTTCCTAGTCTTTTGAGTACAGATTACATTTTTAAAGACACTTGGGCTACTCAGTGGAGAATAGACTGGGTGGGGATGATATGATAGAAGCTTTCTGGAAGCTGCTGTACTAGTTTGTTTGTCTGTTTATTTGTTTCAGCTGTACCATGTGGTTTGTGGGATCTTAGTTCCCAGACCAGAGATTGAACCTGGGCCATGGCAGCCAAAGTGCCATGTCCTAACAACTAGGCCACTAGGGGATTCCCTTTTGTACTAGTTGAAGCAATAGATAATGTCATTCTGAATTAGGAAATTGTCAGGAAGAATGAAGAGGCAAGAACAGTTATAAGAGACTTTTAGGAAATAATGTTAGTAGATCTTAGTGATTGATTTGATATGCTAGTGAGGGAAGGGTTACCAGTAAGGGAAGGATGGTTTGCAGTCTTCTTTACTTGGGAAACTGGATAAAGAGACCCCTTTTAGGGATAGTTTTGTGAGCAAATATGATGAATTAGTTGAAAACAAGGCACTCAAGGTCAGGAATTTAGATGAAGGGTCAGACGCTTGACAAGAAAAGGCACAAACTGGAGAAGTTTTGATGTATTTCCATCCAGGTGGTAGTCAAAACCATGTGTATGAATGAATCCAGCAAAGTTTACAAGAATGAATGCTTGGAGAGTTCAGGCAGGTAAAAATCACAGTGAATAGACCTGATGCAATACTGTAAGGGGCCACAGGGCCTGGGGCAAATGACCGCGCATGTCCTGCCCAAAGCCTTTCCAATGTAATCTGCCAGGCAGAGGATGCTGGCTTGCATGCAAGTCCTCTCCTGTTCCATCATTATCCCTTATAAGCCTAACAGAATAGGTTCCATCATCTTAATGGAATTTCAGGGAGCGTGGCTGACCAGTGGGGAGGTAATTAGAGTCAGGAGACACCCCTTGCCTTCCCCCCAGCACTCCTGACATCATTCCACAGAGGCAGATGTGGCTGCAGCTGCAATTGGCTCTGTTCTTAGAAGCATTACGCAGAGCAGTGGCTGCCGGGAGCTCAGTTTTGAGAGCCTGGGGGTCCTTAATATGAGAGAGCCAAGAGATCTCAAGGCCAAGGCCAGCAGACCTGGCTTCTGTTTCAGGGTCTGGAAGCACAGTTTTTCAAAACATCAACATATTAAATGACCCACTGAAGGCTTGGCTTCTTGTGCATGTGATATTTGCAAAGAAAAAAGCTATTTTTGTTGTTGTTTTTATATAAATAACACAATCTGACTTTTCAGCACTACAGAGAGGTCTAGGCAGCCAGGATGGAAGACCCCCCAACAAGAGGGACTTTCTGGAGCCAGTTCTTACACGAGCCTGAAGCTCTAAGGGGATCTGGGCCTGAGCAGCCAGAGGTCAGCATCTCTCTTCCTGTTTTTCCCATAAACGGCAGGCCAAGTGGGGCAGGAGATCCAGACAACCAGCCTACGTGGTTGAGGCTGTTTTTTGAAATGCCAGATTGAACAAACTTAGCAAGCCTGTGATTTTTTGCCTCTTTGATGGCTATCCAGACCAGGGAGGAGATTTTAGGAGGCTCTTTCCAGTGACAGAAATAATTAGGTCCATTAAGCAAGTAGCAAGCAAATATACTCATCTTTAAAATCCTGGCTCAGATGTCACCTTCTGCATCCAAACCTTTGTCTATATCATTCCTTTGGGGCCCCAGAACATTTACTTTTGTTTTGAGCCTAACTGGACCATGTTTTGGGCTTCTCAAAGGCAAAGAGAAATCATATTCTAACTCATCTCTTAAAAATTGGAGTATAGTTGCTTTTCAATGTTGTGTTAATTTCTGCTATACAGCAAAGTGAATCAGCTACACATATACATATATCCCCTCTTCTTTGGATTTCCTTCTAGGTCACCGCAGAGCACTGAGTAGAGTTTCCTGTGCTACACAGTCGGTTCTCATTAGTTATGTACTTTATACATAGTAGTGTATATATGCCAATCCCAGTCTCTCAGTCTATCCCACCCTCCTTTCCTCTCTTGGTATACATATGTTTGTTCTCTACATCTGGGTCTCTGTGTGTGCCTTGCGAATATGTTCATCTATACCGTTTTTCTAGATTCCACATATGTGTTAGTATATGATATTTGTTTTTCTTTCTGACTGACTTTACTCTGTATGACATTCTCTAGGTCCACCCACATCTCTGCAAATGGTACAGTTTTGTTCCCTTTTATGACTGAGTGATATTCTATTATATGGCTTATAAGGAATCTGCCTGCCAATGCAGGAGACATAGGTTTGATCCCTGGGTTGGGAAGATCTCCTAGAATAGGAAATGGCAACCCACTCCAGTGCTCTTGCCTGGAAGATTTCCTGGACAGAGGACCCTGAGGGTTAGTCCATGGAGTGGCAAAGGGTCGGACATGACTGAGCAACTGAGCACACACACAATATCATATTGTGTAAATGGACCACATCTTTTTCTAGTCCTCTGTTGCTGAATGTTCAGGTTGTTTCCGTGTCCTGGCTGTGATAAACAATGCTGCAATGAACACTGAGGTGCGTCTATCTTTTTGAATTGTGGTTTTCTAATTCTTCGTGTATCTGCTCCAGGACCAAGCGAAAGTTACGTCATACAGATTCAGTGTTTGAATGATAAATACATTGCTTTATTGTTTCACTAAGGCATTGTTCCTTCCTTCAAAGCGCCTACTTCCTATGGCTACCACGTAACCTTCTCTTTTAAGCTTATTTCTTCATGGAATTTTGGCTGCGCTTGCAGGCTTTTCTCTAGCTGCAGAGAGCAGGGGCTACTCTCCGGTTGTGGTGCGTGGGCTTCTCACTGCGATCGCTTCTCGTGGAGCACAGGCTCTAGCTGCACGGGTTTCAGTGGCTGCGGCTTGTGGGCTCAGTAGTTGCCGCTCCCAGGCGTTTGAGCACAGGCTCAGTAGTTACGGCACGCGGGCTTAGTTGCTCTGCAGTATGTTGGTCAAGGATTGGATCCATACCTCCTGCTTTGGCAGCCACATTCCTCACCCCTGAGCCAGCAGGGAAGCCCCCCTGACACACAACTTTTCCTTCTTCTAGTGATTGTATTAGTTTCCTAAAGCTTCCATAACAAACACTGCAAAGTGAGTGGCTTAAAGAACAGAAATGTATTGTTTCACAGTTCAGAAGGCTACGAGGCAAGTATCAAGGTGTCACAGGGTTAGTTCCTACTAAAGGAGGTTCCTGTGAGGGAGATTCTGTTCCATGCTTCTCTCTTCATTCCTAGCGGTTTGCTGGAAATCTGAGGTGTTCTTGCTTTGCAAATACACTGTCCTAATCTCTGTCTTCATGTTCACTTGCCATTTCTCCCTGTGTGCACACCTAAACCTCCCTTTAATAAGGACCCTAGTTATATTGTATTCAGGGCCCACTTTACCCTAATATGACCTCATCTTAATTAATTTCATTTGCACTCAGTCTGTTTCCAAATAAGGTCTGAAGTTCTGGAAGTTAGAACTTCTAATTATAAATTTGTGGAAGACACAGTTCAATTCCTAACACGTTTTTTACCTAGTGGTTTTCACAGCACTCTCTAATCTCATACCTTAACCCAGGTCAGGAATTATGTCTTGCTCTTTTCACAAGGCTGTGGTGAATTAGAAGGAGCTCTGCTCTAGAAGAACAGGTCACTCCTACTTCCTGGCCTTGGTTTTCTCATATGTAAATGGAAAAGTTAGAATAAATAATGCATAAGGCAACTTCCAGCTCTGAGATTCTTGTATTTCTCTGCTGGGAGGAGCAACCCAAGTCCAAAGAGCTGTGGCTGCACAGGCTCAGGAAGGCCTAGAGGAGCTACTCCATGTTCAAGGTCAGGAGGGGCGGTGGTGAGGAGATACCCCTTGTCAAAGGTAAGGAGCAGCGGCTGTGCTTTGCTGGAGCAGCCGTGAAGAGATACTCCCAGTCCAAGATAAGAAAAACCCAAGTAAGGTGGTAGGTGTTGCAAGGGAGCATCAGAGGGCAGACAGACTGAAACCATACTCACAGAAAACTAGTCAATCTGATCACACTAGGACCACAGCCTTGTCTAACTCAATGAAACTAAGCCATGCCCGTCAGGCCACCCAAACGGGTGGGTCATGGTGGAGAGGTCTGACAGAATGTGGTCCACTGGAAAAGGGAATGGCAAGCCACTTCAGTATTCTTGCCTTGAGAACCCGATGAACAGTATGAAAAGGCAAAATGATAAGATACTGAAAAGGGAACTCCCCAGGTCAGGAGGTGCCCGATATGCTACTGGAGATCAGTGGAGAAATAACTCCAGAAAGAATGAAGGGATGGAGACAAAGCAAAAAAAAATACCCAGTTGTGGATGTGACTGGTGATAGAAGCAAGGTCTGATGCTGTAAAGAGCAGTATTGCATAGGAACTTGGAATGTCAGGTCCATGAATCAAGCCAAATGGGAAGTGGTCAAACAGGAGATGGCAGAGTGAACATCGACATTCTAGGAATCAGCAAAATAAAATGGACTGGAATGCGTGAATTTAACTCAGATGACCATTACATCTACTACTGTGGGCAGGAATCCCTCAGAAGAAATGGAGTAGCCATCATGGTCAACAAAAGAGTCCGAAATGCAGTACTTGGATGCAATCTCAAAAATGACAGAATGATCTCTGTTCGTTTCCAAGGCAAACCATTCAATATTACAGTAATCCAAGTCTATGCCCCAACCAGTAATGCTGAAGAAGCTGAAGTTGAATGGTTCTATGAAGAACTTCAGACCTTTTAGAACTAATACCCAAAAAAGATGTCCTTTTCGCTATAAGGGACTGGAATGCAAAAGTAGGAAGTCAAGAAACACCTGGAGTAACAGGCAAATTTGGCCTTGGAATACGGAATGAAGCAGGGCAAAGACTAGTAGAGTTTTGCCAAGAAAATGCACTGGTCATAGCAAACACCCTCTTCCAACAACACAAGAGAAGACTCTACACATGGGCATCACCAGATGGTCAACACCAAAATCAGACTGATTATATTCTTTGCAGCCAAAGATGGAGAAGCTCTACACAGTTAACAAAAACAAGACCAGGAGCTGACTGTGGCTCAGATCATTTACTCCTTATTGCCAAATTCAGACTTAAATTGAAGAAAGTAGGGAAAACCACTAGACCATTCAGGTATGACCTAAATCAAATCCCTTATGATTATACAGTGGAAGTGAGAAATAGATTTAAGGGCCTAGATCTGATAGATAGAGTGCCTGATGAAATATGGCTGGAGGTTCGTGACATTGTACAGGAGACAGGGATCAAGACCATCCCCATGGAAAAGAAATGCAAAAAAGGCAAAATGGCTGTCTGGGGAGGCCTTACAAATAGCTGTGAAAAGAACAGAAGCGAAAAGCAAAGGAGAAAAGGAAAGATAGAAGCATCTGAATGCAGAGTTCCAAAGAATAGCAAGAAGAGATAAGAAAGCCTTCCTCAGCGATCAATGCAAAGAAACAGAGGAAAACAACAGAATGGGAAAGACTAGAGATCTCTTCAAGAAAATTAGAGATACCAAGGGAACATTTCATGCAAAGATGGGCTCGATAAAGGACAGAAATGGTATGGATCTAACAGAAGCAGAAGATATTAAGAAGAGGTGGCAAGAATACACGGAAGAACTATACAAAAAAGATCTTCACCACCCAGATAATCACGGCGGTGTGACCACTTACCTAGAGCCACTCATCCTGGAATGTGAAGTCAAGTGGGCCTTAGAAAGCATCACTACGAACAAAGCTAGTGGAGGTGATGGAATTCCAGTTGAGCTGTTTCAAATCCTGAAAGATGATGCTGTGAAAGTGCTGCACTCAGTATGCCACCAAATTTGGAAAACTCAGCAGTGGCCACAGGACTGAAAAAGGTCAGTTTTCATTCCAATCCCAAAGAAAGGCAATGCCAAAGAATACTCAAACTACTGCACACTTGCACTCATCTCCCATGCTAGTAAAGTAATGCTCAAAATTCTCCAAGCCAGGCTTCAGCAATACGTGAACTGTGAACTCCCTGATGTTCAAGCTGGTTTTAGAAAAGGCAGAGGAACCAGAGATCAAATTGCCAACATCCGCTGGATCATGGAAAAAGCAAGAGAGTTCCAGAAAAACATCTATTTCTGCTTTATTGACTAGGCCAAGACTTTGACTGTGTGGAGCACAATAATCTGTGGGAAAGAAATGGGAATACCAGACCACCTGACCTGCCTCTTGAGAAATCTGTATGCAGGTCAGGAAGCAACAGTTAGAATTGGACATGGAACAACAGACTGGTTCCAAATAGGAAAAGGAGTACGTCAAGGCTGTATATTGTCACCCTGCTTATTTAACTTATATGCAGAGTACATCATGAGAAATGCTGGGCTGGAAGAAGCACAAACTGGAATTAAGATTGCCAGGAGAAATATCAATAACCTTAGATATGCAGATGACACCACGCTTATGGCAGAAAGTGAAGAAGAACTAAAAAGCCTCTTGATGAAAGTGAAAGTGGAGAGTGAAAAAGTTGGCTTAAAGCTCAACATTCAGAAAATGAAGATCATGGCATCCGGGTCCATCCTTTCATGGCAAATAGATCAGGAAACAGTAGAAACAGTGTCAGACTTTATTTTGGGGGGCTCCAGAATCACTGCAGATGGTGATTGCAGCCATGAAATTAAAAGACGCTTACTCCTTGGAAGGAAAGTTATGACCAACCTAGATAGCATATTCAAAAGCAGAGACATTACTTTGCCGACTAAGGTCCGTCTAGTCAAGGCTATGGTTTTTCCAGTGATCATGTATGGACGTGAGAGTTGGACTGTGATGAAAGCTGAGTGCCAAAGAATTGATGCTTTTGAACTGTGGTGTTGGAGAAGACTCTTGAGAGTCCCTTGGACTGCAAGGAGATCCAACCAGTCCATTTTGAAGGAGATCAACCCTGGGATTTCTTTTGAAGGAATGTTGCTAAAGCTGAAATTCCAGTACTTTGGCTACCTCATGTGAAGAGCTGACTCATTGGAAAAGACTCTGATGCTGGGAGGGATTGGGAGCTGGAGGAGAAGGGGACGACAGAGGATGAGATGGCTGGATGGCATCACTGTCTTGATGGACGTGAGTCTGAGTGAACTCCGGGAGTTGGTGATAGACAGGGAGGCCTGGAGTGCTGCAATTCATGGGGTTGTAAAGAGTCGGACACGACTGAGCGACTAAACTGAACTGATCTGAACTGAACTGAACTAACTAGCCTCAGGGCCTGTTTTCTTTTCTAGCCATTCTACTCTTATCATTAACTAGCAGCAGACCTTATCATCAGTATGTGATTGCTTCTGATCAATGACATATCTCATTTTTTATTTAATAATTTGTATACTCTTATATAGTTTGTTAATCTATATATTTTTCTACTGGGTGTTAAGGTACACTCCTGATTTAATTTTAATAAACTTGAAGAAGATGTTATCCACACAATCTGAAAGGAGTTCACAATCGCTTATACAAATGATGATCTAGGCTTCTCTGATTTCCTGTTGCATTAATGAATAACTAGGTCTGGTATCTGCCTGGTATCTATGTGGCCCTAATACATATTGTTCACCTCTATCAACCGGTTCTCTCCTTTATGAGTATTTCTCTAGCCACATTATATGTGTAATTCTCTGTGCATCTTTGTGTATATCATCATTATTAATATTCATTCCTACCTTTATGTCTTTGTTTTAGATATTCTTTATTCCTTACATATGGCCTTCTCCCATCATCTCTTACTCATCAGTCAAGATCTAGCTGAAATTCTACCTCTTCCATCAAGTCTTCTCTTACCTTCCCAGGCCAAAGAATTCTCTCCATTCTCTGAGCTGCCATTGTATTATACATGTACTTTTCTTTCACGTTTAATCACTTTCTACTTTATATCTGCATAGGATTCAGTTTCACCACTTCTCAGCTCCAACTCTGAATAAATCAGTTAAAATTTCAAGTCTCAAGTTTAGCCATCTGCCAAGTGGGAACCATTATGCCCAACATATAGAGTAGTTATGGGAATTATTTAAAGCAATAAATATGAACGTATTGGAACACAGTAGGTGAATGATAAATGGTAGTTCCCTCTTCGTAATCACCCAAGTAAGGTTGGTGCATTTGTTCATTTCTGCGCCTGCACTGCCCTCTTGAATACAACCTGGTATTTGCTGTATGCTTAATAAGATATGGATACTTGAATGGATGGATGGGTGGTAAACTGAATAACCTGCGAGAAAAGTTGAGAATACTCATGGGCTACTGTTTTTATTTAAGCAATGCCAGAGCTGAGTCTTCATGATCCAAAACCATGATCTAATTAGTAATCAAAAAAAGGCATTTCTGGCACTTTATATATAGTCTCTCACCCCACCCCCTAGACTCAAACTCACATATTATTTATTTGTTCACTCCTACTCAGACACTCGAACTGCTAAAGCTGCCTCTTGGCTGCCTTTCTCCTTACTCTTGACTTGTTCTATGTATTCTTTCTTCTTTCTATTTGCCCATCAAAATGTACCTGCTCCCTCTGCTAATCACTTAGGGCTTCAATTATTACAGAAAAACGTCTTCAACTGGTGGAAAGAAGGGCTCCAAAACTGCCCCAAACGATCCTCAATTTATGATTTTCATGCCCTAGTAGAATGCCCTCCCATGCTGAATAAGGATGACTTGGGTGGTCAATAAAATCATGAGAAAGTGACTGTGTATGATGTCCAGGGCGAGGCCATAAAGCACACTGCTGCCTCTGCCTTGGGCTCTGGAACTGCTCACGTGGAGGAAGCCAGCCACCATGTGAGGACACTCAGCAGCCCTGTGGACAGACTCACGCGGATAGAAACTGAGGCTTTCTGCCAACAGTCGGTACCAACTTCCTAGTTATATATGAGAGAACCACCTTGAAAGTGGATCATCTTGCCCCAGTCAACTCTTTAGATGACTTTATCTAGCCCAGACCAACATCTGATTCAATCTCATTTGAGATTGAGTCTGAATGTTTGAATCAGCAGGCAAATCATTCCCCAATTCCTCACCCACCTAAAGAATGAGGCATAATAAATATGTATTTTTCATTTAGTTAGGCCACTTATTTGGAGGAGGTTGTGTGTGTGTGTGTGTGTAGCAATAGATAACTAGTACATTGAGTTACCCAAAGCTATTGATTTCTATACCCAAAGAGTAAGATTACAATTCATAAGTTCTAGGAAGTACAATGAGAGAGAGATTGTGAACAGACAGAACTATTAAAGCTTCTTGAGTTCCTACCAATTAAAAGCAGGGAACGTTCAGCTACTTTGTAAAACTGCATGATAGTATCTACAGAAGGTAAACATGTACAAATCCTAACGTTCAGATATTCCCCTCATAGATATGTACTCAACAGAAATGCATGAACTAAAGATATCCAAGGATTTTTACGGCAGCATTATTGATAATAGCCCAAACTCAGGAACCATCCAGATGCCCAACAACAGTAGAAGGAATCAGTGAATTGCAGTATATATACCGGACACTGTGCAGAATAAGAGTGATCAAGCAAGACACAGCTACACACAATATGAATGCTTGTCTCCAGTATCATGTAGAGTTAAAAAAATCCAGACTTAAGAACATCTATTTGTGATTCCATTTGTATAAAGTATAAAAAGGCAAAATTCATCTATAGTGTAAAGTTGTTATGTGTTTGGCGGTGTTTAGACATTAACTCATGTCTGACTCTTTTTGCGACCCCAAAGACTATAGCCTGCTAGGCTCCTCTGTCCATGGGATTTCCCAGGCAAGAATATTGGAGTGTGCTGTCATTTCCTTCTCCAAGGGATCTTCCTGACCCAGGAACCAAACTCGCGTCTCTTGCATCTCCTGAATTGGCAGGCAGTTTCTTTACCACTGAGCCACCAGGGAAACCCATAATGTAAACTGGTAGTTACCTTCAGAGATGGTAGTAAAGGGGCTGCTGGTGATGTTTTGGGTCTTGATTTGAACACTAATAACATGCGGCACATTCTCCATTTGGGAAACTCAGTGAGCTATACACTTATGACTTATGCATTTTTCTGTGTATTTACTTTAAAAAAACAATGTGCCTTCAAAAAAGGACTTAACCAATTTTTAAAAAGAAATAAGTATACTTGAGAGCAGGAAGGGATCTTGCTTTATATTAAGGAGGGAGATGGGAAATTCCTGGTCTGCCATTAATTTGCTCTGGGCCTCAATAGCCTAATAATAATAAAATAACTACCTAAAGTATTATGTCAAACAAATAAGTATGACATTGTAATTAACTGTAAAATATTTCAGGAGGGATAATAGTATACTCATTTTACAAATGTGGAAACATAAGTTAAGACAGATTGAGTAAATTGCCCAGAGTTACACTATGTATTGATGACATGGGTTGCAATTGAATCTAGATCTCTGGCTCCTTCAATTCAGTTTCAGTTCAGTCGCTCAGTCGTGTCCAACTCTTTGCGACCTCATGAACCACAGCACGCCAGGCCTCCTTGTCCATCACCAACCCCCGGAGTCCACCCAAACCCATGTCCATTGTGTTGGTGATGTCACCCAACCATCTCATCCTCTGTTGTCCCCTTTTCCTCCTGCCCTCAATCTTTCCCAGCATCAGGGTCTTTTCAAATGAGTCAGCTCCTCTCATGAGGTGGCCAAAGTATTGGAGTTTCAGCTTTAGCATCAGTCCTTCCAATGAACACCCAGGACTGATCTCCTTTGGAATGGACTGCTGGATCTCCTTGCAGTCCAAGGGACTCTTAAGAGTCTTCTCCAACACCACAGTTCAAAAGCATCAACTCTTCTGGCTCCCAAGACTGCTTTTTTCAGCAAAGCCACAGGACCACTGAAAAGAGGAAGGTAACTAGGTGTGATCTCTCCTCCTTTAGTAAAATATTAGGATCTATGCAAGTGCAAATCTATGTTGCATGTGTATGTATTCAATAGGTTTGTACACATACACCTATGTGTGGGGGTTATGTGGGTGTTCATGTACTGAGTTATGCGGCCAAAGCTCTGTCTGCCCAGTGCCAATATCTACAGGAAAACTGAAAAATATGAAGATTCACAGGGATGATTCCAAATATTTGATCTTTAGCATTGGGTCATGCTAAAGATGACCCATGCTAAAGTAAAGCAACTGACTAGCAACTGTCTCTGCTTTTCACCCAGGTATTTACTCAGTACAGATGCTGGCTCAGACTCAGTGACCTGATAGGTGAATTGATCTGTACAACTGTCCTTAGGTATCTGCAAGGGATTGGTTCTAGGACCACCAACCCTGACATCAAAATTCATGGATGTTTCAGTTCTTCATATAAAATGATATAGTACTTGCATATAACCATGCACATCCTCTTGTATAGTTTAAATTATCTCTAGAATATCTATAACACTGGGTGCAATGTAATTGGCGTGTAAATAGTAGACTGCACAGCAAATTCAAGTTTTGCTATTTGGAGCTTCCTAAAATTTTTTTCCAAATATTTTCTATCCTTGCTTGGTTGAATCCATGGATGTGGAATCTACAGGTATTGAGGGCTGAATATATTCATTTCCCTGATGTTTTTCTTGCTTCTGTTATTCCTGATCTTGAACTCAGAACAATAAAACTCTCAAATTGAAGCTGGGCACATGGTCACCAAGCTAGAGACTCCATCTGTCATCCTTCCTTGAAGTGGGACATGAATGAGGGTACACGATGCATACAACCTCTTTAAAGATAAAGTCCCTCCTTAAAGATAAAGTCCCTCATGCAGGACTTGCTTTTTCCCCCTCCCTGCATGCTGGAAGGCTGACAAGATAGGAACCCAGTTTCAACCAGAGAAAAGGATGACACTCTGAAGATGATACAAAGGATTTCCCTGGTGGTTCAATGGGTAAGACTCTGTGCTTCCACTGCAGAAGACATGGGTGCTATCCCTGGTAGGGGAACTAAGATTCTGCAAGCCACTCTGTGTGGCCAAAAAACTTAAAAAAAATAAAGATAACACTTCTTATTATTAAAAAGTTTTTAAAAGTCAATAAAGATGGTACAGAAATCAGCTGGAAGAAACCTGGGTGGCTTGTGGAGTACAGCCACTCCACTAACCCCACTGCTCTCCTTTGGTCTGTTAAAAGAGGAAGAAATCTGTTTTCTATCAGCCCAGTGTGGGGCTCCATGAAGCCTCCCTGACACCTGTGGCTTTACAGGAGGGGTTAATGCCCAGAGACCATGAAAGAGCACCTTGGCCAATGGCCAGCAGCTCAGCCCTCAGGGAGCAGACACTTGTGTCCCCAAGTGAGAGACCACACTGTGGAAGGCAGTCCCAGAGGAACAGATAATTTCTTTTTTGTGGCTGACAACAGTGTCCCATATGCACCTTTTTATTTGATCCCCATGACAAATATATGGGGCAGGAATTAACTTTACTCCCATTTTGCAGGAAAACCAAGTTTCAAAGAAGCGCCTTGGTTGTGTTAATAAGTGACAAGGAGCCAAAAGCTTTTCATCATTCCTCATCTCCCTGGAAAAAAGATTTACATGGAAACTTGAGGCTAAAGAAGGGGTTCCTGACAGATGCCTTTTCACCACTGCTATAGAGCCACACAATTCAGAGGGACAGTTCTGGCGTCTTCTGTAAGGTAAAAAAAAATGCAGGAATTTCAGGAATCTGACTTTAAATCAGCCTTGGCCTCTATGCTTTGCCAACATTAGCTACCAGCTGGAATAACTGGATAGCTTTATGACCATAACCTAGACTACAGCACACTCACTTTCATTGTAGTCACAAAATAAGCCTATAATTTTTAAAATTTATTTTTTATTGAAGAATAATTGTTTTACATAATTTTGTTGGATTCTGTCAAACCTCAACATGAATCAGCCATAAGTATTCATTTATCCCCTCCCATTTGAAACTTCCTCCCATCTCCCACCCCATCCTGCCCCTCTAGATTGATACAGAGCCCCTCTTTGAGTTTCCTGAGCCATACAGCAAATTCCCGTTGGGTATCTATTTTACATATGGTAATGTAAGTTTCCATGCTACTCTTTCCACACATCTCACCCTCTCCTCCCGTCTCCCTGTAAGTCTATTCTCTATGTCTGTTTCTCCATTGTTGCCCTGTAAATAAATTCTTCAGTACCATTTTTCTAGACTCTGTATATATGAGTTAGAATACGACATTTATCTTTCTCTTTCTGACTCACTTCACTCTGTATAATAGGTTTTAGGTTCATGCACTGCATTAGAACTGACTCAAATGCATTCCTTTTTACGGCTGAGTAATATTCCATTGTGAATCACAAATTCTTTATCCATTCATCTGTTGATGGATATCTAGGTTGCTTCCATGTTCTATCTATTGTAAAGAGTGCTGCAATGAACAATGGGATACATGTGTCTTCTTCAATTTTGGTTTCCTTAGGGTATATGCCTAAGAGTCAGATTACTGGGTCATAAGGTGGTTTTATTTCTTTTTTGAAGGAATCTCCATACCTTCTTCCATAGTGGCTGTAATCAATTTACATTCCCACCAACAGTACATGAGTGTTCCCTTTTCTCCACACCCTTTCCAGAATTTATTGTTTGTAGAATTTTTGTTGATGGCCATTCTGATCAGTGTGAGGTGATATCTCACTGTGGTTTTGATTTGCACTTCTCTAATACTGAGCCACCAGGGAAGCCCCAATAATGAGCGATGTTGAGCATCTTTTCATGTGTTTGTTAGCTATCTGTGTGTCTTCTTTAGAGAAATGTCTGTTTAGGCCTTTTCCCGACTTTTTGATTAGGTTGTTTGTTTTTCTGGCATTGAGTTGTATGAGCTGCTTGTATATTTTAGAAATTAATTCTTTGTCAATTGTTTCATTTGCTATTATTTTCTCCCATTCTGAGGGTTGTCTTTTCACCTTGCTTATAGTTTCCTTTGCTGTGCAAAAGCTTTTAAGTTTAATCAGGTCCCACTTGTTTGCTTTTATTTTTTATTTGCATTATTCTAGGAGGTGGGTCATAGAGGATCTTGTTTGATTTATGTCATTGAGTGTTCTGCCTATGTTTTCCTCTAAGAGTTTTATAGTTTCTGATCTTACATTTAGCTTTAATCAATTTTCAATTTATGTTTATGTATGGTGTTACGAAGTGTTCTAATCTCATTCTTTCACATGTAGCTGTCCAGTTTTCCCAGCACCATTTACTGAAGAGGCTGTCTTTGCCCCATTGTATATGCTCACCTCCTTCATCAAAAATAAGGTATCCATAGGTGCATTGGTTTATTTCTGGGGTTTCTATCTTCTTCCATTGGCCTATATATATATTTTTTTGTGCCAGTACTATACTGTCTTGATGACTATAACTCTGTAGTATAATCTGAAGTCAGGAAGGTTGATTCTTCCAGCTCAATTCTTCTTTCTCAAGACTGCTTTGGCTATTCGGGGACTTTTGTGTTTCCGTATGAATTGTGAAATGTTTGTTCTAGTTTTGTAAAAAATTACCATTGGTAATTCAATAGGGATCACACTGAATCCATAGATTGCATTTGGTAGTATAGTCATTCTCACAATATTGCTTCTTCGTACCCAGAAATATCACTTAGAAGAAATGGAGCAGCCGTCATAGTCAATAAGAGAGTCTGAAATGCAGTACTTGGATGAATATCAAAAACAACAGAATGATCTCTGTTTCCAAGGCAAACCATTCAATATCACGGTAATACAAGTCTATGGCCCAAACAGTAACACTAAAGAAGCTGAAGCTGAATGGTTCTATGAAGACCTAGAAGACCTTCTAGAACTAACACCCAAAAAAGATATCCTTTTCATTATAGGGGACTGGAATGCAAAAGTAGGAAGTCAAGAAACACCTGGAGGAACTAGATGAACTCACTATCAGAATTTCAGGAACTTCCCTGGTCATCTGGTGATTAAGACTTGCCTTCCAGTGCAAGGGGTGTGAGTTCAATCCCTGGTCATCCCTGGTTGGAAAGCTAAAATCCCGCATGCCTCCTGGCCAATAAACCAAAGCAGAAGCAACATTGTAACAAATTCAATAAAGAGTTTTTTTTTTAATGATCCAGATCAAAAAAAAACCTTAAAAAAAAAGGAGTTTCAAAATAAATGCTGATGGAATTAAAAAAAAAAAAGAAGAAACACCTGGAGTAACAGGCAAATTTAGCCTTTGAGTACAGAATGAAGCAGGGCAAAGGTTAATAGAGTTCTGCCAAGAGAACACACTGGTCATAGCAAACACCCTCTTCTAACAACACAAGAGAAGACTCTACACATGGACGTCACCAAATGGTCAACACCAAAATCAGATTGATTATATTCTTTGCAGCCAAAGATGGAGAAGCTCTATACAGTCAACAAAAACAAGACCGGGAGCTGACTGTGGATCAGATCATGAACTCCTTATTGCCAAATTCAGACTGAAATTGAAGAAAGTGGAGAAAACCACTAGACCATTCAGGTATAACTGAAATCAAATCCCTTATGATTATACAGTGGAAGTGAGAGATAGATTTAAGGGACTAGATCTGATAGACAGAGTGCCTGATGAACTATGGACGGAGGTTTGTGACTTTGTACAGGAGACAGGAATCAAGACCATCCCCATGAAAAAGAAATGCAAAAAAGCAAAATGGCTGTCTGGGGAGGCCTTACAAATAGCTGTGAAAAAAGGGAAGCAAAAAGCAAAGGAGAAAAGGAAAGATATACCCATTTGAATGCAGAGTTCCAAAGAATAGCAAGGAGAGATAAGAAAGCCTTCCTCAGCAATCAATGCAAAGAAATAGAGGAAGACAATAGAATGGGAAAGACTAGAGATCTCTTCGAGAAAATTAGAGATACCAAGGGAACATTTCATGCAAAGATGGGCAGCTCAATAAAGGACAGAAATGGTAGGGACCTAACAGAAGCAGAAGATGAGAAGAGGTGGCAAGAATACACAGAAGAACTGTACAAAAAAGATCTTCATGACCCAGATAATCATGATGGTATGATCACTAGCTAGAGCCAGACATCCTGGAATGTGAAGTCAAGTGGGCCTTAGGAAGCATCACTACAAAGCTAGTGGAGGTGATGAATTCCAGTTGAGCTATTTCAAATCCTGAAAGATGATGCTGTGAAAGTGCTGCACTCAATATGCCACCAAATTTGGAAAACTCAGCAGTGGCCACAGGACTGGAAAAGGTCAGTTTTCATTCCAGTCCCAAAGAAAGGCAATCACAAAGAATGCTCAAACTACTGCACAATTGTAGTCATCTCACACGCTAGTAAAGTAATGCTCAAAATTCTCCAAGCCAAGCTTCAGCAATATGTGAACCGTGAACTTCCAGATGTTCAAGCTGGTTTTAGAAAAGGCAGAGGAACCAGAGATAAAATTGCCAACATCCACTGGATCATGGAAAAGGCAAGAGACTTCCAGAAAAACATCTATTTCTGCTTTAGTGACTATGCCAAAGCCTTTGACTGTGGGTCACAATAAACTGTGGAAAATTCTGAAAGAGATGGGAATACCAGACCACCTGACCTGCCTCTTAAGAAACCTGTATGGAGGTCAGGAAGCAACAGTTAGAACTGGACATGGAACAACAGACTGGTTCCAAATAGGAAAAGGAGTACATCAAGGCTGTATATTGTCACCCTGCTTATTTCACTTCTATGCAGAGTACATCATGAGAAATGCTGGGCTGGAGGAAGCACAAGCTGGAATCAAGATTGCTGGGAGAAATGTCAATAACCTCAGATATGCAGATGACACCACACTTATGGCAGAAAGTGAAGAATTTAAGAGCCTCTTGATACAAGTGAAAGTGGAGAGTGAAAAAGTTGGCTTAAAGCTCAACATTCAGAAAATGAAGATCATGGCATCTGATCCTATCACTTCACGGGAAATAGATGGGGAAACAGTGGAAACAGGGGCTGACTTTATTTTTCTGGGCTCCAAAATCACTGCAGATGGTGATTGCAGCCATGAAAGTCAAAGATGTTTACTTCTTGGAAGGAAAGTTATGACCAACCTAGACAGCATATTGAAAAGCAGAGACATTACTTTGTCAACAAAGGTCCATCTAGTCAAGACTATGGTTTTTCCAGTGGTCATGTATGGGTGTGAGAGTTGGACTATAAAGAAGGCTGAGTGCTGAAGAATTGCTGATTTTGAACTGTGGTGTTGGAGAAAACTCTTGAGAGTCCCTTGGACTGCAAGGAGATCCAACCAGTCCATCCTAAAGGAGATCAGTCCTGGGTGTTCATTGGAAAGACTGATGCTAATGCTGAAACTCCAATACTTTGCCCACCTGATATGAAGAGCTGACTCATTTGAAAAGACCCTAATGCTGGGAAAGATTGAGGGCAGGCAGAAAAGGGGACAACAGAGGATGAGATGGTTGGATGGCATCAGTGTCTCAATGGACATGGGTTTGGGTGGACTCCGGAAGAGGGTGATGGACAGGGATAGGCCTGGCGTGCTGAGGTTCATGGGGTCACAAAGAGTCAGACATGACTGAGCGACTGAACTGAACTGATAGGTTTTGAGTTGTCATGTTTTCATTGTCACTTGTGTCTAGAAATTATTTGATTTCCCTTTTGATTTCTTCAGTAACCTATTGCTTACTTAGAAATGTGTTGTTTAATTTCCATGTGTTTGTGTTTCTTACAGTGTTTTTCTTGTAATTGATCTCTAATCTCATAGCATTGTGGGTGGAGAAGATGCTTGATATGGTTTCAATTTTCTTAAATTTACTGAGGTTTGATTTGTGACCCAAGATGTGGTCTATTCTGGAGAATGTTCCATGCGCACTGAGAAGAAGGTGTATTCTTCTGCATTCGGACGGAATAACTTGAGGATATCAATGAGATCTATCTCATGTAATATATCATTTAAGAATAAAACAAGCTTGTATTTTTATTTTTCCCATTTTTCACAGATGGAAAAATTGAGGCTCAGAGAGGTTAAGCAACTGACCCATGGCACCTCAGTGAATAAGTGAGATCCTTCACTTTGAACACTCAACTCTGTGTCAGGCTCTTCTGAAGTGTAAAATAAAATGTGAATTACTGTTTGGAAGGGCAGGTAATCACTTAAAGTGAAGTCTCCTGACTGCATCCTCTATTCCACTTGGCCTCTGTCCTGAAGCTTTCTCTCTCAGATCTCCCTGTCCCTGAGGCTGTCTTTGTAACATACTCAGTAATTATGATGGCATCACTGGCATGGCGCTTACTCTGTGTCAGAAACTGTTGTACACGCTTCCGCTTATTAACTGTGTCCATGCTCTCCAACCAAAGACCACCAGGAACAATCTGTAGTTAAACGCTGGATTGATGGACTCATTGTAACGAGGGAGAGTGCACATCACAGGGAACTATGGGGTGTTTCAGCAGAGGGTGTCCGGAAGGACTTACAGGATGTGTACTTATAGGAGCTGAAGTCAGGTGATCTTGGAGAGACTTCTAGGAAGTGGGGATTTGCTTCATATTGGGTGCTACCAAGGAGCAAGGATACGGCAAACTACTATATAGAGAATGGATAAGCAACAAGGTCCTACTGTATACCGTAAGGAACTATATACAATATCCTGTGGCAAACCATACTAGAAAAGGATTTGAAAGAGAAGTGTGTATGTATATACACACACACACACATTCTTTTCCATATGGTAAACTGAGGCACTTTGCTGCACAGAATAAATTATCACAATCTTGTCCATCAATTATACTTCAATAAAATTTAAAAGAGAAGCAAGTATAATTCTAATTTGATACCTTAGTGGATGTTATCAAGAAAGAGGGAAGAATAGACAGAGGCTAAAACAGTAATTTATAAAGAGGCAGCAGTCATTTATTCATATTAGCCAGGAAAGCAGGATGTCTGGTATTTTTGTGGTTTGCATGGCCACCCTGTCTCTGTAAATACTTGGAAAAAATATAAAATAGCCCTTTTTTGGTTCCATTTGTGAGATTATTTATGTTCAGCAGGAGAATTCTGCAGGACTCCCCTGGTGGTCCAGTGGCTGAGGCAGGAATCATGGGTTCGATCTCCAGTCAGGGAAGAATCCACCTGCTGCAGGGCAAGTAATTACTGAGCCCATGTGCTCCAGCTCCGGAGACTCACCCATCCTAGAGCCTGTGCGCCACAAAAGAAGCCACTGCAATGAGACATCCGCATATTGCAACTAGAGAGTAGCCCCCACTTGCTGCAACCAAAGAAAGCTTGCGTGCTGCTACTAAGATCCAGCACAGCCAAAGAATATATAAATAAGAGAACACTAGCCTGGCAGCAAGGATAAGACCAGCACCTAACAACCTAGCTTTTAGTGCTGGGCCAGTTTACAGATATCTGGCTGCTTTTCTCTTTCTAATCTATTTTATCTTTATAAGAATCCTATTTATGACTTAGATCCTGAATGCAAGATAGAAAAGATTTGAATAACTCACCAAGGTCCCACAGGTAACAGATGGAGGCACAAGGATGAGAATCTAGGCAGTGTGGCCTCAGAAATCTTCCCTCCTGATCAGCGGGTATAATATCCCACCTCTCCAGTCATCTCCCTGGGGCTTAATCCTATCAGTATTTGGGCAAACCCTCATGGAACACGCCTGCTGATTCCCCGACCCTATGCACTGGATTCTCTCCAATCCTATGGCTGGATTCCACAGCTCCTCACTCTGTGGGAACAGCTGCAACTGCTGACCTGAAAGCCTGCCTGGACCTTTCACTCATTCCCCATCCCGGACTCTGGAAACCTGCTCCGCCTGCTTCACAGGACAATGCTGCCATCACCTCCTATGGCTCCCTGATGTCCTCCCCACCCTGCTGATTGAGGCTTGTTTCTGGAGCGGCCAGACCTAGCGCCTGCCCAGCCCCGAGTGCCTGTTGTGACATCCTGAAAGAATCTGAAGCAGGCCCCCCAGGGTGTTGGATGCTGCCTGCAAGCTTGGAGGCGGGGTCGAACAGGAAGCACTAGCTGAACCTCTGTGGAACACAGCTCTGTCCTCTGGGCAAGTTACTTCACCTCTCTGATGTCCATCTGCTGTCAAGCTAAAGGCACTAGTGATCCCCTCAGAGTGCTGCAGGGAGGGTCAGATGAGAGTGCGTATTATTCTTTTGGTGGAAACTGAGGGAGGGATTCCGTTTTCTGTCTGGGTTGGCATGGAACAGACGAGAGAGCGCAAGCAAGGGAGGGTGCCACAAGTTAGACACCATCCTGTGAAGGGGAAGCCTTCTAGAAATACTTGTCTCCCCCTCCTCTTATAAGACAGAAGGAGCTGGGGACTCTACCCTGTAGGTGATGAGCATAGACACTGCCACCGGACTGCACGGTTCAAAGCCCTGCGCCGTCAGTGTGAGTGTGTGGCCTCAGGCAAGGTCCTTAGCCTCTCTGGGCTTTTCTCTCTTCACCTGTGACACAGGGAGTAACGTTGCTTGGCGCAGTGGTTGTGAAGGAGCAGCGCGGCATCTGTGGCATGCCTAGACCAGGACAGGCTTCTGCAGAGGGAGCTTCCCACCGTTCCTCCCACCCAGTGAGGGTGTCCGTATTTGAAAAGAGGCTGAAGGGGAAAGGACAGTGCCGAACTCCAAGGTCAGGAGGGCTGACACAGCCCTTTCGGGCTTGTTGTGGAGGGTTTCGGAGGCAGGTCAGGGAGGCCATCCCAACCCCATCAGGGGCTGACCAGCTACTGTGAACAGGCCAGTGCAGGTGAGGGCTGACTTCACCCGCCAAGGTGAGTGTCAGGGGAGAGTTTCAGTCTTTGATGGGCCTAGGAGTACAAGATGCTGACTGTAAGGGGTAAGTACTGGATTCAGCCTCAGAATGTCTCAGTCTTAGATCTGGTGGCACCATTTTCTGGGCTTGAGTGAGTCATTTCACCTCTATCTTTTTCTCCTCTTCCTCAAGAACAGACAGGATGTTCCTACAAACCCAGGTTAAGTACTTGACTTCTGTTTTTTTGGACTTCACTACTACTCTCTCTGAAGTCCAAAAAAAAAAAAAAAAACCCACTACTCTCTTCGGACTTCCCTGGTGGCTCAAACGGTAAAGCGTCTGCCTGCAATGCGGGAGACCTGGGTTCGATCCCTGGGTCAGGAAGATTCCCCTGGAGAAGGAAATGGCAACCCACTCCAGTATTCTTGCCTAGAAAATCCCATGGATGGAGCCTGGTAGGCTACAGTCCATGGGGTCGCAAAGAGTCGGACACGACTGAGCGACTTCACTTCACTTCACTACTCTCTGTAGTAGGTAATATCATTATGCCCATTTTACAGCAGAGGAAACACAGGCTCAGAGTGGTCAAAGAGCCCATCTAAAGACATACAGCCAACAATGGCTGGGGTGTGACCCAGGCAGCCAGACTCTAGAGTCTGCACTCATAGCCTCTCCCACAAGCACAAGCAGCATCTCAAGGTTTCCACTCTGTTATCTGAAACCCTGGGAGAAGAACTGCCCCCTGCTTTCTTCCAGGAAGCTCTGAGAATCAGATAGGCCAATAGACATGGTTGAGACGTGCTCTGTTGATTGGGGGAAGCAGGGCAGAAATGCAGGGGGTGTCCTGCTTGCTGCGGTTTTGGAGGACAGCATCAGCACAAAGGGGCTTCCCAGGGGGCACTAGTGGTGAGGAAGCCACCTGTCAATGCAGGAGATGTAAGAGACACAGGTTCGATCTCTGGATTGGGAAGATCCCCTGGAGGAGGGCATGGCAATCCACTCCAGTATTCGTGCCTGGAGAATCCCATGGACAGAGGAATCTGGTGGGCGATAGTCCACAGGGTGACAGAGAGTTGGGCACAACTGAAGTAAGTGTGCATGCAAGCAAGCTCATTAGCACAGAAGTTCACAGCACAGATGAGAAAAGAAGATTTCAGCTCCAGGTAAGGGTAGACTTTCTGAGGCAGGAGATAGATGGGCCCCAGGCTGGTCAGGTGGAGTTGGTTTCCTGGGGACAGACACTCCAAGATGAAGACAATAGCAGGAGGGAGAAGCTGGGCCATGCCCAGAGACAGACTTCATATTTCTCATTTCCGAGGTCAAGGACACCTTCCCAACTACACATGCACCGAAAGGCTCTTCAGAGGTCAAAGGATGGGGTACCACCCCTTAATAGGTGATGTCAACATAACCATAGGCCTCTTCACTAGAATCCATTCTGGCAAAGAGATGTGGTGTGTACACACACATTGAGATAAACCAAATACAGACTCAGAGTCAGGCAAAGCAAAGTGACTGGCCAAAAGAAACCCGGAAAAAATGCTCTATAATAAGTGATTCAAATTACCATGAGGGCATGGCACTCTCTCTCTCTGTCTGTGTGTGCCTATTCACATGTACTTTTTCCTCCTAATAAACACATTATTTGTTTCACTACATTCTGCGTCTTTATAAAAACTCATTTCTACAAAGGTCACGAGCCAGGGTCTTGCCATTGGTCCCTGGTGGTCTAGTGGCTAGGATTCTGCACTCTCACTGCCATGGCCTGACTTCAATCTCTGGCCGGGAACTGAAACCCTGCTTCAAGCCACCACAGTCCAAGGCCACCTGAGATCACTTCCACAGTGCATGCTCCTGAGGGAGTTGCGCTGCCTCTGAGGCAGACAGCCCTCCCAGCAAAAGAAGCACCTGCTGAGTAAGCAAGGGGGTTCGTCCAGCAGCTGAGATACATACTGGGAAGCTTCTAACACAGGGCTCTACACCATTTGGTGAGGCTTCCTGCCTCTTCCTCACTTCTTTTCACGTTAGATGCTCTCCGGCCACCATTTCCCCTCAGATTTGGTGAATTTTCCCATTTCCGTGAGGTTGCCAGGGCCCAACTAGATCTGGATGTCAATTGCCAACTTCCTCACAGCCTCTGGGGCAGGGGTGGGTCTGCGGGAAAACATTTTTCCTGAACTCTGGCTCCGACTCCTGCAACATCTGTGGAAAACAAGGGAGTTGACCACACGGCCCTCTCCCAATCACACTCTCATTTCATGCTTGGCTCCCCAGAGCGACCTTTCTCAAGAAAAATACCATTTAAAGCTCTTTCTCCATCTCCTTCCCTCTTTCTGAGAGAGGGAGTTCTGAGGCCAACTACGCAGAAAGAGTCTTTGGTTTCCCCCCCTGCAGATTGTTGTTCTAATACCCTGGGTCAAAGCAGGCAGAAGGGAATGCTGAGCATCCCCGCCGTGACCTCTGATGCTGCCTGGGTGGGGACAGAGCAGGGGCGGAGGAGAAGGGCTAACAAGGAAGCCGTGGTTTCTTGACAGCTTTCTCTGTCAACAGAGGACATGGGAGCCAGACTTCTCAGGAACACTGGGAGAAGAGGATGAGATGAAAATGATGTTGATGGGGGGTATTGTGGGGAGAGAGAGACAGAGACAGAGAGGCAGAAAGACAGAGAGAGGCAGTATGATGCCATCGGGAATTTTCCATCCCTTTGAGAGCTAGAGCCCTAGGACTCAAGGAGTAATGGGAAGACCACAATAGCACCACCATCACCCATGAGCTTGAGCCTGCTTGAAATGATTCACTCCAGACGGACTGAATCAAAACCTATATCTCATCAAGACCCTCAGGTGGTATGGAAACACACTGAAATTTAAGAAGCACTGTTCGACGTAAGATTCCATTCAAGCTCCTAGCTGTGTTACGTGGAAGTCCAAATCCCTAGTGTACATTCTATGGAAGTCCAAATGTGTGTTAGTGGCTCTTGGTGACCCTATGTTATGTAGCCTTCCAGGCTCCTCCATCCATGGGATTTTCCAGGTAAGAATACTGGAGTGGGGTGTCATTTCCTTCTCCAGGGATCGAACCCGGGTCTCCTGCATTGCAGGCAGACTCTTTACCATCTGAGCCACCAGGGAAGCGCAAAGTCCTCCCCAAATTGTCCGTGAATTTCCAGGGGGAGGCGGCCAAGAGGAGCAACCCCACGTCCAAGGAGCGGTGGCTGCACAGGTACAGGAGGGCCGAGATGAGCTACTCCATGTTCAAGGTCAAGAGGGGCAGCTGTGAGGAGATACTCCTCGTCCAAGGTAAGGAGCAGTGGCTGCGCTTTGCTGGAGCAGCCGTGAAGAGATACTCCATGTCCAAGATAAGAGAAACCCAAGTAAGACGGTAGGTGCTGCGAGAGGGCATCAGAGGGCAGACACACTGAAACCATAATCACAGAAAACTAGCCAATCTGATCACACAGACCACAGCTTTGTCTAACTCAATGAAACTAAGCCATGCCGTGTGGGGCCACCCAGGATGGGTGGATCATGGTGGAGAGGTCTGACAGAATGTGGTCCACTGGAGAAGGGAATGGCAAACCACTTCAGTATTCTTGCCTTGAGAACCCCATGAACAGTATGAAAGGGCAAAATGATAGGATACTGAAAGAGGAACGCCCCGGGTCAGTAGGTGCCCAATGTGCTACTGGAGATCAGTGGAGAAATAACTCCAGAGAGAATGAAGGGATGAAGCCAAATACCCAGAAAATACCCCAAAATACCCAGTTGTGGATGTGACTGGTGATAGAAGCAAAGTCTGATGCTGTAAAGAGCAATATTGCATAGGAACCTGGAATGTCAAGTCCATGAATCAAAGCAAATTGGAAGTGGTCAAACAGGAGATGGAAAGAGGGAACACAGACATTCTAGGAATCAGTAAACTAAGATGGATTGGAATGGGTGAATTTAACTCAGATGACCATTATATCTACGGCACTGTGGGCAGAAATCCTTAGAAGAAATGGAGTAGGCATTATGGTCAACAAGAGTCCAAAATGCAGTACTTGGATGCAATCTCAAAAATGACAGAATGATCTCTGTTTGTTTCCAAGGCAAACCATTCAATATCATGGTAATCCAAGTCTTTGCCCCGACCAGTAACACTGAAGAAGCTGAAGTTGAACAGTTCTATGAAGACCTACAAGACCTTTTAGAACTAACACCCAAAGAAGATGTCCTTTTCATTATAGCTGACTGGAATGCAAAAGTAGGAAGTCAAGAAACACCTGGAGTAACTGTTCAAATTTGGCCTTGGAGTACGGAATGATGCAGGGCAAAGGCTAATAGAATCCTGCCAAGAGAAAGCACTGGTCATAGCAAATACCCTCTTCTAACAACACAAGAGAAGACACTACACATGGACATCACCAGATGGTCAACACCAAAATCAGACTGATTATAATCTTTGCAGCCAAAGATGGAGAAGTTCTATACAGTCAGCAAAAACAAGACCGGGAGCTGACTGTGGTTCATATCATGAACTCCTTAATGCCAAATTCAGACTGAAATTGAAGAAAGTAGGGAAAACCACTAGAACATTCAGGTATGACCTAAATCAAATCCCTTGTGATTATACAGTGGAAGTGAGAAATAGATTTAAGGGCCTAGATCTGATAGACAGAGTGCCTGATGAAATATGGATGGAGGTTTGTGACATTGTACAGGAGACAGGGATCAAAACCATCCCCATGAAAAAGAAATGCAAAAAAGCAAAATGGCTGTCTGAGGAGGCCTTACATATAGCAGCAAAAAGAAGAGAAGCAAAAAGCAGAGGAGAAAAGGAAAGATACAAGCATCTGAATACAGAGTTCCAAAGAATAGCAAGGAGAGATAAGAAAGCCTTCCTCAGCGATCAGTGCAAAGAAATAGAGGAAAATAATAGAATGGGAAAGACTAGAGATCTCTTCAAGAAAATTACAGATACCAAAGGAACATTTCATGTGAAGATGGGCTTGATAAAGGACAGAAATGGTAGGGACCTAACAGAAGGAGAAGATATTAAGAAGTGGCAAGAATACACAGAACTGTACAAAAAGATCTTCATGACCCAGATAATCACGATGGTGTGATCACTCACCTAGAGCCACACATCCTGGAATGTGAAGTCAAGTGGGCCTTAGAAGCATCACTACGAACAAAGCTAGTGGAGGTGATGGAATTCCAGTCGAGCTATTTCAAATCCTGAAAGAAGATGCTGTGAAAGTGCCACACTCAGTATGCCAGCAAATTTGGAAAACTCAGCAGTGGCCACAGGACTGGAAAAGGTCAGTTTTCATTCCAGTCCCAAAGAAAGGCAATGCCAAAGAATGCTCAAACTACCGTACAATTGCACTCATCTCACACACTAGTAAAGTAATGCTCAAAATTCTCCAAGCCAAGTTTCAGCAATATGTCAACCATGAACTTCCAGATGTTCAAGCTGGTTTTAGAAAAGATAGAGGAACCAGAGATCAAATTGTCAACATCCACTGCTGGGTCATCAAAAAAGCAAGAGAGTTCCAGAAAAACATCTATTTCTGCTTTATTGACTATGCCAAAGCCTTTGACTGTGTAGATCACAAGAAACTGTGGAAAATTCTGGAAGAGATGGAAATATCAGACCATCTGACCTGCCTCTTGAGAAACCTATATGCAGGTCAGGAAGCAACAGTTAGAACTGGACATGGAATGACAGACTGGTTCCAAATAGGAAAAGGAGTGCATCAAGGCTGTATATTGTCACCCTGCTTATTTAACTTATATACAGAGTACATCATGAGAAATGCTGGGCTGGAAGAAGCACAAGCTGGAATCAAGATTGCCACAAGAAATATCAATAACCTCAGATATGCAGATGACACCACCCTTATGGCAGAAGGTGAAGAAGAACTAAAAAGCCTCTTGATGAAAGTGAAAAAGGAGAGTGAAAAAGCTGGCTTAAAGCTCAACATTCAGAAAACGAAGATCATGGCATCTGGTCCCACCACTTCATGGGAAATAGATGGGGAAACAGTGGAAACAGTGGCTGACTTTATTTTGGGGGGTTCCAAAATCACTGTAGATGGTGACTGCAGCCATGAAATTAAAAGACGCTTACTCCTTGGAAGGAAAGTTATGACCAACCTTGATAGCATATTGAAAAGCAGAGACATTACTTTGCCAACAAAGGTCTGTCTGGTCAAGGCTATGGTTTTTCCGGTGATCATGTATGGATGTGAGAGTTGGACTATGAAGAAAGCTGAGAGCAGAAGAATTGATGCTTTTGAACTGTGGTGTTGGAGAAGACTCTTGAGAGTCCCTTGAACTGCAAGGAGATCCAACCAGTCCATTCTGAAGGAGATCAGTCCTGGGTGTTCATTGGAAGGACTGATGCTAAAGCTGAAACTCCAATACTTTGGCCACCTCATGCGAAGAGTTGACTCATTGGAAAAGACCTGATGCTTGGAGGGATTGGGGGCAGGAGGAGAAGGGGATGACAGAGGATGAGATGGCTGTATGGCATCACCGACTTGATGGACATGAGTCTGGGTGAACTCCGGGAGTTGGTGATGGACAGGGAGGCCTGGCGTGCTGCGATTCATGGGGTCACAAAGAGTTGGACACGACCGATCGACTGAACTGAACTGAACTGAACCCTCTCAGAGTCATCTCTGCTAACTCTGGGAGAACTGTTCTCCTGCCTTGGACCATTGAAAGCCTGTTCTGTTCTCCTTTGCTCACGCACTCTGCCTGTTCCATATTCAACCAGACCGAAAACTTAATTTCTTTCTCAGTTTCCACCAAAAGCAACTTACACAGAACATGTGTGCTTATGTGTGTAGGAGATTTTCCCAAAATGTGTTAAGTAGTGGGGGTGGAGTAAAACAGTTACCGTAACCATTTCATCTGTAACTACATGTCTGGTCTTTGAACACAGACACTGGCCCCTCATTCCAGATGTTAGCTCCGTCACCTCATCTCCCTGGATCATCTCTTCCTACCTCTCCTGCCCGGCTCCAAACCTCTCTTCTCCCAACCCCTCTCAGGAGGTAAGCTCTGCTCATTTTTTCGTATGGAGCAGTAATGACATCCCTTCTGTTGTCTTCACACTATGTTCCTAGGATTCCCTTTCTGTCCGACATGTCTCAAAGCACCCATCTTCATAGCAGCTCTATGCACAATGCCAGGAGGAGAAGGCAACCCAAGGGGCCAAAGACAAATGAGCAGATTAGCAACATCTGCTATATGCACACAATGGAACATATTCAGTCTTAAAAAGGAAGGAAATGCCTATACACACTACAACATGGATGAGCCTTGAGGACATTATACTAGTAAAATAAACCAGTCTCAAAAAGATAAATACTGCATTAGTCCACTTATTGGTTGGCCAAGATGTTTGTTTGGGTTTTTCCATACAATCATGTGGCAAAAACCTGAATGAACTTTTTGGCCAAGCCAATACATGTACTATCTAGAGTAGTCAAAATCATAGAAATGGAAAGTAGAATAGTGGCTGCCAGAAGCTAGAGGGAGGGGAGAAATGGGGAGGGATTGATTAACGAGTACCAAGCCTGATTAAGAGGAAACATTCTGGATATGAGTTACAAAACAATGTGAATATACTTAACATCACTAACCTGCACAATTAAGATGGTCAATTGTATGCTATTTTTCCTCCCTAATTAAAAGTTAAAATTAAAAAACCCTCTGGGCAAGGAATGTATCCTTCTGAATCTTAGTTTCCTCACTGGTAATTAGGGATAAATATATATTCTGCTGCTGCTGCTAAGTCGCTTCAGTCATGTCTGACTCTGTGCAACCCCATAGATGGCAGCTGACCAGGCTCCCCCGTCCCTGGGATTCTCCAGGCAAAAACACTGGAGTGGGTTGCCATTTCCTTCTTCAGTGCATGAAAGTGAAAAGTGAAGGTGAAGTGGCTCAGTTGTGTCTGACTCTTCGAGACCCCATGGACTGCAGCCTACCAGGCTCCTCTGCCCATGGGATTTTCCAGGCAAGAGTACTGGAGTGGGTTGCCATTGCCTTCTTCAAAATATATATGTTCCCCTCTAAATACACCTCATGGGACTCTTTTGAAGCTCATATAAATTGACGGCTTTGAAAGAAAAAAAAGGCAATTCTTTTCCGAAGAGGAATTCAGATGCCAGTGGTTTAGTTCACTATCCCTTGTAGCATATATCTCTCCCATTTCCTCCACCTGCCTGCCTAGGCTCCACCCATCCCCTAACCCTGCTCCTCCTCATCTACCATTTCCACCAACATTGGTGTGCCTTAACATCATTTCCTTCCTTCTCTTATGTTTCTGTTTTTTTTTTTTTTTTTATTTCACTGACTTTCAAGGCTTCAGGTAGCTGTATGAGTCTCTCAGTCATGTCCAACTCTTTGCAACCCCATGGACTGTAGCCTACCAAGCTCCTTTGTTCATGGGATTTTCCAGGCAATAGTACTGGAGTGGATTGCCATTTCCTTCTCCAGAACAAACACCAACCCATAACTCTTGCTTGGTCTCCTTCCTATTACAGACGAATTAATCCTCCTGCATTTCCTACCCCGCCGCCCACCATGCACCTCAAATTGGCATGTTCAAAACCAAACAGATCACCATTCCCCACCAACCATCTCCTCCGAAGTTCTTGCTCTCAGTGAAAGGTCTAATAACCATCTCCCCTGATGGCAAAAAAAAAAAAAAAAAAAAAAATCACCCAGTTACTGCCTCCCTCTCCTTCCTACCTCACCCCTTTTAAAGGCCTACTCTCAAGAGAGAGTCTCAGATGAGTTATCTTTTAAAAGATCACTTCTCTCTTGGGTTATTGTCAGAGGCAAATGCAGGGTGGCAGTGCTCTGTTCTGTGTGTCTTTTTTATTCCAAGATCCAAACTAAAGGGACATGCCATTCTAATGGCAGAGGGAAAACAATCATGGCTGACATTTACAATGGCTCAATATTTCTGCTTGGTCTCAGTCTAAGTAACTCTCACTTAAGGTTCCATTGGATAAAGCAAATCATATGTTCGCAGTTTTGATACTAGTAATTCCTTCTCCAGGAAGACATTGCAAGTCACAGGGCAAATGATAGGAATATAGAATTCTCTTACCAGGAGAAAAAGTGAATAATATATGACACTGCTTGTGTATAAGGCTGGTTCCATCTGTAGAAAGACCACAATTAGAAAAGTACCCACATCTCCACCAGCCCGAACCCCAGGATTGCTGGTCTCTTGAAGGGAAGTAGATGAAGTCTTGTAGGAAAAGTGTTGATCTCTTGATAAAGAAACTCTAGAAGATAATCCTGCTTCAGTCAACCCAATGAGTAAAATGGAAGGAAATTTACTTCATGTTGTGGGCTCCTTCTGGAGTGTATTTCATGACCTTCCTGGGCTTCTCAGGTAGCACAGGTTATAAAGAACCTGCCTGCCAATGCAGGAGACATGAGACGCAGGTTCAATCCCTGGGTGGGAAAGGTCCCCTGGAGGAGGGCATGCAAGCCACTCCCATATTCTTTCTTGGAGAATCCCATAGACAGTGGAGCCTAGTGGGCTATAGTCCATAGGGTCACAAAGAATCAGACACAGTTGAAGGGACCTACAGGAGTGAGTGTCCAGCTGCAGTGTGTATACACCATGGTGCCACTCATGGACCAAGTTTGACCAGACCAGGGGAAAGCCCCAGACCCAAGCTGGTCCATCCAGGTCCCATCTGTGGTCATGTGGAATCCACGCAAAGAGGAGCCAGCAGGGCAATCTCCCCTATGGTTGGAGTGATAACTTGTGAATTTGGAAGTTGTGGGAGTACTTTGATTCGTCCAACCATTTGTTCTGAGCAGCTGAGAAAGCCCGTCTTCAGAGAAAATTACAGAGACAGCCCATGAGCAACAGAGAAAAGGAGCAAGAAAGAGAAGCAGCATTCCCCAAGTTCCCTGGAGCTTCCTTCTTCCCACGTCTTTTCATTCCTGGCTCTCTTCCATGTGGTTCACACATGAGATTGGGTTTCCTGAATCACCCCTGCATCTTGAGAGAAACTTCAGCTTAAGCTGGATTCAGCTGGTTTCTGCAGCTTGCTAAATAAGTTCTTTGATCAGTTTTCATTCACCTTTCCGAGCCTTAGTTTGTTCAGCTGAAGAAGAAACAAGATAATGATGCTGAGGCACTAACCTGTTAAAAGAATCAACTGGATGTAAAAAATGTTATAAAAAATGGGAAGGACAGGAGGGAAATATCATGGCTGAAGGAAAATGGCTTAGGAGGAATTTTTGCTTTCAATTTTTGAAATGTTGGTTAAAAAATAAGAAAAATAATAATCAGACATATATCAGAATATGCTAGACACTGTTCTAAGTATTGGAGACACATCATCTCCTTTCATCTTCATATCAACCTTATTTTCTATAGGTTTGGTTGTTTTATACCATTTTGCAGATGAGGAAACTAAGATATTCTAGAAGTTTAATAACTAGCCAAGGTGACATAATACTAGGTGGCCAAATATTATTATTGACTTTTATATCTGTTTCCTAATCCATAAAATGACACAAATGACAGATATTACAAGATTGTGTTTTGAGATTTAACTAAAAATATTCTCACAAAGTACATGACACATAGTAAGAACTGAGGTAATAATCCCTTTCATAAGAAGACTCATCATAAATCTTGCATTGCAAATGAAGAAAATAAGCTATGCAACTATGAGGAGGTGAATTTCAAATAAATAAAAGGCAATTCTGTTACCAAGGCAGGAGATAGACTTGTTAAACTCATTGACTGCAACCGGAAATAGGCCTGAAAATCTATCATGCTTTAGTAAAACCTGGCCTAAGGCAACTTCAGCCAAACAATTCTCAAGCCCTCTCATTATAAGAGAATCGTGATAACCCATAGTCTGCAGTGCTTATTGACATACAGTCTTTTAAAAAAAAATTATTGGAGTATAGCTGATTTACAATGTTGTGTTAATTTCAGATATATAGCAAAGTGAAATCAGTTATACATATACATATATCCACTCTTTTATAGATTCTTTTCCCATATAGGCCATTACAGAGTATTGAGTAGAGTTACCTGTGCTATATGGTAGGTCTTTGTTAGTCATCTTTTTAATATATAGCAATATTTTTAAAACTCTTCTCTGCTTTGAGAGTAGCATGTCTCACTTGTGTATGAAATGGAAGAGGACAAGGAAACTGAGAATGATGGTATGCTTCTATATCATGGGAGATCTACAGGCCTCATGTCATGTTATAGATGTAACATGGGAGATCCAGGAGGTAACATGACATGCCTTCACTCCAACAACCAGGAAACTGAAGAGTTGGTTTTCAAAATACAAGTCTTTCCAACCAACCTGAGTCCCTGCTTTCATCCTCATCCTTTGAAATGCCTTACCAAAATAGATAGCTTGTGTGTGTGTGTGTGTGTGTGCTCAGTCGTGTCCGACTCTTTGCAACCCCATGGACTGTAGCCCTTCAGGCTTCTCTGTCCATGGAATTTTCCAGGCAAGAATACTGGAGTGGGTTGTTTCCTCCTCCAGGGGGTCTTCCCTGGATCAAACCCAAGTCTCCTGCATTGCAGGCAGATTCTTTACCTCTACGCTATAGCAATTCCCACTATTAGTGCTGTGAGCTATTAGAGCCTAACAATGACCCAAAGTCAATAATTTGAAACAAGATGCACTTATTATCTCACAGTTTTTTGTGGGCCAGAAATTCAGGGCTGGCTTATCTTCTGACTGTGTCATGAAGAGACAGTCAAGATGTCAGCTGGAGGGACTTCCCTGGTGGTCCAGTGGCTAGGATGCCTTGCCGCCAATGCAGGGGGCCTGAGTTCAATCCCTGGCCAGGGAACTAGATCCCATGTGCTCCAACTAAAAGTTTGCATGCCACAACTAAAGATCACACATGCTATAACTAAGGCCCAGTAGTCAGTCAGTTCAGTCACTCAGTCATGTGCAACTCTTTGTGACCCCATAGATTGCAGCATGCCAGGTCTATCACCAATTCCCAGAGCTTTCTCAAACTCATGTCCATCGGGCTGGTGATGCCATCCAACCATCTCACGCTCTGTCATCCCCTTCTCCTCCCGCCTTCAATCTTTCCCAGCATCAGGGTCTTTTCCAATGAGTCAGTTCTTCATATCAGGTGGCCAAAGTATTGGAGTTTCAGCTTCAACATTAGTCCTTTCAATGAATATTCAGGACTGATTTCCTTTAGGATGGACTAGTTGAATCTCCTTGCTGTCCAAGGGACTCTCAAGAGTCTTCTCCAACACCACAGTTCAAAAGCATCCATTCTTCAGTGCTCAGCTTTCTTTATAGTCCAACTCTCACATCCATAACATGACTATTGGAAAAACCATAGCTTTGACTAGACAGACCTTTGTTGGCAAAGTAATGTCTCTGCTTTTTAATATGCTGTCTAGGTTGGTCATAGCTTTTCTTCCAAGGAGCAAGCATCTTTTAAATTCATGGCTGCAATCACCATCTGCAGTGATTTTGGAGCCCCCCAAAATAAAGTCTGTCACTGTTTCCATTGTTTCCCCATCTATTTGCCAGGAAGTGATGGGACCAGATGCCATGATCTTAGTTTTCTGAATGTTGAGTCCAGGCAACTAAATAAATAATTTTTCAAAAAGATGTCAGCTGGGGCTACAGTTATCTACAGGTTTGACTGGGACTGAAGGATCTGTTTCCAGCTGCGATGGCTGGCAATATGTTGAAGTTCCTCTCCAGGTAGACTTCACCATAGGTTGCTTGAGTGTCCTTACAGCATGGTGACTAACTTTCTCCAAAGCATGCAGTTTGGCAGAGAGAGCATGTCAGGGAAGCTCTCCTAGTTGCAGAAGCCTCACAGGATCACTTCTGTCACATTTTATCAGTTATTAATAGAATTAAGACTGCCTGCATTCAAGGGAAGGAAGTTAGGCAGAGGAGAATGATGGACGTATTTTTGACCACTACACTTAGCAAATGAAAGAATTTGCAGTTCTGGTGTGAATTGCCTAGCCTTTGTTTAAAATGAACCAAGGTTTCCAATACCTCTCTGTTTGAAATAAAAATCCTCAACATGACAGCAAGGCTAAGCCAGGCATACCCACACACTGCATGTCCCTAGCCTCAAACCAGGTCTCTCCCCTTTATGTTATATAGTCATAGCAGTGTTAGTCACTCAGTAGTGTCTGACTCTTTGTGACCCCATGGACTGTAGCCCGCCAGGCTCCTCTGTCCATGGAGATTCTCCAGGCAAGAATTCTGGAGTGGGTTGCCATTCTCTTCTCCAGGGGATCTGCCCAACCCAAGGATTGAACCCAGGTCTCCTGAATTGCAGGCAGATTCTTTACCATCCATACCTGGACTGTTTTCATTTCTTCTAAAATACTGCATTCCCAGCTGCCTAAAAGCCTCTCAGAGATATTCCCCTGGCTCTCTATGCCCTCCTCCAACCTCCTTTGCCTTATTAACATTCATGGGGTCCTGGTTCAAAGGATGCTTCTTCATCAAACTTTCCCTGATCCCTCAAACTACATCAGGTCTGGCCAGAAGCAGTTATGAATCCTTGAGTTTTTTCTGAGTGATGCTTTTCACTTGCAATTATGGATGGAAGTGATCACTTGATCACTTTCTGACCAATGTTTAGTCTGTATTGAGACTAATGTTTTACTCACTGTTGCATCCCACCACTTTGCACGGTGCCAGGGAAGTAATGCGTACTCAGTCACAAATATGTCGAATAATAAGTGTCCAGACAATGATCTCCTTGCAGCTGGAGGCATGCACACAGAGGTGGAATCATCTATTTATAAATGTGTTTCAGGGGAGGTTTGAACATCAGATCAGAGTTGACTGGATGACTTTTAAGGTTCTTTTCCTTCAGGGGAGTCTCTGAGATTCTATGAGTCTGTGATTCTAGGGTCCTCACTCACTGGTAGAAAACCCTGTCTACTTGCATGACTCACCTATGGCCCAGGTCTCAGGTCTCCTGGCTCCAAGGACACAACCCTCTCAAAAGGCAGCTAACTCCAGGCTCCTCTGGCAGCCTGCTACTCACATCAAGCACAGGGAGAAGCTATGTTGGAAACCTTGGGAGCAGCTGCCTGGGGGCTTTAGTGATTGGACCCTCTGTGGCTCCTTTAAGAAGTTTTACAAGGTTAAGGTTTGCTCTAAAAATAAGCTCATAAGGCTTTTTAAAAAGCTTCTAAAACCATATGTCCACAACAGCCATTTTTTGAAGGGCCAGTGAGCCTTTAAAAGCTTCAAAAGTCACTACTTGGCCTGCCTCCCACAGTGGAGAAAGTTCAATATGCAGTGTGTTTAAAAACAGACCTGCTTTTAAGTCTTCTAGAATCTGCACCTGCAGCACTCTGCTCCCTATCAAAGGGGTTCAAAATGGAGATCAGTTTGTGTGCGGCTTGTTACCCCAGAGACTAGGTTCTTTCCACACTAATCAAGTGCCCCAAATAACCACAAAATTTCCATTAGTTGCCTATAGAGAGATTAGTTCAGGTTTTTCTTTCCTGTTCCCTCTTTCCTCCTATAGGTCTCTTCATATTATGGGGTGTTGTGGATTATTCTGATAAGTGCATACACACATATTCACAGGAATCATGGTGTGTCCAAGAAAATATTCACCCAGATTGGGCGTCTATCAGATGACTGGTAGCAAACGAGAAAGGGCACTTATGTGTTAAATTGTCCTTAAATTCAATATGTGGTACATAATAGGTAGGCAGTTGTATATTTATAGATATAGAATACCTATATTTCAGGTGAGAAGGCAGGAGTTAGAGATGAATGGAAAACAATAGAAATGGTATCTCGATGAATCATAAATATGTTCTCCTCTAGCATGAAAATTCCTCAAAAAACTAAAAATCTACTTGCTATAAGATTCAGCAATGACACTTCTGGGCATGTATCTGGACAAAACTCTAGCAGCTCTTTTCACAATAGCCGAAACATGGGAACAACCTAAATGTCCATCAACAGATGACTGGATAAACAAGATACGGTCCATATATACAATGAAAAATTACTCAGCTGCCCCCAAAAGAAAGAATGAAATAATGTAATTTGTACCAACATGGATGTACCTAGAGATTATCATACTAAATGAAGTAAGTTAGAAAGAGAAATTCGAATGCCATATGACATCACTTATATATGGAATCTCAAATACGACACAAGTGAACTTATGTACAAAACAGTAACTCACAGACAGAGAACAAGCTTTTGGGTGATAAGGCGATGCGGGTGGGGGAGGGCTGGATTGGGAGCTTGGGACTAGCAGATGCACACTCACATATGGAACAGACAAACAACAGGGTTCTACTCTATAGCACAGGGGACTATATTCAACATCCTGTACTAAACCATTATGGAAAACAGTATGAAAAAGAACATATATGTATCTCTTTGCTATATACCAGAAACTAACACAGCATTCAAGAGCAATTATACTTCAACAAAAAAAGGAAAAGAAAAATAATATGTTCTCCCCAAAGACATTTTATAATTTGCAGGGGGGACTAGAGAGAAGCATGGGGTATGACGAACCATATTTCAAGCTCCTCGAATCCTTTAAGCCTCAGTAAGGAATTCCCTATTGACTCCTCTACATAATGAATAAATGGAGGCCCAGAGAAGTTAAGATGATCCCACAGGACCGCCACCCTCCATGCACCCAGGCTCCTCATATTGGTATAAAAGGGTAGTGTGATGGCTCTAGGCATAGAGTATTGAGGTCTGACTCCCGACTTCACTACTTCCTAACTGTAATTCTTTGGGCAATTTTCTCCATCTCACAGAAATTCAGTCCCTTTATCTATAAAACAAAGATAATATCTACCATGTCATGTCCTACTCTTTTGAGACCTCATGGACTGTAGCCCACCAGGCTCCTCTGTCCATGGGATTTCCCAGGGAAGAACACTGGAGTAGGTTGCCATTTCCTTCTCCAGGGATCTTCCTGACCCAGGGATTGAACTCACATCTCCTACATTGCGGGTGGATCTGCTACTGCTCAGCCACTGGGGAAACCCAAAATAGCTACCACAGAGGGTGACTAAAGAGAAAAATTGCAATAATCCATGTGAAACAAATCCATGTGAAACCCATGTGGTGCTGTTATCAGCATCCCTGGAATACAGTATGCTTATAGTATATGTTACCTCATATGAGATGAGTACTTTATCCTGGGTGATAAAGTATTTCTTCCCTGTTTTGAGAGCAGAAAGGAATGAACAAAGAGCTCATTTGGAAAGATTACAGCACTTAAAAGTATGAGACAGCTGCAGAACTGCAATCTCTCAGGTGCGTTCTGGATTACCATGGGGAGAAGAGATTCTCAGACTTGAGCATGTACCAGAATCTTCTGAAAGACTTGATAAATCACAGCATGCTGGGTCTACCCCCCAAAGTTTCTGATTTACTGGGTCTGGGTTATTTCTAACACATCCCCAGGTAAGGCTAATGCTGCTAGTCTAGAGACCACACTTTGAGAACCACTGTCCTAGAGATTAACCAGTGGTAAGTAACAAATTCACAATGATCCTGCTGAGTGCCATGCACATTCATTTTATGTCTCATCTCAAGAAGTACTCCCAGAAGAACTCATAGGTAACTACTTACTCGCTTCCTCTTTAGAAATAAAGAAATTAACACGTGAGTTTGAGTAAGTGGCCCTTTATGACATAGTCAGTGGCAGAGATGGGATGGAAATCCAAGTTCAATTGCTCCAAAGTCTGTTCATCTCCACTTAGCAAATGAATAAACCGAGGCACCAAGCAGTTAAATCTTGCCTAGATCGCCCATTTAAAGGTAGTTGAATTCATTTTCAAATCTAGATCTATCTGACCCCAAAGTCCAAGACCTTAACTCAAGCTTTGGTGCATAGCAGGTTATGTTAAAGGCTGTACTCATTCTAGCATGTAGCCCAGCCCCTCATCCCCAGTGCATGACTTCCCTTTGTCCTTTTCTTTTTGCTTGACTTCTCTGGGTAATTGCCTCCTTTATCCAGGCCCTTGATTGGGCAGGCACAGTCTTCGCGGGGATTGAATGACCACAGAAGGAAAATAACTTAGAACAGGCAGTTCTTCATTCTTCCTCAGCTGGTGTTTTTCCTTCAGAGCCTGGAAAGAAATGTGGCCTCTGCACACTTTAAATTGGACCATCAATTATTTGTGTCCTGAATATGCAGAGCTCATTAGGGCTACATTGGCCACAGTAGAGCACCTGGGCTGAGAAAAGTAAACTTTCCTCAGCTATTTCAATCCGTGCCGCCCCTCCGGAGTGGAGCTCAGTCTGGGACTGCCAGGCACTAATGCAACCAATTATTTCTGTCCTCAGTTACTAGGTCATAAATTCTGCCCTGGCACCAAGTCCCCAGTTTCTGGTGGAAGAAGGTTGGGTTTTAGGAACGACTCTACTTTCTTGCTGCAGAGTGGTGTGAAGCTGTGGTTAGGACTCTTGGACTTGAAGTCAGACTGTTGCTGGGACCTCATTATGGCCTGTCAGTAACCAGTTGCCATATGTCCATCCTACTCCTCAGCTATCAAATGGGTCCAGTGCGTCCCAAGTTTGTTCAAGTGCCACTGTGTTTGAGAAAAGAGGTCAGGCCTCTATACGGAGTCACTGGGAATATCTAGGTTTATCTGAAGGCCCTGGTGTGGTTTCCTAAAAGGAATGTTCAGGATCATTCCCAGGCTTCTTTCTGCTCAGGGGCCTTTGTACTCTTCAGAATGTTCTTCCTTCTGCTGTTTGCATACCTGGATTATTCTCACTCTTAGTTATCTCCTCAAACCTGCCATTTTCCAAAGGGGTTTTACCCAGCTCCTACCTCAAATCCCCCTTCCCTCTCTGGGCTCCAGTTACTCTCTGAAACATTACCCTCTTCTCAATCTCTTCAATCTGGAACACAAGTTACACTTACCTTGTTTATTTCTTTGATTGCATTGTTGTTAAGTAATGATCTCACATGCTGCCAAGTTAATTTGTCCTTGTGGACGTTTTGAATGAGAATTTGCCTGTCCCCTCTATGAACCCCACGCCCCTGAAATTAGAAAGCGCACCCTTTAAATATAGTATTGGAAACTTCTCACCAAAGCAATTGAGGTCTTTCAAACCAAACAACCAAAACCAAGTGCAGAAGAGTGCTGTGAGTGACACTGATTGAAAATGTCTGTATTCATTAATCTGCTGCTGCTGCTGCTGCTGCTAAGTTGCTTCAGTCATGTCCGATTCTGTGCGACCCCATAGATGGCAGCCTACCAGGCTCCCCGTCCCTGGGATTCTCCAGGCAAGAACACTGGAGTGGGTTGCCATTTCCTTCTCCAATGCATGAAAGTGAAAAGTGAAAGTGAAGTCACTCAGTCGTGTCTGACTCTTCGCGACCCCATGGACTGCAGCCCACCAGGCTCCTCCATCCATGGGATTTTCCAGGCAAGAGTACTGGAGTGGGTGCCATTGCCTCCTCCGATTCATTAATCTAGTTTTATTGTTTTTAGTGGTGGTCATTAGATGTTATTAATCTGATCTCTTTTTTAAAAGGCAGGGAAAACAAAACGGAAAAAAAGACAAAAGACAATCCCTGCTTCGAAGGAATGCAGTTAAAAGGACAGATACACAGAGTAGCAGACAATTGCATAGCCATTTGCTAAGTCTGCCAGTCAAGGTAACAAAACCTCATAGAGGCTTGTGAGGTGAAGAAGGGCAGGAAAAACAGCATGAATAAAGCCAGGGCTGAATAAAATAGGACAGCACATTCAGGGACTTAAACATAGCTCAGGGTATGTTGAACGTGAGCAGAGGAGAATGAAGGGCTCACAAACCTCTCAAGCACCTCTCCACTCCATCCTGACTCTGGGTTATGGATGTATGATTGTCTGTCTGTCTGTAATCTCAATCCCAGATTCCAAGTCCTCAGGATCAAGCATGGTGCCTTTCCAGAATCAACATTCACTTATCATCTCCTGAATGAGCTTTGAATAAAGGGCAGATTCTCAGGGCAATAGAGGTGGTAGGTGGCAGACATATCTGCACAGTTGAAGACAGGGCTGAGAAAACTTGGGAGAGACAAAGGGATCCCACACACTTTGACTCATATGTAGATATTTCACAAAGATTTGGACCAGCAATTTGGCCAAACTTTCACTGAAAATGTGGGAAGAATAATCCTAGTTTTATAAGCCATAAACACACGTCATTAAAATATAATTAATAGCCAATAAAGGAAAATTAGAGTTATTATTTTATAATTTTCCCCAAATCTTATTATATATATAGCAGTATCTAGGTTCAGTTTCTACTTCAACTTAATGGTTTTGTAAATAAATGGCTAAAGGGGAAAAAAAAAATCCTTTGGTAATGAAGTTTAAAATGCAGGATTTAAAACCAAATAGATTTCCTTTCTGAACAAAGGTTTGCCATGTTCCATATGACCTTAAACAATTAATTTAATCTCTGTGAAGTTCAGATGTCCTCCCCATAAAAAGGGCTAAAATCACGTCTTATTGTGGCAACTAAATCATGTGTTTCAGTTATCTACTGTTGCCTATCAAACCACCCCTAATTTAGTAGCTTCAAACAACAACTTACAATGGTCTCTCACAGTTCTCTTAGTTGTCTGGATTTGGCCAAGCAGTTTTTGCCTGCTGCCTCCCATGAATTGTAATCAGATATTTGCTGGGGCCAAAGTCACCTGAAGGTTCAACTGGACTAGATATCCAAGGTGGGGCGCTCATACGGCTAGCAGTTGATGTGACCTGGGAGCTCAACTAAGTTTCTGTTGACTGAAACACCTAACACGGACTTTCCACATGGCATGGAACAGAAACATACAATAACAACACAGCAATAGGGCTGGGTTCCAAGAAGGAGCATTCCTAGAACCAGTACTAACAAAGCTTCTTGCGACCTTGTCCTCCAGTCCCAGATAATCATTTCTGCAGATTCTGTTGGCCAAGTAAGTCACTGAAGCCAGACTAGATTCAAGGGGAAGATGGAACCGGACTTCAGCTCTTCATGGGAAGAGCAGAATGCAGGTACAGAGAGGGGAGTTTTGGGGGCAGCCACCTTAGAAGACTCACACAGTATATGACATATACATACATGGCATATCATAGACTTGGATAAACATCTGTTCTCTCCTCCCCATATTCACTGTGTCTTGTTACTTTTCCAAAGTTCTTTTGATACATACTTTAAGAAAATCAGAGCCAGGCAAAATGGCACTTTAAAGAGGATCTAAGAGATTCCTCTTTAATTTGACCTACAGGAAAAATGATGCCCAAAGGAAGGAAATACCAAACCCATGGCTTCTGTCCCTAGACTGCATCCCAGGTTCTTGACAAAACAGATCCTATGTAAGCCTTTCTTCATGAAGCAAGTGGCTCTCTGCATCATTTGACTGATTTTAAAGCATTGCCACATATACCCTCAAAAGCAAAGTAAGGCAGTGAAAAGTTACCAGATTTTGGAATAATTAGATCTGTGTTAGAATTCTACCTCTTCAACTCACTTTATGATTCTAGATGAATTGCTGATCTCCTCGGAGCTTCAGATTCCTTTAACTCTAAAAATAGTCTAATGAAGCATGGGTTTCCAAGACATTATGAGTGCTGAAGTCATTAATCAAATAGCTGATACAAATCAAGTATACAGTATTTGGCAATCATGTTGGTACCCTGTGAGGCAGGTAGTGAGAAATAGATTTAAGGGACTAGATCTGATAGATAGAGTGCCTGATGAACTATGGATGGAGGTTTGTGACATTGTACAGGAGACAGGGATCAAGACCATCCCCATGAAAAAGAAATGCAAAAAAGCAAAACGGCTGTCTAAAGAGGCCTTACAAATAGCTGTGAAAGAAGAGAAGTGAAAAGCAAAGGAGAAAAGGAAAGATATAAGCATCTGAATGTAGAGTTCCAAAGAATAGCAAAAAGAGATAAGAAAGGCTTCCTCAGCGATCACTGCAAAGAAACAGAGGAAAACAACAGAATGGGAAAGACTAGCAATCTCTTCAAGAAAATTAGAGATACCAAGGGAACATTTCATGCAAAGATAGGCTCAATAAAGGACAGAAATGGTATGGATCTAACAGAAGCAGAAGATATTAAGAAGAGGTGGCAAGAAGACACACAAGAACTGTACAAAAAAGATCTTCACGACTCAGATAATCATGATGGTGCGATCACTTACTAGAGCCAGACATCCTAGAATGTGACATCAAGTGGGCCTTAGAACGCATCACTACGAACAAAATTAGTGGAGGTGATGGAATTCCAGTCGAGCTATTTCAAATCCTGGAAGATGATGCTGTGAAAGTGCTGCACTCAATATGCCAGAAAATTTGGAAAACTCAGCAGTGGCCACAGGACTGGAAAAGGTCAGTTTTCATTCCAATCCCAAAGAAGGGCAATGCCAAAGAATGCTCAAACTACCACACAATTGCACACATCTCACACGCTAGTAAAGTAATGCTCAAAATTCTCCAAGCCAGGTTTCAACAATATGTGAACCGAGAACTTCCAGATGTTCTAGCTGGTTTTAGAAAAGGCAGAGGAACCAGAGATCAAATTGCCAGCATCCACTGCTGAGTCATCAAAGAAGTAAGAGAGTTCCAGAAAAACATCGATTTCTGCTTTATTGACTATGCCAAAGCCTTTGACTATGTGGATCACAATCAACTGTGGAAAATTCTGAAAGAGATGGGAATACCAGACCACCTGACCTGCCTCTTGAGAAACCTATATGCAAGTCAGGAAGCAACAGTTAGAATTGGACATGGAACAACAGACTGGTTCCAAGTAGGAAAAGGAGTACGTCAAGGCTGTATACTGTCACCCTGCCTATTTCACTTCTATGCAGAGTATATTATGAGAAACGCTGGGCTGGAGGAAGCACAAGCTGGAATCAAGATTACCGGGAGAAATAACCTCAGATATGCAGATGACACCACCCTTATGGCAGAAAGTGAAGAGGATCTAAAGAGCCTCTTGATGAAAGTGAAAGTGGAGAGTGAAAAAGTTGGCTTAAAGCTTAACATTCAGAAAACGAAGATCATGGCATCTGGTCCCATCACTTCATGGGAAATAGATGGGGAAACAGTGGAAACAGTGTCAGACTTTATTTTGGGGGGCTCCAAAATCACTGCAGGTGGTGATTGCAGCCATGAAATTAAAAGACGCTTACTCCTTGGAAGAAAACTTATGAGCAACCTAGATAGCATATTCAAAAGCAGAGACATTACTTTGCCGACTAAGGTCTGTCTAGTCAAGGCTATGGTTTTTCCAGTAGTCATGTATAGGTGTGTGAGTTGGACTGTGAAGAAAGCTGAGCACTGAAGAATTGATGGTTTTGAACTGTGGTGTTGGAGAAGACTCTTGAGAGTCCCTTGGACTGCAAGGAGATCCAACCAGTCCATTCTAAAGGAGACCAGTCCTGGATGTTCTTTGGAAGGAATGATGCTAAAGCTGAAACTCCAGTACTTTGGCCACCTCATGAGAAGAGTTGACTCATTGGAAAAGACTCTGATGCTGGGAGGGATTGGGGGCAGGAGGAGAAGGGGACGACCGAGGATGAGATGGCTGGATGGCATCACGGACTCGATGGACGTGAGTCTGGGTGGACTCCGGGAGTTGGTGACGGACAGGGAGGCCTGGTGTGCTGCAATTCATGGTGTCGCAAAGAGTTGGACACTACTGAGCGACTGAACTGAACTGAGGTAGGCATTGTAGTCCCATTTTACAGAACAGGAAACTGGACCTGGAAAAGAGTACGTGCTTTGCTTAGCACAAATAGCTAGCAAATGTCATCTCTGAGACTTGAAAATCATCTTTGATTCAACCTTGGAAGCATCACCCCCACCCTCACTGCCTGCATATTCACCCTTGGTATTCTACGCTAAGAAGCAGAGAGAAGATTCTGGGTAGTGACAGTTTGCTGAATTAATGATTACTTAGGATTGTTTTCCCACTAAGGGGAGAGAACTCTCCAAATCATAGTCTGTTCAATAATTTAGCACCTTTTGTAGCACTTTAGCATTTTTAAAGTTTCCATGTTTCTTTGATCTTCGATACCACATGGGAAGGGAAAGGCTAAGATTATCATGTCTATGACATAGATGAGAAAATCAAACCTTACTTTTAGCAAAATGCCCACGGCTTCTCTTCCTACTCTGGGGAGAATATGCTGATCACACTGTTTCTTATGAGGCAGAAAATAGAGGGAATAAGAAGATTCTGAGTATAGCTCTTTCATCCTCATTAAACTGGTGTCACATCACCTTTTAAAAGGCCAACCACAAACCTCATTGAAAACTGTGAGATTCCTGGAAGAGCACCATAAACAGAAGATAATCAGAACAAGAGTAAGACAAAAACCATGGGGCAAATGAAAGAAAACCATATATATCCAATGGACAGACTGGCTGACCTCTAAAGGAATCTTCACTTCCGAATCTGCTGGACAGAGCAGGAGTATAGCCCTGCCCATGACCCATCCACTCACTCACCCCCTTTAATTGTTGAGGACACTCTCTATACAGATGTTGATATTTGAATCAGAACTCAACAAGGGGCCAGACACCTGGAAGAGGGCTAAGCCCTTTATGCATGGCACATGTTTTTAAAAAGTTCTTTGAAAATGTGTGTTCTAGATCCCATGAGAGAGTGACTTGAGAGTAAAAGAATTATTGTATTGCTTTTTGGGTTGCTTTCTTCTCAAATCACCTTCTCTCCTACAACGAAGAAAACTCATTTGAGAAGCTTTCCTTTCCCTCTCCTTCACTCTCCTGAGCAAGAGCCAAATTGCCAACACACTCTGATTTCCAACAGATAACAAAGTGGAATGATGGCTGGGGAGGGGACTGTGGCCTGCGAGAAACCCAGCTTGTGTGCAGTGTTTCTGTTCCCTGTCACCAGGCAGGCAGACGACTCAGGGGACCAGCTCTACTCCTTTACTGGCGATTTGCAGGGGATACATGACATACTGTCTCTGAACTTCACTTTACTCAGCGGTAAAATGAGGACGCTCCCCAGAAGTGGGAAGACTCTTCTGTGATGCCAGGAAACATGCTTCATAAAATGTTCTCCATGTAAAGCTGTCACGGTGAACTTGGCAAGTTCACTCCTTTTCAACTTCATAGCTTTCTTTCTCCTCTTGCTGCCAAATTATACCCAGATATGCCCATGGAAGAAATGTACTGACCCAAAGACAATAACATCTTGAAAATGAACTCAAAGGGATAAACAGAGTGGAGAGAAAGCCTTTCAAATGACGGCAAGTGGGAAATCTTGAATTGCTTTTTCCTCTTTTTAAAATTACAGTTCACGTTGGGGTAACCTACTGGAAAGAATACTGTTCTGGAATCCCGGACAGTGAGCTCTGCTGGTACTCACTGTGTGACTTCAGGCAAGTCAGTCTGCTCTGTGAACCTCCCTATTCTACAAAGTGGGGTCCCTAATGGGGAGTGTTGCATAAGAGAACACACTCTAGACACAGACATACTTAGCTTCAAATCACTTCCTCTGGCTTATTAGCCATATAACCTTGACCTCTCTAAAGTTTCCTTGTTTACTAGGAAGATTTCCTTTGTTTACTAAACAAGGTTATTAAAAGTATCTATCTAATATGGTTATCCTGAGGATTAAACAAAATAAACCACATAATATATTTAGTAGCTTGCTTGGTGGACAGTCAGTACTGAAGAAAAGGAAGTTGCTATATTATTAGAACTATCATTATTATTATTAGTATTATTGTTACTCTAAAACTGTTAGGAGTTCAAGAAAGTAAAGGTCTACCAAACTATCATTATTAGTAGTAGTATTATTGGTACTCTAAAGCTGTTAGGAGTTCAAGAAAGTAAAGGTCTCTCCTTCAGTTCTTTGTACTCTCTGAGGTCAGTCTCAGCAGGGGTGTATGTTGAACGGCCCATTCTCCCCAGGACCCACAGAAACACCACAAAGAAAGGGTGTCCATCCTTTCTGGCACACAACTTGGGAAGGGAAATGAAGCCCTTCTGTGCCCTCTCTCTGGAGTCTCATGTTTTCTTCCTGGCCCTGCCTGGCCTGGCCCAGGTCTGATAGCTGGAGCTGCTGTGCTCTGGGCTCACAACAGTCAAGCAGCCAGGAGGGAGAGGAAACCAGAATAAACATGTTTTGCAAGAGCAGAGCCAGTTTAAGTGAAAGCAATTCTAAATAAGGACAATGCAGAGACTTGACTGCCTAATGGCAGCTTCCTCCACATAGGGGTTTGCCGTTGAAAACCAAAGGTCAGATTGATAAGCTGGGGGTGCCTGCAACCAGGCTTGCAGGAAGCTCATGGCAGGAACCCCTAATTCATAGTCAAGGGAGGTGGGTTCAGGGGAGGGGAATCCAAAGACCCAACCAGGATCCAAACTCAGCTACTCCATTGTGATGTAAGGTCTGTCCCTTCACCTTGTTGAACCTCAAATTCCCTATCAACATAACTTTTTTAAAAGATGTAAAATCTGCTCTGGGTGTCCATGAAAATTACACAAAAAAAGTTAAGTAAAGGTGGTTACACACTATAAAGTGGTTTGCAAAACTCAGAAGTTAATCAGTAGTAGGTTTTAATCCCAGCTCCACTGCCTGCTAGCCACATGACCCTGGGCAAATTAATCTGCTTGTTTGAAACAATTTCTACTGTTGCATGTTTCATACTTGTCCTGGCCTAGTGATCTCAGAGGTCATCAAAGCAGCAAAGTATGCAAAGTTGGCATATTAGTTTCTTGTGGCTTTTGTAACAAATTAATACAAATTGGGTGGTTTAAAACAAAAGACTTATCCTCTCCAGTTCTGGAGGCCAGAGGTCTGAAATCAGTTTCACTAGTCCAAAATTGGGATGTCTGTCTGGGGATTGCAGAGGAAAATCTATTCCTATCTCTTTCAGCTTCCTTGGCTTGTGGCCACATCAACCTAGTCTCAACCTCTATGGTTCACTTCACTTCAGTCGCTCAGTCCTGTCTGACTCTTTGCAACCCCATGGACTGCAGCACGCCAGGCCTCCCTGTCCATCACCAACTCCCGGAGTCCACCCAGACTCACGTCCATCGAGTCCGTGATGCCATCCAGCCATCTCATCCTCGGTCGTCCCCTTCTCCTCCTGCCCCCAATCCCTCCCAGCATCAGAGTCTTTTCCAATGAGTCAACTCTTCTCATGAGGTGGCCAAAGTACTGGAGTTTCAGCTTTAGCATCATTCCTTCCAAAGAACACCCAGGACTGGTCTCCTTTAGAATGGACTGGTTGGATCTCCTTGCAGTCCAAGGGACTCTCAAAAGTCTTCTCCAACACCACAGTTCAAAAGCATCAATTCTTTGGCGCTCAGCTTTCTTCACAGTCCAACTCTCACATCCATAGATGACTACTGGAAAAACCATAGCCTTGACTAGACAGACCTTAGTCAGCAAAGTAATGTCTCTGCTTTTGAATAGGCTATCTAGGTTGGTCATAACTTTTCTTCCAAGGAGTAAGCGTCTTTTAATTTCATGGCTGCAATCACCACCTGCAGTGGTTTTAGAGCCCCCAAAATAAAGTCTGACACTGTTTCCACTGTTTCCCCATCTATTTCCCATGAAGTGATGGGACTGGATGCCATGATCTTCGTTTTTTGAGTGTTGAGCTTTAGGCCAACTTTCTCACTCTCCTCTTTCACTTTCATCAAGAGGCTTTTTAGTTCCTCTTCACTTTCTGCCATAAGGGTGGTGTCATCTGCATATCTGAGGTTATTGATATTTCTCCCGGTAATCTTGATTCCAGCTTGCGTTTCTTCCAGCCCAGTGTTTCTCATGATGTACTCTGCATAGAAGTGAAATGAGCAGGGTGACAATATACAGCCTTGACATACTCCTTTTCCTATTTGGAACCAGTCTGTTGTTCCATGTCCAATTCTAACTGTTGCTTCCTGACCTGCATACAGATTTCTCAAGAGGCAGGTCAGGTGGTCTGGTATTCCCATCTCTTTCAGAATTGTCCACAGTTGATTGTGATCCACACAGTCAAAGGCTTTGGCATAGTCAATAAAGCAGAAATAGATGTTTTTCTGGAAGTCTCTTGCTTTTTCCATGATCCAGTGGATGCTGGCAATTTGATCTCTGGTTCCTCTGCCTTTTCTAAAACCAGCTTGAATATCAGGAAGTTCATGGTTCATGTATTGCTGAAGCCTGGCTTGGAGAATTTTGAGCATTACTTTACTAGCGTGTGAGATGTGTGCAATTGTGTGGTAGTTTGAGCATTCTTTGGCATTGCCTTTCTTTGGAATTGGAATGAAAACTGACCTTTTCCAGTCCTGTGGCCACTGCTGAGTTTTCCAAATTTTCTGGTATATTGAGTGCAGCACTTTCACAGCATCATCTTTCAGGATTTGAAATAGCTCAACTGGAATGCCATCACCTCCACTAGCTTTGTTCATATATGCTTTCCAAGGCCCACTTGACTTCACATTCCAGGATGTCTGGCTCTAGATTAGTGATCACACCATCATGATTATCTGGGTTGTGAAGATCTTTTTTGTACAGTTCTTCTGTGTATTCTTGCCACCTCTTCTTAATATCTTCTGCTTCTGTTAGGTCCAGACCATTTTACATTGCCTTAGAAAGCAGTGAAATCACTTTGTTAACAAAAGTTTACATAGGCAAAGCTATGGTTTTTCCAGTAGTCATGTATGGATGTGATAGTTGGACCATAAAGAAGGATGAGCACTGAAGAATTGATGCTTTTGTACTGTGGTGTTGGAGAAGACTCTTGAGAGTCTCTTGGACTGCAAGGAGATCAGTCCAGTCAATCTTAAAAGAAATCAGTCCTGAATTTTCATTGGAAGGATTGATGCTGAAGCTGAAGCTCCACTACTTTGGCCACCTAATGCAAAGAGCTGATTCATTTGAAAAGCCCCTGATGCTGGGAAGATTGAGGGCAAAAGAAGAGGGTGGCAGAGGATGAGATGGTTAAATAGCATCACCAATTGAATGGACAGGAATTTGAGCAAACTCCATGAGACAGTGGAGGACAGAGGAGCCTAGTGTGTTGTAGTCCATGGGGTCACAAAGAGTCAGACATGATGTAGAAACTGAACAAAAATGACAACTTCTGTGTGTATTTAAATCCCCCTCTGCCTCCCTCTTACAAGAACACTTGTGATTGCATTTAGGGCCCACCTGAATAACCCAAAATAGTCTCATCTCAAAATTTTTAATTTAATCACATCTACAATGTCTTTGCTACATAAAATAATATTTATAGGTCTTAGGGATTAGGACCTGATATCTTTTGAGTTCTATTATTCAGCTATACTTAAGAGATATTTAAGTGGTAGTTTGCATACCATGCTTATTATGTTCTTGTTTAGTCGCTAAGTCATGTCTGACTCTTTGTGACCCCATGAGCCCGCCAGGCTCCTCTGTCCATGGGATATCCCAGGCAAGAATACTGGAGTGGGTTGCCATTTACTTCTCTAGGGATCTTCCTGACCCAAGGATCCAACCCACATCTCCTGCTTGGCAGGCGGATTCTTTACTGCTGAGTCACCAGGGAATCCCACTTTATTATTAACTTAATTAAATAAAAATGGATGAATAGTTGTCTAAATACAAAACTTAGACCTAGAAGGACACATTAAATTGTAAACTGCTTGTGTTTATGGGTGACTTTGTCTTTTGCTTATGCTTTTTGGTTTCATACTATGCATATGCTAACTTTTAAGAAATGAATGTTGATTTTAAAACTCTTTAAAAAGTAGATATGGAGGGCTTCAGAAGGATTTCAACATTAAAAATACCTTGTGACTGAAGCTGAGGATTAGGGACTATTAGAGTGTACCAGAAATAATGTTGAATGTCTTCATATTTCCATGTTTTGCATAGATGTCCTGCTTAGTTACCTCTTTATCCTAAGCAAGTAGTTAAGCAGAGACACTCAGTACAAGCTTGATGAATGGAAAAAGGGATGCATGGAAATACTTATATAAATTCAAATTTTATTTGGGCATAGAAGAGTAGTTGTGTGTGGAGACTAACAACAGATGATCTGAGTGAAAACATGGTCCCCTTACTTATTAGCTATGAGATTTGGGGCAAGTTGCTTAGCTTGTCAAAAAACCTTCCGTGTTTTCAGATATAAAATAAAAATAATTAAAGTATCTACCACATAGAGTTTTGCAGGTAGTAACTGAGAGGATCCATATAAAGGAATTTTCATTATGTCTAGCATGTGATAAGTACTTGTATGATATGCACGTTAGCTATTATTAACTTTTTAAAGTTTCCAAGTTTAATTCATTTAACCTACCCTTGGTATATGCCAAGAATTGACTCGTTTGGGGGGCAGAAGGGAGAGGTAGTTAGTTTAGAGAGAAACAGGAATTAGAAGCATATCTTTAGACTTATACTAAAGAATTCTGCCTAATAGCTTTATTTACCATCTTCAACTTAGATTACCACAAGGACCAGGATTGCACTTTGCCTCTAGGTTTTGTTCCTTGGTAACAAACAAACAAAAACAAAACAGAAACTTTGATCAACTGAGGTCTTTCAGCCACTGAGAGTTTCACGGTCCAAGGCAACAGCCTAGGGTATGGCATGGCTCTAAGCTGTATCTGTGGCTCAAATGATCAGATGGAATTGAGGGGGGACAAGACTGGCATCGAAAAAACAATGTCTTTATCAAGGGGTACTGGAAGAGATACCAGAATATAGATACCAAGGCCCAAGAGATCAGAAGGCCAGGGGAATGACAAGGAGCTGGGAAACACCCAGAATAATGTTGTTTCTGTGCTTAGGTTTTACGTGTTCCTCTGTTTGGAAGAGCAGACCCCATTTAAATGACTTATTTTTCAAGGGCTATAGGCTCTACCAAGAAAACAGATATGTATACAACAAATTTAAGATAGACTGTGAAAAATGCAGCTTTAGAAATGTGACAGGGCAAGCAGATGAAAGCAAAAAATCCAGCTTACGGACAATAGAAGGGGATGAAATTGGGAAAGTGTTCCAAAGAAAACGACATGACATTTTAATGGGTTTCATGCAGTTTCCTGTAACCTCTAGCTCTTTCAAAACACACTTTGAAGAATTAAACACAAGAGACCAGGAGAGATTATCTGGCTTAGACCTCTGCTTTCAAGGGCCTGTTTATCCCCATTTTATAGATAAAATTGCTGAGGTCCAAAGAAACACAGGAAATGTTGGTGGAGAGAAAATGATAACACAGATCTTTCTGCTTCTTAATATTCTCTACTTCTAGACAGGATAAATAAGGAAGAAATAAGATTTTTAAAAATTGTAATTGCTAGATTCCATATATAAGCTTTCCAGGTGGTGCTAGTGGTAGAAGATTTTGTTTGCCAATACAGGAGATATAAGAGATGTGGGTTCGATCCCTGGGCTGGAAAGATCCCTTGGAGAAGGAAGTGGCAACCCACTCCAGTGTTGTTGCCTGGAAAATTCCATGGACAGAGGAGCCTAGCAGGCGACAGTCCATGGGGTTGCAAAGAGTCAGACACGACTGAGCAGTTGAGCATGTCACGCATTATAAAAGCTAAAATTATGACCAGTTGAGAATGACAAAACTCCAAACAAAAATGGGTTAGATAGGCAGAACCATACTCCTGTCTTGAGTAAAAGAAATTGAGAGATGCTTGTACACAAACATTCATAGAACATAGTCAAAAAGTGGAAATAACCCAAATGTCCATCAACAGGTGAAGAGATAAACAAAATGTGGTATAAACACATAAGGAACTATTATTTATTCATAGAAAGGAACAAAGTGCTGATACATAATCCATCTGATGTGCACGAATCTCAAAAACATTATCCTAAATGAAAGAAACCAGACACAAATGGTCACAGACACTACGATTCCATGTATATGAGATGTCCATAATAGGCAAATCCACAGAGACTGAAAGCAGACTCATGGTTTCTAACGACTGAGGAAAGGAGGGAATGGATAGTGACTGAAAAATGGGTAGGATGCTTCTTTCTGGGGGTGATTAATAGATCTTGGAACGAAACAGAGACGATTATTTCATAACCTAGTAAATATACTAAATGCCACTGAATTGTACACTTTAAAATGGTTAATGGCCAATTATGTTACATAAATTTTACCTCAATTAGAAAAAAACAAATCCAGAGGTGGAAATTTAAAACTGGTATGCATCTTTATGACAGCTTCAGGGATTCACACTCTTTCTATCTTGCAGTTCTGCCGTGTACAGCTTTAACCTTTACCACATGGTCCAAAATGGCTGCTCAAATCTCAGTAATCACAACTGCATTTCAGATATCAGGAAGGATAAAGGGGAAAAACAAAAAGAAGTGAAATAGGAAAGGACCCTGAGAATGACATAGATATATAAAAATTTGAAGAATATACAGGGATCAGCCAAAGGAAGAGTGATGAGGAGAGATTTCCAGGACTCAGAGGGTACAAATCTCAGGAAAACTGATGGGAAAATTCAGTACAACTGGGACCTGGGGAGTGAGGAGGAGAGTCCCAGAGGTAAGCATGGAGTAGATTTCCTAGCCCACCACAGACCCCTGTACGGTGCTGGAAATCTCTCTCTCCTCTCACTACTCCAGGTCTTGTTCGTTTTACCATACCATACTCCTGGGCCTTAAGGAAATTGATTTCATAAAAATAAATGAGAGAAAAGTCTAGAGATGGCCTTTAGTAAGCGTAAAAGCACACATTTTATCTTCCAGTCAAGGACTTTTTGAAGTTATTTACCTCTCAAAGACAGCTGCCAAGGACCCCATGACTCAAGGGTCCTCTCCCGCCTCCCGATGGCGTGTTTTACTGCTGCCCTCCTAGAGGTCTTCTCCATTGTCCCCTCCCTCTATGACCTCACTCACAATGCCAGTGAGAGCCAAGGCAAATCGTGCAGACTTACAGCCAGGGCCAGCTGCTGAGATGTGAACTGCTTATTTGTCTCCGCAAGCCCCAGGGGAGTGGCATTTGTTAGAACGAGGAGGAGGAAGCCTTAGGTCCCCAGTGCCCATGGTGTGTCCATTTGGCTTTGATAGGAGCTAGGCTTTCATGTGCCAAGAGGTGCAGGGGGACCAACCTGCCCTGGCTGAACCTCTCACACCTAAAGGGAGAGAAAGCAGGAGACTGCCACGCTCACACTGTGCTGTGCCCTGAAGATGCCAGTTTGTTGTGGTGACAAGAATGGCAGAGCTGGAGAATCTTAGTCTCCAATAGATGAGAGGATGTTCCTCCCCAAGGGCAGAATTTGGAGAGTTAACTTGCTCAGCTCAAAGGTTACAGGCTATCTCATTTAATGTCTTTTGGTGCTAACCCCAAACTGCTGGATTCTTGATCCAGAAAGATGAGGACAGAGAGTGAGAAGAAGACAAAGATTAATAGGAAATGAGAATGTTAATACTGTTGTATGTATGAGTGAACTCTTGAATAACAGCTGCCAGTTGATTCCTAACCAGGGGCTTAACTCTAAACACACTCATTACATGTTTAAACTCATTCTGTCACTGCTCTAGCGCTGTAAGGTAATATAGTTGTCTCCATTTCACAGGGGAGAAGCTGAGGCTCTAAGACATGCTATAACGTACCCAAAGGCACCCAGCTATTAAGAGACAGGAGCCAATGTTGAAACCCAGTTGTCTATGACCTTCTGGTCCAGGATCTTAGTCAATATCCTCCACTCTTTCTCTTTAAACACTGCTAACCAGCATTTCCCTGTTCAGGTAGATATGGTGTTTCCTAGCACAGGAAACCCACTCCAGTGTTCTTGCCTGGAGAATCCCAGGGACGGGGGACCCTGGTAGGTTGCTGTCCATGGGGTCGCACAGACTCAGACATGACTGAAGCGACTTGGCAGCAGCAGCAGCAGCAGCACAGGAAAAGATGTGGAGAAATCACCAAACTCTATTTGATCAAAAAACAGAAACAAGGTAGCTGAAGATGTGAGATGCCTGGCTGAAGGCTGGCCATGGACCGAGGGTGGAGGAGACACAGGCCTTCCACCTCCTGCCATCTTGCACTGGTCTGCAAAACTCCTGATATAATCTGGGTGGTTTCCATTCACCCCTGCAAATCCCCCTTCCACTTCAGTTTCTCAGGGCCCCAGAAGTATGGCCTCCATGGACCCCATCAACCCTCTAGTTTCCACTGGGTTCAACCAATGGGAGGCAACCTCAGGAGATTTGAGAGCAGAGTATTTATTCCACACTCCCTCCTCCGAGACCACAGGTTGGCAGCGCTTGTGCCTCTTTACCAAAGGCCTCGCTTCCCATTAGGTAGCTCTCTGCTGAAACCAAAGCATAGCTCCTGCTCTCTCTAAGGGCTTGGTCGCTCTTGTTTGTTTCCCTTAATTCCATTCATACCTTTTTAGCAGTCCCTTCATTACACTGTCCTCAATCACTCCACTCGAATAAGCCATCTGTTTCCTGTTAGGACCCAGGGCAATTCAGTATGAGAGTTTAGGGTCTGGAAGGCATGTTGAGAGTCTACTACTTCCATGGTTTTCTCTTTTTTTATTGTTACTTGCAGAGATCTAGTAAGAGCCATCATTACAAAACTGATAAAGTACTGGAAGGTCATGGAACCCTGCTTGCTCCTCATCACAGCCAAAAGTGCTCCTCTTCTCTCTCCCTTCAACTGCTCCTTGAAATCCAAGGGTTGTGGGCAGCACACTCTGGAACCAGCTGACCTAATCCAAACCCCTCACTCACACCAGAGGGGTGGTTGGCAAAGTTTCCAAAGTGTCCTTTGTTGGCCCGAGTGGGTCTGATTTATGCCCTGGGCCTTCATCAACAGTTTGTCTCAATATCTTCCAAAGTGTAAAGTCCCGTAAATCTTCCTGGGGAGCGACAACTCAACCGCCGGCCCGTGTTATGCAAACACACAGAAATGTCATTAAGGCAACAAACAGCCCCACTGGCTTTGGCAGAGGCCTGTTCTGCCAGGCTCAAGTTACTTAAAATCAATATTTGAACAAGGACGAAACCACATGTTTTCAAAACCAAATTAGAGGGGTCTAATACCAGGCCTAGCAATGTGGTTACATCATGTGCATTCCAGCGCCGTCCCCCCAACACACACCTTCCGTGGTGGGGGTGCGCCACCATTTGGTTTGACCCGGTCGTCCAGGCTCCTATCCCTTCGCAGTGACTGGACTTACTTGTCCTGAGTGTGTGACCTCACCAGACCGGTGACGCCAAGGGGCAGACTGAGCAAGAAACAGGAACTTTCAGAGACCCAGTTTTATAAAACAGAGGTTGGGTGTGTTCCTTCGTGCATGCCTCAAAGCAGCAATTCAGGAACTGTACCAGGCTTTCCCTGAAAGTCTGGGAGCCCAAGAGTGAGCAAAATCATGAGTCTCTGCCCTCACGGAACTCACTGCAGTATGGAAGGGAAAGCAGACAACAGGCCATTTCTTTTTTAAATTTGATTTACAATGTTGTGTTAATTTCTACTGTACAGGAAAGAGACTTGGTTACACATGTATACAATCTTTTTTATACTCTTTTCCATTATGGTTTATCACAGGATAGACAAACAGGTCAATTCTGGAGGACCAGTACCAGGGATGTAGGGAAGTTTAGGATGCTTTGCAGGCACACGGCAGGGACAGGTAACCCAGGAGTTGAATGAGGGCCTATCAGAGAAGACTTCCAATGGCAGATATCCTAACAGGTGCTCTATCTATCTAACCTACTATCCTGGCTTTATATGTGTAAGGCCATGTGGCACTAGTGGTAAAGAATCTTCCTGCCAACACAGGAGACATTAGAGATGCGGGTTTGGTCCCTGGGTGAGAAAGATCCCCTGGAGAAGGGCATGGCAAACCCACTCCAGTATTCTTACCTGGAAAACTCCATGGGCAGAGAAGCTATAGTTGGTTGCCAAGAGTCGGGCATGATTTAGTGACTAAAGAACAACAAGTTTGTGAGTACACAGGTGTACCTACAAATTCTCGGAGGGGTTCAAGCTGGTGTGTGGAACAATTAGACCATGAGAGATTGTGGTGCAGAGCAGGTTATAGTCTCTACTTAAAAACCCAGTAACAGGGCTTGGAACTTAGTAGATTCTTCATAAATAACTATTGATGGGTCTGTCTGCTCCGTGACTTCCTTGACAAGAAGGGGGTTACACTGACAAGTACATGGGTCTATGGATATGGAGATACTAGGAAGTCAGAAGCTTAGGAGGTACTGGGAAGACTGTTACAGTGATCAGTCTCAGGTAGGATTCTGCAATAATTGAATCCCGATCAGTATTTCTGCTCAGGGCCCTGGGATTCATGACAGCGACTGCACAGGGGAGCAAGCACAAGAAAGGTCAGGATTGCAGAACCAGGGGCCATGGCCAAACCAGGGCACTTCACTTATTTACTCATCTACACATCCTGCCCTTCATTTGTTCATCCATCCAACCCTCTGCCCATCTTTTTCTATATGAAATCTTTCCATAAAACTTAGCATTTGATTTCCCCCTCACTTCCTTCTTTCTCCTGCCACAAATACTTTGTGAGAAGTGCTTGTTAGTAAGACAGGATGAAGATAAAAAGGTTGTGTCTGCACAAAAATACATTGAAGGTTTACTAAGAAAGTCAAAATGCTGGTTTGGCTTTGAATGCTGCTATTCCACTCAGAAGAACTGAAAGATCCTAAAGCTTTATAGATTTACTGCTGCCCTTTGGATTGAACCTGAGTTTCTGGGCAGGGTAGGAGGACATATAGGCAGGAAGCAAGCAAAGAAAAAGAAGGGAATAGAAAATGGAGGAACAAAGTCCCTGGATCCCAAATGTGTATGTCAGTTGGACTCTGGCATGGGAGATGGCAAAGTAAGAAAATAAACATTTCAGATCATCCTTACATGTGCTCAGAAGTAAAAAGCATTTTCATTTTGATGATGAGAAATACCCAAAAGCTCTTTCTGATATTTTGTTCAAATGAGGACCAACCATTCTTAAGTGCTGGGCACACCAACACAGATTAAGATACAGCCCCTGCTCTGGAGTACCTCACATTCTAAGGGAGATGGCAGACATGAAAGAGAGCAATGTGATGGAGGAGAGTTGTATTGATAAGATGGGCCATCACACCTAGACTTGGACTTTCAAGAAGAATTCCCAAAAGTATAATGGCTGAAAGCTGAGTTTTGAAAGAAAGGCTGGAGTCATCCAAACAAAGAAGTACCAAGTGTTGTAGGGAGTAGGAGAAAAACCAGGGCATGGAACAGTGGTGGTGGTTTGTGCGGTTAGAGAAAAGGTATAAGCAAGAAGGAGATGGGTGTTAGGGGCAAGAACTAGGTCATGAAGGGTCTGGTATGCCTGGAGAAGACTTCAAACTTTATTCTGACTGCTATTAAGAGCCATTTGAGGAATATTCCACAGAACTAGGATCTTAAGTCACTGAGATGGAACTATTGGAATTTCTTGGATGCCTCCAACCATTTACCTCTGGGTCCTAGGCTCTGATGTCCAGCCTGAAACTCACGCAGCCTCTGGCTTCCTCCTGTGCCTTGGGAGCAAGGACTGACACCCCTGGCCCAGAGGATGGGCTCCTTTCCATGGTGCTGGGCCACTTGGGTGGAGCCTCGCTAGGCAGGGCCTTCCAGAAATGAGCTGCGTGCACATGATGTCAGAGGGGTGGTGCATGGGGAATGGAGTGGGGTGTAACCTCTGCTATCACTGTCCCCCCTCCTTCCTCCTGAGAAACTGCAAATCCCTCCCCAGGCTGCTGATCAAAGAGTCCTTGCACTTCTGGAGAAATTCAACCTTTTGTAAAACCCAAATTATTTCTGGAAATGATAGGGTTGTGAAAAGACCTCAAGCTTTGTAGTGAAGTTGATCTGAGTTTGGATCCTGGCTGTTACAAGCTGGGAGATCTTATGCAAATTAATTACTTTCTCTGAGTCTTAGGTCTTTAAGAACATGTATCTATATGAACATATATCTATATCTATATGGGGATAACAATGTCTCTCTCACAGGGTTATCAGGAGCACCACAGAAGAAAATATTAGTAATTATCTTTGGCAGTATATGGGGTCCCTGGTGGCTCAGATAGTAAAGAATCTGCCTGCAAAGAGGGAGACCCAGATTCAACCCCTGGGTCAAGAAAAAGCCCTGAAGAAGGAAACGGAAATCTACTCTAGTATCTTTCCTGGAGAACTCCATGGACAGAGGAGCCTGGCTGGCTACAGTCTATGGAGTCACAAAGAGTAGGACACAATTGAGCAACTAACACTTTTCTTTCGCAGCATATATTAGTTCTGCAAAAATTTTCTCCTTGTGGAGTTTCACTCATTTATTGGTCATCCACAGCTCACTCAGTTCAGTTGTTCTGCCCTAGAAAGAGATTTAGTAAAGCATTAGTTGACAATATATTAACATATATATATGTGGAATCTAGAAAAATGGTAAAGGTTAACCTATTTGCAGGGCAGGAACAGGGGACACATTAATTGAAAACATGGATGCCACTGACCAAACTGAAAATTTTGGTTCATCTTGAACTTGTTAGTACACTGTAATATGTCAGGAATCACAAATTTATGAACTTGGAATGTGAAGAGCTTAGGACTCCAAGTATAAGTCCTGAGCTCTTTGTCTATCCCCTTGGCCAAATCCCTTCTCTGGAAGATGAGGTCCCTTCTGGTCCTGTCCAGGTTTGATGTCTCTAAAACAAGCTAATAAAGGATGTTGAGACTCCAATAAGTCATGCTTATGGGGGGAACAGGAGATGAAGCACCAAAGGGTATCCCTCTTTCTTGTCTATATAAGTTCTGTGCATTTCCATGCAGCCCTGCAGCGAAGGAAGAAGAAATTCCTCCATGGGAAAAGAGTTAAGAAGGTCATGCTCCAAGGATGAATCATAAAATATTCCAAGAATGTCAGAGAGAAATATGACCTACCCCAGGGGGCCCCCGGGGGAGTGGGAGAGGTGAGTAGCTAAAGCTGCCACAGGCTGAGCCAGGTGCTTTCTCCAGTCTGATCGCAGAGAGTAACATGAGCCCATGTCAGGGTGGGACGTCTCTCCCCCTGTCTCCATCCCTGTCTTCTGGATACAGGAGTCCTTTCCAGGGCAAACCCACTGATGATGTATCCAACTTCTGATTAGTGGATAAAAGAACTACCTTTGGAATCAAACATCTGGATTCAACACCCAATTGTGCCACTGACAGTGATTTTGGCCAAGTGAATTCATCTTTCTGAGCTTCAGTTTCTTCACCTGTCCCCAAAGGATACACACATCTATTCCCTAAAAATTTTTTAAAGGACTGAATGAAATAATATAATAAGGCCTTAGGTCCAGCATCCTAGGAAGGACTCTATCAATAACAGTTAATATTTTAGGTAAAGGCAGCTGGGTGGAGTGGCCACGTGCCACACGCACAGTTCAGGCCCTCTCTGAATCACCTGGGTCCCCACAGATGAATACAAATTATGAGGCTGATTTGGTTTCCATTCACAGTTCCAGAGGTCTTGAAAGCATGGGGAGGGAAAGCAAAGACTAATCCAGCAACATAAAGGGAGAAACAGAACTTCCAAGATGCCGAGCAGCCAGAGGAGCAGGCCTGGCCATCTGCCTGAATGTGGACTTGCAGCTGGGCCAACACCGAGAGGGTGGGGTCTGAGGGGTGTGGTAAGCTCCATGGGATTCACTCAGCAATCATTCAACAACTCTCTGCTGGGCATCCCCTATGTGTCAGCCCCTGGTTCTGGAAACTAGAGACACGGAAGAGAATAAGTCATTGTCTTTGTCTTCTTGGAGTTAAAATGCTAATCGAGGAACAGAAGGGAAACAAAAATAAACTGGTATCTTTCAGGTAATATGTATTTCCCTGATTCAGACAAATCAACCTCAGCTTTCTAAAGGGAGGCAGAAGGCCTGGCAGGGGCCCACGGGTTGGCCACAGCCTCTGTCCTCAGGTAGGCAGTGTCCACAGATGTCAGCAGGAGTGATTTTCTGAGATTAAAAAACAGGCTCTGAAGTCAGACAGCCGAAGATGACACCTCATCCCACTAATTTAAAAATCTGGGCCTTGGGCACATTACTTAACCTCTGGGAGATTTATTCTACAGCTCTGTAAAAGAAATTAAAACACAATTTACCTCCAGGATTGCTATGAGTTTTAAATGAGATAATAGATACAAGGGCTTAGCAAAGCAACAATAAATTAATTGTTTTATCCTACTAATTAGCATGGCCAGAATGTATCAATATGAGTTCTTTGAACTGGGTTGTTATAAAAAAAAGTGATGGACCCCATGAATAGGGCAGGAACCAGTCCTGGATCCAGCAATGAGTGGGTATGAGCAGAGGGCACTCAGAGTGAGAGCAAAGGGGAAGAAAAGTGGGATTCCAGGGGTCAATACCTAGTATGAAACCTGGGCACATTTGGCAGAAGAGCAAAGAATTCGCAGACAACCTGAGGTACAAAGAGAAAGTCGGGACTCAAGCCAAAGAAAGAGTAGCTAATAATATCTCATCTTGACTGAATGCTTCCATGTACCAAGCCCTGTAAGTTTGATATACCTATTGCCATTTAATAATTCAGCAATTCTCTGTGGTAGGTTTTACTATCCTTCATTTTACAAATTAAGAAACTAAGACTCAAAGAGATTATAACTTAGCAAAAGTCAACCAGCCAGCAAATGTTCTTGAACCTGGATTTGAACCTAGAGGTATCTAATACCAAAGCCCAGGTTCTCAGACATAAGGCCATTCTGTTTTTCCCAAATCCAAATGGCCTCCTTTAATCAGGAGTTATTGAGGACTTCAGCACAGGTCAGTCCACGGCAAGTGGCCAGCACATATGTATGGTTCATTCAAGTGACAAATATTTATTAAGCATCCACCTTGTGCTGGCTACTTGCCATGGACTGAACTGTGCTGAAGTCCTCAATAACTCTTAGTAATGTATAAAGAAGGATGTACAATTGAAGGAGCCCTGCTTGGAAATCAGACAGACCTTTGTGACTAGCAGGGTGACACTGGGAAGTTTTTGACAGCCCAATTGCTCAAAACCTACCTCAAAGCCACCAAGTTCATGTTCTGGCACAATAAGTTGCACTGAAAATGGTGCTGCAGAATGAAGCTTGAGTCAGAAGACCTGGTTACAAGTCTTGGACACATCATCTAGTCTACGAGAACCTCAATGTCCTCCATTGCAAAATCAGATTTTAGGACTAGAAGCCTAAAAAGACCCCATTAGGATGCCAGAAGTATCTTAGGCTTTGAATCAAAATCTTTGAGCTCAACGGAGATTGGCCAAAATGACAGAATAGAAAAACCCTGGGCTCACCTCTTCTTATGAACACACCAAAATCATAACCATTTGTGGAACTATTTGATGAAAAATATTGGAACTTCCCATAAAAGATCTACAACTAAAGACATAAAGAAAGAACCACAGAGAAATGGGTAGGACGGGTGGACTCATGATACAGTCAAGTCCCATACTCCAAGATGGGCAAGTCACAAACTGCAGAAATATTATATTGCAGAGATTCTCCTACAGGAGAGAGAGCTATGAGCCCCACATAAGGCTCCAGGGGTCCTGTACTGGGAAGATGAGTCCCTAGAGGATCTGGCTTTGAGGGCCTGTGGGTCTTAGTTTCAGAAGACCCACAAGCCTGGGAGAAATAGAGACCTCACTCTTAAAAGACACATTCAAAATCTCACAGACTCTGGGACCCAGGGCCAAAGCAGTAGTTTGATAGGAACATGGGCCAAATAGCAGAGACATTACTTTGCTAACAAAAGTCTGTCTAGTCAAAGCTATGGTTTTTCCAGTGGTCATGTATGGATGCGAGAGTTGGACTATAAAGAAAGCTGAGTGCCAAAGAATGGATGCTTTTGAACTGTAGTATTGGAGAAGACTCTTGAGAGTCCCTTGGACTGCAAGGAGATCCAACCAGTCCATCCTAAAGGAGATCAGTCCTGAGTGTTCATTGGAAGGACTGATGTTGAAGCTGAAACTCCAATCCTTTGGGACTTGATGCGAAGAACTGACTCATTTGAAAAGACCCTGATGCTGGGAAAGATTGAAGGCGGGAGGAGAAGAGGATGACAGAAGATAAGATAGTTGGATGGCATCACCAGCTCAACGGACATGAGTTGAAGTAGGCTCCGGGAGTTGGTGATGGACAGGGAAGCCTGGTGTGCTGCAGTCCAAGGGTTGCAGAGAGTCTGACACGACTGAGCAACTGAACTGAACTGAGCTGATGGGCCAGCCCTTCCTGCTGGTCTTGGTCTTCTGTAGAGGCAGGGGTCAGCTATGGCTCACCCTGGGGACACAGACACTGGTACCAGCCATTCCTCAGAGCTCTTTCTGTCACGTGGATGATGGGGCTGGCAGGCACCATTGTAGACTCCTCCCTTAGATCATTGTGTGCCAAGGCTTTGCTCTACCCAATATCCTGTAAGTGCCAGTGCTACAATGCCTCAGGCCAAGCAACTAACTGGGCAGGAACACAGTCCCACCCATCAGCAGACACGCTGCCTCAAGACTTCCTGAGCCCACATTCCCCTCTGGTCATGGCCCTGCTCACCAGAGGGTTCAGGTCCGAGGTCTACCACCAATGGGCAGCCACCAGCTCCAGAATCCCCTGAGCCCTGGCCCTGCTCTACAGAAAGGCTGCCTGAGCCTCTGGACCAGCCTCACCCACCAGACAGCAGACACCAAATGCAAGAAAAACACAGTCTAGCAGCTTGCAGACCCTGGGTAGCAGCAGCAGGGTAGACCCTGCCTGGGAACTAGCTGGGCCACAGCACTGTACACTAGCAAGTCAATACAAACTCTGGGACACCCCAAGCCTCATACCCAACTGTGTCAAGAGACAGCCCCCTTGCCCCCACCAGATCTGATACCAGGGATCCCAGGGCCTCACAATCAAATCTAAGGCCTGGCTCTGCCTGCCAGTAGGTCCATCTGGCACTAACCCTAGGATCTAGACTAAACCACCAGTGGGTGGACAATAGCTCAGGAGTCTTCTGGACCCTGACTTCACTCACCAGTGAGCCAGCACTAGACTCAGGGCCTCCTGGGGTTCCGTAGTCAGCCACCTCGTGACCTGGACATGTCAACCAGCAGCTGGCAACATCTGCACAAGGCAAAGCCTGCTAACGAGCCACTCAAGACTACCAGACCACCTGCATAGTCAGCCCAACACAAGAAAAGGACCCATGAAACCCTAATGGGGAAATTCCTAGGGCACATAGCTTGGGTGATAAGAAGGGAGTACATTACTTGGATGTGTAGGATGTCTCCTATAGAAGGCCAACTCTCCAACTTTGGGAAATGTAATGAATTGACCAGGTACATAAAAATACACAGCAACTTAGGCAAAATGAGGTGACAGAAGAACATGTTCCAGATGAAGGAATAAGACAAAACCCCAGAGAAGAAGTAAGTGAACTGGACATAAGCAAACTACCCAAGAAAGAATTTAGGGTGGTGATCATAAAGATGGCCAAAAACTCAAGAAAAAAAAATAGATGAACAGAGTGAAAAGTCAGAAGTTTTAAACAAATAATTAGAACATATATATAAAAAAAACAAACAGAGATCAATGCAAAGAAATAGAGGAAAACAACAGAATGGGAAAGACTAGAAATCTCTTCAAGAAAATTAGAGATACCAAGGGAACATTTCATGCAAAGATAGACAGGATAGAAATGGTAGGGACCTAACAGAAGCAGAAGATATTAAGAAGAGGTGGCAAGAATACACAGAAGAACTGTACAAAAAAGATCTTCATGACCCAGATAATCATGATGGTGTGATCACTCACCTAGAGTCAGACATCCTGGAATGTGAAGTCAAGTGGGCCTTAGGAAGCATCACTACGAACAAAGCTAGTGGAGGTGATGGCATTCCAGTTGAGCTATTTCAAATCCTGGAAGATGATGCTGTGAAAGTGCTGCACTCAATATGCCAGCACATTTGGAAAACTCAGCAGTGGCCACAGGACTGGAAAAGGTCAGTTTTCATTCCAATTCCAAAGAAAGGCAATGCCAAAGAATGCTCAAACTACTGCACAATTGCACTCATCTCACATGCTACTAAACTAATGCTCAAAATTCTCTAAGCCAGGCTTCAGCAACACATGAACCGTGACTTCCAGATGTTCAAGCTGGTTTTAGAAAAGGCAGAGAAACCAGAGATCAAATTGCCAACATCCATTGGATCATGGAAAAAGCAAGAGACTTCCAGAAAAACATCTATTCTGCTTTATTGACTGTGCCAAAGCCTTTGACTATGTGGATCACAATCAACTGTGGAAAATTCTAAAAGAGATGGGAATACCAGACCACCTGACCTGCCTCTTGAGAAACTTATATGCAGGTCAGGAAGCAACAGTTAGAACTGGACATGGAACAACAGACTGGTTCCAAATAGGAAAAGGAGTATGTCAAGGCTGTATATTGTCACCCTGCTTATTCAACTTCTATGCAGAGTACATCATGGGATACGCTGGGCTGGACGAAGCACAAACTGGAATTAAGATTGCCAGGAGAAATATCAGTAACCTCATATATGCAGATGACACCACGCTTATGGCAGAAAGTGAAGAAGAACTAAAAAGCCTCTTGATGGAAGTGAAAGAGGAGAGTGAAAAAGTTGGCTTAAAGCTCAACATTCAGAAAACTAAGATCATGGCATCTGGTCCCATCACTTCATGGCAAATAGATGGGGAAACAGTGGAAACAGTGTCAGACTTTATTTTCCTGGGCTCCAAAATCACTGCAGATGGTGACTGCAGCCATGAAATTAAAAGACGCTTACTCCTTGGAAGAAAAGTTATGACCAACCTAGACAGCATATTAAAAAGCAGACACATTACTTTGTCAATAAAGTCTGTCTAGTCAAGGCTATGGTTTTGTGGTCATGTATGGATGTGAGTTGGACTGTGAAGAAAGCTGAGTGCCAAAGAATGGATGCTTTTGAACTGTGGTGTTGGAGAAGACTCTTGAGAGTCCCTTGGACTGCAAGGAGATCCAACCAGTCCATTCTAAAGGAGATCAGTCCTGGGTGTTCATTGGAAGGACTGATGTTAAATCTGAAATTCCAATACTTTGGCCACCTGATGTGAAGAGCTGACTCATTTGAAAAGACTCTGATGCTGGGAAAGATTGAGGGCAGGAGGAGAAGGGGCCGATAGAGGATGAGATGGTTGTATGGCAACACCAACTCAACTGACATGGGTTTGGGTGGACTCCAGGATTTGGTGATGCACAGGGAGGCCTGGCGTGCTGTGGTTCATGGGGTCGCAAAGAGTCGGACACGACTGAGCGACTGTACTGAACTGAACTGAACTGAAACAGAGATGATGAATACAATAACTTAAAGGAAAAATATACTAGAAGAAATCAACAGTAGACTAAATGATATAGAGGAATGGATCAGTGAGCTGGAAGACAGAGTAGTGGAAATCACTGTTGCTCTATCGAAAAAAAAGAAAATAAGAATGAAATGAAATGAAAACTCTTTAAGGCTATCAGCTGACTTTTCAGCAGAAATTGCAGGATGGAAGGGAGTGGCACAATAGATTTATAGTGAATAAAGGGAAAAACCTACTACCAAGACTACTCTACACAGCAAGACTCTTATTCAGATTTGATGGAGAGAGAGACCAAAGGCTTTACAGACAAGCAAAAGCTAAAAGAGTTCTGCACCACCAAACCAACTTTACATGAAATATTAAAGGAACCTTTTTAAGTGGAAAAAAAAACACCCCACAACTAGAAATGTGAAAATTACAATATGAACTTTGTAATTCATCAGTAAAGGCAATGATACAGTAATGATAGGAAATTGTCTACACACAAAGCAAGTATAGGAAGGTTAAAAGACAAAAGCAGTAAAAATAATCTATATCCACAATTATCAGTTAAGGAATATACCAAACAATTACATGTAAAATACAATATCAAAAGAAGTAATCATGAGGGGAAGAGAGTACAAATGCAATGTTTTAAAAATGCACTTGAAATTAAGAGATAAGCAACTGAAAACAATCACATATACATATAGATTGCTATATAAAAACCTCATGCTAACCACAAAGCAAAAATCTATAAAAGATATTTGCACAGAAAAGAAAAATGAATCCAGACACAACACTAAAGATAGTCATTAAATCACAAGAGAAGAGAACAAAATAAGTGGGGTTGGGGTGGGGGTGTGGGGTGTGAAACATTCTACAAAAACAACTTCAAAACAACAAAATGGCAATAAGGACATATACATATATAATTACTTCAAATGTAAATGGACTAAATGCTCCAATCAAAAGACACAGAGTGGCTGCATGGATACAGAAACAAGTCCTGTGTATATGCTGCCTACAGCAGAATCACTTTAGAGCTAAAGACACAGAGACTGAAAGTGAGGAGATGGGATTTTATGCAAATGGATATCAAAACAAAGTTGGAGTTGCAATACTCATATTAGACTAAATAGACTTTAAAATAGTGACTGTTACAAAAGACAAAGAAGGATACTACATAATGTTCAAGGAATCAATATAAGAAGATATATAATTGTAAATATATATGCACCCAACATAGGAACACCTCAATATATTAGGCAAATATTAACAGACATAGAGGGAGAAATTGACACTAACACAATAATAGCAGGGGACTTTAACATGCTACTTACATCAATGGACAGATCATACAGATAGAAAGTCATTAAGAAAACACTGATCTTAAATGACACATTAGATCAGACAGATTAATTAATATATACAGAATATTTCATCAAAAATACAGAATATACATTATTTTCAAGTGCATATAGAACATTCTCCAGAATAGATCACAAACAAAGCCACAAAACAAGTCTTGGTAAAATAAGAAAACTGAAATAAAATCAAACACCTCTCTGACAACAAGGCTCTGAGACCAGAATCAGTTACAAGAAAAAAATGCAAAAAATACAAACTCGTGGAGGCTTAACAATATGCTACTGAATAATCAATGGATTACTGAAGAAATAAAAGAGGGAATAAAAACTACCTGAAGACAAAGTAAAATGAAAACACAATAATCAGAAATCTGTGGAATGCATCAAAAGCAGTTCTAAGAGGGAAGTTTATAGAGATACAAGCTTACCTCAGAAAGCAAAAACCTCAGGTAACAACCTAAACTTACAACTAAAGGACCTAGAGAAAGAAGAAAAAACAAGACCCCAAATTAGTGGGAGAAAAGGAATCATAAAGATCAGAGCAGAAATAAGTGAAATAGAGACTTAAAAAATAGAAATGAATGAAACTAAATGAAAATCAATGAAACTAAAAGTTGGTTATTTGAAAAGATAAACAAAAGTGAGAAAACTGTAGCCAGACTCAAGAAGAAAAGGGAGAGAACCTAAATCAATAAAATCAGAAATGACAAAAGGCAAGCTACAATTCACATCAAAGAAATATAAAAGAACATGAGCAACTACTACGAACAACTCTATGCCAATAAAACGGACAACTTAGAAGACATGGACAAATTCTGAGAACTGTACACTCTAGAATATGAACAGACCAATTACCAGTAATAAAAGTGAATCTAATTTTAAAATTCCTGATAAATAGAAGTCCAGAACCAGAAGGTTTCACAGGTGAATTCTACCAAAATTTAGAGAACAGCTAACACTTATCCTTCTCACACTGTTTCCAAAAATTGCAATGGAAGGAACACTTTCAAACTCATTCTATGATGTCAGCATTGGCCTGATACCCAAACGAAAGATATCACACACAAAAACAAACTTATAGGTTAATATCACTGATGAACAAAGATGAAAAAATCCTCAACAAAACATTAGCAAATCAAATCCAACAATATGTTAAAATGATCACACACCATGATCAGGTGGGATTAATCCCAGGGATGCAAGGGTATTTCAATATCCACAAATTATTCAAAGTGCTAAAACAGACTTATGAATTGAAAAGTAAAAACCATATGATCACCTCAATAGATACAGAAAAAAAAACTTTTGACAAATTCAGCATCTATTTATAATGAAAATTCTCCAGAAATCAGGCATAGAGGGAACATACCTCCACATAACAAAGACTGTATATGAAAAACCCATGGCTAACATCATACTCAACGATAAAAAGCTGAAAGCATTTCCTCTAAAATCAGAAACAAGACAAGGATGCAGACTCACCACATTTATTAAACATAATATTGGAAGTTCTAGCCACAATCAGACAAGAAAAAGAAATATAAAGGAATCCAAATTGCAAAAGGAACATGTACCAAGAATATTTTTAAAAGAACTACAGCAAATAATTTTAAAATTTGTATGGAAACAAAAAAACTCTGAATAGACAAAAAATCTCGAGAAACAAGAACAGAACTGGAGGAATCCTGCTTCCTGACTTCAGACTACACTACAAAGCTACAGTCATCATAATAGTATTGTACTGGCGCAAAACCAGACACAAAGATCAACAGAACAGAAGAGAGAGCCCAGAAATAATTCTGCACACTGATGGTCAATTAATCTATGACAAAAGAGGCAAGGATATCAAATGAAAAAACAATCATCTCTTCAAGTGTGCTGATGAAACTGGACAGCTACATGTAAAAGAATGAAATCAGAACATTCTCTAACACCATATGCAAAAATAAACACAAGATGGATTAAAGACCTAAATATAAGACTGAAAACTATAAAAACTCCTAAAGGGAAACACAGGCAGAACAGTCTCTGAGAGAAATCATAGCAATGTTTTTCTGGATCTGTCTTTTAAAGCAAAGGAAATAAAAGAAAAATAAACAAATGGGGCCTAATCAAACTCAGTATATCAAAGGAAAAGTAGTTGCAAATGATATGACCAATAAGGGGTTAATATCCAAAATATATAACCAGCTAATACAACTCAATATAAAACAATCTGATTTAAAAATGTGCAGAAGACCCAAATAGACGTTTTTCCAAAGAGGACATGCAGATAGCCAATAAGCACATGAAAAGATGTTCAACATCACTAATTATCAGCGAAATGCAAATCAAAACTATGGTGAGATATCACCTCACACTTGTCAGAATGGCTATCATCAAAAACACAAATAACAAAAGTTTTTAAGAAAAGGGAACCCTTGTATACTGTTGGTGGGAATGTAAGTTGGTACAGTCACTGTGGAACACAATATGAAGACTTCTCAAAAATATAACTACCATATGACCCAGCAATTCCACCCCTGAGTTTATATCCAAAAATAACAAAAACACTAGTTGAAAAAGATACCTGTACCCCAATGTTCATGGCAGCATTATTTATAATTGTCAAGATACGGAAGCAATATATATATATATATATATATATATTCATAATATGCACACACACACATATACACAATGGAATACTATTCAGCCACAAAAATGAATGAGTTTTTGCCATTTGCAACAACATGGAAGAACCTGGATGGTATTTTTTAATAGTTTTGTTTATTTGTTTTTGGCTGTGCTGGTTCTTTGTTGTTGCATGGGCCTTTCTCTAGTTGTGGAGCGTGGGGACTACTTTCTTGCTGTGTTGTGCAGGCTTCTTATTGGGGTGGCTTCTCTTGTTGCAGAGCATGGGCTCCAGGGTGTGTGCGCTTTAGAACCTGTGGTGTATGGGTTCAGTAGCTGTTGTTCCTGGACTCCAGAGCACAGGCTCAGTAGTTGTAGTGCACAGGTTTTGTTGCTCTGTGGCATGTGGGATATTCCAAGACCAGGGACTGAACCAGTGTTTCTGGTTCAAGATTTCTCCTAGCAATCTTGATTCCAGCTTGTGATTTATCCAGCCCAGCATTTTGCATGATGTGCTCTACATAAAAGTTAAATACTGCTGCTAAGTCACTTCAGTTGTGTCCGACTCTGTGTGACCCCACAGATGGCAGCCCACCAGGCTCTGCCATCCCTGGGATTCTCCAGGCAAGAACACTGGAGTGGGTTGCCATTTCCTTCTTCAATGCATGAAAGTGAAAAGTGAAAGGGAAGTCGCTCAGTCGTGTCCAACTCTTGGCGACCCCATGGACTGCAGCCCACCAGGCTCCTCCGTCCATGGGATTTTTCAGGCAAGAATACTGGAGTGGGTTACCATTGCCTTCTCCATCAGTTAAATAAGCAGGGTGATAATATACAGCCTTGACATACTCCTTTCCCAATTGTGAACCAGTCCATTGTTCCATGTCTGGTTCTGTCACTTCTTAGTGTGCATGCAAGTTTTTCAGTCGACAGGTAACGTAGTCTGGTATTCCCATCTCTTTAAGAATTTTCCACAGTTTGTTGTGATCCACACAGTCAAAGGCTTTGGTATAGTCAATGAAGCAGAAGTAGGTGTTTCTCTGGAATCCCTTTGTTCTATGATCCAAGGGATGGTGGCAATTTGACTGATTAGGTGTCTTCCTTCTTACATTCAGCCCATGGCCCCTTCCCCCTCCAAAAATTCACCAGTTTGGAAGCTCATCAGACACCTGAGAGCTGGGAGAATGAGTGTATGATCTGGGGGTATAGTGCTACAGCTGTACCATTCAACTCTATGTGCTTTGAATAATAAGTTCAACTCAACTGAATAGCTCCTCTTGGAGTCTGTTTTGTTTTCCCAGGGAAACTTACAAGGGGAAAATTAGTAGAATGAGCTAGTCGCTGCCACTGCAGGTGGCCTCCTGGAGGCAACAGGTTTGCATCATTTCCCTCTCCTTACCCATCTGTATCCCTCACATTTTCTAGAGCTCCTGCTAATCTAAGGCTAGGTGGTTTATATGGGAAGATAGAGGGTAATCCAGATTCTCACCTATGAAGTCTGAGACTCTGTCATCGTGTTCTTCCTGTCCATTTACTCTCAAAATTGGTTACAGGAGTATCAAATGATGCCCCTGTGATTCCCCTGGGTGTCAAACTGACCCCTCCATGACCCTATCATATAATAGCAGCTCTACCTCCTGCTGATGATCAGAATCAATGAACTCGAAGGCGGTTCAGCTGGTTGACTGTTGTTGAGAATTCAATCTTCTCTAAAGACTATCGTTACAATTAAGTTCTGGGACTGAGACTCAGATTTTTTTTTTTCCTGCCCTCTGCTTGCTACACGGGAGTCTGTCTGTATGCTGCCAAGGAGGACCAACCGCTGACTTTCACATTTTGCCATAAATTGGTGATTAATCACCCCAGCCTTTCATACATCTTTCCAATGTGTTAATTACACTCAACCATCTGATTCCATTGTCTTTATAATTACTTTTTCCTTTAAACCTCTTAAATGGCTGAGATACAGCATAGCTAGTGCATTCCTTTCCACTGGTCTCTCATTCACCGCTAATTGAAGTGTTAACAGTTATACTGCGAGGGCTCTCAGGGCTCTACATATCGCCAGCAGTAGGGCCCTCATAGCCTGCCAGGATGCCCACTGAGTAAGCCCCCACTGACACAAGGGGTCAGGTCTTTGTAACTCTGCACTGGATGTGAACTGCCCCTAGACAGTAGGGGCAGAATGTGACCCAGGTAGCTCCTTTGTTGAGGAGCAGTTCCAGGGGAGAGGTGCAGGTGGGAGCCACCAGCAGCTTCCAGAAGCCAGGGAAATGAACACCTTGGTCCTGATGTGGCCCACACAATACAACATTCTCTACAATACTGTGAAATTATAGGAACATTCTTAGCGCCACCATTCACGCTGCCAGAGAACGTCAAATGCCATCTTATGAGTCAGGCCTCTCCCCCAGCACTTGCTGTTCCTCTCACTCTGTTTCATTTTTTTCCACTGGGTTTATTTCCATCTGAAACTCTTGTTTATTATTTATCTCTTACCATCAGACTCTATACTGCAGACTTGGGGTACCCATTACCCAGAAGAGGACCTGGCACAAGACAGGCTCTCAACAAACATAAATGAAATTCCAAATATGTATATAAACCTACTCTGTGCATTTCACTGGAGTTTCTGCGAGGACTAAAATCTCCTACATGTAAGAATACAGCTCACAGTAGACACTTAATCCAAAAAATTATATAAAAATATAAATGTTGGTAAAGAAATGTTTGTGTGTGTGTGTGTGTGTGTGTGTGTGTGTGCATCTTTATATAAGGCATTGGGATAAGGAAGTGGACCTTTTTTCTTTTCTTTTGAAATTTTCTGGCCATACCACTCAGGACATGGGATCTTAGGTCCCGACCAGGGACTGAACCCATGCCCCCTGCATTGGAAGCATCAGGTTTTATAACTGCTAGGGAAGTCCTTGGACCTTTTTTCTTGGAGGAAAGATACCACAATTTGAGCAATTCAGCAGCAGGGAACAGAGACAGAACTTCTTATCCAGGACTTAAGAGCAAGCCTTTGACTCTCTGTAAGGTAGGGAGATTTAAGACTAGCATTTATTTCTTCCAGCACCAGCATTTAATTCCAGACTTAACAGGTACTGAGACCTATAAAAGATTCACCTTGTTTCTCTGAATGTGTACATTATTTACCATACAGTTTATGAAATATTTACCCTTTTATCAACCGACTGTGCCCTGCTCAGCCTTAACTACCTTACTGCTGCTCAAAGCTGATCAAATGGGTGGCTGGCACCTCTCCAGAAACGAATGGAGTGAACAGCTGGAAGGGAACCATATTTTATGCATTTGTCAGAGCACATAGCAATCAAGGGTGTTGAAAGCCTTTCTGAATGTGCTGGGGAGGGGTGTGGGTCTTCACTCCCTTCCCACCTCTACCCACCTGGTCTAAAACAAAGCTGCCTTTGCCAGGCCCAGCTTACTCATCTATTCAAGATGCACTTACAGAGCAGTTATTGTGAGCAGGGGTCTTGGGGAAATGGATGAGAGGAAAGTACATTCCTATGTTCTTTTTGTGGAAAATGAGCCCAGTGATAATTACAGTGAAAACACCCAAGTATTAGACTCTCTCTCCATATGATCAGTGCATGCAAAGTACACAGCCTTATGAGTCAGATTTTTGGGTTGAAACTATATCTTACTCTATCATGAGTGTATGACTCTGGACAAGTTGCCTAACTTCTGGTTGCCTCAGTTTTCTCAGGATATTAATAGTCCCAATTTCATGATATTATTCATATTAAGTATATGGTGCCCAGCACATAGAAAGCATTCAATAAAGTTAAGAGATGTGGAGAAAGGGGAGGACAATCCTCAGGCCAGCTCTACAGGGTAAATATGTTATGATCCTCATTGTACAGATGAGAAACTGAGATTTAGGAAATGTAGCACTTTGCTAAAATTCACTTATAAGCCAGGATTCAAGATTATGAATGCCTTATAAAGACTCTACTTGTAATCACTGGTTACATACACACACACACACACACACACACACACACACACACACAGGGAAACATGGCATAACCATCATGTGTGCCTCTTCAGTGATGCTCCCAACCAACCTTCAATGAGATGACATTTTCTTATTTGCCCTTATAGCACCTCTTTCACTACAGTTATCATGACCGTAAAAATTTATCAATTGGATCCTTATTTGTGACAGGCTGGGTCTCCCCCTAAACTGTATGTAGACAAGGGCATGTGTTCATCACGTATTCTCAGTGTCTAGATGACTGTTTCACATACACTGTCATTAAATCTCCACAACAATGTTAAAAGTGATATTTATCTCCCATTTTATTGTTAATGAAACTGAAGCTCAAAAAAACCCAAATAACTCATAGAAGAACATACAGAAAAAAAAGATGGGAGAAGATTCTAACCCAGCTCAGTTGATTTCAGAGCCCATTCCCGTTCACTGGGTTACATTCTCTCCTTAAGAACGAAGGAACCAGAACACAAGGGTAGAGGAATGAAGTTTACATATCAAGGGCCTGCCACGTCGGGTATCAAGCTGAAATTCATTATCAATGGTATCTCTTTCACTCCTCAAGATAAATTTTTGTTCAAAACAAGAGTTTTGCTAAAACAAGTTTTTTCCAGATCCGGGTGCAAGCCCTGCTGAGATGAGCTAGTGAAGTGGGGAGAAGGCTGGCAGTGAGCATGAAGTGAATGGGAAAACTGACAAGCTTACAAAGCCCTTAAGTGTAGCCCTCTGCTCCAATCCTTCATAATTACAGAATAAGGCCAGTTCAGGCAGGGCTCAGGCAAAGGCCAAGGTCAGGAGCTCAGGCCTGGCGAGGCGGGGTGAGGGCGGGGATCAGGAGAGAAGTCCGGTGCTGTGATCCCATCATCTTGACTCTGCTTCATGCTGCATGAACGAAAGTGAAGCTGCTCAGTCATGTCTGACTCTTTGCGACCCTATGGACTGTAGTCCGCTAGGCTCCTCCATCCATGGGATTTTCCAGGCAAGAATATTGGAATGGGTTGCCATTTTCAAATTTTCAGCAGATCTTCCCAACGCAGGGATCAAACTCAGGTCTCTTGCACTGCAGGCAGACTCTTTACCCCGAGAGCCACCAGGGTATCCCATCATACTGGATGACCTCTCTGCTATACTAATGTCCTTTCTCCTTTGCTTTTAAAAAAGAAAACACAGATACCATTGATTTTCTCAGTCTTTTATGTTCAATTGTTGGTCGATTCTTTTTTTTTTAATTAAAGTATAATTGATTTATGCTGGTTAATTCTTAATGAACACCACTGGTAAAAATAACTAGCAAAAACACAGTTGATAATGATAAAACCACACATAGTATAACATTATTGGTTATCAGTTAACAGAAATATCAACTCTTCTTAAGTAAGAATAGATTTTCTTTTTTTTAAATATAAATTTATTTATTTTAAATGGAGGTTAATTACTTTACAATATTGTATTGGTTTTGCCATACATCAACATGAATCTGCCAGAGGTATACACGTGTTCCCCATCCTGAACCCCCCTCCCTCCTCCCTCCCCACACCATCCCTCTGGGTCGTCTCAGTGCACCAGCCCCAAGCATCCAGTATCATGCATCGAACCTGGTAAAAGAATAGATTTTCAAACTGAATTTTATAGAATTAATGTTTACAACAGAAAACTGGCAGCGCCAGAAGCTATTATCAGATCAATATGATATGGAAAAAAATGATGATTGGTTAGTATAATATTCAGTTTACAATTTACAAAGAAATATTTGATTCTAATAAAATGTAAATAGGACACTCAGAAATAGTGAATGGTGCTGTATAGAAATTCAATCAAAATTATAAACTGGCTCAATAAAATTTGCTCCAGAAAAGAAATTTTTGGACAAACAAGAGTACAATTTTGATGAAAATAGGTGTTTCATGTAGTAACAACATAACACCTTTCGGGTCCAACGCAAGGTCTCACAACATCTTATTACCTCACCAGGGTTCGGTGCTATGCTGGGGGCTATACTTAATGTTGTCTCTAATCCTTACAGCAACATTTTGTTATAGGAATGCAATTCCCCAAGTTTCAGATAAGGAAATAAATCAGAAAAGATATGTGATTTGCCCAGCATAACCCATGATTTAGTACCAGGGCCAGGATTATTTGTTGATTAAAACGGAACAGTCTAATCATGAAGCAAGATTTCAGGACATTTTACAAGGGGTGGGGGGGCACCTCTTTATTTCTTGGTCTCTCCAGAAAGGCAGGTGTGTCTGTGCCTCTTTCCAGGTGGAAATGTTGAGACCTCAGGAGAGAAATGCACTAGCCTAAGGTTTCAAATGATATGAAATGCCTGAGTTTTCCCTGATCCTCAATCCACCACTCTCTTCACTCAATGAAATGACCTGCATAAGGCTGTCTTTAACAGTAACTAGAGACAGGAAGCTCTCTGCTTCAAGAAGGGTAGAGTTTATGGAATGTAAAGTGATTCATTCATGGCTGATAGCATTCACGGAATTTTGCCTCCCCATCAACCCCCATCCCCCAAAGTAAAACTACTTGTCAGAGATACCCTAAGTAATACATCCTTCAAAGACAGCCTGCGGTCCCTGTGCTCTATATTCAACACTCAAGACAGTGAAGGGAAGGGGCCTAAATTGGTCCTCTGCAACATCATAATATCAATGTCTCCTATTATCACTGGTTTCTCCATGAAGCAGATGTCTCCTATCTGTTTAGTAGTTATCTAAACTGGGGGTTCATGAGGAAAAGAACAAGGCATATTTCAGGTCTCTAGGGAAATAAATATTTCTGTCATGATTTCCATTTGTTTAAATTCAAATCAATAAAATCATGCTGAACTTCATTTCACGTTCCTGGCACGACACTTAGTGTCTTGTGATGGGGGTACAATTTTATAGGATAACTTATGGGATCACCTGCCCTGGCTGCATCCTGGTTTTAGGATGCAAGATCTTTCAGTTTTAAAACTAAACAGTGTCAGGCAAGTCTGGATGGTTGATCATTTGTTCACTACTCTATTACTAGCAGCCTTGCTAGTCTAGTACCTGGTGTGTAATGAGTCTCTGCTAGTCTCACTAGAGTTTTCAACGCCTTGATTTCTTTCCCTTTAGAATGGGAACAAAGGGTGCTAATACTTGTCCTGTGTCACTCACAGGGTTATTATTCTATACAGTAATGTGGAGGTAGAATTATACTGTTGTTATTAGTATTATGTCTAGTAAAGTAAAAGAGAATTTTAAAAATCTCTGGAAAACCCTCTCCAGAGAGTCAATTTTTTGAGACTGGAACCATGTTATATTGTATTACCTCCTGAAGCACAGTGACTGGCAGAAAAGATGCTCAAAAACCTAGTTGAATGAAAAAATAATGAACAAATGGATAGTTAAATGAACACTCTGTGAATGAGAATAAAGGGATTAAATTAACTCATTTTGTAGAATTGTTTTTGGAGCCAGAAGTTTATTTAATCTAACCCCTGCATTTTTTAGAGCCCACATGAAAACTGAGTCATGTCAATATACTAAAATAAAGTAAAAATTCTTGATTAATTTTACTTATTTTCTCCAGTGATGTTTTTTCCCCAGCACAAGAAATGCCAATTCAGCCTGTAATTCATAGTTCTTCCAACAGAAGCTGAGGGTTGTCTAACAGCAGAGCATGGGGGCTTGAGTTCCACCTCACACCCATGCTCTGCTCTCACTGAGATATAGATAAGCTTCAGCAGTGGCTTCAGAGAAAGACCTGAGATGCTGGAGGGGGTTGTCTAAGAGCTTGGGGCATCGAAGGACATCACCACCAGCATCAAGAAATTGTAAGTATTACCAGAAGCCTGATCACAGAAAGCTAGAAGTCTTAACCTGCTTTCCTCCTTTCTTCTATGGTACCATTCCAAATCCAACCTCCTTCGAGGCCCCAGCCAAATGTCTCTTCTCAGCTCTTTGGCTTCATAGTTCAGTTCAGTTCAGTTCAGTCGCTCAGTCATGTCTGACTCTTTGCGACCCCATGAATCACAGCACGCCAGGCCTCCCTGTCCATCACCATCTCCCAGAGTTCACTCAGACTCACGTCCATCGAGTCCGTGATGCCATCCAGCCATCTCATCCTCTGTCATCCCCTTCTCCTCCTGACCCCAATCCCTCCAAGCATCAGAGTCTTTTCCAGTGAGTCAACTCTTCGCATGAGGTGGCCAAAGTACTGGAGTTTCACCTTTAGCATCATTCCTTCTAAAGAGCGCCCAGGGCTGATCTCCTTCAGAATGGACTGGTTGGATCTCCTTGCAGTCCAAGGGACTCTCAAGAGTCTTCTCCAACACCACAGTTCAAAAGCATCAATTCTTCGGCACTCAGCCTTCTTCACAGTCCAACTCTCACATCCATACATGACCACAGGAAAAACCATAGCCTTGACTAGACGGACCTTAGTCGGCAAAGTAATGTCTCTGCTTTTGAATATACTGTCTAGGTTGGTCATAACTCTTCTTCCAAGGAGTAAGCGTCTTTTAATTTCATGGCTGCAGTCACCATCTGCAGTGATTTTGGAGCCCCAAAAATAAAGTCTGACACTGTTTCCACTGTTTCTCCATCTATTTCCCATGAAGTGATGGGACTGGATGCCATGATCTTTGTTTTCTGAATGTTGAGCTTTAAGCCAACTTTTTCACTCTCTTTCACTTTCATCAAGAGGCTTTTTAGATCCTCTTCACTTTCTGCCAAAAGGGTGGTGTCATCTGCATATATGAGGTTACTGATATTTCTCCCAGTAATCTTGATTCCAGCTTGTGTTTCTTCCAGTCCAGCATTTCTCATGATGTACTCTGCATAGAAGTGAAATAAGCAGGGTGATAATATACAGCCTTGACGTACTCCTTTTCCTATTTGGAACCAGTCTGTTGTTCCATGTCCGGTTCTAACTGTTGCTTCCTGACCTGTATACAGATTTCTCAGGAGGCAGGTTAGGTGGTCTGGTATTCCCATCTCTTTCAGAATTGTCCACAGTTGATTGTGATCCACACAGTCAAAGGCTTTGGCATAGTCAATAAAGCAGAAATCGATGTTTTTCTGGAACTCTCTTGCTTTTTCCATGATCCAGCGGATGTTGGCAATTTGATCCATAAGACTCTGAGTAACTTGAGGACAAGGACCTACTTTATTCATCTCCAGATCCTAGCCCTAAGCCAAAGGCCTTGGGTAACATAGGAGTTCAAAAAATGTGAGAATGAATAAATGAATTTAGTGCCTAAAAGTTCCAGAAGTATATCCGAATTACAACATCTGTGCCTAGTTTGAAGTGTGGTTTCAACAGATATTGAATAAATGTGTGAAATAATGAATAAATGATTGATATGAATGACTACTATTAATGGACAATTGATTATGCACCAGACACTGGACAGGAACATTTTACATGTCATCTTATTTAATCTTTTCAACAACCCTGCTTCATCTTTTTCTCTGCAGTGCTTAGCACTATCTAACATCCCATGCATTTTATTTATCCACCTTGTCCATATTGGTCTCCTCCACTAGAATTTAGCCTCCACGAGGTCTGAATCTTTGACTGCTTTGTTCACTGTTGTTTCCCCTGTCTGGAAGAGTGTTGGTACCAAGTTTATATTCAGTAAATATCCATGGCATGAATATTGAATAAATATTATCCTTACCTGCATAGAAAAAGCTAAATTTAGTGATGCTAAGAAAAAAATTCCCGATCTTGTGTCAGATACTCCAAGTCTTCCACAATTTCACTGAAAACTGGTGACACATTGTGATGTAGGTAATATCATTATTCTAGTCGGATGGACACTGAGACTCAGAAAGATAGGGTCACCAGTTCGAATCACAGAGCAGTTCACTTAATAAAGTGGGTCATAATTCAAACCCTAGTGTGTGTGGCCTCAAAACTCTTGCTCTTGTCATGACCTCAATCTACCTTGCAATGAGAAATTGACCCATCCCTCAATTAAAATATTCACAGAAAGGTGTTGTTGCACACCTAGAAAAAATCGAGAGACTCCCATTACAATCCAAATCTATTTAGAAAACTCCCCATCAAACAAAGTGCATCCTTTTAACATTAACAATGCAATACTTGCTGAATACAGGAGATTAGAAAAACGTTATTAGGATGAGAAAGACATGCCAATGACTCAAAATGCCAATGACTTGAGCTTTTAATGAGATGCCCACTGTATCTAGGAGTAAGCAATTTCCCAAAGGATTATCTGATGTGAAAGGAATAGTAAGGAGCTCTTTAGTGGCACCCAGACACATCCTCTCATATACACACCTGCTCAGGGCTCAGTGAAGACAGTGCGTAAATGTCTGGAATATTACATAAAAGCTGTCTGCCCAACCAGTCAAAGCTATTAAAATCCATCTTGCTGAAACAAACCCTGAGAGCAGGTCAAACAAATCTAATTTTTATTGTTCCTTAAGGAGATGACTATGTCGGAGACAAAGGAGAGAGGCAGAAGGCCAGTTAGAAAGAAAAAAAAAAACCCTAAGAGGCCTTAAGAAATTAAATGTTCAGAAGAACCGTGGCAGGCAAGATAAATGATATATTACAGTGCCGGTTTAAACCTAATTGATGACTAATGTCGCAATGCATCTGAACCTACACTGATCTATTATCCGTCTGGTCCAGGATGAAGGGACACTGCAAGGAGAAAAATTGCTAACTGTTTTAACCTGATGGAACTTTTAAAAAAATAACCAGCCCAGTTACTTTAAAAGATAAATGGCTGGGTGGTGACCTCCTAATGTATATCAGGGTCTTGCAAGGCAAAATCAAATGTTAATTAAATAGAATCCAGTGCAAGAACGATGCAGAAAGAGCGTGGTTTAGAGTCCAAGAGGCCACAGGGAACTGTGTTGTCAGATTTCAAAGAAACTACCAATGGAGAGGCAGTAATGGCAGACCACATAGAAGTAACTGAAAAAACCAGATGTACACACAAACACCATCTAAATAATACTTACATACAAGGTATATGGAACAGCCTTTGGGCACAGCTAAATCACAATCCTTGGAAGGGCAGCGTTATCAACAGAGCCACTTAAATTCACGGGGGTGGATCAGAGACGTTTTATTTTTCTGATCTATATCAATATATTCTCAACACAACTCTCAGAAGGCAAAACAATGTAAGATGTAAGAATTTGTCAAAGGGATTCAAGAGCCAACTTGAAATGGCTCTAGATGGCCAAGTCTGGGATAATGTTAGCCACAAAATAGTGAATGTAATAGATGATAATCAAAGACTACAGTAAGAGTCAATGAGCTCATATTGATAATAATAATTGAATATATAAATGGAAAAAGGAATGAATGATGAGAGGGAAATTTCCTTGTTAGTGTGCATGCCTGTGTGTGTGCATGTTAAGTTGCTTCAGTCTTGTCCAACTTGTTATGATCTTATAGACTCTATCCTGCCAGGTTCTTCTGTCCATGGGATTCTCCAGGCAAGAATACTAGAGTGGGTTGCCATGCCTCGCTCCAGGGGATCTTCCCTACCCAAGGACTGAAGTCTGTCTCTTGGGGCTCCTGCATTCCAGGTGGATTCTTTACTGCTGAGCCACACACCAAGTATCAAGTCAAAGAATGACTCAGGAAGTATTTTATATTAAAGGAGATCATGTAGATATGGCAATAAAATTCAACCTGTTTGGACACTAGGCCAGAAAAACAGACATCTGTGGAACAACGGGAAACTTTTGCATTAAGTCCCTGAATTAGATACTAAACATTGATTAACGTTCCTCTCATAAATTTGACAGTTATAAAATGGCTATTTGGAAGATAGTTAACATTTGGGGAATTAGAGTAAAATTTAGATATTCTTTGTTCTAATTTTGAAACTTTTTTTATAAGTCTGAAATTATTTCAAAATGCAAAGTTAAAAGATTATACCCAGAATGCCATCATTGTACTTTCTCTGAAGGACTATATCGAGAATAAGCTGGTTTCCTCAGAGGTGGGAAGAGCTACCACCAAAGCCTACACGTCCTTGCTCAATTGGGAAAGGAAAGAACCAAAGGCAGAAAGAGGTGATCACTTTGATCAAGTTCAGAAATAGTCAGATACCTTCAAGACATGGGCAACCACAGAACAGCTTTGCCTGGCTTGCTCATGCCCAGGATGGCATCTGACCTTTTGGGTACAGGGGCAACAAATGAGTCCACTGAGAACAGCTCTGTACTGACAGTGACTTAGGAGAGGGAATCATTGTTAACAACTCTAATAATAATTACACCATTTATTCTGTACTTATTGAGTTAGTCTTTGTGTTACTGTCCTTAATATATTTATCTAATCTAAGAGGCAATACCTGAGGGAGGTATTGCCCACATTTTAGGAAATGGGAGGAGACATATTTGTTTTTGAAAACAGAACTGTTCCAATAAAAGGAAGATTTAGTAATACTGTTAAAATGACCATACTACCCAAGGCAATCTATTGATTTAATGCAATCCCTATGAAATTATTAATGGCATTTTCCACAGAACTAGAACAAATAATTTTTAAATTTGTATGGAACCACAAAAGACCCCGAATAGCTAAAGCAATTCTGAGAAAAGAAGAATTTCAGGCTATGCTACGAAGCTACAATCAACAAAATAGTACTGGCACAAAAATATATAGATAGAACAGCCCTCGAGAATACTGGAGTGGGTAACCATTCCCTTCTCCAGAGGATCTTCCTGACACAGCGATCAAACTCAAGTCTCCCGCATTGCAGGCAGATTCTTTACCATCTGAGCCACCAGGGAAGTCCTAAAAAATCAACTATACATCAATAAAAATTAAAAAAGTAAAAGAAAGATTTATCAATTTGGCCATGGATGGAAGTGATAACGTAGTGATAATCTATGCTTATTATTCTAAATCCTGGTGTGTTCTACAACCTCAGCAAGAGTGTAGAGCCCACCTACCAATGACTTTTAAAAAATTTAACTAGATTTGATCCATAGTTTGTGTAAAAATTTAAATGTGAAAAGGAAAATAAAAAAAAAACAAGGAATTTCTAGCCAAGTATACAAATATATAGGCAAGATTGTTGCAACATCATTTAATCTGCTTAGGAAACCTATGATTTCCAGCACTTGAGTAGAACTTCACTTATTTCACAGTAATCATCCATGTGCTAATTGCTAATGATCCTCATCTATTGAGTCAATAAGAATTTAGTGAATATCTTCTAGTGCAAAATACAGTGCTAGGCCTCAAAGGGACGGAAAGAAAAATTATCCACTTGAACCTACTGAGGGCAAGACCCATCATAGTGATATTCCTTCCTCTCCCCCCTCTCCCCATCCTTCCTCTTCTTCTCCATTTTCCCTCCCCCTCCCTGACCTTCTGCATCTTCTCTCCTCCTCTTCTCTTTCCTCTTCTCCTCCCCAATTCCCGTCTTTCTTATCCGCTCCCTCTCCTTTTCCTTTCAAACTATGGAAGCATAGAAAAGGGGGAATTCATTCTAACTGGAGGATTTAGGAAGACTTACGGAATATAAGCCCTGACTGAATAGGGTCATGAACAAGAGGCAAGACTTTAATACGCAGGGTGAGAGAAAAAACTTTCCAAGGGACTCATTGGATCAAAACTATCTTGGTGGGGAAATTCAAGGAAATAAGAAGTAGTGTGCGTGGTCAGAGCATATGTACATGAGATGATAAGGGTAAGGAGGAAAGAGCAAGGCGTAGGGAGTGGCAGAACTCCTGACGGAGGCTGGGGCTGACCCTGGAGAAGCCACTAGTTCCCTCAGGAGGGATCTGCATTTGACCTTCTGGACCAAAGAATGGTTACTTGTAGGAGGGGTAAGTGATGAACAAGCACATTCGTTGTCATCTGAAAGACCTGAATCCAATTCATCAAAGTTAGGCTCAGGTATCATCTGCATTTAAACAGTCCAGGATAGTCTCACAAACAACAAAATGACTCCACGAGACCTCCACCTGGGAACAGGTTGTTATTATTACATCCTTCCTAAAGAACAAATTATAGGTGCTCTTGTCCTTCAAGATTCTCTGTAATCCAAACTTTCTTGTAATATAAACTGTCTATTTCTCTGCTTCATAAGAGCTAGTAGAGTTTGCTCATAAGGGCTCATTTTTCCCAATATATTTTGATAGAAGTGGATGATATGAGTACCCAAAGTTAGGAAAATAAGAACAAACATTTTGGGAAGAGTTATTAGCTTTCCTATTAGTGCAGGAGCTAACAAACGAGCTTCCCTAAACAGAGGCACTGGCTACCTTCCAGGCTGGCCATGACCACTCAAGCTCCAGACCAATGGCTAGAAAAGTCAAAGTCATATTTTATGAAGCTCAGCTAGTTCAATGAAAACACTGTGTTGAAAAACCTCAAGCAGTCTGTAAATAGATTTCTAGGGTTTTCTTGAAAGGTTTATGAGAACACCATGGCTTAGCACTAAGTTATGTGAGTGAAAGGACCAGAATGCACCTTTGAAGGGATGTGTGTCTCTTTGTAAATCTGTGCTTAGTCAACCAGAGAAGAACACAAGTTCTGGGGTCAGGAAGACCTGGGTCCAAATCACAGTTCTCTCACTTACTACTTCTGTACAGGGGCAAGTTACTTAATTCCTCTGAACTTCAGTTTTCTTGGGGCTCTAGTGCCTAGTTCTTCAGGTTATTTTGAGGGCTGATCTCTTCCCCCAGATATCTATATGCCTCATGACAGCACCTCTTTGGGTCTTCACTCAATTGTCCTTCCCAGTGGAGACTTCCCCAAGCTTTATATTTAATGCTGAAGCCTCTTGATGAAAGTGAAAGAGGAGAGTGAAAAAGTTGGCTTAAAGCTCAACATTTAGAAAACGAAGATCATGGCATCTGGTCTAATCACTTCATGGCAAATAGATGGTGAAACAGTGGAAACAGTGTCAGATTTTAGTTTTGGGGGGCTCCAAAATCACTGCAGATGGTGACTGCAGCCATGAAGTTAAAAGGCACTCCTTGGAAGGAAAGTTATGATCAACCTAGATAGCATATTCAAAAGCAGAGACATTACTTTACCAACAAAGGTCTGTCTAGTCAAGGCTATGGTTTTTCCAGTAGTCATGTATGGATGTGAGAGTTGGATTGTGAAGAAAGTTGAGCGCCGAAGAATTGATACTTATGAACTGTGTGTTGGAGAAGACTCTTGAGAGTCCCTTGGACTGCAAGGAGATCCAACCAGTCCATTCTAAAGGAAATCAGCCCTGGGTGTTCTTTGGAAGGAATGATGCTAAAGGTGAAACTCCAATACTTTGGCCACCTCATGAGAAGAGTTGACTCATTGGAAAAGACTCTGATGCTGGGAGGGATTGGAGGCAGGAGGAGAAGGGGACGACAGAGGATGAGATGGCTGGATGGCATCACCAACTCGATGGATGTGAGTTTGAGTGAACTCTGGAGTTGGTGATGGACAGGGAGGCCTGGCGTGCTGCAATTCATGGGGTCGCGAAGAGTCAGACACGACTGAGCGACTGAACTGAACTGAACACCCCTACCTGCCCCCAGTACTTCTTATCCTCTTTCCATGCTTTTTCACTTTAGTACTTACTCACCACAATATATTACACTTCATATTTTACCATTTTTATCTTTAGTTTCTGTCTCCAATACTAACATTTTAACAACACAGAGCAGGAATTTTTGCTCATTTTCATCACTGCTATAACTTCTGTGCCTAGAATAGTATTTGAAACAAAATAAGTGCTTAATAAATACTTATTGAATGAATGGGTGGATGGTTAAATGGTTAGTCAATGGGAAGATTCCTGGGCCAGATTCCTGGTCAATATGGTTTGATGAGTTCATGCTTCCAGTGTCCTTGAGTGCCAAATACCCAAAAATGAGAGATCAACTACAAAAAGGAAAACAACATTAAAAACCTGTGTTATATGAGAGTTTAACATTAGGAGAAGCTGGTGGAAGTTATTCAGTTACTTTTTGTACTATTGCTGAAATTCTTCTGAGAGTCCAAAAGTATTTCAAAAGAAAAATTAGAAAAAAAAATAACTGTGGTTGAGAAAAAAAGATAATCATCTCTGTGGTCCAGAAATAGAACCAAAATACAGCAATAATCAGGGGCTAAAGGTGTGGCCTACTAGGCTCTTCACTGAGCCAGCCAACACTGAGTAGTTGAGCTTCTGAGGCAAGGAGAACCACATGTGGCAGGGAACCGAGTGAATCTCACAAGCTAAAATTTAGAGTCTCAGGCAGGACTGTCCAATCCATGAAGAAAGGCTTAAAGTCATACCATCCATTGTCCAGGGCTATAATTTGTATAATGCTCTATGAAAGAAACAGACAAATGTGCAACTAGGATTTGGGTCAAGTGATTTGTTACTGACTCTCTTCTAGACAAGGGTGGAGAAGCAGTATATGAAAAGATAATGGATGAGAATTTTTACAGCATGAATGATAGACCACTGGACTTTGAAACACAAGGAAGGCTAAAGATAAATAAAAATTGAACTGTATTTACACACAAAGGGCAGAACATTATGGATACGAAGAGAATATCCAAAATTACTAGAAAAAATGGACAGATTGTCTAACACAGAATGATAGAGAGGCAGATGGCAGGTTACTCAGCAGCAGCAATCTCTGCCAGAACTCAACAGATACCTACAAAGTGCTGATGGGGGAAAGATCTGACCTAGACTTCTATACCCTGTGTGACAATCAGCAAAGGTATATTAGTATATTGCTAGGGTTGCCACAATAAAATACCACACATTGACTTAAACAGTCAAAATTTATTTTCTCACAGTTTTGAAGGTTGGAGGTCCAAGATCTGGGTATCAGCAGATTTGATTTCTTCCGAGGCCTCTCTCCTTTGCTTGCAGATGGCTGTCTTCATGCTATGTCCTCACATGTCCTCACATGTCCTCCAGGCACATAAACTCCTGGTATCTCTTTTGCATGTCTACATTTTCTCTTCCTAGAGGGAAATCAGATTGCATAAGAGCTCAAGCTAATAGCCTCATTTTAACTTAACCATTTAAAGGTCCTATTGCCAAATATAGTCACATTCTGATGTAGTGGAGTTTAGGGCTTTATCATATGAATTGGGGGAGAGGATGCAATTCAATCTAACAAAGATTAAGAAAAAGACATATGCTGCTGCTGCTGCCAAGTCGCTTCAGTCGTGTCTGACTCTGTGTGACCCCATAGATGACAGCCCATGAGGCTCCCCCATCCCTGGGATTCTCCAGGCAAGAACATTGGAGTGGGTTGCCATTTCCGTCTCCAAGGCATGAAAGTGAAAAGTGAAAGTGAAGTCGCTCAGTTGTGTCTGACTCTTAGCGACCCCATGGACTGCCACCCACTAGGCTCTTCTGTCCATAGGATTTTCCAGGCAAGAGTGCTGGAGAGGGGTGCCATTGCCTTCTCCACCCACAAAAAACTAGACCATTTATTACCTATAGATACTTGCTTCAAGAATCACTAAAAGCTATTTATCACTAATGAGAAACGAAAATTACAAAAAAATGGTAGAAATATATACAAAAAGTAATAATAAAGTTGATTATAAGTGAATTAAATTCCTCTGCCGAAAGCTAGAGATTATCACATTGGATTTTTAAGACATCCTGTTAAATGCCTCATCAAAGAGACATAGCCAAAACACAATGGCCCTAATATCAAAACTAAGTGTATGAAACAAGAGTTAACAGTCACATATGAGTCAAATAAAGTGGGTACAATAATATTAGAATTACACCAAAAACAATTTAAGGAAAAAGGGATTAGTGAAGTAAAGAATACTAAATAATAATTAAAAGGAATACTGCCAAGAAGATGGAAAAATCATAAACCTGTATTTACCTAAAACCTAATGAAATATCTAAGACTTTATTTTTTTGGGCTCCAAAATCACTGCAGATGGTGACTGCAGCCATGAAATTAAAAGACGCTTACTTCTTGGAAGGAAAGTTATGACCAACCTAGACAGCGTATTCAAAAGCAGAATTACTTTGCCAACAAAGGTTTGACTTAGTCAAGGCTATGGTTTTTCCAGTGGTCATGTATGGATGTGAGAGTTGGACTATATAAAAGCTGAGCACAGAAGAATTGATGCTTTTGAACTGTGGTGTTGGAGAAGACTCTTGAGAGTCCCTTGAACTGCAAGGAGATCCAACCAGTCCATTCTAAAGGAGATCAGCCCTGGGTGTTCTTCGGAAGGACTGGATGCTAAAGCTGAAACTCCAATACTTTGGCCACCTCATGCGAAGAGTTGACTCATTGGAAAAGACTCTGATGCTGGAAGGGATTGGGGGCAGGAGGAGAAGGGGACGACAGAGGACGAGATGGCTGGATGGCATCACGGACTCGATGGACGTGAGTTTGAGTGAATTCTGGGAGTTGGTGATGGACAGGGAGGCCTGGCGTGCTGCAATTCATGGGGTCACAAAGAGTCGGACACGACTGAGTGAATGAACTGAACTGAACTGAATAAAATACATAGAATAAAAAGTGACACATCAGCAAATATATAATCATGATTGAAATATATTCAATCTTGAATATATATGCATTTGCACCCAGACAGACAGACAGACAGACACACACACAGATACATTTAAGCTTCTAACACAGAGAAAATATACATTCCCCTAGAATGTTCTGCCTTGTTAATCTGGCATATGGTTTTCAAACTTGAAGACTCAGTCTTACTTAGGTCTCTTAAGCAGAATTATTCATTACAACACTGGGGTCCCTTAAAATCACCCACATACATGGTATATAGTATTTGTAGAATGGTACCTATTTGTTTTCACTAGATGCTGAGTCCCTTGTTGGCACTGATGTGTTACCCATCTTTGTCATTCCTGGCACATAGTACATGGTTGAAAACTGCTTATTGGATGAATGAATCCATAGTCTCTGCCCCTGAGAAGCTCACAAAGCAGAGAAATAAGCAGCTAACATGCACTGAGAAAGTCTAAGTGCTGAACATGCTTGTAAGTGCCTTACAGGTGGTATTCCATTAGGCATCACAACATCCCTATAGGGTAAGTATTCAGATTATCTCCCATTAGAGATGAGAAAATTGAGATTACTGAGTTATTGTAACCTGTTCAAAGTCACAGAATTAATAAATAGCAGAATCAGGATTTGGCTCCAAATTCTCTGATCTCAGGGTCTGAGCCCTTCACCATCATATAATATTACTTATTTTGTATATGAAAACAGAATCACTAATAGAAAGCAGTTCTGGCCAAGCAATACATTCAGTGCTATTTTGCTAAAAAGACTAGTTGCACAAATTATATCTTAAAAAATCAATCTTTATTTTTTTGGCCATGCTATGCAGCATGTGGCATCTTAGTTCCCCAACCAGGGATCAAATTTGAGCCTTTTGCATTGGAAGCACAGAGTGTTTACCACTGGACTGCTAAGGAGGTCCCGCCTGAATTTGTATCTTGACAAACTGTAAAATGATTCCCACATCTTTCCCTTTCCCTCTTCCCTGGATAGCATTTCTCTCTCCCACTCCTCTGGAAGGTTGTGTTGGGTGGGAGATAAGGGAAGAAGTCATCTAGTCTCTTTCCTTGGAGTCCAGGTCCTCTCTGAGGTCATTCCAGAACCCTGTTGCCGCTGCTGCTGCTAAGTTGCTTCAGTCATGTCTGACTCTGCAACTCCACAGACAGTAGCCCATCAGGCTCCCCCGTCCCTGAGATTCTCCAGGCAAGAACACTGGAGTGGGTTGCCATTTCCTTCTCCCCACCCTACAACTCTATGGTCTTGGCAGGAATTGCAGAGTGGTGCTCTGTGACTCCAAATCCATCTGGCTCGGTGCTTCTCAGTACCCTTAATAGGGACAAGGAGTGATGAGTGGTCCAGCCCATGCAGACAACTGAGCATCTGCTTTGAATCGTCTATATTATCCAGAAAGTTTAGCTATAGGTCAATTGTTGGATTCTGAGAAAAACCTGGGGTGAAAAGGTGCAAGAAAACTATTTGCTTCTTAATCCTCATTATCATGAAAACATTATGAACTGTTTTATATTTTTGGTGCCTGAATCATATGGGTCATGAACTAACATATACACAAATCCAAGTATACTGACATATGCCATTGATAGCTTATTCTCAGTGAAGTAACAGTTAAGAAGAAAAACTGCTTTATTTGAGGAATATGTATCAACTTCTCTTGAGTTCTGGAAGCCCTCATGCTCCATCCAGTGTCACTGAGAAATTATTATACAGCTTACATTGTCTACTGTGTTGGTTTTATGGTACATTTGATCAGGGTTTATGAGACAATTTACCACTGGATAATTTCCCTCCAAATGTTGAAGCTGGAGACAGTTTAATTCATGTCTAACTTCAAAGCTGAAGCAATTGAGGGCTGCAGCTGAGCAGTGAACAGTTGGCAGGGTGAACACTGTAAAAAAGGCTTTGACTACAAAATTTAGAGTGAAAATTTCTGGCCAGTAATTTAACATCAATGGTCCATATTAAGAAATCATCTAAAAAAGCTCCTCTGGTTTTCAAGGTAGATCTTTTAAGGCTCCAAATTGGTGAGAGAGGTAATAATGAAAATAATAATACTCTGTTGTTTGGTTGAGAGTTTTAAAATATATTAATTTAATTTTAACATGGATTTTGTGGAGCCTTAATTCTACCCCACATGACAAACAAGAAAGATAAAGCTCCCAGGAAAGAAATGACTTATCTAAGCAAAATCGTATTGTTCTTGGAAGTAGCAGAGATAAGACTTAAAACTAGATTTTCTTGTCTAATACAACATCTTTCCCCCAAATCAAAGTTTGTTGTACTTTAATTTTTCATTATTTTTAACTGCCATCAGATGTGATCCTTTAGCTAAAGAGCTAGAATCTCTGCTGTGTTACACAAGGGAAGGACAGGCAGAAGATACTTGAGCTGAGAGGGACCTTAAAGAAAGTCATCTGGTTCCATATTTTTGCTTTAAGATGAGAAAATCAAGACCCAGAGAGACGGGGTTGTTGGATGATTTGAAACCAGAGTCAGAATCCATCTCGCCTCTTCATCAGCCTTTCTGCTACTTCCTGACACCTCACCAGAAATATTTCACCTCTCAACTCTTGAAATTGTGTTTATTTATTCAGTCTATATTTACTCATCTCTTTCTATGGGACAACTAATGGTTTAGTCCCAGAGAATACAAAAATTTACACTATGGGTCCTTTAGGGAAGACAGATACACTATGGGCACTCCTAGTCCTTTAGGGAAGACAGATACATAAACAGTTACAGTTACTATTGGAGGTTTGCAGAGATGAAGTGGATTAGCCAAAAGAAGTAATTAATTAGGCACACAAAACAAAGGGAAGACAACCAAGAAGTAAGAGGTGAGTTTTCAAGTAAGAGGAGAAGTTTGCTACCCAGACCATAGAGAAAGGGGTTTTGCATGAGAGAAAATGATTTGTGTAGTAAAGGATTTAGGGCTGTGAGAAATCACTGAGAGAAACATGCCAGTCTTTAGGTATGGGGAAGTCACCAAGACTCAGAGGACAGTGATAAGAAAAGAGAGCAGCAAGTACAGGGTGAGATGAAGGCTTCATATGTCATAGTAAGGAATATGGACTGCCTCCACAAGGAGATAGAAAGGGAAAGTGAAAATGAAAGTCGCTCAATCGTGTCCAACTCTTTGCAACTCCATGGATTATGTAGTCCATGGAATTCTCCAGGCCAGAATACTGGAGAGGGTAGCCAGTTCCCTTCTTCAGGGGATCTTCCTAACCCAGGGATCAAACCCAGGTCTCCTGCATTGCAGGCAGATTCTTTACCACCTGAGCCACCAGGGAAGCCACCACCACCACAGGGACATAAGGAGCTATTAAATCATGGAAAGCAGCAGATTTGATTTACAAATTGCCTTGTTAGGTGAGTGTTATTATCCCCGACTGTAGTGATGGAGGAACTATGGTTCACAGAATAAGTAACATACTCGTGTTTGTATGAGAGAGAGAGAGAGAGAATTAAAGAGCCTCAACCAAGACTCAGGTATTCTGAGTCCAATCCCAGGTTCTTTAGACATCACCCTGTGGCTCAGGCAGTAGAGAATCTGCCTGCAGTGCAGAGACCCAGGTTTGATCCCTGGGTCGTGAAGATTCCCTGGAGGAGATGGAAGCCCACTCCAGTATCCTTGCCTGGGAAATCCCATGGACAGAGGAGCCTGATGGGCTACAGTCCATGGAGCTGCAAAGAGTTGGACACGACTGAAGCTACTAACACACACACATAGTCACTCTGAGTGTAGGTGCTTTTGAAAGGGAGAGACTGAGTCCTAAGGTCCTGCCAGAGATGTACAGCATGGAGAGTGGAGAGACACCATATGACTCTATCCCTGATGGAACACCCACCTGGCCACTGCTTGCCTCCAGAGCCTGCTTTTCTGATGGTCTGTAGAGTTCAGTTTATCTTTCCCCAGCTTCTGAGAAACAAATAAACAAAACAACGACACTATGGGGTTTATGTTGACAGGATAGTTAAGATATAAGCAGAAAGACATAATGGGAAGAAGGCACTGCCCGTCTCTAGCTCAACACTCAGGAGAACTCAGCTGATGCAGAAAAAACACTCCAGACTCACATTCTCCCTCACAATCCCTTTTTCTGTAGTCCAGATTATTCTGTCTCTAGACTCCTTCCCAAGAATTAACACATCAAGCTTGCCCTTTCTACATGATTCCAAGATCCAAACAAATCAGGTTTATCCTTTCTGTTCAAAAAAATGCGTTTATTCTGTTTCATTTCCTATGTGATGCACTTTCTACTTATTGTGATTATAGACGTGAGAAACAAAGAAAATTATATCAGAAGAGTTTTAGCAGCAAGTCAGTCCAAGTGTAGCATCTTTTGTAGCTTTTGTATCCATAGCACCTAGCACAATCATTTGTGGCCAATTCATTGATAGCTTTGTACCTGGCCCACAGTAGACCCTCAATAATTTTTAAATTGCCCAAAGGTTTGATTCCCTCTCTAGCATCTTGGGTAAAAACTGGAAGAAAAAAATTATGATAGCCATCTATGCACAGCTGAGCAAATTTCTAAAAATGTAAAAGAATACCATTAAGAAAATAATAATTACCAGGTCAGTCATGGTCCAGTTAGAAAAACAGAAGCTAGGCCAAGTAATTCAATAGAGGAAATTTAATAGGAGAAACTCATTTTATGTGTCTTGGGAGAACTAAAGGTACAAACAGTGGATAGAGGAGTAACCCAGAAATTAGCAGAAACCCACTGTCACCCTTAAGGATAGCAGGACAAAGGAAAAAAATGGGATCAGACTGAGAAGCAGGGCCGCAGAGAGGGAGAGGTTGCCAGGGGGAGATGAAACAATCATGGAATCATTGCCACCTGGAAATTCTGCCTGAGACGGAGGAGGAGCAGAGAAATGCCCTGTCTTCTCTCTCCCTCCCACCCCCACCTCTGTCTGCTGCTAAGTCACTTCAGTCGTGTCTGACTCTGTGCGACCCCATTTACGGCAGCCCACCAGGCTCCCCCGTCCCTGGGATTCTCCAGGCAAGAACACTGGAGTGGGTTGCCATTTCCTTCTCCAATGCATGAAAGTGAAAAGTGAAAGTGAAGTCTCTCAGTCGTGTCCGACCCTCAGCGACCCCATGGACTGCAGCCTACCAGGCTTCTCCATCCATGGGATTTTCCAGGCAAGAGTACTGGAGTGGGGTGCCATTGCCTTCTCCACCACCTCTGTCTAGTGCCTTCCATTGGCCAATCCTAACAGAGTGACAGAAAGCAAGAATGTGTGATTATGAGAAATGTAGTCTGCAAGGCTTGGCTCTTTATACTACGATCAAGATTACAAAAGTGGTGAATGGTCTGAGATCAAACAAGAAAACAGAAACAGATATCTAAAACTTCACTTTGAAGAGACAGCCATGGTTTCCATGCTGGCCTATTTACTTTTCATCCTCTTTTAATGTATTTTCCATTTACATAATTGAGATCATATAGGTTTTCCAAGTTTATGTCCTTCTCTGTTGACTCAGTATTATTTCCTATGTGTTTTCCTACATCATTTAAAATTTTATAAACTTGACTTTTATGGATGCATACTACTGCATTTTTATAGGAGTGCTATAACTTATTTCTTTATTATTGGACATCAAAAAAATATATCAAAGTAATCTTTTTTAAAAAAGAACAAAGCTGAAGGATCTCAACATACTTCATGACTTATTATAAAACTACAGTAATTAAGCCAGCATAGCACTGGTGCTAAGTTAGAAAAGTAGATCAATGTAACAGAATATAGAATCTAGAAATAGATCCCCACATATAGGGGCACTTGATTTACAACCCTGAAGTTCAGTAGGAAAAAGGCAAGTTTTCCACAAGTGGTACAAGGCAAATTGAGTATCCTTACGGTTCATTTTTTGAACTTTGATCCTTGATTTCAACCTCAAAGGATGCACAGAAACTAATTCAAAGTGGATTAAAAATCTCAATGTAAAGGCTGAAAAAATCAGGCTTCTAGCATAAAATATAGAAGAATAATATCCTGACTTTAATACATATTAAAGGACACAAAATAAATAGGATGCAAAAGAACTTACTATAAAAATGATTAAATGGATTATACTAATGTTAAGAATTTCTGTTTATCAAAAAGTGAATAAGTAAGCCATAGTTTGACTGGAAGCTATCATTTATAACACAAACCCAACAAATAGAACACATTCTCACAATATATAAAGAACTTTCAAAAATGAATTAAAAAAACACAGACAACCTGATTTTTTGAAGGCAAAAATACTTGGAATACTGCACCAAAAATCCTATTCAAATAGCAAGAACATTAAGAAGTATTTGATTTCGTTAGTCATAAGGGAAGATAAAACCACAATGAGATGCCACCATAAAACCACCAAAATGGCTAAAGTTAATGACTAGCTATATCAAGGGTAATCAAGAATATGGAACAACTGGAACTCTCATACATTAATGGTATCATTGTAAACTAGTTTAGGCACTTGGAAAACTGGTTTTCAGTATCAATGAAAACCAAGATGCAGGATATGGATGAAAATACATATACACTAAGTGAAATGAAAGTCGCTCATTTGTGTTCGACTCTTTGCGACCCCATGAACTATACAGTCCATGGAATTCTCCAGGCCAGAATACTAAAGTGGGTAGCCTTTCCCTTCTCCAGGGGATCTTCCCAACCCAGGGATCAAAAGCAGGTCGCCCACATTGCAGGCAGATTCTTTCCCAGCTGAGCCACAAGGGAAGCCCAAGAATACTGGAGTGGGTAGCCTATCCCTTCTCCAGGGGATCTTCCGAACCCAGGAGTCGAACCGGGGTCTCCTGCATTACAGGCAGATTCTTTACCAACTGAGCTATGAGGGAAGCCCATGTATACACTAAAGACACGTACAAAAATATATAAAGAAACTTCATTCATAATGGACCCAAACTGGAAAAACAACATGACTGTCCATCAACAGGAGGATGGATGTGAAATATTGTGAAAAATGTGTACAATGTAATTGGAAACAGTAACAGGAAAAAAAGAAAGAAAGCGAAGTCACTCAGTCCTGTCCAACTCTTTGTGACCCCATAGACTGTAGCCTACCAGGCTCCTCCGTCTATGGAATTTTCCAGGCAAGAGTACTGGAGTGGGTTGCCATTTCCCATTTATATTCACAAAACTGGATGAACTTTACAAACATAAAGCATAATGAAAGAATCACAGAAGGCACTTACTATATGGTTCTATCTATATGAAGTTGTTGAATAGGCAAAATCAGTCTATGTACATGGAAGCTGGGTAGTGATTACCTCTGGTGATGGGTTATTAAAGAGGAAGAGGGAAGCAGGAGACCACTGGAATAGAGGAATGTTCTATAGCTTGATGTGAGTGGCAGACACACCATCTATGTTTGTATGAAAAAATGGACTGAACTAAACACTTAAGATTTTGCAATACTGTAAGTCAATTATATATTTAAAAAGTACCAAAATATTCCCTAGGATAAATAATATGCTACTGCATATTTCTGCATGTACATCTTAACCCATACACCTATCTACATAAATTGGAAAGGCCATGAAGCATGGTGCTAAGCATGCCCGCTCTGAAGTCAGACTGCCTCAGGTTAAACTGTTGCTCTGTAAATTACCAGATGTGCAAGGGCATGGTATATCTGCTCAATTTCCTTACCTTTTTCCTCACCAATAAGATAGCAATAATAATAGTATCTATCGCATACGGTTTAATGAGATGTAACTGTTCTACTATGTAATTCACTTAAAACATTGCCTGTACATACTAAGTATTTGATAATTGCATCTGAATTCTTCAGAGAAGCAGAACCAATAGAACACTGATTGACTTTTTTTTTTCATTTTCCTTTTTATTTTTTTTAAAGGAATTGGCTCATGCAATTATGGTAGCTGCCAACTCCAAGATCTGCAGTCAGCAAGCTGGAGCCCCAGGAGAGCCAATGGTGCCGTTCCAGCCTGAACACCAACAGGTCTGAGACCCAGTAAGAGCAGATGCTTCTTTAGTTTGAGTCCAAAGGCAGGAAAAATGCAAAGCCCCTGCTAACAGCAGTCAGGCAGGAAGTCCTCAGCCTTTTGTCCCATGCAGGCCTTCAACTGATTGAATGAGGCTCACTGCATTAGCAAGGAAAACCTACTTTACTTAATCTGTCAAGTTAAACATGAGCCTTATCCAAAAACATACTCACAGAAATACCCAGAATGCTTGTCCAAATATCTGGGCACCCTCTGGCCCAGTCAAACTGACACATAATATTAATGATTAATAATTACCTATTTGAGCTTCCCTGGTGGATCAGATGGTAAAGAATCTGTTTGTAATGTGGGAGACCTGGGTTCAACCCTTGGGTAGGGAAGAGCCCCTGGAGGAGGACATGGCAACCCACTTCAGCACTCTTGCCTGGAGAATTGCCATGGACAGAGGAGCCAGGGGGCACATAGAGTCAGACGTGACTGAGCAACAAAGCAAGTCACAATTACCTATTATCATTAGGGAAATCCCTGGATTAAAGAATATCGACATATGAAAGGTCTGCCATACACGTCACACAATTTCTTTGAAATGGTTGTACCAGTTTACATTCCATTCACCAGACTACAACAGGGCCTGTCACACCATTTAATGAAGAAAACTATGTTCAGGTGTCACAGCTGATTCAAAGGAAAGGACACAGCAGGGTGGTTAGGCAACAAGTACTGAGACTTGCAGCTATGAGTGAGTGAGTGGTTGAGTGAGTGAGTGAGTGAAGTTGCTTAGTTGTGTCCTACTCTTTGCAACCCCATGGACTTTAACCTATCAGGCTCCTCTGACCATGGGATTTTCCAGGCAAGGATACTGGAGTGGGTTGCCATTTCCTTCTCCAGGGGATCTTCCCAACCCAGGGATCCAACCCAGGACTCCTGCGTTGCAGGCAGACGCTTTATCGTCTGAGCCACCAGGGAAGCTAAGTGAGTACAAAACAACGCTGAAGAAGCTGACTGGATGTGGTGATCCGAAACTAACTTGCTCTCAGAAGCTCCATGTTTCCAAGATTCCATCTTGAAATTACCATCAACACTTTTGGTACTTGTTCTGCATTGCAAGTCCTCTTCCTGTTGAATTGCCTCCCCAGTCCTGCTCCAAATTGGCTACTGCCTGCTGGCCATCCTCTTGTCTTGCCCTGGCACTCTTGATATTCAGTTTCTGCAGCTGCTATCAAGCAGCTTTCTTCAAAAGATGGTGGAAAGAGGATTCTAGACACAGGAATTAGCACGAGAGAGAGAGAACTTGAGAACTTTTATTAAAAATGAAACATGTCTACTCCTGGGCTCAGCAATTCCAGTACCAGGTATTGACCATGTAAGAGATGAAAGCATAAGCACTAGTGGCAGTAAAAGGGCTGAAGGCCTTGAAATTCAGGGCGCATGGGACGAAAGGTATAACTCAGTCATCTCTAACCTGTCCCACCACTTCACCAACTTCCTCACTCATTGTCAATATTCCATCAGTAGAAATGACTTATTGTTCCTGGATTCTGCTCTGCTCTGTCTCTGAGCCTTTGGATATACTCTTCCCTCCACTTGAAACAACATTCTTAATTGTTATCAGTGAGTGGCTCCTACTGTCCTTAGGATTCATCTCTTGAGCATATCCGTGCCCATGTCCCCATAAGTTGGGATGGCCAACAGAAACATACATCCTGAGCGACCCTTCGAACGTGGAGAAAACCTAATTAAAGCTTTCAGATAATTCCTCATTGCCTTTAGGATCAAAATCTGGAAACATGTAGCCTCAAACAATCTGGTTGTGATCGTCACTTCAGTCTCATCTTTCAATACCTCATGCTCCAAGGTCCAAGAATGTCGAACGTCTTTCAGACCCTTGAACTTGATGCCCACTATTGCCTCTGGGCCTTTGCACTCTTTCCACAAGGAACACTCCTCTCTCTGGAACTCACTCCTCTAGGTGGCTGACTTCTATTCATCTCCAGATCTCAATCTAAAGGTCACTTTCTCAGGGGAATATTCTATGGGCCCAGATTTGATTAGCTACTTTCCCACTCATTATACTCCCAAAGCCCCCTGACCTCTCTTTAACATAATAGTCATTAAGCTTTATGAATTATTTATTTTGTCTTTTTTTTCACTAGATAGAAAGCCCGTAGGGTAAAATGGTATTTATTTAGTTTACCTTTTCATCTCCATAGTTAAGTAAACTGTCTTCAGCAGATTTTATCTCTATTATTTCATAGTAGGTACTTCAAATTATTTGCTAAATGAATGAATAATGCGTGTGTATGCACATGTGCAGATACATGGAAGAAACCTTGAATGCCAGATGTGCTGGTTAGTCTCAATTTACCCTCTCCCAGGACCTATTTTCTGCTCTACTTTGCCCTCCTCTATGCTTCAGGAGGCTGACTCTGTCAGGTTACATCACATTTGTGATCTGGCTTCCACTGGATTCAGACAATAGGAATCACCAATGGAAAATTAGGAAACTGAGCAGAGAGAGGCCGGGGCATTTTTTCCTGGCTTTGGTGCCTTTTCTCTGGCAGCTGTTGTGACTCTGTGGCTGAAGCCCCTGCTGAAAGGCTGCTCTCCAAGGGTCCAGTTCTTACCAGACTGTAATACACTATCTCTACCTCCTGTCCTCTGGCCCTGGAAGAGATGCTAGCTTCTCATTGAGTCTATTCTCCAGGTGCCCCCAAGTCCTTTGTTTGTTCTTGTCACTCTCTAAGACTATTCATTACAGTCTCCACATTTAAACTCTCTGAATGAATCCTGGCTCCTTATTTTCCTCTCCTCTCCCAACTGCCAGCCTCATTTGGGGGGCTCACTCGGTTGCCTGGCACTTACCTTGCTCTATTTACTGATCTCTTATCCCCACTGGATGCCGAGTGCCTTGAGGACAGAGAAAATATCTTATTTATCCTCCAACCTCAGGGTCTAAGATAGCACCTAGCCTATAATGAATAATTAATTGTTGGTCTCCATCTCATCTGTAAAATTGGGCTGAATGATCTCTAAAACCATTTTTAACTCTTCCTAAGCAAAAGGGACAAAGAAAACGTTCTTTTTAGATCTCCCCTATTGGAAGAGTTCTCCAGGAAGATGCAAATACATCTGTCTTTTCTGGGATGATGCTAAAGCCATCTCTAGTGGGGTAGATGCCTAAAGAAGCCCATCTTAAGCAATTTATGTTGAAGAGATTTACCACAAAATATCACAGTTCAGATCAGATTTAATAGACCAATAAATGGCTGCTTAACAAGGACATTTGGTTACTGTTACATTAAGTTTCCTAAGGGACTATGTTCTGTTCTACTAAAAGGCTGCAAAGGGCTATAAAAGTACAAGCCTTCCAAATTTAATTTTTTTTTAATCCAGTCCTTTTTGGAAATTGTTTTTCTTAAATGACAGTATGAAAACAAGCCTCAAACATTTTCTTTTCTAGGCACTTCCTTCATGTATTTTGGGGAAAGTCTGGCCTGACTTACAAGGAAACCCCTTAATTGTCCCTTAAAAGTAGAATTGCGTCATTGTGGATAAGACATGGTGTTCAAATAGCTCCCTGGGGGCCGGGCTCTTGGAAACTCAGCAGGATTTTAATTGTAAGCAGACAATTTGTTTTGGATTGTATGCAGAGCATGAAAATATAACTGCTATAGGATCTAACAACATATAAGAGGATTAAAGTCTAGTATTTCTCTCCTGCTTTACTTCTTGGTCCTAGGCAGCTTTGAAAGCCAGGAATTTACCATGTAAGGTTATTGTGAGTCCTTTTGAAAATCTGAATTGTATTAATTATTAGACCCCAGCATCCTGAGGGGCTATATCAGTCTTGTTCACTCATATCACCAGTGCCTAACATTATTGCTCATATCATCTGTGCACAATAAATATACTGCATTTCATCAATTCTAAGATGGATTTATTTTTATAATTTCAAAGTTTTAAAATCAGAATGCCTTATATCATCAATAGTATGTCACAGATTAACTGGGTTTTCCTTTTTCAGTGATACCCCAAATCATGATACCTACTACATCTGATACCATCTTTGACTCAGTGAAATGTGGAATGCCAAGTACCTACGCTGAACCAGATTCTATGTCAAGTCCTTTAATGCATTATTCATTACACCATGTGATAATAACTCTTTAATGTGGGTACTATTATCTTCATTTGACGAGGCTCAGAGTAGTGCAGTCAACTGTCTAGAGTAACAATTTCTACTAGTAAATATAGAGTTGGCCTCAAATCCAAGTCTGACTCCAAAGCACATAATCTTCCCATTATATCGTGCTCTCTCCCAGTGGAGACTTCAGATAAACATATTTTAGAAACTATATGTTAAAATATGAGACGCTTCATTGCAGTTTAACATTCTCTATCCTGGTTGTCCTGAATTCAAGCGATAAATCCCATCTCAGGGAGCTCTCAAAAGAGATCACGATGTATTAATTAGTTTATATTCTGGGTGACAAAATGAGAGAATTATTGGAAGTATCTTCCCAAGTGGTGCTAGTGTAAAGAACCCTTCTGTCCATGCAGGAGGCACAAGAGACATGTGTTAGATTCCCAGGTCAGGAAGATCTCCTGGAGGACGGCATGGCAACCCACTCCAGTATTCTTGCCTGGTGAATCTCATGGACAGAGAAGCCTGGTGGGCTATAGTCCATAGGTTCTCTAAGAGTCGGACATGACTGAAGCCATTTAACACGCAGCCATAGGTATCTCACAGCTCCAAGGCTAGGCAAATGTTGGATATAGTTGGAGCCCAGGAACTATTGGAACCAGAGACTCCAATACTGATGGGATATTATCTTGTCACTGTTTCTCTCTGTGTACACCTTCATTCTTCTTTTTTACTGGAAGCCTGTGATTTACACAAAGCAAAACCATAGCCCTTAAGAGCTCCAGAGTCATACATCTTGGCACTTCAGATAATGAGACAGGTTGAAAGAACTCTTTCTAAAAATCCCAAAGTAAGGTCCCATTGGCCCAGAGTTCAAGCATATGCCTTGCTCACCCCTAGAGCTAGAGTCTTGGGTAGATTTACACTCATGCCACATGGCAGGTCCCACAGTAACTATGTGACTGGAGCTAGAAGACAAGCAGAGCAAGTTCCAGAAAACAACTAGGAGTAGGCAAGAATTTCTCTGATGTCTGTTCTACAAAGCAATCAGAGATGTCCAGAAACCATATTTAGAGGTGATTAGAGAAGAAGCATCACTAAAAGCAAAGCTAGTGGAGGTGATGGAATTCCAGTTGAGCTGTTTCAAATCCTAAAAGATGATGCTGTGAAAGTACTGCATTCAATATGAAAATAAATTTGGAAAACTTGGCAGTGACCACAGGACTGGAAAAGGTCAGTTTTCATTCCAGTCCCAAAGAAAGCCAATGCCAAAGAAAGCTCAAACTACCGTACAATTGCACTCATCTCACACACTAGCAAAGTAATGCTCGAAATTCTTGAAGCCAGGCTTCAACAGTATGTGAACCGTGAACTTCCAGATGTTCAAGCTGTATTTAGAAAAGGCAGAGGAACTAGAGATCAAATTGCCAACATCCACTGGATCATCGAAAAAGCGAGAGTTCCAGAAAAACATCTATTTCTGCTTTATTGACTATGCCAAAGCCTTTGACTGTGTGGATCACAACAAACTATGAAAAATTCTGAAAGAGATGGGAATACCAGACCACCTGACCTGCCTCCTGAGAAATCTGTATGCAGGTCAAGAAGCAACAGTTAGAACTGGACATGGAACAATAGACTAATTCCAAATCAGGAAAGGAGTACATCAAGGCTGTATATTGCCACCCTCCTTATTCAACTTATATGCAGAGTACATCATGTGAAATGCCAGGCTGGATGAAGCACAAGCTGGAATCAAGATTGCTGGAAGAAATATCAATAACCTCAGATACGCAGATGATACCACCCTTATGGCAGAAAGTGAAGAAGAACTAAAGAGCCTCTTGATGAAAGTGAAAGAGGATAGTTGGCTTAAAGAAAGAAAAAGTTGGCTTAAAACTCAACATTCAGAAAACTAAGATCATGGCATTGAGTCCCATCACTTCACAGCAAATAGATGGGGAAACAATGGAAACAGTGACAGACTTTATTTTGGGCGGCTCCAAAACCACTGCAGATGGTGACTGTAGCCATGAAATTAAAAGACGCTTGCTCCTTGGAAGAAAAGCTATGACCAACCTAGGCAGAATATTAAAAAAGCAGAGACATTACTTTGTCAAAAAAACGCTGTCTAGTCAAAGCTATGATTTTTCCAGTAGTCATGTATGGATGTGAGTGTTGGACTATAAAGAAAGCTGAGTGCTAAAGAATGGATGCTTTTGAACTGTGGTGTTGGAGAAGACTTCTGAGAGTCCCTTGGACTGCAAGGAGATTCAACCAGTCCATCCTAAAGGAAATCAGTTCTGAATATTCACTGGAAGGACTGATGCTGAAGCTGAAACTCCAATCCTTTGGCCACCTGATGCGAAGAACTGACTCATTGGAAAAGACCCTGATGCTAGAAAAGATTGAAGGCAGGAGGAGTAGGGAACAACAGAGGATGAGATGGTTGCATGGCATCACCAGCTTGATGGACATGAGCTTGAGTAAGCTCTGGGAGTTGGTGATGGACAGGGAAGCTTGGCATGCTCCAGTTCATGGCGTTGCAAAGAGTTGGACACGACTCAGCAACTGAACTGAACTGAACTGAGAGAAGAAGGGTAGCAATATTTCCAGGTCGGGAGACTGGTGGGAAAGAGAATTCCAAATAGACCTGGAAGGATGGCTATGATTTGAGCATATGGAGATGGGAGGCCTTACCAGGTGGGGAAGCAATGTTCCAAATACATAGTCTAGTTAGGAGTTGGCTGTGTAATAACACAAAGACACAGCTGTAAATTAAATTTAGTGGCATGGAGGAAAATATATATGAAGATGTGATAAAGAAGACCTGACTTTGAGGAAGGAGGGACAGCTTCCTTTGAAAAGTGATGTTTCAGTTGTGCTCAGAAGGATGAGTAGACAAAAACAAGTGAAGACCTGGGATGATAGAGGGAACATTTCTAGATGGAAGGAAATGTATGCGAAGATCCTGTCATGGGGGAAGCAAGTCAGATTTGTGCAACTAGAACGACAGCTGCTTCTGATCTCTTTCTGGATCTTGGTTAAAGCCCACTGAGGTTATCTCTTTATGCAAACCTAACCAGGTCATTTACCTACCTAAAACTCTTATATTACTTCCCATTACCTAGAACAGAACTTTCCAACAGCATCAGGGCACATTGCTGTGTCACAAATGACTTACAGAGTCCCTCCATCCCAGGAGTAGGCATCCTCTTCCATTTACTCCATTGTGCCATAGGAAATCCCACTCCAGTACTCTTGCCTGGAAAATCCCACTGATGGAGGAACCTGGTAGGCTGCGGTCCATGGGGTCATGAAGAGTCGGACACGACGGAGTGACTTCACTTTCATACACTGGAGAAGGAAATGGCCACCCACTCCTGTGTTCTTGCCTGGAGAATCCCAGGGGCCGGGGAGCCTGGTGGGCTGACATCTATGGGGTTGCACAGAGTCAGACATGACTGGAGTGACTTAGCAGCAGCAGCAGCCATAGTAAATAAAATATACTCTAATTTTCTATGTGCACCATGATGAAACAAAAGCTGAAAAGCACCAATGAGAATAAAATTCCAATATCTAGCTTACAACTTAGTTCTCCTCTCTAATTTCACTGCCACGTACATCAGTCACAGTCTTTCAATTCACCTTCATGATAAAGACACAGATGAAACAGTAGGGAGCTGGGACAATGTAATTTCCTTCCACATTTCCTCCCTACTTGCTTTCAGAGTAGCCTTTGTAGATGCCTTCATGAAACTGATTCCTGAGGATTAGGTCCTCCTTTGCACTCTCTTCTTTTCTATAAACACGAGGCATATACAACTCATTAATATTTTCCCCCAGCCCTCCTCCTACCACACACCATCAAACAAAATGGTTTCACACTGCTGTCCCCTTTCACTTCCCCCCTCTTCCTGGAATGCCCTGATCCAAATCCCTTGGAGTCTAATAATGAGGGATAATAACGTGGTAATAGCTTAGTCGCTAAGTCACGTCCGACTCTTGCGACCCCATGGACTGTAAGCCGCCAGACTCCTTAGCCCATGGGATTTCCCAGGCAAGAATACTGGAGTGGGTTGCCATTTCCTTCTCCAGGGTTATTAATAAGTATTGCAAAAAAATATGATTGCATTTGTGAGCAAAGAAGATGAGGAAGCCCTGGCTAACCAGAGTTAAAGGGTGACTTCACCACAGGATTTCTCAGCATTTTCCACATGGTGAGTTGCACTGTGAATTTCTAGGAAGGATAGTTATTTGGGATCCTGAGTTTCCCAAAACTCCTTAACCACAGAGCCACTGTAGGTGGAACATCTGTGGGATGGAGAAATGTTCCCAAGGTCATATAGATGGGAACATGAAGAAATATGGGGTTTGTGTTTCGGATGCAGAGAAGTCAAGGAGGAGGAAGATGGTGAGACAGAGAAGGCAGATGAGAAAAAGGAGGAGGGGGGAGGAGACGCCTCTACAAGGATGAAGGCTCCCCTTCAAAACCTAGAGATTTATCAGATTGCCCCTATCTACACGGAATTAGTTTTTCCCTTGGCAGAATCCCCTAGAATTGGGCTTGTGTGGAGGGTAAAAAATTAAGTTAGACAAAGCCATCTCCCGCTGCTACTTGGGAATCTGGTTAATAACTATCCCTAGAGGGTGAGGAGCGTGCCTCTCCTTTTTCATCAAGGTCTCAGCCGTAAGGATGGTCACCACTTGCTGTGACGATGGCTTTTGCAGCAGCGTTTCCTTCTGTATCACAAACAATAGCTCTTCATGCCCTGGTCAGAGTTCACTTAAGGAAGGAGATTCTAATGACCGTGCTGATGACCGTGGCATCATTACTTAATATTCTACCAGGACTGTACATTCATAACTACTCTGACCAACAATATACTAGTATTAATAATAATGTTACTGATCACAGTTACCATACATCAGGAACAGTGCAAAACAGTGTGCATAATCAGTATTCAAAGCATGGCAGTAGGTCATTATAAATATGACTTTTTTGTCCTCATAACTGCATGAGTTGCTTAATAACCTGGGTTGCAATTAAGTCATATTTTAATGGTTAAACATTTTGATGAGCATGACTCTGGCTTCCCTCTTTCATTTTGCTTCTTCTCTTTGAATTGCTTTCCTCATCCAAAAACTCAGGCTATTTCTAATAACTCTCAAAGGAGGAAAAGGAAGCTTTAATCCGTGTTTGAGTGTCTCTGCTTTCTAGCTTCTGACACTATTGCATGGGGTCATCATCACAGTCTGGTCCTGCCTAGTCACCTTCGTGCTCACCTCCTGTCTAGTGCCATTCTTACTTTTTCAGACCCTTTCAAAGCTTCAGAGGTGTTTTTTTTTTTTTTTTAAGGAAGGACAACACTATTTTCTCAGTGCTATTCTTGGCCATGGTTGCTCCACATCTGTGCTTCCAACTATCCTCAAAGCATTTCCACCAGCAGAATCAGAGGCCACACAGTTGATTGAAATGATCTTCCCTTTGTACGCACAGTGGTAAAAAAAAGATATCTGCTTGTCAATGAGATGTAGGTTCGATCTGTGCATCGGGAAGATCCCCTGGAGAAGGAAATGGCCACTCACTCCAATATTCTTGCCTGAGAAATCCCATGGCAGAGGAGCCTGACAGGCTACACTACATGGGGTCGCAAAAGGGTTGGACAAGGCTTAGCAACTAAACAACAGTAACAATAATCAGTCAAGAAATTTCCTCATGGGATTTAAAAATTTTTATTTATTTACTTTAATTGGAGGCTAATTACAATATTGTGGTGGTTTTTGCCATACCTCGACATGAATCAGCCATGGGTGTACATGTGTCCTCCTCATCCTGAACCCCCCTCCCACCTCCCTCCCCATACCATCCCTCTGGGTTTTCCCAGAGGACTGGCTTTGAGTGCCCTGCTTTATGCATCAAACTTGCACTGGTCATCTGTTTCACATATGGTAATATACATGTTTCAATGCTATTCTCTCAAATTATCCCACCCTCGCCTTCTCCCACAGAGTCCAAAAGTCTGTCCTTTACCTCTGTGTCTCTTTTGCTGACTTGCATATAAGGTTATCATTACCATTTTCCTGAATTCCACACATATGCATTAATATACTGTATTGGGGTTTCTCTTTCTGACTGACTTCACTCTGTATAATAGGCTCCAGTTTCATCCACCTCCTTAGAACTGACTAAAATGCATTATTTTTGTAGCCGAGTAATATTCCATTGAGCATATGTGTCAGAACTTCCTTATCCATTCGTCTGCTGGTGGACATTTATGTCGCTTCCACGCCCTAGCTATCGTAAACAGTGCTGCAATGAACATTAGGGTACATGTGTCTCTTTCAATTCTGGTTTCCTCATATGGCAATTCTATTTCCAGTTTTTTAAGGAATCTCCACACTGTTCTCCATAGTGGCTGTACTAGTTTATATTCCCAGCAACAGTGTAAGAGGGTTCCCTTTTCTCCACACCCTCTCCAGCATTTACTGTTTGTAGACTTTTTGATGACAGCCATTCTGAGCATGAGATGGTACTTCACTGTGGTTTTGATCTGCATTTCTTTGATAATAAGTGATCTTGAGCATCTTTCCATGTGTTTGTTAGCCATCTGTATGTCTTCTTTGGAGAAATGTCCGTTTAGTTCTTTGGCTCACTTTTTGATTGGGTCGTTTATTTTTCTGGTTTTGAGCTGCATGAGCTCAAGCAGCTCACTTTTTTCTTTTTTAAAGGAACCCTCACTGTCCTTTTTGCCAGGAGACTTCAGCTGGGCTGTCTCTAGTCCATACTACAGCTGAATACCCAAAGGAAAGTTCTGGTCTCAATGCCTTGAGTCTCTATGCAAATATTTCTATAGCCATCCAAGAGATTTTCTTCAAATATGAAGGGAGAGCAGCCTCCCAAAGCCACAAATAAAAGACTTTATTACAGAATTCCCTTAGGCACTGCGTGCCCACTTGCCTTACGTATGTGCAACTAGAAAGGGCCATCATGTCAAGAGACACCTTCCAGATCAAAGAAAGATGACTCTCCTGGTGTCCAGGCTTTTTCCCTAGGCAGAGAGGCAATTTTAAAATGGCAGCTTACTTGAAAGAGTGTTTTGGACCCCACTCAGATATTCCACTACATTTACACCACTGTCCTTTCTCGATCCGGTTTGCGGGCTCCTTCTGTTTCTCCTATGCTCTAAACATGAGTTCATAATCCTCTGCTCTGCTTTGCTCTTTCTCTTGACATCTAAATTCCAGCTTCAGCAGCCACTATGTTGGTGACTCGACAATTTTCGTTTTCTCCCCAGAGCTCTGTTGGGTACCTACCTAGAGTCTGGCACTTACATGGTGCCCAATAAATTCCTTATCTCTGACTGCCAAAGGACATCATCAGTTATACAGCCCCTTTCATCAGAAGTTAAACGTGTCTAAAACTGAGCTTTTCTTCCCATAGAAATGGACCCTCTCCAAGTCTCCTACCCTTAGTCAGTGATGCCATCAGCTTCTCCATCAAACTTCAAGTCAGTAAGGTTATCTGAGTCAATTTCTCCCCACCACCTGCTCTCTCTTCTGGCCCATTTCTGCACTTGTCAAACAGGGATAATAATAGTGCCTCCCTCTTAGCACCCAGCATATAGAAGGCAATAAATGCTCAGCTTTATTAACTTTTAAATTCAGGAGCTATATTTTCTGTAACTGGAACCTTGTCATGGTTGTCTGAGGACAAAGGATGGACCCCTACTTAAATGGTGGTTCTTAGTGTGATGACATTGTTCACACAGTAAAAATGTTATTAAATATAAAAGGGGACATATAATTTATTACTCATATAATGAGACTTTCTGGGGAGACCAGAGTGGCTGCCAAGCACATCCAAAAATGGCTTGAGAGAGGGCAGGGGCAGGAAACTTGGTTGGGATTTTATGGTGGCTGTGGGGTGAGGATGGGATGAGGTTCCCATGCATGATTTAAACTTCCCACTGGTGCTAAAGGAGGGAGTACTGGACTTTCTTATCAGCGTGGCCAGATATGGCATTCAGGGAGAAGAAGAGGGTGAGGCTTAGAAGCATCAAAAAAGAAAAAAAAAAGAGTAAGATTCTTTACTATAAAGCTTATAGCGCAGATCTCAGCCAGTCAGCTACCACATCGTCTCAATTTTTAATTTGAATTCTCGCTAATATGTGCCTCTAGGGGCTTCCCAGGTAGTGCCAGTGGTAAAGAACATGCCTGCCAATGCAGGAGACATAACGAGATGAGGGTTCGATCCCTGGGTTGGAAAGATACCCTGGAAGAGGAAGTGGCAACCCACTCCAGTATTCTTGCCTGGAGAATCCCATGGACAGAGGAGCCTAATGGGCTACAGTCCATGAAGTCTCAGAGTCAGACATGACAGAAGCAACTCAGTTTGTACTCATGTGCTTTTCCCCTCCTCTATTATGGTCCTAAATGAATAAAGTTTCCAATCACTTTTTTAATTCAAGTAGCACAAAACCTGCTTTCTGGATTTCCTACCACTATTTCTCTGACCTCTTGTTCTCTTTGTCCACAACCATTTTTTTGCTACTGTAATAGCACAAATGTAAGCTTCCTTCTCACTATGAGGTTCAAAGAGGTTTCGCACGTGACTTTTTAAGACATAGTCCAAAAATTCCTTGACACTCTGCCTAAAAAGAGGTGGGGTCTATGTCCCCTTCCCTTGACTCATGAAGTACCACAGAAATGATGCTATCAACTTCCCAGAGTAGGTCAGTAAAGGCCATGTGGTTCTACCTGGTCTTCTCAGAATGCTTGCCCCAGGGAAGCCAGCCACCCTCTAAGAAGTCTGGATTCAAGCCAGCCATGCTACAGAGGCTATGGACAGGAGCTCCTGTGGACAGCTCCAGCTGAGCTCCTGGCCAGCACCCAGCAGCAACTGCAGCCTGAGAATGAGCCACCCTGGACACCCAGACCAACCAAGACTGTGGCCTACAGCCTCAGAAGACCCCTGACTCTAACCATATGAGAGATTCCAAACCAAAGCGTCTCAGTAAGCCCCTCCCAAAGGTCCAACCAACTATACTGTGACTAAATTATACGGTTGCTGTTTTATGTCACTAATTTTAGGATAATTTGTTATGTGGTAATAATGACTAGAAAACAATCATTTTTGCCATTAAATGTGGACTGTCAAAGAATAATTTTTTAAGAATATCAACAATTATATATGTGGAATCTAAAAAAGGGATACAAATGACATTACAAAACAGAAACAGAGTTATAGATGTAGAAAATAAACTATGGTAGCCAGGGGTAAGTGGGAGGATAAATTGAGAGATTGGGATTGACATATACACAGTATTATATACAAAATATATAACTTACAAGGATCTGCTATGTATCACAGGAAACTCTACTCAATATTCTGTAATGGCCTATATGGGAAAAGAATCTTAAGAAGAGTGAATATATGTATATATGTATAACTGATTCACTTTGCTATACACTTGAAATTAATACAACATTGTAAACCAAGTATTTGTAAATCTCAAATTTCTTTAAAAAAGAATATCAACAATTACGAAGTGAGCACAAGAGTAATCTAACTCATTAATCAAGGAGCCAGCAGATTACCAAGAGTCATTTGAAAAAACATATGAGACACGTTTTATGCCCTGAAGAGAGTACATTGGGATAAGACTAGTCAGTTAAACACAAAATTGGACAAAACCGGTTAACGTCCTACAGGGCAATGAAAGCATAATCTTTGGGGCTATTTTTCTTCCCAACAAAAGTCATTTGCATCTGTACTGGGAAACAAATCTATATTATGTTTCTCCACAGACTCTGGGCCTTAAACAATAGTAAATAATGTGCCAAACCTTAGAAAATTAATAACCCTACAGTAGGCCTGCCAGTACAGGTGATGCGGGAGACATGGGTTTGATCCCTGGGTTGTGAAGATCTCATGGAGTAGGAAATGGCAACCCACTCCAGTATTCCTGCCTGGAAAATTCCATGGGTAGAGGAATGTGGCGGGCTACAGTTCATGAGGTTGCAAAGAGTTGGACAAGGCCGAGTGATGGAGCACACACAGACACAGGCCCGTTAGACTCGCTCCAACACGATACCACCTAAAGAATACACAGTTACAGTTCAATCGAAGTTTTTGGTAGTTCTTTTCTTTAAAAAAAAACAAACAACTAGGATCTATACTAGATCTTGCCTTTTCCTAAAAAACTTTCTGAGGGTCAAAAACAACACAAGCGGAGGCACAAGTGGAGGAAAAGTGGAACTTCTGTCCCTGTGACAGACAGTGAAAAGAGATATTAAGGGGGACGATGTTCTAGCACCTTCAGACCACATCATATGTATTGTGACTATCATTTAGCAAATCTGTGGTTTTGCTAAAAGAGAATGAAAGCTGACTACTTTTCCTTTGGAAATAATGGCCCTCTTAGTAGTAAGGATGATGTTGGGAGAATGGCCTGAATATTGGGTTTTCGGAAAGTCTTCAGCATAGTGTGATATATTTAAGTAGAAGATATTTGTACAGAAAATCAGAACAGACCCTGGACGAGGTGTCCTTTTTTCAGTCTACCATTTACTACCTGATTTCCTGATCAGGAAAATGGGGCTAATAGAAATCATTTTCCTAATTCAGAGAGAGTGCTGGATCTCTTTACAAGAAAAAGATTGTTATTATCATTATTACCTAGTTGAGGACACAAATGGGGGAAAGAAGGAGATTCACTCTAGCAGGTTGCTGGGCCAGTGCAGCCCCACCCAAGTGGCTGGACCAGAAGCTCCTAGTGCAGCTGACTACTACCAGTGGAATTATCTGACTGAACAGGATGTTTTGATATATATTGACAGGGGCAGCTCAGGAAATCCCCTCTTCACCCCAGCAGTGACTCACAGGGACTCAGAGCAAAAGTGAGCTGGGGGAGTCTCCTGAGCCTGAAACACATTGGATCGAGAGGAGAACTGGTCCTCCAAGGAAGGGAGGAAGTGCCACTGCAGGCTTTGGAGTCACAGAGAACTGAATTAAACCCTGGCTCTGCCACTCTGTGGCCATGTGACAACAGAAAAGTTTCTAATGCTCTCTGAGTGTCAGTGGCCTCATACCTAAAGTGAAGATAATCATACCCAGCTCAAAGAGTTGGTGGGAGATTTGAAACTGGAGAAGGAAAAAAAAAAATCAGAGTTCTTCACAGGAGTAGGTAGTCAAGGAAAACCCCCAATACCCACTGACAGCACAATGTCTAAATCTATAGTGATACAGTCACACAATAGAAGACAGTAAAGGAAAAAAAGCAGCAAAAGGAATAAACTATAGCCATATGTGCCAGAGTGGTGAATCTCTGTAATATAATAAATGCAAGTGTGTGTGTGTGTGTGCATACTATATATTAAAAGTAAGGAATAAACACTGCGAGAGTCAATAGCGTTTGGGAAGGGTTAATTTGGCTGGGGGTAGGGAAAAGGAACGAAGAGGAATACATGGGCAAACACCGATGTTCTAGTTCTATTTGTTGAACTTGGTGGCAAGTTAAAGAATATTTTATTTTACTATTGATAATGATGATGGACATTTCCTCACTGCTAACATGATGAAAGTATACCATGAACTAAGGATTAGAATGAATTCAGTTTTGTGTAAAACAACACAGGACAAGCACTCAATAAATATACCTTCCTGTTTCCTTGTCTCCTCGCTAACCTTCTTCTTCCAGAAATTTTTTTTAAGAGCAAAGCATTTTCTTTAATGTATTTGTTTTCTTCACATTGCATATAGGGAGGGGCCTTTGTCCACACATCTTTAATTAAAGCTAAAAATTATGATATTGCTATGCTTAAGTTACTTCTATCTTTGGTAACTGTTTTAATTATACTGTTGTCTGTTTCTCTTCTCCATTATGTCTTTTCTAACTTCTATTTCTCACCCATATGTGTAATACAATAAGGGGGACATGCAGTAAGATATTCAAATAACTGAAAAGAAAATGCTAGTGCTGACAAGATAAAGCTGAGACCTCGGAGCCGACACATAAGGCCTTTCATAGTCTTGCACCAAACTCAAACCCATCCCTCAATACACCTCCCTTCCAGTCAAACCGAAAGTCTTGCTATTCCCCAGCATGTTGTGACTGTTTACACCTCTACACCGTACCCTTCTTGAATGCCTTCAGCACCCCCCTTTTTTTTTTCTTTCTCGGAAAATTCCTGCTCTTTTTTTCTGAACCACACTTAAATGTCACTTCCCCCACGAAGCCTTCCTGAGCAGCCCCAGGGAGGCTGTTGCTATCTCTTCTGGGCTCCTACATTACTTGAAAAATACCACTATTTTAGCCCCTAACACAGATATTGAAATTATTTCTTCACATGTGGTTCCCCCACCACTCTGAGGAAGGGTTATATCTTGTTCACCTCAGAAGTGTCTGGTGCATTACAGACAAGAAAATAAAGATGTGTAGGAGTGAGAGAGAAATTGTTACAACAAACATTTCATACCTCCTCTGCTCACAGGCAATTCTTCAACTGTAGTGTGGTGCTGACATGCGAGTGCTAATGGGACCAAATGTCCTGTCAGGGAGGTTTCTTGGAGAAGAGATTTAGTGGGAGCCTTGAAGGATCAGACATATGGAAAAGGGAGTATCTTCTCTGTGGACTCAATCAGTCCCTAGTTGCTGTCTTTCTGGTTCTACATCCAGAAGACCCTCCTCTGCCTGGAAACAGAGCTCCTGTGAGACCCAATAAGGGAGATTACTCTCTTGTGAGAGTTTCACAGCAAACACATAAAAAAGCACTTGTGGATAGAACTTTGGATGGCCTGGAAACAATTTCCAGAGGGGGAAAGCTGTAAGATATTTTTTATTACACCTACTTGGTGAAATATCTCCCATCTTCTGAAAGGGTCCACTGATGGAAAGAAAGTCAGTATAATTGAACTGAGACTACAAAACAGGTCAGACAGTGGACACTGTAGCAGCTTCTGGTAAGTGACAGAAGCGCACATGAGCAAGTACTACAGACTCTCAGGAAATAACAGTATGTTGCAGTGACTGGAGAACAGGATTTGGAATTAGATTTGGGCTCATGTTTCATCTATCTAGTTAAATATCCTTGAATAAGTTACTCAACTTTTTTGATTATTTAGCTCGTCACTAATGACACAGGCAGAAAATAACATTTTATCTCACTGGATTGTTGTAAGATTATATGATATGTAAAAGCCATGGTGGAAAAGCTATGACCAACGTAGACAGCATAATAAAAAGCAGAGACATTGCTTTGCCAACAAAGGTCTGTCTAGTCAAAGCTATGGCTTTTCCAGTAGTCATGTACGGATGCGAGAGTTGGACTATAAAGAGCACCAAGGAATGGATGCTTTTGAACTGTGGTGTTGGAGAAGACTCTTGAGAGTCCCTTGGACTGCAAGGAGATCCAACCAGTCCATCCTAAAGGAAATCAGTTCTGAATATTCATTGGAAGGACTGATGCTGAAGCTGAAACTCCAAAACTTTGGCCACCTGATGTGAAGAACTGACTCATTGGAAAAGACCCTGATGCTGGGAAAGATTGAAGGAGGGAGAAGAAGGGGACAACAGAGGATGAGATGGTTGGATGGCATCACTGACTCAATGGCCATGAGTTTGAGTAAGCTCCGGCAGTTGGTGATGGACAGGGAAGCCTGGCGTGCTGCAGTCTATGGGGTTGCAAAGAGTCGGACATGACTGAGCAACTGAACTAAACTGAAAAACAATGAGTATATCAGAAGTATTCAATAAATGGTAGCAATTACTATTAAACTCTCTGTTTGCTTCAAGAATGAAAAAAAAAGTAAGAGGCAGGCAATGTTACCTACCTCCCAGAAGGGTTAAATGAGGAAGCATTCAGTACAAATATTGAGAATAGTGTTCAGCACCGGGCTCAACATACAATGAATATCTGAATCAAGAAGAGAAGAAAGCTTGAAATGAGGAAGTTGATCTAAGATTTCTTGGGGACTTCCCTGGAGGTCCAGTGGTTAAGACTCTGAGATCCCAGTGCAGGAGGTGTAGGTTTGATCTCTGCTGGGGGAACTAGAATCCCACACGCCACAGTGTGGCAAAAAAAAAAAAAAAAAATTCCTAATATTTTTTTCCAGAGATGTAGGCAGATACCCTCTTAAAATCTTAAATAGCTATGAGTCATTTCACTAGGAAAAAAAAAAGTAATGTATGTATGTATTATTTTAAAATTCTAATAAAATTGTGGTGACCTCCTGAATTCTATCTAAAAAATAGAGTACTTGGACCGCCCCCCCCCCCCGCCCCGGCTTAAAATCCCTGGTCTAAATAAAGGTAAAAATATAGGTCAGAGGAAATGGCAACTACACCGTAGATTTTCTTTTCCTTGGTTTTAAATAAGTAGGTCTATTATTCATTTTCAAAACTGTTGTTAGCTGAAGTAGGCAGACTGTTAACTGTAAATTAATAAACTCTTTGGGTGGAAGAAACAGGAGCCAGTGGCAAATATTTAATCTTTTCAAAGTTGGAATGGTTTAGTCTCTGCTCTTTTTGTGCAAGCTATAGATTTTAATCCCCTTTTGGCCTCTTCCTTTGATTAGAGCTAATGGAATTGTTCGCCCCTTATGTCCTCATTTTCCATTCCTCAACCTGTCTGGACTTTTGCCTCCGAAGGTTAAGATCACTATGAAGTAATGTAATTCATCATTACGAGTTAGACAGATTTATTCAGAGTTCTCCCTCCTCAGCTGTCTGTAAGCATGGTGAATCTGACATCCGGATTGCCCACTGGGGTTGAATATTATATTTACTTTAAGCCCAAAGCTAAGAAGCAGAGAACCCTCAAAACCCCCACAACTTTAGTGAACTTAGTTTCAGTTAATTTGCCTTACTTTGGAATACTGAAGTTGGCCTTACTAACATTTACAGCTTGGATAAAACATGCAGATTCATAGATTCTAAACATCCCTGGGTCAGGAAGACTCCCTGGAGTAGGAAATAGCAACCCACTCCAGTACTCTTGCCTGGAAAATTCCATGGACAGAGGAGGCGAGTGGGCTACAGTCCACGCGGTTGCAGAGAGCCAGACACGACTGAGCAACTGAGCACGCACACACAAACGTTGAAGCTTAGAAGGCTGTCTAAGGGACAGCACTGTTTCTTACAGAGCCTCCCTCTGAAAAGCTTCCCAACAGAGGCCCAGATGGCTACTATCATTCAGATGGCTACTTAGGACCAGAGTCTTCTTTGCCATGTCTGATATTCTAAGGAATGTATTTGGGGAATATCCTTGTCATCATCTCCACACTGGAGCCCCTTTTTGGAAGGGGACCTCCTATTAGTCTTTCCCATCCCGGGGCCATAGAGCTTTTTATACCGAAGAGTCAAAATCTGTCTATCCCACTGGGACTGACCTTCTCCTTGGGGACAAAAAAACACATCTAATTCCTCTTCCACTTAACAGACATTCAGTGAACTGTTTAATTAATGCTCCATATACTATTTATTGAGCATTAATCATATCATATACACTGTGCCACACACATGGAGTATTTTGGTGAGCAGGACAGATTGGGCTCTTATAGAGCTTATGTCTCAGCAGGAAAGAGATTTGATGACCACTGTGACTCTTCTCATCTTCAGAGTGAGAAGTGCATGGGTGCATGAGATGGGTGCATGCAGCCCCATCACCATCCTGCTTAGCCTCCTCTAAGTCACTCTGAGTGGTCTAGGACCCTCTCAAAGGGTAGGGCTAGACTGAACACCAGGAAGAAGGCAGGGGAGAACTAAGCCTATCACTACTATCCTGGGTTACTTTTCCCTGTGAGTCTCTGAAGCTCTCATCATTATCAACCTTATCTGAGTCGCCCAGCTTCCCTATGGAGTAGGGGATGAGGGCAATACGTAGGCAACATGAGTGATTTGACAACATGAATTGAGACCATGGACTTTCAAATCAAAGAGGTCCAGGTATAAGTCAGCTCTGTCACTTACTAACTTAAGTAAGTTGGACCAACTTTATGGCTATGTGAAGTCATATCCTTGTAAAGGAAGGGGGTAGAGGAAGGGAGGGGGGCTCAAGCTCAGAAGGAATCTGAAGTTGGTTTAATGCTCTGCTGTCACCATCTTGAAATTCTTTAATAATTTCTCAGCATGGGGCCCTGTATTTCTATTTTGCACTAGACTCCACAAATTATTATCACTGTAAGCAAGTTATTTAACCCCTCTGAGCTTTAACATCCTCACCTAAGACAAGGTGTGATAAGGACATTTACTCCACAGATTTCTTCAATCTTTGGATGGGACAATGTGTGTACCACGCACACCCCATTGTAAGGGCTACCACCCAACCAATGTAAGTCAATGGCATTCTTACTCAAAATATCAGACATGAACTATTCTGAATTTATGATCTATGGTGCCAAAGTGAGCACTTCTAACCTCTATGTGCCATTAGTTATACTATTAACTCTTCTGTTCTTTTAACTCAGCAATTCTTGGGAAAGGAGAGTTAACTTTTCATCTTTAGTGGGCATCTGATATGTTTGCCTATGACAAACACTGATTCTTCATTGCTTATGCAAAAGGGAATTTTTGGAATGATAATGTGACCTAAAAACAAACAAAAATGATAGTAAGACTGGAGAATTAGGCTTGGAAGTGAGTTGGAACCAAGACATCTTTGCTCCCAGGCAGAAGAGTTTTGGCAAGGGTGGAATGCATGAGCTCCTACCATTTTTAGTCTCTGTATCATTCCGCTGAAGATTCAAATTCCAGAGAGAGTGTGGCCATGACCTACCTTGGTTCACATGCTCACCCACAGGCCAGGGAAGGGCAGGGCACCTGATTACAGAATGTACTATAGTGTGCTAAGTTGCTTCAGTCGTGTCCAACTCTTCACGACCCTATTGACTCCTCTGTCCATGGGATTCTTCAGGCAAGAATACTACAGTGGGTTGCTGGGCCCTTCTCCAGGGGATCTTCCCAACCCAGGGATCGAACCTGTGTCTCTTAGTTTCTCTTGCACTGGCAGGTGGGTTCTTTACTACTAGCGCCACGTGGGATGTCCCTAGATTGGGAGTGAGACTAAATATAAAAATAAAGTGCTAGTAGAAGAGGGAAATTGGTCCAGAAAAATAAAAACAAAATGATAAAATTTCCCCAGAGTGTTTGCTTTGTAGCCATCCAGCTGTTAGGGACTTTTGTATAGTATTCATTTTATATTACATACAGTGCCTAGCATGAGGTAAGTACTCTGCAGGTATTTGTTGAATGAGTGAATAATTGAGTGAACTTACTTAACGCTCACACAACTCTTGAATGTAGGTATCAACAGTTCCATTTACAGAAGAGGAAACTGAGGCTCTGACAACCAAGTCTGTGCAAAATCACACAATCTATATGTTACAGTTGAGGTTATAACCTGGTTCTGTTTGATTTCAAAGCTTATTTTTGTTCCACTGCATGTGCTGCCTGCCTTCCTCAGGGTGTATGTGACAGCTGTTCTAAACCTCTTGACCTCTTGCAGTGCTGTCCCATGACAAAGGAGTATATGTTTGAAATCTAGAAAAAGTGTATAGATGATCTTATTTGCAAAGCAGAAATAGAGATCCAGACATAAGAGATCAAGCATATAGATACCAAGGGGGAAAGGGGTGGGGTGGGATGAATTGGGAGATTGGGATTGCTACATATATATGCTACTATGTATAAAACAGATGGAGAACCTACTATATAGCACAGAGAGCTCTACTCAATGCTCTGTGGAAGAAAATTAAAAAAAAAAGTGGGCGTAGGTATATGTATATGTATGACTGATTCATTTTGCTGTATAGTAAAAACTAACACCACATTGTAAAGCAAATATACTCCAATAATTAATCTTTAAAAAAAGAGACAGGAGCTTGATGCATTATCGTTTATCTGGGCTGGGAAAAGTTCATTTTGTGATCCTCCACTAATTTCAGAAAGGAAGTGGTATAAACTGTTTAACCTCGGGCAAGATATCTCAGTCTCTTCAGTGTTAGAAGTGTATGATAATGGTGTCTCCTGCAGGGTTACTGCGAGACACTTGAGAGGATGTTTGCAAAGCCTTTAGCACAGTTTCTACACAGAATGTCCTCAGATATGACACCTTATCTACAAGCTAGACAATAAAGAAAGCGGAAGAAAGTCCTGGGGGAGGCATCAGGTTTCAGTATCTTATTTCATCAAAGTTAAGAGGCCACCAGCTGAATTCTTAATTTACATATGTCTTAGAAAGAAAAAGCATTGGCAATTAAGCCATGAGGATGCTTTCTACGTTTTTTAAACTTTTATTAATACTGAGAAAATCTCTTGTAGGTATAATTGACATGATTTAGATAATTTTGAATGAAAATCTCCTTTAGGTTTTTTCACATTTTTAATCATGTACTGCTTTTTAAAATAATCTTTAATTGAAGTATAGTTGATTTACAATGTTAATTTCTACTGTCCAGGAAAGTAATTCAGTTATACATATACACGTATATATTCTTTTCTACTATGGCTTATCACGGTATATTCTCTGTGATATTCAGTTGGACAATGTTATTTATCCATTTTATATATAATAGTTTGCATCAGCTAATCTCATACGCCTAATCCATTCCTCCCCACCTCTTCCCCTTGGCAACCACAAGTCTGTTCTTTAGGTCTGTGAGTCTGTTTCTGTTTCATAGATAAACTCACTTGTATCATGTTTTAGATTCCATATATGTGATATCGTATGGTATTTGTCTTTCTCTTTCTGACTTACTTCATTTGTTACAATAATCCCTAGATCCATCCATGTTGCTGTAAACATTACTTCATTCTTCTTAATGGCTAAGTAGTATTCCATGGTATGTACATACTACATCTTCATCCATTCATCTGTCAGTGAATACTTAGCTTGATTCAATGTTAGTCTATATATATATACATTGGGATATATACTGGATATATCTGGATATATATATATATATAGGATCTATCTACATGGATTCAGTTTCAGTTTTATATATATATATCCCTATATATATATAGCCTAATATATATATAAATCCATATATCTATATCTATCTATATATATATCTGTATGCTTATACATTGAATGTCTGTTTCGTGACTGTCAGTTCCATGATGACATGGACAATATCTGTTCTTCTCAACACCATCTCCATAAAGAACAGACTTCTCGACTCAGTGGGAGAGGGAGAGTGTGGGATGATTTGAGAGAATAGCATTGAAACATATACATTAGCATATGTGAAATAGATGACCAGTGGGAGTTTAATGTATGATGAAGGGCACCCAAAGCTGGTACTCTGACAAGCTGGAAGGATGGGACTGGGAATGAGGTGGAAGGGAGGTTCAGGACACAGGGGACACATGTATGCCTATGGCCGATTCATACTGATATATGGCAAATACCATAACAATACTGTAAAGTAACCATCCTCCAATTAAAATAAATATATGAATTTAAAAAACCAGTCTCTCAATCTCTGTTAGATGTGTGAATACATAAATGTCTGAATTCATGAATAAATGAATAACCATACCTATTTCTGTGCCATAACTCTAAGAATCTCAGGGAAAACATGTCTTTTCCATAGTGGGGAGGGGGTGGTTAATTAGAAAAAGCTTCCAGAGAGTGGAGTTGGAGCATCAGAGGGTCACCATGGATCACCCGGGGAGAGCACCAGGTCTCCTGTCTGCCTCCTGGTGTTGCACATAATAGGCTCTGAACAGGAAGGAAATTACACAAACTTCCAGTTCAGCTGGTTCCAGTTTCACAACCCAGCTCTTTCTGTCTCACTTAAATCTGATGTGCTGCGTCACTGAAGTGACTTTGTGACCTGTCTACTGGACGACTTTGCGTGATGCCCACACTGCCTGCCAATAACCTAGAGTGGACGTCAAGACGTTCCAATAACTGAGTCTTTTAATCCAATGTGACAGGATAATCCTTTATGCTTAGTGGAAATAAACAGATGCACTAATAACTACCAAGCATTTGATACATTCTAGTTCCATGATAGAGGTAAGGATAGGGAGCTGAAGGAGGCTATAATCACACCTAAAGTGGACCTGATGGAGGCTATAATCCCACCTAAAGTGAAGCAGTATACACATAATTGGATAACACTTGCAGCTTTCAAGTTATGGCTATGTATATCATCTTATCTCAGTCTTCCTTGTAGCCATGAAAAATGGGAAAGTACGGATAATATTTGTGTTATTTGATCCCAATATATAAGAAACTTAGGCAACTGGGGTTGGTTCAGGATATAGGTCTGGTTTCAGGGCAGATTTGAACTGAGGGTCCAGATCTCATGATTACCAATTTAGGGATCTTTCTTTCTTTTGTATCTCATTGTCACTCACTAGCTTTATACTGGTCAACAGTGTACAGGTGCCTGGAATGTCACAGTCCCCCTACACCCTGTAATATATTTCTGATGCACTCTTGTGATGGGACATCACAATCTAATAAATCAGGGGCTGGCAAGCTAAGGCACACTGGGTCACACTGGCCATTGTATGCCTTTGTAAAGTGGTTCTGAAATAGTCACACTCACTTATTTACTTTTATCTATGGTTGCTTTTGCCCTACAAAAGCAGAGTTGAGTAGTTGCAACAGAAACTAGATGACTCACAAAGTCCCCAAAATTCACTATTTGGCGCTTTATAGAAAAAGTTTGCCACCTCCCAGAATAAATGAATGGAGTGGAAGTACTGTAAGTCCCCTACATACAAACCTTCAAGTTGAAAAGTTTCAAAGATGTGAATGTGTCCCTGTAGGCCAGCTGTTGTATGGTACTACTGTACTTTTCAAGATACTTTACTATAAAACTAAAAATGTTTTATTTTTTGTTTTTTTTTAAAATGTGTTTGCTGTATGAAAAGTATTACAAACCTACTACAGTACAGTACTATATAGCCAACTGTGTTAGTTAGGTACCTAGTCTAACTTTGTTGGACTTAACGAATGTGCTCACAAAACAGAACTCATTCATATGTAGGGGACTTGTAGCAGATGAAAAAAAATAGATTTGTTCATGCACAATAGGCAGTGGGTCATAGTTGGAAAAGAAAATGAGAACGGGCCACAAAATTATGCCTCTATCACTTGGCTGGATGACACTGAACAAGTCATTTACACTCTCCAGGTCTGCTTCTGCATCTATCACAGAGTTGCTCCAGGATTTCTGTGATATAAAGTATACATATCAGTTATGATCATGTTTGGCCCCATGGACAGAAAACACAAAATTGCAGTGTCTTGCACAAGAAAGCAGTTTCTTTCTTGCAAGTGGAAGTGGGGAGTGGGTATTGGTCTGGTGCTGCTCGGTGTTAGAAACTCAAGCCCTTGCACCCTGGGGTGTTTGGCCTTCATCCTTGAAATCCTCTCCTGGTCCACGATGGCTGCTGGAGCTCCAGCCACTGCGCTATTGTTGCTATTACCACTGATGACAGCATGATGATAAGAGGAAAGAAACCCCAAATCAAATACAAATGCCTAGTAACAGAGACACCTACCAAGGCCAGGAAGAAAACTGACATTAATTCAAGTCTAGCCAAGATGAGATCTCCTGCCATAGTTCCTAAGGCAATCAGTATATTCATTTATTCTATTCCTGAGGTACAACTGAGGAAGGTTCAGAAGCCATCTTACATGTATTCAGCTTCTAACACTTCACCAAGTATTTCTATATTTATTCCCTTATTTACTCATCACAATACTCTGGAAAGGTAAGATGAACAGGTCTTAATAATATTATTCCTATTGTATTAATACATTATGATTCACACAGGTGCCAAGAACCAGATCCTAGTACTTCCCACACTGCCAAAGAGTCCATGGTTCAGGCTTTGGCTATTTGTTGGAAATGAAGGTGAACAGTCATGGTGCAGAAGAAAGAAAATGACCCTGTGGGGGTGGGTAGAGTTGCCACCCCAAAATGTCTCTTTGGCATGCAAATTATTTAGAGCTGAAAAAATTCAAAGCCCAAGACTCAGGAAAAAACTCTGATGTCCCCCCTTAGCTGCATAAAGAATGCAGACAGGGAACCTCTTCCAAGCAGCAATCATATATAAGCATAGTATGAACTAGGTATGGGAGACTGGGAGAAACCTGGGAAGGTTTTTTTTTTTTTCCTAATTCTGTTCTGTGTCCTATTGTCTCTGCGTATCCAGAAAACATTTGTTTACCAAACATTTTCTTTTCCATCTTCATGTAAACTGCCTTCCTCCCTTCTGAAAACTCAAACCACTACTCCCAACATCTTTGTCTTTTTTTTTTTTTAATCTTTAGTTAAGGATGGTTTTTCAGTTACTCAGTTTTACTGGGTCTTTCCGATGTACACATGTGATTAAACTTTCATTTGGTTTTCTCCCACTGATCTGTAAATTCAATTCTTAGACCAGCCAGAAGAACCTAGAGGGGTAGAAAAGAACGTCCTCCTGACAACAACAATCCAGGAGCCCTAGGAACTGATCACATGGCCTTAGCCTCACTGAGCCAGTATCCTCACCTGTAAGACCAAGAGAAGAACATGTATTTGGGGTAGTTACGAGGAGAGCAGAGTGACTATCACACACATGGCACACACTCCAATTCAGTGAAAGCACAGTGATTACCTAGGCTTACCTCTCACAGCTGGTGTGTCCTTCGACAATCACTTCCTTTTACTGTGACTTCGTCTCCTTTTCTAGGAAGATAAAGAATTTAGACTTGATAAATTACCTTCCAAATGCCAGTCCCATCAGCCTAGGAGCCTGACTTTTTAAAAGATATGGCTCAGGTTTAAGCCAAGTTTGTGGAATCTTCCCTCCTATTACTTACTGGGTGTCTCAAAACAAGCTAAAAAACCTTCCAGACTCCCTGCATCTGTAAACTAGGGACAACTAGGATCTAGCTAACTGGAAATGTAAGGATAGTGAAGACTGAATGAGATAGGTGTATCCAGGACCCACCAGACTAATTTCCTTAAAGGCTGGGACCCATCTGTAGATTTACAAACTGTGACACTTCTTCTCATGGTTGCTCACAAAATTAGATGAGTAAATTTAAATAAAGTATCAGGAATAGGATCTGGCACAAACTAAAAACATTTGAGAAATATTATTAGAAGGGCTTCCCTCTTAGCTCAGTCGGTAAAGAATCTGCCTGTAACGCAGGAGACCCAGGCTCGATTCCTGGGTCAGGAAGATGCCCTGGCGAAGGATATGGCAACCTACTCTAGTATTCTTGCCTGGGAGAATCCCATGGACAGAGGAGCCTGGCAGGCCACAGTCCATGGGGTCGCAAGAGTCGAACACGACTTAGCGACTAACTACCACCACTTTATTTTAGCAACTGTCTGCATGAGTCCTGGTGTTCAGCGCATTGTTGAAACGCAAAGTTACAGGATACACGCTGGACACATATACCCACCAACGGCTACGGAAAGTTTGCGTGGATAAACTCTGCTAGAAGAGCCTGCAGAGCAGGAAACTCGCGGCCTGAGAGGACAGAGCCCACTTCAGGCCTTAAGACCCCGAGACGGTGCAAGAACCTGTTGGAGACAGGTCCCCACGACTCGCCGGGCCGTAGGACCGCAGGAGCAGGCGGGGGCCAATCCCCAGCCCGGTTCGAAGGGCCAATCGCGGCACGCTTTACAAGGGCCCCGGCCGGAGGGGGCGGGGCCGCGCGCGGGGCGGGGCGGAGCCTCAGCTGCCCCCGTGGACCGCCCAGTCCAGGCCCGGTGGGGCTCCGCTCGGCAACCTGCAGAGCCCTGATAGCTAAAATGTAATTTCAGATTGGACAAGTAAGTGACCCTCCTCTCAGTCCCACGTGTGTACCAGGGCCTTTACAGAAACGCAGGCTCGCAGGGCGAACGTTCTCCAACCGGAGAGCGTATCTGGCCCAAGCCTCCCTCCCCTTTCCCACAGTCGCCACCTCCTCTTCCTCCTCTGACTGCCTGAGTCTTAAACGCCAACGCCAGCCGGGCTCTTCGCCTCCGAGATCTTGTTGAGTCCCCTGTGTACACTCCTGGGTGAGGCGTCCGGCCACTCAAGAGACGGGTGGGCTTTACTGCTTTCCCCCAAGCTGCCTAAGATGTCTGGAACCCTGGGTCCTCTGCAGTCACTATCCAGTTAATTATGTTAATTTCCTCGCTTTCCCTTCATCCCCCCAGGGTACTCTATCACCTTATTTCAGGATATTTCCTGGTTAAGAATCCGCCAGCAATGCGGGAGACTGAGGTTCGATCCCTGGGTTGGAAAGATCCCCTGGAGAAGGGAAAGGCTACTCACTCTCGTATTCTGGCCTGGAGAATTCCATGGACTATATAGTCCATGGGGTCGCAAAGAGTCGGACACGACTGAGCAGCTGTCACCTAGGCATTTTTGAGCCTTTTAATTTCAATCTGGCTACTGTAAGGCATTTAAGACCTGTGTTGCTTGTAGCTTTCAACGCTTTCAGCAACTTGGGATAATATTTGAAGCGCGGTTTAGATAGTATAATGCTCTTTGGCTACAGTTATCCTGGGTAGAAACGGCCTAGGAGTATCTTTCCATTTTTATTAATGACCTTTCATTTTAAGAACAAGATGCAAAATGGTGAAATTCCCTAATCCTTGACTATATTCCACCAAAGCACTTTTCATGTCTTAACATTTGTCTCTAAAGAGTCTCTGATTTTGTCTCTAAAGAGTCAAGTCATTTACAAAATATTGAAAAGCAGTCATCATTAGATTAATTTTTAAAATACAGTATTAGGGGAAGGAAGTGATGATGCTTTTGAATTGCTGAGCAGTGAGAAGGCAAGCTGCCTTTTTGTTTGTGGCTGGTGTATAGAGGGTAGAGTTCTGTTTTATTTTGCTTACTTTCCCCCTCTTCCCTGTAATCCACCAAATGTGCATCCTGAAGTTGTACTTCTTAAATTGCCAGCTGGGTCTTCCAGCCTTCTGACTGCCTCCTGGTCTTCTGGGAGTTTCCTGTTAATGAGGTCCTGTCCTTTGCTTTTGACCTTGTGACCACTGGCCTGACTCTTGGAGGGATCAGCTAAGGAGGACTTCCTGGTGGCAGGCTGAGAAAAGTCTTTATTAAGGATGATTGAAGGAACCCAGAGGGTAAGAAGGCCTGGAGATTGATTCTGAGGGGAAGGGAGTCTCCCTGCTGGATTTGGAAGTCAAAACATGTGTACTGGGAGAAGGAACTAACCCAGAGGGTGGAGATCTGTGTCTTTCTGGATAAAGTTAAGTTTACTGGGCAGAGACTGGACCTTCTTCCAGGCTGTGGTATCAATAATTGTTACTATCAATAATTGTCTTTTCCTGGAATCTGGTTCCCTTTCCCTAACCTACTTCACTTAGTTCAAATCACCACCTGTTATCAGCTGGTTCTGAAAACAGTTTCAGGTAGTGAATCTTCTCCACCCCCACCCCCACCTCCAAATATTTGAAATAATTATTTTACCAGAATGTACTACAGAGAGTGTTCAGCCTCTTACCTGCCCCTATTTTTATAAGGTGGAATTTAGAGTCTACTCAAGTTATGTAAGGGGAGGTCACCCAAACCAGCTCTTGCGTTCATTTGTTCACTGATTTGGGAATGTGCTCTGGGCCTGAGCACTGTGGTAGGCTCTGGGAAAGCAAGGATTGGTCTTTGCTTTCAAGCTTTCATCCATTCTGCTGCTGTCTGGTCTGGCAAAGGAGATTATGTGATGGTGAGATTGGTGTTGTAGCAAGGTATAAGAAGATTCTCCCCTATAATGGACTGTATGGGAAAAAGAATCTAAAAAAAAGAGTGGATATTGCTGATTGACTTTGCTGTACACCTGGCAACACAACATTGTTAACCAACTATATTCCAATAAAAATCAATTTTAAGATTCTCAGGAGTTGAGAGAAGTCCAAATGGGCCACTGTAGGCTCAGAGGAGATAATACCCAACTGGAGAGTTGCAAAGCCTCAGTATGACTGGGCTGGAGAAAGACATGCTGATTTGGGACAGCATGGGCAAAGATATACAAGGCTGGTGCACTGCTGATTATGGGCAGACAGGAGAGAGTGAAGTGGGAAATCGCCTAAAAGGGGGATGGGGAGAGTGCAAAGGCCAGCTCAGGGAGGGTCGGGTGAATCAGGTTAAGGAGGTTGAAATGTATCTCTAGCGCAAGCAGCAGCTATTGGAGTGACTGACACTCAGCGGTGTGTTTTAGAAAGTTAATTCTGGCTGCAAGGTGGCAAATGAATTGAAGTGGTGAGGACTGAAGAGACTAATTTAATGCAGGTGAGAGATGAGTTAGCATAGTTATGGGACTAGAACAGAGGGATTAGAATAGAATGCTTAAGAATTAATTACTGATTGAATGTAGGAGATAAGGAAAGAATATAGCAGTCAGAGTACCTTGGAAAAGAAAAGGCATTCACCATTGGAATATTTTTCAGCAGCTTTATTGAGGTATACCTGGCATAAAGTAAACTGTACATATATAAAATTTCTAATTTGAGAAGTTTTAATATTATCCATGACACTGTCATCACAATCAAGATAAAGAACATTTCTTATACCCCCGTTGATTTCTTGTGCCCTTTCCTAATTCCAAGAAGTGAGGTGCTTTCTGTCAGGATAGATTATTTAAACTTTTTTAGAATATTTATCAGTAGGGTCATACAGTATGTATCTTTTATGTATGGTGACTTTTCTTTAGCATGATCCTCTTGAGATTTGTCCAGGTGGTATATGCATATAAAATTTATGTTTTGTTTTTCTGAGTAGTATTCCATTGTACAACTATGCCATATTTAGTTTATCCATTAACCTGTTGATGGACATTTGAATTATTTGCTGCTTCTTGGCTACTACACATAAAGCTAATATGATTACTTGTATAAAGGTCTTTATGCAGGCTTTGTTTCTCTTGGTTAAATACTTAGAAGTGGAATGGCTAGTTTACACGGTAGGTGTGTATTTAACTTTTAAGATGCATCCAATCTGTATTTCAGAGTGATTCTAGTTTGCCCCAACTGCTGTGGTCACTTTTAAATTTTAGTTATTCTATTGATGTGGAATTCTCTCATGGGGTTTTAATATGTACTTCCCTAATGACTAATAATCTCAAGCTTCTTATCATGTGCTTATTTCTCCGTATGTATTTCATACATCTTGGTTGAAGTGTTTATTAAATCTTTTGTCCATTTTAAAAATGACCTATTTCTTTATTGATTTTTAAGAGGTTTTTATGTATATTCTCATTACGTTTGTTTTTTGTTTAAATCATAGTTGTGATTTGGAAAAATTTTCTCCCATTTTGTGGCTTATATTTTCATTTTCTTAACAGTGTCTTGAAAAGCAGAGTTCTTAATTTTGGTGAAGTTTAATTTATCAGTTTGTAATTTTAATGATGTCTGTTTTATCAGTTTATTCTTTTATGGATCATGGTTTTGGTATCTAAGAAGTTGAGCCTAGTCTGAGATCTCAGATAGTTTGTCCTATTTTTTTTAAGAAGCTTTATTTATTATTTTATATTACATCCAGGATCTATTTTATGTTAACCTGTAGAACAAGATAGGGACAAGCTTTATTTTTTGCATATGGTATCAGCTGTTCCAGTACCATTTGATAAAAAGCCTATCCTGTCTCTCATGAAGTGTCTTTGTACCTTTGAACAGAATCATTTTACCATATGTATATGTGGACCCATTTCTGCATGTTTTATTTCATTATATTGATATCTTTGTCTATTTTAATGCTATTACCGCTTAGTTTTGATGACTATAGCTTTGTAATAGATATTAAAGTCAGGTGGAATATCCTTCTACTTTTTTATTTTTAAAGTTGTTTTGGTTATTCTACACCTGTTACATTTCCATATTAATTTTACAGTCATTTCAAAATAAAGCCCTGTTTAGATTTTAATTGCAATTTAGTTTAATCTGTACATTAATTTGGGGAGAGAATTGATGTCTTAAATTTTGTTTTCTATCCTTGGACAGAATCTTATCTATTCATTTATTTAGGTCTTCCTTAATTTCTCTCAACAGTGTTTTTTTAGCTTTCAGTAGATGGATCTTTGTCAGATTATCTGTAGGTAGTTCACATTTTTTGATGCTATTGAAAATAATGTTGTCCTTTTGGGTTTCAGCTATCAGTTGTTTGTTGCTACTTGTATATTGACCATGTATCTTGCCATCTTGCTAAATTACTTGTTTAGTTCTAATAACTTTTTGCTGGTACCATCAGATTGTCTATCTGATCATGTTATCTGTGAAAAAAGACAATTTTACTTCTTCCTTTCAATGAGAATGTCTTAACTTTTCTTGCCATAGTACACTGGCTAGAATGTCCTGTGCTGAGAGGTTTCATTAATTTTTATAAATGAAGAATGGGTGTAATATTTTGTCAGTTGCTTTTTTCTGTAACTATTGAGATCATAATTTTTTCAAAGACTGTTAATATAGTCAGTTACATTCATTAATTTTTTTTTTGAATGTTAAATTAACCTTGTATTACTGAGGTAGATCCCACTTGGCCAGGACCTATTATCCTTTTTATATTTTGTTGGATTCTATTTGCTAAAATTTTAAGAATATTTGCATCTGTGTTAATGTTTGGTAATGATACAATTTTCTTTTCTTATATTGTCTCTTAAGTTTTGTTATCAAGATAATTCTGGCCTCATAGAATGAGCAGGGAAACATTTCTTTCTCTTCAGTTTTCTGTAAGGGTTCATATAGAATTGACATTGTTTCTTTCTCAGATGTTTGGTAGACTTCATCAGTGAAGCCATTTGAGTGTTTTTTTTTTTTTTTTTAATGGAGGAGACAGAAAAGTCAATTGACATAATAATAGAGGACTGTGCAGATTATCCAGAGAAGGCAGTGGCACCCCACTCCAGTACTCTTGGCTGGCAAATCCCATGGACAGAGGAGCCTGGTAGGTTGCAGTCCATGGGGTCGCTAAGAGTCGGACACGACTGAACGACTTCACTTTCACTTTTCCCTTTCATGCATTGGAGAAGGAAATGACAACCTACTCCAGTGTTCTTGCCTGGAGAATCCCAGGGATGGGGGAGCCTGGTGGGCTGTCGTCTATGGTGTCACACAGAGTCGGACACAACTGAAGCGACTTAGCAGCAGCAGCAGCAGTGCAGATTATTTGTTTCTTCTTGAGTGAGGTTTGTTTCTATTAATATATTTAAGTGAATCTGTACATATCATCTAAGGTGCTCATAATACTTTTATTATCATTTAAACATTTATAGAATCTGTTGTAATTTCATTTCCCTCATTCTGAATACTGGTTATTTGTCTCTTTTCTCTTTATTTTCTTGATCATTCTTGCCAGAAATTTATGAATATTATGGATCTTCTGAAAGAGTCAGCTTTTTGTTTTCATTTATTCTCTTTATTATTTTTTAATTTATTGATACTTACCCTAAATTTTATTTTCTTTCTTCTGCTAACTTTGGATCCCTCTTACCCTTTTTTTTCTAATGTATTAAGGTAGAAATTAAGGTCATTTACTCGAGACGTCTTTTCTAATATAGGCATTTGAGTCTGTAAATTTTTAAGTATGGCTTCAGCTGCATCCCACAAGTTTTGCTGTTTTTATTTGCATTCAGTGAATACATTTTCTAGTTTTTTAAAGTGTCTTTTTGACCTATGGTTTACAGAAGTGTGTCAGTCGGTCTCCAAATATTTGAGGATGTTCCACACATCTATCCATTGAAGTCACAGAAAGTAGTTTATATGATTTGAATTTTTTTAACTTTTTGAGACTTGTTTTATGGCCCAGAATGTGGTCTGTCTTTGTATTAGGTTGATACGAAAGTACTTGTGGTTTTACAGTGTTGAACTTTGCTGTTTGATACTGGAATACATTCTTAAATGTGGTTATCTTATATGTCATTTTAATGCACATTTCTCACTCTATTTTTATGTTAATGACTTACTACTTACTGTTTATTTTATATTTATTTTAGACTAGGGAAATGATGTTAGATAAAAAAAAGTGAATTCAAGTGATTTGCTTATTCGAATTTGCTTATTCAAAGTGAGTCATAAAGCAATGTAGGCAACTCACAGCATCAGCAACGCATCTGGCTCAGGAACTGCTAATGAGTGTACAAGAAGCATTCGTGTTTCAAGAAGTTTTGCAAAGGAAATGAGAACCTTGAAGATGAGGAGCATAGTGGCCAGCCATCGGGAAGCTGACAATGACTAGTTGAGAGGATCATCGAAGCTGATGCTCTTACAACTACATGAAAAGTTGCTCAAGATCTCAGTCTCGACCATCCTACATTCACTCGGTATTTGAAGCAAATTGGAAAGATGAAAAAGGTTGATAACTGTGTGCCTCATGAGCTGACCGAAATTCAAAAAAATTGTCATTTTGAAGTGTCATCTTCTCTTATTGTATGTAACAGCAATAAACCATTTCTTGATTGGACTGTGATGTGTGACGAAAACTGGATTTTATATGACAACCGGAGGTGACTAGCTCAGAGGTTGGACCAAGAAGAAACTTCAAAGCACTTAACAAAGCGAAACTCACACCAGAAAAAAAGGTCATGGTCACTGTTTGGTGGTCTGTTGCTGGTTTGATTTGCTTTCAGTTCAGTTCAGTTCAGTCACTCAGTCATGTCCGACTCTTTACAACCCCATGGACTGCAGCACGTCAGGCCTCCCTGTTCATCACCAACTCCCAGAGTTTACCCAACCTCATGTCCATTGAGTCCGTGATGCCATCCAACCATCTCATCCTCTGTCGACCCCTTCTCCTCCTGCCCTCAAACTTTCCCAGCATCAGGGACTTTTCAAATGAGCCAGCTCTTCACATCAGGTGGCCAAAGTATTGGAGTTTCAGCTTCAGCATCAGTTCTTCCAATGAATATTCAGGACTGATTTCCTTTAGGATTGACTAGTTGGATTTCCTTGCAGTCCAAGGGACTCTTAAGAGTCTTCTCTAACACCACAGTTCAAAAGCATCAATTCTTAGGAGCTCAGCTTTCTTTACAGTCCAACTGTCACATCCATACATGACCACTGGGAAAACCATAGCATTGACTAGACGGACCTTAGTCAGCAAAGTAATGTCTCTGCTTTTTAATATGCTGTCCTGGTTGGTCATAACTTTCCTTCCAAGGAGTAAGTGACTTTTAATTTCACGGTTGCAATCATCATCTGCAGTGAGTTTGGAGCCCCTAAAAAATAAAGTCTGTCACTGTTTCCACTGTTTCTCAATCTATTTCCCATGAAGTGATAGGACTAGATGCCATGATCTTCGTTTTCTGAATGTTGAGCTTTAAGCTAACTTTTTCACTCTCCTCATTCACTTTCATCAAGAGGCTCTTTAGTTCTTCTTCACTTTCTGCTGTCATCTGCCTACCTGAGGTTATTGATATTTCTCCCAGCAATCTTGATTTCAGCTTGTGCTTCCTCCAGCCCAGTGTTTCTCATGATGTACTCTGCATATAAGTTAAATAAGCAGGGTGACAATATACAGCCTTGAGGCACTCCTTTTCCTATTTGGAACCAGTCTGTTCCATGTCCAGCTCTAACTGTTGCTTCCTGACCTGCACACAGATTTCTCAGGAGGCAGTTGAGGTGGTCTGGTATTCCAATCTCTTCAAGAATTTTCCACAGTTTATTTGGATCCACACAGTCAAAGTCTTTGGCATAGTCAATAAAGCAGAAATAGATGTTTTTCTAGAACTCTTTTGCTTTTTCGATGATCCAGTGGATGTTGGCAATTTGAGCCCTGGTTCCTCTGCCTTTTCTAAAACCAGCTTGAACATCTGGAAGTTCAGGGTTCACGTATTGCTGAAGCCTGGCTTGGAGAATTTTGAGCATTACTTTACTAGCATGTGAGATGAGTGCAGTTGTGCAGTAGTTTGAGCATTCTTTGGCATTGCCTTTCTTTGGGATTGGAATGAAAACTGACCTTTTCCAGTCCTGTGGCCACTGCTGAGTTTTCTACATTTGCTGGCATATTGAGTGCAACACTTTTACAGCATCATCTTTCAGGATTTGAAATAGCTCAACTGGAATTTCATCACCTCCACTAGCTTTGTTCCTAGTGATGTTTTCTAAGGCCCACTTGACTTCACATTCCAGGATGTCTGGCTCTAGGTGAGTGATCACACCATCATGATTATCTGGGTCATGAAGATCTTTTTTGTACAGTTCTTCTGTGTATTCTTGCCGCCTGTTCTTAATATCCTCTGCTTCTGTTAGGTCCATACCATTTCTGTCCTTTATTGTGCTCATCTTTACATGAAAAGTTCCCTTGATAGCTCTAATTTTCTTGAAGAGATCTCTAGTCTTTCCCATTCTATTGTTTTCCTCTATTTATTTGCATCAGAAAAGGTAATGGCACCCCACTCCAGTACTCCTGCCTGGAAAATCCCATGGACGGAGGAGCCTGGAAGGCGGCAGTCCATGGGGTCGCTGAAGGTTGGACACAACTGAGCGACTTCACTTTCACTTTTCACTTTCATGCATTGGAGAAGGAAATGGCAACCCACTCCAGTGTTCTTGCGTGGAGAATCCCAGGGATGGGGGAGCCTGGTGGGCTGCTGTCTGTGGGGTCACACAGATTCGGACATGACTGAAGTGACTTAGCAATAGCAGTAGCATTTCTTTGCATTGATACCTGAGGAAGGCTTTCTTATGCTCCCCTTGCTATTCTTTGGAACTGTGCATTCAAATGGGTATATCTTTCCTTTTCTCCTTTGGTTTTCACTTCTTTTCACAGCTATTTGTAAGGCCTCCTCAGACAGCCATTTTGCTTTTTTGCATTTCTTTTTCTTGGAGATGTTCTTGATTCCTGTCTCCTGTACAATGTCATGAACCTCCATCCATAGTTCATCAGGCACTCTGTCTATCAGATCTAGTCCCTTAAATCTATTTCTCACTTCCACTATATAAGCGTAAGGGATTTGATTTCAGTTATACCTGAATGGTCTAGTGTTTTTTCACCACTTTCTTAAATTTCAGTCTGAATTTGGCAGTAAGGAGTTCATGATCTGAGCCATAGTCAGCTCCTGGTCTTGTTTTGCTGACTGTATAGAGCTTCTCCCTCTTTGGCCGCAAAGAATATAATCAATCTGATTTCGGTGTTGGCCGTCTGGTGATGTCCTTTAGCTTCCTGAATTCCAGTGAAACCATTACATCTGAGAAGTATGTGCAGCAGGTGGATGAGTTGCACCAAAGACTGCAATGCATGCAGCTGACACTGGTCAACAGAAAGGGCCCTCTTCTCCACAAGAACATCTGACCACGCTTCACACAGTCAGAACTTCAAAAGTTAAACAAACTGAATTATGAAGTTTTGCCTCATCTTCAGTGTTCACCTGACCTGTTGCCAACTGACCACTCTTCAAGCATCTAGAAAAATTTTTTCAGGGAAAATGTTTCCACAACCAGCAGGATGCAGAAAATACTTTCCAAGATTTTGTGAAATCCTAAAGCATAGATTTTTATGCTACAGGAATAAACAAACTTATTTCTCATTGGCAAAAATGTGGTGATTATAATGGTTCCTATCTAGATTAATAAAGATGTGTTTGAGCCTAGTTATAATTTAAAATTCCTAGTCCAAAACTACAGTTACGTTTGTACCAACCTAATAAGTATTCCATGTGCTCTTGAAAAGAAAAAATACAATCTACTATTGTTGGGAAAGTGCTTTTTACATGTCAGTTAGCTTTATTGACTATTGGTATGTATTATGTACTTCCTGATTTTCTGTCTACCTGTTCTACCAATTATTGAGAGTGGCAGATTTAAATCTCTCATGATAATTGTAGACATACATGTTTCTCCTTGCAGTTCTATCAGATTTTGCTTTAGGTATTCTGACACTCTGTTATTAGGTGGATTAATATTTGGGATTTTTAGGTCATATTGGTGAATCATCCACTTCATTATTTCATAATTTCTGATGCTATTTTTTCTTCAATATCTACTGAATCATTATTCCTGGTAATATTTATACTTTAAAATCTATTTAGTGTTATATGAATATATCAAAGTGTAGCTCTCTTTTGATTGTTCTTTTATGGTATATCTTTTTCCTGCTTTTCCTTTTTAACCTGTTTGTTTCCTTATATTTAAAACGGGCTTTTTATAGGCAGCTTAACAAGGCAAGACATAAAAAATCTCTGCCTTTTAATTAGGGTGTTTGGACTATATATAATGTAATTCTTATGGTTTGTTTTAAGCATGGCATGTTGTTTTTTTCTTTTCTATTTGTTCCATCTGTTTTTTGTTCTCTTTTCTCTTTCTCTGCTTTCTTTTGGATTAATTATTTTTTAATTCTATGTTTTTCCTCCTTTATTGGCTAATTAAGCATATCCTTTTTTCAGATATTATTTTAGTGGTTACTTTAAAGTTTATAGTATACATGTTTAATTTATCAGAGTAAACTTTCAAGTGGTATTATACCACTTCATATATAATATAAAACCATACGTAAAATTAGATAGCCAATGGAAGTTTGCTGTATGACACAGGAAGTTCAAATCCATTGCTCTGTGACAACCTAGAGGGGTGGGATAGGGGTGGGAGGTGGGATGGAGTTTCAAGAGGGAGGGGACATACATGTACCTATGGCTGATTCATATTGATATAGCAGAAACCAACACAATATTGTAAAGCAGTTATCCTCCAATTAAAAATAAATCAAAACGACCATACAACAATGTATTTCTAATTCTTGCCTCGTAGCTTTTGTACTACTGCTATTTATGTTATACAAGACATTTTGCTGCTGCTGCTAAGTCGCGTCAGTCGTGTCCGACTCTGTGCAACCCCATAGACGGCAGCCCACCAGGCTCCGCCATCCCTGGGATTCTCCAAGCAAGAACACTGGAGTGGGTTGCCATTGCCTTCTACAATACATTTTACTTCTGCATATATTGAAACCCCATAATACATGGACACTATTTTAGTTTTAAGCAGTCAATTATCTTTTTAAGACATTTCAGAACTTTTAAAAAAGTGTATATATACCCACATAGTTACTTTTATGCTCTTCCTTTTATTTTATGGATCCAGATTTCCATGAGATATTATTTTCTCCCACTTCTTGTGGTACAGTTCTGCTGCTGAGAAATTTTGATCTTTTTTCTTTTTTTGGGTCCACACCTTGAGGCATGTGGAACTTCCCCAACTAGAGATAGAGTCCACACCCTCTGCAGTGGAACAGCAGAGTCTTAACCACGGGACCACCAGGGAAGCCACAGATGTTTTGTTCTTTTTTTTTCCTCTGAAGATGAATTTTGGTATGACATCTTTGGTATGTCTCAAAAAAATCTTTATTTCAGCTTCAGTTTTAACAGATTTTTTTCCCCACAGTACAAAGAATTCTAGTATAAAGTTTTTTCTTCCAGTTCTTCAAATTTTGCTCTGCTGTCTCATAGCTTACATTATTTCTGTTGACATTCTCACATTTTTTTTCTTTTTTTGCATAATTTGCCATCTCCACCCCGACTGCTTTTAAGATTTCTGTTTACTATTGGTTTTGAACAATTTGGTTATGATGTTGCTTGGCTGAGTTTTCTTTATATTTCTTTTGCTTGGAGTTCATTTGTGTTCTTGAATATATGTTTTTATAGTTTTCATCAAATTTGGAAATTTATAACCATTATGTTTAATGTATTTCTCCTGATCCCTTCTTCGTTCTCTCCTTCAGGTATTCCCATTTCACATATATTAGGTCACTTAAGTTTTTCCATAGCTCATGATGCTCTATTTTTAAAAAATCTTTTTTCTCTTTGTTATATTTTTGATAGTTTCTATTATAATGTATTGAAGGTCACTAATCTTCTGTGTTATGTAATCTCATACAGTCAGCTTTGCATCTCAGATATTTTAGTTTTCATTTTTATAATTTCAACTTGATTCTTTTAAAAACCTTATATGTCTGAACTTTTAAATTCACTCTTTCCTTTAGCTTTTTGAACATAGGACTTTCATGTATAATAACTGGCTTAATAGCTGCATCAACTCATTCTGTCAGATAGGTCAGTTCTGGGTTGGAGTCCATTGATTTTGCTCGTTTTAAGTCGTATTTTCCTGCTTCTTTGCATGCTGCTAATTTTTGACTGAATACCAGACGTTATGTGTTTTACCTTGTTCAATGCTAGATATTTCCGTATTTCTATAAATACACTTGATCTTTGTTTTGCAGCATGTCTAAGTTATTTGGAAACAGTGTGATGCTCTTGCGTCCTGCTTAAGCTTTGTTGAGTGGGACTAATGCCTCTTCACTGCTGAGGTAAAGCCTGTCTGTGTACTCGCCCCCAAGCCCTGTTAGTTATGAGGTTTTCCTCACTGGCTGGTGTGAATCGCCACTACTCCTGGCCCTGCGTGACGTCCCCTGATTGTTCACTGTCATCCTTTGGAGGGCTTCTGGCTCAGTGTCTTCGCACGTGTACAGTGACTGCTACGGTCCTGGATAGTTGACGAGCACACCTTCGGGGCACCTTTCCTATCTCCTACTTTGCCCCAAGAATTCTAGCCTCCTTGTTCTGCACAGACTCCTAGCTCTCGCTCAGTTCAGGAAACTGCAGGCCTTGGCGTGGATTTTCTCTTCCTGTGTCCAGGTCCCAGGCATTCAGCTTAAACAATTTCAGGATACCTCTTTTTCTCCCCGTCTCTCTGACATCACTGTATTTTGTTGCCTGATGTCCAGTATCCTGAGAACCTTTGTTTCCTGTATTCGTTATTTTAGTTATTTAAGGTAGGAGGGTAAATATGGTGCCCTTTACTCCATCTTGGCTAGAAGTGGAGGCCTTCACCTGGAAGTTTTGAAGAAAATTTTAAAAGAGACTACTAGAGTTTCTGAGGAAGGGAATTCGAGTTATTCAGGCACTTTTACTGGTTGAGGACTGAAAGGGCACAGTGAAGGAATAAATCAGAAGGAAAGACACCCTTAGATTTGTATAATTTTAAGTACAGGAGCTATTTAGAAAGATGAGGGCAGCATGAATGCCTAGAGCTAATATTAGTGGTATTGTTATACTTTTCTACTTAAGCGGGCAAGGGATGGAGAACTCAAAAGGAGAAATCCCGTGGAGAAAGCTGCCTTGAGAGGATCTGATATCTTAAAGAAATGCAGCAGGTTCGAGGCAGCTCCAAAGGAAGGGAACCCGGACCTTACTTTCCTTCCTCCTTTAAGGTCTCTGCTAATGGCTCTCCATGGGCAAAACCAACTGGAAGATAAAAGGGTTAGAGAGCCTTAGAGGTCAGACTGCAATCCCCAGGACACAGGGTAGGCAGAAAAGGGTTGAGTGTGGAAGAGGTGGGTAAACAGAGAATAACCTGCGCAGGGAATCACTGATGCTTTTTAGATTGCCGGCTACAATGTCGGGGTGGTTGGTGGTGCCACTTGGTGGGAAAGAAGAGAAAAGGCACAGTATGTTCGGGCAGAAGTAGGTTTGACACAAGGAAAAACGATGAGATGGTTTTTCCTGGAAGTCCTACAACTATCGTTTTAAATTGTTTAGAAGGTCCTTATCAACATGGATGATGAAGCAGAGTTTATATAGCAAGTACATCTACAGTGATTTGTGTGGGGACTGGGTTTAGGAAGAGTGGGGAAAATAAAGGACAAGTCATTCAGCCTAAATTTATGTGTTGCCTGTCCCTTGGGCCATCTGGATTTTGGGCCAAATACACTGAAATCTGTTGCAGACCAGGCTGAGAGCTGAGTATCTTGAATTCTGCTAAAGTGGCTATGGGATGAAGAGATTTGGAAAGGACTCAGTTACTGAACACCTATAGGGGATAAACAGAGGAGGCAATGGCACCCCACTCCAGTACTCTTGTCTGGAAAATCCCATGGACGGAGGAGCCTGGTAGGCTGTAGTCCATGGGGTCGCTAAGAGTCAACTGAGTGACTTCACTTTCACTTTTCACTTTCATGCATTAGAGAAGGAAATGGCAACCCACTCCAGTGTTCTTGCCTGGGGAATCCCAGAGATGGGGGAGCCTGGTGGGCTGCCGTCTATGGGGTCGCACAGAGTCAGACATGACTGAGGTGACTTAGCAGCAGCATAGGGGATAAAAGTTGAGAAGACAGGTGATAAAATCAAGTGTTATTTAGATACACCAAACTCAGTATAATTTATCAGATTCTGGGATTATAGAATTATGTGGCCAACGTTGATATTAGTGTGGCTGTTTTAAATCATCATGCGACATAGTGGAAAGAGCATGGGTCGAATTCCCTCTCTTGTTTTTTACTGACTCTGTGACATTGGGCTGCTGCTGCTAAGTCACTTCGGTCGTGTCTGACTCTGTGCGACCCCATAGATGGCAGCCCACCAGGCTCCCCCATCACAGCTTTTCTTCCAGCGAGCAAGTGTCTTTTAATTTCATTGCTACAGTCACCATCTGCAGTGATTTTGGAGCCCCCCAAAATGAAACCTGTCACTGTTTCCATTGTTTCCCCATCTATTTGCCATGAAGTGATGAGACTAAGATGCCATGATCTTAGTTTTCTGAATGTTGAGTTTTAAGTCAACTTTTTCACTCTCTTCTTTCACTTTCATCAAGAGGCTCTTTAGTTCTGTTCTTCACTTCTGCCATAAGGGTGGTGTTATCTAAGGGATGCATATCCAAGGGCTGCTGCTGCCGCTAAGTCACTTCAGTCATGTCCAACTCTGTGCGACCCCATAGACGGCAGCCTACCAGGCTCCCCCGTCCCTGGGATTCTCCAAGCAAGAACACTGGAGTGGGCTGCCATTTCTTTCTCCAATGTGTGAAAGGGAAAAGTGAAGTCGCTTAGTCGAGTCTGACTCTTGGTGACCCCATGGACTGCAGCCTACCAGGCTCCTCTGTCCATGGGATTTTCCAGGCAAGAGTGCTGGAGTGGGGTGCCATTGCCTTCTCCAAGGGCTAGCTGACTTAAAAGAGGTTAGATGGTTTGGTTGATCCCATGGGATAAAAATGTGGACGAGAGGGTGGAAGCCACATAAAGTAGATTTCAACCCAGTACAAGAATCTTTCTTGGTATTACAATAGTAGCTGCCTATTGTGAAAATTCAAGCAGCACAGAGACGGGAGATTAAAAATTGCCCTCCATGCTTCCACTGTACCTCTTTCTCTAGATGTCACTGCGGTAAGCAGGCTTTTGCATATTCTTCCTGAAATTTTGTATGTTAGGTCTTTATACAGTTTAGTGGTTCTTAGACTCTAGTAGCATTCAGGGTAGCCTGAAGGGTTTTAACAGCATAGGCTGTGAACCATACTCCCTAAAGTTTCTGAATTAGTAGGTCTGGGCTGGAGCCTGAGAGTTTGCATTTCTAACACATTGCTTGGTGGTGCTGATGCTGCTTCTCTGAAGATCACAGTTTGAGAACAACTGATGTGCTTTCCTCTTTACAGAGTTCTTACAAATGCAGTCATATTGTAGTATCTAAGAATTTGCTCTTTTACTCAATAACATATAATTAGCAATTTCCTTTAGCTATGTCTCATTTTTAACAACTGCTTCTGTATCAGTTTTAGCAAGTCCCCTGTAAATGAATGGGGCTTTCCTAGTGGTTCAGCAGTAAAGAACCCAGATGCAGTGCAGGAGCTGCAGGAGATGTGGGTTTGATCCCTGGGTTGGGAAGATCCCCCGGAGGAGGGCATGACAACACCCTCCAGTATTCTTGCTTGGTGAATCCCTTGGATAGAGGAGCCTGGCGGGCTACAGTCCATGAGGTTGCAAAGAGTCAGACATGACTAAAGTGACTTAACATGCAGGCACTATAAATGAATATTGAATGTTTCCAAGGTTTTTGTGAGTGTGCCCTTGCCTTAAAAAGAAAAAAAGAGAAATGAGCATTTTTGTATATATCTTTTAGATGAACCAATCTTCAGTTCTTAGAAGGTAAATTCTTAGAAGTTACAACTCTTGGGTAAAGGGGTAGATTTGGAAAACAGATAGATATTGCCAAATTGTCCTAAAGGAGGATGAACCAATTATTCTCCTGTTAAAGGTATCTGAAACTGCTTGTGTCCCCAAGCTCTTGCCCAAAATGGATATTATCAGTGTTTTCATTTTCTGCCCATTTTTTTAAGTTTCTCAGTGTATCTCAGTGTTGTTTTGATTTGCATTTCCCTCCATTTTTTGTGAGCTTAAAGGGTCAATGTATGGATTGAATATCTTTTTCTATGAACTGCAAGTCTGTATTTTTTGCATCACATGAACAAAGGCAGCAAACTTTCATTTGAGGGATTGCTAGTAATGTTGTAAGGTTGGCATATTAGGAGTTGTGATTAGAGATGAGGTTGGGAAGTGGGGTTAGTGGTTCGGGCAGGAGCAGGAGCTTTGAGTTTCTTGTGGGCCAGATAAAGAACTTGGCCTTCACTTTGGGCAGAAGCAGCATTTCTGGTGTTGAAGCTTACACTGCTGCTCATGATAATTTTAACAGGGCCTGTTTCTGGAAAGGCACACTGTTCAGTAATCTTCAATAGCTCATTCTTTAGGCCTTTCACGTGAGGCCTTGAAGCCACCTAGCCATTCTTCATAAATAGGGTGTGTGGGGGAGTGGTAGGGCAGCCCAAGAGGGAAGGGACACAAGTATACTTCTAGCTGATTCATGTTGTTGTACAGCAAAAACTAACACAACATTGTAAAGCAGTTATCCTTCAATTAAAAAATGGTCAGTAATCGTTAGCAGTAAGTAAAAATAAATTACTATATATTAATAATATATAATATATACTATATAATAATATATAATAATAATATAAAAATGTTTATATTAGTAAAATAATAGAGAAAAATTCTTTAAAAAGGAAAAAAAAAAGCCAAAAGAGTAGGCCAGAGACCTCAGCCATCCTCAGTCTGGGCATTGTCTTTGAGGGCAGAGTTTTACAAGATGGTGCCTGGATTTTGTTGCTGTACCCAATACTTCTCTCCTCCATTGCTGTGTGTGCGGAAGTAGGCTGCAGGTCAAGGAGGAAGAATGCCCTGGGAAGGGGTGCAGTGCTTTATACAGAAGAGAGGCTTGTGGACGGTGCTTCTAGACCTCTCCAGGGATGGAGAGTTTTTAGAGGCTTTTTATTTTAAAAGGTATTCGACTATTTTATACGTTAATAATTTCCTCTTCCCTCCCAGCCCAAGAATTCCCCTATTACTGCAGGACACACGGCATGCTTCCCTCTCGGCAGAAGGAAGTAGAGGGCAGAACAATCTCAATATCTAAAGCTTCTCATAGTAGCCTGTATAGTGACATAGGGTTGTCATTAATCAGAGCATGGAGGGGGCGTTTCTAATGGTTGAGTGTCTGAGAAGTTTTCACAGGATGAACTGACTTGGAATTGTGTTCTGACTATGCTAAGGATGAAAGCAACTTGGTTGGGAGGTGGGAAAAGTCAAGTCATTTCAGGGATGGATAAGAGTCCTGTTCTGGCCTAGACAAACCTGAATTTGAATACAGCCTCCTTCATCTTCCAGCTTTGTGACCATCCACTGGATTTTGTTCCCCTCGGGATTTTAGTGTCTTCCCCCTGTAAGTGGGGGAAGGGTGGGTGTCATAAATGTGGGTTCCTCCACTCCCCGTCTCTGCAGAGAGAATAGCTTGGCAGGGCATTTTAAAGGGCTTGGAAGGCATTTTAACAAGTAGGGAGTTGCTTTATTGGACCACAAGGATTGAAGAGAAGGCAGTGTAAGTGAGGTTTTATAGGAGAGGACATGGGAGATCCAGAGTTTAATTTGCTCTCAGGCGATGTTTGGTTTGGGAGTTTGGGGATGTCATTTGACGCGTCAGATTTTCCACCCGTGATTTCGTCAGGACCTATACCGTGCATCTGGCCTCAACATGGCTGGGTTTTGTATTTTCTCTGCGTCAGCTGTTGAACGTTGCCTGGGTGGCTCTTGGAGGGTGGTGGGTTTTGGCCACGGCCCAGGACCGCCTCAGTGTTGATCCCTGTGGCCACCACATTGCAAGGCACGCACAAGGCTTCGTTAAGTTTGCCTGTTCTACCTGTTGGAATCCAACTTTGAATCTAAGACGACAGCCAGCTTTTCTTCCTTCTGATTTAATTCCACACCCCTCATCCAGTCACCTCAGATTTGTCTTTAAAGATGGGCTCAGTCCAAAGCATGTGGATCCTCAACGTCTTGAAACATACTGGGCTTTGATTTAGTGCTTGGAAGACGGATGAAGACAGTAAACTGGTACTTCTTTTATCAACTTCCATCTCCGTATTCTGCCAAGGAAGGGGGAGTTGGAACAAGACGCTTGGCTTCAAGAGTATAGCTGAGATTCCACTGGCGAATGGAGCCCCCTTACTGCCACGTGCAATATTACCAGGTGCATTAGTTGTGCTTCGAGTATGTAAACTAGGCACAACTTGATGCATCACTGTTTGACTTTACAAAATCTTACAAAAGTAAGATTCTTACACTAAACTGTCAACTATTTAAGATCAGAAATGATATATTTTTCAGCTTCCTATTCCTAGTGTCCTGACCCAGAGAAAGCACTTTACATTTGTTTACTGGAATTTGAGCTATTAGACATGGTGTGAATACCTAGGTATAGATCATGCATACTAAACATCCCTGCAGATGTTCAGGGATGATTTGGTTATGAAAGAAAAGGTTGGCATATCTTAATAGTCCTAATAATTGCTGCTGTTTACTGAGTGTGTGTGTGTGTGTGTGTGTGTGTGTGTGTGTGTGTGTGTGTGTTAGCCACTCAGTCAGGTCTGACTCTTTGTGACCCTATGACTGTAGCCTGCCAAGCTCCTCTGTCCATGGAATTCTCCAGGCAAGAATACTGGAGTGGGTGGCCATTCCCTTTGAGGGGATCTTCCCATCCTGGAATCTCCCATATTGTAGGCAGATTCTTTACCATCTGAGCCACTAGGGAAGCTGTTACTGAGCATACCGTATATTAATATCAGGCACTGTGCTGGGCACTCTGGTTATACAATCTTAGTTAATCGTTCAAAGAATACAGCAAGATTGGAGCTGCAGGAGACAGCCTTTTACTTTACGAGGAGAAGTACCTGTCAAGAAGCTGTACCTGTTCTCCCATGTATATTTTTGGTAAAGCCGATGGAGAACCAGGTATTATTTCCAGATTGGCTCTTTCCTTCCCATGCCAAATTTTCTCTCCATTTTAGAGCATGGGAGAACTGCTTAAAGTGGTATTTCATTCTTTCTGTTGAGGAGACTAAAGTGAAGCAGCATACTCATTGCTTATCTTTTTCTTCCCAAATCTCCCAACCCCCTGATTATATTATAACTAAAAAAAAAAATTATGTGTGACTTGTGTACCTGAATTCCCAGCCAAGACCAAAGATCAAAGTCAAGAGAGGATATTAAGCTCACTCCCAGGTCCCTGGGACGCGGTATCTGTAGACACTGTCCTCAAGTTAGTCCCGGAGGAGTGGCCCACTAAGAAGTAGAACTGCAGGTAAGCTTATCCACCCTGGAGGGTTGCAGTCTTAGGGAACAGTGTTCTGCTCTGCACTTGTTGAGTGCAACGCTCAATGGCTGACGCAGAGAAAATACAAAACCCAGCCGTGCTGAGGCCAGATGCACGGTATAGGTCATTTAGGGGAAAAGAAGGAAGCAAATAAAAGAGAACAACCCCACAGAGTGGCTTTCAGCACGATTATGTGTAGCATGGCCCCTTTTGAGAATTTTTGGGACAGTTATGCAGAGAACAGCCTCCATGTCCCTGACTCTGTCTCCTTTTCTCACACTGCCTTTGAGCAGCTTTCACGTTTGTTGAGGAATCAGCTGTGAAGCCTGTGGTTTCCTGTGGCACATTTCTAATAATATTTGTACAGGCTATTATTTAATGCACCAAATAAATATTTATCATAAGAGCAGTCTTTTGATCATGAACAGAGGCTAAAAACCAGTTCAGTCCGTGCTGGCAATTGGCTGGGAAGCTGTTCTGCCCTTTGGAGCCTCTTGTAGACTGAGAAGTTAGGTAAGGCCTGGGACACGTGTGCAGCCAGTTTGAATTTCTCCCTGTAGCTTTTCTTTCTCTTGCCCTCCACAGTCTATGCTCTTAGTTCTCTTGCCTGACCAGCCACCTCATATTCCCTATTAGTTATGTTTCTTTTTTAATGGGCTTCCCTGGTGGCTCAGATGGTAAAGAATCCGCCTGTAATGCAGAAGACCTGGGTTCGATACCTGGGTTGAGAAGATCCCCTGGAGGAGGCATGGCAACCCACTCCAGTATTCTTGCCTGGATTATCCCCATGGACAAAGCAGCTTGGAGGGCTACAGTCCATGAGGTCACAAAGAGTCGGATACCCCATATTCCTTATTAGTTGTCTTTCTTTTTAGAGAATTTACCTCTGCCTCAAATAAATGAAGTGGGATCAACTTTCTGACTCTCAGCATTCATCTATTGGGCTTTAAAGCCACACCATTGTGACCTGGACAAAAACCAGCTCCTCTGGTGGTGTGCTCTGTGACCTTAAACTGCTTTATTGCTGAGACCCTCAGTCTCTTTAACTGGAAAATGAGCTCGTGGTGGCAACCTCACGGGATTGTTACAAGTGAAATCACAAAATCAGGTGGGTGATTTGCAGAGCAGAGCTTAATAAGTGCCAGTTGTTGCTGCCTTTGTTGTTGATACTGTTGTTGAAGGATTCGGTTTTCACTTTTAGGTTGGAAAGAGCCCTAAAGTTGCCTTAAGAGGCCAGGGTTCAAATGCAGATGCTGCTGCTGTTTACTCTTTGTGTGACTTGGGGCAAATTTTCCTATCCCAACAAGGTATAAAATGGTGGTAGGTTTCCCAGCTTAAATGCATTTCAGTTGGAAGAGATGAACTTGTGAAAGTGCCAAGCATGCAGGAGGATCCTAATCTTTTTTTTTTTTTAAAGCAAATTATAAAAGGGAATAATGTTTTCCGTTTTGCAGTTAGTTTATTCTCTGAGGCCAAGAGGAACTGGAATATAGTTTGGAGTCTAGGACACATCAGAGAGTACTTATGACCCAGGAACAAAGGGCACAGAGGGGAGACGAGGAATCTTGAGTGCAGAAAATCCTCTGGCAGAGTTTTTATAACTCACAGGGTCAAGTTTCAGGGAAGCTGCCCTAGAGCTTGAACTTTTCAAGATCCAGGTGTGGAAACAATCATAAAAAGATCACTTAAAACTATAGTAATAGGAAACGTAGTGAACCTGAAATATTTAATTAGGATCTATTTCTTACAAAAACATGAACTGGGGTGTGTGTGTGAACAATGCAGAGAAGGGATGATGCCCTTGTTCCTGTGGGTTTGACTCTCTTTTGGACTCATGTCTCAGTCATACAGTCTAGAAATGGATAGTTTTACCAGAGGCCACCTGGTATTGGGGAAGGGACAGTCTCTGAAGGTGGGCAGCTTGAGTTCTGAGTAAGCCAGTTGTAGACAGAGTAGGCACATGGCTTCGAGCCCTAGGTTAGGAAGACCCCCTGGAGAAGGAAATCCACTTCAGTATTCTTGTCATGAACAGAGGAGCCTGGTGGGCTACATTTCACAGGGTCACAAAAGAGTCAGGTACAACTTAGCGACTAAACAACAATGTACAGAGTAGGCAGAGTCCTTGGCAAACATACATTAACTAAGTGGAGGGTATCCGGCAGCATGGGGCTTCCTAGGTGGCACTGGTGGTAAAGAACCCACCTGCCAGTGCAGGAGACATAGAGAGGTGGGTTCTCTCCCTGAGTTGGGAAGATCTCCTGGAGGAGGGCACGGCAACCCACTCTAGTATTCTCGCCTGGAGAGTCTCTATGGACAGAGGAGCCTGATGGGCTACATACAACCCATGGGGTCGCAGAGTCGGACATGACTGAAGCAACTTAGCATGCATGAACCTGTTAGCATGGCATTCTGAGATCGCTTAGGGATTTGGCAGCCAGAGGGACTGAGATTGCTCTCACCTCCATCACCTGCTATTTATATGACATACGGGAGCAAGTTACTTGACTAGTCTAGGACTTGTTTTTCCTCATCAGTAAAATGGGAATGGTCCTAGTAATTCTCTTCAAGGGTTGATATCAGGACAAAAAGTGGATTTAAAAATGTAAGCAAGCTGCTTAGTAAAGCATCAGATACACAGTAAATTTTTACCTTTTATTATTTCCCTAAAGGTGGGTTTTAAGAGTTTGCTCTGAGTCTCAGGGACGTGGTGAGTTTGTGCCATGTGCCAGACACTGGGCTGGCACTAGGGGTACCGCTGTGGTCCAGGCAGCCCTGGAGTTAACTCTCTAATGGCAAAGCTGCAGTCTCCATACAAGTCAGACGTGGAGGGGGAGGGTTCTCCGGAAGGATGGTCTCTTTCCTCTTTAGGCAAGAAATAGGTCCAAAACCCAGAGCCAGGGTAAGCCCCAAGTCAGCTACAGAGTGGAAATCTGCCTCTTTGGATTTTACTGGGAATAAATCAGGATGTCTGGGTGGTGGGTGGTGAGATGAGATATTCCATGCCGAAGAGGACAGTCGCAAGTGAGGGAGCCAGGCCTGAGGAGCTGGGCCAGCCCCCTGGGGGCCTCTTTCGTCACTGGCTCTGGTAGGAGAAGAGAGAAACTTGGGTGGCTGGCCAAGTCTGTGTAAGCCAGAATGTTTGCATAGACTCTTCATTTCCTATTTTCCCCCCTTGTTTCTCCCTGCAGTGTTTAGAATAGTTTTGAAAAGCTCTAGTCAAGGACAGAGTGTTGACTTGCCAGGATCAGTGTTGGAGAGCAGCGTCCTTGGGTCCTTCCAAGGGGCGATGGTGGGACACTAAGAGAGGGAGTCCTGAGTTCAGCAAGTGGAGGCCTGTGGTCATTTGGGGGCGGTGGAGCGGCTAGCCTAGCCAGTCTTCCTCCTCTGCAGATAAAGAAATCTGGGAAGATATAAGCCACGGCCCTGCCCTCTTCTGCCCTTCACTGTATCCTCAGTTCCTAGCAGGGTGTCTGACGGCTGGCACAGTCTGCATTTCTTCTAATGTCAGTCTCTGATTGCAGCATGCCTCATTATTTCTTATGTCACTAAGAAAGATGTTCCTGGTTGCCATTGGTTTTTAAGAGTCACTGATTTCAGAGAAGCTAAATGTGAAAAGAAATGGGTACTTTAGAATTAATAAAATGTGGTTGTACGCATCCAGTGAATATTTATTAATTGGATGAATGAAGCACACAGATATTAGAATCAAGGCAAAACACTACTGCAGATAAATACAAACCTAGGAATCTGAACTATTAAAGTGTTAAAGCATGAACCTGTTCATCCTTATTTTTGTTGTTGTTGTTGTTGATTCACTGATTTAGGTGTTCATTCCATAAGCACTTACTGAGAACTATTATGTACCAGACAGTGGACTGGTTTGGGGATACAGGCACTGTAGGAGCTGAGGATATAGAAATCAATCAGTTCCTTTCTTCATTTTCAGGCCAGTGAGGGAGGTGAACACAGAAGCAAAAAATTCGGTCAGAGTGATTTTTAAAAAGTTTAAAAGAAAGAAGAGACACTGTACTATGGTGGCACTGGGGCATGGAGAGAGGCAAGAGGTGATGGTTGGGATTCTCTGGTGGTGCAGTGATTAAGACTCTGTGCTTCCAGGGAAGGAGCCCAGGTCCGATCTCTGGTCTGGGAACTATATCCCACATGCCTCAGTGAAGATCCCACGCATGGCAGCAAAGATCCTACGTGCCACAGCTAAGACCCAGAGCAGCCAAACAAATTAAAAAAAAAAATGTTGGTTGAGCAAGATCTTAACATGAAAGTCAGTAGGCAGCATATTAAAAAGCAGAGATGCCAACAATGGTCCTTCTAGTCAAAGCTATGGTTTTTCCAGTAGTCATATATGGATTGAGAGTTGGAGTATAAAGAAAGCTGAGTGCCGAAGAATGGATGCTTTTGAACTGTGGTGGTGGAGAAGACTCTTGAGAGTCCCTTGGACTGCAAGGAGGTCCAACCAGTCCATCCTAGAGGAAATCAGTCCTGAATATTCATTGGAAGGACTGATGCTGAAGCTGAAACTCCAGTACTTTGGCCACCTGATGCAAAGTACTGACTCATCGGAAAAGACGCTGATTATTGAAAGGAAAGACTGAAGGCAGGAGGAGAAGGGGATGACAGAGGATGAAATGGTTGGATGGCATCACCGACTCCATGGACATGAGTTGAGTAAACTCCGTGAGTTGGTGATGGACAGGGAGGCCTGGCGTGCTACAGTCCATGAGGTTCCAAAGATTCAGACACGACTGAGTTGACTGAACTGAACTGAACTTGGGAGACAAGAGAGAAAGGAAGTTGGAAGGAAAGAGCAGTGTGAAATGGAGGCAGTCCTGTAGTGGTGTGGTACACCTGGGAACCTGTGAGGGTTCAGTGTGTCTGAAGCCTGATGTGAGAACAGGCAGGACTGTAGCAGATGTGGCTGGGTAGGAGGCAGAGGGCAGTTCCCGGAGGGCCTGGGATGCTGTACCAAGGGCCTCAGCCAATGGTTTTCAATCCTTAGGAGGAACTCAGCAGAGCCACTGTTGGGGGAGGGTTGAGGGCCAGGCAAGGATGATCTTTGCTTGACACAGCGCTGCTGTGCTTTGATCTATTTCAGTTTCCTTCGAGTAATGGCTTGAAGGAAAAATATCCCCATTGGATGTTTGAAGGAATGCATGGTTTGAAAACTGGTGCCACTGATCATGTGGGCGAGGAGATGAGAAAGCAGTTAGGCTGGAGCCTGGAAGTTGTTCTCTGAAGCTCAGAGGAGGGTAGCCCTTGTTCCTACTCCAGCTTCCACCTTCGCCTCTCCAGCTGCCCGTGAATCATAGAGGCCGCATGCTGTTGGGGGATCATTGTGAGCAAGTCAGAAGCCATCATGTTCAACAAAGCCATTTTTAACTGGGATAAATACCCAGGAAACCTTAACGGAACACCTGCTGGCTGACTTTGTTTTTGAATTCCCAAGTATGATCTTGTGGAGGAAACATTACCTCTTTGGAGTGAAAGGATGCAGAACACTGCTGTGGTTGAAATTAGACCCTGGGCGCTGAGGCCACCCTGAGCTCACCTAGGGGGCTGTAGCACGTTCTCCAGCATAAATGTCTTGGAGGCTTGTTCTTATTCTTTAAAACTCCAGTCTGGAAAATGAAAGCCTCTGTGAGATGTCTGCATCATGGGGGCTAATCTGAGCAAAGGGACCCAGAGCCGCAGTGAAGGCCAAGGAATTCCTTGAGTGTTTGCTGGGCAGTTTCCTTGTAACTCGCGAGGGGTCTGTAAAGAAAACAGATTGTCTAACAAGTTCCTGATCCTGTCTCCCTCGAGGCTCCTTCCCAGTCCCAGTCAGTTGACAACACGGCTGCAGTGTATCTGCCTCTTCTCCAGATGTGTGCTGTGAGCTGTTACGAAGGAAAAGAGAACGTGCAGGGGTGGGATTGTGGGTTCAGGCTGCTCTGCAGTCGTGCTGCCTCCTCTCTTAATTTCCGACACCTTTCTGCCCGTCAGTATAACATGCATGATTATCGCAACTTGCGTTTACTGTTCATCAGTGTGTGGACCTAGCGTTAAGAGAAAATTTACATATTCCTTGGAGTCTCATCTTAATCACCTATAAAATAAACACTCACCGTCAGGGTGAGGAGGGAATTGGATGAAAGCAGGCAAAAGGTACAAACTTCCATTTATAAGATAAATGAATAGTAGGAATATAATGTACAATGTGATAAATATAATTAACACTGCTGTATTTGTGTATGAAAGTTGTTAAGAGAGTAGACCCTACGAGACCTCATGACACAAATATTTTTCTGTTTTTCTTTTCAATCTGTATGAGATGATAGATATTTACTGGATGTATTGTGACAGTCATTTCTTAAGATATGTAAGCCATTATCATTATGCTGTGTACCGTGAACTTAAACAGTTCTGTATGTCAATTACACCTTAATAAAATTGGAATAAAAATGGTCTCACCTTGTAGCATCACAGTCAGTAGAGGGCCTCTATGCTAAAGCTGAAACTCCAGTACTTTGGCCACCTCATGTGAAGAGTTGACTCATTGGAAAAGACTCTGATGCTAGGAGGGATTGAGGGCAGGAGGAGAAGGGGATGACAGAGGATGAGATGGCTGGATGGCATCACCAACTCGATGGACATGAGTTTGAGTGAACTCCGGGAGTTGATGATGGACAGGGAGGCCTGGCATGCTGCAATTCATGGGGTCACCAAGAGTTGGGCACGACTGAGCAACTGAACTGAACTGAACTGAACTGAATGACTTCCCTGGTGGCTCAGATGGTAAAGCACCTGCCTACAGTGTGGGTGACCCAGGTTTGATCCCTGGGTCCGGAGGATCCCCTGGAGAAGGAAATGGCAACCCACTCCAGTACTCTTGCCTGGAAAATCCCATGGATGGAGGAGCCTGGTAGACTACAGTCCATGGGGTCGCAAAGAGTTGGACATGAGTGAGTGACTTCACTCACTCACTCATGTACATGTAAGAATTAAAGATTTTAAAATTAAAAAAAATAAAATAAAGTGCTTATTGGCACGTAATAGGTGCTCAGTAGATAGTTTTTTGAATGAATGGCTGACTGGGTAGGTGAGTTCCTTTTTAGCAGTGGCCATTGCCCTTTTAATTCAAATTTGGTGAGGAAAAAATGTATATCTGTTGCTTCCAGATTCTCAGTTCTACAACCCTTTGTTTATCCTCATTGCACGTTTCATCTGATATCACAACTTTGTTTGAATAATGGTGAAGCTTGTAAATGCTCATCATCTGAGTCCCTCCAAAGAACAGAAACTCCGTGTCTGAGGCCACGCCTGCCTGTTCACCCACCACCTACCTCAGTGCCTGCTTGCACACTGACAGCAATGAGCGTCTTTCTTGGATTAATGAATAATCATCCAGTTTGTCAGCTGTGACCCTTCCATTTCCACTTTCAAGATGTCCCGTGCTCGACTTTGCAGACCAGGTTTTTCTTCACGTGGTTTGGCCCTTGACCCCACAGGTGGAGGGATAGCAATGTCCAGTGGAGATGAACCCAGGAGCTACTATGTGGGCATGGACGTGGGGACTGGCAGCGTCCGAGCAGCCCTTGTGGACCAGAGGGGCACCCTCTTGGCTTTTGCAGACCAGCCCATCAATCAGTGGGAGCCTCAGTTCAACCACCATGAGCAGTCGTCCGAGGACATCTGGGCTGCGTGCTGCATTGTCTCAAAGGTATGGCCCTGACTCTGGCATTCTATCCTTGCATATGCTTCCTTCCCACCGCCCCCCTGCTGAGTGTCTCTTGTGTGTCCATCTGGTGCCAGGGACAACGTAAGGGTAACTTTAGACACTGGCTTTGCCTTTTGGGAGCTCAGGGTCTGTGATGGAGACCAACAGTCAGCAGGGATATGACATGAGAGGTGTGAGAACAAAGTGACTGTGGCTGGAGCTGAGGCTGGGGCCAACCCAGAGGGGCTCAGGGTAGACGGTAGAGGACTCGGAGCATGCAGTCAGAGGATTTGGTTGGGTGTGACTCTATGTGAAGATGTCACTGATAACCATAGCTCACCTCTACAGTGCCTTCAGGTGTGTCCAGTTCTGTGTAAAACAGGTTAACCTGCATCATAGAGGGGAATCCTTGCAATGGCTGTGTAGAGGCAGTGCTATTAACACCATCATTTCACTGAGGCAGAAACAGAGGCACAGAAAAATTAGATAACTTACCTATGCTTATGCAGTTAGTAATTATGAAAGGCAGGGCTGCAACCTAAGCAGTCTGATTCCATTGCTGCACCCTGAGTCACTGGACTGTCCTGCCTTCCAAGTGGACAAGTGAGGGGAACCTCTCTTGTTCAGAGGGAACAATATACGCAAAGGCAAGGTGGGCTCTGAGAAAGGAAGAAAGTCGGGCAAGACCAGTGCATCTCTGAGTTGTAGCAGGTAGGCATTTTTCTTGAGTGGCCTTTGTTTGCAGTCAGCTTGCTGACTTGGAAAAAAGTGACGCTGGGTGAGAATTGTTGCCTTTTAGTTTCGCTTGACTGGTTTTATATCCCAGTAATCAGGAACGACAGAGATGTTTTTGTCTTTTTTTTTTTCCCCCAGAGGGAAAAATAAAGACCTGGATTCTGTCTTCTCCCTGTTTCTAGTTTAGTTCCTTAAATATTCATGATGGGCTTGGTAATTTGCAGATGGACAATTCACCATTCTGTCCGTATCGATCAGTCTGTTTAAACTTTCATGAGCTCTGGGCTGCTGTTAGTGCCCCCAGAGAAGAAGGCAGGGAGAGGAGGCTGGGGGTGGGCAGCACTGGAGCATGATAGAGGAATAAAAGGGAGGCATGTCTTTTCTTCTGCCTGTTTAATTTTCTTCCTCCCTCCCCCTCCCAGCCCTTGCCTTGGTGAGAATCCTCTACTCTTTGCCCTTGGGTCTCCTTTGTCCTTCCAACATAGAGCCTTTCTTGCCATTAAGGAAATTGTCAAGAAGAAAATACAATCCCCTGATGAAAAGCTACTTTAAAACAGGTCTGCTCTAAGTACAGCTTGGTTTAATGCTGGATTTTTAATCATCTTACAGTGGCAGCCACTGCATTATCTGTTTGAGCCCCTTCAGCCATGTGAGTGCTCTGGGCATTTTTCCTTCTTGAGGCTGTGCTTCTAGCGTAAACCTGGATGACACTATTGGGTCCTAGGCCCTTCTTCTCACATGGGGCATGGCCATGGGGCCATGTGTCAGAAGCCGTGGGATAAGCATGACGCATCTGCTCATAGCTCATCGCTGTGTGAGGTTGAAGGAGGGAAGCATGTTTATATTGGAGAGTAACACACCAGAGAGCACAAATTCTAGAGCTGGACTGCCTGGATTGACATCCCAGTTCCAACATCTATTAGCTTGTCATCATGAAAAAATTACTTTTGGTTTCTTGCTTGAGTTTTATCATCTGTAAAATGGGAATGATGACTGTGCCTATCTGCTTTGGGTCGCTGTGAGGATTAAATGAGTTAATGCATACAAAATGTCATAACAGTGCCTGGAAATGAGCAAGCACTGTGATTCCTATGGCGATTGCACTGATGACCATGACAAAAATGAGTAGATGATGGAGGAGAATGAATTTTTAAGATAGAATGTTGAAAAGTCAAAGTCAGTAAGGGAGGTACCTCATGGGGAATATTCACTCTTTTTCTCGTTAGAGTTCTTTCTATGTAAGATTTTGAGAAGCAATGGTCTGGGGCAAAGGGTGACATAAAATACATCCTGACCTGTCTTGTTCTCAAAAACTTAAGGAGCTCAGGAGCTTGAGAGCGGTTGTATTGTTTCCTTTTCTCTAAGTTGCTCACGTTGCCTGAGATGGTTTTCCTTTAGTCAAATTAATAAAAACAACAAGAACAACAGCAGCAACAGTAATAATAGTTACCACTATTATTAGTAATAGTAATAATAACAGTTATCATGAATAATAATTAATAGTAATATTAACAGTAATAATAATGATGATGGCAACTAACATTTCTTGGGCACTAATTCTGTTCCAGGTATCAAGCTGAACACTTTATACCAATCACTCCTTGTTATCTACACAAAAATCTCTTTTTTAAAAAATTGAAGTATAGTTGATTTACAGTGTTATGTTTCACATGTACAGCAGAGTGATTCAGATATATATATATACACACACACACACACACACACACACATATATATATATTCTTTTTCAGACTCTTTTCCCTTGTTGTTTAGTACAAAATTATTGAGTATAGTTTCCTATGCTATAGGGTAGGTCCCTGTTTGTTAACTATTTTATATATAGTGAAAGTGAAGTCACTCAGTCATGTCCAGCTCTTTGGGACCCCATGGACTGTAGCCCACCAGGTTCCTCTGTCCATGGGGTTTTCCAGGCAGGAATACTGGAGTGTGTTGTCATTCCCTTCTCCAGGGGATCTTCCTGACCCAGGGATCAAACCCAGGCCTCCCGCATTACAGGCCAACTCTTTACTGTCTGAGCCACCAGGGAAGTAGTGTGTATATATTAATCCCAAACCCCTAATTTAACCCTCCCTCACTTTTCCTTTTGGTAACCATAAGTTTGTTTTCTGTGTTTGTAGGTCTATTTCTACTTTGTATCTAAGAACATTTGTATCTTTTTTTCAAGATTCCACATGTAAGCAATAATATAGGTGGAATCTTTTGTCCTTTCCTGCCTGGCATAGTTCACTTAGTAAGACAGTCTCTAGGTCCATCTTTATTGGTGCAAATGGCATTATTCATTCCTTTTTTTTTTTTTTTAACTGAGTAATATTCCATCGTATATATGAACCACGTCTTCTTTATTCATTTCTCTGTTGTTGGACATTTAGGTTGCTTCCATGTCTTGAGCTCTGTGTCATCGCCGATTTTAATGGCTTACGTTCCTTTTGGGGGGCTTCCTAGGGGCTCAGTGGTAAAGAATCTACCTACCAGTGCAGGAGATATGAGTTCCATCCCTGGCTCGGGAAGGTCCTCCGAAGGAGGAAATGGCTACCTACTCCAGTATTCTTGCCTGGAAAATCCCACAGACAGAGGAGCCTGGCAGGCTACAGTCCACAGGCTCACAAAAGGGTCAAACACAACTTAGTGACTAACCATTTCTGTTGGAGCCACAAATCTTAATCACCTCAACAAGGCAAGAACATTGCAAGTTTAGTGTATAGTAACAGATTCCATTAGGAAGAAGAAGATAAGCTGGAGGTGTCGTTTAGTCTGCAAATATTTATTGAGCACTACTGTGTGCTGTGCTCTTTGCTAAGAACTGGTATATATATGGCAGAGGGGGCTACAATGAGTTCTCTGCCTCTAAGGATAAAATAGTTAAGTTGCATGGGAAAAAAATATCCACAAAGTCAACAAAGTGCCATTTTCCCCCCGCTTAATTGTACCAGCTGTATGAGTAATATATACTTCAAGAGAGAGAGAGCAGAAGGAGGAGTCATACATGTGGGACTGAGCAATGATGTCACCCTCCTACCGTTCATAGAACCTGTATGATTTGCAAAGCATGTTCCTATCCACTTGATTGTCTTAGGAGGTGGGTAGGGGAGGGATTGTTCCTTCCATATTATAGTTGAAAAGAACAACTGGGATCCAGAGAGTGAAGTGAGTTTTCCTAAGTCACCCAGGAAGTGGATGATAAGCCTGAAGTCAGGTCATATCTCTGCATTCCCTCCGTCTCCAACACCCCATACCTTCATCTTTTGTTTAGATCGGCACTGGAATGTAACCTCCTCCTAAATGTCCTTCCCCTCTGTGATTTTTCTCCTTCTTGAGCTGGAATGACATTTTAATGCTAACTTGACAACTCTTCTATAGCCTCAAACTACTCTTAAGATAGAACTCAGAATTTGTAACATGGCCTCCAGGCCTTGCATGGTTTGGTTTTAGCCTGCTCTTCTGGTTTATCTCATGGTCCTTCTCTTAGCTCTTCCACCTACATTTTCCTTCTCTCCTGTCTTTACACATGCAATGCTTCCTCTCTTTCATACATATTCTCTCTTCTTCCTGTACCCTCTTCCTGCCTACAGCCAACGTATTTCACTCCCATACATCCTTAGATCCATAATGTCCAATATGGCAGTCACTAGCCACATGTCTTTTCATACTGTTCATGGGGTTCTCAAGGCAAAAATACTGAAGTGGTTTGCCATTCCCTTCTCCAGTGGACCACATTTTGTCAGAACTCTCCACCATGACCCATCCATCTTGGGTGGCCCTACACGGCATGGTTTAGTTTCATTGAGTTAGACAAGGCTGTGGTCCATGTGGTTAGATTGGCTAGTTTTCTGTGATTGTGGTTTCGGTCTATCTGCCCTCTGATGCCCTGTCTCAGCACCTACTGTCTTACTGGGGTTTCTCTTACCTTGGACATGGGGTATCTCTTCACGGCTGCTCCAGCAAAGCGTGGCTGCTATTCCTTACCTTGGAGGTGGGGTATCTCTTCATGGCCGCCACTCCTGACCTTGGATGTGGGTATCTCCTCTCAGCCACTTGCCCTCCAGTGCCATTAGTTTGCCAACAAATGTCCGTCTAGTCAAGGCTATGGTTTTTCCAGTAGTCATATATGGATGTGAGATTTGGACTGTAAAGAAAGCTGAGTGCCAAAGAATTGATGCTTTTGAGCTGTGGTGTTGGACAAGACTCTTGAGAGCCCCTTGGACTGCAAGGAGATCCAACCAGTCCATTCTAAAGGAGATTGGTCCTGGGTGTTCATTGGCAGGAGTGATGTTGAAGCTGAAACTCCAATGCTTTGGCCACCTGATGCAAAGAGCTGACTCATTTGAAAAGACCCTGATGCTGGGAAGGATTGAGGGCAGGAGAGGAAGGGGATGACAGAAGATGAGATGGCTGGATGGCATCACCAACTCGATGGAAGTGAGTTTGGGTGAACTCCAGGAGTTGGTGATGGACAGGGAAGCCTGGTGTGCTGCAGTCCATGGGGTCACAAAGAGTCAGACACAACTGAGCGACTAAACTGAGCCATGTGTCACCATTTACCTTTAGTTAAAATGAAGTGTAGGTCAAAATTCACTTCCTGGAAACACTTTTTTTTGCACAGGTTTCTACAAAGTCAGCTTCTCAGGTCCTTCGAGTGTTTCCTCAAATCTCACCTTTTTGGCAACTGTCTGCCTTCCCCGGCATTCCTGATTCCCCTGACATCACTTTCTAGTAAACTGTACATACACTATATAATTTTTTCAGTTTATGGCTGTTGTCTGTCCCTACAGTGTAACCTCCAAAAGGGTAAGGAATTAAAAACAATTTTTTTTCTTTCCGTTGCTTCCCGAATACCCAGAAGAGTGCATAGCATGACCTTAGAAGGGGCTTGACGGTATTGAATATTTACTGACTAATTGAATGAATGAGTAATTGAATTGTGTAGGCAATGGGGACTGATGGGCCTGAGGGAACTAGGGATTTCATAACCTCATGCATACCCCCAAAGCTGACAAAAGCATTCAAATCAAGAATTAAAATAATAGAGAACCAGCCACATGGAACTCTGTTGAAAGCTGAATTCTGTGAGGCCCCAGGCCTTGACCCTTGATTCAGATATAGCTAAAGATAAAACCAGGTATGCCTCTGACCCTCCAGTTCTCCGTTTGGAAGATTTCTGAGGAACGCTGTCTCCCCACCCAATATGGCAGAGCCTGCTGATTTAAAACACATGCAGGATTGAACTGGTTCCCACAGTCAGAACAAAGCGATGCACAATCCCTTCCCCAAATATTTGTTTGCTGCCCCATAGCTACGAGTTGACAGTTGCGAGACATGGACCAGGTTACAGAATGAAGTTGCAGAAATCTCCTTCTCTGGAAATTCTTTAGCAGAGCAATGTGCTTTCTCTCTAGCCGAGGAAATTCCCTTGATGCCAAGTTGTTGGGGTGAGTTTACTAGCCTGCTTTCTTCTTCCATTAATGAGAGTATAAAAAAAATCCTCAGGTCAGCAGGTCAAAGTCCCAGGGGCCTTCTGGGTAGTGTGACTCTGACAGCCATCTCTCTGAGATGGTTTAGCTGGGGGGTGGGGTGGAGGAGTTGTGGTGGGGGGTCTCAGTCATGATAAGCATGATCATAAGGTATTTCCATATAAGGCTGGGCAAATGACAGTGGCTGCCTAACCAAATCAGGTTTAAATGCATGTCACAGTTTTTTCTCCAGTTCTTTGTGATAGGTTTCCCTTTTAGAGATGGAGACGCTGAACCTTTGTTGCTGAAAAGCCATAATTAGAATATAGAACTCTGTAGGTCTTCAGAGGGGATTCATAAAATAGATTGAAGAGAATATTTTTTTTTGCTGCTACTGGAAGGTCACCTTCACCACAATTCTTAGGAGGATTCGAGTTTAATCTTTCAATCATTAATCCTGTGGTTTTTACATGTGATTACATGACACAGAGAGCATGCTATACTTCATACATAAGATTCCATAAACACAATTAATGAAGCATCAAGTGAATTTTTCCATCCTTCACGTTTCCTACAAAGGTTGATCGGTTCCAAAGCACTTTCAAACTAATTAACACTTTTGATTCTTACCTGTCTCTCTGTCAGGAACCTGAGGCTTGTAAAGGTGATGATATTAGTGCAAGATTACCTGAACTGGGTGTTGGGACCAGAAGCTGGTGCTTTTGATACCATAGCGTATGCTCCATTCTCCTGCAGAGCTGCCTTTTTGTATTGAGTTTTATTGCATTTTCTACCTGTTCTCCCCCACTTCCTCTCTTGACTAGAGATCTTTTGTAGGCCTGTGTAGGATGGGATTGCCTAAGTCAGGCATGCGCTCTCTGGGCACAGAGACCAATAGGGCTGCATGACAGGTAGAAGTTAGGGCTGGTTTATGCATTGACAGATTGAGGCTCCATGAGTTCAAAGACTGAATGCAATTAATTTACTCATATAATGGCAGCTACTTATTGTGCACTGATGTTGGGCTAATCATACCTTAGTTTGCTGAATTCTCCTAACATCATTCAGTTCAGTTCAGTTCAGTTCAGTAGCTCAGTCGTGTCCGACTCTTTGCGACCCATGAATTGCAGCACGCCAGGCCTCCCTGTCCATCACCAACTCCTGGAGTTCACCCAAACTCACGTCCATCGAGTTGGTGATGCCATCCAGCCATCTCATCCTCTGTCGTCCCCTTCTCCTCCTGCCCCCAATCCCTCCCAGCATCAGAGTCTTTTCCAATGAGTCAACTCTTTGCAGGAGGTGGCCAAAGTACTGGAGTTTCAGCTTTAGCATCATTCCTTCCAAAGAACACCCAGGACCAATCTCCTTTAGAATGGACTGGTTGGATCTCCTTGCAGTCCAAGGGACTCTCAAGAGTCTTCTCCAACACCACAGTTCAAAGGCATCAATTCTTCGGTGCTCAGCTTTCTTCACAGTCCAACTCTCACATCCATACATGACCACTGGAAAAACCATAGCCTTGACTAGACGGACCTTCGTTGGTAATGTCTCTGCTTTTGAATATGCTATCTAGGTTGGTCATAACTTTCCTTCCAAGGAGTAAACATCTCTGAATTTCATGGCTGCAATTACTATCTGCAGTGATGTTGGAGCCCAGAAAAATAAAGTCTGACACTGTTTCCACTGTTTCCCCATCTATTTCCCATGAAGTGATGGGACCAGATGCCATGATCTTAGTTTTATGTATGTTGAGCTTTAAGCCAACTTTTTCACTCTCCTCTTTAAGAGGCTTTTTAGTTCCTCTTCACTTTCTTCCACAAGGGTGGTGTCATCTGCATATCTGAGGTTATTGATATTTCTCCCAGAAATCTTGATTCTAGCTTGTGCTTCTTCCAGCCCTGTGTTTCTCATGATGTACTCTGCCCATAAGTTAAATAAGCGGGGTGACAATATACAGCCTTGATGTACTCCTTTTCCTATTTGGAACCAGTCAGTTGTTCCATGTCCATTTCTAACTGTTGCTTCCTGATCTGCATATAGTTTTCTCAAGAGGCAGGTCAGGTGATCTGGTATTCCAATCTCTTTCAGAATTTTCCACAGTTTATTTGGATCCACACAGTCAAAGGCTTTGGTATAGTCAATAAAGCAGAAATAGATGTTTTTCTGGAAGTCTCTTGCTTTTTCCATGATCCAGTGGATGTTGGCAATTTGATCTCTGGTTCCTCTCCCTTTTCTAAAACCAGCTTGGGCATCTGGAAGTTCATGGTTCATGTATTGCTGAAGCCTGGCTTGGATAATTTTGAGCATTACTTTACTAGCGTGTGAGATGAGTGCAATTATGCGGTAGTTTGGGCATTCTTTGGCATTGCCTTTCTTTGGGATTGGAATGAAAACTGACCTTTTCCAGTCCTGTGGCCACTGCTGAGTTATAGTCTAAGTAGTAGCTTTGCATAACCAAGGGAGCTGGCTTTTTGGCTTTCTAAAGTCACAAGAGTAGTCAGTGGTGGAGCCAGGTTTGAAGCTCAGGTAGTCTTCCCCAACACCATTGATATTAGCCACTACCTAGTGATTTCCAAGCCAACTTGGAAGGACATTCCAAGGCAGAATTGGCCATGCTTATAAATGCTGTAGATACGATCCAGCAAGACAAGGTGACTGGAAGGACTGAAATTGTGTAACCTGCCTTGGATCATGTAGCCAGAGTGACAGAGCTAGGATTTGAAACTAGGTCTTTGTGTCTCTTTGTCATGAATTTAAATGCTCCTCATGCTCTTCATTGGTAGGACTGATGTTGAAGGTGAAACTCCAACACTTTGACCACCTGATCCGAAGAGCTGACTCATTTGAAATGACCCTGATGCTGGGAAAGATTGAGGGCAGGAGGGGAAGGGGACGACAGAGGATGTGATGGTTGGATGGCATCACCCACTCGATGGACATGGGTTTGTTTGGACTCAGGGAGTTGGTGATGGACAGGGAAGCCTGGTGTGCTGCAGTTCATGGGTTGCAAAGAGTTGGACATGACTGAGCAACTGAACTGAACATGCTCTTCTAATTCTAGATGGATCAATGTAGTAAAGATTTACAGGGCGTTCACCTGGTACTGTTAGGCAAAGATGTTTCCTGGAGTCACAGGTGGGTCACTGGCAGTGTTCTTCTGAGGACGCATGCCCTGTCTGCAGGATAAGTCTCTCGGGCAGGCAGGCAGTGTGGTGGAGTAGGAAGAACCTAGCCATTGACTGGCTCTGAAACAGGATTACATTCAAGTTCTCAGTCTCTGGGATGTGCTTGCTCTTCCCTTCTCTCCCCAGTCTTCTATTTACTCTTTTTATGAAATGAAAATACTAAATGTTTCCTCAGTAGGCTTTGTAAGGATTAAATAAGGTGATGCTTGTAAAGTATCTTGCACACAGTAAGTGCTCAATACATGATGACATTTTATTATTTGTTGTTAGTATTTGAAAAAAATGCTTTTCCTTGTTGAAAATATGTAATAGTTGTGTGTAGCTCTTATTTAAGGAACACATTCAAAGTAAAAAATAGAGTCCTAAATGACAAGTCTGGCTTTCTATAACAGGGGAAAAGAAGAATTATACATTTTATCTCTTTAAATTTATTTAAAAATTTTTCTTTTTACTTTTTTAATGATGATGGACACATTTGAATTGATTTTTGTGGGGTTTAAAAGGTTATTATCTGTTTTAAGTTTCCGGAAAATGTTAACGAATATAATCACTTGTGCTTTTTCACAAAAGGAAACTGTAGAAATAAAAATAAAAAAATAGAATTAATAAATCTGTTATTCTACAACTTAAAAAATTACATGACAAAGTGAAAAGTCTCCCATCTCCTCCAGCTGTCGTTTCTGCTCTCAGAGGCAACCGTTAGTAACAGTTGTATATGCTTTTTCTTTTTTTTACCTTATTAATGTACCATGGATATATTTCCATTTTTTGTGTTTTATAGCTCAGTTTTTTCAAAAATATTTAACAGCTTGAGGTATAATTTACATACCATAAAATCATTAATTTAAATGTATAATTCAATGATTTTATTAAGTTTACACCTTTGTATAATCATCACCATAATTAAATTTTAGAACATTTCTTTCTATTTCTAAGTGAAATTCGCTCAGTCGTGTCCATCTCTTTGCTACCCCATGGGCTGTACAGTCCATGGAATTCTCCACGCCATAATACTGGAGTGGGTAGGTGAACCTTCTCCAGGGGTTCTTCCCAACCCAGAGATCAAACCCAGGTCTCCCACATTGCAGGCGCATTCTTTACCAGCTGAGCCACCAAGAATACAGGCGTGAGTAGCCTGTTCCTTCTCCAGCAGATCTTCCCAACCCAGGAATCGAACCAGGGTCTCCTGCATTGCAGGCGGATTATTTACCAACTGAGTGATCAGGGAAGCCCACAGTATTTCTGTTAAACCCCCAAAGTTCCTTATGCCTGTAGTTAGTCCTCAGCCCTCGATAGATAATTTTTTCTGTCTTTATAGTTGTTCTTTTCTAGAAAATTTACATAAATGGAATCATGCCACATATCTTCTTTTGTGTCTGACTTTTTTCACTTAGTATAACGTTTTTAAGGTTAATTGATGTGGTTACACATATCATTGTATGGATATACCACACTTGGTTTCACCATTTGGTTAAACCATGATGAATATTTGATTTGTTCCCAGTTTTAGGGTATTTTGAATATTGCTGCTGTGAATATTCACATACAAGTCTCTATGTTGATGTATGTTTTTATTTTTCCTGCTTGAATACCAAGGAGTGAAATTGCTGGATTGTGCGATAAATTTTATTGCACTTCGTGAAATAGCTGCATTGTCTATCTTCTTGTTATTGTGTTGTAAGTGTTCTTTATATATTTCATATGTGCTTATTATCAGATGTATGAATTACAAATATTTTCTTCTAATATTTAGCTTATCTTTTCACTATCTTGTTTCTTTTAAAGAGCAAAATTTTAATGAAGTCAAATTTATTATTTTTTTCTTTTATGAGTCTTGCTTTTTAATAAATCTTTGTCTAGCCCATGTCATAAAGGTTTTCTCTGCAAGGATTATAGTCTTAATTCTTAACATTTGGGGATATGATACATTTTACAGTTAATGTTTATGTATGGCATAAGATAAAAGTCTAAAAGTATGGGGTTTTTTTGTATATGTTTTGTGGGAATGTTTTAGGTGCAGTTTTATTTTTCAAGAAAGACTGCTTCTCAGTTTCTTATGTGACTTTGGTTAAGTTTTATTCCCCTCAAATAGTTGTTTTTGATTATTTTGTCCAGTTTTATGTTTTTATTTTGTTAAGCGGATTTGCCAACTTCTTCATACTCCCAAACCCAGAATATGCTTCTGTACTTCTTTTTTTTAATGGTGTAGAAAATTCTGTTTTATAGGTTTATTTAATAAAATAGTTTTCAGTAATTTTTATATTCATAAACAGTTAACATTGGTTTATATAATATTTTACTTACTTATGCTAATAATTCATTAAGATAGTTTCCTCGAAGTGGGATTTCTGGGTCAAAAGTTATATATGTTTTTAATTTTAATAAATACTATATTCTTCAAAATCTGTACTAAGTTATCACATTGTTAGAATATAAGGAAGGCCCACTTCTCACTGTGTTGCCACTGTTAATACTATATATTTTTAATTTTTACATTTTGCCAATAAGCAAGATGAAGAGTGGAGTATTTTTATTTGCATTTATTTAATTTTAGTGGAGTTGGGAATCGTTTTATATACTCTTTATATACTGTTTGTTTCTTTTATGAAGTGACGTCTCATGTCCTTTGCTTAATTTCCAATTAGATTGTCTTTTTTAGAATTAATATATAGAATATTGTGATATTGAGTTTTTAATCTGTGTTTTGTTGTAAGTACTTTATTCATTTCCTTCTAGTCATAACTGTTTTAAGTCTTTTAAAAGCCTGTATTGTAATTCGTATTTTTGTTTATTTGTTTTTAAAACAGAAAGTTGTTCAAGGGGTCAATTTACACCAAATCCGAGGGCTTGGGTTTGATGCCACATGTTCCCTGGTTGTTTTGGATGAGCAGTTTCGTCCTTTGCCAGTCAATCATGAAGGTAGGACCGTTTCTGTCTCTTTTTCTGGTAGTGGGAGACTGGCTGGGGCCCAGGGGGAGCATGAGATCAAGTGTCTGTTATCGCCATGAGTGAGACGCACGAGTGGAGCATGGGGACCAGAGATCATGTCCCTAGAGGACATGTTGGACAGCAGTTAGTAGGAGAGGGGTGACCTTAGAATTAGGTGGATTAGGAAGAGACTCTGCTCTCTAGGGCACAAGAGCAACAGCAGAAAGTTTGATGTAGGATGGACATGGAATCATTAGCTCAGAGTGTGTAGCCTTGAAACAGGTAAGTGGTCTGGGCCTTTCCAAGGAAGGCAGCCTGGAGTTGCTTATGCATATGAATTTCACCACCACGTTCATTTGAGTGGATGAGTCAAGTTAATTTAAAGGAAATAGAATAAGACAGGTAGAACCATATATCACACAGAAGAAGCTGGAAACAAATGGTCTCTATTTTCAATAGTCAGACCAAAGATGTTCCCATTGAATGATGTTGTTCTAATAGACACCTCATGAGTACTATAATAAGCTGTTTCAAATGTTTAAGTGCAACTTGCACCTACCATCAGAAAATTTTCATGGATGAGTATGTGCCCTTTTGGGATACTTTAGCCAGTAGTGCTAGCACTGAAGTTGCAACCCCAAAAGTCAGGTAGGTAATGGAAGTGAGTAAAGTGGGCCAAATTTGAGAAAAATAACAGCACATGTGCAGAGATAAATTTCAACTGATATTTATCCTTTTAATGGGTGGCAGACATTTGGGAGTGGTAGAGACTATGGTACATTGGAAATTGCATACTGCATCTAAAGGAGTGTGGCTCTCTGCATTTTCAGTTGGCTATTACCAGCATAGGTATCACAGCATGCTTTGGGCTGTGTTAAAAAATCCTTAGTAGTGGGCTCTGCGTAGTAGCACCTTTCTTAAATGGTGGCTATAGACACTGGGGTACTCTGAGATACTCTGAAATTGGAGTCAGACAGTTTCAGATCTTAACCCTGCTACTGCTGAGCTGTGACACCTTGAGTGAATCACTTAACCTCTGCATGACTTGGTTTCATCTCTGAAAGACTTGGAATAATGAAACAGCACTTTGCTGTGAGAATTAAGTGAGAGACTGATACCTGATTGTTTAGAAAAGCTTCTTCCATCCAATGATGAATTCTTTAACTTAGGAGAATGTGTTCCACTCATTCCTATGGACCTGATGCATGGAACGGTGATATTTATAAATGACATGCCCTGAAGAAGTATGCAAATGGGCGAATGATTAGAACACAAGTAGTAATGGTGACCATCTTTTATACACACACATTTTTTCTAATCATGTCACATTTACTAGCACTCCTTGTGTGCCAATCCCTGTCTTACTAAGTGTTAAGGCTTCAAAGATGAATACAAGTGGTCCTTGTTCTCAGTGGCCAACCACTAGCTCGGTTGGCATTGTTCTGGTCCAGGAGCGGCCCCTGTCTGGACCACTTCAGAGAGCAGAGACCCAGAGAATGGGACTGAACCTGCGCACTCAGCTCTGCAGCAGCAAGCCCTCTCCAGCCATGGAGCAGGCCGCCTGGGGAGGCTGCCGGGGCTTAAGGAGCGGTCAGGTGATGTTCTGTCAGGGATGTTGTGTGAGACATTCTCATTTTGTATGGAGCTTTAGATGCTAAGAGCCCTAAGTTCCAAGGACTCTATACCTCTAATCTGCTAAAATATATGGTTTTAAACTCTGGTTGCAAGTTAGAATTAACTGGAGATCTTTTTAAGATTATCAGTTCATGAGCCTCACCCAGAGTTGTTTTTATTCAGTTGGCTTGGGTGAACTTAGGCTGTTAGTGTTTTTATAAAGTCTTCTCAATAATTCTAGTATTTGGAGAATCACTGGGTACAGATGAATGAACAGCTAAAATATTAGGAACAAGAACATTTGAAATGGAGGAAGAGTTCTTTGTTAAATCTGCTTATACAAGCACCCTCAGATACCATCTTTTCTTCTCAGTGTAGGTAGAATTGCTTCCTATTAACAATTAAAAGGGTATGTAGGAAGCTACCCTAATTATAAGTGTTGAAAATATTGGGTAATTAGGTTGCAACCTATTAAAGAAAAGAGTAGCTAGGTTGCAACTGTAATTATAAGTGTTGAAAAAAATTGTTTTCCACCTAAAAGGTTAAAATGTGCCCATTCATCAAATGAACCTGGCTGCAGGTGCCCCTTACCAGTTTCTTGCCTTTCAGCAGGTTCTGTTAAAGTTAGATTTTATATGCAGTGGATTAGCCTGTGTTGGAAAGTGAAATTCAGATTTTAAGGATGAGTTAAAGGTTCTTTAATGACTTGTCCTTACCTAGCAATGACCCATTCTTAATTGGTCAATTGGAGTAATTGTGGAGTGGGATCAAAAAATTAGCTATAACTATTAAAACCAAGGGTTTCTGAGGTGGTGTGAGTGGTAAAGAATCCATCTGCTAATGCAGGAGACACAAGAAATGCAGGTTCAGTCCCTGGGTTGGGAAAATCCCCTGGTGTAGGAAATGGCGATCCAATCCAGTATTCTTGCCTGGAAAATTCCATGGACAGAGGAGCCTGGCGAGCTACAGTTCTTGGGGCCACCAAGAGTCAGACATGATTGAGTGCACACAGACATTAAAACCAAACCCCCAAGACTGGCAAAGTTTACCATCTTTGGATGGTAACCAAAAAAAAAAGGAGAAAAATTCCCAAGTAAACTAAGTTCAATAGTTTAAGGACACTGACCTGTGTGATAAAATCGTCTCATTGTTTGGTTTCTCTTCCTTTGAAGGTCAGTGCAGCTCTGGGTTGGACCATGGTGCCATTGCTCTGTGGTTCCTACCTCTGCAGCCCGCCTGGCTCAGACCATGACTCTGGGTGAACCATTCCAGCCACAGGAGCTCTTGGGAGGGAGAGGAATTGAGGGTGATAGTTTAGGGTCAGGGAGGAAGTTACTGCCTAGGCCACTCTGCAACAGAAACCTCATGTTTCGATGGTTTTCTGACCTAGTCATTTCCTTCAAGTATCCCTGGAACACCTGTGAGGCATTCACAGTATTAATTGAATGAGTACAGGGGTGAATAATTTGCCCAAGGGTAAACTGTGTAACCCTAATTCTTCTCTGTTAGATTGCTTCCAATTGTATTAAATATGATGCCGTCTTGGGTCTGTGCTCTGTTGGTCTCACATGCTGTCTCTGTTGTGTGGTCCCTCTTCCCTCACTCTTTCTTCACCTGCCTACCCAGTGACCAGTCATTTCCAGAATTAACCAAAAGCTTTCCTGCCTGTCGGAAGCCTCAGCTTTCGCTACCTGGGGCCTTCTCTGTGCCCCTCCTCTTCTGTGTACTGTGTCCAGGTCTTCTGTCCTGTCAGTCAGTACTACATACAGCCTGTTTTGTCCACTTACCCACCTGCTCCATATGGGCAGGGTCTGTGGCACACTCTTCTTGGTATCTCAGCACCCAGCACTGTGTCTGGCATGTAGCAAATGGTTAATAAAAGATGAAGTGAACTTTCAGTGGAGTCTACAAGCACTGGAAAGATTAACTTCCATGTTGTTGTCTATAATGAACATTATTAATTAAGAATCATAATAAATAGAATAAAGTAGCTGATTCTGCACAATCTTCATTTTGTCATTCTGAGCCTCTTCATGTAGAGCAGTAGTAGCTGACCAGTCTGTCTTTACAGTTAATAGTTTAGCAACAGGTGTTTTTGTCTTAAAGCAGCTGCAAATACACTCTATACAATATTGAAGATGAGATATTGATACCATCCTTTTCAACACCCACATACACATGTGTGCGTGCGCGTGTGTGTGTGTGCATGATATGTGTTCACACACCCACATTCTGATTCCATGATGATTTTTGAATAGGACCTGGACATTAGTATTTTTTAAAGCTATCCCTGGAGAAGACAATGGCATCCCACTCCAGTACTCTTGCCTGGCAAATCCCATGGACGGAGGAGCCTGGTAGGCTGCAGTCAGTGGGGCCGCTGGGAGTTGGACACAACTGAGTGACTTCACTTTCACTTTTCACTTTCATGCATTGCAGAAGGAAATGTCAACCCACTCCAGTGTTCTTGCCTGGAGAATCCCAGGGACAGGGAGCCTGGTGGGCTGCCGTTTCTGTGGTCGCACAGGGTCGGACACGACTGATGTGACTTAGCAGCAGCAGCAGTAGCAGCAGGAGTTTCTGATGTGCAACTAGGGTTGAGAACCAGAGCTGTAAGTGGTTTTGTTATGTAGTAGAATCCACTCAGCGCTTTATACAAAATCTTAGATGTGCCTATGGAAGGTTTCATGTACTTTCTTTTATTTTCAATGTGTTAATGTTGTTTGAGGAGCTTTTTGGGACCTGAAATCTCTCTGGTCAGGCAAATCAGTGATTGAAGCCTTGGCTTATATCAAAGATGACCTAATTTAGATATTTTCTCAGGTTGACTTTTTTGGTTATGTTTTAAAAATTCTTTTTCAAATATATGGAAGCATAAGGAAAATAAGATAACAGCCTCCTATGTATGTATGAGGATAAACAGATGAAGTTTTATCATATTTGCCACAATTTTTTTTTTTAAGAAAAAACCACTTTAGTCCATGCCCTCCTCCTCTCCTCTGTCCAGCAGGTGATGGTTCTGCTGTAGTTGGTGTTTACACTTTTCTTCTGTGCTTTTATCACAAGTGTGTATACCCACGACAACAAACAATATATATTGTGTTTAAAAATACCCCAACTGGTGTAGCTCAAGTTTAAACTTGTTTTACTAATGTATTTATCCATTCTCTGCACAGATCTACTTTCAAAACACATTTGTGCTTTTCTCAGCCATGAGAGAGCAGGCAGGTCTTCAAGCCTGAAGGCAGTTTGTCATTGAAAATGACCTAGATCTCAGAGTTGTTTTTAAGATTAAATGAGATAATGTATAAAAATGTTTAGCACAGGTCTGCCAACACACACACACACACACACACACACACACACACAGCTTTATAAACATTTGTTCTTAGCAAAATTATATAATAGCTGCAGTTATTTTGCCAATAAACAAAATAACACATGAAGTGCCTGGCTCAGGTCCTCTGGAGTCCTTTTTCTCTCTCCCGTTTATAATCTGCCAGGTATATTCATTGCTGTTCTCTGCATTTTGCCATTGGAGGAAGCAGAGGGCTGTGAAGAGTAGTGACTTGCCCATCACTGCAGTATGAATTAACAAGGCTGGGGGAGGGCCAGAGGAGCAACTAGTTCCTCTGTGGGCTACAGGGTGTCAGAGGCAGGAGGCGGGCTTCCTATGAAACATTCCTCTTGAGGGTCTGCTATGCGACAAGTATGTGCCATATCTTTATGCACATTATCTTTTGTTCAGTGAGTGAAAAATCTCAGTTAATCCATCCAGGCCTGGTTGTCCCCATTTTATAGAGAAGAACACAGGCTGAGAAAAATTCCACAACTTTTTCAGTATCTCTGTACTGAAAGAGCGTTCCATGTTAGGTCTGCTTGGTTCCCCAAATGGAAGGAAAATATTCCAGTGTTTCCCACGCCACAAAACCAACCATGTGAGGAAAAAGCACTTAAATTAACTAATTTTAATTAAAGTGACTAGAGGCAGTGAGACTGTAAGCAGATAATAGCCATTATGTAGATGTAGATGATAATTATACCTGAAATTATATGTCCTGATTTCCAGGAGGCATACCTTAAAAAACTGAAGTATTGTTTAGGCTTATTTCATTGGTTCTTTGCTTGAGCATATGTCCAGGAAAGTTTTTCTTAGATATAAGGGATAGGAGAGGGGGAAAAGTTGAGAGAATGAATGGCAATCCTGTATAATTAATCAGTGAATCATGACTAGGTTTTTGCGTAGACATTTAGCCTTGGAACTATATTCAAAGAGTACATCTCTTGAAGGGAGATTGGAGGTTTGGGTGGGATGTACTAGTCAGTGCTGGTGGTGTTCCCTGTTGATGTGTGGAATTACAGAAGTGATTGTGAAGATTTCTGCCCTTGGGAATCCACAAACACCCCCTTGAATTAGAACGACAAGGATGTAGCAGTGTCCTCACTTTCCTTGTTTTTGCTAGGGGATTCCCATCGAAACATCATCATGTGGCTGGATCACCGGGCGGTCAGTCAGGTCCACCGGATCAACGAGACGAAGCACAGCGTCCTGCAGTACGTGGGGGGCGTAATGTCTGTGGAGATGCAGGCCCCGAAGCTTCTGTGGCTAAAAGAGGTGAGTGCACAGGCTTGGGGAGAGATTGCTCATAATAGCAGAGGATTCCTTCTAGGGAATCTATCCGTACCAGGCACCCTGCTCAAGTCTGCTGTGTTGGATTTTTCCAGCAACTCTCAGAAGGTTGATCCCATTTTATTGATTCAGTAGCAGTTAAGTCATTCTGCTTAACTCATACAAGGCACTGTGATAAGTATTTGATGGGGATTATCTCTTTGAATCCTAACAGCAACCCTATAAAGTAGTTTTTTTTTCTTTTTTGCATGTGTTTTGTAAAAACTAAAACTAATAGAGATTCATCAGCTCACCCTAAGTGACTTAATCTTATTAGCAGCCACCCCCTAGTTTTCTTTTTCTTTTTTATGTGTTTTGTAAAAGCTAAAACTAAGAGAGATTCATCAGCTCACCCTAAGTGACTCAGGAAGCATGCAGCAGAGCCAGAATCTGAACCTAAAACCGACTCTGAAAGTGATTTTTCATAACAGCCAGTGCTCTACTGCAGTCCACAGGGGTTAATTACCATTCGAGTTAGAAAGTGGCAGAGCTGGGATTCAAGTCCTGATCTTCTAACGGGAACATTCTCGGCATACTTTGAGCCCCCAGTGATTAATGTTTGACCTTGGTGGCATTTTACGGAATGCCTTTCTCATCTCACCTGAACTTCAGTTTCCATGTCCTTATATGATAAGGTGATCTCTGGACAAAGCACTTGCAGGTGGTTCCCATTTCCAGATGTTAGGATCATTTATGAAGTGCAGAGAATGGTGATGTCAACTTAATGGTTCCTGGTAGATATGGATGCATGAGAAAGTTCAGGTCCTCTGGGAACTGTAAGGACTTGAAAACCCGTAGTGCTCTGGTGAGAAGAGAATTCATCTAAGGGTAAGACCTGCAGTGATTCATTTACTGGCTCTGGTGGGTTGGTTCTTCAATTACTCAAATGTGGGGTTGGGGGAGTTTCAGGGTACTGAGAAGGTGTCCTTGGATTGCCACCATGGGATAGAGAGAGATGAGCACAAAGGATATTGATAATTAAGGCAGGCTTGGGTTGTTGCTTGTTTAGTATATTGAGCTATTTTGTAAGTTTGAATTTGCAGAAAGATGTCTGTATTTGCTAGGAGTTTGAAAACACAATGTTTAAGGAGTCGGGGTTTCAGGATCCTAATTCTGACTCTACTAGCATCACACTGTGTGACTCTGAGCAAAGCATTTCTCATCCCAGGCTTCACTTTTTCCATCTAGAAGGTGAGTGAGTTGAACTGGGTCACTTTGAAAACTGGATACCAAAATATCCTGAAATACAAATCAGATTACTAAACTGCCCTGCACTGCCCCCACACTCTATTCTGTGTTTGATAGGCTTTAATTAATTTCATTCTAGCAACCTCTGCCTGCTTGATGGCATAAGAAACTGAGGCTGAGAGAGAGGGTTATATGACTTCCCCAAACAGATGATAGAGCCAGAATGTAAATCGGTGTCTCCTGGTCTCTAGCTCATCCCATTTGTCATGCAGTGCTGAAACCCTCTTTAAAGCTTGCCTGTCCAGGAAGTACCAGTAACAGGGGTGGTGGTGGTCTTTAAGCCAGCCTAAACATGGCACAAAGGAACAGATGGGTTGGCCCTGTCACCCTTGTTGGCCATAGGTGAGGAACAGCCATTCTAAATTAGGTGAGGAGAATGGGACAGGTGGCCATTGGTGCAATACCAGCACCTTCCTGACGCCTGGTTTGTAGCCAGCTTAGTGCTTTATATCCCAGGAGATCTTAATATACATGCAGTTATAAGCTTGTCTGGATATTTACCTATGTGCTTGAGATCAAAGTAAGCTAAATAAAACCCACTGAAAATAATATCTAGATTGCCTGGCTGTGATTATGACCTAAGACTGACCATCCATCTGTCCATTCATTTAGTCGATTCCATTTCAGAATTTTCTGAGTAAGGCTCTAAACCGTGCCTCACTGTGTATTCAACTACCTGAACATTGAGCTTCAAACCTGTGTTTCAGATTTTTTACTTTGATTTTTATTTTTTGGTAAGCATACCCAGGAATCCTTGCTGAGAATCCTTTGGTTTTACTGTGTTTGCAAATTCAAAATAAAAACAACTTCTAAAATCAGTTTTCGCATCTTCTCCTTAAAGCGTGTCAGTGGCTTTATAGCTTCTCAAACTTTAATGTGTAAATGAATCACCTACTGAACTGTGGATTCTGACTTAGTAACCCTGAGATGGGACCTGAGAATTTGGGTTTCTAACAAGCTCCCAGGTGGTGCTGATGTTACTGCCTGCAGATTCACAAAACCGCTTTTGGTTCTAAAGGCTTTTATACCCTTACATCCTGAAAAGCATCCGTGTATGGAGAAGTGGGAAGCAGTTTCTTCTTTTTATTGGGCCTATGGGGAACTGAGACATAGGGAAGTACTGCTTCCCAGGTGGCGCTAGTGGTAAAGAACCCAGCTGCCAATGCAAGAGATGTAAGAGACATGGGTTTGATCCCTGGGTCTGGTAGATCCCCTGGAGGAGGGAATAGTAACCCACTCCACTATTCTTGCCTGGAGAAATCCCGTGGACAGAGGAGCCTGGCAGGCTACAGTCCATAGGATCACGAAGAGTTGTACACAGCTGAAGCGACTTAGCATACATGCATACACATAGCTTCACTAACTGTTCAGCAGCACATTCAACATCAGAACATGAGACTGTGCAAGTTCACAGCGTTGCTAGGTGTTTACTCTTCATTCATTCCTTAATTTGTCAAATCTTACTTGTGGTCCTGCCATCAGCTGGCAGTATGGTAGGCACAGGGGCATGGGTACAAGGAGGACTCTTACCCTCGAGGGGCACAGTGTCCAGTGGAAACAGTGGTGGGGAAACATAAAGAGGGTAGAAACATGGACCCAGAGCTAGCAAAAGATGTGCTGAACACTGTGATACAGGAATATGAAAAGTGCTTTTGGGGCAAGTAATTTGCTTCCTGGACAAGGTACTTGAGATGAGCCTCAAGGTATAACTGGAGGTTTTGCCTAGTAGAGAAGAAAAGGATATTTTAGAGAGACTGTTTTTTGTTATTGTAAAGTACATAGGCCCAAGGACAGGAGCCTGGGATGCTTCCCTGAGAGTAGTAGGAAATGAGACCAGGCCTGTTTGGTGAGAGAGATTAGGGATGGTTGTTAGCCAAGGGAGGAAATATCCTAGATACCTTGGGCCCAGTGAAAAGATTGGATTAGGAGTAAGAAAATGTGTGTGTGGTGGGGAGTAAGAACTAGTTTTCTTCTTCTTCTTTTTTTTTTTTAAATTTATTTGTTGCCCATGCCACATAGCTTGTGGGATCTTAGTCCTCTACAGAGATCAAACCCAGGCCCTGGCAGTGAACGTGCCAAGTCCTAACCACTGGACTACCAGGGAATTCCCCAAGAATCAGTTTTCTTATTTTTCTGATTATAGCACTTCATTGGCCTTGCTTTGCCCTTAGGATAAGCTCCAGAATTTGTAATCTGGCTCAGAAGATGGTGTAGGACATCATTTTGACCTCCCCCCACTGCTTACTGTGTGTCCCTCACTTTGTTCTGTCCAGTCCATCCATAAGGATCCACTCAGAGTGCCTCAGTCACTCCAGGTCTTTGCCATCTCAGAGTCTTTAACGAGGGGTTGGCCATCTATGGCCATGGGCCAAATCTGGCCTGCTGCCTGCTTTTGGATGTCCTGGGAGCTGAGAATGGCTTTTACCTTTCAAATGTTGAAAAATAATTTAAAGAAGGGTCATGTTTTGTGACTGGTGAAAATGAGATGAAATTAAGACTTTGGTGGCCGTGAAGTTTTACTGGCAGCCAGCCTCATTATTTGTTTATGTACTGTCTGAGGTACTCTTGTACTTCAGTAGTAGATCTGAGTATCTGAGATGGAGATTGCATTTCCTGCAAAGCTGAAAATGTTTACTCTCGGGATCATTATAGAGAATGTTTGCTGATCCCTGGTCTTAAATGACGCTGTGCCTTCTGATTGAATATTCTTCCCTCTACTCACCATTGATTCTAACTCATCATGTGAATCTCAGTTTTACTGTCACATATTTAAAGAAGCCTTTTCTGACTCTCAAGTAAATCAGAGGTCTTTTGTCATTTTACTCTTTTTAAAAACATTAATTGATTTATTTTTGGCTGAGGTGGGTCTTGGTTGCTTCTTGCAGGCTTTCTCTAGTTGCAGTATTTGGGTTTCTCATTGCCTCTTCTGTTGTGGAGCAGGGCTCTAGAGCACTTGGGCTTCAGTAGCTGTGGTGCATGGGCTTAGCTGCCTTGAGGCATGTGGGATCTTCCCAGACTGAGGTTCAAACCCGTGTCTCCTGCTTTGGCAGGTGGATTCTTAACCACTGGACCACTAGGGAAACCCTGTCATTTTACTCTTAATTTTATTTCATTATATCTTTCATAAATTGTAATGACATGTCCATTTGTATAATGATTTGTATAAAGCTCACCCCTTCCAACCATTGTAATCCACAGGAAGATGGAGGTGATATCCATTTTGTTCCTTGCTGTGTCCCTATACTTAATCAAATGCCTGGCACATAATGGGTACTCAATAAATATATTTTGAATGACTTGAGTGGGACAATAAGGAGCTCTTACAGTTCTCCAGGTGAGAAGTGATGAGACCTGAATTAGGCACTGTGGGATGGAGAGGAGACAGGTTCCCAAAATTGTTAGGGATTAATGTCTGCAGGACATTGAGGCTGATTGGCCATGAATGGTGAGCTAGGTGGAGGAGTCACAGCTGACCACTCATTTCAGTATTACTGTCATTCATGTGCTCCTTGTACTTAGCCTGGAATCGAATATCAGAGACAGTTGGATAGAATTTGGAGTTCAGACTTCCCAGAAGACAGAAGTGATGTACTAGGACCACCATGGCTCATGGGCAAAGCCACTTGGGTCCTAGTTCTGCAATATGGAATTTTAATCGTGTCTTTTTCATTTAAGGTTTATGTGTTTTAGGTTGACGTATGTCTCCTTAATAAGAATTGTCAGATAAAAGGAAAAATGCCATTTGAATTTTTCATAACCCCCAGCAGTCTGGCTTCTCCATTTGGTCTCAATGATTCTGACTCTCATCTTAATGAAGGCCAAATGTAAATTAAGTTCTCTCAGGCTGGAACAGCTGGAGTCTCCTATCTTTATAAACATGAAACATTGTAGGGTAACGAGGTGCAGGCTGAGGAAGGTCAAGTAAGTTAACGGGCTGATGCCAATCCTGACAGCTCAGTGTTAATGGAAGATAATTAAGTGGCTTGTAGAGGATGCATGGAGATATTCCAACCCCTCTTTTAACTCATTTCCTCTTTTTGCCATTGTCAGCAGAGCAGAAAGCTAATCATTTTATAGTTTGCAGTTCTCGTTGTTCATTCCAAAAGTCTGGAAGCAACTGGCTAGAATGTCAGAGAATTTTGTTGATGGGTTTAGAACACGTATCTGTCCTTTTCATTTCCCTAGTCCATACCCTTCTGCTTCTGTTCTTTTGGTAACATATTGGGAAAATGAGTAATTGATGCTCTGATTGGTTCTAATATGCTTTTTCCTGTGTATGTAGGTTCTTGGGAGCAACCAGGGAGTCTGGATGCCCAGAGAGGTGGTTTGATAACTTCCTGCTAGCTGTGCAAGGTGTCAGTTGAATGCTTTGTAGTAGGGGGAACTATTAAAAAGAAAGCTGTTAGACTTCAGGAAAGCCTGATCATTGTCTCCTCTGTACAGTGAGAGGCTTGCACAATAAGTGCCTTGACCTGCCTTATTCTTCTATTCCTCTTGATTGTATAGTAAAATCTATTTTCTTTTGTTGAGGTTTCTTGTTTTGAAACTTTATGAAAGAGAAACAATGTCAGTTTCTTTCTTAAAAATGGAGCATTTCTTTTTTGTTGGCAATATAGTGGAAACTATAGTCTTCCTCTGTTAGTTACTCTGGCTTCAAATGCATGCATAGGTCTTGATATTATTTACCTACATTCATCAGGTCTTTGCAGTAGAGCTAATACAAGACAGGAACTTTGGGAAGTAGAACACAGTTGTGTAACAACAACAAGTACTGTATTTGAAGGCAAATGACACTTGCATTTAAATCTTTCTCCAGCATTTACCAGTTTTGCATGACCTTTGACTAAATCAATGTCTATGATTTTCAGCATGCGTAGCTGTCAAATGACTAACGACAATAATATCAGCCTTGTGGAATTAATTGGAATTTAGTCAGATATTTGTAAAATATACAGTAGATATTCAAATAGTAGTTTAATTCTCACTTCCACTGTGTTTTAAAATATTTGTCTCTACTGATGGATATGTCAGTAACATTCTATAGCCAATTGAGAGAATGTTAAACACTAGAATATCTTATTGCAAGTCACTGAGTGTAATGAGTTGCATGTTTCCCCTGTTTGAATAATAGCTAAAGAAAGCATCTAAAAATGACCACAAAATTGTCAGGCAAATCAACAGTCATAGAAAATAGTAGAAGAGTATAAAACATGTTTTTAGAGTCCTTCATTTATCTGAATCCTCCGTATCCTATGTATGATACCTGTACCAGGAGGCAGCCAGCTTTGAACTGCAAAGCAGAGTGACTCACTGAATATCTTGTACATGTTTCCCCTAAAATTCGCCAATGCTTACAGCCCCAGAGTTATTTTGTTCCACAGTGATTATTTAATTTTTATACTATCTTGTGGTTAGATTTATCGTTTTTTATAAATGAGGAAGATGCATGCGTGCTTAGTCACTTCAGTCGTGTCCGACTCTTTGTGACTTTGTGGGCTATAGCCTGCCAAGCTCCTCTGACCGTGGGATTCTCCAGGCAGGAATACTGGAGTGGGTTGCCATGCCCTCCTCTAGGGGAATTTCTCGACCCAGGGATCAAACTCACATCTCTTGAGTCTCCTAGCACTACAGGCAGATTCTTTACTGCTGAGCCACTGGGGAAGCCCATAGATGAGGAAACTGAGGCCCCCCCCCCCCCCAAAAAAGGTTAAATGTCTCACTCCTAGCCTCGTATCATGTAACTATATGTACATCAAAAACCATACAAACAGCTCCATCCTCTATTCCCTTCCTGTGGGGGCCTACCTTCACAAAAAAGTGATCTCTGCCTTCACAAAGTTATAGCCTTTTTGAACTAAGCAATAAGAACAGACAATGTATGGCAAAACCAATACAGTATTGTAAAGTAAAAAAATAAAATTTAAATTAAAAATAAATAAATAAAAAATAAATAAAAGCAAGTCAGGGCAAGAAAAAAAAATAAAGAAAGAAATAGATGTGGTTTTGGAGAAGACTCTTGAGAGTCCCTTGGACTGCAAGGAGATCAAACCAGTCAATCCTAAAGGAAATCAATCCTTAATATTCTTTGGAAGGACTGATGCTGAAGCTCCAATACTTTGGCCACCTGATGTGAAGAGCTGACTCATTAGAAAAGACCCTGATGCTGGGAAAGATTGAAGGCAGGAGGAGAAGGGGATGACAGAATGAGATGGTTGGATGGCATCACCGACTCAATGGGCATGAGTTTGAGCAAGCTCCAGGAAATGGTGAAGGACAGGAAAGTCTGGTGTGTTGCAGTCCAAGGAGTCACAAAGATTTGTACACAACTGAGCAACTGGACGTCAGCAACAGCAGAGGAAATAGATGAAATCAGTAGCTAAAATGTACATAGTGCTTCTTATATATCTAGCGCTTGTCTAAGCATTTCATCCCAGTTAAACTTATCTGATCTTCAACCACCCTAGAAAGTAAGTCTCATCTTTTACAGATGACAAAACAGCCTCAGAAATATTAAACAACTTGCCTGAGGTTATTCAGCTAATAAATGGCAAAGTTGGGGTTTGAACCTTGGCATTTCAGACCCACAGAATGGGCTTATCACCGTTTCACTCTACTGCTTCTTCAAATGTTTGCTTTCCAGGGTTTGGATAAACTAGTTCAGGGAAGAAACTTGGATGTGATACCTTCAGGATCATCTGAGGCTGGGAACAATGGGCACTGGGATCATTTTTTTTTTTTTCATTTGCAAAGTATTGGTTGAGTGTTTCCTGTGCGATGAGTATTGGGGATGCCAAGGTGAGCAAGATAGATGAGCGCCCTGCATAGGCTTCTGGGAACTTAGATTCTAGTGTAGAGAGACAGAAAGTAGAACAAATATATATGCAAAGTGATTTTGTTTCCTGGAAAATGCTATGAGGAAGAAACTCAGGTGAACAGATTTGCCATGGCTGGTGTGTTCTCTTGGGAGGTTTCTATTGACAGGAATGATGAGATTTTCAGGAAGCGGAGCAGCAGACTCAGGGGAGAGAAGCACCTATGAGATCCACCTAGGTCAGCAGGGCCAGGGGCAGGGTATGAGCAAGGCAGACAGGGGCAGAAGAGGGGTTAGAGAAGTGACCAAGGGCCAGACCCTACACAGCCTTGAGGTTATTGGCAGGAATTTGGATTTTATGCTAAGAGCAATGGGAAATGGTTGATGGATTTTAAACATGGGTGTGACATGATCTATGTTACAATTTTGGGAAAAAAAAAAAAAACTTCTGGCACATGTACTGGGTAGATAATAAATATTTGTATAGCAACAACAAAGTTTACACTGCAATGTTAAAGGGAAAAATTATGAGGCTCTACAGTCTTACAAATGCATTTGTTTTAAGAAATTTACAGTATAGGAAAAAATGGCTGCATATATTATTACAAAACACAATAATGAGATACTATCCATAGTTGGAATAGTTGACTACTGTTACAGCACAGTGCTCAGGCTTTTATTACTTCTTAGTACTTTTCCATTAAAAAATAAATCTTATAGTTCCAGGTATCCTTTCTGGTCGACAGCACTTCATTATTTAGCGTGGGATTCCCCCCACCCCCCCACCCACTGGGATTATTTCCTTAAACCATCTGCACAACAGACTGGTTCCAAATAGGAAAAGGAGTATGTCAAGGCTGTATATTGTCACCCTGCTTATTTAACTTCTATGCAGAGTACATCATGAGAAACGCTGGGCTGGAAGAAGCACAAGCTAGAATCAAGATTGCCAGGAGAAATATCAATAACCTCAGATATGCAGATGATACCACCCTTATGGCAGAAAGTGAAGAGGAACTAAAAAGCCTCTTGATGAAAGTGAAAGAGGAGAGCAAAAAAGTTGATCATTCAAAAGATCAACATTCAAAAAACTAAGATCATGGCATCCAGTCCTATCACTTCATGGGAAATAGATGGGGAAACAGTGGAAACAGTGTCAGACTTTATTTTTTGGGGCTCCAAAATTACTGCAGATGGTGACTGCAGCCATGAAATTAAAAGACACTTATTCCTTGGAAGGAAAGTTATGACCAACCTAGATGGCATATTCAAAAGCAGAGACATTACTTCGCCAACAAGGGTCTGTCTAGTCAAGGCCATGGTTTTTCCAGTGATCATGTATGGATGTGAGAGTTGGACTGTGAAGAAAGCTGAGCACTGAAGAATTGATGCTTTTGAACTGTGGTGTTGGAGAAGACTCTTGAGAGTCCCTTGGACTGCAAGGAGATCCAACCAGTCCATTCTAAAGGAGATTGGTCCTGGGTGTTCTTTGGAAGGACTGATGCTAAAGCTGAAACTCCAGTACTTTGGCCACCTCATGCGAAGAGTTGACTCATTGGAAAAGACTTTGATGCTGGGAGCGATTGGGGGCAGGAAGGGAAGGGGACGACAGAGGATGAGATGGCTGGGTGGCATCACCGACTCGTTGGACATGAATCTGAGTGAACTCCGGGAGTTGGTGATGGACAGGGAGGCCTGGCGTGCTGCGATTCATGGGGTCGCAAAGAGTCAGACACGACTGAGCAACTGAACTGACTATATGAAGGGATTTACATGCATTATTTCATCTAAGCTCCTCTGTGATAGGTATTATTATTCCATTATACAGATGAGGAAAACAAGACCCGGGGGCTTGAGTAGTTTCTTTAAAGCTACACAACAGTAAGTGGTGGAGCCAGGATTCTCACTAGGTCCAGACCACCTCCAACCTGGGCTCTATCCATTGGCCTGCAACTGCTTTGTGACTCATTTCTGCCCACGTGCAGGGTTATAGGCTAGCAGCCCACAAACTGAATCTGGTCCCCAGATGGGTTTTGTTGGACCCACCCTGTACTTGAAAAAAAAATTCCTTTTTGAATTAGTGTCCAACATTAAAAAAAAAAAAGAAATTTCTCATAAAAATCCAGATTTCTCTGTTTCTCTCAAAAAAATAATAAAAGGACTTGGCAGTCCTGGGTTCACATTCCCATGTGGGAGGAACTGGCCAGAGCTGCGCTGGGGCTGTCCCTCAAGAAGGGGCGAGTGTCCTGCATTTTACAGCATTCCCCACCCAGCCTGCTTCACCATTTCCTCTTCCAGCAACTAACCCTCTGGACGCTTGGAGCTGAGACCCAGGCCGCAAGAATTTGTTCAAGGACTCCATCATTACTTTTCCTATAACAGAATACTCAGAGAAATGGAAAGTCTTGCCAGATGGTGCATTTCTTGATCAGTGGATCTAAGGATACCTTACCCATGTTCTCTTACATCTCTGGATCTTTGCTGAGGTCTTCCTTCTGCATGGCAAACTTACAATGATTTCTTTTCACTTGGGGAAATTTATACCAATTCTTCAAGCTCCAAGAAGCTTTCCTTGACTGTCACCATGGAGTGTTGATTAGGGTCCAACCCTCTGCCCTGCCTATGGCATCTTCCTCTTACCCCCACCCTGGAATTTATTAAACTATTATTGCACCTCATTTATTTACACATCTGTGATGTCTGGGGCATTGCTTTGCTTTGTATCTAACACTGATAACTCTAAATATTTTAATGGATGGAATCATTTGTCATGCCATTTTTGGTTGCTGGGTGTGTCTGTTCAGATAGTTCTGTTCCAAAGTAAAGATCACTGCATGTCGAGCATATGTTACTTTTCTCTTCCCTGTTGTGGAAAAGGAAGTTTGGAGTATTACTGCTCCTTTCCACCCCAGAGCCACCCCTTGGCTGCAGCCTGTCATCTCAGGTCACTGCATATTTTGTGTTAAGTGAAGCCTCCAGATAGAGGCAGTAACTCCTCTGTGCTTATCTCCTTGTCTTTGTACTCTGAGAGGACTAACCCCTTTGTGTTGCTTCTTTCATCCCCAAGAAAATCCAAGACACATCATCTGAATCAAACAAGCTCTTTTTTAGAGTGTTTATACTAGGGCCATATTACGTTTGGACCAGATTTCTCCCAGCCTTTGAGCACGGCCGACCGTATTGTCAGCTGGTGTTAGGGCATCTGTTGTGGATTTTCTCTCCAGGGTGGTCTTCCCATAAACTGGGCTCGTAACTGAAATATATGGAGTGTTGAGGCTGATGGCCTGTCTTCATTTACCTGGACAGTGAATCTTTTCCTTATCCCTGCATTTGCATATTTGATTTATGCCAGCTATGTGCTGTATTCTCTTAGTTTTATAGTCCAACAAAGTGATTTTAAAAAGCAGACCAACTTTTTTTTAAAAAAGAAGGACTTGGCATGATACCTAATAACATTTAATAAACGTCAGCTATTGTTATGATACTATATTTTACAGCTTCTATGGCTTGAACCTGTGCTTTCTTTATTTGATTGATGACATGGCCCTGTGAGTTAAATATTGAATGTTTGCTGCATTTTATAGATAAACACAATAAGCCTCAAATAGACACAGTGCCTTGTCCACAGGTATCAGGCTTGAGTCTTCATGAAGGTGCTTCTGGCCCTAAATCCTGTCTTGTTCTTTTGTTTGTTTGTCATCTGGTGCATCATGTTCTTTTCTCATTTAGGTGGGTGGTTTCTGAGCTCCATAAAAGTAGGTACCAAATCTCTTTCCATACCTGACTGTTTCCTCCTCTTACCCAAACGTGGTGCTTGGTATTGAAAACATACTCAATAAATATTTTCCAAATGATTCCTTGTTTTCTGGTCTAAGGCAGACTTATGGCTGAAATAAATAGCAAAGCCCCTGTCCCCAGCTTCCTTGCTGCCAGCCAACCTGACAACTGTGTAGGGATGTCAGCTACTTCTAGGAATATACAGAGAAGCAAGAGAACAGTTGCTGTGTTCCACTGGCCTTATGCCTACATGGTATGATTTTCGATGCAAGACAGAGATTGAGCAAAATTCTTTTCTCACCAGATTAAAATGGAGGTCACATCTATTGGAGGAAAGAACTGTCTTTAGAAAATATGCTAAAAAAGACAGTGCATTTAATGCTTGTTGTGATATATAGGAACTCATTAGCATGATCAGCTTCACTGAGGTGAACTGTTCCGTTGGAAATCTGGAGGCCCAGGATAGGTGGATGTTAATAGGGAAAGGGAGGAGGCAGGCTGGAAGTCAGGAAAGATACAAGTCAGAGCATTCTTCTGAAGTAGTAAGTCTCATTTCTCTGAACATACAGGTTGGTTTTATTTTCTTTTGTTGTTGTCTTCAAAATGAGAATAACTGTTCTGCTATTATAGGACTATATTCATTTAATCAGCGAAACAATCATTCATCTAGTAAATACTGTGAGAAAGGCACTGTGCCTGGTGATGGGGAGGCAGAGTGGAAGCCAAGAGCATCCTTTATCACAAGGGGCTCACAAGTGTAGGATCAAGTGTAACAGGCTGTGAAAGCCATTTTTCCCCAATCCTTTATTGTCAAAATTGTCAGACATACAGAGACGTAGAAACAGTTTTATAATGAACACATAGAACTCTGACCTGGATTCTGTCGTTAATACTGTACTGTACTTGGCTTATCATGTGTATGTCCATCTATCTGTCCTTCTGTCCACCCAATCAGGCCATCTTAAGTTTTTGGAATAGGTTGAGTCACTGTTGGTCTTCCCAGATGATGCTAGTGGTAAAGAACCCGCCTGCCAATGCAGGAGACACAAGAGGCACTGATTCAATACCTGAGTCGAGACGATCCCCTAGAGGAGGGCATGGCAACCTACTCCAGTATTCTCCCTGGAGAATCCTGTGGACAGATGAACCTGGTGGGCTACAGTCCACAGGGCTGCAAAGAGTTGGACATGACTGAAGCAACTTGGCGTGCACACATAAGACATTATTACACTTGTGAAAGCATTTTGAAATATTAAAACCCTTTACTTTTTTGAGATGCATATCAATATTATTCAAGATATTGACCCTGTTTAATTGCTATCTGTGAATGTTATTGACACCTGCACTAGAATTTATTAAATATTCTACCATATGCTCTTAAGTCTGCTATCTCAGTTAATTCGTCTGAAAATCCTGTGAAATAGATGTTATCACTTACTTCGAAGATAAAGAAGCTGAAGATGGAGAGAGTTAGATGGATTACCACCTCCTGGCTCTATGACTTCTGGCAGTGCTAGAATGCAAAAACCTGGGTTTTCTAACTCTACGAAATGGATTTAAGAAGAAGTAAAGATTATTTGGTCAATTCCAGCCTCTATCAGGCAATGTGCTGGCCCCCCTCCCCCCAGCCCCATGTCTACGGATGAGATACCTAGGTAAAGAGAGCTAGTTCTCTTAGTTTAAGCTTCAAATTCCAGATAGCATTTTGTCTAACTCAAATTTTTAAGATAAATATGAACTCTAGAATAAAAAGTTCTCCTAATTTAGACATACGATTGAAGAATCATGCTTGAAACTGGGTGAAATCTGAGGTTTCCTCTACTACACAAGCTCCTACCCATTCCTCTTCTTTTCTCTGTGGTCCAGCACATGAAGTTAACTCCCTAAGGTCTGGCCTCTTCCTTCTCTTTGCATTCACCTGAAATGTTTGCAGTTGGAAAAAATGAATAAATGAGTCAACTACTTCCTTAACTGTTCTGAACCTGGGGGTCCTGGCAGTACTTCTGTAGCTAAGACCTCACCGGAGGCCAGTCTCTATGCATGAAGCTGTGAATGATAAAGGGATTCCAGGATCCACATGAAAGCCCACGTCTCTGAATCTTTCCTCTATGGAGAGGCTGGGGATTAGGTGAAACTTGGGCACGACCTCAGTGATAAAAGAAAGTCTGATCTCAGCTCTACAGCCTCATCAGTACTCCTACCCACACCCTCTCAAAAAGCTGCGTTAGTCTGGCTTCCAGGCTCTGTCTTCTCAACAGTCAGTGTCTTCTGGCTCAAAACCACAAGACTAGGGAATTAATGAATGAGGAAGTATATCTATATAGAAGACGAGGAAAGCCATATGTGGTCCAATTATGAGTGTTTAATGTATTTTTGCTATTAATACATTTCTAAAGTGCTCAATTCCAATATAAATCTATTTGGATGAATAGCATACAGAGATAAATACCTGGAAATCAATGTTCTGCATTATTTGAGAAGTGCTGACTGCTTATTGAAAATAAGATCTAATTGGTTATGTCTGGGAGTAATGATAGAGAAGGCAATGGCACCCCACTCCAGTACTCTTGCCTTGAAAATCCCATGGATGGAGGAGCCTGATAGGCTGCAGTCCAGGGGGTCGCAAAGAGTCGGTCAGGACTAAGCGACTTCACTTTTCACTTAGGGAGTGCCCAGGTAGTGGCTGGCCTGTTTGGTCTGTCTCTCATTCAGTCTTTGCTTAAAGATCGGAATAGTGGCACAGATCGATGTTTTTCTCCCAGTAATGTTGCGTGTATTGGAGCTTGCCCAAGAAAAGCAAAGTGAGCTACCAGGACATGAGATCTTTTTACCAATCAATTATTCATAGTATTAATAATAAGGACTTCATCGTCTCTGTTGGTATTATTCACCACTGGACCAGTCAAGGGCTAGCAGCAGTCAGGGTCTGGCATTTGGGAACAGCTGTTTTCCATGACCCCTGAAGTTCTCTTTCAGTGCTGGCGTTCTGTGAGCCTAAGATAGATAGCGAGAGAATCGGGACCAGAGTGAAGCCTACTGCAGTTGTCTTGGCGTGAGGCCATGTGGTCTGGCTTTGGCCAGGGGTCAGAGACCAGCCCATGGACCTGAGAAAGGGAGTGAATCACTGTGCAAATATTTATTGAGCACCTCCCATGTCCTGGGAGGCAGCAACTGGGGCAGCAAAGAAGAAATACTAGGTTTGGAGTTCAAGTGGCCAGGGTTTCACTTACTCGCTGCATGATCTTGGGAAATTCATTTCTCTTACGGGCCTTAGTTTCCTGTCCATAAAAGGTATTGACACCAATATTTTGTATCAGAAGGTATTTAGTAAGTTGTAGAGTGCTGGTGGTAGTAATGTATTTTCTGATGATGATTAGAACAGAAAAAGTTGATTTTTAGAAAAAAAAGAGGTTAATGAAGTCTATTTTCCATATGCCTATCTCTAAATGCAGTTAAGAAAGCTAAGCATGAAAGTAAAAATCCACATTTTCTTGAGGTAAGCACTGTTTTTTTTTTTTTCTTTAAGCTATGCTTAATCTTGCTGGACAGCTTAGGGAATGGGTGGTGTCATTTGTGTTTGAGCAAATGGGGACAGGCTGAGTGTGAGTGTTAGAGCAGGGCATCTAAATCAAGGCTAACTCAATCCTCTACCCTTCCTACAACAGCTTACAGTCCCAGGGAGAGAGAAAATCCATCCTCAGATGCCCCAAGCAGCTGCTTCCAGAGCAATTTCACTTGCACAGTTATGCATAGCTTTAGGGTACTGTCTTCAGCAAGCAACATTCTCACACCTATGGCTATAAGAGCGGGCCCCTGTTTCAGAGAAGTCTGAAAATGCTAGCATGGTGCCCATCACTTCCTTCCAGAGTTGACCAGGGACATTCATTCATTCAGCAAATATTTGCTGAAAATGTGTTTTATTCCAGGTATTTGGTTAAATGCAGTAAACCAGAGTCCCTGTCCTTAAGCAGCTCATAAAGGCACAGCGCTCTGTAAGCAGGATGGAGATACACCCATGTTAGGGGAGAGGAGTCAGGAGGAGATGACGTGTAGGCTAGGAGTTGATGGAAGCGGGCACTCGGCAGTGTGGAAGACTGGTGCGGGGAGGGGTCTGGCCGTCCAAGGAAAGCAGGCCTCCTTGGGGCTGCAGTGGGAGCATGGTGAGAGCCTCGAACGTGAGAAAGCAGTTCTGTGAGTCAGTCTAAAAGCACCTTTTGAGGCCCTTTTGCGAATTCGCTACTATTCATCATGAGAATTTCCTTTGTAAACATTATGGAATGGAGCCCTAGCCCCAGTCAGAGGAAAGTCAGAACTTTCTGTTCCACCTGTTCTAACCATCACAGCGCGGGGCCTGGACCAGTGGCGACAGGCTTGGCGGGCTCCTGTGGCTGCAGTGTCCTCCCTGGGCCCAGGGAGAACCCTGCTTATTTCAGTCCTCTCAGGACCAGACTAGACAGTGTCCCAGAGCACAAGGCAGGGAATGAGCCCCTGTTGTCTGGGAGGGTAGGATGGAACAGCGGGGGCTGCTCCACCTCCTTGGTGGGCGTGTGACTCAGAGGCAGTGACATCAGCCATGACTTCACTCCCTGAGAGGAGAGGCGGCTGCAGACCACGTGCGGGGCTCCGGCTCCTGCCCTTCCTTCTCCACCTCTGTCTCGTCCTGGGGACGTTGTCGTGATCCTGCTCCTGTTTTCCATGCATCTTTCACTTTGCTGCTTTTCTGTCTTCTCATTTTATTCACTTCTCATGTTTAACCTGTTCTTTCCCTTCACCTTAGCTTCCCCTTCTCGCTCTGTCTTTTGCTTTTGTCTTTTTCTTTTTCCTTCCTCTCTTCTACTTTCCTTTGTTTCACTTTCCTTCTCGCTCATCTTCTCTGCTCTTTTGCCTTCGTCTTCCTTCCTCTTCCTTTTCCTCTGCTCTTTCTCTTCCTTCTATGTCAGAGAAGTATATGGAAGCTGGTCCTCCTGCCCCTCCCTCCCCTCCGGACTTCCCTCCATGTTGCTATCCTCCCCTTCCTAACACTGGATCCTTAATCACCCACTGCTCAGGACTCAGGGTGGCCCCCATTGTCTTCTGACTTGAGCGTCTAATATGAATTTCCCTCTTCCTCCGCTTTGGCACACGTCTCTCAGCCTGACCTTCCCAGCATTCCTCTCCCATGACCATGGACAGTGTTGCTGCTTCTTCCTGCACTTTGCTCAAGCCATCACTGCAGCCAGACTGTTCTCCATCCCATCTTCCTTAGTCTCTGCCTTCTCTCCACACTGAGGTCAGATTCTCCCTCGCAGGTAATACCACCCCTCGGCTGCCTGCCCATAGCAGTGCCTTGCTTTCATGACCATGCCGCATCCTCAGTTTATAAATCAGATGTTTTCAAACTTAAGAATTCCTTTTTGCTACTTATCCATCCCTGCTGAGTGTTTCCTATGCAGACTCTTTGCTCCACCTAGCCAATAAGCAACCTAAGAATTAGGACCAGTATATTCCTGCCTTTCATCTGTGGTTACCTTCATGTGTAGCACACACCCAGCCACCAGCCAGGACTGATGGACAAACTGTTGCATGGTCAATAAGTATTTCATTTAAGAAATCATTATTTCATGTTATCTCAGGGACATAGGTGAGTAAATTATGATCTCTTCTTAAAAGGACCTAAGTGTCTAATAAGAGAGCTGGATTGGTCCCATATAATTTAAAAGTAAGGATTGTGAGGGAAACTAACATTTACTTGTGATTGTGCCAGGATGAACATTGTGACATGTATAACCTCATTAAATTGAGTCCCGTTAACAGTGCAAGTTAAACACTGCTGTAAGTGAACAAAGGGAGACCCAGAGATATTAGGTGACTACTGTGCAGAAGTAATGTAATTAGCAAGTAGGAGAACCTAGCTTTAAAAAATCTTTTTATTATTTTAAAAATGTATTTTATTCAAGTATAATTGATTTACAATGTGTTAATTTCTGCTGTACAGCAAAGTGATTCAGTTATATATATGTGTGTCTATCTATATGTTTACACATATATAAATATCCTTCTAAATGTTCTTTTTCGTTATGGTTTATCACAGGATGGCAAATACAATTCCCTGGGCTATACCATTCTATGTGTTTCCATTCTATGTGTAGTATTTTGCCTCTGCCAATCCCAAACTCAATTTATCTCTCTCCCACCTTCTTTCCCCCTTGGCAACCAAAAATCTGTTCTCTATGTCTAAGTTTGTTTCTGTTCTGTAGATAAGTTCATTTGTGTCATATTTTTAATCCTACATATGTGATACCATCTATTTGTCTTTCTTTGTCCAACTTCACTTAGTATACTAATCTCTAGTTACATCCATGTTCCTGCAAATGGCATTATTTTTGCCACAGGACTGGAAAAGGTCAGTTTTCATTCCAATCCCAAAGAAAGGCAATGCCAAAGAATGCTCAAACTACCGCACAATTGCACTCATCTCACACGCTAGTAGAGTAATGCTCAAAATTCTCCAAGCCAGGCTTCAGCAATACGTGAACCGTGAACTCCCTGATGTTCAAGCTGGTTGTAGTAAAGGCAGAGGAACCAGAGATCAAATTGCCAACATCTGCTGGATCATGGAAAAAGCAAGAGAGTTCCAGAAAAACATCTATTTCTGCTTTATTGACTATGCCAAAGCCTTTGACTGTGTGGATCACAATAAACTGTGGAAAATTCTGAAAGAGATGGGAATACCAGACCACCTGACCTGCCTCTTGAGAAATCTGTATGCAGGTCAGGAAGCAACAGTTCGAACTGGACATGGAACAACAGACTGGTTCCAAATAGGAAAAGGAGTACGTCAATGCTGTATATTGTCACCCTGCTTATTTAACTTTTATGCAGAGTACATCATGAGAAACACTGGACTGGAAGAAACATAAGCTGGAATCAAGATTGCTGGGAGAAATATCAATAACCTCAGATATGCAGATGACACCACCCTTATGGCAGAAAGTGAAGAGGAACTAAAGAGCCTCTTGATGAAAGTGAAAGAGGAGAGTGAAAAAGTTGGCTTAAAGCTCAACATTCAGAAAACGAAGATCATGTCATCCAGTCCCATCACTCCATGGGAAATAGATGGGGAAACAGTGGAAACCGTGTCAGACTTTATTTTTCTGGGCTCCAAAATCACTGCAGATGGTGACTGCAGCCATGAAATTCAAAGATGCTTACTCTTTGGAAGAAAAGTTATGACCAACCTAGATAGCATAATCAAAAGCAGAGACATTACTTTGCTGACTAAGGTCCGTCTAGTCAAGGCTATGGTTTTTCCAGTGGTCATGTATGGATGTGAGAATTGGACTGTGAAGAAGGCTGAGTGCCGAAGAATTGATGCTTTTGAACTGTGGTGTTGGAGAAGGCTCTTGAGAGTCCCTTGGACTGCAAGGAGATCCAACCAGTCCATTCTGAAGATCAACCCTGGGATTTCTTTGGAAGGGATGATGCTAAAGCTGAAACTCCAGTACTTTGGCCACCTCATGCGAAGAGTTGACTCATTGGAAAAGACTCTGATGCTGGGAGGGATTGGGGGCAGGAGAAGAAGGGGACAACAGAGGATGAGATGGCTGGATGGCATCACTGACTCGATGGACGTGAGTCTGAGTGAACTCCAGGAGTTGGTGATGGACAGGGAGGCTTGGTGTGCTGTGATTCATAGGGTCGCAAAGAGTCGGACACGGCTGAGTGACTGAACTGAACTGAACTGAGGAGTATTTCGTTGTATATATGTACCACATCTTCTTTATTCATCTGTCAATGGACGTTTGTATTGTTTCCTTGTCTTGGCTGCTGTCAACAGTGCTACAATGAACACTGGGGTGCGTGCATCGTTTGAATTTTAGTTTTGTCACTATATGCCCAGGAGTGGGATTGCTGGATCATATGGTACCTCTGGTTTTAGCTTTTTGAGGAACCTCCATGCTGTTTTCCATGGTGTCTGTACCAATTTACATTCCTACCAACAGTGTAGGAGGGTTCCCTTTGGACAAACAAGGTTTAAACTAAAGTGTGTCAGTCTCCAAAGCCCATTGTCCTTCCTGAAAATGGAAATGTGGTGTAAAGACCTTCTAACTAATACAGAAATCACTTAAGAAATGGTTACTCTGTGCCAGATGCTGTTCTGGACACTTGATATACACTTGCTCATTGCTCTCTCAATAGCTGTGTGGTCAAGGTGGTGCTGTGCCCTCTCTAGTCACCATAGACAGAGAGATTGAAGTGAAGGGTAGTTAAGTAGCTCTCCCAAGGCCGTGATGCATTAGGTCTGGAATTTTCACTCCTGCAGTCTGTCTGTGAAGAAGAGGCAGTGGAGAGTGCAAAGGCACCTCTGTGCAGAGTAGAACATTGTGTTACTAGAGCTACCATTGCATCAGTCGGTTTGAGGAATCAGGGACAGGGTGGGGAGGGGTGGTGTTGAAAGGCAAATGTATTGAGAGATGAGGCTAAAGGGAAGCCTGGGGCCAGGCCACAAAATCCTGATAGTGTCCAGTGCCCTCTGCAAGGACTCTTACAGAAGATGCAGAAGTGTTCCTTAGAAAGGATGTTTTGTGATGTTGGGCAGCTGTGCACCATCATAAGGGAGAGTTCATGAAGTTCTGATCTTCTGCTACTTGAGTAGTGAAGGGATTTCTCAGTTGTGAACCTTGTATGTGTATATATGATGTACATATATGTATATGTATGCATATGATATGCACCATGTCTTCTTTATCCATTTATCTGTCAGTGGAAATTTAGGTTTTCTCCACACACACACATACACACGCACACCCACCCACCCAGATAAGTCCCCCAGGAAGGGCCAAATGGAACCGTGAAGTACACACATCCTTAATGTGTTGGTATAAGTAACGTTTGGGTTGAAGGAAACTGGAGAAAAAAGAGGAAGGCCATCCCTGTGAGCCAGCCTGGATCTGCCACCAGGTTGTCCTCAGATGTCCCAGAGCACGTGACATCTGATGGAGCGCTTTTCCCGCTTCAGCCCCCTCTCCAGTGTGCTTGGCAGACATTCAGGGTAGTGCTGCACTGACCCAGGAGTCCCAGCCAGGAAGTGAATGAATCCATTTTCCAATTAAAATGAAACTTCTCCAAAGGACCTGCTCACCCTGAGAAGAGAAATTTATCTTCCTGGCAGTCTGGCTTGGCTAGGATATGTCTGTGCCCCTAAGAGAGACAGTGAAAAGCCATTAACTTGAATGAGAAAAGAGAAACTGGGACAGTCCTTATTCACAACCTCATTCATTTATCCATTCATTTATTTCCATTTCCATAAACTCCTATTTAGGTTGCACATCTATGCTCATTCATTTATTTGTTCATTCATTCAGCTAATGTTATTCATCATCTGTACATCAGATAGAATGCAAGGTCCTAGCAGCAGAGAGACTGAACGAAAACACAGTCCACGACTCTTAAGAATTTCCAGTGTAGCTAGGGAGGCAGACACATGAACAGACAAGGCGAAGTGTCATGGTGGGGCTAGCCACTGAGTGTTACGGAGGAGCATAGCACAGCAGCACCCCACTTGGTGTGGGGACTTACAGATGTCCTGGAGTGCATGAGTCTTAAATGATGATCGCATGTTGGCCAGGTGAGAGAGGGAGGGTATCCAGGTAAGCGACACTGTGGATAAAGACGTGATAATAATGGTGAGAAAAAGGTCAGTGTAGTGCAGTATCTCAGAGATGGAGAATATCAGAGAGGAAGCTGCCAAGTAAGACATGGTTTACTTGTAATGAATTTACATGTAAATAAATTTAATCATTTTTTTTTAAAGAAGACAGTGTCTTTTTTCGTTTGTTCTTATATGGACCATTTTTAAAGTCATCCTTGAATTTGCTACTATATTGCTTGTGTTTTACATTTTGTTTTTCTGACCGCAAGTCATGTGTGATCTTAGCTACCCATCAGGGATCAAACCTGCATCCCCCACACTGGAAGGCGAATCTTAACCACTGGACCTCCAGGGAACTCCCTAATCTTTAACTCCAAAGGTGGTAGAAAACTTTGAAAGCTTCTTGTGGGTGGAGCTGTGTCTGCTGTTTGCTCTCATTTTCCTAGCACTGAGCACAGAACCTGACATGTAGAGGATACCAAATGAAGAATGAATGAATGATTTACATAGTCAAATATACATTTTATGTAGGCCATTGTATTCTAATTGGCTGTGTAGAAGGTGGGAATTGAAGGGGGTTAAAGTTCGAAAGAATTTGGATGGTGGCTCAGATGGTAAAGCGTCTGTCTACAATGCAGGAGACCTAGGTTCGAGCCCTGGTTTGGGAAGATCCCCTGGAGAAGGAAATGGCAATCCACTCTAGTACTATTGCCTGGAAAATCCCATGGACAGAGGAGCCTGGTAGGCTACAGGCTATGGGGTCACAAAGAGTCGGACATGACTGAGTGACTTCACTTTCAAAGTTTGAAAGAGGCCATACAGGCTAGGGAGATAACAGACCACCTCAGCACTTAATAGAGTAAAAACTATTTATTTACCTTGTAATAACACAGGTTGCTGATTTGAGATAGTGATTGCAGCCATGAAATGAAAAGACACTTACTCCTTGGAAAGAAAGTTACGACCAACCTAGATAGCATATTCAAAAGCAGAGATATTACTTTGTCAACAAAGGTCCGTCTAGTCAAGGCTATGGTTTTTCCAGTGGTCATGTATGGATGTGAGAGTTGGACTGTGAAGAAGGCTGAGCGCCGAAGAATGGATGTATTTGAACTGTGGTGTTGGAGAAGACTGTTGAGAGTCCCTTGGACTGCAAGGAGATCCAACCAGTCCATCCTAAAGGAGATCAGTCCTGGGTGTTCATTGGAAGGACTAGTGCTGAAGCTGAAACTCCAGTACTTTGGCCACCTCATGTGAAGAGCTGACTCATTGGAAAAGACTCTGATGCTGGGAGGGATTGGGGGCAGGAGGAGAAGGGGACGACAGAGGATGAGATGGCTGGATGGCATGACCGACTCGATGGACATGAGTTTGAGTGAACTTCGGGAGATGGTGATAGACAGGGAGGCCTGGCGTGTTGTGATTCATGGGGTCGCAAAGAGTCGGACATGACTGAGTGACTGAACTGAACTAAACTAAAGGGAAATGGATTTTCTGGTCTCTGCTGAATGTGTTCAAGAGTCCCTGGAGGACTGCTGGCTTTCCTGATCTGGGGTCTTCTCATCTCTCTTGAAAGCATGGAGCCTTAGCTGAGATGGTTTGTTTTTGCTCCAAGGGTCCTCTCATCCAGGTTTCCGAGTTTCCTCATGCTGCAGCTCTGCACTGCAAGGAGGAAAAAAGCGAGGTCTTTGAGACCTCTGTCCAGGAGTATCACAGTGGTGCTTTTGCTTCACTGCATTGGTTAAACCAGGTGCTATGCCCATCCCCAGTGATCTCCATGTGGTGGAGAAACAGGTTCACCTTCTTATTTATTTATTTTTTTTAGATGAAGTATAGGTGAATCTACCATGTTATGTTCTGCTGTACAGCAAAGTGATTCGTTTATACATGTAAATGTAATTTTTTGGTATTTTTTTCCATTATGGTGTATCATAGGATATTAAATATAGTTCTCTGTGCTATACAGTAGGGTCTTGTTGTCTACCTGTTCTCTGTATAATGGTTTCCATCCGCTTACTGCAACCTTCCAGTCCATCTCTTCCCCAGCCCGCTCCCCCTTGGCAACCACAAGTCCAGTATTTATGTCCAGGAGTCTGTCTCTGTTTTGGAGGTAAGCTCATTTGTCTCCTATTTTAGATTCCACATGTAGGTGATATCATGTTTGTCTTTCTCCTTCTGACTTTGTATGATCATCTGTAGCTGTACCCGTGTTGCTGTAAATGGCATTACTGTGTTCCTTTTTGTGGCTGAGTAGTGCTCCATTGTATATGGAAACCACATCTTCTCTATCCATTCATCTGTTGATGAGGATTTAGGTTGTTTCCATGTCTTGGGTATTGTGAATAATGCTGCTGTGAACACTGGGGAGAATGTATCTTTTCTCTGGATATATGTCCAGGAGTGGGATTGCTGGATTGTATGGTGATTCTGGTTTTACTTTTTTGAGGAACCTCCATACCCTTTCCCATAGTGTCTGCACCAACTTACATTTCTATATTGATTCTTTTTCTTTGGCGAGCTCTGACTAATACAGGGGAATGAAGAAGTGGGGACTGCTTCATAGATTAATTGGGAATTTAAAGTAGAAGGATGATTGGATATAAGCCGTGAGAGAGAAGGAGATGACGACTTATTGGGTAGCTAGTCCACTGAGGAGGAGGGAAACATTTGGGGGAAATAATGGACTCTGTTATGGACCTGTCAAGTTAGAGGTTCAGTGAGGCAGTTTGAGATCATACATGTTATTTGACTTGTAGTTGGTTGGAACCTTGGAAATAATTCAGCTTGTTCAGGGAGCACATGAACAATGAGAAGAGCATTTAGATGAGACAAGAAAATTAGCATTTAAAGGGAAACTAAAGAAAGGAGCTCAGGAAGGAGATAGAAAAGCAATGATGAGAAGGGCATGAAGGAGTCGAGGAGAATGAAGTGATAAGCAAAATCCCACTCAACCTCTATTTGTCCAGATCTTCCACTTTATGTCATGTCTTTTCCAAGACCTTACCCAGTCCAAAGCCCTCCCTTTTGTTAGGATCCTCCCCTCCAGAGACAGTACCACCTACTTGAAACTGTGGTAACTAGGTCACTATAGCATCTTTCTCCTTTCTCCCGCTTCGCTTTATTGTGCTGTAGGGGAAGCAGACTCCTGACTAGCACGAGGCGGCATTAGGGATCTGTCAATGCATTTTAGTCAGTCTTTCCACTTACGTGTTGTGTGACCTTGGGACAGTTGTGATCCCTTTCTGGTTTTTAGTCAAGCTGCAAGGTGAAGTTTATAATTTCTTACCTTCCCCTTATTTGCCTTAAAGAATTAGGCCGATCAGATGAGATCATGCATGTCAAAGTGTTTTAAAACTCATGAAGCTCTGCAGCAGTAATTAGAGTAAGATCTATGGACTTATTAGGCACTCGTGTTATTTCACTTAACCCTCACAACGTCCTTTGAGGTCAGTGCTAGTCATGTGGCATTAGAGGAAACTGAGGCTTAGAGAAATTAATTTGCGTAAAGCTACACAGTTGGGAAGTGGCAAGGACAGTCATCAAACTCAGGTCTGCCTGACTCCAAAGTTCTTAGAGCTCACATACCAAAGCCTTGTTTCCCTAATGCCTGTGGTGGTATCACATTCCTGGGCAAGGTCAGCCTTGCAGAATATGATCAGTTTTCATACAAATGATAACATTTTTATGGTGAGGGAATCATTTCTAGTGTGGATTATAAATTCACCTCTCTGTATAATAGCAGGGCTTCAGGGAAGGTGTGGGGAGAGGATGCATGTATATATCTAGTTCTTGAAGATTAATTGAAATCTTCCAGTGGAATTATTTCATTTTATAAATAAATTCTGTGAAGGTGCAGTAAAACAAGTCCCTCTCTAAAAGGGATAATCTCCCTTGTCAGTTTATTTTATTTTTGAGGAAGATTCACTTTTATTTTATGTTTAAATTAATTTTCATTGGAATATAGTTACTTTACAGTGTCATGCTAGTTTCTGTTGAACAGCAAAGTGAATCTGCTATATGTATACACATATTGCCCTTTTTTTTGGATTTCCTTCCCATTTAGGTCATCACGCAGCACTGAGTAGAGTTCTCTGAGCTATATAGTAGGTTCTCATTAGTTATTTTATACACAGTATCAGTAGAGTATATATGTATCATTCCCAATCCCCCAGTTTATCCCACCTCTCTTAAACCCTTGGTGTCTGTACGTTTGTTTTTTGGGTGTCATTCTCCGCAGAAGCATAAATATTTTTTTCTACTTGATCTTCAGGCTTCAGCTCAAATCTCTCTGCCATGAAGTCTTTTTTAGCCACCTAGGCCCCAAAGCCCTTTCCCTTCTCTGAACAATGTCTATGATTAGTCATTAGAGGTAGATATATGGCCACACACAAAAAAATGAGTTATGAGGCTGACTCACCAAACCTTGCTATCAGGCTCATTACATGATCATCATACATCATCTTATTCATTACCGACTGTTTCCTTTGCACACATCTTTCTCCAGCTTCACTGTAATTTTACTTTAGAAGTGTTGGATCTTAAGTTTCTTTATACCTTCTGAAACCTTTTTCTTTTTTTTTTTTCTAGGAGTTAGCTGGCTTTTGCCCTCCAGGAGTTTGTCCTTTTGAGATGGACTTAGGTGTATGAGTATATAATAAGGACGCAGCAAGGGATGGAGAGATTCACTGAAAAGGTGACATTTGAGCTGCATTTGAATAAGGTAGACATTTGATCATGAGAGAAGATGGGAAAGTCAATCCCATAGTAGCGGCTTCAGCCTCGACAGAGACAGGGGAGTATGAAAGAGTACAGTGCATTTGGGGAAGGGAAAGAAATGAGGTGAGATCAGGGTGGGGAGTGGTGAAGAGAGAGGTGATGGGCAGTGAGCCCAGAAGGAGTCATACAAGTAATGGCCAAGTTGGAGCTAGGTTAAGTGTCCCGAGAGCCGTGCCAAGGAGATAAAATGTGATTCCAGGCCATGGGGAACTGTCGAACCATTTTAAACAGAGAAATGTCATGGTATGTTTTAAGTTTTTTAGAAAGATACCTCTGGTAGCACAAACCTCTCAGCGTATCTGTCTGTCTGACTTGACATATCTCCAGTGTTTGCTCTTTTTTCTCTGTAGATGGGAGTTTGAAGCACAGTTGTTTCATTCATTCTGCAAAGTTTCTAGTTGGGGATCATGACCCAGTCCATGTTTTTTGCATTTTTTTTTTTTTTAATAAGAATGACATTAAGGATTAAAATTTTTTCCTGAAACATCTCTCCTCTCTGGGCTATCAGCCTGTGCCCTACTTCTCAGTCCTAAACATAGAGTGAGGGTAAGTTTTTTCTTTGCAGAATGTCCTTGTGCTGGAAAACAACATGAGTATTGGAGGTGATCCAGCAGGATCCTTTACTGGGAGAGGAAGTAGGAAGCTCTGTTCCTCCCTTTCATTCAGTGTACACAACAGGAAGCCCAGATAAAATCCCTCTGCAAGTCATAACAAAATACTTCATGATCCCTTTTTAACTGGTCACCCCTACTTTCCACGCTGTTCCTGGACCCTGGCATCTCCCGACATACATTGCAACATCTGCTTCATTTTATCCCAAAGTTCCCTTGGCATCTAGAAGCCAGGAGAGGCCTCACTGCCTCCCTGGACCTGGCAGTGAGAAGGAAAGGGCGAAAGCTTCATCTCTAGGCCCCAGGCTGGTGGGATGGTTGCTGCCTGGCCTTGAACCTTGGGTTTACTACTCCACCTCCAGCCTCTGCTGAGACCCAAAGCTGTGTGTGCTTTGAGTGGTAGTCTCCTCCCAAGAAAGGCTGTGGTTTTAATGAAGTAATAGATGATTTTTATCTTTTTTTAAAGAGTTGTTCTCTTTGGTGGCTTTCAAGCCTGAGGGATTGCTTAGCTCAAAGGATTGCTATTGGAATGCAAAAGCCTTGATTGCCAAGTCACACACCCCAGTAACCGCTGATTTCTTCTTTTTTCTTGAAAAGACTACTTTTCGTAAGTTGCTTGGTAACTGTAGGAGAGACTTAACTCCTTCAGCACAGAGACCTCCTAGTTTGAGCTGGATTCAATGCCCAGATTATGAGATGCGTCTAAAGTTGTCTTTTGATAGGGACCTGCTCTGTGTTTACTCCAGCCCACGTACCATTTGTGTTTTATGAGGGTTTTGAGGTATATAGAAGTTAAGTGATTTGTCCAGGATTGAAAGTGAAATCTTTGAAATTTAGTGTTGTTCATTTTGCTGTTGTTGTTCAGTTACTGGATCACGTCTGACTCTGTGACCCAGTGAACTACAGCACGCCAGGCTTCCCCGTCCTTCACTATCTCCTGGAGTTAGCTCAAACTCATGTCCATTGAGTCAGTGATGCCATCCAACCGTCTCATTCTCTGTCACTCCCTTCTCCTCCTGCCATCAGTCTTTCCCAGCATCTGGGCCTTAGTTGGCTCTTCTCATCAGTTGGCTGAATTATTGGAACTTCAGCATCAGTCCTTCCAATAAATATTCAGGGTTGATTTCCTTTAGGATTGACTGGTTTGATCTCCTTGCTGTCCAAGGGACTCCCAAGAGTCTTCTCAAGCATCAGCTTTCTTTATGGTCCAAAATCCCTACATGACTACTGGAAAAACCATAGCTTTGACTATACAGACCTTTGTCAGCAATAGCTTCTATCATGATGCTTTCAAAAGGCCAAAACCTACAGCTCTGATAGATCAGGTAGCTTCAGGGTGGTGACTGTGGCCTGGTAGAAAAAAGGAACCCTCACTTTAGAGCAGGTTTGGGCCAAGTCTTGTCTGACTTTGGGCAAAGTATTATCACCTGAACCTCAGTTTCTGTATCCTTGACATGTGGACTACTGTGTATCACCTACAACCTCTGAACCATCCTGAGAATCCAATGAGACAAGGCACTGTCTTGAGACGCCGGCACTGTTGTAAGCTGTGGAAGAATCTAAGAGCACAGTCACTGTGTCTGATGCAGGCCCAGTGGTTCCAAAGGTAGAATTAATTCAGTAAGATTGAGGCCCAGGGCTGGGACTCTGCTGACTGGGGAGGGGCAGGGATGGAGAGATTTTCTCATAGAACTGGATTAAAAATCCATCCACAGGGGGTAATAGGCCCTTGGCCAGTCTGGCATGTAATGACTAAACACTTGTGAATCATGGAGCCCAACCTAAGAGCACCATGGGAGCCTGCTAAGCAGTGTCAATGTCTCCCAGTAAGGGATCGGGCTTTTGGAGCATCCCTTTCATCCAGGCACACGCTTGCCCCCTCTCCTTTTCTGGCTGAGTTGCAGACTCTGCCTTTGTGGAGAAGACAGGGAGTACCTACTGCTGTCTCCTCTCCCAAGAAGGGAGGCATTCTTAAGGATACTCCACACTCCTAATATTATACCATTTCTGATGTGTCATTCTGTGGAGAGTTTGAGCTGGGATCTCTGACTTTGCCTGGTGATACTGGCATGGTCTCAAGAGAAGATGACCCACCAGGCTGCCTTGCCCCTCCTGCCCCTGAAGTGTCTCTTTCTGGCCAGAGGCCTGAAGTTCTCTCTGAGATGTACTGCCTGGGTTCCATTGTGCACAGCAGCCTGTGTGCCTGGCTACAGGCTGAAAGCTGCGATTCTTCAGGTCTATAATGACTGTACACTAGACCTAACAGAAGCAGTTGTTTTCCCGGTTGAGGAAGACTGCTTGGCTTAGGCTGGTAGCACTGATTGTTGCTGCAGCAGTTTTCGTGGTTTTTTTCTGATTGGCCTTGAATTTCTGGAGTCTTTAGAAGGAGGCTGCCATTTCTCCCTGAGAATTGATCACTGAAACCACAGAGCATGTGGAAAGCAATGTGGGGGACTACCCAGAAGACATACTCGTAATTTGACTCATCATTTCAAAGGCTACCATTTCCTGACTGTGATCTATTAGTGTACAAAGGTACTGCTAGTTCAGAACTACATTTGATCTATTTAGTTAATTTTAAGTATTACTTTTTTTAACATTAAGATACATAGTTGTTCAAAGTTTAGCCCTTTCTATGTGTAAAGTGAAAATGTGTCCAACTCTGTGTGACCCCATGGGCTGTAGCCTGCCAGGCTCTTCTGTCCATGGACTTCTTCAGGCAAGAATACTGGAATGGGTAGCCATTCCCTTCTCCAGGGGATCTTCCTGACCCAGGCGTTGAAGCCAGGTCTCTTGCATTGCAGCCAGATTCTTCTGCCTGAGCCACCAGGGAAGACCCTTCTGCATGTAAGCGCTCACCCAAATGCTTAGGAATTTAAAACAACCAGCAGTAACAGAAAATGGGCTTAGTACTGCCTTTTACATCTGAGCCCTTTTGATGTTAGTGTTGTTTTAATGGGACGCTGTTCTGGGTTAATGCTCATTTTCTCTGCTGTGAGTAAGTGTCTGTGTTCTGAAAGTTGTGATGGGAAAGGAGAAAATAGGAAGAACTCATAGCAGTTGAGGGCAGTGTAGATGAAGGCCAGTGGTATGTCTGTAAAATACATATAACAGCACTTGGGAGTTTTGTATGCTACACGGTGCTTCCCTGGTGGCTCAGCAGTAAAGAATCTGCCTTACAATGCAGAAGATATGGGTTTGATCCCTGGTTCAGGAAGATCCTCTGGAGCAGGAAATGGCAACCCACTCCAGTGGTCTTATCTGGAAAATCCCATGGACAGAGAAGCCTGGCAGGCTGCAGTCTATGGGGTCGCAAAGAGTTGGACACAACTTAGCAACTAAACCAAAAGCGATGGAGATAACACACGTGAAAACCCTTTGTAAACTCTGAAGTGCCCCTCACCTGAGAAAGTTTGAAAGGTGAAAATGAGCAGTTTGCTTGTTCTGCTGCTGCTGCTAAGTTGCATCAGTCATGTCTGACTCTGTGTGACCCCATAGACGGCAGCCCACCAGGCTCCCTCCTCCCTGAGAGTCTCCAGGCAAGAACACTGGAGCGCGTTGCCATTTCCTTCTCCAATGCATGAAAGTGAAAAGTGAAAGTGAAGTTGCTCAGTCGTGTCTGACTCTTAGCGACCCCATGGACTGCAGTCCACCAGGCTCCTCTGTCCATGGGATTTTCCAGGCAAGAGTACTGGAGTGGGGTGCCACTGCCTTCTCCTTAGTTGTTCAACCCGTATCTATTGAGTGTCTGCTGTACCTCACCCGCTAGCCGATACTGGAATATGTCTCTCTTGGAGTTTCTGCCTTGTTGCCTCTGGGTTCCGAAAGATACCCTTGAGCTTTTGGTGCATTCAGTTTTGTTGTAGCCTCTTGGGGAGGGAATAAGTGAAACCAGGACACGGAGAGTTGCCTGGATGGTAGGAAACCTTTCTTGCTGCCACTTGTCTGCATTGCTCTTTTCTTTATGAAGTCCTACTTCTCCAGGTCCTTGGCAAAAAATGGCCACTTCACAGTTTCCAGCTTTATCTCACCTCCCGTTTCACTCGAAGGCAGAAGTTAAATGACTCTAATTGGATCCTGATTCTAAATTCCTGGGAGAAGGAATCAAATTGGCCCCACCAGGTCACATGTCTGTCCCTTGTCCAGTTAAGCGTGTTGTCTTCTACCCTTGGAGGAGACTCCAGACTGGGGCTGGAGTCATGTGATTTCCACCTCACAGCCAAGGGTCCAGTCCTGTGTAGAGGAGGAGAGAAGGCAATCGTGGGATATTACAGGACATGAAGCTGGAAAGGTCCTTGGCCTCATGGAGCTTACGGTCTAGCAGGAGAGGACATTATACAGATACTTGTGAGGTGATAGGGGTTGTGTGACAGCCAGATGCCCCCCCCCCCACCCCCGCCGCAAGATCGTGGATGGCCTCCCTAGGGAAGGGTGGATCTGTGGATCTGGTTAACCAAAAGGGGCAGGGCAGTGTGGACCCTGGGAGGGAACAGGGTGGTAAGTGAGGAAGGAGAGTTCCAGACACAGGTGGCAGACAAAAGAAAAAGCCCAGTGGTAAGGAAAAAAAAAAAAATCTGGCCAGATTGGCAATGTGGAAGAAACTGGAAGCAACAGATATTTTTAAAAGGTATAAGGATAGGTTGATTCAGTACCATTCTGTCCGGCTTAGATTGGAAGTTCGTTGTGGACAAGGGGCGATCATTCCTGTTGTTTTTGGAACCTGTTAGCGTGGGGAGACGTTTTCATGGCAGGACACATCACATTTCATCAGGAAGTTTCCTCGTGTGATTTTTCTCCCCAGTTCCCAGCTGTTCAGCTTTGAAGTCTTTTTATATGTCTTGAAATGTATCCCCTTGCCCTTCACTAGAAAGATGGATTGCGTACCGTTGCAAAGTGTACTTCTTCCCACTCCAGGTTGGCAAAGAGGAATAAAAGGGAAATTATAGTCATTTTTGGAAGGATCAATAATTGCCAGTTTTTCTTTCTTGTGTACTGCTTGTATACTCCCCTCCCCACCACCACTTCCCAGCCCCTGCACAGATGTTTTCTTGGGCATTGTTGGCTATGCTTTTGTTTTGAAAATTTTGAAACATTATTGAGAGGAGAGGAGGAGAAAAAATAGCCCGTAATTGATTCTAATATATATTTAATTTGGCAGAACTTGCGAGAGACTTGCTGGGATAAGGCGGGACATTTCTTTGATCTCCCAGACTTCTTATCGTGGAAGGCAACAGGTGTCACAGCACGGTATGTTAATTACAAGTTGGATTTTATTTGTGTTCATCCATTCTTGGGTGTCTGTATATATATTGCTTTCTTAACTCGCTTTGACTGGATGTACTGTTTGGACATCTGCATGTGATTTTGCATACTTGAAACATCTTGAATCCATCTTCCACCTCCACTGCACATGCCCAAACACCATTGTTTTTATGAGGCCTGGAATGTGTGTATCCAAGGTGAAGACCATTCATTAAAATTGGACACATTTAAGGGAGATGTGAATAGTCTGTTGTGAAATGTGACTATTTTTCCAAAGCCACTTTTTTACATGATGAAGAAAAGAAACATTTTAGGCCCCTAAAATTAAGGCAAGAGATACATTTTTTTAAGGAAGCTGATTTTAACTTTGACTAGATTGGTGTTAATGAAGCTATTTTGCTTTTTGTATCAATGTACCTGAATCATCCCAGAGGATAAAGGTATGTATGTTGAAATCAATAGTATATCTCAATAAATTTTGAATGTTATACATAAGTCATGTGCTATCTGGCACACACCTTACAATTAAAAAAAAATACTCAGTGTGTTGCAGCTGCTGCAGTAAACAGAGTGGATGTGTGCACGGATGTGCATATATTTGGACAGATAGGACATGAACTCTCAAAGCATGCAAACCTGTTGTCATCTTGACCTCAAATTTCAGGGGATGCACAAGGGCAGGAGTCTTCTTATCTTGGAAATGACTCATAATTGCATATAAGAAAGATCATTTCCCAGAGGACAGATAAACCTGCTTCAGTGTATGTATTTAGGTGTATCTTAAATTCCTCTCTTTTAAATCTTCTCCATTTTCCTTTTTATTTAACTAATGAGAAGCTGGGACGGGGAGTTTCATTTCCCTGTGCTCTTATCCGTTTGTCTCATTAGGTATGATGTGGAGTTTCCTAGTGGAGAGTTGATGGGAGTATAGTAGTTCATTCAGCAGCAGGGCCTTCCAGAAAGTAGAAGATATTTCTCACAAGCACTTTATTCATTTTGTTGATTGTTTTCCCCTCCTCTTCATGAAATGCTAGAGTAGAGGGGATTCACATGCATATAAAAATGGCCTTGGCAAACCTCAGGTACCCACCTTTCTCTGGGGAGAGGGCTCTGGAGGAGTGGTCTGAACTTGACCCCAGAATGTGCACTTAGTCACCGTCATCTTGTTACCATCAGTGAGGAGGGGGGTTTGGGTGAATGTCTCCTCTGGACCTTCCTCTTTTGTTGTGATATTGATTGTCCACAGTTATTTCAGGAAGGACCTTTCTCTAGTTTTTTTCCCCCTATTTTTGTGCAGTAGTGAAGGAAGTGTTTTGATTAATTTACCCAAATCGACCTAGAAGTCAAAGCAGTGCTAATAGGGTGGGTATCAGCAACAATCCGTTAGCCTGCAAGCCTTGAGGACTTAAAGGCGGAACTAAAGATGGCAGAGGACCTCAGTTTTCCTTTTCTTTCCTTGGGTGGTAATCAGTCCAGTATAGTGATGTCTTCCTGGGTTTTGTTGTTGTTATTGTTTTATTTAAGCTTTTTCATTTTGTATTGGAGTATAGCTGATTAATAATGTTGTGATAGTTTCAGGTGTATAACGGAGTGACTCAGCCATACATATACATGTATCCATTTTCTCCCAAACTCCCCTGCCATCCAGGCTACCACATGCCATTGAGCAGAATTTTCTCTGCTGTACACTAGGTCCTTGTTGATTATTTTAACTGTCAATTCCAAGCTCCCTAACTATCCCTTGTTTTTGTTTCTGATGGTGTTAGATTGTCCACACCCCCATTTCCAAGCATCTGATGTCGTGTTAAGACACCAGGAAGCTTGCTTTTGAAATTCGATCTGGCTCAGATAGATGTAAATGCTGTGGCATGCATACATGCTGTGGAGTTACAGTGTAACTTATCCTCAGTTCTGCCGCACAAGAGTTTGGTGACCTTGGGCGTGGCCTTCCCTTGTTTGTATCTCTCTTCCCTTATCTATAAAATGTACCTTGCGAGCCTATTGGCAAAGTCCTGTTAAAATAGTTCTTTCCAAACTACCCTGCTTATGGGAATCAGCTGGATCATTCAAAGCCCACATCTCCAGGACTTCCAGTTTTAAACCTGCTGAATCAGAATCTCCATGGGATACCTGAGAATATGTGTGATTAACAAGGGCCCCAGGTGGTTATATGGTCAGGTAAGTTGGGACAACAGTGCCTAGCGTACATGGAAGTAATATGTGATGGTAAATTGGTTCATTCCTGTGAGGGATTAGAAGTGTTTTAAAGAGTCAAATTAATTTGGTGAATTTAAAAATGGACAACTTCTGGTTGGCTTATCAGAACATGCTTGGGGGCTTCTGTTGCCCACCCGTGACGATCTGAAACCCTGAGGATGCAGAAAGATTAGTGCTCAGAAATGACTTACTGACTAGTCCAGTCATTCCTGCCATTTTTTTCTTGACTGAGACACTCATGACTCATTCTACTTAGTATGAATTTGCAGACCCCTCCCCTGGCCTTTGCCAGTACTTGCCAGCACCTTCAGAGGCCCCTCTTCCAGCTTCCCTCTCCTGAAAAGCTGAGCCGTGGACCTTGGACCCTAGGCATCACATTCCTCTTGTTAAGACAGTTGCCCTCTCCCTGGCACATGTCTATCTTATATCTGTCTTTACTATTGTTTCTTCAAACTCTTCTTTCTTTCTTTGCTATTTCAAGTTGCATGAGCAGGGTGAAACAGGAAACCACTGAGCTTTCTCAATTATAAACATAATTGGGGGAATGACAGTACTTACTCCATGGAGTTGTTGTATGGACTGACTGAATGAGGTGACAGAAAAACTTCTGACACAGCGCTGGGAAAGTTTTTGAAAGAATTAGCAATTTTATTTAGTTTTCTTTATCGATTTTGGCGGGGAATCTTTGCATTAAGTTTCTGGCTTAGCAGAAAGAGGGGACCCCTTGTAGTCAGGGGACCTGGGTTCAGTGTCTCTGCCACGTACTGTCTGTGAGAAACTGGAGGAAATTACTACTAATCCCCCCAACTCAAATTCAGGTCCTCATCTGGACATCCGATCAGAGTCAGAGGTACTGTGGCTAAAATGTGTAGCACGTAGGATTTAAAGAACTCACAGTTCTTGTAATGAAAATTCCCCATTGTCTGTCCATCTTCTAGAATAAGGAAGATGAGGATCTGTGTTTGAATATACCAATGCCAAACAAACTTTGGGCAGTGGAAAATGAACTTGGCACCCTCTGTGCCAATGAAAGTGTCAGATTTGGTGTTTATCTGGCTCTTATTGTGATTGTTTTGGGAGCTTTTGGGTAATTGGGTGCCAAAAAGGCTAGAGGGTGTTTTTTTTTTTTCTTTTATTTTTTATTATTCTAGTGGAGTCATAGCTAAAAAGTGATCAGATTTCACCTTGTCTTAAGCCTTCAGACTTGTTTTTGGCAGTGACTGTGTAAGAAGTCTTCTTCTTCCTCCTCTTATCTGTTTTTCTCTCTTCTCGTTTGCCCTTCACCCTTTATTTATTGATCTTATCCTCCAAAATATGGCAGCTACTCTTGTTTATCTGGGTCACTGAGAAAATCATCACTTTGGCCTTTGGTTAATTTGTAATTCAGTTCCAGTCTTTTCAGCATTGTTGTTCGGGTTGCTAAGTTGTGTCTCTTTTGCGACCCCATGGTCTGTAGCCTACCAGGCTCCTCTGTGCATGGAATTTTCTAATTCGAATACTGGATAGGTTGCCATTCACTTCTCCAGGGGATCGTCCCAACCCAGGTATCAAACCTGTGTCTCCTGCGCCTCCTGCATTGGCAAGTGGCTTCTTCACCACTGAGCCACCAGGGAAGCCCATTCTTTTCATTATATCAATGAAAATAATTATCGCTATTTCTATTAATAGTAATTTATATAACACAAGGGAAGACTCTACACACAGACATCACCAGATGATCAACACCAAAATCAGATTGATTATATTCTTTGCAGCCAAAGATGGAGCAGTGCTATACAGTCAGCACAAACAAGACCAGGAGCTGACTGTGGCTCAGATCATGAACTCCTTATTGCCAAATTCAGACTGAAATTGAAGAAAGTAGGGAAAACCACTAGACCATTCAGGTATGACCTAAATCAGATCTCTTATGATTATACAGTGGAAGTGAGAAATAGATTTAAGGGATTGGATCTCATAGAGTGCCTGATGAACTATGGAATGAGGTTTGTGACGTTGTACAGGAGACAGGGATCAAGACCATCCCCATGGAAAAGAAATGCGAAAAAGCAAAATGGCTGTCTGGGGAGGCCTTACAAACAGCTGTGAAAAGAAGAGAAGCAAAAAGCAAAGGAGAAAAGGAAAGATACAAGCATCTGAATGCAGAGTTCCAAAGAATAGCAAGAGATAAGAAAGCCTTCCTCGGCAATCAATGCAAAGAAATGGGAAAGACTAGAAATCTCTTCGAGAAAGTTAGAGATACCAAAGGAACATTTCATGCAAAGATGGGCTCGATATAGGACAGAAATGTTATGGACCTAAGAGAAGCCAAAGATATTAAGAAGAGGTAGCAAGAATACACAGAAAGAAGAACTTTACAAAAAAAGATCTTCACGACCCAGATAATCACGATGGTGTGATCACTCACCTAGAGTCAGACATCCTGGAATGTGAAGTCAAGTGGGCCTTAGAAAGCATCACTACGAACAAAGCTAGTGGAGGTGATGGAATTCCACTTGAGCTGTTTCAAATCCTAAATGATGATGCTGTGAAAGTGCTGCACTCAATATGCCAGCAAATTTGGAAAACTCAGCAGTGGCCACAAGACTGGAAAAGGTCAGTTTTCATTCCAATCCCAAAAAAAGGCAAGGCCAAAGAATGCTCAAACTACCGCACAATTGCACTCATCTCACATGCTAGTAAAGTAATGCTCAAAATTCTCCAAGCCAGGCTTCAGTAATATGTGAACCGAGAACTTCCAGATGTTCAAGCTGGTTTTAGAAAAGGCAGAGGAACCAGAGATCAAATTGCCAATATCTGCTGGATCATCAAAAGAGCAAGAGAGTTTCATAAAAACATCTATTTCTGCTTTATTGACTATGCCAAAGCCTTTGACTGTGTGGATCACAATAAACTGTGGAAAATTCTGGAAGAGATGGCAATACCAGACCACCTGACCTGCCTCTTGAGAAACCTATATGCAGGTCAGGAAGCAACAGTTAGAGCTGGACATGGAACAACAGACTGGTTCCAAAAAGGAAAAGGAGTATGTCAAGGCTGTATATTGTCACCCTACTTATTTAACTTATATGCAGAGTACATCATGAGAATCGCTTGGCTGGAAGAATCACAAGCTGGAATCAAGATTGCTGGGAGAAATATCAATAACCTCAGATATGCAGATGACACCACCCTTATGGCAGAAAGTGAAGAGGAACTAAAAAGCCTCTTGATGAAAGTGAAAGAGGAGAATGAAAAAGTTGGCTTAAAACTCAACATTCGGAAAACTAAGATCATGGCATCTGGTCCCATCACTTCATGGGAAATAGATGGAGAAAGAGTGGAAACAGGATCAGACTTTATTTTCCTGGGCTCCAAAATCACTGCAGATGGTGACTGCAGCCATGAAATTAAAAGATGCTTACTCCTTGGAAGGAAAGTTATGACCAACCTAGATGGCATATTAAAAAGCAGAGACATTACTTTGCCGACTAAGGTCCGTCTAGTCAAGGCTATGGTTTTTCCAGTGGTCATATATGGATGTGAGAGTTGAACTGTGAAAAAAGCTAAGCACCGAAGAATGATGTTTTTGAACTGTGGTTTTGGAGAAGACTCTTGAGAGTCCCTTGGACTGCAAGGATATCCAAGTAGTCCATTCTAAAGGAGATCAGTCGTGGGTGTTCACTGGAAGTACTGATGCTAAAGCTGAAACTCCAGTGCTTTGGCCACCTCATGCGAAGAGTTTACTCATTGGAAAAGGCGCTGATGCTAGGACAGATTAGGGGCAGGAGGAGAAGGGGACGACCGAGGATGAGATGGCTGGATGGCATCACTGACTCGATGAACGTGAGTTTGGGGGAACTCTGGGAGATGGTGATGCACAGGGAGGCCTGGCATGCTGTGTTCATGGGGTTGCAGAGTTGGACACGACTTAGGGACTGAACTGAAGTGACTGAATTTATATAGTCATCATCATCATTTACTGAGTGGATTCTCTGTATCTGAGCTAATATTTTAACAAGTGTGAACCCCATTAGTCTTCCTAAACATCAGGTAGAACAGGTTATGGTGTCACCATTTTACCATTCAAGAACTGAAGCTCCATGTTTTAGTAATTTGACACATCATAGTCTTTAGTACAGAGAAGGCACTGGCGACCGACACCAGTCCTCTTGCCTGGAAACTCCCATGGATGGAGGAGCCTGGTGGGCTGCAGTCCATGCGGTCGTTAAGAGTCGGACACGACTGAGCGACTTCACTTTCACTTTTCACTTTCATGCATTGGAGAAGGAAATGTCAACCCACTCCAGTGTTCTTGCCTGGAGAATCCCAGGGACAGAGGAGCCTGGTGGGCCTCCATTTTTGGGGTTACATAGAGTCGGTTGCTACTGAAGTGACTTAGCAGCAGCAGCAGCAGCCTTTAGTGGCTAATAGTCCAGCATTTTGGTAACATGAGAAATGGGAAGTCAGAAATTTGTATAATAAAATTTTGTGTAATCAGACAAAACCATATATACATATAAATATCCCTAATGAGATTTGAAGTGACTAGTAATAGAAGATGAAAACAGTGATAAAGATGTGAAAAATGGAATGAAATCACAATGGAGTGAAATATTAATAGACCAGAAAAACATCTATTTCTGCCTTATTGACTATGCCAAAGCCTTTGACTGTGTGGATCACAATAAACTGTGGAAAATTCTGAAAGAGATGAAAATACCAGACCACCTAACCTGCCTCTTGAGAAATCTGTATGCATGGTCAGGAAGCAACAGTTAGAACTGGACATGGAACAACAGACTGGTTCCAAAAAGGAAAAGGAGTATGTCAAGGCTGTATATTGTCACCCTGCTTATTTAACTTCTATGCAGAGTACATCATGAGAAACGCTGGACTGGAAGAAACACAAGCTGGAATCAAGATTGCTGGGAGAAATATCAATAACCCCAGATATGCAGATGACACCACTCTTATAGCAGAAAGTGAAAGTGAGAGAAAAGTGAAGTCACTCAATCGTGTCCGACTCTTAGAGACCCTGTGGACTGTAGCCCACCAGGCTCCTCCATCCATGGGATTTTCCAGGCAAGAATACTGGAGTGGGTTGCCATTTCCTTCTCCAGAGGATCTTCCTGATCCAGGGGTTAAACCCAAGTCTCCTGCATTGCAGGCAAACGCTTTAACCTCTGAGCCACCAGGGAAGCCCAAGAGGAGCTAAAAAGCCTCTTGATGAAAGTAAAAGAGAAGAGCGAAAAAGTTGACTTAAAGCTCAACATTCAGAAAACGAAGATCATGGCATCTGGTCCCATCACTTCATGGGAAATAGATGGGGAAACAGTAGAAACAGGGTCAGACTTTATTTTTTTTTTTGAGCTCCAAAATCACTGCAGATGGTGATTGCAGCCATGAAATTAAAAGATGCTTACTCCTTGGAAGAAAAGTTATGACCAACCTCAATAGTATATTCAAAAGCAGAGATATTACTTTGCCGACTAAGGTCCATCTAGTCAAGGCTATGGTTTTCCCAGTGGTCATGTATGGATGTGAGAGTTGGACTGTGAAGAAGGCCGAGCGCCGAAGAATGATGCTTTTGAACTGTGGTGTTGGAGAAGACTCTTGAGAGTCCCTTGGACTGCAAGTAGATCCAACCAGTCTATTCTGAAGGAGATCAACCCTGGAATTTCTTTGGAAGGACTGATGCTAAAGCTGAAGCTCCAGTACTTTGGCCACCTCATGAGAAGAGTTGACTCATTGGAAAAGACTCTGATGCTGGGAGGGATTGGGGGCAGGAGGAGAAGGGGACGACAGAGGATGAGATGGCTGGATGGCATCACGGACTCAATGGACGTGAGTCTGAGTGAACTCTGGGAGATGGTGATGAACAGGGAGGCCTGGCTTGCTGCGATTCATGGGGTCGCAAAGAGTCAGACACGACTGAGCGACTGAACTGAACATAAAGTTAAGAATGTCATAAGAACTATATGGTTCTTCTTAATTACCAACAGATATGTTTGCAAACTTCTTAGTCACCAAAGAAAAATTGAGAATATAATCAAGATGAACTGAGTGAACTGATGAGAACCCAGCTGCTGTTCAGGAGTAGAGCTGCTTCTAACACTGGGATCTGAGAGAAGTTCCTCCTGGATTATCAGGGATTAGAAATACTTATATACTGTCTAAAAGTATGTCCTTTTAAATCCGATTATAATTTTAAGTAGGCTTTATGTTAAACTAATTCTAGATTTACAGGAAATTTGTGAAGATAGTATGAGGGTTCCGATATACTTGACACCCAGTTTCCCTTATTATTAACATCGTATGTTAGTGTGATACATTCATAAACAGTTGATGAACCAGTGTTGCCATATTATTATTAACTAAATTCTGTACCTAGTCATATGTTTTAGCTTTTACCTAATGGGCTTTCTTCTTTTAATTCCAAGATCCGATTTTGGATACCACATACATGTAATCATATCTCCTTAATCTCTTCGTGACTTTGACAATTTCTCCACTTTCTCTGTTTTTGATGCCCTTGATGGTTTCCAAGAGTGGTTATATATAATATAGCATGTCCCTCTACTGTAATTTGTTTGATGTTTATCTCCTGATGAGACATGAGTAGTATGTTTTTGGAAGACTACAGTGCCATTTTCTGTTGAGTACTGTTATTATCATATCCTGTCATGTCATATCATATATCATATCACATCATATATCAAGGGTACGTACTGTTAGTATGATATCAGTGTTGATGTTGACCTTGATCTTGTGGTGAGGTATCGTTTGCCAGGTTTCTCCAATGTAAAGTTACTCCTTTCCTCTTCCTATCTTGTACTTTTTGGAAAGAAATCACCATTCACAGTTCACAGCAAGGAGTAGAAAGGAATTATGCTCAATTTTCTTAAGGATAGAGCTATCTACATAAATTACTTTGAATTTTCATAGGAGATTTATCCTCAATTCATTTGTTTTCATTGCTTAGGACTAAAAGAAATGATGACCAGGTTCCTTATGCACAAGAGACTGTTTGGTTAGTTTGCTTTAGAAGTTATATGTTAGAATTTCTGAGACTTTTCTATGGCATGTGGGAAACCAGGACTAAGCTTCTAGAATCTCAGGTTTATTTTTCCTTACATTTTGTATATGTTATAATTACTTCTCTCCCCTCTCAGTTCAGTTCAGATCAGTCGCTCAGTCATGTCCGACTCTTGCCTACTACAATGTAAAATTCTGTGAAGGTTGTCGGTAAATATTTTCTACTTTAAGAGATGAATTTATGTTCTTTAGAACTGTAATCTTTCTAAAATTGCATTTATTGTCTGGATTTGCATGGTTCTCTATGTTTGGGGTTGAGGGATATTAAATATTGTTATTTTCCTTATGGTTATTTGCTAATCTGTTAGGAGAAGATTCTGGCAGGTTATTGATCCACATCTATAGTCATTTTCCAACTATAATCTCCAAGATTTCAAAAATTTAGTAAAATTATTTAGACTGTTATTACTGTTTCATTTATTAAATTATAAATCTGCCTTGCACAATTTATTTTACTCATTATTGTATTTTCCATATCAATAGATATTATCTGAAAACATGTTTTTGATACCTGTTTAATATTCTATCCTATATCTATATGATATGTCTCTGTCAATATTTAACCTTAAAATGATTGCTTATTTTAATGTGTATTTATATTATTAAATGTATTTATTTTTCATATATTTATTAACTACTTATTCTATTAAGTTATGCCAATTAACATCAATAACTTAGTATTATAAGTATCAATTACCTATTTATGTCAACTACTAATATTAATATTGGATTTCAGTGTTTTCTTAAATATTGTTGAACATTCTTTTTTTTGTTTGTTTGTTTTAGTATTTCCCCAAGGTATTATTTTTGAAACAAATTTAAAGCTACAGAAAAGTTGAGAGAATGATATATGGAACACCATATCTTTACAATAAACTACATTCACCAGTTAATGTTTTTGTTACATTGTGCTCAAAAGTGCTCTGACATGCAAATATGTGTTTATTTTGCTAAGCCATTTATAAATGAATTCCAAATACCATATTTTTCTTCATAAATTCTGCGTGTGGTCCCCAAGAGTACTGTCCTCCTATCTAAACACAGTGCTGTTAATCACACTTAGGACAATTAGCATTAATCCTCACTATTTTGGGCCTTCCAGGTGGTGCTAGTGGTAAAGAACCTGCCTGCCAATGCTTCCCTAATGGCTCAGATGGTAATGAATCTGCCTGCAATGAAGGGGACCAGGGTTCCATCCCTGGGTTAGGAAGATCCCCTGGAGTAGGAAATGGCAACCCACTCTAGTAATCTTGCCTGGAGGATTCCTTACAGAGGAGCCTAGCAGGCTATAGTCCGTGGGGTCACAAGAGTCGGACACAACTGAGTGACTAACACTAACAGACTCACTATGTGCATTCCCAACAGGTACCCTTTGGTTGGGGCTTTTCTGGTGGCTCAGACAGTAAAGAATCTGCCTGTAATGTGGGAGACCCTGGTTTAATCTCCCAGTAGGGAAGATCCCCTGTAGAAGGGAATGGCAACCTACTCTCATTTCTTGTCTGGAGAATTCCATGGACAGAGGACCCTGGTGGGCTACAGTCCTTAGAGTCGTAAAGAGTCAGACATGATGGAGTAACTTACATGCACATACCTATTGGTTAAGTGTTCAAAGTACCACTCACCTTTCCTTACCGTTGGGGTTCTGACTGATAGAGACTACATAAAGAGCATATTAGCTAAATGAACAATGAACACCTACCTCGTAATTTTAGAAAATACTCATTAACTTCTAATATGTAGAGCTTCTAGTATACTGGATGGATAAAGCAACTCGGAAGTGAGGCTAAAGCAGCAACCACATATGCAGGTGTATGTGTACTTATATGGAGGAAGGCTGGCCTGGTATGCCAACCAATTGCCATCAAGTCAAGTAACTGAGTCAGCAACATGAATGCAGATGCTGCTCAGGTGTGCTTTCTTGAAGCCAAGGCACCCTGGTTGCACCTGGTCATAGACAGCAACGTTGTGGGCTCCATGTTATCTAAGAATGGCATCTTTAACGCAGTGACCCCTTAAAACATGGCTTAATATATTCCAGTATCACAACAGTCAGATGCATTTCCCTTACCCTCTTGGAGAAAATTAAGTTGGGGGCTGGGGTGCAAAGTCAGCTCTGCTTCTTCTGGTGTTGCTCTCAGTGTGGAGAGCCAGTGGGTAGCCATCGCATGCTCCCCAGGGTCCAAGACAGCAGTGTGGGAGGAAGGAGGGAGAGACTTCTATGATAATAGCTGCCTCTGGTGACGTGCCTGCTGTCCACATCCCTTCCTTAGTACTTCATGTCCTGATCAGCTCTCTCATTGCATATCTAAGATAAGATTTGATTAAAAAAAAACTGTATTGTGAAATACTGTACAAGTCACCCATTTATATAGGCCAGTGCTTTTGATAGATTATTTTATGAGTTATAATAGCTAAATATTTACAGCATACAATATACCATTTAAGCCATTTTAAGTATACAGTTCAATAGCATTAATTACATTCATGGTGTTGAACAGCTGTTACCACTATCTCCAGAACTTGTTACTCAAATACAAATTCTAACCATTAAGTAACAGCTCCCAGTTCATTCCTTCCCTCTCTCCTTGTTAATGTCCAACCTACTTTCTGTCTTTATGAATTTGCCTATTATAGAAATCTCATGTAAGTAGGATTTTCTATGTCTGGCTTATCAATAATGCTTTCAGTATTCATCCATGTTGTAATGTATAAGAATTTCCTTCCTTTTTATGGCTGAATGATATTCCATTATATACATGCACTGCATTTTGCTTTTCCATTAATCTGTTGGTGGACCCTTGATGGATAATTGGGTCGTTTCTTCCTTTTGGCTATAATGAATAATGCTACCAGGAATATTGGTATATATTTTTGAGTCTCTTCTTTCAGTTCCTTTTGGTATTTAACTAGGAGTTTAATTGCTGGGTCACATGGCAATCCCTTGTTTAGCTTTCTGAGGACCCACTGAACTTTTCCATAGCAATTGCATCATTCAGTATTCCTACCAGCAACGTATAAGGATTCTGATTTCTCTACATCTTCACCAACATTTGTTTTTGTGTTTTTTTTAATTATAGCTACTCTCATAAATGCGAAATGGATTCTCATTGTTGTTAATGACTTGATTTTTTTTTTTTTTGGTTAGCAATATATTGAATTAAAGGAAAACTTATTGGATTTAGGTCATTTTAGAGGTAACATTTTTTTGGCCATAACTTGGTTGAAACTTAACAAGGATTGTAGAGGTAGTATCATAAAATTAAAGAATTCTGGGGAAAATATCATTTATTTCTGATACGATTGATGCAAAAACTCCTTGATTTGCATTGTTTTATGGTTGTGTTCTCAGAACAACAGTATAAAACATTTCTTCTAGGTTCTATGAAAAATTATTCAGCCATCCTTTTGTATCAGCTTATTTTTCAGTATCTTTATAATAGTGCAGAGAAATGGCCTGTAAATATTAGATTTCCTTTATCCTTATTTTTTTGGGAAAAAAAAGAGTTCTCTCACTCTTACAGAGGAAACATGATCCTTATCTCTTCACTGATGAGTAATAGAAATAATAGAAAGTTTAAAATCACAGTGGTTTGAACACATAAGTGTTCATTCTCTTCTGTAAATATATCCAGATGTATAGTCTTGGGCTACTTTGAAAGTCCCATGAAATCATCAAGGACACTAACTGTTTTGGCATTTTTACTTCACTATTTTTGGGCCTGACTTCTGTCCTCAAAGACATCTCATGACTTTGAGACCTCAAAATGGCTGCTGGAGTAGAGACTTTTAAGCCCACATTTCATGTATCAGGAAGAAAGAAGGTTCAGTTCAGTTCAGTTCAGTTCAATCACTCAGTCATGTCCAACTCTTTGCGACCCCATGAATTGCAGCATGCCAGGCCTCCCTGTCCATCACCAACTCCTGGAATTCACTCAGATTCATGTACATTGAGTTGGTGATGCCATCCAGCCATCTCATCCTCGGTCGTCCCCTTCTCCTCCTGCCCCCAACCCCTCCCATCTTCAGAGTCTTTTCCAATGAGTCAACTCTTTGCATGAGGTGGCCAAAGTACTGGAGTTTCAGCTTTAGCATCATTCCTTCCGAAGAACACCCAGGATTGATCTCTTTTAGAATGGACTGGTTGGATCTCTTTGCAGTCCAAAGGACTCTCAAGAGTCTTCTCCAACACCACAGTTCAAAAGCATCAATTCTTCGGTGCTCAGCTTTCTTCACAGTCCAACTCTCACTTCCATACATGACCACAGGAAAAACCATAGCCTTGACTAGGCAGACCTTTGTTGCCAAAGTAATGTCTCTGCTTTTGAATATCCCATCTAGGTTGGTCATAACTTTCCTTCCAAGGAGAAAGCATCTTTTAATTTCATGGCTGCAGTCACTATCTGCAGTGATTTTGGAGCCCCCCAAAATAAAGTCTGACCCTGTTTTTACTGTTTCCCCATCTATTTCCCATGAAGTGATGGGACCAGATGCCATGATCTTAGTTTTCTGAATGTTGAGCTTTAAGCCAACTTTTTCACTCTCCTCTTTCACTTTCATCAAGAGGCTTTTTAGTTCCTCTTCACTTTCTGCCATAAGGGTGGTGTCATCTGCATATCTGAGGTTATTGATATTTCTCCCAGAAATCTTGGTTCCAGCTTGTGCTTCTTCTAGCCCAGAGTTTCTCATGATGTACTCTGCATATAAGTTAAATAAGGCGGCTGATAATACATAGCCTTGATGTACTCCTTTTCCTCTTTGGAACCGGTCTGTTGTTCCATGTCCAGTTCTAACTGTTGCTTCCTGACTTGCATATAGGTTTCTCAAGAGACAGGTCAGGTGATCTGGTATTGCCATCTCTTTCAGAATTTTCCACAGTTTATTGTGATCCACACAGTCAAAGTCTTTGGCATAGTCAACAAAGCAGAAATCGATGTTTTTCTGGAACTCCCTTACTTTTTCGATGATCCAGCGGATGTTGGCAATTTGATCTCTGGTTCCTTTGCCTTTTCTAAAACCAGCTTGAACATCTGGAAGTTCACGGTTCACGCATTGCTGAAAGAAGGTTGGAGGTGCATAAAAAGGATGTACACACCTGAGTCAGCCTTTTTAAAGAGCGTTCTTTGAAGATCTGCATAATACTTTTGCTTGCATATCATTGGTTTATGCTCGCATGCAGCTAGACTGGAGCCAGATAAAGTTGAATGCCTTGTGACAAGTGAAATTGTTTCTCTTACTACTAAAGAAAGAGGGAGAATTAATGCTGAGCAAGTAAAAAGATAATCACAAATTGTAATTTCTGCATAAATATTAATTGATATCCCAGATTCTGATTTATAAGCCTTCTATGATAGTGACAGAGAGAAGGGTCAGCATGGTAGAGGTCATAGAGGAGGTGATATAAGTCTGAAACAACCTTAGCTTACAATTTCCTTCATCTGTCCATTCATTCACTTATTTTTTTTGTATATATTAATAGACCACCTAAGAGGCCTTCTCTGTCTTGTCTAACAGTAGTAGGTAGGTACACATTTATTTAAACTGTACAAATTCATGTAAAGGCTGGAGCCAAATACTCCTTAGCTCTAAGTTTTGCTCTGCCATTGATCAGCTGGATGAACTTGGATAAGTTATGTAATTCTTCTTAGTCCCAGGTTCCCTTTTTGGTTGGTGCTGCTGCTGCTGCTGCTAAGTCATTTCAGTCGTGTCCGACTCCGTGTGACCCCATAGACGGCAGCCCACCAGGCTCCTCCGTCCACAGAACTCTCCAGGCAAGAATACTGGAGTGGGTTGCCAGCTCCTTCTCCTTTTTTGGTTAAAGAGGGACAAAAACTTCATGGCTTGTTTTAGGGAGAAAATGGAGCACTGTGGTGAAACCTGTACAGAAAGTGCACACAAGTTTCTACTTTCATTTTTCTTTCTCTTTAGTCTTTATTTTTGGTTTTAACTTTTCAGGTGAAGCTAAATTTAGTTAAACAGCTTCCAGGTGGGGTGTGGACAATGGGCCATTTAGAAACAATAATCTGTTGGGCAGCCTGTCTCCCCCCATTTGCAGCTTTTGTCTAGCCTTCCTATGGATGTGATCCAGGTGCCGTGAGTCAGGGAGTGTGAGAGCATCACCAAAGCTCTAGGAGCTATTGTGGGTGTGAAAAAATGAGCAGATGCCAGGAAACCACAGGCTGTCAGTGTTCAGAGGCTGCAAGTCCAGGGAGGGCAGGAGAGAATTGAATATACCCAGGCTTGTTGGAGCGGGAGGGGAATGCAGTGTTCCTATCATTGCTTCTCATCCACACCTACCAAAAGCATCAGAATTGAGATACAGACCCCCAGAGCCTGGGAGTCCTGCTGCTGCCTGCAGTATTTCTTAACTATGGGGTCAGTGACAGTCCTTCTTTATCTACTATGTTGAGTGAAATCCTGGGGAAGGATTTCTTCTTTCATTTGTCATCAGTAAAGCAAATCTCTGTAGAAAAGGTTAAGGGTCCCTACCTTTGTCCTTTGGGACAAAGGAGGTAAAAATATGTGACCTTGGGTGGTTATGATGTTCACCCTTCATTAAGAACCACTAATTTGAATTTACTTAGTTTCCATAACTTAAAAAAATAATAACAGCCAGTTTTTATTGAATACTTGCTGTGTGTCTAGATATCAAGGCACTGGTATCAGGTCTTTAAAAAAAAAAAAAAATATATATATATATATATATATATGTTTGTATGTATGGGGAGTGGGGGCTTCCCAGGTGGTGCTAGGGATAAAGAATCCACCTGCCAATGCAGGAGACATAAGAGACATGGGTTTGATCCCTGGGTCTGAAAAATCCTGTGGAGAAGGGCATGGTAACACACCCCAGTATTCTTGCCTGGAGAATCCCATGGACAGAGGGACCTGGCAGGCTACGGTCCATAGGTTTGCAAAGAGTCAGGCACGACTGAAGTGACGTATATATGTTGAAGTACAGTTGATTTACAATGTTCTTTCAGTTTCAGGTGTATACCACAGTGATTCAGACATATATATATATTCCCTTAGGTTATTACAGAATATTGAGTACAGTTCTTTGTACTGTACAGTAGGTTTTTGTTGGCTATCTATTTTCTGTATAGTAGTGTGTATATGTTAATCCCATATTTTATGGGATTAATAAATCCCATAAAAATCCTCTAATTTGTCCTTCTCCTTCCCCTTTCTCCTTTGGTAACCCTAAGTTTGTTTTCTATGTCTGTAGGTCTATTTCTGTTTTGTCAATAATTTCATTTGTATCTTTTTTCAGTGAAATTCCACATATAAGTGATATCATATGATATTTGTCTTTTTCTGTCTGGCTTATTTCACTTAGTATGATAATCTCTGGGTCTGTGTTGCTGCAAATGGCAGTATTTCATTCTTTCTTTGGCTGAGTAATAGTCCATCACACTCACACCCCTACACACACACACCCACACACACACACACACACACACCCACCCCTACACACACACACACGCACCCTATACACACACACCCCTATACACACACACACACCCCCCACACACCCACACACTCCTACACATACACACCCCTACACACACACACACACACCTCTACACACACACACCTCTACACACACACACACCTCTACACACATACCCCTACACACACACCCCTACACACACACACCCATACACACACACATACACACACCCCTACACATACACACCCCTACACACACACATACACACACCCCTACACACACACATACACACACCCCTACACATACACACCCCTACACACACACATACACACACCCCTACACATACACACCCCTACACACACACATACACACACCCCTACACATACACAGCCCTACATACACACCCCCCTACATACACACACACCCCTACACACACCCCACACCCCCCTACACACACACCCACACACCCCCTACACACACATCCCTACACACCCACACACCCCCTACACACACACACCCCTACACACCCACATCCCCCGTACACACACACCCACCCCTACACATACACACCCCTACACACATCCACACACACCCACACACCCCTATACACATACACACACACACACACCCCTACACATACCCCTACACACACACACACACACCCCTATACACACACACACATCCACACACCCCCTACACACACACACCCCTACACACACACACACACACACCCCTACACACACCCACACCCCTACACACACCCACACCCACACCCACACCCACACCCACACCCACACCCACACAGCCCTAGATGTGAGTGCTTACACCTGGAAGATAATGGCCAGTATCACTGTAAGTTTCCTAAATGCTCTGTAGCATTTCCTTTACTTAACAGTCTTCTCTGAGACCTAGTATCACTTTTAGAATACAGCAATCTTGGGATGGGATACCTCATTTAAAAACAGTATGATGGTATGTGCTGTGCTATGCTTAGTCGCTCAGTCATGTCCAACTCTTTGGGACCCCATGGACTGTAGCCTGCCAGGCTTCTTGGTCCATGGGGATTCTCAAGCAAGAATGCCCTTGCCATGCCCTCCTCCTCCAGGGGATCTTCCCAACCCAGGAATCGAACCAGATTCTCCTGCATTGCAGGCGGATTCTTTACCATCTGAGCCACCAGGAAAGCCCAAGAATACTGGAGTGGGTCACCTTTCCCTTCTCCAACGGGTCTTCCCAACCCAGGAATCGAACCAGATTCTCCTGCATTGCAGGCGGATTCTTTACCAGCTGGCTAGCAGGGAAGCCCTATGGTGGTATATTCTTTGCTAAACAATGTTTGGAACTATAAGAATGCTAATGAATAGAGACCTCATTTTCCAGGTACTAGGACAGAATTTCAGAAGCGTCTCACTCTGAGGGTGGAACTAGTACATTGTAGTTTGCTGTCCAGGGTGGCTGTCACTGTAGGTGGACTCCTATGAATCTCATTATTGGGCCTTCTGAGTATACTGTACCTGTGTGATTCTGGGTAGCCTCTAAATTTCTGTCAGTCTGATGAAGGTATGCATACTTGGTCTTGGAGTCCATGATACTGTAAGAGCTCTGAGACCTTGGCAATGGCCAGGACCCACATCATTAGGTACATAAGGTGTCATGGTTTGAAACTGGGAAGATGTGTCTGGTCCAATCAGATAACTTTGGGTCTCCTGGAACTCAGTTTGTCTGCAGAATTTGATGGTTGGCTCAGGTGATCCATTTAGCTTCTCCCTGGATTAAAACTCTTGAGCTGAGAGGTAATGGTATTGATCAAAGTCTTGCTTTGACTTCTTGCTTCACCTTTTTTAGAAAATGTATTATAAAAGTTGAGCATTAAATTCAACCCTTTGTGATGTCACTTAGTGTCAAACTCTTTCCTTTTTTCACCTCTTCTAGTTAGTTTATTATTTTTTAATTTATCTTCTTTTTTTCATTGTTTTCTTCACTTTTCTTCCCTCCCTCTATCTAAATTATTGTCAGGGAACTTTGAAGAGAATTCTTAAATGTTATTAAGAAATTGTAGTCAGGGAGCCCTTTGTTCCCAAGTCATTTAGAAGATTGCCTTTCCTTTTGTTGAATACAAAAAATTGTCAACCTGTATTGTGAAAATGTGCCAGAAACTGTGTTCACCAAAAAAAGTGTCAGCTCTCATTATTGCCCAGATATTATTCTTTTCAAAAGCTGAGTGCTGTCCCCAGGCTTTCTAAACAATATTCGGCTCATTCATCTTCCTGGTTTTGTTAAATTTTGAACCTCTCTGGGTCTATGTAGAGTGGCAGCATGTCTTTTAAAAATTAATGGGTTCCAAATGCCATTCAAACCTATTTCCGCCCTCAACCTCCTGCTCCCTTCTCCAGCCCTGCCTGTTAGGAGTCTTATATTCTGTATAAATATTGAGCTGGAGATAGTTTCTAAAGAGGTGTTTGGACTTTTAATTAACACTGACAGCCTGTCTGCTTGGGATTTTGCTCTGCTGTCTCCATGGAAAAGTCAGGCAGGTCAGTATGGAGAGGGGAGGGCGGCCCACAGTGGATATGTTCCTGGCGGCTGGCCCTAGAGACACTGAACTCTGAGCCAACCATGAAGTCATTTCGAATTTAAGGAGTCTTGCTAATCCAAGGCAATGTGTCTTAATTTGACAAAGTAAAGACTGCCCGATAAGCAACCCTAACTACAAGTTCTGTGAAACTGGGGGTGTTTGTAAGTTTAGATTGTGCTAGAGAAATGTGGTGATGTGGAAGAATGGGCTCATTTTCTTCTGTTTACTCCCTTTTCCAACCCCTCCCCCTCTCCGCTCGTCCTTTCTCCCCTCCCTTTCTCTTTCTCTCTCTCTCCCTTACTTACTTTGGCCCAATTCAGCCCGGCAGTCTGGCCTCTGCAGTGGCTTGATGTGAAATTTGAGAAACATATGTAGTTTTCTATTTCAGGAAAATGATCTCAGGGATTGAATGTGTCTTTTTTTGTTGTTGTTGTTGGCTGTTAAGCTCTGATCTTGCCCAGTGTGGTTTCTTGATGATGGGAAAGAGGCTTCGAAATGCTTTTTATCAGAATTTCATGTCATAAACCTGAAGGCTTGGTTTCTTTCGTTGGGCACCCCCCACCCCCTCCTGGGCCCACGACACAATGTCATCTATTCTGTCAGAAGTGGGAAGAAGTGCACATTGTTCATATTACAATCAGTTCATTGCTGCAGGCACGCACACACATGAAAATGGCTGCTGTGTCTGCCCTTCACAAAAGCTATTTTAAATGTAGTTCAGTGGAGGACCGGGGGTCTGCATACTGCTGCCCATAAAGGAAAAGGGATCCATGGGGGAGAAGTCAGCCTTTGTTTTGCCTGGGAAGGGCCAGTATTCTTCTTTGTTCTTGAGGTGAGAGCCAACAATGGACCCAGTGCCCTGTAAACCAAACTCCATTGATCCTGCCATGGGGGGGATGTGCAGACCAGCATCACTGGGGCCTGGTGAGAGCGGAGCTGAGGGGGCGGGGGAGGGGGCCAGGCGAGTAAGGCTGCTAGCAAAGGCGCTAACTGAGAGTTGGCGTGGTGGAAGGTGGTCTCACTTGTTTTCAGTTGGGTGCAATCTGCCTTATGTCCGAGGGTCTCCAGGGGAATGAGACATGGCCCCAGCCTCCAGGCAAAATGGCTCCCTGACCTGAACTTCTGGAACTAGAAGTGAACTTCTGGAAGACAATAGCTTGTCCATGTTTATCTCTGCATCCAGAGAGTACTTGCTGAATTACTAAGAGAGTGAAATACTCTAGTGGAGGCTCTACAGAGTATGCTGGGAGTACATAGAAGGGACCGGTCTGCCCACCCCAAACTTGGGGTGGGGTAAGGGTCAAAAAGGAGAAGGCTCAGGAAAGGCCCACCTAGAGGAAGGGAGCGGGCATTGCTGGGAAGTTTGTAAGTTATGCTATTTGATTCTTCCAGGGTCTCATTTTTACAGATGAGGAAACCGAGAGTGAAGAAACTCAAGAGGTCAAGGAACATGTTCAAGGTCACACAGCCACTGAGGAGCAGAGGCTGGGTCTGAGCCTAGGTTTGCATGGCTTCAAATTGGAGCCTTTTGCTGTGGCCAAGCTTTCTAGCAGGGAGAAGGGATGGGAACCTTATTGCTTCTCATGCTGCGTTTGTCTCTACCTCTTGGGTGGTCTGTAGTGAGCTGGCCATCTCCCTCTGACCCTCAGATCTGGCCTTTGTCAAAGGGTTTGGAAAATTTTGGTGGTGCTCATGGTAAAAGAACTGCATGGCAGTGCAGGAGATACAAAAGATGTGGGTTGGATCTGTGGGTTGAGAATATCCCAGGAGGGAGGAGGACATGGCAACCCACTCCAGATTTCTTGCCTGGAGGGTCCCATTGGACAGAGGAGACTGGCAGGCTACATTCCATAGGGTCGCACAGAGTGGGACATGACTGAAGGAACTTAGTAGGCACACACAAGGGACTTTTAAGTGGTAGTGGAGATGAGCTTCACCTCCACCATGAAATGAACACAATAGAGCTTAAACTTGAGGGACCCTTACTCACATGGGCCCCAAGAGTTCAGGTAGTTGTTGGGAGTTGTAGAATGTTCCAGATGGGGAGGGGTTACAATCAGGAAGCATTTCTATGTAGGCATTTCTGATCTAAGGAAAAGGAAACCTAAATCCTCGAGGCTCCAGTTATTTACTTTTTTCTTGTTGTAAATATTCAATATTGCACCTGATTTTATAGTCATAGTTTTGCATTCCTTTCTTTAAGAGCACCCCCTCCCCCATGTAAAAGCTTCAGGCCCTTCAAGATGTGGATTTGCCCAGGGAAGTGGTGTGAGAGCATCCTTCGTGGAGGGAGGAGTGGAACTCAAGGTAGCCGTTGAATTTGGGCTCTGGGGTACCGTGCCAGCCCTGGGACTCATCATGTGACCTAGAGCAAGCTTCTTACCTTTTCTTCCCTTCATTTACCTCTTCATACCTTGCGGGCTTGCCGTGGGGATTGTTAAGAGTTCACGTATGTGGAGCTTGTAGGACAGCATGTTTAGAAGTCAGTAGATTTGAGCAGCCCTCAGTGCCGTGGTTGCTGTTACTGGCATATGAGACCCACAGAGATGGAGCTGAATACCCGAGTTTGCCATTAGAACACTGACCTTCTGAGAGCAAGAGTGCCAGGATAGCTTCAGACTTACATTAAAAAGCCCACAGACTATCCCTTAATGCTCTGATTTCCTTATCGTCTTTGACAGTCATCCAAATGGCTTCAAATAAATTTCATTATGTGAAAAACTGGTGATATTTTCACAGAACCAAGACATGAGCTGTCTTCATCTCCTGCCACTCTTCATCACACACCAGCATTCCAGCTCCGTTAGATGTCTCACTGATCCCTAGGCCCTTGCGTGTCTTCTCACCTCGACGCAGACCGGTCCTCCAGAATATCACCTGCCTGCTCTTCTCCCTGCTGAGCTGTTGCTCATCCTTCAGGACCCACCTTAAACATCCTGTTGTTTGTGAAGCCCTTCAGATGCCCTGGGGCAGCTAGCCACTCCTTCTTCATTGTTACTCTAGTTTGCTAGCACTTCCCTCACCATACTGTAATTATTTCTCCACAAGTGTTCTTTTTTTCCTAGTAACTTAGGAACTCTTTGTATAAAGAAACCACAGTTTATCCACCTTTACAGTATGCACAATACATATTAGCTGCAGAGGAATTTAAGGGGATTGATGGTAAAGAGCTTTTCATTCTGTATCATTAGGGTGTCATTTTTACAGATGAGGTAACCAAGACTGAGGTCAAGGAACGTATTCAAGATCACACAGTTACTAAGGAGTGGAGGCTGGCTCTGAACCCAGGTTTGCGTGGCCCTTGCTGTGGCCCATCTTTCTAGCAGGGGAGAAAGAATGGAACATCTAGTGGCTCTCACACGGCGCTGTCTTCACGTCCTGTTTGGTCTGTAGTGAACTGACCACTTCTCTCTGGCCCTAAGACCTGGCCTTTGTTGAAGTGGTTTGCTGAGAACGTGACAGATATTAAGCACAGAGAAATTTGGGGGAGATTTGCTGAAAAGAATTTTTCTTCGTATTTCATTATATTTTAAAAGCCACAACAGTTTGTTTCAGAAAAGCTGTTATGGTATAATTACACAGAATCATGTTTTTCTGCCAGTTTTTATTCCACTTAAAGAAATGTTCTTAATGTCTGATTGATCTCCAATTTGAAATGACTTTGTAGAGTTTCCTCTTTGTTTCCCTGCTTTCAGCCCTCTGATGTAAGGATGTGCCTTGTAAACAACTACTTAAATAGGGTCTTCTTGCTCTAGACTGTAACTTAGTACAGAACATTGCATGTTTGGTCTATAGCTCTATCCCCAAGATCTAACACTGGCATTGACACAGGATAATAGTTCTAATAGTTCTAGAAAAACTATTACCTCTCCTAGTAGAAGAAAGCTATAATAATAATATTAGAAGTAGTTTATACTGATAACAGGGCTGCCCCAATGATTCAGCATGAATCAGCAAGTATCCGCCTGAAATGCAGGAGACACAGGAGCCGTGGGTTCAGTTCCTGGGTCAGGAAAATCCCCTGGAGAAGGAAATGGTGACCCGCTCCAGTATTCTTGCCTGGAAAATTCTATGGGCAGAGGAGCCTGGCACGCTACAGTCCACAGGGTCACAAAGAGTCAGACACCACTAAGCAACTAACAAAATAAAGCAAATACTAATAATAGTACTCAACATGTATAGGCACTGTTGTGAGCACTTTAGACATACAAGCCCCATCGGTCATCCCAATATGCATGTGTTTTATATATACTATAATTAGTGTGAATATTTTACAGATAAGAAAACCCGAGGTTCAAAGAGGCCAAGGACCTTGTGTGAAATCACACAGTTGGTGAGCAGCAGAGCTGGGATTTGAACCCAGGCAGTCTGAAAACAGCAACAAGAAGTCTGGCCCCAGAATGCAGACTTTTTACCACAATGGTGTACTGTCTCTGCTTAGTATTAACTAGCTCAACACTTGTTTGTTACCTGATTATTAAGGGAATCTCTTAGATACCTGTTTTTCTGAAGTGTTCATTTGTTAGGTGATTATTTACTCTAAACCAGTGGTTCTCAAAGCATGATCCCCAGGCCAGCAGTATGAACATCATCTGGACACACATTGGAAGCGCAGATTCTCTGGTTTCAGCCTACCTACTGAATTAGAAACTCAGGGGGCAGGACCCATTCATCTGTTTTGATCCCACAGAAGCTTCTGATGAGAACCATGGTCCAAGACTAAATCATTTTCTCTGGGATTTTCTTTCCCTTTCTCTTTTCACTTCTCCTTTCCTTTCCTGGGTAGAAAATAAGAACATTTAAATTTTTTTCCTAGTTTATTGAGATATAATTGACACATGCTGCTGCTGCTGCTGCTAAGTTGCTTCAGTCGTGTCCGACTCTGTGCAACCCCATAGGTGGCAGCCCACCAGGCTCCCCCGTCCCTGGGATTCTCCAAGCAAGAACACTGGAGTGGGTTGCCATTTCCTTCTCCAGTGCATGAAAGTGAAAAGTGAAAGTGAAGTTGCTCAGTCGTATTTGACTCTTAGTGACCCCATGGACTGCAGCCTATCAGACTCCTCTGCCCACGGGATTTTCCAGGCAAGAGTATTGGAGTGGGGTGCCATTGCCTTCTCTGATAATTGACATATGACATTACATAATTTTAAGGTGTACGTTGTGTTGATTTAATACAATTACATATTGCAAAATGATTACAAGGATTTCCCAGGTGGCTCAGTGCTAAAGAATACACCTGCCAATACAGGAGACATGGATTCAATTCCTGGGTCAGAAAGATCCCCTGAAGAAGGGAATGGCAACCCACTTCAGTATTCTTGCCTGGGAAATCCCATGGACAGAGCAGCCCGGTGGGTTTCAGTCCATGGGGTCCCAAAGAGTTGGACACAACTGAGCACTCATGCACACAGATGTGCCTTGTGTTGATCTGATACAACTACATATTGCAAAATGATTACCGTGGTAGTATTGAAGATCTACTCTCTTAACAGCTTTCTAGTATATAATAGAGTATAATCAACTATAATCACTGTGTTGTATATTAAACCCCCAAAACTTATTCATCTTATAACTGGAAATTTATATCCTTTCACCAACATCTCCCCATATTTCCTACCTTTAGCCTCTGGCAACCACTGTTCTCTTCTTTCTATGAACTTTGCTTTTCCAGGTCCCACACATAAGTGATATCATACAGTATTTGTCTTTTTCTGTCTCACTTGGCACCGTTCCCTCAGGGTTCACCCATGATGTTGTTAAGTGACAGAATTTCCAGGATTTCCTTATTTTGTCCTGGCTGAATAATATTTCATTGTATATATACATATATATATGTATATATATTTAAATACCATATCTTTATCCTTCTATCCATTCTTAGATCATTTCTACATTGTAAACAATGCTGCAGTGAACCTTGGAGAGAGGACAGCTCTTTTAGATCCTGTTTCTATTTCCTTTGGATCTAAACCCAGAAGTGAAATTGCTAGGTCATATTTTAGTTCTATTTTTAATTGTATCAGGAAACCTCCATGCTGTTTTCCATAGTGGCTGCACCAGTTTACATTCCCATCAGCAGTGCACAAGGGTTCCCTTTTCTTCACTTGCTTGTGAGCACTTGTTATCTTTTTCATGACACTTTGACTTTTTTTTTTTTTTTCCCATGGTACATTTGACTTTTCTTAAAACATACTTTTTGAGTATCTCACCACTATATAGCCCGGAGTTTTGTGGCATTTATGTGGGAGACTCACTGCTAGACTCTGTGAATATTTTTGCTGAGGTTCCTGAGAGGCTTTGAGATTTGGGGTGTGTCTATAGCTTGAGGCTTTTCTTTTTTCAGTACTGACAGATTCAGAATCTGGGAACTGAAAGAATACAAGACCTCCTCCATCCGGCCCTGCTCTCTCAGGTTCCCCTGACTGGAGGGTAAAGAAGTTGTCAGAGATGCAGGGATAATAGAAAAGGGGAGGTCACAGAATCAGTGGTTGGGGGAACCAGATATTCTTGCCATCACACTTCTCAGAGGGAGCCTCAACCCTATGGACTCCTGATTTATACACAGTAGCAAAAAGGAATACTGGACTTCAAATTGGACTTGGAATCCTGGTTCAGCCTCTTTGCATATGAGATTTTAGGGAAGTAACCTTGCTGAGCAGCAGTTTCTTCATCTGTAAAATGGGGATAATGTTACCTACTTAATAATGATTATATGAGGATTTTAAATACTCATAAACATTTAACCTGTAATAGTTGTTGTTGCTAATAAATTTAGTTGTCTGAGTTACAATCTGCAACTTGGAAAACAAAATAATGTATTGAAAAAAGTGGTAAGAGCTAGAGCTAGTCACTAGCATCTTTACCAGAGCATTTCCTAAGAAAATATTTGTAAGTTTTACAGGGTGGCAAGGACTCCACACAGCGGCTGATATTCCCAGAAATGGAGTTCTGGGATGTTCAGATCCAGAGAAAACCATGCCCCAGGTGAGATGCTTTATGTCTTAAATCTCCTAGTTTTCAAAAAGTGGTTTAACAACGTCAAGATTTAGTTTTAAAGGTGGTGGGGGCGGTGGGGGGGGCGGTGTTGGTGTGTGTCTGTGTGTGTCTGTGTGTGTGTGTTAAAGAGGCGATTGGTGCAAGTCAAGATCTAAGGACTGTAAAAATATTGATTCAACTGTCAGAGGTACATGGTATTTGACCTTCTATTAATAAAGACAAATTACCACATTTCTGTGATATTTGAGTCTGCAAGAACTTCACTTAATTCTGCTGATATCCATTCCACAGCTACTGGGGCCACAAGGACGAGCGACACAGGGCTGTGTTACTGATTTATGAGGTGGAACAGGAGTCTGATTTACCAAACTGAAAGTCAGAGAAGTTTCAGATAACAATAGAGTGAAATTTCCTGAGTGATAACAAACACAGCAGCAACTCAAGTATTTGGCACGACAGCAAGTTTGGCCAGAAATCGTCTGCAGAGCAAAATACAAGCGAGGGGGAATAACGAGTAGGTGGTTGTTGTTGAGTCACTAAGTGTCTGACTCTTTGTGATCCCATGGACTGTAGCCCTCCAGGCTCCCCTGTCCATGGGATTTCCCAGGTGTGGGTTGCCTTTTCCTTCTCCAGGGGATCTTCCTGACCCAGGCATTGAACTTGCGTCTCCTGCATTGGCAGGCAGATTCATTACAATTGTGCCACCTGGGAAGCTAATTAGTAGGTGAACATACGTAAATAGAGGGTGAGGCAAATACTGAGCTGATTAAACTGGAAGCAGAAGGACCTTGAGGAAGGTTTTTTTCATGGGCCTTTGCAAGATATAGGGAGTGGAATGTTCATGATAGCTGTTTGCTAATATCATTCCACCTTCAGGGACTGTTCTTTTTCACCCAGATTTTAACAGTGCGTCATGCCAGGATGGCAGGGTAGTGTACTCTGTATTACTTAAAGACATTTCAGCTTACACAGGGCAGCATTTTTACTTTTCACCCTCACCTTTGAAGAGAGCATTCCAGAATCAGCCCATCTAAGCCTCCAACTTCAAAGAGAGCTCATTCTTGTTTGACAACAGTCACATCCACTTTTGCCAGTTCTTTGACCTTTAGAACAACATGCACTCAGGAACAACATGCACTCTGTCAACTATCTAAAGAAATCCATGCAGATCAAGGACGTGGTATTTTCAAGAGCACATCTAAAGGACAGAGACCCTTCTAATTTTTTTCATCCAGGACTTGTTTTGGGAGAAACCAGCTGCTGCTTCTAGTCTTAATGAGATGTGACTTTAGACGGGTCAATTCTGGGGGGCCTCAACTTACATTATGGTCCTGTACCCTTTTATTACAAGCTACACATGGTGTTTTTAGCCACTCATGTCAGCATTTTTCTCCAGCTGCAGTCAATTTTATCTCATTCTTGTTGATCATGATCACTTGACTGTGAAAGTATATTAAAAAGGGGGGTTTTCAAAGGCCATTTGCCATGGGAAAATAGAATATGGTGACCTTTTCACTTATGTCCATTTGGGGTCTTTTGGGTCCAAAAGTCTGTTCACATGTGGCTTCTGGGACCATTCTTTGGTATGTTTCAGGCAGTCCAGAGATCTTGAAATTTTGCAGAATGAGAAAGGAAAATCAAAGAGTCTGACTCGACTCAACTAGAACCTTGTTTGCTAATTAGGGCAATAAAATTCCTGGTGCAACTTGTTTATGTCTGCAAAATAGTAATAATATTACTTTATGTTTGTATAGTTTCTATCTTAAATTCAAGCAGATTCCCTTTTTGTATGCCTTATGTTTCCAAAATATATCTGAGATATTGTTTGTGGTTTCAAAATGCAGGCACATCATCATGAAGGATAAATGAGTGTGGTGTTGGGAATAATATATTATTGGAAGTATCTAAAATCAGAACTGAAGAAGCCTGTCAAACTTCCAGTAGCTGTGAGGCACTTTTTAAAAGTCTCAATTTCTTTATATTGTGGGGATAATAGTAACTTTTTTGTAGGGTTGTTGAGACCTTTGATTGTGTTAATATAGTTAAAACTTTTACTTGGTAGTGCTGGCGCTTTGGGTGGTGCTAGTGGTAAGGAACCTGCCTGCCAATGCAGAAGCCATAAGAGACGCAGCTTCGATCCCTGGGTCAGGAAGATCCCCTGGAGAAGGAAATGGCATCCCACTCCAGTATTCTTGCCTGGAAAGTCCCGTGGACAGAAGGGCCTGGCGGACTGCTATCCATAGGGTCACACAGAGTTGGACATGACTGAAGCAACTTAGCAAGCAAGCAGTGCTGGCACATGATAAATTATCAGTAAGTACTATTGTTTGTGTTGGTTTTAGAATCAGTCAAATGTGAATTTAAATGCCCACTCTGTCACTCACAAGGCATATAGTCCTGGGCAGTACTGATAACGATCAACATAGCTGCCATTTATTGAATATAACTTATGCTGCCAAGCATAATATTAAGTACCTTATATTATTTCTCTCTCAAAACTTACTTTGGCTTTTCAAGGTATGTATGATTATACTCACTTTATAGATGAGTAAAGTCAGGTTTTAGAGATACTGAGAAACTTACCCAAGGTAACAGAGCTAGGTTAGTAGCAAAGCTGAGTTCTTATTTTCAGTTAACTTCTTAATTAGGTTTCTCCAAGCCATGGTTTTATTATTTCTGATAGGAATAGCAATAACCCTTCATCGGGATTAGATATTGTACATAAAGTACTTGGTAACTACTGGGCACTCTTGACATGATGCACTGTGATGGTATTATCACCTTTGATTACAGCTCCCATGCAATAGAATTTTTCTTTTTTCTATTCCTCATATTAGGTATACATCTGTAGGGATTAAAACAAAGTTCTTAAGGATGGATTCTTGCATTTCTGAGAACTTCAGAATCTCCTGTATGATTTGGGGTTATATTTGATGTCTGGGTGTTGGTGTATATGTGTTCTTGCATCCAGTCTAGAAGTAGATGGATGAGTACTAAATCCGAGTGCTATGTAAGGAAACTCACAAATGTTCAGGATTGTGGACTTGAACATGAAAACATCTTGGCCTCGACATTTTGCTTTTCTGTTTATTCTGGAAGTTGTTAAGAAAACTGGCTCAGCTGAAGCCAAGCATTTGGGAACCGAGTAAGTTTGGATGGGTTGGGTCGAGTCAGCATTATGCATACATATTTTGCATTCAGAAGCAACAGTAATCCTTCAGACTGGTATGTAAAAATGTAATGTGTTCCATGATGTTTTAGCTTATGTCGCCTGTCTTAGTAAGTCAAAACACTTTGTAAAATTGGACTGCAAACCACTGCCCTATTTCTCCCTTTCCTTCTGGCATCAGAACCTTTATATGAAGGATTCACACCCACTTCCTTCTTTTATTCAATTACCCATTCATTACTTAACCCCCTACAATATGGTTTCACCCTAACCACCCACCTTGGAGGACACTGGTAGTTCCTTTATTGTGAATTATGTCATAAACACCCATGCCAGACAGCTTCTCACCTGAATATCAGGACCCCTCTCCAGAGACACACTTTTAAGAAATTGTCCTCTTACCACTTACTTTAAAGTTTGTAATTTTGAAGATGTTAGTAGGAGCACAATATATTCTTGTACATAATTTTGAAATTTTTCTTTCTTATAAAATATGGAGATACTGAGGTTGACATTCTGCTTTTAATTAACCTTTAGAAGGTATGAAGCATTCCTAAGTAGAAGTACCCCCTTAAAAGGCTTTTGACATAAATGGAATCAAACCTTATATGTAGTTCTTTATTATTGTTTTGTGTTATGAATGTTAGGACCAAATAGCACCATAAAGATTAGAATTACATTCTTGTTAATAATATGTTGCTTTATATGATTTAACTTTATATGGCAGTGTTCAGTGTTCCCTGACAACTCAAGTTTCTAATGCTGTCTCACTTGACATATGATTTAACTGTCAATCTATTAATGTAAATTATATTTCTTAATTGTTGATTTGGTATATAATATTAGCAGTTTTCCAAATCATCATTAGTAGCATTTTTCTTTTGTAATAATACCTGTACATTTATATTTAAACTAACTGGTACATCTTCAGCATATAATGCCCATAAAGAGATTTTTTTTTTAACTCCAAATTTGATCTAAATTGCTTACCATATTTAGAAGTGATATTATGATAGTAATATTAAATCCCAAAGCTATCTCATGTTACTGACATGTTTACACTGTATAGAGGTGGTGGAGATCCTCACTGCGGTCATTATCATCGGTCACACATAGGTTAAGTGATGCTAGACCTGGTGTTGAAACAAGCAAGGTGAAGACTGAGGCCAAAGATGAAACTCACAATGACTTGAATTAAATACTGTCGTCATGCTAAACTTCGGTATATTCCTGATTTTTTCCCCACTTTAGAGATATGGAAAATGTTGTGGGACTGAGATGTTAAATAACCTGCCCAAGGTCACATGCTTGTAATTACTTGCCAGAATTTAAATAATAAAACTCAGACTCTTAACCACTACAGTCCTGCAAGACACTCAATAAATATTTGTCAATTAAAAAAATCAGTTCCCTCAATTCTAGAAATGAAGATAAATGATCATGTCATACATTATGATTCACTGTGAAAAATGTGACTGCAAAGTGTATAGTGTAGTAAGAAATGTGAGGAACAATGAATTATGGTGGGATTGGAGGCAGAATGGGGAGAACAGTGTCTCAGCGAGGAGGCACCAAGACTGGGTTCCAGGCCTTTCCTGTGAGCTACCAGGGCAGCCTGTGTTTCCCTTGCCATGGGACAGACATACTCTTTGGGGTGCTTGTGTGTTTACGCATCCTCACGTCCCACTGGACCGTAAGCTCTCTAAAGATGGGTTCTAAATCTTATATCTCCATCATTTTCTACAGGAACAGGTACCTAACAGGTATTTAATAAATACAGAATGGTGAATGAATGAGCTGCAGGAGTGAATACAGTCCTCAGGGGGAGATAGGACATTATGGCCAAAGGCTTGAACATGAATGAAGGTGTGAAAACTCATTGCATGTTCAGAGAAAAGTGGGTGCTATGGTGTGGACTCAATATGGCTGCACTCAATATGCCAGCAAATTGGGAAAACTCAGCAGTGGCCACAGGACTGGAAAAGGTCAGTTTTAATTCCAATTCCAAAGAAAGGAAATGCAAAAGAATGCTCAAACTACCGCACAATTGCACTCATCTCACATGCTAGTAAAGTAATGCTCAAAATTCTCCAAGCCAGGCTTCAACAATATGTGAACCGTGAACTCCCTGCTGTTCAAGCTGGTTTTAGAAAAGGCAGAGGAACCAGAGATCAAATTGCCAACATCCGCTGGATCATGGAAAAAGCAAGAGAGTTCCATAAGAACATCTATTTCTGCTTTATTGACTATACCAAAGCCTTTGACTGTGTGGATCACAATAAACTGTGGAAAATTCTGAAAGAGATGGGAATACCAGACCACCTAACCTGCCTCTTGAGAAACCTATATGCAGGTCAGGAAGCAACAGTTAGAACTGGACATGGAACAACAGACTGGTTCCAAATAGGAAAAGGAGTACATCAAGGCTGTATATTGTCACCCTGCTTATTTAACTTCTATGCAGAGTACATCATGAGAAACGCTGGGCTGGAAGAAACACAAGCTGAAATCAAGAATGCTGGGAGAAATATCAATAACCTCAGATATGCAGATGACACCACCCTTATGGCAGAAAGTGAAGAAGAGCTAAAAAGCCTCTTGATGAAAGTGAAAGAGGAGAGTGAAAAAGGTGGCTTAAAGCTCAACATTCAGAAAACGAAGATCATGGCATCTGGTCCCATCACTTCATGGGAAATAGATGGGGAAACAGTGGAAACAGTGTCAGACTTTATTTTTTGGGGCTCCAAAATCACTGCAGATGGTGATTGCAGCCATGAAATTAAAAGACACTTACTCCTTGGAAGAAAAGTTATGACCAACCTAGATGGGATATTCAAAAGCAGAGACATTACTTTGCCGACTAAGGTCCGTCTAGTCAAGGCTATGGTTTTTCCTGTGGTCATGTATGGATGTGAGAGTTGGACTGTGAAGAAGGCCAAGCGCCAAAGAATGATGCTTTTGAACTGTGGTGTTGGAGAAGACTCTTGAGAGTCCCTTGGACTGCAAGGAGATCCAACCAGTCCATTCTGAAGGAGATCAACCCTGGGATTTCTTTGGAGGGAATGATGCTGAAGCTGAAACTCCAGTACTTTGGCCACCTCACGCGAAGAGTTGACTCATTGGAAAAGACTCTGATGCTGGGAGAGATTGGGGGCAGAAGGAGAAGGGGACGACCCAGGATGAGATGGCTGGATGGCATCACGGACTCGGTGGACGTGAGTCTGAGTGATCTCCAGGAGATGGTGATAAACAGGGAGGCCTGGTGTGCTGCGATTCATGGGGTCGCAAAGAGTCGGACACGACTGAGCAACTGAACTGAACTGAATGGCGTGGACAGGGCATGCAAATATGAACTGGGGTCTTGTGAAGGGTTGGGCCAGTCATCTGTGCTTATGTATTCCATAATTAAGGGTGATATTCTTCAGTTTCTTGAGTGCACGCCTTTCTTCAGTACATCTTCATCTTTTCAAGAATAAAGACAGAAGACCAACAACTGGAATATATCATGGGAATGCAAAAGATCTCTTTTCATATCCCACTTCTGCTACTCATCATCTGTGTAACATTGGACATGTCACCTAGCTTTGTTGTCCTGCTTATTACAGAGTATGTATTCACTGAAGATTCGTTGAATGGACTAATTAGTATAATTATATCTTTTTGAAAGTAGGCTTTGAGGAATTTGAGATAGAACTACATAAAAGACCTAGTACTATGCCTGATATTTCTTCACTGAGTGGGAGACACAGCTTAGGAATTTCTAGGTGAGAGGGACTGGACATTTAGACATGGTAGCAGCTGTATGGTTCACAGTGGCCAATCTGCTTGGAACAGAACTAACCTAGTACTAGGGTCGGCTAGGGGTGCTCAAATCCTCAGCAAGATGGACTGTTTACTGAAAGGAAACGAGGTTTGTTGAGGCTCATCAGGTCAAGGAAAAGGCTCCAGTTTCAGTGGAACCCTGGAGGACAAATCAAGTAACAGCTGAGATGCTCAGATCTCAGCTGGTAAAGAAGCCACAGATCTAGGAAGCCTGAGAGTGGGGAGCCTGGTCTGCTGAGGCCTTGGACTCCAAGCTAGGACACGAGTAGCTCAGTCAAGTTCAAACAACCTTGTGTGGCAGAGCCTAAGCCTACTGTTTGCCCCCTGCTGTGGTCTGGCTAGGGCTCATCTTAAGGATTGTAGGATCACGGAAGAAAGGAACTTGATGGATTTTGATTGTCAGAAAACTGAAATAGGGTGTGCATTATCAGTGAACTGCATGCTTTGGGAAGTTTATAAGTGTTCTTAGATTTATAAAGCAAAATATGGTTTTTCTTTCCTTTCTCTCTATAAGTTGAACCAGAGAGTAACATTTTTCTCTATACTCATAATACTAGGCCATGTTGTGTATATGGCCAATGTACAGATTTCGAAAACTCTCAGTTTCTTCACTTGTCATGCATCTATCAAAGTCCTGCTGTGGGTCCTGCCTTTAAGGGACTCAGATGAAACCAAGCCTCAGTCACGCTGCAGTGCAGTTAGCACCGTAATGGAGGTCCTGTAGGTTCTAGATTCTGCAGTCGCAAAGAGGTGAGTGATAAGCTCTATCCAGAGAATCGGGACAGTCCTCATGAGATAGGAAAGGAATGAGCAAAAATTTACCAGGTGGGGTCATCAGGGACACCTGGCAAACAGACAGCATGAGCAAAGCCATAGGTATGAAAGACCCTGATGTTTCTGCCAAGGTGGGGCTTGTTGACATAACCAGAACATAGGGCGCATGTTAGGAGCATTTGGAAAGAAGACCAAGACGTCCCCATGTACTTTACTCAGGCTTTGGGCTTTGTGACACAGCCTCTGGAGCCAAACTTCATGGCTCTAAACCCTGGCCCCACTGCTGTGTGCCCCTGTGATCCTGGGCAGGCACCTTGATTTTTCTGTCCCTCCTTTTTTCATCTGATGAAATAATAGGACATGCATCATAGGGTGGATGTGAGAATTTGAGTAATAACGAGGAATTTTGAGTAATGTCTGGCATATTGATAATTATGATTATTGTATAAGATATAGAATCATATAATTAACAGTGATTTTTGTTTTTAAGGGCTTCCCAAGTGGTGCTAGTGGTAAAGAACCTGCCTGCCAGTGCAGGAGACATAAGAGATGCAGGTTCGATCCCTGGATTGGGAAGATCCCCTGGAGGAGGGCATGGGAACCCACTCCAGCATTCTTGCCTGGAGAATCTCATGGACAGAGGAGCCTGGTGGGCTGCAGTCCATAGGGTCACAAACAGTCGAACATGACTGAGGTGACTTAGCATGCACTGTTCTTAAATCGTAACCTGTAGTCAGAGTGGAACAATCTGATAAGAGTGATGCTAAAGAAAGGTCACTGTCAGCCCTGTGGAATGGAGTGTGAATTGGAACACAGGACCTGGGCTGGTGGTGGGCAAGTATAGCAATGTCATCAAGGGATGTTGGAGGTCTGACCTAACATGGTGGAAGTGGAGGTGGCTCTGGCAGATGCTAGAAAGGTAGACTTGCTCGAGTCTGGTGAGCCATTAGATGAGAAGGGTGAGAACCCTCTTTTCTCAGCATTCAGGAGTTGTGCTAGATAGATGCTGATGCCAGCGTGTTCATATTTCAAGGTACCACCATGGTTTTTATGAAAGCTCTGCCTCCTGCATTGCCACTTGAGCTCACATCCATATTGTGCATGCTGGGCAGCGTTCTCTTCATGATGTTTTCAGCCGACTTAAATGTAACCCTTGATGATGACCATATTTACATAATGTGTGGCTGGTGAAATCATGGAAGATTGGAATTTCCCATTTTAATTCCATTTTAAAGATGCTTGTTAAGCAAAAGGATATAATTCATTTTTCAAACTGCTGAAATGTTATTTTGGCCTCTTGAATCAAAGGCATTCCGCAAGTGTTTTCTTTATTACATGCCTTAAACTTTAATTAGAATTTAATTATAAGATCCTGACGGCATGAGTAAGAGGAGCAGATGGGACAGTAAAAGCAGCTTAGTGAAGGAGGATTAAAGATTAAAAGTTGCTCGTTAATGGCATAAGGAATGAACAGAGAGCTAAATTACTATGCTTTTCTGCTAGGCTAATGCTTTTCCAGTTCTGCAACTTAGTTTTATCCCTAGTTTGAAGCTTAAGAATCTCATAAATTTAAGTTTTTTATTTTATTTTTCAATCATTCGAGTAGGTTTATGCATCTAAAATAAGCTCAATAGACACTTGTTATTTGAATCTCCATTCTCAACCCAGAAGGGTCCTTTACTGCTGGTAAATATTTTTGAACACAAAGATAGAAAGCAGTACCAGAGTACAGACTTTTCTCCCTCTCTTGCTTTATAGGTTAAAGAAAGGCATGTTTCAGTGGATATGTGCACAGTTCTGCTTCTAGAACTTGGCTGGACTCGTGTCATTTTTATAACATGCACCCAGGGCTTCCCTGGTGGCTCAGATGGTAAAGAATCTGCCTGCAATGCAGGAGACCCAAGTTTGATTCCTAGGTCAGGAAGATCCCCTGGAGAAGGGAATGCCTACTCCAGTATTCTTGCCTGGATAATTCTACGGACAGAGGAGCCTGGCGAGCTACAGCCCATGGGGTCACAAAGAGTTGGACACAACTGGGTGACTAACACTGAGAGAGGCAGCCGCTGTGATACGGGGAAGGAACACTAGGCCTATGGTCAGAGCCAGCACTTCATAACATGCTCTTGGACAAATAACTTCACCTCTCTGATTCTCTTCCCTCACCTGTAGAAACTATTATTATTATTTTTTTTAGGTTTTTCTTTTTTTCATCTTTTTGTCACTCAGTGTGCTGCCATGAGAATGCCTCTACGTGGGCAGTAATTCTGAATGTTCTATTTGTTTTAATTATTTGGCTGCATCATGTAGCATTCAGGCTATCAGTTCCCCCAAAAGAGATCAAACCCCATGTCCTCTGCATTGAAAGTGCAGAGTCTTAACCACTGGACTGCCAGGGAAGTCCCTGTAAAAATTAATATCTAATTCCCACTTCAGTGTTCTGGAGGTTTAAGCTAAATGCAATAACTCTGCAGTGCTTACTAAGCCTACTTGGGCAGTGCCTCTCCTCAGGAAGCTAGCTCAGAGACTGAAAGGGAAAATGAACCAATAAATAAATTGAGATGATGTAAAATGTCATAGTAGAGGTATCCATACAGTGGCAGAGGGATCACTAATCACTAACACAGACATTTAGAGCCAGGAGATAATGGTGTTAGCAATAAGGATGTTAGCAATAGAAAGTGCTTTACAAATATAAGCCGTTTACCAGTATAAGATGATGAAGTTAGGGATCCAAACTTTTTGATTATTCTCAAATTAGGTAGAATATTATTTGCAAACAGATAAAACACAAAAGTGGTAGCTCAGATGGTAAAGAGTCTGTCTATAATGCAGGAGACCCAGATCCCATACCTGGGTGTGGAAGATCCCCTGGAGAAGGAAATGGCAACCCATTCCAGTATTCTTGCCTGGGAAATCCCATGGACAGGGGAGCCTGGCAGACTACAGTACATGGGGTTGCAAAGAGTTGGACCCAACTGAACGACAAACACACAAAACAAAGAGATAAAAACATGCAAAATGATGCTTAATTCTTCTGGCACCTTGTACAGAAATTTGTACATAGTTCAGATAGTTGGGGCTCAAATCATATTTGTTGAATTGATTTGAAAGAGGCTCACATTTTCTCATGAGTCAGCTTGAGCATAAGGAGATTTTGCTCAAGATGGATGAGGAGGGTGTGAGTCTGTGAAGCCCAGCGAGGTTGTCTGGGGAATGTTGTCCATTCATTCAGGAAGTCAGCTCATGTGGCCCCTCCTGTCCTCAGCCTGCCCCATGGTTGGCCTTTGCAGCCATCCTCCTCACCCCTTGGGTTGTTTGCTGAAGGAGTGGTAGAGATTTGGAGGGGCACCTTGGAACAGCCCTTCACATCACGCAGTGAGGATGACCCATTCTGCTGTTGGGGCCATATCTAGCATCACCTCCTGCTCAACTAAATGATTCTACTTCTCAATACTTTCGCTCCTAGTTTTTCTTTCTTTTTGAACTCTTAAATTTAGAATCTGTCTCCTCCTCTGCCCTCTACCACTAATTACAAGCTTAATGCATACTAGGCAACAGTTGAAAATAAAAAGAAGTAAAACTATAGAATGAAATAAAAAACATTTCATCTCCTACCATCTAGGGATAACTTCTTTTTCTTTAAATATCTTGATATATGCTTTGTTCTAATTGTTTGCAAATTCTGTATTTTAAAATTCACCTACTCAAGAAAATTTATTTGCAACTCCCAAATTAATATTGGTGGTGCTTCTGTGGTCATTGTCAGATAAGCATGGAGCAGCAAAAATTTTCTGAGTTGTGTGTGTATTCCCAGCAGAGTTTGTGCTAGGTGACACTCTGCCTTCTGGTTTCTGTTGTCATTCTATATGTGTCCTTTTGTGATCTATTAATACCCTATTTTTCTTATTTTTGTGCTTTTCATTGGTGATTTTACTGTTTAAATGACCCCTAGGCTTGGTATTGTCTGTATTTGTAAATATAGGAAGGCTCTGCTCTGACTTATAGAGAAACTGTGTTAGATAAACTTTGTTCAGACATGAGTTAAGTGCTATTGGCTCTTGCATTCACTGTTAATGAATCAACAGCATATATTAAATGGTGTGCTTTTAAACAGAAGCACAAAAAACAAGGTTATGTGTTCATAAGTTGGTGAAAACAGAACCAGAGGCTTGCAGGAACCTAACCCTGTGTTTCCCCTAGGAATGATGGAGCCATGTTTGTGGAGACTTCGTAGAACCTAAAAGACTCTGATGCTGGGAGGGATTGGGGGCAGGAGGAGAAGGGGACGACCCGGGATGAGATGGCTGGATGGCATCACGGACTCGATGGACGTGAGTCTGAGTGAACTCCGGGAGATGGTGATGGACAGGGAGGCCTGGCGTGCTGCGATTCATGGGGTCGCAAAGAGTCGGACACGACTGAGCGACTGAACTGAACCTAAACCTTGGTGGATAATGAGAACCGACAGTGTATCTTTCTACTCTTCTTGTTTTCTCTTCTGTCTCACAATGCCTCAGTCTCTGTTGTGTGCAGTGTGTGTATATTTGCTTAAATTGTATGTGCATGTGTTTAGCAACTGTAGTATCACACGACACACTGTTCTTTGACATATCTTAACTCATCAGTGGTCTGTGACATACCTTAACTCATCAATGGTGTTGGCCTTTGGCCCAGATCTATTTGTTGTCCTATCCTGCTCTATTCTGCATTCCAGATGGTTGACCCCTGCCCTCTGACAGTTCGACACCAGTGGGAGATGGGAGGATAGGAGAAAGGGAAGCCAAAATATATTGTCCTTCACTCTCTGCCTTGGACAGCATTTCTGGCAGTGGCCACATCCCCCTTGTGGCTCTCCCGCCCACAGGGCAGGCTCCATCTTCTGCTGAGTGACCCCAGCAACCACACCTCCTCCTTTTGTCCTTTCGGCCCAGGAGTGGGAGCAGCTTCCTGCTGTCACTAATCTTCCCTGTCCCCTGGGTAAAGCATCAGATTCAAGCACCAAAATAAGACCAAAAAGAGAGAGAGAGAGAGACTAGTAGCAAGGGTCCAGCACTGTATGAGAGAAACTGAGAAAGGAGTGGAGAGAGTCCTCGGCCTGAGGGCCATACGTGCTGAGTATGTGATGCTGGACTCTGCATGCACAGGTTAAGCGGCTGAGATGCCATCAGTGGTTGGAGAGTAGTCAGTGCCCTGTGACCTGGGCATGTTTGTCTGGAATATGATGCCCCTTAACCTGACTAGATCATCCACTGAGTGAGTGAAGTCGCTCAGTCGTGTCCGACTCTTTGCGAACCCGTGGACTGTAGCCCACCAAGCTCCTCTGTCCATGGGATTCTCCAGGCAAGAATACTGGAGTGGGTTGCCATTCCCTTCTCCAAGAATATATATATAGATGTATGTATTTTTCTCAAATATGTGTGTGTGTGTGTATATATATGTTTCTGGCCTCTTTTTATTCCCTTTTTCACATTAGGACCCTGTCTCCCTTAGAGTGTGTGGTCCCCTGTGGGTCTTATATTCCATTTTCAACCTTTCATGTTGGCACAGTCCTTATTAAAAATGTGTTTTTTCTGAGCCTTGGCCACACTGCTGAAATGTGGATTTACGAAAGGGCCTTCAGAGCTGAAAGACATTTTCGAAGACCCACTGTACCAAGTGACATTAAATATTTATCAGCTACCATGTGTAAGTTGTTCATCTGTTTGCTTTACCTCTTGGACCAAAAGATTTCTTGTCTCAGTTTTGCTAAAGTAGATATCACAGAAAAGTTGCCTTTTTACCTTCCACTCCTGCCTGTGTAGTTTTCTTGTCCCAGGAATATGGTACATTACTCTGCCTGTAACAGTACTTGGAAAGACTGCTACGGGCTTTGAGTATTTAATTGGGAAGAAATGCGGAATAATGATGGAAAAAGCCTTAGATTCTGGGGCAAGAATGGCTCTGCCGCTTGCGAACTGTGTAGTTTGAGTGGTTACATTTACCGTTGAAGGTGGTCACGTAGTTGAAATAGGACAGTATGGGAACAGTACTGAGCACAATTCCTGGCCCCTAGTGGGGCAGCCATAAAAGGCAGCTTTCTCGTCTCATTTTCTTAGTCCTCTATCTGGGACTTTCCAAACACATTTCTAAGCAACCTAGAATAAAATATGCTATTAATAATAACCAAAAGCACACAGTTTAATCTTATTAAATAAACCCGAAATGTTGCTCAGACACCCTTCACTATTTATGGAATACCTTTGTAGAACAACACTTTGGTTTTGTTATTAAAAATACCTACAACTTCTTAAAGGCTGGTTACAGCCTTTGTTATTCACACCTGAAAACATGCAGAAGTTTGGTTAATTTTGGCATATGCACGTACTTGCATATATATTTATATGTATATATTCTTTTTTCTCTTTCACTATGTTTGTATATATATGCAGGCACACATATAGCTCTTTAAGAAACACTCTTCTAGTGTTTTATTTTCTTAAAGTCTGTAGTTCACAGAATTTTTTCCCCCAAAACTGTTTATCCACACTCCAGACATGACCGTTGGAGAGGTGGCAGAAAAAACAAACGGCTGGTGTGTTTTGGGGCAGTCTGCATTCCTTTTAACTCTCTGAGCCCAGGCTTATGCTTGGGCTTTCAACCTATTTGTCCTGGGGCTCAACCCCTTTGATTCCTGCTTGAAAATTAGCTTGTTGTTCAAGCTCATGAGAGCCGCCCCGGAGCTCTCTTGGGTTCGCGAACTAGAGATCTATGAAGTGTTTGACTTTATTTGTAACTTTAACCACAGCAGCCTTAACCAGGCTTTTGTTTTCTTACTTAACTTTTATCCTTGTAACCTTAACCTAATTTTGTTTTTAAATCTCCATCCTCCCCCATCCCACAATTCCTAATCTCTCTTTTGTCCTCAGATTTTCCTCCAAAGTCAAGAGTATGACATTTAAGTCCATCCTTTAGAAAGTCTCTATAATCTTAACACACATACTGAATTAGGACTACCTTTTTTCTGGGTTGCTTAGGAAGATTAAATACAGGTTTTAGAATGTAGAGTTCAAAAAAGCACAGACAGAAGTTGTGGTGTGGCTTGGGAGTAGGGGTGTGGGTTTTAGAAAGTACCGTGATACTTCTCTTGGCCTTGGGGGGACTTTTATTTCCTCTGTGAGGGTCCAGGAGCCAGGGCTGTGGATGGTTTAGACAGAGAAGGATTTAAGGGATAACTACTTCCAGACCCTGAGCCTTGAATGCTAAATGATAGTTCAGGCTCTCAAGAAAGGGAGCAAGAGGCTGAAACAGGCTGGGGGAATCCCCATACAGCTTCCTGTAGCTCCAGTTCAGTTTAGTTGCTCGGTTGTGTCCGACTCTGTGACCCCACAGACTGCAGCACGCCAGGCTTCCCTGTCCTTCACTGTCTCCCAGAGCTTGTTCAAACTCACGTCCATCGAGTCAGTGATGCCATCCAGCCATCTTATCCTCTGTCATCCCCTTCTCCTCCTGCTGTCAATCTTTCCCAGCATCAGGGTCTTTTCCAGTGAGTCAGTTCTTCACATCAGGTGGCTAAAGTGTCAGAGCTTCAGCATCAGTCCTTCCAATGAATATTCAGGATTGATTTCCATTAGAATTGACTGGTTTGATATCCTTGTGGTCCAAGGGACTCTCAAGAGTCTTCTCTTAACACCACAGTTCAAAAGCATCAATTCTTTAGCGCTCAACTTTCTTTAACGTTCAACTCTCACATCCATGCATGACTATTGGAAAAACCATAGCTTTGACTAGATGGACCTTTGTCGGAAAAGGGATGTCTCTGCTTTTTAATATGCTGTCTAGGTTGATCATAGCTTTTCTTCCAAGGAGCAGGCGTCTTTTAATTTCATGGCTGAAGTCACCATCTGCAGTGATTTTGGAGCCCAAGAAAATAGTCTCTCACTGTTTCCACTGTTTCCCCATCTATTTGTCATAAAGTGATGGGACCAGATGCCATGATCTTAGTTTTTTGATTGTTGAGTTTTAAGCCAGCTTTTCACCATCCTCATTCACTTTCATCAAGAGGCTCTTTAGTTCCTCTTTGCTTTCTGCCATAAAGGTGGTGTCATTTGCATATCTGAGGCTATTGATATTTCTCCTGGCAATGTTGATTCCAGCTTTTGCATTATCCAGCCTGGCATTTTGCATGATGTACTCTGCATAGAAGTTAAATAAGCAGGGGTGACAGTATACAGCCTTGACATACTCCTCTCCCAATTTGGAACCAGTCTGTTGTTCCATGTCTGGTTCTAACTGTTGTTTCTTGACCTGCATATAGATTTCTCAGAAGGCAGGTAGGTTGGTCTGGTATTCCCATCTCTTTAATAATTTTCCAGTTTGTTGTGATCCACACAGTCAAAGGCTTTGGCCTAGTCAATGAAGCAGAAGTAGATGTTTTTCTGGAATTCTCTTGCTTTTTCTGTGATCCAGTGCATATTGGCAATTTGATCTCTGGTTCCTCTGCCTTTTCTAAATCCAGCTTGAACATCTGGAATTTCTCAGTTTGCATACTGTTGAAGCCTTGCTTGGAGAATTTTGAGCATTCTTTGCTAGTGTATAAGATGAGTGCAATTGTACCTTAGTTTGAACATTCTTTGAAATTGCCTTTTTTGGGGGTTGTAATGAAAACTGACTTTTTCTAGTCCTGTGGCCACTGCTGAGTTTTCCAAATGTGCTGGCATATTGAGTGCAGCACTTTAACAGCATCATCTTTTAGGATTTGAAACAGCTCAGCTGGAACTCCATCACCTCCACTAGCTCCCTGTAGCTCCAGCTGTGTATGTATTGATCTCCCAGCAGATCCATGGCCGCATGGGACATACTTCATCACCTCCACCAACCCTCACAGCCTTACAAAAGAGATGGTAGCAGTTTTCTTTTATAGAAGGGGGAAACTGAAGCTCTTTGAGGTGAAGGAAATTTAGGGTCTAACCAGGATTAGAGTGGGTCTGGATTAACCAGTTTGTGTATTGCCTTCTCTTCCCCAGTACTTTTCCTTCCTTGATTTCCATGGCCCTTCTTTGGAGCTTAGTTTCTTTTGATATTCTTCCAAAGGGAGAGACTGAGATCTTTGCAGTATCTAAAATGCATCAGGAACTGTTTTTTTTTTCTTTTATGTTTTCCTTTTAATTTTTAAAATTGAGGTATAGTTGATTTATGGTGTTAATTTCTGCTATCCAGCAAAGAGGTTCAGTTCTGCTATATGGATAAATATATTTGTTCATTGTTTTCCATACTTTTTTCCATCATAGTTTATCACAGGATATTGAATATACTTCCCAGTGCTGTACAGTTGGACCTTGTTGTTTATCCATCTTCTGTGTAGTTGTTTGCATCCGCTAATCCCAAAGTCCCAATCCTTCCCTCCCTCTTTGCAACCATAAGTCTGTTCTTTATGTCAGTGAGTCTGTTTCTGTTTTGTAGATATGTTCATTTGTGTTGTATTTTATATTGCACATTTAAGTGATACCATATGGTTTTTGTCTTTCTCTTCTGACTTCCTTTGCTTAGTATGATCTTAGGTCCATCCATGTTGCTACAAATGACATTATTTCACTCTTTTTTTTTTTTTAATAGCTTAGTATATATTCTTAGGGATTGGGGGCAGGAGGAGAAGGGGACGACAGAGGATGAGATGGCTGGATGGCATCACTGACTCGATGGATGTGAGTCTGAGTGAACTCCAGAAGTTGGTGATGAACAGCGAGGCCTGGCGTGCTGTGATTCATGGGGTTGCAAAGAGTCGGACACGACTGAGCGACTGGACTGAACTGAACTGAATATATTCTTTTTCAGGTTCTTTCCATTATAGCTTGTTACAAGATGTTGGATCTTGTTCCTTGTGCTTGTGGGTCCTTGTTTTTTTCTCTATTTTACAAATAGTAATATATATCTAGGGAGAGATAAATTAGGATTTGGGATTTAATAGATGCATCAGGCACTGTTTTTATACATTGATGCAGGGTACATTTTGATAGAAATCCTGTGAGAGGGTGGTGGTTTCCCCATTTTAAATAGGAAATCTCTGAAGCTTTGAGGGTTCAGTCATTTGTCCAAGGTCACATGGGACAAGGAGATGACTCTTTGGAGTCCAGCTGTGGCTGCAGAAACTTTGCCATGCCCACTATACCAGATCCTCATGTTAGGATGATGCCCCAATATTGGGGTGAAGATACTCAGAAGTGGTAGATATGTGGCCATCGGTGCAGACGTGGTATGTCATGCTCTATTGCAATATGATTTTATTTCTTGGGATTTATGGCAGAGGTAGGCTTGCTTTCTTAGTCTCAGTTGGAAATGAAGGAAAGACAGTAATGATGAGTATTGCTCACATGTGAATATCTATGTTTATATACCAGGCACAGTTACTTGGGTTTTTATTTATCATTTATTGTTTCAATTCAGCCATATAACAACTTCAGAGTTTTCTCTCATTTACAGATTTGGAAATACTCAGGGAAGTGAAGTCACTTCCCTGCTACACCTCACACTACTGGAAAGTGGAGGAATGGGGTTTGAACCTACATCAAAACTATTTCTTACACAAACAATATTCTCCTTCTAACTCAGCGTATGGACACACATCCCTGGGAACACATGTGGGGACCTCATGTGATACATAAGATGACTTATAGTAGTACAGGCCAGGGCTTATAAAACAGTGATTCACATAGTGAAGAAGTGACATGCCCCTTTTCAACTGTCTTATAGACCATTAGATTGCAGAAAGGAGAAAGTATTAGGAGCACAAATGTGTTTTATAGCTTTCTAATACTTTATCCTTTTTTTTTTTTTTTTAAAGAGAAAATAGAGCTTAGGCTCTGAGGCTTAGACAACAGAATCTAAAAGGACACAGCAACGTTTATTATACTTTGTATTTAAAATTTTTCTCCTCTTTAAAAAATCATAACATGTTTATACACACAGAATAATATAATGCATATATAAGGAATAAAGAATATTGTAGTGGACATCCATATACCTGTTACCTACTGAAAAATGACCCATCACTTTCAGGTACTGTTGGAACCTTCTGTGTATCTCTGCCCATCACATTTTTCTCCTCTCTCTCCCACTGACATCTTCCATGTTCATGTACAATGGTCAAAACCAGGTAATTGACATTCATACAGTGCTATTATCGGATGTATAGAACTTATACTCTTTCCTATTGTTCTACTGATGTCTCTTTTTTCTGGTCCAGAACATAATCTGGAATTACAGTGCATTTAATTGTGACATATTCTTTGTCCGCTTTAATCTGAAACTGTTCTTCAGCCTTGTTCTTTATGACCATGACCTTTTAAAGCATCCAGCCAGTTATTTTGTGTTGTGTCCCTCAACTTATCTGATGTTTCCTCAGGATTCCATTTACATTATGCATTTTTGGCAGGAAAACCAGAGAAATGATGTGCTCTTTAATAGTACATGATATCAGGAGACATGTGATGTCAATTGGCCCCATCACTGGTGAGGTCAACTTGTGATGTCTCTTGGTTAAGATTGTGTCTCCCAGGTTTTCCAGTATAAACTTACTACTTCTTCCTTTGTAATTAATATTACCTTGTGGGGAGATCCTTTGAGACTATGTACATATCATGCTTCCTGTAGTATCTTTGCCCAGTAGTTTTAGCATTCATTATTAATTCTTGCTTGAGACAGTTATTCCTTTAGTTTTGCCAGGTAGTGTTTTTCTATGTTTATCATTTCTTCTGTATTTATTAACTGGAACTCTCCTATTAGTGACTTTCCCCTTGTCTCTTCTTGTTTATTCTTTCAAATATTTATTTATTATTATCAATATGTGCTTCTGAATTCTTATTTTATTCTGTTGGTTATAATCCATTATTATCATTATTTTGTTGCCTAAACAGTCTTTGACTTAACCGTTGGGAACCCCTTCATGTCGGCTTCTGTGTCCTTCTGTGCCCCATTTTTTTTTTTTTTCTGAGTACATGTTTACTTCCAGGTGCCATAGGATGTCACTTGGTATTTGCCTTGTCCAGCCTTGGAATCAGCAGATTCTAGGCCACTGCATAGTTTCGGCAGGAGAGTGACATGATCCGATTTACATTTTAAGGAGCTGTTTCTAGCTGCTGTGTGGAGCAAGGATTGGAGGGAGATAAGAGTAGAAACAGGCAAGCAGCAGTTGAGTAATCCAAGTGAGAAATGACTGTGCTTTGGACCACAGTCATAAAGATGATGGAAAGTGTTTAGAGTGGGGATCTATATGAAGCTGATGCTGAAAAGACTTGCTGGTGTTGGGGAGGGGAGTTTCAGGCAAAGAGTGATCAAGAATGAATCAGTGACCCTTCTGTTCTCTTGACCTTGATGATAATTCGCATGCTTACACCTTTTTGACACTTCTGTCTATGTCCCATTCACAGGTTCCTCTTCTGGAGTCTCTTTATGTGAGTTTTCAGAGGCTCCTGACCTTGGTTCGTTTCTCTTTCTTTTCTGCCAGGAACTGTACCACAAAAGAAGCAAACTCACGTTTCTGTGGAATCCCAGAAGATAGCATAAGAGAAACACAGGCTGAGATAAGTGTACACGTCCACACCTTGTGAGTGGGGACAACTACAGTGAACTAACTGTGTCGCGTGAGCCTGGTCTCAGGGGGGCTTCCTGAAATGATCTCGAGAGGGGATGCTGGCCCCGAATTGCTAAGTCTTTTAGTTTTTCAAGACAAACCAGAAATCCAATTTTTAAAAGAGTTGCAATCTTAAGATTTTTGTATGTTGGCTGAAGCTTTTTTTAGAACTCTGTGGAGGCCAAACAAAACATGTCTGTGTTCCAGATGTGGTCCATGGGCCACTGGTTTGCAACTTCTGCTGAAATATTCTTTCTGGGGTAACTCAGTGTACATGGCTTGGTTTTCTTGTTAGTTTATGAACCCGTGACTTCCAAATCTGTATTTCCAGAACTCTTCTTCAAAATAGAAGTGGCCACAGGACATAGGTAACTTTCCACTGTTGTCTCCACCAGAAGGTCCCAGATTCACATTCCTCACCAACCTGCCTCTTATCTGCTTGCTTCATCCAAGTGATTCACTATCTTTCCTGAGGGATCCAGGCTGAAACCTGACTTCATTCGTGATGCCTGCCTTTCTGACAAATGTCGTATTCAGAAGTCCATCTCTGTGACTTGTTTGTGTTACTTTCCAAATGTTTTTCAATGTGCCTTCTTCTTTCCCTTTCTTCTACAACATTAATTTGGTCATTCAGGTAGCTTTGGAAGGAATATATCTAAGTTTCCATCATTACACCCATTTTATAGATGATGAAAACTGAGACTTGGAGAAAACTTGTCATTTGTCCAAATCACATAGTAGCAAGTGGCAAAGTGGCAGTTTGAACCCAGGTGATGTTAATTGCAGAATGTATATTCATTATCAGCATAAAATAATGAACTGTTCATCTATATTACAGGAGATACAAGTAACAAGTGTATGATCTTGATCATCATTGCACAGTGTATATATGTATGTCAAATCATGTTGTATACTTTAATATATGCACAGTTATATTTGTTAATTATTCCTCAATAAGAATGAGAAGAAAGAAAATATTTTAAAAATAGAAAATAAATGACAAATGGATAAGAAGTGGAAGTAATCAACTAGAATTACCTAGATTTGCTTATAGCAGACCTCTTCTAGTAAGTTGCTACCCATATGTAATTTTTTTTCCCCTCGGTTACAATATCATCTTTATATAAAATGGTGCTTGATAAGTACTCAATGGGTGTTTGAAAACACATCTTTCCCTTGCGGATTTTAGCTCCTTATTTTAGGTACATTTGCTTTATCCATGAAATCAACTGTCATCCCCTTCTTCTGCCTTCAGTGTTTCCCAGCATCAGGGTCTTTTGCAGTGAGTCAGTTCTTCACATCAGGTAGCCAAAGTATTGGAGCTTCAGAGGATAAGATGGTTGGATGGCATCACCAACTCGATGGACATAAGTTTGAACAAGCTCTGGGAGTTGGTGATGGACAGGGAAGCCCGGTGTGCTGCAGTCCATGGGGTTGGAAATAGTAGGAAATGACTGAACTGAACTGAAATCGGCTGAATCACCGGGAAGTTCATTACAAATTATGAAATTTCAGTGTTCACATTGAAGACACTTTAATGTCATTTACAAAATTTGACATATAAGGGAGTTCAGGTGTCTTAAAGTAAACAAAAATTTGCCCCCTATAACAGGGAACCTGTTGCCTACTGTCTCGGAGTCTAAATATCAGATGGGTTCTCTGTAGGTCATCTGGGTCTTCTGATAGCTTCACACAGCTGTCCCCAGCAGACAGGCCTGGCCTGGGCTAGCTCTGGAAGGAGATTCCCCCTGCCTCCCCCTCCATGGCATTTTCCAGACAGTTTTATTTTGTTTTTAATTGAGAGCTGCTGGCAACAGCATTATGCTGATGTGGCAATTCCCAGTTGGTGGTCAGTTCTCTGCTTACTTTAGAAAGTAGCTTTTATTTTGGACAAATTTTAGTCACCCACAAAGAGAACAAGCTTATTCCTTGGTATTCTGATGCTCTGGGTTCAAACACAACCAAAAGCCTTTGCAAAAAATCCTCAGGGATTTTTTCTATTAAAAAAAACCTAAAAACTGTGTTGAATAAGAGGTTGAACTTTGGATTCAGACATTCCTGGGTTTGAGCTCCAACTCCTTTCTCTGAACCTATTTTTAGTCTGTAAAGTGGGAATAATGATACTGCATAGGATCCTTCAGTTCAGTTCAGTTCAGTCGCTCAGTCCTGTCCAACCCTTGGCGACCCCATGAACTGCAGCACGCCAGGCCTCCCTGTCCGTCACCGACTCCCAGAGTTCACTCACACTCACCTCCGTCGAGTTGGTGATGCCATCCAGCCATCTCACCCTCTGTCGTCCCCTTTTCCTCCTGCCCCCAATCCCTCCCAGCATCAGAGTCTTTTCCAATGAGTCAGCTCTTCACATGAGGTCGCCAAAGTACTAGAGTTTCAGCTTTAGTATCATTCCTTCCAAAGAATACCCAGGACTGTTCTCCTTTAGAATGGACTGGTTGGATCTCCTTGCAGTCCAAGGGACTCTCAAGAGTCTTCTCCAACACCACGGTTCAAAACCATCAATTCTTCGGCGCTCAGCTTTCTTCACAGTCCAGCTCTCACATCCATACATGACCACTGGAAAAACCATAGCCTTGACTAGACGGACCTTTGTTGGCAAAGTAATGTCTCTGCTTTTGAATATGCTATCTAGGTTGGTCATAACTTTTCTTCCAAGGACTAAGCATCTTAATTTCATGGCTGCAATCACCACCTGCAGTGATTTTGGAGCCCCAAAAAATAAAGTCTAACACTGTTTCCACTGTTTCCCCATCTATTTCCCATGAAGTGATGGGACCAGATGCCATGATCTTTGTTTTTTGAATGTTGAGCTTTAAGCCAACTTTTTCACTCTCCTCTTTCACTTTCATCAAGAGGCTTTTTAGTTCCTCTTCACTTTCTGCCATAAGAGTAGTGTCATCTGCATATCTGAGGTTTTTGATATTTCTCCCAGCAGTCTTGATTCCAGCCTGTGCTTCTTCCAGCCCAGCATTTCTCATGATGTACTCTGGATATAAGTTAAATATGTGGGATGACAATATACAGCCTTGACATACTCCTTTTCCTATTTGGAACCAGTCTGTTGTTCCATGTCCAGTTCTAACTGTTGCTTCCTGATATATAGGTTTCTCAAGAGGCAGGTCAGGTGGTCTGGTATTCCCATCCCTCTCAGAATTTTCCACAGTTTATTGTGATCCACACAGTCAAAGTCTTTGGCATAGTCAATAGCGCACAAATAGATGTTTTTTTGGAACTCTCTTGTTTTTTCGATTATCCAGCAGATGTTGGCAATTTGATCTCTGGTTCTTCTGCCTTTTCTAAAACCAGCTTGAACATCTGGAAGTTCATGGTTCACGTATTGCTGAAGCCTGGCTTGGAGAATTTTGAGCATTACTTTACTGGCATGTGAGATGAGTGCAATTGTGCGGTAGTTTGAGCATTCTTTGGCATTGCCTTTTTTTGGGATTGGAATGAAAACTGACCTTTTTCAGTCTTGTGGCCACTGCTGAGTTTTCCAAATTTGCTGGCATGTTGAGTGCAGCACTTTCACAACATCATCTTTCAGGATTTGAAATAGCTCACCTGGAATTTCATCATCTCCACTAGCTTTGTTTGTAGTGATGTCCATTAAATTAGATAATGCTGGTGTACACTTAGTTAAGTACTTGGACTATAGTAAGCACTTAATAAATGTCACTTATTACTGTTATTACTGTATCAATTGAATAGTTCTTATATTAGATCAGGTAACATTTCCTCTACCAACTCCTATTATGTATTCCCGCAGCATATCTCTCATGTCTAAGGGACTGCTTAATTATTGTCAAGCTGTGCTTGATCAGCATTCCTTCCTGCCCAGTTTTTGAATGAATGAATGAATTAAACAGACACTTTTTGAGTATCCTCTAGGTGCCAAGAATTGCACTGAATACTGCCTGTTTAAGAGTGATATACTGTGAACTTTCACTCATTTTATTCCCTGTTTCAAGTTAGAACTGCATTGCTGTAGTTCCTCAAATATGCCATCTTTCTCCTATGTACACACCACGGCATAGACTGTTCGTGTTGCCTGGAACACTCTCACTTACCAAGGGGCATATTTCTGCCTTTGGCTCATATCTTATCTGAAGCCAGCTTGACTCAACCAGGGATAGTTCAGTGCTTTTTCTGTTGTCTGAGAGTTGTACTTTGAGTATGTGATTCCTTCATAATATTCTCATGAGTGTGTGTATTATAATCATTTGTCTATGTCTCTATTCACTGGCCTAGGAACACTTTGAGACCGGGGATCACGTCTCTTTGTTTTTGCCTTTTTAGCAGAGTGCTTATAGAAATGTGATTCTATCTATTGGTGAGTTGGATGGATGAGTGAACGAGTAGGTGGGAGAAAGAAGAAAAATGATATGTGAATTAAAACAGACAAATAAATAAATGAAACAGGGACCTGACCCTATGACCTTAAGATAGTGTCATGCTTATAGAGGAAACAGGAATGTAAACACTCTGAGTGTAGTGATAAATGCTTAGAGATCCTGAGAGTGTAAATGGCAAGTGATGGTCAACAGGTTTTGCCTGTAGATGTGTCTTGTTTCAGCCACTCCATGTTTGCTTATTTATTTAAAAAAATTTAGGTACCCCAATATAAAAATCCTTCAGCTTCCCACATTTGGCAATGCTGGGCCATTCTCTGCATGAAACAGTGTCCTAGAGCTGGAGAAACTGAGGGACAGGGGCTGCCTTTATGTGTGGGTGACAGTTCCACAGTCCTCTCAACTTTACTCATTTATGTTAACCATCCTGACCAGTCAGTCCTAAAGGAAATCACATATTCATTGGAAGGACTGTTGCTGAATCTGAAGCTCCAGTACTTTGGCCATCTGATGCAAAGAGCCAGCTCATTGGAAAAGACCCTGATCCTGGGAAAGATTGAAGGCAGAAGGAGAAGGGGATGGCAGAGGATGAGATGGCTAGATAGCATCACTGACTCAATGGACATGAATTTGAGGAAACACTGGGAGACAGTGGAGGACAGAGGAGCCTGGCATGCTGCAGTCCATGGAGTTGCAAAGAATCGGACACACTTAGCCGCTGAACTACAACAAACCTGACCTTGAATACGCTTGAGTTTGCAACCTCTATTGCAGAAAGCAGTTGAAAATTTCTCCAAGTGGGAAGTGAGAAAAGGGGACAGTTCAGTGTGGATAGAAGGAAGGAGGAAGTGGCAGTAAGAGGAAATGCCTGGAGATTTGAAAACTACATGGGATATTGGAAAACTGGCATACCTCCTGTCCACCCACGGTACACAGAGCTTGTAGGGGCTTGTAGAGAAGCCAGTGGGGGCCCAATCAGGGTGTCTTTTTATATTTTTTCTGAAGAGTTTAGATTTCAATGTAGAGTAAGGGGGCAGTAGTCAGGGGATGGTTTAAGCAGAGGAATGACATGGCTGTCCCTTATATGTGGATAAATTCCGAAGGCAGAAGAGCAGATGCAGGTGGACCTAATAGGAGCCTGTTACCCAAGTCAGTGGTTCTTAACCCAGGTGATTTTGCTTCTCAGGGGACACTTGGCAAAGTCTGTAGATATGAGGAGGGAGTGTGCTGTGGGCATCTTAGTAATAGAGGCTAGAGGTACTGCTAAACATCCTCTACTAACAAGACAGCCTCCCACAACAAAGAACTATCCAGCCCCAAATGGCAGCAGTGACAAGATTGAGAAGCCTTGCTCTGTCCAACTGAGCTATCAAGACAGCATGAACTCCTTAGTGACAGAGTGAAAGGGACACAGTCAGTGTATTTAGGACTTAAAATCAGTGGGCCTAAGTAACTGATTATTTGATTGTGTTCATTTGAGGAGAGAAAATGAGGATGAGCAAGTAGGGAGAAAGAGCTGAGCAAGGTTTATTTAGCAAATAAAGAAGAAGCCAGCCTTAAAAGGTGACTAGAGGTGCTACATTAACAACACCGTCAGTTATGCCTATTGATTGAACAGCATAAACAAGCATTCTCTCATCTTTTTTCGTCTTTAAGAAAAAGCTGATAATTTTATTGAGATCTAGCAAACTTAGTTTATGGGGGGAAAATATAAAAAGGTTTCCATTTATACTTCCGGGCATTTTTTTGGCACGAGTTTTACTTTTGGGTTTCAAGGTAAAGTCATAAAGCCAAGATCAGTTTAAGGGTCGTCCCAGGTCACTTCCTGATGTTTTTCTCTCTCCAGAAATTTCTTGATCCTTTAGTATGTATCCCTTACAAAAATCCATTGGAAAGACAAAAATTATAAAGATAATTCTATCCAAACGTGTTTGAATTTTTCTTCTAACATGACTATATTGACACTTGTTCTTACTAGTAAAGGGGAATTGGAACTTGGTTTCAACAGCACTTTACTTTCCTATGCTGAAATTAATTTAATCTATTCTGCTGGTGCAGAAAGTTCAGCTTTTGAAAGACCAGGAAGAGAACAGAGGGTAGGGGTGGAAAGCAGAAGTTGATTAATAGCAACCTGGCATCCTAAAGCTTTTTTTAAGTCCTAGATCTTCACCACAAATACTGCTTCATCCAGATTCTAGTTACCTGGCAACATCTTACATCCATTCAGGGTATACAGATCAGGCAGGATTCTGAGGAATGAGATGGATGGAATACTTAACCTCCATCTCCACATGTTCATAGCTCTTCTTTGTCTTCCCTTTCTGGAATCTGCTGTTATGAGAAGAGTGAGAAGCAGGGAGAAAGTTCCACTGGTATTCAGCCAGTCCCTTCTGGGACACCTGTGTCCATTCTGTTTTGTCAGAGCATCAGCCAGAGTCCCTGCAAGAAGCTGGTGGCATACTCCAGTGAGGTAGTTTGAGAAGAGTGGACAAGTGTGGGGTAACCACGAGGATAGCGTGCAAGAGCCCCAGGCTACCAAATGTGGAGCTTGTGTCAAGGGCAAGGGGCGGGTGTGTCACCAGCTCCCGGAGAGATTATGTATGGAGAGGCTCAGCAGTGTGACCTTTGGTAGAGAGCCATGTCCAGGCCACACTTCCCTCTTGCCTGCTGATACCCCTCAGTGGCCCCTCCCTCACCCCCACATTGGCCAAACCCAGGCCAGAGGGCAGAGAGCCTTTTGGTGTGATCCACACCAAATGCATCCTGATCAGAAAGCAGCGGGGAGAAGGTTAGAGAGTGAATCTGGAGAGGCAGATGGAAGATGCTGGGACATGGCGGTGTTCATTCAGACTGCTGCTGCTTGTGGTCAGATATTTGTGGAGGAGTCAGGTGGTGGTGGTGGGGTGCTGTGCTTTGGAGTCAGAGTCCGGTACAAAATCACATCTGCTCCACCTACTCACTGAGCGATTCTCAGTTCAGTTCAGTTCAGTTCAGTTCAGTTGCTCAGTCATGTCCGACTCCTTGCGACCCTGTGAACTGCAGGACGCCAGGCCTCCCTGTCCATCACCAACTCCCGGAGTCCACCCAAACCCATGTCCATAGCGTCGGTGATGCCATCCAGCCATCTCATCCTCTGTTGTCCCCTTCTCCTCCTGCCCTCAATCTTTCCCAGCATCAGGGTCTTTTCAAATGAGTCAGCTCTTCACATCAGGTGGCCAAAGTACTGGAGTTTCAGCTTCAACATCAGTCCTTCAGTTCTTTCAATTTCACCAAGCCCATATTTCCTCATCACATGATGGGAGCAAGGCTAATGCTACACCACAAAGTTTTGGAGAGGCTCAAAAAATAATATTTCAGTGTTGCTGACAGGGCCTTGGGAAAGGCTGGAAGAAGCTATAGTAAAATGACCAGTATACCTCAGTGAAGCTGTTTTTCTATATAAAACAGATATAACTGTGTTGTGAGATAATCCTTTTTTTTCACTATACTTTTTCTGTATTCCAGTTTCCCAGCCATCAACACAAACATCCATAAAGGCTATTAATAAATATGTTGGTGTGTTAGTCATTCAGTCATGTCCAACTCTTTAGGATCCCAGGGACTATAGCCTGCCAAGCTCCTGTGTTCATGGGATTCTCCAGGCAAGAACATTAACGTGGGTAGCCATTCCCTTCTCCAGGGCTTGTTCCCAACCCAGGGACTGAACCTATGTCTCCCACTTTGCAGGCAGGTTCTTTACCATCTCAGCCACCAGGGAAGCCCAGATATGTTGGTACCAGCCTCCACATTATTATTGTTGGCTAATATTGTGCTCTGTGCCTTACTGAGGTGTGGAGATTAGCAGCCACAGCAGCGCTGGCTTGACTGTGGACAGGCCATCTTATGTCATTTCCTGTGATGTGGCCATAGCCTTGGTTCTCTCAGTTCTCATCTCGTGGAAGCCTCTGGAATCCCCCCAGTGCTTCTCGTGGAGCTCCTGTAGCCCAAGGCTATTCCCAGCATTTAGCACATTGTGTTGCAGTTCCTTCCTCTACTAGCCTGGGACCTTCTTTGCTGCTGCTGCTGCTGCTGCTAAGTCACTTCAGTCGTGTCCGACTCTGTGCGACCCCGTAGATGGCAGCCCACCAGGCTCCGCCATACTTGGGATTCTCCAGGCAAGAACACTGGAGTAGGTTGCCATTTCCTTCTCCAATGCATGAAAGTAAAAAGTGAAAGTGAAGTCGCTCAGTCGTGTCAGACTCTTTGCGACCCCACGGACTGCAGCCTACCAGGCTCCTCTGCCCATGGGATTTTCCAGGCAAGAGTACTGGAGTGGGGTGCCATTACCTTCTCCAGGGACCTTCTTTAGGTCATGCTATTAAGTTTTATTCATCTTCTTATCACCAACCTTGTCTCCTGTTTGTAAATGCTGCCTCCATTCCTGTTGCCCAGCTTCCCCTACACCTCTGCAGGGGGTTCTCAGGCTCACATACTGTAGCTTCTACAATGGAGAACAACAAGTTCCAAAATCCCGGGGAAGAATTTTGATTATTTTCATATGTCAGGTCCACCCTCTTTATTGATTAAACTATACCCATGGACGTGAGATGTTATAATGGTCTCAGCTTTAGGCAAGTGTCGCTTCCCAGGGGAATCTGTCGTGGCCAGTGGCATGGAGTCTATACAATCATATCAACTCTTACTTAAATCCATGGGTTGCAGTGGAGGAGGATGAATCAATTAGGGATGCATTCAGCTTTGTAACAGTAAGCAGCTCTTATTTAAATCAGTGAGTTGCAGCGAGGAAGAAGCATGGATTAGGAATATATCTGCAGGAGTGCAAACATTGATTTTTGGAGGATGAAAAAACTCTCAGGCATTAAAATGGTTTGTGGCCTTCTAAAACTCAGCTGTACCTGACATTGTAAACAGATATGCAGGTGTTAAAACTTGATAGGAGCAGGGTTATAAAGGAATGTCTGAAAATTCTCTTTAGTGGGGTTGATGGTGAAAAACTGGTTGAGAAACACTGAGTTCTAATGACAACAATAATATCTAACAGTTATGCAGTACTTAGCAAATGCTAGGAATTTTTTTGGATGTTATATTAAATTGACTTGTTTAACAATATACCCATCAAGATACCATTTTACAGTGGCTTAAATGAGTAGGCTTGATTTCCTACTCTGCTTGATTTTTCTGCTCCTAAATGAAAATGCAAAGGTGGTGTGACCATGTCAAAACCAGCATATCTTTAGTTCTGTAGACTTTCCTTCATGCTAATTATCTCATAGTTACAGGATAATTACTGTAGCTCTAGACGTTACATCTACCTTTAATGGTAGAAGAATGGGGAAGAAATGAAGAAAGCAGTGTCTCCTTTTTTTTTCTTCTTTCTTTTTTTTTAAATGAGCAGAGTAAAAGCTTTTCCAAGAGCTCTCCTACTGGACTTCTGCTTAGATATCACTGGGTAGGATTAGGTTGCATCGTCACTTGTAGCTATAAGAGGGCAGGGAAAGGGGAGCACAAGATTATCATGGCTCACTTAGACCTACACAATTTAATATGATAGCCAGCTACGACTATTTAAAATTTTTCTTATTAAGATATGATTCATATACCATAATATTTGTCATATTAAGTGTACTTTTTCATGATTTTTAATATATTCACAAGATTGTGTACAAGCATCACTATCTAATTCCAGAACATTTTCATCATCCCCTGAAGAAATCTAATATCATTAGTGTTCACTCATTTCTCCTACCGCCAGGCCCTGGCAATCTATTTTCTGTCCCTACGGATTTGTCTGTTCTGGACATTTCATAAAAATGGAATTATACACTGTATGGCATTTTGTATCTGGGTTCCTTCAGTTAGCATAAGTTTCTCAAGTTTCAGTTAAGTTATAACATCTATCAGTGCTTCTGTGAAATCCATTCATTTTTATGACTTTGTAATAGTCAACTCATGAGCCGACTCATCAGAAAAGACCATGATGCTGGGAAAGATTGAAGGCAGGAGGAGAAGGGGACAACAGAGGATGAGATGGTTGGATGGCATCACTGACTCAATGGACATGAGTCTGAGAAAGCTCTGGGAGATGCTGAAGGACAGGGCAGCCTAGCATGTTGCAGTCCACGGTGTCGCAGAGTAGGACACGACTGAGCAACTGAACAACAATAGTCAGCTGCATGGATATGCCACGTCTGTTTATCCATTCACTTGTTGATGGACATTTAGGTCATTTCCACTTTTTAGTTGTCATAAATACTGCTATAAACATCCATATACAAGTTTTGTGTGAACGTGTTTTCAGTTCTGTTGGGTATATTCCTAGGAGGGAAATTACTAGATTATATGACAACTCTAAGCTTAACCCTTTGAAGAAATACCAGACTTCCTCCAAAGCAATGGCAAATCAATGGGGAAACAGTGGAAACAGTGGCTGACTTTATTTTTCTGGGCTCCAAAATCACCACAGATGGTGACTGCAGCCATGAAATTAAAAGATGCTTACTCCTCGGAAGGAAAGTTATGACCAACCTAGACAGCATATTCAAAAGTAGAGACATCACTTTGTCAACAAAGGTCTGTCTAGTCAAGGCTATGGTTTTTCCAGTGGTCATGTATGGATGTGAGATTTGGACTATAAAGAAAGCTGAGCACTGAAGAATTGATGCTTTTGAACTGTGGTATTGGAGAAGACTCTTGAGAGTCCCTTGGACTGCAAGGAGATCCAACCAGTCCATCCTAAAGGAGATCAGTCCTGGATGTTCATTGGAAGGACTGATGTTGAAGCTGAAACTCTGATACTTTGGCCACCTGATGCAGAGAGCTGACTCATTAGAAAAGACCCTGATGCTGGGAAAGATTGAGGGAAGGAGGAGAAGGGAACGACAGAGGATGAATGGTTGGATGGCATCACTGACTCAATGGACATGAGTTTGGATGAACTCTGGGAGATGGTGATGGACAGGGAGGCCTGGCATGCTGTGGTTCATGGGGTTGCAAAGAGTCAGACACGACTGAGCGACTGAACTGAACTGATAGATCTTGATAGAAATGAGAAAGAGTTTCAGGGACATTCTCACCAGCTTTTGTTTTCCATTCCTTGATTCTAGCCATCCTAGCAGATGTAAAGTCGTATATTATTGTGGTTTTGATTTGCATTTACAAAACAGCTACTCATGTTGAGTATCTTTTCATGTGCTTACTAGTTCTGTGTGTATGTTTTTTGGAAAAATGTCTGTTTTGATCTCTTGCTCCTTTTTTCAAATGAATTGTCTTTTTAATTGTTGAGTTATGATGACTTTTAATTTAGATCAGTTAAGAGCCTCTTGATGAAGGTGAAAGAGGAGAGTGAAAAAGTTGGCTTAAAGCTCAACATTCAGAAAACGAAGATCATGGCATCTGGTCCCATCACTTCATGGCAAATCGATGGGGAAACAGTGGAAACAGTGGCTGACTTTATTTTTCTGGGCTCCAAAATCACTGCAGCTGGTGATCGCAGCCATAATATTTAAAAATGCTTACTCCTTGGAAGGAAAGTTATGACCAACGTAGACAGCATATTTAAAAGCAGAGACATCACTTTGTTAACAAAGGTCTGTCTAGTCAAGGGTATGGTTTTTCCAGTAGTCATGCATGGATGTGAGAGTTGGACTATAACGAAAGCTGAGCACCAAAAATTGATGCTTTTGAACCATGGTGTTGGAGAAGACTCTTGAGAGTCCCTTGGACTGCAAGGAGATCCAACCAGTCCATTCTAAAGGAGATCAGTCCTGGGTCTTCTTTGGAAGGACTGATGCTAAAGCTGAAGCTCCAGTACTTTGGCCACCTCATGCGAAGAGTTGACTCGGAGGGATTGGGGGCAGGAGAAGAAGGGGACGACTGAGGATGAGATGGCTGGATGGCATCACTGACTTAATGGACGTGAGTTTGAGTGAACTTCAGGTGTTGGTGATGGACAAGGAGGCCTGGCGTGCTGCAATTCATGGGGTCGCAAAGAGTCAGACACGACTGAGCGACTGAACTGAACTGAATCCTAACCTGTGAATACACTACAGTTTTTGCAGACTGAGTGATAAGAACTCTACAGTAAGTGTTGCTAAGCTGTTGCTAGGTTGGTTTTCCTACTTGTAAGCATATTAGAGGTCTTCCCAGGTGGCCCAGTGGTAAAGAATCCACCTGCCAGTGCAGGAGACACAAGGTACACAGATTTGATCCCTGAGTTGGGAAGGTCCCCTGGAGTAGGAAATGGCAACATGCTCCAGTATTCTTGCCTGGAAAATTCCAGGGACAGAGTCTGGTAGGGACAGAGTCTGGTAGGCTGCAGCCCATGGTGGTCACAGAGTCAGACATGACTTAGCGAGTGAGCACACATGCATACTTGTCGAAAAAGGATTGTGGCTTGTTCACTAGTTAAATCCTCACTGATACCTAAATTATGAAATATAACTTAAAATATAAGAAGCAAATTTGGGCTCTTCACAAAGCTGAATTATACTTCACCTCAGGAATGAAAATGAATGAATAGCTTACACCCAGTTTTTTTGTGCTTTTTTTTTTTTTCCTCTCTCTCCAGATGTCCTGACTTCAAATACTATGAGCATCAGAAAATACCTCCTGAGCCTAATTTTAAGTAGTCAGACCTATGTCCAGTGAGAATCACGAGTATTTTCAAGGGTAGGGTGGATGGAGGTGATGGCATGAAAAACGGCTGGCCCTTTGGCCAGGCCTGCTTTGTGAGGGCATCTTTCCCAAGGTGGGCGTGGGTGGGTGTGTGCTCGTGCAGGCCCCTGTGGAAGCACGGGTCCGCTGCCTCTCCAGTCACTCTCCACAGGCAGAGGCCGGACTCTCACTGAATGGTAGTCTCTGACGTTCTGAGTCTAACACCCTTGAACAGAGGGACAGACTGAATCCAAGCATATGGCATTCACTGTTTGTCGACTTATTTTTCAGGCTTGGAGGGTTCAGGACTTCCCCAAATGTATTTTGCCAAGTGTTTGCATACTGGTGTCTACTAAGGGCCGTGCCTTCTGTATATTTCTGATTCATTTACTCCAGAATGATGAAAACACTATATTTTGGAGATGTGTGACATCCAGAAGAGTTCTTTAGAATTTTTAAATATCCTTTTTGCTTTTTAATGAGACTAACAGAAATGGGTGATCCCAGTGATGACAAAGAGGCCTAAATTTGCCCCCAGCTTCCTGGACACCAGGAAGCTTTGGACATGAGTATTTTCTGGGGTGTTTTTGCTACAGCAGTATTCTAGGACGTGTTTCTATATACCTGCTCAGCAATCAATTTTGAGTGAGTTTTCCAGCAATCATTAGCTTTTATTTTTTTTAATGAAGCTTCTGAAGTTATTTCTTAGAACAGGGAAATCTCTTTGTCACAAAGAATAAACTCTAGCATAAAAAGCTAGTTAGGTGACCTAGTTCTTTCAGCAAAACCAACAAAAAGGTGCCAGGAGAAGGAAGACTAGAGAGAGAGATGAGGAACTATGAAGAAAAGAGACATAAGAAGCATGTGGCCCACTTGTAATGTATGTCTTTATTTGAACCTTCATTCAAACAACAACTGTTAAAGAAGAAATTTAAGTATTAGGAGAAGTAGGAACACAACCTGGATAGTGGTGATAGTAAGGAATTATTTTTAAATATGATACTACTGCAATTATATTCTAAGGCATATCTTGTACTTTATAACTGCATGCTGTGCAGAAAAATAATACAAAGTCTAGAATTCTTTTAAAAGGAATCAGAGTGGGGTACAGATGAAACAAGATGGGCATGAATTGAAATTACGCATAGCTGTTGTAAGTACCTGAGAGTTCACTAACTATTCTTTTTAATTTTGAATATGTTTGTAATTTAACATACTAAAGAGTTTTTTTTTTTTTTTTTAATTAACAGTTTGGGATCTCTGAAAGTCTTGGGTTCCTAAAGGAATTTCTTTTGGTTGCATTTGCTTCTATTCCAGACCTCCCTAAATCCCAGTGGAGGGATGTTTTCTCCTTTAGTTGTGGCTGTTTCCCTGTCTGTCTCTCCCTCCTTCCCTCCCTGTATTCTATCCACTTGTCTTTCTGTTCCCACCCTCCTTAATCTGTCTTTCTGTTTTCCTGTCTTCATTTCTTCCTTTTCTGACCTTCACTGGGGTTGACAAGAAGAGAAAACATATGTTTTGTATCAAGTTGCTGATATACTTGGGACATATTATCAGGGCCACACAAGGGCTGGGCACCTTCTGGAGACTCTGATGAGTGTGGCAGGCTGCCTGGGCCTGCTTGACCACTAAATAGTCCTACTGGCTGAGGACAAAACTTGATTAGACCACCCTCCCACAACAGTCAGTTCCTGCAAGTTTTGCTGTGAGGTTGGTCTGATTTGATCATTGTCTGAGTAGACAGATTAGACTGTTGACTCCAAAACTAGCCTCAGAAAGTAAATCAGGGAGAGAATCACCTGTAGAGATTAAAAAAAAAACAAAAAAACTTTCAGTAGAGATACTTGGGCAGTTCACAGGGAATTCTGATTGAGATCTGAAGAGAAAAGCTGAAAATCCATAGTTCTGTTAGCCTTTCATGATTCTTATGATCATTAGACTGGGGAATCTTCCCCAGTGGTTCATATGGTAAAGAATCTGCCTGCAATTCAGGAGACCCAGGTTCAATTCCTGGGTCAGAACATGGGGTCTCAAAGAGTCAAACATGACTATGTGACCACTTGTGGTGGGTGGTTTAGTCACTCAGTCACGTCTGACTCTTGCAACTCCACAGACTGTAGCCCACCGAGCTCCTCTATCCATAGGATTTTCCAGGCAAGAATACTGGAATGGGTTGCTTTTTCCTTGGGGGTCTTCCCAATGTAGGAATCAAACCCAGGTCTCCTGCAGTGCAGGCAGATTTTTTACCAACTGAGCTATCAGGGAAGCCCAAGTGACTACTTACTGCTTCTCTTTTCTACTAGACTTAGTGGTTCTTTGATAGATTGGAGGGATTCTAGTTGCTCAAGGAGCAGATTTAGATTGTATTTCCATGCAGTTCTGCTTTATTACAATGGATATGGCAAATTTTCCACTGGTATCAGTTACTGTTTATAATTGTTTTTATGTAAGATGACATGTTCGTGAACAAGGTGTGGCATCTGATAGTTACTGTATAAGCATTCTCAGTGGGTAAAGAATCTGCCTGCCAGTGCAAGAGACACAGGAGATGTGGGCTCAATCCCTGGGTCGGGAAGATCCCCTGAAGGAGGAAATGGCAGCCCACTCCAGTATTCTTGCCTGAGAAATGCCATGTGCAGAAGAGCCTGGCGGGCTACAGTCCAAAGAGTCGCAAAAAGTCAGACATGACTGAGCACAGACATACATACAAGATAAACAAATGCTGAATACAGAAAAGAAAGTCAAGAAAAAGATAACGTACTTATCAAGTGCCTATCTTGACTCATCATTTATATTTTCTCCTTTAATTTTTGCCAGAGCTCTGGAGAGCAGTTATTACTGTCCATCTTTATACTTGATGGCACAGAAGCTCAGAGAAGTTCAATATTATACCCAAAGTCATACAGTGAACCTGTGACAGAAGGAGTATTGAAGCCAGATTTACCTGTCTTTTCTACCACAGCCTTGCCAAGCCCTGCTGCCCATTTCCCAGTCCTTTCGTAGCCTTAGAGGATTGTGTGCCACGAGGGGAAATCTGTTTAGAGGTCAGGAAACCTGACCAATGTGGCAGGCTGCCCGAGCTTCCTTTGCTGGGCTGTACCGGCATGTTTGTTTTTCTTGGTCCACAACTGGATAAAGGGTCCCGTTGAAAGCTTTGTTGCTGCTCAGAATACCAGGGTGTCATGGCGGGGAACTGTTGGGCAAAGGAACATGATATTTGAGGGACAGAGGCCTCTTCAGGATGGTTTGCCCATATCGGAATTTGTTTGTATAGGGAACCTGTCATAAGCCTGAAATGTGGGGAGTTTTGTGAGCACCGTCCAGTACCTTGGCCTTCTCTGATAGTGGGGAAGGTCAGAATGTGAGCTGGAAAGAAAAAACTCCCCCAGTGGATTCCAGGCTCTGCGTATGTCACTCAGCTGGTGTCTTGCACACTGGCCTTCCGTTCTGTGGTCTATTTTCCAAAATACTTTGCTCAAACAGGATTGTTGTAAAGATGCAGATCTGATTATGTTCCTCCCTAGTGAAATCCTTTCAGTGACTTCCCATCCCAAGAGCCCCCTGCACTGCAGTGAAGACCCTTCCTGGGCTGGCTGTGTCCCTCCTGCATGTTCTACCCTCCCTGCATCAGGAGCATCCAGAGTCCTCACACTTCATAGCTGTGCAGCCCGTCCTGGAAACAGAGTGGAAAAGAACCCCAAGAAAATATATAAAATTTAGTTCTGACTTGCATGGTGCCTGGCAGGATTTGATTTTTCCATGTGTTTGTTGCCTGTCTTTCCCACTGTTCTGTAAGCTCCCCGAGAGCATGGTCTTTAACTTGCCTCCTGTTGTATCATCAGTGTGGAACAATGCCTAGTGCATAGTAGGTGCTCACTTAAATGATTCAGGGAATAGCTGAATGGTTGTCACTATGCAGTGCTGTTCAAGGTCAAAAGAAAGCATGGTTATGGCCAAAGTGGTCAAGGAGGGCTTCACAGTGTACCTGTTGTGAAGGAATTAGGCTTTGAGGAATCAGAGGAACTGGTTGTGGTTTTAGTCTTAAGAGGATCAGAATTTTTGTAGGGCTCTTGGTATATTGGAAGGAAGATGGGTTTTATAACCAAAGAGATCTAGGTTCAAATTTGGACCTTTTCAGTTACCAGTTTTGTGACTTAAAGATCTCTGAGTTTCAGTTTCTTCATCCGTAAAATGAGATTGATATTACTGTTTTTATTCTTGTGAGGAATTAAAGCAATATCACATATGAAGCACATGCCATAATGCAGAGTACGTATTGGGCTCTCCATCAAGGGTAAGTAAAACCTTATACAGATATAGTGTGACTGAATGCCTGGGAAACGGATTATTTAGAGGAGGTAGTTAAATTTAATGAAAATGGCACAATTGTTCAACTGGCACAGAAGAATCAGAGTTACGGTAGACTGCACGGCACTGTAGCTGTTTTCATGCGCTGTGAGGATTTCTCTCTGTCTGCACTTTTTTAACTTTGGAAAATGGAGGTAGGGGGATGTGCCTCCATCTTACCCACCTGATATATAGATTCCCTCTGCCCTAATACTGGGGACCTGTTGCAAGGTAAGGCTTTTCTGGCAGGAGATCATGATGAGAAGAGGAGGAGGATGGAAATAAGCCTTTTTTTTTTTATGTAGAAAAATTAGAACTGCTCTTTCCATGACAAACATATGCCTGACTTTCCTTCTGCTGTGTGTGTGTGTGTGTGTGTGTGTGTGTGTCTGTGTGTGTGTGTGTGTGTTTCCCTGTAGACCTTGGCCTGAGAGTTTTCACTGTGGTCATGATCCTGACCTCTACCTAATTCTTCCCCTTTCTATTAGGATATCTCTCCCTTACTCCACCCACCTCTGCTTCTCTTGGACTCCTAGAAAACGCCAAGTTCTTTTCTGCCTTGGATTCTTTGAATCTGCCAATCCCTTTGACTGAAATTCTCCTCTGCCTCTTTCATTTTTCAGAAAATCAGCAGGCTCCTTTTCCTGTAGTGGTACTGGAGCAAAATAACAGTATTGGTTTTTCATTATTCATTTTACATGATGCCAAGATCTATTCCTTGGCATCATGGAATGTTTTTTTTTTTTTTTCCAGTATTCCCTGGTGCAAGAAATGGCAACCCACTCCAGTATTTTTGCCTGGGAAGTCATGGACAGAGGAGCCAGGTGGGCTACAGTCCATGAGGTCACAAAAGAGTTGGACACAACTTAGGGACTAAACTGCCACCACTTCTCTCCCTTGGGCTCCCTGTAGAGCTGCTGTCTCTTCATGGAGAGTTGTTGACAATAACCCCTGCACCCTTCCCCTCACCCTACTGAGCCTTCAGGCAGTTCCTCTGCTTTAGACTGTTGCAGGTGGTTTTGTCCCTCTCCCTATGAATCCAGCAGGCTTCCCTTGTGGCTCAGCTGGTAAAGAATCCGCCTGTAATGCGGGAGACATGGGTTCGATCCCTGGGTTGGGAAGATCCCCTGGAGAAGGGGAAGGCTACCCACTCCAGTATTCTGGCCTGGAGAATTCCATGGACTGTATAGTCCATGGGGTAGCAAAGAGTTGGACACAATTGAGCAACTTTGAATTTCAGTTTCTTTCTATGAATCCAGTAGATGGCCCTGCTGGGGACCCAGTTCACCCCCTTCCCCAGTAGAAGATGAGTCCCGGCAGAGAGGTTACCAGAGCTGAGTAGCAAAGAGGGGCCAGGAATACTTGTCATCAGGGTATCCAGGACAGGAAGGAGGGAGTGACTGGATGGTAGAGTCAAGGAGGAGAAAGTTGACGTGGAAATGACTCGGTTGTTCACTGAAAGATGAATGGATAAAGATGTGGTGCATAGATATGATGGAAGATTACTCAGCCATAAAAAAGAATGACATAATGTCATTTGTAGCAATATGGATGGACCTAGAGATGATCATACTAAGTGAAGTCACATCACTTATATGTGGAATCTGAAAAGTAGAACAAATGGGCTTATTACAAAGCAGAAGCAGACTCACAGATGTGGAAAACAAATGTGCGGGTGCCCAAGGGGAATGGTAGGGGAGAGGTAAATTAGAAGCTCGGGGTTAGCAGACAGACTCTGCTATATATAAAACAGATAAACAAAGAGGTCCTACTGTACAGTACAGGGAACTATATTCAATATCCTGTGATAAACCAGAATAGAAAAGAATATGAAAAAGTATTTTATATATATATGTATAACTGAATTACTCTACTGTATACCAGAAACTAACACAACACTGTAAATCATCTAAAGTCAATTGAAATCAACTGAAGTCAATTAAAAAAAGTCAGTTGCTGACTGATGTCTGAAATAACAGTATTATCTATATTAAAAAAAAGTAATTTAGGACTAAAAATAACCAACACAATATGGTTTAACACCAAAAGGTGGTGGCCTGTTCATAGTTCTCACCTTAGAAGTTATCCCCTCAGGGAGACCATCTCAAGTGGGCTGCTTCTACACTCCATGTTTAAGTCCCCATTGCACTTCCTACTCTCTAGAAATGCATTGTTTATTCTTTTGTGTTGTTTAGTTGTCTAAACGATATTTAATTGCCAGAGTCCCCTAAATGTCGTCTAAGCTCCATGAAGGCAGGGACCTGCCTGCTTGCTCCCCAGTGCCTCGAACCGTATCTGTAAATAAACAGTTTATTTTTTTTTGTTTTCTTTTAACTTTTTTCTTTTTTTCATTTTATTTTTACTGTATTTTACTTTACAATACTGTATTGGTTTTGCCATACATTAACATGAATCCGCCACGGATGTATACGAGCTCCCAATCCTGAATCCCCCTCCCACCTCCCACCCCATATCATCTCTCTGGATCATCCCTGTGCACCAGCCCCAAGCATCCTGTATCCTGTATCGAACATAGACTGGCACTTCGTTTCTTACATGATAGTATACATGTTTCAATGCCATTCTCCCAAATCATCCAACCCTCTCCCTGTCCCTCACAGTCCAATAGACAGTTTAAATCAGTATGTGTTGAATGAATGGACAGGAATGACTGTGGCAATCCAAGTTGCTTTTGGTGAGATTAATGTTGAAGCAATCCAAGTTGCTTTTGGTGAGATTAATGTTGTAGTGCAGTTGCCTACAGTTCTCTAAGGCAGGTCAGGCAATGCTGATACAGACTTGGTTATTATCATCACGATTATTACTTTGTTTCAAACCCTTTTGAGGATGCTAGGCATGTTGTGGACTCAGGGAAGTAAAAGCCTTGCAACAGATGGTACCACCTGCAAAAGAATTAAGTCTGATTTCTCTACCCCAGCCTCCACTCCTTATCACAGATATGAATAAACACACACCCAGTTGTTTTTAATGCTCTCTTTGGAGGGATGGCACATTTATATTCTGAGTCAGGCAAGAAAAGTCTCTAGCCACAGGACAGCTGGGAACTCAGGTCCGTGGAGAGCGCCCAGGATGGAGGTGAGGAGAAGGCGCCTCCTTGTCTGGTGACAGCAGCTGGGGCCTCCTCTGCCTCCCTCCCCACAAAAATCCCTTTGGAACCAGCTCATGCTGGGATCCTGCCTGCCAGACAGAAACAGATGGCCTCAGGCCACCGCCGATCCGGTGGCATGGACTGCATAGCTGCTGCTTTACTCACGGCCAGGGAGACAGAGATGGGGATGGTGGAGGTGAGGGGCCGTCACCTTGCGTTCCCTCCACAGCTGAGGTGACTCACTCTGCCTCAGCTGAAGTTTCACATCAGGTTCTGTGGGTTGCAGGCATTCTGTCTGCTCATGCCAGTGAGAAGCAGACTTGGCCGGGTGTATTTGCAAATGTGTACGCCTTCAATCAAAGCATTTGAAAAAGATACTTTATTTTTCCCCTTCCTCCTTCACCTGCCACAGAAGGGGTTGCTGGAGTTAGTTTAGCAGTTGTTCATGAAGTACAGCCTCCCGCTCTGGGCAGCCCTGAGGAGTGGCTTCTCCCATCTGCCTGAGATGGTGTGGGCTGCTTGAAAAGGTGGCGCAGCGATGGGGAGATGGATGGTTTCCTCTCTGGAGCCAAGATTGTCATCTGCTAGAGGTGGGACCCTTGGCAGGTCACTTAACCTCCATAACCTCCTGCTGTCTCATGAAGGTGGGACTGGATTGGGGACATCATATAGCTTAGCTCTCAGTCTGTTCTTATCAATTGGAAATTGCTGTTTGGAGCAGAGCAAGGGATGACAGATAAGTCAGTCTCAGCTAAACCAGAAAGAATATCCACCCTTTTTTTTTTTTGGCTGCACCCTGCAGTATGCCAGATCTTAGTTCCCCAACTAGGGATCAAACCTACATCTCCTGCAGTGGAAGTGCGGTCTTAACTGACCACCGGGGAAGTCCCAAGAAACAGCCACTCCTGATGTTCTCCAGGTGTATGGACGTGGGTAGTAGTTCACATGCTGTATATTACCTGACTTGATGGTAATATCTGCCCCCATTTTAGCTCCAGGAGTGGGTGGAGAGGGAAGCCTGGTGTGCTGCAGTTTATGGGGTCACGAAGAGTTGGACGTGACTGAGCGACCGAACTGAACTGAACTGATGTGTCCTTCAGGGATCATGTAACAGTTTCCTGTCTTAATCACTGCCTGAGAATAAACTTCGTTAATAAAGGTGAGGAACACACACACAGTCTGGCTTTTATTGAGAATTGGAGATTCCATCATTTACCCCTCCTCCTTATGCAGAGAGAATCTTTTAAATGACTTGCCTAAAGGCATTCAGCTAATACGCGATAGACCTTGAATTCAAACTCAGATCTGTCTTCAGAACCTAAGTTCTCCATTCCCACCTTGCACCCCTCTTCAGCTGAAGATTAACACTGAATGTCTGTGGGTAGGAAATTGGTTGCTAAGGAAACAGAGATCAGAAAGTTGCCCAAGAGATTTATTAACTGTTATCTGCTTGTCTCTTTTGAGTTTACGAAGTACTTTTGAAATACTATGGATACATACAGGATACTAAAAACAAGTACTTTTTTTTTTTTTAAACTGGATTATTTCATTCAAACTTTCAAAACTGTTACTCCTCTTTTTCAGGGAAGGTAAGGCTCGTAGAGTAAGGTAGCTTGCCTTTGGTGGCTGGTACTCAAGCCAAGGCCTGCCTGCTTCTGGAGTCTCTGATGTTACCTGTTGGTGCTGATGTATCCTGAGTGGACCCCTTGGCAACATTAGAGGTGCTTTTGAATATGAAAAGTGGGGTGAATATCCCCCTCCTGTAGGTCTCTTCTGTTCTCTAGAACGTGGGAAAATCCTGCCTTTACTTACCAGTGTGAGCAGGGAAGTTTCCCAGCTGCTCTTCCTGCCGATCACCAAGTGACTGACCTCATGCAGCAGGAAACTTTCTTCACCTTCATGAAAACTGAACACATGAGACCATCAGATGTGTGACTACACTGAATGCAAGAGGGTAAAGAGACCTTTAGAAAAGTGAATCTCCTGCTGAACCTGCTAATTTCAATGATTTTGGCCTTTTTAAAACTACTTTAGAAACGTAAAGGTTACAGAATAATACATACAGATACCTAAGTATATGTGTAGATACTTAAAATGCATGTGAAAATAGGGCCCGTTGGAGTCTAAATGAAATAATACTTCTGTGTTTCAGGAGTCTCCTTTTTTTGTTGTTGTTGGGAAACTTTCTGTCTTTCCAATCAGCTGAATTCATTTGGTGCTATTGCTTTCCTTTTATGAAAAAAAATTAATTCTGGGGATTTGATCAAAATAGACTTGAAAACACAAGCCTCAAATTGCAAATATCAGGCAATCTGGAATTTGGCTTTTTGAGGCTGAAGTCGTTTGCTAGTAAATTTGCTGTCTTGCCCCTGCCTGCACCCCACAACAAGAAGTCTCAGTTCTTTTCTAGGTGCCCCCTCCCAGTGTGTTTGTAGCAGACACGCACACAAACCCATGCACACACACATGTGCTTGCACATGGTTTTGACTTTGTGCTGATAGGTAAAAAAACGCCAGCATCAGCTAGGGTGGGCAGTAGGCCAATCTGGTTTAAATTGAAGCTGCCTGGGAGATCTGGGGTAATAAGTGAGTGACAACAGGTGCAGGTTTCGTTACGCCCTTCTGAGCTCAGCCCATGGTTCTTTCTTTGATTCTTTTCACCCAACACCCTTGCCTGAGTTGCATCCAATAAATTTTATAGCCCCATGATCTTGTTTCAGAGCGGAAGGGAGATTTTTCTCTCCACTTGGCTAAATGGTGCCTAAGTTAAAACCCAACTTCCTGCCCTCTCCTTAGTTCTTAAGAAGTAGGAATAAGGAGTAACCGCAGTGAGAAGCTGCTGCTAGGTCCAATATCTGTAGTCTGGCATGTGAAGAGCTAATTTTGGGGTCCTGTTTTAGAAAAGCCAAGAATTAACTTGCAGAGCGTGCATGTATGCTGTCGTTTCAGTCGTGTCCTACTCTTTGTGACCCTATGGACTGTAGCCGCCAGGCTCCTCTGTCCATGGGGGTTCTCCAGGCAAGAATACTGGAGTGGCTTGTCATTTCCTTCTCCAGGGGATCTTCCTGACCCAGGGGTTAAACCTGTGTCTCCTGCATTAGCAGGTGGATTCTTTACTGCTGATCTACCTGGAAAGCCCAGAGAAACTTGTGCAGAATTAACCATAATTAGAAAATAATTACTGGGCTTCTTCTGCTCTGTGATAACTGGAGCTACCAGCTAGTCAGAGAATTCTTTGTTCTCAATTCAGCTCAGTTGCCCAGTCGTATCTGACTCTTTGCAACCCCATGAACTGCAGCACGCCAGGCCTCCCTGTTCATCACCAACTCCCAGAATTTACTCACACTCAAGTCCTTTGAGTCAGTGATGCCATCCAACCAACTCATCCTCTGTCCCCTTCTCCTCCCACCTTCAGTCTTCCCAGCATCAGGATCTTTTCCAATGAGTCACTTCTTTGCATCAGGTGGCCAAAGTATTGGAGTTTCAGCTTTAAAATCAGTCCTTCCAATGAACATTCAGGACTGATTTCCTTTAAAATTGACTGGTTTGATCTCCTTGCAGTCAAGCGACTCTCAAGAGTCTTCTCCAACACCACAGTTCAAAAGCATCAATTCTTCTGTGCTCAGCTTTTTTTTTATAGTCCAGTTCTCATAACCATACATGACTTCCAGAAAAACCATAGCTTTGACTAGGCGGACCTTTGTTGGCAAAGTAACATGTCTACTTTTTAGTATGCTGTCTAGGTTGGTCATAACTTTTCTTCCAAAGAATAAACGTCTTTTAATTTCATGGCTGCAGTCACCATATGCAGTAATTTTGGAGCCCAAGAAAATAAAGTCTGCCATTGTTTCCATTGTTTCCCCATCTATTTCCCATGAAGTAATGGGACCCGATGCCATGATCTTAGTTTTCTGAATATTAAGCTGTAAGCCACCTTTTTCACTCTCCTTTTTCACTGTCATCAAGAGGCTCTTTAGTTCTTCACTTTCTGCCATAAGGGTACTGTCAGCTGCATATCTGAGGTAGTTGATATTTTTCCCAGGAATCTTGAGTTCAGTTTGTGCTTCATCCAGCCCAGCATTTCTCATGATGTACTATGCATATAAGTTAAAAAAGCAGGGTGACAGTATACAGCCTTGATGTACTCCTTTCCAGATTTGGAACCAGTCTGTTGTTCCACGTCTATTTCTAACTGTTGCTTCCTGACCTGCATACAGGTTTCTAAAGAGGCAGGTCAGGTGGTCTGGTATTCCCATCTCTTTAAGAGTTTTCCACAGATTTTTGTGATCCACACAGTCAAAGTCAATAAAGCAGAAGTATATGTTTTTCTGGAACTCTTGCTTTTTCAATGATCCAGCGGATGTTGGCAATTTGATCTCTGGTTCCTCTGCCTTTTCTAAAACCACCTTGAACATCTAGAAGTTCACGGTTCACGTACTGTTGAAGCCTAGCTTGGAGAATTTTGAGCATTACTTTACTAGCGTGTGAGGTGAGTGCAGTTGTGCAGTAGTTTGAATATTCTTTGGCTTTGCCTTTCTTTGGGATTGGAATGAAAACTGACCTTTTCCAGTCCTGTGGCCGCTGCTGAGTTTTCCAAATTTGCTGGCATATTGAGTGTAGCACTTTCACAGCATCATCTTTCAGGATTTGAAACAGCTCACCTGGAATTCCATCACCTCCACTAGCTTTGTTTATAGTGATCTTCCTAAGGCCCACTTGACTTCACATTCCAGGATGTCTGGCTCTAGGTGAGTGATCACACCAACGTGATTATCTGGGTCATGAAGATCTTTTTTGTACAGTTCTTCTGTGTATTCTTGCCACCTCTTCTTAATATCTTCTGCTTCTGTTAGATCCATACTGAGCCCACCTTTGCATGAAATGTTGCCTTGGTATCTCTGATTTTTTTGAAGAGATCTCTAGTCTTTCCCATTCTATTGTTTTCCTCTATTTCTTTGCATTAATCACTGAGGAAGGCTTTTTTTTTTATCTCTCCTTAGTCTTTCCCATTCTATTGTTTTCCTCTATTTCTTTGCATTAATCACTGAGGAAGGCTTTCTTATCTTTCCTTGCTATTCTTTGGAACTCTGCATTCAAATGGGTATATCTTTCCTTTTCTCCTTTGCCTTTCGTTTCTCTTCTTTTCACAGCTATTTGTAAGGCCTCCTCAGGCCACCATTTTGCCTTTTGCACTTCTTTTCTTGGCGATTGCCTTGATTCCTGCCTCCTTTACAATGTTACAAACTTCTGTCCATAGTTCTTCAGGCAGTCTGTCTATCTGATCTAATCCCTTGAATCTATTTGTCACTTCCACTGTATAATCATAATGAATTTGATTTAGGTCAGACCTGAATGGTCTAGTGTTTTTCCCCACTGTCTTCAATTTAAGTCTGAATTTGATAACAAGGAGTTCATGATCTGAGCCACAATCAGCTCACGGTCTTGTTTTTGCTGACTGTGTAGAGCTTCTCCATCTTTAGCTACAAAGAATGTAATCAATCTGATTTCGGTTTTGACCACCTGGTGATGTCCATGTGTAGAGTCTTCTCTTGTGTTGTTAGAAGAGGGTGTTTGCTGTGACCAATGGGTTCCCTTGGCAAAACTGTATTACCCTTTGCCCTGCCTCATTCTGTCCTCCAGAATCTTCATTCTTTGTTGTGCGGCTGTGCAGTTGTGTGTTGTTGAGTGTTTGGCACCATCCTTGGCATCCACAAACTAAATGCCAGTAGTACAGCTCTCTTACCCTCTGTCAGGGAGACCAACAATGTCCACAGACAACCAGCTGGCCCCTGGGAGGTGATATCCCCCTGGTTACGAACCACTGATTTAGATCAAGTGGCAGCTCAGGAGCCTTGAGTAGCGCTCATATCCAGAAAGGACATCTCAGGACTGGTAAGGCAGCTGAATCTCTCAAAGACGCTGATGTATTTTCCAGGCCTCTGTGTCTGGCGCGCAGAGAGGTGTCTTGCTCCACTCAGAGTGTGTCTGCAGAGGCAGCTGTGGTGATCTCCCTGTGTGTGCCAGGCCTTTTTGGGAAAGACTAGAGAGGGTCCCTCTGGAGGCAGAGCTCTCTGGGCCGTGCAGATCTGCTCTCTGGCCTGGCACCACCTGGCAAAATTGTCGTCTTACCCAAAAATATGCTTTTGTAACTCCTGGCAAAACAGGGGTCGTGTTCTGTTTCCTGACTTCTCTTTTCTGTTTCCAGATGTGTCACTGGTGACACGTGGAGCCCATGGAGAACTCTGTTGTAATCCAAGGCTCTCCTTATTCTCTGCCAGACCCCTTGTCATGACTTTTCCTGCCGTCTAAGCCAATCTACTTTGTGTCTCCACGTGATGGTCAGTGTCTGGGTATCACTTTCACCTTTATTTTTCTCAGGCCTGTACCATGTTGCAAGGAGAAAACTTTATATGTCTTTTCTATAAATGGAGTTAACACCTTCATGCTTGCATTGCCTTGATTGATGACAAGGGACAGGAATTCAAAATCTGCCCTTTATTGCCTGTGTCATTTGGGGCAGTATACTTAGCGTCCTTGGTCCTTCGTTTGTTTACAAATGAGAGTAACTTACCCCTGCAGAGTTATTATAAGAACAAAATAAGATAATCTGTGCAAAATGCTTAGACTCTCCAGTGTCATATACTATTATTATGCACCTCTCATATCCAAGAAGACTGCAGCCTCCTTGTCCGTGGGGACTGGTTTAAAGTTCAGTTGAGGTAGACTCTGTCTTTTTCTCCCAGTTCCCGGGACCTAGAAAGTACTCAGTAAATACCTGACGAATGACTGTATGAAGACACGTTGGAAAGTCAGACCCTGTGGCCCACTGACCCCTTGGGGGTTGGAGACAAGGGTAGAGAGTTACTCCATGGTTTATGTGTCACTTACATTTGTGAAAGAGATTCCAAACAGTCATATTTTTACGAGTTCACAGAGTGTTTATTAGGGTCCCAAACTTGAGTGCGTGGAGAGGCAGTCCTCATGTAAGACTCTGGCAAGTGTAAGACGAGACAGGTGGGGAGGGGCCCGGGAATCTGGGGAGAGCACCTGCAGCCTGCAGACATCCGTGGCCATGAATTTCGAAGTCTGTGCATCAGCCAAAGCAAACGTGTCTGTGGGCCCGTTTAAGTCTTCCTGCTGCCATTTGTGACTGCTGGTTAATTTACAGAGTACCTAGGATAAACGGTAGGACCGGTGCTGGGCAGATGGGGTGCTCAGAGTCCACTAGCAAAGATGGACGGAAATGAATAGTGAGGACCTGAGAGTGGCCGAGATGGACTGAGCCCGCAGCCAAGCACTGTTTTTACAAATAACAGCTTGGATTTAATCCTCACAGCAGTCCCATGTGAGGTAGGAGGTATTATTGCCCCTATAGAGGAGGATAGTTAAGATGCAGAGAGGTGGGGTGGCCTGTCCACGATTGTGCAGCCAGTCGCTGGCTGGGGACTCAGCGTGATGTGCCGTCGGCAGCAGAGCACGGCACACCGTCTGGGTCTCACTCCTTCCGCAGCCCTCCTGCTGTTTCTCCCCCACACCGCGGCCTGGGTGATATCACAGAGCCGCTGTGATCAGGCCGCTCACAGTCTCCCAGCTGCTCATGCAGCATCACCCGCACTCCAAGGAGGTCCTGTGCCGTGGGGATGCCCCTCCTCTGCCAGCTGTGCTCCTCACGCTCTGTGCTCAGCTCGACTTACTCGGCTGCATAGGCCCCGGGCTTTACGGTCACCCTCCCTTCTGCCAAAGTCTTCTTCTGGGGGACCAGGATCATTCCTTGGGCCTCAGATCCAGGGTCCTCTCTGCAGAGAACCACCCAGCCTGCCCCATCCAAAGGCAGCCTCCCACGTTACTCTCTTCCTCATCAGCCTGCTCGTTTCCTCTCTGGCACATGTGTTTTCCTGGCTGATGCTCCTTGCTGGGAAGTAAGCTCCAAGAATGTCAGGACCTGTCCTATTTCCTGTTGCATGCCATTGATGACACATGGTTGGCACAAAGTAGACACATGATGAAGACCTGTGTGTTGATCGAACAGGCAAGATGTGGGAGGAGGCTGTCTTCACCGGGCAGAATCAGAGGAATGGAAACCCAGCTGATGTTATATGGATAACCAAAGCACAGTTGGGATTTTCAAGTGCCTTGCTTGAAACCTGTCATTGCCTCCCCTCTGGTTGTCACATTAGCTCCCCAGCACTTGGCACTTGGTATGTGCCATAGACCTTCATGCTGCCCCTGCGTTGCCTCTAGCCTCACAGCCCCCAGTTCTCTGCACACCCTCCCCTCCTGCTCTAGCCTCAGTGACATCACCACTGCCCAGTCAGGCCACATTCTGGCAGGTCCAGCCCTTTCCATGTTCTCTTCCTGAAGCTTCCATTATCCTTCAAGTTTCAACTTAAATACTCCTTCCCCAGGAGTCTGTCCTCAAGCCCCTGGACCAGACCAGAGGCCTCTCAAGTACCCTTCGTTGCACTGATCACCACTGTCGTTACATAGTCATTTTTGTGATGTACTGTCTGACTCTGGCTGTTCTCCCCAGGCCTCCAGGAAGGGCAGCCAGTTCATCTAACTCATCTCTGTGCACCCAGGGTCAGCTGCTAGGCCTGTTAGATGGTACATGCTAAGGAAACTGAGTATGTTTCCTGAGTGTGTCCTTGTCAGGGGACTGAGTATGCAGATGGATGAGTGTCGAGTAAGTGGGTGAATGAAGAGCACCTGCATCTGCTATGACCACCCTCTTCTTTGAGAAGGCTCACTGATGAGATTCCATGGCCCAGGCTGGAGCTTGTCCTTTGCAGAAGTCTGCCTGTATCGGGTTAACCAGAGAAGATAAGGAGCTTTGTGTTTGTCTTGTCCCAGCACAGGAAAGGGAAGAGCTTCATCTCTGGATGTTACAACGAGAACTAAAATTAGCCCTTTGGGGGTGATCTTCATTCCCCATTGCCTAAGGCCACTGTTCTTGGAGAAAGGTTAAGGGAAACCAGACAGGAGGTGGGTGTTTACATGTCCTGTCCCAACTAGCCCCGGGTTCCCAGACCCTTGTCCCCCTGACCTTTGGTTAATTAGAGCTGAAGAGGCAACTCCAGACATGGATTTTGTCTTTGAAGAAGGATCCAGGGCCCAGGGTGACACCCTGAAGGCTTTGTTCTCCTCCCCCTCCATGCTCACTCTCTCACCAAGTCCTTGTGATTCCAGCTCCCCAGTAGCTTCTCTCCTTCCGCGGGAGGTTGAGCAGCAGCATAGGTTCAGAGCTCTGTTGTTGCCTGAGGAGCCTGTGTTTTAATTTGCGTTACACGTGACGATGTCTGGATGACCACCAGGTTGAGTGACGTTATTCTAGATTGGTGGTAGGAAGGCAGTTCTGGACAGAGATTCAATCTGCAGGGGAAAGTGTGAAGCAGAAATAACCCGCTCCCTTGCCGTCAGAATGATGATCCCCCAACCCACCCCATAGTGGAGCCTTCTCTGCAGGCCAGGCACTAGCTACACACCCAGGTCTACACCACCCTGGACTGGCCTGTTCTCAGTCACAGTAAGACCTGGACCTGGCTCATGAGCTCATCTCCAGGGCTTCTGTACCTATTCCTGACTAAGGAAAGCACACCAGCTCATGCTTTTTTAGTTAATGACAGTATTTGAGACCTAGAACTCCATTGGTTTCTACAACAACACAGCTACCTGGAGTATACACATCTCACTATACACATCCATAGGGTGTATAAAATGTCAGGCAACTGATATTTGCTGAAGAGGGTCTGAAAGAGAAATCACAGTTGCTAATATTAGTGACTGAACTGAACTGAACTGAATATTAGTGAGTAATTTTGGTTGTGCAACTTTGAGTCAGTTACTTAAATTCTGTTTCTTTTTCCTAGCACTATTAGGAGGCAAAAATCAGATGTGCCAAAGGTGCCCCACCATTTTCTCCTTCTATCAGCCAGGCTGTCCTCCTGGCTGGGACACTGCCCTCCCCATCACGCCTCAGTGCACAATGCTTGTTCACCCTGCCACTTCCCGAAGCAGTCCTACCCTGACACCCCCAAGCAAATTGGGCCTCTCATATTATAAGATTTCATGGTTCCCTGCACCTTTCCCACTTAAGAAGACTGTAAGTAGGTATGTAATTTTATGTTAAACACTGGGCTCTGCAGCCCTGCTTCCCTGGTGGCTCAGACGGTAAAGCGTCTGCCTGCAGTGCAGGAGACCTGGGTTCGATCCCTGGGTTGGGAAGATCCCCTGGAGAAGGAAATGGCAACCCACTCCAGTACTCTTGCCTGGAAAATTCCATGGACTTTCTTGCTGCAGGATGTTGATCTTATTTCCTTCAGTGACTGGCACAGAATTGTTCAAATTAACATTCCCTAAGGTCAGCATTAGACTCCATGTCTGTAAATCCTCTTTTACTTGATTCCTCTTTTCATTGTGGAAATTTTCAAAGGTACACAACAGTCAACAGAAAAGAAATTTCATATACCCATTAATATAGTGACTAAGAACATATTTGAGCATATTCCACCTTCATCCTAGTTCCTAAGCAGTGGGTCTCGTGACTGCCTTGGAGGAAGTGTTGGGGAAATACTTGGTACAAGTTAACACTGTGTTACTGATGTGCCAACATGTGGCTCGCCCTGGAGATTACGTCCATGCACACATATGCATGTCAGTGATTGTGCTCATGGACCAAGATGAGCACAGACATTTCACTGGAAATGTTCTCCTTTGGAGTTTTTATGTAAATGCCACTGAAAACATGAATGTTTCAGACCGTTTGTCAAGCTAGAGGATTATTAAGCTCAGGGGAACAGACTGACTGGATGGAATCTAAGCCAGTTTATGGACTGACAGGAGAATTGTGTGATGATGTAAAACCGACCCTTCCCATGTGGTCTCTGCACCAGTCAAGGAGAGATCTCAGGGTTTCAGAAGAACTTATTTAATTTATTGAAATTTTCCATAAGGTTTGACAGATAGATTTCAGGAGGCATATGTTATATGTGTGTGTGTGTGTGTGTGTGTGTGTGTGTGTGTGATGTGTGTGATGTATGTGAGTGTTTAAATGTGCCAAGTGAAGGTGAAGAATAAGGATTACTGTAATACTAGGTGTTGTTAATGAGGGCCTGCCTGGGTCAGTTGCTGCACCAGGAAGTCCTTTACAGTATATCTGTTCTTCACAATAAGGTTTCACATTCAATGTCATTACCCCACCTTAGAAGTGAGAAGACGGAGCGGTTCAGAGAGTTGCCCATGCCTAATCACACAGCAAGTGGCAGAACTAAAATTTCAATCCAGGCCTACCCATTTCCAAAACCTCTGCTTTTTCCATAAGATTACACAGCATCCTGAAACATTCTTGTGTTTTCTTGAGAGGTAACTGAACTGAAGTACCAGTTGGGAACTTATTCTCTTCTTTCTTTATTCATTAGAAACCCAGAATGTTTTGCAAATCCTGCAGAATTGGCCAGCTCTAAGGTTTAGGCATATCATAGTTTGTTTTTTGTTTTTCTTTCCCCAAATAGCTGACAGTGATGTTTCTCTGCTTCTAGTTGGAAAGATTGTTCAGAATCAGGTATCTACTGTGGTAATATTTTTAAACCCTTACTGAAAGTGCCACAGCCGTTCCATTAGCTGGTCCTCCACTAGGCAGTCCAATCCGTATGGGCTCCTTATGGATGCATTAAGTGGCTGGGAACCAAAGATTGTGTGTGTGTTTAACAGCTGTTTGTTAATTGTCTGAACTGTAACTTTGAATATCAGGAATTCTGTTTAAAAAAAATCATAATAAATTTGATCTGACTTCTTCCAGTTGAGGGGAAAATAATTAGGAAATGACTTTATTTTGACCTAAGGATAATGAATATCTCTAGCCTCACCTTCAGAGATTTACATACTGGGTCACTTCTATGACCCAAGCCCACTTTCAAGTTTTCTTTCTTATTACTTCCCAACAGCAACCTTTGTTCAGTTTAAACAACGCCATTCCCTGTTCCCAGGCATGATTCAGATATTCATACTTCTGTGTCTTTGTCTATAATATTTATAACATTTACCATCTTATGACTTTTTAACCAACTTCATAGGTTACTTCTTCCTCAAATTCTTCCCAGTGTTTGACAGCCCAACTGCATGTCTCCTTTCTGTTTTTCTTTTATTTTATTTTGTTGCCCTATGGTTTGGATTTCTGTCATGCTACTTATTAGTCTCACTTACATCACAGTAATTCATGGGCTCATTTTCTCTGCTTCATTGGGCTGAGGACTGAAACTCATGTTTTATCTCCATGCTCCTGACACTTCCCACAGAATTTGCACTTCATAGCCACTCAATATATTTTATTAAATTGCAATTTGAAAGGAAGCCTGTGTGCTTTTATTTAAATAAGCCCATAAATTCAGCACAACCATCTTCATGAATTCAAAATTCTCAGAAACGTTACCCTTCAGAATTGTTCTTTTGTTGAGATCCAAGAGGTTGGCTTTACAGTAAATAAAATGAATCACAGAATCTTGGGACCAGAATAACAGTAATAAGGATAGAAACTAGAAGTCATCTATGTGATCCATTCCCTTCTCTTCAGACAGTTCCTCAGCCACCTGAAACCGATATGGCTGTCCTTTTGCAAAGATCCCTTTAAAGGAGAATGTCATCTCATACCAACTCATCACGTCTTCTAGTCTTGTAAGTTAGGCAGTGTTCTCTCAGTTAATCTGAATCCTCCCTTACTGAAATTTATGCTCATTGCTTTCATAGAAATGGAAACCAGCTGCTTTCAACTGAAAATATTTCCCTTTCCAAAGATGGTTATTCCATCATTCCACATCCTTCTCTTCCCCTGGTGTAATTCTCCCTTCCATCTGACATTCCTTTCCGTTCTCCATTTCCAAACGATTGAATGCTACACTCTTAATTTATTGGTCTTTTGCCTAAAAACAAGCTTTAGGCTAGGTATGATTAGTAAGTGATCATTGATTTCAGATGTACCTGGAAATACGTCTCACACCATTAAAATCAGTGGATCCAGCCAGGTTGGTGAGTAACTGAAATACTGAGACTATGTGTGATATATGATGGTTTCTTTCTAAGCCTGCCATCAACCATTCTCATCTCAGATTCTCCAGTTGCTTAATTTACAAGACATGATTTGTTTGTCATAAACTGCTTTGCAAGGTTCAAAAGAAATAGAAATGATGCACATGGGAAACAGAGCAAATTTAGGCCATGGATTTTTTTCTTCAGATCTGGTTTATAAATAAGCCTTTCTCAATTAGAAAAACACATGATCATTTTAAAGGAGATTTTAAAAAGAACATGGTACACTGTAAGTGCCCTTTTACCTTTTTGTATGGTTTCTCTATTAAGAAACCCCATGAGCTCCTTTGTGCTAGTTATTAAAAAGAATAGCAAGCAAGCAACTTCCTTTCTGTATTTAGTTTATCAAGGATATGGACTTGTAATTGAGCAGAGGTCTCTGGGCCCCCTTTCATGGGTTGGTTGTTTTGTTTGTTTTTAGTTTGAATGCACTTAAAACCTCAACATATGGACTGAGTTGCAGTGGTAGAACTCCAGTTCAGCACTGGAGACTTCCAATACAGGAATGAAATGTGTATGTGTGCAGGCTAAAGACATCAGTGATAATATTGAATCAACAGACATTTACTCAATGTCTTCTGTGTGGACCAAAAAGTCCAAAAGACTGTGTATGTAGTTTGCAGTCGAGTGGGAAACAATTTAGCAGACAATCATAGTGCAGTACATGCTGGGATGGGGACAAGGGAAGCCCCATGGAGGAGTGAGTAACACACCCTTGGACAAACTCCCAAAAGATCAATATTGGTAGGTGATTAAGATTTACGAAGCGTCCGCAGGGTAAGGGTGTCTCAGACAAAGGGAACTCCATGTCACGCAGAGAAGTGAGTGGAAACAGGACCTATTCAGGGGACTGCAGCTTGTTTGAACCAGAGAATAGGCAACTTAGTAGTCCTCACTCTAGGTTCCCTGGGACATGTATCTCAGGCACATTTTTAATTTTTCTCATGTATTTTATCAAGGTTTCTAGAATATATACATGGTGTTAATTTTTCAAGGCTTCTGTGCTCTTCTAGAGCTTTCATATACACTCAGTAAAACCCTTCTTTCCTTGCTTTTTGCATTTCCCTTTATATGACTATGTTTCCTTCTTCTCTCTGAGCTGTTTGAGGGAGGAGATCTAGTACTTGCCTCTGTATCTCTGTGACACCATGCTTAGTGGTGGCAAAATTGTGTCTGGGAATGAATGAATTTCTCCAGAAATGCATGGAGTATTCTTACTGGTTTTGCCCCAACTTTGCTGAGGGGACATAGTTTGGGTCTGATATTGGTATGCCAGATATGGAATAAAAATTTGGTTTTTAACCCAATTGTATATTGAATTGAGCAAGAGTGAGCTGGGTTGCTTAGGTTATTATTTCATTTAGTTCAGTTAATGTTCATCAACATAGAGCTGAAAACCCAGCTTATTTCTCTGTAGTATTCTTAGTGTTGTCTCGAAGCAAGTTTTCATTTGAGTATTTCTTTTGTTAGTATTTTGTTGATAAGAGGTAGCTATGAGATGATGATGGTGGTAGTGGTAATGAAAACAACGAGAACATAAATGACTCCTGTTCATTGTTTACATGCTATGTACCAGGTGGTGTGCTACAAGCATTATGTGAATTAATTTATCAGATAACTACTACTGTTATTTGGCTCAAGGATAAAGAAAATGAAGTGCTGGGGAGCATCATCATGTCTGATCTAGACTTTGTACATGATCAGTAATCCCTTCCTCTTCAGTTCAGTTCAATTGCTCAGTTATGTCCAACTGTTTGCAACCTCATGAATTGCAGCACGCCGGGCCTCCCTGTCCATCACCAACCCCCAGAGTTTACTCAAACTCATGTCCATCGAGTTGGTGATGCCGTCCAGCCATCTCATCCTCTGTTGTCCCCTTCTCCTCCTGCCCCCAATCCCTCCCAGCATCAGGATCTTTTCCAATGAGTCAACACTTTCCATGAGGTGGCCAAAGATTTGGAGTTTCAGCTTTAGAATCAGTCCTTCCAGTGAACACCCAGGACTGATCTGCTTCAGAATGGACTGGTTGGATCTCCTTGCAATCCAAGGGACTCTCAACACCACAGTTCAAAAGCATCAATTCTTCGGCGCTCAGCTTTCTTCACAGTCCAACACTCATATCCATAAATGACCACTGGAAACACCATAGCCTTGACTAGACGGACCTTTGTTGGCAAAGTGATATCTGTGCTTTTGAATATGCTATCTAGGTTGGTCATAACTGTCCTTCCAAGGAGTTCAGTTCAGTTCAGTTGCTCAGTCATGTCCAACTCTTTGTAACCCTATGAATCGCAGCACGCCAGGCCTCCCTGTCCATCACCAACTCCTGGAGTTCACTCAGACTCATGTCCATCGAGTCAGTGATGCCATCCAGCCGTCTCATCCTCTTTCATCCTCTTCTTCTCCTGCCCCCAATCCCTCCCAGCATCAAAGTCTTTTCCAAAGAGTTAACTCTTCTCATGAGGTGGCCAAAGTACTGGAGTTTCAGCTTTAGCATCATTCCTTCCAAAGAAATCCCAGGGCTGATCTTCTTCAGAATGGACTGGTTGGATCTCCTTGCAGTCCAAGGGGCTCTCAAGAGTCTTCTCCAACACCACAGTTCAAAAGCATCAATTCTTCGGTGCTCAGCCTTCTTCACAGTCCAACTCTCATATCCATACATGACTACTGGAAAAACCATAGCCTTGACTAGATGGACCTTAGTCGGCCAAGTAATGTCTCTGCTTTTGAATATACTATTTAGGTTGGTTATAACTTTTCTTCCAAGGAGTAAGCGTCTTTTAATTTCATGGCTGCAATCACCATCTGCAGTGATTTTGGAGCCCAGAAAAATAAAGTCAGCCACTGTTTCCACTGTTTCTCTATCAGTTTTCCATGAAGTGATGGGACCAGATGCCATGATCTTCATTTTCTGAATGTTAAGCTTTAAGCCAACTTTTTCACCGTCCTCTTTCACTTTCAACAAGAGGCTGTTAGTTCCTCTTCACTTTCTGCCATAAGGATGGTATCACCTCCATATCTGAGGCTATTGATATTTCTCTCGGCAATCTTGATTCCAGCTTGTGCTTCTTCCAGCCCAGCGTTTCTCATGATGTACTCCATGTAGAAGTTAAATAAGCGGGTGACAGTATACAGCCTTGACATACTCCTTTTCCTATTTGGAACCAGTCTGTTGTTCCATGTCCAGTTCTAACTGTTGCTTCCTGACCTGCATACAGGTTTCTCAAGATGCAGGTCAGGTGGTCTGGTATTCCCATCTCTTTCAGAATTGTCCACAGTTGATTGTGATCCACACAGTCAAAGGCTTTGGCATAGTCAATAAAGCAGAAATAGGTGTTTTTCTGAAACTCTCTCACTTTTTCAATGATCCAGCGGATGTTGGTAATTTGATCTCTGGTTCCTCTGCCTTTTCTAAAACCAGCTTGAACATCTGGAAGTTCACGGTTCACTTATTGCTGAAACCTGGCTTGGAGAATTTTGAACATTACTTTACTAGCATGTGAGATGAGGGCAATTGTGCGGTAGTTTGAGCATTCTTTGGCATTGCCTTTCTTTGGGATTGGGATGAAAACTGACCTTTTCCAGTCCTGTGGCCACTGCTGAGTTTTCCAAATTTGCTGGCATATTGAGTGCAGCACTTTCACAGCATCATCTTTCAGGATTTAAAAGAGCTCAACTGGAATTCCATCACCTCCACTAGCTTTGTTGCTAGTGATGCTTTCTAAGGCCCACTTAACTTCACATTCCAGGATGTCTGGCTCTAGGTGAGTGATCACAATTATGGGTCGTGAAGATCTTTTTTGTACAGTTTTCTGTGTATTCTTGCCATCTCTTCTTAATGTCTTCTGCTTCTGTTAGGTCCATGGCATTTCTGTCCTTTATTGTGGCCATCTTTGCAGGAAATGTTCCCATGGTATCTCTAATTTTCTTGAAGAGATCTCTAGTCTTTCCCATTCTGTTCTTTTCCTCTATTTCTTTGCATTGATTGCTGAGGAAGGCTTTGTTATCTCTCCTTGCTATTCTTTGAAACTCTGCATTCAGATGCTTATATCTTTCCTTTTCTCCTTTGCTTTTCGCTTCTCTTCTTTCCACAGCTATTTGTAAGGCCTCCTCAGGCAGCCATTTTGCTTTTTTGCATTTCTTTTTCTTGGAGATGTTCTTGATTCCTGTCTCCTGTACACTGTCACGAACCTCCATACATAGTTCATCAGGCACTCTATCAGATCTAGTCCCTTAAATCTATTTGTCACTTCCACTGTATAAGCATAAGGAATTTGATTTAAGTCATACCTGAATGGTCTAGTGGTTTTCCCTACTTTCTTCAATTTAAGTCTGAATTTGGCAATCAGTGTTCATGATCTGAGCCACAGTCAGCTACCAGTCTTGTTTTTGCTGATTCTATATAGCTTCTGCATATTTGGCTGCAGAGAATATGATCAGTCTGATTTCAGTGTTGACCGTTTGATGATGTCCATTTGTAGAGTCTTGTGTTGTTGGAAGAGGGTGTTTGCTATGACCAGTGCATTTTCTTGGCAAAACTCTATTAGCTTTTGCCTTGCTTCATTCCATACTCCAAGGCCAAATTTGCCTGTTACCCCAGGTGTTTCTTGACTTCTACTTTTGCATTCCAGTCCCCTATAATGAAAAGGATGTCTTTTTTGGGTGTTAGTTCTAAAAGGTCTTGTAGGTCTTCATAGAACCATTCAACTTCAGCTTCTTCAGCGTTACTGGTTGGGGCATAGGCTTGGATTACTGTGATATTGAATGGTTTGCCTTGGAAATGAATAGAGATCATTCTGTCATTTTTGAGATTGTATCCAAGTACTGCATTTTGGAATCTTTTGTTGACCATGATAGCTAGTTGACCATTTCTTCTAAGGGATTCCTGCCCACAATAGTAGATATAATGGTCATCTGAGTTAAATTCACCCAATCTAGTCCACCTTAGTTCGCTGATTCCTAGAATGTTGACGTTCACTCTTGCCTTCTCCTATTTGACCACTTCCAATTTGCCTTGATTCATGGACCTGACATTTCAGGTTCCTATGCAATATTGCTCTTCACAGCATCAGATATTGTTTCTATCAGCAGTCACATCCACAACTGGGTATTGTTTTTGCTTTGGCTCCACCCCTTCATTCTTTCTGGAGTTATTTCTCCACTGATCTCCAGTACCATATTGGGCATTTGCCGACCTGGGGAGTTCCTCTTTCAGTATCCTATCATTTTGCCTTTTCATACTGTTCATGGGGTTCTCAAGGCAAGAATACTGAAGTGGTTTGCCATTCCCTTCTCCAGTGGACCACATTCTGTCAGACCAAAAAACTAGAGGAGCCCCGAGGAGGTCAGGTGTTCTGTCTCCCATCTAATGGCATGATCATGCTTGAACTGAATGCCTCAGTACCTTCACTCTGCCTGAAACATCTCTTCCACAGCCTCTGCCCCGCCGATGAAATCCTATTCACATTTCAGGGCTCACAGCTCAAACTCCTCCTCTGAGGAAAGTGTCCTTAAGAGCCCCAAGGAGGGTGTCTTCTTCTTTCCTCTGTTGTTCCTCTTCTATACCTTATATTTCACCTGTGAAATGCGCCCCTACCCCAGTCAGTGTCATGCAAATGGTATGTTCCCTAGAAGCAGTGTGTTTTGTTAAGGACATGGCTCTGAAGCTGTTGGGGTCCACTTTCTATCCTCATGTTAGCTGGGTGATCTTGGGATGTGCTGTTCCCCTGAGAGACTGTAAACTCCCTGAAGCTAGAGAGGTGCTATTTATAATATAAATGGCCTAAATGGCTAAGTCACAAAATTCCCATTTTCCTGACGTTAATAGCCAGTCTGTTTGTATCTTCCTTTTGAAGAGCTGACATGTGGGTTATGCCAGTCAGTTTCTTGATCTTGACCCCTGAAGAACATTGAGAACTGAAGTTGTTGTCATCATTGTTTTTAATAGGCTATTTTTTAGAGCAGTTGTTGGTATACAGAAAAAAACGATCAGAGGTACAAAGACTTCCATATACCCCTTTGCTAACACCTGCATATCGGCATTCCGCCATTAGAGTGGTACGTTTCTTGCAATTGATGAACTTATAGTGACACATTACAGTCACCCTATATCCATGACTAACATTAATATTCTCTTGGTGTTGCACATTTTATGAGTTTGAACAAATATAGATATGTGTCTGCATTTATAGAATTATATAGATACATGTCTACACTTTGGCCACCTGATGTGAAGAGCCAGCTCATTGGAAATGACGCTGATGCTGGGAAAGATTGAGGACAGAAAGAGAAGGGGAGGACAGAGGGTGAGATGGTTGAATGTCATCATTGACTCAATGGACATGAGATGGAGCAACCTCTGAGAGACACTGAAGGACTGGGAAGCCTGGCATGCTGCAGTCCATGGGGTCACAGAGTCAGACACAGCTGACGGATTGAACAACAATAACATTATAGAATCATACAGAGTAGCTTCAATGTCCTGAAAACCCTCTGTGTTCTGCCAGTTCATCCTTTGAGAACCTAGATTTAAGGGCACACTTTTGTTTGCTTCTTTTTCTTTTCCATTTCCATTTCATTTTCCCTTTTCTGTTCCTTTCCTTTCCTTCCTTTTTTTAGAAATGATAATATCTTGAAAGTTATGGAAACTTCAAGGCTATACTTATAGTTCACCAACTCTTTTTAAAAATTTTAATTTTATTGGATTATAGTTGATTTACAATGTTGTATTAGTTTCAGAGACAGCAAAGATATTCAGTTATGCATATGCATATAGTCACTACTTTTTAGGTTCTTTTCTCTTATAGGTCATCACAGAATACTGAGTAGAGGTCCCTGTGCTCTCCAGTAGGTCTTTGTTGGTTACCTGTCTGACATGTAGTGATGTGTATATGTTTATCCCAAGCTCCTGATTTGTCCCCCCATTCCATGTCTCTTTCCCCTTTGGTAACTGTAAGTTTGTTTACAATATTTACAAGTCTGTTTCTGTTCTGTAACCTCATTTGTATCACTTTTAATTCGGTTCCACATTAAAGTGATAGCATGTGCCATTTGTCTTTCTCTGTCTGACATCACTTAGTATGATATTTTCTAGGACCATCCATGTTCCTGCAAATGGCAGCATTTCTCGCTTCTTAATATTGTATAAATGTACCACATCTTCTTTATTCACTCCTCTGTGGATGGATATTTAGGTTACTTCCATGTCTTGACTATTGTAAATAGTGCTGCAGTAACATTGGCGAGATGCACGCATATATCTTTTTGGATTATAGATTTCTCCAGATATATGTCCAGGAATGGGATTGCTGGATCATATGATAACTCTTTTTTGATTTTTTAAGGCGCTTCCATACTGTTCTCCTTAGTAGCTGTACCAGTTTACATCCCCACCAACAGTTTGCAAGAGAGTTCCCTTTTCTTCACACTCTCTCCAGCATTGTTTCTGGATGCCATCTGTTTCTTTTAGTGTTTTCTCCTCTTTGTCTTGTTTGAAAAGTCTTAACCCGGCTCTCTCTTCTTTGTTCTAGAGAGCTACTACTTGATGTTAAAACTCTCAGCTCTGCAAGTAAGTAAGCAGGCAGCTCCTCAGTTGCTAGCACAGTTGACGTGATTGCTGAGAAGGGTACTAGCATCACCATGGTGACTTCCGCTTATCACTGTGGTCATCCTCATTTTGGCATCCTCAGTACCTGGAGTACAATGAGTCCTGGCAAAAGGAGAACAAAGAAAGAAGTCTCCAAACACTTGTGCATTTTGCACCATGGGAGAAGAGTAGCATCATTTCTAAAGACCAAACCAAACCTGATAGAGAAAGAAAACTAGAAGCAAAGATCTGCCATTTTCAGGACTGGACAGAAAAATCAAGTGTAGCACTTTGGAATGTTTATTGTAAAAGAAGACACTGTGGCTTTCAAAAGACACTATGTCTTGTCAGTGTCTCATAAAAGATAAAGTAAAACATGTTTGTTGAGTGCCTAGAGTATGGTAAGTACTATGTTAAACTATAGCATAGTATACTTGTTGTTATTACTAAGGGGATTTGCAAAGGTAATCCCGGCTTATCAAGGAAAGATTGTTTTTATAATTTGTTTATGCATTTATTTACATTGAAAAGTATTCTTGAGTTAAGATAAGGTTTGTTGGGTGTTCCAAAGGCCTACTAACCAAAAGGCCAAATGAAATAAAGGAATCCATGGGGCCACTTGGCAGGAGCCATTCGAATCTGCCTCTTTCTCATCCTCTGCCAGGAATCTTAAATTATCTTCACAGCAGAGCAGCCTTGAATAACCATATATTAATGTAACTCTCTTTTCCTTGCTTCCCTCCCTACCAAGGAGTTGCATTAGAATAGCTTTGCTCTTTTTCACGTATGTCTTGTCTGTAGCATTGGATTGCAGACTTACTGATGTGTGTGCTTTAGATAACTTTGGATCAGTCCAGTGCTCAGCTTAACAAATGGCACATTTGGGATGCCATTAGGACTGAGGAATGTTGAGAGATAAGGATTGTATAGACACCACTGTCTGTCTTCATTAATACACAGTGTGTTGTCCTGTAATAGGATAGGCTAAAATGAGTTAACCTTGGAAGAGATACTTTAGTATTGGAACTTATAAAACGTTTGGGAAAGGACTCCCTTCTGAGTCAGACTGCGATAGGTCTGTATGTCCTTACAGTCTCTTCCAAGTTATGCTAGGATACAGATATGATTGGAAATAGATCTTGGTATCAATAACCTCATATCCTTACTAGGATAGACCTTACGGAGGAAGCCAGCAGCAGAGTCTGGGACCTTGAAACCAAGAGGTTTGAAAGAGCTAGAAGGGGATTTGTTTTTTTGTCTCTAAGTTGTGTCTGACTCTTTTGCAACCCCATGGACTGTAGCCTACTGGGCTTCTCTGCCCATGAGATTTCCCAGCCAAAAATACTGAGTGAGTTGCCATTTCCTTCTCCAGGGAATCTTTCCAACCCAGGGATCAAACTTGCGTATCTTGCATTGGCAAGCAGATTCTTTACCACTGAGCCACCAGGGAAGCCCACTAGAACAGGAATCAGTGGTGAATCTTCAGATGACCAGAGCCTAAAGGCTGAGATCAAGTTTCATGCCCAAGAAATAAAATAGTTTTTCTTATTTGGCCAATCCAATGAAATTCCCCAAATCATAACAGTTTCTGTTCTTTTTTAAAAAAAATTATTTTTAATTAGAGGAAAATTGCTTTATAGTGTTGTATTTGTTTCTGCCATACAGCAACTCGAATCAGTCATAATTATACATGTATGCGACAGAGGATGAGATGGTTGGTTGGTATCATTGACTCAATGGACATGAGTTTGAGCAAATTCCAGTAGATAGTGAAGGACAGGGAAGCCTGGCATGCTGTAGTCCATCAGTTCAGTTCAGTTGCTCAGTCTTGTCTGACTCTTTGCAACCCCATGAACCACAGCAGGCCAGGCTTCCCTGTCCATCACCAACTCCTGGAGTTCACCCAAACCCATCGGTAATGCCATCCAACCATCTCATCCTCTGTCATCCCCTTCTCCTCCTGCCCTCAATCTTTCCCAGCATCAGGGTCTTTTCAAATGAATCAGCTCTTCACATCAGGTGGCCAAAGTATTGTAGTTTCAGCTTCAACATCAGTCCTTCCAGTGAACACGCAGGACTGATCTCCTTTAGGATGGACTGGTCCATGGGGTCACAAAAAGTCAGACACAACTGAACAATAGCTAAAATATATATATACACATATACATATCCCCATATCCCCTCTCTCTTAAACCTTCCTTACCACCCCCCCACCCACCCCTCCACCCCCCCATCCACCCCTCCACCCCCCCATCCACCCCTCTATGTCATCCTAGAGTGCCAGACTGGGTTTCCTGTGTTATAGAGCAGCTTTCCACTAACTCTCTGTTTTACACATGATAGTGTATATAGGTCAATGTAAGCCTGAAATGATTGAGTTAGAAACCCAGCATCACCAGAATGGAGAAGGCTTCAAGGCAATGGCAGAGGCAAACCAGAGGCAGGAGGAGAGGGAAAAATCTGAGGATGGTTCCATGAAAAGGAAGGCCCATTTTGATGCCCTTTAGCTCTAGGATCAGAGAAGGCAATGGCACCCCACTCCAGTGCTCTTGCCTGGAGAATCTCAGGGATGGGGGAGCCTGGTGGGCTATGGGGTCGCACAGAGTCGGACACGACTGAAGTGACTTAGCAGCAGCAGCTCTAGTATCCGCCAGTGGAAACCCTTGAGCCCAAGTCCTGCCCCTTTAATGGAAGAACCTGAGATAGGATATAAATTCTTGTTCTCCATGTCTTTCGATACCGTAAGCTCTATGTACACCCTGTAATCCTTCTTTATTTTACTGACCCTTCATAGGAAATGGTAACCCACTCCAGTGTTCTTGCCTGGAGAATCCCAGGGACGGGGGAGCCTGTGGGCTGCCGTCGCACAGAGTCAGACACGACTGAAGCAACTTAGCAGCAGCAGCAGCAGCATAGTATTTATTAGAAATTTGAGCCCCTCATGGATTTTTCCCTTTTGCTAGATTCTAAGCCCCATGAAGGAAGAGACAATATCTCTTTTTGGTATACATAAAGAGCTTACTAAATAATTGTTAGTGAATGCAGGACGGAGGGAGTGAATGGTCTTTTTGTTCCTTTTCCTATTTGGGGAAGCTGCTCAGCCCTTGACGTTTGCATGGAGAGACTGTCTGAGGTGTGCTTTGCGCTCTCCTGTTTCCCACTTTCAGCCTCTTGCAAATGTGGTTCTTTCTACCTGGAAATTTCCTCCCTCCCCCCGTTGACACTGATCTCTGCCTTTCCCTCTTCTGCTCCTGCCTCTTCCTCACTCATGCAGACCAGCCATCCATCTGACTGACATTTTTTCTTGACCATCATTATGCTGTCAGTCTGGTGACTGGGAGCCTTAAAGGTCCTGGAACCCATTTTGTCTTTTTAGGAAATTTTTGCAGATTTGGACTCCAATTCATCATGAATTAACATAACAGCTGAACTCTCAAAAGCAGTCTTAATTTCCCCATCTTGAGAGAGCATCTCATTGTTGGCCTTGTGTCCCTGCCTATGGTATGCATCTCCTTAACAGGGTGACTTTTATCAAACCATCCTCACAGGAAACATAAGGCAACAATCCATTTGCTCCCGGAGCTCTATGTTTCTTGAGCTCTTCACTTCTTTTTAGTCATCATCTAATTGTCATCATTCTTATTCTTTAGGGGAAAAATCCAAATCCCGGCACCCATGGGCTTTATCAGGATCTTGGAATGTTTTGGCCAGAACCCTAGGATCCTTAGGATCTTCAGTCTCGCTCTCTTGGGGCATGGGAAAGCTCCCTGCACTTGATCATGTATTCAGCTCTTTCATGCTTCCTGTATTGTCATGGCCACCTTCAAACTATATTATAGGCAAGCCTAACTGAAAAGGCAATTTAATATTGCCCTGCCTTGCCTCATGGCATATATTATTTCAGTCTGACCTGTCAGCAAGTCTTGATGAAGTGCAGAGCCAATAGTAACAAGCCTGGAGTCTGACAGCTCTTTAACAGGAGCAACTCTGATGGTGCAGTGGTATTTCTTCAGAAATAAGGCCCTCTTGGTCCCTTTGGTGATACAATTAGCAATCCCATTCAAGTCATATCTCCCCATGAGCTGTATCTTCAGTGCTAGTAACTTGGTCTCTTGTATGGCTTGGAAAAACAGAGCCTTCATAGGCCTGGGATGTACTGAATGCCGCAGCCAGGAACATCTTGGTAATTTATCCCTACCCTCAGCTCTAATTATTCTGTTATCCACTCGCTTGTTCTATTGAGACTCTCCAGGCCCTTCCTTCCCCAAGCAGAGAACAAAAGGTTTCCCTTGAAAGTGGGGGCCTGGCAGCGTCAATACAGTGAACCGCTTATAAATAATGCAGCATAGCCGACTTCATTTTTATAAAATCATGTTGGAGAAATATGTGATAATGATCAGACCCCTGGAACTCAGCAGGCATGTGCTTTTGATGTGTGCCTTGCTCTGGGTAAAAGCAAGAAAGTCAAAAGTTCTCCTTGTTCTGACTCAGACTGTTCATGGTCTCAGGAGTCTGGCCGGAATCTTGGTGATACTTTCTCTTTGTTTCTCCCAGAGTCTGGGGGCTTCTGCCAGCCTGGAAATACTCTGGTATGTCCGTAGTAAGCCCACAGTAATATTTTTTTAATTAATTTTTTTAATAGTGATGATAATTATAGAATTCCCACTATTGATCATGAAAAATGGTCTTTACTTACATTGTGTCATTTCAATCCTCTTAAGATCTGAGTCATCTGGCTGGCCTATCCTTTCTACACCCTCTGTCTTCCCAACTAACTTTAGGTTTTTTTCTTGTGTCAGGCTAGATTCCCCCAAAACGAATTTTCAGTGTATAAACCTGGCAGCCAGATCTCTGGGAGCTGAGTTGGGGAAAGGATCCTGAAGGCTCACCTGCACAAAGGCAGGGCCTTACTTCATCTCTGTTCTTGTCAGGATGCCCCCTGCTCTTATCTGGGCCTTGGGTGGACCTGAATCTTCTTCAGGGTATGGGGGAGATGGCATCCAGGTTGCTCATCATGAGGGCGCATGGCAGGGTGGGGTGGTTCTAGTTTCCTCTTACACAGCTCTCAACCATCCTGTTGATTTTGTGTGTATGCTTAGTCGTTCAGTCGTGTCCAACTCTGCTGCCCCATGCACTGTAGCCCGCCAGTCTCCTCTGTCCGTAGAATTTTCCACCAAGAATACCATGGGTCACCATCTCCTTCTGCAGGGAATCTTCCCAACCCAAGGAATGAACCTACATCTCTTGTATCCCCTTCATTGGCACACTAACTGTAAAGAATCCCATGTGCACCAGCTGGGAAGCCCTTTGATTTTAGCTCCACTTTATCCCCGCTTTTCAGAGGCACCTCGTACCACCATGTCCTGAACTTGTCTGAATCTCTTTAGGGTAATTGTACTTCTGGGTTTTTTCCACTGTTCCTTAATTTTTATATTTACAAGTCTACTGAGTGAGTTACTACTCATCCATCCATATTTTCTAGCTCTTGCTGCTGCTGCTGCTAAGTCACTTCAGTCATGTCCAACTCTGTGCAACCCCATAGATGGCAGCCCACCAGGCTCCCCCGTCCCTGGGATTCTCCAGGCAAGGACACTGGAGTGGGTTGCCATTTCCTTCTCCAGTGCATGAAAGTGAAAAGTGAAAGTGAAGTTGCTCAGTCGCGTCTGACTCTTAGCGACCCCACGGACTGTTGCCTACCAGGCTCCTCCATCCATGGGGTTTTCCAGGCAAGAGTGCTGGAGTGGGGTGCCAGTGCCTTCTCCTTCTAGCTCTTAGAGTTCTGCTACTGTCATCTTTTGTCCTGTCTTCTTTACATGGTAGAGTTTTGCCTTTTTGAAATTTTCTTCCACTGCCATTTTATTGAAATTTTTAAAGGGAGCATAAGTTGTGTCTAGTCAATCTGATGTCTTTCTCTGAAGGTCTCCTTGTTTTTCATTTATCAGAAAAGGAAAGTAGATGTATTTGAGATTTGGCATGTTTTTGTGTCTAGGGAAATAGGAGATGGGAGCTGTGTGAGGTAGGCACAGTGCATTTTCTTTCTTTTTCTTTTTTTTAAGGTTTTTAAGATAACATTTATTTCTTAGCATGTACATAATGAGAAACAAAAAACATAAGCAAAAAACAAAGTCATTCATAATCACAAGCAGTTTACCCTTTGATGTGTTCTTCTAGGTTTCATTTGTTTATTTTCACAACTAAGCATCGATTTTTATGTAATTAAGATCATGCAGTTACGTATCATGCTGTTTCACACATTTCAAAGTCCATTACCATTTCAGAGTCCCAAAGCTATGAGTATTTTGATAACCAAGAATACACTACACCAGCTCAATCTGGAAGGAAGGCACAATGCATTTTCAGAGCTGTCTGTGTTCTGTGGAGGGGGATGGTCTGTACAAGCAGCCCAGGAGTCTGCTACTGCCCTTGGACCCTCCAGGGATCTTACTTCTGTCTCCTTTAGGACCTGTATAGAAGGCAATAGCTAAAGATTTGGGCCTTAGAATACAAATAATTGAAAAGTGATTCAGTTCAGTTCAGTCACTCAGTCGTGTCCGACTCTTTGCGACCCCATGAATCGCAGCACGCCAGGCCTTCCTGTCCATCACCAACGCCTGGAGTTCACTCAGACTCACGTCCATCGAGTCAGTGATGCCATCCAGCCATCTCATCCTCTGTCGTCCCCTTCTCCTCCCGCCCCTAATCCCTCCCAGCATCAAAGTATTTTCCAATGAGTCAACTCTTCGCATGAGGTGGCCAAAGTACTGGAGTTTCAGCTTTAGAGTCAGTCCTTCCAGAGAAATCCCAGGGCTGATCTCCTTCAGAATGCATTGGTTAGATCTCTTTGCAGTCCAAGGAACCCTCAAGAGTCTTCTCCAACACCACAGTTCAAAAGCATCAATTCTTTGGCACTCAGCTTTCTTCACAGTCCAACTCTCATATCCATGCATGACTACTGGAAAAACCATAGCCTTGACTAGGCGGACCTTTGTTGGCAAAGTAATGTCTCTGCTTTTGAATATGCTATCTAGGTTGGTTATAACTTTCCTTCCAAGGAGTAAGCATCTTTTAATTTCATGGCTGCAGTCACCATCTGCAGTGATTTTGGAGCCCCAAAAAATAAAGTCTGACCCTGTTTCCACTGTTTCCCCATCTATTTCCCATGAAGTGATGGGACCAGATGCCATGATCTTAGTTTTCTGAATGTTGAGCTTTAAGCCAACTTTTTCACTCTCCTCTTTCACTTTCATCAAGAGGCTTTTTAGTTCCTCTTCACTTTCTGCCATAAGGGTGGTGTCATCTGCATATCTGAGGTTATTGATATTTCTCTCGGCAATCTTGATTCCAGCTTGTGTTTCTTCCAGTCCAGCGTTTCTCATGATGTACTCTGCATAAATGTTAAATAAGCAGGGTGACAATATACAGCCTTGACGTACTCCTTTTCCTATTTGGAACCAGTCTGTTTTTCCATGTCCAGTTCTAACTGTTGCTTCCTGACCTGCATACAGATTTCTCAAGAGGCAGGTCAGGTGGTCTGGTATTCCCATCTCTCTCAGAATTTTCCACAGTTGATTGTGATCCACACAGTCAAAGGCTTTGGCATAGTCAATAAAGCAGAAATCGATGTTTTTCTGGAACTCTCTTGCTTTTTTGATGATCCAGCGGATGTTGGCAATTTGATCTCTGGTTCCTCTGCCTTTTCTAAAACCAGCTTGAACATCAGGAAGTTCACGATTCACGTATTACTGAAGCCTGGCTTGGAGAATTTTGAGCATTACTTTACTAGCATGTGAGATGAGTGCAATTGTGTGGTAGTTTGAGCATTCTTTGTCATTACCTTTCAAAAGTGATTAGGAACCGCAAAATTTCCTTCTATAACTGACCTCCTAGAGTTCTCATTCATTCCCTAATAAGCATGCATTGAGCGCTCAAAGTTTGCCAGAGAGGCACTCTGCTTGGTGCTATGGAATGGCATGTCGGATGAGATAGATATGGCCCGTGCTGTGGGAGGTCATGGCCAGGCCTCATATACTGAAATTCCCCAGAAGAACAGATAGAACATCAGGAAATGAAACGAAATAAAATAATAATGTTCTGTTATGATTCAGAGGTAGATCCTTCAGAACCCCTGGCCTTACCCAATCATATACACTCTTGTCCAAAATACTGTAAAATGCAGCAAGCCCACAGTTCTGGATTTCTTCAGTCTCTCCGATTATTTAATTAGCACTGCCCACTGAAACCACTAAATTTCAGGCACGCCTGTATAAGAAACAAGGGCAACCCTGGGTGGTGGTGTTTAGTCTTTAAGTCATGTCCAACTCTTTTTCCACCCCATGGACTATAGCCCACCAGGTTTTTCTGTCCATGGGATTTCCCAGGTAAGAACCCTGGAGTGCGTTTCCATCTCCTTCTCCGGGGGATCTTCCTGACCCAGGGGTTGAACCTGCATTCTCCTGTATTGCAGACAGATTCTTTCTTTACCACTGAGCCACCAGGGAAGCCCCACCCTAGGTAACCACATCCAATTATACCACCATGAAGCCTTGATTTCACATGCGCTTTTGACACTGCTTGTTTGTTCTGAGCTAAATAAAGAAAAAAGAAACCTGACTTTACTTGCATTCAAGTTGCCATTCTACAGAAGTATCATTTCTTCTTTTAGTCACAAGTCTTCTTGACAGATTGGCCCTTTTATCACTATGTAATGTATCCCTTCTTCCCTGGTAATGTTTCTTGTTCTGACAAGTCTACTTTCTGATATTCGTATAGTTACTGATAATTCTTTTTTATTACTAACATTTGTATGATATATCTTTCTCTACCTTTTTACTCTTTAACCTATTTGTATGTTTATATTTAGAATGTTCCTTACAGACAGCATATAATTGAATTTTATGTTTCATTTTCAAATGTCCAGTTGATGATCTCTGTCCTTACATTGAAGTTTTTAGGCCATTTACATTTTTCAACATATTTTTAATCAGTCAGTTAATTTATTAATTTGACTGTGCTGGGTCTTAGCAGTGGCACGCTGGATCTTTAGTTGCTGCATGTGAAGTCTTAATTGCAGCATATGTGATCTAGTTCCCTGACCAGGGATCAAACATAGGCCCCCTGCATTGGGAGTGCAGAGTCCTAGCCACTGGACCATCAGGGAAGTCCCTAGGCCATTTACATTTAATGTTTGGATTTTAATCTACCATCTTGCTGTTTGCTTTTTATTTCTTCGATATAGTCTATGTTATTTTGCCTTTTTCTTGCCTTCTTCTAGATTTCTGTAGTATTTTTTAGTCTTCTGTTTTATCCCCCAAGTTTATTTGTTCATTTTATCTTTTTCACTGGTTCTTCAAAGATTTATAATATGCATTTTAGATAATCACAGCTTTTTTTTAAGGGAATAAAAGATCAAATTTATTTAGAATATTTTGCTTTTCATTTAATCTTTGTGTTCCTTCAGGACTAAATGGTCCTTAGTCTACAAATATTTTTACCTTTTTATTGGAATATAGTTGCTTTACAGTGGTGTGTTAGTTTCTGCGGTACAGCAAAGTGAATCATCTTCACGTATAGATGTATCCCCTAATCATTGAATTTCCTTCCCATTTAAGTCACCACAGACCACTGAGTAGGGTTCCCTGTGCCATGCAGTCGGTTCTCATTAGTTATCCATTTTATACACAGTAGTATACATATCTTAACCCCAATCTCCTGATCTGTCCCACACCGCTACCCCTCCTGATATCCATACATTTGTTTTCTACATCTGTGTCTCTGTTTCTGCTTTGCAAATAAATTCATTTATACCATTACCTTAAAATAATTTTATATCCCATCACATATATCTTCATAATATCTCATCATTTATGCTGCTATTGTTGTATGTTTTCTTTGTACATATAAATCCCTCAATGCATTGATTGTTTTCCCTAAATTATCTTTTAAAGATAAAGGTTTAAAGTCAATTATCCTTTAAATAAATTTTAAAATAAAAAGTTCCTTTGTATTTACCCATATATTTACTGACTGATATTTTAAATTCATATTTCTCTTTATTCTCATTTTCCTTCTACCGCAAGAACTTCCTTTAACATTTCTTACGTAGTGTAGGTTTCTTGGAAATGAATTTTCTCAGCTTTTGTTTGTCTGGAAAAGCCTATGTTCCACATTAATTGTTTGAAACTATTTTTGCTGAATATAGAATTCTATACTGATTTTTTTCCCTTTAAAATTTTTTCAGTGCTTTAAAGACATCATTCCATTTTCTTCTGGATTGTGTTGTTTCTGGCAAATAGTCTGAAGACATTTTTATCCTGTTCCTCTGTAATGTTTCTTTTTCTCTGACTACTTTGAAAGATTTTTCTTTTTTCACTTAAAAAACAATTTGGTTGTAATTGGTCTTGATGTGGTTTTGTGTTTATCTTGCCTTGGTTTCATTGAGCTTAAATCTGTGGATTGATAGCTTTTATTAAGTCGAGAAAAAATATGTGGCTATTGTTTCTTCAAATATTTTTTATTAGATGCTGACATCAATTTTATGTTGTTGAGTGTCTGGGTTTTGTTGGCTTCCTTTAAGGATTGTTGAGCTACTTTGCATAAGAAGCTATTAATAACCTTTTGGCTTAGTTTTATCCTTTGTAGTCTTCTTTTTAAACTTTGGTAACACAAGTAGTATAGTCACATTGCTAAGGCATACGTCTTTTGGGGTCTCCACTGAATGTCTCAAGTGATCAATGATGGTGTCCCATTCTTAATTCAAGTGATTCCCAGCTGTTTGTGAACTTGGAAACTGTTTTGATCACAGATTCCCATTCACTCTTTACCAGATCTCAAGAGTGTCAGCATGCATATCTGCATTGCGATAATCAGCAAAGATTTCACAGGACTCTTGTGCAAATTTCTGGGGCTCTCATTCTGCATTGCTACCTCCTCTTGGGAAGGCTGTGTTTCCAGCTACTTTAACTTCTCCAGATTCTTATCTCAGTTCCCTTAGCTTCATGAAGCTGCCATGTTTTCCTTGGCATCTCTTTCTGCTTTGTGGTCTGGCGTGTTCTCCCAGGCAGATAGCCAGCGCAATCTTAGGACTCATCCCGTTATTTCCTTCTCTCAGGGATTAGAGACCTGTGCTGCCTCTTGTTGAAGTCTGAAAACAGTTGTTTCATACATTTTCTTGGACTTCCCTACTTGTTTGGGGCAAGGTGGTAAAATCCAATCTCTGATACTCCCACATGCTTAGAAGCAGACACTTCTATTATTCCCACTTCAATGGGTTTCTATTTATGTGGCATTTAATTTTATCAGATACTTTCTATTATTAGATACCAGTTGATCATTTTCTTTCTCTTAATAAAATACTGTGGTAAAATACATCCACAGTTCTGTTATTAAATATTTCTTGAATATTGTTCTTGATGTATTTTTTCCCACATTTTTATATTAAATTTGGACATGTCTAACTCAGAATTTTTATGTTCTCATTCATAATGTGAGTGGACTCTGATTTTTGTTTATCTCTGTTTGCTCTTTGTAACATAGTTACCGTACCTTTATAAATAATTTAGGAAACATTTCTTCTCTTCTAGATTCTGAAATATATATTTTGGGGTACTCTGTTCCTTGAACATTTGTTAGAACTTTCCAGTACAACTATCTGGGCTTGAGGATTTATTTGAGGTGTGATTTTTAACTGCTGGATCAATTTATTTAATCTAGTAAATGTACTAAGATTTCCTGGTTGGTTTGTTTTTTTTTTGAGTCAGTTATGGTAAGTTCTGTTTTTTAAGTAAATTTTCTATTTCATCTAAATTTTCAAGTTTACTAACAAAATACTGTTCATGTAATTCTTTTTTATTCTTTTACTGTCTGCTTTATCAGTAGTTATCACTCCCATTTTCATTCATGGTATTTGTTATTTTTGCCTTGTCTTCTTTCTTCTTCCTCAGTTTTACCAGATGCTTTTTTGTTTAATTTGCCTTTTGATAGAACCATTGTTTGGCTCTGTTAATCCCCTGAATTTTATCTTGCTATTTTATGTCTTTCATCTGCTCTTATCTTTACTACTCCTTTTTGATCTTTCTTCCAGCTATTTACTGTTTTTCATTATTTCATAAGTTGGCTGCTTAGGTTATTAATTTTCAGACTTCTTTCTTTTCAAATAAAATGTTTTAAAACTTTAAATTTGCCCATGAAGTACCACTTTACCCATCTGGTCTCTGCTTGTATTGAATAATAAAACATTCTTCCTTTCTCCCCCCATATGAATTAAAAAGAATTGAGTTTGTTGACTGCATTTGAGTCTTTAACTCCTCAATAGTACTAGTAATTATTATTAATGTTTTGGTTTACCTGGTCCTTTAAATTACTAAAGAATAATAAAATCTTTAAATAAACTGTGTCTCTCTTAGAGTACTTGTTTTATCTAGGAGTGCTTATTTTATATATTTCACATTATGTTGTTTAGTTCATAAAATTTAACAAAGGGTAGTATTTTTCTTTGATTGAGCATTTAGTTATTGGAATCTTCCTCTTAGTCTTGCTAATGTTTTTGGTCTTGTATTATACTCTGAGATTTTTAAAATACGCATTTGTTATTTTTTTGTTGACTTTAAAAAAAAATAAAACCTCTTTAACACATTTAAAAAATTTTATATTATAAACAGTCTATCCCTTAATTTTAATCCCATGGTAGCTATTATTATCTTTCAACCAGTGGCAGAATTCAGCTCATTCACATATGTTGTAATAATTGAAATAGCTGATTTTATTCTTTCTATTTTATTTTTCTTTTCTGTATATATTACATTACTCCCTCTTATCTTTTAATTTTTCTTGGCTTAGTTTGATTTAATTTGTTAATTTGAGCATTCTGTTAAGCTGTTTCCATTAGTGATTGCCTTCTCATTTCTTACAACCAACATTAAACTGTGCATATACACATAAAACCCTTTTCTTATGAATGCTTTTTCAAGTGTCTGACTTTGATGTTTTGCTAAATTAATATTTCAGTTCCAGACTCTCATTTGGTTTTCCTTCTAAGATGGCATACTTGTTATGTTTCAACAAAACTTAATATTGCAAATTCCTGGCACATTATTATCATCTATTTAGATAAAATGTGTGTACACCTATATATACATGCGTGTATGCATATGTATTTACACACTGTCCCCTTCATGGATCACAACTTTGTCATGGTAAAGGGGCTTGCATAATTTAATGAAGCTATGAGCCATGCCATGCAGGGCCACCCAAGAAGGACCGATCATGAATCTGCAGGTGTACAAGCTGGGTTTCGAAGAGGAAGAGGAACCAGAGATCAAATTACCAGCATGCATTGGATCATGGAGAAACCAAGGGAGTTCCAGAAAAACATCTGCTTCTGTTTCATTGACTCCACTAAAGTCTTTGACTGTGTGGATCCCAACAAACTGTGGAAAATTCTTAAAGAGATGGGAGTACCATACCACCTTACCTGTCTCCTGAGAAACTTGTATGCAGGTCAAGAAGCAACAGTTAGGACCAGACATGGAGTAACTGACTAGTTCAAAATCAGGAAAGTAGTACAAAAAGGCTGCACATTGTCACCCTGCTTATTTTAACTTACATGCAGAGTACATCATGTGAAATACTGGGCTGGATGAATCATAATCTGGAGTCCAGATTACCAGGAAAAATATTAACAACCTCAGATAAGTAGATGATACCATTTTAATGGCAGAAAGTAAAGAGAAAGTGAATAGCCATTTAATGAGGGTAAAAGAAGAGAGTGAAAAAGCTGACTTGAAACTCAACATTAAAAAAAAAAACTAAGATCATAGCATCCAGTTCCATCACTTCATGGCAAACAGATGAGGAAAAAGTGGAAGCAGTGATACATTTTATTTTCTTAGACTGATGCTGAAGCTGAAGCTCCAGTACTTTGATGCGAAGAACAGACTCTTTGGAAAAGACCCTGCCGCTGGAAAAAATTGAAGACAAAAGGAAAAAGGGGCAGCAGAGGATGAGATGATTAGATAGCATCACTGACTCAATGGACATGAATTCGAACAAACTCTGGGAGATAGTGGAATACAGAGGAGCCTGGTGTGCTACAGTGCATGGGATCACAAAGAGTTGGACACTTAGCAACTGAATAACAACAGCAGCAATATTTATGCTATACACACACACACACATGCACACACACACACGTGTATATATACGTAGAGAGAAAATAGGAATATCAGGTTCCACCACCACTGCTTGCTCTAGTCTTTGGTTTCCACTGTGTTGATATAGCTCCTGAGACCCCACTGCTTTTCTGGTTATGTTCTTTCTCAAATGTTATCCTCAGAGAACATATATGGGAAGTTTACTTTTGAATACTTGCACTCTGAAAATGTTTTCCTTTCCCCTAACAGCTGAGTAATATTCTGTCTAGATATAGGATTCTTGGATCGTTTTTTTAATGGTCTGTACATTGTTCTTCCATCTTCTACATTCCAGAGTTGTAGATGAGAATTCCTGAGCTAGGCTTAATTTCTTGCCTTAATTTCTAACTTAATCTTTCTGTCTGGAAGTTTGTATAATTTTCTGTTTACACTTGAAATTCAAGTATTTCCTGGATTCACTTCCTGAACTTAATGAGACTTTTCATCTGCAGGCTTAAATCTTGTTTCAGTCAGTTTAAAAAGAAAAACAAAAACCTAGTACTGTATTTGTTTAATTAGAATATCTCCTTCAACTTTTCTTTCTTTTTTTTTCTTTTCTCCTTAAAAAAAAAAAAAAAAAAAAAATCCCTTCTGGAATTCCTTTTCTTTTTGTGTTAAGCTGCCAGGTCTGTCCTCCAAAAGGCCCCTTAGTTATTCCCTCATTATTTCTTCTTTTGTGTCTTTGTTACAAGTAGTAAGATATTTTGCTCACTTTGTCTTTTAGTTCATTAATTCAATTTTTAACAGTGCCAGTGTTTTATTTAGTTCTTCTAAGGAAATTTTTAATAAATTTTAAAACTCTGAGCTTTAGTTCAGAGTCTTTCTTGCTCCCTTCTGATTTCTCATTGCTTTCCTTGTTGATGTTCTCTTCCAGTTTTTTTTCATCATTTCTATGTCACTGAGACCTTTCTCTTAGAGGCCTTCTGTATGGATCTTCTCTTGGGTGAACTAGTCCCCTAAGTTAGGTATTATTCTCATTTTGCCTTCTCCTTCATTTATGTTCTTTCAACTGTCATGTAGGCTGTAGGCTTTTAGAGTGTCTTTGATGTTAAAAAACCTGAAAGCAGTGAAGGATACGGAAGTTTCTGCCATGGTATTCTGGCTGGCAAGGAACAAACAGTGAGGGACCCTTTTCCCTGGGCAGATGCAGCTCTGCTTTCCTGCCACTCTTGGAAACAATTCCCCCTGGTAGTGTAGCCCCTGTCATTTTCAGGTTCCTGTCTTTAATTCTAATCCTGCAAATCACTCCTCCCACCCATGCCTACACACACACGCACACACGCACACACACACACACACACACACACACACACACACACACTCAAGTTCCTGTCTTTAATTCTAATCCTACAAATCACTCCTCCCACCCATGCCTACGCACACACACACACTCAAGTTCCTGTCTTTAATTCTAATCCTACAAATCACTCCTCCCACCCATGCCTACACACACACACACACACACACACTGAGGTTCCTGTCTTTAATTCTAATCCTACAAATCACTCCTCCCACCCATGCCTACACAGACACACACACACACATGCATGCACGCACGCACGCGCACACACACACACACACATGCCGATAGGTCAGCTTGCCTGAAGCTTTCCTTAGATTGCAGGTTGTTCACTAAAATGCTTGAGGGAATGACAAAACGTGGTCTTAATAGAAGCCTCAGAGGGAGGCAGACCTTGTGTTCTACTTCTGGGATCTTGCCTTTACTTACTAACAAGATGAAGCCTTATATTTGCTGTCTCTCTCCTGGAGATTTCCAGAGAAGCTGTGGCCTCAGTTGTACTCTCTTGTTGTTGTTCAGTCTCTCAGCTGTGTTTGACTCTTTGCAACCCCACGTACTGCAGCACACCAGGCTTCTGTATCTTGCACTATCTCCTGGAGTTTGCTCACACTCACGTCCATTGAGTCTGATGCTATCTAACCATCTCATCCTCTGTCACTCCTCTAAATTTTTACCAGTTCTGCCACTTTCACACATCTATTTTATCCAAGAGCTGATTTAGAGACCCAAATGAGATAGACCCTCATCAGTTCAGTTCAGTTGCTCAGCCGTGGCCGACTCTTTGCGACCCTATGAATTGCAGCACGCCAGGCCCCCCTGTCCATCACCAACTCCTGGAGTTCACTCAGACTCACGTCCATCGAGTCAGTGATGCCATCCAGCCATCTCATCCTCTGTCGTCCCCTTTTCCTCCTGCCCCCAATCCCTCCCAGCATCAAAGTCTTTTCCAATGAGTCAACTCTTCACATGAGGTGGCCAAAGTACTGGAGTTTCAGCTTTAGCATCATTCCTTCCAAAGAAATCCCAGGGCTGATCTCCTTTAGAATGGACTGGTTGGATCTCCTTGCAGTCCAAGGGACTCTCAAGAGTCTTCTCCAACACCACAGTTCAAAAGCACCAATTATTTGGCACTCAGCTTTCTTCTTGCAGTCCAACTCTCACATCCATACATGACTACAGGAAAAACCATAGCCTTGACTAGGCGGACCTTTGTTGGCAAAGTAATGTCTCTGCTTTTGAATATGCTATCTAGGTTGGTCATAACTTTCCTTCCAAGGAGTAAGCGTCTTTGAATCTCATGGCTGCAATCACCATCTGCAGTGATTTTGGAGCCCCCAAAAATAAAGTCTGACCCTGTTTCCACTGTTTCCCCATCTGTTTCCCATGAAGTGATGGGACCATAGTGTTTGGATAAGCCTAATGGAGGATGTGGTGTTGGAGAAGACTCTTGAGAGTCCCTTGGACTGCAAGGAGATCTAACCAGTCCATTCTAAAGGAGATCAGCCCTGGCTGTTCTTTGGAAGGAATGATGCTAAAGCTGAAACTCCAGTACTTTGGCCACCTCATGCGAAGAGTTGACTCATAGGAAAAGACTCTGATGCTGGGAGGGATTGTGGGCAGGAGGAAGAGGAGACGACAGAGGATAAGATGGCTGGATGGCATGACCGACTCTATGGATGTGACTTTGAGTGAACTCCAGGAGATGGTGATGGACAGGGAGGCCTGGCATGCGGCGATTCATGGGGTGGGTCACACAGAGTCAGACACGGATGAGCAACTGAACTGAAGGATGAGCGACAAACTCCAAGGATGAGCAACTGAACTGAACTGAACTGAATGGAGGATGGAGTTACCAGAGGCACCTGGAGCTATAACAGTTCCTGCCTATTGGGCTCAGTCATCTTTACTCCAGTCACACTCTCTGGCCACTTATTCTAACTGGCTGTGAGATAGACATCCCTCTCCTTGCTCTTACTGGGGATCGCACAGACAGTCTGTGTGGGATTAGTTAGTTATGCTATAAACTGTTGAGTTGTTTAGCTGTTGCTCTGTTATGAATCACAGCCAGTGCTCAGTAGTTCAACACAATAATCATTTATCTGCCTCATGGATACAACATTTAGACTCTGTTCTGTAGGGTGGTTCTTCTGTTCTCAGCTGTACTCACTCCCTCAGGTCTTGGCTGCCTGGGGATGTGTGATCCAGACTGGACTTGGTGGTCATTCCTCTACCCACATACCTCTTGCCCTCCTCCTGGGACCAGTGAGCTAACCCTGCATGATCTTCTCATAGCAATACCAGAAGTGCAGTAGAGCAAGTTGAAATATATAATGCTGGTTTTTGCAGTTATTTCTGCCTCATTCTTTTGGCCAAATCCAGTTGTGTGACAATATCCAAAATCTTGAAGTAGGAAAGAAGGCTCTGCCCACTGTGGGGGTTGAGAGGAGGAGATGCAGCACTACAAATTAAGTGGCGAAGGGTGTGGATATTTAGAGATTCAAAGACGGGGGGCCATGAACTCAACCTATCTCAGCTATTAAGAAATACAGTGAAGTATTTCCAAGTTGTAATGCTACTTCTAAGGAGATAGCCATGAAGTTAGCTTGGAGGTAGTGAGGAAACTTGTGCAGAAGAGCTGGACCATGAGTAAGACATGGAATTTTCCAAGCAGACAAGGATGAGTGAATGGAGCAACACTGAGTTATTGATAGATGGGACAGAGTAGAGGCTAGTCCCAAAAGTCTGCAAATGAATGGAGCATTTGGGGCATGAAGAGTTGTCCTATATGGGTGGATCATAAGACACAATCCTTGCACACCATATTGTTTCATCACATTGCTCTTTCCAGTGAGTTATCATAGCTTCTAAAATGTCAAGATTTCAGGCATTGAGCCAGGAAGAGTTATCCTATTGCATATTCTTCAGAACATGCTTCACAGGTAGCAACTTTCTTGATACCTCAAAAAAGTATTTTGCTTAAGTCAGGTGAAGGGTTTCACACATACATATTGTTTCCAATGGGACTAGTGTTCCTTCAATATATCCGTGCCACTTAGCTTAGCTCAGTGTGTCCTGTCATCTGTGATGGTGGTGGTGTAGTTGCTAAGTCATGTCTGACTCTTACGACCCCATGGACTGTATCCTGCCAGTGTCCTCTGACCATGGGATTCTCCAGGCAAGAATACTGGAGTGGGTTGCCATTTCCTTCTCCAAGGGATCTTCCTGATCCTAGAATCTTCCATCTATGCCATATGCCACATGTGAAAAAAATAATAAGTAATGTTTGCTTTCAGAAGGCATTGAGGTCTCACAGAAGGTGAGCTCTTCTGTGAAGCCCTCCCTGACACTTTCTCCCGCTTTCTCCTGCCAGTTTCTCCTGCTAAAACTTTTCATTTCTTTTTCTACTTCCTTCAGAACTTTTTGTTAGGATGTGACTTTAGGTGTGATTATTTGATCACTGTCTCCTCAGTTATATTGTTAGCGTGTAGGAGAGCAGCAGGCCGACTGTTTTGCATATAACTGGTTCCCCAGCACCTAGCGTAGTGTCAGGGTCATAATGACTGAATACTAAATATTTATTAAGTGAATGAGTGAATCAGTTTAATGACTGAATCAGATAGGCCAAAACTGCTGGCTCTATGAAATAGATAGGTTTTGCTTTATTTATAAAACTGCAAGAACTCTCCAGGTTTATCACTTAGCTGGGGTAATGTGGACAGACCACATTTATTCTCCAGAGCTTCCATTTGATCAGTATTCACTGTGGCTTGAGCTCTGGCTGGATGTGAATACTGGTGATCTGGAGATGATTAAGGTAGGTTCTCCTCTGAAGTTATTGCTGGTTTAGTGGGAGAAATAGAGAAGGGGAGGGACAAGGACAATGACTGTGCTAAGTATTAAGATATGGGTATGAGAACGTTGAACTTGGAGAAGGATTTGGACTCAGCTGGACCTCCGTTGGGGCTTCATAAAAGGGGAGTCTGAACTGAGTCAGGAAGGCTAATCAGCAGTCAGACACATAACCAGGAAGAACATTTTGGGCAGAATGGAGCAGAGGTTCAAGGCACTGGGAAGTGAGCAATCAAGGCCCACTATGGAAAGCTTCAAATAATTCATTAGTGTAGAATGAAGAAAGCAAGGATAGGATAGACAAGAGAGGAAGCTGGAGGTCAACATGGTCATGTCACAAAGCGTCATTCAAGCCTAGCTGAGAAGTGGAATTTTTCCTGAAGGGAGTAAGGAGCAATTGAAGGGTTTTAATCAGGAGTTGGTACCATCAGATTTTACTTGAGATCGTTTTCTCTGGACACAATGGAGAATAGATTGGAAGTCTTGGGGCTGTTGGGAAGAAGATAAACAAAGAGCAGTAAATTACTCAGTGTGATAAGGTCTCTAATAGATTTGGTGCTTGCCCTGTGATGTCAGAGCAGGAACATCTAAACTAAAACTGAGGTCTCGGTCTAGACTAAAGGAAGTTCTCAGGCTGAAGAATTTTGCAAGCACACAGAAGTATGCAAGCACAGAAGTATGCAAGAATGTGATTTTTTCAGGGCACTCCAAAGGATTGTTTATTGCTGGAATATAGAACACTAAGAGGGAATTGTCTGCCCTCTGATGCCATTTTGCAACACCTACCGTCTTACTTGGGTTTCTCTTACCTTGGACGTGGGGTATCACTTCACGGCTACTCCAGCAAAGCACAACTGCTGCTCCTGACCTTGAACGAGGGATATCTCCTCACCACCATCCCTCCTGACCTTGAACATGGAGTAGCTCCTCTAGGCCCTCCTGCGCCCGCGTAGCCGCTGCTCCTTGGACGTGGAGTTGCTCCACCTCATGTGAAGAGTTGACTCATTGGAAAAGACTCTGATGCTGGGAGGGATTGGGGGCAGGAGGAAAAGGGGACGACAGAGGGTGAGATGGCTGGATGGCATCACCAACTCGATGGACGTGAGTTTGTATGAACTCTGGGAGTTGGTGATGGACAGGGAGGCCTGGCATGCTGTGATTCATGGGGTCGACAGAGTCGGACACGACTGAGCGACTGAACTGAACTGAACTGAACTGAAGAGGGAATTGATGAGACATGAAGCCAGAAAGGAAAAGGCCATCTAGCACTCAGTCTTCCTCCTATTGAATGTTGCTTTAGAGTGCAGTGATCGCATCTATACCAGGCACCTTTTTGGTTTTTTATTTTTTTTATCGCAGAGAATTTTGAACATGTACAGAATAGAGACGTTTAATGAACACCCATTTAACCACCCTCAGCACCACAGCTACCAACCCATGGCCAATTCTGCTCCATCTGCAATGTCATTCACTTCCCCTTCACTTGCTATTTTAGAGTAGATCCCAGATAATATATCATTTTATACAGCAGTGTTTCAATATGTATCAGTTAGCTAAGAAGCCTTTTTCAAAACATAACCAGAAGTATCAATTTCATACCTAACAGTTAATAATAATGCTCAGTATCATCAAATAGCTAGTCATTGTTTTAATTTCTGTTTATCTCAGGGCTTCCCTAGTAGCTCAGCTGGTAAAGAATCCACTTGCAATGCAGGAGACCCTGGTTCAATTCCTGGGTTGGGAAGATCCCCTGGAGAAGGGATAGGCTACCCACTCCAGTATTCTTGGGCTTCCCTGTTGGCTCAGATGGTAAAGAATCTGCCTGCAATGTGGAATACCTTGGATTCCATCCCTGGGTTGGGAAGATCCCTTGGCGGAGAGCGTGGCAACCCACTCCAGTATTCTTGCCTGGAGAATCCCAGGTAACTAGTCATTGTTGTAATTTCTAGTTATCTCATAAATGTCACATAAATATGAATAGAAATGTACATGCAAATATTTATATATACTGTTTAGTCAGATCTAAATAAAGGGCTGAAACCCTTTTGAAAGTGAAAGAAGATGTTCTCAATCATTAACAGATGTCACTGAGGACTTTTGATTTAATCAGGGGTGAATAATTACTTCAGTTTATTCTGTTTTTTCACTATTGCAGATATCTGAACAAGTGTTTGGCAAAATATAAAGGAAGCCTGACTCACATTATTGGTTCTACCTTGCTCCTATTTCCCTAGGTCTCTCTGCTCCCTGGTGTGCAAATGGACATACTCTGCAGAGAAAGGCTGGGACGACAGTTTCTGGAAGATGGTTGGTTTGGAAGACTTGGTTACAGATAATTACAGCAAAATAGGTAAAAAAATAATATATATTTTTCTGATTATGTGTACGTATACATGAAGATATTGGTGTTTGCTTTTTGTTTGTTTTTGTCTAAATTAAAATACAGGAACACATCCCTATTTTTCAAGGAAGCAAGTAATTTCTGATGGGTAGTCCATGACTAATAGGCCTTTGTATTGGGGCTTATAGTAACTGAACTATGATAATCTGCCTTTAAATGTAGACTTAGACGTGCCACTAGACTGGGGAAGATATTTGCATGGAGCAGCTGGAAATAGCATAATCAAAGGTATTTATGGATCATCCCAGTCAGACCTGGGAAAATGTGTTGTGATTTAGGTTCAAGGAACCGGGTAAGGCCGTGAACAGGAAAAAAACAAATAATTGAAGAGATCAGAAATTGGAAGGATCAGAAACAACGCATAAACTGGAATGTGAGCCAGTTGTTCCTGACTAAAGCCATAGGATCCCTGACTTCCAGTTTTATGTGGCGCTAATTAGGTAGTAAAGGAGGGGATGACTAGTAGGAATTTACCTGTAAAGTAATTCAGATACTAGGTATATATAACGATAGCTGATATGTTAAAGTTTCAAGATAAAGTTCATATTCATGTCACAGAAAGATGCTTATTTCATGTAGTTACTACCTACCTTTCTAGTAAGCTGTCATCAGGTAAGATATTACACCTGGTTAAAGAAAATACTTCTGTATTGTTTAGTGTGTGGGCTAGGAGGTTGGAACAAGGGAATTTTAAAGTACTGTGAATTAAACAGGATGGTAGAGTATTTCCCTTTTATGTATTAGGACTGAGGTAAGTGATTAGCAGGCAGCTCTGCCTTTCTTATAACATGATCTCCAAGTTTGGGTCCAAATTGCTCCTTCAGTTCTCATCAGTTCCCAGCTAGTGATTGGGAAGAAAGAAAAGGACCGGAAGAATCCATCCACATTCCTTTGGAGGAAGCATAACAGAAAAATGGACCACTTCATTTCTGATCACAGCCTGTACATCAGTGCTTCTTAACAAAGCCCCACTGGGCTGCAGGGGCAGCTGGGAAATGTAATTGGCCAAGCAGCCTTGTGGCCATCCACGTGACAGACCAGAAATTGAGAGCTATGCTGTGAAATATGGATGAAAACAGTAGTGTCTGCTTCAGTTTCAAACGCCATTGATAACTGAGTCACATAGTAGATTATTTCAGTCCAACTTTTCTCTGGCCAAGTCCTCATGACTACTGTTTTACATTTCGAGAATATAAGGAGAGAAATATGAAAGACCCAAGTAGCAATTGTACTGCTATGCTATAGACAGCATAGCTCAGCTGAGCATGGTCTGCTCAACTACTCATAGCTAGATCTAGGGAAAAAAGAACCCTTCTGGACTTTCTGTAGCTCAACTGAAACCACTGTAAGACTGGAGCTTGTGGAGAAGGGCAGGAGCTTGGGACCAGAGGAAGAGATGAAGAAAGCACACCAGCTTTGGAAAAACTGAGATTCAGTTCTTTCGTCTGCTCTTGTAGGGTCATTATTAGGACCGCAGTCTCTAACTCTATACTTTCCTACCAAAGCAGACGTCCTCCTTGGGCTATTGGAGACTTGAGGGGACTGATGTGGCTGTATAACTTACCTCCAGCAGGGTTAGGCACATTTCCAATATTTAGCATCTAAATCCAGTTTGAGCTTCATTGAAACAAACATCCATAGTCCATACTTAGATTAGAGTCTGAATGTGATAGACCCTCGACTGATGAGAGGATATAACTTCACAGGGTATAAAAAGTGTTAATACTTTAAAGCATATAGTACCTTAAAATTCTGGATAGTCACACCACTTGGAGCCAGGCAGCCAGACAGAAAAATGATACTAAACCAAAAGCTTCTGGAGGGCAGGGACTGTATCTGCCTTACCCTTGAGTATGTTGGCATAGAAGATGTTGATAAATATCTCCTGACAGAATGTGTACAATATAGGCCTAGTTGTTTGAATTGAGATGGACTGGGAAGTTCAGTTCAGTTTAGTTGCTCAGTCATGTCTGACTCTTTGTGACCCCATGGATTGCAGTACATCAGGCCTCCCTGTCCATCACCAACTCCTGAAGATTGCTCAAACTCATGTCCATTGAGTCAGTGATGCCATCCAACCATTTCATCTTCTTTTATCCCCTTATTCTCCTACCTTCAATCTTTTCCAACATCTGGGTCTTTTCCAATGAGTCAGTTCTTCACATTGGGTGGCCAAAGTATTGGAGCTTCAGCTTTAGCATCGGTCCCTCCAATGAATATTCAGGACTGATTTCTTTTAGGATTGACTGGTTTTTTCTCCTTTCAGTCCTAGGGACTCTCAAGAGCCTTCTCCAACACCACAGTTCAAAAGCATTCTTCGGCACTTAGCTTTCTTTCTGGTCCAACTCTCACATCCATACATGACTACTGGAAAAACCATAGCTTTGACTAGATGGACCTTTGTTGGCAAAGTAATGTCTCTGCTTTTTAATATGCTGTCTAGGTTGGTCATAACTCTTCTTCCAAAGAGCAAGGGTCTTTGAATTCCGTGGCTGCAGTCACCATCTGCAGTGATTTTGGAGCCCAAGAAAATAAAGTCTGTCACTGTTTCCATTGTTTCCCCATCTATCTGCCATGAAGTGATGGGATCAGATGCCATGATCTTAGTTTTTTAAATGTTGAGTTTTAAGCCAAAATTTTCACTCTCCTCTTTCACTTTCGTCAAGAGGCTCTTTAGTTCCTCTTCTCATTCTGCTCATAAGGGTGGTGTCATCTTCATATTTGAGGTTACTGATATTTCTTCCTGCAATCTTAATTCCAGCTGTGCTTCTTCCAGTCCGGCATTTCTCATGATGTACTCTTCATAGAAGTTAAATAAGCAGGGATACAATATACAGCCTTGACATACTCCTTTCCCAAGATCCAACCATGTCCTTGTCTGGTTCTAACTGATGATTCTTGACCTGCATACACATTTCTCAAGAGGCAGGTCAGGTGGTCTGGTATTCCCATCTCTTTCCGAATTGTCCACAGTTTGTTGTGATCCCCACAGTCAAAGGCTTTGGCATGGTCAATAAAGCAGAAATAGATGTTTTTGTGGATCTCTGTTGCTTTGTCGATGATTCAACGTATGTTGGCAATTTGATCTCTGGTTCCTCTGCCTTTTCTAAGTCCAACTTGAGCGTCTGGAAGTTCTTGATTCATGTACTGTTGAAGCCTTGCTTGGAGAATTTTGAGCATTACTTTGCTAGCATGTGAGAGGAGTACCTCCTTATCAGCTCTAATCTCCAAATGCAATCACATTGAAGGCTATACCTTTAACATATGAATCTTGGGTACACAATGTAGCCTACAACCCCAGGGTACTAGTTCATTAGTCATTGGCCCCAAAGCAGGGACCCTAAGTCCTAATTCTCCAGTCTGATGTTCTGGAGGTACCCCATAAGTTCCCTGCCTTGAAGAAGAATCATCAAGACTGGGTCCCACGGGCAGGACTATTGTCATCTAATTGAAGACTGCAGGAAAGTTGGATCTAAAACATGGAACTGGGAGCAAGGGTAGTTTTAGTTTTAGCATTAATTGTGTGAACTTAGCGGAGAAGGCAATGGCACCCCACCCCAGTACTCTTGCCTGGAAAATCCTATGGACAGAGGAGCCTGATAGGCTGCAGTCCATGGGGTTGCTAAGAGTTGGACACAACTGAGTGACTTCACTTTCACCTTTCACTTTCATGCACTGGAGAAGGAAATGGCAACCCACTCCAGTGTTCTTGCCTGGAGAATCCCAGGGACAGGGGAGCCTGGTGGGCTGCCGTCTATGGGGTCGCACAGAGTCAGACACGACTGAAGTGACTTAGCAGCAGCAGCAGTGTGAACTTAGACAAGTCTCATAATGCTTTTTTAAATCTCTATAGTCTTGTCTATGAAAGACATAGTTAATGGTAGAATTAAAAGTAATAGTGTATTGTTTCTGAGACGTGGTACTATTGCGTTACAACCATTATCTTTCAAAATTTTCATAACAGACTTATTTTTCGTTATCCTGTTCTACAGCTGAAGCAGCCAAGGTTCAGAAAAGAATGTCTAACCTATGTTTGCAGTTTGCAAATGGTAGAGGCAGAATTCAAACCTATGTTTGGAGGATTCCAAATCCTGCCTTAACCATGACACTGTATTGACTTCTAAATAATATTGATTGGGGTCTATAGTAGGCAATAAATAAATGCTAAACCTCCTTCCCCTTCTGTATTTCAAGCACATTTCTATGTGTTTTTAGGTACCTTGTTGCATGTAATTTTCACAACCAGTGACAAAAGTGTACTGTTACCTTGTTTTTAGATTAGAATCAGAGAGAGAAGGAGCTTTCTGTAACCACATGCAGAATCAATAAGTGATGTCCAGAATTAAAACTTTCCCTGTGGGATAACCTAAAAGAGCTAATACTTTACTGGAACACAAATTTCAACTTCAGTTGCTTCATTGTTTCAGTGATTTTTAAAATTTATTTGCCCACCCTTTCCCTCAGACTTAGTTGTTTGTTCCTGAGTATTCCCATCGTGTGTTGAATGCAGCTTTATTTTAGTATACATTGATTACCTGTTAGATATCTTGATTTTACTGTAGACTGTAAGCTTCTTGACCTGTGAATTTTCACTTGTTTACCTTCATATTATGGTCCCAGCACAAGACATGGCACATTTTAGCAGCTAAATTACTCTTTGATTAGTAAGTGGATAAGGATAAATGAATGACTTGGGTGGCTGGTACTGGGATATCCACAATTTTCACTTCTAAAAGCTCTAGCGTGCTTTACTAATTTTAGCAGGATTTTAGGTGGCTTGGGTCCAACCTCAACTGTGATTTTCTGATAATTTTCATCTTTTTGTGTTCCCCTCCCCGCTCCCAGCACAAGATCCATGTTTAATAAGTATATTAGCTCTGCTAATAGAGCAATACCTACAGGAAATATTCATTAAAAGTCTATAATGTTAACCTCACAGAAAGTTTCCAGAGTAACTTTATTAGATTTTGCCTGTTAAGTTAATGGATTTTTAATGGATGTCCTAAGGAGACATATCATTAACCAGAATATTGCCATACGTGAATTAAAACTTACCCATTCATCAAAATTAATTGTGTGATGTTTCCTTTGAGTTCCATTTCTGATGACTTGAGTTTGTAGTTTCAGTCTGAACCAGAAGTGGAAGATGTTAAAGAGATAAACATGGACTCCCAGTTGTGACTTTCAGAGATTCCTCTGGAAGTTACCTCCAGTCTGTCGCAATTCTTGGAACTATGAGAAATGTATCTTGGAAGCTTCCCTATGGTGTTAAACATTTCCGGTGGACTCATTGCCCATCAGACGTGGGCAATACAGTACAAAACCTTTTAACAGATTTGAACAGCACATCATGGATTTGACCATTAATATAATTACCATAATTCGTTCCGTGTGGAGCTTTTAGCCAAGTCTTTACCAGCCTTCCTGGGCTCATGCAGTAAATAAATGCTTTCCCCGAAAACTGAACACCTCAGCAGCTGATAGTCTTATGGAGGGATATTTTTCAAATAAATTATTTATGAAGTGTAAGTTAAGGATCAAATGCAATATTTATATGGTGCATTTCAAGGACAAGGGAAGAAATTTACAATGTTTTAAGTAACTACTTGCAAATTTCCAAAGATAAAATGTTACTACTTAATGCTTTCCTTTAGGGAGGTATTTGGGTGGTTTGCTTTGGGAACATTATACAAAATAAGGGAAAAAAACAGTTTTGTGAATCAGAAGAATATAGTAGACATTTTTTTGGACAGTTAAAACTATACTAGTTGATTTCATGTTCAGAATTGAGAGAGAAACCTCAAGCCCAGTATTTTGTAGGGAATTATATACCCATAGTCCAGCAGCAGCAGCAGTCCAATAAAATTATCTGTGTTAATAGATTTTGACCTTCCCTTCTGTGTGAACCATTGCCTTGTTACCTATCTGATTCTAAACATCTATCAAAAGCAAATAGGAAGGAAGAAATCAACAGGGAAGAAGGATCCTTAGGAAGAAAAGCAGCATCCTATCTGTTCTAATTGATTATCCAGGCTCTCTTTAAGCATGTCCCAGTTGCTTTTTATCTTCCTGGGAAAAGTGTTTCATTGTGTTATTGGGGCAGGCCATTTTATGACTGTGTACAGCATGGCTGAATTATAGAGTGACAATTTGCATTACAGAAAAAGCCTTGTAATGCCTGCAAGGGCATAGTATGTTAGCTTATAGATCACTTGTTTTCTGGGGTCAGGGAAGCCAGACAATGCAGAAACTTAAAGTCCAAGTAGAAGGAGTTATTAACTGTTACATGAGAGGCAGAAGTGATGATGAAGCAGATGTAAAGGGGACCATTCCTTAAGAAGAGGGAGGCTACATTTTTATTTTGTTTCCTCTCCCTTTATGAGACCATGTTTTAGGCATTGGACACTGTGGGCCCTTTATCTGGCACTTAGTACATACTGATGAAATATGTACTTGAATGAGCAAATATGTGTTTGAACAAAGGATTTGATAAATAAGCCCTTCTTTGGCTTCAATTGCTCCTGCTAGTTGGAAACAATTAACCTAACAGTTAATGGACTCTGTACCTCCTTTTGAATTAAATGATAGTATTAGATGATAGACCATGATTTTGTTTCATAAATCCGGTGTTCATAGTCCTTTTTTCACTAACCTGTTTGCCACTTAAGCAGGGACTCCTGTGGAAGACACACCCCCACGTGAATGAGAGTTCATTCCTACAGCAAGTCTGTCAGAGACTTTCCTAAAAGGAAATATTATCCTTCAGAAAAAAAAAAACCCAAAGCAACATGCACAACTTATTTTCAAGAGATTGAGAATGTCACTTTTTAAAAAAGTTTATTTATTTATTTATTTTTGGCTGTGGTGGGTTTTCATTGCTGCTCGGGCTTTTTCTCTAGTTATGACAAGTGGGGGCTCCTCTGTATTTGCAGTGCACAGGTTTCTCATTATGGTGGCTTCTCTTGTTGCAGAGACTGAGCTAGAGCACAGGGGTTTCAGTAGTTGTGCAAGCGTTCTCTAGAGCACAGGCTCAGTAGTTCGGCACACGGGCTCAGTTGCTCTGCAACATGTGGGATCTTCCTGGACCAGGGATTAAACCGATATCTCTTGCATTGCAAGACAAGTTCTTTACCACTGAGCCACCAGGGAATCCCTGAGAATACCACTTTTTTCATAGAGTAAAATAAATCCTGCAGTTAACTGAAGCTGCAGTTTAGATATTTTTGTCCTTTCGGCTTAAAAGTATAGCTTTAAGGATCTTGACTAATGACTAGTACGTGTTGGGAACATAGATCTGCTAGTATTCACCACTGTTCTGCCCCAGAGTCTAACCAGTTGAGAATATTTTACAGAGACACCTGAAGCAAAGTGTTGTTTTGATTTTGGTTAGACTAAGTTAAAGAACATGGAGGGAATCTTATCCTCTTTTCTGCTCCTGCCTGGGCCCTGGAAACTGCATGGCACTGACTTGATCCATTCATTGGCAGGCCAAGGAGCTGGGACAAAGAGACAAGACATCTGGCTGGGCTTGTTTCAGCACTTGATGTGCCGTTTCATCTGCTAAATTCAAACTCAGACTCCAAGAGCCCACTGGCCTGGAGGTGGTTCAAGAAGAGACATTCGTGCCACGCCTGCACTGACCCCTTTCAAGGCTGCGGCTCTACTTCCTCGTTAAAATGGCCCCATGGTGTTGGTTTTTTCCCCCAAGCCTCATGAATCAGTTAGGCAGTTCCTTTCCCTGGGATTAAATAAGAGTATAGCAGTAGGAAATGGGAGTACTTCTGCTAATTCTACCACATCCTGGGGGAAGGAAGAGGAAATTGCATTGTGGAAACATACCCAAGGAGTTTTCACCAGTAGTATTTATCAGGAATGATGTTGGGAGCCTGAGTCCAGCAATGACATCCATAGCTGTGGATATTATAAAGTCCTTGTATCTGTGAATACTCAATGTTCTGAATTTTCCCAATAAAACTAGACATGTTTATAAGGATTTATCCATTTGTTCCTTAGAATGTGAGACTTGCTTGTCATTTCAAGCTTTGCTGAACTGCTTGTTGCACCATCTTGGTATGACAAGATGTCAGTGCTGTTTTTGGTAATTTACACTGGGATGTCTGGAGGAACCATCAGCCACAGGTAATTGCAATATTTTCTAGGCTCTGTAGGGTCTGTTGTACTATCTCTTCCTTGTCCTGAGGGAGACCATCCCTGTGGATGCTGTGGACGAGGCTTTACCCTTGACCATGAATCTTTGGTCTTATCCTTTCTACTCTTATCATCTTTTTCTTTCTTGTCCAAGTGCCAGAACAAGGTCTTTCCAGGACTTGAGACAATAACATATCCTTTGAGTATCATAGTATCTTACTTTACCCTTTAAAATTAAACTTCTTCCTGATGGGAAATGACCTAGAGGTCTTCCTGTCAGTTAGTGACCTATCCAATCATGCATCCATCCCTTTAGCCATACTATTGAGTGTTTCCTATATGCTAGATGCTGGGCTAAGTACCAGGGATAGAAAAATTGCATTCATCATGGTCCATCCCTTCAGTATCTCACCTCTGTGGGCTGAGGAGTGGAGATAATTGAATTAACATTCTCAATGTTTTTTATGTTTTTCAATAATCTAGAGATGTACAAATTACCTGGGCAAGCAGAGTAGTAAGTCACCAATAACTAGAGTTTGTATCAAAGAAGTCTTTGCATGAGATGGCATTTGAGATGTGTCTGAAAGAATATGAGTAGTATTTCACCAAGAAAAAATGGAAAATGACTTGTGAGGCAGAAGAAACAGCACAGACAAAGGCATGAAGATACAGAAGAATGTCAGTGAATGGTTGGGTGTCGCTGGAGCAGTGGACTTGGCATGGGGTGGGGATGAGTGGCAGAGGATGGGATAGGAGAGGGGACTGGGTTTAACTTCTAATGACATTTCTATCCTTCCTTGAATATGGGGCCACTGGTAAGAGACTCAGTGTCAAAAAATTGGCTTCACTGCTCTCAAGAGATGGTTCCAATAATTATTCCTGCCAATGCTATAAATAAAGTAGATTAAAGTGAAGGAGTTGTAGGAGTTTTGTAGCTCCTATGAAACTGAGAAATTGTGTGTGTGTGTGTTTCCCAAGCCCATTTCTTTCCTTCAGTTACATATAGTACCCATTACCTACCTTCCCTTCCATAAAGTTTGTTGAGAAGCTTGAATGAGATATCAGATCAAAAGACAATGTGATTTACAAAACCTGTAGACATGTTGTCTGTTATCATTTGTAAGTGTGCCTTGGCAACTAGAGGAAAACAGTCTTCACTCCCTGGACACTTGTTTCCTATCAGTGGGCCTGAAAGAAGTAACCATGTTCCCTACTCTTCAGCGCCCTTAGATTCCCAGAAGTACTGTTTCAGCTGCTGGTGCTTCCAGGAACAGCCCTACAGAGCCAGAAGGATAAGGGAACAGTGATGACCACATCAGGCTGTAAGATAATGACTGTCAGAGGTTTTGCTCTATATAAGGTTTCATGGAACTGCTCCTCTTTTCAGCATGGCATCTGGAAAGTAATTGGGAACCTCCCAAAAGTGAGGTCAAACTCCAGCTTCTTCTCCTACCGCTGGACAGCCAGTGAGTACCAGAGCCAAAAGAAATCTTGAAGATTTTGCTCTAATGCCCTCGTTTTATAGATGAAAAACCAAAACTCGGGGAGTCAGGGTGAATTTCTTTCATCTTGCAGCTTCTTAGTGATAGAGCTGATATCAGAAACCAGATCTTCTTACCCCCAGTTCCATTTCACAACTCCTTGTCAACTTTCCTCTTTGACATTTTTCAGTAAATTTTGGTCATTTAGCCAATCTGGATACTACCACTTAAAAGGGAGTAAGCTCTAGAAGAATGTCACTGAGGGAAAGACCTACATAGGTGAACCCAACCATTGTCCAGTGTTCAATCTTGAAGATGCAAAAACTGCTGTGCCCAAGACAGCTGGAAATGGTTGGATCTTGGACCATATCAAGCAAGCTTTCAAGTGACTGATATAAATAAAATAAGTAATATATTAGTCATTGCCAATTTTAAAGTTTAAGGCCAGCATGCTTGGGGCTGGTGCATCGGGATCACCCACAGAGATGTTATGGGGAGGGAGGTGGGAGGGGGTTTCATGTTTGGGAACACATGTAAGAATTAAAGATTTTAAAATTTAATAAAAAAAAAAGGAAAAAAAAAACAATTTATGATGACAGATATTAAAAAAAAAATAAATAAATAAAGTTTAAGGCCTCCCTGGTGGCTCACTGGTAAAGAATCTGTGTGTCAGTGCAGGAGACAGGAGTTCAATCCCTGGTTCAGGAAGATCCCCAGAGAAGGAAATGGAAATCCCATGGACAAAGGAGCCTGGCAGGTTATAGTCCATGGGGTTACACTGAACAACTACAAATTTTAATGTTTAAAGATGCAGTCACCAGAGTCAGATGCCTAAGTTCAGTTCTGGCTCGGTCATATGTGATTTTGCATGAAGTGCTTGATTTTTCTGAGCCTTAATTGGTATATTATGAAGATTAAAGGAAATATTGCAGGTATAGTTCCTAACACATCCCATGTCCTCAGAAAACATCAGTTCTTGGTATCTTAACAGCTGTCTCTTCTGAACACAAACTCTTCTCTAAGTGACAGATCATGTCTTCCAAGACCCATTCCTCTTAAATGATCCCATATAATTATTACCAACTTATAAATTTGGGGAATATCTTTTTCTGAGCTTCACCTTTGGATTCCCACAGCTTTTTCCCCCCCAAAATTGGATATAATAGACTAAGCAGATGTCTGCTTCTAAATCATAATCACATTCTTAACTCTTTAAGAGGCTGTGTGTGTGTGTGTGTGTGTGTGTGTGTATGCGCATGTGCATGCTCAGCTGTGTCCAACTCTTTGTGACTCCATGGATGGTAGCATCTCAGGCTCCTCTGTCCATGGAATTTTCCAGGCAAGAACATTTGAGTGGGTTGCCATTTTCTACTCCAGGGGATCTTCCCAATCCAGGCATTGAACTCATGTCTCTTGCACCTCCTGCATTGACAGGCAGATTCTTTACCATTGTGCCAACTGTGAAGTCCCTTTAAGAGATTACCTTGATTTGAATTATAGGTTTTCCTTCAGTCCCATAACTGGCAACTTTTGTTTTTTGTTTTTTTTGATGAGCAAAACAGCACATGCTGCTGCTACTGCTAAGTCACTTCAGTTGTGTCTGACTCTGTGTGACCCCATAGACGGCAACCCACCAGGCTCCCCCGTCCCTGGGATTCTCCAGGCAAGAACACTGGAGTGGGTTGCCATTTCCTTCTCCAATGCATGAAAGTAAAAAGTGAAAGTGAAGTTGCTTAGTTGTGTCCAACTCTTAGTGATCCCATGGACTGCAGCCTACCAGGCTCCTCCGTCCATGGGATTTTCCAGGCAAGAGTACTGGAGTGGGGTGCCATTGCCTTCTCTGACAGCACATCAGTTCAGTTCAGTTCATTTGCTCAACTGTGTCCGACTCTTTGCAACCCCATGAATCGCAGCATGCCAGGCCTCGCTGTCCATCACCAACTCCCGGAGTTCACTCAGACTCCCGTCCATCGAGTCAGTGATGCCATCCAGCCATCTCATCCTCGGTCGTCCCCTTCTTCTCCTGCCCCCAATCCCTCCCAGCATCGAAGTCTTTTCCAACAAGTCAACTCTTCGCATGAGGTGGCCAAAGTACTGGAGTTTTAGCTTTAGCATCATTCCTTCCAAAGAAATCCCAGGGTTAGCCACAGGCAAATAAAAAAATACAGTGTGCATTGGTAATAATTAACTGGGAAACTCAGTGACTAATGTTCCTACAATGCTTTACAACTTTAGAAGAGTTTTTTTTTTATCATATACTATCATATTTATATTTCCCATCAGCTCTGAAAAAAAGAGTTTACATTTGGGAGAACCAGAAATCACAAGCTTTCAAATCAGAAGGACCAGGGATCAAATCCCAGAATTACCACTTGGCTGTGGAACCTTGGATATGTCACTCAAACTCTCTCAGACTCAGTTTCTTCATCTATTAAACATGTATAGGAATACCTGCCTTGCATTGTCCTTATGAGGGAGTGGGTTTGTATGTGTGTGTTGTGACTTCTGTTAAGACCCTGGCAAACAGTAACTAAGTTAACCAATGCAAGTTTCAGGACTCCATAAAATATCATAGTAGAACTAACAGTGGGCTGCCCTAATGCCAAATCCTATGAATAACTAAAAGGGACTTTTGGTAATTTTATTCAGGGGAAGGGAAAGTAAGAAGGTTGGGCTAATGGGATGCAAAAACATGGTAATAGGAATGACAGTGTAAAAAGAGAGGAAAGACTTTCATTTTTCTTCTTTGCTTTTGTTCGTCACATTAGCAGTACTAAGCATTGTGCTCTGTGCCGGAGAATAATGGTGAACCAAAGCCAACTAGACTTCTGTCTTCCTAGAGGGTTTAGAGTAGTGGAGAGAGCATTAACAACCCATCACAAAACTGCCACTGAGGTAAATGCTACAAAGAACGGGGAAAGGGGCTTCAAGAATATAAGAGAGAATATGAACTTGTCAGAGAAACGAGGAAATGTTTGAGAAAGTGATGTTTATGTGACTTAATGTGCATTAATGCTGTGAAGGGGCATGTGAACAGAGTTTCAGGCAGAGGTGACAGCATTTGAATAGCTCTGTGGCAGGAGGGAGCGTGGTGAAATGAGGCTACTGTGGCCTGAGCTGAGAAAGTTGGAAATCTATGGGATGCAAGATGCTGAAATCATTTTTCCAGAGAACTAGCTTCATTCAGACCGTGTGTGCCTGAGAAAATAAAACCTTAGACAGCATTTTGACCGTCTCAGTCAGTTTTATGTCCAGCTGGGTGTTCACAATGAAGAAAATAAGTTTTAGATGTGATCTTGGAGCCCCTGGGAATAAAACTGAATTGCTGCCTAGAGGTAGGAAATAGTCATACTTTATCCCAATTTTCCAAAAGTTTAGTCCCTCAAAACTATTGATCTGTGTCCTTTCTATAAATGATATAAGATATCTTGGTTTTGGTTGTTAAGCCTATAATTGTGAAAGAGAATGTCATTAGGAGGGAACCCGGGTTCACTGTGAATAAGTCCTGCTACCCTGACCTTGGGTGTTATCTGTTCTTGACATTCTTTTCTCAGTAACACTCTCCCTGTCTGGTAGTTGGTACATTAACCAAGCTCCAGTAGCACCTGGTACTTACATGTTGTCTGTCCGCCTTTATATCTTCTTGTAGACTCTCTTTTAAGACTCCTTGTCTCCTCTCTGTGACCTAGCATCACCACAAAATGAACGTTTAATAGGGGCATAGATGCATGGGGAAGATTAATTCCAACACAGAATTCTTAATTTGCTCACACAGCCCAGCCATACAACATGTTGTTCCTTTGGGTATCTCCATCTCAGTTAAAGGTACCACAGTTCTCCAGTTGGTCAGAACCCAAATCTACAAGTCATTCTTAATGCTTCTTTTTCACTCACACTTTACCTCAATTCATCAACAAGTCCTTTCTGTTTGACTCCAAAAGGAACCCAGAAGTAGGCTATTCTTACCCTTTTCCATTGTTACCCTCCCAGTTCATAGTACTTTTCATCTGTTGCTAGGTTAATGTCCCAGCCTCTTCATTGATTTCCTTATGTTCTTCCCTCTGATAATCTGTTTTCTACACGGCAGCCATAGTATTATTTTTAAAATGTAAATTAGATCATGTTACTCTCCTGCCTAAATTCTTCCCAGCCAGTGGCTTTTCATTACAGTAGGGGGGAAAAAAAAAAATCTAAATCTCTTGCCATGCTCTACAAGGTCACATGTGATATCTCCCTCTCTGTCATTTTTATTGCTTACCATGACTCCCATAGTCACCATTCAACCATGGTAACCTTTCTATCCTCAGAGATTTCCAGTATATATTTCCTTTTCATTATCTCTGACTTCTCTCTGGCTCGGTCTTTCTCAAAGTATCTTCATGGCCATCTCTTTCTTTTCGGGTCTGAGCTCAGATGTCATTAGAGAAGAGCCTTCCTTTCCCACCCACGCTGCCACCCCTGCTCTACCCATATTCTGTTTCTTGGTTGTATTTTCTTCTCAGCACTTGTCACTATATAAAATTACCTTGTTATTAAATATATTTATCTGTTTATTGACAGAATGCTCTTCATTAATTGTTATTGAATATATAAATGAGTTAATTATTTAGAATTTTGAGAACATGATAGATAGATCAATAAAATGGCATAGAAGAAAAGTATCCTGCATTCAACACATTTTTGAGAATTTTTTAAATTTCCTCATAATGAAAAGAGATATTTGAAGTAAATGTGTTCAAAAATGGATTCCCAAATGTACAAGGAAGTATCTCAAAGACTGTAATGGACCAAATCTCAACCTGTGTGTCCCTGCTGGTGTGACACACAGCATTGCATTCTGACTTGCCCTTGTCAGTATTTTCGATCAACAACTTAGATGAATACACAAGAGACTTGCTGAATAAAAATGCAAATGATAGAAAACAAAGAACCACAATTAATACACTGAAGAACATAATCCAAAAATGGTTTAAACATCAGTGGACTAGAAGGTAGCCTAAACTTAACAAGGTGAATTTTTATGAAGGGTTTATAGTCATGTCTTTTTATTAAAAAAATACAAGGAGAGAATGACAGAAGATACGAATCGATACTTTTTTCCCCAAAAAGACATACAGATGGCCAGTAGGTAAATGAATAGATGCTCAACATCTCTAATCATCAGCGAAATGCAGATCAAAACCACAATGAAATATTACCTCATACTCCTGAATGACTATTATCAAAATGACAATAAATAACTAAGTGTTGGTGAGGATATGGAGAGAGGAGAACATTTATGATGGTTGGTAGGACTCTGAGTTGGTACAGCCACTGTGGAAAACATTATGAAGGTTTCTCAAAAAATTAAAAATAGGACTACCACTTGATGCAACAATTCTACTTCTGGCTATCGGAAGAAAATGAAAACACTAACTTGAGAAGGTGTATGCATCTCTGTGTTCATTGCAGCATTATGTACAATATCCAAGATACTAAAGTAACCACCTCAGTGCTCACCAACAGATGAATGGGTAAAGATGGTATGGAATATATATACAATGAGATATTATTCAGCCATAAAAAGAATGAAATCTTAACATTTGTGACAATATAGAAGGACCTTGAAGGCGTTGTGCTAAGTGAAATAAGTCAGAGAAAGACAAATACCTTATGATCTCACTTATATGTAGAATTTTAAAAAATAATAAAACCAAGCTTATCGAAACAGGAAACAGATTGGTGGTTGCCAGAGGCTAATGGTGATGAAAGTTAGTTAGATTTATTGTGATGCTCATTTTTTAATATCTACAAATATTAAATCATGCTATTCACCTAAAACTAATGTAATGTTATATATAAATTATGCTGTAATAAAAAAATAAAAGGATGGAAAAATTATCTTTTCAGAGGTATAAATGTGAACTCAGTAGTAGCCTAAGTTTCTTAGAGAATCGTTGTAATAAACCAAGTAAATATTTGTTGAGTATTTATTACATACCAGTCACTTCTAGATACTTTACATCTATTAGCTTATTTAATTCCCTTAACCAATCTATGTAGATACTATTTTATACTTATTTTACTGATCAGTAAACTAAGGCACAGAGAAGTAAGTTGCTCAGAGTCACGCAGTAAGTAATGGAGCTAGAGATGGGTTTTCTCTAGGGCCGGCATATCTGACCATAAGGCTGCGGAGCCTCCTGGGGCTGGGCTGCATCTATACAGCTGCACTATTCAAAGCAAGATAGCAAGAGCCCTTCTGGTCAGATTATATCTGAAATCCTGTTTCCTATTCTAGGCCTATAAAGGCCGCTGACAAAAAAAAAAAAAAAAGGTTTATCTACAGGAAAATGACCCAGATAAAAATGATACTTTCGACTCAGTGAAAGGGAAACAGTTGAGTCTGGGGTTGTCTGATCTAATGAAATCACCTGCCCAAAGTCAAAATATTAATAAATCATGGAGCTAGATCCATGTCAAGATCTGCTGAACTCCAGAGCCCCTTCTTGTTGCTGACTCAAGGACATTGCTCAAGAAGATCACAGGAGATGCCTTCCATCTCAGAGGTTCCTTCTTCCCTTTCTCTGAAATAACATAGATAAAAGAGGCATAAGGATGTGGTTCTCAGATGATTAGAACTGTCTCAGTCCCTCTGAAATCCCAGAAGGACTAGACAGTATGACACATAGTGGCATGTATTTTAATCACATTAAAATGTACAGTTCCATTTTGGATTTCTTTTCCCTTGTTCTGAAAGGTATTAGCTTCTAGACCCTGGTTAGACACCTGAGCTCATGCCACGATTGTCGTCCATTCGGAGAACATTCCGTTCTGTGTTCTTGAAGGGCAGCCATTTCCGGTGGCTGCCGTTCTCGGCGGCACGTAGCGTGTCAGCTGCTGCCTCTTATACTTAGCTTCTCTCGGTCACGCAGCAGATGGGTGATGACCTTGGCCTCTGAGGTGGCCCTTCCCTCTGACAGCCTAGCTCTTCTGCTCTGCCCTTTACCCCAGTTCTGTAGAGTTTTGATGGTGAGATACCCACGACCTTTTCAGTTTCCCAGCATGGGCTAACCTTTCTGAGAATCCACATTAGAAGGCCACTGTGGTCAGGTTGGCAGGTCACTGGTTGACTAATGGCCTTCTCCAAGGTTTGCTGGCAGATACCGCCTTGCCTTGAACCCTATTGATCCCAGAAGTTTGCCTACTGCTCAGGCAGGCTCTGTGGGCAGGAGGAGATGGTGAGTCATGGCCCTGCCACCCCTGTCACCCATCTGTTCTCGTGGAGAGGAGAACGAAAATGATCTCTTTGTGGTATCATAAAACCTAGAAAGACATTAAAAATTCCGTTAAATTTTCATACCCTTTTAGCTGCTGAAATGTATGATCTATTAGGAGGGGGAAAAAAAACCTCCTGCAGGTTTTTTTTTTTTCCCCCATTGCCCTTACTTCAGAGGCTACTTAAGGGACCAGGTAATGATCTTACCATGTTTTATTAATACATCATATTCTTCCCTCCCCACAATTTTTTCTACCAAGGACTATGGATTTGTCTTTAAATTGAAAGCACAGAGCTGCCAGAGGATCTTCAAGATAGAGAGCTTTTGCGATATCATATGTTGCACTGTTATGGATGCTGTATGTAGACATCTGTTGTCTTAGAGATGCTGGGCGGGGAACGTTTTTAAAAAGATTTATTTGTTTATTTCTTTTTGGCCATGCTGTGCCTTCCTGGCTGCATGGAGCTGCTCCAGCTGCAGTGAACAGGGGCTGCTCTAGCTGCAGTGGCTTGGGTGTCTCATGGTGGTGCCTTCTTGCTGCGGAGCATGAGTAGGCACGCGGGCTCCAGTAGTTGTGGCTCTCAGGCTCTAGAGCACAGGCTCAGGAGCTGTGGTGCATGGGCTTAGCCGCTCCAAGGCATGTGGGATCTTCCCGGACCAGGGATCGAACCCACGTCTCCTGCACAGGCTGGAAGATTGCTAACTACCAGACCACCAGAAAAGCCCAGGGACATTTATTTTTAAAAGATACTTTGGGGTTATGTAAAGAACATGGGTTTGGTAGCTTATGTATATATGAGTTTAAAATCTTGGCCTTGCCATTCCCTAGCTGTGTGACTAGTATCAAGAAAGTTGTTAAACCTGAGTTCACCCACCTGGCACACTGAGAAGGTAATTCCTAAATAATACCTGGTGATTAGGATGACCTCACATAGAGACCTCGTAACGCAGGCCTCACAGAAAAAAAATCTTGTCTGATCTGAGTATGTAAGTTATTTTTAGTTTTTCTGAATAATTTTAGTTTCTCCTGCGTATCATCTTGAGTCACTGGCAAGATATTCCTCACCTGTTTACCTGCTTGATAATTTAAAGCAAATCTGAGACTCATTTTTAGTGGATTTTAAAGCCACTGGTATATGTGTTTAGGCCCATCCCAATTCATTTTGTTCCCATCTTTGAATTTAATCTTTAATTAATATTTATTCCATCTTTAATCCCACCCACCTTGTTTATCTTTGCTTACCAGTTATAAGTTCACTCAAATATTTTCTAAAACAATGTGTAGAAAAAAAACTCTGGAACATAGGTACTCAGTAGATATTTGGTAAATGAATGGATGTATTGTTAGAAGTGTTAGGAAATGCACAAAGACAGGCTTCAGAGGAGAGTTAAAACAAAGGAAAAAGGGTTAAGATCATGAGTCCTGCTTCTGAGATATCTAAATGAAGACAAGGAGTAGACAGTTGGGTCTATGCTGAAACAAGAGATAAGGTTAGAAGTAGAGATTTGGAAGCTGTCAGTGTAGGTGATGTTTGAAGCTGTAGATATGCGTGAGAGACTCTAACAGAAGAATAATGAATTTGGCTCAAAGGAATTACAGCACTAAAGACTAAGTAGAGGAGGATATGCCTGCAAAGCAGGGCTAAAGAGTAATGAACAAGAGCTAATCAGACCAGGAGAGCTGAAAATGGGAGGGAACAGCCTCCAAGGAGATTGGGAGAGGAAATGAGATTAGGACTGAAAACTGTCTATTTGATAAAGTGACTTTATTATACTACTGGGGGCTGATGATAAGGGTTGAGGAATAAATGATGATTAGTACAGCAGCTACAACTAATAATGACCGAATGCCAGACACCATGCCAAGTGCTTAAAATGGATTATTATATTGTAGCATGTAGTCATCTTATACCTCCCCCACCACTTTTTACAGAAGAGGTAAACTGAGTCTAAAGGAATTTAATCACCCAGAGTTGCACAGCTAGCTAGTGTGGATTCAAGCTACAGGCCAGCTAGGTAGTCAGGATTCAAGCCAAGGCACTCAGATGCCAGAATCAGAATGATAGCTGAGAAAACAGAGCCAGCACGTTTAGGCAATTCTTAAGAAATTTGGTTGGGAGGGAAAGAGAGAAATGGGGGCAGTTGCTAGTGGAGGAGTAACTGAAAGTGAATGGAGTTTTCTGTTTGGTTGGTCAGTTGATAATGGCAGAGGTTTGCTTGAGCAGCTCTACTTGCTGGTGGGAAGGTTCTAGCAGTGAGTGACAGGTTAGGGACATCAGAGAGAGAAGGGAGAATGAGCATGTAAGGTTTTGGAGAAGGCAGGAAGCAGTGACTTCTAGATAAGAGCAGGGATTTAACCCTACTATTGATATAAAAAAAAAGAGTGCAGACCTGGGGAAGTGTAAGCTCAGAATGGAAAGTTGAGGAAACTTTCTTCAGGTGACTTATATTTTCTCTGTGAAGCTGGAGGTGAGATGCTCATCTGTGAGTGTGGTAGAGAACTGGAGGAGTCAGAAGTTTGAGAAGAGTAGACCAGGTTTAAGTAGGGAGTAGGGGAGCAAAGTAATTAGAGAGAACCTGGAGGATTAATGAATAGTCCTGAGAGCCCGGGTGAAGGGCAGTCATGAATTTATTATTAATCTGCCCTGTGGTGTGATTTTCTCCAGCAGTGCTCTGTGTTGTGATTACCACCACACAGGGTGGGGATCATTCATTTGTTGTTTTGTTTTGCAAGCCCTTGACATCTCCTTTTCTTTGATTTCACATGTATAATCGATTACCAAGTGCTGTCAGTTTCATCCTCTGAGTATCTCTAATTCATGCACTCTCCACCTTAAATGCCACCAAGTTTATATTCCCATAATCTCCCTTGTGAGCTATTCAACAGGCTTCTGACACCTCTCACTGAGTGGAAACTTGCCTTCTTCAATCCATTCTGCATACTACAGCCAGCATGAACTTTCTATAATGAAAATCAAATCCTGTGACCTCATAGAATAAACCTTTTCGAGAATTCCGAATGCTCTTGGGGAAAAAAACAAAACCCCATCTTGGCCTCCCCTTCTGGCACCATTTCCCCCTCTGATGTCTGTCTTCTGGTTGACTGCCCTTTTTAAGTCCTCTACACATCGTACCCTTGTCCTCACCATGGAGCCTCATCTGATGGTCTTACTATCATTGCCTTCAGGGTCAAGTCCATGTTCTAGAAAGAAGAGCAAGACCAAGAGCAAAAGTGTTCATGTTCAGTGAGTCTGCTTCCAGTTTAGAATGTTACCGCTGACAGTTCATCCACCACTTCTGCTTACGTCTCATTGGCCAGAGTGGTTTTACACAATTACAACTAAGGGAAGCTGAAAAAAAGATAAATTTTTCGCTGGTTACATTCCAGCCGCCAATAAAAACAAGAGTTGTGTTATTAAGAAAGGGGAGGTTCTGTAACTAAGTAGGCAACTCATAGTTTCTGCCATAGATGAGAAGGTGTTTTCCAGGTGAAGAGGTATCCAGGTGAAGGGTATTGCTGATAGAAGTGACAGCATAAATAAAGATTCAAACTGAGTGATAGGGTATGTTCAGGGAAGAAATTGCTGGAACATTGAGTTAGAGGCCAGGAAAGAAAGGGGAGAGATGAAACTGGAAAAGTAAGCAGGAATCAGATTATAATGAATGACCTTTCTATGCACAATGAGTTGCTTAAACTTTATGCTGTATTTTCATGTTCTCTAAATGAGATTTTATACCTCAAATGATGTCAGCCACGATGGTCCACTGAGTATGGAAAGAAATTTAAAATTTCTGTTTACTTTTAATTTCATTATTTTTAAATTCCATTTTTATGTATGTTTCATAATGCACACATCATACAAAAATTCAATACCACAAATATGTAATTTATAAGTAATAAATATATACTGGGAACTGATACTAAAGACTTAGTGGCATGCACAAGCAAATGTTAAAAACTATTGCATTAGGCATCAAGGAACTATTGAAGCATTTTAAACAAGGAAATAATGGGGTTCATTTTGTCATTTCTTTCCTTAACAATATAAAGTTCTTTAAATTAAAAAAATATATTTTTAGAATGTTAGTACTTGAAGAGCATCTACTGGCTTTACAGGGAAAACAGCTGAAGCCCACAAAGGTGAAATAATTAGGGATAGTCTCTGAATTAGTTTGAGGCAGATTCTAGGCCTAAAGCCACATTCTGTTTCCTTTGTGCGTTTTAGCTACACAGTTCTTCTCTTTCTGATTCTCATGATCTTTCTTCAACAATTACTCTTCTCATCAGAACCATAGACCTGTGGGAGCCAGGAAGAGAGCAAAGGTGTGTATTTCCATTAAACATGAACACCAACAAAATAGAGTTTTTGTGAAAGTAAATTAGCCAGTTTAGCCTTCGATTCTATTGACTGTTTCACTTTCAACCTAGAAGTTAAAAGGCACAGGTTCCTCAGTTCAGTTCAGTTTAGTCGCTCAGTCGTCTCCGACTCTTTGTGACCCCATGAATCGCAGCATGCCAGGCCTCCCTGTCCATCACCAGAGTTCACTCAGACTCATGTCCATCAAGTCAGTGATGCCATCCAGCCATCTCATCCTCTGTCATCCCCTTCTCCTCCTGCCCCCAATCCCTCCCAGCATCAGAGTCTTTTCCAATGAGTCAGTTGTTCGCATGAGGTGGCCAAAGTACTGGAGTTTTCAGCTTCAGCATCATTCCCTCCAAAGAAATCCCAGGGCCGATCTTCCTCAGAATGGACTGGTTGGATCTCCTTGCAGTCCAAGGGACTCTCAAGAGTCTTCCAACACCACAGTTCAAAAGCATCAATTCTTTGGCGCTCAGCTTTCTTCACAGCCCAACTCTCACATCCATACATGACCGCAGGAAAAACCATAGCCTTGACTAGATGGTCCTTTGTTGGCAAAGTAATGTCTCTGCTTTTGAATTTGCTATCTAGGTTGTCCATAACTTTCCTTTCAAGGAGTAAGCGTCTTTTAATTTCATGGCTGCAGTCACCATCTGCAGTGATTTTGGAGCCCCCCAAAATAAAGTCTGACAGTTTCCACTGTTTCCCCATCTATTTCTCATGAAGTGATGGGACCAGTGCCATGATCTTCATTTTCTGAATGTTGAGCTTTAAGCCAACTTTTTCACTCTCCTCTTTCACTCTCATCAAGAGGCTTTTTAATTCCTCTTCACTTTCTGCCATAAGGGTGGTGTCATCTGCATATCTGAGGTTATTGATATTTCTCTCAGCAATTTTGATTCCAGCTTGTGCTTCTTCCAGGGCCTGTTTTTCCATTATGCTGAAATCATGTGAAGTTCAACTTATTGGAAAACTTTAGACATTGTATCAGCAAAGCTAAGGGGCTCAAGATTGAACTGAACAGCTTTCTGACTTGGAAAGACAGACTTCCCAAGAGGTGTGCTGTTCTGCTTTACGTTAGCTCTGTGCATATGAAGAAACACGTGTTCCTGTGGGAATGTGTCTGTGTTGGGTTATATTTCACAGAGAGTATCTTTGAAAACTGATAGGAAAAAAAAATTCTGATGTATAGAATCCTATTTCCTGATGCTGTGAATACTAGTTCAGTTCTATGTTAACTGCTTTTAGGCTAGGGTAATTGATTTATTTTCTTATGCCATCATCAGCTGAGCTCTGCAAGTAGGGGAAGAAGAGGGCTGATAACCAGATGGTGAACACAATCTGTGCTCTCTCATGTATGCTAAACTATTCAGAAACTTCAGTTTATAGGGGTATAGACCAAGGGTTAGATGTCTCTAGATGAATGTGTTTGTCAAGTTGATTATTGTGTTTACCAGGATCTTTTTATCACCAGCTGAGTCCTCTTTTAATGGCTTATGTCACCCTGGAATTATTTCGAAAACCAGACTGATGTTAGAACTCCTGTGGGCTTGCCAGACACAAATCTGAAGTGAAGTCTGTAGTTTTCATGGTAGCAAACTCCAACCTCAAGCTCAATTATATGAATCATGGGCAAATGTTTTCATATTTGAGCAAGTTCTCACCCTTGGAAAAATTACCGTTTATTTAAAAGAGAGAGGCTGCGTAAAAAACATTTAATAAGTTTGGAGATAAGAATCTTGACTACATTTCCCAAGGGGGAAATTTTGTGTCTATGTACATATGTGTGTATATTCTGTATAGAATCCTATTTCATATATATATAATATATATATAAAATTGTGTACTCTATACACACTTGTATGTGTGTACTCTACACACACTTGTATGTAGTTTTGGGACCAGAAAATAGTTTTTATTTATTTGACAACCCTGCATAGTCTGAGATTTAGTTTGTGAACTGAAATAATTGCCTTTGCCGGAACGTTCTAACCCCTTTAGGCACAGCAAGAAAGAATCCAGTATATATACCATACAATTTTATGGTTGTCTGTGGATGAACATATATATGACTAGAGTTTCTGATTTTTATTACTTAAAGTATAAACTATTGCTGTAATAAAATCTCAAATTAAAGTGGCTCGGGGAGGGAGGTGGGAGGGGGGTTCATGTTTGGGAACACATGTAAGAATTAAAGATTTTAAAATTAAAAAAAATAATAATAATAAAGATGATAGTGAAAAAAATAAAAATAAAAAAATTAAGTGGCTCAAAAAAAAAAAAAAAAAGGTTTTCTTTCTAATAGTTCAGGGCTGTACTGCACCTGAATGGATCCAAGGATACAGGCTTTTCCACTGGTGTTCTGTCATTCACGGGGCTTTGACCATATGTCTGAAGGAAGAACCATTCCAGCCCTCAGGAACAAAGAGGAGGGGGAACATATGGTTCTCTTCTCCAAGGTCATAAACAAGTACTTATACAGATCACTGTTACTCTCATCCCATTGACCAGAGCCTAGTCACAAGGCATTCTTTAGCTGATGGCCATGTTACCTTGCACCATAGAAGGGACAGAGGATGTATACTGGGGACCAGATGTTAGTCTCTGCCATACAAATTAAGTTGAATGTGAGTTTCCCAGCATCTTTTTCTCTACTTTTAGTAGAAATGAGTGTCAAATCCTACCCTAAAGCATGAGGTAACATGGTGATATGAGAACTTAACTTGGTTGAAAGTCTACCATATTCTATGTTTGTTATATAAAATATCATTTAGTTATTATAACCACCATGAGTAAGTATTATTCTTCCCAGTTTACGGGTAAGAGAACTAAAACTGAAGTGAAATAACCTCACAAAGCCAAGAAGTGGTAAATTTGGCACCATTAAACTTTCTGCTTATTACAGAAGTTGATTCTGGAGAAAAACAACTGATTTTCCCTTTCTGGGCTTCCATTTCCTCTCCTGTAAACTTAGGAGATTGGACTATAATCAGTTTTTCTCAAACTGAAGGACTTCTTAAAACACTGATTGCCAGGCCCCCCTGTGGCATTTCTGGTTCAAGGTATGGAGTGGGGCCTTTCTAGCAAGTTCCCAGGTGATGGTCTCCAGCCAGACTTTGAGACCCACTGAAGTAGATGATTGTTCAGATACTTTCCAGCCATTTCCTACCAGAGGGCCTGTGACCTGGCTAACTTCCTTCATCTCCTGCAGAGCAGAAATATTACTATTAATACTTCATGTGGTGACTTCCCAGTGGCTTTCGCCAAATTTGATGATGATCCAGGAAAAGTCTCAGTATGACTTGGAGAAAAATGCTGATCCAAATTACTCTTTCATGTATTCATTTATTAATTTGTTCAACCAAAGTTTATTGAGTATTTCCACGTGTCAAGCATTGTGCAAAATACTGGAGACAGTATGATGAAAACACACCTGGCCCCTGCCTGGGACGTGCACAGGGATGTGCATCCCCTGTGTGGGATCTGGAGAAAACAGATTATTCATTTACTGTTGTTACTGAAAAGGATATACAGGGCCATATAAAAATAAAGTAGTCTTCTCTGGAATTTTCAATGATATTTTCAAACTTTACCTAAACAGGTCTACTTTCTACTATGGTCTTAAGTCATAAATTGTCTGTTTGCTATATCTAGTATGACTTTTTTTCTTGACTTTTTGAGGTATTTCTGTTGTGCCAGCTCAGTAAGTGGCATTTTCTTTCAATTTTTGCCAACTTAAATGTTGTCTTCCTGTCCTAGATGAAACCTTGGCTTTGTTCAAATTTGCATTTTCATTTTTAGCAGATAGTGACAGTTTAAATCAACAGTAAGAGCAGAAACCGTTGTCTAAAGCAATTTCTGCACTGTTATTCCAGCTTCAATGAAATTAGAAGTCCTGGGGGGATGAATTCAAATAGTAATCTGCACTCCCACCCATACCTCCAGCAGTGTGGCTTTTTTTTTTTTTTTTAAGAATAGAAGTTTAAAGATGCAGGGTTTGTGACAGGAGGATGTCTAGTATAAACAGGAGGAAAGAGAGAACAAGATGGCAGAGGAGTAGGTGGATATGAAGTACATCTCAGTACATCTCTCTCCACGGATACATCAGGAATACACCTTCAGACACAGAAGTGCATGCAGAACACCAGCTGAGAGTGGACAGGAGTACCTGACCAGTGGAAAAGAATGTGTAGAACCACACAAAACTCTGTAGGATGAAGGAACGAGGGGGACAAACAGGAGTGTTAGTAGGACTGGACCTGCCCTCAGCAGGTGGAGGACCTGAAGCAAGGGTCCCATCCCCACATCGGGAAATTGTGTTAGACAGAAAAGAAACATTTAAGGCTAAGAGTGAAACAGCTGATCTGTGGCAGCCTAAATGGAATGAGAATCAGACAGTCCTTGATGCAGCCATACATACCCTGGACAGGGACGCAGGTCCCTTGGAAGGTGCAGGGGCTGGGAGCTGAAGTTTAGGGATTGTGGAGCAACCCCAGAGTGAGGGCTGCTATTGACTACAGAGAGATGGATCGAGGGGATGTGAGGGAGGAGATCATGCTGGGAAATATCTGTGGGGGAAAGCCAGGCAGCCGTGGAAGCAAGGCGATACTGCTGAGTCACGTGTAGGGTGTGGAGCCATCACCATAGCCTCTCTCTGCACACACCAGCATCGAGAGCTTAAGAACAGATAGGCTGGCCCATCAAACACCTGAAGCACTGAACTACAGAGTTGGACCCCACCCAGGGTGCCCCTTTAAGTGACTGGTGTGCCAATCTACAGAGTAGGATCCCAACCAGGGGGTCCCCTCTATGTACCTGATGAGCTGAACACAGAGAAGGACCCCAGGCAAGGGAGCCCTCTTAGTGCCTGAACAGGTGGAGCTACGGAGAAAGACCGGCCAAAGAGGCCTTCTGATCACCAGCTATAAGAGCCTCAAAAAAAGACTGCTAGGGCCATAAGTCCTGGGGTGGAGGCAGTCCGTGTCCCTTCACATTTTGTGCTTCCAGGGTCCCCAGGCCAAACAGCTGCACCACCTTCATGCTCAACTCTAACTAGGGCAAAGCTGCCACAGGCCATAAAAAAATCTTGTGCCTATGTGCACAGGGTCACTTCAGTCGTGTCCAACTCTGTCACTCTGTAGACTGTGGCCTGCCAGGCTTCTCTGAAAGGGAGGGGAGTTCTCCAGGCAAGAATACTGGAGCGTATTGGCCAATACTGGTTGCCATACCCTTCTAGAGCACTGTATTTCCTGCTGCCCTAACTGCCAACTTCCCTGAGTACCTGGTGCTATGAGAACCCTTGCGACCCAAGCAGCTGCACCACCTCCACACCTGGCCCTCAACAGGGGCAAACCCAAGTCCTCAGAAACACACCCCAGTGGCTGACCCACATGCAGAGGTGGAAATAAAACCACAATTGAAACCCAGGGGCAGTGTAGCTAAGGAAGAAGACCCAAAACCTTTCCACCAACTGTGTAAGCTGCAGATTAAATCCACACGATCAACTAGGCAGACTCTGTGTCTATGGAATATATTAAAAAAGTCACTGAGAGCTCCCACAGAAGAAAACACACTAGTTCTGATAGCTGTGGACATTGGAGGCAAGAACATATAGGAGTAGGACCAGATTAGAATTTGAGCCGCCCCCACAGCAGGTCCAGAGATCAGCACAGTGTTGGAGGGCATCCTAGGGAGGTGAGGTGGACTGTGACTCCCAGCGAGGGAGTGACTCAAGAAAAACATTTATTATTCTTATATGTTGACTTGTTCTGTAGATTCTTTTGGATTTTTTTTCCTTTTTTCTTTTCTCCCCACTCTGTTGTACTTGTTGATTTCATTGTCACTACGAAATCTAATTGAGCTTTTGAGCTTTTCTATTTTTCTCAGTCAATTTTTTATTGTTGTTATAAACCTCTGCCTCTCTGTTGGGCTTTGCAGTCCTGTGGAGATTGCCTTTTTCTTCTTCTTCTTTTCTCTTTTTTAAATTTTTTAAAGCTATTCTTATGTTTCTATATTTATTCCTTTGTTTGCTTTTCCTACTGTTCTTTTCCCCCATGCAGTTAATCTTTAATGTATACAAATTTTCTTTATCTACCTCTGTTTAACTTTGCATATCTATTCTTTCTTTCCTTTCCTCTCAACATATTTGGTAGTTTTATTTTCATTGCTTTATTCCACACTTAGCACCTTGCTTTCATTTTTTTTTTCTCAGTTTATGCTTTAGTTAGTTTTGTTCTTAACTGGTAGATATAATTTTTGGTTTTCTTTGTTCACTGGGTCAATCTACTGTACTTTCTTTTTGTTGCACTGCTTTGATTTTGCTTATGGATGTGTATGTATATGTGTATAGTGAGTCACTCTTTTTATTGTTGTTATAAACCTCTGCCTCTATGCTGGACTTCTGTAGTTCTGTGGAGTTTTCCTTTTTTTTTTTTTCTTTTTTTCTTTCTTCTTCCTTTTTTTTTTGGTCTTTTTTATAATTTTAATTTTTAGTTTTTTTAAACCTATTACTATTTTTTTCTACATTTATTCCTTTATTTGCCTATCCTACTGTTCTTTTCCCCTTGCAGTTAATCTTTAATGTATATAAGTCTTTGTCTGCCTCTGTTTAACTTTGCATATCTATTCTTTCTTTCTTTTCTTTCTTTCCTTCCCTCTCAATATATTTGTTCTTAACTGGTAAATATAATTTTTGATTTCCTTTGTTTTTCAGGTCAATCTACTGTACTTTATTTTAGTTAGACTGTTCTGACTTTGCTTATGGGTATATATGTATATGTGTATATTCCATTATTTTAATTATTATTTGCCTGACTTTGTAACTGCCATTTGTCTGAGGTTCATCTTCAGGTTTTGGTTTTTGGGTATTTATTTTAATGTCACCTAATGCATCGCGTCTTCCCTGGTGGCTCAGACAGTAAAGTGTCTGCAAACCATGCAGGACATCCGGGTTCAATCCCTAGGTCAGGAAGATCTCCTGGAGAAGGAAATGGCAACCCACTCCAGTATTCTTGCCTGGAAGATCCTATGGACAGAGGAACCTGGTAGGCTACAGTCCATGGGGTCGGACACAACTGAGCAGCTTCACTCACTAATGCCGTAACAAACCACTTGTGGAATTTCCACTCCTGACCAGAAATCAAGCCCTGAGCCTTTGGAGTAGGAGCACTGACTCCAAGACCCTAGACTACCAGAGAACTAACCCTAAGGAGTATCAAATAGAGAGAACTCACACAAAGAAAACCATTTGAGTACAAGATCTGGCATCACCCAACCACCAGTAGCACCCTGTTCAGGATGCCTCATCTAAACAAAAATCAAAACAGAAATACATATCCAGTCATCAGCAGACAGGATTACCACCTCACTCAGCCTTGCCCATTAGAGGAAAAACAGACAAAAAAACGAACAAAATTCAGCACAAATCTCACCCTATACGAAGCTTACACAAACCACTGGACCAACCTTGGAAGGGCAGAAACCAAAAGGAAGAATGAAAGCAGCCTTGAAGCCTGGGAAAAGGAGACCTCAAACACAATAAGTTAAAAAAAAAAAATCATGAAAAGGCAGGGAAATACTACACAAATGAAGGAACAAATTAGAAACACAAAAGTCCAAATAAATGATGAGGAAATAGGCAAACTACCTGAAAAAGAATTTAGAATGATGATAGTAAAGATGATCAAAACCCTTGAAAACAAAACGGAGAAAATGCAAGAGTCAATTAACAAAGAGCTAGAAGAATTAAAGAATAAACATATAGAGACAAACAACACATTTACTGAAATTAAGAATACTCAGGAAGGAATAAGTAGCAGAATATCTGAAGCAGAAGAATGAAACCGTGAGCAGGAAGATATAATGATGGAAATAAGATGGAGAAATATACCATGTTCATGGATCAGGAGAATCAATATAGTGAAAATGAGTATACTACCCAAAGCAATCTACAAATTCAATGCAATCCCTATCAAGCTACCAGCGATATTTTTCACAGAACTAGAACAAATAATTTCAAGATTTGTATGGAAATACAAAAAACCTCAAATAGCCAAAGCAATCTAGAGAAAGAAGAATGGAACTGGAGGAATCAACCTGCCTGACTTCAGGCTCTACTACAAAGCCACAGTCATCAAGACAGTATGGTACTGGCACAAAGGCAGAAATATAGATCAATGGAACAAAATAGAAAGCCCAGAGTTAAATCCACACACATATGGACACCTTATCTTTGACAAAGGAGGCAAGAATATACAATGGAGTAAAGACAATCTGTAACAAGTGGTGCTGGGAAAACTGGTCAACCACTTGTAAAAGAATGAAACTAGATCACTCTCTAACACTACACACAAAAATAAACTCAAAATGGATTAAAGATCTAAATGTAAGACCAGAAACTATAAAACTCCTAGAGGAGAACATAGGCAAAACACTCTCCAACATAAATCACAACAGGATCCTCTATGATCCACCCCCAGAATTCTGGAAATAAAAGCAAAAATAAACAAATGGGATCTAGTTAAAATTAAAAGCTTCTGCACAACAAAGGAAAATATAAGCAAGGTGAAAAGACAGCCTTCCAAATGGGAGAAAATAATAGCAAATGAAGCAACTGACAAACAACTAATCTCAAAAATATCCAAGCAACTTATGCAGCTCAATTCCAGAAACATAAATGACCCAATAAAAAATGGGCCAAAGAACTAAATAGACATTTCTCTAAAGAAGACATATGGATGGCTAACAAACACATGAAAAGATGCTCAACATCACTCATTATTAGAGAAATGCAAATCAAAACCACAATGAGGTACCACTTCTCACCAGTCAGAATGTCTGCGAGCCAAAAGTCTGCAAGCAATAAATGCTGGAGAGGGTGTGGAGAAAAGGGAACCCTCCTACACTGTTGGTGGGAATGCAAACTAGTACCGCCACTATGGAGAACAGTGTGGAGATTCCTTAAAATATTGCAAATAGAACTGCCATATGACCCAGCAATCCCACTGCTGGGCATACACACCGAGGAAACCAGAATTGAAAGAGACACATGTACACCAATGTTCATCGCAGCACTGTTTATAATAGCCAGGACATGGAAACAACCTAGATGTCCATCAGCAGATGAATGGATAAGAAAACTGTGGTACATGTGCACAATGGAGTATTACTTAGCCATTAAAAGAATACATTTGAATCAGTTCTAATGAGATGGATGAAACTGGAGCCGATTTTACAGAGTGAAGTAAGCCAGAAAGAAAAACACCAATACAGTATACTAACACATGTATATGGAATTTAGAAAGATGCAATGATGACCCTGTATGCAAGACAGCAAAAGAGACACAGCTGTGTAGAGCAGACTTTTGGACTCTGAGAGAGAGGGAGAGGGTGGGATGATTTGGGAGAATGGCATTGAAACATGTAAACTATCATGGAAGAAACGAATCGCCAGTCTATGTCCGATGCAGGATACAGGATGCTTGGGGCTGGTGCATGGGGATGACCCAGAGAGATGTTATGGGGAGGGAGGTGGGAGGGGGGTTCATGTTTGGGAACTCATGTACACCCGTGGCGGATTCATGTCAATGTATGGCAAAACCTATACCGTATTGTAAAGTAAAATAAAGTAAAAATAAAAATTAAAAAAAAAGCAGAGTAAAGTAAAAAGAATGAAAAGAACTGAGAATAGTCTCAGAGACCTCTGGAACAATATCCAGTGCACCAACATTCGAGTTATGGGGGTCCCAGAAGAAGAAGAGAAAAAGAAAGGGTATGAGAAAAGTTTTGAAGAGATTAGAGTTGAAAATTTCCCCAACATGGAAACGGAAATAGTCAATGAAGTCTTAGAGACACAAAGAGCCCCATTCAGGATAAACCCAAGGAGAAACACGCCAAGACACATACTAAAGTAACAAAGACTAAACACATAAAAAAGAATATTAAAAGCAGCAAGGGAGAAACAATAAGTAATATACAAGGAAAACCTCATACGTTCAACAGCTCATCTTTCAGCAGAAACTCTGAAGGCCAGAAGGGAATGTCAGGATATAGTTAAAATACTGAAAGGGGAAAATCTGCAACCAAGATTACTGGACCCAGCAAGGATCTCACTCAAAATTGATGGAGAAATAAAAAGCTTTTCAGACAAGCAAAAGGTAAGAGAATTCAGTACCACCAAACCAGCTTTACAGCAAATGTTAAAGGGACTTACATAGTCTACAAATACAAAAGAAGAAAAAGATCTACAAAATCAAACCCCAAACAATTAAGAAAATGGCAATAGGAACATATATATCAATAATTACTTTAAATGTAAACAGATTAAATACTTGAACCAAAAGACACAGACTGGCTGAATGGATACAAAAGCAAGACCCATATATATGCTATCTACAAGAAACCCACTTCAGACCTCAAGACACATATAGACTGAAAGTGAGAGGATGGAAAAGTATGCTCCATGCAAATGGAAAGCAAAAGAAAGATGGAGTATCAATCCTCATATAAGACAAAATAGACCTTAAAGAATATTACAAGAGATAAGGAAGCATACTACATAATGATCAAAAGGTCAATCCAAGAGGAAGACATAACAATTGTGAACATCTATGGACCCACAGAAGGAGCACCTCAATATCTAAGATAAACACTAACAAACATAAAAGAAGAAATTGACAGTAACACAATAATAGTAGGAGACTTTAACACCCCACTCACACCAATGGACAGATCATCAAACCAGAAAATAAGGAAGCACAAGTCTTAAGTGATACACTAGATGAGATGGATCTCATTGATATCTTCAGGACATTCCATCCAAATGCAGAAGAATACACCTTCTTCTCAAGTGCACATGGAACATTCTCCAGGATAGACCACATCTTGGGTCACAAAGCAAACCTCAGTAAATTTAAGAAAGTTGAAATCTTATCAAGCATCTTCTCTGACCACAATGCTATGAGACTAGATTACAAGAAAAAAACTAATAAACACAAACACCTGGCGATTAAGCAATACATGTCTAAATAACCAACAGGTTACTGAAGAAATCAAAAGGGAAATAAGAAATTTCTAGAAGCAAATGACAATGAAAACATGACAACTCAAAACTCGTGGAATTCAGTAAAAGCAGTTCCAAGAGGGAAATTTATAGCAATACAAGAATACAAGAATATAGCTACCTCAAGAAACAAGAAAATATCAAATAGACAACCTAACTTTACACCTAAAACAACTGGAAAAAGAACAAACGCTCCCCCCCCCAAAAAAAAAAATTGGTAGAAGGAAAGAAATCATAAAGTTCAGAGCAGAAATAATTGAAAAAGAAATGAAAGAAACAGTTCAGTTCAGTTCAGTTCAGTCCCTCAGTCGTGTTCGACTCTTTGCCACCCCATGAATCGCAGCACTCCAGGCCTCCCTGTCCATCACCAACTCCCGGAGTTCACTCAGACTCACGTCCATTGAGTTCGTGATGCCATCCAGCCATCTCATCCTCGGTCATCCCCTTCTCCTCCTGCCCCCAATCCCTCCCAGCATCAGAGTCTTTTCCAATGAGTCAGCTCTTCGCATGAGGTGGCCAAAGTACTGGAGCTTTAGCTTTAGCATCATTCCTTCCAAAGAAATCCCAGGGTTGATCTCCTTCAGAATGGACTGGTTGGATCTCCTTGCAGTCCAGGGACTCTCAAGAGTCTTCTCCAACACCACAGTTCAAAAGCATCAATTCTTTGGCGCTCAGCCTTCTTCACAGTCCAACTCTCACATCCATACATGACCACAGGAAAAACCATAGCCTTGACTAGACGGACCTTAGTCAGCAAAGTAATGTCTCTGCTTTTGAATATACTGTCTAGTTTGATCATAACTTTTCTTCCAAGGAGTAAGCGTCTTTAAATTTCATGGCTGCAGTCACCATCTGCAGTGATTTACATGTAAGACCAGAAACTATAAAACTCTTAGAGGAAAACATAGGCAGAACACTCAGTGACATAAATCAAAGCAAGATCGTCTGTGACCCACCTCCTAGAGTAATGGAAATAAAATCAGAAGTAAAAAACTGGGACCTGATTAAACTTAAAAGCTTTTGTACAGCAAAGGAAACTAGGTGAAAAGACATACCCTCCGAATGGGAGAAAATAGCAAATGAAACAACTGACAAAGGATTTATTTCCAAAATATACAAGCAGCTCATACAACTCAATGCCAGAAAAACAAACACCTCAATCAAAAAGTGGGGGAAAAAAATTCTAAACAGACATTTCTCCAGAGAAGACATACAGATGGCTAACAAACACATGAACATCGCTCAACATCGCTCATTATTAGAGAAATACAAATCAAACGACAATGAGCTATCACCTCACACCAGTCATAATGGCCATCATCAAAAAGTCTACAAATGATAAATGCTGGAGAAGTTGTGGAGAAAGGGAATCTTCTTGCATTGTTGGTGGGAATGTAAATTTATACGGCCACTTTGGAAGACATTATGGAGATTCCTTAAAAAACTAGAAATAAGCCCACCATATGACCCTGATGCTGGGAAAGATTGAGGGCAGGAGAAGAAGGGGATTGCAGAGGATGAGATGATTGGATGGCATCACCAACTCAATGGACATGAGTTTCAGTGAACTCCAGGAGTTGGTGATGGACTTGGAGGCCTGGTGTGCTGCGGTTCATGGAATCTCAAAGAGTTGGACACGACTGAGCAACTGAACTGAACTGACTGATGGCCCACCAATCCCACTCCTAAGCATATACCCTCAGGGAACCAAAACTGAGAAAGACACATGTATCCCATTGTTCACTGCAGCACTATTTACAATAGCTAGAACATGGAAACAACCTAGATGTCCACTGACAGATAAATGGATAAAGAAGTTGTGGTACATATACAGGATGGAATATTACTGAGCCATAAAACGGAATGAATTTAAGTCAGTTCTAATGAGGTGGATGAAGCTAGAACCTATTATACAGAGTGAAGTAAGTCAGAAAGAGAAATATAAATATCATATTCTTATGCATATATATAGAATCTAGAAAAATTGTACTGACGAACTTTCTTATAGGGCAGCACTGGAGAAACAAATGTAGAGAATAGATGTATGGACATGGAGAGAGGGGAGGAGAGGGTGAGATGTACGGAAAGAGTAACAGGGAAATTTACATCACCTTATGTAAAATAGATAGCTGACGGGAATTTGCTGTATGGCTAGTGAAACTCAAACAGGGACTCTGTATCATCCCAGAGGGGTGGGATGGGGAGGGAGATGGGAAGGAAGTTCAAAAGGGAGGGGATATATGTATTCGTCAGTTCAGTTCAGTTGCTCAGTCGTGTCTGGCTCTTTGCAACCCTGTGGACTACAGCACGCCAGGCCTCCCTGTCCATCACCAACTCCCGGAGTCCACCCAAACCCATGTCCATTGTGTTGATGATGCCGTCCAACCATCTCATCCTTTGTCGCCCCCTTCTCCTCCTGCCCTCAATCTTTCCCAGCATCAGAGTCTTTTCAAATGAGTCAACTCTTCGCATTAGGTGGCCAAAGTATTGGAGTTTCAGCTTCAACATCAGTCCTTCCAATGAACACCCAAGACTGATCTCCTTTAGGATGGACTGGTTGGATCTCCTTGCAGTCCAAGGGACTCTCAAGAGACTTCTCAACACCACACTTCAAAAGCATCAATTCTTCTGTGCTCAGGTTTCTTTATACTCCAGCTCTCACATCCATACATGACTACTGGAAAAACCATAGCCTTGACTAGATGGATCTTTGTTGACAAAGTAATGTCTCTGCTTTTTAATATGCTGTCTAGTTTGGTCATAAAGTTCCTTCCAACGAGTAAGCGTCTTTTAATTTCATGGCTGCAGTCACCATTTGCAGTGATTTTGGAGCCCAGAAAAATAAAGTCAGCCACTGGTTCCACTGTTTCCCCATTTATTTGCCATGAACTGATAGAACCAGGTGCCATGATCTTAGTTTTCTGAATGTTGAGCTTTAAGCCAACTTGTTCACTCTGTTTCATCAAGAGGCTCTTTAGCTCTTCTTCACTTTCTGCCATAAGGGTGGTGTCATCTGCATATCTGAGGTTATTGATATTTCTTCCAGCAATCTTGATTCCAGTTTGTGCTTCCTCCAGCCCAGCGTTTCTCATGATGTACTCTGCATATAAGTTAAATGAAGAAGTGAAGTTGCTCAGTTGTATCTGACTCTTTGTGACCTCATGGACTATAGCCTACCAGGCTCCTCTCTCCATGGGGTTTTCCAGGCAAGAGTTCTGGAGTGGTTAAGCAGGGTGAATATACAGCCTTGATGTACTCCTTTTTCTATTTGGAACCAGTCTGTTGTTCCATGTCCAGTTCTAACTGTTGCTTCCTGACCTGTATACAGGTTTCTCAAGAGGCAGGTCAGGTGGTCTGGTATTCCCATCTCTTTCAGAATTTTCCACAGTTTACTGTGATCCACATAGTCAAAGGCTTTGGCATGGTCAATAAAGCAGAAATAGATGTTTCTGGAACTCTTTTACTTTTTCGATGATCCAGCAGATGTTGGCAATTTGATCTCTGGTTCCTCTGCCTTTTCTACAACCAGCTTGAATATCTGACAGTTCACGGTTCACGTATTTCTGAAGCCTGGCTTGGAGAATTTTGAGCATTACTTTATTAGTGTGTGAGATGAGTGCAGTTGTGCGGTAGTTTGAGCATTCTTTGCATTGACTTTCTTTGGGATTGGAATGAAAATTGACCTGTGGCCACTGCTGAGTTTTCCAAATTTGCTGACATATTGAGTGCAGCACTTTCACAGCATCATCTTTTAAAATTTGAAATAGCTCAACTGGAATACCATTGCCTCCACTAACTTTGTTCATCGTGATGCTTCCTAAGGCCCTCCTGTCTTCACATTCCAGGATGTCTGGCTCTAGGTGAGTGTGAGTGATCACACCTTCATGATTATCTGGGTCATGAAGATCTTTTTTGTATCGTTCTTCTCTGTCTTCTTGCCACCTCTTCTTAACATCTTCTCCTCTGTTAGGTCCATACCATTTCTGTATGTATATGTATACATACAGATATATGTATACTATGGCTGATTCATGTTGAGGTTTGACAGAAAACAACAAAATTCTGTAAAGCAATTATCCTTCAATAAAAAAATAATTTAAAAAAAAAAGGAAGGAAAGGGAACAGTGTCCTGATAATGGTTATCATTTGTTGAATGTGTGTTATGTGCCAGGAACTGCTGCCAAGCATTTTATTTGAATTATCAAGTAAATTTTCTGACAGACCAATGAGGCACAGGTCCTATTTCTATCTCCTTTTACAGATATGAAAATCAAGGCTCACAGAGTTTACATAACTAGCAAAGTCTTCATAGCTATTTGGTGAAGGTGCAAGAATTCAAATCCAGGCCTGTATTACTCCAAAAGCTCATGCTTTTTACCAGTAAATTACATCCCCAATCATTTCATGCATTTTTCATGGGGATGGTGCTGAATCATTTGGCTTACTGGTTTTCTGACTCATCTCACTGTGAACAGGGCCAGATCCAGCGTGTTTTCTGCACTCTGTTTCTCCTTGCCCTTTTTTTCCAGCATAGTACACCTACTCTATCACCTTCTTTCTTTCCATTGGTCGTAAAACAGTAGCTTCTTATGGACTGTTCCTGTGATACAGTAGAAGTCTGGTAAGTTTGCCAGGGAGTAAAAGTGCATTTGTTCAGGGCTGTAATGTTTTTTGAAAGGGATATTCAATGACAGATCTGACTTCTTCATGAGCCTCATCTATATCCTTGTGATTGGAAAAATGCTTCAGTAAGTAATGCCTCCATGAAGTTTCACTAACACATGCATTTATTTTTAAAGATTTGGCAATAAAAAGTACTCAAATTATTGATAATACATAATTAATATAAAGTAAATAATATGTGTTTTAAAATAAAAAGTGATGAGAATGTGTTTTTTTTTTTGTAAGCCAAAGACTTATGATAGATGGATTATCCATCACTAAGGAATATGTAAACACATTAATCTGGGGACTTAGTTTTTCTCTTTTTATCAGGAAAAAAGACCTGATTCTCCTCTTCAGAAGAAAGAGTGGGTTTTTTTTTTTAAGCTCATTAAGATGGTTCCAAAAGTCTTGGCTAGCAAACACCTTTTTAAAAAATCAATTTTTCAATAATTTAGAGTGAATCAGACTCTTATAGTTACATTTCCCTTAAGAGAGATATGCTTTCACAATAATTAAAGTTGAGGCAGCTTTATAGATCTTCAGATAATGTGCTCAGAAAATGTCCTTTGATTTGCTGTGAACCCGAAAGCTTTGATAAAACTGAACAGGACTGGGATTAACTTCCCCCCTTCACTGCCAGCTAGTGGCACATGACCCAAAGATAGATGCCCACCTCATCTATGTTTTCTTACTCTTTTATTAACAAAATGCAGACTTTTAGCTGAATATAGGTATCTTTACATTTCCTGGCTTCCTTTGCAGCTACATATGTTCATCTGCGTTTTGGCCAACATGGCGTAAGCAGAAGTATTCTGTGGAATTCCGCAGAGACCTCCTTTAAGTGGGGAGAGGGGCATCTAAAAAGGCACCCTTCCTTCATAGCTGAATCTAGTAGACTGGCTGGAGTTCTTGCAGCCATTTTAGATAAGGAAGACAAGAGCCATACGTCAAGGATGGCAGAGTAGTGAGCATTTGTGGTGCTACAGTACCTGCTTTGAATTTGCTCTCTTGACTTCCTTTACAAGAGACATTTGTTTTTGTTTTTTATGTCAGTCTTTTGTGGGTTTGTAACTACATTTAATTATGACTAATAAAAATAGTAACTCAGCAGGTTTGAGGAAACAGCAAGAACATGAATATAATAAGTTTAGCTGTATTTATTGAGCCCCTTCTATGTGCCAGGAACTATTCTGAGAGCTTTATCTGTTATAGCTCATGTAACTCACTCAAAAGTCTTCTAAGAGACTATTATCCCCATTTTACAGGTGATGAAACAGAAGCATATAGAGGTTAAATCACTTACCCAGTTTCATACAACCAAGCCAGGAGCTAAAACCAATCTAGGTCTAGAACTTTCTCTAAACCACTATGGGGATGTGACTTGACAACATTTCAAAAACAAGTAAAAGCTAGATATTTGATAAAGTGTGTTTTATAGCTGTATGCTCAGTCACGTCGGATTCTTTGCAACCCCCTGGACTGTAGCGCACTAGGCTCCTTGGTCCATGGGATTTTTCCAGGCAAGAATGCTGGAGTAACTTGCCATTTCCTCCTCCAGGGGATCTTTCTGGCCCAGGGACTGAACCCCAGTCTCCTTCGTCTTCTGCACCGCAGGCAGATTCTAGTCACAGATTAGAAGAAAAAGCCAGACTCAGACTCCAGCTTTTCCCCACGTAGCAGATTTATCCCCTATCCCTGACTGTCACTATGTTGAGTGTCCCCTGGAACTTTGCCAAACTCTGCCTGTGCCGCGAACTTCCCAGGTGGCAGCACCTAACCCTGTGTGTTGGGCACCCACTCTGGGCCTGGCACTCTGCCAGGCACATAAATGCGAAAGGCTGCATGGGCTGTTCAGAGAGTTACTGAACCTTTGAGTAAAGCTGAGAAACAAGGGAGATAGAAAACAACATCACCACACCCAGGGAACCCATGAGTGTTTCCAAAACGGAAGTGACAGCCCATGATTAAGTGCTGTGTGAGCAGGAAGGAATCAATGTTGGGAATCAGAAGGAATGGAGATCTTTGGGATCCAAAGCTCTCAGGGAGTAAGTCTCTTACTAAGGGTAAATTCTGGGTTAATGTTGGTAAAATCAGTCAGTGAGGGGCTCTTGCAGAGATGGTAAGATTTGGCTTAGTAGTAGGTAAATTAGGCTGCCCTCTCCTTTCTGCCCTTTCTGTGTCACAAGTTTAGTTCCTTCAATTCCATGCTTACCTGCTTTGGTACCTAATCCTCTTCTCACTGCTGGCCATGCTTCCCAGCCTCTCTCCCTAGATAAGTTCTGCTCATCCTTCTGCTCTCCGTGACCTACCAGGAGGCTCTTCTTAGTAGACCAGATCTCTCTAATACACCCTCTGAATGTGGTAAAAACCCATCAAAATGGAAGATTTGGTTCTAAAGTCAGTACCTATTGTGAGAATTTTGTCAGCCAGAATTACCCTTGAAAACCCCATAGGCAGCAAGATCCACAGCGGAAACTGACAAAACAGCAGAAGTAAAAATTCTGTATTTAGTTTTGCTTCCTTTGAGATACTGGCCTATTTTAGGGTCTAAGTTAATGAAAGAATTATATCACATTCAGCTGAGCATCCCCAGGAGCTCAGGTAGGAGACCGTGATATAAATGGTGCCCTCTGAAGTTGTTCAGGGCCTGCAGAACTGTATATGAGGGCTTGTTAAGAATTATATGTAACAATAGGAGACACACTATGAGAAAATCAGAGCTGAAGCCAATACCCAGCAAAGAGCGGATTTACATCCTACTCTAGGTCTGGGTTCCCTGAGTGGGATGGTGAAATAAATCAATTGCGTTATTTATATTGCTCAATTTCTCCCTGCATCTTCATTTGCTTCCTGAATCTTGGGTGCAGTTGAATCTGTGTCATTTCTATGCAAACCACAAATCTTGTGCACTTCCTTTTATAACACTCATTATGTTTGAATTTTTCATGGATTGTTTGTAATTATGAGCTTAATGTTCATGGTCGATTACACATTCCATGAGGGCAGGGGCATGTCCACCTGCTGTAGCTCAGAACCAACACAGTACCTGACTCAGTTTTGCCAGGCAGTTCCTTGTCCAACACTGATGTGGCTTTCTAGTCTCTGGCCTTCAAGACAATCCACTGAGCAGCTTTCTCAGTTACTTAGGGCTGAAATCTAGAGCTGCTGAGGCACTCAGTTAAGCCTGCGGGGAGATAAAACCTGCCTGGGCTGGTGCTGCTCTAATGCTGCAGAAACTCCTGAAACTGATAATTATCCAGAGATACTTGATATATGAAAGGCCTTAGGAGCTTGGGACCACCTTGGCTCATTATCACCTCATTAAGCCCCCCACCTCTAAATCCTCTTCTCACCGTTCCCACTGCCAGCCCGAGGCCCCAGCCTGACTTTGACTGAGGCCTTTTCACAAGTGAACTTCACTGCAGCGTGATCTTGAGCATATGTCCGTGTTGCTTTCTGAAAAGGCAACCAGGTAACACCAGCATGATCTCCTCTCTCTTAATTTTTTCTTTTATTTTGCAAAAAGTAAAAGTAAAGGGAACTAATGAAAAGTCAAAACGTAAATGAAAGCAGAAAACAACCTCACCACTCAAATACCCCAATACAATTTTAATTAACTTTGCCTTTTTTCCCTGGACAATTTAACACAATTAAACCCCCTATTTTATACTAGTTTGTGACTTGCAGTCTTTAAAGTAACACTATTATGTATTCATATTTCTGTTTTTCATTATGGCCTTTATAAGCATAACTTTAATTACAAAGTGTAAAATTTTCTGAAAACATGAAAATAATTTTTTATCTAATGTTTCTCTTATAAAGTAATAATAGGCACTTACAGGTTGTCCTTATTAGATACAAAGAATCAGGCTGTGTCGTTTTCTCAGATCTTATCCTCCCAACTCTGGGATTCTGTAAAAAATTGGCTGAATACTCTCAGGATGTATAAAAGCAAAATATCATATTTCAACTCTCAGCTGTTTTAGAGCCAGTGGCTAAGTTAGTTCTACAACTCTACCCATCATTTTGATAATAACTATTGTTCATTTATTTTGCGTGGACTGTCCGGTCCCACACTGTAGTATATGCATCAAGAGAGATGTAATCTCTCTGCATAGTGTGATTCCTCTATTTCCTCCAAATTTTTATTATCTTTTGAATCTGCCTGCTTATTAGGGTGTCTGTCTTTTGTATGAAAGGTGGTCTTCAGATACTCAGGTGATTCTTGGCTGTTTATATTTGAGAATGGGGTACTAAATAGCTGATCGAAAATTCTGTTACAGGGCTTATCAGCACAGTGCTCCCTATAGGGGAAGCTGGATGGTTTACTTACTATGAGAATCTTTGAATTTCTTCTCTTGCTTTCACTGGAGTCCCCAGAAAAAAAAAAAATCTTCCTTTGGAAGGAATGATGCTAAAGCTAAAACTCCAGTACTTTGGCCACCTCATGCAAAGAGTTGACTCATTGGAAAAGACTCTGATGCTGGGAGGGATTGGGGGCAGGAGAAGAAGGGGACGACAGAGGATGAGATGGCTGGAGGGCATCACCAACTCGATGGACATGAGTCTGAGTAAACTCCGGGAGTTGGTGATGGACAGGGAGGCCTGGCGTGCTGCGATTCATGGGGTTGCAAAGAGTCGGACACGACTGAGCGACTGAACTGAACTGAACTGAACTGAGCAGGGATACAGGCCTGGCTTCTTGAGTTCAAGAGAGCAGGGTGGGGATGAGGTTGGATGTCTCTACACTCAGTATGAAATATTTTGCTCTTTCTTTCCCATTTGCACTTCAGCTCCCCTACTCTCACTTGCCTGGTATCCTTTATCCAGATCCAGTTTTGCTCTTTCCAGGGAATAAGTCTTCGGCCAGGTTGGGGAAAGGGATGGTCATGCCCATGTAATGTCAGTGTTAAGCTTACCTTTTCATTATATAGGCTTTCAAGCAGACCTCCTATTTTCAACCACAAATGTCACTTCCAGAGATAATGTGTACCACTAAATTCCTAAGCCTTTGGGGGTTCTGCAGGGCAGATGGTGTCGCTTCTTAACTTTCTGAACAACCAGTTTAGGATTCAGGTCACTTAGGGTTCATGGCTCTTTCCAATCTTCCAAAAGTTTGTTGCTACTATCACCTTTTACATTCTTTTTGGCCTTATTTCTTTTAAAAGATGGACCCTCGTACCTCACACTCACCAGGATGAGAGTGTTAGCAAGAATGTAGAGAGACTGAAAGTTCTGTGTATTGTTGATGGGAAGTAAAATGGTGTGTCCACTATGGAAAACAGAATGATGATTCCGCAAAAAATTAAAAATAGACTTATCGTGTGATCCAGCATTCCCTTCTTGGGTATATACCCAAGAGAATTGAAGACAGGACTTGAAGAGATATATGTGTACACCCCTGTTCAAAGCAGCACTATTGACAGTAGCTGTGTCCAGTGACAGGTGAAGAGATAAAATGTGGAATAGACATACAATGGAATATTATTCAGCCTACAAAAGGAAGGAAATTCTGACACTTTCAAAGATGAACCTTGGAAACATTAAGTGAAATAAGACAATCAGAGAAGGTCAAATACTATATGACTCCACTGATATAAGGTGCCTAGAGTAGTTAAATTCAGAAACAGAACGGTGGTTACCAGGGGCCAAGAGTAGGGGGAGAATGGGGATTTAATGTTTCATGCCTACAGAGCTACAGTTTTGCCAGATGAAAAGAGTTCTGGAGATGGATGATAGTGATAGTTACATAACAGTGTGAAGGCACTTAATTGCACGCTGAGCTAAAAAATGGTTAAGTGGTTAAGATTTTAAATTTTATATTATGTTTATTTTACTACAGTTAAAAAAAAAAAGGAATACCCCTTTACTTTTACTTCACTCCCAACTTGAGAGAGAGAAAACTAATTAATATGCTCAATCTGTTATATGAATAGAAGTCCATTATTTCCTATTTAATAGGACGCCTTCTGAAACTTAAATGACTTGCCCTGGACACAGAGCTAGTCATTGGTGGGTGAGGATTTGATCTCATTCTGGGAGGAAGTTTGGGGCTCTTAACTGCTGTGATGCATTGATTCACTCATTCATTCAGCAACCAGCAAACATTCTTTTAGCATCTTCTTTGTTCCATCATTCTTGATGGTAACAGTGAGCCCAAATGTTTAGCTTGTATTGCATTACAGTGAGAGGAGGGGATTCCATACAATAGCAAGAACATATACAGACCAGACAGTAGCAAATATTGATGTGTGTCATGATGGAAACAAAATACTGACTGCAGTGTGCTGGTGGGGAACACTTTTGAGTTGAGACCTTAAAGTGGAGATGGTTTCAGCAACGTGAACATGTGGGCATAGGAACAGCATGAGAAACAGCATGTGTTTAGGCCTCAGGAGGGGACTAAGACTGATTCTTTTAAGGAAGTCGAAAAGAACAATTTAGCAGAATGTAGTCAGAGAGGGGATTAGCAAGAGGCGGGATAAAAGATTTTTTAAATGTGGAGCCTCATGAGCCTTGAAGTAAGGCAGATGGAGTTTCCCTCAGGGTGATAAGAGAAAGCCCCTAGAGGGTTTTCAGAAGGGGAATGATGTGATGATTTTGCCTTTTAGCATGTGGTTGACTTTCACCAAGTGTCTACCATACAGCAAGTGCTTAGGTAGACACTAGAAATGCAGCAATGAGCAGACACTGTGGCCCACAAGGAAATTATAGTCTACTAAACTCCTTGGAAGGAAAGTTATGGCCAACCTAGACAGCATATTCAAAAGCAGAGACATTACTTTGCCGACTAAGGTCCGTCTAGTCAAGGCTATGGTTTTTCCTGTGGTCATGTATGGATGTGAGAGTTGGACTGTGAAGAAGGCTGAGCACTGAAGAATTGATGCTTTTGAATTGTGGTGTTGGAGGAGACTCTTGAGAGTCCCTTGGACTGCAAGGAGATCCAACCAGTCCATTCTGAAGGAGATCAGCCTTGGGATTTTCTTTGGAAGGAATGATGCTAAAGCTGAAACTCCGGTACTTTGGCTGCCTCATGTGAAGAGTTGACTCATTGGAAAAGACTCTGATGCTGGGAGGGATTGAGAGCAGGAGGAGAAGGGGACGACAGAGGATGAGATGGCTGGATGGCATCACTGACTCGATGGACGTGCATCTGAGTGAACTCCGGGAGTTGATGATGGACAGGGAGGCCTGGCGTGCTGTGGTTCATGGGGTCGCAAAGAGTCAGACACAACTGAGTGACTGAACTGAACTGAAGTGAAGGAAGAAAGAGCAGACAATGCCATGAAAATATAGCAGCCTAGCCCACAGGGTACACTCTGAGACTAAAGATGATTTTTAGGAAAAAATTTCCAGGATCAGTACAGAAATCCATCTGTAGTTCAGCTTGGCCTTTCCCAAATAAAACAACAAGAGCTTTATTTCTTCCCCAAATAAAACACCAAGAGTTTGTTTTAAATAACATCTTGTAACAGATTTTTGAACTCATGGGATGTGAAATACACCCTGGGAAACACTGAATTAAGGAAAGATGACAAGTTACATGCCAGGTGAGATGGCTACGCTGAGAGGAGAGCGAGCACAGTTCAGGGTACGGAAGAGGTAGGCATTCAGGGTGGCCTTCCAGGAGGAGCTGAGCCCTGAGTCGCTTCCTATGACGGAAAGAGAAGTTAGCTACGTAAAGAAGCAAGGAAAGGGATATTCCATAGAGAAAGAACAGCCTGAGTACAGACATCGAGACCCAAATAGCCACTTCATTATCCCAGGAAAATAGACGAACAGATTTTGAGCAGGACAGGATCCATTTGCATGTTTCACTCTGTAGTGGAAAGAGTTATTTTAGAATGGAGATAGTAGAATGTACTTTTCCTCATCTGGATTTTAATGTCAACTGCTGATTTCTGCTGTCCAGTCGGCACCTGTCCTCTGTTGCCTTTGTCAGCCTCTCTCACTTCCCCAGTATCGTTTCCACAGCCTTTTTTCACCTGCCTTGCACACACGGTGCAGCGCTGTCTTGGGAAGGACAGACAGAAGCCCCTAACCGTGAACTTCTTTCACCTGTGTCAGGTGGCTCCACCTTCCTGGAAACGTGGACTTCTGTGAGCACCTAAGCTCTGTAGCACCATCCTTTCTGTCTTTACGTCATTTCCACATTCTCTCACATTGCCTCCCGGTGTGGTGTTCCCTTCCACATCCTTCCAAGTTTATTTGCATCTCATTGGTGCAAGGCAGCATAGTGAGAGGATGTCATATTTCCCACAGGAGAGTCTCGCTCACAGCAGGACTGAAGGAGATGGAAAGGTACCTCGCAGATACCCAACAATCTCGCTTCTGTGTGCTCAGCCCCTTCTGTCTGATAGAATAGAGGTACTTTACGTGGATTATGCTTTCTTCATTGTTATTAGATGATTGAAAGAAATAGCTTCTGCTTATTTAGTACTTACAAGGTACCAGACACTGTGCCAAGCATTGTATATTGTCATTTAATTTTCACAACCCTAAGTATATGTTATTAATTCTTTTTAGTACATGCGGAGAAAGGGGCTGGGGAGTCATTTTCCCAAGGTCACTCAGCTGATCAGAAGAGAGGCCATTATTTAAACCAAGGGTGCATTTGCGAAGTTCACGCATCCAGTACGCAGTGTCACTAAATGATTTAATTGTAAACATCTATTTTCTGGAGATTCTGTGCTTACATCTGCTTATGCTTCAGGCTCACCAGGAGAACCTTAAAAGCAAGGATTCTCAGGCCCCACTTTAAAACCATTGAGCAAAAGTCAGATGGGGCCCGGAAAGTGCTGTTTTCGAAGGCCCTCTAGGTGATAATGCAGTTGTTGTTCAGTCGCTCAGTCATGTCTGATTCTTTGTGATCCTATGGACCGCAGCATGCCAGGTTTCACTGTCTTTCACCCATCTCCCGGAGTTTGCTCAAACTCATGTCCATTGAGTCAGTGACGCCATCCAGCCATCTCAGCAGTGGTTCTCATCATTTGGGCTGCACCCCAGAGCTTCTGCTCCGGGAGGTCTGGAGTGCAGCCCGAGAATGTGCCTTTCTAGTAGGTTCCCAGTTGCCGTTCATGCTGCCACTGGGGAACCTGCTTTGATTACACCAGGCTGATGCAGTAGGTGAAAATGAGGGAACAGAGCGAAGTGGAGAGAACAGGAGAGTTAGCACTCAGAAGGCAAATGCTAATGCAGTTTCCTTAAGTCTTTGAGGTTTTAATTGATTCTGACCAAATGTTTTAATTCAGAAATAGGAAGGGAGACATTGAAGTGGGTTTAAAGTCAGATAGCTGGCATCAGTTCCCAGCTTCACCACTTATGAAAGCTCTGGGCTCCAGTTTTTCCAGCTGAAAAATGGCACTGCTCATAACTGCCTCCCAGACATTTCACAAATGGAGTCTCAGTCTCCATCTCTTCCCTTTCCACTTACCTTAGGAAAGAATCATGAAATCCCAAAGACTTCACTTTTAGTCTTTAGTTCAGGAGGTTTCTTCAGGCAGTGGAAGCCAGCTCTAGTATGAATTCATTTTGTGAATTAGTTAGGCCTGATATAGTTGGTATCTCTTCTGACATGTTTTCCTGCTCCTTCATTGTCCCCAAGAGCATATGCAAGGTGGAAAAATGGTAGAATCCTGGAGCATCTATTGGATAGACCGCTAGCTCATGGCCTGGAGTGTTGGCTCTGGGGAGAAGGCAATATCAGCCTTCTTTTGGAGAGGGAGGCTAGGGTTACTAAGCAGAATCTTACTGAGGGAATTTGCAAGCACATTTGGAAGTCTGTCATTTTCCCAGAAAGGAAGAGTAGAGCTAATAGCAACATCCGGGCTTTGGGAAACAAAAAGAAATGAGTTTTACAACCAGAGCAACTAGATCTTAACTCCAACCCTGCTATTTATTTGAAGTGGAACTCAAACATGTTATAAGTCCATCCTATATCTTGGTTTCTTCATCTACAGTATGGGGATGACTTCTGCTCCCTCACAGGTTTAATAAAAGACTTTAAATGATATAAGAAGCATAAAGTATATTGTATCATGCTTGGATCACAGTTGGTACTTAATGCAATGTGGCCCCTTCCATTATTTGCTTCTATATAACTTCATGTCTGTGGGGAAAAAGAGGAAAATAAAATACTTAAGGAAAGTCAGTTAAGTGCCTTGCAGTATGCCAGGCTCTTTTATATTCATCATCTTACTCATTTCTGCATAGCATTCCTTTTGTGTACTGTTCTCTCCAGATTATATAACTTAACCACATAACCCAAATTTTTATAGCTGGTAAATGTTCAAGTGGATTTGAACGCTATTATGTCTAAATTCAACACCTGTGCTCCTTCCATCATATCTCACTGAGCAAGGAACCTGGGACAGCATGCATCTAAGGAAGGAGATGCAGGTGATTTGGGTGTGACCTTTCTGGCTGGAAAAAGTTTTAATACTTTTGTCTTGTTTTTCTAGTTCCTTAAGGATGTGAGCTGTTGGAAAATATTAGACATTTATTTATGGGTTCTCTTCGTAAGTAAGGGATAGCAGAGGTGCTATTCCTACACTCCTCAAGTAAGCCATGGTGCCATGTAGATGAGGATGAATTCAAAGATGTTCTCCACAGTATTATTTATAAAAAGAATGGTTAGAAATGACAGTGTTGAATTTTATCTGAGCCCTGTGCTCCTAGAAAGCTGGTTTACAAATGCCCCCAAGCTTTGTGTTCCAGGAAATGGCAGCTGCAGAGAATTGTCCTTCCCTATGTGACTTGGATAAGACTCATGGGTGGCTCCTTTGTTTACTTCCAACAAGGCCAGACACAGACCCTCCGCATTCCTATTCTTTGCTTTATGAATGATTAGCTGCACTGCATGTCCCCACTGATCATTTAGAACAAAGTACAGGTTTAACCATACATTGTGCTTCCTGAGGCCCCTGACCTTTGGCCCACCATCAGCCTGAACCAACCAATATACAGCCCTCCTTAAGAGTCTCATATAAGGGTTCTCCAGAGGAACAAATGAATAGGGTACATGTGGATAAGAGCATGTGCATTTTATAATGCAGTTGTAGAGATCTCTACAAATCTCAAGATCTTCAGTGTAAGTTGGCAAAGTGGAGACTCAGGAGAGCTGATGGTGTAGTTTCATTCTGAAGATGGCAAGTTGGAGACTCAGGAAGAGCTGGTGTTTCGTTTCAAGTCCAAAGGCAGGAAAAAAGCCTATGGCAAATTGAAAGGTTTTCAGGCAGAAAGGATTCTGTCTTAGTGGGGGTTGGAGGCAGGTCGAGGAATGCATCAGCCTTTTTGTTCAATTCAGGTCTTTAACTGATTAGATGAGGCCCACCCACATTAGGGAGTGCAGTCTGCTTTATTCAGTCTGCTAATTTAAATGTTCATCTCATCCAAAAACTCCTTCACAGACATACCTAGAAAAACATTTCATCAAATATCTGGGTACCCTGTGGCCTGGTCAAGGTAACATGGAAAATAAACTATCATGGGCCCCTCCCCAAAAATATACTGGCCTCAAGGTAAAACACTCTTTCTACCCTCTAATCACACCACTCTTTCTTGCCATTTCCGTATACTTTATTCTTTCTAGCCTTGTTTACTCTAGAAAAGACATACAATTTATGTGTAACTCTTGGGACACTTAACAGATTTTATGGTTGTAATATTCTCCTTATTGCAGTAAATTTTCCTCCCCTATTGCAAAAGCCCCTTTACCCCCTTACAATAATCCATACTAAGTCTCTCCTAGTGATCACCCACCTAGAGCCAGACATCCTGGAGAGCTAAGTCAAATGGGCCTTAGGAAGCATCACAATGAAAAAAGCTACTGGAGGTGATGGCATTCCAGCAAAGCTATTTTATATCCTAAAAGATGATGCTATTAAAGTGCTATACTAGGTATGCCAGAAAATTTGGAAAACTAAGCAGTGGCCACAGACTGGAAAAGGTCAGTTTTCATTCCAATCCCAAAGAAAGGCATTGCAAAAGAATGTTCAAACTACCATACAGTGGCACTCATCTCACACGCTAGTAAAGTAATGCTCAAAATTCTCCAAGTGAGGCTTCGACAGTATATGAACTGAGAACTTCCAGATCTTCAAGCTGGATTTAGAAAAGGCAGAGGAACCAGAGATCAAATTGCCAATATCCATTGGATCATAGAAAAAGCAAGAGAATTCCAGAAAAACATATACTTCTGCTTCACTGACTGCACTAAAGCTTTTGACTATGTGGATCGCAACAAACTGTGGAAAATTCTTCAAGAGATGGGAATACCAGACCACCTTACCTGCCTCCCAAGAAATCTGTATGCAGGTCAAGAAGCAACAGTTAGAACTGGACATGGAACAACAGACTGGTTCCAAACTGGGGAAGGAGTATGTCAAGGCTGTATATTGTCACCCTGCTTATTTAACTTACATGCAGAGAACATCATGTGAAATGCCAGGCAGGATGAAGCACAAGCTGTAATCAAGATTGCCAAGAGACATATCAATAACCTCAGATATGCAGATGACACCACCGTTATGAGAAAAAGCAAAGAGGAACTAAAGAGCCTCTTGATGAAAGTGAAAGAGGAGAGTGAAAAAGCTGACTTAAAACTCAGCATTCAAAAAACTATGATCATGGCATCTGGCCTCATCACTTCATGGCAAATAGATGGGGAAACAATGGAAATGGTGAGATAGTTTATTTTTGGGGGCTCCAAAATCACTACAGATGGTGATGGCAGCCATGAAATTACAAGACCCTTGCTGCCTGGAAGAAAAGCTATGACCAACCTAGACAGCATATTAAAAAGCAGAGACATTACTTTGCTGACATAGTCAAAGCTATGGTTTTTCCAGTAGTCATGTATGGATGTGAGAGTTGGTCTATAAAGAAAGCTGAGCACCGAAGAATTGATGCTTTTGAACTGTGTTGTTGGAGAAGACTCTTGAGAGTTCCTTGGACTGCAAGATCAAACCAGTGTATCCTAAAGTAAATCAATCCTGAATATTCACTGATGCTAAAGCTGAAGCTCTAATGCTTTGGCCTCCTGATGTGAAGAACTGACTCATTGGAACAGACCTTGATGCTGGGAAGGATTAAAGGCAGGAGGAGAAGGGGACAACAGAGGATGACCTGATGGGATGGCATCACTGACTCAATGGACGTGAGTTTGAGCAAGCTTTAGGAGTTGGTGATGGACAGGGAAGCCTGGCCTGCTTCAGTCAGAGTCGGACAAAATTGAGCGATTGAATTGAAGTGAAGCCTCTCCTAAGTAAATTTAGATCTGTTTTTAATTTGACAGAAACAAACTAAGTTTCTGAAACTAAGGGCTTAGTTAAATAATATGGCACATCCATATTACAGAATGATACATTTTGAAAAAGAATATACTCACTGATGAGTAAAGAGGTCTGTGACATACTGCTGAGTTAAAAAGGCAAACTATAAAATTGCATACTTGTAATATCCCTTGTACATAAAAGTAAACATGTATGTGCATGTTTGTTCAATTGTGTCTCTTTTCAAGACTGTGGACTTTAATATGCCAGGCTGCTCCGTTCATGGGATTTCCCAGGCAAGAATACTAGAGTGGGTTGCCATTTCCTCCTCCAACAGATCTTCCCAATCCAGGGATCAAACCTGTGTCTCCTGCATTAACAGGCAGATTCTTTACCATTGAACCACTGGTACCTTAATATATTGGTAGGGTATTCTCTATGAGTTTCAGGGGTAGTTATCTCTGGGAAAAGGAAATAAGTGGAAAATTTTTTCTGCTGTCTTTTTGTAGTCTTTGAACTGGCTGTAAGGAATTTGTATTATCTTTGTAAACTAGAGAGCGAAAAAAAGCACAGTATTTCTACATATTATATTTCTGCATAATAGCTTTGTGATCTTGATTTTTGTTTAAAAAATAGTCGACTCTGGCTATGCAAGCTAGGGCCTGGTGGATTAACCTCATAGACACCTCCCCACACCCACCTCATATATGTCCACCCTTGTTCACCTTCCAGAGGCTACACAATCCCAAAACTCTCCGCCAAAGGTAGAATCCTGCACAGTTTGTCTGTTTCTGTTCCCTACCCAAGGCACTGAAGCCTGTTCGAAATCTGGGCTGGCTCCCTCTGCACCCAGTTCCCGCTCTGGGAATCATCCCTGTGGGCCATTGTGAAAGGATGAGATGGCCAGTGACACCTCTGGGCTCTGAGCCAGCCTTCCTTTTGGGCATGGTCTGTTCAATCTCCCTGGTCCTGTGTCCAGAGAATGAGACTTTGAAATGGAGAAATTAGATTTTGTTTTATTTACAAAGCTTAAAGTTGCATCTTCTTATCACTTCAGCATTTTCCCCAAAATCTCCACAGGCCTTCTCCCTTCCCAACATACACACTGGATGAGCCAGATGGAGACTTAAAAGACATTAAGTTAGAGCATCATGTTTGGAAACCTTTCCTGCTAAATTCCCATGGTGACACGGTTGAGGGCTTCAAGGATTTTACTCTGACATTTGGCTCAGTGCCAACCTGGCATATTCCACTCCTGCTTGTGGGTCCTTCGGTGCCAGCATCTTTGCTCACTCAGAATGAGGTCACTGTCTCTGTGGTTGAATAGTGGACACTTTCTACTCTTCACTTTTTGTTCTACAGCACAGCCTTAGAGCTTGATGCTGGGCAGAGGGAAGGCAAAAGGAGAAAGGGGTGGCAGAGGATGAGATGGTTAGATAGCATCACCACCTCAATGGACGTGAATTTGAGCAACCTATGGGAGGTAGTAGAGGACAAAGAGCCTGGTCCATGAGGTTGCAAAGAGTCCGACATGACTTAGAGACCGAACAACAGCCTTACAGACCTACAGTTTTCCAGCCCCAGATTACCATCACTTCCCTGTAGAGTACCGTCCCATCACAGTTTCTCACTATAGATTAAGTTCGAGATTAGAACCCCTGAACCTCAGCCCCCAGATCTGGATGTCTCATAGATATCAGGGCTAGGACATCCAGCACTCTGGGGCATTTCCTCTCTAGTTAAACCAAATTAGATTTATGTGTTGATTCCATTTGGGGGAAAAAAAAAGTCCTGGTTTTTGGAAAAAAGTTTAAAAACCACAGCAACATTCTGTTTATTCATATATTTTAGATGTTTCTAAACTTTGATAATAAAAGAATCTAACTTCTTAGAACACAACAACAAACTCAGCCCTTTTTGCCTTTATGTGAAGTGTTTCTCTTTGTAGCTTGGCTATTGAAATAAAATAGCTATTCAACAGCTGTTAAATTGAGTTCTTCATAACAGCTTCCCCTTGCCCAGTTGAGTTCATCGTACATTCCCCTCTCCTTCTTTATATGTATATTTGTATGTCTGTATCTGTATTTATATTCCCTTGAAGGATCTCAAGACCCTGAGACCCTGGTCTTTTAATATTGTCTGAGTATTGTAGAATTTTGCTGTTAAACCTGACCAAAGGGACACGCTGTCATCTGCTTTCCATATTCTGTCTGGTAAATGGTTGGTTGTCAGGACAACAGCATAGAAGGTGGAGGGTCATTGATAACCACATGAATTCTTTAAACAAATGTGATGAGAGCAAATTCCAGGGTGTGCTTTAGAGCCATAAAAGAAGAGGAAAGGTTTCAGACAGGTCCTTCTTTTTACAGATTTGATACTCCCTTAAACATTAGCTTCACTTGGAGGTGAAAAACCCTGAATCAAGGCACTGCCCTTGTTGGACAGTATGCTTGTCCTTCCAGCATTTTAAACAGGGCTTAAACAGTACCCCAACTTGAGCACCTGTGCTCTTGACAGAAGCCCCAGGACAGCACTGGGGTTCCCTGTTGTGTCTCTGCAATACACTGAGTAAATGTCCAAGACATATTGTAGAAATGAATGATCTCAAGTCCTCCCAGTGTTGGTTTTATGATTTATATCTGCAAAGAAAATCAGAATCCAGAGACTTTATGTAGCTTTGTCCAAGGCCCTTAAAAGTCTGAGGGTGGGAATGGACACAGAACTAGAACCTGATTCATCCTAAGACCACTCTTTTCATTATAGCATACTGACTCACTGCAAAACTTACTAGCTAGCTAAATAAATAAGGAATAAACATCTTAAAATGACAGAACACTCCTAAGATATAGTACATGGTTTTCAAAACAGGAGTGGAAAACCTTTTTTTCAAGGTAAAATCATTGGGGGAAAAAAGGAATAATATGTAATTTACTATTCATTGAAAATAAGCAATTAATTCTGCCCTCCAGGGTGAATTTATGTCTCAGTTATTTGCACATGAAAATACAAGATTGGCTTCATTTATATGAAACTAAGACATCTGGTTGGGAAGTGAAAAATTTGGTCAATTACCTGAATCATGTTTGGTCTACATGATAGAAAAGCCCCAGATGTCTTCAGATCACCAGATGTTTGATGATGTGTGGTTAACACTGGACCCACCAACTAACTTCTTCACGTGAGAGCTTGCTGTTTGTTTTCCCCATTGTTAGAAGGCTGTTAGCATTTTGTAAACCAGCAGTTTGCTAACAGGAGTCTAGACTAGAGTCCGACTATGGCCCCTGGCAAGGTGTTCACTGGTGTGTGATAGGATGAGAAAATAAATCCTATAAAAGGAAATATATTTAATTTTAAGAGAATGTCCTTTATTTTGAGGTCATCCCCTTTCTCTTCTTTTCAGAGATAGAGCATTGTGACAAATGATCCCAATTCTAGGATTTTTTAAAAATAAAACCAGGAGACTAAATAAAAAATTGAGAAGCCTGTGTCAGTCCCCAGTTTTCTCTTTATATGATTTTTATTTTTTTACTGAATTATGCAAGGAGAAAATAAAACTTGCCAGACCACAGCACAGCTAATATCTTCAGCACAATGACAGCTAAAATAGTTTCATATGCTTCCTGAATTTGCCTTCCTCTAGCAATAGGGGAAGTCTCCACGGCAGAACTGTATGCCTGGGTTTTAAAATCATTGGTCATCTTAACAGTCAAGTGTTTCACTGACAATCATAATTTTTCCTTTTGAAGCAAACATTTGGTCCTTAAAATAACTCTGAGGGGAACACCTTCAGCGCTTTTAAAACATTTCACTCTGGAGACAGACATACCATGGAGACACAGCCGTGGAGAGACACTTTTTGTGCTGGAAAACTGGACTCCATTACTGTGAATATTTTAACAGATTTTCACAGTTTCTCTGGTTTGTTCTCATAAACCCCAAAGCATATATCTCCACATGCCCTAACACTGAGGCTCCCTCCCCAGCTTTATAATCTCAGCCAGAATGAACTGAGTAACCACTGTGTGTCAGGCAGTACCTATACACCAGCAATTCAGAGTCACAATAACCATGACATCTACATTTATTAAACATTTCCCATGTGGCAGACAGAATCCTGAAGTCCTTTTATATGTATCACCTTGTTTGACTCTCACAACCACTTTGGGAGAAAAATATTCAATAGCATGATTGTAGCCTTTTTAAAAATGAGGATATTGCAGCAGGGAAATTGAATCAGTTGCCCAGGTCACGAGCCCTGTGATTGGTAAAGCCAGGATCCTCACCCAAGCCTGCCCACCTCCTAACCTGACCTTCCGAGTGCTCTGCTAAGCCAAAAGAGCTCTGCCCTCAAGGTGGTTAGAATCTAAAATAGGAGAAGGAAGCAAAAGTGGGGGAAAAGCCATTATGTAGAACAGAATGATGTAATTCCAAGAAACATGCTGTGGGATTGTAGAGGAAAGACTGATTAATTATGATCTACCCAGGAAAGGCTCTTTGGAGGTGGCCTTAGGCTAGGTGAGGGCAAAATAGGGCATCAGCAATTATCTAGAGAATTAGGTCACTGTGGGTGTCAAAGTGGATGATTTCAAGCTAAAAAACTGCACTTTATGCTCTGAATAGTTTAGAATTGGCTGCCTACACTGCTGGAATCCACTGGACTTTTGCCAACTCTCCTGTTCTCCCTGTGACTTAGACCCTGGCTTAGGTGAGCTTCCTGCTTCAGTTAGGGTTGAAGCAGGATGGGAGTATGGAGAAGTGGAGGAAGCCTGTCTCTGGTTGGGAGCCCTAGGGTTCATTCCAGACTCTACTACCACAGAGAGTGACCCCAGGGAACCCACCTTCCTCCCTGATTCAGTGTTTTCTGCTGTAAGAGGAATATACTAAAGTTGATGGTCCCTAATGGCCATTTGAAGTTCTGAGTCTCTGTCTTTGGAATTTGCCTAGGAGAGAAAAGGAAGGATCTAGATGGATCAGCATGCTGGGATTTCATGTTCCTGGACATGACCCACTTGGGAGCCTCTTGTGAAATGAAGCTTCCTCCTGTTATATCCATGACAGTCAATATATTCTTGAGATCATCCTCTCTGGCTCTGTATCTCCCACCTTGAATCTATGTGGTATAGTAGGAAGATCTCTGACTTTGGAATCTGAGAATCTGGATTGAAACCCAGACCATGTCCCTCATCAGAGAGATGAGTTTCAACAAATGGTGTAACCTTTCAATTGTGTTTATTTCTACAATTGTAACATAGTGATTCTGGGCTTCCCTGGTGGCTCATATGGTAAAGAAGGGAAAGGCGAAGATATACCCATCTGAATGCAAGAGTTCCAAAAAATAACAAGGAGAGATAGGAAAGCCTTCTTAAGTGAGCAATGCAAAGAAATAGAGGAACACAGTAGAATGGATAAGACTAGAGATCTTATAAAGAAAATTGGAGATATCAAGGGAACATGTCATGCAAGGATGGGCATGCTAAAGTACAGAAATGGTAAGGACCTAACAGAAGCAGAAGAGATTAAGAGGAGGTGGCAAGAATACACAGGAGAACTATACAAAAAAAGATCTTCATGACCTGGATAGCCATGATGGTGTGGTCACTCACCTAGAGCCAGATATCCTAGAGTGTGAAGTCAAGTGGGCCTTAGGAAACATCACTCTGAATAAAACTAGTGAAGGTGATGGAATTCCAGCTGAGCTATTTCAAATCCTAAAAGATGATGCTGTTTAAGTGCTGCACTCAATATGCCAACAGATTTGAAAAAACTCAGCAGTGGCCATAGGACTGGAAAAGGTCAGGTTTCATTCCAATCCCAAAGAATGTTCAAATTACCACACAATTGTGCTCATTTCTCATGCTAGCAAGGTATGCTGAAAATCCTTCAAGCTAGACTTCAACAGTATATGAACTGAGAACTTCCAGATGTACAAGTTGGATTTAGAAAAGTCAGAGGAACCAGAGATCAAATTCACTGTATCATAGAGAAAGCAAGGGATTTTCAGAAAAATATCTACTTCTGCTTCATTGACTATACTAAAGCCTTTGACTGTGTGGATCACAGTAAACTGTGGAAAATTCTTCAAGAGATGGAAATACAAGACCACCTTACCAGTCTTCTGAGAAACCTGTATGCAGGTCAAGAAGCAACAGTTAGTACTGAACATGGAACAACAAACTGGTTCAAAATTTGAGAAAGGAGTACAGTACATTGTGCAAAGTGCCAGACTAGATGAATCACAAGGTGGAATCAAGATTGCCAGGAGAAATACCAGCAGCCTCAGATATGCAGATGATACCACTCTTCATGGCAGAAAACGAAGGGGAACTGAAGAGCCTCTTGATGACAGTGAAAGAGGAAGTGAAAAAGCTGGCTTAAAACTTAGCATTCATGGCACCTGGTCCTATCACTTGATGGCTGATAGAAAGGAAAAAAAGTAGAAGTAGTGACAGTTTTTTTCTTGGGCTCCAAAATCACAGCAGATGGTGACTGCAGCCATGAAATTAAAAGACATTTCCTCCTTGGAAGGAAAGCTATGACAAACCTAAACAATGTACTTTGGGGTTGCAAAGAGTTGGATATGACTGAGTGACTGAACTGAACTGAAACAATGTATTAAAAAGCAGAGTCATTGCTTTGCCAGCAAAGTTCTGTATAGTTAAAGCCATTGTTTTTCCAGTAGTCATGTACAGATGTGAGAGTTGGCCCATAAGGAAGGCTAAGTGCTGAAGAATTAATGCTCTCAAATTGTGGTGCTGGAGAAGACTCTTGAGAGTCCCTTGGACTGCAGAGAGATCAAACCAGTCAATCCTAAATGAAATCAACCCTGAATATTCATTGGAAGGACTGATGCTGAAACTCCAATACGTTGGCCACCTAATGTGAAGAGCCAACTCATTGGAAAAGACCCTGATGCTGGGAAAGATTGATGGCAAAAGGAGAAGGGCGAAACAGAAAATGAGATGTTTGAATAACATCACCAATTCAATGGACATGAATATGAGCAAATTCCATAAGATAGTGAAGGACAGGGAAGTCTGGCGTGCTGCAGTCCATGGGGTCACAAAGAGTCAGACGTAACTTAGCTGCTGAACAACAAACATGGTGATTCTAATACTAGCCTCACAGGTTTGTTGCTATTACTGAAGTGGATAGCAACTGAGCAATGCCAAGAACAGTAACTGAGAGTCCATCAGTTCAGTTCAGTTCAGTTCAGTTGCTCAGTCGTGTCCGACTCTTTGCGACCCCATGAATCACCGCACGCCAGGCCTCCCTGTTCATCACCATCTCCCGGAGTTCACCCAGACTCACGTCCATCTATTCCGTAATGCCATCCAGCCATCTCATCCTCAGTCGTCCCTTTCTCCTCCTGCCCCCAATCCCTCCCAGCATCAGAGTTTTTTCCAATGAGTCAACTCTTCTCATGAGGTGGCCAAAGTATTGGAGTTTCAGCTTTAGCATCATTCCCTCCAAAGAAATCCCAGGGTTGATCTCCTTCAGAATGGACTGGTTGGATCTCCTTGCAGTCCAAAGGACTCTCAAGAGTCTTCTCCAACACCACAGCTCAAAAGCATCAATTCTTCGGTGCTCAGCCTTCTTCACAGTCCAACTCTCACATCCATACATGACCACAGGAAAAAACATAGCCTGGACTAGACCCATAACTTTTCTTCCAAGGAGTAAGCGTCTTTTAATTTCATGGCTGCAGTCACCATCTGAAGTGATTCTGGAGGCCCCAAAAATAAAGTCTGACACTGTTTCCACTGTTTCCCCTTTGAAAAATAGGCATTATTATTATTAGGATATTTATCTTCCTATATGTAAGTCATATATGCCACTTCTTGGCTCATTGACCTACAGTGGCAGTTGCTTGTTAGAACAAGTCCAAACTCCTTGGCCTAGTGTCCATCCTGCCTTCCTCAGGCTAACTTAGCTGTAAGACCTGGGGCTTTCAACCTATAACTTGACCACCATCTACTTCTTGAATCTGACTTGACCAGGCAAGGAGAGTTTGAGAGCCTCTGTTTCATTCAGGATGTTATCCGCAATGACTTGTCACCATAGCATCACCGTACCTAGTGAGAGCCTTGGACCTGCTGGTCAATCATTTTCTGGGCACGTGCATACATCTTAATACATTACATTGTGCAAGAGTTAGATGAGAGTGTATTACTTGTGGGATTATATAAGGAAACATGTTCCTCATCTCAGTAGCATTGAAGAATTAACCTTCAATCCAGTCTCTGCTCTTGACTGTCCCAACTACTGATATTCAGCCTTGTGTGTGTGTATAATCTTTCTAAGTTAGTTGATCGCAACTTTATGTTCTTTCTAAAAGAAATCTATAAATTCAGTTGAATGAACATTCTTGAGAATGTGTGTTCTAGAAAACACTGCTGGCTGCTGCGGGGAGGCGAAATGAATGCAGAGATAAATACAGTTGTCTTTGAGCTGTTCTCTAATAGGAGGGAAGGAAAGAGAAACAGGGAAAAGACAAAACATAACGTAAGGGTTATTCAAAGCTTGATTTAAAATATACTGTGTGTTTATTGAGTAAACACCTACTATGAATCAGAATAGAATGGTAGGGATATAGCAATATGAAAAAGCGAGTCCAAATCTCAGGAGAGCTTACAGTATTGGAATAGTTACAAGATATTACTCAGAAGAGGTATTGGTTGTGAATAGTGTCTATGAGGGCAGAGATCCTCATCTCTCTTGTTCCTTAATGCATTTTTATCATGACAACAATGCTTGGCACATAGTAGGTATTCAGTAAACATTTCTTTAATGACCAATGAATGATGAGGCTATCATCAGAAAATTATTAAATCAGTAATTTAAAATACAGTTTAATTCCTAGTTGAAACACGGTTATTTTTAGCAGGGAAATGAACAACTTCTCATTTCAGAAGATGTCTTTCAACAGGTGGCAGGACATGTCACGTTTGAGTTTTTCATTACTTACTCTGAGTGAATAGTTGTAGGCATGTGTACTTCCCATTTGGGAGCAAGAATTACTGGAATGTTATTCAGTGAGTCTTGTATCAGTTTTGGTTCCAGGTCTAGAAAGCCCCCTGAACCAACCTGCCTAGGTGTGATCTCTGTAGGAGAATTTTGGTGCTAGATATGGCTGAAGCCCCTGATTCTGTCAGTTCTTTTAGAACTAAGTATCAATAGCCAATCTACGGGCAGCCTTAAGCATATAATGGTATTATGTTTTGATAACTTGAGGCCTCATGGTTCACATAACTTTGGAGCTCTACCAGAATTGGACCAGGTCTTTACAAATCTTTGGAACTATCCCAGCTCATAGCTTGCCCGTGTGAAACAACAAAGTCATAGAAACCAGCACACTCTTTTGAAGTAATTCCCAGCCTGTTGTTTGAGAGTTGCATGTTCCTGTGTTTTGTTCTCCCATCGCAAAACCAGATTGAAAGTGGATTCAATCTGAAAGTCCTCAGAGACCCACTCTGCAGGCAGGGCAGGATGTCACTTAGCACTGTCCTGGTTGATCCGGTTGGCCTGTTGACCTTGGCAAAAATGAGCAGGGAGGGGTCCAGTGCCAAGCACAGAGGAACCAGGGTCACATACCACCCACGCCCAAACCTCTCTCTGACATTTGCACGGGCTTTGAGCCAGCTCTCCCCTTGGGTTTCATCTCATGTTTGTAGGAATACAAAGGAACACTGAACCTTCCAGTTAATATGACACCCCGCCCGCACCTCCCCCTTCCTGGAGAGGATAACAGTTCTGTTGACCATTATAATGCATTTTCTGTCTCCCAGCAATCCACGCAGTCATTAATTTCTGCTGCTGACGTCAGGAAAGAGGATTATGTGTGTGTCTGAAACTGTTCCCAAAGTGCTCATTAGTCATAGATAATTGAAAAACTGGTAGAGGAAGATTTGGTGTAATAGTAGCCCCTGCCTATGCAGAGACTGTAACCACCAGCTAATTGTAGGCCCCAGTTTGTGACCCTCAAACCGACTCTGCCCATCAGAATGGGAATCAGTGGACAGAGGGGCTCAAGAGCCCTCAAAGTAATTGCTTTTTTACACCCCAAGGTGAGGGTGTGTTCACGGGGAAAGCAGCCAACCAGATCAAGAAAGTAAGTAAAATGGACTAAGGTTTCTCCCCTGCCTTCAAGCTGAGGAGTACTGTTTGGAAAAAGTGTGCAGAATCCTCCTTATTTTAATCTTGCTTTTATTTTAACTTAACCAGTTTGCTTTGATCACAGAAGAAGTTCAAGGCCAGGTACAGATGAAGCACAAGTGGCAGAAACAAGAGCCCACCCTGGATCCCAATCCCCACTGTAACAATATTCTGTGCTTTTTTTCTAGGACTTTTCTGAAGTGTACGTGCTTACATTTCTGTGTTCTTTAAGAGAATTCACAAGTGGGAGCATACTCTGAATTCCACTCTGCATCTTGCCATTTTCACTTGATTTATCTTCGACTCCCTTCCAAATTCATACCTTAATTCTTCCTCATTCATTTGAATGGTTATGAAGGATGCTGCTGAATGCATGTGCCCTAATTGACTCACCCTTCACAGATTTAAGGGGGAAACGCCTTCAAAAATATTACACAAGAAGCACATGTTCCAGGTAGAATAATTAGAAAGTATAGGTTAGTAAAAAGAAAAAAGTCATAATTTCTCTATCCAGAGAAAACCTGTTCTCTGTATTTTCCCCCAGGAATGTATTTCTACAAGTAAGTCCATCTACATCTTTGTTGATGTCCTTAACAAGAATTCATCTCTACGTAATGTTTCCCAGCCTGAAGTTCCTTTTCTAGTGTTTCTCACTGCAGATTTATCTTCTTAAGTAATAAATATAAGAGTTCAAAGTCACTGCTCATCAGGCCACATGGCCTTAGTTGGCCCCACCTGAAGTCCCCCACTGCCTTTCTTGTCCAGGCTGCCACTATTCTCTCCTCCCTGGTGCCCGTCTTGGCAACATGTGAAAGCCTCAAACACCCCGTGTGCCCCTCCAGGCTCCCCCCAGGGAGCTCGCTTTTCGCTCTAATGGCCTCCATCTCCCCAAGCACTGAAACCAGCAATCTGCCACCTGTCTTTCCAAACCAGGCTCAAATGTCACCTTCATCTTGATTTCCTGTTCTTTCCCGGGCCTCCCTCACTGTCCCTCCTCGGTGCTCTGGGACCAACATGCACATTCCACCTTGAAAGCGTTTTCTCTATGGTCTGGAGAGCCTTGTTTTGCTCAGACTACTGTGTGAGCCTTCTGAGGTCAGAAGCGCCTCATTGAATCTATCACTCATTCCCCAGCACCTAGATCTGGGCACAGGACAGTCGAAAATATCTCATCCTCATTATCTTTGTTCTTGAAATGTCTGCTAAAATGAGTGAATAAACAGTTGAGTGAAGAAGGGAAGAGACTGCAAATGCTGGGGCTGTGGAGTTCTCATTAAGTCTGGGAAAACCGATACGGGGATTAATTGAATTTTATGGTGAAAGAAGAGCGAAAGGAAGATTATTTTCGGAAAAGTTGTCAAGACACACTAAAGCCTACTCTGACAGCTCCTCTGGTTCCCAGTGTACCTCTGGCTGATAAAGTGTGATCTCCTGGGATGCCTTCTTAGAGGTCCCCACCTGTTTCTATCATCCCATCTTATACCAAGCTGTTTCTCTTTGGGCTCTAGCTAAACAAAGCTTCTTCCTGCTTGGGGTCCAGGGAAATGATTTCTGAAGGCTGTGGTTCCAGTTCACAAGAGGATGTTAATCTTCGTGCATATTTATTTTTGTTCTTAGACCACAGAATTGAGGAGAAAGCCTGGCTCACCGTGTTAGTTCAGGTTCTTTGGAAGCAGATGTTTAGATAGATTTGGGTGTATAAGATGGTTAATGGGAGTTGCCATCTGTGAAAGAAAGGGGATTGTAGTAGAATTGGGCAAAGAGTGAATTCAAATGTGATGAAGTCTGATGAGACCTTGGCTCACCGGGCAGAGCATCCTGTTCTGGAGTGAGTGGTGCACAACAGAGCCCTCTGCTCCCATTCTGTTGAGTCTCCAGTTGCGGCCATACTGGAAAAGTCATCACCTTATCTGATGACCTTGAGGAACTGGCAGTTGGAGGCTGTCTGCTGACCTGACTGCCCACTGGACAGCATGTCCATGCTTAATGGTAATCCAAATGGTGATGGCTCCCTATCTACCAGACTTCCCGCCGTTTCTCACTCCGCAAAATCTCTCATATCTGCTTCTGTTTCTGCATCTCATTTGCCAGTAACCTTAATGAACGCCCTTCTCTATTCTCTGGTTACTGAGAGAGCTTCACTACTGTTTTTCCTTACATCATTCTGTCTACTTCCAGAGAGATCTTTAAAAAGATGCAAATTCATATCTGTGAGTCTGGGTTGTTGTTTTTCAGTCACTGAGTCACATTCAGCTCTTTGCGACCCCATGGATTGCAGCACGCCTGGCTTCCCTGTCCTTCACTATCTCCCAGAGTTTGCTTAAACTCATGTCCATTGAGTCGGTGATGCTGTCCAACCATCTCATCCTTTGTTTCCCCTTTCTCTTCCTGCCCTCAATCGTTTCCAGCATCAGGGTCTTCTTCAATGAGTTGGCTCTTCACATCACATGGCCAAAGTATTGGAGCTTCAGCTTGGAGTCTGGGTACTATATTCAGTGTCTTGTTGTTGTTGTTGTTCAGTTGCTTAATCATGTCTGTCTCTTTGCAACCCCACGGACTACAGCATGCCAGGCTTTCCTATCACCAACTCGCGGAGCTTGCTCAAACTCATGTCCATTGAGTCGGTGATGCCACCCAACCATCTCATCCTCTGCTGTCCCCTTCTCCTTCTGCCTTCAATCTTTCCCAGCATCAGGATCTTTTCCAGTGAGTTGGCTCTTCACATCAGGTGGCCAAAGTATTGGAACTTTAGCATCAGTCCTTCCAATGAAAATTCAGGACTGATTTCCTTTAGGATTGACTGGTTGGATCTCCTTGTAGTCAAAGGGACTCTCAAGAGTCTTCTCCAACACCACAGTTCAAAAGCATCAATTTTTAGGCACTCAGCCTTCTTTATGACCCAATTCTCACATCCATACATGACTACTGGAAAAACCATAGCTTTGACTAGATGAACCTTTGTTGGCAAAGTAATGTTTCTGCTTTTTAATAGACTGTCTAGGTTTGTCATAGCTTTTTTTCCAAGGAGCAAGCATCTTTTAATTTTGTGGCTGCAGTAACCATCTGCAGTGATTTTGGAGCCCAAGATAATAAAGTCTCTCACTGTTTCCGTTGTCCCCATCTATTTACCATGAAGTGATGGGACCAGATGCCATGATCTTAGTTTTCTGAATGTTGAGTTTTAAGCCAGCTTTTTCACTCTCCTCTTTCACTTTCATCAACAGGCTCTTTAGTTCCTCTTTGCTTTCTGCCATAAGGGTGTTGTCATCTGCATATCAGAGGTTGTTGATATTTCTCCCTTCAGTGTTGATTCCAGCTTTTGCTTCATCCAGCCCGTCATTTTGCGTAATGTACTCTGCAAATAAGATAAATAAGCAGGGTGACAATATACAGCTTTGACGTACTCCTTTCCCAATTTTGAATCAGTTCATTGTTCCATGTCTGGTTCTAACTGTTGTTTTTTTGACCTGCCTACAGGTTTTGCAATATCTTGTAATAAACTATAATTAAAAAGAGTGGAAAAAAGAATATATGTATATATATATAAAACCAAATCACTTTGCTGTATACCTGAAACTGACACAATATTGTAAAACAATTATGCTTCACACACACATGCAAAAGCGAACATTCATTCACCTCACTCCCAGGCTTAGCTCTTTCAGAAACTTACAGCGATATTTGTGATAAATTGAGACACCATCATCTGGATTTCCGCATGTACCTCTCCAACCTCCTCCACCCACTTCTAGGCCCCACCCCAGCTTCTATACCAGCTTACTCAGCCCTGTTGGTGATCTCCTCTCTTTCTTGGCCTTAGCTCAAAATGCTGCCTCTACTGGGAAGTCTACTTGTACTCCTCCAGCATGTCAGTTGAATCCAGATCTTCTGACTGCAAGCCCAGGGCTCCCTCTGCATCTCATCAGCCAATGTTCCTTTCTAAATTACTGTACAAAAGGCTTGGAAATGTACCCCACCCAGCTAACCCTTTTTCTTTTCTGGACTTTTTTTTTTTCATTGAAAATTGCAGGCTTTGTGCTTATGGGGATTGAGGATGAATAGAAGTTCCCATTTTGACCCTTCTACAAAAATTCACCCTTTAAAAAGAAATCTGAATATAGTGCACATGATTTCTACATGGGCCGCTTTTTAAGCACATGTAATGTTTGTTCTACAAATGCTTCTCTTGATTCCTTCCTTCACCTAGAAGCTGCACTGAAATGTAAAGAACAGGAGCACAGGGTTAGTATCCATCAGACTGGAGTCCATGCCCGTGTTCCAACACTGTAAGTCGTGTGATTGTGGTAAATTTACTTTCCATTCATAAGTTTGATTTTCCCCATCTGTCTGCGCAATGAGGACAAATTAGAATAGTACTCACATAGGGAATGTTCCCACAGTAACATAGGGTTTCTGTGACAATGAAGTGAGAAAATGTGTGATATATCGTTAGGATGGTCCCCAGCATAGAAGTGCTCAGTGAATGGGAATGCTGTTTGGTATGTACTGGATACTAGACAGAGTGACATGATCTAGACAGTGTCCAGAGCCAGACTGTCCACACCCAAGGGTGTTACTTTCCTCCAAATTCCTGCTGGCTGTGCATTCAAAGCAGACTAGAGATTCTCTGGGCCCCCCACCCCATCATTTGAGTATCTGGACCTTATCCTCCAGTCCAGTGCTGTCCAATAGAAATATAATGTGAAAGTGAAGTCGCTCAGTCATGTCTGACTCTTTGTGATCCCTGGGCTATAGCCCACCAGGCTCCTCTGTCCATGGGATTCTCCAGGCAAGAGTACTGAAGTGGGTTGCCATTTCCTTCTCCAGGGGATCTTCCCAACCCAGGGATCGAACCAAGTCTCCTGCATTGCAAGCAGATGCTTTAACCTCTGAGCCACCAGGGAAGTGGAATATAATGTGAGCCACATATGAAATAAAAAATGTACATGTAATTTAAAAAATTAATACTTCTTATTATTTTTTACTTTGGGCTGAGCTGTGTCTTCATTGATGTGTGGGCTTTTCTCTAGTTGTGGCAAGTTGGGGCTACTCTCTCGCTGTGGCGCATGGACGTCTCATTGCAGTGACTTCTCCTGTTGAAGAGCATAGGCTCTAGGGCATGAGGGCTTTAGTAGTTGTAACACATGAGCTTAGTAGCTGCAGCACGCAGGCTCTAAGAGCACAGGCTCAACAGTTGTGGCACACGGACCTAGTTGCTCTGAGGCATATGGCATCCCCCCGATCAGGGATGGAACCCATGTCCCCTGCATTAGCAGGTGGATTCTTTACCACTGAGCCTCTAAGGAAGCCCTGAAATTTAACATTTTCCAATAGCCACTTTAAAGTAAAAAGACATAGGTGAGATTAATTTTAATAAGTTTTATTTTACCTACCATATCCAAAATATCATTTTAATATATAATTGATCTAAAAATTATTAACGAGATATTTTACATTCATTTCCTCATACAAAATCTTTGACATCTGATGTGTATTTTCTACTTAGTTCCTCCCAATTCAGACTCTAAATTTTCACTGTGAATACTTGATTTAGATTTCTTGAATTAATGTTGAAAAATCAATTTTGCTAGTTGTTCCAAAAGTACTTAAAAGTTTTTCAGTAATTGAATTGAGTATCAGTTTTGAAATTAAAATGGAAATTAATTCAGATGAAATTAATGTAGCACCTTAGTTACTCCAGCCACATTTCAGAAGTTCCACCCACATATGCCTGATGGCTCTCATACTGGACTGTGAAGCTGTAGAGGCCATGCAGTGGGTTCAGTCTTCTCCTGCTTTCTTTTCTTAGCTAAACTTTTTCCAAATTGGAGAAAATTTGAAAAATGGATACAAAATGGTATTGAAGAGGTGGTTTGTTTTTGGTTACAGGAGATTGGTGAACCATTCACCTTCTGCCTCCCTCTAATTCCCACTCTTACATCTGTCCCCAGGAGTCCTGAAGCGCCTCTGTTCATCCCTGGAACTCCATGAAACAGTTAACAAGTGGTGGGAATCTTAGCACTGAGCAAATGGCACCCATTCAGAATCTTAGAGCCTTGAAGCTCAGAAAGATCTAGCATATATAGAGGTCCAGCTCCAAACCCTCCTTATTTTACAGAAATAGTTACTATAAATTCTTTGGCAGAACAGGGGTTCTGGGAGGCAGGGGACACTCAGCCTCTGCTAAACACCTGGGAGCAGATGGATCACTTCATTCTCTCCTCCTTGCATGGTTGTGTGTGTCCTGATCTCTTCTCCCTAACTAGGTTGGGGGCAAGGACTGCCTTTTACTGTGCTGTGGCGCCCACACAAAGCAAGACAATCAATAAATTCTTAACTGAAGGCCTGGCTGACTGTAGGAATTCAAGGTCACTTGAAATATCAGGGTCAGTGCATTGCACAACTCCAAAGAACACCATTCAAACTGTATTCTGATTGTGCAAGTAGCAGCCTTGTGAAGTCTGCAAGGTTTAAGCTGGGCTCTCATTCCCAACCGAGATGAACTTCTAAGAAATTCTTTATTGGAACAAAATAATTTCCTTCCTTATCTTCTGACAGGAAGCAACTACATAAGTAAATTTTCTTAACTTCTTGGAAATATACATTAATCAGGGAGTATGTATGGATATGAGATTGTGTGGTGTGTGAATAACATATGCTGGTAGGGCTGCTATGTTACGAAGCACGTTTGGAACAGTTTGACCATTTCAACCTTGTCTCCAAGTGGCCACTGTATTTGTATCTTTTGAAATTTCCCATGAATGGAATCTTTCTCTGATTTGAAAGATGCCTTAGAGCTCTTGGCTTTGTAAAGCACTCTAGAGCGTGACCTTTGGGAACCAAGCTCATACACCTAAGTCACCAAATGAGCACAAGGACTCTTTGTAGCTGCATGGTTTCTATCTTCATGAAGTTGAGAAAAGGCAGAGGAGAGGGGAGGGGTCCAAGAGGTTCTCTTAAGAAAACTCTCTCTTTGCTTTTGTGTTTTTCAAGCTGACAGGTGTTTATTTTTTCTCCTGTCTACCCAGGAAACCAAGTGCTGCCTCCTGGAGCTTCTCTTGGAAGTGGGCTCACACCAGAGGCAGCAAAGGACCTTGGCCTTCCTCCTGGAATTGCAGTGGCAGCCTCACTAATTGATGCTCATGCAGGAGGACTAGGTAATGTCTTTCTCTGTGTCACCACTAGCACTACGTTCTGTCACTCTCTAGGATCAAACACACTGCTTTTCTATTTTTAAAGCAAAGATTGAGAGCTAGTGATTCTAGTTAGAGAAGAAAGCCTTTTTACACTTAAGCATATGTATAGAATTATAGAACTTTTCATCAACTGTAGAATTCATTTATAATTTTATCAGTTTACCCATACAAACTAATAGAAAAATGATATAAATAAATACCTGGATGGCTCTTTGGTTTACTGAAAACTTGATAAAGATATGTTAACTTCCAACTAGCATGTATGACAATGGTGTACTTAGCTGTACTCCTTTTTTCTACACATACTCCAAAGCCCTTGCAAGTCTAATTTTATTTTTGTAATATATTTGGCTTATATCCCATGTCCAGTTACTTGGGTATATTCCTGATTTAATCTTTTAAGTAAATCTACAACCTGGCATGCTTGTATTCATTTATTCATTCATCAAAGAACCAATGAACACTTGGTGTGTTCCAAGCATGGTGCTAGGAAACAATGAATTAAAAAAAAAACAAAACACAAGGTTTCATCTGCCAGTGGAAGGCAGACAGTGAGGCAAAGTTTACCATAAAGTGTGATGACTCTATCCTCTTCTTCATTCTCATTGCAGTTTTTTTTTTTTTTAGGGGGGAGTGGATTTTTCATAGTCTCAATATTTCTTACTTCAACTATAGACAAACTTTTTTTTTCCCTAGCCTTTCTTTCTAACCGTGTTTCTTTTTAAATTATGGTTCAAACTTCTTAAGATCAATTTAGGAGATCATGACCATTAGATTTTCAGAACAGAATGGACTGACCAGAGGAGAACGTTTTTTGTAGAACATACATTTCCACTGCAGTTTTATGTATCTGCATGTGTATACTGCTCCATAATGAAAGTGAATTTCTTACTATAGATTACCATTAAAAAACTTTGAAAAATATTTTAGTCCATACTTCATATTACAGTCAAATTTATCTATCAAATGCTTACATCAAACTGCACTCACAGACCTCTGTCTTTGCATTTTTATTTCCATGTCTTTGCACATGTGTTTCTCTGCCTGGGGATGACTCATCCTCCACTTTGCCACTAGCTAACTTCTACTCTAAGTTAAAGACCATCTTAGATGCTTTATCCTCTGTGTAGCCTTCCATGGACGACGCTTCCATTTATATCTAAATTCCCTAAGCTGTCTTTCTTTCATCGCTTTTACCTACCACTATGGAAGAAGTGATTGTGTTGTAATTGCTGTTTTATCTGCTTGTCTTTCCCACTAGACTGTAAACTCCTTGAAGGCATAGGCATTGTATTATTCATCCTGTATAACCTATGCTCAGCCCTGTTTCTGGTTCTCACTGGTGCTTGATAAATTTAATAAATGAATATAGTCCCATTAGGTCAAGAATAAGATAAAAATGGTCCTAAACTGTAGAGTGAAAGTTAATGTTTCCTTACACAGCAGATTATTAAGCAATGTCTAGTCTTCCACATGGTCTCTGGAGTTTCAGAGCAGAAGAGATATCTGCAAAAATGCCTGTTTTATTTATCTTTATGTGTTCAGCATTTAACACAGTGCCTAAGAAATAGTAACAAGCCAATAATACATGTGCATTGGACAATATTGATGATAGGCAAGGGTCTTTCCTTCCCTTTTTAATGTGGGCAGTGTGCTCTTTTGATTGGAATGTCATGATTTTGTTTTCTAAGAACAGACACAAAGAAAACTTGTGGTCTAGACAGACATGGAGTGTTCCTATATCCTGGTAATCCCTACCTCTCATGTCCTGCTTGAGGCAAGGGAAGCCTCCTTCATCAAGCTTTTTCAGCTATCTTGGGGCAACAGTCTCAGTCATCCACTTGCACCCCAGGAGACAAGGACTTGACTTGGACCACCACGTGCTGAAAGAAAAAGGGCTACACTTGGTAACATTCAGAACTCTGGTTCCCTTGTCAGTTTTCCAGACCTCTCTAAGGAACAAACCCAAACCTGCCTTCTCACTTCTGCCCAGGGTTCACTGTACCCTTTAGGAGAGGAGGCTGTGTCCTGTGTGGTACCTGGTACTTGAAGACACTCAAACAGTCTAAGTTGACCTGCACTGAGAGGATTCCAGGCCATGAAATGAGCACCCACACATTTTCCTAAACCAGAGATAGTCAGTGGCAGAAATTTTACCCTTAGAAGCTTTCATTTTGGTTGCTCAGTCATGTCTGACTCTTTGCAACCCCATGGACTGCAGAATACCAGGCCTCCCTGTCCATCACCAATGCCTGGAGCTTACTCAAATTCATGTCCTTCAAGTTGGTGGTGCCATCCAACCATCTCATCCTCTGTTATCCCCTTGCCCTCCTGCCTTCAATCTTTCCCAGCATCAAGGTCTTTTCAAATGAGTCAGTTCTTTGTATCAGGTGGCCATAGTTTTGGAGTTTCAGCTTCAACATGGTCCTTCCAATGAATATTCAGTCAGAACTGATTTCCTTTAAGATTGACTGGTTGGATCTCCCTGCCGTCCAAGGGACTCTCAAGAGTCTTCTCCAACACCGCAGTTCAAAAGCATCAGTTCTTCGGTGCTCAGATTTCTTTATAGTCTCTAAGACTAGACATTGCTTAATAATCTGCTGTGTAAGGAAACATTAACTTTCACTCTACAGTTTAGGACCATTTTTATCTTATTCTTGACCTAATGGGACTATATTCATTTAATAAATTTATCAAGCACCAGTGAGAACCAGAAACAGGGCTGAGCATAGGTTATACAGGATGAATAATACAATGTCCATTTATAGTCCCAACTCTCACATTTCACATCCATACTACTGGAAAAACCATAGCTGTGACTAGACAGATCTTTGTTGGCAAAGTAATGTCTCTGTTTTTTAATGTGCTGTCTAGGTTAGTCATCGCTTTTCATCCAGGGAGCAAGCATCTTTTAATTTTATGGCTGCAGTCACCATCTACAGTGATTCTTGAGCCCCCAAAAATAAAGTCTGTCACTATTTCCGTTGTTTCCCCATCTATTTGCCATGAAGTGATGGGACCAGATGCCATGATCTTCGTTTTCTGAATGTTGAGTTTTAAGCCAGCTTTTTCACTCCTCTCTTTCTCTTTCATCAAGAGGCTCTTTAGTTCTCCTTCACTTTCTGCTATAAGAGCGGTGTAATCTGCATATTTGACGTTGTTGATATTTCTCCTGGCAATCTTGTTTCCAGCTTGTGCTTCATTCAGCCCAGCATTTCGCATGATGTGCTCTGCATATAAGTTAAATAAGCAGGGTGACAACATACAGCCTTGACATACTCCTTTCCCAATTTGGAACCAGTCTGTTGTTCCATGTCCAGTTCTTACTGTTGCTTCTTACCTGCATACAGATTTCACAAGAGACAGGTCAGATGGTCTGGTATTCCCATCTCTTAAAGAATTTTCCTCAGTTTGTTGTGATCCACACAGTCAAAGGGTTTGGCATAGTCAATAAAGCAGAAGTATATGTTTTTCTGGAACTCTATTGCTTTTTCAATGATCCAATGGATGTTGGCAATTTGATCTCTGGTTCCTCTGCCTTTTCTAAAAGCAGCTTGAACATCTGAAGGTTCATGGTTCACGTACTGTTGAAACCTGGCTTGGAAAATTTTGAGCATGTGAGATGAGTGCAATCGTGTGGTAGTTGGACCATTCTTTGGCATTGCCTTTCTTTGGGATTGGAATGAAAACTGACCTTTTCCAGTCCTGTGGCCACTGCTGAGTTTTCCAAATCTGCTGTCATATTGAGTGCAGCACTTTCACAGCATCATCTTTTAGGATTCGAAATAGCTCAACTGAAATTCCATCACCTTCACTGGCTTTGTTCATAGTGATGCTTCCTAAGGCCCACTTGACTTCACATTCCAGGATGTCTGGCTCTAGGTGAGTGATCGTATCATCGTGGTTCTCAGGGTCATGAAGATCTTTTTTGTACAGTTCTTCTGTGTCTTCTTGCCACCTCTTCTTAATATCTTCTGCTTCTGTTAAGTCCATACCATTTCTGTCCTTTATTGTGGCCATCTTTGCATGAAATGTTCCCTTGGTATCTCTAATTTTCTTGAAGAGATCTGTAGTGTTTCCCATTCTATTTCTACTTCTTTGTATTGATCACTGAGGAAGGCATTCTTATCTGTGCTTGCTATTCTTTGGAACTCTATACTCAAATGTGTTTAAACTTTGCCTTTAGCTTCTCTTCTTTTCTCAGCTATTTATTTAGAAGCTTTGGCTCAATGTTTTTGTTGCTTTTAAAACACAAATGCACTTACATTAATGTTTCCCCCTTTCTTTTCCAAAAGTAAGTTTTTTAAGCAGAAAGAGAGGACAGGACCTTGGATTCCTAAAGGGTTAAGCTTAGGGGCCAGAAGTGGCTAAGGAGGGCCTAGGAAGGTGACGTATTTAGTTTTGACCAAGTTTTATCCTTCTTCTACCTCCATCTCTCCTCTTCACCTCATAGCCAGTTAAGAGTTAGAATGTCTCGGAAAGAAAGGAAGCCTGGGAGCAAATATTCCCTCTTGTTTCCCAGCCTGCTCCTTTCAGGATGGGAGGAGAAGAGAGGCTCAAACATCTGAAAAAGTCATTCACCCATTCAAGCATGTAGTTACTAAGGATATATATTGAAAGCTTGCAAACCTGGTACTTACTGGAGAAGGAAGTGGTGATGCACTCCTGTATTCTTGCCTAAAGAATTGCACGGATAGAGGAGCCTGTTGCGCTGCCATCCATGGGGTCGCAAAGAGTTGGACACAACTGCGTGACTGAACAATGGCTGGTCCAGGCACTGGAGATGACAGCAGTGAACCAAGCAGCCAATGTCCCAAACCTTTTAGTTATTCTCACCTGGCCTGCGTGTTTGTGACTTAACAGTATTGGTGTGAGACAACCATCCCCTGAGATGTATTGTGATACTGTAATCAGGGCTCTGAACATGGAGTTTGAAGATCTGGATTTAAATGTTTATATTCTCTCTACCTGTGTACCTTGGGTCAAATATCATACCTCTTCATGTTTCTGAATTTCCCTTCAGGCAGTAGGAGATAGCAATACTCTCCTCATGGATGTGTTAGGATGTACACAAGAAGAGCCTCTGGCTTAGCATCTGGCACATAGCAGGCATGCAGTAAGGAGGTATCTTCCTTTGATTTTTCTCACTCTGGAATCACAATGCCTGACACAAAGTAGGAGCCTTATTAAGGGAAGTTCTCTTAGTTATTATCCAGGAGAATTATCTTCCCTTTGCATAGGCAGTTGGAGAAGAACCCCACCCAGGCTTCTGGACGTCATCTGCCTTCCTTGAATCTCTACCCTATATTTCCTTCCCCAAAACTCTTTCATGGAATGCAGGGTTTCCTACTTTAAGATTCTGTTTAGGTTGAGGTCAGAAACAACCTCAAGATCTGATTAGATGAACTCCACGCTGAGAGATTGCCAAGAGTCAGGTTAAGAAGCTGGCTTTGGAATTGGATCTCATCCAGGCCTCACACAAGCCCCGAACAATTACGGTTCCTTCAAGTGCTGACCTGGTGTGACCTGCCGCAGATCCCACATTCTGGCTGGCAGAAGGAGTCAACATTCTGCTTTGGAGAAAGCCTCCTGGACTCTCAGTCTCCGGGGAAGCCTGGGAACAGGAGGATAAAGATCAAAGAAGCAAATGCCACTCAACTCCTGCTTTTTCCAGTTCTGGAAAAAGAGGAGGAAGGACTTGGTGGGAATAAAAATCAAAGATAAAGGGACATTTCGTATTTAAGGTGCTGGTTAGTAAGTACTCCAGCAGACAGCCAGAAGATAGGAGTGATTTTGTTTGCTCTTTGTGGGGGTGGTTCTGGCCAAGGCTCCTGCTGCTGATATTTTTCTAGCTTACAGAAATAGTATTAACTTGGTTCCAGGTCTATGCTTGGCTCTGGCAGCCCAGCTGTCCTGAAAGGCAATAACAACTTGATTCCTGTCTCTGGCCCTCTCCCCCTCAGTTTTCCTTCTCTACCAGTCCAACTTCTGATTGTCCTTCACATCTTGAAATCGGGCCATCTCCTCAGGGGGCCTTCCCTGGCTCCCCTAAGCTGACTTAAGGGGTCTTTTCTCTCAGTCCCATGATGTCTGAGACTTGCCTCCATTACTGTACACATCACCCAGGTTTGTGTGTGATGTCTCGTTTGTCTCATTTTTGAGTTTGTGGACTCTTTGAAAGTAAGCCCTGTGCCGTTTCATTCTTATATTCCAGCAACCAGCACAGTGCTTTGCATGTAGAGGATGGTTAGCAACGTGCATATTTAGTGATGAGTCGGGCACGACTGAGCGACTTCACTTTCACTTTTCACTTTCATGCATTGGAGAAGGAAATGGCAACCCACTCCAGTGTTCTTGCCTGGAAAATCCCAGGGACGGTGGAGCCTGCCATCTGTGGGGTTGCACAGAGTCATACACGACTTAAGCGACTTAGCAGAGTGAGTGAATGGCATCCCCTCCATGAGGGATGGATACTCAGCTGAGAAGTAGGGTAAGCTCCCATTACAGAGGAAACTGTCCCTGCACAGTAGGTGTACCTGGCTCAAGTCTGCACAAGGCAAAAGGGTTGTGTTGAGCACTCCCTGATCCGGTCTGGGATGTCTTGAAACTCGTGTCCTTTGTGCTCCCTCACATTAGCAGGTATTGTCCGGGAGCAAACATAGTGCCTTGGTTTGGCATCACTCTGATTCCAGATACTGGTTTCTTTGCCAGATATTGATTTGGTTTAAATTGCTCATCTGGGCCAGATGTTGAATTGGCTTAAATCTCTCGAGTTACAGAATCAAACCAAAATGAAAATTTTTCATTTCTCCCTCTCCTCCCATCCCTCCTCCTCTGCTTTCCACTTCCTTCCTTCCTGTCTTTTTGCAGAAGAATTGGTTTAGCCCATCTTGCGAAAAGAACTTCTGGTTCAGTGCTCTGTTAGAGAAAACCATGGTTTATTCCAGTGAGCAATAAAACTTGCAACTTTACATCTCACCATTGTCAGTACTCTAGAAGCCATACTGATTCTCAGAGCAGCTTTATACACGCTATTATTTTGTTTCCATTATTAAATAAAACAATGAAGCTCACAAAGACTACCTCATATACCTAAAGTCACATGGTTAACAAGTGGTAAATTCATGATTTAAACCCACGCTATTTGATTCCACACTTCTAATCACTGTGCCTTATGGAATGCATATTTGTTACAGTATGATCCAGCCTAGGCTTGCATTTGCCCTCAACTATACTCCAATATAAAACAAAAAGTTAAAAAATAGCACATGAGAAAGTAGCAAGTATCAAAAAAAGAAATTATTATGATAAATATTTATTGATGACTCTCTACTAGTTGATGGGGGTTTAAGGTAAATATGAGAGAGAATTAAACTTCTGGGTACTTGTATCTACTAGTAGTGAAAATAAACATTAAATACACAACACAATTATACATTCCAAGTATATAAGGCGTTGTGAAAAAATAGAATAGGCCCAAAATTGAGACTTGAAGAATTGTCAAAGGATTCTTAGAGCAAATGATGTCTGTAATGTCATTGCAACATTTCCTGCCCTATAATTTCTTCTCGGGCTTCCCAGGTGGAGCTAGTGATAAAGAACCTGCCTGTCAATTCAGGAGACATAAGAGATGCATGTTCAATCCTTGGGTCGGGAACATCCCCTGGAGAAGGAAATGGCAACCCACTCCAGTATTGTTGCCTGAAGAATCCCATGGACAGAGGAGCCAAGCAGGCTATAGTCCTTAGGTCGCTGAAGTGACTTAGGACACAATTGCTTCTTGATAAAATGGAATTTATTTCGTTGTTGAAACTTTCAGACTTCAATGAGGCTTTATTCCTAAAAACAACGACAACAACATCACTAGTAAAACAAGAACCACTGCTCTTATTGGTACCACTGTTACTGTGACTGTTTACTTGCCTTCCATGTGCCAAGTGCTGTGGCTAACACTTCACATACTGTATCTGTTGCTTCTCATGATGATCCTACAAGGCAGAATTTATTTCCCATTCTATACATGAGGAAGCTGAAAGCAGAAAGAGTAACATTTCCACCATCACAAAGCCAGTATCATGGCAAGAAGCGGACCTGAGACTGACTTCAAAGCTCATGATCTTTTTCTTTATTTCAGTGGTTCTCAACCAGGGGTGATTTAAGTCCTCAGCCCCACTCCCATGGGACATTTGGCCATATCTTGAGACATATTTTTGATTGTCATTTGGAAAAGAGGAACTGGTATGGCATGGTAGAGGCCAAGAATGCTGCCAAGTGCCCTTCAGCACTCAGGACAGCCCCACAACAGAAAGTTATCCAGCCTCAAATGTCAGTAGTGCTGGGGATGAGGAATCCTACTCTTAACTGAAACCCTCTGAATGATATTATTTCCCTTCATCAATTCAGGTGGTTTTTTGTTTGTTTCTTTGTAGAAACCAGGAAGCAGCCCCAATTAACTGTCTTAATGATATGTGAGTCCTTCGTCAAGATGTTCTTTCTGAAATTAACTCTTCAGTGAAACTAGTTGTGAGATAAGAAACTGAAGACTTCTGAATAGGGAGTATAAGATGATTCCTGCCCCTTCTGTCTTACCCAAAGTCTAACACTAGACCGCTTGTCCTCCTTCCAACACATCAGATACGCTCGCCCTCTGGCCTTTGCTTGCGCTGTGTGCTCAGTATGGGGTGCTCCCCTCCTCCCCACTTCCACAGTCCTACTCATACATGAGAAATCAGGCTAAATGTCACTTCCACAGCGGAGATGTCTCCAAAATTAACCTCATTCTTAGAAACTAAGAATCACTCCCTCCTTGTAGTTCTGCCGCACTTTCACCTTTTTCGCTTTTCACACCATATCATGTTTTTCTACCCATCAGTCAGCATAGAACCCACAGAAGCAGTCCTCCAGGTATCAGTGAGTTAATTAAGATAGTAAAAGCGAGAGGATTTTGAAAGATCCAAAGCAAGAATTGGTAAATCCAGGTACGGGAGCATTTTGAAAAATGTAGATACTTAATGGCCTGCCCACCAAGGATCCTGAGTCTGAGTGTATGAGGTGGGTCCAGAAAACCGATTATGGGATGGAAGGTGTCACCTGGGGCCCAGGGGAGAAGGCCTGCAGGACAGGTTAGCATCGAGTACACAGGTGAGAAGCAGAAAGGATGTGCAGCTTTCAGGTGGACAGATCCAACCAAAGCAGATTGGTGCTAAGAAGGAGCCAGGCCTAGACACGGATCAAGAGCTGGAGGCAGGAAGGAGTGTATCTGGCAAGAAAGCAAAGGTGGATCCAAAGAGGCAGACTTTCTGTGAGGAATGGAGGGGATTAGAAGAGCAGATAAAGTCTTGCTGGCTAATCTAGAAGGAGAAAAGCAGTGTCAGTACCCAAACAGATAGAGTGAGGGTGACTCTGGGAGTTACTGGACGTGAATCAGAAGCGGGAGGAGGAGTTTGTGTGTTTTTTAAGACTATTGTTTTAGGATGAGGTTTGGTTTAATGAGAACCACTGCTGCCTGATACCAGAGCAGCTGCGTGAGACTTAATGAGGGGCAGAGAGGGGAGAAGGGGGTGGGCAAGACAGCCTTGAGTTTCCTGCCCCCGAGGCCCCAGGGCTTTCCTGGAACACTGTGCTTCTCTGAATTGTAAGGGAAGGGCCATAGCTGAGAGACCAGTGTTTTCTGTGGCCAGAAATCTGGGAGGAATGTGGGCCCATGGGGCTGCAGCCAGCTCCCGTGCCCTACCCTTCTCTACTGCACAACCCAGGATATACAGCCATGAGCCTACCCTGAAAAGGTTGTTTCTTTATTTGATACACATGCTGCTGTTTGGATGAGTGATCATAGGCTTCAGAACTAAAAGTTTGCTCAAAGACTTTCTATATCAAATTCTTCAAATGAGAAAACCAAAGCCCAGAAAAACAGTGAATCATCAGGGTTGCCCCTCACATTACCATCAGAGTTGGAGTTAGAAACTGAGCCTCCTAATTCACTGGTCAGGGGCCCTGCCCCCATTCTACCACACTGTCTCCAAATTAGGAAGAGGAAATGGTTTGGGGTATCTGGGACACTTATCAGTTGTAGAAAATAGGAGGTGAGAAGCAGGTATACGCACACAGGTGCTTACATGAGTATATGTATATGCAGCTGTGTGCACTGCATGTACGTGTGTGTGCAGTAAGTCCCTGCATGTGCGTATACGTTGTTACTTCATTCTACACATCATATCCCGTTTAAAGACTATAATTAGGATCCTAGGTGGCCATCAAATAGGTAAACTAGTTGTTCTAAGCCACACATGAGCAAGTCTTTTCCATTTTGTTATCACAGTCTCCCTTAAAAGCTGATAGTAATAAAAGCACCTGGCATTCAGGGTCCTTCTGGGAAGCTCAAAGCAGTTATTTTTTGTTTCATTCTGTGCCCAACTTTGTGCTGGGCACTTAAATAGTCAGTGTCATCCACTCACGGCTATGCTGGGACATACCATTGTTTTCTGTATGTGACATACAAGGATATCAAGGTTTAAAAACTTGTTCAGCATGGCATTTCGATAAATGATAAAGTTGGGCCCTAGGTCCAAGTCTTTCTAACTCCAGAGTCTATAAGCTTTCTCTTGCTTGCCCTGCAAGAATATTTATGTCTGTCTAGATATATCTGTGCCTTTACTTACATTAGCCTGCAGTTACACAAACATATGTCTATATGTAAAGCAGAAGGTAGAGCTTCTATAATATTTAACATTCTTCCAGGTAGGTGTGTTTCTAAATCCATTTTACGGATGAGAGAATTGAGGCACAGAGTGGAGAAGGGACTTAATAAAATATAATTAAGCCAGCACAGATTTCTGGGTTCTCCCAGTTGTGGGGAATTAAGACCAGGCTTATTAACCAGGCTGGCTATTTTTTGACTGAATGCTGGAGAGATCAGTAATACTAAAGTTGATAAAATTTCATTGATTTTTTTTTTTTGATTAATACTGAAATGAATGTTGACACTAAACTTACTTGTGTAGTGACTTGCTATTCTAACCACCATCATGGTATTTTTTAAAATTTAAATTTATTTATTTTAATTGGAGGCTAATTACTTTACAATATTGTATTGGTTTTGCCATACATCAACATGACATCATGGTATTTTTACCTCCATAAATGGTTGAACAAACAGATACTTCAGCAGGTAAAGGAATTTGCTTAGGGATACAGGATTGTATTCAAGAATATGATACTGATCTCTCTCTTCGCTTGACTTTTTGTCTACTTTGGTGAGGACTTTTAATCAAACAATGGAGCAAGTGCTTCCTCCTAAATAGAGCGGAGTGTCTTGACTCAGTGTGAGTTCCTGGGTCTGCAGGCCATGATTTCAAGTAAATCTGTGACCAACTCATCAGCTTCAGAAATTTATCTGGTATCCAGAGGGAATTTTTAACCAGGAGGCTCTACTTATTCTCTCCTGTATTAATATGTGACTGAAAACATGAGCTGTTGTTTTCCTTTGCTGAACTTGGGAACAAAAATAAAGACACAGAATAACGCGGTGCTAGGTTCTGACACCGCCACCACCTGTTAGAAAGACTTCCCACTCCAAGTTCAAAAGGCAGAAAGCTGCTGGAAAAGTGTTTGTTTGGGGGCCTGAGGTCTAAGATTGCGCTTGCGTCACTGACTGTGTGAGTAGGCTTACCCTACAGGTCCACTGTTTTTCATGGCACAGAAACTCAACACATGATGCTTCACATCCATATAATATCCCCAAGTGCTAATGTTTACTTTGGGACTCACACATCCGCAGCTGTTGGTGGGAAAATGAACATCTCCAGTTATTGCTCAGTGGCGGCAGCCTCACATCTGAACTGCTGGCTGCTTCCTTATCATCTCTCCACGGGCCTGCTGAATTTCCTTGTTTTCAATTTTCTCTTAACTAAGCATTCAAATGAGTCATAATAAAAGGCAAAGAGGAAAGAAAAAATTTTTTCCTACACTGGGAATCTTGAGGATCACCTCCTGGTACCATGCAACCAGTATAGATGTCGACAGAAATTAAGGAAGAAATTTTTTTGCAATATGAAAAAATTGTATTAGTCTCTAGTAAGATCTTTTAGTAGCATCTCCCCCACCCACCTTGATAACTCTAATTTTATCATGTTATGTGCTTGATTCTGATGTAAGAATTTGATTTCTGAAGACAATGAAAATGAAAACTCTTGAGGTAACACAAGGCAGCAATTAAGAACACGTAACTGATTCAAATGAATCAGAAATGGTATGGACCTAACAGAAGCAGAAGATATTAAGAAGAGGTACCAAGAACACACAGAAGAACTGTACAAAACAGATCTTCACAACCCAGATAATCACAATGGTGTGATCACTCACCTAGAGCCAGACATCCTGGAATGCAAAGTCAAGTGGGCCTTAGAAAGCATCACTACCAACAAGGCTAGTAGAGGTGATGGAATTCCAGTTGAGCTATTTCAAATCCTGAAAGATGATGCTGTGAAAGTGCTGCACTCAATATGCCAGCAAATTTGGAAGACTCAGCAGTGGCCACAGGACTGGAAAAGGTCAGTTTTCATTCCAATCCCAAAGAAAGGCAATGCCAAAGAATGTTCAAACTACTGCACAACTGCACTCATCTCACACGCTAGGAGAGTAATGCTCAAAATTCTACAGGCCTGGCTTCAACAATACATGAATGGTGAACTTTCAGATGTTTAAGCTGGTTTTAGAAAAGGCAGAGGAACCAGAGATCAAATTGCCAACATCCGTTGGATTATCGAAAAAGCAAGAGAAACACATCTCTCTCTGCTTTATTGACTATGCCAAAGCCTTTGACTGTGTGGACCACAGTAAACTGTGGAAAATTCTTAAAGAGATGGGAATACCAGACAACCTTCCCTGCCTCCTGAGAAATCTGTATACAGGTCAGGAAGCAACAGTTAGAACTGGACATGGAACAACAGAGTCAATTTGAAACCAACTGGTTCTACCCTTATGGCAGAAAGTGAAGGAGAACTAAAGAGCCTTTTGATAAAAGTGAAAGAGGAGAGTGAAAAAGTTGGCTTAAAGCTCAACATTCAGAAAACTAAGATCATGGCATCTGGTCCCATCACTTCATGGCAGATAGATGGGGAAACAGTGGAAACAATGACGGACTGTTTTTTTGGGCTCCAAAATCACCGCAAATGGTGACTGCAGCCATGAAATTAAAAGACACTTACTCCTTTGAAGAAAAGTTATAACCAACCTAGACAGCATATTAAAAAACAGAGACATTACTTTGCCAACAAAGGTCCGTCTAGTCACAGATACTGCAGTCCTTGGGGTTGCAAAGAGTCAGACATGGTGAACGACTGAACTGAAAAGACTCAAAACCTGATTCTACTTGCTGTCTATGTGACTTTGGGAAGTCTCTTGACACTCCATCCTTCAGTTTTTCCTCCTGTAAAATGGGAATAAAAATCACACCCACCTCGTAGAGTTGTTTGAAGAATAAATGAGCTAGTATTTGTAAAGCACTCAGAACAGTATCTGTATATTTATGTGTGAGCAGTGGGATCTCAACAGATATACATTATGAATGATAGCAGTGGGCAAGAGAAATTCAAAGTTCCGTTCCTTTATTTTAATAAATACATGATGTCTTCCTTTTTGTGCCATGTGTTATTATAGGAGTGTTAGATATGGTATTGAAAAGAAACAAGTTCCTACTCTGTAGAGCTTCTATTTGCTGAGGGTGTTGTCTGTTGCTGGAAGTGTTCATATCCTCACATATGTGTATATATTTTATAGGCACTGAATGCATGCATGCACATGCACACACATGCACATGAATAGACATGTTCATGCATGTGCTTATGTGAGTCCAGATGTTTTCATTTGTTACACACTTCCATCTGCATATATGTATACATGTTGTGATTATGCATATGTATGTACCTGTATCTTCATGCTCTTAAATATGTATGTTTGGCAGAATGTTTGTATGTATGTTTGTGTGTGCCTATGTGTGTGCCAGTATACCCACACACATACACTTGAGTATAGTGTATGTGTGGGTTTATGTGTATATGTGTATATGCATTCATGTGTCTTTATCAAGTACTGCTAAGTGTTACGAAGATCAGGTCTTTGTAAAGCAATGCAGAGTGCCAGCAGTTGCTGCCAGTACAGAGAGTTCTGGAAAGTTTAATCGAGAGTGGTGACATTTGAGGAAACATACCTTAGTGGAGTGAGGGAACATTTTGTGGTTTAAGAAGCAAGTAGCAATTAATTCAGTCAGCAAATATGTGTTAGGCCCACACTTGGCCCTCAGATGCCATACAGGAAACTGGGGCTACCAGAGTGAAGATGACCCAGTCCTTTCTTAAGAGGAGCTTAGCAGCTAGTAGACAAGGCAGACCTGTCATCAGGAAAATCTCACTGGAAGCTGCATCCTGCTTTTCCCAGATGAAAGGAAAGTGTCACAAGAGTGCAGGGAATAGGTCAACCACCTCTGCCAGGACAAGTGAGAGAAGCATCACTTAGGAGGTGGAAATGGGATAAGCATTTCAAGAGGCCAGAACAGAATGTGAAAAATTTCTGAGTGTGATAAGGCCTGACTCCATCAAGGATCCTTTCAGCATGGCAAGCCTGCAGTTCATCTGTGAGGGGAACAGTGAGAGTCGGCCCAGAAAGCAGAAGCCATGTTCCATAGTATGGGTTCTGAGCTCCCAGCTTTGCCATTGGTTTTTAACAAGTTACGTAGCTGCTGTACGCCTCAGAGTTCTTTTCTATAAATGGAGATGATCCTCTGGAATTGTGTAGACACCTTCTTCTAACACATGATGAGCCCTTAAGTGTTAGCTCTTCCAGGTCAGAAGCTCAAATGTAAAAAGCCTTGAATTCCAAGTCTAGGAGACTGGATGCTAAAATTAAGTTGGATCAACTATATCTATTCAAGTAGCTTCCTCAGCACTGATTGTCATGTGACAACTATGTCAAGCATTCCACAGGAAGCATTTGCCTTGAGAGTACATCTATGGTTTGTAATACCAATGGATGATAGTCCCAACGAAATAGAGCAGTAAAAAAAAAAATAATAATATCTCAAGTTAAGCTTAAAACAAAAATTTACTTCAAGGGAATGAAGCAGATGTTTGTTCTCCCAGGCCCTGGAAATTCAGAAATAACCTGCTTTTTTCTGCCAGGGCTTTGCACTCTTCCTTTGCAGCATCACTTCCCAACCTGCAGAAATGTAGCTGGAAGGCGAAATGCATTTCCCCATCTCTGACTTCCATATCTCAGCATCATTGTTTCTCATCCATCAGGTCTGAGGGTGGCAGTGATACTTTTCACTCTCTCTTACCCACCCTGATCTTGGCCACTGTCTTTATGCGAGAAGTTTTATCTCTGGTCCTGTCATCTCTTTCTTCAAATCCAAACAGAGAATGTACCAAGTCTGCCTGTGCTCACTGTAGTCTGAGATGCTGAATGTTCTTCCAGAACCCTTAAGGCTTTCTATGCCCATACTTCTCAATATTCCATCTTCATTTTTATTGGTGGCAATACAAATGTTCCCACATAGCTGCCCTCCGTTCCCATTTTGTTTAGAAATTATTATTTACTAGAGACTGAAAATGGGAAATACACAGAGGAGCAATATGAGAAAATAAGTCATTTACATTATTTCCAATTCTCTGTAGTAAATTGAAATCATAATCCAGATAATCCAAAAAAAACCCAAATATTTTAATTTGAACATAGAATGACTTAAGTTTTCGTTTGTTTGTACATCTGATTCCTGATGTTATTTACTTATTGTAGTGGTTTGAATATGCAGAGTCAATCAAGGAATTTATTAAAATGCAGAGTACTAGGTTCCCACAACCACCACTACCATAAATACTGAACAGTAGGTTTGACTGTGGCCTAAACATCTGCCTTGTATCTTGTCCCCACATGATACTAATGGACTTCACCACTAGCACTTTAAAAGATGCACGAGGGATGGTCAGAACTCAAGTTGGTTCCAGTCAAAGTTATCTGTTTATAATCCAGAAAGAACAAAATTGAGTCCAGGCTAATTAAAGGACTGCTTTTAAAATTTCCTATTTGAACAGTAGAGCAATAAAGAGCTCTTCCAATCTGGTACACTTACCATAAGTTGGGCACTGCATAAGTGTTTACCTTGACACCACTTATAAGTCTGGCTATGTACGTTCTTCCCATGCCCATGTAAAGGTCAAAATGAGACTTACTTCGGTTCAGGCATGTGGGTGGGACGAGAGGAAAGCCTTGAAGGTCTATCTGACTCTGGGTCTCCTGTACTTACCATCAGGTAGCTTCACCCAAGCCTGTGTTAACTGAGGTAGCCTTAGACAATTTTTTTTTTTTTTAATGTTGAAAAAAGGAAAAACGTGGAAAACCTTTGAATCAAATGTTCAGGTCTAGGGAAGGCTGAGGTTCTTATATTCTGTTTAAAGAGATTGTGTTAGGCTATTGAGGTGTGTTATTACAGGTCCTTGGGCTGAATTTAGCCTAGTGAGTTAAAAGTGTACCAGCCTTGTGACTCACCACTGTGAAACTGAGGTGGGGAGGATGGGTGACTGTACCACCAGTATCAGTAACATGAGTGAAGACTCCACACACCTTTTATATTCGGGCCTCTCACCACTGAAACTTGTAAAGAAAAACCCACACAATTCGATTCTGTGAAACACATTAAATATTCTTGAATAATATGTGTCTTATTCACACATTGTCTGGTTTACTGTGGTATAACCCTATTGCCTAGCCTAATGCATGTGGGATAATAATTCTTTCCCCGTGTGCATATCTCTAAATGTAACACATAGAGAATAACATTTAGACATTTAAGTAGATGATTATATTACTGTCTCCCCTACTTAGACTATGAGCTTCTTATGGGCAATGAATCTGGTCATATTCATCTCCATAACTTCAGAGCCCAGCACTTAACCTAGTAAGTATAAACTTCAGTTAATGTTTTTGCCTATAAACATGCTAAGCAGTATGCTATTAATAGTTAGTGTGGCAAAACCAGTGATGTAAAGAAGTTCTTAGCCTGAGGACTAAGTTCTATAGGAATTTGGAAAAGGGAGAAGTCTCTTTCAGGAGAAACAGTAAGACAATGGAAAGACAAGATACTAAAATTCTTTGAATAACTTCAACATGGCAGAAATGTGCTAGGCAGTGTTCTTGCCTGGAGAATCCCAGGGACGGCGGAGCCTGGTGGGCTGCCGTCTATGGGGTCGCACAGAGTCTGTGCACCTGAGGCACACACTGAAGCGACTTAGCAGCCGCAGCAGCAGTCTACTTGTATGATCTTCATATCAACTCCAGCAGCTTACACAAGATCACACAACTAGTAAGAGAACCCTAGAATGTCAGCTGCCATAGTCTTTTAGGAAAGTGTGAGGGGTAGCCTTTGAACTGAACCCAGAGTAATAAGTATCTTCTCCATTGCAAGCAATGAAATATAAAGTAGTCTGGATGGAGAGAATAGCATTCATGAAGCCACTAGAATGGGGCTGAGAAATGGTAAGCGTTTCGATTTGGCCAAAGTCTGTAATATCTGTAAGAGATTCCTGGAAGACGGGTTATAAGGATCAAATAGGTGGGGAGAAAATGGCAGTACTTGAGCATCATGTTGAAAATCTGTGCACCCCTCCTCTTCTCAGGCATCGTTAAGCCACTGAAGGTGGTTTTAAACAAGATACTTATTCCAAGCAGACGTTTCTATATTTCCCAAAAGTTTGGGAAGAGGAAAGTGCAAAGGAGAAGGAGTAGCCTATAATAGTGTTGTAGCAAGGGACCTTGAAAGAAATACAGGGAGTTTGACAGTTTTTCCCCCTCCTCCCCCTCTCTGTACACCTCCTCCCGCTTCTTTCTCCTCTTCCACTTTCCTTCTTCTCCTTCTCCTTCTTTTCTAAATTCATTGATTATGCGAAAGTTACTGAAAATTTTGGATGCTCTTTATATTTCTCCTATTACTAACTGTATGAAAGTATCTTTTTGAATTTCAAATGAAGTTTCTCTCATAATTGGCAAAATATAATAAATAACTTCTTAACTTTAAAGTAGTCAGAATAATTTATTCAATTTTAAGCTGGGCTTTCATTAAAACTTATTTTATTTAATGGAGGTATCCACTTGACTTGAGGGGCCATGATCAAATGAGAAGCCCAGAGAATTTGGCTTGATATTTCTACCCTTTACACAAGATATTTGCTGATTTGAAATCTGCAGCTGAGATTCTAGCAAGCTAAGCACCAATTTGGTAACCTCCCCAGGATGGAAGGACAACAGCTTGAGTTCAGGGATCATTAAGGATGAAGGATACTGGTAAACACTCTAGACTTTTAGTTGGGACCATAAGAGTAAGCTGGAAAAGACAAACTTTACTGAAGCCTGGCTTTGAATCAAGTCAGCACCTAATTAAATGCAGTTAAATCTCTCCCTCTTCAGCTAACTGGAAGAAGCAAAACTGTATTTTTTCTGGAGGAAGACAACATAAGAGGTTCAACTTATACATAAAATTTTTCATTTACAGTTTCTCCACCAAAACAGTCTTAGGTATGCAAAATATAAGAATTTTCATAAAGCAAGAGAAAAACCAAACCCACAGATGGTTGAGATGTTGGAAGTATTATATTCAAGAAATTATAGGAAAAGATGAAGAATTCAGAGGACTGGGAAGTTTAAAAAGAACCAAATGGAAATTCTAGAGCTGAAAATGCAGTAACTGAAATTAACAGCAGATTCAATATAGCCTAAGAAAGAATTAATGAACTGGACAGTAGGTCGGGAAAATATCCATACTGCAGCATAGTACACAAAAGGTTGGAAAATACACAAGAGTATGAGATATGGGCATGGTAAAGGGGTCTAGCAGAGATATAATCAGAAGCCTAGAATGAGAGGAGATATATTATAAAACAGAAGCTATATTCAAAAAGATAATTTCTAAAAGTTTTCCAAAACTGGTAAAAGAATTCAGGCGAATCATTTTAACATTTGAAAAAAAAACTATTAATGCAGTTTCATATTTAAAAAAGAAGAAAATGATAGGATTATTTTAATAGCTGTTTAAAGAAAGACCTTTCATAAATAAAATGTAAGACAGATTCATGACTTAAAAAAAAAATCTTGGCAAATGTAGAACAGAAAGGAACTGTCTTTATTCTGATTAAGGATGCACACAGAACAAAACACTTAATTCAAACATCAGACTTAATGGTGAAATAGAACTTCCCCATTCTCACCACTTTTATTCCACACTTCAGTGTATGTCCTAGCCAGAGCAGTAAGTTAAGGAAAATATAAAGATTATGAGAAAGATGTACAATTGACATCATAAATGACATAAAACATAAATAACACACATATAGAAATTTTGATACTTTATAGATAAAGTATTAAAATCTATAAATAATTTAGCAATATTGTTATTCAAAAAGTCAGGACAGAAATAAATTTGATTTTCATAAATGAGAAGTATTTTCTTTAAAATATTAAAATTTTAAATAGCATAATTTACAGTAATATAAAAAAAATCCAATGCCTAGAAGTAAATTTAATGGCAGATGTTAAGGACATCTATGCACAAATCTATGAAATATTATTAAAAGAAACTGAAGAAGACACAAATGAATGGAGGGATATATGATGTTCATTGATTGGAAGACTCAGTATTATATTCTCCTTTTTTTGTTCTTTCCGGTTTCTTGTATGGACTCAATGAGTCCAGTTCAAAATTCTAGCAGATTTGTGTGTGAGGGGGTAGAAATTGATGGTCAAATTCTGAAACTTTATGTAAAGAGCCAATAATAAACAAGATAACTTTGGAGAAGAACAAAGTTGGGAGAATTTAATACTACCAGATATATATATATATACACACAAACTTGTTATAAAGTAATAAAGGCTGGTATTATGGCACAGGTAGACAAACCAGAGGAAAACAGATTAAGGAGTCTAGAAACAGACTTACTCATATATAAACAATTAATTTATTACAGGGTTAGTACTGCAGATCTGTGAGGTGTGTTAATTGGATATCAGTGTGGGAAAAATTGGATGTTGCCCCTTGCCTTATACTATGAAAGTGAAAGTGACTCAGTTGTGTCCAACCCTTTACGACCCCATGAAGTATATAGTTCATGGAATTCTCCAGGCCAGAATACTGGAGTGGGTAGCAGATGGCAGAACGTGGGGAGGCTGTGGATGATGACGAGGACTGGCCAGCTTTGGGGGACAGCATCCAGTGACAGCATAACAGGTGTGCCTGGACAGTGCAAGGTTGGAAGGCCTGGCAAGTGGAAGCTGCTTCACGTTGTCTGTTCAGTTGCTGCCTCTGGTCCACACTGCTGATGGCCTTGGGAGTTCTCTCTCCAAAGAGTGCCCAAAGAGATGCACTGACTTGGACATACTCCAGGTTTGCCCAGAGGTGCTTTGAAGTGATGGACTGGGTGTTATTTTTTTAAATCACTCAAGAATTCTTCCCATCGTAATAAAGAATTTAGAAGAAGTGAGAGCAAAGTCAGAGTGAAAAAAATAATGTGAACACACAGCATATATCCAACAGAAATAAGTACCTGTGTGCACCAAAAAACCCTGTCCAAGAATACCCACAGCTCCATTCCTACACTCTCAGGGCTGGAATAAAGCATGATTTCCAGAGCCAGACAGCCTGATTCTTATTCCACACATCACCTGCTCTCTGTGATCACTGGTCAGTTACTCACCCTGCTGGCTCACAGGTTGTTTCCCAGATGGGTCTCATAAGAGTAATTGTGTGGAGTCACTTCTATGATAATTTACAAAAAGCACCTAGAAGAGTTCCTGGAGCAGGTAAATACTACACAGGTGTTAGCTCTTACGATGATGGTGTTGTAGAGGAGACCTAAAGCTTTTCAGGTAGGCTGCAGCAAGACCTGGAGTGAGTGGCCACAGCCGAGGTAGAGGAGGCCTCTGATCACCAGGTCGAAGAGGAAGCAGGCCCTCAGTGGGGAAGCCTGTCTGGACCCACACATGTTGAGACCCTTCCTTCTGCTCGTCGCTTGCTATGCTCCTTTGGCACCCATGGTCAGGCTGCTGGGTACCCGCATCCTTGGCTCCCAGGAGATTGTGAGCCCTAGGAAGACAGTGATTATGTTTTTTTCAGGTACTGTTACCCCTGCAGTGCTGAGCATGCTGCCTCTTGGAGAGCTGTGCTCGCTCAGTAAACGTTTATCAAATTGGATCCTACCCAGTGGAGGAGAGAGAATATTATTCAGGGCCTAAGATGTGATCACAGCACTTTTCTTTCATAACAAGATTGCCTTTTACACGTTTACTTTGAAATCATCACTTCACTTTTACAGAGGAGGTATGAGAGGCTCAAGGAACTCAGCTCATTTGCTCAAAGTCATGTAGCTGGAAAGGTCTCTTTCTCCCTGAAGTCCAGGGCTCTTGCAGACCATCCTCCTTCCCCCCAGAGCCCAGGGCAGGCCCAGAGAAAGAAGAGGGGAGCCTGGCCAGGGCTAACTATCCCAAGAACGTGGATGTTGGGAGCAGGTGTGTAGGTAGAAAGGGAGGGCTGAATGTTGATCTCTTGTCGTTTCATCTGCAGTTTTTGAAAAATCCCAGTGTATTCCTTGTGGGATTTTCTATAATTCATTTTTGCTCTCGTCTTCCACACTATTTATTTACCTAAGCCTTTGTTCTCTTTGAAACTATTCGAGCCACATGTCATTCATTCGCTGTGTTAAAACCCTGGACCCTTTATCCTGCTCAGGTTTTGTTTTGTTTTTCCTCTCTCCAGCTGCTCTGCATAGCACTTAATTCTCAGATTCTCTGGCCTGACTCTCATCCAGTGATGGGTCGCCTTACACTCCTACCCCCACTCAGCCAGTAATAGGGACCAGGAACAGAGGATCCAGCTTCAAAAATCTATTTTTCTCTTTTGTCTCCTTGTTGTCTGAAGCGTGGTGCAAGGTTAGATCAAGCAGTCTAGGTGTAGTGAAGCCCTGTAACACTCTCTGGGGGAGATCCTAGCCCCATAGAAACTTGGCTGGTTTTGGCACTGGGAGGGAATTCCAGGCTTTGAAGAATCTGTCAATGTTCAACTAACCCCACAAAACCTCTGGACGTTTTTTGATGGAACCAAAACTCACACCAAGGGAGGAGGCGCTGAGTGTGGCCTCAGAGGCTAGGGAGAGAGAACTGGGGAGCCAACTATGATATTTTCCTCTGAAATTTCAGGCCTCTTTCCCAGGTTCAGGTGTCCAGAAGAATCTGTCTGAGCAAGTCCCATCTCCCCTTAGTGTTGTCCTGAATCAACTCACCAGTCTACTCTATGTCTTTCAGGGGACTGTCCAGGTGACTACTTCCTTTCTCACCTGCAGAGCACCTTCAGAGAATCTGATAAATGAGACCATTTGTCTAGGGCCAAGAAAAGATTACTATCTCCTGGGAGAAGTTGGACACTGATATTTATTTAGCAGTTTTTATATCCGAGGCACAGGCTGCTTGCCTTACGTGTAGGGTGACCATACATTACAACTTGCTCGGGACTTGGGATGGGGGCCTGCTTCCTGGGACACTGGGTGTACAGTGGTATTGTTGCTGTTGTTGTTCAGTCACTAAATCGTGTCCAGTTGTGACCCCATGAACTGCGGCACACTAGGCTTCCCTGTCCTTCACTGTCTCCTGGAGTTTGCTCAAGCTCATGTCCACTGAGTTCAGGATGCCTCATCCTCTGCCGCCCTGTCCTCTGGCCTTCACTCTTTCCCAGCATCAGAGTCTTCTCCAGTGAGTCAGCTCTCCTCATCAGGTGGTCAAGTAGATGCTGTTACTCCCACCTCCCACCTGAGAGAAAACTGAGGCCCAGAGAGGCGAGTTAGCTTATGCAGTGTGCTAAGTGCTTATGCTTACGCACTAGCTTATGCTGCATAGCACACATGTGGTGGACCTGGGAACCCAGTATAAATTGTCTTCTGATCCAACCATGTTCTTCAGAATACAGGGTTGCATCTTCTTCAGGTTCTGTTGGCCAGTAGTTCACATCCTCTCTTTCTCTCTCCTTTGTCTTATCTGTCTATCCCTAGGCTACTGGAAATGCTTCTCCTTTCCTATCCTCTCCCCCTGCTGACTGAGGAGACTCCTGCTTCCCCTCCTTCAGGAGGTCCTTCCTGACCATTCAGACTAGATCAGGGGTCCTGGCTCCATACTTTGATTAGACAGGTTCAGATCTGAGTCACTGGCTGTTCCTTATTTTCTTGTGTCTGCCCGTGTTCCTTTCCTCCCTTCTAGACCAGGACCCAGTAGTATAAAAGGAAACAATTTTCATCTTTAGCATTCTTGCTCTTCACAGTGCCTGGCATATAACTGGGAATCAATAAATAGCTGTCAAATTAACTAACTTATAAAACATCAGAAGGCAACTGTGTGATTTAGAGTCACAGTTTTAGGTCTATGTAAGGACTTATTCCAGAAGACAAATTTGTGATACTTGGACCAGTTCTCTTAATTTTATTTCTTTTACTTAGATGGTAAGTGATTTTTGTGACTTAACTTGGCTATTTGGATTGGATTTCAACTTGACCCTTTTCCATGTCTAATGCCTGTGAGTGAAAAATTGTTTTTTATGATGTCACAGTTGAGAATATCCAAGTAATCTAGAGGCTGTGTTGCAGTTACAAAGAAAGGAATTTCTGAAATCAAGCTTTTGCTTAGTCTTTACTGTGGATTTTGCCAGTGTTCTCTGAGTCTCAGATTTCCAAGCTATTACATATTACAGCCTACCTTTGAGATTTGATCTTTCTGGGTAGAAGGGAGAACAGAGGAGTGAGACCCAGATACAGTTATCTGAGGGTCTCTTCTTTGTTCTCTGACCTTCCCGAAGCTCTTGTATTGGCATCTGATGGGTGCAAGTCTCGGACAAGTGTGACATTTAGAATCGATGTTTGCCATCACCAAGTTGTACTATAGGATGAATGGTCCTACATGTTATTGTGGATTTTAGGAATATAAATAGCTTTTGGTTTATTATCAACAGTGTTTAAAATGTTAGCCTGAATTGTTCCTACTACCTGGTATCTCATTTTTGTGATTCCCCTGAGCCCCCAATTATTCTGTCATCAGTTGTCCAGATGGACACACAAGGACAGAAAACAAATGTTCTAGTCACTCTATGTAAGCCCAGATCCCTCTGGCAGAGCATGCAGCATGCTGAGAGGGAATGCCTGAACCGCTGTGCCAAGCCCTGCTTTAACACCGAAGACTGAGATGGGTCAATAGTAACAACAATAGCAGAAATATATGGAGCAAACTGTGATCCTGGTACCAGTCTGCTCACTTCATCTTCATAGTAGCACTCGGAGCTACATTCTTTTGTCATTCCAATTTCATAGGCGAGGGAACCGAGGCCCGAAAGGTTAAGTGACTTGACCAACCTGTAGACTTGAAGTCAGGCAGTCTGATTCTAGAGCACTTGTTCTTCACCATTATGCCCGAAATAGTGCAGATATCTTGTAAAGTCTGTTCACATGTCATTTAGCCAAATACCTTTCCTATTATCTTTCCAGTTCTGTGGATGGGGGCGTGGGCTGAGGGGAACAGAGATGGTGGCAGTATCAAGGTGTGCAAAATTTCTTTGTAGAATTTTTACCTAGGATTTTTTTTTTTAAAGATACACCTACTTTAGGATTTAGACTGGATGCATTCTAAGTGGCATTTCTTTCAAAGCCAAAGTGATGCTTCATCAAACACCAGGATCACAGAAATCTTTTCAGCTGTTTCACTCCCCTTCATTTGTTAGGCTTGAGATGAACCCTTTGGGCTTGCTGTGGTGGATTATGACAGTAAATCCTGAAAGAGATCTGAGTTCAGCTCTGCTGTCTGTGAATATTTGAAATTCTTGCCAGTGGTTGGAAAGGAAGGAACTAGTTTCTGTAGCTCCATGAGATTTAGCACTGGATGGATCTGTGTGTTGTTTTCCCCCACTCTGACTCTGAAGGACATTGGAAAAGTTCCTTGAATAACTTTTGGTTTCATTTTCTGAATTAGTAAAATGGTGTGATAACAGGTACCTCTCGAGATCATTTTAAGAATTTAATACAATAATACTTGTAAGGTCTGAGGCACATTTCAATGTTTCAATAATCAGAGAGTCTTAGGACCTTTATCTTTACCAGTGATTTTGACAGTTCAAAAGAAGGTGAGTTGTGAGGCTCCAATAAGATTTTCACCATCTCTTATAAACTGTCCTTCAAAACTCTTTATCTTTCACTGTCAGTCATATTTAAGATACAGCATATCTGCCCATGATTAAATCTGCTACTTTTATCTAGAAAACATCGTGTGTTTCACTAGTATTATATATACCTTGTGCAACATGTCGTCATTCATTTATCAAACAACAGCCAAAATTAGTGAGGCTTCCCTGGCCTCAGTCTGCTCACAGTCTGGTAGAGGGAGGCAGCTGTGCAAACAGGTACATTACAGATACAAGAGGCTTGACCAGTTCTCCCTGACTGCAGTGTTCAGGGGGATGGGGGAAGGCACAGTCTGGAAAAACTGCTGATGAAAGAGCTGGGTCTGCACCCTGGAGCCCATGTTCCTCTGGTAGATTGTTGGGGAATGGAGTGTACTAGGGGAAGGACATTCCTTGGAGAAGGAAGAGCATGAGGAAATGTTCAGTGGCTTGGCTGAGCAAGGAGCATTCAGGAATAAGTAGGAAATCTCTACATCTGTGCCAGGCACACCTGATGGTCCCATTTGTTGAGTACTAGTAGAGTCCACCTACATCTCACTTAATCCCCACCCACAGCAATTTTGGAAGGTAAACATTGTTATCCAGAATCTTTAGATTTGGAAGTTGAGGTTCTAGAGATCAAGGCATTTGCCTAAGAACATGTCAATGGGATTCAAGGCTAAGTCTGAAGACAGCAATAATAGCAACGATAATAAAAACAGCAAGCATTCATGTAGTCCTCAGCACACTCTAACTAATACAGCAGCCACTAGCCACATGTGCTACTGAAATTAATCAAAATGGAAAATTCCGTTCCTCAGTTGCACTAGCCACATTCTGAGGGCTCAGTTGCCATTTGTGTCTGGCAACTGCTGTATTAGAAAATGCAGATACAGAACATTTCTGTCATCTTAGAATGTTCTCCAGACAGAACTGGTGTAAGCACTTTACACATATTAACACATCTAATCCTTACAACTATCTGATGAGGAGGATACAATTATTCAAATTGTACAGATGTAGAAACTGATGCATAAAGGAGATGAGACACTTAACCAAGGGCCCCTGATGAACAAGTCCAGGTTTTTAAGCACTCTAGTGCCAAACCCATCCATTATTTTCTATATAAAATGAATGAATATTCATAAAAAGAACAGAATTCAGTATCTTCTTGTGTGGAAACTAGTGTCTGGTCCTCTGCAGAAAAAATTCTGGAAGCTTACAATTATTGAAAAATCTGTGGTTACACGAGGCTGGTGGTCTTCAAAGATCTTCTTCCTGAAGAACCTCTAAACCCCTTGGCTGGCTTAGTCAAACAGCTCATTTGATGAAATTTATCAGTCAGTTTATTCCTCCACATGGCCAATTCAAGAGTCTCAAGTTCATGCAGTCGTTGGTAATGTTCAAGTTCCTTCTCATCCTTTTTTCCTTCAGAAAGATATCTGGGTTGTTCTTTTAAGAGCATCATTTTCAAGAAGTAAATCCATCTAAAACAGACTTTTTATTTTTCAAACATAGGAAAAAAATCTTCAGACTAGGAGAGTTAAAGCTCCTAATTGAGTCCTGCTTCTGCCTCTAAGTAGCTAAATAAACTTGAGTAAGTTACTTTACCTCTCTTAAATTGTTTCTTCAACTGTGATCTCAAAATAACATATTACAGGATTTTTTAAAAAAGCTTCATGAAGGGTACAGTGTTTAAGGATGCTTTGCAAACTACAAAGTACTTTATATAGCTATAAAGTATGAGATAATTATAGCACAAATGCTAGAGCTTGGGATGTTTTTCTTCTATACAGCCCTTTAAAGTTTTCAAAGCCGTTGTGGCTTGATAAATTACAGGATAACCAACCCACTGTTAATCATAACATTTGCAAAGTCTCTTTTTTCTTTGACAGAAATAGAGTAGATATTCAATAAGTGTTTGGATGGAAGGATGGATGTTTGGTGGATGGGGCAGAGGGAGGGAAAGAGCACATAAGGGAAAATAAGAGTTGTTCATGGATTTTTAATTTTCCCTTTTTAATTCTGTGTTTTAAAAACACATTTCTTGATATGAACTAAAGGGGAAGAGTCATTAAATAAAAGGCCCTGAATTGATTCATTGACTCGGTAAGCTATTTGTTTTTCATTCAACAAAAAAAATGTTGTTAAGCAACTACCATCAGCTGAACATTGTGCAAGGTTCAAGGAAAACCCAGTTGAATCTCGCAAGTTTTTTGGTGCCTGTTTCTTCAGCTGCTAATTTTGCTCTTTAAACTTTCTGAGGAATGCTGAATTCACTGACACTTGCATAGTCATGTGAAGGGCCCCAGCAGTGCTGAGGGCTGTGCTTGTCAAAACCCCGTCTTAGGAATTGTTTCCTGATGTACACATGAGGCTCATGATCCCTCTATGGGTTGTGAAATGTGTTTATGCAGAAAAGAGAAGGCTCCTCCTCCCCCCGTTGCTTCCTGGACCTTGGACCTCTTTTCTCTGGTCGGCCCCTCCAAGCTCCATGTGGCCAAAGACAAAATGAGGGGTGGCAGGGCTGAGACTCACGTGGTCTCAGCAGCATCAGCCCTTGGATTGGATCTGTTAGGCAGAGTGCTCAGAACCTCTCTGAAGGGGAAACCAGGCAATACTTGCCTCTCTGGTGCTGTGCCAGCCTGGCCTGAGGTTTTCTACGTTCCCTTGGGACTTGAGAATATACCTTCTTGGGAGGGATTTCTTTCAATCCTCCTGTTTCCAGGCCAGTGACACTTTTTCAAAGAATCACTATTTTCAAAGAATCACGTATGTTATGTCCTGAAAATGGCTGAAAAAGAACCTCCATTTGTGATCAACTTCTCTCCTAGTGGATGTGCGGGAATAGTTTAGACTTTCGGGTGGTTCATGGCAGAACTGGGGCTCAAACTCAGATTTTCAAACTCGAAACCCATGGCTCTGAGTAAATGGTCCCTGGTGAACTGACACTTACAAATATATTTCCTTTGTATAAGATAATTATCACATTACACAGTGAGGGATTCTAGAAAGGACGTGGGTTTTAGGGTCAGACCAAATAAGTTCAAGGTGCCGCATCCTGGCACTGGTCTTATACCTCTGTGACCTTGGGCAAATCACTTTGCTGCTTCTGTATGTGTTGAAGGGAAGAAAGAATATATTTCACAAATGTGAAGATTGTGAGACAATATTGAAAGACATTAATGCAGTATCCAGCCTATCCTAGCCATCTGATCAATTTTCTAAAAATGTAGGAAGAATACAGCTGTCTCTTGAGAAGAGTTCAGAGGATACTGATGATGGTGCTGGATAGAGATGGTGGTGACACAGTGCCCATTAATCCAAGTTTTATTTTTAAGCATTACCTCTATATCAGAGCTAGCATGTGATATTGTCATTTTCTTCATGTTATAGCAGACCTTACTGTCTCCAAATCCCATTCTTTTTTTTTTTTCTAATTTTTATTGGAGTTTAGTTACTCCACAGTGTTGTGCTAACTTCCCACTGCACAAGCAAGGTGAATCAGCCATATGTATGCATATATCCCATCCCCTTTGGATTTCCCTCCCATCCGGGTCAGCACAGCGCACTGAACAGAGCTCCCTGCACCACACAGCAGTTCCTCATTAGTCATCCATTCCATACAGCAATGCATGTAAGTCAGTCCCAGCCCCCTAATTCATCCCATTCCCACCCTGACCCCGCCCCAGTGTCTACACATCTGTTTTCTATGCCTGGGTTTCTATCTCCACCCTGCAAATCGGTGTGGCTGCTATGAAGAACATTGTGGAGATTCATTCTTTTTTCATTGTAATACACTTATTCTCAGATTCTAAGCCTAGTAATATCAACAGTGAATCTGCTAATCAGGGAGGAAACAAGGAAATATTTTCCACAAATTTCTTTTCTTACCTTGCATAACTCCCTTTCAGGATTGAGGTACCCTGTAAGATAAACTTTGCCCAAGCTTTATATGTATGGGACCAATAAAAGCAGTCATCAGCAGGAATTCCTTGAACGTGCTTATAACACGATGGACCACCGATGGCCAACCCCTTTTCCAGCAAGGATCTCAGGATCAATATTGTAAGGCCCCAGTATTTTGAGATATACAGATGAGTAAACATTGACTACCTGGTTATCTGATTTTTATTTTGGAGAAAAACCTAAGACCCAGCAGTTTGAAATCAAGCTACCTGGATGGGATTCCCTGCCCTGCTTCTGGTGAGCTGTGTGACCTTGGTTCAGTTCTCATTTCTAAGCTTCAGTTTCTTCCTTTGTAAAAATGAGGATTTTAATAACACCCATCACACTCAGTGGCGGTAAGAATAAAATGAGACATGTACAGAGAGAGGGGACTTCCCTGGTGGTTCAGATGGTAAAGAATCTGCCTGCCAATGCAGGAGACCTGGGTTCAATCCCTGGGTCAGGAAGATCCCCTGGAGAAGGGAATAGCTACCCACTCCAGTATTCTGGCCTGGAGAATTCCATGGACAGAGGAGCCTGGTAGGCTATGATCCATGGGGTCAGAAAGAGTTGGACACAACTGAGTGACTAACACTTTCACAGAGAGAGAGACTACAAATATAACTCAAATAAAATGTTCTCCTATCTAGGGTTTCTTTCTGTCAAAAGTCTTTGTGCCCCGGTTGGGGAAATTTATCACCCAGGATTTCCCAGAAAAAATGTAAAGCACTCTTTTTCTTCTTCTAAGTCGCTTCAGTCGTGTCCGACTCTGTGCGACCCCATAGACGGCAGCCTGCCAGGCTCCCCCATCCCTGGGATTCTCCAGGCAAGAACACTGGAGTGGGTTACCATTTCCTTCTCCAATGCATGAAAGTGAAAAGTGAAAGCACTCTAAGTATACACAAAAAAACAGGAAATTTAATACATAAAAATGGAGACTTAGATTATGAAGGAGCTGTAAAGGGTTATATGCCCTGCAAAGCAAGTCAGGGAAACAGCAAAATGGAAGCCGTTGGCACCCCTTGCTGGAGGGACAAGGAGGAGGTGGTGTAACCAGAGGCATAGAGTGGTCAGCATGGGCCTAGTGGGAGTCTCGGCCCGGCTGGCACAGCTGAACTCATGAAATAGCAGCCCCTTGACACGGGGGGAATGGGGGAGACGCACTCTGGCTCTCCAGTGCCTCAAGCCTTCAGATCTCCTGGCAGGGCCCTGATTGGGTTGCCTGGTGTCTGGGAAACACGGGTCACAGGGGCAGCCACATGATGCTCAGGACTTAGTGAAAGCCCTCAGGCCCAGGACTGTTCCAGCCTTAGTCCCAGACTTCAATCACCTGGTTGCTGGGACCTAATTCTTGTGATAACACAAAACAGGCTGTGATAACCAACACAGAGAGTTACAAAGAGGCTTACTTCCTCCACCACTGGGCCTCTGCACAATAACTGAGGTTCCCAAGTTGCTGTGCCCAAGAAAGTAGAATTTGGAAAAAGCTTTAGAAAAAAACCTAGGAAGTTGTTGGCATGTAAGAGACCACATCATGGCCCACTAGATCCTGCTTTCTGGAAAAGCCTGCTGTTGAGCAGCCACAGCCTTCGGTAGCTAAGGATCTGTGGCTTGAGGATGCACTTTCACACTTTCACAGGCCTGACTCCTGCAGAACTCAGCATAGACCCCCTCTTTGGAAATCCCCTGAATCCCTGAAGGTGAGCTAAGCTGCTGTGCAGTTCTCGTCTGCCTTTCTTCTAGTTCTCTCTCTCCCATTTCTCCTCCTTTTTCTCCTTCTCTTTCTTCTTCTTTGATTATGTTCTTAAAATTTTGTAGAGTATAGCTGATTTACATTGTTGTGTTAGTTTCTGCTGTGCAGTGAAGTGAATGAATTACACATATATCCACTCTTTTTAGATGCTTTTCCCATAAGGGTCATTACAGATTATCAATTAGAGTTCTCTGTGCTATAGAGTAGGTCTCTGTAGTCAGTTCAGTTCAGTTCAGTCACTCAGTTGTGTCCGACTGTTTATGACCCCATGGACTGCAGCACAGCAGGTTTCCCTGTCCATTAGCAACTCCCAGAGTTTGCTTAAACTCATGTCCATCATAGTCAGTGATGCATTCCAACAATCTCATCCCCTGTTGTCCCCTTCTCCTGCTGCCTTTAATCTTTCCCAGCATCAAGGTATTTTCTAAGGAGTCAGTTCTTTGTATCAGGTGGCCAAAGTATTAGGGCTTCAACTTTAGCATCAGTCCTTCCAATGAATGTTCAGGACTGATTTCCTTTAGGATTGACTGGTTTGATCTCGCAATCCAAGGAACTCTCAAGTATCTTCTCCAACACCACATTTCAAAAGCATCAATTCTTCAGCGCTCAGCTTGCTTTATGATCCAACTCTCACATCCATACATGACTACTGGAAAAACCATAGCTTTGACTAGTTGGACTTTGCCAGCAAAGTAATATCTCGGCTTTCTAATAGGCTGTCTAGGTTTGTCATAGCTTTTCTTCCAAGAAGTAAATGTCTTATAATTTCATGGCTGTAGTCACCATCTGCAGTGATTTTGGAGCCCAAGAAAATAAGGTCTGTCACTGTTTCCATTGTTTTCCCATCTATTTTCCATGAAGTGATGGGACCAGTAGTCATGTATGGATATAAGAGTTAGACTATAAAGAAAGCTGAGCCCCGAAGAATTGATGCTTTTGAACTATGGTGTTGGAGAAGACTCTTGAGAGTCCCTTGGACCTCAAGGAGATCAAACCAGTCCATCCTAAAGGAAATCAACCCTGAATATTTATTGGAAGGACTGATACTAAAACTGAAGCTCTGATAGTTTGATCACCAGTTACAAGGAACTGACTCACTGGAAAAGACCCTGATGCTGGGAAAGATAGAAGGTAGGAAAGGAAAGGGATGGCAGAGGATGACATGGTTGGATGGCATCACTGACTCAATGTACGTGAGTTTGAGCAAGCTCCAGGAGATGGTAAAGGACTGGGAAGCCTGGTGTGCTGCAGTCCATGGTGTCGCAAAGAGTCTGACATGACTGAGTGACTGAATAACATATCAATCCCATTCTCCCAGTTTGTCCTCCTCCATCCCTGCTTTTCCCCTGGTAATCATGTGATTACATCCATGATTCTACTTCTATTTTGTAAATAAGTTGAATATGTGTGTTTTTTAGATTCCATACATAAGTGATATTATATGTTATTTGTCTTTCTCTGATTTATATCTAGGTCCATCCATGTTGCTGCAAATGGAATTATTTCCTTCTTTTTGTGACTGAGGAGTATTCCATTGTATACACAAATACACCATATCTTCCTTATCCATTCATTCTTGATGGACATTTAGGTGACTTCCATGTCTTGGCTGCTGTAAACAGTGCTGCAATGAACATCAGAGGCCTTGTATCCATTCAGATTGTACTTCTCTATGGATATATGCCCTGGAGTGGGATTTGTTGGATCATATTATAGTTCTGTTTTTAGTTTTTTAAGACACCTGCAGTTCTTCTTGTCCCATCTCATCCCTGCATTTAAATGCTCCATCTAGGCTTCTCCTTCCCTCCCTCCCACAGGACTGTGAGCAGCCCTAGGACAAGAGCTGTCGTCTTATCATCACACCCCCAGCATAGGTACTTTCACTTCCTACTGTGTACTAGCCCCTGTGGTCGGTGCTGGGGGTCTAAGCATGTGTGCAAGGCAGTGCGAGCTTCCAGCAGCTTTTATGATTACAAGAGAGACAGATAGTGTACAGTAATTCTGTAAATTACCAGTGTCTTGTGTGTTAGGGACGTCCAAGAAGGTGTGAGAACCATGATCAGGGAGCCGCATCTTTCCTGGAGGAGCAGAGAAGCCTTCCGAGGAAATAACATTTGAGTTAGGAAGGAATTGGAGTTCACCTGGCAGAGAGGTTGGGGAATGGCATTTCAGGCAGAGGGTGGAGTGGATGCAGAGGTCTAGAGGTGGGAAAGAGCACTGAGGATTAGAGATGGAGAGTGGGGCAGCATGGCCCGGAGTCCACGAGGCAGGAAGGAGCTGTCCTCTCCTGCATCCCGGCCGCTGTGCTGTCCTGACGCTCTCCACCTCCTGCCTGTCTCCTCACTGGGAATGTTTCCGTGTTTGCATCTCCCACCTATAAAACCCAGTGTGTTGTATTATGTGTTGAAGGTGCTCATTGAATGAATGATGGATGACTCAAGGCTCTAAACAGTCTAACTGCCCCCTTGCATTTGTAGCTTCACCTGCCCAGTATCAAGGAGCACAGTCCATGTGGAGGAGCAGCCTGAGCTTATACCATTTATGGGAAACTCTCTGCCACCTGGCGTTCTTTCAACAGAAACTTACTGTCAGTCACTCTACCCTTTACACTGAGAGTTCTGGAAAGAGTAGTACTAAGAATGGTGACCCAGAGATGCTGAGAAGATCCCATCATCAAATGACTCTATTGCCTTCTTTGAGATTGAAATGTGATGGGTTAAACTAGGTTCCCTTCAGCCCTGTTTCTTACTAGCAGTGTGATCTTGGACAGGTCACTTCACCCATGCGTAGGCCTTCCCTCTCTCACTGATGTGTGGTATTAATAGAATCAACTTGACAGGCTTCATGTAAAATGAGACTATACTTGTAACTACTCAGCACAGTGCCTGGCAGTTTGGGACCAAAACTCACTGATGACCGGTGCTTCTATTACTCTAGTTAAAGTCGCTATTATTATTCCAGTGTTTGAGACCATACACTGTGTGTGCTAGGTGTGTGCTAAGTCACTTCAGTTCATGTCCAACTCTTTGCAACCCTGTGGATCGTAGCCCTCCAGGCTCCTCTGTCCATGGGATTCTTCAGACAAGGATACTGGAGTGGTTCGCCATGCCCTCCTCCAGGGGATCTTCCCAACCCAGAGATCAAACCCAACCCAGATCTGTTACATCTCCTGCTTTGACAGGCAGGTTCTTTACCACTAGCGCCACCTGGAAGCCATACACTGACCAGAGAAAGGCAAAAATAGAACCAGCCTCTTAGTTCCCCTGGCAGGCTGATCCGCTCTTTTGCTTTCTAGTCGAGACTGGCCTACACATGGAATGCCTTCTCAGCGTTGTTCGGTGTTAAAAAATAAATAGATAAAAGAGTGTCTTGGGTGTGTTCTAGCTTTCTTTCTTTCTTTTTTAAGAGGATTCCATTTTGTTTTCTCACAGGAGTGATTGGAGCAGATGTGAAGGGGCACGGCCTCGCCTGTGAGGGACAGCCAGTGACGTCACGGCTGGCTGTCATCTGTGGAACATCTTCTTGTCACATGGGTGTGAGTCTGCCGAGTGGGTGAGGGCGGGGCCACCACACTGTGGGATGGACAGCCCAGCCAGGGAGGAGATCTGAGCTGCTGGGCCCTGGGCCCCCTCAGCAACTTCCCTTTCTGTCCCCTGTGCCGTGTCGAGCAGAAAGCACAGCGCTCCTTCCAATAGCTTTGCTTTGATTTGCCAGACCTTTTTACAGGGATCAGATTTGTAAAAAGTGTAAAAAGGCATGAACCTACCTTTGACATCACCCAGGCCAGAGAGCTGAGGAGCAAGGAGTGAAATCAGATCCAGAGATGGCAATGCCTCACTCCCAGACAATCTGTCCCTAATGGGTAGCCAAGTCTTCTCTGCACAGAGGTGTCTGTTTTCCTTGGCGGCCAGGCTTTCCATCAGTCAATATAAATCCATCTCCCTGGGAGCGGTCTGGTGATGTATAGAATTAGACTGCATATCATGACTTCAAAAGCACACTGATAAGCAATTTTCACTCTGTTAATTTTTCTCCATGAATTAGTGGAAAGGCTTTCTCCAAGATTACAGTTAAAATTTAGTGCCTGCCCTAAAATTTATATCTTCTTTAAATGCCTGAGTCTGAAAGCATTCCATTTCGATAAGTACCCATTTCTACCATATTTTTATTTAAAAGTCATTACTCTGTTAAAGTTAGATGGACGATCCTTGGATTTTTCCCAGATGAGTAAAATAGAGGGGAGCATGGGGGAGGAGGAGGAAGGCCTGGGGACAGGAGTAAGGGTTAGAGGGGTATCTGGGATACAGTCCAGGGCAGACACCCTACCACAGTAGAGGGACTCATGGGCCTTGAGAAACTGTGTTTAGTTACTGTTGGGACCAATGAGCCTGTTATACCATGTAATACTTTGGTTGAGTAAATATTGATACATTTACTTATCCACTGATCCTTTGCTCTTGTGCTAAACCCTGGGGACATAGGCATGATATGAGTCTTCCCATTGGTGAGATAGAATGATAACAGGTACTATGGTACAAGGCCCCTCAGTGTAGATTCTGATTGAACTTGAGATGCTGAGCATCTAGTATGCACCAGACATGGTGTCAGGGGTTCTCACACATTTCATAGAGATGATGGAGCCACCTGACTGGTTTCCAGTCTCAGTTCCTCCACTTCCTAATGATGGGCCCTTAGACAGCATTTAACCTCTCTGGACCCAAAATTCCTCATCTGTGAGATGTGAGAGTTATAGTACATGTCTCATAGTGCGGTGAGGATGAATCGAGGTGTGCGGTGAGGATGAATCGAGGTGTGCGTCACAGAGAGTAAGCACTTTGCCAGGGCTAGCTCCCCATCGCTAGCACTCGTGTGTTGGGCAGAAAGGATACAGTGCCTGCCTAGGAAGGGTCCAGGCTTAACGACAACTTCCTAAGAGGACAGTACACTGGACTTCTTAAACCTCCTCAAAAAAAATTTCCTTCTGCTTGTTTCTGTGGATACACTTTTGAATGGAACTTCTTGAAAAGTCCTGGCCTCTGTCTTCTCCTCAGCAGCCCTATTGTAAGGCTTGGCTGTTGCTGAAGGGAGAAATCTGTGGAGGCCTAAGGCTGCCATGAGCAGGAGGGCAGGAGGTGCCCACCAGGACACTCAGCCCTCATCTCCCGCTCTGTGAGTCTACACTCTCTAGCTTGTCATCACTGTTTTAAGCCTGTTTAAATCATCTCCCATTTTCACAGGGACACATCTAACTTGGTTTCTCCTATAAAGTCTAAGTATTGAATACTTTTACCCAACTCAGTTTGGATTTGTGAGCAACAGCAAATCTGTTCGAACATGAGTCTGTGACATCCCCATGTCTTAATTTCCTGGTGTCTTCATGAAAACAGTGCTGGCTTGTTGTATACCATCTATTTTACAAATTAAGCAACTAAAGCCTAAGAAAGACCAGACATTTTCCCAAGGTCACAAAACTGTTAAGCTGGAGCTGAGAACGCAGGTCCAACCTTCCAAGTGCATCCCTTCGGTGCCTTCCTGTGCTGTGTACAGTTTTAAAGGGCCAGTACTGGAGTGGAGTGAGCTTGGGCTTCAGAGTCAGACAGGTGTAGGTTTGGACATCTGCTCATGCACATTTTGACCCCATGACCTGAGGTGAGCTACTAAAGTTCTGTGAGCCACAGATTCTTGATCCATCACACTGGGGGTGAGGATGCCCATCTTAAAGGGTTGCTGGATAACATGAGTTATATACATACATCCCCCATGCATAATAGACACTCAGAAATGGTGGGGATTCTTATTACACTTCCCTAGTGATATAAAAGGCTCACATGAAGCATCTGTTGGGACTTTAACAAGTTTGATGGGCAGCTGCAGTTGGTTACAATGAATGAGGGCCATAAAATGCCGGTTTATTATGGTCTTGTTGTGCTGGAAATAAAGTCCCCACCCCCACCCTGCTTTGTACTTGGGAGTGGGAAGGGACCTCCTGGGCCAAGGGGATTAATCATCAGCTTTAATGTTATGTGGTGAGGGCGAGACTGTGGTCATGCTGGCATCGGAAAATGCCTTTGATCTGGCTCAGGTGCTGGGCGCCCAGCGAGCCAGCAACAATGACACCTTTGTGAGGTCTCGGAGAGGTGCAGGTCTGAGGAAACACTCTCCAGGAAGCTCAAGGACCCTCTTTGTTGTGGTTCTGGCAAATAAAACCACCAACTGTCAGGAAAAATTCTGCAAACAGAACACAGGGACTAGAGGGGTCTGTGGGATTCTCTTTCTTCCTGTCTGCTCACTGCTGATGTTCCTAATTCTAATTTTGATTGGGGCAAAACTCCGAGGAATATTTTGCGTTTGATCCAGGTTGCCTCTTTCTAGCTCACCCAGAGTGAATGAATGAAGGAATGTCCAAGTAACAAGTCCTTTAGAGTTGCCTTTCTTCACGTCCCTGTTACTTCCAGGAATCTAGAGAAAAAGCCTGAGGTTGAACATAAGCCTTACTAATCAGGCCTTTGATATTTTAGAAGATACAAGTGTGGGCTGCACATTTATCTTCCTTGTAGATGATTTAATTAACAAGGAAAAAGAATAGTGTTCTTTTTTTAACTGCATGAAAGCAGAGCTGCTTGTTCAGAGTTAATTACTACCAAGTCACCAAAACCCAAGATCATACACAGCAGGGGTGAGCCAGAGGTTGAAAAGTCATGGGGTCAGATGGAGCTGATCCCTGCCATCGCTCCCAGCACCCCTTTTCTCGAGCTGTCAGGTCAGGTCGTAACTTGGCAACTTGTCTTCAGTCAGCGTGACAGATGGGGAAAGGACCCTGGGGCAGGGGGTGGGGAAGCATTGAAGAGGTAAGGTTTGAGCAGAACAATAGTTGGTGAGACCTAGGGATTACATCTGCATCTTAAATCACTCAGAACTGAAGTTTTTCATTTTAGGTGAATGTAGACCTGGTGATTAGCTATCACACAGTGGGTGTAATTGCAAAGCAGGCTCTTACACTGACTTTACCACTCACTTAGGTGAGATACTTCATCTTTTCGTACCTCTGTGACTTCGTCTGTTTTAGGTGGGCAGTAGTATTTACGTAACATTGTTTTGAGGATTAAGTGAGGTAGTGTTTGTAAGCAGTTTGGCACTTCCTAGCACCATATACCAAATATGGCATTATTGTTAAAAGTGATTCAAGAGCCGACTCATTGGAAAATACCCTGATTCGGGGAAAGATTGAAGGCAGGAGGAGAAGCGGGTAACAGAGGATGAGATGGTTGGCTGGCATCACTGACACAATGGACATGAGTTTGAACAAACTCCTGGAGTTAGTTAACGACAGGGAAGCCTGGCATGCTGCAATTCATGGGGTCGCAGGGTCAGACACAACTTAGTGACTGAACAGCAGCAACAACAACAATGTTAGAATGATCCATGTGACAATGGATTCAAGTTAAAACATCAAATAAACTCATGTTGAGTTTATTGTAGATCTCAGATGGATATATATAGAGAAATATTTATAGCCATATGTAGGTATTCAGTTTAGTAAACCTACATGTATTTCCTAGCTGTGATAATGGAGGGGGCCTTGAAACAAGGACACTCTAGCAGCTAGTTGCTACAAGCACTCCTGGTGCCTATATCTTCATTTCTAATACTGATCTCCAATAAAAAGTATCAGGGCTTCTTGGAGAAATGGTTGATTTTAGGACCTCAGATATGCAGATGACACCACCCTTATGGCAGAAAGTGAAGAAGAACTAAAGAGCCTCTTGATAAAAGTGAAAGAGGAGAGTGAAAAAGTTGGCTTAAAGCTCAACATTCAGAAAACTAAGATCATGGCATCCGGTCCCATCACTTCATGGCAGATAGATGGGGAAACAGTGGAAACAATGACAAACTTTTTTTGGGCTCCAAAATCATTGCAAATGGTGACTGCAGCCATGAAATTAAAAGATGCTTGCTTCTTGAAAGGAAAGTTATGACCAACTTAATTCAATTCAGTTCAGTTGCTCAGTCGTGTCCGACTCTTTGCAACCCCATGAACCACAGCACACCAGGACTCCCTATCCATCACCAACTCCCAGAGTCCACCCAAACCCATGTCCATTGAGTCAGTGATGCCATCCAACCATCTCATCCTCTGTTGTCCCCTTCTTCTCCTGCCCTCAATCTTTCCCAGCATCAGGGTCTTTTCAAACGAGTCAGCTCTTCGCATCAGGTGGCCAAAGTATTGGAGTTTCAGCTTCATCATCAGTCCTTCCAATGAATATTCAGGACTGATTCCTTCAGGATGGACTGGTTGGATCTCCTTGCAGTTCAAGGAACTCTCAAGAGTCTTCTCCAACACCACAGTTCAAAAGCATCTATTCTTCTGCTCTTGTTATGCTCCGAGCCCGTATCTCTGAACCGACCGAGAGAGCAAGTCCACCACAGTATTGCAAACGCAAGAAGGGAGTTTGTTTATTCCTAGCGCGCTAGGGCCCAAGTCTCATCCCACACAAGGGAATCTGACAAGAGCCCCGAACAAAGGAGTATGGCGGCTTATATACAGGCAGTTCTTTGTCTCAGTTCCAGGAGTAGCTGGCGTTACATGATTGGCCAGGCAGGATGAGCGCATATCCTGTCTCTTTCTGGTAAACATGACTCAGGTCCTAGAGACCGTCGTTTGGTCCCTAACACTCTCAGCTTTCCCAACTCAACTCTCAGATCCACACATGACCACTGGAAAAACCATAGCCTTGACTAGATGGACCTTTGTTGACAAAGTAATGTCTCTGCTTTTGAATATGCTGTCTAGCTTGGTCATAACTTTCCTTCCAAGGAGTAAGAGTCTTTTAATTTCATGTCTGCAATCACCATCTACAGTGATTTTGGAGCCCAGAAAAATAAAGTCAGCCACTGTTTCCCCATCTGTTTTCCATGAAATGATGGGACCGGATGCCATGATCTTTGTTTTCTGAATGTTGAGCTTTAAGCCAACTTTTTCACTCTCCTCTTTCGCTTTTATCAAGAGGCTTTTTAGTTCCTCTTCACTTTCTGCCATAAGGGTGGTGTCATCTGCATATCTGAGATTATCGATATTTCTCCCAAACAACCTAGACAGCATATTAAAAAGCAGAGACATTACTTTGCCAGCAAAGGTCCATCTAGTCAAGGCTATCGTTTTTCCAGTAGTCATGTATGGATGTGAGAGTTGGGCTATAAAGAAAGCTGAGCGCCAAAGAATTGATGCTTTTGAACTGTGGTGTTGGAGAAGACTCTTGAGAGTTCCTTGAACTGCAAGGAGATCCAACCAGTCCATCCTGAAGGAATCAGTCCTGAATATTCATTTGAAGGACTGATGCTGAAGCTGAAACTCCAATACTTTGGCCACCTGATGCGAAGAGCTGACTTGTTTGAAAAGACCCTGATGCTGGGAAAGATTGAGGGCAGGAGGAGAAGGGGACAACAGAGGATGAGATGATTGGATGGCATCACCGACTCAATGGTCATGGGTTTGGGTGGACTCCAGGAGTTGGTGATGGACAGGGAGTCCTGGTGTGCTGTGATTCATGGGGTTGCAAAGAGTCTTGAGCGACTGAATTGAACTGAACTGGGGACTGAGGCAGGAAATAGGCAAGTTGATCCTAGAGTATCTAGTAGTAGCGCCAGAAAATAAAGAAGTGTTTAAAAAAAGCAAACACTGTAACAATTTGAGGGGGCCTCCTTGGTTGCTCAGATGGTAAAGAATCTGCCTGCAATGGCAGGAAACCATGGTTCAATTGTTTAGATCCCTGCGTCAGGAAGATCCCCTGGAAAAGGGAATGGCAACGCACTCCAGTATTCTTGCCTGGAGATATAAATAAAGTGTATTGGATTATAACCCAGAGTGTCACATAAATATTATGAATATGAGCCCATACTGATATAAATAAGTAAACAGAAGAGACAAATTTCTCAGGCAGGAGAATTCCAAATAATTCATGTAGATATATCGCCTCCCCCCCAAGGAGGTGGAGCATAACTTCCTACTCTTAAAGCATGAGCTACACATGGTAACTTTCTTTCAAAGAGGAAGAACAGTACAAAAAGGGGGAAAAAGAGTAATTTTGCAGTGGAGAAATCTGACCACTAACTTTAGCCAGGTGACCAAGGTCGGCACCAACAGTGATAAGTAATGTTGATAGTATGTACTATTGCCATGATGTGATGAGAATGGCTCTTTATCTCTGTTATCTTCCTCCCCCAAACCCATAACCACAGTCTAATTAATCATAAAAGAAACATCAGGCAAATTCCATTTGAGAGACATGCTACAAAATACCTGACCAGCACCGTCCAGGTCATCAAAAAACAAGGAAAGTCTGAGAAATTATCACAGTCAGGAGGAGTCTAAAGAGATGTAACAACTGTGTGGCATCCTGGATGGGATCCTAAAGCAGAAGAAAGATGTTAGATAAAAACTAAGGAAATCTGAATCAAGTAAGGTCTTTAGTTAATGATAATATATCATCATTTTTAAATTGTGACATATTAGCTTAATGTAAGATTTTAATGATAGACAAAACTAGCTGTCAAATCTATGAAACTCTGTACCATCTTCCCAACTCTTCTGTAATCTGAGCTGTTTTAAAATTAAAAGCTCATTAAAAAATATTTATTAAATCATTAACTCATTACCAAAATGTTTTCTTGTATTTGCCTGGCTAAATACTAAGGGTATTAAGATAAATAAGATATAGTGTCATGCCTGCCTTCATGGACAAAGACAGACAAGGAGGAGATGACCACAGCTCAGAATAGTAATTCTGATGGTAAATTTAAGACTGGAATGTAGAGGAGCGGGGGCTTCCCTGATGGCTCAGACAGTAAAGAATCTGCCTGCAATGCAGGAGACTGGGGTTCAATCCCTGGGTCGGTAAGATCTCCAGGAGAATGGCTACCCACTCCAGTCTTCTTGCCTGGCAAATCCCATGAACAGAGGAGCCTGGCGGACAATGGTCCATGGGGTTGCAAAGAGTTGAACACAACTGAGCGACTAACACTTTCACCTTCACATGGAGAATGGGACCAGTCACGTCTTCAGTAGACAGGGAAGCTTTCCTGTAGCATGTGGTACTTAAAGGATTATAGTTTTTCCCCCGCTGCATGGGGCTGCTGTTCCTACTCAGTTTCAGGCACCAGATCCCCCCTGTAGTCTCACCCTCCTACTCTTTGTCTTTTGTGTCTACAGCACCCACCACTGGGTTCCTCTGCTCCTGGATGGTTTGTAGGTATTACAGACCCCCTGGGATAGCACTGTAGGAAAGGAGAATGTCATAGCTAAGAGACAGTGGGCAGGTTTCTCTGCCTTAGTCTCTTTAGCAAGTGGCATCTGCAGAGGTCGCGAGAGAGGTGGAGAGGGAAGGGAGTCCATAGGCACAGATAGGTCCACAGTCACAACTCCCAGGGAAGGAGCCATGTTCCTGTGTGTGATTCACTAGGACCTGCAGTTGTCAGCCTTGAGGACCAGTGTTCTCAGGAGTTGGTCTCTCTGTACTGAGGCTCAGCCTGGGCCCCTCAACAACATGTTCGGAAAACAGACTGTATGCTAGGCATTGATTGGCAAGGAGGGCTTTGGCATGGTTCTAAGAGCAGTAAGGCAGCTCATGCAATCAGAAAACTCAGCATAGTGCTTCTCCTGTCATTTGAGGCAGGACAGTTCTACACTGCCCTGAATGGATATAGTTCAGCATCCCTGGTCCAGCCTCAGTCATTATTAGAAGACAGGCAATAGCATTAGCTGCTGCCATCTATTGAGCACCTACAGTGTACCAGGCACTGTGCTAAATTCTTTATGTCTTATCATCAGCTCAGCAGTCCTGTGAGCTGGGCACCATTACTCTCCCCATTTCAAAAGTGAGGATATGGAGGTAAAGAGCAGTTAAGTGGGTCACACCATGTGCAGGAAGTGGTGACTGACCCCTCTCTAGGAGACTGTGCCCAGAGTCCTTGCTCTTCCCTTTCAGGTCCATCAGTTCAGTTCAGTTCAGTTCAGTCGCTCAGTCGTGTCTGACTCTTTGTGACCCCATGAATCACATTACGCCAGGCCTCCCTGTCCATCACCAACTGCCGGAGTTCACTCAGACTTATGTCCATCGAGTCAGTGATGCCATCCAGCCATTTCATCCTCTGTCATCCCCTTCTCCTCCTGCCACCAATCCCTCCGAGCATCAGGGTCTTTTCCAATGAGTCAACTCTTCACATGAGGTGGCCAAAGTACTGGAGTTTCAGCTTTAGCATCATTCCTTCCAAAGAAATCCCAGGGCTGATCTCCTTCAGAATGGACTGGTTGGATCTCCTTGCAGTCCAAGGGACTCTCAAGAGTCTTCTCCAACACCACAGTTCAAAAGCATCAATTCTTCAGCGCTCAGCCTTCTTCACAGTCCAGCTCTCACATCCATACATGACCACAGGAAAAACCATAGCCTTGACTAGATGGACCTTAGTCAGCAAAGTAATGTCTCTGCTTTTGAATATGCTATCTAGGTTCTCTAGATAGAATAGCTTCTCTCAGTTCCCCAGGGGAGAGGGAGAGCAGACTCGATTGAAATAAGGGCCCGTGTTATTGCAGACATCTCATCAAAGAAAAGATTTGAATGACAAATACCTGGGAAGATGCTCATGTCCTTAGTCACTAGGGAAATGCCAACTCAAACCACCGTAAGATCCACTACATGCTTGTGAGAATGGCTGACGTTGTGATGAAGATGTGGGAAACCAGAACCTCACACGCTGCTGAGGGGAATGTGAAATGGTACAACCACTTTGGAAAATAGTTTAGCACTTTCTTACAAAGTCAGCGTACACCTACTGTGTGACCCCACTGTTCCACTCATGAAAGCATTGTGTCTACAGAAACTCAAGCAGGAAGAGTAGCAGTAGTTCATAGTGGTTCAAGTTCATAGCAGTTTCATTTGTAATAGCCCCAAACTGGAAACAACCCCAATGCCTGTCAACAGTGATTAGACAAACTATTGGTCCATTGTTAGAATGGAATACTACTAAGCAATAAAAGGGAATGAGCTGTTAATATAAGATACAACATGGATTCATCTCAAAGTATTAATTATGCTAAGTGAGAGAAGCCAAACAGAAAGAGTATAGACTATATGTAATTCCATTTATTAAAAATTATTAGGAAAATGCATTATATATATATTTATGTCTAATATATAATGACAGGAAGCATATCAGTGATTGCCTACAGTGGGGCAGTGGGCAGAATGAGGACCAGGAGGAAAGGATTATAGATGGGCACAAGGAAACTTTTGGGGGTGATGGATATACTTACCTTGATTATAATATTATCTTCATTGGTGGTTGTCTACTATGTCAAAATTTATCAAACCAGATATTTTAAATATGTGCAACTTAATGAATACCAATTATAGTTCAGTAAAGCTTTAAAAAAAAATACCAGAAAATAAGAACAATAATAATACTGCCTACAGTAACTTATATAGTGCTTACTATATTCCACGCACAGTATCTCTAAAAATGGTTTTGTGTTAGTTTAAAAAATAGTACACAGTAGATGATCAATAAATACTAGTTGTCACTTCTTTCCTTCTAACCCAAGTAAATTCTCTAGGTAGTCTGACATATTTTACTGTTTTGTTCTTTTGGTCCCTAGACTGATAAGATATGGTTATTTGTATTTTTTTAATGTTTTATCTTATATTAGAATATAGTTGATTAACAACATTTTGATAATTTCAGGTATACAGCAGAGTAATTCAGCCATACATATACATGTATCCATTCTCCCCCAAACACCCCTCCCATCCAGGCTGTCACATAACATTGAGCAGAGTTTCATGTGCTACACAGTAGGTCCTTGTTGGTTATCCATTTTAAATGTAACACGTTGATCCCAAACTCCTTGTATCCTCCTCCCATTCTCCCTCCCCACTCATGATTACCTTATTTGTGTTTTAATGGTGAGGCTTCCCTGGTGGCTCAGCCCGTAAAGAATCTGCCTACAATGCAGAAGACATAAGTTCAATCCCTGGGTCAGGAAGATCCCCTGGGGAAGGGAATGGCAACCCACTCCAGTATTTTTGCCTGGAGAATTCCATGGACAGAGGAGCCTGGTGGGCTACAGTCCATGGGGTCACAAAGAGTTGGACAAGACTCTCTTTAAGGATACCAGCTCATGTCTCAGAGGAAGCTGACTTGCTTATCAGGTCCACACTGGTGGGTCCATGTCTCTGTTTCCCCTCTCATCCCATCCTGTCCAGTTTAGAGCTGGTGTATAATATTCATAGATGCCTAGTGACTACATGGCTGGATTGCACCCCGCCCCCCGCCGCCGCCACCACCACCACCACTTCCCATGCTGAGGAGCATGCAAGTGCTTGAATCTTCCTGTCTCCTTTCATACCTTCCCACTGCAGTAGGGCCGTCTTTCATCATCTGTTTCTGCTGAGTGGGGAGCTGACCAGCTGGTAGAAGCACCCCCGTCCAGGGTGCTGTCAGTCTGTCTCCCACCCCACCATGCCGGTGATGCCTGGGAGCTCACTCGGCCTCTCTAGGAAGTGAGAGCCTCACTAGAGAGCTTTACTTCAGCAGGACCTGCTCTCTCTTCCTTTCCTCCACCTCACAGTCCTCCAGAGCTCTCCATTCCCATCCATCATGGGTCCCTGGAAGAGAACAGGGTCTCTTCCCAGCAGCTCTTCAGGATGCACTTTGGCCCAGAGTGGATCTGCAGCCTGATCTCTGTTCTGTTGGGAAACAAGGGCTCAGGAGTCCTAGAGTCCTGAGCTCTAACCAGAGAAAACCCCCCTCAGACCAGGCACGTCGTTGGAACTGTGCTCTTTGGGTGATGATTATAGCAGTGGAGTGCTCTACCCAGGTCCAAACTGAGGAACAGAGGGTGCCATACATGGTTCCTTACAAAGGAAATGCAAATTCAAACCACAGTGAGACCCACGACATGCTTGTTAGAAGGACTGAAGTTTGATGAGCATGTGGAACTGGAACCCTCACAGGCTCCTGCCAGGTACGTGAAATGGCACAACCACTTCGGAAAATAGTTGAGCAGTTTCTTATAAGAGACTCTCACATCTACTGTGTGATCCAGCCATTCCGCTCCCATAAAAGCTGGGCAGGGCCGTCTGGTCCTGTGTTTCTGGAAGCCCACCAGGAACACAGCAAAGCCAGGTAACACAAGACCTTTCATGAGGTCAGAACAAATAAGAGTGTGTCAGCTGGCGTGAGCCCAGTTTTCCACAAAAGACGGCAGCTCGCCTGGAAGAATGGTTGAAGCAGAGGAAAGAATCGAAATTAGCAGCAGTAACAACAGCAGCTAATATTTACTGCATGCTTATCATGGGGTAAGAAATGTGCATCTATCGTTGTATCTAAATCTCATAATAACCTTATGCAGTTACCAACGTTATCCTCCTGTTTTATAGGGACTGAAACTGGGTCTCAGAGAGGCAAAGTACTTACCCGAGTCCATAGCTAGTAAGTCCTGGAGAAGTTTCTAACCCAGGCTGTTTGATTCCAGAACTCACATTGTCAGCTCTTTGCAGAACAATGAGACAGGGGCCATGGGATGGTTGGTTGTGACGTGGGTGTTTTGTGGGAATGGGGTGAAGTGAATACAAGGCAGATCTTTTTCAAAGTCCGGTGATAACTGCACAGTGATGCCTGGGTGCAGTTCAACCACAATGTTCTCATTTTCCCTCCTTCCCAGTCTCTCAAATCACTGCCCTGCCAGGGGCCCCCAGACTAATGATAACAATAAAAATAAACAGCATCACTTGTCAACCATTGTCCCCTGGGCATTTGTGAGACTTCTTATTTATCATCTTGCCTGTTTCCCCACTGCTCTGTGGTCAAGTACTGAATTAGGCAATTTGAAGACATGTGACTAACTTCTCAAATCACGGAGATGTTTTTGTATTCATTTGGAAGAGCATGAAATGAAAACCACATTGATTTTTATTCCCCCTTTTTCTATTTCCCACTCATCTGCTGTAAGTGTGACTCTGATCCTGTGGTTGCTGAGGGTGACCTAGCAGTGATGGCAGTGTTAGTGCTTTCCAGCGAATGAGTGAGGATGTAAAGGAGTCTGAGACAGGCAGGGCAGAGCCCTCACTAAGTGTCAGCTTTTGTACTGTGGTTCTCAATACACATCGACTCCTCCACTTCTACATACATTCTGGGGTTTCAGAACTTCTGCCTTGTTGCTTCTGCCTTATTGTTTTCTGGGGTTTTTTAAATATTTTTTTTCATCTTTATTTATTTATTTGGCTGTGCCATTTCTTAGCTACAGCTTGTGGGCTGTAGTTCCTGACCGGGGATTGAACCCAGGCCCCCTGCATTGGGAGCATGAAGTCTTAGCCACTGGACCACCAGGGAAGTCCCGCTTCCCCCTTATTTTTCATCCTCATCTCCCACGTTCCTTGTGTGTGTGCTCCAAGGACCTCATTTTACACCTTAATTAAATTTTCCTATTTTTTTGAACTTCAGAGCCATCAGAAGTTTGGTGTAGTTTCTGTTCTTCCATTTTACCAGTGTGAGAACACCAGGAGAAATGACATGTAAGAGAACAAAGTCCCAGAAGAACCCATGAGAAATTTTTTGAGCAATCAGCGCTGAAGGGTTGAGGTTGAAAGTCCCTCCCTAATGAACATCAGGGGCTCCCTACTGCCAATAGGAAAAAAAAAAAAAAAAAGAGGTTCAGTGTGAAAACCCAGCGGAGAATTTGGCCATGTTGTTATAGATTTGGGATATGTTCAGTTTAAAAAGAATGAAAGTCTTAAATCTCAAGGAGGTGAAAGTTACTGCAGTGCTATGATGTATTATTTTTTAACATTTTGCTGAAAGATAATTCACATGCATAAAACTCACCCCTGTCGTGTATTTTTCAGAACTCTAGAGAACTGAGTTTAGTGATGTTTGAGAAAGAGAAAGATTTAGTGCCCATATTTCAGGTTATACTATGGAACGATACCAGCACGTGGTCTTTATTACTTACAGAGGTAACAGAAAGATAACACAGAACAGTAAATTTCCATTTCTGCTTGCACTTAGGATAGCACCTGACATATGAAGTGGGTGTAGTAAATATTGGATTGATAGGTAGAAGGACAAACAGAAATATGCTGGGTAGCAACCATCCAGGTTTTCTGAAGAACAAATCAGGCCATACCAGTTTGGCATCCTTTTCTTCGATGGGTTGACAGGCTACATGGCGAAAGAAGGAAGATCCAGCATGTCAGCTCTCTGGTCTTCTAGAAGACAGCAGGTTCTTTCCCTGATGACCTGATCCTTCTCACTTATTACAGCAGCATTGCTACATTCAGTCACAAAATTCCATCCACGTGAGAACTGGTTTATTTCACTGAATTATACTTTGAAGCAGGCCTTAAGCAAAAGCACAAAACTGATTGAAAAGTGTCCATATCATCCAATTGCCAGATTTGTGTTTGGGCCTTGTGTCGTTGATTTCAGCCTTATGTCGAGCCAGGCAGAGACAGCCTTGATTCTGTTGATTGAGGGGCTGTTTAGGTGGACGGTGTTTGTGAGTAATTGGTCAGCCATCCAGGAGCTGCTTGAGGTAGATGAGGCCATCCTGGCTTACCTACCTGCCATCTGCCTACCTGTTAAAATCTACTGATGCTTCCTCAGGTTTCCATGTAACTCTTCATTGAAAGACTAGCTATGATCTTGAAAGTCAGGACGGGTGTTCTCTGGAATTAGGGAAATGATCCATGAAAAAGAGGGAGCCCATGGAGAGAATGGACAGTTATATTAACACATGTACTCATTCTTCTGGGTTACGCAGGGCCCTAATTTCCATGGACCGACTTTGACAGACTCACAGTGGAGATGGTCCTGAATATCAAGTCTGATGGCTTCACTCTCCCAGTTAAAATCTCTCAGTGAGTCTCCTGAATCCTAGCAGGTCATAGAGGATCATGTGTGACCTGAGCCCTGCCTCCCCCTAGCCTCATCCCCTGCTATTCCTGACTTTTCATCCTATATTCTAATAACAGGTACATCCCATATCCTTTTGTGAATTCCATGGGCCAAAGATTTGTAGAATAGAGAATATCCAGATTTTTTAAAATTTATACTGTAAGTATACAGTGTATTACATACCAATGTTAGCAAGATCTAGGATAGTACCCATAATCAATCACATTTGTATTTCTACAGTAAAGCTTATGAATATTCACACCAGGGATGTTAAATAGTTTCTAAATAGTAAGCTATTTATTCATTTTGCCATCCCATGAAACATGAAAAAAGCATTTGGTATTTGGAATGCTTTAGATTGAAGAAGTATAGGCTCTTTTGAGCCTATACTTTCTCTTTTGCCCTTTAGGCATATTTTTTTTTAACTCTGGCTGGAATGGCCACAACTCTCTTCTACCTGGTGAGCCTCATCACCACTAGAATCATAATCATTCTTACAGTTCACATTCATTGAACATTTGCTATGTTATTTGATACTTCCAGTAAACTCTAGGATGACTCTCATTGTATTATGGTCCCAAGTGTTCAGATGAGGACACTGAGGCTTGGGGAGCTCACAATGGGAGGAGGAGGCAGAACACAGGAGCCAGAACCTGTGTTCTTAGTCACTACAGTATCCTTCAGTTCAGTTCAGTCGCTCAGTCGTGTCCGACTCTTTGCGACCCCATGAATCGCAGCACGCCAGGCCTGCCTGTCCATCACCAACTCCTGGAGTTTACTCAGACTCACATCCATCGAGTCGGTGATGCCCTCCAGCCGTCTCATCCTCGGTCGTCCCCTTCTCCTCCTGCCCCCAGTCCCTCCCAGCATCAGAGTCCTTTCCAATGAGTCAACTCTTTCTATGAGGTGGCCAAAGTACTGGAGTTTCAGCTTTAGGATCATTCCTTCCAAAGAAATCCCAGGGCTGATCTCCTGGACTGGTTGTATCTCCTTGCAGTCCAAGGGACTCGAAGAGTCTTCTCCAACACCACAGTTCAAAAGCATCAGTTCTTCTGCGCTCAGCTCTCTTCACAGTATCCTTAGTGCATGTCTTACATAAAGTTCCCCAAAGGTTCCATGTAGCTCTTGTCCCCTCCTCCAGCATGCTTGGTGAGTTGTGCTTCCTCTGGGCCCTCATAGCTCCCTAAGCCCAGCTCCAGAGCAGCACTTTGCACTCCTTGTCTTCCCTACATGCCTGAGCTCTTTGAGCAGTCAAGGAGAAGCCTCCTTCATGCTCTATCCCTAGGGCACACAGGAGGAATTCAGCATGCCACATGTTATCAACTCCACCCAAAGAGGTTTGCTAACTGACAGTAAATGATCTGTAATCCTGGTGAAGTTAGATAGTAACCACCACCACAATTTGAGGGATAAAAATTCGAATTTTAAAAAGAGAAGGAAATATTTACCAAACAAAAGACTATTCAAATTTATGTGTCGTATGTAAAGAAGAGGAATTTTCTGGGGACAACAGCTTAGGGATGAACAAGCAACGTGTTTATATTTAGGAATAACAATAGCTGGGATTTATTACATAATTGCTTTCTGCTAGTTCCTCTGTCTGGCAGCCTGTATATAGAGTATCTAATCCTCATAACAAATATGGGTGATTAACTTATAAAAGAGAAAGGTGTAGTAGGCATGTTTTAAGTCAGAATAAAGGGTAGTACTAGTACATTCACATTAAACAAAAGCAAATGTCCTTAAAGGGTAGCAACCTAACATGACCCAATAGAGCATATTTCTCTTTCTAAGAGATGATAGAATTGAGGTCAGAGAGATTACAGAGCTGAGATGAGGCAGAGGAAACCAGGTCTGACTGGTCTCCTGTCATTTATATTCATTCCTTGAAAAGTCCCTGTTAACATGGCACCAAGAGTATATCCCACTGTCCTACCCAGAACTGGGTCCACTTTCGAGTTCTGCTTCCGGAAAAAGCTGCTGGAACTTGGAAGGAAGCACATTCCTACAATATTTAGGAGTAAGTGGGAGCAAAGTTCAGGATGGTTCAGAGATGGGCTAGTTCTTTCTGCTTAAGAGAAACCTTATGGGTTGGCTTAATTTTCTTGTTTATGAAAGTTTTTGTGATCATAAAATGACTAGCTCGTTCTTGGTGCTTTAGAGTTTGTAAAATGCCTTGTGGAATGTGATACTCAGAATAACTAAGTGAGGTAGACAGAGCAGGTGTTGTTTTCTTTTTTTAAATGAGGTTCAAAGAAACTGAGTGATCTGTCCAAAGTCCGCTGGCTATTAATAGTAAGGGTTAGGTCCGAGAGTCAGATACATATGTGAGCAAACCGTAAGCCATTTCTGCTGCATGCTTAGTTGGTTCACCTTCATTTACTCAAATTGAAGGGTCCTGCAGTTGGGGGAAGTCTGATGTATCATAGAAAAGGCCCCTGATTCTGTCACTGCCCGCCCACTGCCAAGACGGTAAATTCTCCGCTGAGCTGCCAACCAGTGGTTCTCAATTACTGTGCATAAAATGTCCCTGAAGACTCCTGGCAAATGCAGTTCTTCAGGTGCCACTCCCACAGGGAGTGAGTCAGTGAGTCTTGCTGGGAAGGAGTAGACTGTCATTTTAACAGGTGGCCCAGTGATTCTAATCAGGGTCTTTCAGAAAAATGGCTTTAAGCTCCTTCAGAGTAGCAATTATACCTTCTCATCATGGTTTCCTCAGTGCGCAGCAGAGCACTTTGTACATAGAAGGGACTCTATACTTGATAAATGTGAAGAGTGAAGTAAATAAATGTAAAAGTAGTGTAAAATGTAGTAAATTAACTTGAATGGTCAGTGTGTCCCTGCTGGCTTGGGTCACACTTGGAGGTTCCATGAGTCTCCATCCTTTCAAAGGAAAATGTCTCTTGGTAGGCTTAGGTCCAGACAGATTGAGAAGTCAGGACTTGGAGAGAGTACCTCGTCGAATCTGCTAACAATTAGAGACTGTAGAATTCTTATTTTCTTATGAAAAGCAAGATGAAGTGAAACCGTGAAGGATCCCATTTGCTGCTCTGTGCAGACAACTCAGAAACCAAAGCACAGACACATCAGGATGCAACAGGAAACCGCAGGGGCCTAAGATCGTTCAGTGTAAATAGGAAGTCAGAGTTTACTTTTTGAACCCACAGTGCCAAGCTGAAGTGCAGTGTGTAATACAGCTCTCTGCCCAGCCTTTCCGTGAGCCCAGGCACAGATGAAAAGTGATGCCATCTGGGTAAAAGCATTTTCAAGTGTTGTTCTGATAGGGGCTTGGAGCAAGCTTCTTTTGTTTGTGCTGGTGAATAATTTGGGACACAGGTGCAGTTTGGACTTGAAAGCATTAATTGCGCTCCCTGGTTTTCCCTGTAGTGATATCTGAAACCCCTGTATTTGTATACAAAGTAATCTTAATCCACATACATTCATCAACCATTTGCTATTGACAGTCACCTTTCATATACCCCATCTGCAGACCTTTGAGTCCAGGTGCATAGTAGTGGAACATTGGTGGACACTTAATGGGTACTCCATGCTTATTGGAGTGACATCTGTAATCACATTTGATTGCTACCATTGCATTGGACTTCCCTTGTGGCTCAACTGGTAAAGAATCCGCCTGCAATGAAGGAGACCTGGGTTCGATCCCTGGGTGGGAAGATCCCATGGAGAAGAGAAAGGCTACCCACTCCAGTATTCTTGGGCTTTCCTTGTGGCTCATCTGGTAAAGAATCCGCCTGCAATGAGGGAGACCTGGGTTCAATCCCTGGGTGGGAAGATCCCCTGGAGAAGGGAAAGGCTACCCACTCCATTATTCTGGCCTGGAGAACTCCATGGACTGTAGAGTCCATGGGGTAGCAAAGAGTTGGACACGACTGAGCAGCTTTCACTTTCAGGGCTTCCCTGATAACTCGACAAAAAATCCACCTGCAATGTAGGAGACCCCAGTTCGATTCCTGGATCAGAAAGATCCTCTGGAGAGGGGATGGCTGCCCACTCCAGTATTCTTGGGCTTCCCTTGTGGCTCAGCTGGTAAAGACTCCACCTGCAATGTGGGAGACCTGCGTTCGATCCCTGGGTTGGGAAGATCCCTTGGAGAAGGGAAAGGCTGCCCACTCCATTATTCTGGGCTGGAGAATTCCATGGCCTATAGTCCATGGGGTCGCAAAGAGTCAGACACGACTGGGCGACTTTCACTTGCATTGCATTGGATACTAGTAAGTAGGATACAAATGATCATCACCATTTTCAGAGAAGGAAAATGTAAGTGATAGAAAAGACATGGGTTGTGAAGTTAGATAGATTTATGTTCACATCCAAAATACTTAAACTTTCTTAGCCAGAGTGCCTTCTTTTACTCAGCCAGTTGTTCTTGAGTTCCTGGTCTGTGCCAGGCACTGGAGGGAAATGGTAAGCACGAGTAGACACAGACCTTACAGTCTAATGGGGAAGACAGATACTAAGCAAACAATCACAAAAATATGTAGTTACAGATCTTGATAGGTGCTTTACATTCATACTCTGCTGTTGTTGTTCAGCTGCTCAGTCGTGTCCAACTCTTTGCGACCCCACAGCATGCCAGGCTTCCTTGTCCTTCACTGTCTCCCTGAGTTTGATCAAAATCTTGTCCATTGAGTCGGTGATGCCATCCAACCATCTCGTCCTCTGTTGTCCCCTTCTCCTCCTGCCCTTAATCTTCTCTAGCATCAGAGTCTTTTCCAGTGAGTCAGCTCTTCACATCAGATGGCTAAAATACTAGAGCTTCAGCTTCAGCTTCAGCATCAGTCCTTCCAATGATATTCAGGGTTGATTTCCTTTAGGACTGACTGGTTTGATACCCAGCTGATGAGAGTACAAATGGGTGTAATCAGTTGGGAAAACAGTGAAGCATTATATGAGTATGCACATATCTTGCACTCTACCAGTTTCATTCCTAGGTAAAAACTTGGAGAAACTATCATACCCTTGTACCAATATGGACCCAGAGATTAGTACAAAGAGTGTTCATAGCATTATTTTCATAGTAACTCCAAATTTGAATCAACCCAAGTTTCTCCTAATAATAGAATGAATATGTTAAATTGTATTGTAATCTTACAGTGGCATACATACTTCGATTGAAGGAATTACAGCTACCTATACATGTCAAACAATTTTAAGTGAAAGAAACAAGGCATGAAAGAAAATACAGAATTATTTTATTCAAATAAAATTCAAAGAGACAAGAGAGACAACACGTTTTAGGAATGTATGTATAAGTGATGAACCTTGAAAGATCAGCAAGAAATTCTGGGGCTATAAGTACAGAACACTTGGTTAATTACATGGCTGCGCCTGCTGATTATTGAGGTTAAAAAAATAATTAAAGATGCCTTCCAGGAGGGGCTTGTGACAAGTAGCATTCCGGGTGAAGGTTGGATGAGTCTTTGTATTATCAGTCTTTGAATTATACATATATGTGTCTGGTGTGTAAATGCTGTGAGGAAGAGGAGTGACAGAGGATAGGATGGTTGGATGGCATCACCAATTCAATGGACATGAGTTTGAACAAACTCTGGGAGATAGTGCAAGATAGCAAAGTCTGGCGTATTGCAGTCCATGGGGTCGCAAAGAGTCTGGCACAATTTAGTAACTGAACAACAATAACAAAGTGCTGTGAAGTGGAGGAAAAATCATGAGAGTGTAAAGCCAAGTGACTGATGACGTTTGGGTGATTGGCTTGTATAAGGCAGAGATGTTTGAGATGAAATACTTTGATTAGGTAACTAAGCAGAGTCTAGTAGGAAGCAGGGAGGGTTGAACATGGCAGTGGATGAGTCGTAGGTGATCCAGGAAGAGAACAGCAGGATGATAGGAGGGAAACTAGCAGATTGGGTTTGTTATGGGCATGATACAAGTTAAGCCTGGAGAAGCAAAAAGGGGCAGGACATGCTAGGTTTATAATCCTTGTGAAAGATGTTTGTCTTTTAAGAGAAACAAAGGTTTTAAGCGCAGTGGTAACATAAGTAGATTTACAAAGGATCAAAATAATTCCAATTTGAAGGACAGATTGGAGAGACCACAGCAGATGTGAGAAGACTAGATAGAAGGACCTTAGAAATCAGGTGAGATGGTATTGCAGTAGCTTGTCTCAGAGTATGGCAGGGGAGATGGAGAGGAGTGAATATATTTGAAAGACAGAAGATGAAATTGATGGTACTTTTGGCAGTGGAGAAATGGCAATCCACTCCAGTACTATTGCCTGGAAAATCCCATGGACAGAGGAGCCTGATAGGTTACAGTCCATGGGGTTGCAAAGAGTCGGACATGACTGAGCGATTTCACTTCACGTTGGCAGTGGAAATGCCAAGGTTGCAGGGTGGATGCAATCAAGGCTTCTCAGCAGAGGAGAAACCTTTCCGATTAACACAGATGTTAAGGAGACTAACATCTAAAGGCAGTGTATGATCCTAGATTGAGTCCTATACTAGAGAATTCTTTTTTACTTTTACTGTAAAAGATGTTTTGTAGCAATTGGTGAAATTTGAATAAGGCCTATAGATAAAATGGGCTTCCCTGGTGGCACAGAGGTTAAAGCGTCTGCCTGCAATGTGGGAGACCCAGGTTCGATCCCTGGGTCGGGAAGATCCCCTGGAGAAGGAAATGGCAACCCACTCCAGTACTCTTGCCTGGAGAATCCCATGGAGGGAGGAGCCTGGTAGGCTACAGTCCATGGGGTCGCAAAGAGTCGGACACGACTGAGTGACGAACAACTTATAGATAAAATAATAGAATTTTGTCCATTTGTATTTTCTGATACTATAATTGTATTAGGGCTGTATAAAAGAATAGCCTTTTAAAAATAAAATGTGCTTACATATTTAGGGGTAAATGGGTATTATATCTGCAACTTACTCACACTGGTTCAGAAAAACTTTTTTCACATACACACAATGTGTCTCGTGAGGGGAGTGGATGGATAAGTGGATAGAAAGAAAGAATGAAGAATGTCTATACAATATATTAAGAGACTCTGAATCTAATGAAGGGTATATAGAATTCTTTGTACTATTTTTGTAACTTTTCTCTAAGTCTGAAATTATTTTTAATTAAAAAAAGCTAAATGCAAAAATTAAAGAGTAATAGCCATATGAAAGTCATACCTCTGTTACTTTAACTATGCTGATAAGTTAATATGTTACTCACTATACCCTATATAAAGTTCCGCTGGAGAATTTGTTTTAGAATTTACTGGTTAAAAATGTTATTTAATCTGAACTTACATATCCTTCTTTCCAGTAATGCAATCTATACAACCAATCCCATTTTTCTTCTATCCCTGTAAACCAGGAAGCTTAGAGTTGAAATCTGACACTCAAGCTAAAATGGTTTATCATATTTGGTTTATCATATTTCCATTCTTCTTTTCATTAGTTTTATATTTATAGCTTTTGTTTATGAGTTATTATAACATCTGTGTGTGTGTGTGTGTGTGTGTGTGTGTGTGTGTGTGTGTTGAAGAGGGCTATATAAAATATCTAAAACCTGTTGAATTAGTTTTCAGTGGATGCTGTAACAAACTATTACGCACTGGGTGGCTTAAAACAATACACATTCATATTCTTAAAGTTCTGGAGACCAGACGTCCAAAATCAGGTTCAGTACACTGAGATCAGTGTGAACGGAGTCTTCCTCTCTCTGGAGGCACCAGGGAGAAGCTGTTCCTTGCCTCTTGCAACTTCCGGTGGCTGTGCGCATAGCTTGGCTTGAGGATACACGACTTCAGTGCTCTACAGTCACTTCAGGGCTCTCATCTGTGGTCAAATCTCCCTCTTCTCTCTCAGAAGGACACTTATGACTGCATTTAGAGCCCACCTAGATAGTCCAGGATTATATCCCCATCACCCCCCCGCTTTTTTTTTTTTTTTTTTGCCATATACAGTAGCATTCACAAGTTGCAAGGATTTGGACATGGCTGTCTTTGAGAGGATCATTATTCAGTGTACCACACCCTTTGTGAAAAGAGGTAACATCAAAATTACATTTTTTTAAAAGTAAATAAAGTTAAGATATAATCATTTCTTTAGGAAGTGTTAAGTACTTTTACATTTGTGTGTGTAGCAAAAGAGCACAGATAAAGCAAAAGAGTCAAATTTCTGTACAGTGACTTTTAATTACTTTAATGAATTTCATCTAGTTCTGTCTTATATTTCCTATTTAGTTACTGCTGAAATATATTTTATTTTTAAAAATTGGTCTTAGATCCACTAACCTTGCTGAATTCTCTTTATTAATTTTTTTCTTTTTTTTTTAATTTTAAAATCTTTAATTCTTACATGTGTTCCCAAACATGAACCCCCCTCCCACCTCCCTCCCCATAACATCTCAGTGGGTCATCCCCATGCACCAACCCCAAGCATGCTGTATCCTGCGTCAGACATAGACTGGCGATTCAATTCTGACATGATAGTATACATGATAGAATGCCATTCTCCAAAATCATCCCACCCTCTCCCTCTCCCTCTGAGTCCAAAAGTCCGTTATACACAGCTGTGTCTTTTTTCCTGTCTTGCATACAGGGTCGTCATTGCCATCTTTCTAAATTCCATATATATGTGTTAGTATACTGTATTGGTGTTTTTCTTTCTGGCTTACTTCACTCTGTATAATCGGCTCCAGTTTCATCCATCTCATCAGAACTGATTCAAATGAATTCTTTTTAATGGCTGAGTAATACTCCATTGTGTATATGTACCACAGCTTTCTTATCCATTCATCTGCTGATGGACATCTAGGTTGTTTCCATGTCCTGGCTATTATAAACAGTGCTGCGATGAACATTGGGGTACCTGTGTCTCTTTCAATTCTGGTTTCCTCGGTGTGTATGCCCAGCAGTGGGATTGCTGGGTCATAAGGTAGTTCTATTTGCAGTTTTTTAAGGAATCTCCACACTGTTCTCCATAGTGGTTGTACTAGTTTGCATTCCCACCAACAGTGTAGGAGGGTTCCCTTTTCTCCACATCCTCTCCAGCATTTATTGCTTGCAGATTTTTGGATCGCAGCCATTCTGACTGGTGTGAAGTGGTACCTCATTGTGGTTTTGATTTGCATTTCTCTAATAATGAGTGATGTTGAGCATCTTTTCATGTGTTTGTTAGCCATCTGTATGTCTTGTATGGAAATACAAAAAACCTCGAATTGCCAAAGCAATCTTGAGAAAGAAGAATGGAACTGGAGGAATCAACTTGCCTGACTTCAGGCTCTACTACAAAGCCACAGTCATCAAAACAGTATGGTACTGGCACAAAGACAGACATATAGATCAATGGAACAAAATAGAAAGCCCAGAGATAAATCCACACACATATGGACACCTTATCTTTGACAAAGGAGGCAAGAATATACAATGGAGTAAAGACAATCTCTTTAACAAGTGGTGCTGGGAAAACTGGTCAACCACTTGTGAAAGAATGAAACTAGATCACTTTCTAACACCGCACACAAAATAAACTCAAAATGGATTAAAGATCTAAATGTAAGACCAGAAACTATAAAACTCCTAGAGGAGAACATAGGCAAAACACTCTCAGACATAAATCACAGCAGGATCCTCTGTGATCCACCTCCCAGAATTCTGGAAATAAAAGCAAAAATAAACAAATGGGATCAAATTAAAATTAAAAGCTTCTGCACAACAAAGGAAACTATAAGCAAGGTGAAAAGACAGCCTTCTGAATGGGAGAAAATAATAGCAAATGAAGCAACTGACAACTAATCTCAAAAATATACAAGCAACTTATGCAGCTCAATTCCAGAAAAATAAATGACCCAATCATAAAATGGGCCAAAGAACTAAATAGACATTTCTCCAAAGAAGACATACAGATGGCTAACAAACACATGAAAAGATGCTCTTTATTAATTTTTTAATTGAAGTATGGTTGATTTACAGTGTTGTGTTTCTGGTGTATAGAAAAACAATACATATATAGATAGGTAGGTAAGTAGCTAGACAGATTTTTTTCATATTCTTTCCCATTATGTGCACTTCCCTGGTGGCTCAGAGGTTAAAGCATCTGCCTTTAGGGACGCTTAGGTTTCCATGCAGGAAACCTATGTTCAATCCCTGGGTTGGGAAGATCCCCTGGAGAAGGAAATGGCAACCCACTCCAATATTCTTGCCTGGAGAATCCCATGGACAGAGGAGCCTGGTGGGCTACAGTCCACGGGGTCGCAAAGAGTCGGACACGACTGAGTGACTTCACTTTCACTTCCCATTATAGGTTATTACATGATATCTAATATAGTCCCCTGTGCCATATAGTAGGACCTTGTTGTTTAATTTATATGTATTAGTTTGTATCTGCTAATCCCAAACTCCTAATTTATTTCTGCCTGCTCCTTTGGTAACCACAAATTTGTTTTCTATGTCTGTGAGTTTGCTTCTATTTTGTAAGTAAGTTCATTTGTATTATATTTTAGATTACACATGTAAGTAATAGCATTTGCTATTTGGATTTCTATGTCTGACTTATTTCACTTAGTATGATCATCTCTAGGTCCATCCATATTGCTGCAAATGGCATTATTTCATTCTTTTTTTATAGCTGAGTAGTATTCCATTACACACACACACACACACACACACACACACACACACACACCCCACATCTTCTTTATCCATTCATCTTTCAATGAACATTTAGGTTGCTTCCATGTGTTAGCTATTGTAAATATGCATTTTAGTAAATTTTTAAATGCTGGGTTAGAGGAAGCACAAGCTGGAATCAAGATTGCCAGGAGAAATATCAATAACCTCAGATATGCAGAGGACACCACCCTTATGGCAGAAAGTGAAGAAGAACTAAAGAGCCTCTTGATGAAAGTGAAAGAGGAGAGTGAAAAAGTTGGCCTAAAGCTCAACATTCAGAAAATGAAGATCATGGCATCCGGTCCCACCACTTCATGGGAAATAGATGGGGAAACAGTGGAAACAGTGACTGACTTTATTTTTCTGGGCTCCAAAATCACTGCAGATGGTGATTGCAACCATGAAATTAAAAGACACTTACTCCTTGGAAGGAAAGTTATGACCAACCTAGATAGCATATTCAAAAGCAGAGAGATTACTTTGTCAACGAAGATCCATCTAGTCAAGGCTATGGTTTTTCCAGTAGTCATGTATGGATATGAGAATTGGACTATAAAGAAAGCTGAGTGCAGCAGAATTGATGCTTTTGAACTGTGGTGTTGGAGAAGACTCTTGAGAGTCCCTTGGACTGCAAGGAGATCCAACCAGTCCATCCTAAAGGAGATCAGTCCTGGGTGTTCTTTGGAAGGACGGATGTTGAAACTGAAACTCCAATATTTTGGCCACCTGATGTGAAGAGCTGACTCATTTGAAAAGACCCTGACATTGGGAAAGATTGAAGGCAGGAGGAGGAGGGGATGACAGAGGATGAGATGGTTAGATGGTATCACTGACTCCATGGACATGAATTTGGGTAACCTCCGGGAGTTGGTGATGGACAGGGAGGCCTGGCGTGCTGCGGTTCATGGGTTCGCAAAGAGTTGGACACAAGTGAGCGACTGAACTGAACTGAACTGAACTGAACTGAAATTTTAAAATGTACATGTGTTAAACAATCTCTACATTCCTGATAGCTTTCACAGTAAGTTTTAAACCACAGAACCAGGTGATCTTATGTGGTTTGGATGGTCATGGAAGGCTTCTGTAAGGCCGTGATGTTGGAAGAGGTCTTAGCAGGATAAGTATGAACTTTATCTGGAAGATCATTATCACCTACAAAATTTCTTCTGTCTCTTCCCTTCTTTATACCTTTTGTTCTTGTTGTCAATTTTTGTATAATTGTGTTTATCAGGACCTCCAGTATTCTGTTAAACAGTTATGATTAAAAAGCAATCTCATCTTGTTCCTGACATTAGAGGGGCTGTGTCTGAAATTTCTCTAGTGAATGTGGTATTTACTGAAGATTTTTGAGATGTATAGATATATAAATATAGATATTCTTTTTGTGAAATTGAGAAAATGATCTCCCATAGCATTCAGGACAGTTGATCAGTAGCCTGTACTTGAATAACCACTAAAGGTGATTTTATTTGACAGTTCCATTCCAGGGCCAGGCAACTCCATCACTCTGAATTTCACAAAGGTAGGCACCATCAGCTCTTCATTGTATCCTCTGTGTCTGTTCTAGTATGGGGGACTCAGTTAGGCATTCAATATTTATTGAATGAAGAGTGGAAGATATTTAATAAGTATGTTTTGAATGAATGATTTAAAGTTAGCAAATTGTTTTCTTAAGGGGAACCAGACACCATGCTACATTCCACACCCCTCACACCAGGAGCTGAGTGTGTGGTGTTGCCGTTCTTCTGTCCTCTCAGCATGTGGCTCAGTCAGATGAGCACTGGACACAGAAAGGCAGAAATGAATGAATCAGTCAGAGAGTATTCTGTTGCTAGCTATTAGATTTTGTCCCTAATGATTCACTTTTATTGGAACTGGAGCCAGGTGGTTAAGATGATTTAATCAGGACAAACATAAAATACTTTCTTTAATGGAATAATTGCTAATTTCATTTTCTCCTTAAAGTTGGCCATTCATCTCATGCCTGTGTCTTTCAATCTGTATATGTCGCCAGGAGTATTTAAAGCGATTATTCTGAATTAAGACAAAAGGACTCACAAAGGAATTATCTTAGTATGTTAGTAGAGGGTTCAGAATTTCAGTATGAAATTGGAAAGGAGTTGGTAGAGTCGCAGGCTTACATCCAAAAAGATAGATTTGAATACCCTGGTAAGATTATATACAGATTTATTGGTGAATAACTGAGGGAGGCTGGTTATCATAAAGTAGGAAATTAGGTAAGAATATCTTAGTAGTTTTGAATTCTTTACAGTTCTTTATAATGCAATATGTACTTCTCATTTCAAGGGGGATTTCATTTAATAAGTTAGTTAAAGTTACACCCAGTATTAGAATGTCTGGTGTTCAGAAATTGATGACATTTTCCCGATTTGGGTCTCTCCTCGAAGTCTTTGATGACTCCTGTCCCCAGAAAGTCAGTCGACTTACTGAGCCCTGGCCAGCTCTGTGCACCTCCTTTCCCGCCATGCGTGCTCTGCTCCAGTGCCTCTAAGGAGACCTTCCAGTAGGGGCCTTCCTCTCCTCAGGCTTTTAGAAGAGGCCCCAGGGAGCAGACTGCCTACGTAGGGCTTCCTAAAAGTTTGTTAAACTAGTGTTAAAAACCACCCTGAGGATATAAAACAGAAGTAGAAGTCTGAGGAAAGAGGCCAGGGTTGACTGTTGTGTATGAGATACTAAGGCCAAAAGTGAGGGCTGCTCTGGGTATGGGCTATGAGTCTGCTGAAGACAAGGCAGAGCTGTGTGCATGGATCTGGCACAAGCAACCCAGCAGGGTATATCTTACAAGGTACCTTGTGCAGAAGGAATGAGTGAGGAGTAGTAGGGTTTACCACTGAGGGCCAAGAATGAAAGGGACTCCTGAGCAGAGCAGTGGAGAGGGAGGGAGGGAGAGCGAGAAGGCATGCTCCAGGCATACTACATTGGGGCCATGGGGAGTCCCCAGTGGGCTTGTCATGAATCAACAGAACCACATTGTGAGAGAGTCTGTTTGGGACATGCATCCTACCCTGAGGACATATTGGAGCCAGATCATGATCCTTTCAGTCCAGTAAGACCTCCCCAAGGTGCCTGCCTAGGCTGTGGAGTAGCCTGAGCAGCAGGTGGCTAGCCAGCAGAGGAAAGGGTGGAAGAAAAAAAAGACAGAAACAGCCTGAACCCCCACCCCCTGCCCCCATGTATGCTTCTAAGTCAGTTGTAGCCGTGGGAGACAGATGTTTTCAATTAGATGAGATGGGAGCTTTTTTTTTCCTTAATTTTAATTTTATCTTGGAATATAGTTGATTTGCAGTATTGTGTTGCTTTCAGGTGTACAGCAAAGTGTTCCAGTTATACACACACACACACACACACACACACACACACATTCTTTTTCTGACTCTTTTCCTATATAGGTAATTGCAGAGTATTGAGTACAGTTCCCTGTGCTATACAGTAAGTCCTTATTGATTATCTATTTTATATATACTAGTGTGTGTATGTTAATCCAAAACTCCTAATTTATCCCCCCCTTGTTTCCCCTTTGATAACCATAAAATTGTTTTCAAAGTGTATGAGTCTGTTTTGATTTTGCATGTCAGTTCATTTGTATCACTTTTGAAGATTTCACATACAAGTGTTATAGTATGATATTTATCTTTCTCTAACATACTTCACTTAGTATGTTGCTGCACACGTCAGTATTTCATTCTTTTTTATGGCTGAGTAATATTCTAGCACGTGTGTGTGTTTATTGATGTATATAGTATGTGACTATACAGACACACACTGTGCTTTCTTTATTCTGCTGATGGAGACTTAGCTTGCTTCTATATCTTGGCTATTGTCCAGTGTTCAGTGATTTTTGTTGTTGTTGGTGTATAGCTGCTTTACACTGCTGTATCAGTTTCTGCTGTATTGCCAAGTGAGTCACGATGGGAGTTTTAAACATTACAATGAAGTGTTCACATTAAATGTTGAAGGTCGATCAAACACTTTTTATTATTTCAGGGTGTATGAATACTATGGCCCACCCTGAAATCTCATTCCAGGATGAGGAAGAAGAGTTCACAGAACAAATTTTGTAAGGAGTAGAGAAGCAAATAAGGCTGCTTCCCTCCTGTACACTGCTGTAACTATGCAGGTCCTTCAGTAAATCAGAATGTACTCTAGGCTCGAGCAGTTCTCCCCCTCTCTCTTGCGCTGACAAATCTTGTTCTCTTTAACCATATAAGATGACAACAGACTGTAAGGAGTCTGGCTGTAAGGATGAGAATAGTCTGTAGGCTGTAAGGCCTACAGTCTATGGGGTTGCAAAGAGTCAAACAACTTAGCGACTCAGCAAGAAGAGCTGAAGAGAAGGGGAAAAACTTCTTGCAACCACGTATGGAACTCCCATACCTCCATGTATCTCCTGTCTTTGCTTTTCTGCCCTCATTTATGACTTTCCTCTTTGTTCACATCACTCCAGCTGCACTGATGTAAGATAGCTATTCATGTCAGATAGCAAGCACACCCCTGCCAGAGGGCCTTTGCACTTGCTCTTACCTCTCGGCCTGTATCATTCCTGACTCCATGCTTCCCTCCCTCATTCCCTTACAGTCTCAGCTTAAAGTAACCTCATCATAAAGGTCCAACCAGATCACCCTGTATTAAAATAACAGCATTTGCCATCACCACACTACTTACTTTCTCCTTTCTGCTTTATTTTTCTAAAAAGCCTTATCACTGCTGACTTATTATATATTTGAATACATATATTATATAAAATCTATATTATATGTATAGATTATATAAATTATATATTCCTTTATTTTGTTATCCCACATCCCATCAGACCATAAGTTCCATGAAGGCAGGACTTTGTTTTTTCCCAGCTGTATCCATAGCCCGCTGAACAGTGCCTTGAAAACTAGTGGAGGTAATAGAATTCCAGTTGAGCTATTGCAAATCCTAAAACATGATGCTGTGAAAGTGCTGCACTCAATGTGACAGCAAATTTGGAAAATTCAGCAGTGGCCACAGGACTAGAAAAGGTCAGTTTTCATTCGAATCCCAAAGAAAGCAATGCCAAAGAATGGTCCAACTACCACACAATTGCACTTATCTCACATGCCATCAAAGTAATGGTCAAAATTCTCCAAGCCAGGCTTCAACAGTATGTGAACCATGAACTTTCAGATGTTCAGTCTGGATTTAGAAAAGGCAGAGGAACCAGAGATCAAATTGCCAACATCCCTTGGATCATCAAAAAAGCAGGAGAGTTCCAGAAAAACATCTACTTCTGCTTTATTGACTATGCCAAAGCCTTTAACTGTGTGGATCACATAAACTGTGGAAAATTCTGAAAGAGATATGGGAATCCCAGACCACCTGACCTGCCTCCTGAGAAATCTGTTTGCAGGTAAAGAAAAAACAATTAGAACTGGACAAGGAACAACAGACTGGTTCCAAATCGGAAAAGGAGTACGTCAAGGCTGCATGTTGTCACTTGGCTTATTTAACTTATATGCAGAGCACATCATGTGAAATGCTGGGCTGGATGATGCACAAACTGGAATCAAGATTGCCAGGAGAAATATCAATAACCTCAGATATGCAGATGACACCACCTGCCGGGGGTCAGCGTGAGGAATCCCACCTGTGACAAGGTCATGTGGAAGGAAGCCTGACAAAACACAAGGACGTGATCAGGCTTCAGGGGTTCCCCCTGGAATTTCCTGAGCATCCACCCCCCAAGACCAGAGTCTGCCTGCTTTACTGTGTTATGCTTTCCACCTACTCTTCTGTCATTAACAGGGGGCTGTCCCCCACCACCTTTTTCTGGAAAAAATTAGAGCTTTTAGATAATTTCCTGGGCATAATATGAGTGTTTCAATCCAGAAACCCCTCTGATGGCTTTCTAGCCTGCCTGCAGGACTCGTACAGCTGCGCATGTGATTGTTTGAGGCCTCCTGACCACGGGAGGCACAGGAAGCTTAAAACATCCTACGAATGTAGGGGCTTCCGAGGAGTCAAAATTATTAGAATAGGACTGATTAAAGGTTTCATTTGTTGAGCCAATACTTGCTGCCAAGTTTTCATATCTTTTACTTGTTGATATAGTTGGTATATAGAAAAAACAAGTAGCAACATTAGATCTTTGAGTTAAGTACCTTTGTTATAACCCACTGCGCCTCTGTTCTATAGAGATGTAACTTTAGTGCTTTAAGGAGATGCAGATTAAAGAAAAACACTTCAGGGGAAATGAGATTAACATTCATTAAGGAAGAGAGCCAAAAAGTGTTAACAAGCCTCTTGACCAGAAGATAATGTAAATCACCTGAGACCTTTTGTATACAACAAGACATACAGAAAGAGTCTGGGCTGCTAACGCTGCATAATTTTGTATTACCCATTGATCTCTATGTACAATCAAAAAGGTATAAAAGGCTTTTCTAGACAATAGAGGCCGGGCCAGTCATTGGGAGGACTAGTTTCCCTCTTGTCTCCTCTTTACTCTAATTTCAGGCTGAATTCCCATCTGGGGCGTGGAGGCTCACCATGTCTACTTACTTGTCCCAGGTTCTAAGATCCGTAAGAGAGACAGCCCAAGGCGGGGCACTCTGCGATATTCAAATGGGCGCCAGCAGCCTAACGTAGAGGGTGCAAGCTCCTTGTCTGGAGCTTTATTGGTTTTCCATGTGAACCAAGTTAATCAGCCTCTTTTCTCCACTTAATTTTCCTACTACACTATTTCTTCCTAATCTAATCTTATATTAATAAATAAGTCTTTCCTCGCCAATGCTGTCCCCGCTTCGAATTCCCTGGATCCACTGGGGCTGGACCCCGGCAACCACCCTCATGGCAAAAAAGATGAAGAACTGAAGAGTCTCTTGATGAAAGTAAAAAAGGAGAGTGAAAAAGTTGGCTTAAAACTCAACATTCAGAAAACTAAGATCATGGCATCTGGTCCAGTCACTTCATGGCAAAAGGTGGGGAAACAATGGAAACAGTGATATACTTTATTCTGCAGAGTCACTGCAGATGGTGACTGCAACCATGAAATTAAAAGATGCTCGCTCCTTGGAAGAAAATCAGTGACCAATCTAGATAGCATATTAAAAAGCTGAGATATTGCTTTGTGAACAAAGGCCCATCTAGCCAAAACTATGGTTTTTCCAGTAGTCATCTATGGATGTGAGATTTGGATTATAAAGAAAGTTGAGCATCGAAGAATTGATGCTTTGGTACTGTGGTGTTGGAGAAGACTTTTGAGAGTCCCTTGGACTGCAAAGAGACACAACCAGTCCATCCTCAAGGAAATCAGTCCTGAATATTCATTGGGAGGACTGATGCTAAAGCTGAAACTCCAATACTTTGGCCACCTTATGCAAAGAACTGACTCATAGAAAAGACCCTGATGCTGGGAAGGATTGAAGGTGGGAGGAGAAGGGGCCGACAGAGGATGAGATGGTTGGATGGCATCACTGCCTTGATAAACATGAGTTTGAGTAAGTTCTGGGAGTTGGTGATGGACACGGAAGCCTGGCGTGCTGCAGTCCATGGGATCGCAAAGAGTCAGACACAGCTAAATTACTGAACTGAACTGACAGTTGCTTTACCACCAGGGAAGATCTTATAAGTTTTTACTTTATAGCAAAGTGAATCTGCTGTACATATATCTCCTCTCTTTTTTTTGGATTTCCTTCCCATTTAGTTCACCACAGAGCACTGAGTAAAGTTCACTGAGCTATATAGTCAAGATCAAGAGAAGTCGCTGAGTCATGTCTGACTCTTTGTGACCCCATGGACTGTAGCCTACCACGCTCCTCCATCCATGGGATTTTCTAGGCAAGAGTACTGGAGTGCGTTGCCATTTCTTTCTCCAGGGTATCTTCTGGACCCAGGAATCAAACCCAGGTCTCCTGCATTGCAGGCAGAAACTTTATTGTCTGAGCCACCTGGGAACCCGAGAGTGATATAGTGAAAGTGAAGTCACTCAGTCGTGTCCGACTCTTTGCGACCCCATGGACTGTAGCCCAGCAGGCTCCTCTGTCCATGGGATTCTCCAGGCAAGAATACTGGAGTGGGTTGCCATTTCCTTCTCCAGGGGGATCTTCCCAACCCAGGGATTGAACCCAGGTCTCCTGCATTGCAGGCAGACTCTTTAACCTCTGAGCCACCAGGGAACCCGAGAGCGGTATAGTAGGTTCTCATTATTTGTCTGTTTTATAAAAAGTATCAGTAGTGTGTATATGTCAGTCCCAATCTCTCAGTTCATCCCACGTCTCCTTTCCCATCTTGTCCACAGGTTTGTTCTCTATTTTTGTGTGTCTATTTCTGCTTTACAATAAATCATCTTATTATTTTTTCTAGAGTCCAGTCTCAGAAACAATTTTTTTTTTGTCTGTTTCGGTTTTTTTAAAGGAATGTTTCCTGACTTTCTCTGGCCTTTCCATATTCTGTTTCTTCAGGCGAAAAAATTTCTCTTTTCCTTCCTTTCTTTCTTCCTTTCTCCCACCCCAAATGAACCTGCTAAAATCTCGTGCATCCTTTGAGACCCTATTTCCATACCACCCTCTCTGTGCTGGTGCCCTAGTCAGATGTCATCACACTCTGCAGAACTCTAAGCTCTCAGTTATATTTCACTTTAATCAAGTTCAGGCTGTTTACCACTAAAAGAGCTTGTGTTCTTTCTCAGTGTTTAGATTTTAGAGATGACTCATTCAACAACCACAGGTCTTTCTCATGTTGTAGAATTGTAGATAGCTGTCTTTGAATTCCATACGGCAGGATAAATCCTAAATATAGACTTTCTAATCCCTCAGCTTTCTGCTTTCTCTTTCTCTTTTTCCTCTTCCCCCTCTTCCTCCTTATTTATTCTCTTCACTTCTTCATCATAAGAAAGTCCCAAGCACACGTTTTATGTCCATCATTTTTTTCAAGCTTCTTTCATTTACTAGTCAAGGAAAAAGCCCATCTCTTCCATTGACTGGCCTGCCCTGTGACCATGCTAAGTGAGGAATTTTTCTCTCACTTGGCCTATGGAACAGCTGAAATGCCCCCAACTGTGAGCCTCCAACCATTCATATTATAAAGCAAAATGATGTCTGTCAGTAATGACTTTGGTAAGCTTGTCATCTACTTTTTTTTTCAAGTAGACAATTTGCTTTTATTTAGAAACCCTATAAAAATGGAAGTTTAGAAACTTTAGTTTTTGTTAACTATTTTAATAATTTTAATTCACTGAGTAATTTTAAGACATACTAATTTGTGCATGGGGGAAATGACATTGGGTCATTGAGCACATGAAATCATTTTCTGTCTTCCCTGAAATGGTTTGGGAGATGAGGCTGGTCAATCACTTTAGCTCAGTGCCTCCCTAGTAAGATCCCACTAAGTTTTTGGCCAAGAAGATGGTAATATTTCATGATGAAACTGGAAGTTAAAAATTTACAGATGACTTATGCTTTTTCTCAGGTTTTTTTTTTTTTAACTTCCTCCCTGTTTTTATTTCCTGAGGTCATTTGCATGAGAAGGAATTTCATTAGAATCCCTTGTTGAGAACCTCTAGAATAGACAACATTAGACTTGGAGATAAATTCTCTCACAACCTCTATGGAATGAGATATGTTAAATAGTAGATTAAACAGCTTGTTTATCTACTATTGGTCACCAGCTCAACTAGTGCCTCATCTCTAATACCTGGGCCTCCTCCCATGATCCCAGGCAAAAGTTGTCACAAGTTTGTTTGTGTTGCCATAGCACTTTATTCTTATGACTATCATTGCATTCATTTTATTTTATGAAGTAGCACATGGCAACAGAGGCATGGATAAAGAAGATGTGGTGCATATATACAGTGGAATATTAGCCATTAAGAAGCGTGAAATGTTGCCATCTGCAGCAACAGGGATGGAGCTAGAGATTGTCATACTGAGTGAAGTAAGTCAGAGAAGAAGTATTGCATAACATCCTTTATAAGTGGAATCTAAAAAGAAATGATACAAGTGAGCTTACTTACAAAACAGAAACAAATTCACAGACTTAGAAAATGAACTTGTGGTCACCAGGGGAAAGAACGGTAGAGCGAGAGAGTTCGGGAGTTGGGGACGGACATGTACACACTGCTTTATTCAAAATGGAAGACCAACAAGGACCTACTCTATAACACAGGGAATTATGCTCAATGTTATGTGGCAGCCTAAATGAGAGAGGAGTTTGGGGGAGAATGGATACATGTATATATGGCTGAGTCCCTTTGTTGTTCACTTGAAACTGTCACGTTGTTGAACAGCTATATTCCAATACAAAATAAAAAGTTTTTTTTTTTTTTAAATATAGCAAATGGGTGTCTCTGCCACTAGCCCTTGAGCTCCCAAACCTAGTCCTTGAGCTCCCAAGGAACATGATGGTGGCTCATTCATCTCTGATGCTCAAGGTCTAGCATATACTGAGCTCCAGTCTGCCGTGTCCCATTAATAGTCAGTGGACATTTCTTGAGTAACTGCTATGTGCCAGGTATTTTGAAGTATTTGGTGTTCTTTATTCCTTGTAGTAACCCTCTAAAGCATTGCTGTCCCTCTTACAGATGGAAGTGATCATCAGTGTGAGTCATTTACCCAGTCATGCAGTCAGTCGGTAGCACAGGTGTCTGAGCTCAGGTCATCGAGAGCCAAATACTGTGTTCTTTCTCCCTTCCTTTGGAGCTTAAAAGATCTTTCAGGTGCCCATTAGTAAGATTTAGCTACCATCTCTATAACAGCGTGAAAAATATTTCTAGAACTGTGATCATCCATTCAGAGAAGAATCAGAATAAGGGACCCAGAAGGAACTTTAAAGATCATCCAGTTGAGTTCTCTCATTTAGAGATGGCAAAGTGGAGTCCCAGAGAGGACAGAGGTCTTGGCCACCATCTCCTTTACCAGCTGGAATCGTATGATCCTTCCCCTTCTGACCCCCCAACAGTCAGCACCCAAAGTTCTTGGCAAGTTCTGTGACCCTGTGCACGGAGAGGCCCATGTTGACCTCTCTGACCCCACATTACACAGCTTCTCCTTTCCCTTCTTCTCCTACAACCCTGCAGTACTGTACTCCCTGTTTCCCCTCCTTCCCCCTTTCAGCAGCCCTTTCCCACTCCTCCTGGTTAATTGCCACTTAGCTGTCATATCTTAGTTCAGACATCATCTCTTTCTGGAAGCTTTCAGACTCCACTAGGTGGGATATCTGCATGCCCCCATAGTACATACCTTCATCAGAGTGCTTGTTGTGTTGTTTGTTTGTTGTTAGTTGGGTATACCTCAGCTTTGCTCAGTGGTGTAAATTCCTCAAGGGCCAGTATTGCAGCCTGTTCATTTCTGTATCATGAGTGCCTGCTACAACCCTGACCCAAAGTTGGCTTTTGATGAATTTTTAATTAAACAGTTGTTCACTTAGGTTGGAAATGGGACTAGCCTTGGAGATATAGTGATGTTGAATGCTCATCTTGGCATCTTGAAGGTATTCCTGAGGGCTCTCCCAGTCTTGAGGATCCAAAGAAACCCACCATTCCATAATGCTACAGTGATTTCCTAGTGTCCCCTGTGCCTGGGTGCTGCACTAAGAACTTCTGGCATGGGAAGTGCAGCTTCCTCACCCAGATCTGATGGTCTCATAGTATCTGCTCTTTACTGCCACTAAGGGAAAAACTGCTTTCAGAGCAAGGAGAGCTGGGGAGGCCTTCTCAGCCAACATCGCCAAGAGCAGTCAGGATTTAGACTAAATTCAAAGGCCAGAACCTGGAGACCGGGTGTGTCATGAGTGAGAGATGGAGATGAAGGTCTTGGGCGAAATGTTCCTTAAATCAGGACAGAAGTAGGTCTGAAGGGCTGACAGCCCCCGTCCGTTTTGAGAGGTCCAAGGCTCACATTTATGTTTTGGGTTTTCTAGCTTGGACTGGTCAGGTGGTTTAAAGGTCCATGGTCAAAGTAGCAGGTCTGAAACATTTGAAGAATGGAGTGGCAGAAGGTGGTAAAGAGCACAGTTTGGGAAGAGTAGATGGATTAAATGAGGTGAAGGACTTTCTGGGGAAATGTGTTTGAGGCAACGCCTCTGTTCCCCTGCCTAGAGCTGTTGACTTAGCAAAGTAGAAGAAACCACACATCCTTACGCACCAGGAGGCCGATCCAGAGCTTGGAGACTCCTGAGACCAGGGAAGGCCGGGCTCTGTGTGGACACTTACGTAGACTGTGACCGCAGGAACTTTCGGACCACATAACAGACAATTATCATTCTTATGCATTCAGTTGTGAACCAAAACAAACCAAACGGAACCACTGTGCAAGTTTGGCCTCTGTTAATCCCGAATATGTTCTTGAGATGGGGAAGCAGTGGGCGTGTGGACTTCCAGCTGCAAAGTAACCAACACAGAAACTGGGGACAGATTTCCCCTATTGTCTGCAAGAAAAAACGTCTCTCCTCTTCAGCATGTCGTGAAAAGGCTCTCATCATCCGACCTCTGCCTGCTCTCCACTCATAGGTCTGACATTTAATATTTTCTTGTCCTCCTCCATGGCGGCCTGATGTTGGGCAAGTTATATAACCCTGCTGAGCCTCAGTTCCTTCATCTGTAAAATGGGAATACAGATAGATATCTTACAGGCCTGTAATAATAACTATGTGAGATACTGCAGATAAAGCCACTAACACAGTCTTTTGCTCACACCTTGTGCCAATTCAACATTTGTTTGATTTTTGTTATTATTACTATATAATCCACACTCTAGCCAAACCATAACAGCTTCTTCAAGCCATTATTATGCTAAGAACTTACACTTTTATTGAAAAGCTTATCAGAGTCTCTTGCCATTGGGGGATTAGCTGTTGGACACCATGACAACACTGAAAACTAGGACAAGAACAGAATTTTTTTCATCTTTATTTCTCCAGGGCCTGACACATAGTAGGTGCTCAATTAAATGTTTGCTGAAGCAGTGTGTGAAATGTCTCTGTTTCAGAGAATCTTGATTCCACAGAGGCCCCAGATGTTGCCTGAGCCCTCCTCTATTCCCCTGTCTTGGGGACCTGCTGGGTGTCAGAAACCACATGAGACGCTTTGCATGCACAGTCACAGCTCATAGCCCCAGCTCTAGAAGGCAGCTGCGGAAGCTCTTCACAGATGAGTGCAGAGCCTCAATTAACAGAAATGCCTCAAGTGTAAACATTAGTTGGTTTTTTTTTTTTTTTTTTTTACCATCAACCCATTAGGGACACAACTTGAGATCCAAGCCATCCTCAAGGTCTGGCTAAAAACAAATGAGACCCACATTCCTTCCACCCAAACCCTACTGTATCTCCAGCCATTCACACCCTCTGCCAGCATCTCAGTTATTTGCACCTGAGCGGGATTAACCAGGCTAGTCTGCTCTCTTCACTCAGAAAAATGTAGATTAAACATTGCCTGGCTTAACATTTCCTGGTTCAGGAAGTTAAATAATCAGCTATCACTTGTTGATTATTTACTGTGTGCAGGCACTATCTCAGGGTTTTCTCTCTGTTGCCTCTAATATTCCTGAACCTTCTGGAAGGTAAATATTCTTGTCTGTCACCGACATGGGAGAAACCAGGATTCACCAGAGTCTCATAACTTGGTAAAGAACCTGCGTGCAATGAGGAAGACCTGGGTTTGATTCCTGGGTCAGGAAGATCCCCTAGGAGAATGGCTACCTATTCCAGTATTCTTGTCTAAAAAATTCCATGGACAGAAGAGCCTGGTCATCACAGAGCCAGGGGGTCACAGAGTCAGACACAACTGAGCTACTAACACTTTTCACTTTAATAACTCATTGTACAAGTTTTAACTCCCTACCTGGCTCAACCGAAATCCTCTTCTTTATGGCACTGTTTGGCCCTGAGGAAGGAGTCTCACCAGCCTCAGACCCCATTGACCAGTGCTCCCCTCTCTGTATCCCCCAGAGGCCAGTGTGGAGGGTCAAGGAGTGTCTCCTCCCACCATGGCTGTGTGCTCAGTCACCACCCTCCAACAGCCTGCCAGTGAAGTGGAAAAATAGCTCTGACTCCTTACCCTGACATCTGTCCCTCAGGTGAGAGCCAGATTCTCAGATTGCTAGGCCAATGGCGAATAAGCCCACACCACACACAGAGGGTATCAACACACAGAGCGTTCTGCCGGAATTCGCACATCCTGGAAGCCAGGCTGGCCCTGGTGGCCAGTTTCATTTAATCTTATCTCTGATTGCTGCATGATGAGTGGAGAGAGGGAAGCAGGACCCTCGGGAAGCACACTGAGCTCCAGAACCCAGGCTTAGGTTTGCTCATTAAGGGAACCCTTAGGCAGTGCCCTTATCCTTGCAAGCACCAAGGGCCCTTCTCTGTAAACCCACAGCCCCGGCTCATACCCAGAATGGGAAGGGCTGCTTCCACTGGCCCTCTTATATCCATTTGACTTTTCTGGTTCCCAGACAGCCAAGAAGAAGCTAGCTATAGTAGGAAGAGCATGGCTTTTGGAGTTAGACAGACCCAGACCAATCCCCTTTCTGCCCCTTGGTACCTGTGTGGCTGTGAACAGGGCTTTGAATTTTGTGAGCTATGGTTTCTTCATCTGTAAATCAAAGTGAAGTCACTCAGTCATGTCGTACTCTTTGCAACCCCATGAACTGTAACCTACCAGGTTCCTCCATCCATGGGCTTTTCCAGGCAAGAGTACTGGAGGAGGTTGCCATTTCCTTCTCCAGGGGACCTTACCTACCCAGGGATCAAACCCTGGTCTCCCGCATTGTAGGCAGATGCTTTTACTGTCTGAGACACCAGGGAGGCCCTCTGTAAATCAAAGAAAATCTATAAATATGTAAAAACCATCAGACATAGTAACTGTTTGGCAAATGTTAGCCGTCTTCCCTTCCTTTTTCCCCTGTGTTTATTTGCAGTGCCTTTAAACATATATATATACACCATTGTATTGAGTTGGCCAATAATTTCATTTTTCCATAAAATGTAATGCAAAAACCGAACAAACTTCTTGGCCAACCCAGTAATTGTCTTTGTTACATTGTGAGCTAAATATGCTTTCCAGGTAGCTCAGTGGTAAAGACTCCATCCGCCAATCCAGGAGACACAGGTTCTATCCCTAGGTAAGGAAGATCCCTGAAGAAGGAAATAGCAACCCACTCCAGGATTCTTTGCTTGGAAAATCCCATGGACAGAGGAGCCTGGCAGACTACAGTCCATGGGGTCACAAAGAGTCAGACCCGACTTATCACAGGCTAAATACATGACTGATCTATAACACAGAAACTTTATTTAAACCACTCTTCCAGAACCGTAACCCTGACCTACATCAGGTCATTTATTTTATATTTTGCAGATACCTGCCTTTTTTCTCTTTTTCTACCCACTCCCCCATGCTTTTTTCCTAAGGAAATCCAGATGGGCCCTGATCCATTCTCGTACGCTAACTAGCCTATAACCTAGTTGAAATCTGGCCTGCCTCACATGCAGATGATCTGTGCATAACAAAAGCTGCCTCCTGGCCATTGCCCACAGCTGAACTTTGTTACTCTGCAGCCCTCCTTCATTTGTTTCTGATTGTTCTGCAGTGTTTACATATCGCCTGTATTAGCGTGGTCTTTTATAAGAGTACAGGCAGAGGGCACACCCCTTCAATCAACTTCCCCTCTGAGCATCCAGCATCTTTTCTTCTTTAGTTCCCTTGCCTCTGTGGTACAAGCCATTTCTCTTTTATAAGATCTCATTTAAATAGGAAAGCATTTTATTACGTAATTTCTTTTTATCTAAACATGAGACTCCTTTAATATTCTTAAAGAATTGCTATTGAGAATAGATCGGAGGCTTCCCTGGTGGCTCAGTAGTAAAGAGCCCGCCTGCAATGCAGGAGACGCTGGACGTGCAGGTTCGATCCCTGGGTGGGGAAGTTCCCCTGGAGGAGGAAATGGCAACCCACTCTAGCATTCTTGCCTTGAGAATCCCATGGACAGAGGAGCCTGGCGGGCTACAGTCCTTGGGGTCGCAAAGAGTCAAACACAACTGAGAACATAGAGAGGAGGAAAAAAATACTCTGGAATGTGTGGGTTCTCTCTCTCTCTTTTTTTTCTCTTTCTCTCCCCAATATAGGAAAATCTCATCATGCCTGTTGAATTTGCAAGGTATATATTCCATTCAAGGTCCAGAAGGCACCGGGCTTGCTCCAGACCAAATGTGGAAGAGAGGGCTCTCTGTCTACTGTGTTCTTAGAAGCTTTTTCCTCTAAAACAATGTCTCAGAAAAGTTAGGGACTCTTACATCCCATCTGAGTCTAAATCCTGATTCTGCCTTTTGGAAGCTGGGAACTTGAGTTAGCATCTCTAAAGCACAGCTCCCTTTCCCATCAGAATCACATACAGCACAGGCCATCCCAGTGTCTTGGGATATAGGTAAAAGTGCCCCCATCCCCATCAGATGACAGAGACCTTTCAGGGCACGTCACTGCATTTGAAGACAGTGACTCTTCAGCACCCTAGATGCCTGCTCCAGAAATGGTAGGACAGAGGGCCATGATCACTTGTCTGCTCCAGACATGCTGGTAGCCAGAGAAGGCTGGGTTTCACACCATTTCTCCCCATCTTCTTTCTCCTCACCTCCATCCAGCCGTCACTATGTTTTCATGTTCCCAGTCTCTGTTGTTACAGAGAAAATGTAAGGGGTAAACCCCTTCACCCTGAGTTTTGAATAAACTTCTCTGTTTATAATACTTTTGTAGTTACTCACTGAGGGAAGTGTCATATAAATATGGATAGTTTTTAGTTTCTCTTCTGGCTTTATCTTCTATGAGGCCATAAATGGAGAGAAAATTCTGCAGAGGAGGATTCTTCAGGTCTAGACTTGCATGGACATGGCTCAAGTTCCTGAGTATCCCCTGATTAGCAGGAGTGGGGTGTCTGGGGAGCGCTTCCAAAAGGCAATAACTGATGCATATGCACAGAAATTCTTTTATCAATAGAGGCTCCAATATAAGTCGGCCAAGGCTTTCTTTGCCTTTATATTATATGCTTTTACCAGGGTAAAGCCTCAATTGTGTTTAATCTGAGTGACAGATCTTGCCAATAGAACGACTCATCCAAGTGAGCGTTTGCTTCATATCTTATGTTCTCTTCTCTAGAGCCAGGGCAACTTCTGTACCCTACTTTAGCATCCTATTCAAGAGCATGTCAGATCGCACATTTTAAAATTAAACACCCATGTGTATGCCAGTCCATAAATAAGAAGTACACTTTGGCCAGTATGGAGGTGATGATATTAATACAGGCTTCATTTCCCTGGGTCACTGAATGTACCAGGCACGGCACCAATGCCTATAATAGACTGTGGCACATTTAATCTTTACAAATCTGTAAAAAGAGGTCCTCTGCACCCCATTTTTCAGATGACCACCCCCAAGGGGCTAGGTCACACAGCAAGTTAAGACAGAACATTGAATATTAAACCAGAAAAGCAGAGTCCATGGTCAGATTTATGAGATAGCTGAGGCCAGACCACGGTCTTAATAAGGGACATGCAGAAGAGATCAGGAGCAGGGTTGGGAGAGGAGTGTCCACAACTTAGCAGGCAGAGTCAGAGCACGTCTGATGGAGGCGCTGTGTCACAGGTGCCAAGGGTCTGTCACAAGGAAAAAGGCTGTGTCATCCCCCTTTGGACCTGCTGATTTGCTCAGCCTCAGCTATGAAACTACTCACTGGCATCATTTTAGACCCCTTGCTATAACTTTTTTTTTTCCTTTAAGCTTTTTATTTTATACTGGAGTATAGCCAATTAACAATGTTGTGATAGTTTCAGGTGGGTAGCCAAGGGACTCAGCCATACATATACATGTATCCATTCTCCCCCAAACTCCCCTCCCATCCAGACTGCCACATAAGATTGGGCGGAGTTCCTTGTGCTATACAGGAGGACCTAACTGGTTATCCATTTTAAATATAGCAGTGTGTACATGTCCGTCCCAAACTCCCTAATTATCCCTTCCCCCTATCCTTACTCCTGCAACCATAAGTTCATTCTCTAAGTCTGTGAGTCTGTCTGTTTTATAAGTAGGTTCATTTATATAATTTCTTTTTAGATTCTGCATATAAGAGATATCATATATTTCTGCTTCTCTGTTATGGGCACCTTTTTAAAGGGCACCTAAATTCTATACTTTGGCCACCTCATGCGAAGAGTTGACTCATTTGAAAAGACTCTGATGCTGGGAGGGATTGGGGGCAGGAGGAGAAGGGGACAACAGAGGATGAGATGGCTGGATGGCATCACCGACTCAATGGACATGAGTCTGAGTAAACTCTGGGAGTTGGTGATGGACAGGGAGGCCTGGTGTGCTGCAGTTCATGGGGTCACAAATAGTCGGACATGACTGAGCCACTGAACTGAACTGAACTGAAATTCTGTAAGGGGGAGCTGCTTTATGTAGCAGCTAATTTGGAATCAAAAGAGCATTGGTTGAACCGTATTTGAGAACTGCTTAATAGCACTGTGCTCATTCATGGGGGGTGTGACAAAAATAGAAAATACAGTTCTGATTCTGAGGGTCCAATTCACTATGTAACATCAGAGCAACAGAGCTAAGAATCTGTCTGATAAATACTGTGCACACAGAGCACCCCTCCTCCTCTTTAGCTCCCTCCCCCACTCCCCGGTGGCCCCTCCCCCATTACAGAAGAAACTGTGGTTTACCCACCACAGACTGTTTGGGCTGTGAAAAAGAGGCCAGATATGATTTTACATCTTTGGGGTCACACAGCTCTCAAAGCTTCCAAAGTTGAAGCCAGTCTGAGCTTCCTGGAGCACATCAGGCATTTGTACAGAGAAGGTCGAGTGTGGCTTCTGGTCTGCAGGGGAAAGGAAGCTGGGGCAACTTCAGGAGGACCCCCAAAGTCTTCTTGGCTATTCAGTCTCTCTTGCAGTCAACTTTGGAACTTCAGGAGGATCCCAAAGTCTTCTTGGCTATTCAGTCTCTCTTGCAGTCAACGTTGGGTGTGTTCAATGTGAGTGGATAAGAAGCAGATGAATGACATTGCTGTTGTGATCACATACCGGTTTCCAGATGATGAAGAAGGAGGGTCCAGAATCCTTTGCAAATAATTCAGGACATTCCAGGCAATATCTGGCAGCCTCCCTCCATCCCCAGATTGGGGACCATTTGGTTGGGGAACACACCGGCCCAGTGCCCTCCCCACCTGCCCTCTCAGACTACTAAGCCCCGGAAGACATCTGTGAACGGATTTTATGTGTTCTTGTTTTGCTCCAACTGAAATAAAGGGATTGAGTTTCTAGGAAAGGCAGACTTTATTGGAGGACTCTGAACCTTTCCAAAACCTCCAAATAGAGGAGAGGAAAACTTGGCAGGCCTGAGCTTTATTAGCCACAGGTCACTTACAGTGATTGGATATGTTTTTCATTCTATGGTTGTTCGTAATGCAGGTGAGATAATTAATAATAATTAATTATTAGTAAATTTATTAAAAGTATGAATAAATTAATAGTAATTTTAGCCATTTCTTGCATATGTGTGATGATTTCATTTACAAAGCATACTCTATAGATGTAAGTACATATTATGTGTGTATTTATAGACCTCAGTATACACATTTACACATGTAATGTTAGAATTGCCTACATCATGGAAGTACTGAGAGCTAAGGGAAGGTGCAAGGAGGCACATCCACCTGGGAACTAGGAGAAAATTCGGAGTTCAGAGAAGGTTTCCCGGAGCAGGTAAAGGTAATATGGAACAGTCTTACAAAAGGACATTTTAGAGTTAGTCAGGAAGGTGAGAGGGGCTGCCCTTTTTTCTTTTCTTTTCTTTTTTTTCTTTTTTAATGTGTATTTCAAATAAGCAGCGAGGTTTTCTTTTCTTTTCTTTTCTTTTTTTGGCCGTGCCCCACAGCCTTGGGATCTTAGTTCCCCAACCAGGGGTTGAATCAACACCTTGTGCATTGGAAGCACAGTCTCAAACACTGGACTCCTGGGAAGTCCTAGGGCTGCCTTTTAGAAAGAGAGAGGAGAATTGATGCAGATTCAGAGATGAGAAAGAAAATGGCTCACTTGTGGAATTTCTATGCTGTGATGAGCTTACTGCAGTAAAAAATAAAAATGATAGGGCAAAGAGTGGGGAAAATGACCACATGTACCAAAGGTCTATTTGGCCAAATCATACTTAGATCAGGTCAGAGAGGTGGGAACGTCTGATCGATGTCTAAAGGATGTAAATACAGGAAGTGATAGAATTATATTTGTCTATTAGAAAGACCACTGGGCTGCAGGTATGGAAGTTAGTCTCTGATGGGGCTTGCAGATTGCAGGGAGGAGGACAATATTTGAGGCAAATAAACCAGTTTAATTGCTGTTTCAAGAACCCAAGTAAGAAAAGGTAAGGGACTGACTAATGTAATGGCAGTGGGGAGAAACATAAAGGTTTCTGTTTGAAAATAGAGTTGACCGTACATGCGACCTAACGTGGAGCAATGAGTGGGATGAAGAAGTCAAGAATGATATTCTGCTGGTTGAGTAAATAGGGTACCATGTAGTAAGACAGAGACCCCAGAACAGGAGGAGCCCTAGGAGGAAGAATGACAAAGTCTATCTATATTGGACATTTGATTAGACATTTGGGTCAAATGTCCTATATGGAACTCAGGAGAGAGGTCTGCATTTGGAATAAAAATTTGAAACTCAGCAGCGTAAAAATTGTCATAACTACATGAGAGTGAGCTGACCCTGAGAGATGTGGTAAGTGAGACAAATCCAGGAGGAAGGAGGAAGAAGAGCCCACCAGAGAGATGGAGCTGATGAGGGATAGGATCTGGAATTATCCCCATCGGACACGACTGAGCGACTGAACTGAACTAAACTGTGCTGAACTGATAATTGAGGAAAGGGACTCAAAGGGATTCAGAGGTTCGTGGCTAGGAAGCAACCCAACCATAACTGACAGCCAGCTTTTGGTAAAGAATCTACCAGCAAGGCAGGAGACCTGGGTTCGATCCCTGGGTCAGAATTCCAGTATGCTTGCCTGAAGAATTTGGTGGACAGAGGAGCCTGGCAGGCTGCAGTCCCTGGGGTCACAAAGAGTCAGACACAACTGAGCATCTAACAACTCTTTTCCTGACTCCAAGGTCTATGCTGATATTACCAAACCATGTTTATTTACTACCTTCAAGATAACACATGGTTCCTCACCATGTTGTAGGAGAGGCTCATTGCAATTCAGCCTGAGAAGTGCAAAAATAGAGGTGAATGCTAAGAGCCCCCATTCATAAACAGAATTCTCTGTGCTCTTTTTTTGTACTGTGTAGTGAGCTGGGAGCTGGCTGGAATGTGTATAAATGGTTTTTTCTAGTAAGACGATAGCACAGTCCATTTGGAGGGAGAGATGAGCCACCACGGAAATACCCAGTCCCACACATGCCTGCGGCTACCCTCTTACATTCCCAACCTGGCTGGAGGCACTCAAAACAAAACCTCCTGTTCCCTCCCAGGACCACTGGCGCCTGCAGCCTGCCCCCTGCCCCTGCCAGAGGCTTAGGCCAAGCTTAAGATGATGGGATCGGGGAAGGCAGAGTGGACATTGCTGGGGCAGCTCCCTGCCCTGAACTCAGTCACTGCCCCCAGAAAGGTATGAGCAGGCTCCTGGGTTTTATCACCACAGGGAAACTCGGCTGACTGTAGCATAGCCATAGATGAAAAGTCAGCCAGTGGCATCCACTCCTGGAGCCAGCTCGGATACAGACATGAAAAGAGGCAGGAGCACATGGAGAGAGGCTTCTAATCCCAACTCCACCATTTCTGAGCCTTGTGATCCTGGGTAGTTCGATTACTGTCCCCATTCTTGTGTCTTCACCTGTAAAATGGACTGTGTGTGTTTGACTCCATGTATTAATAGGATTATTTTAAGTCTGAATGCAAATGTACATTCAGAAGTCACTTGATGCCTGAGTAACTACCCAGCTCATCCTGCTTTCCAGTGCCTACTAGATTGTAAACAGGGATTATGTCATTTACATGGCTCTCAACACCCATCTTTCTTTTTATATTTAAAACAGTAGTTTGAAGTCAGTGTGTATCCAGTAAGTAGTTGCTGAATATTTACCCAGCTAATGTAAGTTATTATAGATAATAGCCATTGAATATAATCCATGAAGTTGGCAGTCTGGAGAAGCCCCCAGTAATGTTGGCCATAGGTCAGAGAGTTGGTAGAGCAAAGTTGGGTACTTAGAGATACCCCAAGAAGCAACCCCAGACAACCCCATGAGTCCCAGGCCATGTGAGGGCAGAGTCTGTGTTGAAATATTAATAGTGTTCTGGAGAGTTCCGATTGGCCAGCTAAGGGAGAATGACTCAACTTTCAGGAATCAGAGAATCTCAAAGACAAAAGAGATATTAAACATCTCTAGTCCAGGCTATTTTATGGGTAAGGAAAATATAATCTGGAGAGAAAAATAAGTTGGTAGATCATAGCTTAGATCCTGCCTGGACCTTGCAATTACTCCTTTTGTATTTACGAGTTATTTGATCTCCTTCAGCTTAGATTTCCTCATTTGTGGAGTAAGTATAATAATAGTATCTATCTCATTGGGTTGTCATGAGTATTAAATGTGATAATGCCTGTAAAGTGCCTCGAAGAGTCTGGCGTGTAATAAACCCATGATAACTGTTAGCAATTGCTATTTTATTACTTACTATTATTATTTCTATATTATTATTTCTTCTTTCTGACTTTGAGGGTGGTTTCACTGAGGCTTTTTTCCCATCACCGGATTTTTAAAATGGAATCTTTAACAAGCAATAGGATATGTTGTTGCAAAAATATACCCATCCTTCAGACCTTGTGAACTTTTATGTAAAGTGGAGAACTTTAAGCCCTCGTAAAAATTGAGATGCTTGCACAGCTTCATGCCTCTGAGGCTTGTTACCTGGGATACCCTCCCTATCCCCCTAAGGAAGCACTTATTCATCCCTTAAGGCCTGGCTCCCATGTGGCCACCTCTGTGAAGTGCTCGCTCTTCTCCCAGGCAGTTTGGGCTCCTACCACACTCCTCACCCAACTCACTGTAGCACTTGGCATGTTTTGTTGTAATTTGTTAATTTCCACCTCTGTCTACCCAGTCTGACCAGGAGCACCTTGTGGAAAAGGGCTGTGGCTTATTGTTAATTCTTCTCCTTCTTCTCCTCTCTCCTCCCTTCTCTTTCCTCACTGTTCTTCTTCTATTGTTATTATTATTCTGCCTTATTATTTTATTAACCTTGTTGCTGATCTTAGTGCCTGGCATAGAGTGTGCAACCAAATATTTTGTTTTATTGTAGGTTTTTATAACTTTATTTCTATCACACATAATTAAACAATACATCAAAGGTTTCCATACAATTCATACTAAATCTAATGCTCATGTAACATCACCCATTAAAAGGAATATTCCAGAAGGGAATATTACCAGTACCTTTTAAGTGTAAAATTTTGACTTTACAATTTAATAAATGTTAACTATTTTCTAGTTGTATTTTGCTTAATGTTTGCTTAAAGTAAGTTTGAATCATAATTTGGACATGGCTCATGATAAGTAATCCTCCCAAGTTTATACCACCTGAAAATATGATAAACTTTGTTTCTATATCAGCTTCTGTGTGCTCTGCTGAGTCACTCAAACTCGTGTCCAGCTGTTCGTGACTCCATGGACTGTAGTCTGCCAGGCTCCTCTGTCCATGAGATTCTCCAGGCAAGAATACCACAGCAGGTTGCCATTTCCTTCTCCAGGGGATCTTCCTGACCCAGGGATTGAACCAGCATCCCCTGCGTCTCCTGCGTTGGTAGGCAAATTCTTTACCACTGAGCCACCTGGGAAGCCCATGTCATCTTCTACTTCATTATTAAGAATGTTGACTGAATGAAACCAAGAATGCATCTAGAGACTTCTTTAATGGTGGTGGTGGTGGTTTAGTTGCTAAGTCATGTCCTACTCTTGGGACCCCATGGACTATAGCCTGCCAAGCTCCTCTGTCTGTAGGATTTTCCAGGCAAGAATACTGGAGTGGGTTTCCATTTCCTTTTCCAGGGGATTTCCTGACCCACGGATTGAACCCAGGTCTCCTGCACTGCAGGCAGATTCTTTACCAACTGAGTTACCAGGATGTGTGCTTAATGGTAGCAGTTACTTTCGGCTATGGCCATTCGTCCCAGTCACCTGACTATCCCGTCATACCTTCCTCACTTCAAGAACTAATGTTTATGTGATATTTAACATATAATAAGCTGTTTATAGGTGACAGCTTATTTTATTTTCATGAAAGTCCTACCACATTTATATCATTCTTCCCATTTTGGAACTGAGGAAACTGAAGCTCAGAAATCAGATTCCCTTTCATAAGGTCACCTGGCGAAGAACATGGTAGTCATGATAGAGTGAAGACAGGCCTTTGACTCAATCCTTTCTTTCTCCTCTGCTCTTCACAAGTCTATAGGGGGAAACTTATCAAAAGCCTTTTGCACATGAAGATTCCCTGTCCTACGTGTCATCAAGGCCAGGAGGTTGGTTCTTCTGGCTCTAATGACCCTTGCTTTCTGCCCTTTAGCGGTAAATGAAGGACTCAAAGAAGCAATGGTAGCCTAAAATCAGGAAGAAATACAGAACAGGAACAAATACAGGACCTGTAGGGCCTGACTGCTTTGTGTTTTTATAACCTTGTGTACCTTGTGTGTGCCATTTAATGGGTTTCCCAGGTGGCTCAGTGGTAATCCACCTGCCAGTGTGGGAGACACTGGAGATGTGGGTTCAATCCCTGGGTCAGGAAGATCCTCTGGAGAAAATGGCAGTCCTCTCCAGTGTTCTTGTCTAGAAAAATCCCATGGACAGAGGGATCCCATGCAAATCCCATTGCAAAGAGTTGGACATGACTGAGCAACCGAGCATGAGCATGTATGCTGTTTAACAGTCTCTGCCTCGGTTTACATATCTGAACAATAGGAGTAATAATAGAATCGTCCCCTTAGGGTTATAGTGGGGATCAAGTGATTTAATTCCTGCAGTGTGCTTAGAATATGGTCTTTAATAAGTACCCAATCAGTTGTAGTGGTTGCTGTTGCCAATAGCACATTATTGCTGGAAAGTCAGTGTCCTGTATGGACACCCGTTATTAGTGGAGTAAAATGTGCTCCTTTCCTTTGAGTCCCAGAGCAGCCTTCAGGCCAAGATAGCCATCAACATGGAAAGGGCTTTCACAAAATTTTTCTAAAGTATTTAGGTTTACTGCAGAGGATTAAAGTATACATAAATACATGAATGTACACTCGGTCTAAACAAACTCTTACTTGTTTTCTCCCAGAGCTTGGGAGTAATTGGAGGTGCTCTGGGGAACATGTATCTGTTTCCTTGCCGTAGTCAGGATGTTCAATGAGAAGTGTGTGCCGTTCCAAATGAGTGAGCACAAGCAGGAATCAACTCAGAGTATTCTAGACAGTTAGACAGAGCCTTTACCTGCCATTTTGAGCAGCAGAGTCTAGTCTGCCAGTGGAGTTCGGCAAAAACTGATACAGAAACATCTTTAAATCATGGGGTTTGAGGTACAGGGATAGTTGGGGGTGGGGGTGGCAGGACTGATACAAAACCCTCCTAAGCAATTTATACAAATTTTGTTTCTTTTTAAAAAGCATATCCTAGAGTTTGAGGCCAGTATGTACCTGGGTTCGACTCCCACCTCAGCCACTTACAACCTTTGTGACTGTGGACAACATGCCGCCTCTCTGAAACTCATCTGTCGAATGGTGCTGGAAGAATTCTGGACGGGAAGGGGTGCAGGGCATGAAAACAGATGGCTTGACTTTGGTGGGTGTCCATCCACCCATCTAAACCCCGGGGCTTACGTGCTTATGGGCATGGGCTGTCTTATTCACCCCAATGTGGCTCAGGCATTGCAGAGTAGGGCAGTACTTTCTAGAGCTGGCATGTGATAAAATTTTCACTGACAAAGACAAAGTGATAAAAATGAATACCGTTTAGTGTGTGCTGCTTCTGTCTGGAACACTCTCTATATCATGTACCTATACAAACACACATATATATGTGCAAAATACAGATGTATATATGTTCACACCTAAATAATTTCTGTGTATGTTTTCACCTTAATTCAAATATCACTTTTTCAGAAAAGTCTGACCCCTAGGTTACATTAAGTACCTCACTTATGAGCCCTTATAATACCTTTTGATATTCTTTCATTCACTTATCACAGTTTGTATTTATACATTTGTGTGATACTCATCTTAGGGTGACCAGCTGTCCGTTTTGCCTAGTACTGAGAGTTTTCTAGAACATAGGAATTTTAATGCTAAAACTGAGAGAATCCTGGCCAAACCTGAATCTCAGCCCCCCTCGTCTACTTCCCTCTTAAGAGAGCAGTTCCATGAAGGTGGAGACTACACTCTTTTCTGTACGTTTACTTTCAGTGCCTGGATCACAACAGGAACTCAGGAAACATCTGCTGAACCCGTCAAGAAATGAGTGAATGTATCAAAGTTAAATGGTCTTTCCTTGCAGGGAAGAAAAACCAAAAAAGCTCTTTACCCCTGAAATTAGGTGTTAAATTTACCCTTTTTATAAACTATTTTTATTTGACAAAATTTAAAGTTTGTAACATTGTATAGTCTCCTGCCTTCCCTTACCCCCTTCCTTTTTGGGGATTGGAACTCCTACTGATTTGACTGATTTCAGTCATTTAATGAAAAGAGAACCAGAATAGTTAGAAGGTTTATCCATATGCTGAAGTTCTGTACTATAAACTCCATGAGGGCAGAAATTATAGATATATTCAGTTCACTTCTGTATCCCTAGGGCCTGGCATAGTAAGAGCTGAATAAATATTTGTAGAGTAAATGAATGCATACATTCTCTGCCCAGCTTCAGAACACTCAGGAGTAGACCCAGTGTACCTAACTCCATTTTCATCCTTACCTTCTCATACACCCTCCCACAACCACAATATCACTTCAGCATTCATCCCCACTGGGTGGATGAGAAGCTCATGCCTTTCCAGATCAGTAAACATGTGGTCCATCCCTGCCTATCCTGTCTCATCCCTTGATGTACTTTCCTAACACTTAATGGACTTCCATGGTCTGCTACAAAAAGACATTGTCATATCTTGAATACCAAGAGCATCTGTCTCACCTACATGGCTTTGTTCAAGCTATCCCCTTGACCTGGAATGCCTGTTCTCCTTTCATCTTGCTAAATCTTACTAGTCTAAGTATATGTCCCATTCTCTAAGAAGCCACAGTCTGGACCACTTCATTCCTTACCTGATGTGCCCCTCCACAGCATTCCATGCTTGGTCTTTACCATCCCATGGATCACACTTTTCTGTTTGACTGTTTACTTATCTAGCTCCCCCTAAATGAGGAGTTTCTTGCAGACTAGACCTCTTTCTCATTCATATCCGTGTCCCTAGTCAAGAGAGATAGTATGCTATTGCTGCTGCTGCTGCTAAGTTGCTTAAGTCGTGTCCGACTCTGTGCGACCCCATAGATGGCAGCCCACCAGGGTCCCCAGTCCCTGGGATTCTCCAGGCAAGAACAGTGGAGTGGGTTGCCATTTCCTTCTCCAGTGCATGAAAGTGAAAAGTGAAAGTGAAGTCGCTCAGTTGTGTCCGACTCTTCGCGACCCCTTGGACTGTAGCCCACCAGGCTCCTCCGTCCATGGGATTTTCCAGGCAAGAGTACTGGAGTGGGGTGCCATTGCCTTCTCCAAGTATGCTATTAGGTGTCTAATAAATGTTTGTAGAAGTAAGGGGATGTATCTCTTGCCTTAAATATGTTAGGTGGGAAACAAACATAAGATCCTCATGACACACAACAGGACGTGTATTTTTGTTCACAAGTCTTATCAGTTGGCTGAGTGATTCTGGTGATCCAGGCTTGCCAGCTGCTGGTTGACTAAAAGGATTTGCTGATCCGATTTTGGCTATCTCATGTATCTGAATCATCACGTGTGACAACTGGACTGACTCAGCTTTCTGCATATCTGTCCAGAAGGCTCACTGGGGCATGTACTTTGGCAGAGGGAGAGGAGGAAGAACAGGGGCACACAGTTCTTGAGGTTTTGGCCTGAAAGCTGGTGCACAGTGTCACTTCTGCTCCATTCTGTTGGCCAGACCAAGTGACAAAGTTGATCCAGACTCAAAGGATGGGGATCCCACCTCTCAATGACAGGGGCTACGAAGTCACATCGCAGAGCAGGTGGATGCAGAGAGGGCTAGAAAATGGGGACCACAACTGCAGTCAGTTCACTACAGAGAGGGAGCCAGCCAAAGACTGTCACATCAGTTTCTTTCCAAAATGATCTCTTTGGCTACCTTGACACCTGGATGAGTTTATCAGAAAGGTTCTTAAAGAAGAAGCCAGGCCCATCCTTTGGCAGGAGTGACTTCCCCACCATCAAAGTTATTTAGGGAGAAGCTGAATTCCATGGTCAGAGGGACCTCACATGGGAGGAAGATAAGACTGCTTCTAGCCTTGAAGGTCAATATTTTCACATACTTTGCCCCTTTCTTTCCAGATCAGCAAAAACCCAATCTTTGTACCAGGTGTCTGGGGCCCTTATTTCTCAGCCATGGTCCCTGGGTTCTGGCTGAATGAAGGTGGTCAGAGCGTTACTGGAAAACTGGTAAGTTGACACTTTCTTCCTATGGTCTTTAATGTTTTTCCACCCTTGACTAGTCCATTTTGTCATATTCTTTATACCCAGTATCTGAAAGATTTGCAGACTCTTAAATCAGAATTAACTTTTCCTTAGCATACAACCTCACATATGGAGCATATGCAGCCTGTGTTTGCCAAAGGAATAAATGTTGGTCCAGGCATTGATGACTAACCAATCTTCTCACCTAGCTTTCTTTTCACATAACAACCCATTTTTCTCATGGCAACAAGAGTGATATTCTACTGTGTGAAAAGGACTGTGTTCATCTCTAGCCAGCATCCTTCACTGGTTCCTCATAGCCCTGGGGGCATAGTTCAGATAGTTTTCTGGGCACATCATTCCCCTTGTGGTCTATCCCTTCCAGTCTGGCATGTGTACTTGTCACTACGGCTGGATTGCCCTACTCACAGCTTCCCCATGGCTCATGTTATTCGACTCCTCTGTGTCTTGGTATAAGCTCTGCTTGGAAAGTTCTTTGTCACTTGCTAGTTTTACTTAATCTTTAAGACATAACTTCAGTTCTTAGCAAATTCTGAGATAATCTGTCTTTTCCAGAAATCTAGGAGCTCTTTAAAGGCGTGGACCATATCATACATCTCGTTGTATCTGGCCCCATGCAATCCCTGGGTCAGGAAGATCCCCTGGAGAAGGGGCATGGCAACCCACTCCAGTATCATTGCCTGGAAAATCCCATGGACAGAGGAGCCTAGTGGCTACAGTCCATAGAGTTGCAAAGAGTCAGATATGACTGAAGTGACTTACATGCAGGAGCTCTTTAAAAGTATGGGCCATATTGTACTTTTTGTATCCAGCCCAGTGCCTGGTTCATAAAAGGTGCTTAGAGAAAATGTGTTGAATTCATGGGGTCATCTCATAGGGAAGACAGAAGATCAATAAAAATGAGATGTATACTATACCTGAAGTATAAGACACAGAGCTGGAACAAAGCTAGATTAAGAAATTCTTAACAGTGGAGACAGTATTTGTGCTGAGGTTTGATAATAAATAGGGACCAACCAGACAAAGAAAGGCAGGGATATTTTCTAGGTAGGAGAACTGGCATAGACACAGTTATCTGAGTGAAAAAATAACAAGGCATATTTGAGGATAATTGCAAACTTTCAGTTGTGGCATAAACTGTTCTTAGAAAAATGGCTTGCAGTAAAATTGGAAGAGCTGGTCAGGGACCCCACAGAAGAAGTCCCTGCAAAACATTCTAACGAGTTGGACTTTAGGTAGTAGACCAAGAGGAGCAGGTAAAAGATTGGAAGAGGGATGGATGTTGTCAGATCTCTGTTATAAAACTGGCTAGTAGCCATCAGGAAGAAGGCCTAGGCGTACATAGCCCAAAGAAAAGAGACTAGCTTCAATAGATTGACCCACTGACAAAAAGCCATGAGAGCTTGAATGGGGACAGTGGCAATAATGACTGAGAATTGAGGTCGAGAGATCAGCAGACCTTTGAGGGATTAACTGTGGAAAAGCAAGAGAAAATGAGACCCAGCCTTGGCTACCCAACCTCACATTTACTATGTTGTATTGAAATCGTCTGTTTATGGTCTGCTCCTCTCCAGCTCTTCTGAATGTTCAGGCAAATCACAAGCGGTCTGCTCCTAAGCTGCATGTGGGTACAAAGGACCATTAATTTCCATTTCTCGATGTGTTTGTATTTTATTCTTAGATGCCTTGTATTCTCTGTCAAAGCTGATGGAGGCATAGGTGAATGCCTAGATTCAAAGAGCCAGTTGTGTGCCTCCACTCTTGTGCCGGGCTCTAAAGATATATGAATTAGTCCCCTAACAGTCCCAGGTTTAAGGAGCTCATTGTCTGGTAGGGAAGTATAAATTAAATAACATTTGATTGTTCTCAATAGAAAAGTTGAGAAGAAGACATCACTCTGTGCCAAAGGTGCAGTGGGATTGGAACTTGACGATCTCCTATTTAAACGTAGTGTCGTGTATTTACACAACTTTTCAACTTAAATATCCACTTCCTTTCTGAGACACAAAGAAAACCCATTACTGAAACAAACACTTTACAAGCCCATATTATGGTATAATTACCTTGGAAGACTCAGAATTCATAGCAGACACAACCTAGAGACTTTTATAACAAAAATAGTGATTCATTCAACTAACTCTTTTTGCAGGATGCATTGTCCATGAAGCTGTCCATCAACAGGTTTTCAGAGATTTAGTATGACAGTTGAACATCTGTGTCAGTTAATAAATGCTTTTCCTAGTATTTGGCTTAGAGTTTGTTCCGTTGCTATGGATATAAGCCATCTTTGCCCAAACGTTATGACATCTTTTGGTGGACAAGAATTGGTTATGCCTACTTCCTGAGCCTGAAATTAAATATTAAAGAGTGACTCTTTTCTGACCATTAACAAAATCTTCATAAGAGTCCACTATGGTTTTTGAAAAGAATCATGGGAACTGTTGGCCTTTATCTAGTTAGTTGATTTTGCACCATCAATAAAGCTGCATATAGAGTTCTTCTTTGGATAATTCTATGTATATAGTTTCATTGGACCTCGGGATGGAGCATGATTGACCCATGTGTTACAGAAAGCAAAATCTAAGGAAGTCCAGAAGCTAGCAAAATGGAGCAAAATCTGAATCAAGAAAGAAACAGATTATCCAATAAAGCATCAGTTCAAAGAGGCCAAAGCAAATAGAAATATAGAGATATAAAGAAAATAGAGATACACAAGAAAATAGAGATATAAAAAGAATAGCAATGATGATGATAATAATAATAGCAACAATAATTGTGCCTTATTGAGTGCATTTTCCCATGGGAAAGATTTATATATAAATAATCTTGTTAATCCTTGAGTGATAGTCATAATAATCACAATGCCTAATATTTATTTTGAAGACTTATTTAGTCTCTATTCCAAGAGCCTTTCATGTACTATTTTATTTAATCCTCTTGGAACCCCTACAGGTTAGGTACAGTTATCCATATTTTACAGATGAGGAACTGAAACTCAGGGTCTCAAGCACAGCCTGGAGAGTTTCCTGATGCACTGTCAATGGCCTTTTTACTGATTCCTTTGCCACTTATCTTTCCTTTCTGTGTACTTATTCTGGTTCATGTTTTGTGAATTCTTATCACTGGTTTTTCAGCATATTGTCATTGTACAGATAACTATAAGAGGAAGTTACATCTCTTTTGTTCTGTGTTTCATAGGTACACCTCCTCTCATATACTTTGTCTATAAGAGTCTGCTCTATTATTACACTGTCCAGAATGCATTACAAACATACAGTCGTAAATATATCATATAAAGTGGAAGAGAAGAGACAGAAGAAGAAAAGGGAAGTAAAGGAGAGAGGGGGGAAAAAGAAATAAAATTTATCTGAACTCTAGATTTGGAAAAAAAAAGATATTTTGTCTTATTTTTGCAATTAAATACAGATCTTCCATCACAAAGCAAAATCTTTCATTCCAAGTATATGAATAGATTGGTACTTAAAAAAAAAAGTCTCCATCTGGTTAACTTCAGGATGAAGAAAAAAAAATAGGATAGGATCTTTTCTGGCTCTGGAGTCCTTGCAGTTTCATCTGCCTGAGATTTGGGCTTGTTTTCCACTCATTTCAAACTTGTGCAGCCGATATTTATTTCCTCTTAGAAGGGCACATACCCCGTTCCCATGGATGATTTATTTCAGCTCACCAAACACCCATCAAAGACGGTCTCGTGCTTGTCGATACTCTTTCCAGAATAGCTGTGCAAAACCATCGTTTTTTGCCCAGATTTTTTCCACAGAATACCAGCCCATGCAGTCACTGCGTCCAGATGCTGAAGCTTATTTCCAACTGGACCTCAGCCATCCTTCTCTCCAAGCTGTCTTCTCTATCTTACTTGAAGTCATTTTTATTGGGGCAGGTACTGGGTAAAAGAGACTAGGACAGATTCCTAAGCTGCCTCTGTGGTGCACTGGCTTTCTGGGACACTAGGGCTTGATGGGAGTTAACATTCAATTGATTGAAGTCAGAATTTAACTTTATAAACTTGAGCCACAGGGTTATGTGAGCTGCTGCTTGCTCTTAGAGTTTAGGATTTGTGCATTGTGAGTGCTTATCTGCTTCCTCCCTTATCACCAATGCCCTTCACCCTGGGGCTTGCCTCAGGGGCTCAGCCAGTCCTCCATAACTGGTGTGTACAGAGTACATCATGCAAAATGTTGGGCTGGGTGATTCACAAGCTGGAATCAAGATTGCCCAGAGAAATATCAACAACCTCAGATATGTAGATGATACCACTCTAATGGCAGAAAGTGAAGAGGAACATCATAAGAGCTTTTTGGTGAGGGTGAAAGAGGAGAGTGAAAAGGCTGACTTGTAATTCAGCATTAAAAAAGCTAAGATCTTGGCATCTGGTCCCATCACTTCATGGCAAATAGAAGGGGGAAAAGTGGAAGCAGTGACAGATTTGGTTTTCCTGGGTTCTGAAATCACCATGGATGGTGACTGAAACCATAAGATTAAAAAAACTTTGCCCCTTGGAAGGAAAGCTAGAGCAAACATAGATAGCGAATTAAAAAGCAGAGATATCACTTTGCCAACAACGATTCATATGGTCAAAGCTATGGTTAAGTATCACTACGAACAAAGCTAGTGGAGGTGATGGAATTCCAGTTGAACTGTTTCAAATCCTGAAAGATGATGCTGTGAAAGTGCTGCACTCAATAGGCCAGCAAATTTGGAAAACTCAGCAGTGGCCACAGGACTGGGAAAGGTCAGTTTTCATTCCAATCCCAAAGAAAGGCAATGCCAAAGAATGCTCAAACTACCGCACAATTGCACTCATCTCACATGCTAGTAAAGTAATACTCAAAATTCTCCAAGCCAGGCTTCAGAATACCTGAACCGTGAACTCCCTGATGTTCAAGCTGGTTTTAGAAAAGGCAGAGGAACCAGAGATCAAATTGCCAACATCTGCTGGATCATGGAAGAGAGTTCCAGAAAAACATCTATTTCTTCTTTATTGACTATGCCAAAGCCTTTGACTGTGTGGATAACAATAAACTGGAAAATTCTGAAAGAGATGGGAATACCAGACCACCTAACCTGCCTCCTGAGAAATCTGTATGCAGGTCAGGAAGCAACAGTTAGAACTGGACATGGAACAACAGACTGGTTCCAAATAGGAAAAGGAGTATGTCAAGGCTGTATATTGTCACCCTGCTTATTTACCTTCTATGCAGAGTACATCATGAGAAATGCTGGACTGGAGGAAGCACAAGCTGGGATCAAGATTGCCGGGAGAAATATCAATAACCTCAGATATACAGATGACACCACCCTTATTGCAGAAAGTGAAGAGGAACTAAAAAGCCTCTTGATTAAAGTGAGAGAGGAGAGTGAAAAAGTTGGCTTAAAGCTCAACATTCAGAAAACGAAGATCATGGCATCTGGTCCCATCACTTCATGGGAAATAGATGGGGAAACAGTGGAAACAGTATCAGTGTCAGACTTTATCTTTTTGGGCTCCAAAATCACTGCAGATGGTGATTGCAGCCATGAAATTAAAAGACGCTTACTCCTTGGAAGAAAAGTTATGACCAACCTAGATAGTATATTCCAAAGTAGAGACATTACTTTGCCCACTAAGGTCCGCCTAGTCAAGGCTATGGTTTTTCCTGTGGTCATGTATGGATATGAGAGTTGGACTGTGAAGAAGGCTGAGCACCGAAGAATTGATGCTTTGGAAGTGTGTTGTTGGAAAAGACTCTTGAGAGTCCCTTGGACTGCAAGGAGATCCAACCAGTCCATTCTGAAGGAATCAACCCTGGGATTTCTTTGGAAGGAATGATGCTAAAGTTGAAGCTCCAGTACTTTGGCCACCTCACGCGAAGAGTTGACTCATTGGAAAAGACTCTGATGCTGGAAGGGATTGGGGGCAGGAGGAGAAGGGGACGACCGAGGATGAGATGGCTGGATGGCATCACTGACTCGATGGATGTGAGTCTGAGTGAACTCCGGGAGTTGGTGATGGACAGGGAGGCCTGGCGTGCTGTGATTCATGGGGTTGCAGAGTTGGACACGACTGAGCGGCTGAACTCGACTGAACTGAATGGATGGTTTTCCAGTCGTCATGCACAGAAGTGAGAGCTGAGCCATAAAGAAGGCTCAGTGCCAAAGAACTGATGCTTTAAATGGTGGTGCTGGAGAAGATTCTTGAGAGTCCCTTGGACAGTATGGAGATCAAATCAGTCAATCCTAAAGGAAATCAACCATGAATATTCACTGGAAGTGTTAGGGGAGTGTGTAATTTCCTCAGTTCTGTCTCGTCCCAACAAAAATTTGAAGCAGCGGACCAGCATTACAGCCCTCGGACAGACCAGTGTTACAGCTGTCAGATGGACCAGCTCTGTGTTACAACTCAGCTTTATTTAGAAAATAAAGGAGAATACATCCTCGAGGCGTGAGGGCATGCCGACCCAAAAGACGTGAAGAGGAGAAAGACCTCCGGCCCTTTGGCTCCTCTTTCATATGTTTTTTTCTCCTCCGCCTGGGCCTGCCCTTTGTAAATTGAGCTAGCCAGGAGTGCTGTCTGTTCTACCTGAGGTCCTCACTCCCGTCCTCAGACCTTCCTTTGTTCTATTTTCGTGGGCTTCTCCCTTCCTTGTCTTTTAGCCACTGCCCTCCTGGACTCCCTTTTCCTATTCTAACTACCTAACAGAAGGATTTACACTGAAGCTGAAGCTCCAATACTTTGGCTACCTGATGTGAAGAACTGACACAATGGGAAAAGACCCTGATGCTGGGAAATAGTGAAGGCAAAAGGAGGAGCAGCGGAGGATGAGGTGGTTAAGTAGCATCGTTGACTCAATGGACATGAATTTGAATAAACTGCAAGAGATAGTGGAGGACAGAGGAGCCTGGTACACTGCAGTCCATGGGGTCACAAAGAGTCAGACAGGACTTAGCCACTGAACAACAGCAACATGAAGAGCTTAGAGTGTACACAGCTTACAGAGATAAGCTTACAGAGATAGTGATGTCACTAGCTGTGACTTCATTTAGTCACTCTTTCCTTCTTGTTACTGAGATTTCCTGAGAGATTACTCTGGCCCAGGCAAGGACATGGTCACATGATTCCTGTCCTCTAGTAGCTTATCATCTAATGGGAAAGTGGGATACAGAACTGGTAATTATAATTTATTGTAGCCCATAAAAGTAAATTGCACTACCCCTACAGCCGACTGGAAGAATCTGTTCTATGCTAAGCACATTCAGGCCCTCGTGAAGATTCAGGATTTTATCTGATCTTCACAGCGTATCTGTGTGATCAGTTTTATAATTTTTACTAGTGACAAAATAGGCTCAGAACAGTGAGGTAACTTGAACAAGGTCTAACAGCTGTAGGTGGGGACAGCCTTGATTCAAACCTAAGTCAGCTACTGGAAGCCCCAGATCTTTCCAGAAGTGGACTTGGCTTTTGCAGAGCTGCCTTTCTGAATTTTTCTTACAGTTCTCTTGTGTACTTCCTTGAGAAGCAATTATTTTATCGGCTAGTGTGACTTTTCTTTTCAAGTGTATTAAAACACATACAGTTAGTAGACTTCGTGAGGTCATGAAAGAGAAACGTGTATGAATCAGTGTTGGCAGGATCTAGGTATATAGAGGTAGGTGTGTATCATGCCAAGCATCTCACATTAGCTAATTAGAACGACTTCATGGATACAAAGACCAGCTCTGCATAAACAGATGCTTCTCTGTTCCCTCTTCCTGCCCAGGCCTTCACCTTTTTTTTTTTTTTTGTACATCCCTCTGGATCCTGCTCAGCTCCCTAATTACCTTCTCAGTTCTAATCTTTCCCCCTTTAACCCTTGTGTATTAGTTTGGGCTGCTATTAAAACAAAGTTCCACGGACCAAGTGGCTTATAAACAACAGAAATTTATTTCTCATAGTTCTGGACACTGGAAGCCCAAGATCAAGGTAGCAGCATGGTTGGGGTCTGGTGAGGGCCCTCTTCTGGGTTGCAGAAGGCTGTCTTTTCCTTGCATCTTCACCTGGTAGAAAAGGAGAACTCTGGTTTCTTCAGATCTTTATAAGGGCACTAATCCCATTCATTAGGCCTCTACCCTCATGACCTAACCACCTCCCAGAGGTCTCACCTCCCAATACCATGACATTGTGGTTAAGATTGCAAGTATGAATTGGGGGGCAGGGGTAGGGGGATACATTTAGTCACATTACCCTCGCTAAAGATTGCAGCTAAAACAATCTTTCTAAAGCATAGAGATGGCTCTGTCTCTCTTGTTATCTGTAAAGTCTAAACTTGAGTGATGTTTATTTATACAGTCAGTATTTATTGAGTGCCTACTGTTTTCAAGGCACTGTTATGAGTAAGAAAAAGGCAATAAGTAAAACAACCCCTTCTGCCCCTCCTCTGAAAATCTGTTCCCTTGTCAAGCTTACATTCTAACAACAGGAGACAGATAATACACAATAAAATGATAAGTAAGTTTTATTTTATGATATAAGTTGTAAAACATAGAGGAAGTCAACTTGTGAGTTGACTTTGCAGTTTTAAATAGGTGGTCAGGATAAGCCTCATTGAAGTGACATCTAACAAATATGGTTTGGAAGGGAGTTAGCTATTTGGTGGGTTCAATCCCTGGGTTGGGAAGATATCCTGGAGAAGGGAAAGGCTACTCACTCCAGTATTCTGGCCTAGAGAATTCCATGGACTGTGTAGTCCATGGGGTTGCAAAGAGTCGGACACAACTGAGCAACTTTCACTTTCACTTAGCCATTTGGAAACCTGGGAGAAGAACATATCAGGCCAAGGGGAAACCAGTGCAAAGATCCTGAGGGGGTTGCTTACCTGGAATAATATAGGAATAGCAAGAAGGCCACAGGAATGAGGCAGAGTGAACCAGAATGAGAACTGTAGAGAATACAGTCAGAGATGTAATGGAGGCTGTATTTTGGCCACTGTAAGGATTTTGGCTTTTACTTTGTAAAATGGGAAGTCATTGAAGAATGATGAACACAAGAGAGATGTGCTGTGACTTAGGTCTTTAAAGTATCATTCTGGCTGCCGCCTGCTATGTTGGGAATAAACTGTGGATGGGAGTAGGGGAAGTAGAAGCAGGAAGACCAGAAAGAAGCTCTTGGAGTAGGCCAAATGAGAGGTGAGAATGATTGCCGTGGGCTTAGTGAAAAGCGCCCAGATTTGGGATATGTTTTGAAGGTAGAAGCAAAAGTATTTCCTGCTGGATTGAAAGTGAAGTGTGAAGAAAGAGAAAGGAGAGGGGTTTTGAAGGATAATTTTTCTAATAATGGAGACAGTGGATTAAGTATCAAGGAGGTAGAGGGCAGAAGGAGTCAAGGATTAGTCCGTTTTCTGACTATAGTAACTGATAAACTCACTATGATCCTCCATTGTTTGTCTTCATCTTGGTAAAGTACACCATTGCTTATATCCTTATTAAAGCCAGAAAATTAGGATTTGTACTTACCTGTCTCTTTTCCCTCTCTGCCCACGGCCAATTCATCAGAAAACCTTCTTGTTTCTGCCTCCAAAATGTATATCACCAATCTGGCTGTTTTTCTTTACCTTCACTCCCAGCACCACCGGCCAAACCACCATTGTCTGAGTTCTGGACCATGTAAGGCACATCGTTTGTACACAGCATGTAATTAGGTCTTGCTTTCCTGTCTTGTTTTATAACCTCTGGTTTTTCTTGGCGTGTTTAAGCTATCAGCATTTAATGTAAAGATGGATATACTCAGATTTAGCCTTCTATTTTACTCTGCTTTCTGTGGTCACTTTAGTTTTTTGCTCTCTCCATCTCTCATTTTTGTCCTTTATTAGACTGAATATTTTCCAGTTTTGAAGGTTTCATTTTTCTACTGGTTTGTAGGCATTTTTCCATTCTTTTTAAATGCCTTTTTTAGGAATTATAGTAAACATTCTAAACTTTTCAGTCTACTTAGACTGCATACTGTATAACTTCGTGTAAAATTCAAAAAGCATTCAGCTCTGTAGTTCCATTTACTAGTTGCCCCAGCTCTTTATGTTGGAGTTGTGTGGTATCTACAAAGCTGTACACTCAACAGAACTGTAGTTGTTGTACTGTTCGCGTTAACCCAGTCTGCTTGGAATGCCATAACAAAAAGCACAGACACGGTGGCTTAAACAGTAGACATTCACTTTCTTACACTTATGTATCAAGGTGCTCTTTATGCTGGCAAGTTTGGTTTCTGGTGGGAACTCTTTTACTGGCCTGCACACGGCTGTATTTTCACTGTATCCCTCACATGGCCTTTGCTAGGTGTATGACATAGAGAGCAAGCTCTGGTGTCCCTAACTCCCTCTTCTTATAAGGACAGCAATACTATTAGATTAGAGCCCCACCCTTATGACCTCATTTAACTTTAATTACCTCCATAATGTCTCCATCTCTAAACACAGTCTTATTGGGGGTTGGACTTCAACATCTGAATTTTTAAAGGATACCATTTAGTCCATAACAGTCAGATGTATTTCAAAGAAATTCTGAGAAACAAAACATAATCTTTTGTGTTTACCTACATAGTTACAATTTCCATCATTTATTTTTAATTTCTTTATGAAAAAATTGAGCTTCCATCTGTATTTCCCTTCACTCTGAAGAACTCTCTTTAGTATTCCTTTGGTTCTTACAGGTCTATTGCTGAAACAACAACAAAAATACCTTCGTAGTTTTCTTCTTGTTTCTTCCTTTCACCAGTTAAATATGTCAATATATTGCATTCTGGCACCATTGTTTCTTATGAGAAGTCAACCATCATGTATTTTGTTCTTCCCCTTCATACAGTATATCCTTTTTCTCTAGCTACTTTTAAGATTTCCCTCCTGATCTTAGTTTTTATGATGGTGTGCACATATCTGGGGTTTGAGGAATTTATCCTTCTCCAAGATTTGCTATACTTCTTGAGTGTGTAAATTGCTGTCTTTTACCATGGGCTGGAAGAAGCACAAGCTGGAATCAAGATTGCCGAGAGAAATATCAATAACCTCAGATATGCAGATGACACCACCCTTATGGCAGAAAGTGAAGAGGAACTAAAAGGCCTCTTGATGAAAGTGAAAGAGGAGAGTGAAAAAGTTGGCTTAAAGCTCAACATTCAGAAAACGAAGATCATGGCATCTGGTCCCATCACTTCATGGGAAATAGATGGGGAAACAGTGGAAACAGTGTCAGACTTTATTTTTTGGGCTCCAAAATCACTGCAGATGGTGATTGCAGCCATGAAATTAAAAGACACTTACTCCTTGGAAGAAGTTATGGCCAACATAGACAACATATTCAAAAGCAGAGACATTACTTTGCCAACAAAGGTCTGTCTAGTCAAGGCTATGGTTTTTCCAGTGGTCATGTATGGATGTGAGAGTTGGACTGTGAAGAAAGATGCTGTTGCTCCTGCTGCTAAGTTGCTTCAGTCGTATCTGACTCTGTGCGACCCCATAGACAGCAGCCCACCAGGCTCCCCCGTGCCTGGGATTCTCCAGGCAAGAACACTGGAGTGGGTTGCCATTTCCTTCTCCAATGCATGAAAGTGAAAAGTGAAAGTGAAGTCATTCAGTTGTGTCCGACTCCTAGCGACCCCAGGGACTGCAGCCTACCAGGCTCCTCTGTCCATGGGATTTGCCAGTCAAGAGCACTGGAGTGGGTTGCCATTGCCTTCTCCGGTGAAGAAAGATGAGCGCTGAAGAATTGATCCTTTTGAACTGTGGTGTTGGAGAAGACTCTTAAGAGTCCCTTGGACTGCAAGGAGATCCAACCAGTCCATTCTAAAGCAGATCAGTCCTGGGATTTCTTTGGAAGGAATGATGCTAAAGCTGAAACCCCAGTACTTTGGCCACCTCATGTGAAGAGTTGACTCATTGGAAAAGACTCTGATGCTGGGAGGGATTGGGGGCAGGAGGAGAAGGGAACGACAAAGGATGAGATGGCTGGATGGCATCACCAACTCGATGCACATGAGTTTGAGTGAACTCCGGGAGTTGGTGATGGACAGGGAGGCCTGGCGTGCTGCAATTCATGGGGTCACAAAGAGTCGGACACGACTGAGTGACTGAACTGAACCAAGTTTGAGAAATCTTTAGCATTTACATATTTACATATCTTTTCTACCTATCTGCTCTTATTCCTCATACTGTGACTCCATTATACATATTGAAGACCTTTGGCTATTGTCTCATAGCCCCACCTGAGGGATTCTGTGGTTTTTCCCTCCCCCTAGTTTTTCTCTCTTTCTCCTCTTCTCTCTCAATTAGACACTCTCTATTGGTCTTTTATCAAGTTCACTGTCTCTTCTGTCTGCAGTTTCCAATCAGCTATCAGACCCATCCACTAAATATTTATTTCAGGTATTATATTTATCAATATTAGAATTTCTACTTTTTGTTATAATTGTTTCCATTTCTTTGCCATTTCTTATCTGTTTATTAGTTATGAGAATGTTATCATTTTATATCCTTGAGTATTGTTAAACTCCTGGCTTTAAAATTCTTGCCTTTTAATTTTGACATCTGTGTTATCTCAGGGCCATTGTCCATTAAATGGCCTTTCTCTTAAGTAAGGATTACATTTTCCTGTTTCTTCATGTGTCTAGTAATTTTGACTCATATCTTGAATTTTTTAATTGATGTAATATAGTGACACTGGCTTATACTTGTTTCTCTGAAGAGTACTTTTTTTTAAGCAAGTACTTCAATGGCTGAATGCAGACTCCAAGTTTTTTCTCTCCTATAATGGGCACCTACTGAAATCTTTGTTGAGTTCTTTAAGCCTTAGCTAGGCTGCATATTATGTAATTCATAGATCATCCTGAGACCAAGGTAACATTTATAGGCATAGTGTTGAACTCCCTTTTAATGTCTGTCTCCTTTCTGATATCTCCCTTATCTCTTACTTTCTAGTAGTTATGGTTGCCTTGAGCTCTAACCTCTCATTTCTTAGCTAGGAAGACTGTATTTCTATCTGATTATTAGCTGTCCTGAATGGCACTGATTGAGGTCTGCTCTCTGGCAAAAATCTATAAAATCAAGAAACACATATAATGCTGTTTTTTCCTCCCATGTGTCTATTCCTCTTCAGTTTCTACCTGGTTTGGTAACTTTCTAATATCTTCAGAGAATCATTTAATATAACTGATAAGCATTTATTATTGTTATATTGTTGTTTATAATTGTTTGCATAATATGAGCTATCTAGTCAACTTAAGAAGTAGAACTCTTAAATGATTTCTTTAAAAGCAAACAAGATTACATCTGTTTCCTGATTAAAACCCTTCTGTGGGCCATCTGCATGTCATCTGTATGGTCTTCTTTGGAAAAATGCCTATTTAGGTCTTCTGCCCATTTTTTGATTGAGTTGTTTATTTATATTGGGTTGTATGGGCTGTTTGTATAATTTAGATACACTCCCTTGTTGGTCTCATCATTTGCAAATATTTTTTCCCATTCTATAAGTTGTCTCTTCATTTTGTTGATGGTTTCCTTTGCTGTGCAGAAGCTTTTCAGTTTGATTGGGTCCTATTATTTAGTTTTGCTTTAATTTATTGTGCCTTGAGAGACTGATCTAAGAAATATATTGCTACAATTTATTTCAAAGAATACCTATGTTCTCTTCGAGAATTTCTATGGTGTCATGTCTTACATTTAGGTTTTTACACCATTTCAAGTTTATTTTTGTTTATGGTGTGGGGGAATGGTCTAATTTCATTGTGGTCAGAATGGCTATCATAAAAAAAATCTGCAAATAATAAATGATAGAAGGGGTATGGAGAAAAGGGAAGTCTCCTACAATGTTGGTGAGAGTGTAACTTGGTGCAGCCACTATGGAAAACAGTATGGAAGTTTCTTAAAAAGCTAAAGATAGAGCTACCATGTGAAAAGAAAAATAAAATTCTAATTCGGAAAGATACATGGACCCCAGTGCTCATAACACCACTACTTGTAATAGCTAAGACATGAAAGTGAAAGCAAAAGTGAAGTCGCTCAGTCGTGTCCAACTCTTTGAGACCCCATGGACTGTAGCCTACCAGGCTCCTCCATCCATGGGATTTTCCAGGCAGGAATATTGTAGTAGGTTGCCATTTCCTTCTCCAGGGGATCTTCCCAAGCCAGGGATTGAACCCGGGTCTCCCCCGTTGTAGGCAGACGCTTTACTGTCGGGAACCACCCAAATGCCCATCAACAGATGATTGGATTAAGAAGATTCCATTTACAATGGAATATTACTCAGCTATAAATATAATGAAATACCACCATTTGCAGCAATATGGAGGAACCTAAAAAATATTATACTAAGTGAAGTAAGTCAGAAGAGAAAAACAAATACTATATCATGTCACTTCTATGTAGAATCTAAAAAAATAACACAGATGAATCTATATACAAAATAGAAACAGACTCAGATATAGAAGACAAATTTATTGCTAGCAAGGTAGGGAGAGGATAAATTAGCAATATGGGATTAACAGATAAAAACTACTATATAAAATAGGTGAGCAGCAAAGATACACTGTACAGTACAGGATACTATATCCAATGTCATATAATAAATTGATAGTAATAATGTTAGTTGCTCAGTCCTGTCTGACTCTTAGACCCCCACAGACTGTAGCCCACCAGGCTCCTCTGTCCATGGGATTCTCCAGACAACAATACTAAAGTGGATTGCCATTTCCTTCTCCAGAGGATCTTCCCAACTCAGGAATCAAACCCAGGTCTCCTACATTGCAGGCAGATTCTTTACCATCTAAGCTACAGGGAAGTCCTGTATATATAATAACCTATGGTGGGATATAATTAGAAAAAATAACAATCACTTTGCTATATACCTGACACTAAATACTGTAAATCAGTTATACTTCAATTAAAAAAAAAAAAGCCTTCTATGTCCTCTGATTGTACTTAGAGTAAAATCTAAAGCCTTTGAGATGGCCTGCTTGATCCGCCCCACTTCCTACCTCTTTATCTTCATTTCATACAACTTTTCTGCTTCTTTGCTCTTCTGGACGCCTATCAGTTCCTAGGACATATGAAGCTCTTTCCTGCAATAGAATCTTTGTATTTGTCATTCTCTCTACTGGGAATTATTGGTTCTTATTTTTTGTTCATATCTTTGCTCAAATTTCACCTTCAGATCTCTCCATCTTTACTGAATCCTCTATCTGAAATCAGTGTTCCTTTTTTTTTCTCTCTCTCTCTCTTTAATTTTTGACCTGTCTGCACAGCTTGCAGGATCTTAGTTCCCCAACCAGGAATTGAACCTGGGGCCACAGCAGTGAAAGCACCAAGTCCTATCCCTGAACCACCAGGGAACTCCCCAAACCAGTGTTTTTATTACAGTGATTTATCTATTTCCTTCAAAGAACTAATCACAATCTTTAATTATTATATATATTTGTTGACTCTATATCTCAATAGAATATAATCTCCATGTGAAAAAGAAAATCTGCATGTGAACAGAAAGAATCCCTTGTGCTTATTGACTATGACCAAAACAGAGTGGGTGTGTGTGTGTTTGGGTGTGTGTGGGTGTGTGTGTTAGTCACTCAGTCATGCCCAGCTCTTTGCGACCCCATGGGGTGTAGCCCATCAGGGTCCTCCGTCCATGAGATTTTCCAGGCAAGAATCCTGGAGTGGGTTGCCATTTCCTTCTCCAGAGGATCTTCCTGACCCCAGGATCAAACTCGAGTTTCTTGCATTGCAGGCAGACTCTTTACCATGAGTCACAAGGGAAACCCTAATATTCATTGCATCTATGAAAAACCTTCTTTTCAGTTCAGTTCAGTTCAGTCACTCAGTTGTGTCTGACTCTTTGCAACCCCATGAACTGCAGCACGCCAGACCTCCCTGTCCATCACCAACACCCAGAGTCCACCCAAACCCATGTCCATTGTGTCGGTGATGCCATCCAACCATCTCATCCTCTCTCATCCCCTTCTCCTCCTGCCCTCAATCTTTCCCAGCATCAGGGTCTTTTCAAACGAGTCAGCTCTTCACATGAGGTGGCCAGAGTATTGGAGTTTCAGCTTCAACCTCAGTCCTTCCAATGAACACCCAGGACTGATCTCCTTTAGGATGGACTGGTTGGATCTCCTTGCAGTCCAAGGGACTCTCAAGAGTCTTCTCCAACACCACAGTTCAAAAGCATCAATTCTTCAGTGCTCAGCTTTCTTTATAGTCTAACTCTCACATCCATACATGACCACTGGAAAAACCATAGCTTTGACTAGACGGACCTTTGTTGGCAAAGTAATATCTCTGCTTTTCAATATGCTATCTAGGTTGGTCATAACTTTCCTTCCAAGGAGCAAGCGTCTTTTAATTTCATGGCTGAAGTCACCATCTGCAGTGATTTTAGAGCCCAGAAAAATTGTTTCCCCATCTGTTTGCCATGAGGTGATGGGACCTGATGCCATGATCTTAGTTTTCTGAATGTTGAGCTTAAAGCTCAACATTTTTCACTCTCCTCTTTCACTTTCATCAAGCGGCTCTTTAGTTCTACTTCACTTTCTGCCATAAGGGTGGTGTCATACGCATATCTGAGGTTATTGATGTTTCTCCCGGCAATCTTGATTCCAGCTTGTGCTTCCTCCAGCCCAGCGTTTCTCATGATGTACTCTGCATATAAATTAAATAAGCAGGGTGACAATATACAGCCTTGATGTACTCCTTTTCCTATCTGGAACCAGTCTGTTGTTCCATGTCCAGGCTAGACTATATTCAAATATTGGGATGCCCATTTATATTTTCTTTCAGGAATGTTTGTTGTTCCCAGGAACTGTTCAGTGTTGAAACTCACAATCAAAAAAATTTTTTTAAGTGGGCTTTCTTCTTTCATTAGATTTTCATGAGAATTTCAAAGCTGGGAAAAATCAGGCAAAACATTTTTGCTTTGAGCTAATATTAGTTAAATAAAGAGTTGAAATAGTGGACTTTCTGGATGACTCAGTGGTAAAGAGTCCATTTGTGAATTTAGAAAACATGGGTCCCAAATCAGACATCCCTGATCTGGGAAGATCTCACAGGCCACAGAGCAACTAAGCCTGTGTGCCACAGCTATTGATTGACCCTGGGCTCTAGAGCCCAGGAGCCCCAACTACTGAAGCCCACAAGCCCTAAAGCCCACTCTTCACAACAAGAAAAGGCTCCATAGTGAGAAGCCCTCCCACTGCAACTAATGAGTAGCCTCTGCTCACCACAGATAGACAAAGTTCCACACAGCAATGAAGACCTAGCACAGTCAAAACTAAATAAGTAAATAAAGAAATAAATAACCTTTTTCAAAAAGGGTTGAAATAGCTTAGATGAAAAAGTGACATTACAGGTAAATACAAATGGAAAAAAGATAGTTGTCCCAAGTGATGAACCTGAGCCTAATTGATTCCTTTCTGTAAAGAAGGAAAAAGACAGTCTCAAGATTAATACATAAAGCTGTTTTTAATAGAGAAAAGCCCATCATGCAATAAGACAGCTTTGACTTAGCAAAAACAATTATGGAACCTAAAATTCTTACATTTAAAATTTTTCTTTTGCTTGCCTATAAACTCTTTGCCAACAGTTTTGATATCTCAAATGGTGCAGTTCCCTGTAATTTTACAAGCTCTTGCCTACTTGTCATATTAACTTATTAAATGTTTTAGAGAGAAAATTAGAAATGGTCTTGTCCAAGGTCATGCCCTGAGCCAGAGCAGAGCTCAGATCTCAAGAGTCCTTGACTGTGCTCACTCTGCCATCAAAAACTCCAATGCTTAAAGTCAGACAGATAGCATAAATGAACAAACAGACCAGGCAAAGAGATATTTTTTACTTCTCCAGAGCAGTTTCTCTTTTCAGCTTACAGTACTCTTGGGCTGAATTCCATTTTCCCTCCTTTGACTGAGAGATGGGCATAGAGAAATAAATCTCTATTCCGAGTAAAGCATTAGTGCCATCATGATGTTAAATTGAGTGGTGGCGCCTCTCACAAAGTGGAGGGTGCAGGCCTGTCTGAGAGGATCAGTCCCCACTCAGCTCCAGCTGACTCTTACCATGGGGAATCTGGGTAACCCAGTGTTTTATATTCACCACTTCTTCAAGAGAACCCAAAATCTGGACTGAAAGCAACATCTCTCAATTTTAAAACATTGGCTCATTTTTAAAAACATTATATATCCCAAATAAAGTACATCTGTGGGCCAGATGCCACCTCATACTACACATGTATGATCTCTGTTTTCTATTGTATTGCATTTCTATTTTTCCTATATTCCACCTTTATAAGGAAATGCAAAAAAGGAACAAATATTCTACTTGTGTATTGTAAGATGGCCTTTTTCCTCTTGATCCTGACCTGAAAGCCATCCTGGAGATGTGACTCCAGTGACCCAGGCAGTGTAAGCTTCCTACCTCTCCAAATAGTTTGTAGTCTTTTCTGCCTACTCCTACAGCTGCCAGCTCTCAGAGCTGAAATCTGAGAAGATGGAAGAAACAAGAAAAGACTCATAGAGTTAGGGTAGTTCTGTCTATATATCTCTATGGCAACCACTTGGCAAATATAGTTATTGTGGTAAAACTGGTTATTTCATTGGGAAACAAATAACCACTAATGGGGCTCTGTGATCTTCTATACTGTGCTAAATGCTAGAGAATAGAACATATGTCAAAAGATCAACCCTTGGAACAGACACTCCAGACTTTTGAAATGAGTGCTCAGTTATCTGGCAAACTGGCTCCTTGTTTATTAATCAGGGTGGACCTTTACCATCAGATGCTGTGGAAAAACGAACCACAGCTGACCTTTTAAATCCTGTTCTTCCAGCCATTTTTACTGTTTGGGTGGTACCTCCTTCTTTTTAATAATAGGTGTTATGATCTGAAAACCATCTCTATATCACTCACCACAACCTTCCCTACAAAGCTAATTTTACTATCCACATTCTAGAGGTCCAAGAGAAGAGGCTCTATGAGGTCAAGTAACTTAGATAGCAGAGGATATAAGTATAGACCATGAGTTGGGCCTTTTCCCAAGGCCCATGTTTCAGCTGCTGCTTTAAAATATAGATTTTATTATTATTTAGGTATGATGAAGCCCGCACTGTGCGTGCGCATGCTCAATCGCTTCAGTTGGTCTTTGCAACTATGTAGTAGCTGGCCGGTTTCCTCTGCTTATGGGATTCTCCATGCAAGAATCCTGGAGTGGGTTTCCATGCCCTCCTCCAGGAGATCTTCCCATCCCAGGGATCAAACCTACATCTCTTATGTCTCCTGCAGGTGGGTTCTTTTCCACTAGTACCACCTGGAAAGCCCTGGAAGCCCACAGATCAGGAGACAATTACCATTAAAAGGATAACTTGTTATTCCCAGTTCTCAGAAAGACAGGGCTGGCCACACCATGCAGGGCCATACAGGAAGTGCTAGGGTTGTCCCGAGTTGTCTGGTTCCTGACTCTGGGGTGATTACAGCAGGAACATAGTGGCCCATAGAGGGGCTGCTGAGGAGGTGGGCTCTGGATCAGTTACTTTGCATATGAAAGACAATGCATACAGGCCAGTGAGTCCTTCACTATCCCTGGGAATTGGCTAACTGTGGAAGGAACGTCTCTCCAGGGTTACCAGGGCCCCAGATCCCAAAGCATCATAAATACAGAAAATAAAAAGACGTGATTACAATGACCACATTTCCTTTACTTAGACCCAAAAGTCCAAAGCATCTTTTCACTCTGATTTTCTTATATTCTGTAACGATTCAGTCACTTAGTTTGGTGGCTCAGATAGCAAAGTGTCTGCCTACAATGTGGGAGACCTGAGTTCGATCCCTGCGTTGGGAAGATCACCTGGAGAAGGAAATGACAACCCACTCGAATACTCTTGCCTAGAAAATCCCATGGACAGAGGAGCCTGATAGGCTACAGTCCATGGGGTTGCAAAGCAACACGACTAAGCAACTTCACTTTCTTTAGAGTTTATTTTATTTCCTTCAAAATGTATCTCATTCATCCATTCGAGATGCCAGGCATTATTGTAGGCACTGAAGAATGGGAAATTACAAGGCTTTTGATTTAAAAGCGCTCGGGTAAGGTAAGAGATAGACATATAAACTAACAATTGAGAAGAACTTGATTAACTTGATAAATGCTACAATAGAGCAAAGGCAGGGGATATTCATGCCTTGTATTCCCAACGTCGGCCTCTGAATCCTGTCTGTGTTTCCTACCCTGTTGTGCCTACCCTGCTAGGTTAATTGTCCTTAACTTGTCATTATTTTGCTTCATGAATCAAAATGTTTTCCTACAGCCTATAATTCAGTAAAACTAAAGTCACTTATCTGACTTTTAAGAACCACTGGCAGTCCACACCCTCCTCATGTCCCTGTATTTTTACCACTTCATTTATTCTCTAATTTAGTATACAGTTACTCTCTGACCATGTGTGCCCCACACAAACAGATACAAATATGAAGGGTGGTAAGTGTTCCCAAGAAGCACATGGTATTCTGTGAGCATGTGGTCCATTATGGTTCACACGCCCCACGTTTATTCATTGGATACTTACTGAGTGTCTACAATTGCCAGTCTCAAGGCTAGGCCAGTCTCCTGCTGTCTGTACCAGATTTTCTTTCCATCTTCATATCTCTGCTCATCACAGCCTACTTTCTGGCATCCCTTGCCTGCAACCCTTTATTCCTCCAAACTGCTTGTTCTTTACTTCTTGCCTTTTGCTACTATGCATTATACGTGTTTCTTTTTTCTACTCTATCCCAGAACCTAGTCATAGCACCTGGTGAGGTAGGCACTTGGCAAATACCAAATAACTGCATTCATGCACGTGGTTCACATGCTAGGTTCTGTGCTTCCTCTGAGAAGCTCATCTAAATCCCCTTTCTATGACCTCCTAAAGCACTTCCCATAGAAATTAGCATCAAATCAAGTAATGGCTTTAATTATCCATTATTGATGCCAGTGGATTCATTGTGATGTTCCTGCTGCTGCTGCTAAGTCGCTTCAGTCGTGTCCGACTCTGTGTAACCGTGTAGACGGCAGCCCACCAGGCTCCCCTGTCCTGGGGATTCTCCAGGCAAGAACACTGGAGTGGGCCGCCATCTCCTTCTCCAATGCATGAAAGTGAAAAGTGAAAGTGAAGTCGCTCAGTCGTGTCTGACTCTTCGAGACCCCATGAACTGCAGCCTACCAGACTCCTCCATCCTCGGAATTTTCCAGGCAAGAGTACTGGAGTGGGGGTGTCATTGAGTGTTCCTACTAGATGCAAACTCTTTAAGACTCAGATTATGCCTCATTACAGTAACCAAAAATTGAACCTTCAGGAAGTAAACATTAGAAACCTGAATGACTTTCTTTCCATTGAAATGACCAATTGCTTTGGTGTTATTTTAAAACATTTTTGCAGGTCTACACAAATGAAATTTAACACCTTATACCTAGAAGTTCAAGAGACAATGTGACATAGTGCTGAAGACCGGAGACTTTGAATAGAGACCTAGGTTTGAAACCTCGGAGAAGCCGATGGCACCCCACTCCAGTACTCTTGCCTGGAGAGTCCCGTGGGCAGAGGAGCCTGGTGGGCTGCAGTCCATGGGGTCGCGAAGAGTTGGACACAACTGAGAACTTTCACTTTTCACTTTCATGCATTGGAGAAGGAAATGGCAACCCACTCCAGTGTTCTTGCCTGGAGAATCCCAGGGACGGGGGAGCCTGGTGGGCTGTCATCTATGAGGTCGCACAGAGTCGGACACGACTGAAGCAACTTAGCAGCAGCAGCAGCAGGTTTGAAACCTAAATCTGCCACTTATTCCCTATGACCCTAGGCAAGTTACTTAATCTCTTCTAGTTTTTTCACCTCCATGGTGAATAATAGTATCTTCTTCACAGAAGTGTTGTAAGGATAAATGAGATAATGTATGTAAAATGCTTAGCTTAGTATTGGTATATAGTAAATGAGTCAATAAATTTTAGGTGATATCATTTATACTGTTGTTGGCATTATGGTAAGCACACTGTGTGTCCTAGAAACCCTGTTTTAAAAGGATACTAGGATGGGGAAAGAGGAAGAGGAGCTTACTGAGGCTCAGAGCAGTAAAATAACTTGCACAAAGTCACACAGCTAGTTCCTATCAGAGCCAGAACCCCAGACCCAGCCTAGGCAACTCCAGAATAAAGCTGCTTTCTCTTTACACAGTCCTGACTCTCCGGAGGCATGCTCACAGAGACTATCTCCATGAGGCCACAGTAACTGGTCTGTTCATAGTTTGAATGAAAATAAATAGGTCAGAATGGTTGTTTTGGAGACTCATGTAAACACTGAGAAAATACACAGATTAGGTTCAGGAACTCAAGCCGGGTGTTGGGTGTGTTTTAGCAAGCAAAGTCACAGCGTGGGGAAACACATCCCTTCCTGATACTTAGCACATATTATTTGTTTAGAGCCACCAAGTGGATTAAGGAATAAATCCTAGGCATGGAATTTCAAATGAGAAGACCATTGTCCGCAGAGCTCAGACATTTCTGTCCTTGGAAAGCTCTGCCCCACTTTCCCACAGGATAACTTCTCAGTCAGGAGAGGTTCACCTGACAGCTCTGGGGCAACTCTTTGGTGCTTTTTAAAATTCGGACTCCCTCCTCACAGTCTCTTTCACTCAGCTTTTCCATTAGTAAGATGCAGAGAATAATTCAAGGTCTGGCATGGCCCTGGGGTGATAGCATGGGGTAACAGGAGGAGGGGGAGATAATGTAACCCAGAGGTCAGTGTTTTAATACCCAGGTCCCCCTCCCCAATCCCAAACACTTACCCTGAGTTACTTGAGTTATACCTCCTTCTCACACCTCTGTCAATCCTCACTCCTAGATCTGACACTACCTGCTGCCACCAGTTCAGCCGTGGGAGTTTCATTTCCTACTGTTCTTCTCTTTAAACTTCTTTGTTTTATAAATCCAAGAAGCCAGCAGTTAGTTAAACAAAGCTAGATTTCTGGAAGAGCTGAGACACTCTTGCTGAGTTAGCTTTTTAGCATTCTTGGCTCCTCTGTAGACAAGGAATTGAAAGAAACAGACATTTTAATATATCTTCTTCTGGCTTAAACATAAGCTAGAGAAGCTATAAAACTGACCCCTCTCTCTTGTTTTTCAGATAGACCACATGGTGCAGGGCCATGCTGCCTTCCCTGAGCTACAAGCCAAGGCCACAGCCAGGTAACAGCTCTCTCTGTTCCCTACAACTTTCCACGCCCATCTGCACTGATGGCACTGACTTTAGGTGGCTGCACGATTTTCATATTCTGTAAGCCATGAAAATGCCTGGCAGTTCTTGGTTATAAGACAGTCATCTGGATGATTCAGAACATACATGTATTCATTTTCAAAACAGCCTACAAAAACTCACAAAGAATCTAGAGATCCCCATAGAATATTCTAGTGACCATGGTTGAGATGCTCTGATGTAGAAGAGGGTGCACGGATTTTGGAGTCAGAACTTCTTGGATTCAAATACAGTTTTTCTGCTTATTAACTGTGTGACCTTGGGTAAGTTATTCGATTTCTCTAAGCCTGTCTTTTCATCTATGAAATAGGATAGTAACCGATAGGAGTGGTTTCTAGAATATATTGTTAAGGGAAGAAAGCAGAGTATAAAGGAGTTTTGCAGCGTACTCTTTTTTATGTAGAAACACGGTGATATAAGAAAATATATGTGTATCTAGTCATTTATGCAAAAGAAGTATAGGAAAGTTAATCAGAAATGAATGAAGTTGGCAACTATAGGGGCGTGTGGGTAGGAATGCGATGGAAGTAGTGGGGAGTGGAAACAGGGTGGTAGGAGGGAAGAGCACTCCTCTGGTGTGCCTTCTGATACGGCTCTGACTCTTAGAATCATGATGACGCTTCATGCCCCTCTGAAAATAAAAGGGGGATGGATGGATGGATACTTGGATAGATGTGTGTGATGGGGGTGAAATGCAAATAGTAAAAAAAAAAAAAAAGGAACCTATTGTATTAATAATAACATGGTCATACTAACAGAGATTTGAGAAAGAAAAAAACTAACCTAAGTAACTCTGGGAAAGAATATTTTGAGGATATGCTATATGGCTAAATATAGAAATAACTACATAAATAATATACTGCTATTAATGAGTTTGGTTTTTTTATAGTGTCAGTCAGCTATTCTGAAAATCCTTTATGTATATACTATAGTTGAGCAGAAAAATAATTTTTTTTTTGCAGATGATGAGAGCCAGATTTCCCATAGACAAGAAAAGAAGGTTAGAATGAACAGTATAGTAATGGATGGAAATCAAAAGTATCAGTATCAACTTGTGGCTTTTTAGTTTATGTATTGCTGGATCTCAGTAGAAATAAATATAGATACATATATTCATGTGTGAGTGGGTGTGACATATTTATTTGTTCTCTAGCGATCTCTGCTGAGATGGCTTAGAAGTAATGACACCTTCGTAGCAATGTGTACACCTAGCACCCATGGTTGCCAAAAAGGAAAGTTGGGGAAGGATTCAATTAGGAGTTTGGTTAATAGATACAAACTACTATATATATATATAAACAAGGTCCTACTCATAGCACAAGGAACTGCATTCAATATCCTGTAATAAGCCATAGTGGAAAGGAATATGTGTATATGTGTAACTGAATCACTGTGCTGTATGCCTGAAACTAACACAACATTGTAAATCAACTGTATTTCAAGTAAATAAATAAAATTAGTGAGTGAGAGTCTGATACAAAGCAGGGTATCCACACAGGGGCTCTGTAACAGCCTAGAGGGGTGGAATGGGGAAAGAGGTGGGAGGGAGGTTCAGAAGGAAGGAGATATATGTATACCTATGGCTGATTCATGTTGAGGTTTGACAGAAAACAACAAAAGTCTGTAAAGCCTTCAGTAAAAAAATAAATAAAATTTTTTTAAAAACAGGGTATTTACATAGTCCCATAGTATTTCACTGTAAGATACTTATTAAAATAAAAGAAAAATAGTGAAGAAATCTTAACTTCACAGTGGAGAAATTTGGCAGGCAATACCTTATCCAAATGATCAAGACTAACAGTACTGGCAATAAGACATCAGCATCATGGACCTCATTTTATGATACACTGAGACGAATACAACATGATTTTTGTAATGTTTAACTGAAAATGCATCACTTCAGTGTAAACATGAGGAAACAGTATGCAAACCCAAATTGAGGGACATTCTACAAAATTATTAGCAAACATGCCTCAAAGATTATGAAATTTAAGGAATTACTAGAGAACTGAAGAGACTGAGCTGCTACCGCATCTGGAAACAATATATGATCATGGGTTGGTTTTGATCTTAGCCAGAAAAAGGCCATTAGTGGGGGAAAACTGTCAACATTCAAATAAGTATAGATATTAGTAATACTATAGTATTTGTGTTAATTTCTTAGATGATGAGTATCAGGGAAGTCTGCATGCTGTTTTTGCAATTTTTCTGTAAATCTAAAATTATTTTGAAAAAAAGCTTGAAGAACAATTATCAAATTAATTTCACGATATTAATGCTAGTTGTTGGGCTTTTTAACAAAAGTAAGGTATTTTATAATATTATCAGAGAAGTTCCATCAGTGTAGCTAGTATCTGGCTAAAGGGAGAAAGTCTAAGGTGAAGGTTATTATCGTAGATTCTGGAGCCAAATTGCCTGTCTCAGCTTCAGCCCTTAGAAGCTTGTTACCTTCACAACTTATTTAACCTCATTGTGCCTTCAGGCTTCACTCTACAGGAAAATAATAGTAAGCACCTCATTAGGATGTTGAGAAAATTAAATGAATCTGAATAGTGTCTGGGATACAGTGGCACTGCTGAGCTGTAATAGGTATACAGTAAATGACAGAGATAGTGATAAAAGGTGTTGCAGTCACTTGTGTTAGACATTTCCTTTCCACCAAGGGACATGCAGTCATGGCAAGGCACACCTGCACAGAGCAGAAGGAAGTGCATACTGACTAGAATATAAGCACTGTGTCATCAGGGTATAGAGGGGGTTTGACCCCGACCAAGAGTCTCAGAAAGGCTTCGTGTGTTTTTCCCTTCTAGGAATCTCCAGTACAAGGTCATTACCATTGTACTACAGGGATCACACCACTTAACCAATACTTAGCATTTTAGTTGGCTTCAGTTCAGTTCAGTCGCTCAGTCGTGTCCGACTCTTTGCGACCCCATGAATCGCAGCAGACCAGGCCTCCCTGTCCATCACCAACTCCCGGAGTTCATTCAGACTCGTGTCCATCAAGTCCGTGATGCCATCCAGCCATCTCATCCTCGGTCGTCCCCTTCTTCTCCTGCCCCCAATCCCTCCCAGCATCAGAGTCTTTTCCAATGAGTCAACTCTTCACGTGAGGTGGCCAAAGTACAGGAGTTTCAGCTTTAGCATCATTCCTTCCAAAGAAATCCCAGGGCTGATCTCCTTCAGAATGGACTGGTTGGATCTCCTTGCAGTCCAAGGGACTCTGAAGAGTCTTCTCCAACACCACAGTTCAAAAGCATCAATTCTTCGGTGCTCAGCCTTCTTCATAGTCCAACTCTCACATCCATACATGACCACTGGAAAAACCATAGCCTTGACTAGACGGACCTTAGTTGGCAAAGTAATGTCTCTGCTTTGGAATATGCTGTCTAGGTTGGTCATCACTTTTCTTCCAAGGAGTAAGCGTCTTTTAATTTCATGGCTGCAGTCACCATCTGCAGTGATTTTGGAGGCCTCAAAAATAAAGTCTGACACTGTTTCCACTGTTTCTCCATCTATTTCCCATGGAGTGATAGGACCGGATGCCATGATCTTCGTTTTCTGAATGTTGAGCTTTAAGCCAACTTTTTCGCTCTCCTCTTTTACTTTCATTAAGAGGCTTTTTAGTTCCTCTTCACTTTCTGCCATAAGGGTGGTGTCATCTGCATATCTGAGGTTATTGATATTTCTTCCAGCAATCTTGATCCCAGCTTGTGCTTCTTCCAGCCCAGCGTTTCTCATGATGTACTCTGCGTATAAGTTAAATAAGCAGGGCGACAATATACAGCCTTGACGTGCTCCTTTTCCTATTTGGAACCAGTCTGTTGTTCCATGTCCAGTTCTAACTGTTGCTTCCTGACCTGCATACGGATTTCTCAAGAGGCAGGTTAGGTGGTCTGGTATTCCCATCTCTCTCAGAATTTTCCACAGTTTATTGTGATCCACACAGTCAAAGGCTTTGGCATAGTCAACAAAGCAGAAATAGATGTTTTTCTGGAACTCTCTTGCTTTTTCCATGATCCAGCAGATGTTGGCAATTTGATCTCTGGTTCCTCTGCCTTTTCTAAAACCAGCTTGAACATCAGGAAGTTCACGGTTCACGTATTGCTGAAGCCTAGCTTGGAGAATTTTGAGCATTACTTTACTAGCATGTGAGATGAGTGCAATTGTGTGGTAGTTTGAGCATTCTTTTGCATTGCCTTTCTTTGGGATTGGAATGAAAACTGACCTTTTCCAGTCCTGTGGCCACTGCTGAGTTTTCCAACTTTGCTGGCATATTGAGTGCAGCACTTTCACAGCATCATCTTTCAGGATTTGAAATAGCTCAACTGGAATTCCATCACCTCCACTAGCTTTGCTCATAGTGATGCTTTCTAAGGCCCACTTGACTTCACATTCCAAAATGTCTGGCTCTAGATGAGTGATCACACCATCGTGATTATCCGGGTCATGAAGATCCTTTTTGTACAGTTCTTCTGTGTATTCTTGCCATCTCTTTTTAATATCTTCTGCTTCTGTTAGGTCCATTCCATTTCTGTGCTTTATTGAGCCCATCTTTGCATGAAATATTCCCTTGATATCTCTAATTTTCTTGAAGAGATCTCTAGTCTTTCCCATTCTGTTGTTTTCCTCTATTTCTTTGCATTGATTGCTGAAGAAGGCTTTCTTATCTCTTCTTGTTATTCTCTGGCACTCTGCATTCAGATGCTTATATCTTTCCTTTTCTCCTTTGCTTTTCGCTTCTCTTCTTTTTACAGCTATTTGTAAGGCCTCCCCAGACAGCCATTTTGCTTTTTTGCATTTCTTTTCCCTGGGGATGGTCTTGATCCCTGTCTCCTGTACAATGTCACGAACCTCCATCCATAGTTTATCAGGCACTCTATCTATCAGATCTAGTCCCTTAAATCTATTTCTCACTTCCACTGTATAATCGAGACCACATAACCTAGAGGAGGGATGCCTAACCTCAGATCATCAGTGAACTGCTAATTGTGTGCAGAGTTTTGTTGATTACATATTTATGTGTATATTTATGGAAAGAGGCCATAGCTTTTATCAGATTCTCGGAAAGATCCAGCATTTATAAACCTTTAACACACAAAAAAGAGCGCAGATACAGAGTTCCAAGATCTGGATTCAAATCCCAGCTCTCACATGCATTGTTGTGTGAACCTTAGTTTCCTTAACTGACATGGGATAGTAGACAGGAGAGAGCCAGCTGTGGGTAGCTCCAAGAATTTGAGTATTTGGAAAGCCTTCATAAACTACACAATGACAATGACAACCACCACTACCATAACTTCTACTGCTATTACAAATGATCATAAAAGAGGAGGATTTTTTTGGAGGGGATTGTTCTAGGGTTAAGCAGCAGATGTCCGTCATCCATCACTTGCCTGCCTTCTCAGGGAGCAGCAAGACCACTGGACTGGGAATCAGAGGTCTTGGCTTCTTGTACCGATTCTGCCATAAATCTCTTGATGACTCAGTTTCCTCACCCATAAAATTACAATATCACCCCGCTTAACTAGTTTTCCAAGTATTATGAGGATGAAAGTAGACCATGGAAACGCCAGTCTCTGAAGACCTTAAAGCTCAACACAAACCTAAGGGATAGTTTAGACTTTGCCATGAAATACTCAAAATTTCCAGAACTTTTTCTATAGCTGAACCTCATGTAAGTAGTTTTGACTGAAAATAGAAAGAATTTATGGCTTAGCATGCAAACTCAGAGAAACCACAGCATAGGGTGGTCCAGAAGCATAAATTTATGGAATTCACTGGTAAAGTCAGGCTAGGTTTAAAGCCCACATCTCTTCACGTGCCAGCTGACTTCAACCCCCTTTCCAACTGCCTCTCTGTATTTTTCCTTCTCTTTAGAGCTAAGTTGCCCCAAAGCATTGCGTGTACTCCTGGTCAGTTTCCTCACTCCTCCCTTGCCCACTCGAGTTTGAATTCTGTCATTATCAGCCCCTGAAACATTTAATATTCCAGTTTTCAGCAAACACAGGATGCCTTGCAGTCCCTTTCCTTGAGCTCCCAGCTGCATGCGGCACCGGTGATCACTCCTCTCTTTCCAGTACTCTCTTCCCTTGATTGTCTAGAACATCGTCTTCACCCAGTTTTGTTTCTGTATGTCTGACTTTTTCTTAATCTCCTTTTCAAGTTCATGGTCCGCTTCTTGATCACTGACATCAGAGTTCATCACTGCTACTTTCTTGGAGCTATTCTGTCTTTGTGGTCTTTTTCCATAACCCCATCTACAGCCTTGGCTTCTTTTAATTCTATATTTTATCTGTAGCCCATATATTTAGTAGGCATTCAGTGTTCATTTTCTTCCCTTTTAGTTTCCTTATGTTATCTTGCAAAAGAAAATGTGTCTCTGTTTATCGGATGTATAAATAGACTGTATCAGGACTATAGCACTCACTGTACTTCGGATCTTAGAACCAAATAAGAATAGTTGTTATTATGTGAAGTTGGTTATTTGGAAGGGACAACAAATCCCTTGGAATGAAAAGCTGTATGCCTCTTTTGGTGCGACTTGGGGCGCTCTGAAAACAGCAATGCAGGTCACCCCTATCTCAGAGCTTAGCATCAGCAAATCCTATTTGAAACCATAGAGACAAATGTTGATAAACAGACTTAGTATTTTATGCTCTCCACGGACTGTACCCCTAGAGTTCATCCTGAAGAGGACTGTTTTATGAGCTTATGAAGTGAGTAAACAGTAACTAGATGTACCAATGCATGTAAATGACAACCAGAGTCTCTTTCTATGTGGGGTCAAATATCCAGATATTTTACTGCTTTGCCAGAGATCACGTTCCATTGATATAACTTCAGCTCTTTCCCTCTAGACTGCCTATTACTTTCTTACTTCTCTTAAAGACTCTTTACCAGTGTTTCAGAATGAGGTTATGGTGATGGCAGGATTTGGTGGGAAGATAATAATCCACAAGTACTGGATTCAAGGTTGGCAGCAGAGCCAAGGTTAAAATTTGGGGCCTCTGACTGTCTGCTCAGTGTCTTATGAACACTTATAACAGTGAACAAAGAAATAAATAAGTCCCTGTTTTCATGGAAATTATGGGCATGCATATACATATACACATATGTGTATGCATATCTGCAGAGAGAGAAAGAGAACACAGACTCCAGGAATTGATCAGCATTCTAAAGAAAAATAGAGATGAGTAAGGAGACATAGAGTGAGAGGTGTTGAGGTGATGGATGGGAGCTATTTCAGGTGTGAGAGCCATCCTTCATTAGGTTGTACTCAAAGAGGACTCTGAATAAAGAGAGGGAACAAACCATGATTATGCAAAGAAGATCCCTTTGGATGAAAGGAACAACAAGTCCCATGGTCTGGAGGCAGAAGCCAGCTTGGCAAACTCAGTAGACATTGTAAAGGTCACTATGGCTGGACCAAAGTGGAAGAGAATGGGGGACAGATGAGAGCTGAAATTTAGCCAAGGGCCAAACCATGTGGGTCATTGTAGAAAGCTATTATTAAAGACTTTTGTTTAAAAAGATGACTTTAGGTGCTCTATAGAGAATAAACCATTGGTGGGAAGAGGGGTCAGTGGAATACAGAGATCCTGACCTCAGCAGGCTGATAATCTCCTGGAGGAGGAGGAGTGGAGACAGAGAAGCCCAGCCCCATTCTGAGCTGCTTTTGCAGCTCTCACTGCAGGCAGTGGTGTGATTTTGTTCACTTCCAGTCTTTCAGAGGTGCAAGGTTCCTGCTAATTCTCATCCTCTTGCTCAATCTGTGTTTCTTTTATCCCACCTCCCCTGGAGTTTTTTGTTATTCCTTTGAGGACAATCAATTTTTTTTAATCTGATTTCTTCTTCAAACTGCTTTTGTTTCTGTGATTTCCATAATCCCACTGAGGATCACTTTTAAAATGTACTGGTCCCCCATATGCCAAATTTCAGGGTGTATCTAAATCTTTCCATTAAAATCTGTATAAATTCCCCCTGGAGAAAGAAAGGCCAAGAACATTTTTTAAGAATTTGCAATGTGCCTAACACTGTGCTTAGTGATAATTATATATATATAATATATATATAGATTATATATATATGAAATCTCATTTAATTCTAGAGGAGGAAATGAGTACTACAGGGAGTCCACTTGTAAACATTGTCCTCACTGTCCATTCTTGTGTTTCCTTGGCCTGTATGGATTCTTCAACCTTGGTCCCTCATTCCAACAACTGGGACCATCAGTCTATCAACAAGTATTTACTTAGGCTCCCCTGAGCTCTGGCAATCATAGAGCCAGGGTGATGATATTAACACCTTTTATCCCCTAAGATGTGCCAGGATAATCAGTAAATTCTTGATGTCTCTTGGATGAGAAATGTTTTTTTAAATAGACATAAGCTGGATATTACAGTGCCTTTCTTTGGCTTCTGTTCTTCAGGCAAGTATAAGAAACTGCTCTTTAGGGTGCTAAGAAGACTGAGGGCTATGCTGACTTAGGAAATCAATTCTTTATTTTCTGCCTCTCAGCAGATTCACTGCAGCCCAACATAGTGCCTGGCACATGAGTAGAAGCAGAGGGGTGGATGTCACAAGATGATTATTCCTTTTCTCTGCCCTCTTCTGTGGGATACATCCATACTCCTGGAAGGCTGTATCCATGTGACTACAGAAATCTACTCTTCGGCAGCCCTGTGCTACAATGAGATGGAGAGCTTAAAAATAACCTCTAATGTTCCATGTGGGATCAATATTTATTCACTCTACACTTCAGTAACCGTGTTGAACACCTGATGGGATGAGTAAGATGTGACTGTTTCCCAGGAGTTCAGATTCCAGAGATGGATACAGATAACATTGAGACAGTTATATAGTGGCAGAAGGACCATTCATTTGATATATACTCTGGAGTGGTACTGTGTGCCAAGTTCTCTGCTAAATTCTGAATGTATACTGGTGATGGTCTGCCTTGATGAAGCTTAAAGTCCACAGGAGGCCACAGGCAGTTAATAAGTAAACAAACCCATGAATAAATATATGGTGACCAAGCCTGATATGAAAAAAACTGACAGAGTACAGTCATAGAATATCAGGGGAACCCCATTAAATGAGGTGGTCAGGGAAGCCCTAGCTGATGGGAACACAGTTAAGACAAGAAGGATAAAAATGAGATAACCATGTGAAGAACAGAAGGGAAAAACACCAAAGGTTACCAAATGGGAAAGGGGGTAAGGAGGGCTATATAAGGAGTTTTGGATACCAGATACAAACTACTGTATATAAAATAGATAAACAATAAGGTTCTACTGTGTAGCAGAGGGAACTATATTCTATACCTTATAATAAACTATAGAGAAAAATAATCTGAAAAAGAATATACATATATAATACCCATATATGTGTGTGTGTATATATGCATATATGTGTATGTATGTTTGTCTATGTGTGTGTATGTGTATATGTGTACTCAGTCACTTCAGTCGTGTCTGTCTCTGTGTGACCCTATGGACCGTAGCCTGCCAGGCTCTTCTGTCCGTGAGATTTCCTAGGCAAGAATACTGGAGTGGGTTGCCATGCCCTCCTCCAAGGGATCTTCCCAACCCTAGAATCAAACCTGCATCTCCTGCATTGCAGGTGAATTCTTTACCTGCTGAGCCACCAGGGAAGCCCAAGTTATTTATAAATAAACTGAATCACTTTGCTGTATACCAAGAACTAACACAGCACTGTAAACCAACGATACTTCAATGAAAAATAAAAAGAGTCTTGAACAATGATTACCATAGGCAGGTAAAGGAGGCAAGGAAGAGAATTCTAGGAGAGAAGGAGAACAGGCAAACATTCAGAGGTTAAGACCTGCATACTTTGAAAAATCCAAAGTAGTTTCGTGTCACTGGAGCATGATGTGTGCAGGGGTGAGGAGGGAAGAGGAATGGAAAACATGTCTGTGGTACAGAACAGTGTGACAAGGACTAAATAAGGAAGAACATCTATGTCAAACAAGGAAGCTTATGCTTTATCTTGAGGGCAATGGGAAAGAGCCACTAAAAGTTTTAGATAGGTATGGAGTCATAATCAGAGTTGCATTTTCAATGAACCACCCAGGAAGGAGTGCAGAAAACCCAGTTTGGAGAGGGCAAAATTTCAACAGGGGAGATAAGTTGAGGCCAAAGCTCTAATCTGGGCATTTAAGGAGGCATGCATAAAGAGTGGCAGTTGCACAAGAGAAAAGTATGCTGGTTAGAGGAATATTTAAAATAATAAATTAACAGATTCTGGTGGAAACTTAAATTTGGAAACTGAGGGAGAAGGAGAAGTCAAATATGATACCCGCTCTGATTCTGCCCCTAAAATTATTGAGCAACCACTGAAATGAGCTTGTTGTTGTTTAGTTGCTAAGTCTTGTCCAGCTCTTTTGTGACCCCATGGACTGTAGCCACCAGGGTCCTCTGTCCATGGGATTTCCCAGGCAAGAATACTGGAGTTGGTTGCCATTTCCTTCTCCAGGGGATCTTCCTTGCCTGGGGATCGAACTCATGTCTGCTATGTTGTGGGCAGATTCTTTACCACTGAGCCACCAGGGAAGTTAAGTGAGCTTGGCTTTGGTCAAACCAAGGAGCATAGAAGGAAGATTGAGTATGTCAGAAAAGACCATGTGTGTCCTAATAGGTATCTTTAGTTGAGATCCCTTTGGGCTTCCAGGGGAAAGCATTTGATGGGTGCTTGAATATTTGACATGGAACTCATCACAGAGAAAGAAGCTGGAGATAAGGGCATATATTGGAAGTCTTCAGCACTAGATAGTTAACTGGAGCCGTGAAAGGAAGATGGAATCATCCAAGGGTAGAGAAAAAATGAGAAGAGGACTGTGGACTGGACTCTGAGAGTCTTCATATACTTAGGGACAGAGGAAGAGAACCAGCTGGAGAGGAGATAGGAAACCAAAAGAGAACCGTGGCCTGGAAACAAGGGGATAAAACAAATGAGTAAGGAATGGTCATGCAGGACAAAATGCACAAGACAGTTCAAGTGAAATAAAGGTAAATCATGGTCCACTGGAGATAGCGGCAAAGAGGGGACTGATCTTTATGGTGGGACCAGTCTTAGTAGAACAGGGTGGGGGAAGGCAAAGGGGAAGTCCAAGCAGAATACCTTTTACAGTGGGTCAAGAAGTAGGAACTAGAAAGAGTGTGGAAGCTTCTTTTCCAAGACTCTCTTTCTCCTAGAAAGGGCACAGATTCTTCAGTTACACCATGTGTTCTGATTTGGGATATGAAAGGGTGGTAACCATACTTTAGGTTAGCCTGTGAATCCAAAGAATTAAATGATTTATGGAGAAGGAAAGGAGAGATTCCAGGGGTCCTGTCTGCATTGAAGATTGTGAACCATAAAGTCTGAAAAAAAAAATCTTCCGACTTTTATATTTTAAAAAAACTAGAAATGAATGTCCTGTGATAGAAGCAAGAGGGAACTATTTATCAATCATCTATCATTTTGTAGTACTCAGGACTCCATATCTGTTCTTCAGAGCAGCCTATAAGGTAGAAGTATTGGCCCTGATGGCAAAAAAGTAAACCGGGCTTGGAGAGGTTTAGTGTGTCTGGTCAGCCACCTGGCACACAGTGAAGTCGCTTTGTGATTGTTGAAACTGTATTTTCTTCATACGCACCAAGAGTAGGAGAGCAAGGATTTCTCTCTGTAAGAGAGGATATATAAGCCTGGAATATTCATGAGAAAGAGGGAGACAGATCCAGTAAGAACAGTTAATATATGATTCCCAAGCTGAAAGAGGGCAGACCGCCATTTGGGAAAGAATTGATAAAACATACAAACTGAAACAAAGTCAGAACCAAAAAAGGCACCAGGCAAGGTTAAAATTATGTGAATAATGATGTGCATTTGTTATTTTAATGTTTTCCAAGTGCATTTCATTTTGAATGATATACTCAGATAGCACACATGGTAAGGGATAATTGAAAAAATGTGCAGGAGAATGGCTGCATTCAAAGAATAAACATACAGCTGCAGGGAGGTTAGGAGTCAAAGGGGGTAAGCATAGGCCCCATCCCCCAGGGATCTCATTAGTGCATGAGTGACCATATATGTAGAAGCTAAATGAATCTCACTGTTTGCAAAGACCCACAGTAAATGAGACAATGACGAATCAATAGTAATTAGGCCAATAGATTCTTATTGACCCAGATGTCTGAAACCAAATTCCCTGCTCTGAGATTCCTTGAGAGACAAAAGATTTATAGACATGTGCTTTTTTTTTTTTTAAATCCCTTTACTCTAAGTGCAGTGATGTTTTTCTGAAGCTAGAATTAATGCAGACTCTTGACTTCTAGGTGGAAAGGATGTTCTTATGGCCATTGTTGACCGGGTGATTCTGTTGGACCAGGAGCAGAGAAGCTGGGAAATGTACAAGCAGGGTACAGTCGGATTCTCCCCAGATGTGTGGTTCTGGCCTGGTCATCTATGAAGACCTCAGAGGACCTTGCCTGACACTATCATGCGTGCACTATGCTCAGTCACTTTAGTCATGTCTGACTGTACAGACTGTTGCAAGCCTGTAGATTGTAGCCCGCCAGGCTCCTCTATCCATGGGATTCTCCAAACAAGAATAATGGAGTGGATTGCCATGCCCTTTTCCAGGGGATCTTCCCAACCCAGGGGTCAAGACCGAGTCTGCTGCAACTCCTACATTGCAGGAAGGTTCTTTACCCCTGAGCCACCAGGGAAGCCCAACAGTATCATAGAATCATTCTAAAACAGAACTTAAACTTGGGGCTTTGACAAATCATTCCTGGCCAGAGATACAGAAAGCACCTGGCTTCAGAATCACAGAGAGGGTTTAAGTTTGAACTTGGTCATCACATGTCTTCACTCCTTACACATTCCGTCTATAAGCGGTGTTACCAGTACCTGGCTCCCTGGGTTGTGGTTGAAGGCCAGAGGAAGAAGGAGCAGCAGTTAATGTTGTTGTGGTTAGTAAGCCTTTTCCCAACAAGATTTTCATTTTCTGATACAGGTTGAAAGATTTTTCCAAACGGGAATGAGATGTCAGGTCAAGGACCAAAGAGAGTGCCTAAGGAGGACTGCCTGCACCTCCACCCAGCACACATCTCACAAACACACACACGCACACATACATTCTCACAGACACATGCAAGTACTTACATAGATTAGTTTTGTTTTTCTATATTTTGTATCTTGGAGTTCTACATAAAATTTATATATTGTTAGAGTTTGAAAAATACCACTTGTTTGTTTCTTTATACCTAGTGTAAAAAATTTTCAGGAATTTCATAGGACCCAGAAAGGCATTCAGTTTCACAGAACTAGAACTAGGAATCGCTGAGCTGTACCCCTAAAGCATTTTAAATGTAAATAATAAATATGTTAGGTATCTTATGTATCAGCATCCCTTGGTCATTGATCTCTTACACTTTTTTTACTTGCCATTATTCAAGTTGTGTTTTTATACTTTAAAGCTATGGTTCCAAGGCCAACAGTGGGTGGTGGCATGGGATACTAGTCCACTTTCTTCTAGAATTGTCATTTCAAGAGAAGCAAGCACCTTTAAAGAGAGGAAGGCTAACCAACTTTAATCTTTGTGTCATGCAATGAGATTTCACCCAGTAAGGTGAAATTTCCTACTCATTATATGTATGGGAAACTGAGGTTCAGAGAGGTTAAGTCACTGGCTTATGTCACCCAGTGAGAACAGGTAGAACCAGGATCTCTATCCAGCATGGTCTTGGATACAGATCTTGGTTCTGCCTGCCCTAAGCCCATCCTCCCAAGCCCAACCTCTCTGTCTCTCTCTCAAGTAAATAGACTGAGACAATGAGAAAGGTCATCTCTTTCATTCTACATATGAAGAAACTAAGGCTTAAAAAGAACAAGAACTAATGCATTGTCATTAGGTAGGTTTGGGTTGGAAATCAAGTCTCCCAGCTGTTGATCCCAACTGCATCCAGCCCATCCTATCACTGCTTTCAGCAAACTCGCATCTTGAGTCTGGGAACTTACATTTGTCTCCATATGTCAAATTATTATTACAATTAGTAATACTGATTTTTAAAAATCCTTTACATACGTGTAGCACTATACAGTTTGCAGAATCGTGTATCTTCACCTACATAGTCTCCTTTGATCTTCACAATAATCCTATGAGGTCAGTTGGGCAGGAATTATAAAGGCTTTTTTTACAGATGCAAAAAGAGTGGTTCAGAAAGTTTGAATAACTTTTTCATGGTTACATACCTACTATGGAAAAAAGCCATTTTTGGATCTGGTCTTCCAAGTCCAGACCTTTCCACCTTCCACCAGGACGGGCTTCTTGTCCCTGGTGAGAGTACAATGTGATCTGAGAGTAAGGTTTGCTGATTTCTGTAAGTTGGGGGTGGTTTCTTTGCTGAAGGTTTTGGGACCCCACTTACATTCTGGATCTGATGTGAGAGTACAAACAGTTTCTTTCTGCAGAGCAGTTTGCTCCCTGACCCTACCCCCCCTTTTAAAAACAACATCCTCTTCTCTTCCAGACGCCAGAGTGTATATGCATATTTGAACAGTCACCTGGATCTGATTAAGAAGGCTCAGCCCGTGGGTTTCCTCACTGTTGATTTACATGTTTGGCCAGATTTCCATGGCAACCGGTCTCCCTTAGCAGATCTGACACTAAAGGGCATGGTAAGTAACAGTCAGTTCTTGCACGAAGGTGAAGGTGGGCCAAAGGGCTCCAGAGCTGGAAGAAGCAAAGTTGAGGAGAAAGGAAAAAGAGGAAATATAAACAAAGCCGGCCAACAGCCCACTGGCTTCTTGCAGATGTACTGCTGTTGAGAAGGTTCTTGCAACTACACAGGACGATCTGCTGAAAGTTCTCATTGTTTCTGAGCCAACTTTGAGAGTGTTAAAAGCAGGATTTCTTGCTTATAGCTACTGCTGCCTCTTTGTCCCATGGAGCGAATAGAAGTCGTGAGCCCCTGCCTATGCAATTTTCCTATTTACATGAGTTTGTGGAGTCATGTTTTCCATCTCTATCTCCAGGCTGCTGGGTAAATAAGTGGTAAATATTACCACCCATGGTCTAGCTTGCCACAGCCACACATCTGCCTAGGCTCTGAGTCAGGGATGTTTAGAGTGTAGGCTAACATTATTAGAATTTCAGATAAATATTGGTAAAAGTAAAATAAAATTAATAACTTATGTTAGTGGGTAAATTCAGCTGTAGTGACCTTTAGACTCACTTTAGGTTCAGAGATTTGGAGCTGGAGGTGCCAGCCTGACCTTGGTGAAAGTGCTCATAACTACCTAAGCTAAGGGATAATATCTCGATGGCCAAGCAAGATTGGGTGGCTAAGAGTAGCTTAGCACTAAGAATCGTGTTTGAGGATGGATGAAGCATGTGAAAACTAGGGAGAAAGAGATAAACTTCAGGTCCAAGAGGCCAGGAGAAACCACAAACAGGAAAAGATGAATTCAGAATCCAGCTGTCCCACTGAGAAGCAAAGTGTGAGGTGCATTAAGGCAGGGCTTTAGAATGGAAGCCCTGAGCAGTCCAAGCTTCATGCACCATGTGACAGTGGAGCAGGCCTGCTGGCTTGAGGAACTTCAAGACTTAGCAAGCTTTGGTTTCGTGGTTAATTCTATTAGGATTATTATAAATATTTTTGTGTAGCCAACAGAAAGACCCGGTCTTTACTTTCATTACCTATTTGACACAATCAACTTTTGTGTATAAAAGAGAGTCATGATAGAAAAGAAAATTGGACATAGCAAAAGCAATGTCTGTCTGGAGTCCGTGAAGCATGCCCATGCAAAAAAATAATGAACTTGGCCTCCTATTTGGCCCATGGAAACAGAAGAGGAATGTCCAGAGAGGTCCATGTGCCCTAGGCTACAGCTAGAAAGTCATACTTTCAAATGACTGACTTTCTGGGTACCAACAGAACTTAAGGGAAGGACACATTCTGTATAAGTACAAAAATCCATGTCTTAGACACAAATATCTAAAGCAAAATATAGGAGACACTTAAAATGTTAAAGAAGGGTCTTCCCTAGCTGTTCAGTGGTTAAGACTCCATGCTTCCACTGCAAGGGACCCAGGTTCAATCCCTGGTTGGGGAACTAAAATGCCACATGTCACATGACACAACCAAAAAGAAAAAAGAAATAGAATGAATGAAAAGCTGGAAACAAACAAATAAAAATTAAAACTTTTAAAAAATGTTAAAGAAGTTAAGAAGGATGACTGGTTCATAAAATGACACCCCCCCCCCAAGAAAAGCATGGTTGTATCATAAAATGATCGTGGCTCTGAAATCCAGGGCTTGGATCCAGAGTCCTTCCCTTGGGGTCCTTACCTTGAGACACCTGCTGTACCAGCTTCACTACCCAGCATGGCAAGTGCCATGGCTTCCCAAGGGCTTTGTCTGTTTCTTAAAACCAACCCTGACATCCAGAGACTTAAGAATTGCCATCATCAGGATTCCAATAAAGTTAGCTCAAACACAAAGTAGGATTCCAAACAAGCCAATGAGTGCTTTGAAGAGCATCTGTCTGATTAGATTAAGTACAAAATAGGTATGTACTCACCAAAGGAGATGTCTTGCATGGGGACATATGCCCAACTGTATTAAAAAATCCTGCTATATTTTAAAAAATATAATCTTTCTTTCTATTGAAGCAGTATGTGAATACAAGTTTGTTTCTTGATGTATTTAATGTCTTGGCCATGCAGTGCAGCATGTGGGGTATTAGTTCCTGACCTGAGATTGAACCTGCACCCCCTATAGTGGAAGCACAGTCTCAACCACTGGACCGTGAGGGAAGTCCCTGTATTTACTTCTTTAGAAATTTTACTGTTTTATAAACATACTTCATACATCACCTGATGTTTCTTAGCAGGGATTTCCCTTCACAATTGCCCTTGGGTTGGCCTTACGTTTGAATAGCTATCATGCTATGAATTTATCTCACAAACTGGAAGGAAAAGATGATCTTAGATAAGATACAAGAAAGGAAATCCTAGGCTAGAAATTTCTCCCCAAATCTCATTTTTAAAAAATTTTTATTTAATATTGGAGTATAGCTGATTTAAAATGCTGTGTTAGTTTCAGGTGTACAACAAAGCGATTCAGTTATACACATACATATATCTATTCTTTCTCAGATTCTTTTTCCATATAGGTTACTACAGAACGTTAAGTAGAGTTCTCTGTGCTATATAGTAGGTCTTTGTTGATTATTTTATATATAGTAGTATATATAATTCATCCCTCCCTAACACCTTTCCCCTTTGATAACCATAAGTTTGTTTGTGAAGCCTGTGAGTCTGTTTCTGTTTTACAAATAAATTCATTTGTATTATTTTTTTAGATTCCACATATAAGTAATGTCATTGATATTTGTCTTTCTCTGTCCAACTTATGTCACTTTTTTTAGCATGATAACCTCTAGGTCCATCCATGTTGTGCAGATGGCATTATTTCATTCTTTTGGATGACTGAGTAATATTCCATTTTATATATGTACCATATCTTCTTTGTCCATTCAGCATCTGTCAATGAACATTTAGGTTCCATGTCTTGGCTATTGTAAATAGTGCTGCAATGAATGTTGGGGTGCCTGTATCTTTTAAAATTATGGTTTTCTCCAAATATTTGCCCAGGAGTGAGATTGAAGTATCTGTTTTTAATTTTCTTAAGAAATCTCCATACTGTTCTCCATAGTGGCTGTACCAACTTACATGTCCACCAACAATGTAGTAGGGTTCCGTTTTCTCCACACCCTCTCTAGCATTTTTGTTTGCAGAGTTTTTGATTATGGCCATTCTGACTGATGAGGTGATGACCCATTGCATTTTGATTTGCATTTCTCTAATAATCACGAAGAATCAGACATGACTTGGCAACTGAACAACAACAACAAATAATTAGTAGTGTTGAGCATCTTTTCATGTGCTTTTTGGTCATCTGTATGTCTTTTTAGGGAAATATCTATTTAGATGTTTTGCCCATTTTTGATTAGGTTGTCTGTTTTTTTAGATTGAGATGCATGAACTGCTTGTGTATTTTGGAGGTTAATCCCTTGTCAGTTACCTCATTTGCAAATATTTTCTCCAATTCTTTGGGCTGTCTTTTTGTTTTATTTATGGTTTCCTTTTCTGTGAAAAAGCTTCTAAGTTTAATTAGGTCCCATTTGTTTATTTTTGTTTTAATTTTTATTAATCCTAAGAGATGGATCCAGAACGATATTGCTGTTATTTATGTCAAAGAGTGCTCTGTCTGTTTCCTTCTAAGCATTTTATAGTATCTGGTCTTATATTTAAGTCTTTAATCCATTTGAAGCTTATTTTTTGTATGGTATTGGAGAATGTTCTAATTTATTCTTTTACATATAGCTATCCAGTTTCCCCAGCACCACTTATTGAAAGACTGTCTTCTCTCCATTGTATATTCTTTCCTCTTTTGTCATAGAATAATTGAACATAGATGTGTGGGTTTATTTCTGAGCTTTCCATCCTGTTCCATTGACCTGTATTTCTTTTGGGCCAGTACTATACTGCTTTGATTACTGTAACTTTGTAATGTAGTTTGAGGTCAGGATGCATGATTCTTCCAGCTCTATTCTACTTCAAGATTCTTTTGGCTATTCAGAGTGTTCTGTGTTTCCATACACATTTTAAAATTTTGTTTATCTAGTTCTTTGAAAATTGCCAGTTTGATAGGGGATTCTGTAGATTGCTTTGGGTAATATAGTTATTTTGACAATATTAATTCTTCCAGTCCAAGAACATAGTATATCTTTTCATCTGTTTGTGTCATCTTCAGTTTTTTTCATCAGTGTCTAATAGCTTTCAGAGTACAGGTCTTTTGCCTCCTTAGGTAGATTTATTCCTAGTTATTTTATTATTTTTGATGTGATGGTAAATGGAATTGTTTCCTTAATTTTTCTTTCTGATCTTTCATTGTTAGTGTATAGAAATGCAACAGATTTTTGCATTTTCTTTTGTTTCTTTCAACTTTATAGAATTAACTGATGAGCTCTAGTAGTTTTCTGATAGCATCTTTAGGATTTTCTATGTACAGGATCATGTAATCTGCAAACAGTACCAGTTTTACTTCTTCTTTTCCAGTTTGGATTCCTTTTATTTCTTTTTTCTTCTCTGATTGCCATGGCTAGGATGTCTAAAATTATGTTGAGTAAAAGAGGCGAGAGTAGACATCCTTGTCTTGTTCCTAATCTTAGAGGAAATCCTTTTAGTTTTTCACCATTGAGTATGATGTTAGCTGTGGGTTTGTCATATATGGCCTTTATTACATTGAGATAGTTTTCTTTTATGCCCAGTTTCTGGAGAGTTTTTAATCATAAATAGGTGTTGAATTTTGTTGAAAGCTTTTTATGCAGCTATTGAGATGATCATATGGTTTTTATTCTTCAGTTTGTATCACATTTGTATCAGTTTTCAAAGCACTAGATTAATTTGTGTATATTGAAAAACCCTTGCATCCTGGGGATAACCCTTACTTGATCATGGTGTGTGGTCCTTTTGATGTGTTGTTGGATCCAGTTTGCTAGTATTTTCTTGAGGATTTTTGTATCTATGTTCAAATCTCTTTCCCTCAATCCAGTTTTGGATAACATCCAAGTAATCACCCAGAATCTATTTGTCATTTTATCCTTTTGCCAGAAACTACAGTGACTACTTTCTGCAACACTCATTCAGGAAAAATTTATTTGATGCCTACTGCTGCTGCTGAGTTGCTTCAGTCGTGTCCGACTCTGTGCGACCCCATAGATGGCAGCCCACCAGGCTCCCCTGTCCCTGGGATTCTCCAGGCAAGAACACTGGAGTGGGTACTTTGTGCCAAGTCCTACTAAGAAAATCCCAGTAGGGGATGAACAATATATGATTTATATAAACAGGCGATGGGGATGCAAGTTCAAGCTCCAGATGCCACTCACTGTCCAAGGCTCTATAGACATATAGAAAATGAGGGCCCACCATGGTCTCATCAGTCAAGAAAAGCTTCAGATAGGAGGTGACATTGACAAAAAGCTTCAGATAGGAGGTGACATTGACACTGAGTGAAATAGAAAACAGCGTTTATGAACAAGGGAATCATAGTATGTGCAGTGCTCTAGAGGGGAGGAGAGCATGGTGGGTGAATGTTTACAATTTTGGGGTCCATATGTCACTGTCTAACCAGTGATAGATTGCACTTAGCATTTTATCTAGGTAATAAAAAATCTCTCAGAGAACCAGTGGCCACTCACTGTTCTTCTGCTTCACCAACAGCACACTCTCCCAATTCTTTTTTCTCTCCATGGTTGGCTCTTTTCTCTTACCCTTTATTGATCACCTACTATGTGCAGGCCTAGGCTAAACTGAGGGGAAACAGACTTAGAAACTGTACCTGTTCCAAGTTCACATGATAATTGGGGGCATAGTGTGAGTGTGTGTGTATGTGTGTGAGTGTGTGTATATGTGTGTATGTACATACTGTAATACAGACATCTGTACAAGCCAAAGGAAAAGTGAAAGTGAAATCACTCAGTTGTGTCCGACTCTTTGCAACCCCATGGACTGTAGCCTACCAGGTTCCTCCATCCATGGGATTTTCCAGGCAAGAATACTGGAGTGGGTTGCCATTTCCTTCTCCAGGAGATCGTCTCAACCCAGGGATTGAACCCAGGTCTCCCGCATTGTAGGCAGACACGCTTTACTGTTTGAGCTACCAGGGAGTCCCACAAGCCAAAGGAGGTACTCAGTAAATGCCTGAGTTTGAATCTTTTAGGTGGCATTTGGGCAGCAAACCCTGATGCAGCCTTTCTCTGCTTCATTTGAAAATATCTGTGAAGATGCAAGAAAAAAGCGTAAGCTTGTGCTGACTTAAACAATTGAGATGACATTCAACTAGAAAAACTAGAATTGACACTCTCAGGGAGAATCTGGGAAGGTTTAACAGAATCAAAAAGATTAAATGTATTTAATGACTTGTTTGAGAAATATAATGTCTGACATATGAATAAAATAAACCATCAGACTTGCAAAAGTTGGGACCTCTCCACTTCAAATGCAAGGTTCCTTTAAGCCTAAAAACAGAGCAGTCATCCCTCTACTCTAATGCTGATGGTTAAGGTTTTTTGTTTTGTTTTGCTTTGCTTTTTGGAAGCAGCCAGTGCGCTTGGTTTCCCAGAACTCTTCCACAACCCGGACCTTATCTTCCCTTTGAGTTCAGTCCATTAAAAACTGCCAACCCAAGTAGCCAGCTGGGCTGGAAGGCTGATTTGGGATGTATGCTGATGGGCTGCAGTCTGAGGACCCTGAATCAAACTCTCTTAATGGGGCAGAGATAGGGAAACTCTGTGAATTTGACAGAGGTGGGTAGCTTTACATGTCTGTCATCTGCTCTAGGGTTAGAAAGCCAGGCAGTGGTCATCCCCCTTAGGCCAACAAAGCTACACAAAATAAAAACTGCTAGAATCTTGGAATTGGCAACTAGCTAAAGATCTGAAGAGGCAAACCCAAGTTACAGTGAGTGGAGCTGAGAGTAAATCATGTGTACAGTGTGCTGGGAAATACTGAATATGTATAGTGCCCTGGTAAAAGTGAATTAAAAAAATAATAAAGTGAGTCCCTTAGGAAAAACATGTTGTATATAAAGTAAAAGAAATACCATTTTGAATGCTTAAGGGAAAGGCCTCTTAAAAATTACTTACTACTGATACCAAAGAGAATATTTTAAAACTTCTTGGCATATTCAATAGGATTTTTTTTCAAAGCACATCGCTGTGAAGGAGGGCAGAAACTTACTAGAAAAAAGTAAGTTCAGATAGAGAGGCAATGGAATGAGAAAACAAAGGAAATAATAAAGACAACTGAAATATAGTAGCAAGATTAAAGCCTACATTGAAGATTTGAATGCAAAATTCATAATTTGTACTAAAAAATAAGATCAGAGCTGTCACAAAGCAACATGTGCTTTAAATGTATTAGAAAAAATTTTTGATTGTAAGGGCTATGGCTTATTTCATTTCTAATTTCAACAGTGCTTAGATCAAAGATGGGCACTGAATAATTGCCTTCTGGTTAAGCAATTATTTCAGCCTTCACTTGCCAAGGGAGGAAGGAACAGTGACCTGCCAAGGTCACAATAGCAAGAAGTAGCAGAGCTTAGATGAAAACAGGAATCCCAGCTTTTAGGATGCACACCCATGTGCTGTGTGCTATGCTTAGTCGCTCAGTCATGTCCAACTCTGCAACGCCATGGACACTGGCCCACCACGCTCCTCTGTCCATGGGGATTCTCCAGGCAAGAATACTGGAGTCGGTTGCCATGCCCTCCTCCAGGGGATCTTCCCAACCCAGAGATCAAACCCAGGTCTCCCACATTGCAGGAGGATTCTTTATTGTCTGAGCCTAAGGGAAGCCTATCAGGGAAGCCTGAGAATGCTGGAGTGGGTAACCTATCCCGAGGCTTCCTTAACTCATACCTCTGGACTTCATGGGATGCACTGACTGTAAAAAGGAGTCCCCACAGCTCTATCATGCATGATTTCACACTGAACCATACTCCGCAGCCCAGTCCCTGCTCCCCTTGTCTGACCACTAGCCTTCTTGCTTGTTCTCCCATTTTTCCCCTTACCCTGATTCTTGGATTTAAGCTCTAACCCTATCTTTTCTCAATAATGGTTCTATTTTTCTTTCCACCCTCACTGACTCAGATTTCAGAAGTAATCACCACTCCTGGTTTCACCTGGCTTTATTTATTTATTTATTTATTTATTATTTTTACTTTATTTTACTTTACAATACTGTATTGGTTTTGCCATGCATTGACATGAATCCACCATGGGTGTACATGCGATCCCAAACATGAACCCCCCTCCCACCTCCCTCCCCACAGCATCCCTCTGGGTCATCCCCATGCACCAGCCCCAAGCATGCTGTATCCTGCATCGGACATAGACTGGCGATTCGATTCTTACATGATAGTATACATGTTTCAATGCCATTCTCCCAAATCATCCCACCCTCTCCCTCTCCCTCTGAGTCCAAAAGTCCACTATACACATCTGTGTCTTTTTTGCTGTCTTGCATACAGGGTCATCAATGCCATCTTTCTAAATTCCATATATATGTGTTAGTATACTGTATTGGTGTTTTTCTTTCTGGCTTACTTCACTCTGTATAATCGGCTCCAGTTTCATCCATCTCATCAGAACTGATTCAAATGTATTCTTTTTAATGGCTGAGTAATACTCCATTGTGTATATGTACCACAGCTTTCTTATCCATTCATCTGCTGATGGACATCTAGGTTGTTTCCATGTCCTGGCTATTATAAACAGTGCTGCGATGAACATTGGGGTACCTGTGTCTCTTTCAATTCTGGTTTCCTCAGTGTGTATGCCCAGCAGTGGGATTGCTGGGTCATATGGCAGTTCTATTTGCAATTTTTTAAGGAATCTCCACACTGTTCTCCATAGTGGCTGTACTAGTTTGCATTCCCACCAACAGTGTAGGAGGGTTCCCTTTTCTCCACACCCTCTCCAGCATTTATTGCTTGCAGATTTTTGGATCACAGCCATTCTGACTGGTGTGAAGTGGTACCTCATTGTGGTTTTGATTTGCATTTCTCTAATAATGAGTGATGTTGAGCATCTTTTCATGTGTTTGTTAGCCACCCATGTGTCTTCTTTGGAGAAATGTCTATTTAGTTCTTTGGCCCATTTTTTGATTGGGTCGTTTATTTTTCTGGAATTGAGCTGCATAAGTTGCTTGTATATTTTTGAGATTAGTTGTTTGTCAGTTGCTTCATTTGCTATTATTTTCTCCCATTCAGAAGGCTGTCTTTTCACCTTGCTTATATTTTCCTTTGTTGTGCAGAAGCTTTTAATTTCAATTAGATCCCATTTGTTTATTTTTGCTTTTATTTCCAGAATTCTGGGATGTGGATCATAGAGGATCCTGCTGTGATTTATGTCTGAGAGTGTTTTGCCTATGTTTTCCGCTAGGAGTTTTATAGTTTCTGGTCTTACATTTAGATCTTTAATCCATTTTGAGTTTATTTTCGTGTGTGGTGTTAGAAAGTGATCTAGTTTCATTCTTTTACTAGTGGTTGACCAGTTAAACCCTTCCACTTTAGGTGCCTACCCTCTTAAATAGAACAGGGCAAACCTCGGTAATCCTTCCATGAGGCTTGATAGAATCACTTTCTTTTATTCTGGTAAGAGTTGGCTTCCTGCCATGTTACTAGCTGTTTCATTTCTCCTTCGGTGATGCAGGATTGACCTGTGGCACTGGACTCAAAAGAGTGATGGTTAGAGGGTGGGCAACTTGATAGTATGCTTGAACCAAGTAGCCACCTATGTAAATATTTCTCCTTGCCACTTGATAAATGAGGCATGGAGAGGTAAGGGGCATACATCTGATGTCTGAAAGGAGGCTGTGTAACAGCAATCAACATCAAAACGTTTAACACCAATGATTCTATGTTCTTTAAAAACAAAAACAATACTTTTTAAAGAAGTATGATGTGGTCATAGAGAGAGATGAAGCTAAATACCACCAATAATGGTTGGGTGTCTTAGATAGTGGATGTATGTGCAATTTTTATTTTGAATGATTGATTGGATAGCTTTTACTCAAGTGAAACAATAACGTGAGCACAGGATTTGAAGTCAGATGTAGCTTGAAAATGTGTCAGCTGTGTGTGACCTCTGAGGTTAGCTCTGTGAGGTCCGTCTGCTTGTCAGTAAGCAGGGGCAGCAGAGGCTTCCTTGCAAGGTCATTGTCAGAATCAAATGGAGAGACTGTCACATAGCAGACAGACAGCAATGACAGCTACTTTTGAATTGTAGGTCCTGCTTAGTGGCCCTTACTTGCATATTTACAAGATGGCCTTTGAATCCCAGGCAGCTGGTCACAAGCCATCCACCTTAGGCTCAGAACCAATGGTACCTACCAGCCACCAAGTCCTCCAGCCACAAACAATCAGCTAGAAAAACTAAACAATCACTTGGTCCATCATAGGAACCACGTTTCATACAAGTTTAGAGATTCGCCTTCTCTTTCCCAGGTTGCACTAGTGGTAAAGAATCCACTTGCCAATGCCAGAGACAGAAGAGACGTGGGTTCCATCCCTGAGATCTTCCCAAGGGATCCTGGAATGGCTACCCACTCCAGTATTCTTGCCTGAAAATCCCACGGGCTGAGGAGCCTGGTGGGCCACAGTCCATGGGGTCACAAAGATTCGGACACAACTGAGTGGCTGAGCACACTTCACATTTGAGTATTTAAATTATCAGCCCTCAGTTTCTTCATCAATATGGCCTGATAGGAAACTCCGCTTTGGTGTGCCTTACAAAACAGCTAGGGCTGTAGGAGTTGTAAAAGAGTCCTTGCCTCCTTGTGTACACAACCAGTATTTATTCTCAAATCAATATGACCTCTTTGTTATGGTGGGTTTTTAAAAATTCTTTTCCTGAAATGCCCACTCAGAGAAGTAAATTACCTCAGAGACATACCAGGAGGTGAGAACACACCATATTCAATTGGCTGAAACGCGTTTTCCCTGCTTCATTTTGCAAGTACAACACTACCCAGAACGGAAAGTTGTTTTCTGGTTCTTTGAAGAGCTGTGATTTCTAACATAAGGCCATATGCTGCTCAAACTGCTGGAGAAGTTGAGTGCTGTTCCAAGGGCTCTTCAAAGCAAGCACAGTGTAACGTGCGTGTGGAAAACTAGGAGGGAGTCAGGAAAGAAGCGCTATGAGATCTTAGCCAGTTCCCAGAGGACTGACTCCTAGCTATAGACGGACATTGCTAAACAGAGTCAGATGTGGGGGTGTAAGCAATTCTGGTGAGTGTGTGCAGAGAAGCCAGAGGCTGTAACCCTGTGGCTTCGCCTGATTGGGAGATAGATGATCGAGTTGGAAGCTCATGGACCAACTAAGCAGCATTTGAGTAATTTATTTGTAAGCCTTGGAAACATGTGGACTCTTTGACATGAGTTTATTGATTTTTTTTTGCTCTGATTTAATATTGTTTTATGTACCATTCTTTCACATATTGTTTTTGCCTATGAAAAATTGACTCCTATAATGAAGTTTAATATCCTCAGTATCATTTAACTGGTTTTCAGATCATGTTTTTTTTTTTTTTTTTAAAGCAACCAATTTACCAGCTAGTATGATGATTTGTAATAGGTGCTGGTTTTTTTCAGAAATCATGACCTACCAAGCACCATGATAGATGCCTTCCAAGCATCATCACCAGCTTTCTTTATAACCCTGCAAGACAGTATTATTACCGCCTTGAAAACAGTGGAGAAATTGAGGGTCAGAGAGTCTAAGTAATTCACTCAGGGAAGAAAAGACCAGAAGTAGTAGTAGAACCCAGTCAGTTCAAACTGAGGTCACTGACATTCTCAAATGAAAAATTAAATCTTTGTATTTTTGGCATTCCTTTTGCTCTGTTTTCAATATGTCTGAAATATTTCTCCCTCTGTTTAGTGATTTTTTTTTTAATTGCAGTATAGAATCAGTCTTCTCTTAGTGCTTTTTATCTTCCCTGTATACACCAAATGACAAATAAAACTGGGGTTAGGGGGCAGTGTGGATTGTGAACAGGATCCTTTCTCAAGATAGTGTATAATGATAAAAGATTGAGGAGTAAATCAGGTGGAAATCTGCCAGGAAGACCTAAGAGATGAATAATGGGAAATAATTAAGGCCAGAGGACCCAGGATGGGATCCAAGTTGTGTGTAAATCCAAGACAGGGTTATATGACAGGAAACGTGAACCGGCACTGGTGACCAAAACAGCCTTGTTTATACTGGTACAAGTGCATATTAAAACATATGATTATTTCAGATTTAGATTTTTTAGACTTAGGTTTAGCACATGAGAAGCAAGGCAGATGAAGGTGTGAAGTACCTGGTACATCTGTGCTGTGCTGTGCTAAGTCACTTCAGTCATGTCTGACTCTTTGCGGTCCTATGAACCGTAGCCTGCCAAGCTCCTCTGTGCATGGAATTCTCCAGGCCAGAATGCAGGAGTGGGTTGCCATTTCCTACTCCACCTGGTACCTCTGGGAAGCAGCAAATGGACCAGTGGTCCTGGTATAGAGTTCACCGACAGAACAGGCTGTGAAGGAGAGTGTCAGTCCGCTCTGCAGTTGCCACATGTGTGTCAGTTGTCCATTGCTTCTGTAGTACATTATCACAAGCTTAGTGGCTTAAATGTATTTTTTATAGTTATTTTTAAATGATTTATTTAGTCTTAGCTCTGCTGGGTCTTCGTTGCTATGCACACACTTTCTCGAGTTGTGGCGAGTGGGGGCTCCTCTTTGTTGTGGTGTTCAGGCTTCTCATGGTGGTAGCTTCTCTTGTTGAGGGTGCACAGGCCTCAGTGGTTGAGGTGCACAGGCTTAGTTGCTCCATGGTATGTGGAATCTTTCCAGACAACGTATCGAACTCTTGTCTCTTATGTTGGCAGGCAGATTCTTAACCACTGGTCCACAAGGGAAGTTCAAGGCTTAAATTTATTATCTCACAGTTATGTAGGTCAGAAGCCCAGCCTGGCCCAACTGGTTTCTCTGCTCCTGTTTTCACAAGACCAGAATGAAGGGAGGTTCTGGGAATAATCTGCTATCAAATCCTTCAAGTTGTTGGCCAAATTCAGCTCTGTGCAGCTGTAAGACAGAGGTGCCTGTTTCCAACTAGCTGTTAGCTAGGGATCCTCAGGTTCGAGAGGCCACATGAATGCCTTGGCTCATCGTCCTCTTTCTCCATCTTCAGAGCCAGCAATGGCAGATCAAGTCCTTCCCATGCTTTGAATCTCTAATTTCTACTTCTACCTCATCTCTCCTACATTATTCTACTATATCTCTTGACTGACTCTTCTGTCTTCCTCTTCTGCTTTTAATAGCTCACAGGATTACATTGGGCCCAAATGGATAATCCAGGGTAATCTCCCTATTTTAAGATCAACTGGCTAGTAACCAGTTCCATCTGCAAAGGCCCTTTATAGCAGTGCCCAAATTAGTGTTTGGTAGGGTAGTCAGGGGAGAAGGCAATGGCACCCCACTCCAGTACTCTTGCCTGGAAAAGTCCCATGGATGGAGGAGCCTGGTGGGCTGCAGTCCATGGGGTCACAAAGAGTCAGACACAACTGAACGACTTCACTTTCACTTTTCACTTTCATGCATTGGAGAAGAAAATGGCAACCCACTCCAGTGTTCTTGCCTGGAGAATCCCAGGGATGGGGGAGCCTGGTGGGCTGCCATCTATGGGGTCTCACAGGGTCAGACACGACTGAAGTGACTTAGCAGCAGCAGCAGGATAGTCAGGATGTTAACCTAAATTTGGCCTATCACATTGTGTTAATACATTTATATGCATTTCCCATTTCTGGGTGAGTTTTTGACAATGCCAAGTGTTAGTCTCCATCCTCGATACTGATAACCTATAAATATTTGGGGGAAATTTTATCTCCCTTTCTCTTCCAGGCTGCTGACTATCTGAGACCTATTCTCCAATCTCTGGCCTCTCTCCAGAGGTTTAACAGAAATCCTTCTCTGATCCTCCTTATTTCCTTGCTATACGCCCATCATCTCCTCCTTCATTATTGACTGAACAGCAGAGCGTTTCTTGTTCCTTTGTGTTCTGAAAAGCTTTCAGTCAATTCTCTTGAGCCTTGGATACTCCATCAAGCTCTGATGACCCTAGAAAATCTTATGACAGAGAATCCTGTTTTCTTGTCTTTCATAATCTTTAGAAACCCTTCGAGCTCTATTTCTAAGCATTTTTCTTACCAATATGCATAATCACTTAATTTTTTGAATGACTAAGAAGGGAAAAACTTAGCTAACTAAATTACTAATAGACCTTTGTTTATAATCTCAACTACTCCATGCCCTATGGACTTATAATTGGCATAACCAAGGTTTAGGGCAATTGTTCCTACAATTTATCATGCATTCAGGCCTTGCTAAAAATACAGATTGCTGGGCCCCCACCAACTAGAAGTTGGACCACAGGAAATCTGCGTTTAACTCAGATCTCGGGAAAGAGTTAAGAGATAAGCCCAAGTTCACACAGCTGCCTGGGGATACAGGATTCCAGCTGAAGTCCAGGGTGAAAATCATGTGTCTTTCCTTTCACAGAATGAATGGAAGTGTGTAGGTTGATAAGGACTAAGGCTTCTCCAAGAAGTCCTTGAAAGTGAGTCCTCCACTGTCCTATTGCTGGACGCTCATTAGGGGCACACTGCTCCTCCACACTCCTAGATGTCTCATATGATCCTGATGCTGACACCCAGCACTCTTTCTGCTCAGCCTTCCCCACCCTATACCACTACTGGTCTTCAGTCCCCATCGCTGATACCCTGGGAGTACCCACAGCATGTTGCAGGAGATCTTTTATTTCTATATCCCAATTAGTGAATGAGATTGAGCCCCTCATGTAATTCAGAAGAACAGAAGTGAACATTTATTAAGAGAAAAGGGAAGAGTATGAACATTTATTAAGCGTTATAAGTGTCTAGCTCTTGTCTATTTGGTACAGCTTGCATAAAAAGTTAGATGCTTTGCAAATGATAACTCATTTAATTATTAAATACCTTGAAGTATTATTATTCTTATTTTACAGATTTTTTAAAAACTGAGGCTCAGACAGGTAAAACTCACAATTGCCCTGCAGTCAATTAGAGAGAACATCTTACTCCAAAATGTATCATCTTTCTTTCACCTTTATAAATCCCAATAGTGCTTACATAAATGTTTTATAATCATACCTAGGAGGTTGAAATTATCCATTGCAGTACATGTCTCTTCAGCCACCATATGCCTCTAAATATTAATTATGAATGTTTTCTGTTATAGTCTTCATTTCACAATAGTCAAAATAAATAAAATATGCTTACCATTGGAACTCTCCATGGGGGCTTCCCCACTCATTTCGCTCTCTCCCAAGCATTTGAAACAGGTACATGTACATCTATAAACAGATTCCTTCCACTTACGCCTCCTTTTCATATCTTCTTATTGATGGAGCCATTCAGCCTTCAACCAAGAGTATCAGCTTCTCTGGCCTGTTCCAGCTTTCTGGCTGGTTGCAAAGCTGTACCTCCCCCAGGACATCCTGGCATCTCCAGGGCTCTGCCACCTCTTGCCATGATAGCTCCATGAGGGTCCTCTGTAGCCTCCTGAGTGGTCCACATGACAGACACACCTTAGAAAGTGTGTGATCCTCGGATTGGAAAGATCCCCTGGAGGAGGAAATGGCTATCCACATTAGTATTCTTGGGGCTTCCCAGGTGTCTCAGACAGTAAGGAATCTGTCTGCAATGAGGGTTCTGCCTGCAGAATCTTCCTGCAGACTGGGTTTGATTCCTGAGTCAGGAAGATCCCCTGGAGGAAGGAATGGTTACCCACTCAAGTGTTCTTGCCTGGAGAGTTCCAAAGGAGACTGGCAAGCTATAGTTCATGGGGTTTCAAAGAGTCAGACATGACTGAGCAACTTAACACTTAAACTGACTTTCTTTTACTGCAATCTCATAGAAATCACTTCTCTGATGAGGAAGAGAAAGTGTGGAGGTTGAAGGAGGGGGAAGAGCATGGAGTAAGCAACTATTAAGTGATGGTCCAGTATTTTCTTTCTTGGGGTGTGGAGAAAATATACCCACTCCACCTCTGTGAATTTATGAGAGGCTGAGGTAATAGATACTGTCTTTCCTGTTGGTTCAGACAGGAAAGAATCTTCCTGCAGTGCAAGAGACCAGGTTTGATACCTGGATTGGGAAGACCTCCTGGAGAAGGAAATGGCTACCCACTCCAGTATTCTCGCCTGGAGAATTCCACGGTCAGAGGAGCCTGGTGGGCTAAAGAGTCAGACACGACAGAGCAACTAACACTTTCACTTTTTTTTCACTTTTATAATTGCATATGACAGAGAGGAATAGTATGTTAGAAGAGAGAATGGCATTCATAAAGAAAAAGGAGCATTGAAGTGCCACACATTCAGCAAGTGTTAGTGCTGCTGTGTACCAGGCTCAGTGTCAGGCATGGGAGATACTGTGGTGAGTAACACAGAGTCTGTCAGAGCACCTAGGTTCTGGCTTCCATGAACCTCTGGATTATCTCTTAAGCAAACTGTTTTCTCCTCTGTGTCGTAAACCTCTACGGTATCAGTGTGGTTCATGTTCTCCTAGTTCCAACATTCTTACTGCATATTTAGGCCTCTGGAGAACTTTCCGAGAGATGTTCCTTCAGAGTTCTTGGCTGGAGAATATGTACCCAAGGGCTCCTTTCTGGTTTCTCCTTCAGACTTCCCATGCTCCTTTGTGTTCATATCAACACCACTACTATCATTGAGTGGCTTCATAATATGCCCCAAAAAATCCATCAGCAGGTAGCTCTGCTGAATTCAGAAATACCCACTTTAGCAGACTTAGATGAGTAATCAGAATAGCTGGGTGACTTCCCTGGTGGTCCAGTGGTTAAGACTCTGTGCTTCCACTGCAGGGGACGTGAGTTCAGTCCCTGGTCAGGGAACTAGATCCCACAGGCTATGCAGCCAAAAAGTTAAAATATAAATAAATAAATGTACATGAGCCGTGTGCTCAGTCGTGTCTCACTTTTTGCAATCCCACCAAGTGCAGCCTGCCAAGGCCCCTGTGTCCATGGGATTCTCCAGGCAGGCTCAATACTGTAGTGGGTTGCCATTTCCTACTCCAGGGAATCTTCCTTATCCAGGGATCCAACCCACACCTCCTGTATCTCCTGCATTGCAGGCGAATTCTTTACCCACTGAGCTATCAGCTCCCCCCGCATAAAAAACAAACAGCCAGAACACAGGATGTTAAGTGAGAACAGAAAAGATGAGACACTGGTGAAGAGAGGGGGACTGACCATGGGCAGAATCACTCATAGAAGACAAAAGGTGTTTCTGCTTCAGAATGAAGGCAGTGAGGGAAGAATTTTTCACATGATCAGTTTACTTTTGAGAATAAGCACTAGCTCCCTTGTAGAGAGGAGCAAGCCCCATTTGAAACAGGAAGATTTGATCAGGAGCTATTTCAGCAATCAGGAAGAATGTGCTGAAGGACCTGGATTAAGGAGGTGACTGACAGGATGAAGAGAGGGGATAGATTCAAAATAAATTTGGGGGCTCAAGTATACAAGACTTGGAGACTGATTAAACACAAGAAGGGAGAGAAAAGTCAGGGGAAAGTGCTCCCGGGTTTCTGGTTTGGGTAGTGGAGAGATATCTGTGCCCTGTAACAGGCCAAGGCTGACGCCTTAATCCTGGCCCGGGGTAGAATCTGGAGAAAGGGCTGGAGCGACTGAAGGACGGAGACCTGGGTAGATCACTAGGCTCCCCCGTTTTAGTACAGGCTGCATGTCACCACTTCATTGAACTCAGGAATGTAAATACCGTTGCTGCTGCTGCTGCTAAGTCACTTCAGTCATGTCCGACTCTGTGCGACCCCATAGATGGCAGCCCACCAGGCTCCCCCATCCCTGGGATTCTCCAGGCAAAAACACTGGAGTGGGTTGCCATTTCCCTCTCCAATGCATGAAAGTGAAAAGTGAAAGTGAAGTCGCTCAGTCGTGTCCGACTCTTAGCGACCCCATGGACTGCAGCCTACCAGGCTCCTCCGTCCATGGGATTTTCCAGGCAAGAGTACTGGACATAAATTAATTTGTCATGAAAATCTAAAGTGAACTGTGGCGCTGATGCCCACCAGCTTCAGACTAGACTTAAGAAACTGGCAGTCTTCACCCTCTAAATGTCCCAAGAGAACACCTTCACAAATGGGAGGCATGAAAGTGAGACCATGAGCAAGCCTTGAAACTACCCAAATCCAGGAACATGTTGTCCTGGAACCTCTCAGAGATTGACATGCTCCATACAAAAGCATGTGGTTTGGATTGACTTTAATGGAATTCCCTTGCAAACCACAGATTCTGAATTATCCCCTAGTAGGTATAACATTTGGAGAAGGCAATGGCACCCCACTCCAGTACTCTTGCCTGGAAAATCCCATGGACAGAGGAGCCTGGTCCATGGGATCGCAAAGGGTCAGACACGACTGAGCGACTTCACTTTCACTTTTCACTTTCATGCATTGGAGAAGGAAATGGCAACCCACTCCAGTGTTCTTGCCTGGAGAATCCCAGGGATGGGGGAGCCTGGTGGGCTGCCGTCTATGGGGTCGGGCAGAGTCGGACACAACTGAAGCAACTTAGCAGCAGCAGCAGCGGGTAAAACATTTATAGGAGACATGTTAGTTTACTCTGAATACCCCACTGATTTCTGACAGTAGCAGAACTCAGAATAAGATCATCTTTTACTAGAATGCCAGTGCTACATGTTGATTTCTGTAAGCCAAAGAAAATAGGTGTTGGTAATAAAAGAATAATGTTTTTAGATAAGAAGAAAAATATTTAATTCATTCCATCCTAATAAATACCAAACACAATCTCCTAAAAAAAACCACACACAATCTCCTTATACTATTTGGTTTGTTTTTCTCTAATCCAGGGCAAGGCATTTTCTTTGGGGGAAGAAAGAATACTTTTTCCAAGTCTGGAGATTAAACAATTTAGTAGTCGCTTCACGTTCAGCTTACAAAAAGGGGATTTGCATATGAACTTGCTTCGGCAAGAAAACACATCTGAGCATGTTTCATGGGAACTATCTCTAACCATGGCTCCATCTTTTCTTTTCTGCATCCCTATAGGTCACTGGATTGAAACTATCTCAGGACCTCGATGATCTTGCCATTCTCTACCTGGCCACAGTTCAAGCCATTGCTGTAAGACACTTGAATGCCACTTTTAAAGAGATTTAGGTCTATTGATAAAGTTGAGACTGCGTATCCCCCAGGACACATCATATGCTGTTGTGACAGAGATTCTAGGGAGCTTGCCAAAAATAGATGCTTGTCCAGAATGAAATTCTGAAGACCTTTACCTGCTTTACTAATAGCTTCACATAGCTGAGAACTAAAAGGAGTTAAAATCTTAGAACATCTTACCTACTATTTATCTAATTTGTCTTCTAAGTTCAATTAAATAGAAGCAAGCAAGCAGATGCCATGTTCTTGTGCATTAAGAAGAGCTGGCATTAAGAATGTCCAGATTTATAAAATACGTGATATTGTTCACTTTGCAAACGCATCCAGTCCGGGGTTCCTTTAAATAGTAAGCTTCCTTGGAACGTGAAAATGTTTGTTTTTATAATTAGTTGCTTAAATGAAAGCATTGGATGGTTAGGGAAGGAGAAAGGGGAGAATTCAGTGTTAGGAACTCCTAAACTGAAGATCAATCAGAAATGAAAACAAGTTTTTAGAAGCTCAAGCATCACTGTCTAAGGACTCATTCTCTAGAGGTGATCTGTGAGTGAGCTACAGGAGGGCTCTAAACCCTGAAATAACATATGAAAGATTGCATGTATGTGCATGTTAGAAAGTGCATTTGGTTTTTTTTTTTTTTGCCTTTTTTTTTTTTTGAATTTCCTTACCTTTTTTTTTTTTTTTTAATTTTAAAATCTTTAATTCTTACATGTGTTCCCAAACATGAACCCCCCTCCCACCTCCCTCCCCATAACATCTCTGTGGGTCATCCCCATGCACCAGCCCCAAGCATGCTGTATCCTGCGTCAGACATAGACTGGCGATTCAATTCTTACATGATAGTATACATGATAGAATGCCATTCTCCCAAAGGGAGTGAGTCATGGCCTTCAGGATCTCAGAGCTGGTAGGAACTCCAAAATAACAATAATCCAGTGAGGCTTAGTTGCTCTGCTCCAGAAAGGGAGTTGGGGACTAAAGGAAAGAAGAATCAGTTCACTGAATTCTGAGTCATAATTTATTTTTCAGAAATATACCTACTTAAGCAGAATACTTTCATTTATTTATGCTATATAGATATAGCTATATGCTATTCAATTACTCCATTCTCCACATACCACTTTCATATCCTGATTGGTTTAAAGAATAGAATTACATGCATATTTTTTATATATCCATATCATCAACTAAAGTACTTTCCTTATGTTTGGGTTTACCCAGGTACCACATACATACAATAAAAGAGCTGAGTTGGCCAACACAATTAAATAATCCTTTTTAGTTTATAAACAAGTTTATCTAGAAACAACTTATTGAAGCAACTGTCTTATTGATTTAAGAGCTTGTCTAGTCCAGTAATACCAGTCAGCCTGCTTTATTTATGGGAACTTGGTATAAAAAAAAAAAAAAAGGATAGTTCTGACATCTCTCAAAATGGCAAGAGTGACTAGTATGAAATGATGAAAAAATGGAGAATAGAAATATGCATCAGTAGTAAAGGTAGTTATTTAGTGATCTTGCTTTATATTAAAGATAATAATAATAAATGATATAGTTTTGAGATATTATGTACCAGGTAGTAAGCTAAATATTTTACATACATTATATGACTTTACCTTATGAGGGAGGAATTATAATCCCCATTCCAAAGATTAGAATCTAAGCCTAAGTGAGGTTAATTAACTTGCTCAGTTTCATACAGCTAGTAAGTGGCAGAACTGGGATTTGAACCCACAGTTTTGTAAAATAAAACTGGATATACCGTGTATTGAGGAGCTTTTATTTTCTGATGTCAATGTGTGGAAAGTCTTATAGTGGAATGAATCACAGGCATTAAAATGAATAATCCTGGAAAATATCAGAGCTGCATAAGGCTCATCCTTCTGAGTCCCTACTAAGAGGGAGACATGAAGAAGGAGGCTACCCAGAATGAGCCAAGGGTCACCACCATCTGATGACCATCACTGTTCCTTCTCACTGATGCCCACTGCCTGTGCCGGGCACCAAACAGGGTACCTTACCCACTGTGAGTAACCCTGTAAGTAGGTGAGCGTGTCTCATTTTACAGACAGGGAACACTGCTTGCCAAGGTCAGACAGCCAGTGCATGGCAGAGTCAGAATCTGAACCTCTGTCCTTCTGCTCCCTGGCTTTTGCTCTTTCATGTTACCATGCTACCATTGCTCTTGGATCAGTTTGTAAAAGCTACGTGATTGAAATAAGCCTTCAGGCATTCCCAAGAACAGTTTTGATTTGACACATCTTAGAAAACATCATTAATCTGGCCAGGATTGTCTCACGGAGTCCCCTTCCTGGTAAGAACAGTGTAGCAGAAATCCAAGAATGTATAATGCAGGCCAGGGGCGGGGGTAGGCTGGGGCAGGGGAAGCCAACTACATTTTCCCAAACACCACACACTTGGCAGATCACTTTTGTATGTAATAGATCGTACATGTATTAAAAGTTATCATATTTATTCTCTCCATTGTTTTAATAACCTTTATAGCACCACGAAGGAAAGGCAATTGAAGACAGATTTTTCAATAAGGCTATGTTGTACAGTCCATTGAACTGTGAGGAGTTCAGTCTGTTTGCAAAAGTATCTGGGTGTTCTGATCTTTTAGTTCATTTGTGCATTTTAATGTGTATTTTAATGAGCATTCTAATACCAGAGATTTTCCCATGATGTTCAAAAAAATGTGTTCACTGACTATGAATATTGCCCTTACGCCTATTGATTATAAAGTTAGTTAAGCACATTCCTCTGCATAGCAATATCTATGGTTGACATTTTCTAAGAACAGAATGAAATTAAAGAGATATTGTAGTGAAGTTAATTTGAGACTATGCAAAACCCTTCATGAAGTGAAATTCTCCTCTTGACCAAGCTTAATTGAAAGACCTGTCAAACACCCAGTTTACCCATAGCCTGTTCATCTATAGTTTTCTTTGCAGAATAGACCCTTTAAAAGTACTATTTGCATTTGAAGTCTCTCTATTTGCATTTGGTTCTGTACATTCCCAGTGGAACAGCCTAATTTTAATTTAAATTTCTCTGTGAAAACATTTTTTCCAGAAAGGTGAGCACAAAATCATTTTAGCACAAAGCTCTTTGGTGGGACGTTTAAGGAGGGTGGAGTGTTTCACAAAGAGTGGCGTTAAGTCGTCAAAAGGGAAGGCCCTGTTACTAACCAGCAGCCTGAGTGGGAATTTCCTGCTGACAATGCCACACGGAGGATAGACGGCCATCCCAGCCCCTCTGGAGGGAGCGCCTCTTGTTCTGATCGCTTCTTGCCTTTTCCCAGAAAATGTGCTTTGTGTTACTCTCCTCTCAGGCCTGCTAATCACATGAGCTCCCAGGTTTCTGGTTTTAGAAATATCAGAAATATCCATTTTGCACGGCATCTCCATGCATGTTAGGAGGCAGCTTCCCCTTCCCTGAAGCAGACTGCATGGCTTTAAGCAAATTATGGAAATCCTAAATGGGGATAATAATATGCAGCTTTTGATTTTTTTTCATAAAATTAGAAATGATGTTAAAGAGCATAGCAGAGTGCTTAGCCTATAGCTAATAACCAGAATAGCTCTCATTTCTAAATACCTTCCGTGTACTAGACACTCTTCTGTGAGCTTTACATATGCTGTCTACAGCAGCAGCTTTGCAAGGTAGATATTTCTGTATTTCATCAAGTCTAAGACCACATTTTAAATTTTCGTGGCATGTTAACATTTTAGACAGTCCATGGAGTTATCAAATGAAAAATATGATGTTTTATTCCCATTTTTAAAATGAGAATTGAGTCATGGAAAAGTTAGGTGTGAATTTGATTCTAAGAGTAGGTAAAATGCCTGAATGCCTTCCCAGGTTGGTTTTTTCTTTTAATTCAAAAGCCACACTCTTATTTCCTAGGTGCATATTCATGCTGCTAGAGTAGACTAGGGTTACCTGGAATCCACAGACACCAAATGATCCATGCCAGATGTAAGGGCATTTGTAGGGCTCCTAAAATTAATTATAATATTTTTATGTATGACTTTTTTCTGGGGAGGTCAGTAGGCTTTATCATATTCTCAAGAGGGGTCGTGACCGCCCCCAAAAGCGTAAGAAAGAACACCTGGGGGTAATCAGGCATTTTCAATAAGCAGGATCTGGTCTTATAGGGTACAACATGTTTTAATCTTCTCTTTAACACACTACATCTGTGGATGATCTTTGGAGGCCCAAGTTTTACCTAATCCATATTCTTACTAGGCTCGCTAATAGCTCCAACAAACCTGAAGACCTGTGGGCTGGAAATGCTTGGTTCTGCTCCTGAACTGCCCCTGCTATTGCAGGAAGGGGGACCTCTTCCAGGACTCAAAAAGAGGTCTAATACTCAGAAATGAATTGTCCAAGGAGACACACATGCTGTCAAAGCAAGAGACTTTATTGGGAAGGGGCACCCAGGCGGAGAGCAGCAGGTTAGGGAACCCAGGAGAACTGCTCTGCCATGTGGCTCACAGTTTCAGATTTTATGGTGATGGGATTAGTTTCCAGGTTGTCTCCGGCCAGTTATTCTGGCCAACGTCCTTCCTGGTGATACAAGCACTGCTCAATCAAGATGAATGTCAGCAAGAAGGATTCTGGGAAGTAGTAGGACATGTAGTGTCTCCTTTTGACCTTTCCTGAACTCTTCCAGTTGGTGATGGCTTGTTAGTTCCAGGTTCCTTGCTAGGACCTCCTGTCATAAAATAATTCACACAGTTACTGTGGTGCCTGGCCAAGGTGGGTGGTATCAGTCAGTGTGTTTTCCCTAAGACCATCCCTTATCATTTACTCCACCACAATCAGGATTTTCTGCATCCTGATGATTTCCTAAACCCTCTTCCCTTCCTTAGGTGAAGCTCAGATACTGCATGCCCTCAAGCTGAGCTGTTGTCTCCTTCCCTGTGCACTGGAATGCCATCTGACCAGAACCACTGTCTGCCTTCACTGAACCTGTGAAGCCCACACCCCACCTTCTTGGTGTTTGCACCATCTCTTACCTCCCAGATCCTTAACCTCCCTTTCTCCCTTGACCTTCTCCCTCCCCTTGACCTTTTCTTCCATCTGCTTCAGCTATTTCCTGTGTGCACACCTGGGACTTGGTCACTCCCCAAAGTAGCTCTCTCTGAACATTTCAAGGGCTATCATGACACCAAAATACCTTCTCCCTCATTTCTTCCCAGAGCCGCTTTCTCTAACACCACCATGCAGCTGCCTCCTAACATCATATCACAGTTCATCTTTTTGTTATTAATCCTCTCTCAAATAAATGATGATTTGGAGACTTCCAGTTTTTTAACTTTCTAGGGAATTATGGTTTTTAGCTACTCTAATACCCTAGCTAAAACTAATGACTTATGTATTAAGATTCACCTTGATGACCCTATGGTAGTATCTTCTTGTCAAGCATCAGTTTTTACTGAGTTTCATGAGCTGAACGAGGCAAGGATGAAACTAACACATTTTCAAAAGATAGGAAGACACAAGGGCTGAAATAAAAATATGCTGAAGCTTGAGCCAAACAGGGCATGTGGTTTCTGCATCATCTCAGATCACTAAGGACTGACGAGGAATGGGTTCTGGCACTGGAAACTGTCTCATTAGAACCACTACCTGGCTTCAGGTGATAACAAAGGTCCTTTTAGCCCTTTCCCAGCCTGAAGTCTTGTCGCTCACCTTCTTTGTGCAATGAGAGCCCTCTTTCCATGTTTCTGCTGCTGAGTTTGTTGGCGCCATTTCCAAGGAACTAACTTCTTTAGTTCCTCTTTAGGGAAGGAAAACTGACTTAGAGATCTCCAGCAGAGATCTTTTGAAGCCCAGTTTTTCGGAGCAGAGCTGCCAGTCACTCCATTCCCCATAACTCACAGAGCAGAGGTCCCCAGCCTGCCAGGTTGCACAGCAGGAGGTGAGTGGCAGGTGAGCTAGCGAAGCTTCACCTGTATTTACAGTTGCTCCCCATGGCTCATGTTACCAATTGAGCTCTCCTTCCTGTCAGATCAGCCACAGCATTAGATTCTTATAGGATCACGAATCTTGCTGTGAAGTGCACATGTGAGGGATCTAGGTTATGCGCTCCTTCTGAGAATCATCCAGAAACCACCAGCCCCACGCCAGTCCGTGGAAGAATTGTCTTTCACAAAACTAGCCCCTGGTGCCGAAAAGTTTATCGTAGAGGATCTGGGCCATAGTGGATACTCATCAAATATGTGTATTTGAATGAACTGTGTGAACGCTGTCAACTTGTTTGCTCAATGTTGTATGACTGCTGACAGAAGCAAATGGTATAATAATTCAGAAGGTTTTGGAATCAGGCAGACCCAGGTTGGAATTCCCACTCTGCAACTTCACGTAATGGCATTATCATGAGCAATGTAATCTCCTTGAGTCCTGACTTTCTAAGAGAGTATATATATGTCAGCCTCCAAGTGCAGAGTCTGCTGCTGGGTAAACACTCAGTAAATGTTCTATATCATTTCCCCTTGCTACCATGCTGATGCTTTCTTCTGTTTTTCCTTTTAAGTTCGGAACACGCCTCATTATAGAGGCCATGGAGTCAGCGGGGCACTCGATCAGCACCCTTTTCCTGTGTGGTGGCCTCAGCAAGAATCCCCTTTTTGTGCAAATGCACGCAGACATCACTGGTGAGTCTGAGGAGGAGGAGAAGAGGTCATCCTAGACTTGACAGCACATGACTGTGGCCAAGATCTAGACAGGGTAGAAAAAAGGAGGGTATAGGTGGGCTGCCATATTATTTGGAGCATTTCTGTTAAAATGATTTTTTTTTTTAAAGTTAACTGCTGTTGTCATACCAGGGAAAGTGACTTCTATGTGTATCCAACTACTGGATGATGGTAAGAAATAAGAGAAGTTGGCAAGGGCCAGATCTTAATTTTCAAATATTTACTTAACAGTCTTGAGTACCTCTTCTGACACCCCACTTTGGGTAGTATTGAAGATACAGAGATGAAAACATGATTCTTGCCCCCAGAGAGCTCAGGGTCTATGGAAGAAGGCAGACAGCAAACAGACACATCAAATCTAGTGTTGCAAGAGCTTTAAGTGAGAGAAGCACAGGCCGTTATGGAAATACCATGACCTTGCCCTGGTTTGGGTGTGTAACAGTGCAGGGCAAGAGACTGGAGGAAGTGATAAGCAAACTGTCTTGAAGAAAGATTGCAGAGCCTGGCTATGGTGGGAGCTGCGGGTGTCTGGCTGCTGGTCGGAATTTGAGCCCTGATTCAAATTTCAAGATCCTGTGATTCCTTCTCACCTCATCAGAACCAGAGATCATGACACAGATGAAGAGAATCCTGGGTCATGGGCTGATCCCCCTGTGATCTGAGCAGAAAAAGGCCCAGTTTATAACCATTTAATGATGAATCCCCCTTTCCTAAAGTGTCCAAAACCTATGGAAGTGGGCCATTTGGAGGCAGAGAAGAAGACGTAAAAAAGGAGCCCAGATTACCTTATAATTTTCCCTAAGAGAAAAGCCATAACTAGCTTGTTGAAATACAATTCATACTTCAGATCTGATCTGTGAGTGACTTTCCAACATCCAGCCTCCAAAGAGCCACCAAGACTTCCTACCTGGATCTAGGAAGAGAGATAAAATCAACCCTGGCTGACACATCACCCGAGGGAATAGGAAACAACGGCCCGAGAGCAGGGCAGCAGGCCCTGACTCTACACTGTGGCTCCAGCCTTTGGGAAAGTGAGTTCTTTTCCAGGCCTCACACCACTGAGCTGACTCAGAAGAAAGGGGTGCAGTGGCTTCATAGAAAGTTCTACTTTGGAAACTGTTCTGCTTTAGGCTGTCAAATGAAAAGGCTGTTAATTGTTATTTGGATTCCGATTGAAACTGGACCCTTTGTCTCTGACTGTGGACCAGTTACAGTTTTGAACAAAGGGATCTTTTCTTTGGCCTGAAATGCCTCTGCCTGGGGAAGCCTGTGATTGACAAGTGATGGCAAAGTGCATCTGCCTTGAAATGCTTTGGGTTCTGCCAGACTCATTAATGCATCAGATAAAATAGTTCACATTCCAGGCAAAGCTGCCTTCTTCCTCTCCTTCACCCAGCACTCTGTAAAAAGAACACATTTGCATGTGTTTCTGTAAAAGACGGGTACACAAGCTGTGGGTGTATAGGTAGAGTGTTTGATGCCTTTAAAATTGTAATTGCTCTAGTTTTCCTGCAAACAAAGCTATAGAAAGAACGTAGACCTGATACATGAGTCTCAGGAATACACGTGAAAACAATGGAATTTGGCAGATTCATTGGAGATAGTATGGAATAATGGAGGAGAGCACTAGCTCGGTGACTTTAGGCAAATTGCTTTACCACTCAGCCTCATTTCCCCTTTCTGAAAGGTAGAAATAATATTATTTCCCTCATAGAGAGCATGCCGAGGAATAAATACTCATGAGTTTGTGTGCACCAGTCTCTGTGCTTAGCTTAAGATAAGTGTTCAATGAATGTTAGTTCACTTCTTCCCTTCAGGCAGCCCCATGCCGAAAAGAAGGAGGTGCATTTTAGAAAAAAAAGAAGTTAAATATTTTGTAAGCAAATCTTTGCCATTTGGGGAACAGTCTGCTCCTGCCTGTTCCATGCAAGCAGGGAGAGCAGGATTTTGCCAACTTGAGAAATGTCCTCTACGTGAGGAAGAAGAATCTTGTTGTACCCTGGGCATATAGTTAACTGTGGTTTCAAGAAATACTTGGTGTGTACTGAGTAATTATAGGTTTCTCTCACTGACTCGGGACTAAATGTTCCTCCTAAATTTTGTTTTGAAAAATTCTGGCCATTTCAGTAGGGGTTTCCCTCTGCCTGTCTTATTCATTATTCAGTCATTTACTCTTTCATGTATTCATTGTCTGAGTTTGGCACAGGCATGTAAAGAACAATCCTGTCCCGCCAGGAGGGTCATTTCAAACAGAAAAAGTGTTCTTGTGCTCTGACTACTCTCCAGAGAGGATAGGGAGACCCAGAGGACGTTGGTGTCAGTATGAGTCAGACCCAAGCAGAGAACAGATGACACACTCACACTGGATTAACTGGAGAAGAGTCCAGTAAAGGGTCTGTTTACAGAGGCGAGGGCAGGGTTGAGGGAAACCCCAGCCACCAGGCAGTACCATGAGTCTACTCACAGTCTAACTACCCCGAGGCTTCCAGGGGCCGGGGCGGGAGGTAACCGACTTGAGGCCGAGGGGCTGCGTGAAGAGGGGCCGCCTGACTGCAGATGAGCTCAGTCAAGGATGTGATCAGAGGGCAGGGGGCTTACAGACATGGTCCATACAGGTCAGTGTCCCAGGACCCAGATCAGATAAACATGAAGAATTTGGGATTTTCCAGGCAAGAATACTGGAATGGGTTGCCGTGCCCTTCTCCAGGGGATCTTCCAAACCCAGGGATCAAACCCTCATCTCTTATGTCTCCTGCATTGGCAGCTGGGTTCTTTGCCACTAGCGCCACCTGGGAAGCTCAGTTTAGTGCTTTCTCTAAGCCACAAACTCTTTTAAGTGCCTTACTTACAATATCACTTTTTTTTTTTTTTTTTTAAGTAGGGTCAATTCTCTATGAGAATGTTCCGAAACAGTATTAAAAATGCTCAAATAAGCCTGTAAATTCTCACAACAACTCTGTGAGATCAGTGGAATTTCAACCTCATTTTGCAGCTGGGAAAACAGGCACAGAGAGGTTAAATAACTCACCTAAGCTAAGGCACACAGCTAAGACAGGGAGGAAGCCAAAATTCAAACCCTGGCAGCCTGATTCCAGAGTACTTTGGGCTGCAACTGGAGAGCTGACACGGGATCCACCCAGCTCCCTCTGGAGTCCCATTCCCGAGGACAGGGGCCATGAGCAGTTCTTTGCTCAGACCAGTGAGGCTTTAACAGGGAAAGCAAGGCTGGGAGGCAAGCAGCCTGTGGGGTGATGTCATGTGATAAGTCCAAAGCCCGTGGGATGATCAAGATCACATTCCCATCCCCACGATCCCCAGACTCTGCAAAGGCTTGTCCTGCTCTCTCCAGATGTGGCCCACACAGCCCTCCCATGTGGCCTGGCATCTCTCCTGTCTTCTGGACGACTGATGCGCATCTTCCCCATTCTTTCCCCGCTGGGCCGCTTTCCAGCCCAGGTGAAGTGCACCTAGAAGGCCTTCACCCCTCATTGAGATGCATCCTAACACCACCATTCTAAAAGGGGTTGTGTTGAGCCCTGCACGTACCCTTTCCCATTAAAATTCCAGCAAACCCGTTATTATCTCCATTTTACACAGGGGGAAACTGAGGCTAAAAGTGTATAAATGACTTGCTAAAGAACACAGGGCTAGTGGAACCAGGTTGAGCTTTTCCCAGAGACTCCACCCCACCTTATCAGCAAAGTCTCCAGCACTGCCCCTGTGGATGGGGCTGGTATTCCTAAGTACCCTGGGATGTGTGTGAGAATTCTGTCCCCTGTTCTCTTCATCAAGGGTAGCTGGGGAAGGGTTCCCAACCTTGGAGTGAGATGATGAGTTAGGAGATGGTGGGAGGGCAGAGGAGGCTATGTCCAGGAAGTCTTCCCCAGAAAAGACAGGAAGAAAAACAGTCTTTGGATAAACAATGTCTTGAGATTGATTGTCTTGAGATCTTACAGGTCTGGCCACAGAGCTTACCTCTGTGGAGTTTGCTGCCATCTCCTGATTATCAAAAATATTTATATTTCATGTATGTTTTTTTTCATATGCACACATAAAAAATACGAAGAATTCTAAATTATTCCTATTCATCTTAAGTCTGCTTTGAGCTAGGAGTGTTCCTCCCTACCTGGTGGACCCCTACTCATCCTTCGTATTCTTGTTGAATCCTGAGCTCCACTGCTCTGACCCCCTTCCCCATCTCAAAAGTTTATTCGTTCATCATATAAGCACTTACATATGCTCAATACCAGTCTCAATTCTAGGGATTCAGCAGTAGACAAAATAAAGCCTCTGCCCTCATGGAGCTTGTGTTCTAGCAGACAAGAGAGTAACCCAAGAAGTAATAATACAGTGTTGGAGGGCATTGAGGAAGTTAAGGGGGATAAGGGATGTTGTGGGTGAGTTGTCATTTTAGTTCGGATGGCCAGGAAAGCCACAATGGGAAGACATGTTTGCACAGACTTGCAGGAAGGAGTTGCCCCAGGGACATCCTGAAGGAAGTGACCCAGACAGGAGGAACAGCACAGGCAAGGCCTGAAGCTGATTCAGGGAAGAGCAAGGTGACCGGATCCTGTGGCCTGGAGGAGAGGAGGAGCCAGGCAGGGTGGGAGAAGTGGGCCTGTCCTGGAGTGCCTTGTCAGCCTTGGTAAGGGCTTTGGCTTGCTCTCTGAGAGATGTAGGAGGCCCCCTCAAAGGTTCATCACACCCTCCGTCACACTTCCCTTTTCTTAGTGCATCTCAGTTACAGACCCAGCCCCATACGAGGCCTCTATCTCTGTCTCATCCATCTCCCCTTTGAAACCTGAGTAGCAGAGAAGTCGGATTCATCTCTGTCTACCATAGGCTCAGTAGAGCGCTTCAGAAAAGTTTGTAGAAAACTACTCGAAATGGCAGGTAGCAGCTAGCAGAAGCCTAGAAACCCCAGGCAGAAAGGTCTCCTGAGTTGAGGGGGGCGGGGTGTGTGTGTGTGTGTGTGGGGGTGTGTGTGTGTGTGGGGGGTGTGTGTGTGGGTGTGTGTGTGTGTGTGTGTGTGTGTGTGTGTGTGTGTGTGTGTGTGTGTATTGGTTCCCAAGGGACCCTTGTCTACTGTACTGGCAGGCAGAGACAGGGAAATCCTTTAGAACCAAGTAATCCTAAAGAACTGGAAACTGCAGGGGGCAGGGAGGGAGCCCTGCCGCTGCCTTTACATCAGGTGTTTGTGCTGCCGGGGCTGCTGACTGGCTCCCCTGGCCCTGCTCCCTAACCAAGGTGTGGCCTTGTTCTGCGCAGGCATGCCTGTGGTCCTGTCGCAAGAGGTGGAGTCTGTTCTTGTGGGCGCTGCTGTTCTGGGGGCCTGTGCCTCGGGGGATTTCGCTTCTGTACAGGTATGTGAGGACCAAGGGGTGGGCCGTGGCCCCGCCCCTGTCTGGGGCTGTCCTTCCTCTTGACAGCAGCTCATGTCTTGCAAAACACACACAGGATATAATTAAGAAATGATAGGTTCCAGCCAGGGAAAGCACAAACACTTCTAGCCTCAGACATATTTATTGCAGTTTTCATTTGACTTGGGCTTCGTTACTGTCAGTCGTTCTGTTCTTCTGTTGGTTTTCTTTTTTTTTTCCCCTCCTTTAAAATAGCTCTTACATGATTTCATCTAAATTTTCCCATTTTTTTTCTTTTAGCAAGTGAAACAGGTAAGGTAGAAAACTTAAATTTTTCATGTGAATTTCTGATTTTTATTGGCTTCCTTCATCTCCATCCACCCACCACTTTTTAAATACCTCCAAGGCCTCTTTCAACAAGAGACACAAATGAAAACATTAGTAAAAGGGAATTAAAAGAAAAAATAAGGAACAGAGATACAGGAAGAAGGAAACAAGTTTCTGGTGATGATGGAGCACACGATTTGACTCGGAGCTTCCTGGCAGCCAAGACAAAAAAGAACACATGATAAGTTGCATAATTCTTCTTTTCAAAAAGAGGAAGCATATTAGTCTCTGTAGGAGACAAAGCTTTTCCTCCCACCAAATTGCAAAAGACATTTCACATGTGGGTTTTATGGAGAGATTTTGAGTTGTAAAATAATAAGGTTAACAATAGGTTTACAAAAAGGTAGAGAAACAGTATGGAGAAGGCAATGGCACCCCACTCCAGTACTCTTACCTGGAAAATCCCATGGATGGAGGAGCCTGGTGGGCTGTAGTCCATGGGGTCACTAAGAGTCAGACACGACTGAGCGACTTCACTTTCACTTTTTACTTTCATGCACTGGAGAAGGAAATGGCAACACACTCCAGTGTTCTTGCCTGGAGAATCCCAGGGACGGGGGAGCCTGGTGGGCTGCCGTCTATGGGGTCGCACAGAGTCGGACACGACTGAAGCGACTTAGCAGCAGCAGCAGCAGCAGAGAAACAGTATGGATTAGGACTCAGAGCACAAGCTCTGGAGTCAGCCCTTACTTGACTTCCTACAAGTTCTGTGATCTGCTCTCCACTCTGTTTATCTATGATAATAATCAGGAGCACATGAGTTCTTTCTCTGAATCAGGAATGTACATTCAGTCCCACAACAGCTCTATTATCCCCCTTTTATAGTTGATGAGTCTGAGGCAAGAGAAGTTAAATAACTTGGCTTATGTTGAAACAGCTAGTAAATGCCAAAACCAAGAAGTCTGGCTCCGAAGTTGTAACTGAAAGTTGAAGAAGTATTTGTTCAGCTGAGCATGAGAGAGATTAAGTGACTTGCCCACGGTCTCAAGGTTGGGACTAGAAGCCAGGTTTTCCATTAGTAGCTCAGTAATGAGAGCTTTATTTATTGTAACCTTCTTTTGTACCAAGAACTATGCTAGGTGCTTTTCATATAATCTTCCTGGTACCTCTCACAACCCTCATGGGCAACAGAGATCCAGAAAGATTACAGAATTTAAGGGTACATATTGGAAATGGTCACATGGAAGAGTCTCATTCCAACATTTTTGAAAGTGTAATGCCCTGCACCCTGTCCAAGCCTCTCAAGCTGATGCTTATGAAATATCTCTTCCAAAGAATTAAACTCATTCATGAATGCTTGTGGATTTTAACTGGAGTTTTTAAACAAAGATGGGAGAGTTGAATTTTCAACATTTTTCTGGATTTCCTGGTGAGTGTCAGAAACGTCACATAGAGGTATTTATTGTTGAAATGTCAGTGACTTATTTTAATGTGTTGATTGATGAAGATGTTCTCATAACTAGCTGCCTTGCCCTCCCTGGGATGAAGCATAATTGCTAAAACAAAGCAGTAGAGATGCTTACTAAGGTCCTGCATAGGTTAATTCATATTATGAACTGGAAGTTTCTTTTCCCTTAAAATTCAAATATTGACTCCCTAATCCTGCAGCATGATGATATTTAGAGATGTGGCCTCCAGGAGGTAATTTGGATTAGGTGAGGTCATGAGGGTGGGACCTCTATGGTGAGATTAGTGCCCTTCTAAGAAGAGATACCAGACCTTGCTTTCTCTCTGCTATGTGAGGACACAGCTGAAAGGTAGCCATCTGTAAACCAGAACCAACCCTGCTGGCACCTTGATATTGGTGCCTTGAGAAAATAGATTTATGTTGTTTAAACACTGAATCTGGTATTTTGTGATGTCAGCCTGAGCAAATGAAGATACCTCATTTAATCTTGACAGTCTCTAGGTAGGGCTTTTTATTCCTGTGTTATATATGAAGAAAACCAGGCTCAGAGATGTTTTAAGAAAGTTGCCCAAGGCTACAGTTAATAAGGGACAGAAGCAAAATTGAAATCAAGGTCTCTTGATTTCAGTATATATCCTCTGCCGATTTTCATTCTGTTTTTATTTATATTTTTCTTTTTTCTTGAAAAATATTTTTTGGCTTCTTAAACGTTCAAGGGTGAATTTTCTGAAAAGCAATGTCATTGGTCACAAGGAGATTGTCTGCAGCTGAAACAGAGTAGTATGACATGATCTGACTGTTCCGTGTGATTCTTCATACCACGACTTATAGCTCCTCATTGATATTTTAGTCATATTTGGAGTTTCTAACTCTGAGAAGATTCCACTCACATCTTCTCCTAGGTGAAAACTGAGCCTCATCCCACACTGACGTCTTCTTCACTACGTAATATTCTCCCTTAGTCTTCTGAAACAGTACCTAAGATAAGGTAGATTGAATGTTGGAATCAGTGACTTGAGTAGCAACTGCAAGGCTTACCACATTTTAAAGACAAGCTCCCATCCCCTGTTCAACCCACAGAATTGAGTGCCTCTCCTGATCCTTTTTAAGAGGCACTATAATCTAGTAAAGAAAGCCCGTGGGTGCAAGAGACCTGAACCTTGCCTGTCATCACATGCCAGAGAGAGCCCATGTGGTCTTGACTTCTGTGTGTGGTTGTTGTACATCCTCAAACAGTGTCACTTGACCTCTCCAGGTGCTTGTTTCATTTGTTTATTTCCTTTAAATAAAATGTTTAATTAAGAATTGCCACACCTGTGGAACTGCTGAGATAGCGCCTTTGAAAGCTTCAGTGACCTCCATGAAGTTCAGTTCAGTCACGTCCGACTCTTTTGCAACCCCATGGCCTGCTGCATGCCAGGCCTCCCTGTCCATTACCAACTCCCAGAGTTTACACAAACTCATGTCCATTGAGTCAGTGATGCCATCCAACCATCTCATCGTCTGTCATCCCCTTTTTCTCTTGCCTTCAATCTTTCCTAGCATCAAGGTGTTTTCAAATGAGTCAGTTCTTCACATCTGGTGACCAAAGTATTGGAGTTTCAGCTTCAGCATCAGTCTTTCCAATGAATCTTTAGGACTGATTTCCTTTAGGATTGACTGGTTGGCTCTCCTTGCAGTCCAATGGACTCTCAAGAGCCTTCTCCAACACCACAGTTCAAAAGCATCACTTCTTCGATGGTCAAATTTCTTTATAGTCTAACTCTCACTACCATACATGACTACTGGAAAAACCATAGCCTTGACTAGACGGACCTTTGTTGACAAGGTAATGTCTCTGCTTTTTAGTATGCTATCTAGGTTGGTCATAGCTTTTCTTCCAAACATCTTTTAATTTCATGGCTTCAGTTACCATCTGCAGTGATTTGGCAAGCCCCCAAAATAAAGTCTGTCACTGTTTCCATTGTTTTGCTGTTTGCCATGAAGTGATGGGACCAGATGCCATGATCTTGGTTTTCTGAATGTTGAGTTTTAAGCCAACTTTTTCACTCTCCTCTTTCACTTTCATTAAGAGGCTCTTTAGTTCTTTGCTTTCTGCCATAAGCATGGTGTCATCTGCATATCTGGTTATTGATATTTCTCCCAGCAATCTTGATTCCATGAACCTTCATGAAGCCCAGGTATAATTATCAACATTGTTATAATGATTATGTTTGGAAATGTAAATGCATGTACACCTGGATTCATTCATCTCTCTCTAAAGAAGACATGCAAACCTCTGTGCCCCAGGTCTGGGGACCAGATCAGGACTCTGGCAGGCTGAGGTAAAACAGAATAACTTCCTCCCTGTGATTCATATTCTTCAACCTGAACTTCAGACTTCAAACCTGAACTTCATAGATCCTAACTTGATCTTCAGGATGCCTGCTACCCCTTCCTTTAAGAAGGCTGGGCAAAGCTTGCCAGCAACTCAGTGATTCCCGTGGGCCATGTGTTTTGTCTTCTCATAGGCTACACATATGGTAGTTGGATAAAGAATTTCACTTCTTATCTAGATGGGCTGACTTTGGTATACTCTGCCAGTGGCATCTCCTTCAGATGAAGGAAAGGATAAGAAGACTCCAAAAGACCTAGGCTATGTGCCTGGGGAGACAGGATTTCCCAAATTCTTAGGCCCATGAATGGATGACATCAGCCGGGAATAGAGTGCTATGCCTTCCTTTGCCAGTACAAACAGATCAGAAGAACTTAGAGTTGTAAATTTTACTTATAGCTGTTGCACACTTCTATATATTTCAATTCTGGGGAAAGTGTATCAGCTGGAGGGAAAGGGACAGTGGATGGAATTTTCTGATGGGTTATTAATGAGAGAGATTACTCAAGTTACAAGGTCCATTGCTATACAAATTTTGCAGCCCACTGACAGTTCCTGCTTCCACCCTTTGTTTATTTATCCATTCATATTCTCATCCTCAGAGTCTCCGTTTCTTCCCCTGTCCTTTTCTGTGCTCCCTTTAGATAGCTAAAGTCTTCCTCAGTTCAGTTCAGTCACTCAGTTGTGTCCAACTCTTTACAACCCTGTGGACTGCAGCACGCCAGGCCTCCCTGTCCATCACCAACTCCTGGAGCTTGTTCAAACTCATGTCCATCGAGTCAATGATGCCATCCAACCATCTCATCCTCTGTGGTCCCCTTCTCCTCCTGGCTTCAGTCTTTGCCAGCATCAGGGTCTTTTCCAATGAGTCAGTTCTTCGCATCAGGTGGCCAAAGTATTGGAGCTTCAGCTTCAGCATCAGTCCAACCAATGAACATTCAGGGTTGATTTCCTTTAAGGTTGGCTGGTTTGATTTCATTATAGTCCAAGGGACTCTCAAGAGTCTTCTCCAGCACCACAGTTCGGAAGCATCAACTCTTCAGCAGTCTTCCTACTCTTCCCTTTTCAAATTAGGGTCTCACAAAGGGTATTGATACAGTCATCCAGCCACATTAAACAATAGAATAATATCTTAAAGCAGGGGTCCCCAACCCCCAGCCTACAAACCCCCAGCCTTCCTCCCTCCTTATAGTCATAAAAACATGGAATCCAGGCAGTCTTGGCATCTATGATCTTTCTGTCTGACCTCTCCCGCATCCCTAGAAGGTCACCCACTGCTCCTCTGTCCATCAGTGCACTTCAAAGTGATCCTCTCTAATTCTGAATGTCCTGGAATGCAAAGAATCATAATTAGAAGTTGGGAGCATCCCATAACAATTCTGTAAGCTCCTAGGTCCTGAAAAAGTAACAAACTGGAAAAAATAACTTTATAAGCTATCAGCATGCTTCCATTTTCTCAGCACAGACAAGAGAGAGGCTCTGAGAAACGCAAAGGACACATAAAACAAGAAACCGGGTTCACAATGCCATGAGAGAAAAACTCAGTCCAGTGGCAAAGAGGCAGAAATACAAAATGGCTTTCCACTTTCTGCTTCCTTCAGGCCTTCTGCAGAAGTCATTAGCTTCCTGTAATTTCTTATCTTATAAGGCAGCTTCCCCCCCCCCCAAGACTATTTATATAAAATAAGCTTTAATTCTCACAGTGCTAAATATCTTGACACCTGCCCTCCCCACCTCGGGGGAAGAGGGAAAGCAGTAGAGAGAAGCCTCTAAAGTAAAAATCAGCAAAATGAGACGGTGACAGGAGATCAGAATGAATTCAGCCATCTTTCAGGGTAAGGAAAACAAGCCCTTGGAATCAACCAATTAATCAAAACCTCTTTTCCTCCTATGGTGTGAGGGCTGCTGCCTCTGTAAACCATTGACTCCATGCGTTCCCACCATCAGCTTTCCTTGTCACGTTCCAGACAGACTTCTGTGTCTCGCAGACCAATATGTGTAAGTGGCCAGTGGAGAGCAGTGATTACTCACCCTTTCTGTAATGTGTGCCCACAGGATAAACTATCCACGCTGACCGCAGTGGTCTCCCCTCAAGGTCAGTCCTTGCAAACACCCTCACTTCTTAGCCAAGGCCTCTCCTTCTTTCTGTTCTTTTTTGCAAGGTTTTACTTCATTTGCAGCCAGTTTATATTCATCACCTATTATGTGCTTCAAAGCCTGTGGTTTTGTATGTGACACAATACGTCTCCAGTCTGTTTTATTTTGTGAGAGTCAACTTTCTGTGCTTTTTAGTTCTGTTTGGCTTTCTGTCACCATAAATACCAGTTTTACATTTTGCAAAGTAAAGTTGATTATCATGATCTTGCTTTCTGGAGGTTTGGAAGAACTGATATATTGATATAATGGATGTTCAGAAATATGAAACCATCCCATTTCTTGGTACATTCAGTCTTAATTTGCTGAGTTTTTTCCTTTTTCTGGAATACAAGTAATAATTCGTGTTCATTGGGAAAAATAAGAAAATTCAGTTAAGCTGAAAGAAAAGTATGAAAACACTGATATTGCTGTCCTAAAACTATCACTATATTATATTCTGGTTTCTATCCTTTTAATCCTTTGGTCCATATTTTTAAATTACTTTATACTTTTCTTGATTGCAGAAATGTATTCATACAATGCATATTGTTTTATAACCTTTCCCCCACCCCAAAATACACAATAAACATCTTTATTTATCATTTTTGTAGGCTGTATAATTTTCTGCCCCATAGAAAATGCCATCACTTTTTTTTTCCAGTCCTCTAGTTTTGAATATTTAGGTTGTCTCTGCTGCAATTCATGGGGTCGCAGAGTTGGACACGACTGAGCAACTGAACTGAACTGAACTGAACTGTTGTTTTAAGGAACGTTGCAACTAATAACATCTCTGTAGCTAAAATTTGCCCACACCCTAAATTATTTCCAGAAACTAAATTATGGAAGTATAGTTGTTTGGTCAAAGAGTTTGCCCAAGCTTTAGGATTTTGATACATATTAGCACTTTATACTCCCACCAATAGTGGGTGAAATTTCAGGGCTCACATTTCTTGTGTGTAAGGAGTCTTTTGCTGTGAATTTTAGTTTCATTTGGTTTTCATTCCCAGGCCTCTTAAAATCCTGTTCATTTCACATATGGTCCTGATACTGTCAGCTTTCTTTAGTAGCCTTTTGCCCTTTGCTGTATAAGCATATGCTTCAAGAGCTATGAGATTCTGGTTTCTTATTAAGTAGATTCAGGTCTCTGATTGGATTTTCGATGTCCTATTCCATATGGGAGTGACGCAGAAAATCAACAGAAAATCCTGGAATGGTAATTAATTTAAAGAAGGATTAAATTAAGAATGTGACATTACCCTTAACATTCTCTATACTTATTACCATACCTGGTTAACAGTACGTTCTTATATGTTTTGAAAATTGCTCCTACTCAAAAAAAACAAAAAACAACCAACAACAAATTCAGGTCCTGATTAATTACATTTCTCTTACTCTAATCCAGTTTGGAAAATGGCATCATGGGTATAAAAGTCAAAAATTAGGGACTTCCCCAGTGGTTAAGATTCTGTGCTTCCACTTCAGGGGGACATGGGTTCGATCCCTGGTTGGGAAACTAAGATCCCCTACTGAGTAAAAAAATAGATAACTAATGAAGACTTACTGTATAGCACAGGGACCTCTACTCAATGCTCTGTGGTGACCTAAATGGGAAGGAAATCTAAAATAGCATATATGTATACATATAACTGATTCAATTTGCTGTACGGCAGAAACTTTAACACAACATTGTAAAGTAACTATCAGTTCAGTTCAGTTCAGTCGCTCAGTCGTGTCCGACTCTTTGCGACCCCATGAATCGCAGCATGCCAGGCCTCCCTGTCCATCCCCAACTCCCGGAGTTCATTCAAACTCACGTCCATTGAGTCAGTGATGCCATCCAGCCATCTCATCCTCTGTCGTCCCCTTCTCCTCCTGCCCCCAATCCCTTCCAGCATCAGGGTGTTTTCCAATGAGTAAACTCTTCACATGAGGTGGCCAAAGTACTGGAGTTTCATTGAGGCATGGAGAGGTCATATAACCTTGTTCTTTTCGTTCCATCAAACCATGCTTTTCATATCTGTTGCCTGGAAAAAGCAGAGATCACAATGTGGCAGCTGAGCCGCCCTTCTAGGGTGGAAGGGATAATAGAATATATCAGCACCCATGTTTATCATTGCTACTTTGTTGATTATGACTTGTAGAAATAAAAAGAAGAAACATACCCTCTTTGGTTTGGAAGTTTTCTACTTCTTTTGTTTGGAGAAGGCTTCATACCATGTTCCCAGTAGTGTTTTATGTTTTTGTATTTAATCATAACCTGTCCATTTACTTTTTATAGAGTTAGATATAAAAAAAGCACTTAACTAATTAAGAACTTTAGTTAAAAGACAGTTTTTATAGTATTGTTATTAACACAGAGGTTTAGGCTAACAAACATTTTTTTCAAATATCTCCTTCCTCCTGCAGTTTTTACTCAGGAACTTAAGAATTGTGCCCTTATAAAAGCAAGCAATAGCCAAATATCTACTGAGTCCTTTAGTTTCTGAGGAGGATTTCAGGACTGTAATTCTTAAATAAAGTTTACCTACTTCTCTTTGACTTAATTTTGTTCAAGACAACATTTTATACTGGTACAAATCTGAAAAAATATGTTAGATTATTTTGTAGAAATGAATATCTATACATACTTAATTCCTCATTCTAATTATCATTTATGCTTTTACTTTTTATGGTGAATTTCCTTGTTGGGATAAATTAGAAATGAATAAGTTGGGTTTTTTTCTCTTTAGGATGTAAAGTTGGGTTTAGAAGATCTGTGCAATATAAACTTAATATTCAACACAGTAAATTAAGCTATGCTGCTGCTAAGTCGCTTCAGTCGTGTCTGACTCTGTGCGACCCCACAGATGGCAGCCCATCAGGCTCCCCCATCCCTGGGATTCTCCAGGTGAGAACACTGGAGTGGGTTGCCATTTCCTCCTCCAATGCATGAAAGTGAAAAGTGAAAGTGAAGTCGCTCAGTCATGTCCAACCCTCAGCGACCCCATGGACCTCAGCCCACCAGGCTCCTCCATCCATGGAATTTTCCAGGCAAGAGTACTGGAGTGGGTTGCCATTGCCTTCTCCAAATTAAGCTATAGAAGCAAGCAAATAAGACATGAGGAAAGGTAAGACCTTTAGTTAAATCAGGAATTGTCTGTAGTTGGGGAAATTTCTTAAAAATGCCTATTCATGCACACACATAAATGCACACATAGATACCACTGGACAAAGATTGATTCAGAGCCATGGAATATTTAGAGGTCTTTCTGAAATCTATGAAAGACTTCTGATTTCATCATTGAGGCAAATGATCAAGATGTATGTGAGAGAAAAATATCATTATTACAGTTACTTATTGGAAATATTTGATACTTTGCAGTGAGCCATAAAGTACTATGGGTACAGAAACTTGGATGTCATCTCTCTAATCATATACATATCAAAGAAAGTTGAACACCTAACAATTTAATATCATGTTAAAAGTTATTCATAAGGAAATTTCCTATACTAGTATCATCATAAATTTTACAAATGAAGAAACAGGGTAGAAGGTTTAAATGACTTGCCAAAGTCAAAGGCTAGAAATGGTGGGAGCCAGAAGCCAAGGCCTAGGCTAGAATTCCAAAGCTGAAGATTGTTCAGCTTAGTCATACTTGGAAGTAGACTCCTGTGGGGCTGAGTGTGATTACCATTGTTTTTTTTTTTTAATTTTTTAAAATGTATTTTATTGAAGTATAGCAGATTTACAGTATTGTGTTATTTTCTGCTGTGCAACAAAATGATTCAGTTATACTTATACCCTCTTTTTCATATTCTTTTCCATTATGGTTTATCACAGGATATTGAATATCATTTCCTCGGCTATCCAGGACCTTGTTGTTTATCCATCCTGTTTATTTTGCATCCTGTGTAGTTTGCATCTGCTAATCCCAAACTCCCAATCCATCCCTGCCTCACTCCCCCTCCCCCTTGGCAACCACAAATATGTTCTCTGTATCTGTGAATCTGCTTCCCTAGACAACTAGAATTTGAATATACATTAAAATGTCACTGTGTTAGTCAAAGTCTTCACAGAAGATACCCTCAAATGGATAGTTGTAGGGAGTTTAGTAGAGGGACTGTTTACAGACTGTAGACTGGCTCTGGAGAAATCACAAGGGACGATGTAGTACACTGGAACCTATAAGAGCTGGACCTTAGGAGCTGAAGTGGGGACACAGTTCCTAGAACATCTGAATCCCAGAAGAGAGGACTATATGGAGGCTACCAAGTCAGATGTCTTGCCAATGACCTTGGAAGTGAAGAGCTGGATTATTGACCCCTTTCTCTTCCCTCTCACTGATTGACTGTCAGGCTTCCATTGGGTGGAGTCAAAGTCAGAGGTCAAGGAAGCTCATTGATATGGTCCATACACATGAGCCTGGCTCAGCCCAGAGGAGGGTGGGAGAGAGTGTTCAGGAGCATGTACCGCCATCCAGACTGGGCTGGGCAGGTCTGTCTGCAGACCAGAGGCCAATCTGTGAATGGTTTGTTACAGATTTGCAATGAGATAAAGCACTTGCATCAGAATGTAACTCAATTATGACATTTTGTTCACAGCACAGTGTTCTCAATGAAAGAATCAGTGTGTTTGTTTACTTTCTGCTGCAACTCTTTTTGTCATTATGTCATGGACAGCCCCTTTAAGTAGCACTGATCAGATCTGCCAGCTCTGCAGATGACAGAGAGAACCTCCTTATATCTGCCTTTATTTTCCTCCCGTGCTGCTGCTTAGTCACTTCAGTCGTGTCCAACTCTGTGCGACCCCATAGATGGCAGCCTACCAGGCTCCCCCGTCCCTGGGATTCTCCAGGCAAGAACACTGGAGTGGGTTGCCATGTCCTTCTCCAATGCATGAAAGTGAAAAGTGAAAGTGAAGTCGTGTCCCACCCTCAGCGACCCCATGGACTGCAGCCTACCAGGCTCCTCCGTCCATGGGATTTTCCAGGCAGGAGTACTGGAGTGGGGTGCCATTGCCTTCTCCCTTTCCTCCCTTACCTTCCACTAAAGATAGGAAAACTGTCTGTGCTTCTTCTGAGATGGGCAGTGTGCTAAGGTACTGGGGATGACATTTATTTCTTGAAAGTAGGTGATTCACCTCACTGTTACAGATAGGAAACTGAGGCTCAGAAAGTTTAAATACATCATCCAACAAGTAAGCAGAGGTGGTGATCAAATCCAGAGCTGACTCCAGAACCTATGCTCTTCCTATGGGCTGCCCTAGGGCCATGCTTAAAATTATCTGACATTAATACTTAGGAAACAACGCAGAATTCTGGTGGGATTGCCTTGTTTGGAGGCCCAGAGCCGTGTTCTGGTGTCAGTAACAACCAAGTCATGGTTTCTGGGAATAGACACACCCCAACTCCCAAAAAATAGAACCATTTATGGATCCCATGTCACTCAGCTTTATAATGCCTTTCCCAGCCCAGCCAGCCAGATCAGAAGGTGAAGTCAGTTTGTTTCTAAGGACCTCTTGTCTGTTTCTATCTCTTTTTCAATCTGGGAGGTTGGAAAGAAGATGAGGAGAAAGAATTCATGAGAGGGATACATTTTCTTAGAAATGTTATTAATTGGCTGGGCAAAACAAGAGAAAGAAATAAAATAGCTGCTCCTTACTAAGTAAAGGCATCTCATTCCCTTATCTCATTAAAAATTAAAAGCACTCTTGGTTTAAGTAGGGCAAATTAGTAATTAAGTGCTATATAATCAACTTGTGTAAACATAATATTGAAGGGAAGGCCAAATTAATCACTCTGCTGGCTTGTTTTTGTCCCCATTAATGCACCTTTTACTTGGGTCCTTCCTGTGATGTCAGGATGCATTTTCTGCTCTCCCTCCACTGCTGGAGATAGGGTGGGCTGCGATAGCTGGGCTGACAGGTAACAGTGGGCTGGATCTGGAAGAGGCCTGTGTCTGGGCCTGATTCAACTAGGTACTGAGGCTCCCTGCTTTGTTGTTTGACCCAGAGCTCATCAGAGAAAGGCTGCCAGGTGTCAGGGACAGTCCTAGATGGTCGCAGGACAAAGAAGAATTAAACACATCTCAGGACCCATGGGGTTCCAACCTCGGAGGGAGAAGATAGACACAGGCAGATAGATACAGTTATGAAAAAGTCAGCACGAAGTGTAATGGCAAGGGTCAGTGGGCCTTGGCTTGGGCTCCAATCATAACTCTGCCCCTTACCTTGGGTGACTTACTTAATTTCTCTGTGCCTCAGAGCCCTCATCTGTAAGCCTAACCATACTATCTGCATCATGATCTCACAGTTTGTGTTGTAAGAGGCAAATGCATGAGTACCTGTAGGGTAGAACTGGCCTGGTCCAGGTGGCTCAGCGGTAAGGAATCCATCTGCCAAGGCAGGAGATGTGGGTTTGATCCCTGGGTTGGGAAGATCCCCTGGAGAAGGAAATGGCAACCCACTCCAGTATGCTTGCCTGGGAAATCCTATGGTCAGAGGAGCCTGGTGTGCTACCGTCCATGGAGTCACAGAAGAGTCAGTCACTACTTAGCAACTAAACAACAAACAACAAAGTAGAATCCTGTCTATTTAATGTTGGCCATTGCTTAACTACACTTGCTCTACAATGGCTAATGGAACACCACGGAAGGAGTGTCTCCCATTGCCTTAGGGCTGTGAGTGTCCTTCTGAGAAGGGGACATTTGAACCTGGCCATAGAGCATTAGTTACTCCAGAACTGGGACTCTGGAGGGGTGTGTGACACAGGCTGGCTTTTAATCTTTGCATTGGAGTCCCTTCTCTGGAAGCAGAGGAAGGAGCATATGCTTCAGACCTGCACAAATCTTGCCCCATTTCAATTCCACACAATAAATAGTAATAACTGATGGAGTTCAGTTGTGTTATGGCAACTGCCTGCCAAGTCTGGGAAGTGGAAGAGGGCAAATGAGCTACAGCTGTTGTGGGCAAGCTAAGAGGAAATCAAATGGGGCAGTAAAACGTTTAAGTCACCTTATTCCACTCAAGGTGATGGCATCTCCTTGACTTGCTAGCTGGGTGAACCATCCTGACGGGCAAGTTTCTCTCAGCCTCTGTGCCATATTAACTGACCCCACAGAATAACTGCAAATATTCTATGAATGAAAGCACATTTAGCACAATACTCAGCATACACAAAAGTACTGTTATTTCCTGTATTGATTTAATCTTTACCTAAAACCCAGTAAAGTAGGTAGTAACATCATCCCACTTTATAAAGCAGGAAATGGAGGCATCAAGATGCTGATGAGCTCCTAAGGTCACATGGATGGCTGGTACAGGGAAGAGAGTTCCTGTTTAGCTGTCTAACTCTAGGCTTACCCTCTGCATCTCCCTTGCTGCCCAGTGCTTCAGAGAGCACCTAGAGCTCAATTTACATATTATATGCTAGAAGTAGGGAAGATGTCACTTGATTATGTCCAGGCCCCTCACTTGCTAAGGAGGAAGAAATCTTTCCTCCTGCTTGAAGAAACAACAGGATTCCCTTTAACAGATGGGGCAGGCCAAAGAGACTCACCCGAAATGATCATCCCTTGGATGCAATGGATGCAGCTACTTACACTCATCTTGGCAGTTTTGCTTTGGGAAGAAAACAGTTTATTTATCATTCATACTCCTCTTCCAAAAAGGATTTGAGCAAGCTTATAATAAAGGGCTAAGCAGAATAAAACTAAGCAAAATAAAACACAAGTTAGAAGCTATGTAGAAAGAGAATACCCCAACTACTTAGACTAGGGGATCCTCAAATATATATACCTTCAGGTGCCAACTAGTCTGTATAAGCTTGGGACAATACCAGCAAAGGCCAGGATGATTTCTTATGCAGGTTGGAGAATGTATACTCTTGCCTAAGGACATTGACATTCAGGTTGTTTCAACCCTGCTTTGGTGAGTGCCAGACCAAGCAGATTTATGGGGCAGATTTGGCCTGTGGGTCTCTGACCCTGAGATAAGGGGATTACTTGGAGCTTCCCAGCAGCCAGCATAGAACTGGGAAATAGGTCAAGTCAGATAGTGTCCACTGAGTCAAGGAAGTATACACCCATTCTCCAAAAGAGACTGTGTCTTCCCTGCTATCAAATTCTAAAGTTGCCATTTCTTTAAAAACAAACTGAGAATTCCTTCTATGAAACTTTACAGAAGCAGCAGAAGAATTCATCCTATATTAAGTTGTTAAGAGTCCAGAGCAGAACATTGAAACTTGACTTGAACTTAAGAATTGCCCAGGTTTATAACTTTGTGGAGCTGTCGCTTGACCCAAGGGTAAAACTGAGAATACCCAGCATGGTAGATGGATGGCATGTCCCTTAGCCCTTTTCCCTGAATATTCCTTCCCTCAGCCAGCTTCACAAACAAAGCTGTGTCACTGACCTAGGAGTGTCTTAGAAGACCTCAGTACTAAAGCTTTTTACCAGCCTGGCATCAGGGACGTGCTAAAATGAAGCACCCATCAATCGAGAAGGGCAACAGATGTTGAAGCCTATCGGATGTCAGTAAACAGCAAGCCTACAGAGGCCAGTGAACTTGGCATCCTCCTAGCAAAATTACACTGTTGCCTTCAAGAGGGAACGCCATGGACTTTTATAGGCTGCATTAGGTGATATATTTTTTCTTAACCTCTATTTTTTTTTAAAGGGCAGATTTAATGTTCACAGAGTGTTCTAGGCTTTCAGCCCTAGAAGTGTAGGTCTTCAAAATATCCTCCCAGTAATTATGAGACGTTTCATGTTCAGCTTATCTTTTTACTAGTACCCTCCCTTTTACTGTTAGAAGTATGATTCATATTATAAGCAATAAATAGGACCATAGTTAAGAGCACAGACTCAGATGTCACAGAAGTCTGGGCTCCAGTCCTGAGTTCAGATGCTAAAGCTGTACGTTAGGTCAATCCCTTTACCTCTCCTGTCTAAACTGGTGTTCTTACGGTACAAATGAGACTGTTAAGAGCACCTGCCTCAATAAGAGTGCCGTGAAGATTAAATGAGATAATATGTAGAAAGTATTCAGCACAGTTACTGGTATGAATAAACTTTCAGTGAGAATTCTACAAAGTTAGAGAAATATTTATGATACCTGTCCTTATTAGCTGACTGTAAATTACACGTGGTTGTAGCTCTTTAGGTACATTATTAAAACACGGCTGGGCCACTCATTTACCTCCTGTTTACTCTCAGGTAGCTTTTTACTACCTGTGTGTTACATTTCCTGGACTCTCTTGCAACTGGCCATTAAGTAGTATTTAGCACTGTTTTGGGTTTAGTTTTAGTATTTGGTTAATGGGAGATACTGATAGAGATTGGTATACAGGAAACAGGGAGAAGTCAGGTCATTGCTCTCTTTTACTTCAGCAGCAGCAGCTCCATCTCCTTTGTGATTCCAGCTTCCAGTCTTCCCCTCAGGTCCCAGTGCTGAGCACTCAGCCCTTCGTTGGTTTCAGCTCCAGCCTGACATCCCCAGCCCCTATCTCTGGTCACACTCCTGCCTCCCATCACTGGGAGGAGTAGCAGCTCTCTGCCATCCCTGATCTCTGAGTTCCTTCGGCATCATCAGTTTGGCTTCTAAGTTTCTTCTGTCATCAGTGAAAACAATTTCTTGCACTCCTTTCTGTTAAATAACCTAGAGTGGCTTCGCGTCTCCTGACTGCACTCTAATGATACAGTTGCTTTTAAATATTAAAAGGGAAGTCAGCCCTTACGGTGAATCCACTTCCCCTTCTCTCTGCCTGTTGGAATGGGCTAGGCCTGTGGGAGGAGGGGTGGCTGGTTCTCATGAAGAACAGTTCACTTTGACGAAGTAACGCCAACAGACAAGAAATTGACCTTAGCAACTCTAGTGAATACCCAGCTCTGAATAATCGAACTCTGAGTCAGGCATTGAGGACAGTGGCTGTGCACAGCTTACCACTTCCATCAGGAGACACGGCTGGATTACAGGTCAGAACCAGGCGCAGGTCAAGGGAGTGTCTAGTCGAAAAGAATAGAAACTCCTCTTTCTTGAACCAGAACTCTGGACCATTCTAAGTGAGTCATTATATTACATGTGTGATTATTTTCATCACTCAAATGAGGAAATAGAGACTCAGAAAGGACAAGCAATTTGCCCAGCATCCTGTAGCTATTAAGTAATGGTGTTAGTTTAAGTCTGTATGTCTCGGAGCTCATGTTTATTGAGACATACCGTTTACTCAAGGTTTTCCAAACTTTCTTCCTGTTTCAAAGCAAATTATAAGAAAGCTACTTGCAAAACTCATATTTCTCTGGTCTTGTAGACATTCCCTTGCAGAATCAATAGTTAGCCTTTTCTCCCCTAATTCTCACAGTAGATTTATATGTAAATTTTCTTGCCTTCAGTTTTACAAATGAGAAAACAGAAAGCAAAAAGAACTTACCCAAGGTCACACCAGGTGTTAATATTCGAGCTGAAATTTGAATACAGATTTTCCTGTCCCCAAGCAAACACTGTTTCTACTGGTGACGTCAAAGCACCGGATTATGTGATAGAAGGCCAAATGTTTTACAGTTTTAAAAAAGAAAAAGGGGAAAAACAAGGCCAGGTTCCCCACCTTCAAGGAGCTGACAGGCTAGAAAAATAAAAATGAAGCAACCTGAAACCAGAGAGTGCTGTTACATAATCTACTCCCTGGTAACAGCTACAGGCAGGGAAGAGAAGTGTGACTTTGTATAAGAAGTAGGGCTTGAAATGGAAATGGTAACTTAGGAGGAGCAGAGAAGCAGGAGGAAGTGGACTTTTCAGACAGAGATGCTAGTGAAAGGAAAGGAACAACACAGACAATAGAGACATCAACTCAGCTCCTAGGAAAGCATCCCAGTTCATGAGGAACAAAAGAGAAAGCTCGATACATAAGGACCACACTTGACTGGGAACGGGAGTCATCAACTATGAACAAATTATTAGGAATTTGGTCAGGAGTCTTAGAAGCATGCTTTGCCCAACATCCCATAACTCTATCAGTTATTTTCTGTTTTGGTTTTTTTAATGTTTCAGGCTAATAGTCTCATTTTTCTTTTAAATCAACAACATCAAGTGCTTCTTAGATGATAATACTGTTTCCTGCTTAAAAAAAATAAAAACCAAAAACAAAAACCTATAAACTAATTCAACCTGAGAGTAACAACAAAGGTTTATTATTTATCTAACAGTTTTGAAGTCTTTAAATGCCCCTGGAAAATTATCCTATTTTGCAAGAGAACATTTGTGTATAGAGTGTTATAGCATATCATGTTTGAGAATTTCAGGATGAAGGTACCTTCTGAGACAAGGCCATTGAGATAATGGGAAGCAGGCAACCCACTTCACCCCACCTCAAGTCCTACCCCTTCCCCTCCCCATCTCAACTGACACCTTGGCCAGAGGAGCCTGTATGTTGGATGGAGTTGATCAGACTGAAATTCCTACCAAGTTGGCCATGTCAGTTTCACCTGTCAGCATCTCTGATGAGGAGGGATCCTGAGAGACCAGACTGGTTTAGGTAATTGGATTATAGCGGTTGTCTTCATCTTAGTAAGCTGATTAACCACTACTAACAGACATTTACAGAGGAAAAATTTATAGACAGCCCCAAAGTGGTGATTCAAGCAAGTGCTTAGACTACTGAGGAGGAGCAGGCATTGTGAGTCCAGCATGTTGTGACGTGGTGGGGAACTAGGAACCTGCTCTTCAAGGGGCTCCTGAAAGGATAACAGAGGGTATTCATATCACTTCACCAGTCATTGTGCATGTGACTTTGTGGATTAAATCACTTAATCCTTACAACAATTCCATTCAATTCTGATATTCCTAGTGCTTTGCCCATAAAGAGGTCTTTGCAGATAAGGAGGTCAAATCATAGAGAAATTAAGTACTTTCCCAAGGTCACAAAGCTGGTAAGATTACTTGGGTGATGTTCTGACCCTGTAGTCTGTCTACTGGAATGACACTGGAACCCATCTGTAAAATTGTCTTAGGACGTTTCCTCGGGGTCAGGCCCACCTCTACACTCCCCACCCAGGCCTGTGCTTATCTCTAGTATTGTCCTTAGGTGTTTCAGTGTCTGCTTACCCCACTTGGGTATGGGCTTCCAGGGAAGGATCCCAGGACTCCTCATCCTTAACCAATAGCGGGTGCTGCATAAACATGTGGTACCAAAGAGGAGGTGAAATTAACAGAAAAGGTACAGTCTCCCTTGATCTGGCTGAGCAGCCACTTGAAGCAGAAGTGCTGCTGTGGACAGATGTGGATTGAAAACCCTTAGCAGGTAAAATCTGACGCAAGACCACCTAGTTCTCAGCTCTGTCTCTGAAAATAGCTTTCCCCATTCTCACAGGCATTCACTCCAGACTGTTTCTTGTGATTCTCAGGTACTCTCTTTTTTCCAAAGATAAAGTCCCCATCCTCAAAATCAGTTTGGTTACTAGACAACTCAGTATATAACCTGGGACAAGAGGTCTACCACTTTAGGCCTCAGATTCCTCATCTTTATGATGAAAAAATCAGGTCCTGATTTTCAAACAGTTTAAAGTAGTGGACCACTTAGGAGGCCACTATGTAAAAAACACAGAAGCCAAGCCATGTCTCCTGTTCACCAAGGGTCCCAACTGAACATAAGAAGCCCAGCTCTCAATTGTTTCAGAGGCAATAACCCAAAATATATTAAGGTAATCAACACAAATACTTAATAGTACAGTAATTAAAATGAGTTCTGAATGGAAGATCCAGGCCATTGAAAAAAATGGGTTCAAAGGCTCCCAGCGAGACCCCTGTGCCTGCGTCTCTGTTGAAGGCTTCTCTGTGTGCTCCTGGAGGAAGAGGGTGTGTGGCTTGACTGTGTACAGTGGGTTGGGGAAGCTAAAGCCTCTGGGCCTATCCTCCTTGACTGAAGATAGACTGTGCTGTGGCACTGGTGAATTAGAAATTCTAGCCAGTGACTCTTAGAGGTTGATTTTCCTTCTGGGGATCTGACCTCTTGCTTCACCAGCCGAGGGGATCAGACTGTCCTGGGAGGAGCCATGAGCTAACCCTCTGAAAAGCCTTTCCTTTCTTTCTCTTTCTTTCTTTTTTTAACTGTATGTTTCAAGGGGAATTTCTGATTGGGGGCTTAGCACCATCAGTTTGAATCCCTCTTGGCATTTAGAGCTTTGAGAGATCCGTACCACCCTCTTCACTGGTGTTTTGTGCTAGAAGATCACTAGAGATTTAATTTCATTTATGTCACTGGATTTATTAAAAAAAAAAAAAAAAAAACCTTTTGGAGTCAGGGATGAATGCCCCATTCCTTTTTTTTTTTTTTTTTGGTCAATTTTCACTGATTCCTTATGTGAATACCTCAAGGGTAAGAATCTAGTTTTAGTTATTTAGTTATTTCCAAATCTCCTGTCCCTAACACAGAGACCGACCTGGACTGCTTAGTAAATATTTATATTTCATTCTACAAATACAACCTCCCCCGACCCCAACCACCCCCCCCTCCACCCCAGGTGCAGCAATGTGTAAAATAACCATTGTACCAGGTTTCATCCCATTTACAGTGGAGGGTAAGAGACCATTAAAAAAGTAAATCCAAATAAATACATAGTATATCTTATATACTATAAGATATAAAGAGAAAAGAACAGTTTCAATGGAAGGACAAATATGAATGATTGATGAATGAAAGGAAAATGACCCCAACTGCCAACTCAAAATCTGTCTCATCTCATCTCTTTGTAAATAATTATTATTGGTATTATTTTAACTATCACAACTGCTGCCATTTCTTGAGTATCCACCACATTCCAAGCTCTGTGCTAGTACCTTCCTATTTAGTGCATCAAATTCTCAAAAGAACCTTGCTGTTTAGGCCTTCTTATCCCTTAATGGCAACCCACTCCAGTGTTCTTGCCTGGAGAATCCCAGGGATGGGGGAGCCTGGTGGGCTGCCGTCTATGGGGTCGCACAGAGTTGGACACGACTGAAGTGACTTAGCAGCAGTAGCAGCAGCAGCCCTTATTCCAGATGAAAAAGGAAGGCCCAAGGAAAGTAATTAACTTGTCCATGATCAGAGTCAGTAAATGCGACAAATGCAAGTTGGTCTGACAGAGACTCTGCATTGAGCAAAAGGGAAAACATTCCAAAGATTATCATCAGGGATCCAACAGGGAGTCACTGACTGAGGAACACTATATCCTACCTTGTTGCAAATGACCAATTATGTTAGGGGAGAGGAAGGAAAAAAAGAGAAAAATCTGTGTTCAAGAGTGAGAGGGAAAGGGAGGAAGATAGTATTCTTGAATTGGTCATCTTATCAGCCTCACAATAATAAGCCATCACCATGGGAACAAGAACTCTAATTAATGACAGATGTTGAGTCACTTTATAAACCACACCATCTGAATGCCGAGCTGGTGCTGTAACCCTGTCTCCCCTTTCGCAGCTGGGAGCATGCTATGGTCTTGTTGGAGAGACCCATCTTCCATGGGTGGAGCAAACTCTGGACTTGGCATCAGAAGACTTGCATCTGAGCCTCAAATCTGCCCTTTCTGAGTTCTTTTGCCGTGAACAATAAGCTCACCAAAAGTGAGAGGTGGCTATCATTAATTTTGTCATTATTATTGCCACCACTAGTAGCAGCTTTCTGAGACTCTAGGTCTACAAAGTGCAATATAACATCATCTCATCAGTTACCACACTGACAGCAAATGTCTGGCACAGACAGTGTGCTGTGTTATTTAACCGTGGTGACGCTGATGCTGGAGAAGAAAAGAAGGAAAGGGAAAGAGGAAGAAAAGCAATTGCAGTGATGTGCAATGATGTACGTGTGTAGAACTATGAAAGCTCTGAGGTGTGATACAAATGAGGGCATTCTACTCATTGTCAAAATATTTTTGGTTAGTTCCTGGGCTGGTAGCCCATTCCTGTGTTCAGTTTTGTCAAAGGTTCTATTGTCTCTGTTCCCTTTCTGTCCAGCCCCGTGTTCATGTCTCTCCTCCTTCCGGCTGTGCTGTTTCACTGGGGGAAGGACAACCAAGACAAAGAATTCACAGAAATCATGAGAAAAATTTACTCAGAGCCCAAGTTCTCTATAGGCCAGGATTTCCCATAGACTGTTCTTTTGGACATTAGAAGATATTCCTGGAAATAATTCCTTTGGAGAACACTACATTCAAGTTAACTAGGTATCTTTATAGTAAGACTTTGCATAAGAGTTTAATATATTAACATGCCTTGTGAATCTCCTAGGTTGTGGAGGCATTTAGAATACAGACTTTCCTAAATTTACTTGACCAAAAAATTAGTTTTTCATAGAGCATTTTACTTTGCTAAAGGACCAAACATTGAAAAGTGCTGCTGTAAACCCAGAGTCAAGACCATCAAGTGTACAAGTAGTACCAGATAACAGGGTTGAAAAATCCCACCAACCTTCCCATCATTCATGTGTCCATTTTACAAATTAAAAGGGCACCAATCCTGTATGTCCTTCCCTAGTGAAGGACAGGGAAGCCTGTGTGCTGTAGTCCATGGAGTCACAAAGAGTCAGACACAACTGAGCAAGTGAATAACAATGCTGTATTTGGCAGTAACTTCATGCTGGATGGTAGAGAAGCGACAAGATCCATATATTTCCATTCTTACCATCTTGGAGCTCTTGTGAGCATTTTGGGGTGATAGAGAAATTGCCTGGCAATAGAAATGCAGGTGAAGGGTGGAAAGCAAGGGTGCTGTGGTAACAAGGACAGGGGCTTCTTATTCCTACTTCATACGTCAAGAGGAGTTTCCCAGAGGAAGGAACTTCTAACCTGAGATCCAAAGAACAGGAAGAACAATCGGTAATACATTGTCAATGCACTTTCCCAGGTGTTAGCAATCCTCTGGGTCAGACACAGTGAGAGTGGGGACAGGAAAGATGAGAGGAACGTGAACCAGCACATTGCTTTGGGTCTGTTGGTTCAAACTGGAATGAGTTATTAAACTCCATGGACTCAAGTGTCCAGGAGCCATAAATGGATACAAAATAGAATAACATGGCTTCTCCCCAAATGCACAGGTATTGGTAGCACCCAGGATTTTAGCTGGCTTGTGGACACTCTTTTTGTAATAGATATATATTTAATTTAACATATATTAGAAAAAGGTAACCAGAATCATACCTATGTTTTCATAGACATTTTTTTTGCCTAGAACAAGGCAATTTGAAAAATAAGAAAACAATTCATTCAGAATTTAGAAGAAAATATTATGCTAATATAATACTACACATGAAACTTGAACATGGAAACAATTATGAAGATGGTATGTGAATAACTAAAATTTGTGAAGCAATAAAGTAACATGTGTGAAAGTGTCTCATGCATAGAAAGTGAAAGAAGTGTTAGTTGCTCAGTCGTCTCCAACTCTTTGTGGCCCCATGAACTATAACCTGCCAGGCTCCTCTGTCCATGGAATTCTCCAGGCAAGAATACTGGAGTGGGTTGCCATTCCCTTCTCCAGGGCCTCTTCTGAACCCAGGCACTGAACCCAGGTCTCCTGCATTGCAGGCATATTCTTTACTGTCTGAGCCACCAGGGAAGCCTCATGCATAGAAGGCCCCAATAAATGCTTCCTTTCTTTCTGATTCGCTGGGCCAGCAAGTGGCAGACCCCAGGACTAAGCCAGAGCCTCAGACTCCCAGTCCAATACTCCTTCCAGGACACCTTTAACTGTGTCTGCCTCACTCAGCCACTCATCCCTCAGTAATAATGCAATGAGTGGGTATTTCAGAAGTAACTCATGACTTTGCAAAAATGTTCTGATGAATGTCAATAATAAATAACATGCATACTTACTAACATAGATAGTGTTAGCATTTTCAAAAACAGGAATTGGAATCTGAGAATTGAAAGGGCACTCAGAGATCATCTCACCCAATCCTGCCTTTTGTGGATGTGGAACTTGCGACCCAGAGAGGAGAAGTGCTTTGTTCAGAGCTCTTAGCTGATCAAACCAGGATGAGAATTCATATAAAACATGCAGATATAAAATGTTACACATAAGGACTTCCCTGGTGGTCCAGTGGTTAAGACTCTGTGCTTCCAATGCAGGAGGTGCAAGTTCAATCCCTGGTCAGGTAACTAAGATCCTACTTGCTGAGAGGTGTGGCCACAAAAAACAAAACAAAACAAAACAAAAAAAGTTACATGTGAAAAGAAAAAAAAAAAAAAAAACTGTCTCCTTTTTTCCAGAAAAGTAGCAGTGATATACCACAAAAGGACTTTTATTTTCACAAACTTAAAAATTTGGGAGGTCATGCTTTATCCTATGCCAAGCAGAACATTGTAAATGATTACTGGAGAAGGCATTCCTGGTTCTATTCATTTGTTTGTTTGTTTTAATTGTAAAATATACATAACAAAATTTACCATTTTTGCATAAATAATATAATAGTGTTAAGTATTATTCACATTATTGTGCAACCAAGATCCAGAACTCTTTTCATCTTGCAAAACTGAACTTTCTACCCACTAAACAACAGTTCCCCACCCCTCTCTCCTCCAGGTTCTAGCAACCATGATTTTACATTCTATCTTGGTGAATTTCACTTCTCTCAGTACATATATAAATGCAATCATACCTATTTGTCTTTTTTGTGACTAGCTGCTTTCATTTAGCATAATGTCCTCAAGAGCCAGACTCATGGTGGCATGTGTCAGAATTTCTCTCCTTCCTGGTTGTTTTCTTGATGTGACACAGGCTGTTCTCGGTGGTTCCTGATTATACCCATCATCACCGTGAAGACTTTGGCCTGCTTACTATTTTAGTGACTTTTCTCCAGTGGGGGAAATAGATAGCTCAGTTATGGACGACAGCAGCAGTGAAAATCAGTATCTAAGAGGAACTCAAGCCTTCGTCTTCCGATCTTTTCTAAGCAGGTGACAAGGGAGATAAATGAGATTGCTTGCTGTATCTCCAACCCTCACCCCCGGTTCCCTTCAGTGCTTCCACCTCAAGTCTTCCTTCAGCCACAAAGGAACCATGAGGTGGTGGTTAGTGATTTAAAAAGTGGATTTTCAAGTAAAATAGCCTTGGATTCCAGTCTAGCCTCTGTAACTTACTAAATCTAGGATCATGGGTAACATGATAAACTCTCAAAGCTATGCTTCTGTTATCTGTGGATGGATAGAACAATACTGGTATATAATTTTTTTTTTAAAAGCTTGTGGTTTTTTTTCTCCTTCTATGTGGTAAGATATTATTTCTGGACTTAGTTTCTCAAACTGAAAAATAATAATCAGTAATTTCTTCCACTGGATTGTTCAGAGATGGGATGTGATGTTATCTGACATTTTGGCCACTGAGATGTCTTGTTCCAGGCTGAGAGTTCTAGGAACCTCGTGATATTGGAAAGGAGAGAACGCTCATTTATTATGCAGCCTCTGTATGTCAGATATAGTACTTTTTCATCCAAAACTCTGAGTAGTGCTCTATTATGGCCCTTGGCCCTTTGCATCATTAGCATTTGAAGTCTCACTGGCTTGTTTTAACCAGATGCCCAGAAAACTACAGATCCTGCTCGCCCTGCTGCCATTTTTTAAAAACTGTTTCTTTAATGCATTGGGAATCACTCAACATGTGCCTGCATTTCTTTGGCCACTAATACATCCCCATATCTCAAGATATTCTCCCTCTTCCCACTCCAATATCCCCATGGCCTCATGGTAAAAGGTACCATTCATTTCACAAGGAAGCCTGCAGATGGAAACTGATTTGGGCTCCTCTCTCAGCACTCTCCTTGCTGACCACTCAGGATTTTTTCCCCCCTGGATTTGACCCTCCCATCTTCTTTCTTTTGATAAACAGGACAGCTGGCCCCAAGGGATGCATCCATTACATTTCACCAGAGTTGAGTTCACTTTCCATTGTGTGTTTCTGTTTAAAAAGAAAGCCTTTTAAGAGGGTTGAGCATACATTGAGTGTGTACTTAATTTTTAATATGTGTGTGTGTGCCCACAGAATAGAAGAGAAGCCTTAAATAACAATGAAACTGAATTGTATATGTGTGTTATGTGGCACTGATTCCTAAACATGTACATTCTTAGCAGCCAGGTATTATTTAATACATCCCCATTAGTCAAGATGCCAAATCTAAATGAAAACCATGTTTAAATATATTTAGTAATATTACGGCTTTTGGTTGACTTTCAAGCTGTATTAACATAACTTTATTTTTCCCCAGCCAGCCCTCAGTCACTGTCTTATATTTTTACTCTGAATGTTAGTCTAGTTCTTTTGGGTTATTAAGCCAATTTTGATCATAAACAATTTATACCACAGACTTTTAGCATCATTTGCACTGGGCCCTTAAATGTAAATGTTTTAGAAAGAGAATAACCCTGAGATTTTTTTTTTTTTTTTTTCTGGCTGAAAAATGAAATGTCTCTTCTTCATGGGGTGAGTCCCTGAATTTAAAAGGAAGTTAATAAGTGCCTTGGAGATGGTAAATTGTTTGTAGTTTCTGTAACGAATGGTGTCTGCCTTTTGAGTTGTTATTGCTTTTAGTGTTTTGTACTAAATGTACTGTGTTCATTTTCTCCCCCTTGTGATGATTCACACTTCTGTTAGTTTTGCAATAGCACCACCTACAGGCTATGGGGAACATTGCATGTGCTGCTAAAATGTTCTTAGTTCAGTTCAGTCGCTCAGTCGTGTCCGACTCTTTGCGACCCCATGAATCGCAGCACACCAGGCCTCCCTGTCCATCACCAACTCCCGGAGTTCACTCAGACTCGCATCCATCGAGTCAGTGATGCCACCCAGCCATCTCATCCTCTGTCGTCCCCTTTTCCCCCTGCCCCCAATCCCTCCCAGCATCGGAGTCTTTTCCAATGAGTCAACTCTTCGCATGAGGTGGCCAAAGTACTGGAGTTTCAGCTTTAGCATCATTCCTTTTAAAAAGCAGTTCCCCTGCTCTTCAGGATGTAATGACAAAAGGCTTGTGGGTCTTGGGACTGAAGAAGAGAGAAGGCAGTGGTAGCCTGATGAGGTAGGCTGCTATCTCCATCCACCAGGTTTCCAATCTGGTGACAAACCAAAAAGAGCTGTAACTAGAAAGCATTCCTTTTATAAAGAATTAGTTGCACTTGGAGTAAAATATTCTGTTCTAGCAGATTTTTTAAAAATTATTAATAAAACATCATTGTATTTATTTAACATGTTTCACTCTTGTTCTTGTGTCCAGCCATTTTCTTGCTGTTTTCATCCTTGTAACAGGCATTTTCCAACATGATTGCAGTGAAATGATTCTTGCATGTGGAGCTTCGATTTTGCTCTCTTATAGTAATTACTTGCCTCTCACATTTCCACATGCTCTCTTCTTTCTTCACTGTTCTCTGTATTAAGCCTTATAAAGTTTTATTTCAGCCTTCAGCCTGTTTATGCTTCCCATTAACGTTTCATTATTGTTTCTTCTTATTTCTGGAGTTCTTACATGGTTCTTTGTGTTTACATCTGAAAACGTTTTAAAACCTGATTAAAAGTATCACAAATGTGTTTATTAAAAAACACAATACAATTCTTTGATTATATTAGTGCTGATAAATAATGCTTACGAAACTGTTTTTTGCATCATATTAAATCCAAAATTTAACATGTGTTTAACTTTGTACGCTGTAGATGTTCTGTGGTTCACTTTAAAAAGAAAAATTAAATATAGTGCATAGCAGTACATAAAAGTCTTGTAAACAGATATTACTATCTATGTGCCATATCTCTGTAGATGATGATGGCAGTGATAATGATTTTAGGCATCGCTTGATGACTTCTACATGGCAAACACTGTTCAAATCAGTTTACATGAATTAGCATATTTAATCACCAAAACAATATCATGGGATAAGATCTAAAAGTATTCCCATTTTATACATGTTTACAGAATGTTTGTGTGTTCCCAAAAAGGAAACATCTGCAAGGTAATGTATGAGCCTGCCATAGCTAGTGTGCAATTGAAAGGTTAATATTATTGGCTCTTTCTTGGACTTTAAGAATTAGTTTGGGTCACTTTTCTTTGTCCCATTAACCAGCTGTCCCTTTGGGAGCTTATGCTTCCCTTCACCCTTTTATACCTGTCAACTTCTCACTGGGTGACTCCAGTGTTACCTCCTGAAAGAGCAATGTCTGCCCTCACAGAGCTTATACTCTCATTGGGAGGAGTCTCATACAAGTATTTCTGGAAACAAGTAGTCACAATAAATAATAGGATTTCAGGTAGCAAAAAAAAAAAAAAATGCTGTAAGAGGAAGTAAAGCAACATAAAGGAACAAAGAGAGGCCAGGCAGATTGGGCTGGTGGGGCTGCTGTGTGAGCAGCGTGGTAGAAGGGCCCTCCTGGGTTAGGATGTTTGAGATGAGACTGGTATGGCAGAGAGCACAGGGGGGTGCAAACGTCCTTGGGCGGGAAGGAACAGAACATGTCTAAAGAAGAACAGGAAAAAAAACAGGGAATGGGTCTCTTCTTTCTCTCCCTCCTCAGCTCTCAGACACTCCATTTTCTGCCTCAGACCCTGGTCTTGCTGAATTCAAAGAAATGATCTGGAATGACAGAATCCTGGGCTGATATTCATGGAAGTCAGGGGGCAGGGAGGGACACTGGCAAGAGGATCAGACTGGGAGAGCCTACACTCCGTGTGTCTGCCAGGTACACTCACATGTAATGTATGTCTGTTGTGTAAAGTCAGATTAAAGTGAGCATAAGGCAGAAGTGAGGTCCCAGCCCTTCCTGGCACAGTGAGTCATTCATCCTTCAGTGCTCCCGTAGTACAGAACAGACCGGGCACATATTCCTCCTCATATGTATGGCAACTCTTCCTCCCACCAGGCTAGAAGCTTACTGAGGGCAGAGTCTATGTCAGAATCATTCTTCAAGCCTTTTTCCCTCTTGCATTCATTTATCCAGCACTGTTTCTGAGTGCCAGCCACTTATGCTAGGTCTGTCTCTCTGTCCCTAGATGCAGGTCTAAACAAGAAAGACCCAGTCCTTGTTCTCAAGTTTCTTACAGTATTGCAGAGGAAAAATACAGTGAAGTAGACAGCCAGCCATACTGGAGTCTGCTCTCAGAGAAAACGTTCTGAAGGAATGACAGTTGCACCAAGACGTGTGTGTGTGTGTGTGTGTGTGTGTGTCTGTGTGTGTGTGTGTGTCTGTGTGTGTGTCTGTGGCTGAGATGGGGGAGGGTGTACAGAATTTTAGCTCTTGGGAACAAAGGATTCATGAACCTGAAGGTGAACTCAGTGTATGTATACTGGATGAAAAGATGAATTTGAGTAAATAAGCAAATGAACAAATTAATGCTTTGGTCTTGTAGGAGCAGCTCCTAACATGGAAGTAGAAAGCCGGAAGACATTTTGTTAATTTACCTTGATAAGTCACTCTTCCAAATGCTGCCTGTCCTGTGCCTGTGGGCAGACTCTCATGAAAACCTGTGTGATTATCAGAAGGCTGCTCGCCTCATAGATCATGCAGGGATTTGTTGGAAAAGTGAGTTAAGCAGTCATTTTTAACCTGGGGAATTCATCTATCCCAAGCCCAATGACCAGCGTTCCTATCTTTCCTGAACATTACTTAGATGACAACTGTGGGATGGATAAAGGGTTAAAAAATGAAGTCGGAATCTCAAGGCTGTACATAGAAGGCACAGTGGCTGTTAGAGAGTGTTTGAGATGCGAGAGGAAGAGTGCTGTCTTGAAAGAGGCAAGGACCTGGCTTCCGGTCTTTGCTCTGCTTGTGGTGTGGCATTGGTATCTACCCTGTGCAGTGGAGTGATGCCAGGCAATGGCTGAGATCCCTTTTAGCTCTGAAATTCTGTGATCATCTTAATTCCATCAGATGAAGAGAGGGAGGGAGTGGGTATGTATGGGTACCAGCCCTGCCCTGGGGTGCTTACTCCCCAAGAAGCCTGGGCATCTCCTGGTCCAGAGCACCCTAAGGAGCTATCCTGATCTGCCACACTCGTGGGTGGGTCTGACTGTCCTTCAGCTGTGTTCCTGCCACAGGAGGAGCCACGCAGGAGACTCTTTGAGACCCCATGGACTGCAGCCTACCAGGCTCCTCCGTCCATGGGATTTTCCAGGCAAGAGTACTGGAGTGGGTGGCCATTGCCTTCTCCACTTACTTTCTCTGGTGGATAGCATGACTTTGCTCCTGGTGGCCTTCTCCTCCCCGTGTCTGTTCTGCAGTGATGCAAGAGCTCAGCTACTCCTGATGTAGCCCTTCTTTAGAGTCCCCGCACTGAGCCTCTGGTCTGCTTATTTCCCCTCTTTCCTTCCTGCACTAAAGCCATATCACAAGTGTTCATATCCCAGCTCTTCCACTAACCACCTGTGTAGCCTTCGTCGGGTGTCTTAATCTCTCTGCTGCTGCTGCTGCTAAGTCGCTTCAGTCGTGTCTGACTCTGTGTGACGCCATAGACGGCAGCCCACCGGGCTCTCCCGTCCCTGGGATTCTCCAGGCAAGAACACTGGAGCAGGTTTCCATTTCCTTCTCCAATGCATGAAAGTGAAAAGTGAAAGTGAAGTCGCTCAGTCGTGTCCGACTCTTCGAGACCCCGTGGACTGCAGCCTACCAGGCTCCTCTGCCCATGGGGTTTTCCAGGCAAGAGTACTGGAGTGTGTGGCCATTGCCTTCTCCACTTACTCTCTCTGGTGGATAGCAAAGAAATGTGTAGAGTTGTTTGTAAAGAGGAATGAAATAATTCATATAAAGCAGTTAGAACGGTACCTGGTACACTGTAGGTACAATGTGCATTGCTGCTTTCCTTCCTCAAACATTTCCTGCTCTATTCTCAGCAAACAGGATGGATCGTGTAGTTGTAGGACACCTCTGCCCTGAGGAGTCCAGTCCAGTGCCTACTGTGAGGGGCATGCTTCACCTTGGCTACCTCACTGAGTCCCCACCTCGGTCCAGAGTGATACTTATTCTGAGAATCTTCTCAGGCCTCAGCCCAGAGACCAGAGGAGTCATGTAACATTCCCTGCAGGGTGCAATTTGTAAATGGAACAGTTGGAATCAGAGCTCAGATCTCAGATCTCTCAGATTCCAAATCCACTGCTCTTTTCCCCATCTCACCCAGGCTGGCACTGGCTTGTTTTGAAAGGAAAAAGAAGTTGTGCATCATGGGAATGATGCTATGGAGATCAACTCTCCTTCCCGGGTCACCCACTCCCAGCTTTCAGAAGAGCTGGGACTGCTAGGCTCCTGAGCCCAGCTCCCAGCAGCCCTTGCATCTGTCCATCTGAAAAGGATCGTCTTTAAAAGCAAGGAGCCAGAAAAAATAATTCACACTAAAAACAAACTCTGTCATGAGTCATTTGACTTTGCGTTCCCCCGAACACATAGTTTATGTCTTGGGTGAGCTAAGGCTAAAGGACCATCTGATATGTTTCAGGCTAGCAGAGCCATTATTTAAGGAGCTCTGCATCCAGTATGTGTCTGTTGAACCCCATGGTTTAAATCAAGGCTTGTGCTGAGGGAGCCGGACAATTTGTTATTGCTGTTGTGGTTCTTTCGGGATGTGAGTGTGTACGAGTTTTATCAAGGTGACGAGAATCTTTGGTCCACGATTCAGAAGCTCTCGGCTGTTGAACTGACCTATGCAGCAGCTATTCGGAGCGGATATGTGCCCAAGAGGAATGTATACAGTGTGCCTGTGTTGCGATGGGTGAGCCCTTCCGGAAATGAGAGGGAGAGAAGGTGGGGGAGGAGGGAGGCTTCCAAAGGAGCTGCTTTCCAGTCCCATCTGCAGAGGAGGGAGTCTCAGCCCTGGACCAGAGTACTGCTCAATCCTAGGTGAACAGGACATTACCCAGAACCCAAGACAAGTGTCTCCACTTCTGTGAATTGCTCCTCTTTAAATAACTGAAAAATGATGGAAATACATTTATATTGTAAAATCTCAAACAACATAGCAATGGGCTTCCCTGGTAGCTCAGCTGGTAAAGAATCCACCTGCAATGAGGGGAGACCTGGGTTCAATCCCTAGGTTGAGAAGATCCCCTGGAGAAGGGCATGGCAGCCCACTCCAGTATTCTTGCCTGGAGAATCCCATGGATGGAGGAGCCTGCTGGGCTACCGTCCCTGGGGTCATAAAGAGTCAGACATGACTGAGCAGCTAAGCACATAGAGTAAAAGGCAAAAGATTGAAATATCCCCTGATCAGAGGTAATCGTATTGTCCATTTTATTTGTCTTTTTAATCTCTTTAATAGATGGGGAAACAGTGGAAACAGTGTCAGACTTTATCTTTTTGGGCTCCAAAATCACTGCAGATAGTGACTGCAGCCATGAAATTAAAAGACGCTTACTCCTTGGAAGAAAAGTTATGACCAACCTAGATAGCATATTCAAAAGCAGAGACATTACTTTGCTGACTAAGGTCTGTCTAGTCAAGGCTATGATTTTTCCAGTGGTCATGTATGGATGCGAGAGTTGGACTGTGAAGAAGGCTGAGTGCCGAAGAATTGATGCTTTTGAACTGTGGTGTTGGAGAAGACTCTTAAGAGTCCCTTGGACTGCAAGATCCAACCAGTCCATTCTAAAGGAGATCAGCCCTGGGTGTTCTTTGGAAGGAATGATCCTAAAGCTGAAACTCCAGTACTTTGGCCACCTCATGCAAAGAGTTGACTCATTGGAAAAGATTCTGATGCTGGGAGGGATTGGGGGCAGGAGGAAAAGGGGATGACAGAGGATGAGATGGCTGGATGGCATCACCAACTCGGTGGACGTGAGTTTGGGTGAACTCCAGGAGATGGTGACGGACAGGGAGGCCTGGTGTGCTGCGATTCACGCAGAGTCAGACACGACTGAGCAACTGAACTGAACTGAATCTTTTTAATACAGTCACAGATATATGTATATATATATATATATACATACATACATACATACATACATACATATACACCCGTGCATGTATAGGGTCATGTAGTACAAACTGTTCTGCAAGGTTTTTTTCACTTATTAGCTATTTGGAATATGTCAGTGCATGTAGAGCCACCCCATGTCTGTTGCATATTGATAGAAATTCCAGAGCCAGAGCCTGCATACGTAAACGTTAGTTAACCAATGTCCTATTGACAGACATTTAGTTTGTTTCTAGTGTCTGGCTTTTGCAAACAGAGATAGAAGGATCATCCTGGGTATGGTTCTTTATACATAAATATGAACAGTTCTCTTGGAGAGATACCAAAGGTGGAATTTCTACTGGAAGGATTTGTGTGTTTGAAATCATGCTGCTGCTGCTGCTAAGTCGCTTGTCGTGTCCGACTCTGTGTGACCCCATAGACGGCAGCCCACCAGGCTCTGCCATCCCTGGGATTCTCCAGGCAAGAACACTGGAGTGGGTTGCCATTTCCTTTTCCAATGCATGAAAGTGAAAATTGTTAGCTGTGGCCAAAACTATCCTCTAAAGAGGCTGTCCCAGTTTGTCTCCCTGTGAGTGGTACCCTCGTGCCTTTGCCAACACTGCATATTGTTGATCATTTAACACTTTTGCCCATTTCTTAGGCAGAAAATGACAGCTCATTGTTCCTTTCCTTTGCCTCAGCCCTGTTGCTAGTGAGAATGAACATTTTCTTTATTTATCTTCAGTCACTTAATACTGTCCTCTGTTGTGCATGCTAAGTGGCTTCAGTCAGGTCCAACTCTTTGTGACCCTATAGACTGTAGCCAGCTAGGCTCCTCCGTCCATGTGATTCTCTAGGCAAGAATTCTGGAGTAGGTTGCTATGCCCTCCTCCAGGGGATCTTCCCAACCCAGGGATTGTATCCACGTCTCTTATGTCTCCTGCATTGGCAGGCAGGTTCTTTACCACTAGCAACACCTGGAAAGACCCTCTGTTTTCTGTGAATGGCCTATTACTATCCTCTCTTCATGTTCCCATAAGGTTGTTTGTCTTTCCCTCAGGGATCTGGAGGGGTTCTTCGTGTGCTCTGTACATCAATTCTTTGTCATATATATTAAAGACTTTCTTGTAATAAGACCCTCAATACCTACCTTTGCTTATAGTGTCTCATATAGGAGTTTTAAGTTTTCATGTGTTCACATCCATGAATCTCTTTCTTTATGGCTTCAAGATTTCTTGCAAGTTTTTCCTGTAAACTATTTCTTTTCCTGAAGCTGTGTTTTTCAGAATAATAACATTTTACACTACAACACACCAGGTTGGCAGAATGGCCTCTGTGTCTTTGCAGACATTCTTGGTTATTTCACCATTAAAAATGGGGAAATTCTGAAACCATATGGATCAGTCATAGGCAAATGAGAGGCCACAGGGAACTAGCTAGCAGGCAGCCTACAGTCATATATGTGGGCCTTGGACCATATCCCGGCTCCTGTACTTACCACTTGATTTCGGGACATCACTTTGCTGCTCTGAGCCTTAGTTTATTTCTCTGTAAAATTGGGCAAATCACAATTCCAATGGATTACTGTGAGGTTTAATGTCTCCAGTGTCCCAGCCCACTTAATGCATGTTTGTTTCTGCCTCTACTGATAAAAGTCTCTTTTTTTTCCCTCCCTGCACGTTTAAATGTAATTGGTCACTGAAAACTGTTGACTTCCATTTCTTCAGAGGATTTTGTAGCTGAATTGAACAGTTTACCCAAGAGTCTGAGGCAATTTCCTCATGATACATCTCTGTGGGCCTAAAGGAAGCAAAACACCTACACTGTTGCTCAATGCTGGAAAATTCTCCAGGGTGGCTGACACCTCTGGCAGACAGAAGCCAGGGTTCTGGGGGACACAGTCCATGTAAGCAGAGAGCTTTAGTAGTTCCTGGACTCAGGAACATGCACTCCGCTCTCCTTTGAAATCATTTCCTCTTCTCCATCCCTTGCCTGGCATCCTTTGCATCTTATAGCAACACAACGCTCAAAGTTAGGATCACAGACACTTGAGTTAAACTACCTGCGTATAAGATCCAGCCTGAAGCAAATGTCTTAATTGCTCTCTACCTCAGTTTCCCTTTCTGTAAATGGGAATACTAGTATTACCTAGTCCATAGGACTGTCATGAGAATTAATACTTATAAAGCCCTGGTACGTAGTACAGTGATCAAGGAGCTACAAAGAGATCATAGATGGTATCTGAATCCTGGATTCTCCTTTCACAGCTGGTTGACTTTGGATAATGTACTTATTCTGACCTCAGCTCTCTCATTGGTAAAATGGGTATGAAAATATCTACTTCATAGGATTTCTGGGAAAGTCAAATGGGATAATATATGTAATGAGTATTGTTATGTTGTTTGGTTGCTAAGTCATGTCCAACTCATGACCCCATGGACCACCAGGCTCCTCTGTCCATGGGATTCTCCAGGCAAGAATGCTGAAGTAGGTTGCCATTTCCTTCTCCAAGGGGTGTTCCTGACCCAGGGATCCCTGTCTCCTACACTGGCAGGAGGATTCTTTACCACTGAGCCAACAGGGAAGCCCTGTGATGAGTATAAGGCTTCAGTTATTGGTTGCTATTGTGGTGCTGATTATTGAAAAAGCCAGAAGTGAATATGCAGGGAGGATTCAACACTGAAAAACAGAGAGACTGGTGATTAAAAGAGAAGATTCTGTGGTCAGATACACTGGGTATCAGAACTCAGCCTCCACTACTCTTGACTCTGACCTTGGACCTAAACCTTTGTGACATTCAGTTACCTGATCTGTTGAATAGGATTGAGAGTGGTGCCTACCTCTAGGTTTGATATGAGGAGGAAATGATGATAAACCAGGAACATAGAAAGTGCATAATAAAATCAACTGTTATTGTTACTTATATCTCCATCAATGGAAAAACTCCTGCCTGCAGTCAGGAGTCCCTGGGCAAGTGGGACAGCAGCACAGCCAGAGCCCAGGCCCAGTCCATTCTGCTGGGTTTGGACCAGAAGATAGGAAAAAGGACCAAAACTCAAGAGGGGCATCTGAGCAAAAGCCTAGTTTTTACAGATCATCCAGAATGGTTTGCATAGAGAGAGAAACACAGTGAAGGATGTCTGGCAGGATTTAGTTCAGTGATGTATCTCCTTGTGATTCTTAAAATCGTTCTATTGGGTACGTCGTGTCATTTCCAGTTGAAACTGAAAACTGAGGGTCAGAGAGGTGAAAACTGAGGGTCAGAGAGGTTAGGTGACTTGCCTAAGATCACACGGCTAACAAGTGGAGGAACTGGGATTTGAGCCCAGGACTGTCCAGCTCCAAATCCCTAATGACAAGCTGTTAGTATATGTCCCGACTCTGTTGGGAATGACTCAGAGGCCCAGTGGGAGCAATGTGGAGTAGGGGCGTGACCCTGCTTTTCTGGGAGACCAGAGGAGGTGGAGGAAGGGGCAGCAGGTCTGGAGCTGACAGGCTACATGTAAAAATTTGGAAATTTTGCCCCAAAAGACAAGAAAGTGTTCTCAGCAGGGGCCATTTTCAACTGTACCCTGTGTACTAGGCCAAGGGTAAACCAAAACACAGCCAGAAATAGTACTGCACAGAATTCTCATCACAGCAGCCCACTGTGCTCCTTCTGTTTGGAGAGGACTGTCAAAACACTTCGCATGGAAATGTCTGAATCTGTTACTGTTCACCAAGTCAGTCACAGCCCATTTGCACGAGGTGCCCTGGGTGTGAGTAGAGACGCAAGAATCATCAGATGACCAGTCATTGTGAAGTCTCACCAAATGGCCTGCCCAAGAAACCAGCATCCTGGACTACAGCCAGTCCTTCCTAAAGCCACGGCTCTGAAGGGGTCCATCCCGGTTCAGTGGGCCTGCCCTAGCTGGTTATAGAATATGTTTTTATAGCTATCCTATCTCTAAAAATAAAGTATCAAAGATGAGATTGACTTAAATCATCTCGTCTAATGCATTTAATAGATGGAGACGTTTGTTTCCCAAGTGGGAAGTGACATTCCCAAGGTTATAGAGAGAAAATCTGAGACTGGAATCAGGGCTTCCTGATTCTTAGTCTAAAACACATCTCGTGCTGCCTCCTGAGCCTTCCCAGCACAAGCACAGAGTTCCCACCAGCCTCTCCAGAGGGCAGAGCTGAAAGACAGGAGAGGCAGGAGGAGGCTGTGCTTCTTGATGCGTTCTCCCTTCCCCTCCATGTCTGTCCCCGCATTTCAGTGTTTCCTCTCACCTGTCAAAACTAGTTCCGTGGGCCCAAATCTAGATCCTTGAGAAGCAGTTTCTCGGGTTTCTGGGGCTCGTTGCTGCTCCCCTGTCCAGTACTTCTTCCTGTTGTGGCAGTGCAACCTCTTGAACAATGGTTAGGTCCCCAGACCGGGAGGATGCCTGGCTCAGCACCTGGTGAGTGGGTTTCTCAGGTGAGACAAGGCCTCCCCAAGCATCATTTCTCATCTCCAGGGGAAAGCCAGGAAGAAGAAAGGATTGGATGCTAATTGATTGTCTGATAATATGCTGGATTATATAACCCCATTTAATCTTCAATTTAGGCTATGTGGAGGGTAGGTAGATACTGTCCTTTCCACTTACAAACGAGGAACAAGAAGCCACACAGCTAGAAAGTGAGACAGTTGGGACCTGAACCTAGATTGGTGCAAAATTCCAAAGTATAAGCTCTTTCAAGTTCACCAGGCTAGAGAAAATGAGATTAGTGTGTACTTTCTAAACTGTGAAGAGCCACCCACCCTTGAAGGACAGTGAGGATGACAATTAGCACTCAATCCAGGCCAAGCAGGAAATGACTCCCAACAGACAGGTGTTTAGCCCCTGGGGAAATGTGTCTTCCACAAGGACCTCTGGGTATCGAAGCCGCTGCTCAAAGAGCCTACTTACAAGAAGGGGAGTGTAGGGGCTCTTTAGGGGCCAGGGTCTCTCAGTGAGATGCATGCATGTGAAGTCGCTTTGTGTCAGACTCTTTGCGACCCTATGGACGGTAGCCCACCAGGCTCCCCTGTCCATAAGATTCTCCAGGCAAGAATATTGGAGTGGGTTTCCATGCCCTTCTCCAGGGGACCTTCCCGACCCAGGGACTGAACCCCCATCTCTTATGTCTCCTGCATTGGCAGGCAGGTTCTTTACCACTAGTGCCACCTGGGAAGCCCTTGGTTTTAATGGTGATGGTTAATTTCTTGACCCCACTCTCTGCTCCTCACAATTACTCCAATTGACCAGTCAGGAATGGGCCACTGTCGGATAAGCAGAAGTCGTTAAAGACCCTTTCATTCATCCTTAAAATGTGAAGTTCATTTTCTGCTGCTGCTGCTAAGTCACTTCAGTCGTGTCTGACTCTGTGCGACCCCATAGATGGCAGCCCACCAGGCTCCCCCGTCCCTGGGATTCTCCAGGCAAGAACACTGGAGTGGGTTGCCATTTCCTTCTCCAATGCATGAAAGTGAAAAGGGAAAGTGAAGTCGCTCAGTCGTGTCCGACCCTTAGCGACCCCATGGACTGCAGCCTACCAGGCTCCTCCGCCCATGGGATTTTCCAGGCAAGAGTACTGGAGTGGGGTGCCATTGCCTTCTCATTTGCTAGCACAGGCTAAGCCATTGCAGATAAAATCTAACCTTAACAGAACTTGTTGAAAGTCAAGAAACTGACAAGGGGCCCCTGCAGCTGGCTGAGAGGCCACCCACAGGGGTTTCCAGCTCCCCAGGCGTCTATGCAACACTCCATGGCAGTGGGGCATGGGGCGGGAAAGGCACTGCCCCTCTGGCCCTGAGACACCGCAGGCGGGCTCATGGCTTGGCCTGGCCCTCCCCACACCTGTGCTTGCCCCTGTACTGCACCCTCCCCATGCCACCCTGGGGGCACATGGTCAGCAGCGGGGAAATGGGGGTAACACGCCCAAAGGCAGGGAGCACACAGCCGAGAACTGATCCTGGAGAAGGAGAGGCAGCAGCAGGGCTTCCCCCACCCGCCCAGCATGTGCTCCATTGTCCCATCAGCCTTCATCTGCAAAGCACACATTCAAAGATAAAATCAAGAATTTCCAAACAAGGAGGGCCTGCGAATCACAGAACCCCAAGCTTGAGCCCTTCCTGGCACAGGGCCCTGGGCAACTGCGCAGGTGACATACCCATAAAACTGATCCTTATTGCAGCTCTTTAACAGAATGCCACTAGTAGAGGGGAGATGAAAAAGTGAGGGCAGTCTGTCAAGGTTTTACCAAAACTGTATGTGAACAACTTAAATGATTTCCCTATATTCTGAGATTATGATAACTGTTTTTCCCCCCTTTAGTGTTAAAATCTTTTTTTTTTCTTGGATTTATGTATTTATATTTTGGTGGTATATGGATTTACTTTTTACTTGACTTTTATTGGAGTATAGTTGCCTTATAACGTTGAGTTAGTTTCTGCTGTACAGCAAAGTGAATCAGCTATACGTATTTGCTAAGCCCTCTTGTTTGGTTTTCCTGCCCGTTTAAAACTCTTTTTCATTAGGACATGATGGCCAGAGTAAAAGTTGAGTAGGTTTTTTTTTTTTTCTCTAAGGTGCTTATATGGGCTTCCCATGTGGTGCTAATGGTAAAGAATCCATCTGCCAGTGCAGGAAAGTAAGAAACATGGGTTCAATCCCTGGGTCAGGAAGATCCCCTTAAGAAGGACATGGCTACCCACTCCAATATTCTTGCCTGGGAAATCCCATGGACAGAGGAGCCTGACGGACTACAGTCCATGGGATCAGAAAAAGTCAGACACAACTGAGCACTGACCGTCTGAGCACAAATGGCAAAGCAAAATAAGAAGCTGACAACTCTTTGTAGATCTCCAAAAGGTTTGGAGATGATATTGGTCCAGAGATTGGGAACTCCTGAGCTGGGGCTTCCAAGAAGATAGCGCTTCCTGATTGTTAAGAACAGAGCTTCCTCCCCAGCTGCCGGAATCAGAATGGCACACCTTTAGCAACTGTGTATTTCAGTAGTTTCTAGGTACATCTTTGCTTTTGTGAAGTCTAAAGTCTGGTGGAATCTGTGAGAAGAGGCAACACAGAATAAGGGCATCAAAATCAAAATTCAAAGGCTGAAACTTGCAGTATTCTGTGACCCTAGAGATCATTTCTCTTAATTTCCCAACCATCAAGAGGTCCGCAGAAGTAAAGTGGAAAATAATAACACACCCAGGACAAACCCAGCTTATGTCTGAGGTCCTAGTCTAATTATTAATAATTGATCATTAAATTATCCAGGACTCAAAAGAGAGTTTATCGGGTTAATAAACTATGGCTCCCTTTAGTAAAGGCCCCTTCATCTCTCCTGGGGCTTCCCTGGTGGCTCAGCTGGTAAAGCATCTGCGTGCAATGCAGGAGACCTGGGTTCAATCCCTGGGTTGGAAAGATCCCCTGGAGAACGGAACAGCTACCCACTCTAGTATTCTGGCCTGGAGGATTCCATGGACTGTATAGTCCATGGGGTTGCAGAGAGTCAGACATGACTGAGCGACTTTCACTTTCATCTCTCCTGAAGCAGCAGGACCCACTTGTGGGCAGCTGAAGGGTTGCATCTGTCCTGCCAGCCTGGAGCCTGGAAGATCCCCTTGTGGTGGTAAATCTCTGTGACTCCCAGCCCAGCGCCTCCCCACCATTGTATTGTTTTGTAGGAGCAATAAATCACTTTCCATCCTTTGATGAGGGAAAATACATCAACACAGTGGTCCACTGAACTCTGGATATAGACAACACACAGTGCCTTTTGGGGTCTGTAGCCTAAATAGTTTTACTCCCAAAGATGTGACATTAGACATAAAGCAGACAGCTGATTAGTGCTAAACCCACATGCTTAAAACCAACCATTATGGCCTCTTCTCAGTTATAGAACCAGAGAGGCTTTCCCTAGAACAGACATTGGCAGACTGGGCTTTGGGGTGAGAAGTGAGAGGGAGGAGGAAGGGGAGGAGGAGGGAAAAGAGAAATAACACGTTGCAGAGGTGTACAGTTTTGAATGTACAAGATCAGTTCCATTTAATTGGAATTACTTTTTCTTTTTATCCCATGTGTATTTCTTTTTATCCATATGGAAAGAAATCTTTGTCAATACCTGCTTCAGAGTCTCAGGTTTAAGAAGCTGATTGCTGACCCAAGAAAAGAGAGACATAAATCACTTTCAAGTTCTTCAGACAAAGAACAGCTCAAGGCAAGCTGGAGAGTTTGCAGGGCATTTTGGTGACATTTCTGGATGCCCTTTCTTTCCCCCCTTTCAAGAAAAGCCCTTTCTTTCCTTGCCTTCTCACATAACAGCTTGGGATTCTTGTCCCCCCTCCCCCTCCCCAGAAATGCATTTGAACTTGCTGTGTTTGTTAAGAGTCAGGGCATAAAGCATTTTTCCATGGTAGAAAATTCTGGCATTCCACAGCAGAACTAATGTGAGATTTGGGAAAGCTGCCCTATTTGTGCACTTAATTAGGGCTCCCCAAAGGCAGTTGATCCATCGGTGTCATAGGAAACCGACGCCAGAGCCAGCAAAGGCTGAGACTGTGAGCACCCAAGAGGGGGTGAACATGAATTCCACACCTGTTCCCCACTGACTTGGATCAAGACTCAAGGGAAATAAAGACAAGGGCTTGCCTACAGTGCTTATTTGGATCCCAGTCCTGATTTCATCATTCTGGGTATCACCAGTTTTTGAGTCAAGCCCCAAAACACTTGTAGATAAAGGGTCAGAGTTACAGGTCCTCTGCAGGTCTGTGAAATAAGGTCTTGGTTCTGATAAGATCTGTGAAGTTGACAAAATTACAGTGGAAAAATTATAGACTCTAAAGACCAACCAGCCTCTGCTCTGGGTCTGACTCTGCTCTATTAGACAGTATCAGATCTTGAAGAAGTTACCTGGTTATTTCTGGATTTAATTTTTTTCCCTAGGAAAGACCATCCTAACACCTCTTCCATGGGTTCATTATCATAACAACAGCGAACATTTGTTGAGCAATTTCAGTGTGTAAACACTGTTGTAAAAGCATGAACTGAACATGTATATTATCATATGTGAACAGATCACCAGCCCAGGTTTGATGCATGAGACAGGGTGCTCAGGGTTGGTATGACCCTGAGGGATGGGATGGGGAAGGATGTGGGAAGGGGGTTCAGGATGGGGAACACATGTACACCCATGGCTGATTCATGTCAATGTATGGCAAAAACCACTACAATATTGTAGTTAGCCTCCAATTAAAATACATTAATTTTTAAAAAATAAAAATAAAAGCATGAACAGTATTCTCTTCAATCCTCTAGAGACCCTATAAGGTAAAGTGTGTATTAGAGGTTGCAAACTACTCACCATGGGCAGTTCTTGCCCACTGCTTATTTGTGCAAATAATGTTTTATTGGAACATAGTTATGCACATCTGTTCATGTCTACTCTGTGGCTACTTTCATGCTATAGCTCCAGGGTTGAGAAGTTGCAACAGAAACTGTATGTCCAACCAAACCTGAAGAATTTGTTATCTGGCTTTCTACAGAAACAAATTTGCCAACCCTTGCTATAAATCATCCCAACTGAAAGATGAAGAAAATAAGCCATGGGTATCTTAAATAGCTTAACAGAGGTCATTAGTTAGTGACAGATAGAACTAGGAGTGGAACCCAGTGGCCTGATCCAGAACTTGTGATCTTCACCAGTATCCTACATGTAGTATATATGAATTGTTTAGTGCAATGCCTGACACATAGGAGATGCCTGATATCTGTTGCCTCAGCAATCCTTTGCATTCCTCCATGGTTCTCTTTTTCCTTCTGCCTCCCCTTGCAGGTTACTGGCAATTCCAATGGCTTTATCTTTCTCTTCTACCAGAGTGTGTTTTCAATTCAGCAGACTTCTGGGTGATTTTATACCCATTATCTCAATCCATCAAACAACCCTGTGAATGGGTAAATAGAGCAGGAACAAATTGTACAGGACTTTGAAGGCTGAGAGAGGGCTTTAGAATAATAATAGTGCTAATTATGGTAACACTTTGGCAAAGGGTTGCTGACCCAGGCACTCTAGATACATACTCTCCTTTAACCCTAACAACCCATCCATGATGCCCAATTAGTATTGTCCTATCTTGCAGATGAGAACATTGAGGCTTACACTGTAGCAATCAAATATTAATGGGAAGATCAGAAATATTCCACATGCCTAGTTCAACAGCACAGGGCTTTTGTGTTGTTCACTTCTTCTGTGGATACATGTGCTTTCAGTTGGGGTTTTAGATATGTCCATGCAGTATACTCTCAGGCTTTGCTGGTAAAATTGTCCTCGTTGCTCTGATCCTGTAATCCACTATTGGTTGCCCATGGACTCAGATGCAGAACACCAGAAATTACAGGCTCTATACCCGGACCACTATGATACCTCCCATCACAGGCAGTAGGGAGCCGTGGAATGCTTTGGTGCAGGAGATGCCATAATGAGGAAACTACTCTGCACACAAAGTCAAGCTGGGTGGGAGCTGGGAAAGTCAGTGATAGCTTATGGTGAATGGTGTCTGATTCATAATCTCTGAAGAACATTTAGCTTCTGCACCAGGAGCCAGGCTTGGTCACTCAAGAGCTTTTGTGTAGGAGAGTTTTGTTAAAGTGAAAAAGGGACAGAGAAAGCTTCTAAAATAGACATCAGAAGGGAGATGGGAGAGTGCCCCTCTCGAAAATCTAAGCAAGGAGGTTATACACTTTTTAATTGGTTATTACAATAAATCAAAAGAATGTCGCAAGGTTGTAAAAATTTTACCAGACCCACTCCCACAGTTTACATTTTAAGATAACAGGATTAAAATGAAGGATGAAGACCTACAAGACCTTCGAGAACTAACACCCCAAAAAGATGTCCTTTTCATTATAAGGGACTGGATGGAAAAGTAGGAAGTCAAGAAACACTGGGAGTAACAAGCAAATTTGGCCTTGGAATGCGGAATGAAGCAGGGCAAAGACTAATAGAGTTTTGCCAAGAAAATGCACTGGTCATAGCAAACACCCTCTTCCAACAACACAAGAGAAGACTCTATACATGGGCATCACCAGATGGTCAACACTGAAATCAGATTGATTATATTCTTTGCAGCCAAAGATGGAGAAGTTCTATACAGTCAACAAAAACAAGACCGGGAGCTGACTGTGGCTCAGATCATGAACTCTTTATTGCCAAATTCAGACTTAAATGGAAGAAAGTAGGGAAAACCACTAGACCAGTCAGGTATGACCTAAATCAAATTCCTTATGATTATATGGTGGAAGTGAGAAATAGATTTAAGGGCTTAGATCTGACAGATAGAGTGCCTGGTGAACTATGGAATGAGGTTTGTGACATTGTACAGGAGACAGGGATCAAGACCATCCCCATGGAAAAGAAATGCCAAAAAGCAAAATGGGTGTCTGGGGAGGCCTTATAAATAGCTGTGAAAAGAAGAGAGGCGAAAAGTAAAAGAGAAAAGGAAAGATATAAGCATCTGAATGCAGAGTTCCAAAGAATAGGAGAGATAAGAAAGCCTTCTTCAGCGATCAATGCAAAGAAATAGAGGAAAAGAACAGAATGGGAAAGACTAGAGATCTCTTCAAGAAAATTAGAGATACCAAGGGAACATTTCATGCAAAGATGAGCTTGATAAAGGACAGAAATGGTATGGACCCAACAGAAGCAGAAGATATTAAGAAGAGGTGCCAAGAATACACAGAAGAACTGTACAAAAAAGATTTTCACAACCCAGATAATCACAATGGTGTGATCACTCACCTAGAGCCAGACATCTTGGAATGTGAAGTCAAGTGGGCCTTAGAAAGCATCACTAGGAACAAAGCTAGTGGAGGTGATGGAATTCCAGTAGAGCTATTTCAAATCCTGAAAGATGATGCTATGAAAGTGCTGCACTCAATATGCCAGCAAATTTGGAAAACTCAGCAGTGGCCACAGGACTGGAAAAGGTCAGTTTTCATCCCAATCCCAAAGAAAGCCAACGCCAAAGAATGCTCAAACTACCGCACAATTGCATTCATCTCACATGCTAGTAAAGTAATGCTCAAAATTCTCCAAGCCAGGCTTCAGCAATACGTGAACCGTGAAATTCCAGATGTTCAAGCTGGTTTTAGAAAAGGCAGAGGAATGAAAGATCAAATTACCAACATCCGCTGGATCATGGAAAAAGCAAGAGAGTTGCAGAAAAACATCTGTTTCTGCTTTATTGACTATGCCAAAGCCTTTGACTGTGTGGATCACAATAAACTGTGGAAAATTCTGAAAGAGATGGGAATATCAGACCACCTAACCTGCCTCTTGAGAAATCTGTATGCAGGTCAGGAAGCAACAGTTAGAACTGGACATGGAAAAAACAGACTGGTTCCAAACAGGAAAAGGAGTACGTCAAGGCTGTATATTGTCACCCTGCTTATTTAACTTCTATGCAGAGTACATCATGAGAAATGCTGGACTGGAAGAAGCACAAGCTGGAATCAAGATTCGTAGGAGAAATATCAATAACCTCAGATATGCAGATGACACCACCCTTATGGCAGAAAGTGAAGAGGAGCTAAAAAGCCTCTTGATGAAAGTGAAGAGAGTGAAAAAGTTGGCTTAAAGCTCAACATTCAGAAAACAAAGATCATGGCATCTGGTCCCATCACTTCATGAGAAATAGATGGGGAAACAGTGGAAACAGTGTCAGACTTTATTTTGGGGGGCTCCAAAATCACTGCAGATGGTGACTGCAGCCATGAAATTAAAAGACACTTACTCCTTGGAAGAAAAGTTATGACCAATCTAGATAGCATATTCAAAAGCAGAGACATTACTTTGCTGACTAAGGTCCGTCTAGTTAAGGCTATGGTTTTTCCAGTAGTCATGTATGGATGTGAGAGTTGGACTGTGAAAAAGGCTGAGCACTGAAGAAATGATGCTTTTGAAGTGTGGTGTTGGAGAAGACTCTTGAGAGTCCCTTGGACTGCAAGGAGATCCAACCAATGCATTCTGAAGGAGATCAGTCCTGGGTGTTCTTTGGAAGGAATGATGCTAAAGCTGAAACTCCAGTACTTTGTCCACCTCATGAGAAGAGTTGACTCATTGGAAAAGACTCTGATGCTGGGAGGTATTGAGGGCAGGAGGAGAAGGGGACAACCGAGGATGAGATGGCTGGATGGCATCACGGACTCGATGGACATGAGTCTGAGTGAACTCTGGGAGTTGGTGATGGACAGGGAGGCCTGGCGTGCTGCGATTCATGGGGTCGCAAAGAGTCAGACACGACTGAGGGACTGAACTGAACTGATAGAGCTTAAACTGAGTTGTTTGTTGTGTAATCATCAGTTCTTGGCTTAAAGAGAAAAAAAAAAGTTTGTGTGACTACGGAATATAGAGGAAAAAAAAGACATTTGTCGTTTCTTCCTCCTTGAGAATTCCAACCCCCTATCTCCTCCTTGGGGACCCTGGACTTCTTATCAGCCTTCCTAGGAACTGACTCTCTCATCAGGAAGGAGGGAATATGAACCCACAAGTGTGATACGCAGTTGTAAGCCCTCCTTGGATTGAGCTGTAAGAGCTTAGGCTTGGGATGACTAAAGACGATCTGGCAAGAAAAGAGGGGCGTGTATATGTAGTCAGAGGGCCAAGACCAGCACTGCTTAGACCTTTCCACCAGACAGCCATGCCTGAGGTACGTAGGACTCGGAGCCTGAAGATTTAGGTTCAAGTCCTGGCTCTGCTGCTAAAGTTGCGCTTGTAAAGGAAGAGGGAAAGGGGAGGAATTTTATGCTGTTGGAGTTAGCATCTTACGTGTTTTCTCATCAACTTTTGGAGGTGGTAATAATAAGAACAATAGATAATATGTAAATACTCCTGGAACCAGCATTTTTCATGTTCTCTTCTAGCCATTTCTCTCTCTATATTTAATCTTCATAAAAACCCCATGAGATAGGGAGCATTCTCATCCCCTTTGGATAGGTGAGGAGACGGAGGCACAGAGAGGTTAATTAGCATGGTTGTGGTCACGCAGCTGCCAAATAGAGAAACTAAGCTTTGAGCCCAGGCAGTTTGGCACCAGAGTCCTTGCTCTTAGTCATTTTCACATGGTCTCTGAGGCACATTTACCTCAGAGACGGTTCTGGGGTTAAGGCTGTTCTGTCCCACCCCATCAGGGCTTTCGGTGATAAAGAACCTGCCTTCCAATGCAGGAGATGCAGGTTCGTTTCCTGGGTCAGGAAGGTGCCCTGGAGGAGGAAATGGCAACCCACTCCACTGTTCTTCCCTGAAAAAAATAAATAAAAGCATGGATAGAAGAGCCTGGCGGCAACAGTCCTTAGGGTCACAAAGAGTCAGACATGACTGAGCGGCTGAGCGCCCATACACACACATCCCACTCCGTAACCGGCACACTGGCAGCCCCGCCTCTACACCACAGGGTCAGGGGCCTCCCGCTGAGAAGACGCCTTGCCACAGCCTGGTACTTCTCACAGCCTGTCTGGAACAGTTCACTGCATCCTCCGCACCCCCGCCACCTCCCGGCTCCTGGCCATACCCAGTGCCCTTGGTTCTAGCTCCCCAATCCTGTAGCACTAGTGCCCAGTAACATACCTCCAGTTCCCCTTCTCTGAATAATTTGTTTTTGCCCCTGGGGCACTTTAACCTCTTTGTTCAGGGTAAGACCCTAGCACCCAGCTTCCTCCCTCCAGTGCCAGCCCACACGAGTGGCATCCCCATCACATTTGTACTGGATCCTGGAAACAGGACTGGACAGCTTGTTCAGCCATTTTCTCAAAGGCTGGTCCCTGACAGTGTTAGTAGTCCCACCTGTTCCTGGCCCGGTAGCTGCCAGTCCAACTAGATGAGGCTTTTCTGGGAGCTTCAAAGACTTATTCACACTAGTGGAGTCTTTAACAGAAGAAGTCAAAAGGCCTTTAATTGTAGTTTGGTTTGTTGTTGGTTTTTTTTTAATGTGAGTTAAAATTCTACCCAGAATGCTATAGCGGTTAAGTCATGGCCTCTGAAATCAGAAGCATAACGGTTCAAAATCCATTTCTGCTACTTGCTAGCTGTGTCATCCCAGGAAAATTGCTCCTTCTCTGTCCTTCATTTGTAAAGTGGAGGGGAAAAGGTCTGTCTTGTGGGGTAGTTGTGAGACTTTGGTGAAATGATGTATGCGAGCACGTGTCACACCATCTGACCAGCAGTAAGTTCTCAACAAGTGGTAGTTATTATCAGCATTATATTAAGTATCATTATATAAGTATCTTTCAAGACTCCCTGGAGATAGTTCATTCAGTTATTTACTCAACAGACATTTATCAGGAGGCTACTCTTTACCGAATCTATGCCAGGTACAAATATAGGATGTATGTTTACGAGAGGAAGCAATGCATGTTAATCACTTATTATAGTCCATACCCTATTCTAGGCATTTTTAGGGACATATATCATTATATCTATTTTTATGTATATATTCATTTTTATTTTTAACCTTGTAAAGCTTATTTTTAATTTATTCATATTTTTACAGTAGGTCCTTGTTTATCTTTTGATCCCTGGGTCAGGACAATCCCCTGGAGAAGGGAATGGTTACCGACTCCAGTATTCTTGCTTGAAGAATTCCCTGGACAGAGGAACCTGGTGGGCTACAGTCCATGGGGTCACAAAGATTCAGATACAACTGAGCGATTAACACTTTCACTTTGTTTATCTTATCTCATTTTAAAATTTACTTTTATAGGAATATATTTGCTTTACAATGTTGTGTTAATTTCTTCTGTACAGTGAAATGAGTCAGCTGTATATATACGTATATCCCCTCCCTCTTGGACCTCCCTCCAATCCCACCCCCATCCCACCCACCTATGTCATCACAGAGCACCAAGCTGAGCTTCCTATTCTTTATAGCAGGTTCCCACTAGCTATCTGTCAAGTCTAATCTCCCAACTCGTCCTCCGCTCCCCTTGCCTCCCTGTAACCACATGTCCATCTCTATATCTGCATCTCTGTTCCCACCCTGGAAATATGTTCATCTGTACTATTTTTTTAGATTCCACATATATGAGTTAACATAGCAGTGTGTCCATATCAATCCCAAACTCTCAATTTATCCCTCATTCCCACCTTTCCCCACTGACAGCCATAAATTCATTCTTTAAATCTGTGAGTCTGTTTCTGTTTTGTAAATAAGTTTCTTTAAAAAAAAAAAAGATGCAAATGAACTTACATTTCATCTTGATAAGAGCTTTTCAGGCAAAGATTAGAATTGTCATTTTATAGATGAAGAAACCAAGGTTCAGAAAGATTGGCTTCTCCAAAGACGTGTCCAGGGATTGAGTGTAGCCATAAATAAACCAAGATACTCTGAGATCAAGTCCCCACTATTGAGAGATTCACACTTTATTCTCATATTCATGCAATTGAATGCCTTTGTTTATGTACCTTTCTGGTAAAAAGAAAGTTCAAATAAAAGTATTTTTTATTTCAGCCTATTGGTACAAATCTCTGGAAGAGGTGAGAGTTCTGTGCCTATCTTAGCATGCTGTCCTCCAATGATTGGGGATTTTGTCATCCTGGAGGATAACTTCTCTCCTTATGTGGGACTGGAATTAGAGAGGGAAAAGGCAGTAGGTAGGGAGCTTATATTGGACTCACCCAAGGCATACTTTGCAAGTTATTTTGTTTTGTTTTTTAAATCAGTCTCAGTCATAAGCTTGCTTTTTGGATCAATGCCTTATGCCTCTAGCCATTGAAAGCCAAGTATGTCAGGGAAAAAAAGTTCCTTCAGTTAGTTGAGGTTTTATTCTGTTTCTACTTTGGTGGTTTGAAACTAATTACAGACTCTGGGTTGTGCCTACATGTCCAAAATGAAATGAGAGTTTGAGCCAATTGCTCTAATAACGAAGAGAGGAAAATCCACTTTTCTTTCCATTATCTAAAGATTTCAGGCATATGTAGGTTTTTTTTAAATTGAATTATGTGAAAAGTTGGCCTCAAGCCTTCATTTCACTTTGCCTGTCTAGAAACTAGACTGAAATTTAGTTTCAGGGAGGAGATGGCATGCCTTAGACTGCTTTGGTGGGTCTAGAGGGTCTTGCTAGAGCAATTAATGGCTAAGAGATTTTGTGTTCTTATGATAAAATATTTGCATATGCTTGGGGGAGGGAGGTGTATTACCAAGGATGTCTCTTTATTTAAACTTTTTTGAAAGACTGGAGTACCTAAAATAAATTTCAAAATGAACAGTTTCCATTCATCTCATTTATTGATTCATTTATTTGATCCTCACTGTGGCCTACAAGGCTGCCCACCTGGCACCCAGTCCTTTTCTGCCTTCATCTCCATCTCTTTGCCCCTTTCCCAGGTTGCATATCTGCCCTGGCCCCTTCACTCTCTGTCCATATACTAAGCACACTTCCACCTCTGGGCTTTCAGACATACAGTTCCCTCTGCATAGAATCCTCTTCCTTGGATATTTGCATGGTTCATCCTCTCATCCCTTTCAGATCTCTGCTCAAATATCGTTGTTTCAGAGCGATGCCATGCCTGCTCCCCTGTACAAACTGCCTTCTCTACTCCTGTGAGAATTCTTCATCCCCTTATCCTACTTGATTCTGTTTCCCTAGTACTCATCACCACCTAACATAATGTAAGTGTACGTGTACTTATTCATATATTATTTTAATAAACTCTTTTTTTGAACAATGTTGTATTTATAGAAAATTATATAAAATTATGTAATTATATCTCTGTAAAAATATAGAGTCTTCATAAACTGGGCATAAACCCCATGCCCAGTGTCCCTTATTATTAGCATCCTACATTGGTATAGTATGTTTGTTGCAATTAGTTAACCAATATTGACAGGTTATTATTAAAGTCCATGCTTTATTCAGATGTCCTTAATTTTAACATAACATCCTTTACTTGCTCCAGGATCCCATCTGGTGTATTAGGTTACACGTAAACATCTTGTGTCCTTAGGCTTCTCTGGTTTTTGATGACTCTGACAGTTTGGAGGAGTCTTACAGAATGTTCAGTTGGCATCCGTCTGATGCTTCTTTAATGATTAGACGGTGGTTGTAAGTTAGCGGGAGAAGGTCCACAGAGATGAAGCACCATTCTCATCACATCACATCAAAGGTACATACTGTCAACATGACTTGTCAGTGTTGATGCCAACTTTGATCACCTGGCTGAGGTAGTGTAGGCCAGGTTTCTCCACTATAAAATTACTTTTTCTACTTTATATGCTGTTCTCTTTGGGAGGAAGTCACTATGTCAATCCCACACTTAACAGCATGGAAATTATGCTCTATTTCCTGAAGGGTGGAATATTTACATAGACTTAGAATTCTCCTGTGTGGGAGATTCATCTCCTTATTCATTCATTCTTTCTGTATTTACTCAGTCATTTCTTTATGATAGTTTTGGTTCATAGATATCTATGGTATATTTTGGGTTATAATCTGATACTACTTACTCTGTTTCCCAATTCTTCCACTTTTGACCATTGCAAGCTCCTTAATTGCCTTCTTTATCTCCCTGATATAACCTCATAATTCTGTATGTATTTTTTTTAATTACTTCTTTAATTTTGGGCAGTATAAGATGTTCTAGGCTCATCTTTTATATTTCTTGCCCCAGACCTGGAATCAGCCACTTCTCCAAGGAATTCTGATTGTTTTTATTAGAGAATGATATTAGAAACCAAAATCCAGACATCGAGTGTGCTCCCTGCTACTGAACTGTTTTTGCTTCTAGGGAGGCCAGCTGACAGTGAAAGGAAATATATGTGCATATACTTATCTGTGTATATACCCATCTCTATAAATATTTCTCTATATAATCATCTCTGTCTACATTAATCTACACATTAGTTTATACTGATGTCTACAACTGTAGTCTGTTACCACATAAATCATTCTAACCTTCCTCTTTCGCTTATTTGTAAACTCTTACTCAAATAGTGAGAAACCTGGCTCCCACCATTCAACATCATTTTTTAATTGTTCAGTTCTAGTGTACCTGTATGGAAATTTCAGAATTGTTAACCCAGACTCTTATGGAGTATAGCTTCATCAACTAGAGCACAGAGTTTATGTACAGTTCCTTTTGCCTTTTGTTTTACAAACTCTGCCCATTTCCAAAATTACTTAGATCAGCACCTTAATCTCCCACAACCTACAGTGAGACTGTCTCATATCATACATTGTATTACAGTTAGATTGCTTGACACTTACTATATTATTCCGTCATAGGATTCCCCTCATCTCTGAAATTATTTTTTGAATTTTCATATCTCATGGTTCACTCTTTGTGCTATAACATTCAGTGGTTTTGACAAATGCACAATGTTGCATATACATGGTTACATTCCAGAATGTCACATAATTGGAATCATGAATATGTAACATTTTCAGACTCATTTCTCTCCCTTGGTAATATGCATTTAAGATGCATCCATGTGTTACTGAGGCTTGGTAGTTCATTTTTTTAAATTGTGTAATAATATTCAATTGGTATAGATGGTACAGATATACCAGTTTATTTATTCACTCACCTACTGAAGGACATCCTGGTTGTCTCCAGTTTTTGGAGACTATGAATAAATATTTGCATGTAGGTTTTTGTATGGACTTTAGTTTTTAAATGGGTCAGAATATAATTGCTAGGTTGCACAATAAGACTATATTCACATTTGTTATAAAAGAGCAAACTATCTTCCAAAGTAGCTATACTATTTTGCAGCTCCACCAGCAAAGATTGAGAGTTCCTGTTGCTCACCATTTATGTGAAAGTTTGATACTGCCAGTTTTGTGGATCTGGGCTATTTTGTAGTGATATACAGGTTTGTAGTGATATATCATTATTGTTTTAATTTTTAATTCGCTAATGCAAAATGATATTGAGCATCTTTTCGTATGATTATTTGCCATTAGCCTATTTTCTTTGGTTAAGTTCATATCTTTTGGTCATCTTTTTACTGGGTTGCTTCTTTTGTTATTGTTGAATTTTAAGTATTCTTTGTATATTTTTGATACAAATTCTCAACTATATGTTTTACAGATATGTTCTCCAAGTCTGTGGCTAGTCTATTCATTCCCTTGAAATTGTCTTATCACAGAGCAGTTTTTAAATGTTAATGATCCAACTAGTCAATTTTTTCTTTCATGGATTGTTCTTTTGATGTTGTATCTAAAAACTAATCATTAAACCCGAGTCCACCTTAATTTTCTCCTGTGTTATGTCCTAGAACTTTTATGGTTGTACATTTTACCTTTAGGTTTATGAACCATTTTAAGTTAGGTTTTGTGGGAGGTATAATGTCAGTGCATAGATTATTTTATTATTTTTTTGGCATGTGTGTCTCCAGTTGTTTCAGCATCATTTATTGAAAAGACTACCCTTTATCCTGTGAATTGACTTTGCTCCTTTGTCAAAGATCAGCTAATTGTGTTTGTGTGGGCCTATTTATGGACTGACTTCATTGATCTGTTTTCCTGTTCTTTGACCAGTACCACACTATTGTGATTATTATAGCTTTATGTAAGTCACGGGCTTCCCCTGGTAGCTCAGCCAATAAAGCAACTGCCTGCAATGCAGGAGACCCCAATTTGATTCCTGGGTCAGGAAGATTCCCTGGAGAAGGGATAGACTATTCTTGGACTTCCCTGGTGGCTCAGATAGTAAAGAATCTGCCTGCAGTGTGGGAGACCTGGGTTTGATCCCTGGGTTGAGAAGATCCCCTGGAGAAGGGAACAGCTACCCACTCCAGTGTTCTTGCATGGAGAATTCCATGGACAGAGGAGTCTGGCAGGCCCTAGTCAATGGGGTCACAGAGTCAGACATGACTGAACAACTTTCACTTCACATAGTGAGTCATGAAGTCTGACTTGGTTCTTCTTCTTTACTATTATGTTGACTAATCTATGTCTTTTGCCTTTCCATATAAACCTTAGAATCATTTTGTTGATGATTTACAAAATAGCTTTCTGAGTGTTCAATTGGGACTGTGTTGAATCTATTGATCAAGTTGGGAAAATTTGTCATCTTAACAATATTGAATCTTAAAATCCATGAATACAGAATATCTCTCTATTTACTTAGATCTTCTTTAATTTCTTTCATTAGAGTTATGTATTTTTCCATATATAGATTCTGTATATTTTATGTTAAACTTATGGCAAAATAAGGTTTTGCAGTATGCTAATATAAATTATTTCAACTTCAAATTTCAGGATTTCGTTGCTAGCAACTTGTGGGACATAATTATATATTACTTTAGGTCCTCTGATTTTACTGTGCTCTTTTATTAGTTCAAAAAGGTGTTTTGTTTGTTTGTTTTTATTATTTGGGGTTTAGTTACGTCATCTGAGAATGAAGACAGCTTTATTTCTTCCTTCCCAATCTGTATGCTTTTTGTTTCCTTTTCTTGTCTTATTGTGCCATCTAAGACCAATACAATCTTGAATAAGAATGGTAAGAAAGGACTTCCTTGCCTTGTTCCCAGTTTTAAAAGAGAAAACATCCAGTTTTTTCTCATTAAGTATGATGTTACCTGTAGAGGTTTTGGTAGATGTTCTTTATCAAATTGGATATGTTCCCATATTTTCCAAGTTTGCTGAGAGTTTTTAATCATGAATAGGTATTAAAGTGTATCAAATGTCTTTTCTGCATCTATTAATATGATTATTATTCTTTAACCTGTTGAGGTGGTGAATTACACTGATTGAATTTTGAGTGTTGAACCAGTCTTGCATAACTGGAATAATTTCTATTTGGTTGTGGTGTATATTTCTTTTTATACATTATTTAATTTGACATGCTAATATATTGATAATATTAAAGATTTTACATCTGTATTCATGACATGTATTTGTTTTTGGATTTCCTTTCTTGAAATGTCTTATCTGATTTTTGGTAGTAGAGTAATGCTGGCCTCAGAATGAGTCAGAATGTCTTTCCTCTGTTCCTCTTTTTTTTTTGGAGGAGATAATGAAGAACTGGTATCATTTATTTTTTAAGTGTTTGGTAGGGTTCACTAGTAAAACCATCTGAGCCTGGCGCTTTGTGGGCTTTTTTGAAGTTTGAATCTTTCATTGAATAGTCTGTTTCATCTAAGTTATAAAATTTATGGGCATAGAGTTGCCCATAGATTCTTTTTTTATCTGACAATGTCCATGGGATCAGTAATCATGATCTCTCTTTAATATCTGATATTAGTATTTTGTGTCCTTTCTCTATCTTGGTTAACCTGGTTAAAGGTTCATCTATTTAATTGATCTTTTCAAAGAACCAGACTTTAGTTTCATTGATTTTCTCTATTGTTTTCCTGTGTTAAGTTTCATTGATTTCTGCCTTTTATTATTTTTTTCTTGCTTTTTTTCTTCTTTCTTTCTTTGTTTGATGTAGGCTTAAATTGTTTCTCTGTCTTAGGGCTTCCCCAGGAACTCCTCCGTAAACAGAGCCTGCATCTTTCAGCTGTAATCCACTATTATTTTACTGGAGCACTTTTAGTGTGGTTTTAAGGGGTGGGAAAGGGAAAGCACTCTAGAATCTTTTGATTTAATCTTGAGCCTGTGTCCTTGGGTTGTGACCTTCACAAAGGTTTCCTACCTTTTTACCTCCCTTGTTAAGTGAGAAAGGGAGGTTAGAAGGGGCTAGGGTTCAGAAGATGTCCCTCCCCTGGATAGGATGAGGCTTTGGTTAAGCCTTTTATCCTTGAAAGTAGACCTTTGTTATAAAGAACTCTCCGGCATACTTCACAGTGTTTCTTCTCTTTCACTCCTGCTGGAACCAGTGGGGGATCATTCTTGCTTCTTTACAGTGAGTACTTGGTAGGGTTCCCAGAGGTAAAATTCATGAATGTGTGGGGCTCCCCCTAAAACTACAGCCCCTGAAATTTCTCAGTCTCATGCTAATACACACTCAGCCCCCAGCACTTCATCAAAATTGTCACTTAAATGTTTCTACCAGTTTGTGACTCCAGTGGCTTCTACTGTAGGTAAGGAGCTCTGGCCTGCAACTCTTTGGAATTCTCCTGTCTCTCCAGAACTCAGGCTGGTGGTTTTCCCCGTAACCTCATTTCTCCAAACAGTCTGAGTGGAAGTGAAAGTTGCTCAGTCATGTCTGACTCTTTGTGATCCCACGGACTCTCCATGGACTTCTCTAGGCCAGAATACTGGAATGGGTAGCCACTCCATTCTCCAGGGGATCTTCCCAGGGATTGAACCCAGGTCTCCCACATCACAGGCAGATTCTTTGCCAGCTGAGCCACAAGGAAAGCCCAAGAACACTGGAGTGGGTAGCCTATCCCTTTTAGAGTGGATCTTCCTGACCCAGGAATTGAACCACGGTCTCCTGCATTGCAGGCAAAAACAAGCTGAGCGCTGTCAGTAATTTTCCATTTGTTAGCTCTTTTCTTATTATAGGAATGGGAGTAATGACTTCTAACTTCTTTACACACTGGAGCTATAAAAGGAAGTCACTTTATATATTTCCTTAGTGTATTTTCTGATTCTCCTGCAAGACCATAAATTTATGAAAGCAAGGGCTGTGTCTGTTTTATTCACTAGTATATTTTCAATAGCTGAAATAGTACCTGACTCAAAGTAGCTGCTTAATAAATATTTGTTAGATACATTGACTAATCAGTTGACATTCACTGGGCACATCAGTACACTAAGGCACTGTGCTTGGTATGGAGACACAGCAGTGAAAAAGTTCCCACGTGTCTACGGCCACTACAGTGGTAGTAGGGGGCATGGTAGACATTCTATAAATGGAAATAACAATAAACTATGAATCAGGAGATAGGTAGGTATTGAAGCATGGAAGACACCTACCTAAACTAGCCTAAGCAATACGGAGGTAAAACATTGCCAGAGGAGGAAACCACCACGTGAATTGAGTTGTAAAGAACAAGTCACTTCTGGCTCATATAAGGGAGGGTGATACTGGCAGAGGAACCAGCATGGACCTGTTAAAGTTCATGTACGACAACATGTAAGGTGATTTTCTCACCACAACGCATGTAACATTTAGTGTGCCACACAAAGCAGGCACCATTAATCCATTTCACAGATCAGAGAGTTTAAGTGACTTGACAGAGTGTCACCAATGCTGAGCCATGGAGCAAGCCCCTTTGAGTCCAGAGTCCATTTTCCTCCTGCTGCAACGATGACTAACGCACGAGTCAGAGCCTGGCGGAGGAGCCAAACACGTAAACAGGTCTTTCTGGTGCCAATTGCTCCCTTTGAATTTGCTTCATTGTCGTTTTTCTTTAAGACTGCAGCCCTCGAAGTAGTGAGCTGCAAATCAGGGCTGCTTTGCAAATGCCCACAAACCACTGAGGGGAGTTTTGTCAAAGAAGGCGGGAAAGAAAAATAAACGTGGGCTTCTACTCTTTAAACCTCAGCCCAGTGAGGCGGACTTCCCGGAATACTTCAGGCCGCTTCAAAGGCCTATTGTGGGAAATCTCCAGATGTGCGTGGAAAACCTCACTGGGGAGCTTCCCAGTGAAGAGGCCTTTTAAGCTTGAACTGAGATGAAGGAAGTTGACGTGATGAGTCCTACCAGGTGGCCCGTTTTCTGAAGGCACCCAGATTCCACCATGACTTTGAGAAGGCGGGGGTGTTGGGGGGTGGAGATGTGCGGATTAGCCAGTTCAGATGCCTTTGCCCAGCAGTACATCTTCTTTGATTGTGGAGAGTGCGGGTTGTTTTTTGCTAGAGTCAGGGATGGGGGCATTCACCAAATGATTTATCTACTTTAAATGGTTGGTGACAGCCTGGTCATTCCTCCAGCCCATCTTGGGAGGCTTGGGAGGGATTTCAGGATTGGAAAAAGTCGAGGCCCTGAGCAATTCATGCCAGTTCTCACAAGGAGGCCTCTTGGCGTTCTGAGAGCCAGCATCCTCGGGATTCTTGCTCGGAGACTGCCCTGAATCTCCACTTAACCCATTTACCCAGTGCCTCACCTGGCCTCAGTTGGACATCTTCTTGCTAGACACGGTGGAATCAGACAGACCCAGGTTTAAATCCTGGCTCTCGGGTTCACTTTGCCATCTTGGAGAGAGCAACTTCAATTTGACCAGCTCTCAGCTGCCTCACGGAGACAGCAATGGCACCCCACTCCACTACTCTTGCCTGGAAAATCCCATAGACGGAGGAGCCTGGTGGGCTGCAGTCCATGGGGGTCGCTAAGGGTCAGACATGACTGAGCGACTTCACTTTCACTTTTCACTTTCATGCACTGGAGAAGGAAATGGCAACCCACTCCAGTGTTCTTGCCTGGGGAATCCCAGGGACAGGGGAGCCTGGTGGGCTGCCATCTATGGGGTCGCACAGAGTCAGACACGACTGAAGCGACTTAGCAGCAGCAGCTGCAGCAGGTTCCTCATCTGTAAAATGAGGGGACCTAGTCTGCACCATTACCCGTGTGGAGGAGATGAATGACTGAGTTGATGCACTCATGGGACCCAGCATATAGCCTGGCACAGAGTGAAGACCCACTCTGCTTTTATCCTTTTCCTCTCCCCACCAGTCGTAAAGGAGGGCAGGGACTGTCCCTTTTGGCCTTTGAATGCTTCTTCTGTAGCTCTTTAAATCCTCTCCCTGCCTAGTCCATATGGACTTAGCTAAGTATTTTGAGATCACAGTGTATTTAAGGGAAAGTCCTTTTGGCTACAGCTAAAATTAGGCCTCTCTTTTGCTCCTCTGTTTGCCGCCCCCCTTCCTCTTTTCACTAAGCAGAGGCACTGACACTGGAAACGCTTGAGAAAAGTTGGGAGAACAGCTGGGAGTTGTTCTAGACGCCGGCAGCTGCTCTCAGCACACAGGCACCGAAGAGGGTGCTCCTGATCCGAAGGGAGAAAGGGTGCCTGTGCTTGGCAAACCGCAGGGTCGGGGGTGGGGGTGGGGGCCCCGTTACCGTGTCCTCCACCTTGTGCTCAAAGAAAGAAAGAAGGGGTGGGCCGGGAGGCGGGGGCGGGAGGAGTGGCAGATCAGAGAGAACCGTGGAGATGGAGCGGAAGAGCTCAAGGGAAGGTGGTGCTTAAGAAGTTCAGCGAGGTGGCTAGTTATTTAGCTGCCTAGCTCATGCAAACAGCTGCTTCTCCCTCGGGACTACAATAGTAGAATTCTCCCACTGATCTGGTGCTCCGGGCTGCTCTCCCCCTGGAAAGTACAGTCTCACTCGGAGATGGCCTCTGAGCGCCTAGTGGAGGCCCGCGCCTCCGCCCCTGTTGTGGCCGCAGCTCAGCCCACCGCCTTTCCATCATCTCCCTCTCCAGGCCTGCCTTCCCTGCAGCCACATCACCTGAGTTTTATCCAGGTGTCTGCCTTCGAGCTATGTAACCTGGCTTGGGCAAGCTACTTCACAGCTTTGTGCCTCATTTTCCTTATCTGAAAAATGGGGACACGAATGGAGATTGTCTCAGAAAGTTGATGTAAAGATTAAATGAATAAATAGTTATCAGGGGCTTAGTATAGTGACTGGCGTGTACCTGCTCAATATTGCTTTCTATCGTCCTCATCCCTGTTATCATTGTTATCATTTCATTTATTCCCTTGGCTGTAATGCCGCCCCTCCCCCAACACACAGACTTTTTCTTGTGACCTAGGTCCTCCTGTTCCTTCCGTCATGAGTTTAAATGTCACTTCCTGAGAAAAGTATTTCCCAACACCCCCCAATCTAAACAAGTGTTCTTCGCATGATATCCTGTAGCCCAGTACTTCCGTTCCACAAGTGTAATGAATTGGTATAGATATTTTTGAGGATATTTGCTTGCTATTTGTGTCTGGTAAGTCTATCAAGGGTGAGAACTATGCCGATTTTATTTGTTTTTTAATTTATATATTTTAATTGGAGGCTAATTACTTTACAGTATTGTAGTGGTTTTTGCCATACATTGACATGAATGAACCATGGGTGTACGTGTGTTCCCCGTCCTGAACCCCCCTCCCACCTCCCTCCCCATCCCATCCCTCTGGGTCATCCCAGTGTACCAGCCCTGAGCATCCTGCCTCATGCATCGAACCTGGGCTGGCGATCTGTTTCACATATGATAATATACACGTTTGAATGCTATTCTCTCAAATCATCCCACCCCGCCTTATCCCACAGAGTCCAAAAGTCTGTTCTTTACATCTGTGTCTCTTTTGCTGTCTTGCATATAGGGTCATCATTACCATCTTTCTAAATTCCATATATATGCATTAGCATACTATATTGGTGTTTTTCTTTCTGACTTACTTCACTCTGTATAATAGGCTCCAGTTTCATCCACCTCATTAGAACTGATTCAAATGTATGCCAATTTTGTTTACCAGTAACTGCCAGAGCCTAAAACAGGGATTGTCACATAGTAGGTGCTCAATAAATGTATATAAATGGAGGGAGGAAAGAAAGAAGGTGGGAGAAAGGGAGAAAGGGGAAAAGAAGAGGGAGGGGGAGCAGGACAAGGGAAAAGGAAGTGAAGATTATTGGGACAAAAAGAAAAATTGCTTCTAGAGCTCACTCTCCGTGAGATCTGATTCTCTCATACTTCTCAGGACATCGAGGGCTACCTAGCCTCCTCTGCCCTCACTTCTCTTTCTTGTTTCCCACCCATCTAGGACTTGCTCTAGGCATCTCCATCATATTGCTATAACAAAGATACCTTCCAGCATATTGACTGTTTCACAAATCCCTTCTTATTAAACACAATGAAAAGGCAGACATTTGTCCTCTGAAGATACTATCTTAATTAAACTCTTGTAGGATCAAGACTCCAGGTAGTGAGCCGTGGAGATAAATAAGCAAGCTTTTGGTGTCACTTGGCCCCTGGGGACCTTACTTATAAAGGCCCTTCCTCCAACATCATAGAAATTTTCAAAGATATCATGGCAGAATTTGGGGGTCAGGAGACTTTTCATCTGACCTCAACTCTGCCTGACTCCATGTTAAATGCTGAGCCATTCCAATGGTTCCTGCCACTGGCCAGCTGTGACCCCAGAGTGTCTGTGCACCTGACCCCAGAGTGTTCGTTCCCTCCTGGCACAGTTCACACAGCCTCCCTCCTGGGTGTCCCAACACAAGGACTGACTTTGCTGTGACCCACCTGTCAGAGGAGACTTGGGAACTCTTCTCTTACAGGTAGACCACTCAGAAAGGCTGCCGGGAGCATCGTTTTATTTTTGGTGGAAAAAAAAATATTTTTAAAGGATGAAAAAGAGGACATGATACAGCATGATATCTAGAACAATTTATAAAGGATTACAGTCTCATTTAGCAAACAGGCTTGAAATGGCCTGTGAGGATGCCAGCTCTACTGCTTTAGCAAAACGTGTCTCAGTTTTAGTGAACTTATAAACCAACATGCTTCCGTTTTGGAGTAAAAACTACATCCCAGATCATAGGGTTGTCTGCAGAGGTGCATTTATCTAGCACCTGAGGAACATGCAGAAACAGAGTAGACTTCTCTAAGGAACACACTGGGATTTTTTTTCTTAATATCTAGATTCTGATCAAAGATTCAGCAGTCCTAAAGATAATCCAAAATCTGTGTCTCAGTATAAGTAGTTTCAGGCCTTAGATCCAGTCACTAGTAGTTCTCAAACATCAGTCTCAAAAAGGATGTCTTCTCTTCATGGAGAGGGTGATTCCATGAGGAGAAATGTTGGGGTTCAAAACTCAAAGCTACACTAAGACCCACGCTCATCTCACCTGGCAAAGAACTTTCTAGGCTGCCATGGAGGTAAAAGGGGCCCAGTCCAGCAACACAGCTTCTTCCAACATCACTCACTTCACTTTACTCTGAAAAACTGAGTCCTTCATTCCTTAAGGAAGACTTCCTGAAGGAGGTGGCATTTTGTGCTCAGACAGTCATGTCTGATTCTTTGCGACCCCATGGACTGTAGCCCGCCAGGTTCTTCTGTCCCTGGGATTCTCCTGGCAAGAATACTGGAGTGGACTGCCATTTCCTTCTTTGGGGGATCTTCTGACCTAAGGACTGAACCCACATCTCTTACATCTGCTGCATTGGCAGGCAGATTCTTTACCACTGAGCCGCCTGGGAAGCCAGTGGCATTTTAGGTTGACCATTTATTCACCATCCATTCATTCAGCAAATATTTACTGGATGAGCATCACCAGCAAGCTAATCTCTGTGCTTCAGTATGACCTGTATACATAGGTCCTACCCCCCTGGAGTTGTTGGCCCAATGACAAAGTCGGAGAATAAAGAAATAATTGTACCCATAACCAATATATTCATTATGAGAACTTAAAGGGAGGTACAGGGTGTGATGGGAGTGTTTAAATGCAATTTGAGATCTGTAAACGTGCCTAGTGATTGCTACCTTCTAGGGCACTTGTCTTATGAGAATGGGAAGTGTGCCCTGGAGGGGAGATTTACCCCCGACAAATTGCCAATGCCTGTGATAATAAAATCAGATGAACCTTTTAACCAGTCTTCTTATATTTTAATTCTCTACAGAGAGTGCAGCCCTCCCACCCACGCTGTCCACACTCAAGGTGAATAGCTCGTACCACCCTGCTCTTTGATATACCTCTGAGTTAAATAGATAGATTCTATTACCTGGGTTTGAATTATGGATTTATCATTTACTATCTGGGTAATTTTGAGCAAGTTACTTAACCTCTGTTTACCATTTTGCAATTTTAGTTTTTATTGGAATACAGTTGATTTACAATGTTGTGTTAGTTTTAGGTGTACAGTAACCTCTCTTCTCTCCCCTATAAAATAGAGTTAATAATTATAGCGCCCATCTTACTGGGTCACTGTGAATATTGATGAAATAAGGCATGTACACTCTTAACATGGTGCAAAATGCATATGACCCCAAATAATGTTAGCCGTGGTTACTATACGTGCTTAAGGAGTAGTGGTGATTCTTGTTTTCTTCTTTTCTACAAGGATGGAAGTAAGATCTGGCCCCTGAGCAGAAATCTGCTGGGGATGTGAGAGAGTAGGAGGCAGAAGGAAATTTCCTTCCAGTGTCTGATTTAAACGGGCCTCTCCGTGTCCATGGGCTTCCCAGGTAACGCTAGTGGTAAAGAGCCTGCCTACCAGTGCAGGAGACTTACGAGACACAAGTTCAATCCCTGGGTCGGGAAGATCCCCCACAGGAGGGCATGGCAACCCACTCCAGTATTCTTGCCAGGAAATCCCATAAATAGAGGAGCCTGGCGGGCTATGGGCCATAGGGTCGCAAAGAGCGACTTAGAACGCATGCTTCATGTCCATTCCAGCCTTGAAAAGCTCCCAAGTTCCCCATTGAATTCCCTATGCATGTCCTGTACACATTCACTCTGGGGTGGAGGCTCCCACCCCATGCATCCCCAGGTAAAGGCTCTGTGGTTCCAAGCAGCCACAGTTGCTTGCGCGAAGATGTCTGTGCATAAGTGCTCTAGTACTTTCCATGGCCTTGTGTCTTCTGTCCTGACACATTTTCCTGTCTTCCCATCTCCTCCTGACCACACTCAGGAAACCGGGAGATGCCTCTTTGGGAGGGTCTCAGCCACAGATACCCTGCTGAGTATCCAAAAGTTACACTTAAACTCCCAGGCTGTCCAGAGTTGCTGTTTTAAAAAAAAAGTGCCTTCACATGTCAGAAGTAGGTGCCAGATCTTGTAGCACTTACAAGGACAAATACATTTCTTACTGAGAAATGGAGCTTGAAACCCACATGACTGGCTGATGTAAGCTTTGGCCAGGTCTGTGAGGAACCTTTGCAACATTATTTCTGCTGATGTTCTTTTCTTATACCTGATGTCCTCTGAATAGGAAGAGGCAAGGCTGAGGCTTTGCTGCTCCATGGCTCTGAGTAGGCCCTTTCAGATCTAGAGAAGCAGGCTGTGTGCAGACATCCCTCAATCCCAATCCTCACTCTGTCTCCAACTAACCAGGCAGATGCCTAAGCCCAGATATCTATGAGTTCTTGAGCTGCTTCTGACAACTTTTGTTCCCTAACACCCACATCTGTTTGCTCCCTAACACCTCCATCACCAAAGCCTCCCAGTTCAGTTCAGTTCAGTCGCTCAGTCGTGTCCGACTCTTTGCGACCCCATGAATTGCAGCACGCCAGGCCTCCCTGTCCATCCCCAACTCCCGGAGTTCACTCAGACTCATGTTCATCGAGTCAGTGATGCCATCCAGCCATCTCATCCTCTGTCGTCCCCTTTTCCTCCTGCCCCCAATCCCTCCCAGCATCAGAGTCTTTTCCAGTAAGTCAACTCTTCGCATGAGGTGGCCAAAGTACTGGAGTTTCAGCTTTAGCATCAGTCCTTCCAAAGAACACCCAAGGCTGATCTCCTTCAGAATGGACTGGTTGGATCTCCTTGCAGTCCAGGGGACTCTCAAGAATCTTCTCCAACACCACAGTTCAAAAGCATCAATTCTTCGGCACTCAGCCTTCTTCACAGTCCAACTCTCACATCCATACATGACTACTGGAAAAGCCATAGCCTTGACTAGACGGACCTTAGTCAGCAAAGTAATGTCTCTGCTTTTGAATATGCTATCTAGGTTGGTCATAACTTTTCTTCCAAGGAGTAAGCATCTTTTAATTTCATGGCTGCAGTCACCATCTACAGTGATTTTAGAGCCCAGAAAAATAAAGTCTGACCCTGTTTCTACTGTTTCCCCATCTATTTCCCATGAAGTGATGGGACCAGATGCCATGATCTTTGTTTTCTGAATGTTGAGCTTTAAGCCAACTTTTTCACTCTCCTCTTTCTCTTTCATCAAGAGGCCTTTTAGTTTCTCTTCACTTTCTGCCATAAGAGTGGTGTCATCTGCATATCTGAGGTTATTGATATTTCTCCCAGCAATCTTGATTCCAGCTTGTGTTTCTTCCAGCCCAGCATTTCTCATGATGTACTCTGCATATAAGTGAAATAAGCAGGGTGACAATATACAGCCTTGATGTACTCCTTTTCCTATTTGGAACCAGTCTGTTGTTCCATGTCCAGTTCTAACTTGCTTCCTGACCTGCATACAGATTTCTCTGGTATTCCCATCTCTCTCAGAATTTTCCACAGTTGATTGTGATCCACACAGTCAAAGGCTTTGGCCTAGTCAATAAAGCACCTCTTATATCTGTATGCATCTCTCTTGTCCAGTAGCACTACACTGATTTCCCCCCAGACCCCTGCACCTGGCCCCTGCCAGGTTGAACACAGCAGAGCAGCCCAGTGGTGCGCCTCTGGCTTCCCTGTGCCCAGGGAAAGGAGACTGCAAGCAAGGGCTGTGCGGGCACTGCCTGCCTCTCAGCTGTGTGTCGTTCACCCTTGCCCTTGCTCTGTCTGCTCTGAACTTGCTGGCCTTCTCCTGCCTCAGATGTGTCATTTTCCCCTTCCTCCACATGGTCCTCTCCTCTGCTGGATGCATGCTTCCCCCGTCCTTCAGCCAGCTCATGCCAGCACATCTTTGAATGTCAGCCAAGCCATAACATATAGGGTGCATACACACATACATACCATATCATACATACATGCATGCCATGCCTCAGAGGCAGTGCGCCAGTCCCGGGGGGAAGAGTGAGGCCTCATCTCTGATTCAGCCGCTCCCTGACAGAGAGAGGAAGGATCTGAGGAGACAGCTGTCTGAACTAGCCGTGTCATGTCGCTCCTCCTCACGCTCCTGAGCAGACTGTCCAAGGGGAGGCTGTGGACATGATCATTTCTTCTCACCTTGTCTCTAACCTGGCAGATCATTCCTTGATTACCTGGCAGAGATTAATTTGACTTCTGCAAGCAAACTTGCAAAGATTTCCTGCCCAAACTATCAAACATAACCTCACCTATCTCTCTAGCCACATCCAAAACATTCATTCAAAGAATTTTTTTTTTTTCTTTTGGGCCACACTCTGGACTCACCTGATGGTTCAGTGGAAAAGAACCCACCTGCCAATGCAGGAGACATAGGTTTGATCCCTGGGCCAGGAAGATTCCCTGGAGAAGGAAATGGCAACCCACTCCAGTGTTCTTGTCTGAGAAATCCCATGGACGGGGGAGCCTGGTGGGCTCTAGTCCATGGGGTTGCAAAAGACTCAGACAGGACCTAGTGACTAAATGACAACAACAACTCCCAGCGCAGACTAGGCCAGAGTGGGAAGAGGAAGAGGAATGAGAAGGGAGTCGGGTGGGAGAGAACTGCCCAGACTGACTTGAGGACATTGATAAAAAGCACTCCACTTGCCCTCCTCCTCCCCCCATACAGATTCCTGGCCACACTGAGACTCTCTTCCACTCACCAGCCCTCTGGGGCAAGGCGTAGGCCACCTTCCTCCCTTTGCCTATGTCTTCTCCCCAATGTATCCCATCCAGTGCTCCATTCCCCCCAACCCCTCTTCAGTTCATGGGAAAGATCTTCAGCCCAGAATCCCAAGTTCTTGTCCTGGCTTTGACACCAGCTGATTCTATGATCTTCTCAGAGTATCATCAGTTTCCTTCTTTGAAGCTTTTTCAGCAGCGTGGATTTCACCCCTGAAACCACTGTGCACAGAGGCAACCAACATTTGTGAACACTTGCTTTATACAAAACGGCAGGCTACGAGAACTTCCAGATGTTCAAGCTGGATTGAGAAAATGGAGAGGAACCAGAGATCAAATTGCCAGCATCCGCTGGATCATAGAAAAAGCAGGAGAATTCCAGAAAGACATCTACTTCTGCTTCATTGACAAACCAAAGCCTTTGACTGGGTGGAACACAAAAAAGCTGTGGAAAATTCTGAAAGAGATGGGAATACCAGACCACCTGACCTGCCTCCTAAGAAATCTGTATGCAAGTCAGGAAGCAACAGTTAGAACCAGACATGGAACAACAGACTGGTTCCAAATTGGGAAAGGAGTACGCCAAAGCTGTATATTGTCACCTTGCTTGTTTAACTTATATGCAGAGTATATCATGTGAAATGCCAGGCTAGGTGAGCACAAGCTACCAGGAGAAATATCAATAATCTCAGATATGCAGATGACAACACCCGTATGGTAGAAAGGGAAGAGGAACTAAACAGCCTCTTGATGAAAGTAAAAGAGGAGACTGAAAAAAACTGGCTTAAAACTCAACATTCAGAAAACGAAGATCATGGCATCTGGTCCCATCACTTCATGGCAAATAGATGGGGGAACAATGGAAACAGTGAGAGACTTTATTTTCTGGATCTCCAAAATCACTGCGGACAGTGACTGCAGCCATGAAATTAAAAGACGCTAGCTCCTTGGAAGAAAAGCTATGACCAACCTAGATAGCATATTAAAACACAGAGACATTACTTTGCCAACAAAGGTCTGTCTAGTGAAAGTGATGGTTTTTCCAGTAGTCATATATGGATGTGAGAGCTGGACCATAAAGAAAGCTGAGCACCGAAAAATTGATGCTTTTGAATTGTGATGTTGGAGAGACTCTTGAGAGTTCTTTGGCCTGCAAGGAGATCAAACCAGCCCATCCTAAAGGAGATCAGTCCTGGGTGTTCATTGGAAGGACTGATGCTGAAGCTGAAACTCCAATACTTTGGCCACCTGATGTGAAGAACTGACTCATTGCAAAAGAGCCTGATGCTGAGAAATACTGAAGGCAGGAGAAGGGGATGACAGAGGATGAGATGGCTGGATGGCATCACTGACTCGATGGACATGAGTTTGAGCAAGCTCCGGGAGTTGTTGATAGACAGAGAAGCCTGGTATGCTGAAGTCCATGGGGTTGCAAAGAGTCGGACACAGCTGAGCGACTGAACTGAACTAACTTTCTACTCACAATCCCTATGAGGTAGATATTATTCCCATTTTACAGAGAAGAAAGATTAAGACTTAGGAATATTAAGAAAATTGCCCAGGTCCATAGGCTGGTGAAGATGGGTTTCAAACCTAGATCCGCTTTCACACGAAAGCTGAGTCCCAACCGTACTGCAGGGAAAGAAATAACAGTGACTTTTTACAAAACAAGAAATAGAGCTCATCCTCTTTCATTCATGCATTATGCAGGAGAGGAAATGCCTTTCTTGAATTCCCCCTCATACATACCTCTTCCTGGGAGCTAAGAAGAGGGAAAGCACACATTGGGACTTCACACGCTCGTCTGTAAGAGTCACAGACCCAGTACCAGAGGAAGAGGAAGAAACAGAGGAGGGAACATTGGGTGCTGTGAGGCTCTTAGGTGTCAGAGCAAACCCAACCTGAGCCTTTGGATGCATGACAAACAAACTGAGGACCAGAATGGTTATAAAACTTGTTTGAGTTCATGCCAGTTAGAGATGGAGAGCAGAGACTAGACCCCAGGCCTCCTGACTCCACAGAATTGCCAGTGTCAAATAGGCCTCCTCCAATCAAAAAGAACTTTCAAGAACACTGACTTTGTCCCCGTCTAAAAGCCATGCCGAGCTGTATGTATTGGGTAAGTAAGCCAAGGGTATTGGGCATTGCAAACATGTTCTCAGAGAGACTTCCAGCTGAACACACAAAGAAGGGAGTCTCCAAGGAACAGGGTAAGGATTGTCTGAAGGGATCTGTGCTGGTGAGATTACAAAAATCATAATATATGAATAAATGAACATATGGAAGAAATCAAGCAAAGCCCTTTCCTTCTTCCCATATGTAAACTCAGTCTTTGCCTCAAATCATTAAGCAAACACAGATGCAGCCAAACCAGGCACCAGATGGCAAATGAGAATTGGAAGAAAAGGTAAAGAAAGCTTTCGGTGTTTATTCAAAGATGGGGGAAAGCCGTGATCCGAAATGCCGTGGTTTCTACGGAATGGTCACCTGAGGCCACCAAGACCCCAAAGTGACCAAAACCAAACAAAACAAAACTAGAGTAATCTTGATTGGAAAGTTGTAGGCAAACCACCACTATCTTCTGTCAGTGGAATACAGCATCAGAAGAAAGTGATAATTCTGAGAAATGAAAGAAAGAGTTAAATAACAAAAGGACCAGAGACGGACAGGAAGGTGGGAAAAATGGACTTTAGCTGAGTTCTTGCATGAGGCAGGAGCTTTGCACCCTTGGTCTCCTTTAATCTTTACAACCACCCATTTAGGTATTGGCCAAATTTTATAAAGAAGGAGATTTTGTAAATGGACCGAGAGAGAGTACGTTCCAAGGTCACATCACAGGAATTCCAATCTAGCTATTTCCAGTGCTTTCTGTGTACCTCTCCCAATTAGAATTTGCAATTAAAGAATTCTCATTTCTTATCTTTTACCCTGTTGTCAGACCATGTAATATTTGACACAGAAATACGGCCCTGGAAAGGTTCCATTTACCCTATAATCACCAAGCGTTTGTCACAGGCCACACCCCTGGGAATATGCATGGGTTATAGTTGTGTACCAGACACACAGGGGGAATCATATGGCACTCTCTCGCCCCCTCTGCCCACCCCACTGGGTGTAAAGAAGAAGGGATCCTAGTCGGGTACTGCGTAGAGGGGAGACCAGAGCAGATGCAGACTGGAGGAAAGAGCCTGCCTGAGAGCGTAACACCACTTCTGTTTCATCACAGACCCCCTTGCACACTCCTTACCCGCCTCTTAGCTTGTCCCTTGGGAGTGAGCATCCGTAACAACAAACCAAAGGGCATCTTAGTTTTCCAGTGTGTGTGAGTTCATATATACAGGATAGGAAAATTCCAATAATGTTTTCGTTTCAGTGAAGAGCTTAAATGAACATGAAAGTGTACCCCCTCTCCCCAAATCAGTCAGATCACTCCTTAGCTTGTGGGTGGACCAGCAGTGCAGAAACTGCCTGCGCACTCGGCAGACCTGTCTCCTGACTCCTCCACTAACTAAGCGTACTTCTTAGGCAGGCCACTCTTTACCTCTAGTTCCTAGTCTCTAAAACAGAATTCACGTGTGCTTTGAAAGGCTGTTGTGGGACTTTCTTTCTTTCCCTCTTACCCCTCTTCTCTCCTTCCAGCTGGCCAATCTCCTTATGGCTATTTACTTTTTTCACTTTCCCATTTTGTTCTTCTTTTACCAAATCCGAATCCAGCTTTCGACCTTATGCCTGCCTGAAGGCCGCTGAACACTATAGGGAAACACTATACAGCAATAGGGGGCTTCCCTGGTGGCTCAGCGGTAAAGAATCCGCCTGCAGTGAAGGAGCTGCAGGAGACCTGGGTTCGATCCCTGGGTTGGGAACATCCCCTGGAGGAGGGCATGACAACCCACTCCAGTATTCTTGCCTGGAGAATCCCATGGACAGAAAATCCTGCCAGGCTTAGTCCGTAGTCACAAAGAGCTGGACACGACTGAAGCGGCTTAGCACTCACGCGTGCACACATACAACAATGAGGCCGACTTCTAACTTTATGTATGAATGATCCCCGGACAGCCCCCTCACCCTCTAGTTTCTAGCTGGATTTGGCCACTGGGCACCAGAGGAAGCCTGGAGGGTGGATGGAGCTATTTGTTTCCCCAGCTCCCTCCTTGCTGAATTGCCACGGTTTAGCTGATCCATCTACCATGTGTCTATACCATAGGCCACAATTCCACAGTTCCGGCATGTGGCCCTCTCCCTCTTCCCATCTTCTCTCCAGGTGATGGAAATCACTCCCTCCCCTTGCTGCTTCAGGCCAGGAGGCGGTAATGGTTCTCCACTGTTGCCAGTCTTTTCCTAAACCTTCTTTAAAACAAACCCTTTGTTAAGCTTTACTTCAGTTACCCAATGTGGGTGTCCATCTGTTTCCTCATAGAAACCAGACTAATACATCAGATAAGTCTCTAATTTTCTGCAACATGATATCAAATCTTCTCCATTCCCAGCCCTATCTTTCCTCTCACATTCAGGCATATGACCTATTTATTTTCAACCCCCAACTACCTCAAAAAGGAAATAAAGCCATTGGAAAGACACCTACTGTCAAACCTGTGTTTCTCATATCCAGTGATGTGCTGAAGCTGACTCTTGCCTGCTCCCAGGAGGCAACTGTGGGCATCTCTGCCTAGCTTCACTTTCAGTGACATCACATTTAGTTCAGTTCAGTCACTCAGTTGTGTCTGACTCTTTGTGATCCCATGGACTGCAGCATGCCAGTCTTCCCTGTCCATCACCAACTCCCAGAGCTTACTCAAATCATGTCCATACAGTCGGTGATGCCATCCAACCATCTCATCTTCTGTCATCCCCTTCTCCTCCTGCCTTCAGTCTTTCTCAGCCTCAGGGTCTTTTCCAATGAGTCAGCTCTTCACATCAGGTGGCCAAAGTATTGGAGTTTCAGCTTCAGCATCAGTCCTTCCAATGAATATTCAGGACTGATTTACTTTAGGATTGACTGGTTAGATCTCCCTGCAGTCCAAGACACTCTCAAGAGTCTTCTCCAACACCACAGTTCAAAAGCATCAATTCTTCAGCACTCAGCTTTCTTTATAGTTCAACTCTCACATCCATACATGACCACTGGAAAAACCATAGCTTTGACTAGATGGACCTTTGTTGGCAAAGTAATATCTCTGCTTTTTAATATGCTGTCTAGGTTGGTCATAGCTTTTCTTCCAAGGAGCAAGTGTCTTTTAATTCCACGCCTGCAGTCACCATCTGCAGTGATTTTGGAGCCCCCCAAAATAAAGTCTCTCACTGTTTCCATTGTTTTCCCATGAAATCAGCCATAGTGGAAGTCTTTACACCCCAGTGCTATGAATCAGAGCCTTTTATATATATATATATAGAACCAGTTGTTGAGCATTTGTCAGCATGCCACTGCTTACATCCAGATGCAGCCTTTTGCTCCTTTGCATTTGGTAGAGTGGAAGAGACACCCCACCTGTCATCAGAGGCTCCTCCACCTCCCACTACCTTTGATAATCCATTGGTGTCTTCCTCTGGCGTATTTAGCCTCTCCTTCCATACAAACTCCCCATCAATATTTAAAGCTGCTCTAAACTTGTGCTATTCCACACTGTAGCCACTCATCAGACATAGTTACTGAGCACTTGAAATGTGGCCAGAACAAACTGAAATGTGTAGAAGACATACCAGATTTTGAAGATGTAGTATGAATACAAGAACATAGACTGCTTCATTAATAATTTTTATCTTGTTGAAAAGATATTTGGGATATAATAGGGTAAATAAAAGACATCAAAATAAAGTTCAGCAATTTCTTTTCAGTTTTTAAAATGGCTTCTAGGAAAGTTAAAATTACTTACAGAATTCACATTATTTCTATTGGACAGTGCTACCACAAACTCTCATCTTAAAAATAAAATCTCTTCTTCTCCCTATCAGCCCCTCCAGTTACTGCCTCTCACAGTCAAAAATGCTTTAAAAAGTGGCCAGAGTCATTGTCGTGATTTTCTTTATTTTGCATCACTCTATTTGTTTATTTTTGGTAGTTCCGGGTCTTCCTTGCTGTGCGGGCTTTTCTCTAGTTGTGGTGGGTGGGGGCTACTCTCTAGCTGTTGTGCACCAGCTTCCCACTGGGGTGGCTTCTCTTGTTGCTGAGTGTGGGCTCTAGGCATGCGGGCTTCAGAAGTTGTGGTGTGTGGGCTCTAGAGCACAGGCTCAGTAGTTTTGACACAGGGGTTTAGTTGCTCTGTGGCATGTGGGATCTTCCCAGATCAGGGATCGAACCCATGTCTCCTGCATTGGCAGGAGAATTCCTTACCACTCAGCCACCAGGGAAGCCCTGTCATGATTTTATTACACACCACCTCCCTCCTCAACCAAACATGATCTGCCTTCCTCTTCCACAAATCGACCAGAATCATGATAGTTTAGGTCACTAATGCTAACCTAGGTCATTGCACACCACAAAGGACTGTCCGGGCCTTACCTTGCTTTACCCTGAGCAGCATTTTGCAATGTGGCGTACAAGCTTCATTGAAACACTTTTCTTTTTATTTTTTTAAACTTGATTAAAGTATAGTTGAGTTACAATATTGTGTTAATTTCTATTGGACAGCAAAGTAATTCCATTATTCATATATAAATATATATATATATATATGCATTCATTTTTGCATTCTTTTCCATTATGGTTTATCACAGGATACTGAATATATTTCGCTGTGCTATACAGTAGGACCTTGTTCCCTGCAAACTCCCAATCCATTTCCCCCCACTCACTCTCCCTCCTCTTGGCCAACACAAGTCTGTCCTCTCTGGCTGTGAGTCTGTTTCTGTTTCACAGATAAGTTCATTTGGAAACACTTTCCCATTGACAGCATACTTTCTTGATCTTCCTCCTACTGAGATGCTCTTAATGCTGTTGTCCAGATTCCTTGTCAGCTCCTGTCTCTCCTCTCTACCTATAACATCTTGTCCCTCTCATCCACTTCTAAGGATTCACTTTCTGTTGATATGCAAGCAGCTCTACATCTACACTTAAAGGCCTCACAGGCGTCTCAGTTTAAACAGGTTCAAACCTGAACTCAGCATCTCCACCTTTGCCTGCAGAACTGGCGCTAGCTTAGGACGTGGCACTAGAGGTGATGGTACCACATCTATTTAATCACTTCTGCCAGGACCTCAAGGACATTCGGAGCCCACCCTCTTCTTCTTCCTCCACTTTGGTCTCTCCTGGTCTCTTTCTAAACTACTCATTGTGTCTCTTTAATTCTCCACTTTGTCTTAATTGCACAGCCCCATCCTAGTCCAAGCCACCGTCAGCTCTCACCTGGACTTCTCAAGAGCCTCTTGAATGGGTTCCCTACCACCACTTCTACCACTCTAATCCATTCTCTACACATCTGCCAAAGTGATCTTTTACAAACTTAAATAGTATGCTTTAGCTTAAAAATCTTCAGTGTCTTCCCCTTGACTTTGGCATAATGGTGGAAACCTTTAACATGATTTTAAAAGGCCACCCCAAAACCTATTCGTGCCTTCATTTGTAGCTTTGTCTGTTTTCACTCTCCCTGCATTCTGTCTACAAACCACCGTGAACTTCTTTTAGTTCTTCGAATGTGCCATATTTTCTTGACTTGGGACCTGCAAATATGCCTTTTCTTCAGCCTGGGACCCTCTTCATCAATTTTCTTTAACTGTTTGCCCATGTCCTTGTGAACCTTCAGATAGTTCGCTAAGCCCCCAAACTAGTTTTGTCTCCATCTGGCGCTCTCACATAGCTCATGTGTTTTTCTAATAGACTCTAAACTCCATGAGGTCAAGGATCTGATTCACTTACGTATCCACAGTGCCTAGTACAATGTCTGGCACACAGTGGATCCTCAATAACTATTTGTTGAAAAGTAAAACATTATCTGGCTCAGACTTCTCGTTTTGGAGATGAGGAAACTAGTATCCAAAGAAAGGAAGCAGTTCATTCAAAATTACCGAGCCCAGACTGAGATTCATACAGGACCAGAGCTTCCTGATTTCCAGGTCAGTCTTCTTTCCAGTGCATCATGTGTTTGTCAATAATTTAGCAAACAGAGGGAAGTAGACTGAATTCCCTATGTTTTGAGAAAGCCAGTACAAGCTCATGTTCATAAGCACAGCTGACATAGTTGTTGTTTTCTTTGTTTTATGTAAAAGGCCTGGAAGTCCAACCCAAAAATAAACTCCGTATTTCTAAACCTACAAGCTCCTACAACTTTTATTGCCTAGAGGCCCCATTCTGCTCATTGTCCTTCTTCCTTCCCCGCATTAACCAGAGGCATCAGTTGACATTCAGGGTTGAGCAATGCCTTCATTCCATGCTCTTTATCAATCCCCTGCCCAGGCAGCATGTCACATGTAGCAGAAGATTAGGAAGTGCTGTCTTTAAATAGTAGTGCTCAAGAAAACAATATAAGATCCTGTATAGTGCTGGGATGGAGATAGTGGAGATTTTTATAAAAATAACAAATTTTTTAGCTCTCACTTGTGCCAGGCACTAAATTAGATGGTTTGCATGTATTTTCTCTTGTCTTACTAACTCTATGAGTGATTATATCTATCGTTTCTACTTTACAGATGAGTAAACTGAGGCATAAAGAGGTCATTAAATTGCCTAAGCCATTCAGTTAAAAGAGCCAAGGCTCTGATCTAGGCAGTCCAGAGCCCATGCTCTTAACTGTGTGATATCTGAAAGTGAAGAACAGGCTGACCTGACAGCAAATATCAGAAAGTACAGCTGAGGGAGATCCCAAAGTTGAATTATACAGATATCCCGTCCCTGATTCACTCATTCATTGATCTATCTACTCATTCGTTCTTTCACTCTCTCAACATTACTTATCGAAAAGTCACATTATATCAATCGTTGAGGATACTGGTAAAATTAATGGCCTCTCTCCTCTGAGCTCTCACTGTCTAGTGTAAGAAACATATAAGTAAACAGACATTTATCCTACTGCGTGCCAAGTGCTAAGATAGAGGGGGCTTTGGGAACACAAAAAAAGCTCATAAACCAACTTAAAAGGACACATATGATTTATCCGGGACCTGCCTGCCGTGCTTTTTCTATTCTGTGTACCTCAGCTCTCTCCTTCCTTCCCAGTTTCCCTCCAGGCTTTCTCATGCTTTTGGTGCTTTGCCAACGTCTTCGGCCTCCTCTACTCCTGGTTTCAGATGCAGTCTCTCTGCTTGTCTTTGTCCTCCTAATGTAGGTTTGAAATGCATTTTGGCATATCCAGAAGCATATCTGTACCATAAAGCAGTCTAACACCAACCCCAAAGGCTAGACCAGGATGTGCATGCCCCACTTCTATATGACTCTGATCTAGGAGAGTTGGAAACCTAAAACATGGAGCTTTAAGGAGTGTGGAGGACAAGATAGATGGAAAAATACCTGTGTCTTAGGAAATTTGGTTATTTACCAAGCTACACACAGAGAAATTGACTAGTGACTACCCAACATCCCTTGCAGCTCAGTCATCATGTCTTGCATGCCTTACACCACTTTTTCATGATCTTATAGGATATTGGCCTCTGTGCAATGGGGGAATTTTTGGTTTTACAACAGAGTATAATAAAATAAATACATCAGATTTGGAACATTAAAAAATGTTAATGCCATCACATTTTTATTTTCTGCTATCAATTATGGTGCCTGATCTATTGACCAAAAAATATCTTCACAATACAAAATTAGCTTTGAAACAGGAAGTGTAAATTTCCAAGGTGTTTGGACCCTGAGAACTTTCAGGATCCTGTATTTTCTCAAGTTGCAATCTCCCATCAGCCTACTCCTTCCTAAACTTTGTTTTTCTTCTAAGGTCATAAATGAAGCATATTCTAGCTAAGGAATGTCTGTGGATTAGATGTATCAATTGAATTTGACAAATAAAAGAGAATTAGTGGTGACGCTTATTGATCAGTGTTTGATTTAATGGACAGGGACTCACCCCTATATATGGAAGAAATAAGTCGGAAGAGGTATATAGACTGAAAAAAAGGGACTGAGATTCTGGCAATAACTGTCAGGTGGAGGAAGACATTTGATAGGAATGATGTGACAAACAAGATTAAATTATTGGGCAACTGAAGTCAGAAAGTGGCAATTATAATATTGAAAACACTTTGAAACCATAAGACTCAAACATTGGATGGGTCTTGTAGACAGACGCTGAAGTACATGATGATGACAAACCCCTGGATGGATAGATAGGGAGATGATATCTAAGCCTTAGGCTCATTTGACATCAGCAAGAGGCTAATGATGACAGCACGGAGATGCAGAGGAACTAAATATGATTGTATCTCTATCGTTAGATGGCATAAAACTCAGAGAAGAGGTTTTTGCTTGCAGATGGAGAAGTCATCCAGAAATGATGATAAGAAGCCATGAGACTGTTGACATCCACCACCTTCTCTAATCCACCCACCCCACCAACCTGAAACATATATCCAAGTATGAGTAATACATGTTAACTCTTACTTTTAATAAAGCTTCTGGGAAAATAAGGTTTGTTTCAGTTGATGAGTAAATAGTAGTAGTGATAATAACAATCACTATGCTTTTAATCATTTATTTCATAACAATATACCTATAAAATAGGTATTAAGATTCCCATTTTTAAAACTGAGACTCAAGAGTGTTAAATGGCAGAGCTAGGGTTTGAATTATGGTCTCTTTTATCACCAAAGCCTTTGTTCCGCAGTGAATGGTTAAGAATGCTGCTGCTGCTAAGTCGCTTCAGTCGTGTCCGACTCTGTGCAACCCCATAGACGGCAGCCCACCAGGCTCCCCCATCCCTGGGATTCTCTAGGCAAGAACACTGGAGTGGGTTGCCATTTCCTTCTCCAATGCATGAAAGTGAAAAGTCAAAGTGGAGTCTCTCAGTCGTGTCCGACTCTTAGCAACCCCATGGACTGCAGCCTACCAGACTCCTCTGTCCATGGGATTTTCCAGGCAAGAGTACTGGAGTGGGGTGCCATTGCCTTCTCCAGAATGGTTAAGAATAGAATCCCAAAACTGTCTGTCTTCTTATCTTTCAGTTGGGGATGTGAAGTAGGTAAAGTGTTTAATGGGGCTTCCCAAGTGGCGCAATGGTAAAGAATCCGCCTTCAATGCGGGAGACACAAGAGACATGAGTTCAATCCTTGGGTCATGAAGATCCCTTGGAGAGAGTAGGAAATGGCAACTGGCTCCAGTATTCTTGCCTGGAAAATTCCATAGGAGCCTGGCAAGCTACAGTCAGTGGAGTCACAAAGAATCATACACAACGTAGTGACTCAACAACAGCAACAAAAAAGTGTTTAATAGAGTATTGGGCCATTAGCTGCCATTATTATTTTTGTTGTTGAGTTATTGTTATTAGTATTATTTCTGTTACAGCTTACTGCAGTACTCAGCCAGAAATATCAGCAGGACCATTTCTTTTTCAGTCAATAAAAGATTATTAAATGGGTGATAGCTTGCAGTTTTGAGGTCTATAATTTGATGCTTTTAGCAAGAAGCTTGATACTTTGCCTTTGAGAAAACTCATAAGAGCCAAGTAAGTAGGATGAATAGTCACTCAGCTATTCATTTTAGGGCCCAACCCCTTTGCCACCAGGCCCTGTAGTAGGACCGCATCTCAAAATATCACAGTGGTAGGTATCCTTACCTATTATGGGAACTCTCCCCTCTACCATGATTGCATGGTTGACTTGGAATGAGGCTGTACCTTGTTGGAAAGCACGGTAGGTATATTCCCTCTTAGAGTGAACCTAGTTAAAAAAAAACAAAACCCTAATAAAATGTACCATTGAGAGTAACTGGTTCATTTGTCAACTGAGAGTTAATTAAAAAAAGACATGTACATGGAACCAACAGATTGCAAAGCTGGCAAAGATTTTAAAAATAATCTAATCCAATCCCTTTATTTTGCTGATAAGGAAAGTGAGTCCCAGGGAGGGCTAGAGCCTTACTCAGGGTCATACAGCTGGCAATAATTTTGTTTGTGTCAGAAATTAATATGAACAGTCTTTCCATACATCAATGAATCTTCCTGCCTTTGTGAGCACAATATCATAACTATAATTGAATTTGTCTTTGATGATGGAGAAAGCAAGCTTTTAGGGTTTTACAGGGCCTTAAAGTCATCAGAGCAAGATAAATTGTCTTGAACTAATGTTGGAGATGTATTAACTGTGAGCTTGTCAAGGAATAGGCCTGGTCTTATTCATGAGTGAAAGTAAGTTTCAAATCCCAGCTAATCCATCTACGAGCTTAGGAAAGTCACTTAACCGCTCTGAGCCTCTGTTTCCTCATTATAAATTTAGATAATAAGTCCTTCATTACAGAATGTTTGTGAGCATCAAATGAGGCAAGATATAGATATACAGTGCCTCACCAGAACAGACACTTAATTAGTGTATACTTTCAAATAACCTTCAGCGAACATCCTCCTAAAAGCTAAGGATACATCAGTGAATAAGAAAGCCACAGACCTGATTTCATAGAGCTTAGGTTCACAAGGAAGGAGTAGATGTGAAAGCCAAGGAAGAAATATACAGTAAGCAAGGATGCAGATAAATTGACAATATAATTTCACATACAGGTAGGTAGATTGATACTAAGTATTTAAAATTATAAATGAGGTGTGAGTCTTTATGTCATGATTAGTGATGAAGACTTACTTTCCTTTCTCTCATCCTTTCTTGCTTCTCAATTGTTGTCACAGAGGTTACACAGAATACCAGGTGCAGGTCAAAAGATGAGTGTGTCAAAATGAAAAACAAACAGAAGAACAACGAGCCATTTCTTAACACTTGCTGGAGTCAGACGTGACTTAGCAACTGCACACGCACACTTGCACCTAAACCTACCGACCTGGAACATGTAAGTGATGACGTGTGGCAAACCCCTGGAGACCGGGGCCACAGCACGGAGTGCCCTGCTGTCCTCTGTGGCGGGGCAGCACTCCTATCCTCCCTTTAGGAGGCCTCGCTCATCTTACTCATTCATGACTGATGTGTGCCCCAGCTTTTAGAACTGGTAACAATCTGCATGTTAAGGCTGAATTGATTTCCTCAGACTAAAAATCATATAAGTAGTACTCCCAGTATTTTCTTCTGAAATCTTTGGAGGTCGTCTCCAGCACTCCCTGGAGCACATGTATGCTATTTTAGAAACACCACTAGGTGATCTTCCATTACCTCTGGCATGAATGTCACCACCCTTTCATTCAGCAGCTCAGCCAACATGAGCCAAGCAACTATGCCCTTAGGTGCTAGGACCACGTTCAGCGTGAGACTTAGAGTGACATGGTTCCTGCCTTTCGGGAGTCACAGTTTAGCTCCCACCAGGCCAGGTTGTGGTTATTCTTCCCTGTAGACCATGGCTCGACACTGCCAAACTTGCACTGCACTTTGGTGCCTAAGTCTAGACTACCTGCCAGCCTTCCCAAAGTCTTAAGGTCATTGTCCCCCTTCTCCTGGGTGGGACAGGAAGTATCAAATCCCCTGCTCCCCAAATTGCCGACATTTCTGTCTGCCACTCTTGGAATCCCCCTCTCCTCCGTGGGTGCTGATGAGCGCCTTCCTTTCTTGAACCTAACTTCCCTGGGTACCTCTTCCAGTGTAGCCTACAGCTCTTCAGTGGCTCCCAAGCCAGTCTGGAACACGTGAGAACTGGGAGTTCCCTGGGCCTACACAGGCCTGGTGGCTGCCAGCGCTGCTCCCAGGGAAGTGGTGAGCTGTGTGTGCGGACTGGTATCTCGGCCTTGACACAGCAGGGAAGGGTCATTCCCCATGAATGCGGCCTTTCATGCCCCTGGTACAGGGCTCCTATTTTTTCTTACAGAAGTGACAATCAAATGTGAACTTTCATGGTTTATTTATAGCTCGGCCTTATAGAGAGAAAGAAAAGAAGTGATTAAAAGGCGATTTTACCAAATATTTTGTTTTCAAAAGCTCTCATTGTGTGGGCAAAAAGGAAAGAGAAAAGTCCCTGTCTTCGTTGTTTCTGTCTAGACTCCCCAACAAAGAGGGTAGCGTGCTACAAATCCAGATTGTCCGGCTCTTGCCTGCTGACAAAAAGAATGAATTTTGAGGCCAACTTCAAATAAACCCTTTTGAACAGAAATATATTGTGGGGGGTGACTATATTTAGCACGTGTCAGCATTTCCATAATAATTTCATATTGTTATGCTGTGGTAATTTCCAGATTTACTGCAGCCAGTGGGTTCATGAGGTTTCAGTTTTATGTTAATGATTTGGAAAAATGGGAAAACTCAGCAGTGCCATTTCTGATGATAGCACCAATCCTCTGGGTATTCTCCATATTGTGTCGAATACCCTTAATGAGCCCTGCCTCCCAGAAGAGAGGAGAATGACCACGAGTCATTTTGATTGCCTCTAGAAGCATCACTTTTTTTTTAGAGTGCAGTTTTGTTTTATTCTCCTTCAAATGATCAAATCCCTTTATGCCACTGTATCAAGTGAAGACAGAAAAAACAAGTGAACACTAAAAAACTAACCACCCATGCTCCTGAACCTGATTTTTTAATATATTTTCATCTATTGTTTATTATGCACATATACACAATTTTTGAGACTGAATTGAAAAACAACTGTATCTTTTACTCCCACTGTCCCTTTATATCTGTTCACTTTAGCTAGTTTCTCTTAGGCCTAGTTAAAAATTTTGGTAGTCCCATTACTTTCTTAAGTAAGCAGAAAGTCACTTAGATAATATGGGTTTTATGGTCCCTGTAAGTCATGAGACATAACCAAAATTCCAACATTAGAATACCAAGAAATGTATCCTGCTCATCACGTCAATGTTCATCTAAAGATAAGATAGCTCCTCATTCCTCCAGCCAGAACTGCTGGAGATATGAAGAGATGTCTGTGATTAGATTCTTCTTTTTTTCCTCATTCACTTTCTCTCCAAGAATATGTTAGCTTTCTTCTTGTTCTTCAGAGGTGGTTGGAAGCTGGAAAGGAAGAGAGTTAAGGGGTGTAGGAAAGTTCTTATCTTGAATGGCACTGTCATAGATGGACTTGGTGCTAAGTCAAAAATGTATTTACAGCTAGGCTCCATTGCAGATTTTTTAGGGAGACTCTCCACTTCTGTAGACATCTCATTGTATCTTGTCCTTGTCCTTCTCTATTCTAGTAGCTCTTTTAATTCCTTAAAAATCCAGTTGGTTGCCTCAAGCTTCTTTTTTCTCTCTCTTTTAATTGAAATATAATGCTTTACAATGTTGTGTTCATTTCTGCTGTACAGTGAGCTGAATCAGCTATTTGTACACATATACCCTCTATCTCTTGGACCTCCCTGCCATCCCACCCCCATCCCAACCATGGAGATCATCACAGAGCACTGAGCTGAGCTTTCTGTGCTTTTTAGCAGGTTCCCAGTGCAGGTTCCCTCTCCTCATTAGATAGCCATACTGGCCAGGATCTAAGACAACCCACAAAGCCCTCTCACCTGTGGCCACCTCGGGTCTGTGGAAAACAGTCATGCCTTTTGAAGTCTGACAGACACTGGCAGTACTGGCTGATCCCAGGGCAACCCTCCTTCACTTCTACACCAAAGCTGCCAGCCAGCACTTCTCCTCCAGACCGAAGGTATACTCAGCACACCCTGTCCCACAACCTCAGGGACATATGTCCAGATACCAGTTGATATCAGTGAAACCATGCTCTCACCCCCTCCCCTGGAAGGAGACCTGATGCTCAGTCCACACACAGCTCCCTCCTAACATTCCACCTCTTTTTCTGACCTTCCACATGGATGAAAGGTTTCAGAGTTGATTTATGGGTCCTCAGCTACCCTTTCAGGGTGGTCTGTTTCCAGCTCACTTTGGTATCTTATATCTGTCAACTTTAGCTCTCAGACAGAACTTCCATTTTAACATTCCTTCACGTGTATGGTCCTTAAGTTCATTCATCCCATAGACATTTGCTGGGCACGTATGATACACCAGGTGCTGAGTTTGGCAGTGGAAATAGTTAAAAGTTGCTGCTTAAGGAGCAGGAGTCTAGTTGGGGCAGCTATGTGTTAACAAAAACTTGTGGTACTGTGTCATGAATGCTATGATAGATGGAAGCACAAGTTTCTAGGGTAGCAGATAACTCATTCTAGGTGGGAGGCAGGCAGTGAGGATGAGTCAGGAAAGACCTTCTGTGGAATCAGTACCTGAGCTCAGCTTAATGTCTTAAATCTGTACTTTTGTGAGAAACAAAATAACCTCTTGTTAAACCTTTGAAATCTCTATTGCTTTTATTCCTCAAAAATTTATTTTAAAAATAAGCAAAAGTAACATGAAGACAGGAAGAAAGAATTTCTTGCTATCTGCCATGTGTCTACACATCCATTATGGTGGGAAGGGAAGTGACATTTATGATGCTTCTTGTATAATACAAGTTTCCTGGATCCCACCCATGAAGGCGGTCTTGGAATGTCGGCTCAAGTCTAAAGCCTAAGCCCAATGCCGTGGATTCCCCCAGGGTATTTTTAAGATTCAGAGCAGGCAGGTCTGCCCTAAAACGAGCAGAGCAGAACAGAGCACCGCTGTGAAGGAAGAAGCAAGCCCGAAACAGGGGACCTAGTGGCAAACTTGGTGAGGGGGATGACTGCCACCATCTCAGCAACACATGGGACCTGCTTTAAAGGAAATCAGAATTTAGTTTATGAAGGAGAACCTTCTGACATACATTGGGGTGAGCAGAGCTCTTTAAATATTCTTGCTAAGTGGAATAGCAGTGACCACACTAAGATACGGTTGCTCTTTTACAAAATGTCTCCAGACTGCCCTTTGTTGGTTCTTATCCTTTCACCTTGATTCCCTTTTCAATAATTTTTCATAATTTTTCAAACCTCCTCCTTAGTAAGCCTGCTGGGTTTTTTTTTTTCTTCTGTCAGTGGGCTTCTTACTCAGCATCGCTGACCTCCCAAACAGCACTTTTAAAACCACTGGACACTAGGAAGCCAGATAACTAGTCAGAATTTCCATGGCATCCTTGGGAAAGAGCAGGTAGAACATATTTGCCAGATTGGAAATATGGGTAAGTGATTAGCAGATGAAAAAGTGTCAAGTTTCTTAATCCTTGAATAACTATTGAAAAGAAGTTTATCTGCCTCTAGCATGTATTTATCACATTCTATTTTGATTGCAGTAAATGTCTTTTCCATTCCATGGTGAGCTCCTTGATGAAAGGACCACTTACTCTTCATCTCTGTTTTCCATATATATTGAATGCTGTGCTTGGCACATGGAAGGGGCTCAATATGTTTTATGAATATTCTAGGTACTGAGATTAAGCAGCAAATAGACATATCTCCCAGCCTATGTAGCTTACATTCTGGTTAGAACGAAGGATGAAGAGGCAGAGAAGGAATATAAACTAGTAAGTACATGACTTGCCACACCAGAATTAGTGATAAATAATAAATATAATGTTTATAGAATTGTATAAATACATATGCATGTGTATGTAAATAAATAACTCACTAGTAAAGTGGTAAGGATGTTCAAGGAAACACTTGCGCATGTTTTGAAGACACCCAGGCCTTTCACATTGTGTGTGGTAGCCAGATTCTTAGGTTTCTTTCCTCCTCTGCTAATATGTGAGTTTCTCTAGGCCATACAGCATGTCTTACACAAATCTGTATTCCTAGCACAGTGTCTGGTACATCGTAATTAATACATGTATAGAGTAAGAAGTTGTACATATGTGACCCCAGAATGGCTACATCCTTGACAATAAGAGTTCAATAGCTGTTCCCAAGACAGGACCTCTTCTGAGGAGCTTTGTCATGCTATTGCTTACAATCTCCCAAAGTCAGGACTTTGGACTCCACGAAGTATGGGTTCACTCGACTCCCCTAACTTTCCCACGGACTTAACAACATTGGGAGACCACCCAAGGAAACCTGACCTCTCCGTCCGTGCAATGGAGCCAATGCGATCTGTGGTTGGTCTTGCTGCTGTTCATTCCAACCATGTGCACCCAAGACACTACAACTTGCTTACTGCCCACCTGCCCCACTGTGAAGACAAGAATGTCCTGAGGTCAGGTCTGTTAGGCTTAGCCCAGAGGTCTCACATCTGTACTCACAGTTGCAGAGACTGCTGGGAAAAGGACTGAAAGTGAAATGAAGAGGTCTTAAATATTCTGACCTAAAGTTTGGGTGCAGAATGGCTTCTGTTCAGTTACTGTTGTGAGTTAAGTGGGCAACAGGCTCAGTGGCAGATTAAGTTGCCTTCTCAGGCCAACATGTCCAGTAGTTCTCTCCCATAGCCCCCTGCAAGCCATCACAAAAGTGCTTTGCCTTCCAGGTTGTTTATGCACTGGAGGTCTCAATAGGCAATCATTTATTATGCCCAAGCTTGTGGTGGTAGATGTAACTTTTAATATTCATTGGGTTTTAATCTTAACACCAGAGAAATTATGTTGAAAAAAAATGAACTCACTGAATCTCTTCAGGGGAAATAAATTCTCATTAGCATGTTTTTGCCTGTGATAGGCCTCACTTAGGTTTTAACTTTCCACCTTAGCTGTGTTCTGTTTTCTATTTGACAGGAGGCAATGGCAAAAATGAGCAAAGTTGGAAAAGTTGTGTTTCCTAGACATGAGGATAAAAAGTAAGTTTATATGTTTTCTGTCCACAATGCTGAGGAATGAAAACAACAGACACATGCAACTCTAGAGCTGGAATAAACCACAGGGGTCAGCAAGCCAGCCTTTTCATTTACTAGTTGATAAAACTGCGTCTCAGAAAGGTAAAGTCCTTTTCAATTCCCTAAGATCACAGAGCTAGGAAGGGCCAGACCTGGGGGTCAAATATTAACTTTTGAACTTTCAAATCAATGTTGTTTTCCTTAGATCATTAACAGCAAATCTGGTCTCATCTGTCCTAAAATGGAAATCTCATGTCTTCCCACACAGTAGCATCTATCTGTTTCTCCACCCTTTGCCTTTGCATTACGTGACCTTGAGGGTTACAACATGACTTTTTTTTTTTTAGTTGACGTATATTTGATTTACAATATCCTGTTAGTTTCAGGTATGCAGCACAGCAGTTCAGTTATATATATGCCTGCCTCTGTGTGTGTGTGTGTGTGTGTGTGTGTGTGTGTATGCCTGTGTGTGTGTGTGTGTGTCTTCTTTAGATTCTGTTCCTTTACAGTTATTACAATATTGAGTATAGTTCCCTGTGCCATGCAGTAGACCACCATCACTTTGATTAATGCTTTAACCCCAATTCACAAAACACTTATTTATTGAGTCCCTCCTATCTTTAAGCCATTATGCTCTTTGACATCTAGGCAGGACTTAGAAGAGAGTAAGACACAATCTTATTTATATAATAGATCACTTCAGGACAAACAGGTATGTTAGATAATAAAAGTATTACCAGGTGATAAAGTAACCCAAAGCAGAAGAAAATTTGACCCTGTAGGGGTAAGGGAAAGCTTTTGAGAGGAGGTTAAGTTTACCTGCCTTAAATGCTTAAAAGAAATTGTCAAACCAAAACCGAAAAGAACTTCGTCAGTAGGGGGAATAATAAAGGCAAAGTTATAAAGGTGGGTACAGCATCGTATATTCAGGAAACTCTAAACAACTCATAATCCTGAAATGCAAAGTATGAGATGGGAGATGACAGGAAATGGAACAGGGTGTAGGGGAACTCTCAGAGGAAGCTGAGAGAGAGCTTAGGACCTCAGGTTTCATCCTACCAGCAGAATGGAGATAGTGAATTTTAAGGAGTGGTGGGACCTGTCCAGATGCAGGTGTTAGAAAGCCTCTAAGGATGCACGAGAGGGCCTGAGGGTAGAAGCAGAGAGACACAGATGGAAAGCTTTTCAACAGTCCATTCGAGAGATGAAAAGAAGCTATACTGACTCACTGGTTGTCAGTTTAGAGATGAAGGAACAGTTGCGCCAGTGGCTTTTATCGTTTTAGGAAAGTATTTGCGGTTAAGACAAAAGCAAATTCTACCTTATGTAATGGACAGGAAAAGGTGCTGATCCCACCAAAGCATGATCAACGTTTAACAGAGTGGAATGGTCCATGGAAAAAGCCATCCACCTTTTATTTTCTTAGAAGATCTCCAAATGGGAGCTGTTAATCCCCTGAATATAAGCCCCTCTCTAAATACCGGGGTTGTAAAGCAGACGGGTGCCTGCAGGAGCTCAATGCCCGAACATGGAGAGATCTGAGTTCCCGGTGCAGGTGGGAGCCCTGGGCTAGCAACATCCCTCCTTTGTTGAAATTAGGAACAGATTCTTCTTTCCATCTCCTCACTGACCCTCCGAAGACTTTTGAGGAAAGTCTGGTTTTCCGTTCTGAGTGGATCCCACGTTGTTCTTTTGAGAAGAATCCTTGGTTCCTTGCAGTCTGCCGGGAGCGGGCCTCTGTGAGGGAGCCACACACGGTGCTCTGGCGCCATCTGCAGGTGGCCCGAAGATTTGCAAGTAGAAGCCGGTTCCCTTCTGGGCCCTTCTCCACGTCTCGACTCAAATCATGTATCTTGTCTGAACAGAACACTCAGGTCTGTGCCACACAGACCCAAGATGGAAGGATCGAGGATTATCTGATCAAGGATTAATATCTATATACAGATAACTCTTAAAACTCAACAACAAGAAAACCAACAACCCAAATCAAAAATGGGCAAAGGACTTGAATAGACATTTCTCCAAAAATAATATACAGTCAGTAAGCACAAGAAAAGATCAACATGACTCATCTTTAGGGAAATGCAAATCAAAGCCACAATGAGATACCAATTTACAGTCATTAGGATGGCTACTGTCAAAAAAGCAAAAAAATAGCTAGTATGGGCTTCCCTGGTGGCTCAGATGGTAAAGAATCCACCTGCAATGCAGGAGACCTGGGTTCAATCCCTGGGTCGGGAAGATCCCCTGGAGAAGGGAATGGCTACCCACTCCAGTGTTCTTGCCTGGAGAAGTCTGTAGACAGGGGAGCCTGCCGGGCAACAGTCCATAGGGTCACAAAGACTGAGCAACTAACACTTTCACTTTTCACTTTTATTTACAAGGGTGCAGAAAAACTGGGTCCCTTGCCCACTGCTAGTGGGAATGTAAAATGGTGCATCCTCTGTGGAAAATAATACAATGGTTCCTCAAAATTTAAAGATAGAATTATCATATAACCCAGAAATTCCACTTCTGAGTATTTAGGCACCCATGTTCATAGCAGCATTATTCACAGTAGCTGAATGAAGGCAACCTAGGTGTCCATTGACAGTTGAATACATGAAGAAAAAGTGGTATGTACATATGATAGAATATTACTCAGCCTTAAAAAAAACAGGATTCTGAAATATGCTGCAACATGGATGGGCCTTGAGGACATTATGTTAGTGAAAAGAGTCAGTCACAAAATGACAAATATCGTATGATTCCATTTACATGCAACTCCCTGGAGAAGGAAATGGCAAGCCGCTCCAGTATTCTTTCCTGGAGAATCCCATGGATAGAGGAGCCTGACGGGCTAAGTCCATAGGGTTGCACAGAGCCAAACACGACTGAAGCGACTTAGCGTAGCATGCCACTTACATGAGGGACCTAGAATAGCTGAATTCAGAGAGACAGAAAATAGAATGGTCGTGGCTGGAGACCAGGGAGGGGGAGGGAAAGGGAAGGTGCTGTTTAATGGGGAGAGCTTTAGTTTTGCAAGGCGGAAACAGTTCCGTGATGGATGGCTGTGATGACTGCACAGCAATATGAATGTGCTTAATACTACTAAATTGGGCAGTTTAAAATGTCTAGACGGTGGTATGTATGAAGTGAAGTGAAGTTGCTCAGTCGTGTCCGACTCTTTGCAACCCCATAGACTGTAGCCTACCAGGCTCCTCCGTCTATGGAATTTTCTAGGCAGGAGTACTGGAGTGGGTTGCCATTTCCTTCTCCAGGGGATCTTGCCAACACAGGGATCGAGCCCAGGTCTCCCACATTGCAGACAGACACTTTACCATCTGAGTCACCAGGGAACCCGTGGTATGTATATTTTACCACAATAAAAAAAAGATTGAAAAATAAAAAGCACAGGGAAAGAAGTGCCTTGGGACCTCAGCTTGCCATGTAAAAACAAGGGAAAATATAGTCTATCCATCTCTCTTTTTTTTTGTTAAAGTGTAGTTAATTTATAATGTGTTGTGCTATGTGTCAGGCATATAGCAAAGTGATTCAGTTATGCAGACATGTATATATGTGTGCATATGTGTGTGTGTGTATATATATATATATTCTTTTCTAGATTCTTTTCCATTATAGTTCGTTACAAGATATTAAGTATAGTTCCTTGTGCTAAACAGTAGGTTCTTGTTGCTTATTTATTTTATATATAGTAGTGTATATATTTTAATTCCAAGCTCCTAATTTATCCCTCCTTCCCTTTCTCTTCTGGTAACCATAAGTTTGTTTTCTATGTCAGTGAGTCTGTTTCTGTTTTGTAAGTAGTTAATTTGTATAGTTTTTTTTTGATTCCATGTATAAGTGATAGCATATGGTATTCTTCTCTTTCTGACTTTACTTAGTATGATAATCTCTAGGTCCATCCATGTGGTTGCAGATTTCATTAATTATTTCATTCTTTTTTATGCCTGAATAACAGTCTCTTGACATTTCAGAATACTAGAAGGATATGAGAACATTAGCTCACGTGTATAAGAGTTTGACAGCCTGCAGAGTACTTCATGTTCATTTTCATGTTTAAAGTTCAGTCACTCTATGACATTAGGTTCTGTTATCATCCCTCTAACAGCGGGGAAACTGAGACTCAGACCATTTAAAGAAGTTCCCCAAAATCACCTAGGCTTCTCTGCCTGAAAAGCCGATGCTTTTCCCACTGTACAAAGTTGCTGCAAAGGTTTCAGTATTAAAACTGGAAATCTTCAAGTGTATGAGAAGGAATACTGACCCAAGCTCCCTTCTAGAAGTGTCCCCAAAGTCAGAAAATCCATCTCATGTAGTGAAAAAAAATTCTTGACATTAGACTGTCAGAGAGCAACATTAAAAGAAGCAAATTGCTGTTACCCAAATCATTCTGTGGTTAATAAATTCGGAGGCTCATAGAGCAAGTTTTAGTAGAACCTACACATATAGTAAGATTGATGATAATCCTGGAACATTAATTTTTAAGGAGTAGCCATAGCCAGCATTGATATCACTTGCTATGATCCCAGTGCTGTTGTAAGAGCTTCTCAAATATTACCTCATTTAGTTCACATAACAGCTCTCTAGAGGTAGAGAGCTGTCTGAGGTTGAGAGCTGTCCCATTTACAAATAGGACGTTTAGGAACGAATAGATTAAGTAAAATATCCATGGTCACACAACTAGCAATGAGGCCAAGCTGAGATTCAAACCCAGGCCTCAAAGTCCACTTCTTAACCCTGTGTTTGGCCCCATCACAGCTCTTAAGTTACCAGAATTCTTAAAGTAGAAATGCTAGGGGTGGGGGCTGGGATGGGATTGGGGGGTTGTGTTCCTATTGATTCATTTAGCCCTGGGTGTTACAGGTAGAAGTCCCTGTGTGTAATCCAGGGTTACTCTTACACTCTCTCACTCCCAATTCCCAAGCTTGCCCCAAAGTTCCTTCATGAAGACTTCTTTTCAAAGAACCTCAGAATCTACCAAGACATGTTAGACAGGTTTCATTAACCCCTTACCTTTTCTCCCAGCCAAAAGGAATAAGGGCCAAGCTGCCCTCTGCAAGTATAACTGGTCTTAGCTACTATTGTCCTTTTGAAGATTGTGATGCCAAGGTAGCTTCAGCTGCTCTGCTGTCTGACTCATGGGCAACAATAGTTCTAACACGTCTCGTCTGAAGACTCAGCCCAAGAGTACAGGAAAGCAGGGTCCTCTGTGGGATGCCTGGGAGGCAGGGTGCAGCTCCAGGAGAGGCGTTAGTCATGTTTTCATGGGGTTTTACTCCCAGATAAAGCAGTCTGCAAAGGAAATACTGGTGCAGAATCTGCAAAGAGTGATTAAAACACTCAGTCTCATCTCTGGGCAGGCTATGACTTTAAACCAGTCACTAAACTGGAGTAGGGGTGGAGTAGTCATATATGAAACACTTATTGAAGCTGAGAATGCGAGAAGTCCTGTGTCAGCCCTGGGTTTTTCACTGTGTTATAGTGGAGGCTTTGAAAGCAGGTAGCCCTGAGTTTGAATTCCAGCTCTGCCCATTTTTAGTGATACTCTTTTAGATTTGTCTCCTTGAGCAACTCTCAGATGTAAAACCTTTAGCCCTAAAATGGAGATGTAGATTCACCCATGGAGGTTAAAGATAGTGGGTGTGAAACATGTGACCCAGGCTGTCGTCTGCCTCCAAAAAGTGGGAAGTGTCTGCAAAACCGTAACAGACACATTCCTGTTCTTCTAAACCTTGGGGGAAGCTGCACAACCGTTTTGTTGAGATCATTCAACATGATTATTTTTTTCCTACAGGTATTATGATAAGAAATATCAAGTATTCCTGAAGCTGGTTGAGCACCAGAAGGAGTATGCAGCCATCATGAAAGGGGACTGAGCAGGGCTTGCAGGGGCTGATGCCAGGTTTCACACCATTGCATCGGGGACCTCTGTCATTTCACCTTACATTCGAGACCCTTAGATATCATTTCATTCATTTCTGCATTGTCTGTTAATAAAGAAAACTGAGACATGTGCAACCAAAACTAGAGTCTTCCATTTCAAAATACCACCATTATTTGCTTGGTAGTTGCTACGGGCACCATCATGGAGACAGAAGTTTCACCAGGTATCATAGGATCTCCTATGGGACTGGAACTTGGGGATCATTCCATCCAGGAGAAATGGTCCTTGGTAATTGATTTGATGTCAGCCACTAAAGACTTACATCACTTCATGTGGGACATCCAATGTTTATTCTGCTACTGCTAAGTCGCTTCAGTCGTGTCCGACTCTGTGTGACCCCATAAATGGCAGCTCACCAGGCTCTGCCACCCCTGGGATTCTCCAGGCAAGAACACTGGAGTGGGTTGCCATTTTCTGTTTATTCTAGAGGTGGCTAAAAACTTGTTATTAATTTTTTATTTGGAAATAATTTCAAACTTACAGAAAAGTTGAAAGAATAGGAATAATAGGGGGAACACCCATTACCTTTGAATAATTATTCCATCCATGTGCTTTCTCATTTATATGTTCCCTCTATGTGTGTGTGCATGTGTGTGTGTATACTCATATATATCCATTCACATATGAATACGTATACACACAGATTTTTATGAATCACTTGAGAGCAAATTTCAGTAGCCTTAATTTCTATATAGTGCTTTTATTTAATCTTCCATTCATATTCTGATTTTGTCAATAATTCAATAATGTCTTCTATGGCAATTTTCCCTCCTGCATAGGATCCAATTTAGACTGAGACATTGCAAAGAGTTGGACACAATTTAATGATGAAACCACCACCACCACTCCTCTTAACTGCAGAAGAGTCATATTGCAAACATCATATTAAAGATAGGTACAGGCAGGAATCATCAGTGAATCCAGGAGGAAATTTTGATGAGTAACTGGATGTGTATGGTCTTAAAATGGCTCCTCATAGATTGTTTATCAGTTAAAAGAAGGAAAAAAAATGTTAACCACGCAGGGAAGACATAGGACATCATCTTGACTGGGTGATCAAAATTAACTTCAGATGCGTAAATAGACATCAGGGGCCTCCAGATGTGACAGCCTGAAAAGGACACAACATCATTCTGGCTGGGAACTCATAGCCTGCATCTGATCAGAAGGAAGCATGAGACAAAACCCAAATTGAGCAGCATTCTGTTCTTTTAATAGACTATATTCTTTAAAAGTATTTATCTCATGCAAAGTGTGTGGAAAAGAAGCATGGTGGCTTAAAGTTTTTGATGTAGACAAGTGTTTGAAAACACAACTACAGTTACGTTAGTTGATATCATAACACATACATACAAGCACAAATACACGCATATGTACATACACACACACACCATTTTGGACCCAAGAGTAACTGCTAGTGTTGATTCTAGAGCTGTCATCCTTCAGAGGAGTTTGGATAGAAAGCATATGGAACCTCAGCAACATAAGTCAGCAGGTAGTAAAGAAAAAACACTACCACTCAGTCAGCAAACCTCTTTTGGATTTCTTATTTCTTATTCTGTGCCAGGTATTGTGCTACACACTGGAGTACAGGGATGAAAAAAACACATGGTCCCTGCCGTCAGGGCTCTCCCAGTCTAGAGAAAGACAGAAATGAGTAAATTAATCACAGTACATTGTAAGAATTGCTGCATTGACAGAAGCCACCTGCTGCCACAGAGCATATCAAACAGCCAGGAAAGTGGGAGATTGACAGATTAGATGGAGCATTATGGTATAACGGCTGTGACCCTTGGCTTGGGATTCTCGGTCTGGTTTCACCTCTAACTTCCTGCATGACTTAAAGAAAGGTCCCCAATCTTCCCAAGCTTCAGTTTTTGAATGAAGATGTTCATAGTACCTACTTTACCAGATCATAACAAGGATTAAGTGAAATCATACCTGTAAAGCACTTAGCTCCATTGTCTGGACCACACCTGTATTTCTGCAGGACCTGTCACCTAGGAGATGCTCAGTGGCGGTTTAGTCGCTAAATTGTGGCTGACTCTTGTGACCCCATGGACTGTAGCCTGCTAGGCTTCTCTGTCCATGGGATTCTCCAGGCAAGAATACTGGAGTGGGTTGGCATTTCCTTCTCCAGGGAATCTCCCCAACCCAGGAATCGAACCCAGGTCTCCTGCATTGCAGGCTAGGCCTGGCTTCACGTCTAACTTCTGAGGAGATGCTCAGAACAATCACAATACAAATTATGAGTAGGATGATCATACCCAGTTGCAGAGGCCAGCATTCTATAGCATCTAAAGGATGTCAAGATCTTGGGCATGGACTAGGGTGTAAAGTGAGTGTGGCCATCTAATCCAGCAGGCTTTGGCAGCAGGAAGAAGACCAGTTCGTTCACCTAGACCCCAGACAGAACCTGAGCTGGGGATGAGAAAGACTGAGGAGAAGTCAGGTATAGCAGGATCTAGGCAAGATGTCAGGACCACAGTCTGAAAGGCCTAGGCTCCTAATGCTGATCAACACTGACTTAGAGACCAGGGCAGGCCTGGCCCCACTCGAGCAAACCAGTGATGAACACAGGAGCTGTGCCTCCAGGAACTGCAGAGGTAGGAGGGAAAATAATCAGCCACTGTTTGCCAAGTCCTTCCTGTAATCCTTACCATAGTGTGGAGAAGTATGTGGCATTAACTTCACATTGCAGTTAAGAAAGCTAAGGCTCAGAGAAGTTAAACAGCTTGCCCCGAGTCCCACAGGTGGTAGTAGAGATGGGATACGAATCCAGATCTGTGTTGGTGCAAAACTGCGAGTGTTTCCTTGTATTAATAACACCTACAAAGGACTCTGTCCCTGCTATCCATCTGCTCTTTGGTTAGAGTGCTTGTGATGTGGATGACTAGCAGAGCTACCGGTCATTCTCTGAGGCAACTCCTGTCCAAACCAAACCTGACCTAGTGTTCCCACTGCTTTATAGAGAAAGGAAAACTCACAAAAGAGGCAAGGAACATGGGAATCCTAGAAATGCTCTGGCATCTCAAGAGTAAGGAGCTGAAGTAAGTTAGAAGGGCTGAAAAGCCTTGGCAAGATACTTAACCTGTAAGCCTCAGTCTCTCTCTCTGTCAGTGCTTACCTGCCTGTTAGTTACCTCCTAATGTTGGTCATATAAGGATTCAGTGAAGAAAACATATAAAGGCCCTACCTCAGCGGGTAATAGGCACTCTGCAAGTATTGTTCCCACTGTGTTCTCTGGTGCCATCTGGCCAGATGGCTAATCCGTAAGAAAATAATTCTGGTTCCTACTATAATGCCAGTGTCTTAGGAAAATGTAGATGTCTATATGGCTTTCTTTAACCTTTGGTGGCTCAATAATAAAAATTTTAATGACTCCAGTACTCACCTTCTTGTATTGGTAAGGGGGGTTTTATTTAATGCACACCTGTAAAGTGTAAGTATATTTAGCTTTTATGAATAAGAATTACAGTGTGGCCAGAGTGGTTCTGGGGATTTTTGTTTGATCTGGTTGCCTACCGCAAGCTTTTCTTTCAAGTTGAAGCCAGCCTTGTTTCGCAAATCACTGTGCTAAGGAGCACGTTGCAGATTTTTTCTTTTGACCAAAAACACTTGCCATATGTGAAGAATGTAAATATGGCTTTCCAAAGAGCCTGGGAGAACAAAAGCCGGGAGAGGAGGGAAACAGGGAAGAAAAGACAGGGACAGCAGAATGTGTGATGTGGTGCAGAGCAGGGATAAACAACAGGACCTGACGCTAGCGTCCAAATGCAGCAGCTGAACACGATGCTCTCTCTCAGGGGGATCCCAGCTGGGCAGTTGGTCTTAATATCTGAGTGCAGTCTGTGTTGTTGCTGGTTGCACTAGCAGGCAGAAAGATAAGAGTGTGTTCCAGGGGGTGTGGTCACAATATTGTAGGGCATCCCTGGAAACCCCCAGCTTTGGGGAGGCACTAGATCAGCAGGTGAGGGTAACAAGCTGGAGCATTAACGTGATCCTCTGTTTCTCACAGGCTGGAGGATAAGCAGGTTATTCAGCTTGACTTATTTGTTCCCCTGCCACTGACCTGGTTGCTCTTGTGGAAACCAAGACCTGTGTTCTGTGCACCTAAATAGTTCCCAATGCATATGGGTGCTCAATATATATATATATGTAAGTAAATACACAAACATGAGACATTTTTCTGCACAAAGAAGACAGGTAAAACTAAAAAGCTCCAAAATGTCTCACTTTCAGGTCAATCTATGCTATGTGTTAACACACCTTAATTTAAGCAGCATCAAAAACTTCAAAATGTGACATGGTTATTAAGCCACTAAGAAAATCATGCCTTGTATCTAACGACTTGCTTTTAGTTTTTTATTGCACAAGTGCACACACACATACACATGCATAACCACACACCACACTTGGGGTTGTACTTCAAGCTCAGAAACCTTTTGTAAATTGTTGGTGTTGTTACAGGCCATTTCTGTATGATCTCTTATGGGAAACCAGTTACATCGTTGTCCAGAAATACCCATTGTTCATCAGGGCTGTGGTACACATGCTTTCAGAATTCAAGGGCATAGTTACAAATGACTACCACCATCAAAGGATTTAAAATGAAGCACATTGTTGCTAAACAAGAAACTAATGACCAAGCAGAGCTGTGTAATATAATTATACTTAAGAAGAGCCTTCTAATGAATTACAGAAGCATCTTTGTGCTGTCTCATGTCTCCAAAAATACACTTAACTGTTATTGACGGTTAATAGGAGGAAGTCTTGCGTATAAAAAATGGGTTTTTTCCTTTCCTAGTTTTCATAGAAAGAACTTAAAAAGCAGTACATTTTTAAAGGGATGTTTCTGCCTGTACTTCTAAATATTTGGCAATTATATAAAATTTATAAATCAAAAGTAACTTAAAGACTAATAAATTCAGGTTTCCTAATTTGTGATTAGCTCACTCATTAATCTTATGATCAATTTCTATTCTATACAGAAAATCATTTAAAATTACATATTAGAATAAATTGTTTTAAAGACCTAATTTTGTTTGCTTATGTCTGATGTCTTGATTATTAGAATAAATTGTTTTAAAGACCTAATTTTGCTTGCTTAAGTTATGTCTGATGTCTTGATTAGAAGTGTTTTCTCGTTAAAATCTAGGGTTAGCCTGGCTCCCTATTGTACAATTGTAACACATTTTAAGTGGAAAATATTTTACTTATAATGTCTGGTGGGCAAAGTCAATAATGATGCCTTCCATTTGAATATTTCTTTTCAGTATCCGTATTGATTGAACATATATAATCTCAGCTACTCCTTATAAATGGATTGGTAAAGGAACCCCTGACAAAGGGAGAGATCACATTTTATAGATACAGAAACCAGGGCTCCGAGAGGTAAATTAACTGGCCCACGACTGGATAGCAGAAACAGGGCCTTGCTTCTTCCTAAGTAAATTCAATTAGCTTATTTGTGCAACAGAGGATGATTCACTAGTTAGCTAATTGCTCTCTCCTCTGTGGTTCCCCTCTTTAGCAGATGTATAAATAATATCTAGGAGGCCCCTTCTGATGCTCACTGGTTGATCAAAGTACTGTGTTATTTCTGTTGTCTGCAGAGCGGTGAAGTGATAAAGCCTTGGGCTATGGAGTCCTGCCTTCAGAACACAGCTTCATTGCTTACTGATCCACACAGTGTGTAAACTCATGCAAGCTAATTAACCTATGAGCCTCTGGTCTTTGTTTATAAAGTGAAAGAAAAGAAAATCTGCCTCTTGACTAATGTGAGAAGTAAATGGGCTGATGTTTTAAAGTACCTGGCCCAGCGTGTATGTGAATGCTAAGTTGCTTCAGTCATGTCCGAATCTTTGTGACCCTCTGGACTATGGGCCACCAGGTTTCTCTGTCCATGGGATTCTCCAGGCAAGAATACTGGAGTGGGTTGCTGTATCCTCCTCCATCTCACATCTCCTGCACTGGCACGTGGGAAGTGCCACTTGGGAAGCCCCGCCTGGCCCAGTGCCTGATATAAAACAGAATTGCAACAAATAGCAGTTTTTCTCCTCGGTCAATCCAATTTTACATCATAAAGTTTCTAGAAGCATTGTTTCCAGTCAGGTTGGACAACTTTATATCCACTTTCTGTGGATAAAATTTCTATGTTCCATCCATAACAACCAACAATTAATGGGTTCTTACTAGGTCAAGAGTGCCAGAATAGTTCTTGTCCGTGCATCAAAGGGCCAGGTGCAAGTCACTGAGAAAGGGGACATACATAGAAAGAAATTTCAAATGCCCAGAAATCTCATTCTAGATGCCCAATGAGTGGTGTTGAGAGAAGTCCAAGGATGCCAGTAATGTAGGTCTGTCTTGAAAAGTCATCTGTAAGTGATGAAACATCCAGCCCTCCTTTTCAGCTCTGCTAAGCTCAGGTGCTGAAGGTCTTTCGCTGAAGATTCAGCTCTGCTCTATCAGCAAGGTACACCCAGGCTGTGTACACCCAGTTCAGACCAGCTGCAGCTCTTCCCCAGCCAGTGAGTCTGCAATTTGTCTTTCTGCCCTTAGGCCCAAGGCACCGGGAACCTCACTAAATCACAGGCTTCTCCCCTCAGGAACAAACATGTTTGTCCAGTCTGGCATGACCCCTCGAAATTGCGCAATTCTTCTTATGCTGGACACAAAGAAAGAAATGTTGAGTCCACTCACATGGTTCACTGCATTATTCCTAAGCTACTTGTCAAAGTCCATGCCTCACATTACATTGCGTTCCACATGTAATCCTCCTGAACTCGGGCTTTGTTGACTTATTCTCTTATTTCTGGCCTCACTAATCCCTTCAAATTTGACTTTTGAAACTATCTCCCTGAGTAGAACCTTGGCTCTCCTTCAACCATAAGTTGGTTAAATTCACCTTCCTGCTACTCTGACTTACAAATCCTCTCTCCCATGCCACCTGGCCTCAGAAATTCCTCTCAAATTAAACCATATAGAAGGTTTATCTACCTGAACTCAGCAAATAGAAACTTGTGGTAAACATCTAGGCCTCCAGTTTCCCTCCTGGGGCCAGAGTCCTGCTTGGATTTGGGTTGTCTGATAGAACCCTGACACACTGTCTAGTGCTTGTGAGCTCTCTCCCCCAAGGCCAAATGCAGTTCCCTGAAATCCTCCAGCCACCAACTCAGGCCTGGCTTTTGCTCAGACAGACCTCCCAGAGAGAATCCAAGGGACTCAAGCATTCTTTCTGGCTAGAATCTTCTGTTGCGGTGCCAGCCCCACTGCTGTGAGCCATAGCCGGTGAAGATGTTCTCTGAGTGCTTCCCGTTCCTGGCCTCTTTATGGTTGAGTGGAATCTTGTAACCAGTTCTGTTTAATGAGCTGTGAGAAATGATGGGTGTTATTTCTGGCCCAAGCCTTTGATTGTCAAGTGAGAATCCCCAGAGCTTTCTTTTCTCTTATACAACAACCAGCACTGGTCCAGATGAAGATTCTCCCTGCTCCTGGGCCCCAGAGTGAAGATGAGTCAGAGCGGAGACCCCAGTCAACCCACAGGACTTGCAGCTTGAATGAGACTTAAATTTTTAAGATTGTTTCTTCCCTCAGCATCATCTTCTTTTATGCTTACTGATGTTCTTCACAGCGAATAGCCCTCATACTATTAGCACCGTGCTGACTCATATGAAGCTAAGTTTGCCATGATCTGAACAGCAGGCTCAGTCTTGTTAAATTAATCCCCTTGGTCCCAGCCCTGAACAACCCTTCATGCTTCCTTCCCCAACTAGTGCGTATTGAGCACTCAATCTCACAGGAAATCAGCCAGACACCCTCTTAATTCCATTGCCCGAGAGAATGTTTGTAAGTTGGGATGGTTTGAGCTGCAAGTGACAATAATCACATTTGAGAGTAGCTTATATAAAATTTATATTTTCTTATTAAGAAATATGGAGACAGGTGCAGTCATCAAGTTGATTTTTGGATTCAACAATTTCATCAAAGATTCAAGTCCTTTTTATCCTTCTGTTCCTCCCACCTCAGCCAGAAGGCTTTTGACCTCAGGTTTTGTAACTTCCTGACTGTAAGAGGCTGTCACTTTTAGAGGCATCTTATTTTTCACAGAACAGTATCTGAAGGATAATAGGGTAATATGCCTGGCTCGCAATGCCACACTTTGTGATAAAGGAAGAATCTCTCAGGAGACTTCTCCTTAGGCCTCATTGGCCAGGTTCTGCATCACAGGTCTGCCACTAGGGATTCTCAAGACTGGCTTAGAGAACGCAAGATGCATTGGGACTGGGCTTATTGCTGTTCCAGTGAAATCATTGTTCTGTTAGAAAAGGGTAGGAGGGAAGAGCTGTTGTATAAGAAGCCAACAGGGTTTACCAGAATAAAGGTTTTCCTTGGGAAAATGATCCAGGAACAACTTTGGGAAACAGTTAAAATAGGCTTTGTTATTATAGGATATCTTAGAATAATTCAGACTGATGCTAAAGCCGAAGCTCCAATACTTTGGCTACCTGATGTGAAGAACGGACACGCTGGAAAAGACCCTGATGCTAGGAAAGATTGGAGGTGGGAAGAGAAGGGGATGACAGAGGATGAGATGGTTGGGTGGCATCACCAACTTGATGGACATGAGTTTGAGCAAGCTCCAGGAGTTGGTGATGGACAGGGAAGCCTGGCATGCTGCAGTCTGTGGGATCACAAAGAGTCAGACACGACTGAATGACTGAACTGAACTGAACTAGAATAATCTTATCCTATGTGCACTGTGAATCTCCTAGAGAGAGAGAGAAGTTGTGAGGCATCTTCCAGACGTATCTCATTTTTGTAGTGAAAATTTTATTGTACTCATATAGAACCACTACAGTAATTTGAACCAAACTGACCAAGAGTTTGAAATGTTTTAACTTGAGTTGTATGAATGTTTCTTTCACGTTATCTGTGAATATGAGGTTTATTCAGCGAATTAATAGCTATTAAATGAAATTTGGTTATTTTACCTAATTATAGAAACAAATTGCTTTACTCTATCAATGTACTATATTCACTAGTTTGCTACATCAAATATTACCTTACAAATGAGTATTAATTGTCAAGGTCTAAACTAGTCACTGGGGCTTCCCCTGTGGTTCAGCAGTAAAGAATCCATCTGCAAAGCTGGATACCCGTGTTCCATCCCTGGGTCAGGAAGATCCCCTGGAGGAAGGCATGGCTACCCACTCCTGTACTCTTGCCTGGAGAATCTCATGGGCAGAGGAGCCTGATGGGCTGCAGTCCATAGGTTCACAAAGAGTCTGACATGACTGAAATGACTGAGCGTGCACAAACTAGTCATTAAAAATAGGCTCAAAGAATGTGTTTATTTAGGAACACATTATAATAAATCTTTCAATTCAATCAAATTATCCTTTCAGTTAAATTTTAGCTCTTAGAGCAGCATAGATCAAATCATTAAGGTAGCAGCTTGTGTTAAATACAGCTGAAGATACAATCCTGCCTTTCTTGGTAATATTATCAAATTTAGTATTTCCATTTATTCCAACTTTAAGTCTTCCTGGAGAAGGCAATGGCACCCCACTCCAGTACTCTTGCCTGGAAAATCCCATGGATGGAGGAGCCTGAGAGGCTGCAGTCCATGGGGTCGCCAAGAGTCGGACACAACTGAGTGACTTCACTTTCACTTTTCACTTTCATGCATTGGAGAAGGAAATGGCAACCCACTCCAGTGTTCTTGCCTGGAGAATCCTAGGGATGGTGGAGCCTGGTGGGCTGTCGTCTATGGGGTCGCACAGAGTCGGACACGACTGAAGTGACTTAGCAGTAAGTCTTCCTCTGCTCTAGAGTATATTCCAGGTAAGAAACTCTCCAATCACACACAGCAGCCTGAGGACATCTCACTCTTACCTTACTTTCCTGTGCACACCCTACCCTAAACCATACCTACAACATGAACAACCTTAACACAGTGTTAGATCTTCAGCTAAAAAGAGTAGAACGCTCTTTCCCTGAGACCAACAAAATTTCAATGGAAAATATATCTGCCAATAGCTATTTTGTGACACATGGAGTTTCTGATACTACATTTTGTGAGTTGCATTAAAACTGGGTTGATTTAAATCTCAATGTTGCATAGAAATTTTAGTATCATCTCTTTGACAATAGACTTCTTAGATTTTTGGCTTATTATATGTTAATGGCTTTAGAAGAAGTTTTGACATATCTTAGATTTTTGAAAACTTGTTGCAATTAAAAAGGATTGAAGAAAACATACAGTTAAGTTGTGTTAATAGCAAACATGTGTTTATTTTTTTGTAAATATGCATTTTCCTTTTTGACATCTACATAGTAATTTTCAAAGTATAATTTCTGAAACATATGGTTTAGCTGTTCTACACAGGTGTTATACTGCACTGGAGAATGTATTGTGCTTCTATACATTCAAGCATATGTTTCAAACCTACTCTTCTTAAAACAAACACTTCATAGACTTCCTGCTATTTATGTCAGGAACATATACTTGGCCTTGGTATCACCTGCTCTTTTTAATACAAGGTATTACCAGGAAACTTCTGGGAGCTTATGAAATCTACCAGAAATATATACAATGTTGACTTTGTTATAAAGGTGATTGAGTTGGTGAGGAAGTGGTTAAGAAAAAAAACACCTTTATGATTGTAAATGTAGAATGAGATAACAATGTGTTACGCTTTTAAACCTTTCCTTATTATTTTACTCTCCTCACAAGCTTTTGTGTGTGTACTCAATTCAGTGTTCTAAAAATTATTGTTTCTCATACAATGCTTTAATCCCAGCTCTCATTTCAAGTATTTATAGTCTATGTACCAATAAAAATAACCAATAATGATAATATCTTACATTGGATAAGTATTATCAAAGACTGTTATTGGGTCATATTAAAATAACACTAGAGCCAACGTGAAGTGTCTCCACTGGCCAAATATGGCAATTATTGCATCAAAAAAAGAAATAACTATAATGGATATATAGGTATATATCAGTATATAAACATCCATGAGTAGTCCCTAAATATAAACATGACTTAATTTACATTTATCCACTGGATAACTCTGCAACATACTGCTAATCAAATCATATTTATGCAAATAGATTCAGCAAAATCCTTCTACCCTAGATCTGAATATAAGGTGATAGTAAACTGAAATTGTCTCTTTTAGGAAAATGAAGGTTCATATTCCTCATAAGAGAGGAAGAATACGTCTTCTCAAATCTGTAGAACACAAAGGATCATAAGACTGTTGTCTATATTAGAGTTCTCCAGAGAAACAGAATACAACTCTAATATAGACAACAGTCTTATGATATATATATACATATATATGTGTGTATATATATATATATATACACACACACACACACACACACTGTTGTTAGGTTGCTAAATTGTGTCTGACTCTTTTGTGACTCCATTGACTCTTTTGCCTGCCATGCTCCTTTGTCCATGGGATTTCCCAGACAAGGATACTGGAGTGGATTGCCATTTCCTCCTTGAGGGGAATCTTCCCAACCCAGGGATCGAACCTGTGTCTCCTGCACTGGCAGGTGGATTCTTTACCTCTGAGCCACCAGGGGAGCTGGGTATATATACTTTGTACTTTGTTATAAAGAATTGGATCACAAAATTATGGAAGCTAAGAAATCCCACAATCTGCTGTCTATAAGCTGGAGACCCAGGAGATCCAGTGGTATAGTCAAGTTCAAAGGCCAAAAAGACCAGAAAGAGCCAATGGTGTACATCCCAGTCCAAGGGCAGAAGGCAATGTCCCGGTTTATATAATTAGAATTCTCCCTCCAGCTTTTGGTTCTCTTCGCTTCCTGAAAAGACTGGATAATGCTCACCCACACTGGGGATGGTAATCTGCTTTCCTTAGTCTACTAGATTCAAATGCTAATCTTACCCAGAAACACCACCACAGACATGCATAGAACTAATGGTTAATCAGCTATCTGGACCACCCCCACTATGGCCTTGTCAAGTTGACACAAAATTAGCCATCACACCATCCAACTTCAGATCCATGGTGCCTCTAAGCTGGTGATTCTCATCCCCAATTGCATATTAGAAGAACCTGTTTGGATTTCACCTCCAGACATTCTGACTGAATTGTTCTGAGATGTGGCCTGGCATTGGTATATTTGAAAATCTCTGCCAAGTGATTATAAAGTGCAGCTGTCACTAAGAACCATTGGAGGGGACTTTCCTTGCATTCAAGTGGTTAATACTCTGAGCTTTCAATGTTGGGGTCATGGGTTCGATCCCTGGCAGGGAACTGACATCCCACATTCCACGCTGTGTGACTCCCCACCAAAAGAACCATTGCAATCTAATTTCATTTTATCTCTGGGAGAGGGCTCTATGGAACAGGAATGAGAGAGACTGTCCTTCAGGAAATACACTTAAAACACCATCACCAGCAATAACAAGCCACTAAATACCAGCTATGCTAGGTCCAGTACTATTACTCATTTAATCCTTGAAAAGGCACTATAAGGGATGCTTTATTATCCTGATTTTTGTGATAGAAAAATAATAAATGGTAAGTAAGCTGAAGCACAGGAAAGTTAAGTAAATTACCAATAGTCACACAGCCAGGAAATCGTGAAGCCAGTACTCAAAGTAGGTCTTCATCCATGCAAAACCCATATTGCTCACAATATCACACTCCAGATACATTGTCTTCCTGGATTCATAGCTGAAAATAAGTTGCTATCTAGGCCGAGCAGGTGACTTCTCAGCATCAGCCTGCGGTGACAAATGTTTTCATTATTTTTCATCAAGGAGTCACCTCTGGGGACATGAACACGTTCAGGCTTACCTTTTTAGGTGACGGGAAGAGGCATTAATGAGCCTGGCTTGCATGAGAGTACACGTGGTTGCACTCTGTAACTAAATCACTAACTAATGGTACTGTTTTCTAGATTTTAAGTGCCATGATCAATCTTTAATAGCCATAAAGTACCTCTCTCAGTAGAGAGCTGAGAATGTCTATATAGGAATTTCTTTGAGGACTCAGTTTGGTGGGAAGGAGGAACTAACAGGATTCTCATAGAACTGCTTTTGCAATACCCTTTCCATAGGAAGGAGAAACCGCCTCACCCCCAAAAACCCCACCTGTCACTGCTGCTGTCTCTCAGACAGGCAAGGATGTTTACAGAGCCATCCAACTGAGGCCAAAAGGAAAGGATTAGATACTCTGTAAGCTGTGTCTTTATTATTAAATATTATTACTATCATTATCTCTCTCTCTAAAGAAATCCCTTGGAGTTCCCATACATCTACACTTCTTCCACTCTCAGAGTCCAGGTTCTAGCTACATTTAACAGCTCCCTAGCTACCTGCTTGCCCCCATCTCTCTTCCCATTATTCTAACCTGACCATTGCTGCTAACCTCATCATCAACCCTCACACCCATCTTTCATTTGGTTTCCTATTTTTAATTGAAATGAAAGGAAGACCCCGGTGAGGTCCTAAGTGGGTGTATGGAAGGAGGGCCCTTCATCACTGTGGTGGGGTATGAGGAGCTGAGAGACAAATTCCAGAATGATGTCCTGGAAGAGACACCAAGGTCAAGGTAGGGCAGCCGGCCAAGCCAGGTTGCCCTTCGTAAGGGCAAAGTGAGGAATAAGTGTGAGAAATGGAGCCCAAACGAGGAGACAGAGAGCAAGAATGCATGTGAGAGGCTGTCTAAATGAATGCTGAAGACACAATGCTAACGATAGTAGCATCTTTGTGTATGAAATACCAGCATGGTAAGTCAGGTTTATTTAAAGCGCCTGGAATGGTATGGATGCCCCTTCTCTGACTCCAATACTCTAGCATACTTCTAATCAGGGGGGCTCTTTTGCCCATATAAACCCTGATGGCCCATCACTGGCTGTGTCCATCGGATGTTCCTTACCTGTCTGGGACTGTCTGGAAAGCTGTGGTGCTTCAGCAATCCTACACTGGCTCCCACAATACCTGAAGCCCAGGATACTTCACAGCACACTGACTGTCACAGATACTTCGGAAAACAAGCCGTGGAGCACTGGGAAACCTTGTCCCAGAGTTTCAGTCAGTCTGGAAAACAGGGAATTTCACCACTACCTTTGTTTTTGTCAGAATCTAACCAGGAAACAGAAACCACCTGAGCATTTATTAACAGCAATTTCAAAACTGGGAATAAGTTACATGGATAATGGAGGGACAGAGAGCCAAATAGAGGACAGGGAGGCAACCCAGAGAATAACTCACAGGAGGAGTTATTCTGTGAGAATACTCACAGAAGGAGGCCATTAAGACTCAAGTTACAGGGATAGAGGAGGTGGTGACATGACTGGCTCCTGGGCAAAAACTGAGGCCATGGCAGGACTGTTCATGGGCGAAATATCACTGCTGCTGGAGTCATTGCCCCAGCCAGGGACTCCAGTCTCCCACTCTGCAGCGTCTCAACATTGCCTCCTATTGACTGCGAAAGTGAAGTGAAAGTGACTCAGTCGTGTCCGACTCTGAGATCCCGTCGCTGATACAGTCCAGTCCAGTCCGTGGAATTCTCCAGGCCAGAATACTGGAGTGGGTAGCCTTTCCCTTCTCTAAGGCATCTTCCCAACACAGGGATCGAACCCAGGTTTCCCGCTTTGCAGGTGGATTCTTTACCAGCTGAGCCACAAGGGAAGCCCAAGAACACAAGCAAAGCCCAAGAATACTGGAGTGGGTAGCCTATCCCTTCTCCAGTGGATCTTCCCGACCCAAAAATTGAACTGGGGTCTCCTGCATTGCAGGCAGATTCTTTACCAACAGAGCTACCTGGGAAGCCCAATTGACCATATTGAGCTGGAAACCAGCAGAAATGGAAGGCTGAGAAATGCAGCCTGCAGGGAACAGCCTCCTGCAAATACAGAGCAGAGTGGGTTTCAAGTGAAGAACCTACCTAAGGCAGCATGCCCTAGAGAGACTACTCGCTCCTCACTGTTAATCAGAATTCAGGGCACTCAGACACACTTCCATATCAGTATTGCTCCTTGTTTCACTGCCCCACCCCCCTCCCCCACAATTTATTCTTATACTTGTGCCATCTTTATGCCAACCCCTCCACTGTGCCTCATGGAGCCTTCACGTTGTGCTCTCAGCTGCTTCTCCAAACTCTCTCTGACTTTAATTGAATCGCAACTACCTTTGAGCAAAAACCTTGCATCATTCATTCTTTAATCATTCAACAATGACATATTGAGTGGGAATTAAATCAATGATAACTAACCCTCCACTGTTGTTTGTGTTTTATACATATTAAACCCTGCCATTCTCATAGCTACCTATCTTCTGTTTTACAGACGAGAATATTGAAACATGAAATACTTAAGAAATTTGTTCATAACATAGCTCATGAGTGGCCAGGACAGGAATTAAATATACACCCAGGCTCTGGAAACCAAAGTCTTATCCAGCATATCTGGATAACAGCATTCTCTTCTAGGAATGGATACACTGCCGAGATGATTCCTGCTGATGGAGTTCTGTGGAAGATATTTTTAGCTTCTCATTTTGAAATGGTTTTACAGAACAGTTGCAAATAGTACAGAGAGTACCAGTATATGCTACCCCCATCTACCCTAATGCTAACATCTAACATAACCATAGAATGTTTATCACTAAGCGTTAACATTGGTGCAATACTCCTAACTGAACTACAGATTTTAGTAGACTTCACCATCTTTTAAAGCGTCTGCCTGTAATGAGGAAGACCCAGGTTCAATCCCTGGGTCGGGAAGATCCCCTGGAGAAGGAAATGGCAACCCACTCCAGTATTCTTGCCTGGAGAATTCCATAGATTGAGGAGCCTGGTAGGCTACAGTCCATGGGGTCACAAAGAGTCGGACACGACTGAGCGACTTCACTTTGCTTTGCTTTGCTTTACCAGCTTTTCCACTAATATTTTTGTTCCAGGATTCCACATAGGACAAAACATTGCATTTAGTCAGCAATGTCTTCCTACTCTCCTCCAATCTGTGCCAGTTTCTCAGACTTCCTTTTTTTTATGACCTTGAGACTCTTGAAAATTAAAGATTAGGTAGCTTGTATGAAATCCCCTAGTTTGGGTTTGTCTAATGTTTTCTCACAATAGACTGGAGTTATGGACTTTTTGGACAAATAATCTAAAGGTGCAGTGCCCTTCTCACATCATGTCAAGGATACATGTTATAAACATGATTTATCACCAGTGATGTTAACCTTGATCATTTAGTGAAGGTGGTGTATGTCATATTTCTCTACTGTAGAGTTACTATTTTTATAGTAACTATTTTCATATTCTATTAGTTAGAAGGGGAATGACTAAGTGTAGCCTACACTCAGGGTGAGAGGAATTAAGTTTTATCTCCAGGTGTGGGAGAGCAACTTCCCTTATTATTTGCAATTCTTCTGTAAGAAACATTTGTCTCTTATCCTTCAATTATTTATTTATTTGATCACATATATTAGTATGGCTTCATAGATGATTGTTTTACTCTTTAAATTATAACTCAACACTATCATTATTGCTATTTATCAATATTCTGTTGCAAAACTGTTCCGACTTTGGCCATTGGGAGCTCTTTGAGGTTGACTACTATGTCCTTTTCACATATCACCACTTTTAAAAGCACTTCATTGTTTTCTGTCACTATGAGATGCTACTCTAGGCTCAGATACATTCTCTCTGCCCCTAGAATCATCATTTGTCCAAGGATCCCTTACTCCTTATATTGAGAAAGATGTTAGAAACCAAGATGTGGGTGTTAGATGTGGTTCTAGGTTCTCTTGGTGCTAGATAATATACGTATGTATGTATACTACTCCATGCATATACACATAAGAAGAATTAAAGTAAATGAAAGCACAAATAGGTTGTTACACATAAGCTATGAAGAAAAATGCCACATCATATTTAAAGGAATTACAGGTGTTATTTACTATAAACGAGGCAAGGCAGTGGCCAGTGTGATCTTCTTTGTAGCAGGAATACAAAATGAATTAGTTTAGTTCAGTCGCTCAGTCATGTCCGACTCTTTGCGATCCCATGAATCGCAGCACGCCAGGCCTCCCTGTCCATCACCATCTCCCAGAGTTCACTCAGACTCACGTCCATCGAGTCCGTGATGCCATCCAGCCATCTCATCCTGGGCTGTCCCCTTCTCCTCCTCCCCCCAATCTCTCCCAGCATCAGAGTCTTTTCCAATGAGTCAAGTCTTCACATGAGGTGTCCAAAGTACTGGAGCTTCAGCTTTAGCCTCATTCCTTCCAAAGAAATCCCAGGTTTGATCTCCTTCAGAATGGACTGGTTGGATCTCCTTGCAGTCCAAGGAACCCTCAAGAGTCTTCTCCAACACCACAGTTCAAAAGCATCAATTCTTCAGCACTCAGCCTTCTTCATAGTCCAACTCTCACATCCATACATGACCACAGGAAAAACCATAGCCTTGACTAGACGGACCTTAGTCAGCAAAGTAATGTCTCTGCTTTTCAATATGCTATCTAGGTTGGTCATCACTTTTCTTCCAAGGAGTAAGCGTCTTTTAATTTCATGGCTGCAGTCACCATCTGCAGTGATTCTGGAGCCCAAAAAGATAAAGTCTGACACTGTTTCTACTGTTTCCCCATCTATTTCCCATGAAGTGATGGGACCAGATGGCATGATCTTCGTTTTCTGAATGTTGAGCTTTAAGCCAACTTTTTCACTCTCCTCTTTCACTTTCATCAAGAGGCTTTTTAGTTCCTCTTCACTTTCTGCCATAAGGGTGGTGTCATCTGCATATCTGAGGTTATTGATATTTCTCCCGGCAATCTTGATTCCAGCTGTGTTTCTTCCAGTCCAGCATTTCTCATGATGTACTCTGCATATAAGTTAAATAAGCAGGGTGACAATATACAGCCTTGACTTACTGCTTTTCCTATTTGGAACCAGTCTGTTGTTCCATGTCCAGTTCTAACTGTTGCTTCCTGACCTGCATACAGATTTCTCAAGAGGCAGGTCAGGGGGTCTGGTATTCCCATCTCTCTCAGAATGTTCCACAGTTGATTGTGATCCACATAGTCAAAGGCTTTGGCATAGTCAATAAAGCAGAAATAGATGTTTTTCTGGAACTCTCTTGCTTTTTCCATGATCCAGCGGATGTTGGCAATTTGATCTCTGGTTCCTCTGCCTTTTCTAAAACCAACTTGAACATCTGGGAGTTCACAGTTCACATATTGCTGAAGCCTGGCTTGGAGAATTTTGAGCATTACTTTACTAGCGTGTGAGATGAGTGCAATTGTGCGGTAGTTTGAGCATTCTTTGGCATTGCCTTTCTTTGGAATTGGAATGAAAACAGACAATTTCCAGTCCTGTGGCCACTGCTGAGTTTTCCAAAATTGAACAAGAATTAGCCAGGCAAAAAAGGCAAGGAGAGAGCATTTCAGGCAGAAGGAGCAGCCTCTGAAGAAATACTGTGTAGGAAGAGCTCTTGCATTTGCAAAAGTGGAAAGGATCTGTCATGGTGAGAGCAAAGAGATCCAAGGGAAATGTAACTGTACATGGGCAGAGGCTGAATCATGTATGGCCTCGAAGGCCATGATGAGAATTTCAGGTTTTGTCATGAATGCAATGGGTTATCTTTGAAGGGCTTCGAATAGGGAGGGAGTTGCATCCTGGTTCACACAGAAATGTATGCCTGTGTGAAGTGGGAACCACCCCCAATTGCCTCAGCTCTCCTTCCCCCCTCTCCTATAAGCTTGTTTCTGCTGGCACTCATCCCCAGGAAGCCATATCACTGTGGTCCATGCCACAGTCTTATCTTTCCAGTTTGCTTTGGATTTCACCAAGGCCATATCTATGAAATGCAGTCATATGAGGGATACCTGTATGCTTTTGTTGTAAAGTGTGCTCTCATTTACATTATTATGTAAAGTCTTTCCTATGAACAGACTTATATCCAATGCCTCACAGAACTCCAGGCTCTGCTGAATAGTAAGAGTAATGTTTCCTTCTGTTGCTCAGTTGCTATGAAGTTCAGGACCACCTATGATACACACTGAGTTGTATTTTCCTGTGAATTCTTGATAAAATAATTTCTCCTCTCCTGTTTTACTGATTGGTTGATTATAATGACTGTTCAGATAGTTTACTATATCTGTACTTTTACAAATTGAAGATACTTTTGGAAGTGAGGGCCGTTACAATATATATATATATATATATATATATATATATATATATATATATATATATATATATTTAATGAACAAAGAAATAAGAAGGCTATCCTACTACTCGAGCCTAGAATTTTCTCTCTGGCACCACTACGAGCCTCAGCCTGAGGATTTCATCAACACATCTCCTGACATTGCTCTGTTTCTCTGAACAGCTCTAATTACTGCAGAGTTGTTAATGTTTGTTGATTATTGGGCCAAATGAATTAACAATGGTCTGTTGTTTTTGTTAAATAATGGGGTACTGGTTATTTAAAATGTTCATTGTGCCTTATGTAAAAGTAAATGTTTACTAAGCTTAAAATACCTTAAGAAAGCAATTTGTTTATTAAAATCATAGATTTAAAAATGCATGGATCAAATGTAACTATTGAAATGAAAATAGTAGGTTTTATATCATCTATGGAGTAGAACTGCTGGAATGCAATAAAGACAAACAATTATCACCAGAAGAACACCATTACAGTCATTGCTTAATTACAGTTTATTTTTCCTTTCCTCTTGTGATAATTACTTAGTCCTTCAGACCAAGAGATGCTGACATTTCGCTAACAGCATGATTGTTTTCATTACACACACCTGTAGTTTCCTCCCATTTTAGTCCTAAGACAATGTGTTCAATTATTTGCAGATTCTAAATTTATTTTAATGGTGTCTGTGTGTATTTAGATTAATGAGTCTAATTTTTAAAAATTAGAACAATTTTATTTTGACATTTTACAAATATATGGAGTGCCAGTTGACTTGTTAAAGAATTGTCAGTCCTTACACCATATATAAACTTAAGTTTGAAGGTGAAGTCAGAAAAGCATCAGCACCAAATCGTGGATTTAAAAGACAGCTCTATTACATACCGGGTGTGAACTGAGACAAATCAATTAGCCCTTCTTTTATTTTTAAGATAGAGTTTGTAGTTATCCTTCTATCCAAACCACTAGGCTGTTATGAGGTTCCAAAAGCATAATTACTGAAAAATGTCCCACTTTCTACACCATAAATTTCTTGTCAAGGATCAGTCGTGGTGTATGTATTCATTCATTTCAAAAATGTTTGCTGAGTGCACACAGTGCAGCATCCCCAGTGCTAATGCCAGATATCTAGAGATGTTTGAATAGAAGATAATGAAAACAAGTTTCATAGCATTAAACATGTACATGGTATTTCTTAGATTACATCTATGTAACAACATCAGAACATTATCATGGAGTTATGATATTTCCTCTTGTTAACCCTTTAAAATTTGTTCTACTTATTTTGAAAGCAATACGTTTCTTCTAACTTTGTCATAGATATTATATACTGAGCATTACCAATTAATGAAACTGAAAATCTGGATTTGCAACTGTATGATTTATGATTCTACTATTTCTAGTAAAGAAAAAGTTAGAAACTGGTTAATTTTTTACTAAATTGGTGAATTTTATCAGGTTTTGAGGTTTTTATTTTCATTAGCACTGAATTTTAATTAAAATCGATAGTTTACATGAAGAACAGGACTAGAATAGTGTTTACAATCAGCTTCTGAAAAATCACATTTACATAAAGGAAATAAAAGAAGCCAGCAGAGGCCAAAAAAAAAAAAAAAAAGGTGCAGCTTGTATTATTGCACTTGGACGAAACATGCTGTTCAAGGTGGGATAATACTTAGGCCACACAAGGCCAGGAGGAGGACACAAACACAGAGGACAAACACCCCCTCCCCCCAGGTAGTATTACTTCTGGATTCTCCAAGGAACTCAAAAATATTTAGTATTTTTAGAATATTCAACTAGAGCTCTTTACAAAGATGAGTCTTCAACAGGTTTTAGTTACGGCCATGCTCTTCATTTCAAATCATGTGCAAGTCTAACATACAGCTTCTACTGCAACCAGTGAGATATCTGTCACATTAGAATGACCCAGGGCCCCAGACCATGGAAAGCAGGAAAGGGAATGAAACTCTACTTTATACAATTTCAGGGAATAATACTGCGGCTATAGTTTATCCTTTTGAGCACTGTTCATTTTGGTCATTGATCTCAGCACATAAGAAAAAGTGACAGTGAGTACAAGTGGACATGAAAAATAATTCCTTGTAGACTTTTGGATCGCAGCCATTCTGACTGGCGTGAAATGGTACCTCATTGTGGTTTTAATTTGCATTTCTCTGATAATCAGTGATGTTGAGCATCTTTTCATGTGTTTGTTAGCCATCTGTATGTCTTCTTTGGAGAAATGTCTATTTAGTTCTTTGGCCCATTTTTTGATTGGGTCGTTTATTTTTCTGGAATTGAGCTGCAGGAGTTGCTTGTATATTTTTGAGATTAGTTGTTTGTCAGTTGCTTCATTTGCTATTATTTTCTCCCATTCTGAAGGCTGTCTTTTCACCTTGCTTATAGTTTCCTTTGTTGTGCAGAAGCTTTTAATTTTAATTAGGTCCCATTTGTTTATTTTTGCTTTTACTTCCAGTATTCTGGGAGGTGGGTCATAGAGGATCCTGCTGTGATGTATGTCAGAGAGTGTTTTGCCTATGTTCTCCTCTAGGAGTTTTATAGTTTCTGGTCTTATGTTTAGATCTTTAGTCCATTTTGAGTTTATTTTTGTGTATGGTGTTAGAAAGTGATCTAGTTTCATCCTTTTACAAGTGGTTGACCAGTTTTCCCAGCACCACTTGTTAAAGAGATTGTCTTTAATCCATTGTATATTCTTGCCTCCTTTGTCAAAGATAAGGTGTCCATAGGTGCGTGTATTTATCTCTGGGCTTTCTATTTTGTTCCACTGATCTATATGTCTGTCTTTGTGCCAGTACCATACTGTCTTGATGACTGTGGCTTTGTAGTAGAGCCTGAAGTCAGGCAGGTTGACTCCTCCAGTTCCATTCTTCTTTCTCAAGATTGCTTTGGCTATTCGAGGTCTTTTGGTATTTCCATACAAATTGTGAAATTATTTATTCTAGCTCTGTGAATAAATGGTGGAGAGGGTGTGGAGAAAAGGGAACCCTCTTACACTGTTGGTGGGAATGCAAACTAGTACAGCCACTATGGAGAACAGTGTGGAGATTCCTTAAAAAACTGGAAATAGAACTGCCTTATGACCCAGCAATCCCACTGCTGGGCATACACACTGAGGAAACCAGAATTGAAAGAGACACGTGTGCCCCAATGTTCATCGCAGCACTGTTTATAATAGCCAGGACATGGAAGCAACCTAGATGTCCATCAGCAGATGAATGGATAAGAAAGCTGTGGCACATATACACAATGGAGTGTTACTCAGCCATTAAAAAGAATACATTTGAATCAGTTCTAATGAGGTGGATAAAGACTGAAGCCTATTCTACAGAGTGAAGCAAGCCAGAAACAAAAACACCAATACACTATACTAACACATATATATGGGATTTAGAAAGATGGTAATGATAACCCTGTATGTGAGACAGCAAAAGAGACACAGATGTATAGAACAGTCTTTTGGACTCTGTGGGAGAGGACGAGGGTGGGATGATTTGGGAGAATGGCATTGAAACATGTATAATATCATATATAAAACGAATCACCAGTCCAGGTTCGATGCATGATACTGGTTGCTTGGGGCTGGTGCACTGAGACACCCAGAGGGATGGTACAGGGAGGGAGGAGGGAGGGGGGTTCAGGATGGGGAACACGTGTGTACCTGTGATGGATTCATGTTGATGTATGGCAAAACCAATACAATATTGTAAAGTAATTAACTTCCAATTAAAATAAATAAATTTATATTTTAAAAATAAAATAATAAAAGAAAAAAAGAAAAAATAATAATTCCTACACTATTAGTAGAAAATAAATTTTTTTTAAAGTCCCTGGCCACGTTCACAAAGGTGGCATAACTGTATGCATAACAAAAAGACTGTAAACTTATAGAAAAGATAAACTCTGGCTTCTAAACAAATTACAAAATTGATTTTGCCTTTACCCATGAGAGTTATAGAGAAAAATGTAAACCAGTAGACCCTAGTTACCAGAAAAAAAAGAAATCCTCCAAAGACAAGAAATGACCTTAAAGTTTGGCCTGGACTAGTTTTAACTGCAGGTTCTGTCCGAGTTTATCCATGAACTCAGAAGTATGCAAGTAGTCAGAACGTTGCATGTTGGGTAAACCTTTAATACATGTAGCTAAGTCCTTGGTCATGAAGCCAGCCTCAATGATCTCAATACAGATTTCTTCCAAAGCCTTTGCTGAAAACCTGAGCTCTTTGTTATCAAGCTTAGCTCTGTGGGCTAAGTCTCTGGTTCAGGCAAAAATTGAAGCAATGGGATTGGTGGATGTCTCCTGTCCTTTCTGGTACATTCAGTAGTGACGGGTTACAGTCCCGTGGGCAGCCTCTTCTTCTACTGTCTTGCCATTTGGACAAATCAGCACACTGGTCATCACGCCAAAAGAGCCATAACCTTGGGCCATGGAGTCTGACTGCACGTCCCCATCATCGTTACACAGGCCCAAATGAAGCCCCCCTCCAACCTCATAGTTTGGGCCACCATGTCATCAATGAGCCTGTGCTCATACCAGATACTCTGAGCTTCGAACTCAGATTTGTACTGCTTGTCATATATCTCCTGAAAGATATCTTTAAAACCTCCATCGTATTTCTTCAGAATAGTGTTTTTGGTGCTCAGATACAAAGGCCAATTCTTAAACAAAGCCATCTGAAAAGAACTGTGTGCAAAATCTTCGACTGACTTATCTAAATTGTACATCCCCATGGCAACACCACCACTCTCTGTGAAATTATGTACTAAGTATACCATTTTGGGGGATCCATCGCTTGGCATGTAGGATATCTTTACTTTTCCAGGCCCCGGCACAACAAAATCGGTTGCTCTATGTTGATCCCTATAAGCATGACAACCTATAATAATGGGTTTTACCCATCTGCTCACAAGCTGGGGTATATTTTTCCAGATAATAGCTTCCCTGAAGACAGTGCCACCCAGGATATTTCAGATGGTGCCATTTGGAGATTTCCACATTTGTTTCAACTTGAACTCCTCCACTCTCTTCTCATCGGGGGTGATGGTGGCACACGACACCAACGTGGTACTTCTTTATAGCTTCTGCAGCATCCTTGGCGACCTGGTTATTGGTGGCATCATGATTCTCTATGCCTAAATCGTAGCTGTGCAGGTCCAGTTCCACGTAGGGAAAAATGAGTTTCTCTTTAATCAGCTCCCAAATGATTCATGTCATTTCATCTCTCTGCATCTCTACCACAGACCCGCCTCGGATTTTTTTGAGACATTTTGACTTCAATAAACCTCTTTACAATTTCTAATCACCCCAACTCCTCTCAATCTTTCAGACTCAGCTTATCTCCTGTAGGGGAGTTACGTTGGCGATGACCCGGGAGCACACAGTCACTTTGCTCACTCACTTCTGCTCAGTGTCCACTTTGGCAATCCCGGCTGGACCCCAACTGTTCCGGATTCTCACGGTGACTCAGCAGAAACCCCCAGGTTTTGTGTTTAGTTCTTAGTATTGTCCTGATCACTTCTTCTGGCCTGACAGTGGGCCCAAGCCAAGTAACATGACAAACTGTCACAGAAAAAGACTTTTGAGACCTTCTGTATCACCTGTTTTCTGGAGTTTATTTCAGAATCAGAAGCGGAAATGGCAGTAGGACTCCAAAGCAAGAGAAATGTGAGCTGTAGTTACAACAGGGCAGCAAGGAAGTGAAGTTACTGCAGGGACAGAAATACAGCAGTGACAGGAATGACAGCAGTGACGACAGAAATACAGCAGGTAATACAGACCTACCACTCAATTCATGAATTTTAGAGACATTAAGAAGAGTTAAGAAGAGTTAGGAAGAAACTTCTAGGCAGAAAAAGCAGCCCTTGGAAAGACCTGGAGGTCTTCCCTTACAAGTAAGTTACTCCTGGGGCTTGGAGGACATGTCCCAAAGTGTTGTGTGTATCTGTGTATTGCTCCCCATGTCTGGTATTGTGTGGGACACACAGAGATGAACAACAGATATTTTAAAATCAACAGTAAATGATGAACACCAATGATTATGGCACCATTGGCTCAGCTGACTCTCCCATACCTGATCTAGCTCTGAATGCCAGAGCATTAATATCTTCATTGGTAAAGTATGAACCTTGATATCCACTACACAGGGTGATATGGAAAAATAATGAGGTGTTACAAGAGAAAGCAATTTTTAAAATGTGAAAACATCATCAAATATCCGTTGTTCATCTTTGAAACAAATGGAGGAATAGTACGAACATGGAAAGAAGAACTACCAGGAAGATTCTACATTGGAAGGTGTCAGAATCCTGAACATTTTCTTAGTTTTAGTCCTCAAACATATCAAAGAACAGACTATCACTGAATCAGAAGTAGCTACATCTGTGTCAATGTCAAAGTTTCATTAACTGGACTTGGAGGAGAAAGAAAAAGTGCTCAGGCTTTCACTGGGGTAAAAGGATAATTATTTCTCATGATCAAAGCTCACAGGTCAGTGAACCTGTTTCACACAACAGAGTAGAAGGTGAATGGTTTGATTAAAAAACATATTAATGATTCTGATCAGTGAGTGTGGGTAGATTCTCCACAGACTTACACTCCTTTTTGTTTATACGTTTTTATACCTACAGTTAAATATGTGCGTTAGTATGAACCTTGTTAAAGCTCCATTTGGAGATTATGAGATAACATAGGTGAAAACACATTAAAATCTACCAGTACATATGGAACTCTAAGAAACTACTTTTGTTGTTTTTCATTCGCTAAGTCATGTCCAATTCCTTGCGACCTCATGAACTGCTGCATGCCAGGCTCCTCTGTCCTTCACCATCTCCCAGGGTTTGCTCAAATTCATGACCACTGAGTTGGTGATGCTATCTAACCATGAAACTGCTATTATCTGTAATATTTTGATTGTTATACTGTTCCAGTGCCATTACAAACTCATGGGCAAGGCTTCATAATAATAGTCCTTTGAAACTTTCACTAAATGCACTTGAATGAAATCCAAGTCTCAAATTGCTTAAATGAGTTCCACTCCTTTCTGAATAGTGTTGTCGTGCTGCTTCAGGATGTGAGATAATGTTTTTGTGACCTGGCAGCTTTAACAACGCTAACAAGGCCAAAGAGGCCTTTATCTAGGATGATAAAAAAAAAAGAAAACAAACAGCAAGCAACGTTTTAAAATAACCACTTGAGATATCATTGGAATAATGCCACATACTTGAGTCTAAAGAAGAAAAATGATTTGAAGAAGGAGTGCACTCATATATTACACATATTGCCTTTTACTAAAGTATTTGAAGCATGAGAAGCAGTCAGACTATAATGACATGCATCACATACAGTGAGCTTAAATAAAAGGCTCTCAGGATGTCTGCGATTAAACATAAAAGCCACTCTGTCAGTAGGGCATTTCCATATTAGAGGTCTTGAAGAACTGTTGGTTAATTTACTGGTCGTATTACACCAGGCATAGCAAATAGGTTTCAACTCCGCTGTCAATATTAATTGATGGGTAGTGGCTGCTAGGAATACTTTATTGGAAAAGGCTGTGATAATAAAGCCAACTCTACCACAAAGTTAACAGATGTGTGTGTTTGAGAATGGAGGTCAACGTTAGCAGTCCCTATATAGTGATGGTCTGTATTAGGGGAAAGGCTAATCAAGCACAGATCTCCAAGGTTATTCACATACTAGCTACTCATTTATTCATTTGTTTATCCTTCACCTCTTCAAAAAAGATATGTAATATAAAAACATTTTAAAAAGCAAGGCAAAAGGTAGGTAAGGCCACTGAGATATGCAAGCCACAAAATCCTGCACAATTAGCAATGGGGGCTTAATATTTGACTGAATTTCCTAACAACCAAATTAAATATGAAAGTCATAATCATTTAAAAGGCTCACAATGTCAAAAATATAAGGCTGGTCATGTAAGTAAAGTGTAAGGACAGAAGGACAAACATTTTAGTATAAAGAAATAGAAGTGGCACTAGAAGGCATGAGTTTAAATTTTAGGTCTTCCACTTAGTCCTGGGAGAGGAAATGGCAACCCACTCCAGTATTCTTGCCTGCAGAATCCCATGGACAGAGGAGCCTGGCAGGCTACCTAAGGTCCATAATGGTTGCAGAGTCGGACACGATTGAAGCGATGTAGCATGCACACACACACACAGGCTGCCACTTAGTAGCCATGTGACCTTCAGCAAGTTATTTAAACTTGACTGCCTCAGTGTCTTCATTTGTAAACTTTGGATAATAATGCTGCTTCCTTAATTATTCTGAAGTTAAACTGTGAAGTGAGCATATTCTTTATCTTCCCTTTGGTCACCTAGATCCATTCCCCTCACTTCTCTGCCCTGCAGGCTGCATCGCCTGGGCTCCCTTTGCCCTCAGGCTTCCTATTCCATTCAACCAACAAGGAGAAACCTCTCCCCACCTCTTCATTGCCGAGAGTCTTATGATAGCTGGTCCCTTTATAACTGTACCTCCTGATGGGCAGCTACCTTCCAGACCGCCAACTCTCACCAGGCTCCAAGACTGTGGCCTCCCCTTCCTTCTTTAGGCCAAAGGAGGTGACACCAACTTGACATTGCTATCACAGGGTATCTCGGGATCACTTGTTGGTTTCCCCAACTCCATTCATATTTCTGTAAGCAGTCCCTTCATTAAATTCTCACCAGAACCCAATGTGAGCATATCTTCTATTTCTGGTCAGGGCCCTGACTGAATAGAGTTGATTTTTGAGCAGCAACTATAGGCCAACCATAGACCAGTCAATACTTATAGCAGATATTCAATAAATGCTGATAAATCTGAAGTAAGGGGTATGAGAAGGATAAAGGAGAACAGATTTCACACACAAGAAGTTGAGGCATAGGACTCAGATCCTTTCCATCAGATGACCTCCTTTCCCCAGTATGGAATGTCAGCAGAAGAAAGAGGAATAAGCAGGATTAATCAGGCTGTTTAACCTGCACACCCACAACAAAATGCCAGCATTTATGAAGATGTAAACTATTGTTCTAGGTTTCAGAAAAAATTCAAAAAGAAATGATGCAGCAGAAAGCAAGTATGTGAATTTTCTTTGTGCCATTTCACATACCTGGGGCTGGGATAGGGGTGAGTGGACATAAACATAATTAATGGAATGCCTAGTGTGCTCATGCACTTTTCGATTTTGGAATGATTTATAATTTTCCGAGGATGTACAATCAGAAAGGAAGTACTTTATCTCCTTTTCAAATTAAAGATACTTTAAGAATCACAAACAAGAGAGACCATAACCAGAACTCATGAAGAGTGTTCCAGCACAGTGTCAACAAAAGGTTTGTGACCACACAGCAAATTCTGCTGTTGTCCCTAGAAAACACAAAAGGGACATAATTTCAAGTGCTTCCCTTTCTGAAATATCCTACATGTTACTCCCATCAGGAGAGACTCTCATCCTCAGGACCTCTTTATAGAAAGAGATTTATTTTTTTTTCTTTTCTCTGTTGATGCACATTTTAACAGGAGGGCAGAGATGTCTTAGATCTTTTGCCCAAAAGCTGTCCCTATAACCAAACAGACAGACCTTGTACAAAATAACCACAGGATAGGGGAGAGCTCACAAAGACAAAGACGCATAAAGTGAAATGCTTTGTTTTCTTTTTGCCACTTTCATCCTGTTTTGGTTTTTAACATGTGCAAATCGTTCTGTTGCTGTAAAACTTATTAAATGAAGTAAAAGAGCAAAGACCAAAAATGTAATAATGAAGTGAAGTTTTAATCCTTTACAGTTTTTTTGGCATCATCAGCTTGATTACATTTGATATACACTGAAGGGTTTTGAATTTCAGACGGAACTTTCTTAAAACTGTTCATGCGTCCCAGATGTGACCTAGTTTCGTTCTGGGAAATGGATGCTGAGTGTAGCACAGGCAAGTCAAACAGGCATGGCTATTTTAGGAGCCATTAATGTAGTATATTTACAGGAACCAAATATGTGATTCCAGCTGGCCAGTGAAAACCTTCATTGAGCGTGTACTATATACTGAGCTGCTGCTGCTGCTGCTAAATCGCTTCAGTTGTGTCCGACTGTGAAACCCCATAGACGGCAGCCCACCAGGCTCCCCTGTCCCTAGGATTCTCCAGAAAGAACACTGGAGTGGGTTGCCATGTCCTTCTCCGATGCATGAAAGTGAAAAGTGAAAGTGAAGTTGTTTAGTTGTGTCCGACTCTTCGTGACGCCACGGACTGCAGCCTACCGGGCTCCTCTGTCCATGGGATTTTCCAGGCAAGAGTACTGGAGTGGGGTGCCATTGCCTTCTCTAGTATGCTAAGCACAGACCTTTAAACACAAAGGACTGGTCCTGATCTTGAGGACCTCAGAAACCAGGCAACGAACATGTCACACTGTAAAAGAAAATACATGTAAGAAATAAAGCTAGGGGGTAAAATGTACAGGTATTAGAAGCTGGAAAAAGGTAGAAAAATGCTCCAAAATCTGTAAACAATTTTTTTTTTTGTCTTAGAAGAGTTAAGGGGGTGCTTCACAGAGGAGGTGGAATTGTGCAAATTCTAAAGTTTTAATTCCAGCTGGGAAATTCTCTTCAGTTAAGTCATGACCTATTTATGGACAAATGAATTTATGGTCCACTTGGATGGATGAGAAAACAAATGCAAAATGCCTAGGATAAGACTGGGAATAAGATAAGAATCATGAAATGCTTCCTCTCTCCTCCTGTATTTTCTTAATCGAAGTGAAATTCATGTAACAACACCCTGATTATCATTTTAAATTATACAGTTCAGTGGTGTTAGTACATTCACAATGTTTTTCAAGTATTATCACTATCTAATTCTAGAATATCCTCATCAGCCTACAAGGAAAGGCTGTGCCCATTGGGAAGTCACTAGTCATTCCCCTCCCCCTCCAGCACCTGGCAACCACTAATCTTCTATCTGTTCCTAAGGATTTGCCTGTTCCAGACATTTCTTATGAATATAATCATAGCATATGTGGCCTTTTGTGTCTGCTTTCTTTCACTTACCATAATGTTGTCAAGGTTCATCCAAACATTAACATGATTTGGTACTTCATTTCTTTTTATGGCTGAATAACACTTCATTGTACACAAAATACCGTGTTTTGTCTAACCATTCATCTGTGGGTAGATACTGGGTCATTACTACCTTTTGCCTATTGTGTATAGTGTTGGTATCAACATTCACATACAAGTTTTTATTTAAACACCTGTTTTCAATTTTTCTGCAGGATACATACCTAGGAGTGGAATTGCTGGGTCACATGCTAATGAGACAATTAACTTTTTGAGGAACGACTAAGCTGCATTTGTGGATGTACCATTTTATATCATTATCAGCAATGTATGAGTGTTTTAATTTCTTCACACCTCATTGATGCTTGTTATTTTCTGTTTTGTTTTGTTTTGGCTTGGTTTTGCTTGCAGCCATCCCAGTGGAAGTAAAGTGGCATCTCATTGTGGTTTTCATTTGTGTTTTCCTATTGACTGATGATTTTGAGCAACTTTATATGGGTTTATTGATGATTAAAATTTCTTTTTTGGAAAAAGTGTCTATTCAGATCATTTGTCCATTTAAAAATTGAATTGTTTGATCTTTTTGTTGTTGTATGGCAAGTTATTTATGTATTCTGCTTACAAGTCTCTTAAAAAATAGATGATATGCAAATATTTTCTCTCATACTATAGTTGTCTTTATTTAAAGGATAGTGTCCTTTGATGAACAAAAGTGCTGTTTTAAATTTTTATAAAGTCTAAATTATCAACTTTTTTCCTTTTATTGGTTGTGCTTTAGGTATCATGTTTAAGAAACTATTGCCTAATCCAAAGTCAGGAAGATTTACAACTATGTTTCTTTCCTAGAGCTGTAGCACTTTAGCACTCACATTTAGGTCTTTTGATTAATTTTGAATTATTTTTTTGTATATGGTAGAAGTAGATATCTAAGTTCATTCTTTTGTGTGGATATCCAGTTGTCCTGTTGTAGCCACGTGTTCCAGGAAACAAACTCACTCAGAAGGACAATGCAGACAGTGGAGTGCAGTTTATTACACCAGTGGGTCCAACGCAGAGTCTCCTCTTAGTCAAGGACCCTGACCAGTTTTTGTGAAAACCTTATATATACCAAAATCACTGCAGATGGTGATTGCAGCCATGAAATTAAAAGACGCTTACTCCTCGGAAGAAAAGTTCTGACCAACCTAGATAGCATATTGAAAAGCAGAGACATTACTTTGCCAACAAAGGTCCGCCTAGTCAAAGCTATGGTTTTTGCAGTGGTCGTGTATGGATGCGAGAGTTGGACTGTGAAGAAAGCCCAACACTGAAGAATTGATGGTTTTGAACTGTAGTGTTGGAGAAGACTCTTGAGAGTCCCTTGGACTGCAAGGAGATCCAACCAGTCCATTCTAAAGGAGATCAGCCCTGGGTGTTCTTTGGAAGGAATGATGCTAAAGCTGAAACTCCAGTACTTTGGCCACCTCCTGCGAAGAGCTGATTCACTGGAAAAGACTCTGATGCTGGGAGGGATTGGGGCAGGAGGAAAAGGGGACAACAGAGGATGAGATGGCTGGATGGCATCACCAACTCGATGGACGTGAGTTTGAGTGAACTCCGGAGATGGTGATGGACAGGGAGGCCTGGTGTGCTGCGATTCATGGGGTTGCAAAGAGTCGGACATGACTGAGCGACTGAACTGAACTATATACCCTTAGGGTACGTGCTCAAACCTACCTCCCCAAATTCTCTGAAACTAGTCTGAACAAAGGGAAAGAAAGATACAATCAAAGTTAACCCAAGACTCATGCCTTTAACCTAGGTAGTTAACAGTGGACAATTATCAATAGGTCTGTGGTCATACCCCAATAAGCATAATAGAATGTATGATTCTATTCAGTTTTACAGATAATTAAGGTATTCTTTTAGGCCAGGGAGAGTCTTGGTATGAGCCCTGAGGCTCTTCCTTCTGGGGGCCTGGTTTTCTAGTTGGTATGTCGTTTCCATAGATACTGGGCATATATCTCAAAGTCCACAGTCCGGCCCAAGATGGAGTCCTGCTTTCAAGATGGAGCCCGTTCTGTCTGTTTCCTCCTTCAGTCCCAGGACTGTAAGTTGAAAAGGCTATTCTTTCTCCCATTGAATGTTCTTGGTATCTTATAGATATCTGGGTTTACTTCTGGATTCTGAATTATATTCCATTGATCTATATGTCAGTCCTTACTTCAGCACAACAGTGTTTTGGTTACTGTAGCTTAGCAGTAAGTTTTGAAATAGAGAAATATGAAGAATTTTGTCCTTTTTCAAGATTTTGGATATTTGGCATCCTTTGCAATTACATGTGACTTTTATAATCAGCTTGTCCATTCTTCAAAAAGGCAGCTGGAATTTTGATAGAGATTACACTGAATCTGTACATCAACTTGAGGAATGTGAATGTTAGTTGCTCAGTCATGTCCAACGCTTTGCAACCCCATAGACTGTAACCCTCCAGGCTCCTCTCTCCATTGAATTCTCCAGACAAAAATACTGGAGTGGGTAGCCATTCCCTTCTCCAGAGGATCTTCCTAACCCAGGGATCAAACTTAGGTCTTCTGCATTGCAGGCGGATACTTTACCATCTGAACCAGGAAGGAATATTGCCTCTTAACTATATTAGGTCTTCCAATCTATGAATGTGGGGTGCCCTTCCATTTATTTAGGTCTTCTTCAATTTCTTTGAGCAATATTTTGTTGCCTTTGGTGTATGAGTCATACCTCCTTAGTTATACTAAGTTATTTTATTCATTTTGATCTTAAATGGAATCTTTTTTCTATTTCATTTATCTCTACTCAAATTTTCATTCTTTCTTTCTGTTTGCTTTGGATTTAGTTTGGTAGTTTGGATTTTTCTTTTCTAGTTTCTTAGAAGTTTAGATTATTGATAATAAGGTTTTTCTTTTTTTTGAATGTAAGCATTTTAGAACCACAAATTTTCTTCTATTGGAAGAGGAAACAAAACAGGTTCTATCTTGAAAGTAGGACTCCTTCTTGGGCCAGACTGTGGACTTTGAGCTATATTCCCAGTATCTAAGAAAACGACATACCAACTGGAAAACCAGGCCCCCAGAAGGAAGAGCCCAGGGCTCCTACCTAGACTCTCCCTGGCCTAAAAGAATACCCTAATTATCTGTGTAACCGAATAGAATCATATATTCTATTATGCTTATTAGGGTATGACCACAGGCCTATTGATAATTGTCCACTGTTAACTACCTAGGCTTAAGGCATATGAATCACAGGTTAACTTTGATTGTATCTTTCTTTTTCCTTTGTTCAGACTAGTTTCAGGGAATTTGGGGAGGGGGTTTGTGCACATACACTTAGGATATATAAGGTTTTCCCAAAAACTGGTTTGGGTCCTTGGCTAAGAGGAGACTCTGCCTGGGGCCCGCTGGTTTAATAAACTGCACTCCACCATCTGCATTGTCCTTCTGAGTGAGTTTGTTTCCCGGAACGCGTGGCTACAACACTACCAACTGCTTTAACTGCATCCCATTAGTTTTGGTGTGTTATGTTTTCTTTTTCATTCGTCTCACAGTATTTTCTAATTTCTTGTGATTTCATTTTTGACCCATTGGTTAGTGTGTTGTTTAATTTCCATGTATTTGTGAATTTGACACTTCTGTTTGTTATCTTCCTCCCTTATTCCCTTCTTTCCTTTGCACCTTTCTTTCTTTTTCTTCTATCTATCTTTTAAGAAGGGATTTTTGTGTGTTAACGCTAAACATCTATCTACTCTATTAATAAACTTTAAGTGCACAATACAGTATTATTATAGGTTAACTATAGGCAGAGTGTTGTACAGCAGATCTCTAGAAGTTTTTCAGGTGGCAACACTGAAACTTTATACCTGTTCAACTGTGCCGTCCCATTTTCCCCTCCCTCCAGCCCCTGGCAGCCATCATTGTATTCTCTGTTTCTATGAGGTCGGCAGTTTTAAATACCTCGTCTAACTGAAATCAGGCAGTATTTATCCCCTGTACTGGGTTGTTTCACTTAGCATAGTGTCCTCTAGGTTTATCTATACTGTCACATATGGCAGGATTTCCTTCTTTTTTAAGGTTGAACAATATTCCATTGTATGCATATATCACATTTTCTTTCATCTGTTGTTGGATATTTAGGTTGTTTCTATATCTTGGTTATTGTCAATAATGCAAAGAACTTTGGAATGCATATATCTTGTGGAGATCCTGAATCCAGTTTATTTTGATATATGATCCCCTGGTAAGTCTAATTTTAATTTTTTAAAGAAACTCTATACTGTTTTCCATAGAGGCTCACCCTTTTATATATCTTACATCTACCAAAAGTGTACAAGAGTTCCAATTTCTCCACCTCCTTACTAACACTCATTACCTTTGAAATATATTTATAATAGCTATCCTAACAAGTGTGCTGCTGCTAAGTCACTTCAGTCGTGTCCGACTCTGTGCAACCCCATAGACAGCAGCCCACGAGGCTCCCCGTCCCTGGAATTCTCCAGGCAAGAACACTGGAGTGGGTTGCCATTTCCTTCTCCAATGCATGAAAGTGAGAAGTGAAAGTGAAGTCGCTCAGTCGTGTCTGACCCTCAGCGACGCCATGGACTGCAGCCCACCAGGCTCCTCTGTCCATGGGATTTTCCAGGCAAGAGTACTGAAGTGTGAGTGATATCTAATTGTGACTTTGATTTGCATTTCCCTGGTGATTAATGATGCTGAGCATCTTTTCATATGCCTATTAACCAGTTGCCTATCTTTGGAGAAATGTTTATTCAAGTTCCTTGCCCATTTTTTAATCTTTTTTTTTTTTTTTTGGCTGTTGAGTTGTAGCAGTTCCTTGTATATTTTGGATACTAATCTCTTATCAGATATATGGTTTTAAAATATTTTTCCTTCTCTATATTCCGTCCTTTCACCCTGTTTCCTTCACTGTGCAGAAGATTTTTAGTGTGGTTACAACTGTATTTTTGCTTTTGTTGCTTGTGCTTTTGGCATGTTATGCAAGAATGAATCATTGCCAAACCCAATGTCATGAGCGTTTCTCCTATGTTTTCTTCTAGGACTTCTACACTAATTTCTCATTTTGTTCCATTGTGGTCAGGAAACATGTTTTGTGTGTTATTGGTCTTTTTAAATGTATTGAAATGTATTTTGTGGCCTAATATATGGTCTTTCCTGGAGAATGTTCCACAAGCTCCTGACAAGACAGTTTATTCTGCTGTTGTTGGGTGTTCTGTTCTGTATATGTCTCTTAGCTCTAGTTGGCTTATAACGTTGTTCAAGTCTTCTGTTTCCTTGATGATTTCTGTGTAGTTATTCCATCCATCATTGAAAGTGGGGTATATATGTGTTCTACTATTACTGTTTGGTGCTTTAATTGTTAGTTTTTGCTTCATATATTTTGTGGCTCGATTTATGTGTTTATACTTAATATGTCTTCTTAACCGATTGATCTTTTTATCACTATGCAATGGCCTTTTATCTTTTATAATAATATTTCTTAAACTCTATTTTGTCTGATATTAATATAGACAATCCAGCTGTGTTTTCATTAGTGTTTGCATGGAATATTTTTTCATATCTCTAAATTTTCAACCTTGCTTATCTTTGAATATAAGGTGAATCTCTTATAGATAGCATATGATTGGATCATGTTTTTAGAAACCATTCTGCCTTTTTTTTTTGAAGTTTTAATTTCATTTTCCTTCAGTGTAATTACAGATAAGGTAGGATTTCTATTTTGCATAGGTTCTCGACATGTCTTATATCTTTTCTTGTTCCTCAACTCCCTGCCTGCCTTGTTTCATGTTCAATATGTATATTTTAGTGAACCATTTTGGTTCCTTTCTCTTTTTTTCTACACATTTTAAAGTTATTTTCTTAGTGGTTTCCCTAGAGATTGCAAGTAGCATTTTGGTTCATAACAATCTAATTTGAATTAGTGTCAATTAAGCTTCAATTATGTAGAAAATGTTTGTTCCTCTACAATTTGATCCTCCCTTTATGTTATTGTCACGTTACCTTTTATGCATTGTATACCCATCAACATAGACTTACGATAATTATTTTATAGGAAAAACAAGGAGTTACAAAGTAAAAATACATTAATACTGACTTTTTAACCTATGTAGTTATCATTATTGCTCACCCTGTTTTTTCTTCTTTCCTTTCTCCCTTCCCTCTTCATTTGTTCCATTTTCCTTTCTTTCTTCTTTCCTTGTTTCTTACTTCATTTCTAAAACATTGGTTGAAAAAAAGAAAGTTGTATTTTATTATTATTTTAAATTGGTACATAATACTGTCCTTGGTAATTAATCATTTCCCTTGTCTTGGACACTCACATGCTGTGTTATAAATTTATTTGTTCCTTTTCATGTGCAAGTTCAGCATCCCCAGCTAGATGGCCAGCATAGTAAGAGTAGATACTCTGCCTTATAGTTCTCCACATTTTCAGTGTCAAAGAAAATGTTCAGAGATCAAATTGCCAACATCCATTGGATCATAGAAAAAGCAGTTGAATTCCAGCAAAACATCTACTTTAGGCTTCATTGACCATGCTGAAGCCTTTGACTGTGTGGGTGACAACAAACTGTGGAAAATTTAAAGAGATGGGAATATCAGACCATCTTACCTGCCTCCTGAGAAATCTGTATGCAGGTCAAGAAGCAACAGTTAGAACCTGACATGGAACAACAGACTGGTTCCAAATTGGGAAAGGAGTATGTCAAGGCTGTATATTGTCATCCTGCTTATTTAACTTATATGCAGAGTACATCATGCGAAATGCTGGACTGGATGAAGCACAAGCTGGAATCAAGATTGCCAGGAGAAATATCAATAACCTCATATATGCAGATGACACCACCCTTATTGCAGAAAGTGAAGAGAAAATAAAGAGCTCTTGATGAAAGTGGAAGAGCAGAGTGAAAAAGCTGGCTTAAAACTCAACATTCAAAAAACTAAGATCATGGCATCCAATTCCATCACTTCATGACAAATAAATGGGGAAATAATGGAAACAGTGATGGACTTTATTTTCTTGAGCTCCAAAATCACTGCAGATGTTGACTGCAGTCGTGAAATTCAAAGATGCTTGCTCCTTGGAAGAAAAGCTATAACAAATCTAGACAGCATATTATAAAGTGGAAACATTACTTTGCCAACAAAAGTCCGTCTAGTCAAGGCTATGGTTTTTCCAGTAGTCATGTATGGATGTAAAAGTGAAGTGAAGTGAAGTCACTCATTCGTTCCGACTCTTTGTGACCCCGTGGACTGTAGCCTACCAAGCTCCTCTGTCCATGGGATTCTCCAGGCAAGAATACTGGAGTGGGTTGCCATTTCCTTCTCCAGGGGATCTTCCCGACCCAGGGATCGAACCCAGGTTTCCTGCATTGGAGGCAGACGCTTTAACCTCTGAGCCACCAGGGAAGCTCATGGATGTGAGAGCTGGACCATAAAAAAAGCCGAGCACCAAAGAATGGATGCTTTTGAACTGTGGTGTTGGAGAAGACTCTTGAGAGTCCCTTGGACTGCAAGGAGATCCAACCAGTCCATCCTAAAGGAAATCAGTCCTGAATGTTCATTGGAAGGACTGATGCTGAAGCTGAAACTCCAATACTTTGGCCACCTGATGGGAAGAACTGACTCATTGGAAAAGACCCTGATGCTGGGAAAGATTGAGGGCAGGAGAAGGGGACAACTAGGATGAGATGGTTGGGTGGCATCACAGACTCAGTGGGTGTGAGTTTGAACAAGCTCCAGGAGTTGGTGACGGACAGGCAAGCCTGATGCTGTCGGTGGGGTGTCAAAGGGCCGGACACAACTGAGCGACTGAACTGAGCTGAACTGAATAGAAGATACTTACTGCATGGTTATTGATGTCCTAGGTATTCTGCCTCTTTCTTCAGGCAAGGAAGCTATTATCCCCATTTACAGTGAGAAAACTGAGAACCAAGAGAATTCGGGAGTTGACCAATGTATTAATAAGAAGGGGAGACAAGCATGTTCTTGTGGGCTTTGTTCCCAACCTTGTTTTTCAGGTAACTTGCCTCAGTTCTCTCTTACAAGCCTTCAACAAGCTTTCCCACCACTAGACAAACTTCTGGCAACAGTCAGGACTTGTAATAAATAATCCAACTGAGAAACATTCAATTTGAGATACCTATCTGTTCTTTTTGAATCAACAATGAAAGCAAATGAAATCGAATTGTTGCCCACAGACTTCCTGAGCACCGGAAAAACATCTGAACCTTATTCTCAACTGAAGGACAGTATTTGTGAGGGTGGCTATGCATGCAAGTCACAACAAACCACTTCAAGTGAAACAGGGTAAGCAGCTGGACCATAAATCACTCTGCTTCAAGCCTGAAGTAGGCGAAACTTGTCTTTTTAGCTCATCAACCTCCTTGCTTGCCTTGGGGAACAACTTAGGGTAATAGAAGGCACAGACGAGGCTTTTCCGGCCAAGCAAAAAGGGTTTTTAGTTCTAGACTATCTGGTATACATATTACAACTTTGAGGAAGTGACTTCCTCTTTTGTAAAAATAAGGATTGTTGTAAGGATTAATTTAAATAGTTTCCACAAAGGTTCCCAGAATAGAAGTAATTGATATTAGCTTTCCTTCTATCCGTGAACCTGTTTCACCTCTCCACCGCCCACAACCTCCTCCCTTCACATTGTCTGGTGTCCTCATTCTCTCTGTTTCCAATCTCATAAAATATACAAGCTGATAAATACTTTCACCCTGACATGTAAATGACTATTATGCTCCATATTTTAGTTTTTACAGGGATGTATTATTTCAACACAGAAAAATCGAATGTCAGAAAAACAAAATTATAAATAAGAAATGTAACCCACTTTGGTCACAGAAATTCAGCCCTACTAAATACCATTCCCCATAAAATGGAGCCAGGGTTTCTGTGAGAAATGACTGATGTCAAGATAGGGGCAGGAAAGTACAAAGGGAACTTGGAACTTCTTGTGTAGAGAAGTGCATGAAAACAGAAGAGGTATGCAGAAAGGACACAGAAGCCAACTTGAAGGGGCTCCTACTGGCTGAACTTGGGAAAGTTTGATGACTGAAAAATAGTGATGAGAATTAATTGTGTCATATTGAATGAAAACACATTTATGAGTCCATATTTATACTTTAAAAAGTTAAAAGTGGATATGGAAATAAGAGGAAGGGTCATTTTTAACAAAACAGTGTCAGCTAACAGATGTAAAAAGAATGATGGAAATGGAAAAGCACCATTTTGTGACCACCATGACAGTAATCAGTTCAGGCAATAACTAATAATAGATGCTAAAAGCACTGGGTGACAAACTTTTGGGGAACCATATATTCACACAGTGTTAAGTTACTAAGTAATTACAATGGAAAAAAAAATCTTTACAATGGAGAAATCTGGTGGATACTACCTAAATTATAAAATTTAACTTCTCCCATAATCAGATGATCCAATGTCACATTTCTGCCGATGCAACACACTCACTGAGTTCATATATAATCTCTGCTAAAAATGGTTAAACCAACTCTTGTCATGAAGAGACAACCTGACAAATGTTACTAGACTGGGCCGTTCAAAAATGTTGTTGTCGTGAAATCACACAGATACACATGCACACAGGCTAGGGTGCTGACCTAGATTAAAGAAGACTAAAGCAACTTGGAGACGCAGGAGACGTGGATTCAGTTCCTGGGTGGGGAAGATCTCTTGGAGGAGGAAATGGCAACCCACTCCTGTATTCTTGTCTAGGAAATCCCATGGACAGAGGAGCCTCGTGGGCTACAGTCCCTGGGGTCAATGAGGATTCCAGAGGAAGAAAAATAATTAAGGACGACTGAGCAACTTCACTTTCACTTTTCACTTTCATGCATTGGGGAAGGAAATGGCAACTCACTCCAGTGTTCTTTCCTGGAGAATCCCAGGGATGGGGGAGCCTGGTAGGCTGCCATCTATGGGGTCGCACAGAGTCGGACACAACTGAAGCGACTTAGCAGCAGCAGCAGCAGCAGCAGGTACATTTAAAGAGGGATTGTTGGTTGAATGGCTTCCCGGGTGGCAGAATCCACCTACCAATGCAGGAGCCTCAGGATCTGTGGGTTCTATCCCTGGATGGGGAAGATCCCCTGGAGGAGGAAATGGCAACCCACACCAGTATTCTTGCCTGGAAAGTTACATGGACAGAGGAACCTGGTGGGTTACTGTCAATGGGGTTGCAGAGAGCAATCGAGCACACATGATTGAATAGTAATACTGTATTAATGTTAAATTTCCCAAATGTGATGGTTATAGGTGGTTATATAAGTGTGTGTGTTAGTTGCTCAGTGTCTGACTCTTTGCCACCCAATGGACTATAGCCTGCCAGGCTCCTCTGTCCATGGGATTTTCCAGGCAACAATACTGAAGTGGGTTGCCATTTCCTTCTCCAGGGGGTCTTCCCCACCCAGAGATTAAACCTGGGTCTCCCACATTGCAGGCAGATTCTTTATCATCTGAGCTACCAGGGAAGCCAGCCAGGTTATGTAACGATTGTAGGTTGAAAGGCTTCCCAGTCAACCTAATAAGAATAATCATTCTTATTATTTGATGATTTAAGGAGAAAGGGTAATTATTTTGATTGCTATTGAAATATACATACAGAGAGAATGAACATGGTGACTATAATCAATAAAAACAATTTGAACATAAAAAATACACCCCCAATAGTAGACCAGTTATTCAGACCAAATAGCCTACTTAATTATTGCTGAGAAAAATCATGCAATGTTTATAAGAAAAATCATATTTTAAATAATAAGTCAGACTCATCTTCAGATAAAAAATGTCAAAAGCTTGATCCATTCAAGGTCTCTCAGTCACGTGTATAGTCACTAGCCTTCAGTCAGCAGACTCTCTAAAAGCAACAATTAATTTCACTCACCTGGATATGATGGCTTCACGTGCTTCACAGTGTTTAACAAAAAGAATCTTGACTGCCTGAAGACATATTTCAGAAGGAAGGGACAATACAAAAACAATAATGACTGAAGAACTGTATGTGCTATATTTTACTCTGGAATGGTTATCTTAAAAAAAAATCAGTTCTAACCACAAACCACACACAAACATCAAAGAACACAAGGAAATTTTTGGAGATGGTGGCTAGGTTTAGAACCTTGATTGCGCTGATGGCATGATGGGTATATGCAGATATTTAAACTGATCAATATGCATATGTTAAATGTGTATAAATGTTTGTATATCAATTACACTATAATAAAGCTTAAAAAACAGTGTTGATATCCCCTAGTAGAAGTCTCCTCTTCACATTTGGAAAGAGACTTTCTGACGTATGCAGCTTATTCATGATCAGTTTCTTCATCTGCAAAAGACTAAAAGTGTTACCTACCTTGTCAGTTTGTTAAAAATATTAATAAATGACTTGGCAAAGATGAAGCACTTTGAATAGTGCTTAGCACCTAATAACTATGCCATAAATTTTAGCTGCTATTACTATTGTTGCTATTGTAGGTCTTTATAGCCTCAGAACTAGATCTCTTCTTGGTTACCAATCATGTTCATACTAAACACTATTCAAGCATGAAGCCCCGTACTTTAATGAAATGTGTAGCTTCTCTCTTTACTGTATAAGAATAAGCCCTGATCAGTTTTTAAATTTATGTTTGTTTTGTTTTATTTTTAGGCTATCTGGAAAATATTTCCAAGTCACATTACAGAGTATTTATTTATTTGGTTAAATCATTTCAAAAATTTTATTAACCTTAATTGGACTTCTAGGTATTTCCTATAGTTGCTCATATTAACAAAGCCATCACACGTCTTTCCCGGCCTTTCTGTCTTTATTTTTACAGCCTGACTTGTTATGGCTCTTGATTAGATAACCCACCCTCTTCTTTTGTCCTTTATTTCCAGATAAATTTCTTCCTTCTAGCATTTTGGTATTTTAAGTCACAGTATTTAACACGTGGAGAATGAACAGGTATATCTCCTCAGGCAAAAATCACTTTCCTTATTTTCAATTGATATACATGTGGAGGTTTCAGAGTACCATGTTTAGGCATAATGGTTTCAAATATAGGTTTTTCAAGCTATAAAAAAATATAAGCAGTATTTCTAACACAGTGATCCCTGTCATCCTTAGAAACCATACTTTTATTATTTCTGTGAACCTTGTCTCGTGAATGTGATTTTATTCACTTTCCATTTATATGGTGTAAACTACAGAACTTATTTTTAAAATATTAATCTTCAATACCCTTGAAGACAATAAGAGGTACCTTGGATAGTTATACTGTAAAGTCAGATTTTGCTTGCTTTTTAGAGACAAACATCTGTGGATTAAGTGATTAGCCACTGTGTGTCTGTTTAGATTTTATTTTAAAAATCTGCTTACATGGATTAGAAGGATTTTTGTATAGAAGAAACAGGTCACCAACAGTATGAGGAGTGGGGATCAGCTCTTCTAACAGAGTGTAAAATGATGACATATCTTGTAACTCACTTAGGGAACCTGAGCCGGAAAGCAGACTTGTATGTTTAAAGTGATGCTTTAGGTTGGTTACATTATTATCAATACATTTTACTAAATATTTATTTTTGTTACCTGTTCCTTTCAGGTTTTTGAAATGTAGTTTTTGAAATATATACATTGCTATTAAATTTTTTTCTCATCTTTGTTCCGTGTGTGTGTCAGTCGCTCAATCATGTCTGAGTCTTTGTGGATCTATGGACTGTAGCCTGCCAGGCTTTTCTGTCCATGGAATTCTCCAGGCAAGAATACTGGAGTGGGTTGTCATTTCCTCCTCCAGGGGATCTTCCCAGTCCAGGGACTGAACCCAAGTCTCCTGCATTAAAAACAGATTCTTTACCACTGTGCCACCTTAGGGCAAGATAAAATAATCAGGTTCAGCTTTATTTGACTTAGCTTTGGAGTGTATTTAAATATGCTTAGTAAATAAATGGTGATATTCATTCTCACTCAATAAGTGACAAATTGATCATTCGTTCTCATCAGTTTAAAATACAATTGATAGTATCATCCTACATTGTGATTTATCTTTCGTAACTTTTATTTCCCCAGGCACTCCAGTTTTAAATTCTCCAAGGCAGTATTTGTTTAGTTATTTGACACCAAGTCTCTATATGAAATTATAACTGTTTCTATACTCTCTTTCCATTTTTGTGCCTTCTCAGTGCAAGAACGAAGGATGCCAGAGTTCTTCCTCTGGGACCATTTTAACTTTGTGGTTATGATACTATTGCTCCAGTTGGGGCCACTTGTCCAGGCTTTTCTGAACCAGGCTTTACCATTCTGAGTGATGGCACCCCCGCCTCCATCTACATGATTGCGGGCCTGACTACTGTTCAGAGGATTCTGTGATGTGATGCCCAGATCCCAACCTGGGGGAGTGCTGTTCACAGCCAGCCATCAGCCATTGTAAACTGCCTGGGCTGCCATGCCACCTTTCCAGGATAGCCCACATCCAAGGACTATGGAGGCATACGGATTAAACCCCTTTCATTCAAACTCAGAAAACTCAGAAGCATCATCCCGGCTTCAGAGCTCCACAGGGGTTGGTTGGGACTATCAACTGGACTCCATCTCAGCCTTCTTTCTCCCTCTACTCACTTCTGCTTCCTTTCCTTCCCTTCCACGGCTGTTATTCCCAAGAGCACTTCTTTTTTAAAGTAATAAATTAATTAATTTACTTATCGCCTGTACTGGGTAATATTGCAGCTCATGGGCTCTTTATTGCTGTGCATGGACTTTCTCCAGTTGCGGAGAACAGAGGCTATTTTCTAGTTGTGGTGCATGGTTTTCTCATTGTGGTGGCTTCTCTCGGTGCAGAGTGCAGGCTTTAGAACACACAGACTAAGTAGTTAGACTGTATGGGCTTAATTGCTCCAAGGTTCCTGGACTAGGGATCAAATCCCTGTCCCCTGCAGGCAGATTCTTATCCAATGGACTACCAGGGAAGACCTTCCAGAGCACTTCTTAACAAACCTCCTGAATGCTAATCTGCATCTCAGAATCACTTCGTGCAATTTTTTTCTTATAATATAAATTTAAAATCTTTCGTATTGTATCTGTATATTCATCAGTGACAGAGACGCCTTCACTCTTGATTTGAACATGAACATGAACCTCATCACTGAAATCTTAAAATAATCTCTTTTGGGGTAGCTCAACAGGTTGGTAATCATATTGATTTTAAATACTGAAATAAAATGCACTTAAAAGCAGTTTTATTAAGTGATATAAAATCTCTTAAGTCTATGAAAAGCCCCAGAAGCAATATTTTCAGTATCATGTAAGCCTCCAAATGATCATTATTTTCGTGGCCAAGGTGAAGTATTCCCTTTTACACCCAGTGGGAAGTAGTCCTCATCCCTGATCCATTTTCTCCAGTTTCTTTCTCAATAGTCACCAGGTCTGAAAATACCTGTGGGGATGACCCTCACTAAGTGCTCAAGTCAATTCTGTCCAAGGTTGTCTCATCAAAAAGCTAAAGCTCAGTTGTGGTTAGTGTTTGGGGTTGGTCTTGCAGTCTTGCTTTCTTAAAGCCAGTACAGTATTTAATAGAGCTAGGCACTTGCACTAACTCTGATCACAGGCCTAAGAACAAGATGTTGTTTTAAAATGTAGATTTTCATCATCATTTCTTTTCCCTGGGAGTCTACCTAGGGCTTGTAAACCCCCTTTCCCAGGGTGTGGACACTCTTATTCCAAAGTATCTCCCAGATTCTACAAATTGTCACAATCTAGAAATGTCTCCTGTTGTATTCAGCTGATTATAGATCTAGATGCTGATTGGATGTCGGATCTTGTGTGTAGGGGCCCAATAATTTGCTTCAGGAATGGATGCTTTGCTGGGGAGGTCCACTGGGTTGTTTGCTGCTGATATGGCCACTCTGCTAGAATGGCTGTTCTTTCTGAATGTCTAGATCTGTGCCTGTCAGGCCAGGGTTTTCTTCTATCTGGTGTCCACCCTTACCCACTCAGTGTTATCTACATATCAGCAGGGAAAATCTTAGACTTCTCTGTTTTTTCACTCCATAACTTGTATGGGCAAGGCACAGATACCTCTATCAGTAGAGCCATCTACAGTTCTTTTTAAGGTACCTAGTTAGGGCTTTTCTCCTTTTATCACATATCCATCCACTTAGAGGCCAATTTAGAGCTTAAAAATCTAATCCCTATCTCATCTTTCTCTTTTAGAATTTTTGGTTTTATTTTTAAAAAGTAATATTAGTTCATTTGGGTAAGAGAGGAAATTTTAAAAATTAATAATCACTGTGAATAACCTCTACCAAAATTTTAATGTTTCTTCTTTCACTGTTTTTATAATGACTGCAAACACACACACACACCTTAAGACATACATGCAGTGTAAATAATAGTTGTGCTAAAATAGATTTAGCAACTATCATGAGCTAGGAGTTCTGATAGGCATTTTATATGCATTTGGTATTCACAGCAACCGTATGAGTTTACATGGAGGGAATTGCTGGTTTTTGTTTTTGTCTGCAGGCATCCATATCCCCTACTCTATCCACATGGGGCAACCATTACATGATTTCACCTTGGGTTTACAGTCCTGGTAGGGCAGCCATTCTAGGTACTTTATCTTCTGGCAAAGGATTGGACAAATATGTCATGATAGACCCACTAGATGCTCTTTCTTCAACTTGAATCTTGAATAGAATAACTCAAAAAGACTTGAAACCATTTTTATCATATTCATCTGGGTGGCACTCTCCTGAAAAGACTTGTTATAATTTTTGCAACCTAGATCTGATGAGCTGCTCTGAGACCTGCCCTTTCCCATGTGGATTTCTTTAGATTTTTTCTCTGAATCCATGAGATTTTGTACCTTTGCAATAACATTTTAATAGTTACCAGGTTAAATTTCACTCACTTATCACCAAAAAACCCCTAATCAATGTAGAAATGCACAGTAATATATAAGTATTATTTGAGTTTACAGAGATTGAAATTGGAGATTACTGAAATTAAGTGACTTGCCCAAGATCATCCAGGCAATAAGTCATATCAGGTATCTAGAACACTAAAGTTTGAACTTAATTAAAAAAAAATTTATTGACATATAGTTGATTTATAGTGTTGTTAGTTTCAGGACACAGCCAAGTGAATCAGTTACACATATACATATATCCACTCTTTTAGAGTCTTTTCCCATATAACCTTTACAAAGTATTGAGTAGAGTTCCCTATGCTTTACAGCAGGTTCTTATTAGTTATCTGTTTTACATATAGTAGTGTGGCAATGGCACCCCACTCCAGTACTCTTGCCTGGAAAACCCCATGGACGGAGGAGCCTGGTGGGCTACAGTCCATGGGATTGCTGAGAGTCGGACACGACTGAGCAACTTCACTTTCACTTTTCACTTTCCTGCATTGGAGAAGGAAATGGCAACCCACTCTGGTGTTCTTGTCTCGAGAATCCCAGGGACGGTGGAGCCTGATGGGTTGCCATCTATGGGGTCGCACAGAGTCGGACACGACTGAAGCGACTTGGCAGCAGCAGCAGCAGTGTGTATATGTCAATCTCAATCTCCCAATTTACTGCCCCCACTTATTCCCTGGTAACCATAAATTTGTTTTCTACATGTGACTCTACTTCTGCTTTATAAATAAGTTCATTTGTATCCTATTGTTTTTAGATTCCACATATAATGATGTTTATCTTTCTGCATCTAACTTACTTCACTCAGTATGATAATCTCTAGGTCCATCCATGTTGTTGAAAATAGCATTATTTCATGCTTTTTATGGCTGAGTAATATTCCATTGTATGTATGTACCACATCTTTTTTATCCATTCTTCTGTTGATGGACATTAGGTTGCTTCCATGTCCTGACTATTATAAACAGTGCTGCAATGAACATTAGGGTGCATGAAGCTTTTCAGCTTATGCTTTTCTCCCAGTATATGCCCAGGAGTGGGATTGCTAGGTCATAGGCATAATTTTAATCAACTCTCAATCTCTCTCTGTTCAAACACCTAGGGGTGGGGTGTGTGTATGTGTGTTTGTTTGCATTCTTAAATATATTCTTCCAAAGTTGAGATCTAGCCATATTCAAAATTTTAATTATTTTCAGTTCTTTAGTTTGTTGTCAAGTACAAAGAGGTAAAACTTACCAATTATTCCAAAACCTGGATATTATCATTATATTACTATTCATCTCTCTCTCTCTCTCAAGAGAGCTACACTGTATGTACAGATTTGTATCATCACTTTTTAATTTTAATATTATTTTGTAAGCATTTTCCTGAGCAATTAAACTTCTTTAAAAATATTTTAAGAGCTACTATATATTTTATTGTATGGATATATCATAATGTAGTTAATCATTCGTCTTTCAGATATTTAATGGCTGTTTCTATTTTCTGCTTTGATAAATAGCACTGCAATCAACAACTTTGTTGGCATCTGATTATTTTCTTAGAATAGATTCTGGAAGTAAAATTGACTTAAAGGCTTGAACATTTTGAAGATTCTTGATATCCTCAAAAACTTTTCAGAAGAGTGTATCAATTTATACTTCCATTGCTAGTGCTTAAAAGTTGGTTTTATTCAATTCTCCAAATAATGAGTGCTGACTTTTAGAAATGAATGCCAACAGTTGGAAAATAACAGCCTACATTGTATTAGGCATTTCTCTTAACATCTTTTTTTCCTGGCCCAATGTAGTGGAAGATAATCTTATAATTAAAAACAGAAAAAATTTTCTAAAATGCTTGTTCCAGTTGTATATGAAAATGCACTTTACTCTTTTCAACATTATTTTGTATTCTTTTATTTCAAAGATTCATGTTTTACACTTTTCTAACTTTTCAAATTTGAAATATTTCTTTAAATTCACAATCATGTTCTCACATGTTAATATTTTCCTATTGAATCTAGTATCATGAAGAGAACTGGGCATCTATTCTCTGCTTGTATAGATCCCAGAAAGATAACTCAATTGCCCCTCAGTTGCCCCTTCTTAAGTATTTCCAGTAGTCACTAATGTGGCTCTTAGTGACATGTTCTTATACACTTCAAAGCATAGATGATTGTAGTAACTCATATTTGCAAAAGAGTTTTTCATTCATAAAAATCTTCCACATCCATTATCATTTTTGCCCTTATGAGGTACCCAGGGGAGGTTAGTGTCATTCTCATCATTTTAGGAAGGTGGAGGTTAGGTTCCACAGGAGAAAGCTGTCAACATTACCAGTGAAGAGTAAAATCAAGACCCAGACCAGGTCTTCAATTCCTAGATCTTTTACTTTTCATTAACTCATATTGTGGAGACCGACAATAACTAGTGTTGCCAGTGTACAGAAGTATAAAATAACTCCACACAGTGTAAGAACATCCTGGAATAATGTTAAGGGACTCAACAGCAAATGCATGTACTCTATTTTTAGAATGAGACTGATTTAAATTGGGGGGCTTTTAATTGCAGTGATCAGTTTTAAACATTCCATGTCGAAACATAAAAATGCAATGATGTAAATGAGCCAGCTGCATTTTTACACAGAGCATGAACTGATGAGTTTATGAATGAGTGATGAAAATCAAGCGAGAGTAATAATATTCTGCTGCTGGGGCTGCTCAGTCGCTTCAGTCGCATCCGACTCTGTGCGACCCCATAGACGGCAGCCCACCAAGCTCCGCCGGCAGCCCACCAGGCTCCGCCGTCCGTGAGATTCTCGAGGCAAGAACACTGGAGTGGCTTGCCATTTCCTTCTCCAAGGCATGAAAGTGAAAAGTGAGAGTGAAGTCGCTCAGTCGTGTCCGGGATTCTCGAGGCAAGAACACCGGAGTGGGTTGCCATTTCCTTCTCCAAGGCATGAAAATGAAAAGTGAGAGTGAAGTCGCTCAGTCGCATCCGACTCTCAGCGACCCCATGGACTGCAGCCTACCAGGCTCCTCCGTCCATGGGATATTCTAGCCCAATTCAATAGCCTAAGCTATATATCAGTCAGTACCTTAGTTTCCAATTTTACACCTCCCCCTCCTCCAGGAACATTTTGAGAAAAGACAGGTTTTTCAACCGCTCTAGAAACATAACAAGCATTGTACATTGATATCTTTCATATTTTTTTGAAAAGTAAAAGATCATTTCATTTTTCATTTTCCTACCTGAAAATGGCTTTCCCTTTTTGCCTCATTTAAAATAAAATTGTCCATGGTTTTGTGATCTTGTGAGAGCTTATTTGATTTAAGCAGCTTTATAGTATTCACTCCGGGAGTTGGTGATGCTGAGATTCATGGGGTCGCAAAGAGTCGGACACGACTGAGCGACTGAACTGAACTGAATAGTATTTTACCCCATAGGAAAAAATTTCTTTCCCATATCTGCAAATTAAAATATCCATTTCTAATGAGCGCCTAGAACATTAGCTTTCCCTCTCTGGATGGTTTTTATTCACTGGTAGGATCTATCTCTAAAGACGCTGTGGAAGCAGTCTGTCGGTCTCCACAGGTGTAGCCAGGAGCTACCCTACTCGCAAGGAGGCGGGAAGATGCCTGGAGTTTCTCCTACACATTCCTAGGCCCCCGTGGCCACTTCTGCCCTTAGGGCTACGCGATCTTCGGCCACACTAACGCCCCATCGCGCACGCGCACTCATTGCCCCCCGCCCTAACTGCACCTGCCAGGTCACAAACCCCTTCCCACCGGCTCCAGCTCTCACTAGAAGGCTCAGTCTTGTCTCACGTTGATTGGTCGAAGCCCAAGAGGGTGCGTCCAATCAGCAATCCCCCTTGCTCAACCAATTCCCGCTCTTCCCGCCCCCTCCCCGCCCCACCCGTCCCTCTCAGGCACCTATCTTCTTTGTGACTGGTGCGCGCCCAGGTCACTCAGTGCGGCAGGCAGAGGTGTGCCGGAGTGGGAAGGAGGGGCGGGAGGAGAGCGGGGAGGGGAAAGGGGAGGGGAGGGGAGGGGGCGGGGCTCAGGTGCCGTGCGGCGCAGTCCGGGCCAGGAGCGGGTGGGGGCGAACTGCGGAGCGGGGCGGGGGCAGCGGCGAGGAGGGCGTTACGCCGGCGACGTCGGCCGCGCGAGGCTTCGCGCGTGAGCGGCGAGGGCACTGGGCCTGGCTACCGAGCTTTCCTGGTGCGCGAGCAGGTCTTCGACGCCGGCTCCTGGGGGAGCGCGGGGAGGAGGGAGGTGTCGGTGTCAGCGGTGTAGTCGACGGCGGTCCTGGCCATGGAAGAGACGCAGCCGCTTCCGCAGTCCGAGCTGCCGCTGTGCGACAGCCTCATCATCTGGGTGAGTGCGAGGGGGCGAAGGGGGCCGAGGGGCCGCGGCGAGTTCCTGGGGCGGGGGGGGGGGGGTGCCTGGTTCTCGCAGGCTAGCCTGCGGAGGAGCGAGGGTCACCTGCGCCCCGGACGCTCCTCGCATTGCCCTCCGCGTCTCCAGTCGCCCTTGACCTCGAGAGTGCCACCTGCGGGTCGCGGGGCAGGTGTGCGTAGGTGAGTGAGTGTGCGTACGTGTGTTTCTGTCTTCGAGGGCGGGAGGGGGAAGGGTAAAAGGAGCTGGGGGTGGGGTGGGGGAGCGGGAAGGAGGACACTTGTCTTACCGCCCTGATCATGCTCCTGACAGCTGTGGCGGGAGCCTAGCGCCCATCCGTTTACTCCCCGCTGGGCCATTTGCTCCCCGCTGCTCTGCGCCCAGGCCCTAGACTTTCTGGACCACAGACATTCTTGCCTTCCGTCTGCAGAACAGCCTCCTCATAGAGACCTTTATGCTACTTGGGAGTGAAGACCCCCCTCTGAAACCTCCCTCCCACTGCAACCACCTAGCACTAATTTGGACGCAGGTGGCAAATAAGTGGTTTTAGTTCATGGGTCAGTGCTTCTCCCGGACCCCAGGACATCCGTTTTTGTAGAAGCCTCTTAAAAGAGATGTTTCCACGTATATATATCCTGCGTGGATCAGAAGATAATGTTTGGGGTGGGGCGCTCGTATTTTCTCTTTCTCACTGGTTCCCCTCCTCTTCCAATGGACAAGCATTTTCTTTAAAGAAAAAATACTTGGCATTTTCGTTTGCACTTTATCTGCACTTGGTAGTCCTATTAATTTGTGTTGGGTTTGGACAGACAGGATCTGTCCTCAGTATTGCGATCAACAAAAGTGGCTCACCTTCTGGAAGTGCTCAGCGACCGGAGAGAGCTGACATTTAGGTGTGGCTTCTAATCCATATTGGGCAGGTTTGACGCTCCATGGTCCACAAGGTGCAGTCAGTGATGCTCACCCCTAAAGCAGTTGTTTAGTTTTGTGTCGGGGAGTTTGTGTAGAATAGAATGTAAACAGACTAGATTAAGAGGCAGTAATTGATGAATTTCTCAATCTCTCAGTGCATGTAATTCAAAAGAAAGAAATCAGGGAATGTTTCTGGCAGTATGTGAATTCTCTTGTAAATAACCATAATGTAAAGCTACCTTCACACTTTGGAGGTAAATAGTTTTTGCTCTAAGTAAAATGCAAGCATCTGGAGTTTCTGAGTTAAAAGCAATTAGCTGACTGTTCACCCATATTTTCGCTTAAACTTAGTATGGGGTTTAAATGCCATATTTAAGGTTGTCATGAAACAAGGCAGTTACTTCTGCTGGTGTGGTTTAGTAAATGACTAATTAAAGGGTGTTTCCTAATCTGTTGCATTGTTGCTCTAAACATGTGACTTATATAGTAAAGTTAGTCTTCATGATGTCATTGACCTATATGAGGGTTGATGATGAAGTATAAGATTTTCATGAATTTTATTTAAAAATTTAAACTATTTCGTGACTATATCCATTCTTTTAATCAGTATTAATAGTGAAGTTCCTACTTTGTGTAAGACACTGGGGAAGAAAGATATCAAGAATAATCAAAGAATCTTCCATTTTAATTGGTGTGGTAGGTAGATCTGCGTATTTTTTGTAATGGAAGGCAAAATTCCTTAAAAACAGTAAAACTTTTATTTTATTTGTTTTCAGCCATGCCATTCAGCATACAGGGTCTTTGTTCCCCCACCAGGGATGGGATTGAACCCACGCCCCCTGCGTTGGGAGTGCAGAGTCTTAACCACTAGACCTTCAGGGAAGCCCCATGTAAAAAAATCATTTAAAACATAAGGAATGATAATAGATGACAGAGTATAATTGGTTGTTTGCTTCTCCAGTTCTCTCTCAGGCTGCTGAAACACTATGGAGAAAATGGAATTAATGTGCAGACTGTTGCCTCCCAAACGCTGCTATAGCCAAATCCTCCTGTTTCCATACCCAGCCCAGCTTTATTATTAAGATTAACCACACAGTTCCTCTCGTGTTTCTCTTTGCAAACCTTAATCAGTATCCTGTTTGAGTCCCAGCCCTTCTGCCCATCAGGAAAGTGACCTCCTGCTTATCTTTGGCTCTGGCTGTAGATCCACACCTTCCACGTTGTCTAAAACTGCTCTATCGTTTATCCCCTCTAGTATCTATTTTTTCCTTTCCATTAGCTCCTTCCTCACTACATGTAAACTTGCTCGAATCTTCCCTCTCCTAAAGAGAAAAAATAGAAAGCCATCACTGTCTACTGAACCACACTGTATCCCCCCACTTTCCTTCAGTCCTATTTCTTTCATTTTTAAATACTCATCCTTTATACTTTTTGAACTTTTATTTACACCTCAGCCCACTGCACTGGAGTTCTTTTCTCTAAGGCCTTCTCTTACTGGCTTTGGCAAACTGGAAACTTTTAGTATCCTTATGTTAATTGATGGTTCCTTTGTGAAATTATCTTCTGCCTTAGTTTCTTGGGTTCTTGCCTCTAGGCTTTTCTTTACTTCTTTGAATGATTCTCAGAGAACTTTGCTGATTGTCAGCCACTTCACTGTTAGTGTTAGCTTACCTCTCCAACTTTCCACAAACTGCCCTCATGCCATGCTTCTCTGTGCCCCCATGCTGCACTGACTTTCTTTAGGAAGATAAGCATTTGTGTGGGGTTTTATTTATAAATGCATCACAGCTTTTTAACTTCTCTACTTTGAAATATCCTTCTTCTAGTTCTTTCAGTGGCTGATTGACTTCTTACCATTTATTTATTGGGTCTAGTGTCATCTTTCAGAGACACTCTGTGACAGTGAGTGACCTACCTGTACCCTACTCATATCCCGTCGTAACCTGTTAACCCCTTTTTGTTGTGTCTGTAAACACTTAACATTCTCTGAAGTCATCTTATTTGCACTTTGGGGACAGAGCCCTTGCCTGACCTGTTTTCTGTTCTGTCACCAGGAACAAAAACTGACTAGGATCTCTAGTACAACATTGAATCAACGTGATGATAGTAAATATCCTAGTCTTGGTCCTGATCTTGAAGACTGATATTCCACCATTGATTATTACACCATTAAGTACCTGGGATACATTTTTTAACTGTTTCATAGAGGATTAATGAATTTCAACACGTTGAAATCAGGAGAAATGAGTTTTCAAGACACAGAGAAGAACCCTTACAAGTAATATAAATGGTCTTCTTTGATGATAGGGTGAAAGATGGTAATGGAAGGCACGTTTGTCATGATATCCCTGGACTCTTAATGTGTTCCCTGCCAATCTTAAGTAATGTTAACCTGTTGAGAGGAAGTTGTAGGAGATAGAAGTTAAAAAAAAAAAGTTATAACAGAGGAGAGAGCACAGCTGCTAGTAAACCGTGTTGCCTCAGTGCTGCACATTATTCTGGGACAATAGAACCATCCTTAACAGAGAAGTCACCAAGAAGAGTTAGTTAGGTGAAGAGATGCCTGTTCTGACAGTGTTTTAAAAGTTACGCTTTATGATTTGAAATACATCTTAAAATAACTAATTCTTCAAAATGTTATACTGCCACTTAGCAAAAAAATTCAGGACTGAAAGATAAATTTGGCATCATTTACATGGTGGAGAGAGTTCAAGGTATGTGTGTAAAGGTGAATTTAATTCTGCCTCTTGGCTCTGTGACATTTGAAATTTTAAAGTCTTTGGACTCGAATTTTACCAATAAAATTAAAGTGTTGGATATGCCCAAGTTACCAAAAAAAAAAAAAAAAGGCACGGTTGAATCGTTTTCATAAAGATCTTAGAACTCAAAGCAGTGATCCTGTTTCTGAAATGAGCAGCTGGAGGAAGAGAATTTGAGACCAGAGTTGATTCAAAGTTGAGTTTTTGTTGACTTACAGTTGTGAAATCCCCTTTTCTTTCTTGATTTCTTTGACATTTATATTGAAGCAGTTCAGGAACAGCATTTCCACATTTCTGATCATTTGCTTTATTTAAAAATAAAAAAGAAAGTAAGATGCTGTTTGCCAGAGGACTGTGTTTAGAGATGGATGCCTTGTCTGTCGTTTTGGGTCACTCACAGAGACTTCGGCTTCTTCACCTCTATGAAGAGTGTTCTGAAAGAATACATTTTCTTTTGTCCTGCTGCTTTGGGTATACTCCCCGTACTGGGCTTTATAATTTATTCACACTTCTTGGTTATAAAGTCTTTCAGTTTAGCCAAGTGAAATGACATTCTCTGTTACCTATTTTGTAACTAGTTTAAAAGCTTACAGGACATACTTTTCATGGCTGTAAAAAGGAGAAATTGATCTTAATTTGGGTGTGGTGGGCCTTGAGGCACTCAATGTATTTACTCCTTTTACATACATCTTTACTATTTTGTCTAATAGTCTGTGTCTCATGAAATTGTCTTTTTAAAATCACTAATCGCAACCATTTTATAGAAAGTTAATGGGGTAAAGTGTAAGGAGGAAGGGTTGAAAAATGGAAGCCACATTTTACCTGAAAGTACATGATTATCTTCCTTTGAAAAATGCCCTAAACCCTGGGGTTTTCCTTCCTTGTACACCCATTCAACTGCAAAATCCTTTTTACTTTGTGTTTTACATATTCCATGAATTCACGCTGTCCTCTCAGTCAGTATTATGGTAACTCATCTCAGCATCCCAGGTTATCACAAAGACCGTTGCTGGAGCCTTCTGACCGACACAGGTATAAAGCTCTTCTCTCCCATTCTCTGTGTCACTCTTACTGCCCTCCACAACATACTGAAGATGTCTCTCCCTTGTTGCTCTTCAGTGATTCATCACCCAGAGCAATAGTTCTAAAAAAATGAGGTGCCTAACAATCACTTGGGGATTTTCTGATTCTGATACATGTTGTCTTAGACTCCACACTTTGAGAAACCCTGACTCACAGCTAAATGTGCTAACAGCTGTTGAATTTGTGCCATGTGCTAGACACAGATCTAAGTACACTGTGTTTGCTAATTTATTTAATTCTCACAACCATCTTGTGAGGTAGAAACTATTCTGCTGTTTCCCCGTAATATGGATAATGCCCTGAAGGTTAATCCCAAGTTTCTCACCACGGCCCTTCCGAGCTCTAACCTATGCCCCTTGGTTGTCTCCCTTGGCACTGAAATGCGTAGAAATCCAGCAATACTGAACTATGCGTTACTTAAAAATACCATTTCTTTTCTTGTGTTTGTACTCTTTCCATGTTTCTATTTCCTAAAGCTTCCGTCTGCTGGTCCTTTGTAATACTCAGGACCATCCATTGGAATCGTCTCTAGTAAGTCTTTCCTAGTACACACCCTAGTTAGACTAGCTGGCTCTTGCACACTTGAGGACATTTTGTGCATGCTGCAGTCATGGGAGTAGAGTGGCATCTTCTAGAGATGATTCGTGTCTTTTTCTCCTCTCCTGAATTCTCAACTGAAGCTACTTAAATGTGGAAACCCGGTAATGTTCCCTTGTAATTCCGCCTTATACTGCAGTGCCCTACGTACAGTAGCAAGCTCAGGAAAGTATCTTTATCTTTGTGCTTTGAAAGTAATTGTGGCTTGATTTAATTTCTGTTAATCTTCCATGTTGTGTTAGGATAATAGAGACAGATTTCTAGAACCTCAAAATAAGCAGCAACCACTAAAGGTGTTTTATGGTGGTAAACTAAGGAATTAGAATTGAATAATTGAATAGTAAAGGAGATGAATAAATGTGGGAAAAGAGAATCATAGTGTATTTAATTTAAGATCTTCACAGATTGAGATTGGATTTCTAGAAAGTATATAATCCATTTTAGCTCTGCTGTAATTTGCTTTTATTTTTTTTTTTTTTTTTTTTTTTTTTTTTAGAAGACCTGGGTTTATTTATTTTTTTTTTTTAATTTTAATTTTTTATTTTTTTAATTTCAAAATCTTTAATTCTTACATGTGTTCCCAAACATGAAACCCCCTCCCACCTCCCTCCCCATAACATCTCTGTGGGTCATCCCCATGCACCAGCCCCAAGCATGCTGTATCCTGCGTCAGACATAGATTGGCGATTCAATTCTTACATGATAGTATACATGATAGAATGCCATTCTCCCAAATCATCCCGCCCTCTCCCTCTCTCTCTGAGTCCAAAAGTCCGTTATACACAGCTGTGTCTTTTTTCCTGTCTTGCATAGAGGGTCGTCATTGCCATCTTTCTAAATTCCATATATATGTGTTAGTATACTGTATTGGTGTTTTTCTTTCTGGCTTACTTCACTCTGTATAATCGGCTCCAGTTTCATCCATCTCGTCAGAACTGATTCAAATGAATTCTTTTTAACGGCTGAGTAATACTCCATTGTGTACATGTACCACAGCTTTCTTATCCATTCATCTGTGGATGGACATCTAGGTTGTTTCCATGTCCTGGCTATTATAATTTGCTTTTAAATAATTCTTCTATCTGGTATTTACCTATTAGAAAGAGCTGCCACCATTTCACTTTTCTTTTCAAAATATACGCGAATATTCAACAGATTTGGAAAGTTAGTAGTATCTAGCACCGAACTAGATAGAAACAACTTGATGTTGTAGGTGGGCCCTGGACTGTTCGTGCTCTAAGGATAACGGTTGGTAGCAGGCAGAAGTCTTGCCTAGAGCTCAGTGATAAACTAGGTAGTGTTAAACTTGACATTTGTAGCCTTTGTTTTCCTAGCAAGTGATATGAATGAAATTTTAACTTGCAGATATTAGGTTATTTTAAAGTTCTTTTTCTGATGTTATTCTCCTAAAAATTGACAAAACACAAAGTATGACTCTCTTAAGAGTTCTACATGTATTTTTCAGAAATTCTGAAGTACTTCATACATGACATTGATATATCTAAATATTTTAGGTATAATATTCAGTGGTTTTATGAAATGTTAAGTGTTTATTCTTATAAAAATACAACACAGCTATAGAAACTTATTAGTATAGTTTCCTTTGTTTGGCAGAGAGTGTTCTCTCTAGTGTTCATTCATGTATATAAATTCAGTGGAGTGAGGAGTATGGCATTAAAGTAACTTGCTTGATGTCATTTTAGCTGCAGACATTCAATACTGCTGCACCCTGTCAGGATGTCAAACAGCTGACTAGTGGAGTTGCCATGGCACAAGTTCTTCATCAAATGTAAGTACTGTTTCAGGTTCTTCCTAAAATAATTATATTGTAAGGCTACTGAAACTTGATCTTTTTTAGCGCTGACAGGCGTATGGTATCAAGGTATTCATCTAGGGGACAAAAAGTTTTACCATCTGATTATTTCTTGCTTATTCATAGAGATACATCTTAATTAAATTACCAATCAGGATTCTTATCTATTCAAGAGATGTTTAATTTTAAACTTGTTCTGGTCGTGTTCACAAGTTATAGTTACTAGGAAAGAAGCAGGTTAAATGAGTGATGTAATTTCTTACAAGGTTTTCTCCAGTTATACTATTGTCATTTTAAGGTATCAGTGTGTAGAGATTATTGTTTTTTAGATAATTCAAACGTGAAATACTGGTTTTAGAAAAAAATATTAAATTTAAAATTTATATTTGAATTAATAATAGCAATTGGATGAATCCACCAATTATGAAATGTTCTGAAAATGAAATTTTAGCTCACAAATGCTAGGGAACCTTACCCAGTAAAGAGATTCTGTTTGGGTTGGGCCCATTTTAAGTAATTATACAATATCAAAAGAGCCTTAATCCGTTATTTCACCATTTTGGCCAAGCATTGTAAGAGGATTTGGGTTATAATATCCACAGTATGAACTGTACTTTTAATAAGACAAAAGGGCCAATGCTATAGTCATAATTTATTGTCATATTGATTTTGTATTAGCTGACATTCGTGATAATATATCTTCAATGAATCCTATGTCTGCTACATGGCTTTAGATGTCAGAAATTGTTTAATTATTGCCATCATTTTTGTAAAGGTTCTTTTTTATGATTGACTCTGAAAAATGCTTTAGCAAAAAATGGGTTAGCAGAAATTCTTTACCATTCTTAAAAAAAACAACTTGAAACAATATTATAATCTTAGTTACTTTGAATCTTTAAAATGATCTAATTTGAATAGACAGATTTTATGGTTAACTCAAGATTAACACTTTAAAAGATAAATTTAGCATGTTAACATACTTTTTTTGGCAGTCATTCTGAAGTATGCCTTACTTCCCTGCTTTCTTAAAAATGTTTCTTAATTATTTTATTTTTACCCTGATTAGCTTTCAGTTCAGTTCAGTTCAGTTCAGTCGCTCAGTCATGTCCGACTCTTGAATGGCAGAGCAACCCCCCACCCCATGCCACCCCATGAATCACAGCGCACCAGGCCTCCCTGTCCATCACCAACTCCCAGAGTTTACCGGGAGTCCATCAAGTCGGTGGTACCATCCAGCCACCTCATCCTCTGTCGTCCCCTTCTTCTGCCCCCAATCCCTCCCAGCATCAGGGTCTTTCCCAACGGATGAACTCTTCGCATGAGGTGGCCAAAGTGTTGGAGTTTCAGCTTCAGCATCAGTCCTTCCAATGAACACCCAGGACTGATCTCCTTTAGGATGGACTGGTTGGATCTCCTTGCAGTCCAAGGGACTCTCAAGAGTCTTCTCTAACACCACAGTTCAAAAGCATCAATTCTTTGGTGCTCAGCTTTCTTCCCAGTCCAAATCTCACATCCATACATGACCACTGGAAAAACCATAGCCTTGACTAGACGGACCTTTGTTGACAAAGTAATGTCTCTGCTTTTGAATATGCTGTCTAGGTTGGTCATAACTTTCCTTCTAAGGAGTAAGCATCTTTTAATTTCATGGCTGCAATCACCATCTTCAGTGATTTTGGAGCCCAAAAAATAAAGTCTGACACTGTTTCCACTGTTTCCCTGTCTATTTGCCATGAAGTGATGGGACCAGATGCCATGATCTTAGTTTTCTGAATGTTGAGCTTTAAGCCAACTTTTTCACTCTCCTCTTTCACTTTCATCAAGAGGCTTTTTAGCTCCTCTTCACTTTCTGCCATAAGGGTGGTGTCATCTGCATATCTGAAGTTATTGATATTTCTCCCGGCAATCTTGATTCCAGCTTGTGTTTCTTCCAGTCCAGCAATTCTCATGATGTACTCTGCATATAAGTTAAATAAGCAGGGTGACGTTATACAGCCTTGACATACTCCTTTTCCTATTTGGAACCAGTCTGTTGTGCCATGTCCAGTTCTAACTGTTGTTTCCTGACTTGCATATAGATTGTCTTTAAAGTGATTTACTCGGTCCAAACTAAGAATTGGGCTTCCCAGGTGGTGCTAGTGGTAAAGAACCCACCTGCCAAAGCAGGATTAAGAGACACTGGTTCAGTCCTTGGGTCAGCAAGATCCCCTGAAGAAGGGAATGGCAACCCACTCCAGTATTCTTGCCTGTAGTATCCCATGGACACAGCAGCCTGGCAGGCTGCAGTCTACACGGTCAGAAAGAACTGGACACAACTGAAGCAACTTAGCATGCACACAAGAATTGTGAACATGGTCTTGTTGATTTGGGAAGTTCATCATTGTTTTAATGTATAGTCTGGCCTTTTCTCATTGTTGTGGGTGTTGGTATAGATATAGCTATCTTGTGATTGGCATAGATGTAAGGCTGATGAATGTTCACTTACTTTGATATCCAAAAATGTTATTTATATGTATTGAAGCATATTTCATAGCTTTACACCACAACATAGTAGATGAGAGCTGTTTTTACCACTATATGATGATATATATATGGCTCTTTGACTTCCTATATGCCAATACTATATCTGATGTTTAGAGTAGGGTCAGGTTAATTTTAGTTAAACTGTATCCTTTATCACCAACTCATTTTTACATAATGTGTTGGATTCTCTTGTTATTGCTGATCTTCTGTCTCTCTGATTTTTCTTTTTTTATTCTCTCTTTTGTCTCTTAGCATCTTCTAATAGCTTTTCTGCAGGAATAATATGAGTGAACCAATCAGAAAGCTTTCTTTCTTCATAAAACAAATGACAGTGACCTAAAATTGGCCCTAAACCTCTTGCTTCATTTACTTGTTTTTGCATGTACTTAGATGTGTAAACCTCCTTATCCTATAAGAGCCAGTTTAAATTTATTTTTCTTTTGAACTCCTTTCCATTTTTGTAAGCTTTTTAGAAGTCTGGTTCCAGACTGTGAAACTCACAGCATATGTTTTCCCTTAGTTGGGTTAGTGTATCATATTCCTGCTTTAAAAAAAAAAAAGAAGCAAATTTTATTTTATTTCTTTGAACACTTCAAAGCACTTTATATATGTTCCAATTTATTATGTATTTCTTTGATGGCTGTTGTGACTCACATCAAAGTTGTTACTGAAAATGAGATGGGAAAGTTTGCCTTTTTAAGGAAATAGCAAAATCTAGTGAATAATTCTTTCATTAGTTACCTGAGGCAGATACACTTCTAAATAATAGTCTTAAAAATCAATTCTCAAAGTATATGACTTAGACATGATGAGTCATGAAATTGTTGCTAGGATTCTACACTTCTTTGTTATCTTTAGTGCAAATACATAATATGTATCTCTTTTTTAAATGCAGAAACTGTTTCTATTTTAAAGACAAATGGGAGAAAACCTGTAACTACAACTGTATTCATTTCTTGGGATTTTCATAACAAAATGCAACAGATTATGTGGCTTAAAACAACAAAAATATCTTCTTTAGAGTTCAGGAGGTTACAAGTCCTATGTCAAGGTATTGACTGGACCATGCTCCCTTCAAAACCTCTAGGTCAGGATCCTACTGTGCTGTTTCTAGTCTCTGGGTCTCCAGGCATCCCTTAGTTTGAGGTTCAGTTCATTTCAGTCGTTCAGTCGTGTCTGACTCTTTGCAACCCCATGAACCACAGCACTCCAGGCCTCCTTGTCCATCACCAACTCCTGGAGTCCACCCAAACCCATGTCCATTGAGTCGGTGATGCCATCCAACCATCTCATCCTCTGTCATCCCCTTCTCCTGCCCTCGATCTTTCCCAGCATCAGGGTCTTTTCCAGTGAGTCAGCTCTTCGCATCAGGTGGCCAAAGTATTGGAGTTTCAGCTTCAGCATCAGTCCTTCCAATGAACACCCAGGACTGATCTCCTTTAGGATGGACTGGTTGGTTCTCCTTGCAGTCCAAGGGACTCTCAATAGTCTTCTCCAACACCATAGTTCAAAAGCATCAATTCTTTGGTACTCAGCTTTCTTCCCAGTCCAAATCTCACATCCATACATGACCACTGGAAAAACCATAGCCTTGACTAGACGGACCTTTGTTGACAAAGTAGTGTCTCTGCTTTTGAATATGCTGTCTAGGTTGGTCATAACTTTTCTTCCAAGGAGTAAGCGTCTTTTAATTTCATGGCTGCAATCACCATCTGCAGTGATTTTGGAGCCCAGAAAAATAAAGTCAGCCACTGTTTCCACTGTTTCCCTGTATATTTGCCATGAAATGATGGGACCAGATGCCGTAATCTTAGTTTTCTGAATGTTGTGCTTTAGGCCAACTTTTTCACTCTCCTCTTTCACTTTCATCAAGAGGCTCCTTAATTCTTCTTCACTTTTTGCCATAAAGGTGCTCTTTACTTTCTCCCTTTAGTAGCTATTCCTCTAAGAGGATAGTAAATTTTTCATCTTTGTGTTAATTTCACTCAATTTTTTACTCAGAGTAAGCCTCCAAATATTGTTTAGAGTATAATCTTTTATTATAGCTGACTATTTTTAATCAGGTTATTCTTCAAGGCCTTATTAAATACATAATCATTTGATATAGCAGCTCTTTGTCTTGGACTTCTATGTCAATTTAAGGCTTAACAAATATAATAGTAAACTTTGCTATGTACTAGTGTCACTTAAGAGAAGTAAATGGAAACCCACTCTATTATTCTTAGCTGGAGAATCCTGTGGACAGAGGAGCCTGGAGGGCTGCTGTCCATAGGGTCACACAGAGCTGGACATGGCTGAAGTGACTTAGCATGCATGCATAGGAGAAGGAAATGGCAACCCACTCCAGTATTCTTGCCTGGAGAATACCAGGGACAGAAGAGCCTGGTGGGCTGCCGTCTGTGGGATCGCACAGAGTCAGACATGACTGAAGTCACCTAGCAGCAGCAGCAGCAGCAGCAACAGCATTGTCACTTAGGGCAAATTACTATCTTATCCTGAGTTCACTAAAGGAATAAGATTGGGGATCATATACCCTTTACTAAGTTACTGTTATATTAAAATGATGTGATATGGAAAAACATTAGGTACAATGCTTTACATGTAGTATATACATTAAATTGTTTTCTTTTTTTTTCCCTTTAGGATTGGGATTTTTACATATACCTGCCACCAGGGTGCCTAGTATGAGTTATTTAGTAAATTTTATTAAATTGAAGATGTTAATGACTTAATTCATTTACTATGAGAAATTCCAAAAGAAACCCTTAGGAATAACAGAAAATTCAGTGGGTTCATTTTAAATAATATTTACTGTTCTTAATAAGGACAGCCTTTAAGATGGAAAGTAACTTTATCTATTGATTAGATTTGGTATTTTCATGTCATAAAAACATTTTAATGTTCATTTGTATTTTTGTTGTAGTGATGTAGCTTGGTTTGATGAATCTTGGTTAAGCCGAATTAAAGAAGATACTGGTGACAACTGGAGAATAAAGGTAAGCAGAATGAATGCTAGATATACATGATCCAAACAGTGGTTCTGAAATTAGCACTGCTGCTGCTGCTGCTGCTAAGTCGCTTCAGTTGTGTCCGACTCTGTGCGACCCCATAGACGGCAGCCCACCAGGCTCCCCTGTCCCTGGGATTCTCCAGGCAAGAACACTGGAGTGGGTTGCCATTTCCTTTTCCAAGCTCAACTAAATCTTCTTTTTTAAACTAACTGAAGGCTGTATTTTGTTGTGTATAGTTTCAGTTTTGATAGTTATATGTGTTCTTATACCATCATAATCAGACATAGAACATTTTCATTAACCAAAAACATGTATGTATTCCCCTTATTAGTTAATCCTCACTCCTAAGTTGGCCCTGGATGGCCACAGATCTGCTTTTAGTCACTGTAGGTTTAATTTCTAGAAAGTGAAAGTCGCTCAGTCTTGTCTGACGCTTTGCCACCTCATGAACTATATAGTCCATGTAATTCATCCAGCCCAGACTACTGGAGTGATTAGCCTTTCCTTTCTCTGGGGGATCTTCTCAACTCAGGGATGAACCCAGAGTCTCCCATATTGCAGGCGGATTATTTACCAGCTGAGCCACAAAGGAAGCCCAAGAATGCTGCAGTGGGTAGCCTGTCCCTTCTTCAGGGGATCTTCCTGACCCAGGAATTGAACTGGTGTGTCCTGCATTGCAGGTGGATTCTGTACCAACTGAGCTATCAGGGAAGCCCTTAATTTCTAGAGTTCAATATAAATGGAATTGGACATTATGAACTCTCTGGTATTCTTTTACTCAGTGTAATGTTTTATTTAGAGACTCATCAACGTTGCCTGTGTTAGTTTGTTTTTTGTTTTTTTTTGCTGACTAGTATTTCATTACACTGATTTACTACAATTTGCTTAGCCTGTTGATGAATCTTTGAACTGTTTTTAGTCTTTCTTCCTTAATACTGGTGATTTATGTCTTTTCTATTTTCTTTCTTGATAAATCTGGTTTGATTTTCCATTTTTGAATTTTTTTTTTCAAAAGAGCAGCTTTTGTTTTCTTTTTTGTTGATTTCCTTTCTGATCTTTATTATTTCCTTTCTTCTTTATGTCTGCACTTTTTTTGCTTCTTAAGATGAAAGCTTAATGTTTTAAGCACTTTTCCCTAATAGTAAGAATTGCCTTAGCCACAGCCACACATTTTAACATAGTGTTCTTATTTTCATTTCATTCAAAATACTTGATAATTTCCCTTGTGATTTTTCTTTTGACCCCTGAATAAGTATTAGAATAAGTATTTCAGCTTCTAAATATTTGAGAATTTTCTATGTATCTTTTATTTATTAATTTATAAATTAATTCCATTTTGGTTTGAGAACATACTCTGAATTCTTTTACATTTACTGAGACTTATTTTGTGACCTAATATATAGTCTGTCTTGGTGAATATTCCATGTACACTTGAAAATAACATACATTGTGCATTTCTACAAGTATAGATTATTTCACTTCTTCGATAGTACTGTTTACTTCTTTTATATCTCTATTGATTTTCTGTCTGATTATTCTGTCAGTTAAGGGAGGAAGAGTTTTCAAATCAGTAATGATGATTGTGGATTTTTCAGTTTCTCCTTTCAGATCTGCAAATATTTTAATCATGTAATTTGAATCTATGTTATACGGTTTACATACATTAGTTTTTTATGTCTTGTTGATGAATGAATCTACTTACATTATGAAATGACTTTCTTTATCCTGGTAATATTTTCTGTTTGAAAGTGTAATTTGTCCGATACTGATAGAACCACTTTTGTTATGATTTTTTTTGTCTGTTGTCTTTTTCTTTTCTTTAGTCTCTCTCTATTTATATTGAAAATGCTGTGGACACCTAATAGGTCTTGCTTTTTAAAAAATCCATTAATAGTCTCTTTATTTAGTTTTTTTAAAATTTTTTTTTTAAAAAATCATTAGCTTTCTTATATTCCTGCTGTTAAATCCTTGAACATTTTAAACTAGCAGTTTTAACTTTTGTTTTCTAATTCTTTCATCTCTCATTTTTGGGCTTCTTTCTATTGACTGTGGTTTCTCCTAATTATAGTTCACATATTCCTGCTTCTTCATGTGTGTAGTAATTTTTTTATTGGATGCTAGATAGTATGAATTTTATTATTGAGTGTTGGGGGTTTTTTGTATTTCTTTAAAGAGTGTTGGATTTTGTTCTCACAGGCAGTTAAGGTACTTGTGAGTCAGTTTGATTCTTTCATGGTTTGTGGAAATGTAAGGCAGATCTAGAGTTATTTTCTCCTCTTGGACTATTTAGATTCATTAAGTTGTGACCTTTTTGAGGTCTTTATTGAATGCTTATCTGTATGAACCTGGTCATGGTCTCTTCACTCTTACTGGTGAGAATTTCAGCTGTTTCTGGCCCTGTGCAATCTTCAGGAATTGTTCAGTTTATAGTTCCCTGGATTGTTGTTTCCTTGGAAATTATTTTTGTTTAATCTCGTGGAGTTTCACCCATGCATGTGCAAATTATTGTTCAGCCAAAGAGTCAAAGGAACTACTATGCAGATTTCTGGAGCTCTTTCTTTCCATAGCTCTCACCTCTTCATTTATCTACTCTGCAAATCCCAACTACCTTGACCTTCCTGAACTTCTGATGTCTGTCTTCTCAAATCCACTGGAATGTCAGGCTTTGTTTCGTTTCCACCTCCCTATGCCATGGTATGAAAATTACCTCTAGAGAGAAATCTTAGACTAGTATAGGGCTCACCTTTTTTTGTTTTTCTTCTCTTAGAAATTAGAGTTCTATATTATCTTTTGGCTAAGCTTGAAGATAATATTCCTGTTTTCTAGTTGTTACAGATGACTAAAGGTGGACATGCTCATAGCTAAATTTTCTAAGTTAGTACTTGAATTTTAACTTAGCCACAATTTAGTTGTGGCTCATTTTAAATAAAATCACTGTGGTTAAACTATGTAAGCAGTAAAACATTTTTTCTTTAATAAAACTCTGAATAAATCTTTGATGTTTAAAAATTACTGTGTACTTGTATTTGTAGAACTCCAATACGTATTTTTGTTGTCCTTTTTATTGGGAAGTTTTTATTTTCTTTCACCTTGACATGTATTTTCTTTCATTATTAATATTAAATTATTTAATTCTTATTTTTTCTTCTGTTAGGCTAGTAATTTAAAGAAGGTACTTCAAGGAATTATGAGTTACTACAATGAGGTATGAAAATCATTTGATTATTTAAATATAAACTACTCTGTGATAATTACATTGACAATGAAAAATGACTTGCTTTTATTTTATAACATTTTATGATGTATAATTCATAATTGAAAGATACTTTTTTCTCCATTTTTAGTACACTCAAATTTTGTGAACATAAAAGGGCTAAAGCTTAATATATTGATTTGTAAAATAATGTTTATATGTTGCTACTCTGATTATTTTCTCAAATAAAATTGCTTATATCTTTACATAATTTTATTTTATGCAATGCTATAAAGTAGATCTTATAATTAAATTGAAGTACTTTTCTGTTTAAAGTATTATTCTGTTTCTTTCCAGTATAAACAGCAGCAAAATACACTATGAAATTATGCTTGTGCAAGTTAATTGAAGAAGAATGCAAAATAAAAGTAGTATTAAAGTCACATTAGATATTACATTATTCAAGTACTTTGTTTTTCGTATTCAGCATTATAAGAAATTCTCTAGTAGGATTACTTGATATTAGAAGGTTAATTGCTTACTGTGTGAAAGCTTTTGGTCTGATTTTACCAGACCAAAATCTACAAAAATTTTAAAATTTTTGTACAATTAAACTTGTTTCTTCCAAGTAATTTTAGAACTAAAATTTTTCAATTCACTAATGCCTAAAACTCATTTTGAAGTTTTGTTTGTTTTTTGTCTTTTTATTATTTATTTATTTATTTGTTTGTTTTTTGTCTTTTTAATGCCAAGATTCCCTGGCAGCTCAGTGATAGAACTTGGCACTTTCACTCCCAGGGCACTGGTTCAGTCCCTGGTTGGGAAATTAAGATCACACAAGCCATGTGGCACAACAAAAAAATAGAATGAAAGTTGTTCCATCTCTGAGTTGTGTCCCACTCTGCGATCCCATGGACCCCATGCAGAAAAATTATAGAGCCAGCAAAGATTAATCGTTTAAATCTGTTATTCATTTGTCAAAGTGTGACAGTTTATTTTGTGTTTCTCTGTTCATCGAGACTATATCAAAATATTTTGAATATTCTTTGACTTAACATAAATCTGTTTATTTTTTATGGAAAGGCATAAGTTTTATCATAATAGATCAGGCCAGGGGCTTCTTAAACAATTCCTCTCTCTGACAGTGGAGCAAAATCATACTTGGTATGAAACCATGTTAGTTGCATTTGGTTGGCTCTCAAAATTTTAGGAGCTTGCTTGCACTTTGCTAACTGGTTTTAGTCAATAATTGTGGTTTTGTCATTTGTTAATTAATCTGAATCATTTCATGAACCTATTTATAGAATTTATCTTCCTTATAACAACTAAATGTAGTTAGTTCTCTGTAGCCTACATAAGTGAGTGATCTAATTTATTTTTAACACTGCAGTTTTTGGGGCAACAGATTTCTGAAGAACTTATCCCTGATTTAAACCAGATAACTGAATGTTCAGATTCTGTGGAGCTTGGGAGATTGCTCCAGCTTATTTTAGGTTGTGCTGTCAACTGTGAAAAGAAACAAGGTAAGTGAATTTCAATTTATTTGAAGATATCTACTTTCTAGAAACAACCTACATTGCTTATAAGAAATAGCATAATAATGTAATATTGAGGGTTGGCAGAAGGCCAGAGGTTCTGAATTCAAGCACAGCTCTGCCATTAAAAAGCTACAGATCTTCAGTATAATTGTATTTCTGGATTCTGAGATACATATTCAGTGGCTAAATAAAATGTACTTTAATTAAGCTTAATTTAATCAGTGTTTAGGACTTAGCAGATATTCAATAAAAATTGTCCTTATTCATTTGATAAGCTTTCTCTTTCACATACAGAACCTTATGTTGGTTCAGATTTTCATAAATGATTATGCAGCTGCTAAATTATAATCCAGGCTTCTTCAGGTGATATTCTGCTATTTTCAGAAGAATGCCTTCAGTGTGTCCTCGAGATAAGCAGTCTGATGATATAAATGGAATTGAGGACTTTATTAGTATATCTGAACACAGTAATCCATATTGAGCTGAGTACAAAAAGAGTGTTTTTGGTTGAAAGTAATGAGTAAAATGATGAACTGAACACACCAAGATCTACTTCTCTCAGGAGCGTGCATCAGTCTGGATGATGAGATTTTTGATCCTAATATTTTTTGCATGACTCATCCAAAACTGGCTTTAGGACATCACCTTTTTAAGAGGATGTTGGGTGCTGAAGTTTGTAAAATACTTTGTCAGAACCTTAGAAAATATTCAGTGTTATCTAACTAATGAAGAGAGCACATAAGACAAGAATTCATTCAGGAAGGAGAAAAATAAAATATATGAAATCAGCTATAGTTTATCAATAAATAAAGGGTTTGGGTATCAGAAAACTTTCATATTAGGCCATCTCTATTATTAACTGGCTGTTTTTTCTTGGGCAAGTGAGTACTTTGTATAGGTTTTTATTTCTCATAGCTATCCTTTGCTGTGCAAAAAACTTTTAAGTTTAACTAGGTCCTATTATTTATTTTTATTTTTACTACTCTAAGGAGGTGGACCCAAAAGGATATTGCAGCAGTTTATGTCAAAAAGTGTTCTGCCTATATTTTCCTTTGAGAGTTTTACAGTATATGGTCTTACATGTAGGTCTTTAATCCATTTTAAATTTATTTTTGTGTATGATGTTAGAGAATGTTAATTCATTCTTTTACATTTACCTATTCAGTTTTTCCAGTACCGCTTATTGAAGAGACTGTCTTTTCTCCATTTTATATTCTTGCCTCCTTTGTTAATAGATTAATTGACCATAGGTATGTGAGTTTATCTCTGGACTTTCTATCCTGTCCCATTGATCAACACCTCTGTTTTTGTGCCATTACCAAACTGTTTGATTACTGTAGCTTTTGATTATTGTATAGTCTGAGATCAGGGAGCCCGTTTCCTCTGGCTCTGTTTTTCTCTCTCAAGATTGCTTTAGCTATTCAGGGTCTTTTGTGTTTCCATACAAATTTTAAGATATTTTTGTTCTAGAGTGCAAAAAATGCCATTGGTAATTTGATAGGGATTGCACTGAATCTGTAGGTTACCTTTGGGCAGTGTAGTCATTTTGACAATATTGATTCTTCCAATCCAAGAACTTGGTATATCTTTACATTTGTTTGCGTCAGCCTAGACTGTTGGTGGGAATATAAATTGGTACAGCCACTATAGAGAATATAGATGTTAAAAACTAGAAATAGATTTGATTTACTCTTGGGCATATATCTGAAGGAAACTAATTAGCAAAGATACTTGCACCAGTGTTGATTGCAGCACTGTTTACAATAGCCAAGGCATGGAAGCAGCCTAAATGTCCATCAACAGATAATGGTTAGGAAGACGTGGTACATATACACAGTGGAAGATTATGCAGCCATAAAAAGGAATGAAATAATGCTATTTGCAGCAATATGGATGCAATTGGAGATTGTTACTAAGTGAAGTAAGTCAGACAGAGAAAGACGTATATCATATGATATACTAATATGTGAAATCTAAAAATTGTACAAGTGAGTTTATTTATAAAACAGAAACAGATTCACAGGCTTAGCAAACAAGCTTATGGTTGCCAAAGGGGAAAGGTGGGGAGGGCAGATAAACTAGGATATTGAGATTAACACATGCAAACTACCATATTCTACTCAATACTCTATAGTAACCTATATGGGAAAAGACTCTGAGAAAGACTGGATGTATATGTATAACTACTTTCCTGTATACCCAGAATGAACACAACATTGTAAATATACTATATTCCAATGTAAAATAAAAATTAAAAAGGTAAAGGAATGTTTGCCTTAGGGGAAAAAGAAAGAACATAGATGATTCATGGGAAGAGGTAAAAATTAACATTAAACTTCAGCATTAACAGGAGTTTGGAAAAAACTAATTTCAACTCTTGTACATGACTTAAGCAGTTAAGATCTTCCCTGGTAGCTCAGAGGTTAAAGTGCCTGCCTCCAATGCGGGAGACCTGGGTTTGATCCCTGGGTTGGGAAGATTCCCCTGGAGAAGGAAATGGCAACTCACTCCAGTATTCTTGCCTGGAGAATCCCATGGATGGAGAAGCCTGGTAGGCTACAGTCCTCAGGGTCGCAAAGAGTCAGACATGACTAAGTGACTTCACTTCACTTAAGCAGTTAAAGACTTCAATGGAGGGTTTAACTGCAGATGTAAAATAGCCAGAGAATTTGAATTAGAAGTGGAGCCTAAAGATATGACTAAATCTTATGAGAAAATGTTAATAGATGAGGTGGTTCTTATGGATGAACAAAGAAAATGGTTTCTTGAGATGGAATCTACTCCTGGCGAAGATGCCGTGAAGATTGCTGAAATGACAACAAAGAATTTAGAAATTACATACTTAGTTGATGAAGCAGTAGCAGGATTTGAGAGGATAGACTCTAGTTTTTAAAGAAGCTATACTGTGTGTAAAGTGATATCAAACAGCACTGCATGCTGTAGAGAAATTTGTGAAAGAAAGAGTCAGTTGATACAGCAGACTTCACTGGTGTCTTATTTTAAGAAATTGCCACAGACACCCCAGCTTTCACAAGCGCCCTCTTTGGTTTTTTCCTAGCAGCCGTCACCATCAAGATATCAATAAGATCCTCTATTAGTAAAAGGATTAGCACTTACTAAAGTCTCAGATGATGGTTAGGATTTTGTTAAAGCAATTTTTAATTTAGGTTTGTACACTTTTTTTTAGATATAATGCTATTGTCACATAATTGATTAGAGTAGTTTGTAAACAGAACTTTTATATGTACTGGGAAACTAAAAAATTCATGTGACTCACTTTATTGTGATTATTGCTTTATTGTCTGGAACTAAGACTAGAGATCTCTTCAAGAAAATTAGAGATACCAAGGGAACATTTCATGCAAAGATGGGCTTGATAAAGGACAGAAATTGTATGGACCTAACAGAAGCAGAAGATATTAACAAGAGGTGGCAAGAATACAAAGAACTGTACAAAAAAGATCTTCACGACCAAGATAATCATGATGGTGTGATCACTCACCTAGAGCCAGACATGCTGGAATGTGAAGTCAAGTGGGCCTTAGAAAGTATCACTATGAATGAAGCTAGTGGAGGTGATAGAATTCCAGTTGAGCTGTTTCAAATCCTGAAAGATGATGCTGTGAAAGTACTGCACTCAATATGCCAGCAAATTTGGAAAACTCAGCAGTGGCCACAGGACTGGAAAAGGTCAGTTTTCATTCCAATCCCAAAGAAAGGCAATGCCAAAGAATGCTCAAACTACTGCACAATTGCACTCATCTCACATGCTAGTAAAGTAATGCTCAAAATTCTCCAAGCCAGGCTTCAGCAATACGTGAACCGTGAACTTCCAGATGTTCAAGGTGGTTTTAGAAAAGGCAGAGGAACCAGAGATCAAATTGCCAACATCCGCTGGATCATGGAAAAAACAAGAGAGTTCCAGAAAAACACCTATTTCTGCTTTATTGACTATGCCAAAGCCTTTGACTGTGTGGATCACAACAAACTGGAAAATTGTGAAAGAGATGGGAATACCAGAACACCTAACCTGCTTCTTGAGAAACCTATATGCAGGTCAGGAAGCAACAGTTAGAACTGGACATGGAACAACAGACTGGTTCCAAATAGGAAAAGGAGTATGTCAAGGCTGTATATTGTCACCCTACTTATTTCACTTCTATGCAGAGTACATCATGAGAAACGCTGGGCTGGAAGAAGCACAAGCTGGAATCAAGATTGCCGGGAGAAAAATAAATAACCTCAGATATGCAGATGACACCAGTGAAGAGGATCTAAAAAGCCTCTGGATGAAAGTGAAAGAGGAGAGTGAAAAAGTTGGCTTAAAGCTCAACATTCAGAAAACAAAGATCATGGCATCTGGTCCCATCACTTCATGGCAAATAGATGGAGAAACAGTGGAAATAGTGTCAGACTTTATTTTTTGGGGCTTCAAAATCACTGCAGATGGTGACTGCAGCCATGAAATTAAAAGACGCTTACTCCTTTGAAGAAAAGTGATGACCAACCTAGATAGCATATTGAAAAGCAGAGACATTACTTTGTCAACAAAGGTCCATCTAGTCAAGGCTATGGTTTTTCCTGTGGTAAGGTATGCATGTGAGAGTTGGACTGTGAAGAAGGCTGGGCGCCGAGGAATTGATGCTTTTGAAGTGTGGTGTTGGAGAAGACTCTTGAGAGTCCCTTGGACTGCAAGGAGATCCAACCAGTCCATTCTAAAGGAGATCAGCCCTGGGATTTCTTTGGAGAGAATGATGCTGAAGCTGAAACTCCAGTACTTTGGCCACTTCATGCGAAGAGTTGACTCATTGGAAAAGAGTCTGATGCTGGGAGGGATTGGGGGCAGGAGGAGAAGGGGACAATAGAGGATGAGATGGCTGGATGGCGTCACGGACTCAAAGGACGTGAATCTGAGTGAACTCCGGGAGATGGTGATGGACAGGGAGGCCTGGCATGCTGCGGTTCATGGGGTCGCAAAGAATCAGACACGACTGAGCGACTGAACTGAACTGAACCTATAATATCTCTGTGCTATACCTGTGCATGTGAATTCATCCCATAATGTTGAATATTTAACAAGATAGGAGAAATTGTCATAGTTGTTATAAGATTAATTGCAATTTCTTCTCTTTTTCTTCCTTATAAGAAACTTAGAGATTTTCTTTAAAACATTTATAAATATTTATATGAATATTTTCAGTTATGCATATTTGTTTTCAGTGGACATATTTCTTGTGGAAAAAGTATTGTACTTGCACAAAGAATTATGTGTAGTGAATGAATTTTTATGTGGTTAATTGAATGGCTGAATTACTGTGGGTAAAGAGTAGAGTTTTTATCATCTGATTTTTTTTTTTAAATCATAGAACATATTCAGAATATAATGACGTTGGAAGAATCTGTTCAACACGTGGTCATGACTGCTATTCAAGAGGTAAGTTATATCATAATCACATATGTATAAAAATCTTAAACCAAATTGAATAAAACTGTTCATAAAAACTTTATGGATGTGTATTTCACTACTGTATAAAAGTGCCCTTTGCAGTAGGTTGACTTACGTTTGACTGTTGTGTCGTCCCTTCATTCTTTTTCCCCAAAATTTCTTATAAGGACTTCAAGCCCAATTTTAGTACCTCTGCATTTTAAAAGTTAAATTATTATTAAGTTCTTTTAAGTAACTTCAGCTAAGCAAGATAAACAGCATCTTCCCAGATAGGAATTTTTATACTTTCTCTTTTTTCTGCCAGATAGAATAATCATCTCTGAAATTTAAAGTGTGTGTGTATATGTATCTTATGTGCATTTTCAGAATGTTAGAACTGTGAGCACAGTGATAATTATATTTCAGAACCAGGTCATCTGGGTTCAATCCAGTCTGGTTATCTTAAGTTATGTCATAAAGATTCAGAATTCATTTGGGACTCATTCTTAAAGTCAGACCAGAAGGCTGAGATGAAGTCAAGTGAAGAGCAGGCCTGAGGGAAAATTGAGTGAAGGGTTAGTTTGGAAGAGTCATGACTTAAAGGGAGACAGCATATAGGACTTGAAAAATGGATATACCCTGAGTTTGCATTGCTAGTTTGAATTGAAAACATCGCTATGCATAAATATACATGTCTCGCATATGCAAAAGAAATTATTTTACAGTATCTTTTTTCTCATATAATTGTAGCTCCTACATTTAAAATGGCTTCTTGGATTAGGAATTTTGCCACATAACTCATTTATAGCTGAATTTTTAAAGTGCCAACTCATGTTACATAAGAATCATTCTTTAAAATTATTTAATGTGCTTGATTTTATGTAGAATTTGTATTATAATTTTTAGTACATTAGTATTTTAAATATATCTATTTACATATTTCAAGCACATACTACTTTTTGTCTTCACACATTGAGTTATTTAGCTTAAACTGCTATATATTTTTTATTTGAGTAAAATAAGGGTCATCATATTAAGGCAAGGAAAAAGTAAACATAAAACACCTTACTGTTATTTTTACTGTGTATGACTCAGTTTATTGTACTTAATTTTATTATTTTAATCCTAGTTGATGAGTAAAGAAATCGTGAGCTCTCCGACAAATGATGCTGTTGGAGAATTAGAACAACAGGTGAGTATTTCAGTATGTGAGGAAAATTTAACAGCAGTAGCGTTCCTCTGTCAGTTATTGGGTTAACTAAAAGGTTCATTCGGGTTTTCCATACATCTTAACAGAAAGACCCAAACAAACTTTCTGGCAAACCCAGTACTGTCTTAAAGGCTTACGTTGGAGAGCACATACAAGATATTATCCTCCATGAAATTTAGACAGTTTGTTCTCTTATAAGATCTTAAATATTATTATACATTCCTTCAGGAATGCAGGTAGTGTTGATTTCCACAGTTTTTAATGATGGTGTTTGAAGAGTCAAGTGGCATTTAACTGTCCTGATTTTTATTAATACATATGTAGCTCATGCTGTATAGTTACATAATTAAATAGCAGACAATTTAAAAAATTCTGCTAAATTCTAATTTATGTAATAAGGAAATGTGATTTTTATCACAGTTGCTTTCCTTTAATATTGAACCCTAATATTCTGTACTCAAGGCTCCTTTCCCTGGTTGTTTTACACAGTTGTTTTCCCTGGTGGAAAAGATAGTCTCTTTCTCTGTATAACCCAGCCTGGGTTGGAAGGGAAATGGTAAGAGAAGAGGCAAATGCATTTGTTAATTTTGAAACTGTTTCCACCATCAGTATATATGTGTGTTGTGATAAAAGTATATTTTTCAGTTTGTTTCAAAATATGATTTATTAAGAATTAGGACATTTTCTGTTTCAGCTTAAAAGGGCCCTAGAAGAACTTCAGGAAGCACTAGCAGAAAAAGAAGAACTGAGGCAAAGATGCCAAGAACTAGATATGCAGGTACGGATATGAAAGTAATTTCCTCTTTGAATTAATAAGCCTTTTTTAATTAATTAATTGGTAAAGTGTTTTGGAGATTGAGTTTTATTTCATGGAGGAACCATTGAAAGAGTTTGCTATAGACTTGAATATTGAAACATAAATTTGATCATTTTTCTTTTAGAGTTGAAAATTACTGGCGTAACTACTCCATTGAGAAGATCATTCAAATTGTAGAATTTCAACTGCTTAGATAGGGCTTAATTTTTTGTTCTGTAAAAAGGGGAAACTAAAGTATCTCCTTTACAAGGTATGAGTATTAAGTGGAGTCTTTTATGGAAATACTTAGAAGTGCTTGATCTCCAGTAAATGCAGGTGCAAAGTTTGTTTTGCTAACATATATGTGTATATGAACACGTATGTAATTCTCAGGTTCATAGGCACATACATGTTACCAAAATAAACTGGGAATGAGAAACAGTAGTTAAATAGTTAAAGGGGTGAATCGTCAGACCAGGCTTCCTGTATTCAGAACCTGATCATGTTACTGTTGTTGTTTAGTTGCTAAGTCATGTCCAGCTCTTTTGCAGTCCCATTAATGGTAGCCCACCAAGCTCATCTGTCCGTGAGATTTCCCAGGCAAGAATACTGGAGTAGGTTGCCAATTTCCTTCTCCAGGGGATCTTCCTGACCCAGGGAAGATCCTGAGTTGCAAGTGGATTTACAGCTGAGCCACCAGGGAAGTCCTGGTCATGTTACTAGCTAGTTGTGTCTGCTTGGGCACATTGCTTAGTTTCTCTATGCTTCATTTTTCTCTTTTGAGAAATGTTGTGATAATAGTATATATTTCCCTGAGTGATAGTGAAGATTAAGTGAATTAATATACTTGAAGCTCTTAAAGAGGACCAGGCACATAAGGGGTTATGTATGTGTTTGCATATATTGTTATTATTAGATGAAAGTGCAAATATGAAATTATGCAATAAGTCAAGGTTAAATATACCATCATAATATGCTTCGTGTGAATTGCACTTTTCTTTCAAATAATTAGCTACATAAATAATTGACTCTGAAAAGTATGAGGACAAGGAACAAGGCTTGTGGTAGCAACACCCTCGCTTAAATATCTAAAATTATAGGGCTAGGTGTATTTCTAACCTTCATGATTTGCAAATGAGATGAGAAGTGACTTGGTCAGGGTGATTCAGATGTGCAGGGCAGTGACAACCAGCACCAATCCAAATCTCCTAATTTCATCATTAAATATCCTCCCTCTATGTTTGAACAAAACCAGTGTTTATATTTGAACAAAACTAGTGTCTCACTATGTTTTTCCCTTTCTTCCTTCTTAACCACATGCACAGCATCTGAAATGTTTTATTTTCAAGTAAGATTATCTCCTTCTTCCAGAATACCTCATGTAAAGAGTAGAGGACTGACTCATTCAGGTGTTACCAGCCTTATGTAAGATCTCTCTATGTAAGTTTTCTGAGAAATTCTTTTTTAAAAAAGAACACAAAATTCAGTTAAAATGTTTCAGTATTTGTAATACGTGGTGAAGAGTACATGATGATCTGATTTTAGTTGAAAAGTATAGACATCCCAAGTTTTGGCATTTTAATTCCAATATCAAAATAGAGGCAACCCTCAACTATCTGCTACACATGTGAAATAAATGACTACTGCATATAATCAGAACAAAAAGTAATTGATTAATAATATGAATTTAACACAGGTGTATATGATGCATACCCTAATTTTATAAGAAAAATTATTTTTGAAAAATGTTTATTTTTAATCATATGTAACCAGACAGTAGGTACATTACTTCATGGCAAATAGAAGGGGAAAAGGTGGGAGTGGTGACAGATTTCTTCATCTTGGGCTCTAAAATCGCTGTGGATGATGACTGCAGCCATGAAATCAGAAGATGATAGCCTCTTGGCAGGAAAGCTATGACAAACCTAGACAGTGTGTTGAAAAGCAGAGACGTTTCTCTGCTGAGAAGAGTCCATATAATCAAGGCTATGGTCTTCCCAGTGGTCACATGCAGTCATGAGAGCTGGACCATAAAGAAGGCAGAGCACCAAAGAATTGATGCCTTCAAACTGTGGTGCTGGAGAAGACTCCTGGAAGTCCAATTAATAGCAAGGAGATCAAACCAGTCAATCATAAGGCAAATCAACCATGAATATTCATTGGAAGGACTGATGCTGAAGCTCCAGTACTTTGGTCATCTGATGAGAATAGCTACCTCAATGGAAAAGTCCCTGATGCTGGGAAAGATTGAGGGCAGGAGAAGAGGGCATCAGAGGATGAGATGGCTGGATGGCATCACTGATGCCTGAACTTGGATTGGACATGAACTTGGGCAGACTTTGGGAGATGGTGAGGGACTGGGAGGCCTGGTGTGCTGCAGTCCATGGTGTCACAGAGTCAGATGTGACTGGGCAACTGAACAACAACAACAAAACTGAAGAGTGATCTTTATATTTGGGGTAATTTTTTAAATAGCCAACCAAATGAACCACAAAAGAAAAACAGGTGGCAAATAAATTCACCAAGGGCAGGTAAGCAAGCAAAAGGGCTTAACCTAATAAATTAAAAAGTTTGGTGATCAAGGAAAGAAACAGGCATATGATATTGACAGAGGTGCTGCAGGGCAGGAACCTGCTGTTCTTTCTTCATTCCTTGTTCTTCCTGGGGAGTCAACAAAAATCTCGTGACTTCTCACAGTAATCTCAATCAGAAGGAAATCCAATCTTTGAGTTCTTCATTTTATTTACACTAGATATGAGTGGAAATAATGGCTAAGAAGAAACTAAGGGCCTGACTCGTTCTGATAGGAACAAAGGATATAGGGCCACACACTGAATTGGGGCTGCACTGATGCCCAAAGGGATTTCTCCACGGAAATGGAATACCATTCTCACTGTCCTTGTATGAGGTACTTAAGCCTCAGAAATGATAGCCTAGCCCATGTGTTATTAAAAAAGATTGCCCACTGGCTAAGCTGCGCTTCCCCACCCCCACAACTACTGCCTTCCCTCACCATTCACAAGGCTGTATAGAGTGGTGGAGAAAAAACAGTCCCAGCTATAACTTAGAGGGGAAAGGATACTGGGCCGTGGGGTACATTGGAGAGCATGTCCAAGAAGTCTTCAACATTGTCAAAACAAATAGGGTATCTTGACTGCCAGCAAAGCATGAACTAGATGAAAAGAATAAAAGCATAACATCTGTGTGAACATTATAGACTATGTAAAAGATAGTAGGCGAGCTTAAAGAGGGCTACCCAGGTGGCCTCGTGGTAAAGAATGCCTGCCAGTGCAGGAGACACAGGAGACACGGGTTTGATGCCTGGGTCAGGAAGTTCCCCTGGAGAAGGACGTGGCAACCTACTCCAGTATTCTTGCGTGGAGAATCCAATGGACAGAGGAGCTTGGCAGGCTACAGTCTATAGGGTCTCAAAGAGTTGGACATGACTGAAGCGACTTAGCACGCATGCACAAGCTTAGAGAACTTTTGCTTTATGTAGTATTACAGCTTCATAAGAACACTTCAGTAGAGTAGACTAGGTGGTAGGACACTGAAGTGAGATTTAAAAGGAAATTTCAGCTAGAAACAAATCAGTGAATAATTAACATCAAACCTCATCCTGGTTAAGCTCTCAGATTTCAGGAATAAAGGCAAAACAACTCTGTAACACAGGTAGAAAAGCCAAATCACCAACAAAGATAAGAAAATCAGGCTCCCCTACAACTTTGATGCCAGAAAATGGAGGAGCTATATCCCCAAAATGCTGAGGCAGGGAAGAGCATTAACTGAAGAAGCATTAACTGCATTAACTAAAGAAGAGCACAGATGCAAATTCATGAGCCCTTCTGGGGAGAAAACTGCTTGTTCGCACAGTCCAGTTAGCAAACATTTTAATCAGAATTAAAAAATGCAAGAACTCTGTAGTGAAAGATCTCATGGTGAGGCATAACCCATTTAAATAAAGATCTATGTGCATTCTGTGCAGAGGTTACAGACTCTGGAACAACTGAAACTCTGACTCACTAAGTCAGGAGGAAGCCTGATTATGTGTACTTTAAAAAGAAAAGAAAAAAACCCACATGAGAATTTGATGTAAGGTTTGAGAAACTCATGTAATCTTATAGTTTTTGTCCAGTGATTATGGGGCCTTTGGGCAAGTTAGGATGAGTTTATCAACAGCTCTTTCCTCTGCCTTACTCAACCATTAATCCTAATACCTGGCAGCCATCAGTAGCTCTCCTTCACTTACTGCAGTAACAGAGGCTGGTTATTCTTGCTTACAGTATGTTCAGTTCAGTTCAGGCGCTCAGTCGTGTCCAACTCTTTGCCACCCCATGAATCGCAGCATGCCGGGCCTCCCTGTCCATCACCAACTCTGGAGTTCACTCAGACTCACATCTGTCGAGTCAGTGATGCCATCCAGCCATCTCATCCTCTGTCGTCCCCTTCTCCTGCTGCCCCCAATCCCTCCCAGCATCAGTCTTTTCCAATGAGTCAACTCTTTGCAGGAGGTGGCCAAAAGTACTGGAGTTTCAGCTTCAGCGTCATTCCTTCCAAAGAAATCCCAGGGCTGATCTCCGTCAGAATGGACTGGTTGGATCTCCTTGCAGTCCAAGGGACTCTCAAGAGTCTTCTCCAACACCACAGTGAAAACACATCAATTCTTCGGTGCTCAGCCTTCTTCACAGTCCAACTCTCACATCCATACATGACCACAGGAAAAACCATAGCCTTGACTAGACAGACCTTAGTCAGCAAAGTAATGTCTCTGCTTTTGAATATACTATCTAGGTTGTTAGAAACATACTCCTACCCAGCATTGGGTCACATATAGTGAGGCAGTGATCTTCAAACCTAAAGGTGTCTGAAAATTATGTGTGAAACAGGACTCCAGCTATAGAAATTTATGTTTTAAGTTTTTAAATAAGCTAATATAAAAATATTAAATCTGAGTGGTGTCAGAAAAGAGCATTATTTTTTTTTTAGCATTTTGAACTTTCTTTTAAGTAGCTCAGAGAGAGAGACAGAAAAACTAGAGGAACAGAAAGGGACAGAGGCAGGTACAGAGTGAACAAACTATCACCATGGCATCTTGTTAAAAGATATCTAGAACCACCTCTGGACATTCTAAGCCACTCATCTGGGGTGGCTCTGGAACCACTATGTGAAATACATGGTTATGAACAAGGCTGGTTACCCACTAGATATTGAAAACTAAGTTTGCCCTTGCTCTTCTTCCTTCTTCAGGAGATTCTTATCCAGTTTGAAGACAAGGTATTGTTTCTGCTCTATCAGTCTTGTAACAGTCCCTCAGTTCACTTCAGTTCAGTCGCTCAGTTGTGTCCGACTCTTTGCGACCCCATGAATTGGAGCACGCCAGGCCTCCCTGTCCATCACCAACTCCCGGAGTTCACTCAGACTCAGCGTCCATCGAGTTGATGATGCCATCCAGCCATCTCATCCTCTGTCGTCCCCTTCTCCTCCTGCCCCCAATCCCTACCAGCATCAGGGTCTTTTCCAATGAGTCAACTCTTCGCATGAAGTGGCCAAAGTATTGGAGTTTCAGCTTTAGCATCAGTCCTTCCAAAGAACACCCAGGACTGATCTCCTTTAGCATGGACTGGTTGGATCTCCTTGCAGTCCAAGGGACTCTCAAGAGTCTTCTCCAACACCACACTTCAAAAGCATCAATTCTTTGGCACTCAGCTTTCTTCACAGTCCAACTCTCACATCCATACATGATCACTGGAAGAACCATAGCCTTGACTAGATGGACCTTTGTTGGCAAAGTAATGTCTCTGCTTTTGAATATGCTATCTAGGTTGGTCATAACTCTCCTTCCAAGGAGTAAGCATCTTTTAATTTCATGGCTGCAGTCAGCATCTGCAGTGATTTTGGAGCCCCCAAAAATAAAGTCTGACACTGTTTCCTCTGTTTCCCCATCTATTTCCCATGAAGTGGTGGGACCAGATGCCATGATCTTCGTTTTCTGAATGTTGAGCTTTAAGCCAACTTTTTCACTCTCCTCTTTCACTTTCATCCAGAGGTTCTTTAGTTCCTCTTCACTTTTTCCCATAAGGGTGGTGTCATCTGCATTATCTGAGGTTATTGATATTTTTCCCGGCAATCTTGATTCTAGCTTGTGCTTCTTCCAGCCCAGCGTTTCTAATGATGTACTCTGCACAGAAGTGAAATAAGCAGGGTGACAATATACAGCCTTGACGTACGTCTTTTCCTATTTGGAACCAGTCTGTTGTTCCATGTCCAGTTCTAACTGTTGCTTCCTGACCTGCGTTATAGGTTTCTCAAGAGGCAGGTCAGGTGGTCTGGTATTCCCATCTCTCTCAGAATTTTCCACAGTTTATTGTGATCCGCACAGTCAAAGGCTTTGGCATAGTCAATAAAGCAGAAATAGATGTTTTCTGGGACTCTCTTGCTTTTTATATGATCCAGCGGATGTTGGCAATTTGATCTCTGGTTCCTCTGCCTTTTCTAAAACCACCTTGAACATCTGGAAGTTCACGGTTCACGTATTGCTGAAGCCTGGCTTGGAGAATTTTGAGCATTACTTTACTAGCATGTGAGATGAGGGCAATTGTGCGGTAGTTTGAGCATTCTCTGGCATTGCCTTTCTTTGGGATTGGTATGAAAACCGACCTTTTCCAGTCCTGTGGCCACTGCTGAGTTTTCCAAATTTGCTGGCATATTGAGTGCAGCACTTTCACAGCATCATCTTTTAGGATTTGAAACAGCTCAACTGGAATTCCATCACCTCCACTAGCTTTGCTCGTAGTCATGCTTTCTAAGGCCCACTTGACTTCACATTCCAGGATGTCCGGCTTTAGGTAACAGCCCCTACCCTCAAGCTAATAAGAGATACTCTTTTCTCGTGCCCCCCAATAGCTTAATTTGTCAAAGCACCACATTTTCTGTCCTGTAATTGTGTACATTTCTTCTGTAAGGATCTTAAAGGGTGCAACCTCCATTGTTTTTTTTATCCGAATAACAGGATTGTATTACATGACAGATAATAGTCACTAAACTGCTTATGTGACAAGGATGGATGCATGCATTGTACTTAGGAAGAAAAACTCTTTCCTCTTTGTCTGGGAATGGTTTCTCAGACTTTGTGTTACTCATTTGGAGGACAGTGTTTGTAACTTGCCTACACTGTATTTAAGACTATATAATATAATTTGATTTTTTTAAAAAGATTTATTTATTTATTTATTTATTTTTGGCTGCTCTAGGTCTTTGTTACTGTGCATGGGCTTTCGCTTGTTCTGGTGATCAGGAGTTACTTTTTGTTGCAGTGAGAGGGCTTCTCACTGTGGTAGCTTCTCTTGTTGTGAAGCACAGGCTCAGTAATTGTGCTTCTTGGGCTTAGGTGCCCCGTGGCATGTGGAATCTTCCTGGATGAGGAATCAAACCCATGACCCTTGCATTCACAGGTGATTCTTAACCACCAGACCACCAGGGAAGTCCCTATAACTAGATTTTAATTTGCTTTTATTAGCTCGCTATGTTAATATGTAGTCCCATTTACGTAACTAGACTGCATTGATTACACCTTTTGAAACTATAAATAGAAAATTTGTGCAGTAATATGTTGTGAAAGGGAAAGTCGCTCAGTCATGTCTGACTCTTTGTGACCCCATGGAATTCTCTAAGCCAGAATACTGGAGTAGGTAGCCGTTCCCTTCTCCAGGGGATCTTCCCAATGCAGGGATCGAACCAAGGTCTCCCTCATTGCAGGCGGATTCTTTACCAGCTGAGCCTCTAGGGAAGCCCACTAACTTAAAAAGTATTGTAAGTTATGATCAGTCAGCCTTTTTCAAACTAATCTTAGTAAAATCCCATGTAGATGTCTGATGTTATTAAAGAAAGAAAAGAAAGAAAGATAGCGCTATTATGTCCAACTGTTGCGATCCCACAAACTGTAGCCCGCCAGGCTCCTCTGTCTATGGAATTCTCCAGGCAAGAATACTAGAGTGGGTTGTCATTTCCTTCTCCAGGGGGTCTTCCTGACCCAGGAATTGAACCCAGGTCTCCTGCATTGCAGGCAGATGCTTTACCGACTGTTACTCAGGAAGCATGTCTTATAAAGGGTTGCAGCCTTATCTCTAAATGTTTAAAGATATTTTTAAATGAAAAAGAAGTAGAACTAAGGGAGCAAATGATGCTTATTAACACAAATGTGTAAGTAGAATTAAAAATGTATCAAGTATTGGTATAGATGTCATTCTAAAGTTACATGTTTATATCCATTTAATATTAAGCAAATAGTTTCAGTGTGCAATTGGGTTCAGTTTTTTGCTGCTGATTCACTAACCAAATAATGTGGTTATCCCCTGAAGATACATGTGAATCTGATCATTTTCTACTATGAACCTAAAATGGTAATTTTGTGCATATTTGTTTGTACCTCAGTTTACTAGGTAACAGCATCCTGAAAATACATTTATACGTAAAAGGGAAACAAATTATTTTTTTGAAGTACATAGGTGTATAACATTTTTAGAGACTTAGAAACAGTTTCTTCTCTGACCTAAAGCAAGCAGGAAGTTTGGAAGATATTCTGCTTTATATGTATTAACTCTCTTTTCTCTGTATTAATAAAATTAATTTTATTTCTTCTGATCCAAACCTCCTAGACCCAGAATTCCAGAGCTAGAAGGATCCTTAAGAATTTATCTAGCCTGATTGACCAGGCTAGTTAATGGCTTGGTCAGATTTAGAATCTAGAACTCCACTCTAAACTCTTATTTGCTACTGATGCTTATGTTTGTGTTTTTGATTTTTAGGTGACAGCGCTTCAAGATGAAAAGAATTCACTAGTTTCTGAGAACAAAATGATGAATGAAAAACTTGACCAGTTGGATGGATCTTTTGATGATCCAAATACAATGGTTGCAAAAAAATATTTTCATGCACAGTTGCAACTAGAACAATTACAGGAAGAAAACTTCAGGTAGAATTTTTAGTAGAAATCATTCTATACAGTTTTATTAAACTAATAGCTAAAAATCATAATAGCAACAACTGACGATTAACCATTACAACTCATGTTTAGAATACTAAGTGGATGAAAATACTGTCTAGTATAAGTGGTTCCTGTCCTCGTAGGGCTAACAATCCAGTTAAGCAAGTGGGATACATATCTAAAAAGCAAAACAATTCAAAATAATGTGTGATGAGGGTCAAACAAAGGCCATAGGCAAGTCCACGAGGAATTTAAAAGAATGATTGCTGAAACCTGGGGAGAAGAGAATTTTTTGCATAGGACAGGGCACTTGATAATTGGAAGAAATATATAAATCTCACACTAAAAGGATGCTTTTCATATCAACTTTTATATTATTTTGGAAAAAAAAAGTGTACATCTAACCTTTGATAAACATTATCTTTTTGTGTGCTTACCCCTGAGCCCCGCAGTGTAAGGCCCTGGTAAACAGGTGCTCCAGTTGTACTGTGTGTGTTTCTTTGTTACTTTATTTTGGTATGATTTCAAATTTACTGACAAAAGTTGCAAGAATAGGATAGGGAGCTTCTGTATATTTCTCATTCAGATTCGACGTTTGTTTTACAGTTCTATTGATTTGCTTTAGCAGTCTCTTTACACAGTCACATGTGTATATATGTTTTGTTTTTTGAACCATTTGAGAGTAAACTGGAGACATACTGCTTTACCCCTATGTACTTCAATGTGTATTTCCTAAGAACAAAGATATTCTCTTATAAACCACAGCATAGTAATCAAAATTAGTGAACTGGTCTTTGAAACAAATCATTATCTAATCTATAGATCATATGCAAATTCTATCAGCTTTCTCAGTATCCTTAAAACTTAAGTTTTTTCTTGTTTCAGAATCTAATCCAGGATCGTGCTTTGCATTTAGAAATGGATTCTGACTCAATGGACTATAATTCCATTACTATTGTCATTTATTTTTATGTTTAAATTGTACCAGATTTGACCACTGAGAAGCCTTTCAATTAGCCATGTGTCTTTACGATATGTTTCTATCCTTTTTTGAGTATTTTCTTCTTTCTGGCACAACAAAATGTTTCAGACTCTAATTGTTCTTCCTCAACTCTAGAATCAACCATTTTTCCAAGAAGTCCTGATTCCTTTTAGTGGAGAATAATATTCTCCACTAGAAAGAGAGATCTATGGTCTAGATGAATTTTTCTGTCTAGATTTAGTCTCCACTAAAAACAAAGGTCTATGGTCTCAGTTCGGTTTAGTCACTCAGCCGTGTCTCTTTGCGACCCCACCGACTGCAGCACGCCAGGCTTCCCTGTCCATAACCAACTCCCGGAGCTTACTCAAACTCATGTCCATCGAGTCGGTGATGCTATCCAACCATCTCATCCTCTGTCATCCCCCTCTCCTCCTGCCTTCAGTCTTTTCCAGTGAGTCAGTCCTTCACATTAGTTGGCCAAAGTATTGGAGTTTCAGCTTCAGTATCAGTCCTTCCAGTGAATATTCAGGGAAGATTTCCTTTAGGATGGACTGGATCTCCTTGCAGTCCAAGGAACTCTCAAGAGTCTTCTCCAACACCACTGTTCAAAAGCATCAATTCTTTGGCACTCAGCTTTCTTTATAGTCCAACTCTCACATCCATACATGACTACTGGAAAAACCATAGCTTTGACTAGATGGACTTTTGTTGACAAAGTAATGTCTTTTTTTAATATGCTGTCTAAGTTGATCATGGCTTTTCTTCCAAGGATGGTCTAGATGAATTTTTCTGTCATTGCTTCTGGGCCACCTTGGTGTACAGAGCTAGGAAATACAGTTTTACGGGTTCATACCAGTCCCTGTTTGCACACGTGTCTATGCATATATCTGTTTATTTCATAGCTACAATTATGAACAGTGAATTCATATTATCATCTTCCATTTCAGTCCAGTGACTTCAGGGTGCATTCTGATTTTCTGTATTTTCGTATTTTAACTCCCTTCTCCAGCATTGAGAAACCTGACTTCCATTTTACTCAGCTGATTTATTCATTTACGCAATCCCAAAACACATTTGAAGTAAGAATCGCTAATGCATGCCTTCTATAAAAAGGTAATGCTACAGTGCAAACTAATGCTACACTTCAGTATGTTTACAGTTCTTTTTTTAAGATAACGTTTACATACTGTGAATTGAGTGAATAGCACTGTTTGGCATCTTTCATTAAAAGCATACATTTGTGTAACTCACATTTTTATCATTTGATAAATCATTTCTGTCAGTACAGAAAGTTCCCCATGTCCCTTCCCAGATAACCCCTATGTCCCAGAGTCTCTTCCGATTATTTTCCAGTATAGATGTGTTTTCTCTGGTTTAGAACTTCTTAGAAATTGTAATATGAATTCTTTGGTGACTGGCTTCTTTTGCTCAGCATATTTGTGAAATCTACTGATGTTGCTGAATATATCAGTTCTTTTTTTTTTTTTTTAATTGCTGAGTCATATTCTGCTAAATGGAATTATTGCACATTGTAACACATTTTGCTTATTCATTTTCCTTTAGATGGACTTTTGAGTTTCCAGATTTTGGCTAATATAAACAAAATGGATATGAACATTGGAATATAAAACTTTTGTGAACATATTTTTTCATTTCCCATTGGCAGTTACATGGAGTGGCATTGCTGAGTCACACATTTTGTTTGTGTTATATTTAAAAGATACCAGCAAACCATTTCCCAAAGTGGTCATATTGTTTTACACTCCCACCAGCAGTGCTTGCTGCTGGTTGCTCTAGTTACTCTGCCTGTATAACGTAAGTTGGCCTTATCAGTCTTCTTCATTTTAGTTATTCCAGGGAATGGGTTAAGGGTGTTGAATTGTGGCTTTAATATGCATTTTCCTGATAACTAATGATAATGGTGGTAAGTACCTTTTCATGCGCTTATTTGGACTATATTTTACTATGTGAATTGTCTCTCTACACTGTTAGCCTATTTTTAAATTGGGTTGTCTTTATTACTGAGTTGTAAGAGTTTAAAAAAATATATATTCTGGTTATAGAATCTTTGTCAGATATGCATGTAATAATATTTCATCTTTTCTGTAGCTCGCCACTTCATTTTCAAATGGTATCTATCAGAAATTAAAGTTCTTAGATGAAGTCTGATTTATCAGTATTTTTTAGATTAGTGCTTTTTATGTACTGTCCAAGAAATCTGTCTAGTCCCTAGTCATGAAAATACTCTAGTATTTCCTTCTAGAACCTTTCTAGTTTTATTTTTCACAGTTAGGTCTGTGATCCATCTTGAACTGACTTTTTTGAAAATAGTGTAATATATGGGTGTCAGACTTTACTTTTATTTCCCTTATGCGTATCCTGTTGTTCCAGTATCATCAGGTGAAAAGATTTTTATTTTACTCCATCAAATTGCTTTGGTACCTTTGTGAAAAATGATATAGCCATAAAATTTGGGTGATTTTCTGTATTCAGTTCCTTCGTACTGATGAATTTGTCTGTCCTTAGCCCATAAGACTTGATCTTGACTACTATAGCTCTAAAGTAAGTCATTTAAAATCAGGTAGTGTGAATATTCCCACTCTTTCTTCTCAAAATATGTTTTGACTCTTCTGTGTTTTGGTTTTTTGGTCAGTTTCTCTTAAAAACCTTTTGTGATTATGACTTCAAGTTGTATATGATTGATGCCTTAACCATATTGAGAATTTCTGTTTTATGAATTTAGTATCTTTGTCTATTTGTCTTTAATTTCTCTAGCAATGTTGTATTGTTTCCAGCATAGTATTGTGTGTATCTTCTGTTCATTTCATTCTCAAATATTTAAATTTTTGCTATTATAAACACAGTTACAAAAATTATTCTGAAAAGTTGCTGCTAATATATAGATACACAGTTGACTTTTATATGTTGAAACTTTTATATCTTGAATCTTAATGTCTTGCATTTGAAAACTTGTATGTTTTTCAAAGTTTCCTCTTTTTTTTGTTCAAACAACTTTATTTATTTACTTTTTTATTTTTTGGCCACACTGCTCAGCATGCAGGATCTTGGTTCTCTGACCAGGGTCCAGTCCCGTGCTCCTGCAGTGGAAGTGCAAAGTCTTAACCACTGGGCCACCAGGGAAGCCCTGCAAAGTTTCTTAATTCACTTACTGATTCTAGCAGTTTGTTTTAGTAAAAAATCCTAAAGAATCTGCAGTCATCTATTAATAGACCTTTACCTCTTCCTTTTATTATTTCTGCCTTGTCTTTATTTTCCTTGCTTTGAATGGGAGCAAACATCTTGCTGTGTTCTGGGTCTTGGGGAGAAAATGTCCAATTAAGTACAGTCAAGTATGAAGCTAGCTAAATAGTTTTTTTTAATATGCATTTGTTTATCTCTGGCTGTGCTGGGTCTTTGTTATTGTGTGGGCTTTCTCTAGTTGTGGAGAGTCGGCAGCACTCTCCAGTTGCGGCAGTTGTGGAGAGTGGTGGATACTCTCTAGCTGAGTGCCAGCTTCTCGTTGCAGTGTCTTATTTCGGAGCACGGGGTCTAGGCGCACGGATCAGTAGCTGCAGCACGTGGTCTCTAGAGCACAGGCCCAGCAGTCGTGGCGCATGGGCTTAGTTGGCTCTGCTGCATGTGGAATCTTCCTGGACCAGGAATCAAGCTTGTGTCCCCTGCATTGGCAGGCAGGTTCTCTACCACTGAGCCACCAGGGAAGCCTGCTGTAGAGTTTTTAAATTGGCTTTTTATCAGATTGAAAGAGTTCTCCGTTATTTCTGCCTTGCTAAGAGTTTTTATCATTTATCAGCGTTGATTTTTGTCTTAGGACTTCTGTGCATCTTGAGAAAAGATGATTTGGTTTTTCTTTTTTATTCTTTTAATATGATTAATTTTTGAATGTTAAAAAAATTTGTGTTCCAGAGAAAAACCACCTTGGTCATATTTTCTTATCTTATACGCATACGACTCGATTTGATTTGTTGATATTTTGCAAGTATTTTTGTGTCTTGTCTTTATAATAGATACTCGTCTATAACTTTTTTCTCTTGTAATGTCTTTCAGGTTTTGTTCTGCTAGTCTCATAGAATAATGGGGAAATACTCTCTCCTCTTTTTTCTGAAAGAGTTTATGTAAGAATGACATTATTTCTTCCTTCAATATTTGATAGAATTAATCAGTAAAACAATTGGATCTGTGGTTTTCTTTGTCAAAAGGCTTCTAATGACACATGTAATTTATTTAATGGTTCATAGGCTTTTCAGATCTTGTTTCATATTATGTCAATTTCATAAATTGTCTTTTTCAAGGTATATATTTATTTGATTTAAGTTGTTTAGTTTATTGGCATGAAGTTTTTCATAATATTCTATTTATGGTCCCTTTAATGATTGTAGGAGCTGTAACAGTGTTTCCTTTCTCATTCTTGATGTTGGTAATTTGTGTTTTCTTTCATTTTTCTTGGTCACCCTTGCTTGAGGTTCATCAATTTTATTAATCTTACACCCTTTATTAATTGAACAGCCTTTATTAGTTTCCCATAGTTTGAGTTTTAGATCTCTGTTCTTTATTCCTTTCCTTTTACTTACTTTGGATTTGATTTGCTCTTCTTTTTCTAGCCTCCTAAAGTTAGACGATTGATTTTAAGCATTTCTTTATTTCTATTATAAGCCTTTAAAACTGTAAATTTCTCTCTAAGCACTGATTTAGCTGTGTCCCTAAAATCTGATTTGATTGCGTTTCTGTTATTATTCAGTTCAAAATATCTTCTAATTTCCTCTCTGATTTCTTTTCTGACTCAGGAATCATTTAGAAATGTATTTTTAAATTTCCAAATATTTAAGGCTTTTCTCCAAACTTCTCATTGTGACTGATTCCTAATTTAATTTCCTCATGGTTAGAGAATATAATCCATAAGACTTCATTCTTTTTAATATTTATGATACCTATTGATCATCACATGTTTTATTGCAGTGAATATTCCATGTGTACTTGCAAAGGATGTGTATTTTTTTTTTTTTACTGACATGCTTCACAAATATTTATTATATCAAGCTGATTAGTACGGTTATTCAGATTTCTTCTGTATTTGACATTTTTGGTTAGTTCTTTCATTTATTGGGAGACTGATGTTAACATTCTTGACAATAATTATGGATTTGTAGATCTCTGATTCAGAGTTTTTGCTTCATCTGTTTTAAAATTTTGTTTTTAGTTGCATATAATTTTTTGATATGTCTTTCTGATGGCTTGACCCTGTGATAATTGTGAAATATCTATACCTTTGGTAATACTTTTTGTATTAAACCATTTTTTGATGTTAAGATAAATACCCCAGTTTTCTTTGCTTATTATTTGCATGATACTTATTTTCATCTTTTTACTTTTAACCTATTGTGTCTTGATATTTAAAATGTTTCTTATAACTAGTATATATTTGAGCCTTGCTTTTTTATCCAGTCTGATAGTCTCTGCCTTTTTAATTGGTGTGTTTAGTCCTTTTGCCCTTTACATAATTTTTGATATGGTTGTGCTTAGGGTCTATCAGTTTGCTATTTTTCATTTGTCATATCTGTTCTTGTGTTTATTCTTCTTTTCTGCATTATTGTCAGTTGATCAAGTAATTTTTAAATATTTTTATCACTATATAGTCATTTTAGTTTTTGTTGTTGCTCTTGGGTTCAAAGTATTTATTCTTTATCACAGACTATACTTAGAGTTCATATTTCACCACTTTACGTACTGTGTACATTTTTGGATAACTTTATATGGTTTCTCTTTTTCTTTTGAAATTAAAATTCCTGTTTGAACTAGAGAACCAGGCTCAGTGTTTCAAAGTGATAATGAAAATTCAGAACATTACTGGCTTATCAGTTCTTATAAGTAACCGCACTAATGCAAGATGTTAATAAGGGAGACTGGGGAATGAGACAACCATGAGAGAATATATAGGAACTTTGTACTTTCTGTTCAGTTTTTCTGGAAAAAAAAAAAAGTCTATTAATTTTTTTAAGTAAAAAAAATCATTTGACCATAAATGGTAAGAGTTTACTTTTGGACTTCTAATTGTCATTGATCCATATGTCTAGCTTTATGGTAGTATGACACTATCATGATTACTGTAGCTCTGTAGTAACTTTTAAAATTGGAAAGTGTGAGTTCTCCAACTTTTTTTTAAGCTATTGTTTTGAAACTAAGGACTAGAAAGTAGCTTATTCCTTTAGTTTTTCTTTTTTTGAATGTGGAATCAAACATTTTAAAAGTAAGTTTTGCTAAGCTCATATCTCAGTGAAAAAACAAATAATGGAAATTACATTATAAATACTTGTTTTCTTTATGCAAGGCTTGAAGCTGCAAAAGATGATTACCGTGTTCACTGTGAAGAACTTGAAAAGCAATTAATTGAATTTCAACATAGGAATGATGAATTGACTAGTCTTGCTGAGGAAACAAGAGCCCTGAAAGATGAAATAGATGTTCTTAGGTATGGCATGTCTAAATATAATTATGTCACTTTTGGTATTCTATATTTTAATTAAGGAATCTTACAGTTATACCTGTGTATCAAGTATTGATCAGTTTTTATCCAAGTTCCTAGTCTTTACTTCTTTTATGTTTGTTGATAGTTATGTGAAGTTTTAGGGTAATATTTGATTCCTGTTAGGACAGATTTTCATATTAGAACCATAAACCTTTTTCTTATTTCTGATTAAGCTGAGTTATTTTTAGATACATTTGACTTGACCTTCTTGTACTTACTAGTACATCTTGTGAAATTTTTGTGTAAGAAATGTATTCTCACAAACCATATTTTGACATTTGATAAAATTATAGATAAGAATCCTAGCATTTATTTCAAGATTATCCCAGGTTCTCTTATTGTCTTTGACAGTACAGAGTTTATAATGAGCTTTGGCTGTGAAATGTTAAGCAAAGAATCTGTTTAAATGATTTTTTATGTTAATTTTTCTTAATTAACCATTTCTTACACAGTTTTTAATGTTCATTTAAAACAAAATCTTTATAAGCATTAATTTTAACCTTCACGTGATATTGAAATGATTCTGTTTATTTATTCTCCATCCCATTTGTCAGGTGTGCACAACTCTAAAGGGAAGTGCTTTGCCAAACAAATTGTAAATTCAGTCAACTTACTGAATATATCAAATACTTAGAACAAACTACATTAGATTTATGCACAGAGCACAACTGGCGTGTAAATTAAAATGCAGCTCAGAATTGTTCAGCTGTATTTACAAAATCATTCTTTTTTTAATACATTGTTGTGATATATAGAATAGTTCGATAATACAGTGTGTCAAATTTCGAGCATTTTATTTTGATGACTTTATAACAGAAGGGTTGAACTTTCTGAGCCCATTTCCAGATTTCTCACAAAGTTAATGATCTCTTTTCTTTCCCTCTCATTTTTTTTAACCAGTTGATAGTTCATTTGGAAGACTCCTTTTCCAGCCAGAATAACACTGTTATGTGCATTTACTTGTTTTTATACAGTAATGTTTAATCTTTGTTATTATAGGGCTACCTCTGATAAAGCAAATAAACTGGAGTCTACAGTTGAGATATATCGTCAGAAGCTACAAGATCTGAATGACCTTCGCAAGCAGGTGAAAACTTTACAGGAAACAAACATGATGTACATGCATAATACAGTCAGCTTAGAGGAGGAATTAAAGAAGGCAAATGCTGCACGCACACAATTAGAAACATACAAGAGACAGGTAAGAAAATATCTAAAGTTTTTTAATCAATGAAATTGAAAGAGTATAACTTTTCACTCCTTAAGAAGGATGTAGCAGTGAATAAGCACTGTGCTGTGCTGTGCTGTGCTGTGCTTAGTTGCTCAGTCGTGTCCAACTCTCTGCAATCCCATGCACTGTGTAGCCCGCCAGGCTCCTCTGTCCATTGGGATTCTCCAGGCAAGAATACTGGAGCGGGTTGCTATGCCGTCCTTCAGGGGATCTTGCCAACCCAGGAATAGAACCCACGTCTCACACATTGCAGGTGGATTATTTACCATCTGAGCCACCAGGGAAGCCCAAAAATACTGGAGTGGGTAGTCTATTCCTTCTCCAGGGAAACTTCCCAACCCAGGAATAGAACTGGGGTCTCCTGCATTTCAGGTGGATTCTTTACCAGCTGAGCAACCCAGGAAGCCCCAGATAAACACTGCTTGTAGTCAGTTGTGTACTTCCTATTATCACATGTATCTTCTATCTGTAATTTTAATTCAAGAGTTGATCATTGAGTTTGTGTTTTCTAGGTCTTTTGGACTTCCCTGATAGCTTAGTTGGTAAAGAATCTGTCTGCAGTGCAGGAGACCTCGGTTTGATTCCTGGGTCAGGAAGATCTGCTGGAGAAGGGATAAACCACCCACTCCAGTATTATTGGGCTTCCCTTGTGGCATTTTTATTGGCTTCTGAGCTTTTGTATACTTTGGGGATATTTTGTTGTTTCATTAACCTTTCTGATAACCAGGGATAAATACCTAGAGAATGGAGTTATAACCTAAAATACTCTCTTTTGCTATTTGTCAAACACCCTAGAGAAACAGTAGAAGACTTATTTTTTTTGCTAAATTATTATTTGTGTATTTTAAAACTTATTTTAATTTTTTTTATTTATATGCCATTTCCACAAATATTTAAAATTAGACTGTAATCTTACTATAAATTTTATTTCCAGTTTTTCATTTATTGAGCTCTGAAATGCTATCAGTATTATATACTCTTTATTTTCTACTTTTGTTTCTGATAAAAGGTTCAGGATCTTCATGTTAAACTTTCCTCTGAATCCAAAAGGGCAGACACACTAGCATTTGAAATGAAGCGGCTTGAAGAAAAACACGAAGCTTTACTTAAGGAAAAAGAGGTAAACACAAATATAATTGATGTGAAATATGTATGTCCTGTTTTAGTTTTAATATTGTCCTTGATGTTTTAAGAATGGAAGTGATGTAACCATTTCTTCTTTCTCCAAATCGAAATTAGTGATGTAAAAGAAAGTCTTGTAGAAATTCTTTATGCAGTTTTGTAAGTTTTCTTGATATGATAAGATGAAGTCATATCTCAGTGCATGTGTTCCAGCTCTAGACTGTCAATTCCTTGAAAGCAAGGACCATAGATGCAATTTTTAAAAGCTTTATTAGGATATAATTTACATATCATAAATTTCACCTATTTAAAAGGTATAGTTCAATGGTGTTTAATGTATTCAGAGCTGGAAACCATCATCGTTTTAGAATTCTGTCATCATTCCAAAGAGACCCTGTGCCTGATAGCAGTTATTCTGCATCTGGTCCTCTTTTCCCCAGCCTTAGCAACCATTAATCTACTTGCTGTCTGTGAATTTGCCTGGTCTGTCCCGAATATATAACCATACACTTTATGACTTTTGTGACTGGGTTCCATCGTTTAGCATGATACTTTCAAGGTCCATCAGTGTTGTAGCATGTATCAGCACTGCATTCATTTTTATTGCTAAGTAGTAATCTGTCAGACTTTATTTTGGGGGCCTCCAAAATCACTGCAGATGGTGATTGCAGCCATGAAATTAAAAGACGCTTACTCCTTGGAAGAAAAGTGATGACCAACCTAGACAGCATATTCAAAAGCAGAGACATTGCTTTGCCAACAAAGGTCCATCTAGTCAAGGCTATGGTTTTTCCAGTGGTCATGTATGGATGTGAGAGTTGGACTGTGAAGAAAGCTGAGTGCCAAAGAATTGATGCTTTTGAACTGTGGTGTTAGAGAAGACTCTTGAGAGTCCCTTGGATTGCAAGGAGATCCAACCAGTCCATCCTAAAGGAGATCAGTCCTGGGTGTTCATTGGAAGGACTGATGCTGAAGCTGAAACTCCAATACTTTGGCCACCTCACGTGAAGAGTTGACTCATTGGAAAAGACCCTGATGCTGGGAGGAGTTGGGGGCAGGAGGAGAAGGGGACAACAGAGGATGAGATGGCTGGATGACATCACCAACTCGATGGACATGAGTTTGGGTAAACTGCTGGAGTTGGTGATGGACAGGGAGACCTGATGTGCTGCAATTCATGGGGTCACAAAGAGTTGGACACAACTGAGCGACTGAACTGAACTGAATTGAGTAATCTGTTATATGGATATACCACATTTTATTTATCTGTTCATCAGTGGAAACAAAGTCCAATTGGGTTGTTTCCACATTATCTATTAAATGAATAATGTGGCTATGAACATTTATGTACAAGTTTTTATGTGGACACATGTCTTCATTTCTTGAATAGGTGTTGAAGAATGGTATTGCTGGGTCATATGGTAGGTGTTTAACATTTTTAAGAATTACCAGACTTTTCTAAAGTGGATGAACCATTTTTCATTCTCACTAGCAGTTTGTAAAAGATTCCAAGTTCTCCCAACTCTTGTCAAATCATGTTGAATTTTAATTTTGGCTATCCTAGTAGGTATGAAGTATATCCTAGTAGGTATGAAGTGTTATATCATTGTGGTTTTGATTTGTATTTCCCTAATGACAAATGATGTTGAACATCTTTTCATGAACTTATTGACCATTTCTGATTTTATTTCTTTGAGAAATACCTCTTCAGATTCTTTAGACCATATTTTATTTGTTATTTGCTTTTTTATTTTTGAGTTCTAAGACTTCTTTATATATTCTAGATACAAATCTCTTGTCAGATGCATGGTTTGCAAATATTTTCTCCCATTCTGTGAGTCATCTTTGCACTTTTTAAATGGTGTGAGTGTGTGTGTGTCTATGTCTATGTCTGCGTGTATATTGCAGCAGAATAGTTTTTTATTTGATGAAAACAAAGTTATTACTTTTTCTTTTGTGTTTTTTTTGGTGGTGTTTCTGTGACACCATTGGGTAACCTTAAGGTTATAAAGGTTTATTCCTCTGTCTTCTTTTATATTTTTAGCTCTTATATTGACTCTGTGATCAGTATTGAATTCATTTTTATGTGGTGTGAGATAGGTTTCTTAACTTTCTTCCTCTGTGTTTAGATATTCATTTGTCTCAGCACCATTTGTTGACATGACTGTTCTTTCCCCCACTGAATATTCTTGATACTCTTGTTAAAAATCAGTTGACATGGTCCTGTAATGATGGATATGTTATACCTTTGTCAAAACTCATAGAAATGAAACAAAGCATGTACCCTAATGTAGACTTATGTCCTTTAGTTAAAAATAGTGTATCACTTTTGGCTTATCAGTTCTTAGAAGTAACCACACTAATGCAAGATGTTAATAATAAGGGAAACTGGGGAGTTGGTGGGGAGGATGACAGAATATATGGGAACTTTGTACTTTCTGTTCAGGGTTTTTAAAACCTATTAATTTTTTAAAAGTAAAAAGCATTTGGCCACAAATGTTAGAGTTTATTTCCAGATTTTTAACTGTCATTGATATATATGTCTAATTTTATGGTAATACCACACTGTCATGATTACTGAAGCTTTATACTAAGTTGAAATTGGAAAGTATACTCATTTGAAATAAGTTCTCCAACTTTTTCTTTGGAAAGCTGTTGTTTTGGTTATTCTTGGTCTCTAGCATTTCATATGAATCTAAGGGTCAGATTATTGTTCCTGCAAAATAGCCAGATTGAAATATTGATAGAAATTTCCTGAATCTGTTGATCAGTTTGGAAACCTGGCCACCTTAATAGCATTAAGTTTTCTGATCCATTAATATGTCATAACATTCCATATATTTAGGTCTTTAGTTTCTTTCAATAGTGTTTTGTAGTTTTCATAAGATTCACACCTTTTAAAACTGTTCGTGATTGTTTTATTCTTTCTAATGTCAGTGTTAACATATAGAAATACAATTTATTTTTTGACATCGATCTTGTATTTTATTTACATCCTTGTTGGATTCCCTTAGTATTTCTAATAGTTTTTAGTGAATTCTTTAGGATTTTTATATACAAAATCAGGACATCTGTAAATACAGATAGTTTTATTTCTTTTTTTACATTCTGAATGTCTTTTATTTCTTGTTAAATTGTCCTGTCTAGAACCTTCAGTACTTTGTTGAAGGAAATGGCAAGGTGAGAGTATCTTTCTCTTGTTTCCAATATTAGTAAGAAAGCATTCATTCTTTCACCATGATGTGTCTTATTTGTTGTGGATTTTATTTGTAGATTCCTTCTGTCAGGTTAAAGAAGTTTTAATTCCTAATTTGTTCCATGTTTTTATGCTGAAAGGGTTCTGGATTTTGTCAACTTCTATTTCTGGGTTGGTAGGATAACACATAGTTCTTGTCTTTTACTGTATTAATGTCATGTGTTACATTGATTTTTAAAATCTTAAACCAGTTTGTGTTCTTAAGGTAAATTCTACTTAGTCATAGGGTATAATCACTTTTGTATGTTGCTTGATTCAGTTTGCTAGTATTTTGTTGAGTGTTTTCCCATCCATATTATAAGAGATATTGGTTGGTAGTTTTCTTTTGATGTCATTGCCTGGTTTTGGTGTCAAGGTGATATGATATAAAATGCATTGAGAAAATGTTCCTGCATCTTTGGTCTTAGTTCACTTGAAGTCTTTGTCTAGTATGTCCACCCACTAGTGTCATCTCATTGACTCTTTCTGTTAACTGTTCATTTTTTTTTTTCCCCTGTGTAGGAATGTCTCTATTTCTTTGCATGTATTTTGTTGTTGTTGTTGAAAATATGACCTTTAAAATAATAATGTGTTTCAACTCTGGAAATCAGATTTCCTCCCAACCTCAGGGTTTTTTGTTTTTGGTGGTTTTTTAGTGACTCTTTTGGACTAATTCTATAAAGTTTTTTTTTTTTCTTTGTAATGTGCAGCCACTGCATTCTCTGCTCAGTAACCATTGAGATCAGTTAATAATTTGTCAACTATTTCTGTAGATCTCCCAGTCTTTGCCAAAGGACTCAATGTGTATTTAGTTAGGAAAACATCTTCAGTTCTTAGGAAGTTTAAAACTCTGCCTTTGCCTTTATTTCCTGTTTGCACAGGGCTTCAAGTTTATCCAGAGCTGAGACATTGGGGTCCTCTAAGGTTATTTCTGGGCATGCACACAGCTCTGTACATAGCTGACCTCCTAGATCTCCAGGAATATGTTAGGACTTTTTAACATCCTCTATGGATATCTTGTTTCTCAGCTCTTCCTTGTAAGTTTTTGGCAAGAGTCTTGTTTGCCTTAACTGGCATCATGCCTTCAGCAGCTATAATGAAAGCAGTTGCTGATGATTGTTTTTTATAGATGCCTAAGGAATATTTTCTGGCACAGCAAGCACCAAATTAGCTCAAATAATGAAAAGCATGATTGGGACTTCTCCAAGGTGCTGTTTGACGACCAAATAGTGATAGTTTTCTTTTTCTTTTTTTAAAAAATATATCTAGCCTGGAGGAGCTTTTAAAGAAGAGTTTCATAGCTAGTCAGCCTTTCCAGGTGGCTACTCTAGGCTATTCCATGGTTGGGGAGAAGGTGATATAGTAATCAGGATAGTTAAAAGAACAAAAAGCTCACTGTACTAAGGTTTAGCACAGTTTCTTTAATAAGTGCACCTCCGGTCATGGCAAACCTTTGGTTAATCTTCAGAATTTTTGAAAAGTTGATTTTGACAAATTGCAAGTATTCACATTGCATTTATGAAGGAACAGATTTATAGGGGTCCTGATGCCTGACTGTAGTTATAATTTACAGTGTTCAGAGATCCTTAGAACATCTGTACACACTGGCATAAGGACCCTTGGAATCAGTTACCAATTTACTGCTAAGTTGATATGAGCCGCATAATGGACATTATAGGGTTTTATTTATTGATTTGAAGTATCCAGTTCCAGTTCAGTCACTCAGTCATGTCCGACTCTTTACGACCCCATGAATTGCAGCACGCCAGGCCTCCCTGTCCATCACTGTCTCCTGAAGTTCACTCAGACTCACGTCCATCGAGACCGTGATGCCATCCAGCCATCTCATCCTCTGTTGTCCCCTTCTCCTCCTGCCCCCAATCCCTCCCAGCATCAGAGTCTTTTCCAATGAGTCAACTCTTCGCAGGAGGTGGCCAAAGTACTGGAGCTTCAGCTTTAGCATCATTCCTTCCAAAGAACACCCAGAGCTGATCTCCTTCAGAATGGACTGGTTGGATCTCCTTGCAGTCCAAGGGACTCTCAAGAGTCTTCTCCAACACAACAGTTCAAAAGCATCAATTCTTCAGTGCTCAGCTTTCTTCACAGTCCAACTCTCACATCCATACATGATCACTGGAAAAACCATAGCCCTGACTAGATGGACCTTAGTCGGCAAAGTAATGTCTCTGCTTTTGAAGATGCTATCTAGGTTGGTCATCACTTTTCTTCCAAGGAGTAAGCGTCTTTTAATTTCATGGCTGCAGTCACCATCTGCAGTGATTTTGGAGCCCGAAAAAATAAAGTCTGACACTGTTTCTACTGTTTCTCCATCTATTTCCCATGAAGTGATGGGACTGGATGCCATGATCTTTGTTTTCTGCATGTTGAGCTTTAAGCAAACTTTTTCACTCTCCTCTATTACTTTCATCAAGAGGCTTTTTAGCTCCTCTTCACTTTCTGCCATAAGGGTGGTGTCATCTGCATATCTGAGGTTATTGATATTTCTCCCGGCAATCTTGATTCCAGGTTGTGTTTCTTTCAGTCCAGCGTTTCTCATGATGTACTCTGCATATAAGTTAAATAAGCAGGGTGACAATATACAGCCTTGATGTACTCCTTTTCCTATTTGGAACCAGCCTGGTGTTCCATGTCCAGTTCTAACTGTTGCTTCCTGACCTGCATACAGATTTCTCAAGAGGCAGGTTAGGTGGTCTGGTATTCCCATCTCTTTCAGAATTTTCCATAGTTTATTGTGATCCACACAGTCAAAGGCTTTGGCATAGTCAATAAAGTGGAAATAGATGTTTTTCTGGAACTCTCTTGCTTTTTTCATGATCCAGTGGATGTTGGCAATTTGATCTCTGGTTCCTCTGCCTTTTATAAAACCAGCTTGAACATCTGGGAGTTCACAGTTCACGTATTACTGAAGCCTGGCTTGGAGAATTTTGAGCATTACTTTACTAGCATGTGAGATGAGTGCAATTGTGCGGTAGTTTGAGCATTCTTTGGCATTGGCTTTCTTTGGGATTGGGATGAAAATTGACCTTTTCCAGTCCTGTGGCCACTGCTGAGTTTTCCAAATTTGCTGGCATATTGAGTGCAGCACTTTCACAGCATCACCTTTCAGGATTTGAAACAGCTCAACTGGAATTCTATCACCTCCACTAGCTTTGTTCATAGTGATGCTTTCTAAGGCCCACTTGACTTCACATTCCAAAATGTCTGGCTCTGGATTAGTGATCACATCATCAGGATTATCTGGGTCATGAAGATCTTTTTTGTACAGTTCTTCTGTGTATTCTTGCCACCTTTTGTTAATATCTTCTGCTTCTGTTAGGTCCATACCATTTCTGTCCTTTATCGAGCCCATCTTTGCATGAAAATTTCCGTTGGTATCTCTAATTTTCTTGAAGAGATCTCTAGTCTTTCCCATTCTGTTCTTTTCCTCTCTTTCTTTGCATTGATCACTGAAGAAGGCGTTTTTATCTCTTCTTGCTATTCTTTGGAACTCTGCATTCAGATGTTATATCTTTCCTTTTCTCCTTTGCTTTTCGCCTCTCTTCTTTTCACAGCTATTTGTAAGGCCTCCCCAGACAGCCATTTTGCTTTTTTCTATTTCTTTTCCTTGGAGATGGTCTTGATCCCTGTCTCCTGTACAATGTCACGAACCTCATTCCATAGTTCATCAGGCACTCTATCAGATCTAGGCCCTTAAATCAACATTTAAAATACAATTTTATGTTACTTTTCAGGTTCTGGAAAAATCATTTAAACCTGAGCCTTTTTTTCAGAGGGTAGAAATTTGTCATTGACTGTCAGCTGTAAAATCGAGTTCAGTTCAGTGGCTCGGTCATGTACAACTTTTTGCAACCCCATGCACTGGAGCACACCAGGCTTCCCTGTCTGTCACCCATTTCTAGAGCTTGCTCAAACTTATGTCCATTGAGTTGGTGATGTCATCCAACCATTTCATCCTCTGTTGTCCCCTTCTCCTCCTGCCTTCAATATTTCTCAGGAACAGGGTCTTTTCCAGTGAGTCAGTTCTTCACATCAGGTGGCCATAGTATTGGAGCATCAGCTTCAGCATCAGTCCTTCCAATGAATATTCCAGCCTGATTTCCTTTAGGATGGACTGGTTGGATCTCCTTCCAGTCCAAGGGACTCTCAAGCGTTTTCTCCAACACTACAGTTCAAAAGCATCAATTCTTCAGTGCTCAGCCTTCTTTATGGTCCAACTCTCACAACCATATATGACTACTGAAAAAACCATAGCTTTGACTATATGGACCTTTGTCAGTAAAATAATTTCTCTGTTCTTTAATATGCTGTCTAGGTTTGTCATAGCTTTTCTTCCAAGGAGCAAGTGTCTTTTACTTTCATGGCTGCAGTTTCCATCTGCAGTGATTTTGGAGCCCAAAAATATAAAGTCTGACACTGTTTCCACTGTTTCCCCATCTATTTGAATGAAGTGATGGGACTGGATGCCAGAATCTTCTCTTTTTGAATGTTGAGCTTTAAGCCAGCTTTTTCATTCTCCTCTTTCACTTTCACGAAGAGGCTCTTTAGTTCCTCTTTACTTTCTGCCACAAGGGTGGTGTCATCTGCATATCTGAGGTTATTGATATTTCTCCCGGCAGTCTTGATTCCAGCTTGTGCTTCATCCAGTCCAGTAAAATAAAATAGTTAATGACATGAAGTCCTAACATACTATCCCTTGGAGATAGTGTTTTTTCACAGATTCATACTTGCAATACGCTGTTTATAGTAATAGAAGGAAATAACAAGTCTCACATCTCTTACACACTAGACTGTATTCTAGATATTAGACAAACTTCTCCTCATTCACTACTCAGAACACCTTTTAGGGGCTTATGAATCAGTATCTGTATTTTGATGATAAAGATCTAAAGCCAAAGAGTCAGTAGCTTGCCTTAAATAATACAACTGGAAATATATTGTAAAACTGAATTCAAGCCACGCTCTGTTTGACTCCAAAGTCCATATGCTTTTATTACTCTACAGTTACATTTTTGTACTCTGTTGTATAATTACATTCATTTGGTTCAAAGATAAGCTATCTAGTGGGAAAATCACAAGCTTTGTGTTGTATAAAGTCTTGTTATTTATGTGATTTATGCAAGAGAAAATTACCCCTTAGCACTAAAACTAAAACGTTATTTTTAATTAAGTAGGGAACAATTATCAGATTAACATATTAAGGTAAATTATCTTAAGTATAAAGTACGATGCTTTGGGGCAGAATTAATTATTTTGCTTATATAAATAATTCTTTTTTAGAGACTAATAGAACAGCGTGACACTCTGAAAGAAACAAATGAAGAGCTTCGATGTTCACAAGTACAACAGGATCACCTAAACCAAGCAGGTGGATTTTGTTGCATTTAGAAAAGGTTTTTTAATGGTGGATACTGAGACAGTAATCTATTTTTTTGTTGCTGATATTGTTTAGATGCATCTGCTACAAAAAGTTATGAGAATCTTGCTGCTGAGATTATGCCAGTGGAATATAGGTAAATTTGTTTTTATCAATTGACAACCCATACTTAATATTAGAAATGTGAATTCTTTTCATAATTTTCTAAGCCTTTATTTTTTCACTTCATGAGTCATAGAGCTTGAAAATACTTTGCCTCATCTGCTTATACTTCCTAAATCATATTGTTATTGCTACTATAGCAGTTTAAAAATTTACCAGAAATAAAATTTCACTTACTAGCTGAATAACATATTCTGGTTTTTTGTAACATGGCCTTTATTGTGTAGAACTTATTTTTCTATCCTTAAACTCTTTGATATCACTGTAAAATGACAGTTATTTAATGGAGGAATATTGGACAGTTATTTAGGAATTTCCTTTCCTAAACTCTTGAAAACCTTTTAAATACATAATTTTCAAATTCCCAGCAGTGAAACAAAGTAGGAGACAATCTGTCAATTGCAGGACGAGTAAGCCAGAGTTAAAATACACATTTTAGAGGTTCCTCTTGACCCAACTTTTATTTTGGTATTTTATTGCTGTCTTTACTTCTAGGTATTTGACTTACCTGGTGTTTTTATGGTCTTCTTTTCCTTTTTGTGGCAACAGTTTTACTTATTAATTACTTCACATCCTCCTTTTTTTTTATTATTGAGATAGAATTCACGCATTTACAAATATGCAGTCTGGTACGTTTTAGTAGTCACAAGTTGTGCAACCATCATTGCTATCTAATTCTAGAACATTTTCATCCTCCCCAAAAGATACCCATTCCTGCCTCCCCTCCATGCCAGCTCCAGGTAACCGGTAATCTACTCTTTATCTCTGTGGATTTGCTTATTACAGACATTTCATATTTGTGGAATCATACCATATTTGGCCTTTTGTAGTTGAATTCTTTCATTTTGCATAGTTTTTATAAGTTGTTGATTTTCAGTTTGTTCAGTTTTTTGCTGTTAAGATAGAGTTCCTTACAAACTGGGCTGGAAACTAACTTGCACTTTTTAGTTAGTAATATCCAGTGATATTAATCATTTAAAAATAGTCCTATGAGCCTATATTTTTAAAGTTATCATGCTAGCATTCAGAACAGAAATTGAGATTAATTGAAATTAGTTGCTTTTGGGTAATGGGATTTAGGAGGGCAGCAGGTAGTAGAGCATTATTTTTAATTTAACACCATTCCTATCATTTGCATTTTTTTTAAAAAAAATGTATATATATCTTTAATGTTTTCTAGAAACAGAATTCTAAAGACAGTCATTAGCATAAAAGGATATTTAAAAATTTTAGGCAGACTGTAATTTCTTAAATCTATTGCTTTTTCTTCATGTTTTTTAAGGATGTGCTGTATATTACTTTAATGTGAATAGTTTCTAAATTATCAAATAAAATAATTCATATTATATCTTAGAGAGTTGCATAATAAACATTTATTGATCTATAATCTTGTACCTTTAAACATTTACTATTTGTTTCTTGAGACATAGTATTAGAGTGTACATTTTTTTAAAAAGAAAACTTTTAGAAACTTTAGTAACATTTCAAAATGACAGCTGTTGAGTAGATAGAAATTTTCTTTTTTAAAAGCTAAAGAATTTTTTAAACTCTTATATTTAAAAAATTTAAAAAGAAATTTTGATTTTTAACATCAGGGAGGTGTTCATTCGACTGCAACATGAAAATAAGATGCTTCGATTACAGCAGGAAGGTACTGAGAATGAGCGTATTGAGGAACTTCAGGAGCAGCTGGAACAGAAGCACCGCAAGATGAATGAACTGGAAACCGAGCAGAGGTGACTGATGCTCCTTCCTGGTCGACAGTCATAGCCATTTCATTACCTGGCTGCAGAATCGTGACTCACACAGGCGGAAGATGTCATTGTAGTTCAGATATTAGGATTTGTGCAAGTTTCGGGTTTTGTTTTTTTATCTCTCACTACCCATTATTTTTAGCAGACTTTGTTAAGCAGTTTGCTTGTTCTTGAATTTCGTTCATCTGTCTTCACAAATGACAGAAAACTTAAAAGTGCAATCTGGTTTTCAACTGGAGTCCAGTGCACAGATGGTACATAGATTGTGGAATCAAATTTGAATGCCACCTTTACTTAACTGGGCATTTACTTAAATTCACACTTAGTATCCCAGATATAAATTGGAGATGGCACCTATTTGCAGGTTATAATGAAGATTACAGGTAATGTGTTTAAAACAAATGGTGTACTTATTTGATACCAGTGAGGTGCTTAAAATTTATAAATATTTTTTAAAAATTATGTTTAGGTGGTACTTGGGCTTTCCTGGTGGCTCATTGGTAAAGAACCCATCTGCCAGTGTGGGAGATGTGGATTTGAACCTTGGGTCAGGAAGATCTCTTGGAGAAGGAATGGCTACCCACTCCAGTATTCTTGACTGGGAAATCTCATGAACAGAGGAGCCTGGCAGGGCCACATTTCATGGGGTTACGAAGAGTCAGACACGACATAGTGACTATTACTACAACACCAACATGTGGTGCTTACTAGTGAGCTTCTAAGCTCTTTTTGATACTAACTCATGAAATTCTTACAATAACTCTATGAAGTAGTAACTATGATAATCTCACTTTATGAACAAGGAAACTGAGGGTGCAAGGACATTAAGAAACTTGCCCAAATCACACAGCTAGTGAGTTCTGGATCCTGCCTTTGAACCTTCTGTCAATCAGACATCAGAGTCTGTGCTGTTACCACTATTGCTATTGTGCCTCTTATAAATAGCATACTGGCAATGAAAGTATTTGGATTTGTTTGACATAGCTTTATTGGATCTGCAAGATCACTAGGAATTTTAGAGACTTGAACCTTGTCTGTCAACCTGTATGTGTACTATTATTTCAATTGTAGCTAAAAGAAAAATAGCATTTTAGCTTCTTGAAGAGACTGTTGAAAGTGAAATTCGCTCAGTCCTGTCCAACTTTTTGTGACCCCATGTGCTATATAGTCCATGGAATTCTCCAGGCCAGAATACTGGAGTGGGTAGCCTTTCCCTACTCCAGGGGATCTTCCCAACCCAGGGATCGAACCCAGGTCTCCTGCATTGCAGGCAGATTCTTTACCAGCTGAGCCATAAGAGAAACCCGAAGAGACCATTAAATATTGCTAATTTATATAATTCAGTATCAGCACTGGAGATGCTAAGTTTTAGCTTTTAATATAGGAAGGTAGACATGTGAATAGGATATTATTATATAATATATATAACAATGGAAATATATAGTATTACAGTGAGCAGGGGATGTTTTGTCGTATACATATATATGAAGAGATATATACTGACAGCAGATACTGTCTTGCTGGTAACTTCAGTAGAGGTAACGATTAAGCAGGGTTATAAAGAATGAGATTTTGCCAAGCTAAAAAGCTACACTCGTTGCTAGTGCCAGTCTCTTTAACGTTATGAAGAAATGATTGGAAAATGGTGGCCTTCCTTTTCTTGCAATACCCTAGGAAATCTGAAACAAACAGAAACCTAGTTTCCATTCATTAAAAATACAACTGAAGGAAAACTGAGCTAGTTTTCTAATTTTTATTCCAGTGAGTTCACTGCAGAAATGTTATGCTTTTTCCACTGACTCATTAAGGTACCTTAAACTTTTAAATGTGGGCATATATGCTTTTAGGATAAAAATATCTTTTAAAAGAATATTTCCTTGAAGGTAGTTTACTGTACCATATATTATATCTAGCCACAGGTAGTTGTTCAGCTTTGGTTGCTGCTATTAAATGCATACTCTCCGAGTTAAATTGCATAAATGCACCTGGCTTCCCTGGAGGCTCAGCATATAAAGAATCTGCCTGCAATGCAGGAGAAGTGGGATTGATCCCCTAGGTAGGGAAGATCACCTGGTGGGGAGCATGGCAACCCTCTCCAGTTTTTTTGCCTAGAGAATCCCAATGGACAGAGAAGCCTGGCAGACTGTAGTCCATAGGGTCACAAAGAGTTGGACATGATTGAAGCAATTTAGCACACATGTACGAATCCTTAACTGCTTTGACTTTCAGTACAAATAAACACATGTAACCCATCTTAAATAGGCTGAGCAAAGAGCGAATCCGAGAGTTGCAGCAGCAGATTGAGGACCTCCAGAAGTCTTTACAAGAACAAGGCTCCAAGTCTGAAGGTGAAAGTGTAAGTAACTTAAAAATTATGATACTTCTGTTGTGGATGCACTCTCTGTAATTGGTCCTGATGCCCAAATTAATCTTATATTTGAAAATGCTACCCTTATCACTGGGGGGTGCCCTTAAATACCGTATATATCTGCATAACAGATGCAGTGACTTTGCCAATTTGGAGCCTATAAGTCAGTAATATGGGTTGGAAAGTGATTAGTGTCTGCTCTTCTTCAACAGCTACCCCTTAGATTCATGTAATTCCTGATAGATAGCATGCTACAATTGAACCTTCACAGTAGTGCTGGGATCCCAACAGGACTGGCCTGAGAAAAACCCTAATAAGAGTAATTAGCAGTCAAAATTGAGGAAAAGAGAGAGCGAGGAAGTCTTTCTACCAAAAGAGCACTCAGGAAATAGTAGATCACACCAGTCTCCAAAGGACAGAAATCTTAAAGCAGTCTTGAAGTACATTGCCCCTTAATTCTTCCCTCCTTTCATACAGACTCATGGCCTTGCCATTTCTAATGGTTTTTATGGTCAGTGATTGTGAGGGTTTGAGATAAGAGAACCTAAAAGAGATCAAACAGTGTAAGTGAGTAGACATAGCAGTGTTTCCCTAGTTTGATTTCTGAGCGGAGAGAAAAAGAAGTGATAATTGAGGGAGAATGTATTTAACTAAAACAACAACAACAAAAAGGAAGGGTGTGTTAGATTTTGATTGGATAGAATGTTAGGTGACATACCTGTATTGATGGGAGAGAAAACTATGGAGTGAGAGTAAATAAGATGAAAAGGAAGATTGAAAGGGTTGAGTTTCCTTTCTGTCTTTTATATGCTTTATATGATTTTCTCTTTCTTCCCTGGGGGCTTGGAAAATAGAAATCGTCTCATGCATGGCAGCATCTCATATGTGCATATATATGGTATTGTACCTCTCTAATACAAATTTTGTTAAACCACAGTAGAGAATATTTTTAAAATGGGATCATTTTGGGGTAGTACATTTTGGATTGCAGTGTTTTAAAGATTTTAAATTTATCACTGTAAAAAATTTATTGGAGAGCTCTCCTGGTGGTCCCGTGGTTAAGACTCCATGTTTCCACTGCAAAGGGCATAGGTTCAGTTCCAGGTGAGGAAATTAAGACCCTGCATGCTGTGTGGTTCAGCCAAAAATAAACAAAAATTATTGGTATCAAAAATACATTTCAGTTATATATTTTAAACTTTTCAATCTATTTGGTAGATGATACAGAACTACTGTTGCCACTTAAATTCCTGTTCTTTTAAACAGAAAATTTTGTGTTAACAAAATTTTTTTTTAACAAAATCCAGTTGCTTCATTTTGATGTTATTATTAGAAGTGCTTGCATTTAATGGTAAGGTTTTATTATAGAGATGATATAGTTTTTTAAGTCTGTTCTTCAGTGAAGGTCTAAAATCTTAAATTTTATATTTTAGATGGATAATTCTTTAGATGCTTAAATGTTTGATACTCCTCAGTATATCACATTCAGCTTGCATTTGCTATTTTTCTTCAAGTTCAAATTTTACTTTCATTGTATTTAGAAATATGAAGCATTTTTCTTTCTACTCTTGTACTATTCCTAATTTAATTTTCTGTTCTCTTTCCTGTCTTCTTTGAAGTAAAAATATACCTAAAATTTTATGTTTTGAAAGTATGTTATTAGAAATAAAAGTTTTAAAAACATTATTATTTTATATAATCCATCTTCAAAAGGAAGTAAAGAGATTTTGATGTCTGGAAAACTTACCTTTGTCACAATAGTTATCTTACAGCAACTCTTTCTAATTTTTATAGTCCAGCAAACTAAAGCAGAAGTTGGAAGCTCATATGTAAGTAAAACTGATACTTCATTTCAAATGTGAGAGGAGAAGGATTTTGGTTTAAAAGGTTATTAATACCCTTTTCTGATTTTGTTTATAAAAAGTAAAAACCCTGATGCAATCGAATGTTTAGCACTGTCACCAAAATGTGAAAAGAAACACATGGTAAAAGATTCAACCTGCCTGCTTATGATCCCAAACTGCTATATTCTTCAATTGCTAGTGTCGTTTGAGAATGTACAAAATAGACAACTGTCATAACTAGATTATGTGGAAAGGAAAAGTGAAAGTGTTAGTCTCTCAGCCATGTCCAACTCTTTGCGACCCCATTATAGCCTGCCAGGCAGTGTGGGGTGTTTAACCTGTAAAATATTTAAGTTTCTTAGGAAAGTTAGGGTGGCTGGGGGGAAGAAAACTAAAATATTTGCCGTTCACCATGTGTCAGGCAGTTTACATCCTCACAACCAACCCTTAGAATACTTGCCAGGTATTATTACCATTTCACAGATAAGGAAATTATGAATCAGAAAGTGACTTGTCCATAGTCGACAAATGTTATATGGCAGAAAGCAGTTTTCATTCTTAGGTCTCTCTGGCTCCAAACCTCCATGCTCTTTGCATTACTTAGGGAAAAACTAACAGAGGTCCATGAAGAACTGCAGAAGAAACAAGAGCTCATTGAAGACCTCCAGCCAGATGTAAACCAGAATGGTGGGTATTTGTAAAAACCTGAATCAGACTTTATCTAAAGACTTGCCTTTTTAGTTGAAGGATGCAGGAATTGTGTATTTAAGTCTTTGGGCAATGCAAAGATAAATACGTTGCAAGTAAAAATCATTGATAATTTTCAATGATTTAAGTAATTAATAAATGATTATATCTTAAAGCAAAAAGTAAATCCATAAAGGAACTGAAGGATGTATAGGAGTATCAAACATTGTAAAATATAATAGAATTAGTAATATGGAAGTGTAAATAAAATTTGTAATCAGATTAAAATGAACTTCAGATATGTAGAAAGAACATTTTATTTTGTGATGGTTGTGCTTAAATTATAAGCTGTATTTGCTCATTAAAATACTTGCTAGAAAGGAGAAAAATAGGTTGGTAATGCAGATTATTGATATTTTTAAGAAAAAATAATACAAAATGAACAGGGATGTCTTAGGTATAGTTCAGAAGTTTTAGAGATTTACTATAAAGAAGGAATAAAAGGTTTTTCTTTTAAGTTTTCTTTATCAGTCTTTAGAAAATACATGTACTCTTTTTATGTGAGGAGGGAGTATTTCAAATTGGTCATGTCTCTCTTTTTTTTCAACAATAGTACAAAAGATCAATGAGCTTGAAGCTGCTCTTCAGAAGAAAGATGAAGATATGAAAGCAATGGAGGAAAGATACAAAATGTACTTAGAGAAAGCAAGAAATGTGAGTGCCTTGTCTTCCAGCATTTTAGTCTTTGTGACTCGGGTTCTAATGGGGTCCATACCCCCGCTTCATGGATCTTTGCCGCAGTGCTTTGCTCCTTACCACCCTGCCTGGCCAGTCAGGTCCCTATTTGCAAGGCAGACATATTAGCAGTATTTTAAGGCTCTGCATAAAATTCTCTTCTTTTATTCAGTAAATAGAAACAGGTGCAATAACTGCACATGACTTCACAGGGACAGTTTAAATGTTGTAGTAACCTCACTAGAGAAAATGACTACTGTAAGTAACGTAATCTTTAGCTCTTAAAATTAACATTTGCCTTTATGAAAATTGAGCTTTGAAAATATGTTTAACTTGTTTTAGCATTGTCTGTATTAGACAACTAAAGAGTAGTCTACTGTCTACCAGACTATTCTTTCCCTTATTTCATACTTTTTCTTAAATATTTGTAAGTACTATTTTCATAAAATCTTTTATTTCCTTGAATATATTTTCTTCATTAACTGTAAGTATTTTCAAAGAATGTTATTGTACCTGCAGCAACAGGTAAACCCCATGACCTCAAGGCTTAACAAGGTAGGAGTTTACTTCTTGACCAGTGTGGAAGGGGCTCTGCTCCGCGCAATCACGCAGAGTCCCAGGCTGACGGAGGTTCAGCCTTCTTGACTATGGAGTTCTCAGATTCACTTGACATTGTCCAACTGTGGATTGGGGAAGACAGCCAAGATTGCATGGGAGATACGCAGTGGATCAGGTGTAAACCACTTCCCTCTCATTTCACTGGGCAGAACTCAGGCATGTGGCTGCTCCCAACTTCGAGGGAGGCAGGCTTGTGAAACAGCCAGGCAGACTGCCACAGTTCACCGTCTCTGTTAGAAAAGTATAAACACTTTCGGTGAAAATACATTGTAAGGTTCCCAGAGACAACTGCTCTTAACCTTTTGGTATATTTTCTTAACAGTGCATATTTTTCAATGCTGTGATTGTTTACCATAATACAAACACACACTTGGTTTGTATGATCATATCACATATGATTTATGATCATATGATTTGTATTTGTAAACAAAATGTTCTCATGTTATATAGATATAACTTAATATTTAATGTTATGCTAAGTATTGGGAATGCAGCAGCAAAGAAGACACTTTGTATATGAAGCAGACTACAAAATAAAAGACTCGCTGGGTAGAATTCTTTCAGTTGAGTGGATATAGCATAGTTTACCTAGTCAACGTCCTGTTGTTGGAAAAATTTTGTTTCCATGTCTTTTTTTTTTTTTGCTCCTAAAAATAAGGCTACAGGCAGCATATTTATATAGAAAGTTTTTCCCCTTATTTTGGTTTATTGTCTTAATCTCATTCGTAGGTTTATCTATCAAATAAAATTTTTAGGTCAAAGTATAAGAACATTGTTAAGATGCTTGAAATGATATTCCAAAACTATTAGAACTACTTAGATGAAGCAATGACAATGAATCCCATGTTCTTGCCATCATCAAATATTGTCATTTAAAAAACAGCTGCTTTTTTGGTAAATATGATTTTATTTTTTACCCTTATGCTACTTCAGGGCAGAGATTAAAGTAGTACCATGTGTATATAATAGAAAACTCAGAAAATATAAAAAAGTCACAACCATACTTTTAGCACTTAGAGGCAACAAACTGTTATGTGTTCTTTGTAATTAAATTGTGATTTAAACACTAATATGTCTGCTTTTATAATGTGAACTTCTATGGGAGTGTCCCCTAACTCTGGTGAACTGTTGCAGTCCCATCTGCTGTAGTGCCTGCCACATTTAGTGCTCAGTAAATTGTTTTGAATGAACCACAGTAATTTTTAGGGATTATTACCTTCTAGTCTTTTTTTCCTTAACTTCTCTAAACATAGATGAAATTTTCTGAATTCATTAAATTTTCAGTTCAGTCGCTTAGTCGTGTCCAATTCTTTGCAACCCCGTGGACTGCAGCACACCAGGCTTCACTGTCTATCACCAACTCCTGGAGTTTGCTCAAACTCATGTCCATCAAGTCAGTGATGCCACCCAACCATCTCATCCTCTGTTGTCCCCTTCTCCTGCCTTCAGTCTTTCCCAGCGTCAGGGTCTTTTCCAGTGAGTCAGTTCTTCGCATCAGGTGGCCAAAGTATTGGAGTTTCAGTAAATTTTAAATCCTTTAAAATAGTTTTGTAATTAGATCAAACAAATGACCTTATCATTGGAAACTTGTTTTTTCTTGTAATTTGCACCTGATATTTCTGAGTTGGCTTTCCACCACAGTAGGAAAACACCTAGTAAACTAAGAAATTTCTATTACTCTTAACCGTGTATATTCAGCAGATTGTATAATTATTGAATTAATTTTAATTAAACTTAAAAAATTTTAATTTATCTGATATAAGTCAGATAAATGTTTAAAAGGGTTATTTCAAGGCTTCAGTGCTAAAGCTTTATAAAGCTGAGTAACTATTTCTGAGTACTGTGTCTTGAAGAAAGGAAATTTGATTTGGGGATGTGTATCTTCACATTTTTAATATTGAATTTCTTTAGAATGTTATTTTTATTATTCTACAGTTAACTCTTGGATCACTTTCTGGATAATGTTCCACTTTATTTACACTGATTTTATAGACTGTGTTCATATTTCAGTATTTGACAAAGTAAACATAAAAGATTTGTTTTGTTTTGTTTTCCTTTAAACAGGTAATAAAAACTTTAGATCCCAAATTAAATCCAGCATCAGCTGAAATAATGCTACTTAGAAAGCAGTTGGCAGAGAAAGAAAGAAGAATTGAGATTCTGGAGGTAAAATTTCCATATGCATGCATCCCCTCTTAATTCTGTATAATCCTGATAATTAACTGCTGTCAGCATTTTCCATTAATGATCAAGTTTCACAAGAACTTAGAAGAGTAGCACATTTTAGCACTCAGTATGGTTATGACAGAGTGTCTCACTAGCCCACAAGATGGGCCTTTCCAAGCTCATGTGCCACGCTGCATTGTATGTCTCTCTGTCTGTAACAGCCAGTCGTATAGCTAGTCCTTCTTTCTAGTAGAGTTCTGCTATCATGCTCCTTTTAAAATCAAAGCATGGATGAAAGTTCTTTTTTTAAAAAAAGAAACAAAGCTCATCTTTTTTAAAAGGTACTGTACTCAGTTAACCAGATTCTTCTTCCCTTTTCTTCTCCCTGTAAGTCAACTAGGAAGGTTATATTTTAGGGAAGTGTATTTATTTATCATTTTCTTCATATTATTTCTGAGCTAGATAGAGTGTGGTAAAAATATTTAAAGACTTGAAGACTTTAGTATCTAGCATGTATACCAGTGTTATGGTGGCAGTTGCTATAAATGCTTGTCCAGGCCATGTCAGGCATTGTAAAAAGCACTAGATAGAGGCATCTCTTGGGAGAAATACTATTCATTCTTCAGGATCCAGTTTCAATATCTCCTCTTTTATAAAGCTTTCCATATATATCTTAGGCACAGTTAGGGATCTCTCCTTAGTGACTCCATGTACTTTGAACTCATGAATTCATTCCATAATAGCATTTTTCTTTATGACATGTGTTAGAGTGTCTTGAGGACAGGGGATGTATCTTATATCTCTGTACCCGCAGCATTCAGTATCACATCAATCAGAGGCCAAGGTTACAGCTTTAGTGTTAATGTATGTTAAAGTTATCACCTTCCTCTCTAATCGTCAGTCTGTTCATCTGTAAAATAATGGGACTTGAACTGAATGATTGCTGAACTCTTAAGTTGCTCTCATTATTCACTTCCCAGTGAAAGCCCATGAGCTGAGTACACCAGTGTCATTGCCTGACATGCAGCTCCCTAACAGCTGTGATGATAAAACCATGCCTCTAATACAGGTCTCTGAGGAAATCTTCAGTTAAGACCCTGCATATGGACTTTTAATTTATGGCTGCATATCTATATACACACTGCAGAAGTACAGAGGAGAGAGCTAGTATTTATTGCAGAGGTTATTCTGTCTGCATTCTCCTTGGGCAGTCCTCCTCGAGCGCATGTGATCCAGAAGAGCATCTTACCGCCTTTGTTTCCTGTACGCTTTTTGTTTCATGAGCATCTGTAGGAACATTCAGACGTTTTAGATTATAACGTTTTATGTGAGTCAACTATATCTGGTGCTCAACAAGATTACAAAATCCACCATACTAGAATAATTAAGAAATGAATGGCAGTCTCTAGGGTGGCAGACAGATAGGGCCACAGCCAACCTAGTATACAGTCAGCAAGGACTGAGACAGAACAATTGATGCTGAAGCTATACAGGAAATTTTAAAAGACTTTTCGGGTTATTTTTCCCCACATCCCTTTTCTCCGTAGTTTTGACTCCTCCACAGGTGCAGCTCTGTTTTGTCACTGAAGCCAGTGGTTACTTTTTTCTCTAGACAGAATCGCTCAGTTTCTGTTGTTGTTCAGTATCTGTTCTCCCAGTAAAGTTCCTAGATTTATTAGTCAGTCTTACTCTTTGCTAAAGGGGTTGGGCATATACTCCCCATGATTCAGCTTTACATTTTGTCTGCTGTATGTGCCTCCCAGCACATTCTTCACATTCTCTTGATCATGAGCATAATGAAAAAGTATCCATTTTTAGCAGTTAGGGTTTATTTCTGGGATTTTAAATAGTCCTCATATCTTTTTCCAGAGTGAATGTAAAGTAGCAAAATTCCGTGATTATGAAGAAAAACTCATTGTTTCTGCCTGGTATAATAAGGTGAGTTGAAATTTAGCCAGTGATTAGCTGTCTTGAACCGTGCTTATCAAACATCTTGACCATGAACCATGGAAGGAATTAGTACAAATGAGAACGTGTATGAATTAGTTCATGCTCATGTTTATGCATAACTGAACAAAGTTAATCTGACTTTGTGGGTTGCACTTGGGTATTTTGTCTCTTTTATTTAAAAAAAAAACCAAAACTGGTCATAATCCAAATTTACTTCACATTTTATTTTCAACATCCTTAGTTGATTCTGACTTTTTCAAAACCACTAAATGGGTTTCATTACTCGCTAACCCTTAAATTAATGTACATGAAGCATTCGTGCAGTTCATAAACATTTAAAAAATTGCCTCATTTGAGCTAAAGCAGTTAATATGTTATTCATAAAGGGTTTCTGTGGAAATACAAATATCTGTATAATGCAAAATTAAGTGTTACTAGTGCTCAGCATTTAATATCCGTAAAGCCGATCTCAGTATGTCCTTTATTGTATTTATTTGTTTTCGTCCAGACACTGCTCTTAAGAATTGTCTGTCTGTCCTAACAAAGAAAACAGTATAAAATAATTTGAAACGCATTTTATTATCCTTAGTGGGATGTTTTCAAGAGTAGCATTTCTTGATGTATATGGTTCTTTTGGGTATTCTCCATGGATGGAGGAGCCTGGTAGGCTGCAGTCCATGGGATCGTGAAGAGTTGGACATGACTGAGTGACTTCACTTTCACTTTTCACTTTCATGCATTGGAGAAGGAAATGGCAACCCACTCCAGTGTCCTTGCCTGGAGAATCCCAGGGGCGAGGGAGCCTGGTGGGCTGCCGTCTATGGGGTCGCACAGAGTTGGACACGACTGAAGTGACTTAGCAGCAGCAGCAGCAGCATAGATAATAACACAGCCATTATCGACTTTAGCTACTGTGTATTTATTGATAGTATGAGAGAGTTTTGGACTCTGCACCTGTGAACCCTGTACTTCATCACGTGGAGCTGGCTCTCCTTCCTCAAACATGCCTTCTTCTTTCATGCCATCGTACTTTTTGTCTGTATTCTTTCCCTCCCTCCTCTGTTTGATAAAGTCTGCCTTAATTTAGCAAGACCCTGAAGGAAATTGTGTGAAATGTTCCCAGCACTTTCCCTCATGAGTTATCCATCCTAGTTAAGATCAGAGACGATTTATTATTTTCCTTGTTGCTCTGTGGCCTCTTGACACATAAATTAGCAAAGATACTAGAGCCAAATAATGCATTATTTAGTCATTTCTCAGCCTGTGTTTTTTGAGCATTTAAGTGGCAACCCACTCCAGTGTCCTTGCCTGGAAAATCTCATGGACAGAGAAGCCTGGTGGGCTGCAGTCCATGGAGTCTCAGAGAGTCGGGCACAACTGAGTGACTAACACTTACACTAACACTATGTACTAATTACTAGTGAAGCTGTAACTGTGGAATGTGGTCTAGTGAGAGAGGAGTAATGACTTTCCTTAGTAAGGAACGCAACAGCCCACAGCTACGGTAATTTGTTATGTACAGCTTTATAGCTAGACCATAGTAAATTTGAAGTATTCTGTGGTTCTCAAATTTCAGCATGCATCAGAAGACTTGTTAAAATACATTATTGGACTTGCCTGCAGAGGTTCTTAGTCAGTCAGTCTGGGTAGAATCCATAAGTATAATTTGCACTTTTAAATTCCCAGTGGTGCAGGTGTTAATCCACGGGCCACACTTCAAGAACCATTGATCTGAGCTATTCTCTTGTGCTGTGTCTGCTCATAGTGGCTGGAATATTGGCCTGACACGAATGTTTGCCTTGGAACTTTTGTTGTTGTTGTTATAATTAAGCTTAATTCTAGAACATTATTTTAAGCAATTGTTTTTAAAGATTTCAAATGTAATGGATTAAAATAGAGAAACTGGGTTTTATGCCCTGGTTTTTGCCTATCTTAATGGGTATTATCGTGTGCAGATTAGCTTCTGAACTCTTATTTTTCTCTATAAGAAGTGAGGAAAACATCAGCTTTAGAGGATTGTTTTGAGGATTAAATGACTTTGTATAGTGGAAAGCACTTTGCAGACAAATAGTCATGTTATTTGTTTATTTTTGTTCAGAGTCTAGCATTCCAGAAACTGGGGATGGAATCTAGACTTGTGAGCAGCAGTGGTGCTTGCAAAGACACGGGGGCCTGCGCTCCTGCCCGGTCTTTCCTAGCACAGCAGCGGCACATCACCAGCACCAGAAGAAGTCTCTCTGTTAAAGTTCCTGCTGCGACAACTGATTAAACTGCATAAGAACACATAAACAGAAGTGTCCTTAAAATGTTTTGCATCTTTCAACTAACTGCAAGGTTGAAAAGAAGTGTATGTTTCTGGATAGCAGCTTTTTTAAAATCAAAATATATGCAATTTTGCCAGATTAATATGGAAACAGAATTTGGAAGTAGCTATCTGGAGGAGCACGTGTGAGTAATTGGAAGATATAATAAGGTAAAATTTCAAACATTTGTCTTTGGAAAGTATTATATTATTTCAAATTGACTTTGTATATTTTAAAGTTCTCAGTTGTAGCAGTAATTAATTTGCAATGTGTAATCAGTTATATGCAATTTAAAACTACTGTTCTGGTCCATGTAAAAATAGTGAACAGGTAGGCACATGGAGAACTATACAAGAGTTATATTTTTTGACTAAAAATACACAGATATTACCTCTGACCTCTCATTCTGTCATTGAATGGGTATATTTTATCATGTAATGGAAAAATAACATTTGGAAGATTTGACTATATTGCAACGACTTCTCCATAGTAGAAGTGACTGTTTGGAAATGTTGCAGATTTAGACAAGGTCATAGTTCTCATATGTACCTACTGTAAACAAAGCCTTGTATATAACATGGTTGAAATGTTAAGGGAATGGACTTTTGACTTAAGAGATGGCTTTCTGACGGGAAGCAAGCTGAAAAGTATACTTGGTGTGAAATGTCCACACTATTTTTAATATAATTAATGAAGATTACAATTATTGCTTTTAAGCATAAAATTATTATTGTTTTTAAGCAAAAAATTAAGAGGGCTTCTACTAAAAAAAAAAAAAGGATGAGTTAGTAGCTTACCTCTTCACTGAAAAGAAAGTGTACAGTGAAGGGTCAATTTGGAATAAGTTTTACCTTGTTTACTAATGAAGAAACCTGTCTTGGGCTGAGTTTATGGTGTTCAGTTCATTTCTGCCCAAATCTCTTTTTCTCAAAGGTATTACTCCCTTATTTTTAGTCATTTTTAAGAGTCACACTTTGGAATTTTAGTTTGAGTAAAATCTGTGCTGTCCAATAATGTAACCAAAAGCCACGATATGGCAAATTGATTACAATTAAAGATTCAGGTCCTTGGTTGCACTAGCCGCATTTCAAGTGCTCAATAGCCACGTGTGGCTAGTGGCTACAGTATTGGACAGTGCAGATATAAAATGCAGAAACCTCCACTGGACAGTAGAAAACTTAATCTTTTTATAAAAACCTGGAAATACTCGATGTTAGAATACAAAAATGAAAAAAAAAAAAGAAAGAAAAATGTTAGGACAATATCAGATATGAAAAGTAATTGAATTGTGATGTAACCAGCATCTTACATTCCTTTCAATTGAATACCTTGTGTTGTGACATTCACAGTTAATTTTTCCAGAGCTGTTCAACAGTTACACTACCGATCAGCACATGTCTAGACCAGGGGTCAGCAAACTTTCCATAAAGGGACAGATAGTTGATATTTCAGTAAATGTTTTAGATTTTGTGGGCCATATGATCTATTGCAAATACTCATCTCAGCTGAAAGTATAAAAGCAGCCACCAGACACAATATGTAAATAAAATAAGTGTGGTTGTATTTCAGTAAAACTTCGCAGAAACCAGCAGTAGGCCAGACTTAGGCTTATAGACCTCTGTTAAAGATTTTATTCTTAGCCTCTTAGCCTTTATTTTTTTTTTTTGAAAATATGAGTATTGTTCCATTTACAGTATTACTCAGATACTTGGTTTTTAGATTCTATACCAGTAAATGTTTCTAATCACTGAAAATGTAAGAATTTAATATTCTATTTGGGTCTCTGAGATTAGGGAGCATCTGCCAGGATATTTTGTTTTATCAGGGTTACTTCTTTTGACTACCTCTTAGATTTTGGTGTTCTTTACTGGTGCAATTATGTTCTTTGGTTGCATTTTCCTATATTTTTATAGTCTCTGCTTGCCTGTGACTTTTAGTGAAATGAAACTATTTTAGCATGCTAATTAAAATTTTCCAAGTATTATAGCATTTTGGTACATTTGGTCAGTGTAAGACATCTGCTCCTTTAGTGTTTACTACTTGCTGTAACTGAAATTTCAGAAGCTCTTCAAGCTCCCTTTTAATGAAATTGGTTGTAAAACATCAATTTCAATAAATTAGAATTTTCACAGTCCAATTGCTTGTAATTTTCCAGTTATTATATTTGAAATTTCTAAATAATTCATGCAATTTCTAAATAAGGATGTGAGGCTAGATTCTTTTTCCTAAATAGAGAGAAAGCAAATTTTGTGATTTATCACTTTTCTAGTTGATAGAATTTAACATGCTCAATATGTGTTTATACTAATAAATTACTAACATAATTTAAAGTTCTATAATATTATGATTATCATATGGAAATTCAGGAACTGATCAGAAGTGAGAGTCTTTTCCACATCTGGTTAATATAGTGAGATTGACACCCTGTGGGTGGTAAAGCATTATAAATATTCATCTTGAACCATGATTTATACATGTTTGTGTTGTGAAGCTTGAGTGCATATTACCAGGGAAGAGAAATTCAGCATTTATCTATTTGATAAGCAACTGAATGTCCCAGTGACTATAAAGTAAAACCACTTTGGGAATGATCTTTAATTTTCAGCATTTTCTTTAAGATTAATAATTCCTGTATCTTTTTAAAATAAAAGTGTGTGTACATATGACAATGATGTTTATCCTCTGCTTAACTTAATGTAATACAAAATATTTCAAGTTCATTGTATTTTTTCAATGAAGAAGACTGTTGAACTAATGATTTAAGATACATTAAGAATTAATGTCTTGTCTAGAAACATTAAACTGAGAATCCCTTGCTAAGAGGTCATCATCTTTGATAACTGGAGTGCTAAGTTGAATGTCAAATAATACTTCTATACCTGTTTCTACACCTCTGGCCCTATGGAATGGCTTTTAGGCCACAATATTATCTGTGTTAGGTTCTCTGTATGTGTATTTAATAAATAACATTCCTATGTAAAAATGTATGCATGTGGTTTTATGCATACATTCATATTGTGAATCTGTACATTGCGAAGAAGTAAATTTGTAAAGCACAACCATAAAAGAAAAGTGTGCAGTTATTAAACTTGATGTATCTTAAATGTAATTTTTGGTTTATAAAAGGTTCTTTCTATTTTCTATGGCAAAGACTTTGACACTTAAAAAATAGAAGTGATACTGGATTTATTTTTGTAAGTATTTAGGATATTATTTTAAATAAATGATTGTCCAATATGATGGTTGTCAGATGTTTTAAGTAAATAAACTTTCTGATTCTGTGTCTGATATGTATTTTTAGTGGGTACAAGTGCACATTTATTTGCTGCTAAATAGAAACTTAAATATTTAGACTGGTAAAGAAAAAATAATTGCATTCATTCTAATTTTGTTTTTCATTTGAATTTTTTTGGTGAGTGAGAAGATGTGTAAAAGTGATTTTTGATGTATCATTTATGTCCCCAATTTGCATTATCATGGACTCTAGAATTTTCTTTTTTTGCAAAATCTGATACTGTCCTTTAATATTCATTCTTCTCTTCTTTCTTTAGTCACAGAACCCCATACTTTAGCTTGTTACATTTACCATAGGGGATGCATGGGAAGGAGGTATGGATTAACTACTTGCCAGATTCCTTTGTGGGGCTTTCCGTGTGGGGCAGAGGTAGAGAATCTGCCTGCTAATGCAGGAGTTCAGGTTCGATCCTGGATCGGGAAGATCTTCTGGAGAAGGAAATGGCAACCCACTCCAGTCTTCTTGCCTGGGAAATTCTATGGACAGAGGAGCCTGTGGAGGGCTGCAGTCTGTGAGGTCACAAAAGAGTCGGATGTGACTCAGCACAGCACAGCAGATTACTTTGTAAAACTGGGTGGGCCATTTAACTGCATTCTGGCCAAAGAGATGTGAATAATAGTGATGGGTACCTAGTAAAAGAAAGGGCAAGCTTTCCCTAGTTCTCCCCCCTCCACTCCTTATCTAGAATGCCATGTGCCTGAGGGACAGTGCAGATTAAGAACATTTCTGTTATCAAAGAAAATCCTATTGGACAGCTCTACTCTAGATATCTCTGGCTTTCCTGGTGGTTCAGAGGTTAAAGCGTCTGCCTGCAATGCGGGAGACCAGGGTTCGATCCCTGGGATGGGAAGATCCTCTGGAGAAGGAAATGACAACCCACTCCAGTATGGAGAATCCCATGGATGGAGGAGCCTGGTGGGCTACAGTCCACGGGGTTGCAAAGAGTCGGACACGACTGAGCGACTTCACTTCAGCTATCTTCACTCTAGATACCTAGGTTTGTGTACATACTCTACAGCTCTCTGAGGTTCCAGATTATAGGGGATAACAAAAATATAATGAAGTGAAACTTCCAGGCATCACCCTGCACACAGTGACATGTTCAGGTATAGAGCTATGGTTGGATCCTTAAACTGACTAGTTTTCATGGTGACGTGCTCCATTCCCTTACCCACCTAGGCTGCAACAACTTGTTATCAATAAGTGGTTAAAAGTTGTAAATTAGATCACTTGTCTCGTTTCAACTCAGAAATTCCAAGATAAAATGAGAGATCTATTTTTCCTATAACTTTCAAAGTCGTTTTCCTAGTGACCTTAATGCAGTCTACCTTTTTAAAAAAATGTGTCTGTTCTACTACACTAAGTTACTTGAGGTCTTTGGCCATATCTGGTTCATTTCTGTTTGCCCCACAACACTTGGCATAGTATTTTCCAGAGTCAGTAAATATGCACTAACTGAACTAGAATTGCTGATGCTGGACAGAATGTTTTCTTTAGAAATCCACTCTCAAGATGCTCTGAGGAGATCAGGGCAGGGTGTGTTGGAAGGAGTATCTGAATAGGCAAACAACCCTCCACCCGTAGATTCAATAAACTTCACAAAACTAGAGACTCCTACACACTGGGTGACTAAGAAAATACCTACATTGAAACAGGTGGAAATGGCTGAGCCACTCTTTCCATGAACTTCATCATCAATAGCATGCCATACAATTGGCATTTGGGAGGGAACTGTCAACCACCAGCTTCAACTTGAGTGAAGGGTTTGGACCACACATCTAGCATCCCAATTTTTATGGCTGCCACCTGAAGGACTGGCTTCTAATCCTCTGGGAGCTGTTGGGGTCTGGTCTTTGCTTGTTCACCAAGACCTCAAGGAACTATAAGGTAGTTTTAAACTTGTGCAGCACTTGCCCAGCTCCTTCCCCTTGGCTAGGTGCTGAGTGAGCAGGCAGTACTACTCAGGTCCCACCTGCATCCTGGAAGGGGTTTGACTGCTCATGTCACTGACTTTCCCAACTGCTGTCAGGATTTGCCTTCTAACCAGCCTGCATCTGGGAGCTAATGTTAAGTGTTAGTCGCTCAGTCATGTCCGACTCTTCGCAGCCTCATGGACGATACCCCACCATACTCCTCTGTCCATGGAATTCTCCAGGCAAGAATACTCGAGTGGGTAGCCATTCCCTTCTCCAGGGGATCTTCCAGGGATCGAATCCAGGTCTCCCACATTGCAGGCAGATTCTTGACTGAGCCACCAGGGAAGCCACCTGGTGCTAATGGGTATTATCTGGGGGATATTGGGGTAGGTAATTATGCTTCAGAGCTTAAAGCGGCATGTGGGCATTTCCTGTGGTTTCTCACTGGCTTGCTCCAGTGAATATCCAAGCCTCCAGCTTCTCCCCAGAAAGAGCTGAACTATACAGTCAATGTCCTCACTTTTCCAGCTGGCTATCTAAGGGTCTAACTTGCCTTTGGGAGGAGATGGGGCCTGACCTGCATTAGTCCCCCAGGGTTAACAGAAAAGGCAACAATTCTGAATGGCCCTGCATGCTTTTCCCATCGCACTCCTCAGCTCACTCCAAAAAACCCAGCTCTCAGCAACACTAGAGGGGTTAAACTGCATACTGGTGCTCTGACTTACGGTTGCTGCCCGAGGGTCTGATTTCTAAATTGCCTGTCTCTGAGAGCCCACAGGACAGGCAATGACCAGTCTACTGGGAGTTTAAACAGGGATGCAGGCACTTGCTGCAGCTCCTACCCTCCCTCCCCTGCCTGCAACAGTGATAAAATCAAACTCCCAGCTTCTCCCTAGAGGGAGTTGAACTTCACATCAAGACCCCTACTTTCCAGCTGCTACCCAAGGGACTGCTTTTAACCCACCTATGAAACCTAACATTATACAACATTTGCTAAGACCCTAGATAGTGTATTGAAAAGCAGAGGCATTACTTTGCCAACAAAGGTCCGTCTAGTCAAGGCTATGGTTTTTCCAGTGGTCATGTAAGGATGTGAGAGTTGGACTATGAAGAAAGCTGAGCACCGAAGAATTGATGCTTTTGAACTGTGGTGTTGGAGAAGACTCTTTGAGAGTCCCTTGGACTGCAAGGAGATCCAACCAGTCCATTCTAAAGATCAGCCCTGGGTGTTCTTTGAAAGGGATGATGCTAAAGCTGAAACTCCAATACTTTGGCCACTTCATGCGAAGAGTTGACTCATTGGAAAAGACTCTGATGCTGGGAGGGATTGGGGGCAGGAGGAAAAGGGGACGACAGAGGATGAGATGGCTGGATGGCATCACGGACTCGATGGACGTGAGTTTGAGTGAACTTCAGGAGTTGGTGATGAACAGGGAGGCCTGGCGTGCTGCGATTCAGAGGGTCGCAAAGAGTTGGACATGACTCAGTGACTGAACTGAAACTGAAGCTGAAACTGGGAGCAATACAGCAAAGCAACCATTTGAAAGAGTGGTTGGTCTGAATGAGGGTGCAGAAGTTTGCCACAGTTCTTCACCCAAGTTCATTGTAGGGCAAGTGAGTGATAAACTCCAGCTTCTGATGTCTCACTTAGAGAAGGACTTGGTTTACTCATTTAGTGCCCCTACTTTTCTAGCTGTTATTTGACCTACTGACTTGTCACCTTTTCTTGAGGCACTGAGGACTTGACATAGTTTATTTTCCTGGGGGGCTATAAGAACAAAGATGAAAGTTTGGACAAGCACAATAGTCTGAGAGGCAGTCAGAATCTCTGGCCAGAATAATTGGTGAGGTTTATCTCATACTATACACGGAAAGTCGATGAAGCCTGGGAGAGGTGGGTGTTTTATCTGATGTGCAGAAACCAACAGAGGGTCAAGAAAAGCAAGGAAGTATGTTCCAAATGAACAAGTTTCCAGAAACTAATCCAAATAAAATGGAGATTGGTGATTTACCTGGCAGGGAATTCAGAATAATGGTCACAAAGATGCTCACCAAGGACTGAAGAGGAATGCATGAACAAAGTGAGAATTTCACACAGAAAATTTTAAAAAGTACTAAGCAGAAATCACAGCAGTGAAGAATACAGTAGCTGAACTGAAAAACTTTAATGGGCTTTGAAACAATAAATCAAGCTGAAGAAAACATTGACAAATCAAAAAGACTGGCTGTTGGAAATCAGAGGAGGGTAAAAAGGGAAAAAAGATAGCTTAAAGGACTTACAGAAAGTTCAGAGAGTCCCAGGAGGAGGAGGGGACTTCCCTGGTATGTCAGTTGGCAAAGAATCTGCCTGCAATGCAGAAGACCCTGGTTCGATTACTGGGTCGGGAAGATCCACTGGAGGAGGGTATGGAAACCCACACCAGTGTTCTTGCCTGGAGAATCCCCATGGACAGAGGTGCCTGGTGGGCTACCGTCTGTGGGGTCATAACGAGTCTGACATGACTGAGCAACTAAACAGTGGAGCAGCACAGGAGGAGAAAGAAAGGGGAAGTTTATCCAAAGAAATAATAGCTGGAAACTTCACAAACCTGGGAAAAGAAACAGCCATTCAGGTCCATGAATCCTAAAGGATACCAAATAAAATAAGACCCACACCAAGACACATTATAATCAAATTACTAAAAGGTTAAACAGAATTTTGAAACAAAAGAGAAAGTGATTTGTTATGTACAAGGGAAGCCCCATAAAACTATAAGCAGATTTTTCATCTTGCCCTCTAGAAGGGAGCGTGATGATATATTTAAAATGCTGCAGAGGGAAAAAACCTGCTAGCCAAGAATACTATATCTGACAAAGCTGTCCTTCAAAAATGAAGAGGAAACAAAAGACTTTCACAGATAAAAGCTGACGGATATTAAACAACATAAGAGCATAAGAAATTAAAGAGACACATGTATCCCAATGTTCATCGCAGCACTGTTTATAATAGCCAGGACATGGAAACAACCTAGATGTCCATCAGCAGATGAATGGATAAGAAAGCTGTGGTACATATACACAATGGAGTATTACTCAGCCATTAAAAAGAATACATTTGAATCACTTCTAATGAGATGGATGAAACTGGAGCCGATTATACAGAGTGAAGTAAGCCAGAAAGAAAACCACCAATACAGTATACTAACACATATATATGGAATTTAGAAAGATGGCAATGATGACCCTGTATGCAAGACAGCAAAAAAGACACAGATGTGTATAGCGGACTTCTGGACTCAGAGAGAGAGGGAGAAGGTGGGATGATTTGGGAGAATGGCATTGAAACATGTATACTATCATGTAAGAATCGAATCACCAGTCTATGTCCGATGCAGGATACAGCATGCTTGGGGCTGGTGCACGGGGATGACCCAGAGGGATGCTGTGGGGAGGGAGGTGGGAGGGGGTTCATGTTTGGGATCGCATGTACACCCGTGGTGGATTCATGTCAATGTATGGCAAAACCAATACAGTATTGTAAAGTAAAATAAAGTAAAAATAAAAATTAAAAAGAAATTATGAAACTCATTGATAAATGTAGATATATAGACAAAATTCTGTATTACTATTATAGTGGTGGTAAATCATTTTTCATTCTAGTATAAAATATTGATTAATGGATACACAATATAAACAGATGTAAGTTGTGACATTACCAGATAATGGGGGAGGAGAGAAAGATTTGTTTGCAAGTGAAGTTATCATCTTAAATAGATAGACAGTTACAACTATATTTTATATAAGCCCCATGTTAACCACCATGTACACCACACCCTATCCTGGGACCAATTTGTCCCTGACCCTTGGGTGATGAGAGGGGAGGGCTCTGCTCAGATGCATAGGACATCTCTTACAGAGGGTCACATCTCCATGATTGAAAAGCATAACAAACCTACCACATACATATAAAAACTAATGTGGCGGCAGGGGAATACATATGGGACAAAAGAACAAGATAAAATCACATTAGAACTAAGTGATGTAGAGATAGGCAGTCTACCTGAAAAAAAGTTCAGAGTAATGAGCGTAAAGGTGATCAAAGAACTCGGGAAGAGAATGTATGCACAGTCTCACATTCAGAGTGAGAACTTAGAAGTTTAAAAAATACTTAGAAAATATAAAGAACAAAAAAGCAGAGTTGAAGAATATAATAACTGACATGAAAAATACACTACAAGGAATCAATAGTTGGCCAGACGATGCAAAAGAATGGATCAGTGAGCTGTACGACAGAGTGGTGCAAATCACTGCTATGGAACAGAACAAAGGGGGAAAAAATGAAATGAGAGCAGTTTAAGAGACCTCTGGGACAACATCAACTATAATATTCACATTACAGGGATCCCATAAGGATAACAGAAGAGAGAAAGACCCTCAGAAAATATCTGAAAGATAATAACTGAAAATAATCCCTAGCCTGGGAAAGCAAACAGTCAACAAATCCAGAAATTCCAGAGAGTCCTATACAGGATTAACTCAAGGAGGAACACAGACACATCAAAATCAAAATGAAAAAAAAAAAAAAAGATGAAAAGGGAATATTAAGAGCAACAAATAAAATACAAGGAAATTCCCATAAAATCATCAGATGATTTTCAGCAGAAACTGCAGGTCAGAAGGGAGTGGCATGTCATATTTAAGGTGATGAAAGGGGAAAACTTGCAACCAAGAATACTCAGAGAGGCTCATGTTCAGATTTAATGGAGAAATCGAAAGGAAAATTTAAAAGAATTCAGCACCAAACTAGTTTTATAACAAATCCTAAGGGAACTTCTGTAGGCAGAATAAAAAGACAACAAATAGAAACAATAAAGCATGGTAAAGGCAAACAGAGTAAAGGCAGGAGTCTATCCGATCCTGAACTAGTGAGCAGGTTAAAAGACGAAGGTAGTAGAAAACGTTCATAATGGGGCTTCCCTGGTAGCTCAGCTGGTAAAGAATCCAAAGGGTGAGACTTGCGTTCGATCCCTGGGTTGGGAAGATCCCCAGGAGAAAGGAAAGGCTACCCGCTCTGGTATTCTGGCCTGGAGAATTCCCTGGATTGTATAGTCCATGGGGTTGCAAAGAGCCGGACACTACCGAGGGACTTTCACAAGGTAGTAAAATCACTTGCATCCACAAAAAGCAGTGTAGAGATACACAAGCAATTAGATGTAAAATATGATATAAAACTGATCAGGAGGGGAAAAGAGTACAAATGCAGGGTGTTTAAAATGCATTTGGAATTAAGAGATCAGCAAGCAATATATATGACTGCTCTAAGTTGCTGGTCTACAGCTATGCAGATTGCTATACAAAAACTTTATGGTAATGTGTGTGTGTGTTAATCGCTCAGTCATGTCCGACTCTTTGCGACCCCACAGACTGTGCCTGCCAGGCTCCTCTGTCCATGGATGGCAATGGCAAAGCAAAAATTTATAATAGATATGCACATTTAAAAAAAGGTTCTTCCTATACACACTCTGCAAAATACTCATCAATTGTGTTAAGGCTGGGACCACTTGTCAATCAAAAGCTGACAATCAGTTTTCAAGAAAAGATCACACCCACCATTATCCCAAGATGGGGCTTGGGAATAAATGCCCAAGAGGGGATTTAAGGTAAAGAGGCACATAAAAGACAGAAAACATTTCCACATTTGTTCCCCAAACCTGCCTTCCTGCTGCTGCTAAGTCGCTTCAGTTGTGTCCGACTCTGTGCGAACCCATAGATGGCAGCCCACCAGGCTCCCCTGTCCCTGGGATTCTCCAGGCAGGAACACTGGAGTGCGTTGCCATTTCTTTCTCCAATGCATGAAAGTGAAAAGTGAAAGTGAAGTCACTCAGTCGTGCCCGACTCTAGTGACCCCATGGACTGCAGCCTACCAGGCTCCTCCATCCATGGGATTTTCCAGGCAAGAGTACCAGAGTGGGGTGCCATTGCCTTCTCTGAAACCTGCCTTCCAGGTTTAGTTTATTTTGGTCACATTCTTCTTAGCCCTGGTGTCCAAGGCCAAGGTAGTGTTTCCTTAAGTAAACCAGAGGAGTTGCTTCTCCACAGAACCCTATTTGTCAATCAGGAATTTACCTGCCCTGCTGACTTCCCAGGGACCAGTCTGAGGGAGAAGCAGGATAAGCTTGCTCAGTGCTACCAAGCCTGAGGGCCTTTCTGGCCTAGGTCAGTGGCTGCCCCAGGGCCCAACTTCTAACTCTTATCCACCATTTGGCACCACTTTGACCCAGGCCATCTCAACAGGCCAGAAGCAAGTCCTCGTCTAAGGAAGGACACAGAAGGAGGCAGATCAGAGCTATGACTTTAAGGATGTGCTTTATGATTTCCAAACCACTTAAAATCCATTCTTTCCTCTGATCTTTACAGCAATTTTTCCTTTAGAGAAGGAATCACTGTCCACTTTAAATCTTCTGGATGAAAATGGAATCACAATGTAACTGATTTCTTCAAGGTCCCACTGGAGACAGTAAAGCTTGAATGCGGTTTCCTCTTTGACCGGTTCCTATGATCTGTCCTAAAGGCACTGGATGCTGTTCCCTCACTTCTGAGCAGGCCCTGTGCCTTGAGCAGGGACAGGCCCATTCTTCCTGCTCTCCTTCACTCCCCCGCCCCAACAACTTCAGCCTCGGGGAACAGCACAGAGCCGGTGGCTGACTGGGGCAAGGGTCAAGCTAACTCTGAACTTCAGGCTCAACTTTTCATTCTCTGGTGGCCTGAAGGTAAATTTTTGCAGAAGTGAGGTAAAAAAAATAAACAACTCAGTCCTGGCCAACTGTTCTCCAAGGCACATCCGCTTTCCTGAAAGACAAAAATATGAGCTACCTGGTTAGGTGGTCTGTGTCAGCAAGGACGGAAATCTTCCACCACGTCTTGCAAAACCTGAGCAAAGCGCAGGCCTACCTGGCCCTGGGCCTTTATGTACTCAGCTTAGTTGATCACAGCCACCTGGGGTAACAGAAGCCCTCCAAGTTCATTCCACAATCACACATTCAGTGCCTTCAGGGGTCAGACAGGTGAGCAAAGGTGAAGGGACAGGGCACAGAAGAAACAAGCGAGGGCCAAGGTTGACCTATAAATGTGGTCGAGCCAAAAGTCTTAACAAAAATCCACTAGCAAAGGACAAAAGCAAAACTCTGTGTTTATCTCTTTCAATTTTCAAAAAAAAATTGTTGAAAAGTAAAAGAAAGTAAGTGTTAAAGCAAGGTTTCTCAAGCATGAGTCACCTTTTTCCTGTGTTGTTTCCCTCCTTCATGACTGGGAATCTCCCTGCCAGGGCTCCCCTTGCAGGGCTGACCCCATTTCATCCCAGCTGCGCATCACCTGCTTCAGGCTTCCCCTAGCTCTCCCCTTCCTGACGCCCTCTGCCCCCACTTGGGCTACAACACCCTACACTGGTCTCTACCATCATGTCTCTTGAGGGTGTTTTAATAACTTACTTTCTCCCTAAGTAATATATGTTTAACTGCAAAAATGAAAAAAAAAAAAAAGTATAAAGACATTAAAGATGTTTGTAATCCCCAAATCCAGAAAAAACCCTTGTTAAACTTTGACATAGTTCCTCACTATCTCTGTAAAGATTTTCTTGCACACTGTCACTGAGATGACCCTCTGTAGTTACAATACAATACAATATTATAAATCAACTATACTTCAACAAAAATTTTAAAAAAGAAACCAGAAACTTGAGTCTTCACCCATTTTACGCCGATTCCTTGGGCACATGACTTTGGATGAGAAAAAACCTTATCTTAATTCTTATTTCCTTTCACTGAGAAAGGAGCTACTAATTGCTTTCCTAACTGTTAATAACTGGGTTGCTGTAAGTATAAAATAAAATAATTCGCTTGCAAATGAAATCTGTAATTAAAAGGATGTGTTACAACTCTCAATAACAAAAGCAACAACAACAAAAAAACAGTGAAGCAAGAATAATTATAATAGTTAAAATAAAACAGCTGAAATTGTACCATGATAGGAAATATAAAGTTCTTGTAGACAGGAAGACTGGAAGGTTTTCCTACATCTCATGTCTGCTTTCATGTTAGAAAGTTACTTGTACAGTGTGAGCAAAGGTAGCACAGAACCAGAGGAAGAAAGACACAGAAGATCTAATCAGAGTCAGTTCAGATACACGCAGGACAGTGTCCTACAGCAGGAAAGCCTGGGCTGTGAATCACTCCTATATGGGTTCAAATTCCAGTCCCTCCCTTTCCGTGCCTTTGTGGCATGATCAGCAAAACTATACTGTCACGGAAAGTCAGTCTATATTTAATTTAACTTAATGATAAGGAGAAGGGAATGGCAGCTCACTCCAGCATTCTTGCCTGGAGAATCCCAGGGATGGAGGAGCCTGGTGGGTTGCCGTCTACGGGTCACACAGAGTCAGACAAGACTGAAGTGACTTAGCAGCAGCAGCAGCAATGATAAGAAAACTATTATGAATTTCAAGTGTCAACGTACTGTAGCATTTAGTTACTTTTGGGGGGAGACACTGCCAGGATGAGCACAGGCTTTAGTATTTGATAAACCTGGTTAACCCTGAGTTCTAGTTGTGCCCTGTGAGCTTTAAGACTGTAGATCCATAGTTGGCCCTGATAAGCTCCACTTTTGAGCCTTATCTTCAGTGTGGTGATTGGAATTTGAACCTTGTAACGTTAAACTAGAACACATGGTCCATGAGAGTGGCACTGGTCTTTTTTCTACCTAATCATTGTCATATTCACAGGGTTGCATAACTGAGACATAACAGGTGCTTGGGAAACATTTATAGATATAAGGACTTAGGAAACAATTTGAAATGATCTCAACAACATCAGTTCAGTTCAGTTCAGTCGCTCAGTCGTGTCCGACTCTTTGTGACCCCATGAATTGCAGCACGCCAGGCCTCCCTGTCCATCACCAACTCCCGGAGTTCACTCAGACTCACGTCCATCGAGTCAGTGACGCCATACAGCCATCTTATCCTCTGTGAACATAACTAACTCTTTATCTGGTATACAAAAAGAATTTTTCTTACTCATTTTACAATATTATGAGTAAAACACCCAACTGCACCCAACTGGCTGGCTGGGAAACAAGAAAGAGAGAGTTTGCTCTGCATTCTCATTCATATTTCACGTTATGCACCATATAAATGTAAAGGGTGGTTGTTGTTGTTCAGTCACTAAGTTGTGTCTGACTCTTTGCGACCCCACATACTGCGGTACACCAGGCTTCCCTGTCTTTCACTATCTCTGGGAGTTTGCTCAAACTCATGTTCCCTGAGTCGGTGATGCTTATCTAACCATCTCATTTAAAAAGGAAAAAGGACCTCTTCAGGAAGAACTTACAGAGTAGAATCTCATCTACTTAAGTCCATGGTACTTAGAATCACTTGTGATGCCCACAGTGCTAAGGAAGCAGCCTCCCCCATCCCTTTCTCAGCATTAACTTTACATTTTTGTGAGTGGGAGGCCCTAAAAAGATCTCAGAACATTTAAAGCTCAATAAAGATGGTTGGATGTGAGAGTTGGACTGTGAAGAAGGCTGAGCACTGAAGAATTGATGCTTTTGAACTGTGGTGTTGGAGAAGACTCCTGAGAGTCCCCTGGACTGCTAGGAGATCCAACCAGTCCATTCTGAAGGAGATCAACCCTGGGATTTCTTTGGAAGGACTGATGCTAAAGCTGAAGCTCCAGTACTTTGGCCACCTCATGCGAAGAGTTGACTCATTGGAAAAGACTGATGCTGGGAGGGATTGGGGGCAGGAGGAGAAGGGGACGACCGAGGATGAGATGGCTGGATGACATCACGGACTCGATGGATGTGAGTCTGAGTGAACTCCAGGAGATGGTGATGGACAAGGAGGCCTGGCATGCTGCGATTCATGGGGTCACAAAGAGTCGGACACGACTGAGTGACTGAACTGAAATGAACTGAACTGAACTGAAAGATGGTGAGTGTCCAATCTTCTTTGTGGTTAACAGGCAGAGGCTAAGCTCCTGTCCCTCAAGTTTCTAGGAGAGAACAACGTGAAGCTGAAATCTCCATCAGAGTCAAGCCAGGGCTTAGGAAGTAAGGGCATGAGTCTTGGTGATGCACAGCCTAGGGAACCTTGACGTGCAAACAACGGCAAGAGTGAGTCATGCTGGGCAGGGCTATCTGGAGACATTCCAACTAAAGCAAAGCATCACAAGGAGAAGAGCAGGGAAGGGCAGAGAGAGCAACTCTGGGTCCCCACACTCCTATTTCTTGTTACTCACCTATTGAAAAAGGCAGGAAAGATTCCCTTTTCTTAAACTGTCCATTCTCCAGAAAATGCTCTGGATTGAAGGTGTCAGGGGTGGCCCACTCTGTGGGGTCGTTGTGCAGCGCAGTCAGGTTGGTCATGACCACGGTGCCCTGGAGAAGGCAGAAGAGACTCAGGCAAGACATGACACACACGTGTGTGCAGAGCATGGCAGTGCCCTCGCTCCCAGAGCCTAGGCTCCAGGGCTGACAGCACCCTGACCTCCCTCCGTCTCCCCAGCTCACCACCTTCTGAGCCCAACCCCTAGCACCATGCTCTTTGCCATGGGACAGCTTACAATGGTGGACTGAAATTGTCTGCTGGGAATTTTATCAGGGAAGTGTGACTACTCGAGTGCAGAATGGATCTCTTCAGGGACTTGTCAGTGTAGAACCTGGGAGGGAAGGTGTGTGCATCAATAAGAGAATAATGTGACAGTGGGAAGGCAGTTCTGGACCAAAATCAACCCAGTTGCTCAGTGAAATGGCAGCTTCTCCAACATGAAAAATGTCTCATTCATCTAAGATTCTCTAACTCTCTTCCCTTCATCATCTAGCACATTCCACAGAAGAGTTAATGATAGAATCAGGTCGCCCAGTGAAAGAAATCACTGTCCTTCCCGGTACACAGCAAGAAACCCAGGAGTCCTCCTTAGTGTCTCCCTTTCCCTCATTCTGCTTTCATCCCATCCTTCACCAGGCTGGTCACTTTTCCTAGAAATTCCTCTCCATTCCATCACCTCCATGTTATGTCCTCCACTTCCTGGTCCAAGGTACTACCTTGGTTGTCCACACTCCTACAGGAGGCCTAACTACAACTCTATATCCTCTCCCCCCTCCAAAGTGCTTCACACACGGAAAGCAGAGCTAGCTCTGGACATGATTTGGTTGTCACTGCTGTCCATCCACTACATCCGGAACTTGATAGATGCACTCCAGTATTTCCCAGCACTCTTCTATTAAGGACACATCACCTGCCCTCTATCTGAGTCATGGTCCTTCTGCCTCCTCCCACTATATCAAGCCTCTTTCAGTTTCTCAATCATACCACTTGTTCCCATAACTTTCTACATGGTGGCCTGTGGGCATCCTCACTAAACCTGCTGGTGCCAGGGTCTTTGTCCCTGCCATGAGCCCCAGTCGCCCCCTGCCTCTGCAGGACACCTTCCCATATTAGTAGGTAGGTCTGGTCCGGTCTCTTATGAGGTCACTGCTATTTTCTCCTGAGTGCTGGTGTGCACATGACCCAAGAGGGGAGTTGATATTTCCTGTAGCCCTGTGGAATTCCTGCAATCAAAAGCTGCTGGCGTTCAAAGTCCTTGGAGCTCAGGGCTTTCACTCTTGTGGGCAGAATTTCTGTCTTGTAATCATTTCCCAGTTGCAAGTTCCCCACCCAGGGATTTGTTCTAGTCCTCACAGAATACTACATCAGAAAAAAAATCTTGTAGAACCAGTCTGTTGAGCTAGGATGGTTCTCTGGAGCTAACTAATTGCTACGAATATATGAAGATCACCTGTAATATCATTTAGACCTCAGAATTCACCCATAAAATGGTCAATCAGCAAGAAAATAGTAAATGCAATCACTGTGGGAATAGCTGCTTTTCCTAGGGCTGCAGGGACCGTGACCAAGATGAGCCCAAAGGGAAGTTCTTCCAGTTTTGCCTTGAGATCAACACGAGGTTCAATACACAAAGAGGGACTCAGATTGGATTGGTATCACAGAAATAGACCAAGGTGGTGAGGAAGCAAGGTACTGTATATGTGCAGTGTTCAGGTGAGACACTATGGGGCAGAGGAGAGCTGTTTGCTGACATCCTAGGAGTGATGGGCAGAGAGAGAGCAGAATTGCCTTTGTGAGGAGAGAGAATTTAATAGGGCCCTGCTGAGAACAATTGCAGGAAGACTCTTGAAAACAAGTCAAATGAAGCAACTCCAGAGTGAGAACATGGTGTCGTACAAAAAAGATGAACCTGGGCATCAGAACAATTCTATTTCTTTAACCCAACTCTTGTGACTTTGTAGCCAAGGGATCTTATACAAGATCAATCAGCTCTGAGCCTTGATGCAAATTTGTAAAATGAAGATAAGAGAATGATTGAGAATTAAGACATTTTGAAAGAATCTGTATAGTTCATAGTACATAACCGCTCCTTAAAAAGCATTAATTAATTCTCTCCTTTTGTGATATTTAATATGCACAAGCTTGGATTGATTCTCTTGTGAGGTAGTCCATCAACGGACTGTAAGTCAAGGCAATACCTGTGGGGATATTATGTTAGAAACACCAGTTTAATGCGATGGCCCAGGAGGTCTCAACTGTCCCTCATATTTTAACGTTCTATAGCCCCAGGATTGTGAAGCAGAATTTTCCAAAAATAAATCTGACAAGTCACTATCCTATCAGAAGCCCTCCCATGACAAAGAAGAGGACTTCATGACAAAGGCTGATGGAGAATTGCTGCCTGCACATCATGCAGTAAAAAGAATGAGAAATCTCACAGTAGAGAAAATTCAGCCTTTGCCTGAACATGCTTGACGCAGGAATTTCCGTTCTCCTTCAGAACATCAATTACCATTGACTTGATAATGTTCTGAAGATCCTACATGAAGAAAAATATCCAGTATTAGGTCAGTAATTATATATCTCTCTCCCCATTTAAGTGTTTCGCTAAGACAAGAAAACATGTCACTTGTCCAGGTGAGAATCCCACCACTTAAAATATGAGCTTGGGGTCCTGAGGCTACGAGTGGGGCCTTATTACCTTGGGCAAGTGGTATCCGGCCAGGGTGGTGTCCACTGCCACCTCCCGGGGCACGTTCAGAGGGATAACGTTCCCCATTCTCAGCACCTCGTGGATGACAGCGTTGGTGTAGGGCATGGACTCGCGAGTGGCCGTGCTTGGCTGTTGTGATTGGCCAAGCACCCTGTCAATCTCAGCTTGGACTTTTCCTGAAAAAAGCAGAGGTGGTTCTATAATTCTGTTTTTTTATAACTCTCCTTGAGCCTGGTTAAGTTAAGGAATGAAATAACCAGCATCAAAACGGCTATCTTAGGCTCTCCAGACTAGCTTCTCAGGGAGGTATGAGAGTGGGAAGTGGGCCCTGGTGTGAGACAAATTAGGTGGAAAACTCTTGCTCAACAACATTCCTGCTGCAAGTTCCTAAAGCTGTGTGAGCCTCAGGTTCCTCTTATTAGTGAGGGTGAACCAACACTCCCTATAGATGAACTAATTTATGGAAGCTTACTGACCTGGCCTAGGCCCATCCACTAATGAGCTCACCTTGGATTTCGGGGTTAAGGGCCATGTAGAGCAGCCCCCAGCGCAGGGCAGTTGAAGTTGTCTCTGTTCCAGCAAGGAAGAGGTCCAGGGTGTTGTAGATGAGATTTTCTTCACGGAAACTTGAAGCAGCATCGCCCTTATGCTAGAAAACACAGCGATTATTGGCTTATCCAGATGGTTCTTAGTTGCCACAACATAGGAGGCTTCCTTCACCCTAGAGAGAACATGGAAGGAGAGATTCCCCCAAGAGAAATGACTTTTCCTTTGATCATCTCAGCAGGAAGAGGCTTATTATTGCGGTATCATTAGCATCTTCCTGCTCCAAGTGCTGGAAGCTTTTGTCACCTTGGATAGACAAAAATTAAGAGAATCTTTTTACTTCCATATTTTGGGAGAATCTATTATTTATTATTATAACAGTATATTATTATATTGGAAATATAATAATATTTGGGTTACAATATTAGCCACACCATTCACTATGTGTATGACTTGACCAAATTACTAAACCTTTCAAACTATGTTCAATACTCATCCCTCAACTGGCATTATGAACTATGTGAGATGGAAAGGTCATATAAGAAATCCTCAACAAATGTTTGTACTGTTATAAAGAATAAAATGAATTTCTCTGAAGTACAACAATTTTTAAATTTCCCATTAACATCCTCCTTTTTAGGTTAAAATTCTCTGATTCCAATAGCCATTCCTCATGGCACTTCGGCATCTTCACCACTTTCCTACAGAAGCTTCAGAGTGTCAATGTTCCTCCGTGTGTGGTCACACACCTGCACACCTTATAACAAGTGAAATCTCATCCTCTCAGGAGAAATCAATGCTTCTATTAATGGTATAACAATAAAGTGAAATAGGAGACAGAGAAAAGTGCACAATTATTTCAACTGCAAGAGTTGAAAATGAGTAAAAAATTATGCCACTGTGGCAGTGATGAGTATTAACCAGAGGGCTTACTATGTTAAAGGACATACAACCTATTTGGCCTTTTCCATGCATCTTACAAATAACATTTGAAAGTGCATGAAACAGGAAGGAGGGAGGAAGGCAAAAGTCCTCCACTTGAGGCTAACCTTTGGCATCTGACTCATGTTCGCTTGTACTCTGCGCTGGGGAACTGGGAAAGGGGTAGTGGACTGGATATTGGTATGGCTATTAATAAAACAATGCTTCTTTTTCTTATTGGGTACAGGTCTTTGAGATATGGGCAGAGCATAGAGATTAGACTGGAAAGGCAGTATTTGGGCTTTCCAAAGACCTCAATTGAAGAAAGTAGGGTAAACCACTAGACCACCCAGGTATGACCTAAATCAAATACTTTACAATTATACAGTGGAAATGACATATAGATTCAAGGGATTAGATCTGATAGAGTGCCTGAAGAACTATGGATGAGGTTCATGACATTGTATAGGAGGCGGTGATCAAGAAAAAGAAATGCAAAAAGGCAAAATGGTTGTCTGAGGAGGCTTTACAAATAGCTGAGAAAAGAAGAGAGGCTAAAGGCAAAGGAGAAAAGGAAAGATATACCCATCTGAATATAGATTTCCAAAGAACAGCAAGGAGAGATAAGAAAGCCTTCCTAAGTGATCAGTGCAAAAAAAAACAGAGGAAAACAATAGAATGGGAAAGACTAGAGATCTCTTCAAGAAAATTAAAGATTCCGTGGGAACATTTCATGCAAAGATGGGTACAATAAAGGACAGAAACTGTATGGACCTAACAGAAGCAGAAGATATTATGAAGAGGTGGCAAGAATACGCACAAGAACTATACAAAAAAGATCTTAATGACCCATATAACCACAATGGTGTAATCACTCATGTAGAGCCAGACATCCTGGAATGTGAAATCAAGTGAACCTTAGGAAGCATCCCTATGAACAAAGCTAGTAGAGGGGATGGAATTCCAGTTGAGCCATATCAAATCCTTAAAGATGATGCTGTTAAAGTGCTGCACTCAATATGTCAGCAAATTTGGAAAACTCAGCCATGGTCATAGGACTGGAAAAGGTCAGTTCTCATTCCAATCCCCAAGAAAGGCCATGCCAAAGAATGTCAGACTACTGCACAATTGCACTCATCTCATACACTAGCAAAGTAATGCTCAAAATTCTCCAAGCAAGGCTTCAACAGTACGTGAACCAAGAACTTCCAGATGTTCAAGGTGGATTTAGAAAAACAGAGGAACCAGAGATCAAATTGCCAACATCTGTTGGATCATCAAAAAAGCAAGAGAGACCATTCACACTGACCGCTTCTCCTGAGCAGATCAGCAAGACCTGGGGTGCTTGCGAGGAGCTTGACGCAGCACCGTCCCACCCCAAGCCGGGAGCCAGCAGGGGACATCTGCGTGCTCCAATCCACAGGCAAAACGCTTTGAAGAGCTCACCACACGCACATTTATGGTTCTCTTTAAAGAAGCCTCATGGAAGCTTGAGGAGGAGAATAAGATGGCGGAGAAGTAGATGGACATGGAGTATATATCTCTCCACAGATACACCAGGAATACACCTTCAGACACAGATGTACATGCAGAACACCAGCTGAGAGTGGACAGGAGTACCTGACCAGCAGAAAAGAATATACGGAACCATGCAAAACTCAGTAGGATGAAGGAATGAGGGGGGAAAACAGGAGTGTTACTAGGACTGGACCTGCCCTCAGCCACTGGGGGAACTGAAAGAGGGGTCTGATCCCCACATTGGGGCAATTGTATGAGTCAGAGTAGAGACATTTACGGCTGAAAGTGAAACAGCTGATCTGTGGCAGCCTAAATGGAATGAGAGTGAGACAGTCCTTGCTGAAGCCATATGCACATTGGATAGGGACACAGGTCCCCTGGAAGGTGCAATGGCTGGGAGATGGAGTTTAGGGATTGTGGAGCAATCCCAGGGTGAGGGCTGCTGTTGATTACAGACAGACAGATTGAGGGGATGTGAACAAGAAGATTATGGTGGGAAATGCCTGTGGAGAAAACCTGGGCAGCCATGGAAGCAAAGCAATACTTCTGAGTCAAGCAGTAGTGGCTGGAGCCATCACCAAAGCCTCTCTCTCCCCACACACCAGCATCGGCAGCTGAACAATAGAGAGGCTGGCCCATCAAATGCCTGATGCACTGAACTCCAGAGTAGGACCTCACCCGGGGTGCCCCTTTAAGTGCCTGATATGCAGATCTACAGAGTAGGAGGCCAGCCAGGTGGGCCCCTCTGTGTGCCTGACATGCCCAACAACAGAAAAGGACCACAGGCAAGGGCCCTCTAAGTACCTGAATAAGCAGAGCTACAGAGAAAGGCTGGCCAAAGAGGCTTTCTGATCACCAGCTACAAGAGGCTTGAAAAGAGACTCTGAGAGGGCCATAACTCCTGCAATGGAGGCAGTCCACGTCCCCTCACTCTTCGTGCTGCCAGGGTCCCCGCAAGCCAAGAAGCTGTGCCACCTTCACGCTCAACTCTCAGTGGGGCAGGATCACTTCATTTGCGTCCAACTCTTTGTGACTCTGTAGACTGTGGCCTGCCAGGCTTCTCTGTCAGGGAGGGGGGTTCTCCAGGCAAGAGTACTGGAGCGTATTGGCCAATACTGGTTGCCATAGTCTTCTAGAGCACTATATTTCCTGCTGCCCTAGCTGCCAACTCCTCTGAGTACCTGGTGCTGCCAGAACCCCTGTGGCCCAAGCAGCTGGACCACTTCTGCCCTTGACCCTCACAAGGGCAAACCCAAGTCCTCCAGGGCAGCCTCAGAAGCAAACCCCAGTGAACAATGGATGACCCACATGCAGAGATGGAAATAAAACCTCAGTTGAAGCCCAGGGGCAGTGTGGCTAAGGAAGAAGACCCAAAATCTTCCCACCAGCTGTACAAGCTACAGATTAAACCCACATGATCAACTAGGCAGTCTCTGTGCCTATGGAATGTGTAAAAGGACACTGAGAGCTCGCACAAAAGAAAATGCACTGGTTTTGTTAGCTGTGGACATTGGAGGAAAGAACACACAGGAGTGGGACCAGATTAGAATCTGAGCTGCCCCCACAGCAGGTCCAGAGATCAGCACAGTGCATCCTAGAGAGGTGAGGTGGACTGTTACTCCCAGTGAGGGAAATGACTCTGACAGCAGTGATTCAGAAAAAAACATTTATTATTCTTATGTTTTGATTTGTTCTGTAGGTTCTTTTGGATTTTTTTCTTTTTTTTCCCCCCTCTTTCTGTTGTAGTTGTTGATTTTATTGGCACTATGAAATCTAATTAACTTTTTGATCTTTTTTTTCTCAGTCACATTTTTTATTGTTTTTATAAATTTCTGTCTCTATGTTGGGCTTTCACAGTTCTGTGGACTTTTCTCTTTTTCAATTTTAATTTTTGACTTTTTAAACCTATTATTATTTTTCTACATTTATTCCTTTGTTTTCTTTTCCTACTGTTCCTTTCCCCTTGCAGTTAATCTTTAGTGCATATAAATCTACCTCTATTTAACTACCTCTACCTCTATTCAACTTTGCATATCTATTCTTTCTGTCTTCATTTTCTTTCCTTTCCTCTCAACATATTTGTTAGTTTTATTTTCCTTGCTTTATTCCCCAATTGGCACCTTGCTTTTGTTTTGCTTTCCAGTTTGTGCTTTAGTTAGTTTTATTCTTAACTGGTAGATATAATTTTTGGTTTCTTTTGTTTGCCAGGTTAATCCATTCTACTTTATTTTTGTTGGACTGTTTTGATTTTGCTTATGGGTGTGTATATATATGTGTGTGTGTGTATGCGTATTCAGTGACACATTTTATTGTTGTTATAAACCTCTGCCTCTATATTGGGCTTTTGCAGTTCTGTGGAGTTTTCCTTTTTCTTTCTTTCTTCTTCCTTTTTTTAATCTTTTTTTTTCTTTTCTCTTTTTCATAATTTTAATTTTTTAAATCTACTATATATTTTTCTACATTTGGTACATTTTCTACTTGGTTTGCCTTTCCTACTATTCTTTTATTTTGAAGTTAATCTTTAGTGTATATAAATCTTCTGCATCCACGTCTATTTAACTTTGCACATCTATTCTTTCTTTCTTTCTTTCCTTTCCTCTCAACATATTCGTTCGTTTTGCTTTCATTGCTTTATTTGCACCTTGATTTAGTTTTGCTTTCCAGTTTGTGCTTTAGTTAGTTTTGTTCTTAACTGGTAAATATAATTTTTTATTTCCTTTGTTCACCTGGTCAATCTACTGTACTTTATTTTCATTGGACTGTTTTGACCTTACTTATGGGTATATATGTATATGTGTATATTCTGTTATTTTAATTATTATTTACCTGATTTTGTAACTGCCATTAGTCAGGGGTTCATCTTTGGTTTCTTGGTTTCAGGTATTTGTTTTAATCTCACTTAATACCATAGCAAACCACTTGTGGAATCTTTGTTCATGACCAGAGATCAAGCCCTGAGCCTTTGGAGTGAAAGCACTGACTCCAGGACCCTAGACTAGCAGAGAACTAACCCCAGGGAGTATCAAATAGTGAGAACTCACACAAAGGAAGCCACTTGAATACAAAATATGGCATCACTCACCCACAGGTAGCACCCTGTGCAGGATGCTTCATCTAAACAACAAACAAAACAATACAACCCAATCATCAGCAGACAGCATTACCACCTCACTCAGCCTTGCCCATCTGAGGAAAAACAAACAAATAAAAAAACTCAGCACAAATCCCATCCTAAGCTTACACAAACCACTGGACCAACCTTAGGAGGGCAGAAACCAAAAAGAAGAAATAATTCAACCTTGAAGTCTGGGAAAAGGAGACCTCAAACACAATAAGTTAAAAACAATAATGAAAAGGCAGAGAAACACTATGCAAATGAAGAAACAGACTAGAAACACAGAAGTCCAAATAAATGAAGAGGAAATAGGCAAACTACCTGAAAAAGAATTCAGAATAATGAAAGTAAAGATGATCAAAAACCTTGAAAACAAGATGGAGAAAATGCAAGAATCAATTAACAAAGACCTAGAAGAATTAAAGAATAAGCAAAGAGAGACAAACAACACAATTACTGAAATTAAAAATACTCTAGAACAAAATCAGTATCAGAATATCTGAAGCAGAAGAACAAATCAGTGAGCTGGGAGACAAAATTGTGGAAATAACTTCTAAAGAACAGAATAAAGTAAAAGAATGAAAAGAACTGAGGATAGTCTCAGAAACCTCTGAGACAATATCAAATGCCCCAATATTTGAATTATAGGGGTCCCAGAAGAAGAACAGAAAAAGAAAGGGTATGAGAAAATTTTTGAAGAGATTATAGTTGAAAATTTCCCCAACATGGAAGAGGAAATAGTCAAGTCCAAGAGGCACAAAGAGTCCTATTTATGATAAACCCAAGGAGAAACACACCAAGACATATACTAATCAAACTAACAAAGACTAAACACAAAGAAAAAATATTAAAAGCAGCAAGGGAAAAGCAACAAGTAACATACAAGGGAAACCCCATTTGCTGAGTAGCTGATCTTTCAGCAGAAACTGCAGGCCAGAAGGGAATGGCAGGATATATTTAAAGTACTGAAAGGGAAAAATCTACAACCAAGATTACTGTACTCAGCAAGGATCTCATTCAAAGTTAATGGAGAGATAAAAAGCCTTTCAGACAAGCAAAAGGTAAGAGAATTCAGTACCACCAAACCAGCTTTACAACAAATGTTAAAGGGACTTATATAGTTAAGAAATACAAGAGAAGAAAAGATCTACAAAATCAAACCCCAAACAATTAAGAAAATGGCAATAGGAACATATATATCAATAATTACTTTAAATGTACATGGATTAAATACTCCAACCAAAAGACACAGACTGGCTGAATGGATGCAGAAACAAGACCCATATATATGCTGTCTATAAGAAACCCACCTCAGATGTAAAGACATATATAGACTGAAAGTGAGAGGAAGGAAGAATATATTCCTTGCAAATGGGAGGCAAAAGAAAGCCAGAGCAGCAATCCTAATATCAGACAAAATAGACTTTAAAGAATATTACAAGAGATAAGGAAGGACACTACATAATGATCAAGGGAACAATCAAGAGGAAGGGATAACAATTGTAAATATCTATGCACCCAACATAAGAGCACCTAAATGCATAAGTCAAACACTAACAGAGAAAGGAGAAATTGACAGTAGCACAATAATAGTAGGCGATTTTAACACCCAGTCACACCAATGGACATATCATCAAAACAGAAAATTAATAAGGAAACACAAGTCTTAAGTGATACATTAGATGATATGGATGTCATTCATATCTTCAGGACATTCCATCCAAATGCAAAAGAATACACCTTCTCAGATACACATGGAACATTCGCCAGGATAGACCACATCTTGGGTCACAAATCAAACCTCAGTGAATTAAAGAAATTGAAAACATATCAAGCATCTTCTCTGACCACAATTCTATGAGACTAGATATCAACTACAAGAAAAAATTGTAAGAAACACAAACACTTGGAGATTAAACAACACATTTCTAAATAACCAACAGGTTACTGAAGAAATCAAAAGGGAAATCAAAAAATTTCTAGAAACAAATGGCAATGAAAACATGACAACTCAAAACCTATGTGATGCAGCGAAAGCAGTTCTAAGAGGGACGTTTATAGCAATACAATCCTACCTCAGGAAATAGGAAAACATCAAATAGACAACCTGACTTTACACCTAAAACAACTGGGAAAAGAAGAACAAAACAAAAAAAAAATCCAAAAATTAGTAGAAGGAAAGAAACCATAAAGATCCAAGCAGAAACAAATGAAAAGGAAATGAAAGAAACAATAGTAAAGATTAATAAAACTGAAAGCTGGTTCTTTGAGAAGATAAACAAAATTGACAAACCTTTATCCAGACTCTTCAAGAAAAAAGAGAAGAAGCAAATCAACAAAATTAGAAATGAAAAACAAGAGGTTACAACAGACAATGCAGAAATACAAAGGATCACAAGAGACTATCATGAACAGCTCTATGGCAATAAAATGGATAACCTGGAAGAAACGGACAGATTCTTAGAAAAGTTCCATCTTCTAACACTGAACCGGCAAGAAATAGAAATTATGAACAACCCAAATACAAGCACTGAAATTGAAGCTGTGATCAAAATTTTCCCCCAAAACAGAAGCCCAGGACCACATGGCTTCACAGGAGAGTTCTATCAAACTTTTAGAGAAGACCTAATGCCTGTCTTTCTAAAACTCTTTCAAAACCTTGCAGAAGAAGGAACACTTCCAAACTCATTCTATGAGGCCATCATCACCCTGATACCAAAACCATGCAAAGATAACACACAAAAAAGAAAACTACAGGCCAATATCACTGATGAAAATAGATGTAAAAATCCTCAACAAAATTTTAGCAAACAGAATTCAGCAACACATCAAAAAGCTCACACATCATGATCAAATTGGGTTTATTCCACGAATGCAAAGATTCTTCAATATACTCAAATCATTCAATGTAATATACCATATTAACAAATTGAAAGATAAAAACCATATCATTTCAATCGATGCAGGAAAAGAATTTGATAAAATACAGCACCCATTTGTGATTAAAATCCTTCAAAAAAAGGGCATAGAAGGAACCTACCTGGAAATAGTCAAGTCCATAAATGATAAGACTATAGCAAACATTATTCTCAAGGGTGAAAAACTCAAAGTATTCCCCCTAAGATCCGAAACAAGACAAAGGTGTCCACTTTCACCACTATTATTTAATATCATTCTGGAAGTCCTAGTTACAGCAATCAGAGAAGAAAAGGAAACAAAAGGAATCCAGATCAGAAAGGAAGAAGGAAAGCTCTGTTTGCAGATGACATGATACTGTACATAGAAAACCCGAAAGATAGTATCAGAAAATTACTAGAGCTAATCAGTGAATTTAGCAAAGTTGCAGGATACAAAATCAATACACAGAAACCACTTGCATTTCTATATACTAACAATGAAAACTCAGAAAGAGAAATTAAGGAATCAATCCCATTCACCACTGCAACAAAAAGAATTAAATATCAAGGAATAAACTTACCTAAGGAAACATAAGAACTGTACACAGAAAATTATAAGACAGTAATGAAAGAAATCAAAGACAACATATATAGATGCAGAGATATTTCATGTTCCTGGGTAGGAATAATCAATATTATGAAAATGACTATACTGCCAAATGCAATCTACAGATTCAATGTGATCCCTATCAAATTACCAGAGACATTTTTCACAGAACCAGAACAAATTCATATGGAAACACAAAAGACCCTGAATAGCCAAAGCAATCTTGAGAAGTAACAATGGAGCTGGAGGAATCAACCTTCCTGACTTCAGATTATACTACAAAGCTACAGTCATCGAGAAAAGATGGTACTGGCACAAAAAAGAAATATAGACCAATGGAACAAGATAGAAAGCCCAGAAATAAACCCATGCACCTATGGGTACCTTATTTTTAACAAAGGAGGCATGAATATACAATGGGGCAAAGACAGCTTCTTCAATAAGTGGTGCTGTGAAAAGTGGACAGCTACATGTAAAAGAATGAAATTAGAACACTTCCTAACATCATACAAAAAGATAAACTCAAAATGGATTAAAGACCTAAATGTGAGACCAGAAACTATAAAACTCTTAGAGGAAAACATAGGCAGAACACTCAATGACATAAATCAAAGCAAGATCCTCTAGGACCCACCTCCTAGAGTAACCAAAATAAAAACAAAAGTAAACAAGTGGGACCTGATTAAACTTTTGCACAGCAAAGGAAACTAGAAGCAAGGAGAAAAGACAACCCTCAGAATGGGAGAAAATGATAGCAAATGAAACAAATGACAAAGGATTAATTTTCATAATATACAAGCAGGTCATACAACTCAAGGCCAGAAAAACAAACAACCCAATCAAAAAGTGGGAAGAAGACCTAAACAGACATTTCTGCAAAGAAGACATACAGATGGCTAACAAACACATGAAAAGATGCTCAACATTGCTCATTATTAGAGAAATGCAAATCAAAACCACAATGAGATATCACTTCATACCAATCAGAATGGCCATCATCAAAAAGTCTACAAAGAATAAATGCTGGAGAGGGTATAGAGAAAAGGGAACACTCTTGCACTGTTGGTGGGAATGTAAATTGATACAGTTACTATGGAAGATGGTATGGAGATTCCTTAAAAAGCTAGGAATAAACTCACCATATGACCCAGCAATCCCACACCTAGGCATATACCCTAAAGACATATGTATCTCATTGTTTACTACAGCACTATTTACAATATTAGAACATGGAACAAACTAGATATCCATCTATAGACGAATGGATAAAGAAGTCATGTATATATACACAATGGAATATTACTCAGCCATAAAAAGGAATGCATTTGAGTCAGTTCTGATGAGGTGGATGAACCTAGAACCTATTATACGGAGTGAAGTAAGTCAGAAAGAGAAAGATAAATATCATATTCTAATGCATATATATGGAATCTAGAAAAATTGTTCTGAAGAATTTATTTACAGGGCAGCAATGGAGAAACAGACATAGAGAATAGACTTATGGACATAGGGAGAGGGGAGGAGAGGGTGAGATCTATGGAAAGAGTAATGTGGAAACTTACATTGCTGCTGCTGCTAAGTTGCTTCAGTCGTGTTCGACTCTGTGTGACCCCAGAGATGGCAGCCCACCAGGCTCCGCCGTCCCTGGAATTCTCCAAGCAAGAACACTGGAGTAGGTTGCCATTTCCTTCTCCAATGCATGAAAGTGAAAAGTGAAAGTGAAGTCGCTCAGCCGTATCCAACTCTTCGCGACCCCATGGACTGCAGCCTACCAGGCTCCTCCGTCCATGGGATTTTCCAGGCAAGAGTACTGGAGTGGGTTGCCAGTGCCTTCTCCGATTACCATATTTAAAATAGATAGCCAATAGGAATTTGCTATCTGGATCAGGAAACTCAAGGGGCTCTGTGTCAACCTAGAGGGGTGGGATGGGGAGGGAAATGGGAAGGAGGTTCAAAAGGGAAGGGATATATGTATAATTATGGTAGATTTATGTTGAGATTTGAAAGGAAACAACAAAATTCTGTAAAGCAATTATCCTTCAATAAAAAAAATTAATTAAAAAAAAAAGCAAGAGCGTTCCAGAAAAATATCTACTTCTGCTTTATTGACTCCGCCAAAGCCTTTGACTGTGCAGATCACAACAAACTGTTGAAAATTCTCACAGAGATTATAATACCAGACACCTTACCTGCCTCTTGAGAAATCTGTATGCAGATCAAGAAACAATAGTTAGAACGGGCATGGAACAACAGACTGTTTCCAAATTGGGAAAGGAGTATGTCAAGGCTGTATATTGTCACCCTGCTGATTTAAATTATATTCAGGTTACATTATGCAAAATGCTGGGCTGGATGAAGCACAAGCTGGAATCAAGATTGCTGGGGGAAATATCAATAACCTTAGATATGCAGATGATATCACTCCTATGGCAGAAAGCAAGAGGAATTGAAGAGCCTCTTGATGAAGGTAAAAAGGGGAGAGTGAAAAACCTGGTTTAAAACTCAACATTCAAAAAGTGAAGATTATGGCATCTGGTCCCATCACTTCATGGCAAATAGATGGCAAAACAATGGAAACAGTGACAGACTTTATTTCTTGGGGTTCCAAATCACTGCAGATGGTGACTGCAGCCATGAAAGTAAGACACTTGCTCCCTGGATGAAAAGCTGTGACCAACCTACACAACATATTAAAAAGCAGAGACATTACTTTGCCAACAAAGGTCTATCTAGTCAAAGCTATGGTTTTTCCAGCAGTCATGTATGGATGTGAGACTTGGACCATAAAGGAAGCTGAGTGCCAAAGAATTGATGCTGTTGAACTGTGGTGTTGGAGAAGACTCTTGAGAGTTCCTTGGACTGCAAGATCAAACCAGTCAATACTAAAGAAAATCAGTCCTGAATATTCATTGGAAGGACTGATGCTGAAGCTAAAGCTCCAATACTTTGGCCACCTGATGTGAAGAACTGACTCATTTGAAAATACCCTGATGCTGGGAAAGATTGAAGGCAGGAGCAGAAGGGGACAAAAGAGGATGAAGTGGTTGGATAGCATCACCGACTCAATGGATATGAGTTTGATTAAGCTACAGGAACTGTTGTTTTATAGGGAAGCTTGGCGTGCTGCAGTCCATGAGGTCACAAAGAGTCGGACACAACTCAGTGACTGAAATGAACTGAAAGACCTCAAGCCAAATACTCTTAAAGCAATATCTTTATTTTGAATGTATCTGTATTCTGAGTTTATGATATTCATACACTCTGAAATAGGGGAAGGAAATGGCACCCCACTCCAGTACTCTTGCCTGGAAAATCCCATGGACAGAGGAGCCTGGTGGGCTACAGTCCATGGTGTTGTGAAGAGTCAGACATGACTGAGCGACTTCACTTTCACTTTTCACTTTCATGCATTGGAGAAGGAAATGGCAACCCACTCCAGTGTTCTTGCTTGGAGAATCCCAGGGACGGGGGAGCCTGGTGGGCTGCCGTCTATGAGGTCACACAGAGTCGGACATGACTGAAATGACTTAGCAGCAGCAGCACCCTCTGAAATAGTGTCTCTATTTTTCCAACCCTCTGGTAGGCTGAATAATGAATCACAAAGATGCTCATGTTCTCATCTCTGGAACTAGTAAATAATTTTTGACTGAATTTTATAGATATGATGAAATTAATGATTTTGATATGGGCTATCCTAGTGAACCCATTATAATCAGAAGAGTCTCTGTAAGAGGGGGCAAGAAGCACATTGAGAGAATACGTAAGGATGGTGGAAGAGAAGAAGCTACATTGATGGCTCTGAAGATGGAGGAAAGGGGCATAAGTTCAGGGGTACAGGTAGCTTCTAGACTCTGGAAAATCCCATCAGTGGATTCTGCCCTAAAGCCTGGAAAGAGCCAGCCCTGCCCCAACCTTGACTTGATAAATGTTGGTTGTCTTAAGCACCAAGTTTGTGGTGATTTCTTACAGCAGCAATAAGATATCAGAATTGCCTCATTTGCCCTCTAAGAACACTAGTCAGGAAAACACTCAGGTTCCCTCACCTTTTCTATTTCCTGGAGATAAGCATCAATGAAGTCTCTTGCTTCAGCAGGATTCCAGTCTCTCTTGTGGTTTTCAATCATACGGGCAACAAACATCTTCAATTTCTCCATATTACTAAAGAGTGCTTGGTGCGGACCCGGAAGGAAATTCATTATCCTTGGAAACGTGTTGTAGAACTGATGGAGAAAACAAAACAGTCTTAGAGACAAGTGGGTACCAGATTTCTACTTTTGAAGACAAGGAAACCATTGCATCTCTGTATGTATTTTCTTTGCTAACACTCAACCCTTGGAATCACCCTTGTCTCATCTCTGTCACACCCCTCTTTTTTCCTCTCTGGCAAAGCATTTCAGCACTCCATCCAAAATAGAACCATTTTCAGACCACTTCTCAGTACTGTATGTGTTTTTCATTCTAGGACAAAGCCCCAACATTTCTTACCTAGGTGCTTTAAGGCCTCCCAACAATTTCCCTGATTTTCTCCTCAACTCCTATCCCAGTCTATTTTCCACTGAGCTGCCAGAGAGATCACTTAACAATTTAATCAGATCAATCAACTATTTATCTTTCAATCCTGCAAAGATTTTCCATGACATTTAGAGAAATTCTACATCATTCTCCTGGCCTGGAGCTCCACATGAGCTGGCCTCTTCCACGCCTGCCCCCTCTTCTGCTATCACTCGCTGCCGTCTTACTCGCTCTTAGTCTTTCTAGTCCAGCTCCATTCGTCTCTGTGACAACATCAAGAATGGCAATGTTTAGTCTTTTGGATTTGCTATTCCTTCAGTGAAGATTGGTCTTCCTCTGGAAATTGTATAACTCTAGCCTTTGTTTCATTCAGGTCGGTTCAAGTGTCACGTGCTTGGAGATATCTTACCTGATAATGCTATAATGCAGTACTTCTGGAACCTCTTCCCATCCCCCTATTTTCTTTTATTATTTTTTTCATGGCATTTTTCTCTACTATGTGTGTGTGTATCTTTGTGTGTGCATAAAACACCTCTTTCTAGCTAGGTAGCTAGTTACGTTCAACATAGATGCGTGTTTGACTATCTGTGCGTTACGATGTATTCTTCATGTGGATAAGACATTTTTAAAATTAAGTGGGTTTTGGATTTGGGAATAATAATGATATTAATGACAATAATGAAGATGATGATGTAATTCGAAGGACTTAGCGTAACCACTGCCATTGGGGCACCAGGGTTACTTTCCTTACTCAATTACATGAGATCTATTGCACAGTTAACAACAGTCAGTGGATCATCATTGGATTTGCTTAAGCATTCCCATATTTACTTGCACACATTAGGGTGCTCCATTTCATCTTTAAAGGATTGTTGTAAAAAACTGACTGAAATAAAGCATGTGAAATTGTCAGGTAAACTACCTGATCTATTTTGGGTCTCTAAAAAGTGCATATTACCCCCTGCCTCCTGACTCATCCAACCTTTCCAGGAATTTCTTTTCCTTGGGAATAGTCAATACGTGCTCACTGAGGTCCCAAACTTCCTGGATTCTGTCGTAATAGGACAGAAGAAAATGGAATTACTGAACAGGGGATGGGGTTTAGCATGATTAGAAGTGACAATAAGGAATGTTATTCAAAGGAAATACTGACAACAATAATCCTAGTAGCTCATATTCATTATGTTCCTTTAATGTGCCAGGAATCATGATAATTCTTTATCAGTTTGGGTGAGATGGGTCCATCAAACTCTAGGCAGTGTTGCTTGTTAAAAATGATTACAAGTAAATCTTCCATTAGGTATACAAGGATTTACCTCAACACTTGGGCTGATTTTCCCCTAGAAGTATCTTCCAAATAAAGAAAAGAGACTAAGAGACCAAGCAGATGAGCAGAGGTTTTGACAGACTTAAAACCCTAGCAGGACAAAAGGAGACAGCAGGGACTACCAAGGACGGGGGTGAGTGTTGAATGCCTTAAATCCATATCCTACAAATTTAGAAAACTGGTAATAAAAATGTGGATGGGTATGGCAATCGTGCAACAGGTGGAAATCTTTAAGGATTTTTACAAACAGATGAATACACAAGAGAAAGGAGTGGATGTGTCCACATGAACAGTAGACTAAGAATCAAAAACAAGTCAACAGATTGATTTCAAACAGGCTTGTGCTGAAGTCAATTTTAAAAGGTTACATTAGTTAAAAAGGAAAGAAAGACCCAATCTAATCTGTGATGGACATCAGCCTAATGTCTTTATGAAAGATAGCAAGTGATAACTGCCTCACCTGGCAGCACACTGATGTCTGCAGGTTTAAGACCTCATCCAGCATCCTCAGCAGTTCCTGGAACTGATCATCCTGGTAGTCAAACCGCTCCCCGAAGGTGATGGAGCAAATAATATTGGAAACAGCATTGTTAATTGTGAAGTGAGGGTCAAAAGGCTGTCCTGGAGGCAGGAGAAGAAATGGAGCCTTCAGATAGGATTGTTTCTATTTTACAGAGATTCTACTCTGTGTAACATATGACACACCAACTACAGAACCACCTCTGAGACTGTAACCCCAGGGTCTGACAACCTCAGGGTCTAATAAGTATTCAGTCAATGCCTGGGAAGTCTAACTGATGACCAGGATTTAAAACCAATAATGTGTTTAATACCAATCTTTTTCTTAATTCATGAGCCACATGAGGACAGGTCATGGTTAGCTGTTCCCTGTTATCCCCTCAGCACCCTACACAATACTGGGCTAGGGACAGACAGGTAGGCAGTGGTGAACATCTGGTTAGTGAACGTACGAGCCACAGTCCCTGCACGTGTCCTATGACATGCTCACCATTCTCCTCTCTTATCGTCTGGATGAGGTAGGAGGCCTCCTCCTGAATGCGTTCCTCTAAGCTCTTCTTTCCTAAACCAAAGTTCCTAAGAGTTGTCAGGGCAAACCTTCTTTGTTCCTTCCATAACTGGCCACTGGACATGATCAAGCCTGGGAAAAGAAAGCCAACATTATGAAAGAAAGCCAGCAAGACCCATGATGTATCAGATGAAAGGAAGAAAAAGGGCTGTAAGGTACTTGAAAACTAATCAGAGAAATAGTCCCTAAACAAGGATATAATGGCTTAAATTTACTGATTGTTTGCAGTGCTGTGCATATTAGCATTTTTAATGCATTCTGGGATTTAGTACTCACAGAAACTCTCTGATGAAATCATTAGTGTAAAACCAGACCCCCGTTTTTTGATGAGAAAAATGAGGCACAGGAGATAAAAGTACATTCTACAAGGTTACACAGTTGGAGCAGGTAAACAGGCATTTATTTTCAAGTCTGCCTGACTCTGATGCCCATGCTTTGATTACTTGTCACATACTATATTTAAGTATTTGTTATGGTACATACTAAGTATGCACTAATGTACTAGACTAAATCAAAACTCATAAGGAGAAAGAGTTTAAATATCTTAATAAAATAGATGAATCACCCAAGAAAACAAAGAGTTGTGAATGTGTGCAGAAAGAAAATCATAGGCAAAGGATAAAAAAATCCATCATGAGGTGTGCAGAGAACTTCATTTATTTTATAACACAGGTGAGACCACCACCCTCTCAATTCTTCATTCCAGTACACTTTTTCACTCCTTCTAATATCTCCCTTTCACATCCACCACCTTAGTGAAGTGGCCCTCCCTGCTGTTCAGTCCAGGATCCTTTTCAGCCTCACACTGAGGTGTCAACAGCATGAGATGCTTTTTTCTTGAAACACTCTTTTCCAGTGGTGCCCAGGACACCACACTCTCGAGGCTTTTCTGCTAATTCTCTGACTTCACAGAAATCATCATACCTTTAGTTACCTTATATCCTATCAAGTTTTGAAATGATGGGCCTTTTTGAGCTTGGGTCAAACCCTCCTCTCTCTTACCCTTATCCTCCGTTTCTGTGAAATCTCATCAGCTCCAAATATTTCAGATAACATCTACTGATGTGAACATCTATATCTGTGCCTCAGCTCCAGACACGTAACCAATTGTCTGCTTGACTCTCTTGGTTTTATACTCAGCATATTCATGATTTTATTCATGATTTGCTCCATACAACTCCCCACCCAGGCCAGCCAACACCTTGTCCTTCTCCATATCCTCCTTCTGTCCTTTACCTACTCATTTGGGTGTCTACCTCATTCTCCCTCTGTCTAGGTCATCATGTCCTGTTGGATATGCCTCCTGAATAGCTTAAATCCATGTATTTTCACAGTCAGTCTCCTGGTCTAACCTACTGAACTGCCATTTGTGACACCTGGCTAATCCAGGCCACCACCTCCTCTCACCTAAAATGCTACAGTAGTCTCCTTCTCCTTTTATCCCATTCTTGACATTATAGCTTAGAGAAGTCTTTAAAATGCAGCATGTAAATACGATGATTTCTTTGTCTGCTTAAACCATTCAGGAGCCTCTGTTGTTGCTAGGATAAAAGCAACATCCTTAAACATAAACTCTTTCTGGCCAAAGTTAGCATCTTCATCTTCATTTAATTATCTCCATTTAATCTCTGTTCTTCCCACATTGGATACCTTTCAATTCCTCAGTTCACTGTCCTTCTTCCCACCTCATAAACTTTTCATTCTGTTCCCTCTGCTGGACTGCTTGTTCGCTTTATTACTTGTCATTTACTTACAATAGCTTTTCCTGAGTCTCAGGACCAGATTCGATACCCATACTAAGTGAACCCTGCTTTTAACTTCATAACACTGAGGGCTTAAATTATTATCTTACTTGATACTGTTTTTCTTAATGGCATGTAGCTTACAGAAAAATCAAGAATTTTTTTCTGTTCTACTCACTACTCTGCCACTGGTGCCTGGTCTTACTAGGTTCACATGGCAGATAATATAGTAAATGAATGTAAAATAATGGGTGAACTATTTCAAAGCGGAATAGAGAAATACCTGAAAAAAAAAATGCTGTTTTGTTACAAGTATAGATTTAAGTTTTTCATTTAGATTTTTGAAAATGGAAGTTTATTTAGTACCCATTCTAAGTACTCATGCCAGACTCTTTTAACATAGACAGAAGGCTTGAGATACCTTTGGGGCACAGCCTTAATAATAGAGCATAAGGACCTGGAGGCAAGAAGGGATCACTTAATCAACAGGAACAAGCTGATCCACATCCGTTTTCTAGAGGAAGAGGTCTGAGTGGGAAAGCAGAAAGAGAGCCTGAGGACGCATTGCTTTTTCTCTGCTTAAACAACACATCACATCACTGAGTGATGAGCATACTTATTTATCAAAGCACCCAGAGTGAGTTCATGCAGGTCATGTCGCTTCTCCCAAATCCCTGACATTAGAGGTGACTCTGCCAGGTGCCCTGAGGGGGTGCCTTCAACAGGGAAATGCAGGCACTCAGGCTTCTTATGAGGAGCTTGGTCCCTGGGATTGTTGGAGATACTTTCACAGACCACAAGAATATCAAACACACTTACCAGTGTAACAGCTTACCTTTATTGTTTATCAAGCGCTCTTGGAGAGGCACTACAGGGCGGTTGGAGAAGTTTTGGCCTTGATTGACAAGTGCTTCTTTAATTAAGGGCAATCCAGTTAAAAGAATGGAAGGAAATGACCCCAAATCCAAGCTAAAAACGTTCCCATATTTCTTCATAAACTGAAAAATAGTAGAAGAGTCATAGTTACATATGCACATCTCTGTGGGTCCTGGAATGGAGGGTATGTATAGCTTTGGCAGCCTATATTAAGGGGAATTTGTGTGTGTTTGTGTGTGTGTGTGTGTGTGTGTGTATGAGTGTGCCTTGGGCTGTTGGAAATATTTCTGCCTGTTTCCATTTCTCTTGGTCTCAACTAGACTTCAGTTTAATCTACTACAGGACACAGGCATTCATTATAAATACTCATCCATATGTTCATTTTATTTGGATTGAGTGAGCATATGTATCCTGAGATTAAGGCATAAAGATACAATAAAATAAGCAAAGTCTCTAACCTCAAGCATCTTAGACTCTAGTGAAGGGAGAAAATTCAGCCCATGTGACTCACCAGAGGAGGCAGAGATGTGTTTAGTGAATGTCTGGGGTAGAAAGCATGGACTTCGTAGTAAATTATATCTGTTTAACCACAAGACAGTGTCACCTTCTTCAACAGGTTCTAGGTGGCAAAAAATTCATTACAGGGCTAGGCCCAGTCATAGACAAGAACACACTAGCTGGAGCCATGTTAACTCTACAGCTGGCTAGCTGTGAGATCTCAGGAAAGCTGTTTCATTCTTTTTGGAGCCTGTGCTCCCCACCTATAAGAGGGAAAAATATTGTTCCCTTACAGTTTCTGGGGTGGGGTAATTCCCTGGCTGTCCAGAGGTCAGGACTTGGACTTTAGTGCCATGGACACAGGCTTAATCCTGGACAGGGAACTAAAATCTCACAAGCAGGGCAATGTGCTCTCTACACTCCTGAAAAAAGGGAAAAAAAGTTTCTGTGAGGAAGAAAGAGGAGAACAATAGGAAAGACAGTTTGTTTTCTGATACTGGCAGACAGCCACTCTAGACTCTGGGGAATGAATGGACTCCGGAGCATAGGTGCACTCGTTCAAGGAGGCAGACAGGACAAGAGCAAAGGGAAGATGTACAGGGGAAAGGCACTGGTGGTCACAGCCAGCCACATCCACTGGGCGCCACGCTAACCACCTTTCACCTTTTGTCTCGTTTCCCTCACACCACCTTATGGCAGTAATGATATTAGTCATGTTTTAGTAAGGAAAGTGAGTCATGGAGAAGAAACTCAGCCAAAGTGCCAAAGATATATGGGACTGGAGGTATTTGTGAGATTTAAGGACAAAGACATAAAGCTGAAATAGCACTGGGAACTTAGAGTTTACTGGATGTGACAGCAATAAACTGAGAATGAGAGTAACGGGGCAGGGAGAGGAAGCGGGAGAAAGCATTAATAAAGGAGGAGTGTGGGGGATGTCACAGACAGCCAAGGGACCCCGGGCTAGGAGAGGTGCCTGGACAGACTACATCTCACTTGTGTAGGGAGCTGGGATACAGTGTCGGAAAGGTGCTAGAATTAGACCAAGAATGTCTTAACGTCAAAAGGTGAGTGTTTAAGAACCTGGATTTTGAAGGCAAACAAATTGCTTTGTATCCAGCTTCCACTGGTTACTTTCTATGTTATATTTGGTTAAGCTATATAACTTCCCTCTGTCTCAGTTTCCAAAGGTATAAAATGAGGGCTGTTACAAATCTCATCATTAGGATTATGCTGTTAGTAATCAAAACACTAAAATTAATAATAAAATTATATATTATTATTGATATATTTAGAGTATATTTTAGCAAATAACTCTTGTAAAATATTGACAAAGAAATAGAGGGAAAATGGCCAGAGAGTGATACCATTTCCCTATCATAGTCCAGTAAGATTTTTTTCTTAGTCACATAAATCATTCTATAATAAGCCAGACAGCTATGGTAGAAAATGTTTAGAAAATGGGGCATGGGAAATTAGGAAGGTTCTCATCATGCCAAACAGATCAGCCAGTTTCTTCACTGCCTTCTCACTTTGTTTCAGCTCATGTCACTTCTCCAATTTAAAAATCTCCTGTCCACTTTACTCCACACAACCATTCTGTTCAAGTTCACCCAAATTTATTTCAGCATTCTACAGAGGTTATCCCCAAGGTTTCCTATTCACAGTGAACCACTTAATGACATCTCACTTGGTTACTGAAAATGTATACCACACCTTTCATCACATACTCTCTTGTATTACGCTGTCATTTGATAAGTATGTCATAAATGCCTGTTGGATAAATGAAACCCTGAAAAATCAATTACCTGCTACCTATATCATGAAAAGTAGCATAAGTAAAGACCAGATGTAAGTTTCAAGTCCTTGTTTGGCTATTATCAATTTTGAATAACTTAGGCAAATCACTTAGTTTTTGACTCAATGGACATGAGTTTGAGCAAGCTCCGGGATTGGTGATGGACAGGGAAGCCTGGCATGCTGCAGTCCATGGGGTTGCAGAGTTAGACACGACTGAGTGACTGAACTGACTGACTGCATAGCATGTAAGGTTTACAGCAAGCACTTAAAGCACAATATAAAGAGATGTACTAAAAAAACCTATGGATAAATTAAAAAGGAATTCTTAAAAAATATTCGTGTGACCCACACGAGAAAGGAGAACCAGAGGAACAAAAAACAAAGTGCAAAATAGAAAATAAATAGTAAAATGGCAGACTTAAGTGTTTAGACAACAAAAATTACACTAAATACAAATGATCTAGATTCACCAATTAAAAGAGATATTGGTAGAATGAAACAATGAGCCACTTACATGTTACATATAAAAACTCATTTCAAGTATAATCATATAAGTACGTCAAAAGTGAAAAACTGGAGAAGCATGTGCTACACAAATACTAATCAAAAGAGAGCTGGCGTGGCTATATTATATCAAATAAAGTTCAGGCAAAGAAAATCATCAGGGATAAAGAATGACATTATGCAATAATTAAAGAGCCAGTTCACCAAGATAACAATTTTAATGTGCATGATCCAAATAAAAGAGCTGCCAAATAAATAAAGTAAAACTATCAGAACTGACCAAACACAGAAATAAACCTCTAATTATAGCTGGAAACTTAACATGCCTCTCCTAGTGATTGATAGAATGGGTAGATAAGAAGTCAGCAAGGGTATGGAAGCACTAAACAACACACTCATCTTTTCAAGCCTAACTGACATATGGTACAGAGCGCTCCACACAGCAGCAGCAGCAGAATTTTTTTTTTAAGTGTCTATCATGGGTCATAAAACCAACCTTTACACATTTGTTCAAAGTTGAAATAATATAGTATGTATCTTCTGACCCTGATGAACGCCAACTGTAAATCATTAACAGAAAGAAAAGAGAAAATCTTCCAATACTTGGAAATTAAAAAACACATTTCTTAAAGAAAGGTACAAGTTTAGGAGCCTAGCATTTTAGCTTTAAAATTCTATATTCTAATCATATCACTTAATGCTACTTAATGACATTTTTTAAATGAATACTTTAGTGAGAGTGGACTGTTTATGGAGGAGCCTGAAAGTGAGGGCCTCTGTCCTTGTGGGGATGGAAGCAATGTGGTTGAAAAATGGTGAGGATTTAGGTGGTGATTGCTCAGTAGGTAAAGAATCCACCTGTAGTGCAGGAGACACAGAAGACTCGGGCTCGATTCCTGGGTCTGAAAGATCCCCTGGAGAAGGAAATGGCAACCCACTTCACTTTTCTTGCTTGAAAAAATCCCATGGATAGAGGACCCTTGTGGGCTACCATTCATGGGGTCACAAAGAGAGAGGCAGGATTGAGCTATTAGGCACACGCACACACATCCTCATTTTACACTTAGAAAAGGGAACCTCCTTAAGGGGAAATATAGCATCCCTCCTCCCACTACCATGGATAAAATTATTAAAAAGACAAAATTATCATACTATAAATTGAATGTCCCAGTAATATGTAACAAGACACAACTATATGACTTACAAATGTATTATATCTGTCATCCTCAAGGCTCTAATAAAAGAAACTGAAGAGAAGACACAGACTCACCTAGCCAGTCAGAACCATCTACTGAGAATGCAGAGGGGATTCTGAGCTATACTCTATCCAGATACCCTAACAGGAGAGAAATTATGCAGATAACCAAGCTCCTGGAAGCATATGAGTCTTCAGATGAGTGCAACAGTACAATATTTACACTTCTTTCCATCAGCTAGATGGACTGAGAAGCAAGTTTTGCTTTGTGCATTAAGCCTGCAGCCCCTCCCTCCCCCAAAGCGCATGGAGTCGGGATTCTTAAATAGTAAACAGTAAACAATAGGCAATGGCACCCCACTCCAGTACTCTTGCCTGGAAAATCCCATGAATAGAGGAGCCTGGTGGGCTGCAGTCCATGGGGTCGCTAAGAGTCGGACACGACTGAGCGATTTCACTTTCACTTTTCACTTTCACGCACTGGAGAAGGAAATGGCAACCCACTCCAGTGTTCTTGCCTGGAGAACCCCAGGGACGGGGGAACCTGGTGGGCTGCCGTGTATGGGGTCGCACAGAGTCGGACACGACCGAAGCGACTTAGCAGCAGCAGTGGCAGCAATAGCTCACCCCTAGAAAGCACAGCTGGAATCATTCCAGTTGACGGTGAGGAAAGAGAAGCTCAACTTCGGGTGTACCCGGGTTTCCGATTTAACCTGAGAGCCCCCTCAGTCTCCTGTCTTTAGTACCCGGAAGGCCCTTGTCCTGCAGGTCAGGGTCAAGACGTGGCCCTGACACCTTCGCTCGCTCCTACCTCCTGAAGGACCAGGTGCCCCTTCTTAGGGTCAAGCTGGAGCAAATTGCCTACGAAGGGCAGGCGGGGGGGCCCCGGCGGGTAGTTCTTTGGATGCCGTCTTTTCATGAAATCAACAAAGAGGAGAAAGGCGAGTGTTCCCAGCAGGACGGTGCCAGGACGGAGAGCCGCCCAGAGGGCCGCCGCCAGGGAGCTCAGGGCCTCCAGCATCACTGCGATGTCTGGTTTCGCTTCTGTGAGGATCTGTGCGTCCGTGCTCTCAGCCGGGTTCCCAGGCCCCGCCCCATCCTACTGTCTCACCCCGCCCTTGCCTCCTCCCACCGCGGCTCTTCCTTCCCCCAGCGCTCAGCTAAGCCCCACCCCTGGCTCCCTGTGGCACCGGGTCCACCTTACCCCTCCTTGCCTTTCCTCAGGTCCTGCCTCCTCCTCCCCTCGCCCCAGCTTTTCCCCACCTGAGTCTGTTCTCTGGGCTGGAGCCCAGCCTGCCTGCTACCCACTAGACGTCAAGCATGGGATTCCCTGGAGAACCTGCCTGGATATCAGAAAAGGCCAGGCTGGGAGGTTTTTTATTTCTGTCTAAAAAATATTCACAGCCTTAACGTTGAGAGTTAAGTTTTATTCCATGAGAATTTTAGGACTTCAAGCCTGGGAGACAGCATCTCAACTAACCCTGAAAGAACTCAGAGGAGAGGGTATGATTTGGGTGGTGGGAATCCCTTGGACTGCAAGGAGATCCAACCAGTCCATTTTGAAGGAGATCAGCCCTGGGATTTCTTTGGAAGGAATGATGCTAAAGCTGAAACTCCAGTACTTTGGCCACCTCCTGCAAAGAGCTGACTCATTGGAAAAGCCTCTGATGCTGGGAGGGATTGGGGGCAGGAGGAGAAGGAGATGACAGAGGATGAGATGGCTGGATGGCATCACTGACTCAATGGACGTGAGTCTGAGTGAACTCCAGGAGTTGGTGATGGACAGGGAGGCCTGGCGTGCTGCGATTCATGGGGTCGCAAGGAGTTGGATACAACTGAGCGACTGAACTGAACTGAATGGCAACCCACTCCAGTATTCTTGCCTGAAGAAGAATCCCAGGGACAGAGGAGCCTGGTGGGCTGCTGTCTATGGGGTCGCAGAGAGTGGGACATGACTGAAGCGACTTAGCAGCAGCAGCAGTGTGGTGTGGGCAGGAACCAGATTATGCAGAAGTCTTGCAACAAAGGGCAGGTAGTCTGAATGGCAAAAGATTATTGTTAATTAAAGGAAAATCAGATATCTCAAGTTTAGGAATTTAGCCTTTTTCTATGTATGGGAAAATGCAAGAGTCTGGGCTCACTGAAATCATTCCTTTGATAGGCACCTCACCTATCTGGGGCCAGTATCCAGTGTCTTCACATCCTGAGTTTCCTCAGGGCTCAACACAGGGAGTGGCTGCAGTGTGATGGCTGCTAGGTGGCAGATATTCTTTCTTTCCTGAGTTCCGTCAAGGGTCATCAGCTCACCATCTGCAGTGGCTGCAATTGCTGATGACTTTGACTGACATCCTTTGTTTAGTGATACAGCAGGAAATAGTCCATTTCTCTTTAGTTGGTTTGATTTTTCTTTTGCTCTATTTAGAGAGCCTGTCATTCTGAGACCAAGGGGGCTCTAAGGTTATGGTTTTGTTATATTTCAGAGAAATCCGCAGGCACTTGAGCTTCCTATTTTTCTATCAACTTTTCACGAAAGGATTGGAACCTAGCCTGGTGAACCATCAGAAAAACAGCAACCTCTGATGCTTCTTGTGAGCTACTGTACAACAAGGCACTGAACTCTCCACACAAACTGCTTCAGTGAAAAAATATGCAGGTGAATTCTTTGTTCCATCTAGCAGTTAAGGAAAAGTAAACATCTTTTCAAACAAAGTTTGATGGAATTTGTTGCTAGTAGACCTGCCTTACAATAATGTTTAGGTCTTTAGGAAGACGGAAAGATATATAGGTCAGAAACACAGATCTAAATAAAGAACACTAGAGAAAAAATAAAGTTATATTTAAATCTTACTTTTTCTTAATAGAGTTGATAATAGTGTGTTAACAATAGAAATAGCAACAATGTATTTGGTGATTTTATCATATAGATAAGTGATATGAAAGATGCAATGTTGGCTGAGCAGAAGGAAGGGATTAGGAGGAACATTCCATTAAGGTCCTTGAACTTCGAATTAAGCAGTGTAGTACTATTTGAAGCTAGATTTGAATTAGTTGGAAATGTATACGGTGAACTATAAGTCAACAACTGAAGTTTTAGAAAAGAAATATAATCAATGTGCTAAGACAGAAGAGAAAATAGAGTTATACAAAATACTTAGTTAAAGCCAAAGAAGGGAGGAAAAAGAGTGAAAGACAAAAAAGAAACAAAAATTAAATGCAATGAATAGAAAACAGTAATGACTATGGTAGATAACCTGTATCAAGAACCACATTAAATATTAATATTCTGATCACATTAATTAAAAGAATGTTTATGAGTCCATTAAAATAAAGACCAAGACTCCTTGCAGATGCTTCATTATCAAAATACCAAAACACTATTTTTGTAGGTGTTGAATCCTGAGACTTTGCTGAATTCATTTATTATTTCTTACAGTTTTTATGTACGTGTAATCTTTAGGGTTTTCTAGATATTAATATGGGTTTCCCATTTGGTGCAGTGGTCAAGAATTGACTGCCAATGTAGGAGACACAAAGAGACTGTGTAATTGGGTCTGGAAGATCCCCTGGAGAAGGAAATGGCAACCCATTCCAGCATTCTTGCGTGAAAAATTCCATGGACAGAGGAGCACAGTCAGCTACAGTCTGTGGGGTCACAAACAGTCAGATGTGAGTGAGCACAAATACACACACACACACACACACACACACATATTAAAACAATGTCATCTGCACACAGAGATAGTATTAGCTCAGCATCAAAAAGAACAAGATACTTAGCAATAACTTAAGCAAGAAGGCAAAGGACTTATACACTGAAAATGTAAAATATTGCTCAGCAAAATTGAAGAAGCTTCAGATATGGAAAGATATCTCATGTTCAAAACTGAAGACTTAATATTATTAAATTGCTCATGTTAGTCAATACAATTCCTATCAAAAGCCTAAAGGCATTTTTTACAGAAATAGAAAATGTAATATCTATATGAAAGCACAAAGACTCTGAATAGTCAAAACAACCTTGGACACCTCACATTTTTGTCTATGAGCTGTCTATTAGATAACTGAGAGAAGTGAAATCATGGAATATTTGTCCTACTGTGGTTGGCTTATTTCACTTAGCATAAAGTTCTCAAGGTTCATCTATTTCTAGAATTTGAAAATATTTCTTTCTTCTTATTGGCAGAAGAATATTTCATTGTATGTATAGTCCACATTTTCATTATCCATTCATTCACTAATGTGCATTTAGCTTATATCCACCTCTTGGTTATTATGAATAATGGTGCTGTGAAATGAAAATATCTCTTCAAGATTCTGATTTCCATTCTTGTGGATAAATATCCAGTAATCACACTAGTGGATCATAGGGGAGATCTATTTTTAGTTTTAAAGAATCTCTATACTGTTTTCTGTAGTGGCTGTACCATTTTACATTCTTACCAATGGTGCACAAGTCTCCCAATTTGCCCACACTAGTGGTTTCCTGGGACTGGAGGAAGGGACAAAATGAAAATTTTCTGTTCCACGGGAAGAGAGTTCCAGCTATGTGAGATGGAAAATTTCTAGAGTTCACTGTGTGAAACACAGTGCTTAGCATTAACACTATTGTACTATACACTTGAAAGTGAAAATGTTAAGCCCTCACGTCCGGAGTCGTGTCCAGCTCTTTGCGACTCTGTGGACTGTAGCCCATCAGTCTCCTCTGTCCATGGAATTCTCCAGGCAAGATACTGGAGTGGGTTGCTATTTCCTCCTCGAGGGCATCTTCCTGACCCAGGGACTGAACGTGGGTCTCCTGCATTGTAGGCAGACTGTTTACCATCTGAGCCACCAGGGAAGCCGGGTTGCTGGATTCAGAGTCCAGAGCACTAATCATTACACCACGGGACCCCAGAGCTGGTGGTTTACTGTACACTTAAAATTTTATAAACCAGGTAGATCTCCCGTTATTTGTTTTTGATTACACACACACACACAAACTCAACTATACATTGTCTAGGACAGACTGACTTTAAATATGGAGACACAAATAGATTGAAATTAAAGGGTTGGAGGATGATATACCATGCTAATACCAATCAAAAGAAAACTGGAGTAACTGTATATTGCTGATATCAGAGCAAGGAAAATATTAATTAACTGCAAAAGTATAATGATAAAGGGTCAACTCTCCAAGAAGACATAGCAATTCTATAATGTGTATACACATTATATATAATGTGTATAATAATATATATATGTATAATGGAGCTTCAAAATACGTGCAGGCAAACTGATGGAACTGCAGGGAAAAATAGATGACTTTACCATTATAATTAGAGACTTGAATATCCCTCTACTATCAATGGACAGAACAAGAGGCAGAAAACAAATAAAAGCAAAGTTGAACCATGCAGCATTATCAATTACCTGGATCCAACTTATATACATAGAACTTTTCATCCAGCGAAAGCAGCATGCATATTCTTCTCAAGCTCATGTACAACATTCAACAAATAGGCCACATTCTAATATCCAACGTACTTTATTAAATATCAATATAGAAATCACACAAATTTTGCTTTCATAACCAAACAGAGTTAACTAGAAATCAATAAAGGAATAGGAGGTGGAAAACTTCAAACTACCTGACTATTGAATAACACACAGAAATAAACATTGCTCAAAGAAGAAATCTCCAAAAAATAAGAAAAAAATCTTTGAACAAATGAAAATAAAGCTTATCAATATGTGTGGATACAGTGAAAAGAGTGATTTGAGGAAAATTTATACCATTGAATGCATATATTGGAAAGAAGAGAAGACTAAAATAAACAATCTAACCTTCTAGATTCTAGAAAAAGAACAGAAAATTAAATCCAAAGAAAAGACAAGAAGATAAATAATAAAAATCAGTACCCCATTAAATCAAACTGAAAATGGGAAAACAATAGAAAAATGAACAAAAGCAAAAGTTAAAAAAATTTTGTTTTAATTGGCAAATGTCTAGCCAAGTTAACTAAGAAAAGAGGGTATTAATTATTATTGTAAATGAACAAGTGCCATCACTACTAATCTCATGGACATTATAAGAAAGAAAAGTTATGAATAACTCTGTGCCCACAAATTTGAAAACATAGATGAAGTGGGCCAACTCATTGGACACAGTCTACAAAAACTCGCATAAGGGGAACAAGAGATCTCAATAGCCTTGTATCTATTAAAGAAAAAAATAAATCATTAATAAATTACAAAAGTGAAAACACAGATCCAGAAACTTTCAAAGATATATTGTACTAAACTTTAAGAAGCAAATTACAGTAAGTTGCTACAATCTATTCTACAAAAGCAAAGCATAGAAAATGCTTTATAATTCAGTCCTTGAGACTAGCATTACACTAATTAAAAAAAAAAAACAGTCAAAGACATCAGGAGAAGGAAAATCAGTATTTCTTGTGAACACAGTTGCAAAAATCTTCACACTGGTATTGGTAAATCAAATCCAGAGATGTATACAAAGCAGTATACACCATGACCAAGAGGGATTTTCTGCTAGACATGCAAAGTGGACTCCATATTTGAAATTCAACTGATGTATCTCCATCACATCAACAGGCTAAAGAAAAATATATGATTCTATCAATAGATTCTATCGTTAGATGACACTACTATAATGGAAGAAAACTAAGAGGAACTAAAGAGTCTCTTGATGAAGGTGAAAGAGGAGAGTGAAAAAGCTGGCTTGAAACTCAACATTCGAAATTATGATCATGGCATCTGGTCCCATTACTTCATGGCAAATAGATGGGGAAAAATTGGAACAGTGACAGATTTTATTTTCTTGGGCTCCATATCACTGAGGGATGGTGACTGAAGCCAGGAAATTAAAAGATACTCCTTGGAAGAACAGCTTTGACAAACCTAGACAGTGTATGAAAAAGCAGAGACATCACTTTGCTGACAAAGGTCTGAATAGTCAGAGCTTTGAATTTTCCTGTAGCCATGTATGGATCTGTGAGTTGAACCATAAAGAAGACAGAGTGCCAAAGAATTGCTGCTTTTGAACTGTGGTGCTAGAGAAGACTCTTGAGAGTCCCTTGAAGAGCAAGGATATCAAACTGTCACTCCTAAAGGAAAGCAATCCTGAATATTCATTGGAAGGACTGATGTTGAAACAGAAGCTCCAATACTTTGGCTACCTGATGCAAAGAGCTGACTCACTGAAAAGTCCTGATGATGGGAAAGATTGAAGGCAAAAGGAAAAGGGGGCAGCAGAAGATGAGATGGTTGGATGGCATCACTGATTCAATGGACATGAGTTTGAGCAAACTCAGGGAGGTAGTGAAGCACAGGGAAGCCTAGCAAGCTACAGTTAATGGGGTCACAAAGAGTCAGACATGATTTAGTGACTGAACAACAAATCAATAAATGCAGAAAAAGTATTTGACAAATTTCAACATCCATTCACAATAAAAATTCTTAACTAATGAAGAATAGAGGGAAACGTCCTCAAGTTGAAAAATAATATCTACAAAAAACTCATGGCTAACACCATAGTCAAGGTTGAGAAACCGGATGCTTTCTCTATAAGATCAGTAAAAAGATAAATGTGGCCTCTTTGACCATCTTATTCAACATTGTACCGGTAGTCCTAGCTAATGCACTATGACAAAGACAAGGAAACAAAAGCTGTATTTAGATTATAAAGAAAAAAAAAACAAAATGTCTCTGTAAACAATCACAAAGAATTAACAAAAAGAATTAACAAAATGTCTCCTGGAACTAGTAAGCAATGATAACAAGGTTGGAGGATAGAGTCTTGGATTATACTACAGAAGCATTCATTTAAAAAAGGATTAACACAGAAAAGTTAATTTCTTTCTTAAGTACCAGAAATGAACAATTGTAGTTTGAAATTAAAAACTTACTCCCAATGCAAAATATTAATAATAGGAGAAAAATGTGTGAGGAATAAAGAATGGGTATAGGGGAACTCTACTTCTCACTCATATTTTTCTCTGTAAATCTGTAAAACAAAATTGACAATCTGATTCTAAAGTTTATATAGAAAGGCAAAAACCTAGAATAGTAAACACAAAATTGAAGGAGAAGAACAATTTTGGGGGACTGATACCACTGACTTCAAGATTTACTGCTGCTAAGTCGCTTCTGTCATGTCCAACTCTGTGCAACCCCATAGACGGCACCCCATCAGGCTATCCCGTCCCTGGGATTCTCGAGGCAAGAATACTAGAGTGGGTTGCCATTTCCTTCTCCAATGCATGAAACTGAAAAGTGAAAGTGAAGTCGTTCAGTCGTGTCTGACCCTCAGCGACCCCAGGGACTACAGCCTTCCAGACTCCTCCATCCATGGGATTTTCCAGGCAAGAGTACTGGAGTGGGGTGCAAGATTTACTATTAAGCTGCTGCATATATCAGGGCATGTGGTATTCGTGAAAGAAGACATAGAGGTCATTGTTGTTGTTGTTTAGTCACTCAGTCGTGTCCAACTCTTTGCGACCCCGTGAACTATAGCCCACCAGGGTCCATGGAATTCTTCAGGCAAGAATACTGGAGTGAGTTGCCATTTCCTTCTCCATATAGGTCATTAGAAAAGAATAAAGATCCCAGTAATAGAAAAATATAGTCCTTTGACCAAGGAGCAAATTTAGTTCAATGGGAAAAGGGGAATATTCATACAAGTGGTGCTGGAACACTGGACATCTCTATGCAAATGGGAATCTGGGCACAGGTCTTACATTTCTCACAAAAGTTGACTCAAAATGGATCACAGACCTACATGTAAAATTCAAAGCTAAAACTCCAAGAAGATAACATAGGAAAATGCTGAGATGACCTTCAGCTCTTGTGAATGATTTTTGATAAAAACCAAAAGCATGAGCTATGAAACAAAAAAAGTAATTTAGACTCATTAAATTTTTAAAATCCTACTTATCTGCAAGTGCACTTTTGAAAATTAGAGGAAGTGCATGCCGTATTTCTTTCAGAGAGTAACTGTTCAGGTAACTATTGTTAGGAACTTCCTCTTCCTGTAATCTATAGGAAGGACAGTAATTGCTCTGTGAACCCACTGAGGAAGAAATCGAATGGCCTAGGGAAAAAAAAAAAAAGAAATAACTAGAGGCTTTATCTGAGAAATCATAAAGCTTACAATTATACTTTAAAAATTTTTTATTTTTAATTAGAGCATAATTGCTTTACAATGTTGTGTTGGTTTCTGTCAGACAACAGCATGAATCAGCCATCAGCATGGTTCAGTTGTCACTCAGTCATGTCTGACTCTTTGCAACCCCATGGACTGCAGCACGCTAGGCTTCCCTGTCCATCACCAACTCCTGGAACTCCCTCAAACTCATGTCCATCGAGTCAGTGATGCCATCCAACCATCTCATCTTCTGTCGTTCCATTCTCTGCCTGCCTTCAATCTTTCCCAGCATCAGGATCTTTTCAAGTGAGTCAGTTCTTCACATCAGGTGGCCAAAGTATTGGAGCTTCAGCGTCAGCATCAGTCCTTCCAATGAATATTCAGGACTGATTTCCTTTAGGATTGACTCGCTTGATCTTGCAGTCCAAGGGACTCTCAAGAGTTTTCTCCAACACCACAGTTCAAAAGCATCAATATTTCGGCACTCAGCTTTCTTTATGGTCCTGCTCTCACATGTCTATATGTCTACAGTAGACATGTCCATACATGGTCTACTGGAAAACCATAGCTTTGACTAGACAGACCTTTGTTGACAAAGTAATGTCTCTGCTCTTTAATATGCTGTCTAGGTTGGTCATAGCTTTTCTTCCAAGGAGCAAGTGTCTTTTCCTTTCATGGCTGCAGTCACCATCTGCAGTGATTTTGAATCCCAAGAAAATAAAGTCTCTCACTGTTTCCATTGTTTCCCCATCTATCTGCCTTGGAATAATGGAACCGGATGCCATGATCTTAGTTTTTTAAAGTTGAGTTTTAAGTCAACTTTTTCACTCTCCTCTTTCACCTTCATTGAGAGGCTCCTCAGTTCCTCTTCACTATCTGTCATAAGGCTGGTGTCATCTGCATATCTGAGGTTATTGATATTTCTTCTGGCAATCTTGATTCCAGCTTGTGCTTCATCTAACCTGGCATTTCACATGGTGTACTCTGCATATAAGTTAAATAAGCAGGGTGAAAATATATAGTCTTGACATACTCCTTTCCCAATTTGGAAACAGTTCATTGTTCCATGTCCAGTTCTAACTGTTGCTTCTTGACCTGCATTCCGATTTCTCAGGAGGCATGTGAGGTGGTCTGGTAGCCCCATCTCTTGAAGAATTTTTCACAGATTGTTGTGACTCACACAACAGGGCTTTGGCGTAGTCAAAAGAGCAGAAGTAGATGTTTTTTTGGAACTCTCTTGCTTTTTTGCTGAATCACATATCGCTTCCCTCTTGAGTTCCCTGCCTCCACTTCTGGGTTGTCACAGAGCACTGGCTGTGCTCCTGGTGTTGTGCAGCAGCTTCCCACTAGATATTTATTTTATACATGGTAGGGTATTCATTTCAATACCACCCTCTCAATTTGTCCCACCCTTCCCTTCCTCAGCTGTGTCCACAAGTCCATTCTCTACATCTGTGTGTTTATCTGTGCTCTGCAAATAGGTTTATCAGTGTTGCTTTTATAGATTCCATATATATGCATGAATATAGAATATTTGTTTTTTTCTGACTTACTGCAGTCTGTATGACAGGCTTCAGGTTCATCCACCTCATTTCAGCTGAATCAAATTTATTCCTTTTTATGGCTGAGTAATATTCCATTGTATATGTGTACACCAACTTCTTTACCATTCATTTGTTGATGAACATCTAGATTGTTTCCTCATCCTGGCTATTGTAAATAGTGCTTCCATGAACACTAGGATACATATGTCTTTTTGAATTATGTTTTTTCAGGATATATGCCCATGAGTGGGATTGATGGGTCATTGTTGCTGTTCAGTTACTAAATCATGTCTGACTCTTTCTGACTCCATGGATTGCAGCACACCATACATCCCTGTCCTTCACTATCACCCAGAGTTTGCTCAAACTCATGTTCATAGAGTCAGTGATGCCATCCAAACTCTCATCTGTTCTCCTCTTCTCCCATCCTCAATCTTTCCCAGCATCAGGGTCTTTTCCAAAGAGTCAACTCTTCACTTCTGTTGGCCAAAGTATTGGACCTTCTGCTTCAGCATCAGTCCTTCCAGTGAATATTCTGGGTTGATTTCCTTTAGGATTGACTGATTTGATCTCTTTGCAGTCCAAGGGACTCTCAAGAGTCTGCAACACCACAGTTCAAAAGCATCAATTCTTCAGTATTCAGTATTCATTATGGTGCAAATCTCATATCCATACATGACTACTGGAAAAACCATAGCTTTGATAGCTTTGACTATACAGACTTTGTTGGTAAAATATCATCTCTGCTTTTTAATATGCTGTCAGGGTTTGTCATAGTTTTTCTTTTGAAGAGCAAGAGTCTTTAATTTCATGGCTGTAGTCAATGTCCACAGTAATTCTCAAGCCCAAGAAAATAAATATCACTCTTTCCATTTTTCCCCATCTTTTTGTCATGATGTGATGGGACCTGATGTCATGATCTTAGTTTTTTGAATGTTGAGTTTTAAGTCATATGGTAATTTTATTCCTAGTTTTGTAAGGAATTTCCATATTGTTCTCCTGGTGGTTGTATTAATTTACATTCCCACCAACAGTGGAAGAGAATTCACTTTTCTCCACATCCTCTCCAGCATTTATTTTTTTGTAGATTTTTTGATGATGGCCATTCTGACCAGTGTTAGGTGACACCTCATTGTACTTTTGATTTGCGTTTTTCTAATAATGAGCAATGTTGAGCATTTATTTCATGTGTTTATTTGCCATCCGTATGTCTTCTTTAGATAAATGTCTGTTTAAGTATTTTGCCCATTTTTTTTTTTGATTGGGTTGCTTGTTTTTCTGATATTGAGTTGCATGAGTTGATTGTATATTTTGGAGATTAAGCCTTTGTCAGTTGCTTCATTTCCAATCATTTCTCCCATTCTGAGGGTTGTCTTTTCATCTTGTTTATAATTTCCTTTGTTGTGCAAAAGCTTTTAAGTATGATTAGATTCCATTTCTATTTCCATCAGTCTATGAGATGGGTCAAAAAGGATCTTATTGCTATTTATGTCAACTCTTTGTTCTATCTAGCTTTTCCTCTAAAAATGTATAGTTTCTGGCCTTACATTTAGGTCTTTAATTCATTTGAGTTTATTTTTGTGTATGGTATTAGGAAGTGTCCTAGTTTCATTCTTTTATATGTAGCTGTCCAGTTTTCCTAGCACCACTTAGTGAAGAGTCTGTCTTTTCTCCATTGTATATTCTTGCCTCCTTTGTCAAAGTTAAGGTGCCCATAGTGGGTTTATCTCGGAGCTTTGTATCTTGTTTCATTGATCTATGTTTCTGTTTTTGTGCCATTCTATGATGATGACTGAGCTTTGTAGTGTAATCTGAAGTCAGGGAGCCTGATTCCTCCAGCTCATTTTTTCTTTCTTAAGATTGCTTTGGGTATTTCTAGTCTTTTGTGTTTCTACACAAATGGTAAAATTTTATTCTAGTTCTTTGAAAAATGATTGCATTGAATCTGTAGATTGCTTTGGGTAGTATAGTTGTTTTCACAATATTGATTCTTCCGATCCAAGAACATGCTATATATCTCCATCTGTTTATGTCATCTTTTATCTCTTTCATCAGTGTCTTATAATTTTCTGCAAACATGTCTTTTGTTTCCTTAGGTTTATTCTTAGGTATTTTATTCTTTTTGTTGCAATGGTGATTGGGATTGTTTCCTCAATTTCATTCTGATTTTTCATTGTTGGTCTATAGGTTTGAAAGGGATTTCTGTGTTTAATTTTATATCCTGTGATGTTACTAAATTCACAGATTAATTCTAGTAATTTTCTAATGGTGTCTTTAGGATTTTGTATAGTGTCATGTCACCTGCCACCCGTTAGAGTTTTACTTCTATCTGAATTCCTTTTATATCTTTTCCCCCCTTGCTTCCCATTGCTAGGACATCCAAAACTATACAGAATAACAGCAATGAGAGTGGGCACCATTGTCTTATTTCTGATCTAACAGGAAATGCTTTCAGTTTTTTTCCTCTGAGAATAATGTTTGTTGTGGGTTTGTTTGTCATGTATGGACTTTTTATGATGAGGTTGGTTGCTTCTATGCCCTGGAGAGTTTTTATCTGGAGAGTTTCTATCATAAATGGATGTTGAATTTTGTCAAAAGCTTTTTCCACATCTGTTGAAATTATATGGTTTTTATGTTTCAGATTTTTAATATGGTGTATCACATTGATTGGAGAATCCTTTCATCTCTGTGATAAACCCCTCTTGATTATGGTATATGATCCTTTTAATGTGCTGTTGGATTCTGTTTGCTGGTATTTTATTGAGGATATTTTACAACTATGTTTATCAGTGATATTGGCCTGTAATTTTCTTTTTTGGTGGTATCCTTGTCTTGTTTTGGTGCCAGGGTGATGGTGGCCTCATATTAATAGAATGAGTTGGGACTGTTTCTCCCTCTGCAATGTTTTTGGAAGAATTTGAGAAGGATATATGTCAGCTCTTCTCTAAACATTTGATAGAATTTGCCTGTGAAGCCATCCAGGCCTGGGTTTTCGTTTGTTATTAGATCACAGTTTCAATTTCAGTGCTTGTGACTGGCATGTGCATAATTTCTATTTCTTCCTGGTTCATTATTGGCAAGTTGTACTTTTTTAAGGCTACAGCTATACTTTAAGGTATTATATGCAAAGTAAACTGTTACTTGATTTAATATATATATTACATTTATATTTATTCACAATAAAATATGTTTATATACTATATAATGGACATCTAATTGATTATATATGAATATTTAATATATTAAAACAATATGTTAAATATGAACAATAAGTGGCTTCCTGGAGGCATTGACTTGAATCCCTTACAAGACGGAGGGGGTGGGAATTTGCAACATAGTAGTGTCATCTTGCTAGGAAGAGAAAATACATCGGAATTTGGGATGACTGACATGGACCAATGTCCCTGGGCACTCATCCTCGGTGCCCACCTCCTTCCATCTTGGTAGCTTAACAATAAGCAAGTTTAAGTTAGATCACAGGGAGAAGAGCTTGACATGGAGTAGGCTCTGGGGTTCCCAGGGCAAACACAGAAACTCACCTAGGACAGTGTCCTTGTTTCTTAGTCATCTGCCAGCTCCTGCCTCCTGTCTGTAAACACATAGGGGCATGGGAAGTGGTTCCTTTGCTAGAAGCCCTCCTTGGTGCATGTCCTCCAGTCATGCCTGATCTGAACACATTTCTACACAACTCAGGGTATCTTGAGTGCTCTGCTCCTCATCTACTTGTAACAGGCCAGCTTCTAACCTGACTTTAAATAACACAGCAGCCGGTGCATGTCAGTGTCTCTAAGGGAGGACGAGGGTGAAGGGAATATTCACAGCCTGGGTGCTTTCCAGTAAAATCTGTATCTCATCCATGATGTCACAGAACATGTCATATGCTGGCACACTATGTGTCAGATACAGACACAAAGGAGAAGGGAAAGATGACCTGGAGCTTCCAAAATAGATGAAGAATAAGAGAGTTACAAAAGGACAGAAAACAAAATCCTGTGTATTGCTTTTATAGTAGAGAATTCATATTTAAGGGTCTCTGAAATACGCGCTTTGAGGAAGAAAGGAGACATTTTGCAAGTTCAGAAATTCAGCTACTCCCAGCCCTGTGTCCTGTAGCTTTCTGGTTAATTGTGATCACATGCTACCTGGGTCTGGGTCCCACTGCATCTATTAGGGCAGGATGAGGGTCCAGGAGTTTTCCATTGATTCCACAGGGAGTAGGTAAATGCCTGCCCTACTGACTCTAGTAAATCATGGAAAATGCACAGCAGAGCATGAATGGACCTTGGAGATGATTCAACAGAGTTCATTTAACAGTTGAGGAGACTGAGTAGATAAGGGAAAGTATTTTGGCCAATTTGAAGTCTCCTATGAGGAGAAAACTGCAGAAAAACAGAGTGAATGACAAGGTCTCAGATACTCAGGAAGTTCAAAGTCTGGTTTAACTGGTTTCCTTTCAGAAATATCATTTAGGGTGTTTTCTAGAGATGCAACTTTTTAAGAGTTTACAAAGAAAGTGCACTCTGGTGGGCAGCTGGGGTTCTCATTTTCTACTCTAGTGCAAATCATTTCCCTGCCCTTCAGGACATGCAACCATTTCTCCCAGACTTATTCTTGACTCTGACATGCTCAGGCTAGCTCCAGCCAGACTCTCTCACTCCCTCTCTCTTGGCTTCTCTTCCTATTTCTGATTCCCTTTCTAATGGTTCCATGATTTAGCTTTTCTCTAAATCCCAAGCAACAGGGATGAAAAGGCCCATGTCCTCAAGTGCCTTTTTGTTCTGAGATATTTAAGTTTCTTAAATTCTAACACTTGAGAAAAATAACCTTCTATAAGGATAAGTCCATTTTATAGGTGTGCTGATATTTGTCTGCATGGGGTTGGCATCCAGACTCCAGGGACTCTCAGTGGCACCTGGCCTTTCCGTTGATACCATTTTCTCCCCTCAGTGACCACACACAGGAGAGCTAACAGGATGATGGCATTTCTGTTTCCTTCTATACTATACTTTACCAGGGCTCATCAGTTGTGTTTAGCCTGGGAATACTTGTCAATCAAAAGCTGACAAGCAATATATACAAAAAGATCACGACCACCAAGTTGTTGACACCAATCATGGGGCTGGGAGTAAATGCATGAGAGGATTTAAGGTAAGGAGGCACAGTGATGACAGAAAATATTTCCACATTTGTTTCCCCCTAACCTGTGAAGAAAGCTGAGTGCTGAAGAATTTATGCTTTTGAACTGTGGTGTTGGAGAAGACTCTCCTTGGACTGCAAGGAGATCCAACCAGTCCATTCTAAAGGAGATCAGTCCTGGGTGTTCTTTGGAAGGAATGATGCTAAAGCTGAAACTCCAATACTTTGGCCACCTCAAGTGAAGAGCTGATTTCTTGGAAAAGACCCTGATGCTAGGAGGGATTGGGGGCAGGAGGAGAAGGGGACGACAGAGGATGAGATGGCTGGATGGCATCACCAACTCGATGGACATGAGTTTGGGTAAACTCTGGGAGCTGGTGATGGACAGGGAGGCCTGGTGTGCTGCAATTCATGGGGTTGCAAAGAGTTGGACACAACTGAGCAGCTGAACTGAACTGAACTGAACCTGAGTTCCATGCTTGGTTATCATGGTGACATTCTTCTTGGGTCTGGTGTCCAAGGCCAAGGTAGTGTTTCCTTAGATAAACCAGAGCAACTCCTTCTCCTGCCTAAAAATCAGGAATCCACCTGCCCTGCTGTTTCCCAGGGGTCAGTCTGAGGGAGAAGCAGGATAAGCTTACCCAGGGCTACCAAGTGTGAGTGCCTTTCTGGCTGACCTCCACAGCTGCCCCAGGCCGAAATTCTAACTCTTATCCACCATTTGGCACCTCTTTGACCCAGGCCATCTCAACAGACCGGAAGCAAAACCAAGCTACGGAAGGAAGTAGGGAGGAGGCAGATCACAGCTATGACTTTTATGATGTGCTTTATGGTTTCCAAGCCACTTAAAGTCCATTATTTCCTCTGATTTTTACAGTAGACTTTCCTTTAGAGATGGAATCATTGTCCACTTTAAATCTTCTGGATGAAAACGAAATCACTTACAACGTAACTCATTTGCTCAAGGCCCCACTGGAGATGGCAAAACTGGAGTTTGGTTCCAGTTTCTTCTAAGTCCAGTTCCCGTGACATATCCTAGAGGCACTGGATGCTGTCCCCTCACTTCTGAGCAGATGCCCTGCCTTGGGGGGTGTGGGAAAGCTTATTCTTCCTGCTTTTCTTCACTCCCCCCACCCCAACAACTTCAGCCCCGAGGAACAGCACAGAGCCGGTGGCTGACTGGGGCAACGGTCAAGCTCACTCTGAACTTCAGGCTCAACTTCTCATTCTCTGGAGGCCTGAAGGTAAATTTTTGCAGAAGTGAAGTAAAGAAAATAAACAACTCAGTTCTGGCCAACTGTTCTCCAAGGCACATCCGCTTTCCTGAAAGACAAAAATATGAGTACCTCCTCAGGTGGTCCGTGACAGCAAGGACTGAAATCTTCCACCACATCTTGTAAAACCTGAGCAAACAGCTGGCTTGCCTGGCCCTGAGCCTTTACACACTCAGCTTATTTAATCACGACCACCTGGGGTAACCTAAGCCCGGTGAGGTCATTCCACAATCACACACTCCAGTGCCTTCAGGACTCAGATGGTCGAGCAATGGTGAAGATGCAGGCTGTGGATGAAACAAGTGAGCAGCCAAGGCTGACCTATGAATGTGGTTTAGCCAAAAGTCTTACAAAAATCCATTAGCAAACGGTAAGGACAAAAGCAAAACTCTGTGTTTACCTCTCTCAATTAAAAAAAAAAAATTGTTGAAAGTTAAAAGAAAGTAAATGTCAAAGCAAGGTTTTTCAAGTATGAGGCATCTTTTCCCTATGTCAAGTATCCCCCCATCATGACCAGGAATCTTGCTGCCAGGGTTCCCCATGCAGGGCCAACCTCATCTCATCCCACGTGTGTTTGCCTGCTCCAGGCTTTCCCCAGCCTCTCCTTTTCATGATGCCTTCTTCCCCAACTTGGGCAACAACACCCCACAATAGACTCTATCATCATCTCTCTTGTGGGTGTTTTAATAGCTCACTTTCTCCCTAATTAACATATGTTTGCAGCAAAAATGAAAAAAAAAAGTGTGAAAAGTATAAAAATATTAAAACATATTTTAATCCCCAAATCCAGAAAAACTCTTGTTAACATCTGACATAGTTCCTCACTATTTCAGTAAAGATTCTCCTGGACACCATCAGTGGGATTACCCTCTGAAGTTAATTCTGAGCATGACTTTTGCTACTTTTTGCTTCCCCATGTAATGAAATATTCTTGGAAAATGGTTAATGCAGCATGCCTCTATTTTGTACTACGCCTGTAACCAGTTGTTGAGAAAATAAAATTAGAGTTTCAGATAGACTGAAAACCACAATCAGAAAACTAACAAATCTGATCACATGGAACATAGTCTTGCTAACTCAATGAAACTACGAGCCATGTTGTGTAGGGCCACCCAAGACAGACAGGTCATGGTGGAGAGTTCTGACAAAATGTGGTCCACTGGAGAAGGGAATGGCAAACCACTTCAGTTTTCTTGCCTTGAGAACCCCATAAACACTATGAAGAAGCAAAAAGATAGGACATTGAAAGATGAACTCCCCAGGTCGGTATGTGCCCAATATGCTTCTGGATAAAGGTAGAGAAATAACTCCAGAAAGAATGAAGAGATGCAGTCAAAGCAAAAACAACACTCAGTTGTGGATATGAGTGGTGATAGAAGTAAAGTCCAATGCTGTAAAGAGCAATATTGCATAGGAACCTGGAATATTATGTCCACGAATCAAGGCAAATTGGAAGTGGTCAAACAGGAGATGGCAAGAGTGAATGTAAACATTTTAGGAATCAGCGAACTAAAATGGACTGGAATGGGTGAATTTAACTCAGATGACCATTACATCTACTACTGCGGGCAGGAACCCCTTAGAAGAAATGGAGTAGCCATGATGGTCAACAAGAGTCCTAAATACAGTACTTGGATGACAGAATGATCTCTGTTCGTTTCCAAGGCAACCCATTCAATATCACAGTAATCCAAGTCTATGCCCCAACCAGTAATGCTGAAGAAGCTGAATTTGAACGGTTCTATGCAGGCCTACAAGACCTTCTAAAACTAATACCCAAAAAAGATGTCCTTTTCATTATAGGGTAATGGAATGCAAAAGTAGGAAGTCAAGAAATATCTGGATTAACAGGCAAATTTGGCCTTGGAGTATGGAATGGAGCAGGGCAAAGGCAAGTTTTGCCAAGAGAACACTCTGGTCATAGCAAACACCCGCTTCTAACAACACAAGAGAAAACTCTACACATGGACATCACCAGATGGTCAATAACAGAATCAGACTGATTATAATCTTTGCAGCCAAAGATAGAGAAGCTCTATACAGTCAGCAAAAACAAGACCAGGAGCTGACTGTGGCTCAGATCATGAGCTCCTTATTGCCAAATTCAGACTTAAATTGAAAAAAGTTGGGAAAACCACTAGACCATTCAGGTATGACCTAAATCAAATCCCTTAAGATTATACAGTGCAAGTGACAAATAGATTCAAGGTATTAGATCTGATAGAGTGCCTGAGGAACTATAGATGGAGGTTTGTGACATTATACAGAAGGCAGGGATCAGGACCATCCTCAAGAAAAAGAAATGCAAAAAGACAAAACGGTTGTCTGAGGAGGCCTTACAAATAGCTGTGAAAAGAAGGGAAGCAAAAGGCAAAGGAGAAAAGGAAAGATATACCCATTTGAATGCAGAGTTCCAAAGAAGAGCAAGGAGAGAAAAGAAAGCCATCCTAAGTGATAAATGCAAAGAAATAGAGAAAAATAATAAAACGGGAAAGACTAGAGATCTCTTCAAGAAAATTAGAGATATTAAGGGAACATTTCTTGCAAAGATGGGCTCGATAAAGGACAGAAATGGTATGGACCTAACAGAAGCAGAAGATATTAAGAAGAGGTGCCAAGAATACACAGAAGAACTATACAAAAAAGATCTTTACAACCCAGATAATCACGATGGTATGATCACTCACCTAGAGCCAGACATCCTGTAATGCAAAGTCAAGTAGGCCTTAGGAAGCGTCACTATGAACAAAGCTAATGGAGGTGATGGAATTCCAGTTGAGCTCTTTCAAATCCTGAAAGGTGATGCTGTGAAAGTGCTGCACTCAATATGCCAGCAAATTTGGAAAACTCAGCAGTAGCCACAGGACTGGAAAAGGTCAGTTTTCATTCCAATTCCAAAGAAAGGCAATGCCAAAGAATGCTCAAACTACCACACAATTGCACTCATCTCACAAGCTAGTAAAGTAATGCTCAAAATTCTCCAAGCCCAGCTTCAACAGTACATGAACCGTGAACTTCCAGATGTTCAAGCTGGTTTTATAAAAGGCAGAGGAACCAGAGATCAAATTTCCAACATTACTGGATCATTGAAAAAGCAAGAGAGTTCCAGAAAAACATCTACTTTTGCTTTTTTGACTATGCCAAAGCCTTTGGCTGTGTGGATCACAACAAACTGGAAAGTTCTTCAAGAGATGGGAATTCCAGACCACCTGACCTGCCTCCTGAGAAATCTGTATGCAGATCAAGAAGAAACAGACATGATCTGGACATGAAGCTAGACATGGAATTACAGACTGGTTCCAAATAGGGAAAGGAGTACATCAAGGCTGTATATTGTCACCCTGCTTATTTAACTTCTATGCAGAGTACATCATGAGAAACGGTGGGCTGGATGAAGCACAAGCTGGAATCAAGATTGCTGGGAGAAATATCAATAACCTCAGATATGCAGATGACACCACCCTCATGGCAGAAAGCTTAGAAGAAATAATGAGCCTCTTGAAGAAAGTGAAAGAGGAGAGTGAAAAAGTTGGGTTAAAACTCAACATCCAGAAAACTAAGATCATGACATCCAGTCCCATCACTTCATGGCAAATAGATGGGTAAACAGTGGAAACAGTAACAGACTTTATTTTTGGGGGGCTCCAAAATCACTGCAGATGGTGACTGCAGCCATGAAATTAAAGATGCTTGCTCCTTGGAAGAAAAGTTACGGCCAACCTAGACAGCATATTAAAAAGCAGAAGCATTACTTTGCCAACAAAGGTCTATCTAGTCAAAGCTATGGTTTTTCCAGTAGTCATGTACGGATGTGAGACTTGGACTATAAAGAAAGCTGATGCCTGAAGTATTGATGCTTTTGAACTTGAGAGTCCCTTGGACTGCAAGGAGAGCCAACCAGTCCATCCTAAAGGAAATCAGTCCTGAATATTCATTGGAAGGACTGATGATGAAGTTGGAACTCTAATACTCTGGCCATCTGATGCAAAGAACTGACTCATTTGAAAAGATCCTGATGCTGGGAAAGTTTGAAGGTGGGAGGAGAGAGGACAACAAAAGATGAGATAGTTGGATGGCATCACCAACTCAATGGACATGAGTTTGAGTAAACTCCCAGAGCTGGTGATGGACAGGGAGGCCTGCTGTTCTGCAGTCCATGGGGTCACAAATTTCAGACACAACTTAGCAACTGAACTGGAAAAAAAAAAATGAAGAAATTGGCTTAAATTGCAGCAAATAGAAAAATTTGTTTTCGATGGTACCAGGTCAGTTGTATTATAAATACCCAAAATTCTCCTAGAAAAATCCATATATTGGGATAAAACTGGACCCTTAGAGTCAGGATCCAGGGTTACATTACTGGTTCCATCAGTCACCAGCTCTGGGCTCTGAGTAAATTGCTTATTTTCATCAACATATAAAATTTTCACTTGTCAAACTTGTGAAGTAATTGCTCTCCTAAGTACTATATATGGCTGATCAAGGATACCAGTAAAACAGGAGATTTGACTTGGGACTTCCCTGGTGGCTCAGATGGTAAAGCATCTGTCTACAATGTGGGAGACCCAGGTTCGAGCCCTGGGTTGGGAAGATCCCCTGGAGAAGGAAATGGCAATCCACTCCAGTACTATTGCCTGGAAAATCCCATGGACAGAGGAGCCTGGTAGGCTACAGGCTATGGGGTCACAAAGAGTCGGAAACGACTGAGCAACCTCACTTTCACTTTATAAGTCATGAAAAGGAGTGCTACCTTATTTCAAGGCTTCATCCAGGATTAAGGAAAACACAGATTTTCTTCTTGGTGCATGTACTAACTCGCCATCACTAACTAACCAGATCAGTTACTAGAAGTGAGAGAATTGACCTAGGGTGTTTGAGAGATCTTCCTAATCTTATCTCCATGATTCAGTGATATTTCTGAAAATTGAGGACTCAGACTCTTGCCTTTCATGAAGATATCTGCTGCTTTGTTGGATCAAAAGGGAAAACTTAAATGAAGAAAAGAAAATGTATGTTTGCATAATACCTTTGTAATCTCCCCAGCTGTGCATGTCTCCTAATTCCACACCTGACCTTCTTTCCAAGAGAAGGGAGGGTGCTTTTCACACCCCATTCCTTCAGGGAAGCTTTCTTTATAAAGTGCTGGATCAGGTATGAGGCAGAGCAACTGAGCCCTAAAGACGGGAGTCTGGTGGGAATAAACCTGACCGCAGTGTTGACACTTTAAGTCAGTGGATTTTTCCGGTTTCTATTTCCTGTTCTGTTTCACTAGTTCTCGCTTAGTCACACTGAGGGGATCCCCAAATTGCTAGCTTGGTCTGAATCACTCTTCTCGGGCAGAAAGAAAGATAGTGAGATCACCTGACTGCAATACTGGCTCCAATTTCCCCCCTCTCCCTGAACCCCCATCATTTGCAATGTGATTTCATAGCCCTTCCCATAAAATCTGTGCCATTTCCCCTTTCCCTTGAACTGGGGCTCACAGTGTGAGCTGCTTGGGCCCCGGAATGCAGTGGGAGTGATGGTCACCAGTTCCCAGCCTGGCCCTTGGGAGGCACTGTGTGCTCTCCTCCCTCCTGGGGTATTGTCTTCTACATGCACACCAGATGGGCTAGCTTGCTGGAGGAGGAAACTTGGAAAAGAGCCCTACTATCCCAGCTTATGTCATCCTAGATCAGCCTTCAGCCAGCTGACCTCCCTAATGGGCAAGAGAGCCCAGCTAAGAACAGTGGAGCTCTCAGTTCAACTGTAGCCTTGTGAGCAATAATAGACACATTGTTTTAAGCCATTGAGTTTGCCACCTTTGTAATGCAGCAATGTAACAATTGATACATATGATATGAATTTAGTGAATCTTAAAATGGAAGGGCCTTTAAGTAGGAAAATTGTAAATGCGTTAGGGAGAGCACTAGATTAGAACTGTATATATAACAAACAAGGACCTACTGTATAGCATAGGGAACTATACTCAATATTTTGTAATAACCAGTAAGGTGGAAACCTAGAAAGAAAAAGATATATATGTGTCTATAACTAAATCTTTACCATGTGAGCCAGTAGATCAGCTGGTAAAGAATCCGTCTGCAATGCAGGAGACCCTAGTTTGATCCTTGGATCAGGAAGATCCCCTGGAGAAGGGATAGGCTACCCACTCCAGTATTCTTGGGCTTCCCTGGTGGTTCAGTCGGTAGAGAATCTGTCTGCAAAGTGGGAGACCTGGGTTTGATCCGTGGGCTTGGGAAGACCCCCTGGCAGAGGGAGAGCATGGCAACCCACTCTCGTATTCTTGCCTGGAGAATCCCCATGGACAGAGGAGCCTGGTGGGCTGTAGTCCATGGGGTCACAAAGAGTTGGACATGATTGAGCAACTAAGCACATAGCTAAATCACTTTGCTGTACACCTGAAACTAATACAATATTGTAAATCAACTATACTTCAACAAAAATTTAAAAGAAACCAGAAACTTGAATCTTCGGCCCTTTTATGCCAATTCCTTGGGCACATGACCTTGGATAAGAAATAACTTTCTCTTAATCCTAATTTCCTTTCACTGAGAAAGGAGATACTAATTGTTTTCCTAACTGTTAATAATTGGGTTGCTGTAAGTATAAAATAAAATAATTTGCTTGCAAATGAAATCTGTAATAGGAAGGATGTGTTTCAACTCTAAATAACAAAAAATACAGTGAAGAAAGAAAAATTATAACACTTAAGATAAAATAACTGAAACTCTGTACTATAATAAGAAACATAAAGCTCTTGTAGGCAAGAAGTCTAGGCTTCCCAGGTGGCGCTAGTGGTAAGAATCCACCTGCCAATGCAGTAGACTTAGAAGATATGGGTTCAAACCCTGGGCTGGGAAGATTCCCTGGAGGAAGGCATGGCAATCCATCCAGTATTCTTGCCTGGAGAATCCCATGGACAGAGGAGCCTGGCAGGCTATAGCCCATAGGGTTGCAAAGAGTCAGACATGACTGAAGCGACTTAGCACTCACCAAGGCAGACAAGAAGTCTGGAAGGCTTTCCAACATCTTCATGTCTGCTTTCATATTAAAAAGTGACTTGTCCAAGTGAGCAAAGGTGGCAGAGAACCAGAGAAAGAAAGACAGAAGATCTAATTGGAATCAGTCCAGATACACGAAGGACAGTGCCCTATAGCAGAAAAGCCTGGGCTCTGTATCATGCCTACATGGGGTCAATTTCCAATCCCTCCCTTTCTGTGCCTTTGTGGCATGATCAATAAGATTATACTGTCACAGAAAATCAATGTATATTTAATTTAACTCAATGATAAGAAAATTGTTGCGAAATTCAGAGCATTCACTCACTGTAGCATTTAGTTACTTTCTTGGGAGACGTTTCTAGGAAGTGCATAGGCTTTATTTGGTAAAACCTGGTCAACACTGAGTTCAACCTCTGCTCTGTGAGCTTTGTGACTATAGATACCATAGTTGACCCTGTTCTGTAGTTTCCTCCCTTATCCCCAGTGTGGTGACTGGAATTTGGACCTTGTAACTTTAAGGTAGAATACATGGTCCATAAAAGTTGCACTGGTTTTTTCTTCTACCTAATCATTGTCATATTCTCAGGGCTGCATAATTGACACATAATAGGTGCTCAGAAAACATTTATAGAATTAAGGATTTGGGAAATTATTTAAAACGATCTCAGCAACATACTTAACTCATTACCTGGTAAATATAAGACTTTTCCTTCCTCATTTCACAAAGTTATGAGTAAAACACCCCTTTGGAACTGGCTGGCTGGGAAACATGAGAGAAAGAGTTTTCTCTGCATTCTCTTTCATATATTTTAAGCTATACACCATGTAAATGTATTCACTAGATTTGTAAAGGATTGCTGTTATTCAGTCATCAAGTTGTGCCTGACTCTTTGCGACCCCATGTACCACACTACACAGACTTCCCTGTACTTCACTATATCTCAGAATTTGCTCAAACTCATGTCCATAGAGTTGGTGATGCTATCAAACCATCTCATTTGAAAAAGTAAAAGGACCTCTTCAGGAAGAATGTAGTATAGACAGAATCTCATCTACTTAAGCCCATGGCATCTAGAGTACCTTGTAATGCCCATAATGATACGGAAGCAGCCCCTTTACTGGAACCTCCCCTACCCCTTTCTTAGCAATCAGCTTTATGTTTTTATGAGTGGGAAGCACTAAAAAGATCTTGGAACACTTTAAGTTCTATAAAGATGGCAAGTGCCCACCCTCCTTTTGAGGCTAAGTTCCTCTCCCCAAAGTTCCTGGGGACCGAACAATTTAAAGCTGAAATCTCCATCAGAGTCAAGCCAAGGCTTAGGACATAAGAGAATGAATCCTGGTGATGCTCAGCCCAGGGAAACCTGCAATGCACCCACAGCAAGAGTGAGTCATGCTAGGCAGGGCTATCTACAGACATGCCAACTAAAGCAAGGTATCACAAGAGGAGCAGGGCTGAGAGAGCAGAAGAAGGGCTGAGAGAACAGAAGAAGGGCTGAGAGAGGGACTCTGGGTTCCCACACTCCTATTTCCAGATACTCACCTATTGAAAAAGGCAGAAAGGATTCCCTTTTTTTAAACTGTCCATTTTCCAAGAAATGCTCTGGATTGAAGGTGTCAGGGGTGGCCCACTCTACAGGGTCCCTGTGCAGTGCAGTCAGGTTGGTCGCAACCAGGGTTCCCTGGAGAAGGCAGGGGACTCATGCAAGACATGACACACACCACAGATGTGTGCCGAGGGGCAGCAGCCCCCCGGGCTCCCACATCAGGGCTGATTGAACTTCTTCAGCCTCCCCAACCCTGTAACCTGCTGAGCTCAACCCCTAGAACCCTGCTCTTTGCCATGGGACAGCTTACAATGATGGACTGGAATTGTCTGCTGGGAATTTTATCAGCAAAATGTGGCTACTCTTAGTGCAGAATGGGAAGGTGTGTGCATCAGTGAGAGAATAATGTGACAGTGGGCAGGCAGTTCTGGACCAAAATCAACCCAGTTGCTCAGTGAAGTGGTAAATACGGCAGCCTCCCCAATATGAAAAATGTCTCATTCATCTGTTTCTCCCATTCTCTTCCCTCCATTATCTCACACAATCCAGAGAAGGCTTAATAATACAATCAGATCACCCAGTGGAAAGAACCACTATCCTTCCCAGCTTGCAGCAAGAAACCCAAGAGTCCTCCTTAACGGCCCCCTTTATTCATTCTGCCTTCATTCCATCCTTTTCCGGGCTGGTCAGTTTTCCTTGAAATTCCTCTTGATTCTTTCACCTCCATGTTATTTCCCCCCACTGCCTGGTCCAAGGTACTACCTTGGTTGTCCACACTCCTACAGGAGGCCTAACTACAACTCTAGCCTCTCCCCGCTTCAAAGTGCTTCACACACGGAAAGCAGAGTTAGCTCTGGACACGGTTTAGTTATGTCACTCCTAGCCACTCAACACTCCTGGAACTTGATAAAAACACTCCAAATAGTTCTCCTCACTCAGATTAAGGACGTGTCACCAGCCCTCTATCTGAGTCACAGTCCTTTTGCCTGCATTCCCACTGTATCAAGCCTTTTTCAGTTTCTCAATCATACCACTTGTTCCCATACCTTTTTGCATGGTGGCCTCTGGGCATCTTCATGCCAGTGACTACTCACTAGACCTGCCAGTGTCAGGGTCTTTGTCCCTGCTGTGAGCCCCAGCTGCCCCTGCCTCTGCAGACCTTCCAATATTAGTAGGTAGGTCTGGTCCAGACTCTTATGAGGTCACTGCTATTTTTCCATGGGTCTCAGTGTGCACATGACCCAAGAGTGGAGTTGATGCTTCCTTAGTCCAGTGGAATTCCTGTGATGAAAGGCTGCTGACATTCAAAGCCAGATTCTCGAGGGCTCCTCCTCCTGATGCCAGACCCTCAGACTGGGAAGATTGCCTTGGGGCTCAGGATTTTGCTCCTATGGCAGAACTTCTGTAGTATAATTGCTTCCAGTTTGCAAGTTGCCCACCCAGTGGGTAAGGGTCTTGTAGAACAGTACATCAGAAAAAAAAATAAATCTTACAAAACCAATCTCTTGAGCTAGGATGGTTCTCTGCAGCTAAGTGAATTGTTATGAATATGTGAAGATCACCTGTAATGTCATCTAGACCTCAGAATTCATCCATAAGATGGTCAATCAGCAAGAAAATAGTAAATGAAATCGCTGCAGGAATAGCTGCTTCTCCAAGGGCTGCAGGGGCCATGACCAAGGCGAGCCCAGAGCATAGGCTCTTCTGGTTTTATCTTGAAATCCACCCCAGGTTCGACACACAAAGAAGGACTCAGACAAACTGAAATGGATCCATGGAAATGGACTAAGGTGTTGAGAAAGCAAAACTGTGAATGTGCGGTGTGGAGAGAGGGCACTAGTGGGGACAGGAGAGCTGACTCCTGAGATCCTAAGAGTGATTGGCAGAGTGCAGAACTGCCTTTGTGAGGACAGGGAACTTATCAGGGTCCTACTGAGAACAATTTAAGGAGCTTCTTTTAAAGCAAAGTAAAGCAATTCCTGCGGAGAAAACATGGTATAGGACAAAAAAAGATGAGCCTGGGGCTCAGAACACATCTATTTCTTTAACCCAGCTCTTGTCACTTTGTACACCAGAGATTTTCTGCAAGATCAATCAGCTCTGAGCCTTCATTATGAATTTGTAAAAGGAAAAAAAAGATAGAATTATTCTGAGGACTGATTAAGTTGAAAGAACCTATATAGTCCATAGTACATGATCACTGCTTAAAAACCATTCGTTCTTTCACTCCTTTTGTGATATTCAATGTGCACAGGCTTGGATTGATTCCCTTGTGAGGTAGTCCCATCAAGGGACTGTAAGTCAAGGCTGGAAGCAATATCTGTGGGGATATTATGTTAGAAACATCAGTTTAATGTGATGTTGGCCCAGGAGGTCTTAACGAGTTCTCATATTTCAACATTCTAAACCCCCAGGATTTTGAAACAGAATTTTCCAAAATAAGTCTGGCAGGTCCCTATCCTGTGAAAAGCTCTCCCATGGCAAAGAAAAGGACCTCATGGCAAAGTCTGACTGAGAATTACTGCCTGCTGTTTCCCCACAAGAATTAACAATGCACGTCAGGTAGTAAAAAGAATGAGAAATCTCACAGTAGAGAAAAGCCAGCCTTTGTCTGAGCATGTTTGATGTAGGAATCCCCCTTCTCCTCTAGAACAACTATTAACATTTATTTGAACTAATATTCTAAAGACCCCATGTAAAGAAAAATATCTAGAATTACATCAGTGGTAATATATCTCCCTCTCCAATTAAGTGTTTCCCTAAGACAAGAAAACACATCACATTTGCCATTGAGATTTCCATCATTTACAAATATGAGCTTGGAGATCTGAGGCTGTTGGTGTGAGCCCCTAATTACCTTGGGCAGGTGGTATCCGGCCAGGGTGGTGTCCACTGCCACCTCCCGGGGCACGTTCAGAGGGATAATGTTCCCCATTCGCAGCACCTCATGGATGACAGCGTTGGTGTAGGGCATGGACTCTCGAGCGGCCGTGCTTGGCTGTTGTGATTGGCCAAGCACCCTGTCAATCTCAGCTTGGACTTTTTCTGAAAAAAGCAGAGGTGGTTCTATTATTCTGTTTTTCCATAACTCTCCTTGAGCCTGGTTTAGTTAAGGAATGAAATAACCAGCATCAAAACGGCTATCTTAGGCTCTCCAGACTAGCTTCTCAGGGAGGTATGAGAGTGGGAAGTGGGCCCTGGTGTGAGACAAATTAGGTGGAAAACTCTTGCTCAACAACATTCCTGCTGCAAGTTCCTAAAGCTGTGTGAGCCTCAGGTTCCTCTTATTAGTGAGGGTGAACCAACACTCCCTATAGATGAACTAATTTATGGAAGCATACTGATCTGGCCTAGGCCCATCCACTAATGAGCTCACCTTGGATTTCGGGGTTAAGGGCCATGTAGAGCAGCCCCCAGCGCAGGGTGGTTGAAGTTGTCTCTGTTCCAGCAAGGAAGAGGTCTAGGGTGCTGTAGATGAGGTTTTCTTCACGGAAACTTGAAGCAGCATCGCCCTTATGCTAGAAAACACAGTGATTATTGGCTTATCCAGATGGTTCTTAGTTGCCACAAATAGGAGGCTTCATTCTAGTGAGAACATGGGAGGAGAGATTCCCCCAAGAGAAATGACTTTTCCTTTGACCATCTCAGCAGGCAGAGGCTTATTATTGCAGTATCATTAGCATCTTCCTGCTCCAAGTGCTGGGAGATTTTGTCACCTTGGATGGATGAAAATTGAGAGAATCTTTTTACTTCCATATTTTGGGAGGATCTATTATTATATTGGAAATATAATAATATTTGCATTCCAATATTAGCCACACCTTTCACTATATGTACAACTTGACCAAGTTACTAAACCTCTCAAACACTTTGTGTTCAGTATTCACTCCTCAATTGGCATTATGAACTATGTGAGATGGAAATGTCATATAAGAAATCCTCAACAAATGTTTGCATTGATACCAGAAAGAATAAAATTAATTTCTCTAAAGTACAATTCTCGCAATTCCCCATTAACATCCTCCTGAGGTTAAACTTCTCTGATTCCAACAATCATTCCTCATGGCCCTCCAGCATCTTCAGCACTTTCCTACGGGAGCTTCAATGTGTCTGTGTCCCTCTGTGTGCCTGCACACCTTATAACAAGTGAAGTCTCCTCCTGTCAGGAGGAATCAATACTTCTATTAATGGTATAACAATAAGGTGAAATAAGAGAGGAGACAGAAAAAAATCCACCATTCTTTCAACTCTAAAAGTTGAAAATGAGTCAAAAACGATGACACTGATGCAGTGATGAGTATTAACCACAGGGCTTAATATGTTAAAGGACCTATATCCAATTTGGCCTTTTCCCCGCATCTCACAAACAACATTTGAAAGTGCATGAAAAAGGGAGGAGGGAGGAAGGCAAAAGTCCTCCACTTGAGACTAACTTTTGGTATCTGACTCAGCTTCACTTATACTCTGTGCTGGGGAACTGGGGAAGGGGTAGGGGACTGGACATTGGTAAAAGTAATATTGAAACAATGCTTCTTTTCCCTGTTGTGTATAGGTCTTGAAGATATGGGTAGAGGACAGAAATAGACTATCAAAAGGCAGTATATGTGGGTTTTCCAAAGACCTCAAGCTGAATACTCTTAAACCAGTATCTTTATTTTGAATGTTATCATCAATTCTGAGCTAATGATATTCCTATACTCTGAAACAGTTTCTCTATTTTTCCAACCTTGTGCTAGGCTGAATAATGACTCACAAAAATGTCCATGTCCTAATCTCTGGAAAGGGTAAATGTTTTTTGACAGATGGAACTTTGTAGATATCATGAAATTAAGGATCTTGATATGGATTATCCTAGCACGCCCATTGTAATCAGAAGAGTATAAGAGGAGACGGGGAGCAAATTAAGAGAAGATGCAAGGACAGTGGAAAAAAAGACATTACATCAATGGCTTTGAAGATAGAGGAAAGGGGCATGAGTTCAGGGGTATAGACAGCCTCTAGATGCTGGAAAAGTCCATCAATGGATTCTGCCCTAGAGCCTCAAAAAAGCCAGCCTGCCCCGACCTTGACTTGATAAATTTTGGTTGTTTTAAGCCACCAAGTTTATAGTGATCTCTTACAGCAGCAATAATATATTAGAATCACCTCATTTGCTCTCTAACAACACTACTCAGGAAAACACTCAGGTTCCCTCACCTTTTCTATTTCCTGGAGATAAGCATCAATGAAGTCTCTTGCTTCAGCAGGATTCCAGTCTCTCTTGTGGTTTTCAATCATTTTGGCAACAAACATTTTCAGTTTCTCCAAATTATTAAAGAGTGCTTGGTGTGGACCCGGAAGGAAATTCATTATCCTTGGAAAGATATTGTAGAGCTGATGGAGAAAACAAAACAGTCATGGAGACAAGGAGGTGCCCGTTTTCTACTTTTGAGGACAAAGAAACCATTGTATCTCTATATGTATTTTCTTTGCTTATATTAATGCTTGGAATCACCCTTGTCTCATCTTCTCTGTCACACCCCTTTTCTTTCCCCTCTGGCAAAGCATTTCAGCACTCCATCCAAAATAGAACCATTTTCAGACCACTTCTCAGTACTCCATGTGTTTGTCATTCTAGGACAAAGCCCCAACATTTCTTACCTAGATGCTTTAAGGCCTCCCAGCAATTTCCCTGATTCTCTCCTCAACCCCTTTCCCAGTCTGTTTTCCACTGAGCTGCCAGAGAGATCATTTAACAGTTTAATCAGATCATTTCATCTTTCAATCCTCCAATGACTTTCCATGACATTTAGAGAAATTTGACACAATTCTCCTGGCCTGGAGCTCCACATGAGCTGGCCTCTTCCACCCCTGTCCCCTCTTCTGCTATCACTCGCTGCCATCTTACTCACTCTTAGTCTTTCTAGTCCAGCTCCGTTGGTCTCTGTGACAACATCAAGAATGGCAATGTTTAGTCTTTTGGATTTGCTATTCCTTTAATGAAGATTGGTCTTCCTCTGGAAATTGTATAATGCTACCCTTTTATTTCACTCAGGTTGGCTCTTGCTCAGAGATATCTTATTTGATAATCCTATAATGCAGTACTTATGGAATCTCTTCCCATTCCCTTATTTATATTTTTTCATGACATTTTCCTCTAATATGTGTTATATATCTTTGTGCACGAAACACCTCTTTCTAGCTAGCTAGTTAGTTATGTTAAACATAGATATGTGTTTATCTATCTTACTATTATGATGTATTCTTCATGCAGATAAGACATTTTTAATAAAATTAAGTGTATTTTGGATATATTTTCCCTAAAAATATCTGGTAGAAAACAGATAGCCCAACATAATGGAAAATTGCCTAGACTTAAAATGAAACATACATGCCTTTGAATATTAGCTCTACCGCTTTCTAGCTATAAGGCTTCGGGAATAATAATAATGACAGTCATGAAGATGATGATGCAATTTGTCTGGGCTTAGTATAATCTGCTGCCATTGGGATCTCAATCACATGAGATCTATTCCACACTTAACACACAGCCAGTGGATCACTATGTGAATATGCTTAAGCATTCCCATATCTACTTGCCCATATTAGGATGCTCCATTTCATCTTTAAAGGGTTGTTGTAAAAATTGACTGAAATAAAGTATGACAAATGGAATTGTCAATCATACTGCCTGAGCTATTTTGGGCCTCTAAAAAACGCTTATTACCCCCTGACTCACTGCCTCATCCAACCTTCTCAGGAATTTCTTTTCCCTGGGAATAGTCAACACATGCTCACTGAGGTCCCAGACTTCCTCAGTTCTGTCTTAATAGGAAGAAAATGGAATTACTGAATGGAGGGGTTACCATGATTAGAAGTGACAATAAGAAATGTTGTTCAAAAATAATACTGACAATAATAATCATAGTAGCTCATATCCATTATGTCCGTTTTCTGTGCCAGGATTCATGCTAACTGCTTTATCAGGTTAGGTGAGATGGGTTCATAAATCTCCAGGCAATGTTACTTTTAAAAATGATTACAAGTAAATCCTCCTTTACATACACAAGGGTTTACCCCAACACTTCGGGCTGATTTTCCCGTAACAGTGCCTTCCAAATACACAAAAGGGGCTGAGAGGCCAAGCAGATGAGCAGAGCTTTTGACAGACTTACAATCCTAGCAGGACAAAAGGAGATGGCAGGGATTACCAAGGACAGGGTGAGGGTTGAATCCCTTAAATCCATATCCTAGAAATTTAGAAAACTGGTAGGAACAAGTGTGGATGTGCATGGAAATAGACCAATGGTGGAAACCATTAAGGATTTTTACACACAGGTGTATATGCAGGAGAGATGAGTGGATGTGTCCACATGAAAAATAAAACAGAAATGTTCATGGCAGCTTTATTCATAACTTCCTCAAATTAGAAATCCCTCATATGTTCAATAAATCTGCAAGCATTATTCAAAAGAATAACAATCAGTGGCACCTGCATGCAGAGGAAAACTACACAGAGTAAATTAGAAGACCCAATAAATAAATTTCAAAACAATGAGCTGAGTTAGAGCCAGGCACAGAAGCATACATCTGAAGATCACAGAGGTGTGGGACTAGGGAGGGACATGGACAGAAGGGACTCAAAAGTGATGGTAATATTCTGTTTTTTAAGGAAAAGAATGTAGTGTATACCTGTATGTCATGTAAAATACTGTACTTTATACAAATATTAGTAATGTTATTTATCAATAGTATATACAATATTATAAAAAACATTAAAGTCAACAGATTGATTTCAAATAAGTTTGCGCTGAAGTCAGTTTAAAAAAATTATCTTTTAGCTACAAAGGAAAAAAAGACCCCATCTAATCTGTGACAGACATTAACATATCTTTATGCAAGACAGGAAGTGACAACTGCCTCACCTGGCAGCACATTGATGTCTGCAGATTTAAGACCTCATCCAGCATCCTCAGCAGCTCCCGGAACTGATCATCCTGGTAGTCAAACCGCTCCCCGAAGGTAATGGAGCAAATAATATTGGAAACAGCATTGTTGATTGTAAAGTGAGGGTCAAAAGGCTTTCCTGGAGGAAGAAGAAGAGATGGAGCCTTCATAATGGATTGCTTCTATTTTACAGAGATCCTACTCTGTGTGACATATGACACACCGACTACAGAACCACCTCTGAAACTGTGACCCCAGGGTCTGACACTGGGCAAGTACTTAGTCAATGCATGGGAAGTCAAACTGATGACCAGGATTTAAACCAATATGTTTACTACCCATCTTTTTTAATTCATGAGCCCCATGAGGACAGGTCATGGTTAGCTGTTCCCTGTTATCCCCTCAGCACTCTACACAATTCTGGGCTCAGGAAAGGCAGGTAGGCACTGATGAACACCTGGTTAGTGAATGTATGAGCCACAGTCCCTGCACCTGTCCTAGGATATGCTCACCGTTCTCCTCTCTTATCGTCTGGATGAGGTAGGAGGCCTCCTCTTGAATGCGTTCCTCTAAGCTCTTCTTTCCTAAACCAAAGTTCCTAAGAGTTGTCAGGGCAAACCTTCTTTGTTCCTTCCATATGTGGCCACTGGACATGATTAAGCCTGGGAAAAGAAAGCCAACATTATGAAAAAAAGCCAACAAGACCCGTGATGTATCAGAAGGATGAAAAAGGGCTTTAAGGTGCTTGAAACTATTCAGAGAAGTAATTTCAAAGCAATTGATATAATGGATTGAATTTACTGATTGCTTACAATGCTGGAGACATTAGTGTTTTTAATGCATTCTGGGATTTAGTACTCACTCTCTGATATACTTCTATATATATATCACTATTGCCAAACTGCTGCTAAGTCGCTTCAGTCGTGTCCAACTCTGTGCAACCCCATAGATGGCAGCCTACCAGGCTCCCCCGTCCCTGGGATTCTCCAGGCAAGAACATTGGAGTGGGTTGCCATTTCCTTCTCCAATGCATGAAAGTGAAAAGTGAAAGTGAAGTTGCTCAGTCGTGCCCGACTCTAGCGACCCCATGGACTGCAGCCCACCAGGCTCCTCCATCCATGGGATTTTCCAGGCAAGAGTACTGGAGTGGGGTGCCACTACCAAACTACTACCCCAATTTTGCTGATGAGAAAATTGAGGCACAGGAGATAAAAGTACACTCTGCAAGGTCAGAGTTGGAGCAGCAGAACAGGCATTCATTTTCAAGTCTGCCTGACTCTGATGCCCATGCTTTGACTACTTGTCACACACTATATCTAAGTATTTGTTATGGTACATGCTAAGCATGCACTAATGGACTAGATAAAATCAAAATTTATAAGGAGAAAGTGCTCAAAGATCTTGAAAAGATGAATCACCCAAGTAAACAAAGAATTGTGAATGGTATGCAGAAAGAAAATCACAGGCAAAGGATAAAAAAATCCATCTGAGGTATGCAGAGAACTTCATTTATTTTATAACACAGGTGAGACCACTACCCTCTCAATTCTTCATTCCGGTACACTCTTCCACTCTTTCTAATATCTCCCTTTCACTTCCACCACCTTAGTGAAGTGGTCCTCCCTGCTGTTGAGTCCAGGATCGTTTTCAGCCTCATGCTGATGTGTCAACAGCATGAGATGCATTTTTCTTGAAACACTCTTTTCCAGTGGTGCTCAGGACACCACACTCTCCAGACTCTTCGGCTAATTCTCTGACTTCACAGAAATCATCATACCTTCGGTTAACTTTCAGTTCAGTTCAGTTCAGTTGTTCAGTCGTGTCCGACTCTTTGCGACCCCATGAATTGCAGCACGCCAGGCCTCCCTGACCATCACCATCTCCTGGAGTTCACTCAGACTCACGTCCATCGAGTCCGTGATGCCATCCAGCCATCTCATCCTCTGTCGCCCCCTTCTTCTCCTGCCCCCAATTCCTCCCAGCATCAAAGTCTTTTCCAATGAGTCAACTCTTCGCATGAGGTGGCCAAAGTACTGGAGTTTCAGCTTTAGCATCATTCCTTCCAAAGAAATCCCAGGGCTGATATCCTTCAGAATGGACTGGTTGGATCTCCTTGCAGTCCAAGGAACTCTCAACAGTCTTCTCCAACACCACAGTTCAGAAGCATCAATTCTTTGGCACTCAGCCTTCTTCACAGTCCAACTCCCACATCCATACATGACTACTGGAAAAACCATAGCCTTGACTAGTAGTCAAGCAAAGTAATGTCTCTGCTTTTGAATATGCTACCTAGGTTGGTCATAACTTTTCTTCCAAGGAGTAAGCATCTTTTAATTTCATGGCTGCAATCACCATCTGCAGTGATTTTGGAGCCCAAAAAAATAAAACCTGACACTGTTTCCACTGTTTCCCCATCTTTATCTCCTATCAAATTTTGAAATGATGAACCTTTTCAAGCTTGGATTAAAGCTTCTTCTCTTCTTACACTTATCCTCCATTTCTACTACATCTTATCAACTCCAAATATTTCATAAGACATCTACTGATGTGAACGTCTGTATCTGTGCCTCAGCTGCAGACATGCAACCAATTTTCTGCTTGACTCTCTTGGCTTCACACTCAGCATATTCATGACTGAGTTAATGATTTGCTCCATACAACTCGCCACCCAGGCCAATGAGCACCTTGTTCTCCTCCACATCTTCCTTTTTTCCTTTACCTACCCATTTGGGTGTCTACCTCTATCTCCCTCCATCTAGGTCATCATGTCCTATTGAATATGCCTCCCAAATAGCTTAAATCAACTTGTCTTCATAGTCACTCCCCTAGTGTAACCTACTGGACTGCCATTTCTTGCCACTTCCCTAGTTCAGGCCACCACCTCTTCTCCCTTAAAATTCTACAATAGTCTTTTGCTCCTTTTATTCCATTCTTGACATTGAAGCTTAGAGAAGTCTTTAAAACTTACCATGTAAGTATGTTGATTCCTTTTACTACTTAAACATTCAGAAGCCTGCATTGTTATTAGGATAAAAAGCAATATCCTTAAACATGAACTATTTCAGGTGAAACTTCACATCTTCATCTTCATTTAATTATCTCCATTTAAATTCTGTTCTTCTCACACTGGATACCTTTCAATTCCTCAGTTCACTGTCCTTTTACCCATCTTAGAAACTTTTCATATTCTATTCCCGCTAGTGGATTGCTTCTTCATTTTATTACTTGTTATTTACTTATAATAGCTTTTCCTGAGTCTCAGGAGCAGATTAGATACCTATACTAAGTGAACCCTGCTCTTATCTTCATAAAACCGAGGCATTAAATTTTAGCGTACTTGATACTGTCTCTCTTAATAACATGTAAATTACACAAAAATCAAGAATTTTTTCTGTTCTACTCACTACTCTGTCACTGGTGCCTCTAGTCCTCGGTTCTCATGGCAGATAATCGAGTGAATGGATGTAGGATAATGAGTGAAGTACTTCAAAGAGGGATTGAGAAATACCTGAAAAAATGGTGTTTTTGTAGAAGTATAAAGTTTTTCATTTAGAATTTTGAAAATGGAAGTTTATTTAGTGCTCATTCTAAGTACTCATGCCAGACTCTTTTAACATAGACAGAAGGCTTGAGATACCTTTGGGGCACAGCCTTAATAATAGAGCATAAGGACCTGGAGGCAAGAAGGGATCACTTAATCAACAGGAACAAGCTGATCCACATCCGTTTTCTAGCGGAAGAGGTCTGAGTGGGAAAGCAGAAAGAGAGCCTGAGGACACATTGCCTTTTCTCTGCTTAAACAACACATCACATCACTGAGTGAGGAGGATACTTATTTATCAAAGCACCCAGAGTGAGTTCATGCAGGTCATGTTGCTTCTCCCAAATCCCTGACATTAGAGCTGACTCTGCCAGGTGCCCTGAGGGGGTGCCTTCAACAGGGAAATGCGGGCACTCAGGCTCCTTATGAGGAGCTTGGTCCCTGGGATTGCTGGAGATACTTTCCGCAGACCATAACAATATCAAACATACACTAACCAATGTAAGAACTTACCTTTAGTGTTAAAGATACGCTCCTGGAGAGGCATTACAGGGCGGTTGGAAAAGTTTTCACCTTGGTGGACAAGCGCTTCTTTAATTAAGGGTAATCCAGTTATAAGAACAGAAGGAAATGTACCAAAATCCAAGCTAAAAACATTCCCATATTTCTTCACAAACTGAAAAATAGTAGAAGAGTCACAGTTATACATGCACATGTCTGTGTGTTCTGGAATGGAGGGTATGTAGAGCTGAGGGAGATTATATTGAGGGGAATCTGTGTGTCTGTGTGTGTATACCTTTGCTGTTGGAAATATTTATGCCTGTTTCCACTTCTCTTGCTGTCAACTTGACTTCAGTTTAATCCACTAGAGGATGTAGACATTCATTATAAATACTCATCTATATGTTCACCTTACTTGGATTGAGTGAGCATATGTATCCTAAGAAAAAGGCATAAGGATACAATAAAATAAGCAAGGTCTCTAACCTCAAGCATCTTAGAGTCTAGTTAAGTGAGAGAATTCAATCCATGTGACTCACCAGAGAAGGCAGAGATATGTTTAGTGAATGTCTGGGGTAGAAAGCATGGACTTCATAGAAAATCATATCTGTTTAACCACAAGACAGTGTCCCCTTCTTCAACAGGTTCTAGGTGACAAAAAATTCCTTACAGGGCTAGGCCCAGTCATAGACAAGAACACACTAGCTGGAGCCATGTAAACTCTATGCTTGGCTAGCTGTGAGATCTCAGGAAAGTTTTTTCACTTTTTTTTGAAGCCTCCACTCCCCCTGTATAAGAGGGAGAAAACGATTTTTCGTTTACAGTTTCTGGGAGGGGTAATTCCCTGGCTGTCCAGTGGTCAGGGCTTGGACTTTCAGTGCCATGGATACAGGTTTAACTCTGGACTGGGAACTAAAATCTCACAAGCAGGGCAGTGCGTTCTCTACAGCCCCGAAAAAGGGGAAAGAAAATTTCTGTGAGGAATAAAGAGAACAGCAATGGGAAAGACAGTTTGTTTTCAATACTGGCAGATAGCCACTCTAGACTCTGGGGAATGAATGGGCTCCGTGAGCAAAGAAGCATAGGTGCAGTTGCTCAAGGGGGCAGACAGGACAAGAGTAAAGAGCTGATGTACAGGGGAAAGGCACTGGTGGTCACAGACAGCCACATCCACTGGGCGCCACGCTAACTACCTTTCACCTTTTGTCTCATTTCCCTCACACCACCCTGTGATGGTGTGTACTCCCTACTAGGGAAGCTAGACCAAATTTATCATTGCACCACATTGCTGTGGGTCCTTAGTTCCCTGAATAGGGATCGAACTTGTGCCTCCTGCTGTGGAAGCGCATTTTCTTAACCACTCGTCCATCTACCCTATGGCAGTAATTATGTTGTTTTAGTAAGGAAAATGAGTCATGGAGAAGTAACTTAGCCAAAGTGCCAAAGATATTAAGGACTGGAGGTATTTGTAAGATTTAAAGACAAGACATAAAGCTGAAATAGCACTGGGAACTTAAGAGTTTACTGGATGTGACAGCAATAAACTGAGAATGAGAGTAACGGGGCAGGGAGAGGAGAGGAAGACTGCGAGTGAAATGAAGAGTGTCTGGGTGTGTCACACACACGTAAGGGTCCTGGGGCTGGGAAAGGTTCCTGGAAAGAATACCTCTCACCTGTGTAGGGAGATGGGATACAAGGCCAGAAAGGTACTATGAGCTAGACCAAGGAGGTCTCAATGTCAGGCAAAACACTTTATATCTTGTTTTGTTTGCAATTAAAAACTGAATAAGAGAGGTAAGGTGAGTGCTTAGTACTTAGATTTTGAAGGCATACAAATCCCTTTGTATCCAGCTTCCACTGGTTATTTTCTATGTGATACTTGGTCAAGTTACTTAGCTTCTCTCTGTCTCAGTTTCCAAGTATATAAAATGAGGGCTCTTACAAATTCTCATCTTTAGGATTCTGGGGTTAGTAATCATAATACTAAGGTTAATAATAAAATTATGTATTTTTATTGATATATTTGGGAGTGTATTTTAGCAAAAGATTTCTTGTAAGATACTGACAAAGAAATGGAGGGAAGTGGCCAGAGAGTGTATGAAGGGAGCCCTTGCAGCAATCAAGCCAGACAAGTGATGCCTCATTTGCAATCAAAAACTTTTTTGTTCTTGAATTGGTTACTATAAATGTTTAAAGAGAGGGGGAGGGAGGTAGATATATAAACTGAGCATCAACTGTATGCTAGGTACCCTGGCAGTAGGCTGATAATCCTAACTTGTTTCTTATAACAACTCTATAATGTATGCCCAATTTTCAGAAAAACAGGCACAGAGATATAGTGCATAGCTGATGGGCATAAAGTAGGACTGTTTCTAATTTGCTCTGTATGCCTCATCCTTAAAGAAAGCACGGACACATTCTCTCTCTCTTCTGCTGAGTGATGGAACTCCCTAAGGATTACCTGGTCACATTACTCCTCACTTAATTTCATGGGAATCCAATGGGACGGGAGTCGTGGTGACGTGTGCGTCTTCTGGGTCATGTTCTTAAAGGAAAGTTACTTCTCACCACCCCCCACTTTCTCCTTTTCATGGCACAGAACTCACACTTGACACTGTTGTAGGGCCAGAGCCCAAGACAGAAGCACTGTAGTTTCAGATGACCTTGTGGAGCAAAGCAGCCTTCCTATCCTGGTCTTCCTACCTACATCTCAACCTACTTGTGAGAGACAAATAAATTTCAATCTTTTTTACACCACTGTCTTTTGGAATCTTTTTGTTACAGCAATTCTATATAAACCCTTATAGTGGATTTAACCACCTTATCTACCATTTCCCCTTCTTAGTCCAATAAGAAATTTTTCTTATTTACATAAATGTTTCTATAATAAGCCAGACAGCTATGGTAAAGAATGTTGAGAAAATGGGGGAAAAACCATGCTAAGCAAATCAGCCAGTTTCTTCATTGCCTTCTTATTTTGTTTTAGCTCAAGTCGCTTCTCCAACTTAAAATCTCCTGTCCACTTTACTCCACAGAGCCACTTGCCTCTGTTCAAGTTCAGCCAAATTTATTTCAACATTCTAGGAGGGTATCCCCGTGGATTCCCATTCACAATGAACCCACTTAATGACATCTCATTTGGTTACCAAAAATTTATACCACACATTTCACCATATACTCTTCTTGTATTATACCTGTCATATGATAAGCACTTCTTAAGTGTCTACTGGATAAGTGAAACCCTGAACAAAATCAATTATCTGCTAACTATATCATGAAAAGTCAAGTAGCATAAGTAGAGACCAGATTAAGATTCAAGTCCTTCTTTGGCCATTTTCAGTGTTGAGTCACTTAGGCAAATCACTTCGTTTTCAGTTTCCTCAGCCTTAAAATGGAGAAACAACCTCAGATGATACAATAAGCTATGTATGCATATCACAGAAACTTTAGAGCAAATACTTAAGGTACCAAACAAAGAAACATACTAAAAACACTAAGAAAGGAATTCTTAAAAATGTTCAAGTGACCCACAAAAGACCAGAGAGAAGAAATAGAAGAACAAAAAACAGAGTGAAAAATAGAAAGTGAATAGTAAAATGGCATACTTAAGTGTTCACACATCAAAGTGAAAGTCTCTCAGTCCTGTCTGACTCTCTGTGACTCCATGGCCTATACAGTCCATGGAATTCTCCAGGCCAGAATACTGGAGTGGGTACCCTTTCCCTTCTCCAGGGGATCTTCCTGACCCAGGCATTGAATCAGGGTCTCTGGCATTGCAGGAGAATTCTTTATCAGCTGAGCTACCAGGGAATCCCTCAGACAGCAAAAGTTACCCTAAACACAAATGATCTAGATTCACCAATTAAAAGAGATATTGGCACAATGAAAAAATGACCCACCTATATGTTCTATATAAAAACTCATTTCAAGTATAATCATATAAGTAGGTTAAAAGTGAAAGAATGGAGAAGCATATAGTATGCAAATCCTAATTAAAAGAGAGCTGGTGTGGCTCTATTTTATCAGATAATATCCAGGCAAAGAAAATCATCAGGGATAAAGAAGAACATGTAATAACTAAAGAGCCAATTCACCAAGATAATGTAACAATTTTAATGTGCATGAGCCAAATAAAAAGAGCTTTACTTTATATATAGCAAATATATAAAGTAAAACTATCAGAACTGATCTGACACATAGATAAACTTCTAATTATAGTTGGAAACTTTAACATGCCTCTCCTAATAATTGACAGAATTAGTAGATAAAAAGTCAACAAGGGTACAGAAGCACTAAACAATGCACTCACTTCTTCAAGTCTGTCTGATATATAGCACAGAATGCTCCAACAGCAGCAGCAGAAGCCATTATTTCAAGCATGCATGGACTCCATCTTAGGTCATAAAACCAACCTGTACATATCTGTTCAAAGTTGAAATACAGTATATGTCCTCTGACCCTAATGAATGCTGACTGTAAATCATTAACAGAAAGAAATCAGGAAGATCTTCCAATACTTGGAAATTAAACAGCACAATTCTTAAAGAAAGGCACAGGTTTAGAATCTTAGCATCTTGGCCCTAAAATTCTATATACTCATCCTACCACTTAGTGCAACCAATTGGCTGTTTCTCCCAGAAAGTGATGAAGCCATCTCCATCTGAACTTGAGTTTGTAATACTGGCTTGTGTTGAAAGTGCTCCAGGAATTTCTAGGGAACTAGAACTATTCTTTTTTGAGCACCAACTATAAGCTATTTTAACACTGAACATTCCTTTTATTTAATCATCACAACCACTTACCACAGTGTTGTCGGTCAGGAAGGTGCCTGTGCTGAGAGGCAGGGAGGCAGTTGATTCTTGGGACAGTGTTGAGTGATGAAGGGAATTTTAAGGAATTCAGAATGGCCACAGTTAGGGAGCCTTGATGGGAGATGACTATAAAGTGGAAAGAGGCTACAAGAAGGGATCCATGTGGCTCCCTAAGGAATATGAACTCTAGGAAGCAGCAGAAAGCACTAAGAAAATCTAGGCAGAGGATGACATTTTTAAATGAATACTTTAGTGAGAGTGGATTGCAGATGGAGGAACCTGAAGCTGAGGAACTGTGTCCTTGTGTGGATGGAAGCAATGTAATTGAAAAGTCGTGAGGATTTAGGTAGGGATGGCTCAGTGGGTAGAGTCCACCTGCAGTGTAGGAGACAAAGGAGACTCGGGTTCGATCCCCAGTTCTGAAAGATCCCCTGAAGGGAATGGCAACCCACTCCAGTATTCCTGCCTGAAAAAACCCTCATGGACAGAGGACACTGGTGAGCTACAGTCTATGGGACTACAAAGAGTTGAATGTGACTAAGCGACTAAGCACACGCACATACATCCTCATTTTACAAATGGAAAACGGAGCCTCTAAGAGGGGAAGTATATAGCATTCACCCCTACCCCCCCACCAAGAATAAGATTATTGAAAAGAGAAGTGATCATACTATAAACAGAACGTCCCAGTAATATGTAACCAGACACCACGAAATGACTTTACTTTATTTTTCGAAATGACTTAAAAAAACACGTGTCTGTCACACTCCAGACTCTAGTAAAAGAAACGGAAGAGACAAAGAGTCACTTGATCAGTCGAAAAACATTCACTGAGCATATAGAGAGGATTCTGAACCATATTCAATCCAAGGATCCCTGACACGAGAGAAAATATGCAAATGTTAAAGCTCCTGGCAGTATGTGAGGCTTCAGATGAGAGCTACCGTTCAATATTTACACTTTTTCCATCAGCTATATGGACCAAGAAACACTTTCCGTTTTGTACATTAAACCTGCAGCCCCTACCTCCCCCAAAGCGGATCGTGTCGGGACACTTAAACAGTAAACAGTTAACAACAGTTCTGGAGAAGGCAATGGCACCACACTCCAGTACTCTTGCCTGGAAAAGCCCATGGACGGAGGAGCCTGGTGGGCTACAGTCCATGGGGTCGCTAAGAGTCGGACACGACTGAGCGACTTCTCTTTCACTTTTCACTTTCATGCACTGGAGAAGGAAATGGCAACCCACTCCAGTGTTCTTGCCTGGAGAATCCCAGGGACCGGGGAGCCTGGTGGGCTTCCGTCTATGGGGTCGCACAGAGTCGGACACGACTGAAGCGACTTAGCAGCAGCAGCAGCAACAACAGTTCACCCCTAGAAAGCACAGCTTGAATCATTCCAGGTGACGGCGAGGAAAGAGAAGCTCAAAGCAGGGTGTACCCGGTTCCCGACTGAATGCTTCAGAAGCTCCCATGCTCCGGCCCTAGGTACCCGGAAGGCCCTTGTCCTGCAGGTCAGGTCAGGACGCGGCTCTGACACCTTCGCCCGCTCCTACCTGCTGAAGCTTCAGGTGCGCCTTCTCAAGGTCCATCTGGAGCGAGTTGCCTACAAAGGGCAGGCCCGCGGGCCCTGGCGGGAAGTTCTTTGGACGCCGTCTTTTGAGGAAATCAGCAAAGAAGAGAAAAGCGACGGTCCCCAGCAGGACGGTGCCAGGACGGAGAGCCGCCCAGAGGGCCGCCGCCAGGGAGCTCAGGGCCTCCAGCATCACTGCGATGTCTGGTTTCGCTTCTGTGAGGATCTGTGCGTCCGTGCTCTCAGCCGGGTTCCCAGGCCCCGCCCCATCCTACTGTCTCACCCCGCCCTTGCCTCCTCCCACCGCGGCTCTCCCCTCACCCCCCTCCGCTCTCAGCTAAGCCCCACCCCTGGCTCCCTGTGGCGCCGGGTCCGCCTTACCCCTCCTTGCCTTTCCTCAGGCCCTGTCTCCTCCTCCCCTCGCCCCAGCTTTCCCCCACCTGAGTCTGTTCTCTGGGCTGGAGCCCAGCCTTCCTGCTACCCACTAGACGTCAGGCATGCGATTCCCTGGAGAACATTCTTGGATCTGAGAAAAGGCTAGGCTGGGAGGTTTTTTGTGTCCACTGAAAGAATATTCACAACCTAAACACTGAGGGTTGTTTTATTCCATAAGAAGTTTAGGACTTCAAGCTAGTTCAGTTCAGTTCAGTCGCTCAGTCATGTCCAACTCTGTGACCCTATGGACTGCAGCATGCCAGGCCTCCCTGTCCATCACCAGCTCCTGGAACTTGCTCATATCATGTCCATTGAGTAGGTGATGCCATCCAAGCATCTCATCCTCTGTCGTCCCCTTCTCTTCCTGCCCTTAATCTTTCCTAGCATCAGGGGCTTTTCCAAGGAGTCAGTTCTTCACATCAGGTGGCCAAAGTATTGGAGTTTCAGCTTCAGCATCAGTCCTTCCAATGAATATTCAGGACTGATTTCCTTTAGGATTGACTGGTTGGATCTCCTTGCAGTCCAAGGGACTCTCAAGTCTTCTCCAACATCACAGCAAAAGCATCAATTCTTCGGAGCTCAGCTTTCTTTATAGTCCAACTCTCACATCCATACATGACTACTGGAAAAACCATAGTCTTGACTAGACGGATCTTTGTCAGCAAAGTAATGTCTCTGCTTTTTAATATGCTGTCTAGGTTGGTCATAGCTTTTCTTCCAAGGAGCAAGCATCTTTTAATTTCATGGCTGCAGTCACCAGCTAGGGCAGCAGCATTTCAAGTAACAGAGAACTGCTCAGAGGAGTTGGTGGGGGGACAGGTAGTCTGAATGGCAAAAGACTATTATTAATTAAAGTAAAACCAGATATCTCAAGTTAAGGAATTTAGCGCTTTTCTATATACGGTAAGATGTAAGAGTCTGGGCTCACTGAAATCATTACTTTAATAGGCACCTCACCTATCTGGGGCCAGTATCCTGTGTCATCACAACCTGAGTTTTCTTGGGGCTCAACATAGGGAGTAGCTGCAGTCTGATGGCTCCTAGGTGGCAAGTATTCTTTCTTTCCTGAGTTCCCTCAAGGGTCATCAGCTCACCATTTGCAGTTACTGCAATCGCTGATGATTTTGACATACTTTGTTTACTAATACAACAGGAAATAGTCCATTTCTCACTTGTTGGTTTGTTTGTTTTGCTCTATTTAGAGAGCCTGTCCTTCTGAGACCAAGGGTGCCCTAAGGTTTACGGTTTCATTGCATCTCAGAGAGCTCCACAGACACTTGAGCTTTGTGTTTTTCAGTCACCTTCTCACCAAAGGATTGGAGCCCAACCTTTTGAACTTTGGAAAAACAACAGAACCGGACATTTCTTGTGAGGTACTCTGTAACAAGGGACTGAACTCTTCTCTTTATATAAATTACTTCAGTGACAAAATTATGAGGATGCAGTCTTTGTTCCATTTAGCAGTTAAGGAACAGTAAACATCTTTTCAAACAAAGTTTGAAGGAATTTGTTGCTAGTAGACCTGCCTTAAAGTTTGAGGTCTTCAGAAAGAAAGATATATAGGTCAGAAACACAAATATAAATAAAGAACATTAGAGAAACAAGTAAAGTATACTGAGTCTTACTTGCTTTTTCTTAATTGAGCTGATAATAAGGGTTTGTTCAAAAAAAATAGCAATACTGTATTTGGTGATTTTAGCATATAGATAGGTGATATGAAAGATGAAATGTTGGTTGGACAGAAGGAAGGGATTAGGAAAATTCTGTTATAAGGTACTTGAACTTCTAATTAAGCAGTGTAGTATTATTTGAAGGTGGATTTGAATTAGTTGGAATTGTATACTGTGAACTATAGAGCAACCACTGAAGTTTTAAAAAGAAATATAACTGTATGCTCAGACAGAAGAGAAAATGGATTTCTACAAAATACTCAGTTAAAACCAAAGGAGAGAGAAAAAGAGTGAAAGACAAAGAAGAAATACATATCAAAAGCAATGACTAGAAAAAAAATAATGACTAGGATAGATAATAATCTGTATCAATAACCACATTAAATATTTATATTCTGAACATACTTGTTAAAAGACTGCCAGAGTCCATTAAAAAAAAAAAAGAATCCTTTCAGATGGCTCATTATTAAGATACAGAAACATGACTGATTTTTGTAGGTTTTGGATCCTGAGACTTTGCTGAATTCATTTATTATTTTCAACAGTTTTTGTATGTGTGTAATCTTTAGAGTTTTCTAGATATTAAGATGGGCTTCCCAGGTGGCACAGTGGTAAAGAATCACCTGCCAAAGTAGGAGATGCAAAGAGACCCAGGTCAGTCTCAGGATCTGGAAGATCTCCTGGAGAAGGAAATGGCAACCCATTCCAGTATTCTTGCCTGGAAAATTCCATGGACAGGGGAGCCTGGTGGACTCACTCCATGGGGTCACAAAGAACTCGACATGAGTGAGCATGCACGCGCACACACACACATACACACACACATTAAAATAATGTCATCTACACACAGAAATCTGAGTTAAATTCACCCATTCCAGTCCATTTTAGTTCGCTGATTCCTAGAATGTTGACATTCACCCTTGTCATCTCTTGTTTAACCACTTCCAATTTGCCTTGATTCATGGACCTGACATTCCAGGTTCCTATGCAATATTGCTCTTTACAGCATCGGATCTTGCTTCTATCACCAGTCACATCCACAACTGGCTATTGTTTTTGCTTTGGCTTCATCCCTTCATTCTTTCTAAAGTTATTTCTCCACTGATCTCCAGTAGCATATTGGGCACCTAATGACCTGGGGAGTTCCTCTTTTGGTATCCTATCGTTTTGCCCTTTCATACTGTTCATGGGGTTCTCAAGGCAAGAATACTGAAGTGGCTTGCCATTCCCTTCTCCAGTGGACCACATTCTGTCAGACCTCTCCACCATGACCTGCCTGTCTTGGGTTGCCCCACAGGCATGGCTTGGTTTCATTGAGTTAGACAAGGCTGTGGTCCTAGTGTGATTAGATTGACTAGTTTTCTGTGAGTATGGTTTCAGTGTGTCTGCCTTCTGATACCCTCTTGCAACACCTACCATCTTACTTGGGTTTCTCTTACCTTGGGCGTGGGATATCTCTTCACGGCTGCTCCAGCAAAGCACAGGAGCTGCTCCTTACCTTGGACGAGGGGTATCTCCCTACCGCCGCCATTCCTGGCATTCAATGTGGGATAGCTCCTCTAGGCCCTCCTGCGCCTGTGCAGCCACTGCTCCTCGGGTTGCTCCTCCGGGCCGCTGGCCCTGGCCTCCAGCGAGGGGTGGCTCCTCCCAGTGCAGCCCCTGGCCTCGGGCTCGGGGTGGCTCCTCGGGGTCACCACCCCTGGCCTCGGCCGCAGGGTGACTTCTCCTGGCCGCCGCCCTGAACTCAGATGCAGGGTGTCTCCTCCCGGCCGCCACTGACCTCAGACGTGGGGTAGCTCCTCTCAGCCGCCACCTCTGACCTCGGACGCAGGATGTCTCCTCCCAGCAACCACCCCTGACCTTGGACACAGGGTAGCTCCTCTCGGCCGTTCCTGCGCCGTCGCAGCCTGGCACTCTAGGCTGCTGCCCCTGACCTCGGACGAGGGGTAGCTCCTCCCGGCTGCCACTGACCTGGGACACAGGGTAGCTCCTCTTGGCTGTTCCTGCGCCTTCGCAGCCTGGCACTCTAGGCTGCTGGCTATGATCTCGGACATGGGGTAGCTCCTCTTGGCTGTGCTTAGTGCTGCTTGTGCTTTGTGTGCTGCCCAGCTCTCGCAGCCGCCTGCGCTTAGTGACCATTATATCTACTACTGTGGGCAGGAATCCCTCAGAAGAAATGGAGTAGCCATCATGGTCAACAAAAGAGTCCGAAATGCGGTACTTGGATGCAGTCTCAAAAACGACAGAATGATCTCTGTTCGTCTCCAAGGCAAATCATTCAATATCACAGTTATCCAAGTCTATGCCCCAACCAGTAATGCTGAAGAAGGTGAAGTTTAATGGTTTTATGAAGACCTTCAAGACCTTTTAGAACTAACACCCAAAAAAGATGTCCTTTTCATTGTAGGGGACTGGAATGCTAAAGTAGGAAATCAAGAAACACCTGGAGTAACAGGCAAATTTGGCCTTGGAATGCGGAATGAAGCAGGGCAAAGACTAATAGAGTTTTGCCAAGAAAATGCACTGGTCATAGCAGACACCCTCTTCCAACAACACAAGAGAAGACTCTACACATGGACATCGCCAGATAGTCAACACTGAAATCAGATTGATTATATTTTATGCAGCCAAAGATGGAGAAGCTCTATACAGTCAACAAAAACAAGACCAGGAGCTGACTGTGGCTCAGATCATGAATGCCTTATTACCATATTCAGACTTAAATTGAAGAAAGTAGGGAAAACCGCTAGACCATTCAGGTATGACCTAAATCAAATCCCTTGTGATTATACAGTGAAAGTGAGAAATAGATTTAAGGGACTAGATCTGATAGAGTGCCTGATGAACTTTGGAATGAGGTTCATGACATTGTACAGGAGACAGGGATCAAGACCATCCCCAAGAAAAAGAAATGCAAAAAAGCAAAATGGCTGTCTGGGGAGGCCTTACAAATAGCTGTGAAAAGAAGAGAAGTGAAAAGCGAAGGAGAAAAGGAAAGATATACCCATTTGAATGCAGAGTTCCTAAGAAAAGCAAGGAGAGATTAAAAAAAAAAAGCCTTCCTCAGTGATCAATGAAAAGAAATAGAGGAAAACAACAGAATGGGAAAGAATAGAGATCTCTTCAAGAAAATTAGAGATACCAAGGGAACATTTCATGCAAAGATGGGCTCGATAAAGGACAGAAATGGTATGGACCTAACAGAAGCAGAAGATATTAACAAGAGGTGGCAAGAATACACAGAAGAACTGTACAAAAAAGATCTTCATGACCCAGATATTCATGATGATGTGATCACTAATCTAGAGCCAGACATCTTGGAATGTGAAGTCAAGTGGGCCTTAGAAAGCATCACTACGAACAAAGCTAGTGGAGGTGATGGAATTCCAGTTGAGCTATTTCAAATCCAAAAAGATGGTGTTGTGAAAGTGCTGCACTCAATATGCCAGCAAATTTGGAAAACTCAGCAGTGGCCACAGGGCTGGAAAAGGTCAGTTTTCATTCCAATGCCAAAGAATGCTCAAACTACCACACAATTGCAGTCATCTCACATGCTAGTAAAGTAATGCTCAAAATTCTCCAAGTCAGGCTTCAGCAATATGTGAACTGTGAACTCCCAGATGTTCAAGTTGGTTTTAGAAAAGGCAGAGGAACCAGAGATCAAATTGCCAACATCCGCTGGATCATCGAAGAAGCAAGAGAGTTCCAGAAAAACATCTATTTTTGCTTTATTGACTATGGCAAAGCCATTGACTTTGTGGATCACTATAAACTGTGGAAAATACTGAAAGAAATGGGAATACCAGACCACCTAATCTGTTTCTTGAGAAATCTGTATGCAGGTTAGGAAGCAACAGTTAGAACTGGACATGGAAACAGCAGACTGGTTCCAAATAGGAAAAGGAGTACGTCAAGGCTGTATATTGTCACCCTGCTTATTTCACTTATATGCAGAGTACATCATGAGAAACGCTGGACTGGAAGAAACACAAGCTGGAATCAAGATTGCCGGGAGAAATATCAATAACCTCAGATACGCAGATGACACCACCCTTATGGCAGAAAGTGAAGAGGAGCTAAGAAGCCTCTTGAGAAAGTGAAAGAAGAGAGTGAAAAAGTTGGCTTAAAGCTCAACATTCAGAAAACGAAGATCATGGCATCTGGTCCCATCACTTCGTGGGAAATAGACGGGGAAACAGTGGAAACAGTGTCAGACTTTATTTTTTTCGGCTCCAGAATCACTGCAGATGGTGACTGCAGCCATGAAATTGAAAGACGCTTACTCCTTGGAAGAAAAGTTATGACCAACCTAGATAGTATATTCAAAAGCAGAGACATTACTTTGCCGATTGAGGTCCGTCTACTCAAGGCTATGGTTTTTCCTGTGGTCATGTATGGATGTGAGAGTTGGACTGTGAAGAAGGCTGAGCGCCGAAGAATTGATGCTTTTGAACTGTGGTGTTGGAGAAGACTCTTGAGAGTCCCTTGGACTGCAAGGAGATCAGTCCTGGGTGTTCATTGGAAGGACTGATGCTGAAGCTGATACTCCAGTACTTTGGCCACCTCATGAGAAGAGTTGACTCCCTGGAAAAGACTGTGATGCTGGGAGGGATTGGGGGCAGAAGGAGAAGGGGACAACCGAGGATGAGACGGCTGGATGGCATCACGGACTTGATGGACGTGAGTCTGAGTGAATTCCAGGAGATGGTGATGGACAGGGAGGCCTGGCGTGCTGCGATTCATGGGGTCACAAAGAGTCGGACACGACTGAGTGACTGAACTGAACTGAACACACAGAAATAGTTTTAGCCCAGCATCAGAAAGAACAAGATACTTAGGAATAAAGTTAGCCAAGAAGGCAAAGGACTTTACATTGAAAATGTAAAATATTGCTGAGGAAAATTAAAGAAGATGCAGATAAATGGAAAGCTATCTCATGCTTGTGAACTAGAAGAGTTAATATGATTAAATTGCTCATGTTAGTCAATACAATTCCTGTAAAATCCCAAAGGCATTTTTTATAGAAATAGAAAATATAATCCTAATATCTATATGAAATCTTAAAGACTCTGAATAGTCAAAGCAACCTTGGACATCTCACACTTTTGTCTATGAGCTGTCTATTTTAGATAACTGAGAGAAGTAAAATCATGTAATATTTGTCCTTCAATGGCTAGCTTATTTCACTTAGTATAAAGTCCTCAATGGTCATCCATTTCTAGAATTGATAAGGTTTCTTTCTCCTTTATGACTGAAGATTATTTCCTTGCATATATAGTACACATTTTCATTACTCATTCATTCATTAAAGGACATTCGCATGCTAGTAAAGTAATGCTCAAAATTCTTCAAGCCAGGCTTCAGCAATACGTGAACCACGAACTCCCTGATGTTCAAGCTGGTTTTAGAAAAGGCAGAGGAACCAGAGATCAAATTGCCAACATCTGCTGGATCATGGAGAAAGCAAGAGAGTTCCAGAAAAACATCTATTTCTGCTTTATTACTGTGCCAAAGCCCTTGACTGTGTGGATCACAATAAACTGTCGAAATTTCTGAAAGAGATGGGAATACCAGACCTCCTGATCTGCCTCCTGAGAAATCTGTATGCAGATTAGGAAGCAACAGTTAGAACTGGACATGGAACAACGACTGGTTCCAAATAGGAAAAGGAGTATGTCAAGGCTGTATATTGTCACCCTGCTTATTTCACTTATATGCAGAGTACATCATGAGAAACGCTGGACTGGAAGAAACACAAGCTGGAATCAAGATTGCCGGGAGAAATATCAATAACCTCAGATATGCAGATGACACCACCATTATGGCAGAAAATGAAGAGGAGCTAAAAAGCCTCTTGATGAAAGTGAAAGAGTAGAGTGAAAAAGTTGGCTTAAAGCTCAACATTCAGAAAACGAAGATCATGGCATCTGGTCCCATCACTTCGTGGGAAATAGATGGGGAAACTGTAGAAACAGTGTCAGACTTTATTTTTGGGGGCTCCAAAATCACTGCAGATGGTGACTGCAGCCATGAAATTAAAAGATGCTTACTCCTTGGAAGAAAAGTTATGACCAATCTAGATAGTATATTCAAAAGCAGAGACATTACTTTGCCAACTAAGGTCCATTTAGTCAAGGCTATGGTTTTTCCTGTGGTCATGTATGGATGTGAGAATTGGACTGTGAAATAGGCTGAGCGCCGAAGAATTGATGCTTTTGAACTGTGGTGTTGGAGAAGACTCTTGAGAGTCCCTTGGACTGCAAGGAGATCCAAGCAGTCCATTCTGAAGGAGATCAACCCTGGGATTTCTTTGGAAGGAATGATGCTAAAGCTGAAGCTCCAGTACTTTGGCCACCTCATGTGAAGAGTTGACTCATTGGAAAAGACTCTGATGCTGGGAGGGATTGGGGGCAGGAGAAGGGGACAACCCAGGATGAGATGGCTGGATGGCATCATGGACTCGATGGACATGAGTCTGAGTGAACTCCGGGAGATGGTGATGGACAGGAAGGCTTGGCATGCTGCAATTCATGGGGTCGCAAAGAGTCAAACACGACTGAGCAACTGAACTGAACTGAACTGAGCTTGTTTCAACTCTTGGTTATTATGAATAATGGTGCTGTGAAATGAAAATCTCTCTCTTTAATTTTCTGATTTCTATTCTTGTGACTAAGTGCCCAGTAATAACACCAGTGGTTCATAGGGAAGATCTATTTTTAATTGTAACGAATCTCCATACTGTTTTCCATAGTGGCTGCACCACTTTACATTCTTAACCAATGGTGCATAAGTCTTCCAGTTTGCCCACACTAGTGGTTTCCAGGTACTGGAGGAAGGAGAAAATGAAAATTTTCTGTTCCATGGGAATAGAGTTTCAGCCATGTAAGATAGAAAATTTCTAGAGATCATGTGTAAAATGCTGTGGTTAGAGTTAATACTACTGTTTCACTTAGAAGTGAAAGTGTTAGTCACTGTTGTCTGACTCTTTGCGACTCTATGAACTATAGCCCACCTGGCTCCTCTGTCTATGGTATTCTCCAGGCAAGATACTGGAATGGGTTGCCATTTCCTCCTCCAGGGCATCCTCTTCTTCTTTTTTTTTTTTAATTTTTATTTTTACTTTATTTTACTTTACAATACGGTATTGGTTTTGCCATACATTGACATGAATCCACCACGGGTGTACATGTGTTCCCAAACATGAACCCCCCGCCCACCTCCCTCCCCACAACATCTCTCTGGGTCATCCCCGTGCACCAGCCCCAAGCATGCTGTATCCTGCATCGGACATAGACTGGCGATTTGATTCTTACATGATAGTATACATGTTTCAATGCCATTCTCCCAAATCATCCCACCCTCTCCCTCTCTCTCTGAGTCCAAAGTCTGCTATACACATCTGTGTCTTTTTTGCTGTCTTGCATACAGGGTTATTGTTACCATCTTTCTAAATTCCATATGTATGTGTTAGTATACTGTATTGGTGTTTTTCTTTCTGGCTTACTTCACTCTGTATAATTGGCTCCAGTTTCATCCATCTCATCAGAACTGATTCAAATGTATTCTTTTTAATGGCTGAGTAATACTCCATTGTGTATATGTACCACAGCTTTCTTATCCATTCATCTGCTGATGGACATCTAGGTTGTTTCCATGTCCTGGCTATTATAAACAGTGCTGCGATGAACATTGGGGTACATGTGTCTCTTTCGATTCTGGTTTCCTCAGTGTGTATGCCCAGCAGTGGGATTGCTGGGTCATAAGGGAGTTCTATTTGCAATTTTTAAAGGAATCTCCACACTGTTCTCCATAGTGGCTGAACTAGTTTGCATTCCCACCAACAGTGTAGGAGGGTTCCCTTTTCTCCACACCCTCTCCAGCATTTATTGCTTGCAGATTTTTGGATTGCAGACATTCTGACTGGTGTAAAGTGGTTACCTCATTGTGGTTTTGATTTGCATTTCTCTAATAATGAGTGTCTAATAATGAGCATCTTTTCATGTGTTTGTTAGCCATCCGTATGTCCTCTTTGGAGAAATGTCTATTTAGTTCTTTGGCCCATTTTTTAATTGGGTCATTTATTTTTCTGGAATTGAGCTGCATAAGTTGCTTGTATATTTCTGAGATTAGTTGTTTGTCAGTTGTTTCATTTGCTATTATTTTCTCCCATTCTGAAGGCTGTCTTTTCACCTTGCTTATATTTTCCTTTGTTGTGCAGAAGCTTTTAATTTTAATTAGATCCCATTTGTTTATTTTGCTTTTATTTCCAGAATTCTGGGAGGTGGATCATAGCATAGAGGATCCTGCTGTGATTTATGTCGGAGTGGGTTTTGCCTATGTTCTCCTCTAGGAGTTTATAGTGCCTGACTTCAGGCTCTACTACAAAGCCACAGTCATCAAGACAGTATGGTACTGGCACAAAGACAGAAATACAGATCAATGGAACAAAATAGAAAGCCCAGAGATAAATCCACACACATATGGACACCTTATGTTTGACAAGGGAGGCAAGAATATACAATGGAGTAAACACAATCTCTTTAACAAGTGGTGCTGGGAAAACTGGTCAACCACTTATAAAAGAATGAAACTAGATCACTTTCTAACACTGCACACAAAAATAAACTCAAAATGGATTAAAGATCTAAATGTAAGACCAGGGCATCTTCTTGACCCGCAGATTAAATCTGGGTCTCCTGCACTGCAGAGTGATTGTTTACCATCTAAGCACCAGGGAAGTTATGTCACTGGATTCAGAGTCCAGGGTGCTAACCATTACAATATGGAAACCCACAGCTGGTGATTTACTCATTTAAAATTTTATATATCAGGTAGATCTCCTGTTATTTGTTTTTGATCACACATACACAAACCCAACTATATGTTGCCTAGAACAGACTGATTTTAAATATGGAGACACAGATACATTGAAATTAAAGGGTTGGAGGAAGATATACCATGATAACACCAATCAAAGAAAACTGAAGTAGTTGTATTAATTGCTGATATCAGAACAAGGAAAACTTTCATAAACTGTAAAATTTATATCATTGAATGCATATAGTAGGAAAGAAGAAAAGACTAAAATAAACAATTTAATCTTCTAACTCATGATTCTAGAAAAAGAAGAGAAAATTAAATCCAAAGAAAGCAGTAGAAAATAAATAATAAAAATTAGAGCAGCAATGAATCAAAGGTCTATGTATAATGATAAAGGGTCAGTTCTCCAAGAGGACATAGCAATTCTATAATGTGTATATAACTAACAATGGAGTTTCAAAGTACTTGCAGGCAAAATGATGGAATTTCAAGGGAAAATAGATGAATTTACTATTATACTTAGAGACTTGAATATCCCTCTACCATCAATGGACAGAACCAAGATGCAGAAAACCAGTAAGAGCAAAGTTGAACCATGCAGCATTATCTATTACCTGGATTCAATTAACCTTTATAGAATTCATAATCCAACAAGACCAGCATGCATATTCTTCTCAGGCTCATGTAGGACATTCACCAAATAGGCCACATTCTAATATAAAATATATTTTATTAAATATCAATATAGAAGTCACACAAATTATGCTTTCATAATGAAACAAAGTTAACTAGATATCAGTAAAAGAATAGTAGATAGAAAACTGCAAACTACTTGGATATTGAACAACACACATAAATAAACATGACTCAAAGAAGGACTCTCCAAAAAATAAAAAATCTTGAATGAATGAAAATATAACCTATCAAAATGTGTGGATTCAGTAAAATCAGTGCTTTGAAGAAAATTTATACCATTGAAGGCGTATAGTAGGAAAGAATAAAAGACTAAACAATCTAATCTTCTATCTCATGATTCTAGAAAAAGAAGAGAAAATTAAATCCAAAGAAAGCACAAGAAAATAAATAATAAAAATTAGAGCAGTTATGAATCAAAATGAAGATAGGTGAACAACAGAAAACTGAACAAAAGCAAAAGTTTTGTTTTTTAATTTCTTAAAAATTGGCAAATGTCTAGACAAGTTAACTGAGAAAAGAGAGAAAGGATGTAAATTACTATAATAAATGAACAAACAGCATCACCACTAATCTAATGGATATTATAAAAAAGGAATATCATGAATAACTCTGTGCCCACACATTTGATAACCTACTTGACATGGGCCAATTCATTGAAAGACATAGTCTACAGAAACTCACATAAGAAGAAATAGAGATCTCAATAGGCCTATATCTATTAAAGAAAAAGTAAATCATTAATAAACTTTCAAAGGTGAAAATGCAGATCCAGAAGTTTTCAAAGATGTATTCTACTGAACTTTAAGAAGTAAATCATAATAAGTTACTACAATCTTTTCCACAAAATCAATACATAGAAAATATTAATTCAGCCCTTGAGACCAATGTTACACTAATTAAAAAACCAAACAAAGGTCTGAGGAGAAGGAAAAATAGCTCTCATGAACATTGGTGCAAAAATTTTGTCAAGTGTTAGTAAATCAAATTCAGAGATGTATACAAGGTGGTATACACCATGATCAAGAGGGATTTTCTGCTAGGTATGCAAAGTGGATTCCATATTTGAAATTCAACTGACGTAACTTCATCACATCAACAGGCTAAAGAAAAATATGTGATTCCATCAATAGATTCTATCATTAGATGATACCACTCTAATGGCAGAAATGGAAGAGGAACTAAACAGCATCTTGATGAATGTGAAAGTGGAGAGGGAAAAAGCTGGCTTGAAACTCAACATTCAAAAAACTAAGATCATGACATCCAGTCCCATCACTTCATGGAAGATGATTGGAGAAAAGCTGGGAACAGTGACAGATTTTATTTTCTTGGGCTCCAAAATTACTGAAAAATCAATGACTAATAGCCATGAACTTAAGAGATGCTTACTCCTTGGAAGAAAAGCTATGACAAACCTAGACAGGATATTTAAAAGCAGAGACATCACTTTGCCAACAGAGGTCCATATTGTCAAAGCTATAGTTTTTCCAGTAGTCATATATGGATGTGAGAATTGGACCAAAAAGAAGGCTGAGTGCCAAAGAATTGATGCTTTTGACCTGCGCTGTTTGAGCGTCCATTAGACAGCAAGGAGATTAAGCAGTCAATCCTAAAGGAAATCAACCCTGAATAGTCATTGGAAGGACTGATGCTGAAACTGAACCTCCAATAATTTGGCTACCTGATGCAAAAAGCTGACTCATTGGGCATGAATCTGAGCCAACTCTGGGTTATAGTGAAGGACAGGAAAGCCTGCAGTCCATGGTGGGGGGGGTGGGGGTGGTGGTGGTCACAAAGCATTGAACACTACTTATTGGCTGAAGAGCAAGTCAATCAGTTCAGTTCAGTTCAGTCGCTCAGTCATGTCTGACTCTTTGTGACCCCATGAATCGCAGCACTCCAGGCCTCCCTGTCCATCACCAACTCCCGGAGGCTAACGAAACCCATGTCCATTGTGTCGGTGAGCCATCCAACCAACTCATTCTCTGTCACCCTCTTCTCCTCCTACTCTCAATCTTTCCCAGCATCAGGGTCTTTTCAAATGAGTCAGCTCTCCACATCAGGTGACCAAGGTATTGGAGTTTCAGCTTCAACATCAGTCCCTCAAATGAACATGCAGGACTGATCTCCTTTAGGATAGACTTGTTGGATCTCCTTGCAGTACAAAGGACTCTCAAGAGTCTTCTCCAACACCACAGTTCAAAAGCATCAACTCTTTGGTGCTCAGCATTCTTTATAGTCCAACTCTCACATCCATATATGACCATTGGAAAAACCATAGCCTTGACCTGATGGATCTTTGTTGGCAAGTAATGTCTCTGCTTTTTAATATACTGCCTAGGTTGGTCATAAATTCCTTCCAAGGAGTAAGCATCTTTTAATTTCATGGCTGCAATCACCATCTGCAGTGATTTTGGAGCCCAGAAAAATAAAGTCAGCCACTGTTTCCACTCTTTCCCCATCTATTTCCCATGAAGTGATGGGACCAGATGCCATGATCTTCGTTTTCTGAATGTTGAGCTTAAAGCCAACTTTTTCACTCTCCTCTGTCACTTTCATCAAGAGGCTCTTTAGTTCTTCTTCACTTTCTGCTATAAGGATGGTGTCATCTGCATATCTGAGGTTATTGATATTTCTCCCAGCAATCTTGATTCCAGCTTGTGCTTCTTCCAGCCCAGCATTTCTCATGATGTACTCTGCATAGAAGTTAAATAAGCAGGGTGACAATATACAGCCTTGACATACTCCTTTTCCTATTTGGAACCAGTCTGTTGTTCCATGTCCAGTTCTAACTGTTGCTACCTGACCTGCATATAGGTTTCTCAAGAGGCAGGTCAGGTGTCTGGTATTCCCATCTCTTTCAGAATTTTCCACAGTTTATTGTGATCCACAGAGTCAAAGGCTTTGGTATAGTCAATAAAGCAGAAATAGTTGTTTTTCTGGAACTCTCTTGCTTTTTCCATGATCCAGCGGATGTTGGCAATTTGATCTCTGATTTCTCTGCCTTTTCTAAATCCAGCTTGAACATCTAGAATTTCACAGTTCACGTATTGCTGAATCCTGGCTTGGAGAATTTTGAGCATTACTTTACTAGCATGTGAGATGAGTGCAACTGTGTGGTAGTTTGAGCATTCTTTGGCATTGCCTTTCTTTGGGATTGGAATGAAAACTGACCTTTTTTAAATTTGCTGGCATATTGAGTACAGCACTTTCACAGCATCATCTTCTTGGATTTGAAAGAGCTCAACTGGAATTTCATCAACACTAGCTTTGTTCATAGTGATGCTTCCTAAGCCCACTTGACTTCACATTCCAGGATATCTGGCTCTAGGTGAGTGATCACATCATCGTGATTATCTTAGTCATGAAGATCTTTTTTGTACAGTTCTTCTGTGTATCCTTGCCGCCTCTTCTTAATATCTTCTGCTTCTGTTAGGTCCAAACCATTTCTGTCCTTTATTGAGCCCATTGTTGTATGAAATGTTCCCTTGGTATCTCTAATTTTCTTAAAGAGATCTCTAGTCTTTCCTATTGTATTGTTTTCCTCTATTTCTTTTCACTGATCACTGAGGAAGGCTTTTTTTTTTTTTTTAAATCTCTCCTTGCTATTCTTTGGAACTCTGCATTCAAATGGGTATATCTTTCATTTTCTCCTTAGCTTTTCACTTCTTTTCACAGCTATTTGTAAGGCCACCTCAGACAGCCATTTTGCTTTTTTGCATTTCTTTTTCTTGGGGATGGTCTTGATTCCTGTCTCCTATGCAGTGTCATGAACCTCCATCCATAGTTCATCAGGCACTCTATCAGATCTAGTCCCTTAAATCTATTTCTCACTTCCACTGTATAGTCATAAGGGATTTGATTTAGGTCATGCCTGAATGGTTTAGTGGTTTTCTCCATTTTCTTCAATTTCAGTCTGAATTTGGCAATAAGGAGTTCATGATCTGAGCCACAGTCAGCTCCTGGTCTTTTGTTTTTTTGCTGACTGTACAGAGCTTCTCCATCTTTGGCTGCAAAGAATATAATCAATCTGATTTCAGTGTTGACCATCTGGTGATGTCCATGTGTAGAGTTTTTTCTTGTGTTGTTGGAAGAGGGTGTTTGCTATGACCAGTGCGTTCTCTTGGCAGAACTCTATTAGCCTTTGCCCTGCTTCATTTTGTACTCCAAGGCCAAATTTGCCTGTTACTCTAGGTATTTCTTGACTTCTTACTCTTGCATTCCAGTCCCCTATAATGAAAAGGACATCATTTTTGGGTGTTAGTTCTAGAAGGTCTTGTCGGTCTTCATACTATACTATACTATACTATACTATACTAAGCCACTTCAGTCGTGTCCAACTCAGTGTGACCTCATAGATGGCAGCCCACCAGGCTCCCTCATCCCTGGGATTCTCCAGGCAAGAACACTGGAGTGGGTTACCATTTCCTTCTCCAATGCATGAAAGTGAAAAGTGACAGAGAAGTTGCTCAGTCGTGTCCAACTCTTTGCGACCCCATGGACTGCAGCCTACCAGACTCCTCTGTCCATGGGATTTTCCAGGCAAGAGGACTGGAGTGGGGTGCCATCACCTTCTCTGGTCTTCACAGAACTGTTCAACTTCAGCTTCTTCAGCGTTACTGGTCGGGCATAGACTTGGAATATCGTGATATTGAATGGTTTGCCTTGAAAACGAACAGAGATCATTCTGTCCCTTTTTGAGACTGCATCCAAGTACTGCATTTCGGACTCTTTTGTTGACTATGATGGCTACTCCATTTCTTCTAATGGATTCCTGCCCACAGTAGTAGATATAATGGTCATCTGAGTTAAATTCACCCATTCCAGTCCATCTTAGTTCACTGATTCCTAGAGTGTTGACGTTCACTCTTGCCTTCTCCTGTTTAACCACTTCCAATTTGCCTTGATTCGTGGACCTAACATTCCAGGTTCCTATGCAATATTGCTCTTTACAGCATTGAACCTTGCTTCTATCACCAGTCCCATTCACAACTGGGTGCTATTTTTGCTTTGGCTCCATCCCTTTATTTTTTCTGGAGTTATTTCTCCACTTTTCTCCAGTAGCATATTGGGCACCTACCGACCTGGGGAGTTCATCTTTCAGTGTCCTATCTTTTTGCCTTTTCATACTGTTCATGGGGTCAATAGATGCAGCAAGTCAATAGATGCAAGAAAACTATTTGACAAATTCCAACATACATTCATGATAAAACCCCTTAGCAAATGAAGACTAGAGGGAAACTTCCTCAACTTAGAAAAGAATATCTACAAAACACTCATGGTTAGATTCCTGTGTCAGGCCGACCATCTGGAGAAGGAAATGGCAAGCCACTCCAGTATTCCTGCCTGGAAAATTCCATGGACAGAGGAGCCTGGTGGGCTACAGTCCATGGAGTCACAAGACACAGCTTAGCGACTAAAGTACCACCACCACCATCATAGTCAAATCTGAGTAACCAGGTGTTTTCTCCATAAGATCAGTAAAAAGATATGATGGCCTCTTTCACCACCTTATTCAACATTGTACCTGTAGTCTTAGCTAATACACTACGACAAAGACAAGGAAACAAAAGCTATATTTAGATTACAAAGAAAGAAACACAATGTCTATGTAGAGAATTATGAAGAATTAACAAAATGTCTCCTGGAAATAGTGAGCAATGATAGCAAGGTTCTAAGACAGAATATTGGATTATACTATAAAAATATTAGTTATAAAAAGGATTAACAGAAAAGTTAATTTCTTTCTCAAGTATCAGCAATGAATAATTGGAGTTTGAAATTAAAAACTTACTATTCAATGCAAAATATTAAGAATAGGAGAAGAATGTATGAGAACTAGTGAAAGGGTATATGGGAACTTTTTACTTTTCACTTGTTTTTTTCTGTAAATTTGTAAAATAAAATTGAAAATCTGATTCTAAAGTTTATTTAGAAATGCAAAGACCCAGAATAGCAAACACAAAATTGAAGGAGAAGAACAACATTGGGGGAGTGACACCACCTAACTTCAAGACTTACTATAAAGCTGCATATGTCAGGGCATGTGGTACTGGTGGAAGAATGGACACATAGATCATTAGAAAAGAATAAAACCCCCAGAGGTAGACTCAGAAAAATATAGTCCTTTGACAAAGGAGCAAATGCAGTTCAATGGAAAAGGGGTAATATTCATAACAAGTGGTGCTGGAACAACTGGATGTGCCCATGAAAATGAATCTTGACACATACCTTACAGTTTTCACAAAAGTTGACTCAAAATGGATCACAGACTTATGTGTAAAGTTAAAAACAGAAACTCCTAGGAGATAACATAGGAAAATATTGAGGTGACATCCAGCACTTGTCAATGATTTTTAATAAATACAAAATGCATGTTCTGTGAAAAATAATTTAGACTTTATTAAGATTTAAAATATACTACTTATCTGCAAGTGCACTTTTGAATATTAAAGGAAGTGTATGCCATATTTCCTTCAGAGCATAACGTTTCAGATAACTGTAGTTAAGAACTCCATTTCCTGTGGTCTATAGGAAGGACAGTATTTGCTCTGTGAACCCAGTGAGGAAGAGATCAAATGACATAGAAAAAGGGTAGAGAAATAACTAGAGGCTAAGTCTGAGAAAGTATTCAGTTCAGTTCAGTCAGTTCAGTCGTTCTGTCGTGTCTGACTCTTTGCAACCCTATGAATCACAGCACGCCAGGCCTCTCCATCACCAACTCCCGGAGTTCACTCAAACTCACATCCATCAAGTTGGTGATGCCATCCAGCCATCTCATCCTCTGTCGTCCCCTTTTCCTCCTGCCCCCAATCCCTCCCAGCATCAGAGTTTTTTCCAGTGAGTCAACCCTTCACAGGAGGTGGCCAAAGTACTGGAGTTTCAGCTTTAGCATCATTCCTTCCAATGAACACCCAGGGCTGATCTCCTTTAGAATGGACTGGTTGGATCTCCTTGCAGTCCAAGGGACTCTCAAGAGTCTCCTCCAACACCACAGTTCAAAAGCATCAATTCTTCGGTGCTCAGCTTTCTTCACAGTCCATCTCTCACATCCATACATGACCACTGGAAAAACCATAGCCTTGACTAGACAGACCTTTGTTGGCAAAGTAATGTCTCTGCTTTTCAATATGCTATCTAGGTTGGTCATAACTTTCCTCCCAAGGAGTAAGCATCTTTTAATTTCATGGCTGCAGTCAGCATCTACAGTGATTTTGGAGCCCAGAAAAATAAAGTCAGCCACTGTTTCCACTCTTTCCCCATCTATTTCCCATGAAGTGATGGGACCAGATGCCATGATCTTCCTTTTCTGAATGTTGAGCTTTAAGCCAACTTTTTCACCCTCCTCTTTCACTTTCATCAGGAGGCTTTTTAGCTCCTCTTCACTTTCTGCCATAAGGGTGGTGTCATCTGCATATCTGAGGTTATTGATATTTCTCCCAGCAATCTTGATTCCAGCTTGTGTTTCTTCCAGCCCAGCATTTCTCATGATGTACTCTGCATATAAGTTAAATAAGCAGGGTGACAATATACAGCCCTGATGTACTCCTTTTCCTATTTGGAACCAGTCTGTTGTTCCATGTCCAGTTCTAACTGTTGCTTCCTGACCTGCATATAGGTTTCTCAAGAGGCAGGTCAGGTGGTCTGGTAGAAAGTATTACAGCATTATAATTACACTTTATTTACTTTTAAATTTTATATATTTATTTATTTTCCCTCCTCATCCCACCCTCTCCAGGTTGATGCAGAGCCCCTGTTTGAATTTTCTAAGTCATACAGCAAATTCCCATTGGCTATCTATTTTACATAATGTAATGTAAGTTTCCATGTTACTCTTTTCATACATCTCACCCTCTTCTCCCCTCTCCCCATGCCCATAAGTCTATTCTCTATGTCTGTTTCTCCATTACTGCCCTGTAAATATATTCTTCAGTACCATTTTTCTAGATTCCGTACATATGTGTTAGAATACGATATTTATCTTTCTCTTTCTGACTCACTTCACTCTGTATAATAGGTTCTAGGTTCATCCACCTCATCAGAACTGACTCAAATGTGTTCTTTTCTATGGCTGAGTAATATTCCATTGTGTATACGTACTACACTTTTTTATCCATTCATCTGTCAATGGACATCTAGGTGCTTCCATGTTCTAGCTATTGTAGACTATGCTGCAATGAACAATGGGATACAGGTGTCATTTTCACCTTTGATTTCCTCAAGGTATATGCCCAGGAGTAGGATTGCTGGGTCATGGTGGTTTTACTCCTAGTTTTTTTTAAAGGAATCTCCACATGGTCTTCCATAGTGGATATATCAATTTACATTTCCACCAACAATGCAAGAGTGTTCTCTTTTCTCCATACTCTCTTCAGCAACTATTGTTTGTAGACTTTGTTGATGGCCATTCTGACTGGTGTGAGGTGATATCTCATTGCGGTTTTGATTTGCATTTCTCTAATAATCAGCGATGTTGAGCATCTTTTCATGTGTTTGTTAGCCATCTGTATGTCTTCTTTGGAGAAATGTCTGTTTTGATCTTTTTCCTGCTTTTTGATTGGGTTGTTCATTTTTCTGGCTTTGAGTTATATGACCTGCTTGTATATTTTGGAAATTAATTCTTTGTCAGCTGCTTTATTTGCTATTATTTTCTCCCATTGTGAGGGTTGTCTTTTCACCTTGCTTTTAGTTTCCTTTGCTGTGCAAAAGTTTTAAATTTAATCAGGTCCCACTTGTTTACTTTTGTTTTTATTTCAGTTACTCTAGGAGGTGGGTCCTAGAGGATCTTGCTTTGATTTATGTCATTGAGTGCTCTGCCTATGTTTTCCTCTAAGAGTTTTATAGTTTCTGGTATTACATTTAGGTCTTTAATCCATTTTGAGTTTATCTTGGTGTATGGTGTTAGGAAGTGTTCTGATCTCATTCTTTTGCACGTAGCTGTCCAGTTTTCCCAGCACCATTTATTGAAGAGGCTGTCTTTGCCCCATTGTATATTCTTGGCTCCTTTGTCAAAAATAAGTTACCCATAGGTGCATGGGTTTATTTCTGGGCTTTTGGTCTTGTTCCATTGGTCTATATTTCTGTTTTTGTGCCAGTACCATACTGTCTTGATGACTGTAGATTTGTAGTATAATATGAAGTCAGGAAGGTTGATTCCTCCAGCTCCATTCTTCCTTCAGTCTTTCTCAAGAGTGCTTAGCTATTCAGGGTCTTTTGTGTTTCCATATGAATTGTGAAATTTTTTGTTCTAGTTCTGTGAAAAATGGCATCATTAATTTGATAGGGATCACATTGAATCTGTAGATTGTATTTGGTAGTATAGACATTTTCACAATATTGATTCTTCCTACCCAGGAAAATGGAATATCTCTCCATCTGCCTGTGTCATCTTTGATTTTTTTCATTAGTGTCTTATAATTTTCTGTGTACAGTCCTTTTGTCTCCTTAGGTAAGTTATTCCTAGATATTTACTTGTTTTTGTCGCAATGGTGAGTGGCATTGATTCCTTAATTTCTCTTTCTGATTTTTCATTGTTAGTATATAGAAATGCAAGTGATTTCTGTGTATTGGTTTTGTATCCTGCAACTTTGCTAAATTCACTGATTAGCTCTAGTAATTTTCTAATACTATCTTTAGGGGTTTCTATGTACAGTATCATGTCATCTGCAAACAGTGAGAGCTTGACTTCTTCTTTTCCAATCTGGATTCCTTTTATTTCTTCTTCTTCTCTTAATGGTGTAGCTAGGACTTCCAGAACTATGTTGATTAATAGTGGTGGAAGTGGACACAGTTGTCTTGTTCCTGATCTTAGGGGGACTGCTTTCGTTTTTTTCACCATTGAGAATAATGTTTGCTGTAAGCATATTATATATGGTCTTTACTATGTTGAGGTAGGTTCCTTCTATGCCCATTTTTTGAACAGTTTTAATCATAAATGGGTGCTGAATTTTGTCAAAGATTTTTTTCTGCATCTTTTGAGATGATCATATGACTTTTACCTTTCAATTTGTTAATATGGTGTATCACATCAATTGATTTGTGTATATTGAAGAATCTTTGCATTCCTGGAATAAACCCAACTTGATCATGATGCATGAGCTTTTTGATGTGTTGCTGAATTCTGTTTGCTAAAATTTTGTTGAGGATTTTTGCATCTATGTTCATCAGTGATATTGGATGCTAGTTTTCTTTTCTTGTGTTGTCTTTGTCTGGTTTTGGTATCAGGGTGATGGTGGCTTCATAGAATGAGTTTGGAAATGTTCTTTATTCTGCAATTTTTTTGAAAGAGTTTTAGAAGGACAGGTATTAGGTCTTTTCTAAATGTTTGATAGAATTCTCCTGTGAAGCCATCTGGTCCTGGGCTTCTGTTTTGGGGGAGATTTTTAATCACAGCTTCAATTTCAGTGCTTATAATTGGGTTGTTCATGATTTCTACTTCTTGCTGGTTTAGTCTTGGAAGATTGAACTTTTCTAAGAATCTGTCCATTTCTTCCAGGTTATCTATTTTATTGCCATAGAGTTGTTCATAATAGTCTCTTCTATTCTTTTGTATTTCTGTATTATCTGTTGTAACCTCTTCTTTTTCATTTCTAATTTTGCTGATTTGAGTCTTATTTTTCTTGATAAATCTGCCTAGAAGCTTGTCAATTTTGTTTATCTTCTCAAATAACCATTTTAGTTTTATTAATCTTTACTACTGTTTCTTTCATTTCTTTTTCATTTATTTCTGCTTGGATTTTTATGATTTCTTTCCTAAATTTATTTTTAACTAGATAATTGCTTTTCAATGTTGTGTTGGTTTATGTCAGACAACAACATGTATCAGCTATGATTATACATATATCCTCTCCCTCTTGAGCCTCGCTCCTGCACCCCTGCATCCCACCCTTCTAGGGTTGTAACAGAGCACTGGCTGAGCTCCCTGTGCTATACAGCATCTTCCCAGTAACTATCTATTTTACACATGGTGGTGTATATATATTAATGCTACTCTCAGTATGTTCTACTCTTCCCTTCCCCAACTGTGTCCACAAGTCCGTTCACTACATCTATGTCTCTATTCCTGTCCTGCAAATAGGTTTATCCACACCGTTTTTATAGATTCCATACATATGCATCAATATACAATATTTGTTTTTCTCTTTGTGATTTAATGCACTCTGTATAATAGCCTTCAGATTCATCCCCCTCATTTCAATGGAATCAAATTATTCCTTTTATGCCTGAGAAGAGGAACTAAAAAGCCTCTTGAAGAAAGTGAAAGAGGAGAGTGAAAAAGTTGGCTTAAAGCTCAACATTCAGAAAACGAAGATCATGGCATCTGGTCCCATCACTTCACGAGAAATAGATGGGGAAACGGTGGAAACAGTGGCTGACTTTATTTTTTCGGGCTCCAAAATCACTGCAGATGGTGACTTCGGCCATGAAATTAAAAGACGCTTACTCCTTGGGAGGAAAGTTATGACCAACCTAGATAGCATATTGCAAAGCAGAGACATTACTTTGCCAACTAAGGTCCGTCTAGTCAAGGCTATGGTTTTTCCAGTGGTCATGTATGGGTGTGAGAGATGGACTGTGAAGGAAGCTGAGCGCTGAAGAATTGATGCTTTTGAACTGTGGTGTTGGAGGAGACTCTTGAGAGTCCCTTGGACTGCAAGGAGATCCAACCAGTCCATTCTAAAGGAGATCAGCCCTGGGTGTTCATTGGAAGGAATGATGCTAAAGCTGAAACTCCAGTACTTTGGCCACCTCCTGTGAAGAGTTGACTCATTGGAAAAGACTGTGATGCTGGGAGGGATTGGGGGCAGGAGGAAAAGGGGACGACAGAGGATGAGATGGCTGGATGGCATCACCAACTTGATGGATGTGAGTTTGAGTGAACTCCGGGAGATGGTGATGGACAGGGAGGCCTGGCGTGCTGCAATTCATGGAGTCGCAAAGAGTCAGACACGACTGAGTGACTGAACTGAACTGAACTGAACTGAATATTCCATTGTATATATGTACTGAAACTTCCTTACCATTCATCTGTTGATGGACATCTAGATTGTTTCATGGCCTGGCTATTGTAAATAGTGTTGCAATGAACACTATGGTACAAGTATCTTACTGAATTACGTTTTTTTCAGGGTGTATGCCCAGGAGTGGGATTGCTGGATTATTGTTGCTGTTCAGTCGCTAAATCTTGCCTGATTCTTTGCAACCCCATGGACTGTAGCATACCAGGTTTTCCTGTCCTTTGCTATCTCCCAGAATTTTCTCAAACTCATGTCCATTGAGTCGATGATGCCATCCAGCCTTCTCATCCTCTGTCACCCCCTTCTCCTCCTGTCCACAATCTTGCCCACCATCACGGTCTTTCCAGTGAATCAGCTCTTCGCATCATGTGGCCAAAGTATTGGAGCTTCAGCTTCATGATCATTCCTTCCAATGAATAGTCAGGATTGATTTCCTTTAGGATGGACTAAAGGAAATCCTTTAATCAGACTAAAGGAGATCCTTTTTGATCTCCTTGCTGTCCAACGGGTTCGCAAGAGTCTTCTACAGCACTGCAGTCCTAAAGAATCAATTCTTCAGTGCTCAGCCTTTTTTATGGTCCAATTCTCAAATCCGTACATTACTACTGGAAAAAGCATAGCTTTGACTACATGAATATTTGTCGGCAAAATGATGTCTCTGCTTATTAATATACCATCTAGGTTTATCATAGCTTTTCTTCCCAGGAGCAAGCATCTTTTAATTTCATGGCTGCAGTCACCATCTTCAGTAATTTTGGAGCCCAAGAAAACGAAGTCTGTCACTGTTTCCAATTTTCCCCTTGTCTATTTGCCGTGAAGTGATGGAACTGGATGCCATGATCTTAGTGTTTCGAATGTTGAGTTTTAAGTCATAAGGTAGTTTTATTCCTAGTCCCCCCCCCCGACCCCCCCACCTAAAGAATCTCCATATTGTTCTCCTTAGTGGTTGTATTAATTTACATTCCTACCAGCAATGCCAGAGGGTTCCCTTTTCTCCACACCCTCTCCAGCATTTATTGTTTGTAGATTTTTTGATGATGGCCATTCTGACCTGTGTTAGTTGATACCTCTTTGTAGTTTTGATTTGCATTTCTCTAGTAATAAGCAATGTTGAGCATTATTTTCATGTGTTTATTTGCCATTTGTGTGTCTTCTCAGGAGAAATGTCTGCTTAGGTCTTCTGTCCATTTTTTGATTGGATTGTTTGTTTCCCTGATATTGGGTTGCCTGAGCTGCTTGTATATTTTGGAGATTAATCCTTTATCAGTTGCTTCATTTGTAATCATTTTCTCCCATTCTGAGGGTTGTCTTTCATCTTATTTATAACTTCTTTTATTGTGCAAAGGCTTTCAGGTTTAATTAGGTCCCATTTGTTATCTCCTGGGGAAGGAAATGGCAACCCACTCCAGTATTCTTGCTTGGAAAATCACGTGGACAAAGGAGCCTGGTAGGCTACAGTTCATGGGGTCACAAAGAGTTGGACACGACTGAGTGACTTCACTTTCACTTATTGTGCAGAGGCTTTCAGGTTTAATTAGGTCCCATTTGTTTACTTTTGTTTCTATTTCCATTACTCTATGAGGTAGGTCAAAGAGGATCTTGCTGCTCTTTATGTCAAAGAGTGTTCTATGTTTTCCTCTAGGAATTTCATAGTTTCTGTCCTTACATTTAGATCTTTAATTCACTTTGAATTTATTTTTGTGTATGGTGTTAGTACGTGTTCTACTTACATCATTTTACATGTAGCTGTGCAGTTTTACTAGCACCACTTACTGAAGCAGCTGCCTTTTCTCTATTGTATATTCTTGCCTCCTTTGTCAAAGATAAGTTCCCCATAGGTATGTGGGTTTGTCTCTGAGCATTCTATCCTGTTCACTGAGGTACATTTCTATTTTCATGCCATAGTATCTTGATGACTGTAGTTTTGTAGGATAGCCTAAAGTCATGGGACCTGATTCCTCCAGCTCAATTTTTCTTTCTCAAAATTGCTTTGGGTATTTGGAGTCTTCTATATTTCCACACAAATGGCAAAATTGTATTCTAGTTCTGTGGAAAATGCCATTGGTCATTTGATAGGGATTGCATTGAATCTGTAGATTGCTTTGGGTAGTATAGTCATTTTCACAATATTGATTCTTTCAACTCAAGAACGTGCTATATCTTTCCATCTGTTTATGTCATCATTGATTTCTTTCATCAATGTCTTATAATTTTCAGCATACAGGCTTTTTTCTCCTTAGGTTTATTCCTAGGTATTTTATTCTTTTTGTTGAAATGGTAATTGGGATTGTTTCCTCAATTTCTCTTTCTGATTTTTCATTGTTAGTGTTTAGGAATGCAAGGGATTTCTGTGTGTTAATTTTGCATCCTGCAGTGTTACTAAATTCATTGATTAGTTCTAGTAATTTTCTGATGGCATCTTTAGGGTTTTCTTTGTATAGCATCATGTCATCTGCAACCAGTTAGAGTTTTACTTCTTTTTCAATCAGTATTCATTGTATATCTTTTTCTTCTCTGATTCCTATGGCTAGAGCTTCAGAATCTATACTTAATAATAGTGGTGGGAGTGGGCACCCTTGTCTTATTCCTGATCTTAGAGAAAATGCTTTCAGTTTTTCACCTTTGAGAACAATGTTTGCTGTAGGTTTATCATATAGAGACTTTATTATGTTGAGGTAGGTTCCTTCTATGCCCATATTCTGGAGAGTTTTTATCATAAATGAATGCTGAATTTTGTCAAACGCTTTTTTCTGCATCTGGGGAAATTATTATATGGTTTTATCATTCAGTTTCTTAATATGGTGTATCACATTGATTGATTTTTATATTTTGAAGAATCCTTGCATCTCTGGGATAAATCCCACTTGATCACCGTACATGATCCTTTCAATGTGTTGTTAGAGTCTGTTTGCTAATATTTTATTAAGGAATTTTGACATGTTTATCAGTGATATTGGCCTGTAATTTTATTTTTTTTTTTTGGTGGTATCATTGTCTTATTTTGGTATCAGGGTGATCGTGGCCTCATATTAATTGAATGAGTTTGGGAGTATTCCTTCCTCTGCAATTTTTTGGAAGAGTTTGAGCAGAATACATGTTAGCTCTTCTCTAAACATTTGATAGAATTTGCCTGTGAAGCAATCCAGCCATGGGTTTTTGTTTTCTGGAAGATTTTTTTATTGCAGTTTCAATTCCAGTGCTTGTGATTGGTCTGTATATAATTTCTATTTCTTTCTGGTTCATACTTTTTGGGTTGTACATTTCTAAGACTACAACTACACTTTAGTGTATTATATGCAAAGGAAACTGTAACTTGATTTAATATAGATATATTACATATATATTTATACCACAAATGTATATATATTTATATAATATATAATTTAAATCTACTATATATTATATATAAATACTTAATATATTAAACAAAATATGTTAAATATGAACCATAAGGGGCTCCCTGGAAGACTGACTTGAATCCTTTACAAGAATGAGAGAATTTGCAACATAGTAGTGTTATCTTGCTAAGAAGAGAAAATACATTGGAATTTGGGATGACTGACATGGAACAATGTCCCTGGACACTCATCCTCAGTGCCCTTCTCCTTCCTTCTTGGTAGCTTAGCAATAAGTAAGTTTGAGTTAGATCACAGGGAGAAGAGCTTGTCATGGAGGTAGGCTCTGGTGTTCCCAGGGCAAAGATAGAAACACCTAGGACACTGTCCTTGTTTCTTAGTCATCTGCCAGCTCCTGCCTCCTGTCTGTAAACACATAGGGGCGTGGGAAGTGGTTCCTCTGCTAGAAGCCCTCCTTGGTGCATGTCCTCCAGTCATGCCTGACCTGAATATGTTTCTATACAACTCAGGATATCCTGAGTGCTCTGCTCCTCATCTACTTGTAAAAGGCCAGCCTCAAACGTGACTTTAAATAACACAGCAGCCTGTGCATGTCAGTGTCTCTAAGGGAGGACGAGGGTGAAGGGAATATTCACAGCCTGGGTGCTTTCCAGTAATATCTGCATCTCATCCACAATGTCACAGAACATGTCATGTGCTGGCATGATATGTGTCAGATACAGACACAAAGGAAGAGGGAAAGATGACCTGGAGCTTCCAAAATAGATGAGGAATAAGAGAGTTACAAAAGGACAGAAAACAAAATACTTGTGTAATGCTTTTACAGTAGAGAATTCATAGTTTAGAGTTTCCCTCGAAATATGAACTTTGAGGAAAAAGGGAAACATTTTGCAAGTTCAGAAATTCAGTTACTCCCAGCCCTGTGTCCTATAGCTTTCTGGTTAATTGTGATCACATGCTACTTGGGCCTGGGTCCCATTGCATCTATTAGAGCAGGATGAGGGTCCAGGACTTTTCCATTGATTCCACAGGGAGTAGGTAAATGCCTGCCCTACTGACTCTAGTAAACACAACTCTAGTAAATCATGGAAAATGCACAGCAGAGCATGAATGGACCTTGGAGATGATTCAACAGAGTTCATTTAACAGTTGAGACTGAGTAAATCAGGGAAAATATTTTGGCCAATTTGCAGTCTTCTATGAGGATGATCTGACTGCAGAAACACAGAATGAATGACAAGGTCTCAGATACTCAGGAAGTTCAAGGTCTGGCTTGATTGGTTTCATTTCAGAAATGTCATTTAAGGTGTTTTCTAGAGATGAAACTTTTCAAGAGGTTACAAAGAAAGTGCACTCTGGTGCGCAGCTGGGCTTCTCATTTTCTACTCTAGTGCAAATCATTTCCATGCACTTCAGGACACGCAACCATTTCACCCAGACTTACTCTTGACTCTGACAGGCTTAGGCTAGCTCCAGCCAGACTCTCTCACTCCTTCTCTCTTGCCTTTTCTTCCTGATTCCCTTTCTAGTGGTTCCATGATTTAGCTTTTCTCTAAATCCCAAGCAACAGGGATGAAAAGGCCCATGTCCTCAAGTGTCTTTTTGTTCTGAGATATTTATATTTTAAAATTCTACCCCTTGAGAAAGATAAACTACAAGGTTTAGTCCAGTTTACCAGGTTTGCTGGTGTTTGTCTGGATGGGGATTGGCATCAAAACCCCATGGACTCTCAGTGGGACCTGGCCTTCCTGTTGATGCCATTTTTGCCCCTCAGTGACCACACACAGGAGGGCTAACAGGATGATGGGATTTCTGTTTCCTTCTCTAGTATACTTTACCAGAGCTCATCAGTTGTGTTTAGGCTGGGAATATTTATCAGTCAAAAGCTGACAATCAATATATAAGAAAAGTTCACAGCTACCATGTTATTAATACCAATAAGAGGGGTGGGAAAAAATGCATGAGATGATTTAAGGTACAGAGGCACAATATAATGACAAAATATTTCCAAATTTGTTCCTCCATAAGTTGATTTCCATGTTTGTTTATATGTAATGATGGTTTTTTTGGCTCTAGTGTCCAAAGCCAAGGCAGTGTATTCTTAGTAAACCAGAGAAACTGCTTCTGCATAGAAACCTGCCTATAAATCAAGAATCTCCCTGCCCTACTGATTTCCCAGGGGCCAGTCTGAGGCAGAAGCAGGATAAGTTTGCCCAGTGCTACCAAGGGTGACGGCCTTTCTGATTGACCTGCATGGCTGCCCCAGGGCCCAACTTCTAACTCTTATCCATCATTTGGCACCTCTTTGACCCAGACCATCTCAACAGGCCAGAAGCAAATTTCCCTCTCAGGAAGGGCACAGAAAAGCAGATCACGATGATAAATTTTATGATGTGGTTTACAATTTACAAACCACTTAAAGTCCATTATTTTTCCTGAGCTGTTTTTTTAAAATGGAGCAAAATTGCTTTACAATGTCATGTTGGTTTCTGCTATACAACAATGTGAATCAGACATAAACACACACACACACACACACACACACACACACATGGCTTCCCTGGTGGCTCAGATGGTAAAGAATATGCCTGAAATGTAGGAGGCCTGGGTTTGATCCCTGGGCCAGGAAGATCCCCTAAAGAATGGAATGGCTACCCACTCCAGTATTCTTGCCCAGGAAGTCCTGTGGATACACATATATCCACTCCCTCTTGAGCCTCAATCCTCCCACCCCATCCCACCCCTCTAGGAGGTCATAGAGCACCAGCTGAGCTCCCTGTGTTATACAGCAGCTTCCCAATATCTATTTTTCACATGGTCATGTATATATGGCAATGCTACTTCCTCAATTAGTTCTGCCCTCTCTTTCCCCGCCTTTCTCCACAAGTCTGTTCTCTACTCCTCTGATCTTAACAGCAGTTTTTTGTTTAGCTAAGGAATTGCTGTCCACTTCAAATCTCCTAGTTGTTGTTATTCATTGTTCGGTCACTCAGCTGTGTCTGACTCTTTGAGACCCCATGGATTGCAGCACGCCAGACTTCCCTGTTGAAGGAAAGTTGCATGGCTCAAGGTAACCTGGAATTAAAACTCCTCTCCAGGTCCTCCCAACCATTCTAGGCAAAACAAAGAACTCTCTCACCAGAAGGAAAAATAGACATTAGGTTGATTATGCCCAGCTCCAAGCCAGCCCAGCCTCTGGCCGATCTCCAGAACTCCTTGCCCCAGCTGTTTAAGAGGTAACTACTCCCAGCAACCTTGGAGAAGAGAAGGTCCCCTTAAGACAGCAGCTTTCTACATACATGCCTATATATACTTACTCTTTTTTTAGATAAGTGCAGCAGCTTGCTAATCTGACTTCTGCCCCTTCTCACCTCATTAAAGGTGATCTGTTCCTGTAGAGTGCCAGTCTCATTTTTTTTCTGACCCTCGCCTACTCTAACTCCATACCTTACATTTTTGGTGCCTAAATCCGGGAGGTTGAGGTTCCTTCTCCTTCTTGGCCAGCTCTTCAGAGTGTGGAAGCCTGCTGAGCTCACTTTCCTGCCCGGGGTTTCAAGACCTCCTCAAGAGGACGCCCTGTGCCTTTGTGAGCAGTACAAATCCTGTGTAAGGGCTTTATTGGTTTTCCACATACCCCGAAGAATACTGGCCTCTCTCTCTCTCTCTTCCTGCTTTCTCTACACTCTCTTTTTCGTGAGACCGACCAACTCCAGGACAGAGGCCTTTTGGCATTTGACTGCTTTACATGCAATACTCCATTCAAGCTGGCCCCTAAATTAAGGTAAGATCCAATCCAGACAGTTTTCTAGAGGTGCCCTAAAACTTAGTCCTCTCTGGGTCCCAGGGACCGCCAGCCTAGGGCCATTCTGTAGGTGACAGTGGGGGACACTCCACCTCCACATAGAGCTCTCTTTTCATAACTCCTATTGCAAATACAGGTGATGACTCGAGCTCCCAACAGGAGCCTCTGCTTGCCTTTCAATTATGGGGTCTGGCCAATCTGTCCCAAAGGATTCCCCTCTGGCCTGTGTTCTCAAAAATCTCAAGCCACTCTCTCTCACTGAACTCAAAGCTAACTGCTTAAACCAACTCTGTATACAGATCTGGCCTCAATACCAATTAGACAGCCAAAACCACTGGCCCGAGTTCGGGACTTTCAATTTCAATATTTTATGAGATCTCACTAACTTCCTCAAATGGAATGGCAAAGGGTCGGAGGTACCCATATGCCCAAGCCTTTTGGGCCCTTCGGAGCAGGCCTTCCCCATGCAAGAACTGCTCCACCCATGAGGTCCTTCTATGCACCTTGCCTACCAAAAAAAAAGGCTTGTCTTCTTCAACTAACCGCTGGTCACGACCTTCCACACTCCCAGAATTTGACCCAGCAGACGAGCCCCCTCCCTTCACCCCACCAACCCTCTCCTCCCCCCTCATCCAATTCACCTACTGACCCCAAAACCTCTCCTGACTCCCCCTCCCCTCTTCCCTCCCCTCCTGCCACAGGGTCACGTACCCAACATATGTTTCCCCTGAGAAAGGTAGTGGGGCCAGAGGGCCCCACCCGAGTCCACGTGCCATTTTCATTGTCAGATATGAGCCAGATAGAAGAAAAGTTAGGATCATTTTCTGAAAATCCTACCAGATACAGAAAAGATTTCCTGAGACTCTCCCAGGCCTATAACCTCACATGGAGTGACATATATTATATCCTAAATGCCACTCTCACCCCAGATGAAAAAGACTGTATATGTCAAGTGGCAAAAGCCCATGCTGATCATTTACATAACCAAGACTGGGATAGCACAATTGCAGATGAGGCAGTGCCTCAATTAGATCCCCACTGGACTTACCAGCCCAATGCTCCAGGTATCAAGAGACTCAATCATATGATTATTTTCTTCTAGAAGGAATGCAGAAAAATACTCATATCCATGTCAATTATGATAAAATCAGAGAAATCACCCAAGGGGCAGACAAAAATCCAGCCTTATTCTTGGCACGCCTCATAGAGACAGTCCAAAGCTAGATATCACCACCCCTGCTAGGTTACTCTACCTTCATGTTCAATTCATCAGCCAGTCCGCCCCTGACATTAGACACAAGCTTCGACAACTAGAGAAGGGCCCTGATACCCCTCAAAGAGACCTTCTAGAAGTAGCCTTCAAGGTGTTCAATAATAGATAGGAAGAAGCTAAGAGAGAAAAAGACCATGAGAGAAAAGCTAAATATGCCCTTTTGGCGGCAGCAATTAAGGGAAGAGATCAGCCCGGCCCAAGTCATCCTAGACTGGGACTTAAGACCACCCCCCTCCCCCTGCCCCCAGACCCTGCTTCCATTGCAACCAGTCAGGACACTGGGCAAAGTTATGCCCAAACCCGTGGCCCCCCACAAAAACATGCCCGACCTGTGGCCAGTGGGGACACTGGAGTATGGACTGTCCCCAGGGATGCCCTGACACCCCTGGAGAGGTTGCCACCTCCCAGACTTGGATAATGGAATGTCCACAGAGATGCCCTGGCACTCCTGAGGAGATCCCCACTTCTCCCCAAAACCCCAGCCCAACACTGTGAGAGTTTGTTCAATAATGGGGCCCAAGTTCCAGGCCCCCAGCCTGTGTCCCAGACATGAGCTTGGAACCTAGGGTAGACGGGGTAGTGGCCGGAAAAAAGACCTCATTTAGGGTAGACGCTGGAGCCACTTTCTCTCTCCTAATTTCCTATTCTGGCCTAACTGAAGACTCAGAACTCACAATCAAGCGGGTCTCTGGAGTTCCCTTAAGGCCAAAAATCAGCCCTCCATTACTCCGTCAGTTTAGAAAATTGACCCTCATACACTCATTCCTCATAATGCCTAAGTGCTCAATGGCACTCCTGGGGAGAGATCTATTATCCAAATTGGGAGTCTTTATTACCATAACCCCCCTCAATACAGTCTCTATATTCTGCATGCAGATGACACCTGGACTGTCCCTTTCCCTAACCCCTGACCTTCCCTTGGATCCACCCGCCTTAGACCCCCAAGTCTGGGACACTGATCACCCATCCATAGCCAAACATCATCCCCCAGTCCACATTACCCTAAAAGACCCCTCGACTATAATCACCCAACAACAGTACTCTCTCACCTCGGAGGCCCACAAGGGACTTAAGCCTATCATAGACCATCTTCTTCAAGCCTCTATCTTAATTCCTATACATCCACCACATGACACCCCTATTCTGGCAGTAAGAAAGGGACCAAACTCTTGGAGACTGGTCCAGGACCTGAAAAAAATCAGTGAGGCTATTATGCCAACATTCCCAGTAGTCCCTAATCCTTACACCTTTCTATCTGCCATGCCCCAACTGCAAGCCACTTCACAGTATTAGATCTCAAAGACGCCTTTTTCATTATCCCCCTCCACCACTCTCCCCTTTTCACCTTTTCACCCCTTTTCACCTTTACCTGGCAAGACCCTGAGACTCATATTTCTCAACAACTAACATAGACATGTCTCCCCTAGGGGTTCAGAGACAGCCCCCACTTTTTTGGACAGGCTTTACAAAAGGATCTACAGACACTCGACCTAGCCCCAAGTCATCTCTGCCAATATATATATGACCTCCTCCTTTGTAGCCCAACCCAAAACTCTGTCTCCAACATACTGCTAAACTCCTCGGGGGCCCTGGGATCCTGGGGTTGTCACGTGTCCCAATCCAAGGCCCAAGTAGTACAGACAAACGTCACCTACCTGGTGCTCTCCATATCCCACCAACAAAGAACTATTCCCCCAGATAGAATCCAGGCCTTGATTAAATGTCCACTTCCAAAAACAAAAAGGGAACTCCTGTCTATACTTGGCCTCCTAAACTTTTTCTGTATCTGGATCCCTAACTTCTCCCTCCTTGCAAAGCTGCTCTATGAGGCTACTGAAGGATGTCCAGATGAGTCCCTCTTTAACCCCTCCTCGCTGGCCAATCCTATTCGCCAGCTCTCCCAGAGCCTCCTCTGAGTGCCAACTCTCCACCTGCCAGATCACACCAGATCATTCTTTCTCTTTGCCCATTCCAACCAAGAACAGGCCCTGGGACTTCTACGTCAGCAGGCTGGAGAGACCTGGTCTCCTATAGCCTATCTGTCAAAACAGCTTGACATGGTGACCAAGGGTGACCAAGGGTGGCCTCCCTGCATACAGGTCATGGCTGCTATTGCAGCCCTCATACCTGAAGCAAATAAACTCTCTAGACATGCCCCTTTAACAGTCTGTTCTCCACACACCTTCCGAGACTTACTATCACATCGGGCTTTCCTCTCCCTTCCCCCTTCCAGGGTGCAAGTCCTACATGCCTTTCTCCTCGACCCTCGGCTCTCATTCTCCCCCCGCTCTCCCCTTAACCCTGTCAGCTTATTACCCACATCCTCTACAACAGACCCTCTGCTACATAGCTGCAGCCTAACAGTAGATCTTATCCAAAACTCCTTTCAACATTTAACAGATCAGCCCATCCTAGACCCAGACACCCCACACTGGTTCATTGACGGCAGCTCTCAAAAATCCCCACCCTTCGCAGAAAGATATGCCATCATCCAGGGGGACCTTTGTCACAATCACGGAACCCAGACAATTGAAGCTTCACCTCTGCCACCTCACACCACCTCCCAACAGGCAGAACTGATAGCTCTCACCAGAGCTTTAACTCTGGCTAAAAATCTAAGGGTTAACATCCACACAGACTCCAAATATGCCTATAACATACTTCACTCAAACATCCTAATATGGAGAGAGAGAGGTTTCCTAACCCAAAAGGGATCCCCCATTAATTCAGACCTGATCTACAAACTTCTAGAGGCAGCACTCTTACCAAACAAAGCTACCATCCTCCACTGTAGGGGACATCAAAAGAGAAGTCACATATCAGCCTACAACAGTGCTGCAGACCAGAAGACAAAAGAGATAGCCTGTCCCATCCTTCCTTCCGTTCCCCTGTCATCTTGGCTCTGACTCCACCTGACCCTCCCACCACCAGAAAAATCCTCTCTTATCTACACTCACTCTTTCATTCCTCATCCAAGACACTGCAACATCTCCTCTGTAACCACTTCCCCATATCCACTGCTGACCAACAATATTTAGATAACCTTACCTGCTCCTGCCAAACATGTCAACATATTAATCTCAATTCCAACCTTAGACCTACCTCCTTTCCAACCCATCAAATGCGAGAGAGCCTCCCAGCGCAAGATTGGCAGATAGACTTTACTCATATGCCCCCGGTTCGGCGATTCAGATACCTCTTGGTCCTTGTGGACACTTTTTTGGGATGGGTAAAAACATTTCCCACTACAAACAAAAGAGCCCACAGTGTGGCCCAAATCCTCCTCACATAAATTATCCCCAGGTTTGGCCTGCCTTCATCCCTACAGCCTGATAAGGGCCTGAAATTTACATCCAAGGTCACACAACAACTTGTCCAATTCTTACAGATACCCTGGAAATTTCACATTCCATATCGTCCCCAGTCCTCAGGAAAGGTAGAAAGGATGAACAGAATAATCAAAGAAACTCTTACCAAATTAACCCTCGAGGTACATCTGGATTGGACTAAACTTTTGCAGATTGTTCTCCTCAGAGTGCAGGCTTTGCCCCAAAAGCCCCTGGGGCTGAGCCCCTTTGAGGTGATGTACAGAAGGCCCACGCTCCCTCCTGGACTCCCCGCTGAACCTCCTCCCATACCAAGCTTCCTATATTCCCCTCTGCTGGCAGAACTCCACAATGCCCTCTGGAAATTCATCAACCACAACCTGCCTGCCCCTGATCCCCAAGTCCCCTTGCCCCATTTACAAATTGGAGTCATGGTCTATCTGTCAGATAATCCCCAGGGTGACCTAAACCCAAAGTGACAGGGACCATTCAAAATCATCCTGCTTACCCCAACTGCAGCTAAACTCGAGAACGTCACCTCCTGAGTACACCTCTCTCAACTAAAATGGGTCACTTCTGATCCTGAGCTGCCCTCCTTAACTGAACCCTATCAGGTCTCCCTCACAGGACCTACCTCCTTAAAAGTCACCCGGCGACAACCTCTGTCGACCGTCCCAGAAGACACTGAATGACCTGGACTCTCTTCAACCTATAGCTGTTCCTGACCCAACAGCTCCAACCCTGATATAATAGAAACATGCCTAGGCAAAAGCCTGTAGTTAACTCTTATCACGCTATTGAAATAGACAACCCACTTTGCCTGAGATGTCAGCCTTAGACAGATTAGTACAACTTCAAGCCAAAAAAAAAAAAAAAAAAAAGAGGGCAAACAGATCTTTTAAATCTTTAAGCAGAAAACTGTGAGATCTCTGTCTGTCTGGATATATATGTATGTCTCAGTGTATGTCTTTGTCTCTGGATAATATTGCTGAGGTTAATTTATAAATGAGCTAAACAACAGTTCATGGTTTCTGAAAGAAAGTAAGATGCATATTTTTACTAAAAAAGGTATAAGAAATAGAATTATATTTTATTAAGAGAAAAAGGAAGTATGGCTTATAGATGGCTGTTCTATGAATGGATAAATAAAGTGATGAATACAGAAGGTGTGAAAAAGGTTTGTAGCAAGTAGAAGAGAGTTTTGTGGATGATACAAGTTTCTTAAGACATTAAACTGCCTTTGCCAAACAAACAAACAAAAAACCACATATTTCTATCCCATTAGCCACTGGAGTCACCACCTGGGTACACCTCTCGCGCCTAAAATGGGTCACCTCTGATCCTGCGCTGCCCTCCTTAACTGACCCCTATCAGGTCTCTCTCACTGGGCCTACCTCCTTAAAAATCACCTGGCAACAACCTCTGTCAACCATCCAAGAAGACACTGAATAATCTGGACACTCTTCAACCTACAGCTGTTCCTGACCCAGCTACTACAAGACCTCTGGACCAGCGCCCCAACAGGAACCTCCTTCAAAGGCCTGACTACACTGGTGTCTCAACTGTGACTTCAGGGAACCTTCTACAACCTGACTCCAGAAGAAACTGATTTCTTTACTCTCATTCTCTACATCATTCTACATCCTAATGAGCACTGTTCCTCCTCAGATTCAAGCAGCCACCAACTTGGGACCTTCTGCCCCTCGCCCTGACTGGTCTCTTCCCGTCTCTCTAACTATAACTGGACTCTGAATCTCAGTCCTTGCTATAGGCCTAATAACTGTCTCCCCTCAGGACTGGTCACTTATCCTTCATCTTTCTGTTGGTATTGCCTACGTTGTTAGCTGTGTTCTACTCCTCTGCACTGCCTAACTAACAGAATCATGGCTCCTTTGTTCCTTATCCTTGCTGTGCTCCCCAGCCTTCTGGCTAGTCCCTGCCCCTGCTCAGACATTTATTCCTATGTTCATTCCTCATGTTATAATACGGCTCCCAAGACCACGCACCATGAACCTCATGGGGAGAAAGTCCAAACACCTATTCACTGTTAAAGTACAAAAGAGAGGAAGTTTCGTGAGTATCTGCCATAAGCCAAATGGAAAAAAACATATGTTTCTATCCCATTACCCACTGGGGGTACTCAAATGGGGGTGGGATACTAGATCAAAAAAAAAAAAAATTAAAAAAAAAAAACAAGAACAAGTTATAAAGAACTTAATTTCCCAGTTACATGTGACCCCTGAGCCTTATAAATGCCTAGACCTCCTTTCCCAATTACAGCCTCCCCTAAAACCTCCCTCTGATAACCAACACCTTACCTGCCTTCTCAGCTCTTCTTTCCAATTCTTCCAGTACACACAACAAACATCCCAGTGTTGGATATACATATCACTATTTCCCTCACCACACATAGCAATTCCTTTACCTTGAACCTGGCTGTCACAGAACAACTATACCTCCCCTTCTCAACAAAAAACCACACAACTTATTGGGCCAGTCTCTGACAATGTCTTACTCTCAGCCTCTTTAAACCTAACCTGTATCAACTACTCTAGTCCCAACTACACTGGTCTTACAAACTCTGCTCCCTCCTTCTGTTCCACTTGGGTTCTCTGGAACAGCATAAATAATTGCACCAACCCAGGAATCTTCATTCTCTGTGGGACCTATGCTATTCATGTCTGCCCCTTGACCCCCCTGGCCCTTGCATCTTGGTCTTCCTGACCCCGGGTCTAACATTCCTCAAAGAAGAAGTAGAACAAATAGTCTATCCCCAAGGAAAACTTTCCCTTGGAAAAGACAAGCTGTCATAGCCCCCCTCCTGATTGGGACTGACATAGCAGCAGCCCTAGGCACTGGGATTGGAGGCATCTTGATCTTGGCCCATTTTTACTACAAACTGTCCCAAGAACATAATGAGGATATGGAGCAAGTAGCAGAGTCCTTCGTTTCAGTCCAAAGACAAATTAACTCATTGGCTTCTGTGGCCCTACAAAATAGGTGAGCCCTGGACCTTCTCACCACAGAAAAGGGAGGGACCTGCCTTTCTCTAGGGGAAGACTGCTGTTATTTTGTTAATGAAACAGGCATAGTCCAGGGCAGAGTCAAAGAATTTAGAGACAGAATTGAATGCCACAGAAAAGAGTTACAAAACCTTTACACTTCCCAAAACTTGTTCCAACAGGCCCTCCTTTGGTTACTCCCTTTCTTGGGACCACTGGTACTTATTTTATTTGGACCCTGTCTCTTCAATCTCTTTCAAAGGTTTCTCTGAGAACGGAATTGGGCCATCTTTCAAGACCAAGTCCAAACTGTTCTTTTGCTTGAAATCCTGACAGTGAGAATAAAAAATCAACACTACGGGCCTTAGACTTCCTTCCTCCCAGACTACAAACCCGTGACCCTCATTTATCAGCACGAAGAAGCCCTGAACATTAACGGTGCCCACATCTGTTTCTCTTTTTATATATATTCCTTAAAGTCTGGAATGAAGGAAAGTTGCATGGCTCAAGGTAACCTGGAATTAAAACTCCCTTCCAGGTCCTCCCAACCATTCTAGGCAAAAAAAGAACCTCTCACCAGAAGAAAAAATAGACATTAGGTTGATTACATCCAGCTCCAAGCCAGCCCAGCCTCTGGCCGATCTCCAGAACTCCTTGCCCCAGCTGTTTAAGAGGTAACTACTCCCAGCAACCTTGGAGAAGAACAGGCCCCCTTAAGACAGTAGCTTTCTACATACATGCCTATATATACTTACTCTTTTCTTAGATAAGTGCAGCAGCTTGCTAATCTGACTTCTGCCCCTTCTCACCTCATTAAAGGTGATCTGTTCCTGTAGAGTGCCAGTCTCATTCTTTTTCTGAACCTTGCCTACTCTAACTCCTTACCTTACACCTGTCCCTCACCATCTCCCAGAGTTTGCCCAAGTTCATGTCCATTGAATCAGTGATGCCATCCAACCATCTCATCCTCTGTCGCCCTCTTCTCCTCCTGCCCTGACTCTTTCCCAGCATCAGGGTCTTTTCTAATGAATCAGCCATTGGCATCAGGTGGCCAGAGTATTGGAGCTTCAGTTTCAGCATCAGTCCTTCCAAAGAGTGCTCAAGATTGATTAAATCTCCTAGATGAAATGGCAAATCACTCCCAAAGTAACTGATTTCCTAAGGCACCACTGAAGATGACAAAGCTGGGGTTTGGATCCAGTTCCTTCTGAGTCTAGCTACTGTGACCTGTCCTAGAGGCACTGGATGCACCTCCCTCACTTCTGAGCAGGCCCCCTGCCTTGCCCATTCTTCCTGCTTTCCTCCCTCTCCCTACAACATCACGCCCTAGGAACAGCACAGATGTGGTGGCTGACTGGGGAGAGGGTCATGCTCATTCTGAGCTTCAGGCTCAGCTTCTCATTCTCTGGAGGCCTGAAAGTAAATTTTTGCAGAAGTGAAGTAAAGAAAATCAACAATTCAGTCCTGGCCAACTGTTCTCCAAGGCACATCCGCTTTCCTAAAAGACAAAAATATAATGTGAGTTACCTCCTCAGATGGTATCTATGCCTCAAAAGGATGGAAATCATCTACCACATCTTGTAAAACCTGAGCAAAGTGAGGGCCTGCCTGGTCCTGGGCTTTTATGTACTGTTTATTTGATCACAACCACCTGGTAAAACCTAAGTCCAGTGAGCTCATTTCACAATCACACACTCCAGTGCCTTCAAGGGTCAGACTGGTGTTATGCCCAAGTCGCAAAATCTCCCAGTGACCACCAGGGAGCTGATATCCAATACAAAAGCAAGAGAAATTTTACTACCAAGCTGGAGCTGGGGCCCACCGATACCGATGCAGCAGCTATAGGGAGGAGCCCTGAGCTCTGGGTTACATTGCTTATATAGGGTATTATCGCACAAAAAATTCAAAAAACAGGAGTCTCCGGATCTGATTGGTCACCTTCAGGTGAAGGGTTAGGTGTTGAGTTCTGATTGTTCTCCTTTCCCGGGCTTGACTCGAATTTCCTGGGCTGGCCAAGGGTTCTGTTTGGTTCGCAGGTGGTGGGGTGAGGTCAGGGGGTTTCCAAAGGCACTTTTCCCAGAACCTTACAAAATGGAGTAGCTTTGATTCTTCACTGGTAAGGCACAGGATGAAGGTACAGGGTGTGGATGAAACAAGTGAGGGGTTGGGTCGACCTACAAATGTTGTCAAGTCAAAAGTTTTTAAAAAATCCATTAGCAAATGATAAGGACAAAAGCAGACAAAAGGAAAATTTTGCATTTTTTTTTCCAATTTTCCAAAGAAGACTGATGAAAAGTATAAGCAAATGAATGTCAAAGTTTCTCAAGCAGGGGCACCTTTTCCCTATGGCAGGTTTCCTGCCTTAATAACTGGGAATCTCACTGCCATAGGACCCTACCCCCACTGCCCATAGGACAGAAGACTCCATTTCATCCTGCCGGGAGCCAGCGTGAGGAATTCCACCTGTGACAAGGTCATGCGGCAGAGCTCTGATGGCAAGGCTAATCAGACCTCAGGTTTTCCCCCTGGAATTTCCTGAGCATCCACCCTCCAAAAATAACAATCTGCCTGCTTTTCCACTCTTCTGACATTCTCTGGAAAAAAGTCAATTCAGGGCTTTAGTCTTCTGCATTTGAAAGAGTGTTTCAATCCAAAAACCCCTCTGATGGCTTTCTAGCCTGCCTGCAGGACTGGTACAGCTGCGCCTGTGATTGTTTGAGGCCTCCTGACCGCAGGAGGCACAGGAAGCTTAAAACATCCTGGGAATGTAGGGGCTTCCGAGGAGTCAAAGTCATTAGAATAGGACTGATTAAAGGTTTCATTTGTTGAGCCAATACTTGCTGCCAAATTTTCATATCCTTTATTTTTAGATATAGTTGCTATATAGAAAAACAAGTAGTAGACCTGGTATTAGCAACATTAGATCTTTGAGTTAAGTACCTTCTTTGTTATAACCCACTGCACCTTTGTTCTATAGAGATGTAACTTTAATGCTTTAAGGAGATGCAGATTAAAGAAAAACACTCCAGGGGAAATGAAATTAACATTCATTAAGGAAAAGAGCCAAAAAGTGTTAACAAGCCTCTTGGCCAGAAGATAATGTAAATCACCTGAGACCTTTTGTATACAAAAAGATATACAGAAAGAGTCTGGGCTGCTAACGCTACATAATTTTGTATGTATAATCAAAAGTATAAAAGGCCTTGAAGGACAATAGAAGGAGAGCCAGTCGCTGGACTGGTTTTCCCCGTGTCTCCTCTTTACTCTAATTTCAGGCTGAATTCCCATCTGGGGCGTGGAGGCTCACTATGTCTACTTACTTGTCCTGGCTTTTAAGATTCATAAGAGAGAGAGCCCAAGGCGGGGCACTCTCCAATATTCAAACGGGCGCCTGCGGCCTGATGTAGATGGTGCAAGCTCCTTGTCTGGAACTTTATTGGTTTTCCACGTAACCCAAGTTAATCAGCGTCTTCTCTCCACTTAATCTTCCTACTACACTATTTCTTCCTAATCTAATCTTATATTAATAAATAAGTTTTCCTTGCCGACTCCGTCCACCCTTCGAATTCCCTGGATCCACTGGGGCTGGACCCTGGCATCATCCCACCTGTGTTCATCTGCTCCAGGCTTCTCTCACCCCCTCCCGTTCATAATGTTTTCCTCCCTGACTTGGGCTACAACACCCCACACAGGGTTCTACCACCATCTCTCTTGTGGGTGTTTTAATAACTTATTTTCTCCCTAAGTAATGCATATTTACTGCAAAAATGAAGAAAATGTGTGAAAAATATAAATAAAAGGTGTCTGTAATTCTATAATCCAGACAAAACCCTTGTTAACATTTTGACATATTGCCTAGCTGTCTTTGAAAAGATTCTGCTGTACCCCCTCACTGGCATTACTCTCTATAGTTAATTCTGGGTGCTGCTTTTTTGTGTTTCCCCAAGTAATGAAATATTCTTGGAAAGCAGTAATGTAGCATGCTTCCATTGTGTCCTCTGCCTGAAACCACTTGTTGAGGAAATAAAATTAGAGAGTAGCTGCAAAAGTGTTTAATAAATCGAAATATGCTTCAGAATAATGCCATTTTTATATAATTCTGTTTCTATGTTTCCCACCAGCACATGTCTAATCATTTCTGTTCCTCTCATTCTGATTTCTTTATCCATCACTAATGGAACAATGAAGAAATTGGTTCAAAAGATACCAAATCAGTTCTATTGTAAATACTCAAGATTTTCTTAGAAGAATTCAGATATTGTGACAAAATTGGACCCACAGAGTCAGGAACCAGTGTTACAGTACTGGTTCCATCAGTACCCAGCTCTGGGCTATGAGTAAATCATTTATTCTCACCGATATAAACAATTCTCACTTGTCAAACTTGTGAAGTAATCTTTCTCCTAACCACAGTATGTGGCTGGGAAAGGATACCGGTAAGACAGGAGACATGATTTATTAAATCATGAAAAGTAGGGCTACTTTACTTCAGGTCTTCATACTGGACTATGGGAAACATAGACCTTCTCCTTGGTGCTTCCACTAGCTGGCCATCACTAACCAGGTCAATTGCCTCACTAGGAATGAGAGAACTGGCCTAGTGCTTTTGAAAAAAGATCTTTCCAATCTTATCTCCCATGACCCAGTTATTTCTTTTTAAAAATGAGGATTCAGTCTCTTGCTCTTCAAGAAGTTGTTTGCTGTTTTGTTGGATCAAAGGGGAAAACCTTACATGAAGAAAAACAAGAAAACCTTACATGAAGAAAATACAAGTTTGCAATAATAGTTGGCTATACATACATCCTAATTCCACACCTGATCATCCTTCCAAGAGATGGGAAGGAGCTTTCCACATCCCATTCCTTCAAGGAAGTTTTCTTTACAAAGTGCTGGATCAAGAATGAGGCAAAGCAACAGTGCCCCGAAGATGGGAGTGTGGTGCGAAAAACCTGACAGCTGTGTTGACTTTTTGACTCAGTGCATTTTTCAGGTTTCCATATCCTGTTGTGTTCAGCTAGCCCTCATTCTGTAATACCTGAGAGTATCCCCAAAGTGCTTGTCTTTTCTGGATTTGACTCTTAGGCAGAAAGACAGCTTGTGAGAACTCTTGATTGCAACAGTGGCTCCAAGTTCTACCCTCTCCCAATACTGCCATCATTTGCAATGTGATTTCATAGCTCTTTCCCCAGAATTGTGCTGTTTTCCCTTTCCTTTGAACTGGGGCTATAAATCTGCACAGGCACCAGAAGGCAGTCGGGGTGATGGTCACTGGTTCCCAGCTAGGCCTTTTGGAGGCACTGCGTGCTTCTGTTCTCCCACCTGTGGTCATATATTCCACAAGTACACCAGCTGGGCTAACCTGCTGGAGGAAAAAACCTAGAAAAAGCCCTGTTGTCCCAGCCAGGGTCATCTTAGATCAGCCTTCAGCCAGTTGACCTCCCAAACAGGCAAGAAAGCCCAGCTAAGATCAGTCGAGCTCCTAGGCTCAATTGTAGACTTGGGAACAATAATACATATTATTTTAAGTAACTGAATTCTTGACTTTGTTATGTAGTAATATAATGATCAATACATACAAATGTGAACTCAGTGAATCTTAAAATGGAAGCTACTTTATGAAAATAAGTAATGTTTTAATTGTGTTAGCAAGATCATTAGATTAGAACTTAAATATAATCAACAAGGACCTACTGTATAGCGTAGGGAACTATACTCAATATTTTGTAATAACCAGTAAGGGGAAAAAAGTAGAAGAAAAAAGATATACATGTATGTATAATGGAACCACTTTGCTGTACACCTGAAACTAATACAATATTCTAAATCAACTATACATCAATAAAAATTTATAAAGAAACCAGAAACTTGAGTCTTTGGCCATTTTCTGCCAATTCCTTGGGCAGATGACCTTGGATGAGAAACAACTTTTCTGAATCCTTATTTCCTTACATTGAGAGTTAGATACTGATCCCTTTATGTTTAACTGCTAATAATTGGGTTTTTGTAAGTAGTAAATAAAACAATTTGCTTGCCAATGAAATCTATAATTAGAAGGGTGTGATACAACTTTGAATAAAAACAACAATAACAACAAAATTAGTGAGGCAAGAATAATTTTATACTTAAATAAAGCACCTAAAGCTTTGTACTATGATAGGAAATTGGAAGCTCTTGTAGATGGGAAGACTGAAAGGTTTTCCTGCATCTCACATCTGCTTTCATGTTAGAAAGTGACTTGTCAAAATGAGCAATGGTAGCACAGAATGAGAGTAAGAAAAATATAGAAAATCTAATCAGAATCATCTAGATACACACAGGGCAGGCTCCTACAGCAGGAAACCTGGGCTCTATGCCACGTCTATGTGGGTTCAAATTCCAGTCCCTCCCTTACTGTGCCTTTGTGTCATGATAAGCAAAATTATACGGTTGCAGATAATCAATCTATATTTAATTTAAATTAATGACTATGAATTTCAGAGTGTTAACTCACCAGCATTTAGTTACTTTTTAAAGAAGACACCGCTAGGAAGAGCACAGGCTTCAGTATTTGATAAACATGTTCAACACTGAGTTCTAGCTCTGCTTCTATGAGCTTTATTACTGTAGATACTACAGCTGGCCCTTCTAAGCTTCAGTTTCCTTCCTTATCCCCAATGTGGTGACAGGAATTTGAACCATGTAAGGTTACACGACAACATGTGGTCCATGAGAGTTGCATTGTTCCCCCCACCCCCACCCCCACCCCCACCTAATCATTGTCATATCCTCCGGGCTGAATGCTTGACACAAAATAGGTGCTTAGGAAACATTTATGGAATTAAGGATTTGGGAAATTATTTGAAATGATGTCAGCAGCATACTTAACTTGTTATCTGGTATATATGGAGAATTTTGTTACTCATTTCACATTGTTATGAGTTAAAACACCCTTTTTTAACAAGCAGGTTCAGAAATATGAAAGAAAGAGTTTTCTCTGCATTCTCTTTTGTACATTTCAAGTTGTGCACCATGTAAATGTATGAACTAGATTTTTAAAGGGTTATTAGAATTTAAAAAGGCAAAGGGACCTCATCAGAAAGCGGATAGAGTAGAACCTCATCTACTTAAGTCCATGGCAGCTAGAGTCACTTGTGATGCCCATAGTGATAAGGAAGCAGCCCCTTTACCGGAAGCTCCTCCACCTCTTTCTTAGAAAATAGCTTTATTTTTATGTGAGTGGGCAGCCCTAAAAGGATCATGGAACTTAAAGCTCTATGAAGATGGTGGGGTTCTAACCTTCTGTGTGGGTAACAGGCAGAGGCTAAGCTTCTGTCTCTCGTGTTCTGGGGACAGAACAACTTAATGCTGAAATCACCATCTGAGTCAAGCCAGGGCTTAGGAAGTAAGGGCATGAGTCCTGGTGATGTTCCACCCAGGGAATCCTGAGATGCAACTGCAGCAAGAGCAAGTCACGCTGGGCAGGGTGACATAGAGACATTCCAACTAAAGCAAAGCCTCACAAGGAGAAGAGTAGGGAAGGGTGTAGAGAGAGACTCTGGGTTCCCGCACTGCCGGGAGCCAGTGTGAGGAACCCCGCCCGTAGCAAAGGTCGTGAGGAAAGAGGCTCAGCATACGCAAAGGCAGGATCGAGCCTCAGGGGTCCCCCTGGAAATTCTCGAGCATCTACCCCCAAAACCAGAGTCTGCCTACCTTACTGCATTATGCTTTCACCAACTGCTCTGACATTAAGAGGGGGCTGTCCCCCCACCACATTTTTCTGGAAAAAGTTAATTTAGAGCTTTTACATAATAAGTCTCCTGGGCATAATAAGAGTGTTTCAATCCAAAAACCCCTCTGATGGCTTTCTAGCCTGACTGCCTGACTCTTACAGCTGCGCATGTGATTGTTTGCGGCCTCCCAACCGTGGGAGGCACAGGAAGCTTAAAACATCCTAGGAATGTAGGGGCTTCCGAGGAGTCAAAATCATTAGAATAGGACTGATTAAGGGTTTCATTTGTTGAGCCAATACTTGCTGCCAAGTTTTTATATCTTTTATTTGTTGATATAGTTGGTATGTAGAAAAAACAGGTGGTAGCCCTGGTATTAGTAACATTAGATCTTTGAGTTAAGTACTTTCTTTGTTATAACCCACTGCACCTTTGTTCTACAGGAATGTAACTTTATTTAGTATTTTGAGGGTGATGAAGAATAAGGAAAAAAACTTCAAGGGAAAAAGAGTTTTCTGGTTGATAGACATTTATCTAGGAAAAGAGCCATAAAAATGTTAACAGGCCCCCTGGCCAGAAGATTATGTAAAACCACCTGGGACCTTTTGTATACGGGAAGGTATGCAAGAGGAAAACCTGGTCTCAATAAGTGTCAGGACTGCTGCCCCTGCATAACTCTGCATATTCCATGATTTCTTTATGTACAACTTGGGGTATATAAGCTGCTTTTGAAAATAAAGTTGTGGGTCTGGCACCGATGCTTGGCTCCCCCATGTCGTTCTTTTCTCCCTTTTCTGGCTGAATTCCCATCTGGAGCGTGGAGGCTCACTGTATCTACTTCTTTGCCCTGGCTTCTAAGACCCACGCAAGAGGTAGCCCAAGGCAGGGCACCCTCTGCTATTCAAGCGGATGCCAGTGGCCTACGTAGATGGTGCAAGTTCCTTGTCTTGGAACTTTATTGGTTTTCCACGTAAACCAAGTTATTCAGCCTCTTTTCTCCACTAATTTTCCTACTACACTATTCTTTCCTAATCTCTCTTTATATTTCTAAATAAATAAGTTTTTCCTTGCCGACTCCGTCCCCGCTTCAAATTCCCTGGACCCACCGGTGCTGGACCCCGGCACCACACTCCTATTTTTTGCTACTCACCTATTGAAAAAGGCAGAAAGGATTCCCTTTTTTAAACTGTCCATTCTACAGAAAATGCTCTGGATTGAATGTGTCGGGGGTGGCCCACTCTGTGGGGTCCCTGTGCAGCCAGGTTCGTCGTGACCATGGTGCCCTGGAGAAGGCAGAAAAGACTCATGCAAGACATGACACACACAACACACATGTGGAATGGGGCAGCAGCCCCCCAGGCTCCTACATTAATGTTGGCAGCACCCCAAATTCAAATTCCCCAACCCAGTAACTTCAGAGCCTAACCCCTATGACTCAGCTCTTTGCCATGAGTCAGCTTAAAACTGTGACCTGGAATTGTCTGTTGGGAATTTGATCAAGGAAGTATGACTACTCTTAGTGCAGAATGCTTCTCTGCAGGGACCTTTCAGTGTTGATCTTGGGAGGGAGCACGTATGAATCAATGAACATATGATGAACAATGAACCATGAACATACAACAGGTATGAATCATGTGACAGTGGGCAGAAAGTTCTGGACCAAAATCAACCCAGATGCTCAGTGAAGTGGTAACTATGGCAGTTTGTATAACAAAAATGTCTCATTCATCTAAGTTTCTTCCTCCAGTCTCTTCCCTCCATTATCTAGACATTCTGCAGAAGGTTTAATGATAGATCAAGAAACCCAGGAGTCCTCCTTAGTGCCTCCCTTTTCCCCATTTTGCCTTCATCCAGTCCTTCAGGCAGGCTGGTCAATTTTACTTGAAATTTCTCTTGATTCTGTCACCTGCATTATGCCCACTGCCAGGTCCAAGGTACTACCTTGGTTGTCCACACATTCCTACAGTAGCTCTGACTACAACTCTATATCCTCTCTTCCCCTTCAATGTTCTCAACACAATGAAAGCAGAGTTAGCTATGGACACGATTTAATCATGTTAGTCCTGTCCACCCACCACACCTGGCACTTGGCAGACAGCCTTCAAGAGCTCCCATCACTCTTAGATTGAGGACACATCACCTGCCCCTGTTGGAGCCACTGTCCTTCTACCTGCATTCCCACTACATCAAGCCTCTTTCAATTTCTCAATCTGTCATTTGTCCCCACTCCTTTCCATGCCATTTTGCATGGCAGCCTCTCGGTATCTTCATGCCAATGAGTACTTGCTGGAGTCACCAGTGTGTTTGTCCCTGCTGTGAGCCACACTGCCCCCCGCCTTTCCAGGAGACCCTCCAATACTAGCAGGTAGGTCTAGCCCAGCCTCTTATGAGGTCACTGCTTTTTTCCCCTGGGTCCTGGTGTGCACACCACCTTGTGTGTGCCCTCCAAGAGTGGAGCTTCTGTTACCTCCAGTCCTGTGGAATTCCAGAAGTCAAACCCTGATGGTCTTCAAAGCTAGATTCTGTGGGGGTACTTCCTCCTGTTGTCAGATTCCCACACTGGGGGACTTGACATGGTGCTCAGGACTTCCACTTCTGTGGCAGAATTTCTGTGATGTGATTGGCTTCCTGTTTGCGCACCGCCCACCCAGTGAGTATGGGACTTGACTTTACCCTAATTGTGTCACTTCTGCCATTTTGCTGTGGCCTCTTCATCTTTGGATGTAGGGTATCTTTTCTGGTATGTTTCCTTTTTTTTTTTTTTTTTGGTCAGTGGTTGTTCAGAAGATATTTGTGGTTTTTGTGTTTGCATAAGAAGGTTAAGTTCAAGACCTTCGACTCCACCATCGTGAGCTAATCAACCAGGACCTAGCTTTCTGTGACCTAAGTTTTGCCCAATCTGAGGAGCATTCTCACTGTGTATCCTTCAGCAAGTACCTGCCTTTCCTCAGAACCCAATGCCCCATCTTCTTTTCCTCTGCATTTAGTCTAGTATCACTTGCTCAAAGAGGGTTGCATGCAGAGGCCTGGAAGCCAGCACTTGAGAACACCTCAGCTTGGGGCTGTATGGAGAAGCACTGCGCATGCCATCCCTCAGGGTAGTTATTCGAGCTTCTATTAAAAATCAGTTTTACTTGGCTCCCTGAGCCGGCAGAACACTACATCAGAAAAGAAAACTTGTTATAACCAGTCTGTTGACTTATAATGGTTATTGGGAACTAAATTAATTGCTATGAATATACAAAGATAACCTGTGAAGTCACTTAGACTTCAGATTTCACCAACAAAATGGTCAATCAGCAAGAAAATAGTAAACACAATCATTGCAGGAATAGCTGCTTTTCCCAGCTCTGCAGGATGGGGACAAAGGGAAACACAATGGGGAAGTTCCTACTGTTCTGCCTTGATATCAGCCCCAGGTTCCACACACAGAGAAACTCAGACAAACTGCAATGGATCCACAGAGATGGACCAAGGGGTGAGAACTGTGAATGTGCAGTGTGCAGAGAGGGCACTCGGGGGCACAGGAGAGCTGTCTGCTGAGATCCTAACAGTGGTGGGCAGAATGAGAGCAGAATTGCCTTTGTGAGGACAGGGCCCCACAGAGAATAATTGCAGGGAGACTTTTTTTAAAGGCAAAGTAAAGTAACCTCTGAGGAGAGAACTTAGTGTAGAGCAGAAAAAGATGAGCCTGGGAATCAGAAAAACTCTGTTTCTGGAACCCAACTGTGATAATTTTGTAGTTGAGACCTCTTTAAAAGACTAGTAACTCTCTCAGCCTGAAGTTCAAATTTGTAAATGAGGATAACAAAATTCACATTCTGAGGACCGATAAAGATATTTTGAGAGAACCTGAACAGTCAATGGCACATGGTGTATGTGTGTTAGCTGCTCAGTTGTGTCCAACTCTTTGCAACCCCCATGGACTGTAGCCTGCCAGGCTACTCTCTCCATGGAATTCTCCAGGCAAGAATACTGGAGTGGCTGTCATTCCCTTCTCCAGGGGATCTTCCTGATCCGGGGATCAAACCCGGGTTTCCTGCATTGCAGGCAGATTCTTTACAGTCTGAGCCACCAGGGAAGACCAATGCCACATAATTACTGCTTAAAAGGCATGCATTCCTTTCTCTCCTTTTCTGATATTTAGTACTACACGGACTTAGATTGTTTTCCCTTGTGATGTAGTCCCATCAAGAGGGTGTACATCAAAGCTTGAAAAATACATTTGGGTATATTATGTTAGAAACATCACTTTAATGTGATTTTGGTTCAGATGGTCTCAAATATTTATTCATATTTCAATATTCTAAACCACCAGGATTGTGAAGCAGAATTTTCCAACATACGTGTGACAGGTCCCTATTCTGTTAGAAGCTCTCCCAAGGCAAAGAAAAGGACCTCACAGCAAAGTCTGACTGAGAATTGCTGCCTGCTATCTCCCCACAGGGATTAATAATGCACATCACATATTAAAACACTGAGATATCTGAAATCTAAAACAGCAAGTCTTTGGCTAAACATGTTTGACCTAGGGATCCCCTTGCTTTCCCACAACACCTATTAACATTTCTTTGAACTAATATTCTAAAAACCCCACAGGGAAAAAAAATCTACTATTATATCAGCAATAATATTAATATATCTCTCTCCCTATTTAAGTGCTTCCCTAAGGCAAGAAAACACATCACATTTCCCATTGAGACTTCAACCATTTACAAATATGAACTTGGAGTCCTGAGGCTATGAGAGAGCCCCTAATTCCTTGGGCAGGTGGTATCCAGTCAGGGTGGTGTCCACTGCCACCTCCCGGGGCACGTTCAGAGGGATGATGTTCCCCTTCTCAGCACCTTGTGGATGACAGTGTTGGTGTAGGGCATGGACTCTCGAGCAACCGTGCTTGGTTTCTGAGATTGGCCAAGCACCCTATCAATCTCAGCTTGGACTTTTTCTGGAAAATAAAAGGAGGGTGAACCATGATCTCCCTGAGGTTCAAGCTGGTTTTAGAAAAGGCAGAGGAACCAGAGATCAAATTGCCAACATCCGCTGGAAAAAGCAAGAGAGATCCAGAAAACCATCTATTTCTGCTTAATTGACTATGCCAAAGCCTTTGACTGTGTGGATCACAATCAACTGTGGAAAATTCTGAAAGAGATGGGAATCCCAGACCACCTAAGCTGCCTCTTGAGAAATCTGTATGCAGGTCAGGAAGCAACAGTTAGAACTGGACATGGAACAACAGACTGGTTCCAAATAGGAAAAGGAGTACGTCAAGGCTGTATTATATTGTCACCCTGCTTATTTCACTTATATGCAGAGTACATCATGAGAAACGCTGGACTGGAAGAAACACAAGCTGGAATCAAGATTGCCGGGAGAAATATAAATAACCTCAGATATGCAGATGACACCACCCTTATGACAGAAAGTGAAGAGGAGCTAAAAAGCCTCTTGATGAAAGTGAAAGAGGAGAGCGAAAAAGTTCGCCTAAAGCTCAACATTCAGAAAAGGAAGATCATGGCATCTGGTCCCATCACTTCATGGGAAATAGATGGGGAAACAGTGGAAACAGTGTCAGACTTTATTTTTGGGGGCTCCAGAATCACTGTAGATGGTGACTGCAGCCATGAAATTAAAAGACGCTTACTCCTTAGAAGAAAAGTTATGGCCAATCTAGATAGCATATTCAAAAGCAGAGACATTACTTTGCTGACTAACGTCCATCTAGTCAAGGCTATGGTTTTTCCTGTGGTCATGTATGGATGTGAGAGTTGGATTGTGAAGAAGGCTGAGCGCCAAAGAATTGATACTTTTGAATTGTGGTGTTGGAGAAGACTCTTGAGAGTCCCTTGGACTGCAAGGAGATCCAACCAGTCCATTCTGAAGGAGATCAGCCCTGGGATTTCTTTGGAAGGAATGATGCTAAAGCTGAAACTCCAGTACTCTGGCCACCTCATGAGAAGAGTTGACTCATTGGAAAAGACTCTGATGCTGGGAGGAATTGGGGGCAGGAGGAGAAGGGGATGATCGAGGATGAGGTGGCTGGATGGCATCATGGACTCGATGGACGTAAGTCTGAGTGAACTCTGGGAGATGGTGATGGACAGGGAGGCCTGGCATGCTGCGATTCATGGGGTCGCAAAGAGTCGGACATGACTGAACAACTGTACTGAACTGAACTGTATTATTCTAGTATTCCATAATTTTTCTTAAGCCTGGTTAAGCTAAAGAATGGAATAACCAGGATCAAAATGGCTATTTTAGGTTCTCCAGACTAGCACCTCAGGGAGGTTGTGTGAGTAGGAAGTAGGTCCTGGTGTGAGATAAATCTGGTGGCAAATTCTTGCTGGACAACCTTCCTGCTGTGAGTTCCTGAAGCTCTTTAAGCCTCGGGTTCCTCTTCTTAATAGTGAGGATAAATCAAATAGCACCCTTTAGGAATACTGAGATTTACATGAACTAATTTAGGGAAGTATTCTGACCTGACCCAGTCCTATCCCCTGATGTGCTCACCTTGGATTTCAGGATACAAGGCCATATAGAGCAGTCTCCAGCACAAGGTGGTTGAAGTTGTCTTTGTTCCAGCAAGGAAGAGGTCCAGGGTATTGTAGATAAGGTTTTCTTCATGGAAAGATGAAGCAACATTGCCATTATGCTAGAAAGCACAGTGATTATTGGTTTATTGAGACGGTTCTTAGTTGCCACAAGACAGGGGGCTTCATCCTAGACAGAACATGGGAGGAGAGACCATTCCCTCCCCAGGAGAAATGGCTTTCCCTTTGGTCATCTCAGGAGGCAGAGACTTATTACTCCAGTTTAATTAGCATCCTCCTGCCCCAAGTGCTAGAATCTTCTGTTAGCTCTGGTGGATGAAAATTGAGACAATAAATTTATTTTACTTCCATAACTTGGGAGAATCTATTATTACACTGGAAAAACAGTCTTGAGTTCCAGTGTTAGCCACATCATTCACTATCTGTACACCTTGGCCAGGTTACTAAACCTAAAACTTATCAGCCTATGTTTCACTTTCCTGATTCATACAATAGAAATAGTAACACTCACCCCTGAAAGTTATATTGTAGATTATGTGAGTAGAAAGGGCACATAACAAATTTTCAACAAATGTTTGTATTGATTCCAGCAAGAATAAAATGCATTTCTCTAAAGTACAACAATTCTCACATCTCCCCAGTTAAACTTCTCTGATTCTAACAGTCATTCCTCATGGCACCCCAGCATCTTTACCACCATCCATCAGGAGCTTCAGTATGTCAGTGTGGCTCTGTGTGTGATCCCACACCTGCACACCTCATAGCAAGTGAAGTCTCTTTCTCTCAGGAAGAATCAATGCCTCTATTAATGTTGTAAGAGTAAGATGAAATAAGAGAGGAGATGGAGAAAAAAAAAAAAAAAGCACCATTCTTTCAACTCCAGGAGAAGGAATGAACAATCTAATGAGAAAAAAATGATAACACTGATGCACTGATGAGTATTACCCAGGTGGTTCACTATGTTAAATGATATACATCCAAACTGGCCTTTTTCTTGCTTCTATATAGTATTGGAAAGTGACAATATGAGGATGTGGGAAGAGGCACATGTCCCTCTGCATGAGGCTTAACTCTGGCCTCTGCCTCAGCTTCCCTTGTGTTCTGTACTGGGGAGCTAAAGAAAGAGGTAGGAGATTGGGCTTTGGCCCAAGTAAAATAGTGAAACAATGGTTCTCCATCCTTTTGTGCACAGGCACCTCAGACTCAGGGAGAGGAGAGACTGAACAATGAACAGGCAGTCTTTGGGCTTTTCAAGTCAATTACTCTTACACGAATATTGTTATTTCTAATTGTATCATCAATTCTGAACTAATGATATTTCTAAACTCTATATCCTTCCCCTGATATAACGTCCATTTTTGTGGGAAGATTATCCTGGATTATCCCAGTGTTTCAATTATAATCACAAGAGTCTCTATCAGAAGAGGCAAGAAGAACATAAGGAGACCACATGAAGATGGTGGCAGAGGAGAAGATATATCAATGGTTTGGGAGATGGAGGAAAGGGCCCTGAGTCATGGAGTACAAGCAGCCTCTAGACGCTGGAGAAGTCAGTCAGTACCTTCTGCCCGAGAGCCACTGAAGGAGCCAGCCCTGCCAACACCTTGCCTTGATAAATGTGGGTCTATTTAAGCCCCTAAGTTTGATTTGTCACAGCAGCATAAGAAACCAGAATCCTTTCACTTGTTCTTTAAGAACCCTACTCAGGGTAACACTCAGGTTCCCTCACCTTTTCTACTTCCTGGAGATAAGCATCAATGAAGTCTCTTGCTTCAGCAGGATTCCAGCCTCTCTTGTGGTTTTCAATCACACCAGCAATACACATTTTCAGTTTCTCCCATTTACTAAAGAGTGTTTGCTGGGGACCCGGAAGGAAATTCATTATCCTTGGAAAGACACTGTAGAGCTGACGGAGAAAACAAAAGTCATGAAGACAAGGGGGTGCCAGTTTTCCACTCTTGAAGACTAAGAAACTATTGTGTCTTTATAAACATTTCCTTTGCTTGCACTTAACCCTTGGAGCCACCTTTGATTCATCTCTGTCTCAATCCTCTTTTCTCTTGGCAAAGTATTTTAGCACGTCTTCCAAAATATAACCAATTTCAGACCATTTCTCACTACTCCGTGTATTTGTCATTCTAGTGCAAAGCACCAACATTTCTCACCTGGATGCTGTAAAGCCTCCATCATTTCCCTTGATTCTCTCCTTAACCCCCTTCCCAGGTGATTTTCCACTGAGGTGCCAGAGGGACCCTTTGACAGTTTAATAAATCATTTCACTGCTTATCCCTCAATACTTCACTGACTTTCCATGACATTTTGACAAATTCTACATTCTTTTCCTGATCTGGAGCTCCACATGAGCTGGCTTCTCACCCTCCTGTCCCCTCTTCTGCTATCACTTGCTACCATCTTATTCTCTCTCAGTCTTTCTAGTCCAGCCCCTTTGGTCTCTGTGATAACCTCAAGGATGATAATGTTTAGTCCTTTGCATTGGCTATTCATACAATCAGATTGGTCGGTCTTCCTCTGAAATCTGTGCAACACTAGCCTTTTACTTCTTTCACATCCACATAAGTGTCACTTATTTGGACATGTCTTACCTAGTATCCTCTGATTTAGCAGCACCCCTGGGACCCTCCTCCTAGTCCCTTATGTTGTTTTACTATTTGTTCATGGCAATTGTCTCGTGTGTGTGTGTGTGTGTGTGTGTACCTTTGCGTGTGCATAAAACAAGAATATTCATGGCAGCTTTATTCATAATATCCCTCAAATTAGAAATCTCTCTACTTAGAAATGTGTTTATCAATCCCCCAAGCCATTATTCAAGAGAATAACAATCAGTGTCACATTCATGAAGTAGAAAACTATGCAGAGTAAAATAAGAGGAACTAACAAATGAATGAAAACAATGTGCTGAGGGAGAGTCAGGCACAGAGACACACATCTGAGGATCATGGAGGTGTGGGGCTAGGGAGGAACGTGGAGAGGAGAGACTCAAAAGTGACGGCAATACTGTTTTTTAAGGAAAAGAATGTAAGTGCATATGTGTCTGTCATAACAAATTCTGTACTTTAAATGACTGCAAGAAATGTTTTCTATCGATAGTAAATGATTAATGTGTGTGTGTTAGTAGCTCAGTTGTGTCTGACCCTTCGCGACCCTTTGAACTGTAGGTCTTCAGGCTCCTCTGTACATGAATTCTCCAGGCAAGAATACTAGAGTGGGTTGCCATTCCCTTCTCCAGGGGATCTTCCCAACCCAGGGATGGAAACTAGGTCTTCCACATTGCAGGTAGATTTTTTACCATCTGGCCACCAGGGACAAAAACACTAAAGTCAACATTGATTTGAAACGTTTGTGGTGAAATCAATTTCAAAGGTTGCATTTTAGCCTAAAACAAAAGGAAGACCACCTCATCTGTATCTGAGACTAGCCCAATGTCTTTATCCAAGAGAGGAGGTGAGAAGGGGCTCATCTGGCAGCACACTGATGTCCTCAGATGCATCACCTCTTCAAACAGCCTCAGCATCTCCTGGAACTGATCATCCTGGTAGTCAAACCACTCCCCAAAGGTGATGGAGCAAATAATATTGGAAACTGCCTTGTTGATTGCAAAGTGAGGGTCGAAAGGTCGGAGGCAGGAGAAGAGATAGAGCCTTCAGATTGGTTTCTATTTTCCAGAGAACCTACTCTAGGTGACATATGACACACTGACTACAGAATCACATCTGAGATTGTGTCCACAGCCCCCTACACAGGGTCTGACACACAGCAAGTACTTAGTCAATGTCTGGGAAGTCAAAGTGATGACCAGGATTTAAAACCAATATTAAGTTTTAATACCCCTCTTCTTAATTCTTGACCCCCATGAGGGAAGGTCATGGTTAGCTGTTCACTGTCATTCCCTCAGTGTCCCACACAGTGCTGGGCAGAGGACAGGCTCATAGGCTCTAACTGAGCATCTGATTAGTGAATGAATAAACCATAGTCACTGCACCTGTCCTAGGACCTGATTACTGTTCTCCTCTCCTATTTCCTGGATGAGGTAGGCAGCCTCTTCCTGAATGTATTCCTCTAAGCTCTTCTTTCCTAAACCAAAGTTCCTCAGAGTTTTCAGGGCAAATCTTTGTTCTTTCCATACATGATCATTGGACATGATCAATCCTGGGAAAAGAAAGCTAACGTCAACAAAAGCTAACAAGACCCCACTAAGGATAATGTACCAGATGGAGGAAAGGAGAAGGGCTTTAAGGTGCTTGAAAACTATTCAGAGAAATAATTCTAAAGCAATAGGTATAATCACTTGAATTTACTGATTGCTTGTCATGATGGACATGCTAACATTTTTAATGCATTGTGTAATTTAGTGTTCACAGAAACTCTCAGAGGTAGGTACAATCAGTAGGCCAAACCAGCCGCCTAACTTTGATGATGAGAAAAATGAGGCACGGGAGATAAAAGGAAACTCTGCAAGGTCACAGAGTGAGTAAGCAGCTGAACAGGTATTCAAATTCAAGTCTGCTTGACTCCAAAGCCTGTCATTTGATTACTTGTCTCATAAGAATATTTAATTACTGGTTATGCTACAAACCAAATATGAACTTATGGATTAGAAGGAGTCAATACTCATAAGTAGAAAAGATCTTAAAGATCTTAAAAAGATAAATGAATCACTCTAGATAACAAACTGTGGATACTGTGCAGAAAGAAAACCACAGGCAAAGGAAAACAATCTGTATGGTGTGTGCAGTTGAACTTCAATGATTTTACAACACAGGAGAGGCCACCATCCTCCCATTTCTTCATTCTAGAGCACTCTTCAGCTCCTTCTAATGTCTCCTTTCACTTCCATCACTAGTGAAATGGCCCTCCCCGCTGTTCAATTCAGGATCCTTTTCAACCCCATCCTAATGAGTCAGCAGACGAAATCCTTTCTTTCTGAAACATTCTCTGCCAGTGGAGCCCAGGACACCACACTCTCCATAATTTTCTGGTAATTCTTTGACTTCAGAGAAATTATCATACCTTAGGGTAACTATCTTCTACTAGGTCTGAAGCTTCCTCTCTTTAGCCTATCTTCCATTTCTAGGAAATCTCAATTTCTAAAATTTCAAATCACATCTACTGACAGTAAACACCTATTTTCTGCCTCTCAGCTCCAGACAGATGTACAGTTCTCTGCTTGACTCTCTTGGCTTCACACTCAGCATGTTCATGACTGAATTCATGATTTGCTCTATACAACTCCCTACCCAGCCCAGCCAACACTTTGCCCTCCTCCACATTTCCCCTATTTCCTTTACCTACCCACTTGGGTGTGTACCTCAGCACCTCATTCTCCCTCTCTCTAGGTCATGATGTCCTATTGGAGTTGCCTCCTGAGTAGCTTAAGTTCATAGATCTTCACAGTCACTCTCCTGCTCTGACCTACTGGACTGACATTTCCTGCCACTCCCCTCTTCTAGGCCAGCACCTCTTCTAGTCTAAAAGGCTGCAATGGTCTCCTGCTTCCTTTATTCCATTCCTGACACTGCAGCTTAGAGAAGTCTTTAAAACGTACCATATAGATATGATGATTCCTTTCTCTAGTTAAACCATTCAGAACCTCCATTGTTATTAGGATAAAAAGCAACATCCTTAAAAAGAACTTGCCTGAACTATTTCTGGCCAAACTCAGCAGCTTCATCTTCATTTAATTATCTCCATTTAATCCCTGTGCTTCCCGCACTGGCCACCTTTTTATTTTATTTTTTCATTTTAGTAGTTTTAAAAGTAATTTTACATTTTTATTATGATGTACATCATGTTGGAGGGAATGGGACATTGAAAGTGTACTCCTTGGTGCATTTTCTGTGGCTCTTTTGTCTCATACTTTGCAGCTCAGATAATGTGGTAAGGCTTTGCCTTCCTTCTGATATTCTGAGTTCCCATTTCTTTTAAAGCTCTTTCCATCCATGCAACTTATTCAATTCCTCAGTTCACTGTCCATATTCCCATCTTGGAAACTTTTACATTTTATCCCCTCTGCTGCATTTTTTCATCACTTTATTAAATGTCATTTACTTACATAGTTTTCGCTGAGTCTCAGGATTAGATTCAGTTCAGTTCAGTCGCTCAGTCGTGTCCGACTCTTTGTGACCCCAAACTGCAGCACGCCAGGCCTCCCTGTCCATCACCAACTCCCAGAGTCTACCCAAACTCATGTTCATCAAGGCGGTGATACCATCCAGCCATCTCATTCTCTGTTGTCCCCTTCTCCTCCTGACCCCAATCCCTCTCAGCATCAGAGTCTTTTCCAATGAGTCAACTCTTTGCATCAGGTGGCCAAAGTACTGGAGTTTCAGCTTTAGCATCAGTCCTTTCAATGAACACCCAGGACTGATCTCCTTTAGAATGGACAGTTGGATCTCCCTGCAGTCCAAGGAGAGTCTTCTCCAACACCACAGTTCAAAAGCATCAATTCTTCAGCTCTCAGCTTTCTTCACAGTCCAACTCTCACATCCACACATGACCACTGGAAAAACCATAGCCTTGACTAGACAGACCTTTGTTGGCAAAGTAATGTCTCTGCTTTGGAATATACTATCTAGTTTGGTCCTAACTTTCTTTCCAAGGAGTAAGCATCTTTTAATTTCATGGCTGCAATCACCATCTGCAGTGATTTTGGAGGCCAGAAAAGTAAAGTCTGACACTGTTTCTACTGTTTCTCCATCTATTTGCCATGAAATGATGGGACCAGATGCCATGATCTTCCTTTTCTGAATGTTGAGCTTTAAGCCAACTTTTTCACTCTCCTCTTTCACTTTCATCAGGAGGCTTTTTAGTTCCTCTTCACTTTCTGCCATAAGGGTGGTGTCATCTGCATATCTGAGGTTATTGATATTTCTCCTGGCAGTCTTGATTCCAGCTTGTACTTCTTCCAGCCCAGTGTTTCTCATGATGTACTCTGTAAAGAAGTTAAATAAGCAGGGTGACAATATACAGCCTTGACGTACTCCTTTTCCTATTTGGAACCAGTCTGTTGTTCCATGTCCAGTTCTAACTGTTGCTTCCTGACCTGTATATAGGTTTCTCAAGAGGCAGGTCAGGTGGTCTGTTATTCCCATCTCTTTCAGAATTTTCCACAGTTCATTGCAATCCACACAGTCAAAGGCTTTGGCATAATCAATAATGCACAAATAGATGTTTTTCTGGAACTCTCTTGCTTTTTCAATGATCAAGTGGATGTTGGCAATTTGATCTCTGGTTCCTCTGCCTTTTCTAAAACCAGCTTGAACATCTGGAAGTTCACGGTTCATGTATTGCTGAAGCCTGGCTTGGAGAATATTGATCATTACTTTACTAGTGTGTGAGATGAGTGCAATTGTGGAGTAGTTTGAGCGTTCTTTGGCATTGCCTTTCTTTGGGATTGGAATGAAAACTGACTTTTTCCAGTCCCGTGGCCACTGCTGAGTTTTCCAAATTTGCTGGCCTATTGAGTGCAGCACTTTCACAGCACCATCTTTCAGGATTTGAAATAGCTCAACTGGAATTCCATCACCTCCACTAGCTTTGTTCGTAGTGATGCTTTCTAAGGCTCACTTGCCTTTACATTCCAGGATGTCTGGCTCTAGGTGAGTGACCACACCATCGTGATTATCTGGGTCATGAAGATCTTTCTTGTACAGTTCTTCTGTGTATTCTTGCCACCTCTTCTTAATATATTCTGCTTCTGTTAGGTCCATACCGTTTCTGTCCTTTATCAAGCCCATGAGATACCCGTAATGAGTGAACCCTGCTTTTATCTTCATAACACTGAGGCCTTAAATTATTAGTGTAATTTACAGTGTCTTTCTCAATAGTATGTAAGTTATAGAACAATCAAGGATTTTGTATGTTCTCGTCTCTGTTCTGTCATTGGTACCTAGTACTAGGTACATCTAGCTTTCATGGAGTGAATGGATGTAGAGTTAATAGATAAAATGTTTCAAAGTGAAATTGGGAAACATCTGAAAAAACATGGCTTCTCCCAAATCCCTGACATTAGGGCTGACCCTGACAGGCTTCCTGAGGGGGTATCTTCAAAAAAATTCGGGGACTCAGCTTCCTAGAGGGACAGGAATATGAAGAGCCTTGTCCTTGGGATTATGGGAGACCCTTTCATGGACCATAGGAATATCAAACATACATTGTTCAAGAAACTTACCTTTATTGTTAAAGATAGTTTTTCAATAGGGATCAAGGGGCGGTTGGCAAAGTTTTGGTTTTGGTGGACAAGGGCTTCTTTGATAAAGGGCAATCCAGTTATAAGAACAAGAGAAGGCAATGGCATCCCACTCCAGTACTTTTGCCTGGAGAATCCCATGGATGGAGGAGCCTGGTAGGCTATATATAGTCCATGGGGTCGCTAAGAGTCGGACATGACTGAGCGACTTCACTTTGACTTTTCACTTTCATGCATCGGAGAAGGAAATGGCAACCCACTCCAGTGTTCTTGCCTGGAGAATCCCAGGATGGAGGAGCCTGGTGGGCTGCCGTCTATGGGGTCGCACAGAGTCAGACAAGACTGATGCGACTTAGCAGCAGCAGCAGCAGTTATAAGAATGGAACGAAATGTACCAAAATTGATACTAAAATCATTTCCATATTTCTCACGAACTAAAAAATAGAAGAGCCACAGTTGAATATACATATGTCTCTGAATCCTGGAATGGAGGGTGTATGGAGCTGGCAGGAGGCTTGTATTGAGGGGAGTCTCTGTGTTTGTCTGTCTGTATACCTTGAGCTGTTGGAAATATGTTTCCATTTTTTTTCTGCTCTTAACTAGACTACACTATAGGACATAGACATTCATTATACACACTCATTCCTATGTTCAATGTACTTGAGTTGGGTGAGCACATGTGTCCTGAGAATAAGGCATAAAGATAAACAAGGTCTCTAACCTCAAGTGTCTTAGAGTCTAGTGAAAAGAGAGAATTCAGCCCATGTGACTCACCAGAGAAGGCAGAGGAATGTTTAGTGAATTCTAGGGTAGGGAACAGGGACTTCCTAGTAAATCAAATCTACTAAACTAGGAGAGAATGTCCCCTTACTCAGCAGGCTGTAGGTGACAGAAGTTTCATTAGAGGAATTATGGAGGGGAGTACACTAGCTGTGGAGACATGTGGAAATCTTAACTCTGTGGTTGACTAGCTGTGAGCACTTAGGAAAGCTACTTCATTTTTTCATGAGCCTCACCTTCCCAGCTATAAAAGGTAGAAAACTGTTCTTCCCTCAAAGTTTATGTAAGGGGGAATTCCCTGGTGGTTCAGTGGTCAGGACATCAGGACTCAGGCCTTCACTGCTGAGGACCCAGGTTCAATGCCTAGACAAGGAACAAAACTCCCACAAGCAGCGTTGTATGTTCCCTTCCCTCCAGAGAAGTTTCTGTGAGGAAGAATGAGAACAGCAATGTGAAAGTCACTTTGTTCCCGGGTCCCTGGCAGATGGCCACTGGAGCCTCCGTGGAATGAATGGACTCTGTGTGCAAAGGGATGTGGAAGCCCTTGTTCAAAGGGACAGATAGGACTTTTTTCTGTCTCTGTTTCCAAATAAATCAAATGAGAGCTATTACAAATTCCCATCTTTAGGATTCTGGTGATAGCAACCATAATACAAAGATTAATAAGAAAATTATTTATTTTTATTGATATATTTGGGAGTGCATTTCAGCAAAAAATTCTAATAAGGTATTGACAAAGAAATGGAGGGGAAGTGGCTAGATAGTGGATGAATGAAGTCCATGAGGCAATCAGGTCAGACAAGTGATGCCATATTTATAATCAACAATTGGTTTTTCCTTGAGTTGGTTACTATACATTTTTGAAGAAAAGAGGAGGAGGGTAGATATAGAAGTAAGCATTGGCTATGTGCTAGTTTACCCTGGGGTAAGCTGATATTCACAAACTTGTTTGGTTCCTATGACAACCTTATAATGTATTCCTAGTTTTCAGAAAATGAAGCACAGAGATTTAGTGCCTAGTTGGTGGGCATAAAGTAGAGCTCTAGCCCACTCTGTATGTCTCATCAAATGAAAGCATGGAGAAAGCATATTATCCCTCTTTTCTGGTGAGTGATGGAACTCCCTAAGGATAAACTGGCCACATTACTTTCCAATTAACTTCCAATGAGACGTGAGTAGTGGTGATGTGTGCATCTTCTGGGTCGTGTCCTTAAAGGAAAGCTGCTTCTCACCACCTCCCACTTTCCCCTTTTCATGGTACAGAACTCACACATGTTGAGGGGTGTGGGACCAGAGCAGCAAGATAGAAGCACTGAGTATTTGGATAACCTTGTTCTTCCCTGGTGGCTCAGACGGTAAAGACTCTGTCTACAATGTGGGAGACCCAGATTTGATCCCTGGGTTGGGAAGATCCCCTGGAGAAGGAAATGGCAATCCACTCCAGTACTATTGCCTGGAAAATCCCATGGACAGAGGAGCCTGGTAGGCTACAGTCTATGGGGTCACAAAGAGTCAGACACGACTGAGCAATTAGGACTAGGGCTTGTGGAGCAAAGTAGCCTTGCTATCCTGGTCTTCCTGCCTACATCTCAGCTTATTTGTTTAGAGAAATAAATTTCAATATTTTCACACCACTGTATTTTGGGATCTTTTTGTTACAAGCAGCCTAATTTATATCCTCATAATACATTTATCCTCCTTATCTATCACTTCCCATCCTTAGTCCAGTTAGATTTTTTTCCTTATTCACATATATGTTCCTATAATAAGCCATACAGTTATGGTAGAGAATGTTTCGGAAATGGGGGAAATAAGGAAGGTTCCACTTATGTCAAACAAATCAACCTTCACTGCCTTCTCACTTTATTTTAGCTCATGTTACCTCCCCATTTAAAAATCTACTGTCCACTTTACTCCATATAGCCACTTGCCTCACAGTTCTTTCAAGTTCAAGCAAATTCATTTTAACATTCTACAGAGATTATCCCCATGGCTTCTCATTCAGAGTGAACCCACCTAACACCTCATTTGGTTACCATAAATTTATACCACACATTTCATCATATACTCTCTTGTACTATGCCTGTCATATGATAAGCACCTCATAAATATCTATTGGATAAATGAAACTCTGAATAAATCAATTATCTGCTAACTATCTCAAGAAGTGTCAGGCAACATAAGTAGAGACTGGGGGTAGGAGTCAAGTCCTTGTTTGGCCATTACCAATTTTGAATAACTTAGGCAAATCACTTGACAATTTTCAGTCAGTTTTCTCAGCCCCAAATGGAAACAACACTAGACAACGTAACAAGCTATATATGCATAGCCTGTAAGCTTCACAGGAAGCACTTAAAGCAGAATGCAAAGAGATGTACTCAAAAACACTACAGATACATTAAAATGGGGTTCTTACAAAATATTTAAGTGACTCACAGAAAGACTAGAAATGAGAAATAGAAAACAAAGTGAAAAATAGAAAATAAATAATAAAATGTCAGACTTAACTGTTCACACATCAGAAATTGTGCTAAATATAAAGGATCTAAGTTCACCAATAAAAGAGAGATTGGCAGAATGAAAAAAATAACCCACCTATTTGTTATATATAAGAACTCATTTCAAATATAATCATATAAGTAGGTTAAAAATGAAAGACTGGAGAAGCATACGCTATGCAAATACTAATCAAAAGAGAGGTGCTTAGCTATACTGTATCAGGTAAAGTTCAGGCAAAGAAAATCATCAGGGATAAACAGGGAGGTTATGTAATAATTAAGAGCCAGTTCACCAAGATGACACAGCAATTTTAATATGCATGTGCCAAATAAAAGAGATGTCAAATATACAAAGTAAAATGACCCAAACTGACCAGACTGACCAGACTTATAAGCCACTCCTAGTAATTGATAGAATTAGTAGATAAGAAGTCAACAGGAGACAGAAACACTGAACGATACACTCATTTCTTAAGGTCTGACACAGTACAGAATACTCCAAACAACAATAGCAGAAGACATATTTTTCAAGTATCTGTCATGGGTCATAAAACCAGGCTTTACATATTTGTTCAAAGTTGAAAATCATACAATATATATTCTGTGACTCTAAATGAACTCCAACTATAAATCACTAACAGAAAGAAAACAAGAAAAGCTTCCAATACTTGGAAATTAAACAACACAGTTCTCAAAGAAAGGTACAGGTTTAGCATCTTAGCTATAAAATTCTATATACTAATCCATTAAGATGTACTAAGTCTATTATTTTATTTTTCTAAATGGATCTGATGGATAAGAGTTTATTCAAAATAGAAATAGCAATAATGTATTTAATGATTCTAGCTTAGAGATAAGTGATATGAATGATGCAGTGTTGGAAAGGACAGAAGGGAGGAATTAGGAAAATTCTGTTACAAGGTACTTGTACTACCAATCAGTGTAGTACTAGTTGAAGATGGGTATTTGAACCAGTTGGAAATGTATGCTGTAAGGCAACCACTGAAGGTTTAAAAAAGAAATATAATTTATATGCTAAGACAGAAGAGAAAATGGAATTATACAAAATACTCAGAACTAGGAGAGAGAGAAAAAGAGTGAAAGACAAAAAGAAACAAAAATTGAATAGAAAACAATAATGACTATGGTAGATAATTATCTGTATCAATAACCACATTAAATATTAATATTCTAAACAAACTAATTAAACTGGCAGAGTCCATAAAAACACCAAGACTCATTTCAGATGGCTGTTGTCAATGAACAGAAACACAAATGATTTTTGTAGGTTGATTTCATATCCTGCAACTTTTCAGAGTTCATTTATTATTACTAAGTTTGTGTGTGTGCGGCATCTTTAGGGTTTTCTACACTCAATATGCCAGCAAATTTGGAAAACTGAGCAATGGCCACAGGACTGGAAAAAGTCAGTTTTCATTCCAATTACAAAGAAAGGCAATGCCAAAGAATGCTCAAACTACCACACAATTGCACTCATCTCACACGTTAGTAAAGTAATGCTCAAAATTCTCCAAGCCAGACTTCAGTAATACATGAACCGTGAACTTCCAGATATTCAAGCTGGTTTTAGAAAAGGCAGAGGAACCAGAGATCAAATCGCCAACATCCACTGGATCATCAAAAAAGCAAGAGAGTTCCAGAAAAACATCTACTTCTGCTATATTGACTATGCAAAAGCCTTTGACTGTGTGGATCACAACAAACTGTGGAAAATTCTGAAAGAGATGGGAATACCAGACTACCTGACCTGCCTCTTGAGAAACCTACATGCAGGTCAGGAAGCAACAGTTAGAACTGGACATGGAACAACAGACTGGTTCCAAATCAGGAAAGGAGTACGTCAAGGCTATCTATTGTCACCCTGTTTATTTAACTTCTATGCAGAGTACATCATGAGAAACACTGGGCTGGGAGAAGCACAAGCTGGAATCAAGATTGCTGGGAGAAGTATCAATAACCTCAGATATGCAGATGATACCACCCTTATGGCAGAAAGTGAAGAATAACTAAAGAGCCTCTTGATAAAAGTGAAAGAGGAGAGTGAAAAAGTTGGCTCAGAAAACTAAGATCATGGCATTTGGTCCTGTCACTTCATGGCAAATAGATGGGAAAACAGTGGAAACAGTGGCTGACTTTATGTTTTTGAGCTCCAAAATCACTGCAGATGGTAATTGCAGCCATGAAATTAAAAGACACTTACTCCTTGGAAGGAAAGTTATGACCAACCTAGATAGCATGTTAAAAAGCAGTGACATTACTTTGTCAACAAAGGTCCGTCTAGTCAAGGCTATGTTTTTTCTAATAGTCGTGTATGGATGTGAGAGATGGACTATAAAGAAAGCTGAGCACTGAAGAATTGATGCGTTTGAACTGTTGTGTTGGAGAAGACTCTTGAGAGTCCTTGGATTGCAAAGAGATCCAACCAGTCCATCCTAAAGGAAATTAATCCTGAGTGTTCACTGGAAAGACTGACATTGAAGCTGAAATTCAGGTAATGGAACAAAATGGTGAATATGTTGTTTGATAAACTTCTTGGTGAAAATGAAAAACATGTCCTTTATTTTTACTTAAAACACAAAGGAACTTTTTGGCCAACTAATAATTAGAGACCGAAATATTGTTGTTCAGTCGCTAAGTTGTGCCTGACTCTTTGTGACCCCATGAACTGCAACAATTCATTCTTACATAAGTAATCCTCTGCCATTAAAGGACAGAACCAAGAGGAAGAAAATCAGCAAGGACAAGTTGAGCCATAGGCCATTATCTGGATCTAGTTGACATTTATAGAACTCCTCAGGCAACAAGAGCAGTATACACATTATTCTCAAGTTCATGAGAAACAGTTGTCAAGATGGACCACATTCTTATAAAACACTCTTTATCATATATTAATATAGAAATCACACAAATTATGCCTTCATAACAAAATGAAAGTGAAAGTGAAAGTCTCTCAGTCGTATCTGACTCTTTGCGACCTATAGAGTCCATGGAATTCTCCAGGCCAGAGTACTGGAGTGGGTAGCCGTTCCCTTTTGCAGGGTATCTTCCCAACACAGGGATCAAACCCAGGTCTCCCACATTGCAGGTGGATTCTTTACCAGTTGAGCCACAAGGGAAGCCCAAGTGAAAGTTAAAGCGGCTCAGTCGTGTCCCACTCTTTGTGACCCCATAGACTATACAGTTCATGGAATTCTCCAGGCCAAAATACTGGAGTGGGTAGCTTTTCTCTTCTCCAGGGGATCTTCCCAAGCCAGGAATTGAACTGGGATCTCCTGCATTGCAGGTGGATTCTTGACCAACTGAATTATCAGAAGCCCAATAACAAAATGGAGCTATAGAAATCAATAAAAGAATAGTAGGTAGGAAACTACAAGATCCTTGGATATTGAACAGCTCACTTATAAATAATCATGGCTCAAAGAAGAAATCTCAAAGAAAAAATAAAAACACCTGTAAACAAATGGAAATATAACTTGTCAAAATGTGTGGATGTAGTGAAATCAGTGCTTTTAAGAAGCACTTGGAATGTATACCATTGAATGCATATATTAGAAAAGAAGAAATGTTGAAAATGATAGGTAGAATATAGGTAAAAGCTTTTACCTCATGATTCTGGCAAAAGAAGAAAATATCAATTCTAAAGAAAGCACAAGAAGTAAATAATAAAAATTACAGCAGCAATGAGTGAAATTGAAAATAGGAAAACAATATAGGTAATGAACAAAACCAAAAGGTTTTTTGAAAAAAAGATTAAAAATATTGGCAAACATCTAAGCAAGTTAACTAAGAAAAAGAGAAAAACGGTGTAAATTACTATCATAAATGAACAAGCATCATCACTACTAATCTCATAGACGTTATAAGAAAGCAATATTATGAACAACTCTATGCCCACAAATTTGATAACCTAGATGAAATGGGCCAATTCATTGAAACACACAGTCTACAAGAACTCACACAAGGAGAAATAGGCCTGTATCTATTAAAGAAATAGTATAAATAGTTAGTAATGTTTCAAAAGAGAAAGCACCAGATCCAGAAGTTTTCACAGATGTATCCTACCAAACACATAACTTAAGAAGGAAATTATAGCGAGCCTCTACAATCTTTTCCAGAAAAATCAAAGCATGCAAAATACTTCCTAATTCAGCCCATGAAGCCAGCTGGAACAACTGGACATCCTGATGCAAAAAATCAGTCTAGACACAGAACTTACACTTTTCACAAAATGGATCACAGGCCTAAATGTAAAACTCAAACCTATAAAACTTCTAGACAATAACAGGAAAATATCTAGATGAACTTGAGCGCTTGTCACTGATTTTCAATACAACAAATGTATGTTCTATGAAACAAGAGTAAGTTAGAATTTTAAAAGTTCATTAAAATTAAGAAAAATTCATACTTACCTGAAAATGCACTTTTGAAAACTTGAGGAACTTCATGCCATATTTCTTTCAGAGTAGCTGTTCAGATAACTGTGGTTAAGAACTTCTACTGGAATGTGTCCAGAGGAGACTGATTAGCATGGATAAGATTCCCAACTTTTACTGAAAGCAAAGTAGATATCAGATAATATATTTCAGAACGTTTCCCTTAATCTAATTTAATTCTTACAACTCTCTCTATGAAGTGAAATTATTCTTTTACAGTTGGTCCAAAAGAGAGAAATGTTTTTGTCAAAGCTTACAAAGGCAGAATAAATGACACAGTCAAAATAGAAACCTGGGTCTTTTTACTCAAAGAACTTTGTTAATTATTTTCAACTATGACTTAAAAGAAAATGGTCTATCAGTTCAGTTCAGTTCAGTCACTCAGTCGTGTCCAACTCTTTGTAACCCCATAAATCTCAGCATGCCAGGCCTCCTTGTCCATCACCAACTCCCGGAGTTCATTCAGACTCACATCCATTGAGTTGGTGATGCCATCCAGCCATCTCATCCTCTGTCATCCCTCTTTCCTCCTGCCCCCAATCCCTCCCAGCATCAGCCTTTTCCAATGAGTCAACTCTTCACATCAGGTGGCCAAAGTACTGGAGTTTCAGCTTTAGCATCATTCCTTCCAAAGAAATCCCAGGGCTGATCTCCTTTAGAATGGACTGGTTGGATCTCCTTGCAGTCCAAGGGACTCTCAAGAGTCTTCTCCAACACCACAGTTCAAAAGCATCAATTCTTTGGCACTCAGCTTTCTTCACAGTCCAACTCTCACATCCATACATGACCACAGGAAAAACCATAGCCTTGACTAGACAGACTTTGTTGGCAAAGTAATGTCTCTGCTTTTGAATATACTATCTAGATTGGTCATAACTTTTCTTCCAAGGAGTAAGCGTCTTTTAATTTCATGGCTGCAGTCACCATCTGCAGTGAGTTTGGAGCCCCCCAAAATAAAGTCTGACACTGTTTCCACTGTTTCCCCATCTATTTCCCATGAAGTGATGGGACCAGATGCCATGATCTTCCTTTTCTGAATGTTGAGCTTTAAGCCAAATTTTTCACTCTCCTCTTTCACTTTCATCAAGAGGCTTTTGAGTTCCTCTTCACTTTTTGCCATAAGGGTGGTGTCATCTGCATATCTGAAGTTATTGATATTTCTCCCAGAAATCTTGATTCCAGCTTGTGCTTCTTCCAGCCCAGTGTTTCTCATGATGTACTCTGCATATAAGTGAAATAAGCAGGGTGACAATATAATACAGCCTTGACGTACTCCTTTTCCTATTTGGAACCAGTCTGTTTTTCCATGTCCAGTTCTAACTGTTGCTTCCTGACCTGTATACAGGTTTCTCAAGAGGCAGGTCAGGTAGTCTGGTATTCTCATCTCTTTCAGAATTTTCTACAGTTGATTGTGATCCACACAGTCAAAGGTTTTGGCATAGTCAATAAAGCAGAAGTGGATGTTTCTCTGGAACTGTCTCACTTTTTCAATGATCCAGCGGATGTTGGCAATTTGATCTCTGGTTCCTCTGCCTTTTCTAAAACCAGCTTGAACATCTGGAAGTTCACGGTTCATGTATTGCTGAAGCCTGGCTTGGAGAATTTTGAGCATTACTTTACTAGCATGTGAGATGAGTGCAATTGTGCAGTAGTTTGAGCATTCTTTTGCATTGTCTTTCTTTGGGATTGGAATGAAAATTGACCTTTTCCAGTCAGCAGCTATGAAATAGGTTACCAACTAGTGCTCAACATTGCTTATCATTAGGGAAATGCAAATGAAGATGACAATGAGCTATCCCTTCATTCTTGTTAGAATGGCTATTATCTAAAAGACAAAAGATATTAAGTATCAGAAGGTACGTGGAAAATAGGGAACCCTTGAACACTGTCAGTAGGTAAGCAAACTGGAAAACAGTATAGAGATTATTTAAAATTTTAAAATAGATCAACTGAGCAACTGAACTGAACTGAACTGAACTGAAAACCTCTGTGTGAATCACAACAAACTGTGGAAAATTCTTCAAGAGAAGGGAATACCAGACCACTTTACCTGCCTTCTGAGAAATCTGAATGCTGGTCAAGAAGCAACAGAACTGGACATGGAACAACACACTGGTTCCAAATCCGGAAGGAGTATGTTAAGGCTGTATATTGTCACCCTGCTTATTTAACTTATATGCAGAGGACATCATGAGAAACGCTGGGCTGGAGGAAGCACAAGCTGGAGTCAAGATTGCCAGGAGAAACATCAATAATCTCAGATATGCAGATGACACCATCCTTATTGCAGAAAGTGAAGAGGAAATAAAGAGCCTCTTGATTAAAGTGGAAGAGCAGAATGAAAATGCTGGCTTAAAAATCAACATTCAAAAGACAAAGATCATAGCATCTGACCCCATCATTTCATGGCAAATAGATGGGGAAACAATGGAAACAGTGACAGACTTTCTTTTTTGGGTTCCAAAATCACTGCAGATGGTGACTTCAGCCATGAAATTAAGAAACTTGCTCCTTGGAAGAAAAGCTATGACATACCTAGACAGCATATTAAAAAGAGGAGACATTATTTTGCCAATAGAGGTCTATATAATCAAAGCTATGATATTTCCAGTAGCCATGTATGGATGTGAAAGCTAGACCATAAAAAAAACTGAGCGCTGAAGAACTGATGCTTTTGAACTTTAGCATTCGAGAAGACGCTTTAGAGTCCCTTAGACTGCAAGGAGATCATACCAGTCAATCCTAAAGGAAATCAGTCCTGACTATTCATTGGAAGGACTGATGCTGAAGCTGAAGCTCTAATTTTTGGCCACCTTATATGAAGAGCTGACTCATTAGAAAAGACCCTGATGCTGAGAAAGATTGAAGACAGAAGAAGAAAGAGATGACAGAGGATGAGATGTTTGGATGGCATCACCAACTTGATGGGCATCTTTGGACAAGCTCTGGGAGTTGGTGATGGACAGAGAGGCCTGGCATGCTACTGTCCATGGGGTCACAAGGAGTCAGATATGACTGAGTGACTGAACTGAACTGATATGTATAAAAAGGGCTTCCTGGTTGGCTCAATGATGTAGAATCTGCCCGCCAATGCAGGAGACACAGGAAAGGCAGGTTTAACCCCTGGGTCAGCAAGACACCTTGGAGGAGGAAACGGCAAGTATACTGGAGTATACTCCAGTATTCTTGCCTGTAGAAACATATGGACAGAGAAGCCTGGCAGGCTACAGTCCATGAGGTTGCAAACTGTTGGACATGACTGAGCAGGTGAGCATGCAAGTACATATATATAAATATTTTATATATTAAGTAAAAATATATATACCTACTGCAAGCAATGACTTGACTCCCTTATAAGAAACAGGGGAAGAAATTTGAAACACAATAGTCTCATCTTCCTAAGAACAGAAAATATAGATTGGAATTTGGGATGATTGATATGGACCAATGTCCCTGGGCCCTCATCTTCAGTGCCCTGTCCTTCTTTCTTGGTAGCTTTGAATAAGCAGGCTTAAGTTAGATCACAGAGAGAAGATCTTGATGTGCAGGTAGACTCTGAGTTCCCAGGTCTAACATGGAAACATCCAGGAGGCCATCCTTGTTTCTTAGTCATCTGCCAGCTCCCACCTCCTGTCTGTAAAGACACAGGGGCCTGGGAAGTGGCTCCTCTACTGGACCCCTCCCTTGTGCACATCCTCCAGTCATGCCTGACTTGAACACATTTCTATACAACTCAGGTATCCTGAGTGCCCTGCTCCTCATTTACTTGTAAGAGGCTAACATCCAACCTAACTTTAAATAACACAGAAGCCCGTGCATGTTGGTGTCTCTAATGCTGATAGCAGTGAAGGAATATTCACAGCCCAGGGTGCTTTTCAGGAAAATATGTCTCATCCACATGTCACAGAACATGTCATATGCTGCCACAATATGTGTCAGACATAGACACAAAGAAATAGGGAAGGGACCTGGAGCTTCGAAAATAGATGAGGAATAAGGGAGTTACAAGAGTGCTGAAAACAAAACCCTTGTGTGATGCTTTTACAGGTTGAGAGTTCACATGTTACAGTCTCGTAATGAGCTTTGCACTAGATCTGATAGAGTGCCTGGTGAACTATGGATGGAGGTTCGTGACACTGTACAGGAGACAAGGATTAAGATCATCCCCATGGAAAAGAAATGCAAAAAAGCAAAATGGCTGTCTGAGGAGGGCTTACAAATAGCTGTGAAAAGAAGGGAATCAAAAAGCAAAGGAGAAAAGTAAAGATATTCACATCTGAATGCAGAGTTCCAAAGAATAGCAAAGGAGAGATTAAACAAACAACGCCTTCTTCAGTGATAAATGCAAAGATATAGAGGAAAACAACAGAATGGGAAAGACTAGAGATCTCTTCAAGAAAATTAGAGATACCAAGAGAACATTTCATGCAAAGATAGGTTCGATAAATGACAGAAATTGTAGGGACATAACAGAAGCAGAAGATATTAAGAAGAGGTGGCAAGAATACACAGAACTGTACAAAAAAGATCTTCATGACCCAGATAATCACGATGGTGTGATCACTCACCTAGAGCCAGACATCCTGGAATGTGAAGACAAGTGGGCCTTAGAAAGCATCACTACAAACAAAGCTAGTGGAGGTGATGGAATTCCAGTTGAGCTATTTCAAATCCTGAAAGATGATGCTGTGAAAGTGCTGCACTCAATATGCCAGCAAATTTGGAAAACTCAGCAGTGGCCACAGGACTGGAAAAGGTCAGTTTTCATTCCAATCCCAAAGAAAGGCAATGCCAAAAAACGCTCGAACTACCGCACAATTGCATCTCACACGCTAGTAAAGTAATGCTCAAAATTCTCCAAGCCAGGCTTCAGCAATACATGAACCGTGAACTTCCAGATGTTCAAGCTGGTTTTAGAAAAGGCAGAGAAACCAGAGATCAAATTGCCAACATCCGCTGGATCATGGAAAAAGCAAGAGAGTTCCAGAAAAGCATCTATTCCTGCTTTATTGACTATGCCAAAGCCTTTGACTGTGTGGATCACAATCAACTGTGGAAGATTCTGAAAGAGATGGGATTACCAGATCATCTGACCTGTCTCCTGAGAAACCCATATGCAGGTCAGGAAGCAACAGTTAGAACTGGACATGGAAAAACAGACTGGTTCCAAATAGGAAAAGGAGTACGTCAAGGCTGTATATTGTCACCCTGCTTATTTCACTTATATGCAGAGTACATCATGAGAAACACTGGGCTGGAAGAAGCACAAGCTGGAATCAAGATTTCTGGGAGAAATATCAATAACCTCAGATATGCAGATGACACCACCCTTATGGCAGAAAGTGAAGAGGAACTAAATAGCCTCCTGATGAAAGTGAAAGAGGAGAGTGAAAAAGTTGGCTTAAAGCTCAACATTCAGAAAACGAAGATCATGGCATCTGGTCCCATCACTTCATGGGAAATAGATGGGGAAACAGTGGAAACAGTGTCAGACTTTATTTTGGGGGGCTCCAAAATCACTGCAGATGGTGATTGCAGCCATGAAATTAAAAGATGTTTATTCCTTGGAAGGAATGTTATGACCAACCTGGATAGTATATTTAAAAGCAGAGACATTACTTTTCCAACAAAGGGTCCGTCTAGTCGAGGCTATGGTTTTTCCAGTAGTCAAGTATGGATTTGAGAGTTGGACTGTGAAGAAAGCTGAGTGCCAAAGAATTGATGCTTTTGAACTGTGGTATTGGAGAAGACTCTTGAGAGTCCCTTGGACTGCAAGGAGATCCAACCAGCCCATCCTCAAGGAGATCAGTCCTAGGTGTTCATTGGAAGGACTGATGCTGAAGCTGAAACTCCAATACTTTGGCCACCTCATGCGAAGAGTTGCTGCTGCTGCTGCTAAGTCGCTTCAGTTGTGTCTGACTCTGTGCGACCACATAGATGGCAGCCCACCAGGCTCTACCATCCTTCGGATTCTCCAGGCAAGAACACTGGAGTGGGTTGCCATTTCCTTCTCCAATGCATGAAAGTGAAAAGTGAAAGTGAAGTCGCTCAGTGGTGTCTGACTCTTAGCAACCCCATGGACTGCAGCCTACCAGGCTCCTCCATCCATTTATTTTCCAGGCAAGAGTACTGGAGTGGGTTGCCATTGCCTTCTCCAATGTGAAGAATTGACTCATTGGAAAAGACCCTAATGCTGGGAAGTATTGGGGGCAGGAGGAGAAGGGGATGACAGAGGATGAAATAGCTGGATGGCATCACCGACTCAATGGACATGGGTTTTCTTAGACTCTGGGAGTTGGTGATGGACAGGGTGGCCTGGCGGGCTCTGATTCATGGGGTCACCAAGTGTTGGATACGACTGAGTGACTGAACTGAACTGAATGAGCTTTGAAGACAATAGAGACATTTTGCATGCCCAGAAAGTTCAGCTGCACCCCATTTTGTGTCCCTAAGCTTCCTGGTAGTGGTCATACTCTATGTGGCTCAGAGGATAAAGCATCTGTCTACAATGTGGGAGACCTGGATTCGATCCCTGGGTTGGGAACATCCCCTAGAGAAAGAAATGGCAATCCACTCCAGTACTATTGCCTGGAAAATCCCATGGACAGAGGAGCCTGGTAGGCTACAGTCCATGGGGTCGCCAAGAGTCGGACACAACTGAGACTCTTCACTTTCTTTCTTTCTTTCTATTTGGGTCTGGGTCTCACTTCATCTATTCCACAGGATGACTGTCAATGGGTTTTCCACTGATTCCACAGGGAGTTGGTAAATGCTTGTCCTTCTAGACTCATGCAAAATGTGCAGCAGAACTGGAAGGGATCTCAGAGATGTCTCAACAAAATTATATATCTTCCAGTTTAGGAGACTGAGCACATGATGAAAAGCGTTTTAGGCAGTTCTCAGTCTGCTAGGGAGATGACCTGATTGGGGTAAACAAGAGTGGAATACAAGGTCTCACATGTTTGGTAAATTCAAGTTCTGTTTGATTCCTTTTGATCTCGAAGTCTCTTTTGTGGTGCTTTCCAGAGATGCAGCTCTCCAGGAGATTACAAAGAAAGTGCATTTGGGTAGCAGCTGGGGCTCTCACTTTCTGCTCTAGCACAAATCCTCCCTGTGCATTTTAGGAAGCACAACCATTCCTCCTGGACTTTCAATTGGCTCTGACAGACTCAGGTTACCTTCAGTCAGATTCTCTCCCTCTGTTTCTCTTGCTCTCCACCCCTCCTTCTGTCTCTCTTTCTAAGGTGCCCACTGTTTTAGCTTTTCTCTGAATCACAAGCAACAAAAATGAAAAGCCCCATGTCCTCATGGCCCCATTCATTCTGAGCTATTTAAATCCCTTAATTCTAACAGCCTTAGGAAAAAAGGCTTTCTATAAGGTTTAATGCAGTTTGTCAGGTTTCATTGTGTGTCTACTTGGGTTGGTATCCAAACCCCAGGGACTCTTGGTGGGAACTGGCCCTCTAGTTGGTGCCATTTTCTCCCCTCAGTGACCCCATGGGAGGGGTGAGCACGATTCCTGCATCTGTTTAATTCTATACTCTACCAATGCTCGTCAGTTGTGTTTAGGCTGAGAATAGTGTATGTGTGTGCATTAGTCACTTAGTTGTGTCCGACTCTTTGCGACCCCATGGGCTGGAGCCTACCAGCTTAATACTTGTCAATAAAAAACTGATAGTCAATTTTCAAGAAAAGATCACACCCACCATTTTGTTAGCATCAATATGGGGGTTGGGAATAAATTCATAAGAGAGGATTTAAGGTAAGAACTTAACTCAAAGACAAAAAATATTTCCACATCTGTTTCCCCCAAACTGGCTTTCCATGTTTGGTTAAATGTCGTGACATTCTTCTTGGCTGTGATATCTGAGGCCAAGGTAGTGTTTCCTTAGATAAACCAGAAAACCAATTCTCCATAAAACTGTGCCTATCAATCAGGAACCTACCTGCCCTACTGACTTCCCAGGGATCAGTCTGAGGCAGAAGCAGAATAAGCCTGCCTGTTGCTATCATGTGTGAGGGCCTTTCTGGGTGACCTCCCTGCTGCCCCAGGGCCCAACTAACTCTTATTCACTAATGGGCACCACTTTGTGGCCCAGTGGTAAAAAATCATCTTGACAGTACAGGAGATGCTGGTTTGAACCCTGGGTTGGAAAGATCCCCCGGAGAAGGAAATGGCAACCCACTCCAATATTCTTGCCTGGAAAATCCCAAGGACAGAAGAGCCTGGTGGCCTACAGTCCATGGAGTCACAAAGACACAATTAAGCACACAGGCAGGCAAGGTGACCCAGGCCATCACAACAGGCCAGAAGCAAATCCCCATGTAAGGAAGGAAGCAGGAAGGAGGCAGATCACAGCTGTGATTTTCATGATGTGCTTTATGACTTCCGAGCCACTTAAAGCCCATATTTCCTCTGATCTTTACAGCATTTTTCCCTTTAGAGATGGAATCATTGTCCACTTTAAATCCTCTGGATGAAAATGAAATCACTCACAATATAATTGATTTGTTCAAGGCCCCACTGGAGACGGTAAAGCTGGGGTTTGAATTCGGTTTCCTCTGAGTCCAGTTCCTATGACCTGTCCTAGAGGCACTGGATGCTGGTCCCTCACTTCTGAGCCTTGGCTGGGTGGGAGGGGGGAGGAACAGGCCCATCCTTCCTGCTTTCCTTCCCCTCCTCCTCCTGACGTCTCTGGCCCGAGGAACAGCACAGAGCTAGTGGCTGACTGGGGCGAGGGTCAGTTTCACTCTGAACTTCAGGCTCAGCTCCTTGTTGTCAGGCCAGTTCTGGTCAGTTGTTCTCCAAGCACACCCAGTTTCCTGAAAGACAAAAATATGAGTTACCTGTTCAGTTGGTGTCTGTAAAAGCAAGGAGTGAAACCTTCTACCTCTTCTTGCAAATCCTGAGCAAAGGGAGTGTCTGCCCAGCCCTGGGCCTTTATGTACTCAGCTTATTTGATCACAACCACCTGGGTTAACCTAAGCCCAGCGACCTAAATACACAATCACACGCTACATTGCTTCAGGGGTTAGGCTGCTGAGGCACAGGGTGAAGAAGGTACAGTCTGTGGATAGAACAAGAGAGGGGTTGGGTTGAGCTACAAATGACACCTAGCCTAAAGTCTCAAAAATCCATTAGCAAGCGATAATTATAAAAAGAGAGAAAAGAAGAATTCTGTTTTAATTTTTCTCAATCTTCATTTTTTTGGTAGTTATTATCATTATCTTTCTTTCTTTCTTTTTTTTTTTTTACTTTACAATATTGTATTGGTTTTGCCATACATCAACATGAATCCACCACGGGTGTACACGTGTTCCCAATCCTGAATCCCCCTCCACCTCCCTCCCCATACCATCCCTCTGGGTCATCCCAGTGCACCAGCCCCAAGCATCCTGTATCCTGCATCAAACCTAGACTGGCGATTCATTTCTTATATGATATTATACGCATTTCAGTGCCATTCTCCCAAATCATCCCACCCTCTCCCTCTCCCTCTGAGTCCAAAAGACTGTTCTATACATCTGTGTCTCTTTTGCTGTCTTGCATACAGGGTTATCATTACCATCTTTCTAAATTCCATATATATGCATTAGTATACTGTATTGGTGTTTTTCTTTCTGGCTTACTTCACTCTGTATAACCGGCTCCAGTTTCATCCATCTCATTACAACTGATTTAAATGTATTGTTTTTAATGGCTGAGTAATACTCCATTGTATATATGTACCACAGCTTTCTTATCCATTCATCTGCTGATGGACATCTAGGTTGCTTCCATGTCTTGGCTATTATAAACAGTGCTGCGATGAACATTGGGGTACACATGTCTCTTTCAATTCTGGTTTCCTCGGTGTGTATGCCCAGCAGTGGGATTGCTGGGTCATAAGGCAGTTCTATTTCCAGTTTTTTAAGGAATCTCCACACTGTTCTCCATAGTGGCTGTACTAGCTTACATTCCCACCAACAGTGTTAGAGGGTTCCCTTTTCTCCACATCCTCTCCAGCATTTATTGCTTGTAGACTTTTGGATCACAGCCATTCTGACTGGCGTGAAATGATACCTCATTGTGGTTTTGATTTGCATTTTTCTGATAATGAGTGATGTTGAGCATCTTTTCATGTGTTTGTTAGCCATGTATGTCTTCTTTGGAGAAATGTCTGTTTAGTTCGTTGGCCCATTTCTTGATTGGGTCATTTATTTTTCTGGAATTGAGCTGCATGAGTTGCTTGTATATTTTTGAGATTAGTTGTTTGTCAGTTGCTTCATTTGCTATTATTTTGTCCCATTCCGAAGGCTGTCTTTTCACCTTGCTTGTAGTTTCCTTTGTTGTGCAGAAGCTTTTAATTTTATTTAGTTCCCATTTGTTTATTTTTGCTTTTATTTCCAGTATTCTGGGAGGTGGGTCATAGAGGATCCTGCTGTGATGTATGTCAGAGAGTGTTTTGCCTATGTTCTCCTCTAGTAGTTTTATAGTTTCTGGTCTTACGTTTAGATCTTTAATCCATTTTGAGTCTATTTTTGTGTATGATGTTAGAAAGTGATCTAGTTTCATTCTTTTACAAGTGGTTGACCAGTTTTCCCAGCACCACTTGTTAAGGAGATTGTCTTTAATCCATTGTATATTCTTGCCTCCTTTTTCAAAGATAATTTTTCTCAATCTTTAAAAGAAAACTGTTGAGAAGTATAAGAAAGTGAACATCAGATCACAGTTTCTCAGGTACAAGGAATCTTCTCTGCATCACATTTCCCTCCTTCATGACTGGGAATCTCCCTGCCAGGGCGACCCATGCAGGGCTGACCCCATCTAATCCCACCGGTGAGTCACCTGCTCCAGGCTTCCCCAAACCCCTCCTCTTCAGGATGCCATCCTCCCCCACTTGGGCTACAACACCCCACACTGGGCTCTACCACCATCTCTTGTGGGTGTTCTATAATTACTTGGTTTCTCCCTAATTAATACATGTTCAAAGCAAAAGTGAAAAAAGTTGTGAAAATTATAAAGATAACAAAAGATACTTATAATCCACAAATACAGAGAAAACCTTTGTTAACATTTGACATATTTCCTCACTGTCTCTGTGAAGATTCTCCTACACACCATCACTGGGATTACTCTCTGTAATTAATTCTGGGAGCTGCTTTTGCTACTTTGTATTTCCCCATGTAATGACATATTTTTGAAAAATAGTTAATGTAGTCTGTCTCTATTTTGTCCTCTGTCTGTAACCAGTGTTGAGAAATAGAATTAAAGAGTATCTGTAAAAGTGTTTAATAAATTGAAATATGTTTCAGAATTATGCCATTTTTATATAATTCTATGCCTGTATTTCCCAGCAGCACAAGTCTAATTATCTCTGTTCCTCTCATTCTGACCTCTTTACCAGTTACTAATATAACACTGAGAAAATTGGTTGACATTGCAGCAAATGAGGAAATTTGTTCAAATGGCACCAAACCTGCTGCATTGGAAATACCCCCAATTCTAGGAGAGTCTAGATATTGTGACGAAACTGGGGTCACAGAGTCAGGAGCCAGTGTTGGAGTACTGGATCAGCTCTGGGCTATAACTAAATGGCTTATTCTCACCGAACAAAACCGTTCTCACTCATCAAACTGGAGAAATAATTTCTCTCCTAACTGTGTTATGTGGCTGGCAGGATACCAGTAAGACAGGAGATGAGAATTTGATCTTAAAATCATGAAAAGCAGGGATACCTTATTTCAAGGCTTCATGTTGGATTATATGAAACATGGAACTTCTCCTTGGTGTTTCCAGTAACTGGCCATCACTAGCAAACACATCAATTACCTCTCTAAGAATTAGAGAATTGACCGAGAGTTTTTTAAAAAAAGATCTTTCAAAGCTTGTTGCTATGATCCAGTGACTTAAAAAAAAAAAAAATGAGGACTCAACCTCTTGCCTTTCATGAAACTGTCTGCTGCTTTGTTGGATAAAAAGGGAAAAACTGAAATGAAGAAAGAAAATATAAGTGTGCAATAATACCTTTGTCATCTGCCCTGACTGTGCATATGTCCTAAGCCCCTACCTGACTGTTTTTTCTAAGGAAAGGGAAGGAGCTATATACATACCATTCTTTCAAGTAAGCTTTCTTTACAAAGTACTGGATCAGGAATGAAGGAAAGCAATTGTGCTCCAAAGATGGGAGTGTAGTAGGAATAAACCTGACAGGGGCGTTGACACTGTGACTCAGTGGAGTTTGGAGTTTCTATTTGCTGTTCTGTTTAGCTAGGCCTCATTCTGTTATGACTGATAGCATCCCCAAATTACTTTCCTTCTCTGAATTTCACTCAGGCAGAAAGACAGACAGTGAGATCACCTGATTTCAACACTGGCTCCAATTTCCCTCCTCTCCCTGAATCCACGTTGCCAGGGTCCAGCCCCGGTGGATCCAGGGTAATTCAAAGTGGGGACGGAGTCAGCGTCCTAGAAATTAATTGCTTAATTAAAGATATAGAGGGAGATTAGAAAGAAATAGTGTAGTAGGAAAATTAGTGGAGAAAAAGAGGCTGAATAACTTGGTTTACGTGGGATACCAATAAAGCTTCGAGACAAGAAGCTTGCACCACCTACGTAGGCCACCGGCGCCCACTTGAATATTGGAGGTTGCCCCTCCTTGGGCTCTCTCTCGTGTGGATCTTAAAAAGCCTGGGCAAAATTAGCAGGCTTGGCGAGCACCCACACTCCAGATGGGAATTCAGCCAGAAGGGGAAAGAAAGAATGACACGGGGGAATCAGTCTTTCCAGAAACTGATCCGATTTCTTTATTTTTTAGGTTTGCTTATATACATTTTGTTACACATAGAGACAAATGGAAATTTTAAAGTCACACGGGGGTCAGCAGTCCTGACCTTTATCAAAATCAGGTGCTTCACATAAATGTATAAAAAAAGGTCTTAGGGGTTTCACATCATCTTCTGGCCACGAGGCCTGCTGACATTTTATGACCCTTTCTTTCTGATAATGGTCAGTTAACCAGAAAACTTATTTTTCCCAAGGATGTTTTTTCTTAAACCAGGCGCCACCCTCTGAAGGTAGCAGATAAAGTTGCATTCTTATAGGGTGAGGGTGTAGTGGGTTACAACTAAGAAAGGAATTTATTTAACCTAAGGTTGACATGATTAATCTTAAAGGTTAATATTTATTTCTCCTATATGCTAGTTATATTCATTATAAGGGCAGAGAATATGGAGATTTAGCAGCAAACATCAGCCCAACAAATGAAAACCTTCACCAATGTTCCCCTTAAGATCTATTTAGTCTTAAGATAGTGATAAAGTTACATTTTTACATAGTAAGGACACAGTGATTTATAACAAAGTACAGTGATCTATAACAAAAGAGAAAATTCATTAACTGAAAATGTCTAGTATTGCTAACATCAAAAACTACTATATTTACTTTTCTATATTCCAAATACATTAATATATTCCCAGGTGCCTAAGGATATGGAGGCCTGGTGGCAATCATTGACTCAACAATGAGAAAAGCCCTATGCTAATTAAGATTTTCAAAATACTCCAAACTCTCTGTGCTGTTTACAGTTGAGAGGTGGTAAACAATCATGCGTCTAGTGGCAGGAGTGTGGATAATCCTGTCACACAAGCTAGTCTGCCAGCAGAGAGGTTTGACCTGAGACACCCTTGTCACGCCTAGGAATTTTTATTGACTGGAGCTGCAAGTTTACTCCTTCTCCGAGAGAACCAGTGGGGAAAAGCCCCCCATAAAGTCAGAGGTTGTAGGTGAGAGCATGAAACAGTAAAGTAGGTAGACTCTGGTTTTGGGGGTAGATGCTTGGGAACAGGGGGTTTCCTGAGGCTCGATCCCGCCTTTGCGTATGCGGAAGCCTCCTTCCTCATGACCTTTGCTATGGGCGGAGTTCCTCACACTGGCTCCCAGTACTACATCATTCACAATGTGATTTCATAGCTCTTCCCATAAAAATTGTGCTATTTTCCCTTTTCCTTGGACTGGAGCTCACAGTATGACCTGCATGGGCCCAGAAAGCAGTGGGAGTGCTGGTTACCTATTCCAAGCCTGACCCTTAGGAAGCACTGTGTGCTTTTCTTCCTCATGGGGTCTTATCTTCCAGATGTGCAACAGCTGGGCTATTTTCCTGGAGAGGAAACTTGGAAAAGAGCCCCATTGTCCCAGCTGAGGTCATCCTAGATCAGCCTCAGCCAACTGACTTTCCACACAAACGGAGCCCAGCTAAGATCAATGGAGCTCCCAGCTCAACTGTAGACTTGTGAGCAATCATGCACACCTATTATATTGCCACATTACAAGGGTGGAAACCTCAGTGACTTAAAATAATAATTGATACGTATGATACGAACTTGGAGAATAGCAAAATGGAGGGCTTTTGAATGGGAAAATGAATTACATTCTTATTGTTTTAGAATACTCGGTTAGAACTTGATACATAACCAACAAGGACCTACTGTATAGTACAGGGAGCTATACTCAATATTTTGTAATAACCTAGATAAAGGATATATATGTATGTATAACTGAATCACTTTTCTGTACATCCAAAATGAACATAACATTGTAAATCAACTACACTTCAATAAAAATTAAAACAAAAGAAAACTTTAGTATTAGGCCATTTGCTGCCAATTCCTTGGGCACATTACCTTGAATGAGAAATAACTTTCTTTTAACCCTAATTTCCTTACACTGAGAAAGGAGACTCTGATCCCTGTCCTCTTTAACTGTTAATAATTCAATTGCTCTAAGTCTTAAATAAGATAACTTGCTTGCAAATAAAATCTATAATTAGAACTATATGTAACACCTCTCAATAACCACCACAACAAAGAATGATTATAATACTTAAAACAACTGAAACTTTATACTGTAACAGGAAACATGAAGCTTTTATAGATGGGAAGACTGAAAGGTTTTCCTGCATCTCATATTGGCTTTCATGTTAGGAAGTGACTTGTCCAAATGAGCAAAGGTGGCAGAGAACCAGAGGAAGAAAGACACAGAAGATCTAATCAGAATCAGTCCAGATGCCTGCTAAACAGTGTCCTACTGCAGGAAAGCCTGGGCTCTGCATCATGTATACATGGGGTCAAATTCCAGTCCCTCCCTTTCTGTGCCTTTTTGGCATGATAAGCAAAATGATACTGTCACCAAAAAATCAATCTATATTTAATTTAATAAGAAAACTATTATGAATTTCAGAGTGCCAACTCACTGTGGCAAATAGTCATTATTTTGGGGAGATATTGCTAGGAAGGGCACACTTTTTGTTTTTGTACAAATTTTAAGTTAAAGGCAAAGCAAACTAAAATGAAATGAAAGCAATGATGCTGTAGCTGTTAATAGAGATCCTTTTAATTTAAAGTTGGAAACTGTTTCCTAAGGTTTATCTTAAATTACAGACTATACGGTAGACAATACAAACTGGACTGATGTAGAAAGGAAATAAGAGTAACATCACACATAGATTACTGTCTGTCCTTTTAGGAATATTCTTCAAAATGAAAGAGGTATGTATAGTCTTTCCATAGCACTTAACCTATACATTGTGTGGTCATCATTGCCATCATTGTTGATGGTAATTATGTACATAAATCTTACTTGTCTCCAATTTAACCTTCACCAGCACCAGTTATTTTCCTAAATTATGCATCTAATCATGTCACATTCCAAATTCAGGTTTTATATTTGATAAACCTGGTTAACATTGAGTTCTAACTCTGCCCCTGTGAGCTTTATGACTGTTGGTACCATTCTTGACCCTGCTAAGCTTCAGAGTCCTTCCTTATCCCCAGTGGTGACTGGAATTTGAACCTTGTAAGATTACACTACAATATATGGTCCATGGTGCCCTGGAGAAGGCGGAAGAGACTCACAAAGACTTGACACACACAACACATGTGTGCAAAGGTGCAGCAGTTCCTCAGGTTCCCACAGCAAGGCTGACAGCACCCTGAAGTCTCTCAGCATCCCCAACCCTCCACCTTCTGAGCCCAACCCTAGGAACTTGCTCTTTGCCATGGGAAAGCTTAAGATGATGGACTGGAATTAATCGCTGGGAATTTTATCAGGGGACTGTGATTACTTCTGAGTAAAGAATGGATCTCTGGAGGGACTTCGTGTAGATCTTGGGAGAGAACATGTATGTATCAATGAACATGTATGCAACATGTATGAATAATGTGACAGTGGGCAGGTAGTTCTGGACCAAAATCAACTGAGCTGCTCAGTGAAGAAGTAACTATGGGAGCTTCTACAACATGAAAAATATCTCATTCATCTAACTTTGTCCCATTAACTTCCATCCATTATCTAGCACACTCCATAGAAGGTTTAATAATAGAATCAGGTCACCCAGTGGAAGGAACCACTATCCTTCCTGGAATGCAGTAAGAAATCCAGGAGTCCTCCGTAGAGCCTCGCTTTCCCTCCTTCTGCCTTCATTCCATTCTTCACTGTGCTGGTCAGTTTCACTTGAGATTTCTCTTGATTCTATCACCGGCATTTTATGTCAACCACAACCTGGTCCAAGTTACTACCTTAGTTGCTCACACTCCTACAGTAGCCCATCCATGCCAATCTTCTCTTCCCCATCAATGTACTCAACACACTGAAAGCAGAGTTAGTTTTGGACATGATTTTATTATGCCACTTCTATCCACCCACTACACCTGGACCGTTATAGATACCCTTCGATAGTTCCCATCTCTCTTAGATGGACACGTCACCTGCCCCCTGTGTGAGCCACTGTCCTTCTGCCTGCACTCCCACTTCATCACATTTCTTTTAGTTTCTCAGTCATGCCATTTGTTCCCACTTGTTTCCATGCCTCTTTTCATGGCAGCCTCTGGGCATCCTCATGCCAGTGAGTACTGGCTGAAGCTGCCGCTGCCAGTGCCTTTATCCCTCATGTGAGCCAAAGCTGTCCCTGACTCCCTGCTTCTGCAGGGGATCCTCCAATACTAGCAGGTAGGTCTGGTCCAGTCTCCTATGAGGTTCCTGCCTTATTCCCTGGGTCCTGGTGTGCACACGATTTTGGGTGTGCCCTTCATATAATGAGTTTCTTTTCCCTGCACAGCCTTGTAGAGTTCCTGGGTTCAAAAGCTGCTGGTCTTCAAAGCTGCATTCTCTGGGGGCTCCTCCTCTTGTTACCAGACCCCCAGGCTGGGAAGCCTTACACTGTGCTCAGGACTTTCACACCTGTGACAGAACTTTGTTATTAATATAATTGCTTTCCAGTTTGCAGGTTGCCCACCTGATGGGGATGGGATTTGATTTTACTGCACTTGTGCCCTTCCTACCATCTTCCTGTGGTTCCTTCTTTGTCTTTGGATGTAATATATCTTTTTGGTAACTTTTGTTGTTGTTGTTAATGATTGTTCAGTTGATAATTGTGATTTTTATGTTTACATAAGAAGGGTTAAGCCCACAACCTCTTACCCTACCCTCCTGAGCTAACTGACGAGGCCCCAGGTTTGTGGGACCTAAACCTTACACAATTTGAGGAGCACGCTCACTGTGTATCCATGGGCAAGACTCTGGCTCACCTCAGTATCCACTTCCCCCTCTTTTTCCCTCTGCATTCAGTCTAGTTTCCATTGCTCCTCCGTTGCATGCAGAGGACTGGCACTCCTCAGCTTGGGGCTGTGTGGAGAAGCACTGCCCATGACACCGCCCAGGGTGATTATTCAAGTTGTTATTAAAAATCTCTGGACCTCACAGAACAATGCATTAGAAAAGAAAACCCCGTTAGAACCAGTCTGTTGAGATGGGATGGTTCCCTGGAGCTAAATCAATTGCTATGAATATGCACAGGTCATTTTGAACTCATTTAGCTCTCAGTGTCACCCACAAGATGGTCAATCAGCAAGAAAATAGTAAATGCACTCACTGCAGAAATAGCTGTTTTTCCTGGTTTGCAGCGATGGTGACCAAGGAAAACACAATGGGGAAGTTCCTCTGGTTTTGCTTTGAGAACAACCCCAGGTTCCATACACAAGCTGCTGCTGCTGCTGCTAAGTTGCTTCAGTCGTGTCTGACTCTGTGCAACCCCATAGACCGCAGTCCACCAGGCTCCTCCGTCCTTGGGATTCTCCAGGCAAGAACACTAGAGTGGGTTGCCATTTCCTTCTCCAATGTATGAAAGTGAAAAGTGGAAATGAAGTCGCTCAGTCGTGTCTGACCCTTAGCGACCCCATGGACTGCAGCCTACCAGCCTCCTCCGTCCATGGGAGTTTCCAGGCAAGAGTACTGGAGTGGGGTGCCGTTGCCACACACAAGAGGGACTCAGAAAAACTGCAGTGGGTCCTCAGAGATGGAACAAGGTGGTGTGCAGTGTGCAGAGAGGGCACTAGGGGGCATAGGAGAGCTGTCTGCTGAGATTGTTAAGAAGGGTGGGCAGAGTGAGAGCAGAATTGAGTTGGAGAGAACAGGAAATTTAACAGGGAATCACTGAGAACAATTGCCGGGAGACTCTTCCAAAGTCAAGGTAAAGCAGCTCCTGTGGAGAGAACATGTACATAGTAAGAAAAAGATGAGCCTGGAAATCAAAACAGGTTTGTTTCTGGAACCCAGCTCTGGTCACTTTGTAGTTGAGAATTCAAATGCAAAATTAATCATTCTCTGAGCCTGAATTTCAAATTTCTAAAAGGAGGATAACAGAATTATTCTGAAGACTGATAAAAACATTTTGAAAGAACCTTTATAGTCCATGGCACATAGTCATTGCTTAACAATTCTTTTCTGTTTTTAATACTTAATGCTACATAAGCTTGGATTCTTTTCCCTTGTGAGGTAATCTCATTAAGGGGCTCTAAATTAAAGCTGGAGAAATACCTTTGGGGATATTATGTTGGAAACACCAGTTTAATGTAATGTTGGTTCAGGTGATCTCAAATATGTATTCATATTTCAACATTCTATAGTCCCAGCATTGTGAAGGAGAATTTTCCAAAGTAAGTGCGGCAGATCCCTGTGAGAAGTTCTCCCAAGGCAAAGAAAAGGACCTCATAGCAAAGGCTGACTGAGAATTGCTGCCTGCTGTATCTCAACAAGTATTAACAATGCATGTGCTTGCATGTGTGCATGCTAAGTTGCTTGTCATGTCCAACTTTTTGCAATTCTAAGGACTGTAGCCCACCAGGCTCCTCTCTTCATGGGATTTCCCAGGCAAGAATGCTGGAGTGGGTTGCTGTGCCCTCCTCCAGGGGATCTTCCCAACCCAGAGATGGAACCTGAGTCTCCTGCTTTGCAGCAGACTAGCAAAGCAGTCTAGCACCACCTAGCACCACTTTAGCACTAGCACCACCAGGGAAGCTCTGACAATGCACATCACACAGTGAAAACACTGGGAAATTTCACAGCAAAGAAAAGCCAATCTTTGCCTGAACATATTTGACCTAGGAATCCGCCTTCTTCACCACAACACCTGTTAACATTTATTTGAACTAATTTTCTAAGGACACCAAATGAAGAAAAAAAATCTGGTATCACATCAACAGTAATACATCTCTCCTTCCATTTAAGTGTTTCCCTAAGACAAAAATACATGTGACTTTTCTAGTTAAGATTCTTACTATTTATAATAGGAGCTTGAAGACTTTGGCTGTTAGTGAACCTCTAATTACTTTGGGCAGGTGGTATCCAGCCAAAGTGGTGTCCAGTGCCACCTCCCGGGGCACGTTCATGGGGACGATGTTTTCCATTCTCAGCACCTCTTGGACGACAGCACTGGTGGAGGGCAGGGAGTCTGGAGCGGCTGAGTTTGGCTGTTGTGATGGGCCAAGCATGCTGTCAATCTCAGCTTGGACTTTTTCTGAAAAAAGCAGGGGAGCTTCTAGTTTCTATTTTCCCATAACTTTCATGCAGCCTGGTCAAACTAAAGAATGGAATAACCAGGATCATAACGGCTAAAGCTATAGTAGGCTCTCCAGACTAGCTCCTCAGGGAGGTATGTGAGTGGGAAGTGGGCCCTGGTGTGAGACAAATCTGGTGGCAAACTCTTGCTCCACAACATGTCTGCTGTGAGATCCTAAAGCTCTTTGAGCCTCAGTTTCTTCTCGTTATTAGTGACGGTGAATCCAATTTCCCTTTAGGAATATTGAGATTTATATGAACTGATTTATGGAAGCATATTGACCTGGGCCAGGTCCACCCACTGATGCACTGACCTTGGATTTTGGGGTTCGGGGCCATATAGAGAAGCCCCTAGCGCAGGGTGGTTGAAGTTGTGTCTGTCCAGAAAAGAAGAGGTCCGGGGTGTTGTAGATGAGATTTTCTTCATGCAAACTTGAATCAGCATTGCCCTTATGCTAGAAAGCACAGTGATTATTGGCTTATTCAGATGGTTCTTAGTTGCCACAACAAAGGTGGCTTCATCCTAAAGAGAACAAGGAAGGATATCCCTCCCCAGGAGAAATGACTTTCTCTTTGGCCATCTCAGGAGGCACAGGCTTAATTAGCATCCTCCTACCTAAATGCTGGAAGGTTTTGTTACCTTTGGTGGATGAAAATTGAGACAGTTATTTTTTTTAACTTCCATAATTTGGAAGAATCTATTATTATACTGGAATACAGCCTTTGGTTCCAATATTAGCCACACCATTCACTATGTGTACAACTTTATAGGAAGTGCTTAAAGCACAGTACAAAGAGACATACTCAAAAATACTACAGATAAATTAGAATGGAATTCTTACAGAGTGTTCAAGTGACCCATAGGAAGGCCAGAAAGGAGAAATAGAGGAATAAAAAAAGTGAAATAGAAAGTAAATAGTATAATGGCAGATGTATTTGTTCAGACCCCAAGAATTGTGCTAAGTGTAAATGATCTAGATTTATGAATTAAAAGAGAGAGTGGCAGAATGAAAACAATGACCCACCTATATGTTACATATAAAAACACATTCAAAATATAACCGTATAAGTAGGTTAAAAGTGAAAGAATGGAGAAGCATATGGTACGCAAATACTAATCAAAAGAGAGCTGCTGTGGCTAAATTATACTGGATAAACTTCAGGCAAAGAAAATCATCAGGGATGAAGAAGGACATTATGTAATAATTAAAGAGCCAGTTCACCAAGATAATGTAACAATTTTAATGTGCATGTGCCAAATAAAAGAGCTGTCAAAATAAAACTACCAGAACTACATAAAATAAAACTACCAGAACTGACTAGATACAGAAATAAGCCTCTAATTATAGTTAGAAACTTCAACACACCTCTCCTAGTAATTGATAGAATTAGTAGATAAGAAGTCAACAAGGGCATGGAAGCACTAAACAACACACTCATCTCTTCAGTCTAACTGACATATAGTACAGAATGCTCCACACAGCAACAGCAGAAGACAGATTTTTTCAAATATGCACGGACTCTATCTTGGGTCATAAAACCAACCTTTATATATTTGTTCAAAGTTGAAATCATATAGTTAAATGTCCTCTGACCCTAATGATCTCCAACTGTAAATCATTAACAGGTAAAGAAAACAAGAAAAGCTTCTAATACTTGGAAATTAAACAACATATTTCTCAAAGAAGGGTATACAGGTTTAGGATCTTAGCTTTAAAATTCTATATACTAATCCTGTCGCTTAGTGCTCCCAGTTGGGTATTTCTCCTAGAAAGTGATAAAGCCATCTCCTTCTGAACTTGAGTTTGTAAAACAGGCTTGTGTTGAAAGTGCTCCAGGCATTTCTATCGATCTAGAACTATTCTTTGCTGAGTACCAACAATAAGCTATGTTGCTACTGCTACTGCTAAGGCACTTCAGTCGTGTCCGACTCTGTGCAACCCCATAGAGGGAAGCCCAGGAGGCTCAATGAACATTCCTTTTATTTCATCATCACAACCACCTACCATGGTCCTATTTGTCAGGAAGATACCTGTGCTGAGAGGCAGGGAAGAAGCTGATGATTCTTGAGAGTGTTGGGTGTTGAAGGGAATTTTAAGGAATTCAGAGTGGCCACAGTAAGGGAACACTGAGGTAAGAAGACTATAATGTGGAAAGAGGCTACAAGAAGGGATCCATGTGGCTCCTTAAGGAATATGAACTCTGGGAAGCAGCAGGAAGCACGAATAAAACCTAGGCAGAGGAACATTTTAAAATGAATATTTTAGTGAGAGTGAATTGTAGATGGAGTAGCCCCTCCACCTCCTCCCCTCCCCACAACTGGCCCCTAATAGAGCCTTTCCCTTTCTGGGCTGTAGCCCAGCCTGCCTACTATCCACTAGCTGTCAGGCATGGGATTCCCTGGAGAACATGCTTAGATGTCAGAAAAAGGACAGGCTGGAAGATTTTTGTTTCATCAACTTATAGAATATTCACCACCTAAATATTTAAAGTTATGTTTTATTTGGTGGAGATTTTTAGGACTTCCCTAGTGGCTCAGATGGTAAAACTGTCTGCCTACAATGTGGTTCAATTCCTGGGCTGGAAGATCCCCTGAAGAAGGAAATGGAAACCCATTCCAGTACTCTTGCCTGGAAAATCCCATGGATGGATGGAGGAACCAGCTAGGAGTCCATGGGGTTGCAAAGAGTCTCACTTTCACTTTAGGACTTTATGTCCAGAAGGCAGCATCTCAAGTAACAGTGAGAGAACTGCTCAGAGGAGGTGAAGATGGGAGCCAGGTTATTTAGAAGTTTTGCAACAAAGATCAGGTAGTCTGAAAGGCAGAATGTTTTTGTTAATTAAAGGAAATCTAGATATCTCAAGCTAAGAAATTTAGCACTTTTCTACATATGGAAAGATGTAAGAGTCTGGGCTCACTGAAATCATTCCTTTGATAGGCACCTCACCTATCTGGGGCCAGTATCCTGTGTCTTCACATCCTGAGTTTCCTCCGGGCTCAACACAGGGAGTGGCTGCAGTCTGATGGCCGCTAGGTGGCAGCTATTCTTTTCTTCCTGAGTTCCCTCAAGGTTAATCAGCTCACTATCTCTGGTGACTGCAATCGCTGATGACTCTGACAGCCTTTGTTTACTGATACGGCAGGAAATATTCCATTTCTCATGTGTTGGTTTCTTTTCCATTGGTTTGTTGGCCTATCTAGAGAGTCTGTCATTCTCTGAGACCAAGGGGGCGCTAAGGTTTACGGCTTCATTGTTATCTCAGAGAACTCCACAGACACTTGAGCCTCTCAATTTTCAATCACCTTCTCACCAAAGGATGGAACCCAGCCTGGTGAAACATCAGAAAAACAGCAGCAGCTGACATTTTTTGTGAACTGCTTTATAACAAGGCACTGAACTCTCCGCTTTATATAAATTGCTTCAGTAAAAAAAATTATGTCTATGCATTTTTTGTTCCATCTAGCAGTTAAGGAAAAATAAATATCTTCTCAAAGTCTGAGGGAATTTGTTGTTAGTAGACCTGCCTGACAAGAAATGATTAAGTTCTTCAGAAAGACGGAAAGATATATAGAATACAAACACAGACCTAAATAAAGGACATTAAAAAAAAAATTAAAGTATTAGGTATTATTTGCTTTTACTTAATTGAGCTGATAAAAGTTTGTTCAAAATAAAAATAGCAACAATATACTTGGTGATTTCAGCAAATGCAAAGATGATAAAGATAAAATGTTGGAAGGGATAGAGTTAATTAGGAAAATTCTACTATAAGGTACTTGCACTACCAATCAAGTAGACTAGTTCTAGTTGAAAGTGGTTTTGAATTAGTTGGAAATATACTGTGAACTGTAGAGCCACCACTGAAGTTTTAAAAACGAAATATAATTGACATGCTAAGACAAAGAGAAAATGGAATTATACAAAATACTCAGTTTAAAGGAGAGGGAAAAAAGAGTGAAAAACAAAAAGAAACAAAAATCAAAAGCAATGAACAGAAAACAGCAATGAATATGGTAGATAATAGTCTGTATCAATAACCACACTAAATGTTAATATTCTAAACAGACTAATTAAAAGACTGTCTGTTAGATTCCATTAAAGAAAAAAACAAGACCTGTTTCAGATGGTTTTTTATTAATGTACAGAAACACAACTGAGTTTTGTAGGTTTTGGATCCTGCAAATTTGCTGAATTACTTTGTTATTTCTAACAGCTTTGTGTATGTGGTATCTTTAGTGTTTCCTACATATTAATATAAGGGCTTCCCTGGTGGCTCAGAGGTTAAACCGTCTGCCTCCAATGTGGGAGACTCGGGTTTGATCCCTGGGTCAGGGAGATCCCCTGGAGAAGGAAATGGTAATCCACTCCAGTATTCTTGCCTGGAGAATCCCATGGCTGGAGAAGCCTGGTAGGCTACAGTCCATGGGGTTGCAAAGATTCGGACACGACTGAGAGACTTCACTTCACTTCTTCACTTCACATATTAATATAGTATCATCTGCACACAGAGAAGGAGGAAAAACAGCCTCACTCTTTAACAGAAAATTGGATTAAAGATTTACTAAGCATGGCCCCTCCCATCAGTTCAGTTCAGTTTAGTCTCCCAGTTGTGTCCAAATCTTTGCAGCCCCATGCACTGCAGCACGCCAGGCTTCCCTGTCCATTAAAAACTCCTGGAGTTTACCCAAACTCACGTCCATTGAGTCGGTGATGCCATCCAACCATCTTATCCTCTGCCATCCCCTTCTCTTCCTGCCCTCAATCTTTCCCAACATCAGGGTCTTTCTAATGAGCCAGTTCTTCACATCAGGTGGCCAAAATATTGGTGCTTCAGCTGCAGCATCAGTGCTTCCAATGAATATTCAAGACTGATTTCCTTTAGGATGGACTGGTTTGACTCCTTGTTGTCCAAGGGACTCTCAAGAGTTTTCTCCAACACCACAGTTCAAAAGCATAGGTTCTTCAGTAATCAGCCTTCTTTATAGTCCAACTCTCATATCCATACCTGACTACTGGAAAAACCATAGCCTTGACTAGACAGACCTTGGTTGGCAAAGTAATGTCTCTGCTTTTTAATATGCTATCTAGATTGGTCTGAATGGTTTGCCTTGGAAACGAACAGAGATCATTCTGTTGTTTTTGAGATTGCATCCAAGTACTGCATTTCGGACTCTTTTGTTGACCATGATGGCTACTCCATTTCTTCTAAGGGATTTCTGCCCACAGTAGTAGATATAATGGTCATCTGAGTTAAGTTCACCCATTCCAGTCCATTTTAGTTCACTGATTCCTAGAATGTTGACGTTCACTCTTGCCATCTCCTGTTTGACCACTTCCAATTTGCCTTGATAGCATATTGGGTACCAACCAACCTGGGGAGTTTCTCTTTCAGTATGCTATCATTCTGCCTTTTCATACTGTTTATGGGGTTCTCAAGGCAAGAATATTGAAGTGGTTTGCCATTCCCTTCTCCAGTGGATCACATTCTGTCCTTTGAGAACTAACACCCCCAAAAGATGTCCTTTTCATTAAAGGGAACTGGAATGCAAAAGTAGGAAGTCAAGAAACACCTGGAGTAACAGGCAAGTTTGGCCTTGGAATATGGAATGAAGCAGGGCAAAGGCTAATAGAGATTTGCCAAGAAAACACAATGGTCATAGGAAACACCCTCTTCCAACAACACAAGAGAAGACTCTACACGTGGACATTACCAGATGGTCAACACCGAGATCAGATTGATTATATTCTTTGCAGACGAAGATGGAGAAGCTCTATACAGTCAGCAAAAACAAGACTGGGAGCTGACTGTGGCTCAGATCATAAACTCCTTATTGCCAAATTCAGATGTAAATTGAAGAAAGTAGGGACTAGATCATTCAGTTCAGTTCAGTTCAGTTGCTCAGTCGTGTCCAACTCTTTGCGACCCCATGAATCGCAACACACCAGTCCTCCCTGTCCATCCCCAACTCCCAGAGTTTACTCAGATTCACGTCCATCGAGTCAGTGATGCCATCTAGCCATCTCATCCTCTGTTGTCCCCTTCTCCTCCTGCCCCCAATCCCTCCCAGCATCAGAGACTTTTCCAATGAGTCAACTCTTTGCATGAGGTGGCCAAAGTACTGGAGTTTCAGTTTTAGCATCAGTCCTTCCAATGAACACCCTTTGAACACCAATGAACACCTGATCTCCTTTAGAATGAACTGGTTGGATCTCCTTGCAGTTCAAGGGACTCTCAAGAGTCTTCGCCAACACCACAGTTCAAAAGCATCAATTCTTCAGCCTCAGCTTTCTTCACGGTCCAACTGTCACATCCATACATGACTACTGGAAACCATAGCCTTGACTAGACGGACCTTTGTTGGCAAAGTAATGTCTCTGCTTTTGAATATGCTGTCTAGGTTGGTCATAACCTTCTTTCCAAGGAGTAAGTGTCTTTTAGTTTCATGGCTGGAATCACCATCTGCAGTGATTTGGGAGCCCCCAAAATTAAAGTCTGACACTGTTTCCACTGTTTCCCCATCTATTTCCCATGAAGTGATGGGACCAGATGCCATGATTTTAGTTTTCTGAATGTTGAGGTTTAAGCCAAATTTTTTACTCTCCTTTTCACTTTCATCAAAAGGCTTTTCAGTTCCTCTTCATTTTCTGCCATGAGGGTGGTATCATCTGCATATCTGAGGTTATTGATATTTCTCCCAGCAATCTTGATTCCAGCTTGTGCTTCTCCCAGTCCAGCATCTTATGATGTACTCTGCATAGAAGTTTAAAAAGCAGGGTGACAATATACAGCCTTGACGTACTCCTTTTCCTATTTGAAACCAGTCTGTTGTTCCATGTCCAGTTCTAACTGTTGCTTCCTGACTTGCATATAGGTTTCTCAAGAGGCAGGTCAGGTGGTCTGGTATGCCCATCTCTTTCAGAATTTTCCACAGTTTATTGTGATCCACATAGTCAAAGGCTTTGGCATAGTCAATAAAGCAGAAATAGATGTTTTTCTGGAACTCCCTCACTTTTTTGATGATCCAGCAGATGTTGGAAATTTGGTCTCTGGTTCCTCTGCCTTTTCTAAAACCAGCTTGAACATCTGGAAGTTCATGGTTCACGTATTGCTGAAGCCTGGCTTAGAGAATATTGATCATTACTAGCATGTGAGATGAGTGCAATTGTGCAGTAGTTCGAGCATTCTTTGGCATTTCCTTTCTTTGGGATTGGAATGAAAACTGACCTTTTCCAGTCCCGTGGCCACTGCTGAGTTTTCCAAATTTGCTGGCATATTGAATGTAGCACTTTCACAGCATCATCTTTCAGTATTTGAAATAGCTCAACTGGAATTCCATCACCTCCACTAGCTTTGTTCATAGTGATGCTTCCTAAGGCCCACTTGAATTCACATTCCAGGATGTCTGGCTCTAGATGTGTGATCACACCATCGGGATTATCTGGGCCAACCTAGACAGCATATTATTCCCTGGTGGCTCAAATGGTAAGGCATCTCTCTACAATGCGCGAGACCTGGGTTCAATCCCTGGGTCAGGAAGATCCCCTGAAGAAGGACATGGCAACCCACTCCAGTGTTCTTGTCTGGAGAATCCCAGGGACAGAGGAGCTGGAGGGCTGCCGTCTATGGGGTCGCACAGAGTTGGACACAAATGAAGTGACTTAGCAGCAGCAGCATGGTCCATGGGTTGCAAAGAGTTGGACACGACGGAGTAACATTCAATTCACTTCATTTACATATATATTTGTTTATACTTTGTATATTCACTCAATCCTTGAAAGAGGCTTATGATATTTCCATGTCTTGGCCCTTGTGAATAATACTACAGTGGACATAGTAGTACAGATGTCTCTTCATTAAATTAATTCTCTTTCTTTAGATATTTACCCAGAAGTAGGATTATTGGATCATAAGGTTGATCTATTCTCAATTTTTGAGTAGTCTTTATAATGTTTTCCATAATGGTTGTGCCAATTTACTTACTCATCGGCAGTGTGTACAAGGGTTTGTCCATGTACTTGCCAACACTTGATATCTTTTGATAATAGCCATTCTGACAAGTATGAGGGGATAGCTCATTGTCATTTTCATTTTCCTAATGATAAGTAATGTTGAGCACTCACTGGTAACTTATTTCATCACTATCACTGCTATAGTTAATTTGTTATAAGTCATATTTGAATATAATTGACAAAGGTGTTCGACTAAAAAAACCCAGGTTCTTATTTTGGCTGTGCATTCATTCTGCCTTGGTGAGCTTTGGCAAAACACTTCACTCTTTTGGGCCGTCTGTATAATGAGAATAATATTTTCACCTCATCCTGAGAGTTCTAAGAATTAAATCAGATTAAGGCAAAAGTTCTGAGATATCTGATATCTACTAGGTTTATAGTGAATTTGGGAATCTTATCCATCCTAATCAGTTTCCTGTGGATACAGTCCAGTAGAAGTTCTTAACCACAGTTACCTGAACAGCTACTATCTGAAATAAACATGGCTAATTTTCAAATTACACTTTTTGAAATTTTAATGAAGTCCAGCTTACTTTTTTGTTTCATAAATCATGCATTTGGTGTTGTATGGAAAATCATTGAGAAACTCTCAAGGTCATCTAGATAGCTTCCTTGTTAAATCCTAGAAGTTTAACAGTTTTGAGTTTTATATTTACATCTATGATCCATTTTGAGTCGACCTTTGTGAGAATTGTAACATCTGTGTCCAGGTTCATTTTTTCCATAGGGATGTCCAGTTATTCCAGCAACACTTTCAGAAGATATTATTTTTTCTCCATTGAATTGCATTTGCTCCTTTGTCAAAGGATTGTGTGTTTCTGAATCTATTTCTGGGGTCTTTATTCTGTTCTACTGATCTATGTGTCTATTCTCCACCAATACCACACATCCTAATATGCAGCTTTATAGTAAGTCTTGAAATCTGCTGGCGTCAGTCCTCCAAATTTGCTCTTCTCCTTCAATTTTGTGTTTATTATTCTGGATCTTTTGCCTTTCCATAAAAACTTTAGGAACAGATCGTCAACTTTGTATTATTAATTTACATAAAATGAGTGATAAGTAAAGAAAGTTCCCATATTAGCTTGCTTACAATACCAAGTTTTTAATTTCAAATTTTATTGTTCTTTGCTTGTATTTAAAGAAATTAAAATTTCTGTGTTAATCTTTTTTTTACTTACTACTTTGTAGCATAATCCAATGTTTTATCTTACTACATTGCTAACATTGCTTACTAGTTCCAGAAGGCATTTTGTTAATTTCTTGTGATTCTCTAATAGACATTTTGTTTCTTTCTTGGTAGTTTATATATATATATATATATATATATATATATATATACACACACACACACACACACACATATGTATATATCTTTTGTCTCATTTTCTTGTCATATTGCATTAGTTAGGACTTCTAGTACAATCTTGAATAAGATGGATACCTATATCTTTTTACTGATCTTCTGATGAGAGCGTCTAGCTTCTCGCCATTGACTATGATGTTAGTTAGCCATGAGTTCTCTGTAGATATTTTTTTTAATCAAGTTGAGGAGGTCCTTCTCTATTCTTCATTTGCTAAGAGTTTTTATTATTAGTGCATGTTGGAGTTTGTCAAATGCTCCTTCTGCCTCTGTTGATGAAATCATATGAATATTCTTCTTTAGCCTCTTGACGTGATGGAGCTTCATTAACTGAATTTCAAACCCACTTTGCACCATAGAAAAAATTCCACTTGATCATGATGTATAACTGTGTAATCTTTGAATTGGATTTACTAATACTTGTTTGAAGATTTTTGCACTTATATCAAGAGAGATTGATTTTTCCCTTTTTCTGATCTCTTTGGGGACTTTTTTGTTTGTTTGTTTGTTTGTTTGTTTTTAGTGCTGGTCTCAAGGGCTGAATTATGAAGTATTTTCTATGCTTTGATTTTCTGGAAGAGATTGTAGCAACTTGCTATAATTTTCATCTTAAAGTTTAGTAGAATAGGTATTTGGAAGTTTCTGGATCTGGTGCTTTCACTTTTCAAAGTTTATTAATTATTTAATTTCTTCAATGGATACAGGCCTATTGAGATACCTATTTCTCCTTGTGAGTTTTTCTAGACTGTGTTTCAGTGAATTGGCCCATTTATCAAATTTGTGGGCACAGAGCTGTTCATAATATTCCTTTCTTACAATGTCCATGAGATGAGTAGTGATGTTGCATGTTTATTTACAGTAGTAACTTAAAACATCTCTCTCTTTTTCTTAGTTAACTTGGCTAGATGTTTGCCAATTTAAAAAATAATTTTTTTAACTTTTGGTTTTGTTCATTTTCTCTATTTTCCTATCTTCAATTTCATTCACTTATGCTTTCATTTTTATTATTTTCTTATGCTTTCGATTTAATTTTCTCTCCCTTTTCTAGAACCATGAGGTGGAAGCATAGATTATTTTAAACCTTTCTTTATTCAATGGTATAAATTTTCCTCAAAGCACTGATCTCACTGCATCTACACATTTTGATACTTTATATTTTCATTGTTTAAAAATATTTTTTGGAGATTTCTTCTTTGATCCATGTTCATTTGTGTGTGTTGTTCAATATTCAAATAGTTCTAAGTTATTCATGTACTATTCTTTTATTGGTCTCTAGTTAACTCTATTTTGTTAAGAATGCATAATTTGTGTGATTTCCATGTGATATTTGATAAAGTGTGTTTTATACTTAGAATGTGGCCTATTTGGTGAATGTTCAACACGAGCTTGAGAAGGATATGTGTGCTACTCTAGTTAGATTATGAATTCTATAAATTGCAATTGGATCCAAATAAGTGGTAATATTGCATGATTCAACTTTGCCTTTACTGATTTTCTGACTCTTGGTTCTGTCCACTGATGGTAGAGGGATATTCAAGCATCTAACTATAATAAGAAATTCATCTATTTTGCCTTGAAGTTCCATCAGTTTGCAGGTGCATGCACATTATAGAATTGCTATGTCTTCGTGGAAAACTGATCCTTTTGTTATTTACTTCCCTTTTAAAGTTTATGATAATTTTCCTTGCTCTGATATCAGCACTTAGTACAGCTACTTCACTTTTCTTTAGATTGGTGTTAGGATGGTATATCTGCAGAGGGCATGGCAATCCACTCTAGTATTCTTGGCTGGAGAATCCCATGGGCAGAGGAATTTGGTGGGCTACAGTCCATGGGGTCGCAAAGAGTCATACATGACTGAGAGCTGAACACTTTCAACTTTCAGTTTTCAGGATGGTATATCTTCCTCCAACTTTTTTATTTCTTCAGGGTTTCCATATCTAAAGTGGGTCTGTTTGAGACCCATGCAAGACAGGGGTGAAAGGAATATTCATAACCTAGGTGCTTTTCAGGAAAATCAGTGCCTCATCCATGATGTCACAGAACACGTCTTATGCTGGCATGCTATGTGTCAGACACAGACACAAAGGAAGAGGGGGAGGGAACCTGGAGCTTCCAAAATAGATGAGGAATAAGAGAGTTATAAAAGGACAGAAAACAAAAATTATTTTGTAATGCTTTTACAGATCAAGAATTTATATTTTACAGTCTCTCAATGTGCTTTTGAGAAAAGAAAAGGGCAGAAAGTTCAACTACCCTCAGTCCTGTGTCCCCAAGTTTCTGGTTAATTGTGGTCACATGCTACTTGGGTCTGGGCCCCATTGCATCTATCAGGCCAGATGAGTGTCCAGGGGTTTTCCATTGATCCCATGGGAGTAGGTGAATGCCTGCCCTTATAGAGTTATGGAAATGCACAACGGAGTAGGAATGGACCTCAGAGATGACTATAAAAGCCCTATGTTTTATAATTTAGGAGCCTGAACACATAATGAAAAGTATTTTGGCCAATTCTAAGTCTCCAAAGAGGATGAACTGATGGGGGAATAAGGAGTGGAAGACAAGGTCTCAGATGTTTGGGTGTTCAAGCTCTGGTTTGACTCCTTTTTTCTTCTAGAAACATAATTTGCAGTGCTTTCCAGAGAGGCAGCTTTCCAAGAGGTTACAAGGAAAGAGCATTGGGGTGATGCAGCCGGGGCTCTCAGTGTCCTGCTGCTGTTGTTCAGTCACTCAGGTGTGTCCAGCTCTTTGTGATCCCATGGACTGCAGCACGCTAGGCTTCCCTGTCCATCACCAACTCCCGGAGCCTGCTCAAACTCATGTCCATCGAGTCGGTGATGCCATCCAGCCATCTCTGTTGCCCCCTTCTCCTCCTACCCTCAACCTTTCCCAGAATCAGGGTCTTTTCTAATGAGTCAGCTCTTTGCATCATGTGGCCAAAGTATTGGAGCTTCAGCTTCAGCATCAGTCTTTCCAATGAATATTCAGGGTTTATTTCCTTTAGGATTGACTAGTTTGATTTTCTTGCTGTCCAAGGGACTCTGAAGAGTCTTCTCCAGCACCACAATTTGAAAGAATCAATTCTTCAGCGCTCAATCTTCTTTATGGTTCAACTTTGACTTCTGTACATGACTAGTGGAAAATCATAGCTTTGAGTATACAGATCTTTATTGGAAAAATGATGTCTTTGCTTTTGAATGCTGTCTAGGTTGACTCGATGGATGTGAGTCTGAGTGAATTCTGGGAGTTGGTGATGGACAGGGAGGCCTGGCGTGCTGCGATTCATGGGGTCACAAAGAGTCGGACATGACTGAGCGACTCAACTGAACTGAACTGAACTGAGGGAGGCCTGGTGTGCTGTGATTCATGGGGTCACAGAGTCGGATGCAACTAAGCAACTGAACTGAACTGAACTGAGGTTTGTCATAGCTTTTCTTCCAAGGAGCAAGGGTCTTTGAATTTCATGGCTGCAGTCACCATCTGCAGTGATCTTGGAGCCCAAGAAAATAAAGCCTGCTAATGTTTCACTTTTTCCCTGTCTCTTTTCCATGAAGTGAGTTCTAGTCTAGCTCAACCCTCCCCATGCACTTTAGGAAACACAACCATTTCTCTTTGACTTCCAATTGGCTTTGACAGACTTAGGATAGATCCAGCCACACACTTTCTCTCTCCCTTCCTCCCTCCCTCCCTACTTCTATTTCCCTTTCTAATGGTGCTCACTGATTTAGCTTTTCTCTGAATCCCAGCAACAGGATTTAAGAGCCCCATGCCTTCATGGCCCTTTTTGCTCTGAGCTATTTAAATTTCTTAATTCTAACAGCTTTAGGAAAAAGGACCTTCTATAAGGTTTAATGCAGTTTACCAGGTGTCATTGTTTGTCTGCATGTGGGTTGACATCCAAATCCCATGGGCTCTCAGTGGAACTTGGCCTTCCAGTTGATGGCATTTTCTCTCCTTAGTGCCCACACAGGGGGGCTGAGCAGGATTCCTGCATTTCTGTCTCCTTCTATACTATACTTTGTCAATGCTCATCAGCTGTGTTTAGGCTGGGGATACATGTCAATCACAGTGACAATTTTTTTAAAATTTTAATTGGAGGCTAATTACTTAAGCCAAAGAACTAAATAGACATTTCTCCAAAGAAGACAATCATATGTTAAGAAAATATCTATCACAACCACCATGTTCTTAACAACAATAAGTGTGTTGGTAAATAATGCATGAGGGAGGTTTTAAGGTAAGAAGGCACCTTAAAGAGTCAGAAAGTATTTCCACATTTACTTCCCCCTAACCAACTTAGGAGAAGGGGACGACAGAAGATGAGATGGCTGGATGGCATCACCGACTTGATGGACGTGATTTTGAGTGAACTTCGGGAGTTGGTGATGGACAGGGAGGCCTGGCGTGCTGCAATTCATGGAGTCGCAAAGAGCTGGACATGACTGAGTGACTGAACTGAACTGAACCAACCTAGATAGCACATTAAAAAGCAGAGACATTACTTTGCCAGTAACGGTCCTTCTAGTCAAGGCTATGGTTTTTCCAGTGGTCATGTGTGGATGTGAGAGTTGGACTGTGAAGAAAGCTGAGTGCCCAAGAATTGATGCTTTTGAACTGTGGTGCTGGAGAAAACTCTTTAGAGTCCCTTGGACTGCAAGGAGATCCAACCAGTCCATCCTAAAAGAGATCAGTCCTGGGTGTTCATTGGAAGGACTGATGCTGAGGCTGAAACTCCAGTACTTTGGCTACCTCATGCAGAGTTGACTTATTGGAAAAGACCCTGATGCTGGAAGGGATTGGGGGCAGGAGGAGAAGGGAATGACAGAGGATGAGATGGCTGGATGGCATCACTGACTCAATGCACTTGAGTTTGGGTGAACTCCGGGAACTGGTGATGGACCGGGAGGCCTGGCGTGCTGTGATTCAAGGGGTCGCAAAGAGTTGGACACGAATAAGCGACTGAACTGAACTGAACTGAACTTGCTTTCCATGTTTGTTTAAATTTCGTGACATTCTATTTGGCTCTGGTGTCCAAGGCCAAGGTAGTGTTTTCTTAGGTAAACCAGAGAAACCGCTTTTCCATAGAACTGTGCTTATCAATCAGGATCTACCTGCCCTGTTGACTTCCCAGGTGCCAGTCTGAGGCAGAAGCAGGATAAGCTTGCCCAATGCTACCAAGTGTGAGGGCCTTTCTGGCTGACCTCTGTGATTGCCCCAGGGCCAAACTCCTAACTCTTACCCACCATTTGGCACCACTTTGATCCAGGCCATCTCAACAGGCCAGAAGCAAGTCCTCGTCTAAGGAAGGACACAGAGGGAGGCAGATCACAACTGTGAATTTTATGATGTGCTTTATAGTTTCCAAGCAATTTAAAGCCCTTTATTTCCTCTGATCTTTGCATTAGTTTTTCCTTTAGAGAAGAAATCATTGTCCACCTTATACTTCCCAGATGAAAATGAAATCACTCACAACATAACTGATTAGCCCAAGGCCCCACTGGAGATGGTAAAGCTGGGGTTTGGATCCAGTTTCCTCTGAGTCCGGTTCCTGTGAACTGTCCTAGAGGCACTGAATGCTGCTCCCTCACTTCTGAGCATGTGCTCTGTCTTAGGGGGAACAGGCCCACTGTCCTTGCTTTCCTTCCCCTCCTCCTCTCGACAATTTCAGGCCCGAGGAATAGCACAGAGGCGGTAGCTGACTGGGGAGTTGGTCAGGCTTGCTCTCAACTTTAGGCTCAGCTTCTCATTCTCTGGAGGCCTGAAGGTAAAATTTTGCAGAAGTGAAGTAAAGAAAATAAACAACTCAGTTCTGGCCAATTGTTCTCCAAGGCACATCCGCTTTCCTGAAAGACAAAAGTAGGACATGAGTTACCTGCTCAGGTGGTGACTGTCTCGCAAGGACTGAAATCCTGTACCACGTCTTAAAAAACCTGAGCAAAGTGAGAGCCTGATAGGCCCTGGCCTTTATGTAGCTGGCTTATTTCATGGCAACCACCTTGTAAACCTAAGCCCAGTTAAGTGAATCTACAATCACACAGCTCAGTGCTTTCAGGGGTCAGGATGGTAAGGCACAGTGTGCATGTGCAGGCTGTGGACAGAACAACAGAGGGGCTGGGTTGACCTACAAATGGCATCTAACCTAAAGTCTATCAAAAATCCATTTGGAAATGATGATGGCAAAAGCAGACAAAAAGCAAAATTCTGTTTTAATGTTTTTCAATCATTAAAAAAACAAAAACTGTTGAGAAGTATAAGAAAGTGAACATCACATCAAGGCTTCTCAAGTATGAGGCAGCTTCTTGATACGTCACGTTTCCCTCCACTGGGACTGGGAATCTCCTTGCCAGGGCTGCCCGTGCAGGGCCGACCCCATCTCTGCCCACCTCTGCACCATCTCTCCCAGGCTCCCCCAGCCCCTCCCTGCATGATGCCCTCCTCCCTACTTGGGCTACAACACCTTACTCGGGTCTCCATTATCCCTCTTGTGGGTGTTTTAATAACTTACTTTCTCACTAATTAATATATGTTCACTGCAAAAATGAAAAATAAATGTCTGAGAAGTATAAAGATATAAAAGATGTTGGTAATCCCATAATCCAGACAAAACCCTTGTTTTTGTAAATGTGTTACATTCTAATTGTGTTAGGGAGCACACTAGATTAGAACTTCATACATAACCAGTGAGGACCTACTGTATAGCTCAGGGAGGTATACCAATATTTTGTAGTAACTTGTAAGGGAAAAAAAAACTAAAACAACAAAAATAGGTGTGTGTGTGTGTGTGTGTGTGTGTGTGTATACATATATGTTATATATATACACACACACATATATATATATTTATAAATATTTATGTATAATTGAATCACTTTGCTCTACTACTGAAAGTTAACACAATATTGTAAATTAACTCTACTTTACAAAAAAAAAAAAATGAGTCTTAGGCTGTTTTCTGCCAATTCCTTAGGTACATGATCTTGGACAAGAAACAGCTTTATCTAAATTCTAATTTCTTTACATTGGGAAAAGAAATCCTGATTTCTTTCCTTTGAACTGTTAATAACTGGATTGCTGTACATATTAAATAAAATAATTTCCTGGAAAATAAAATCTGTAATTAGAAGGGTGTGTTACAACTCTCACAACAACAACAAAAACAAAAACTTAAGGAGAATAATTAGAACACTTAAAACAGCTAAAACTTTGTACTATAATAGGAAACCTGAAGTTCTTGTAGACAGGAAGACTAGAAGGTTTTCTTACATCTAAATTCTGCTTTGAGATTAGAAAGTGACTTGCTCGGAGGAGCATAAAGATGGCGGAGGAATAGGACGGGAAGACCATTTTCTCCCTCACAAATTCCTCAAAAGAACATTTCAACGCCGAGCAAACTCCACAAAACAACTTCTGTAGGCTGGCAGAGGACATCAGGCAACCAGAAAACAGACCATTGTCTTCAAAAACAGCGCGACTGAACTAGTGAGCCTAAAAAACCAGCAAACGGAAGAAGTTAAACAGAGGGAACCACCTTGGAAGTGATCCCACATGGCCCAAAACATCAGAGAAGGGCCAGATATATTTTTACTATTTTTAAAATCATTCCTTTTTTTTTTCTTTTTTCTTTTTTTTCTAACTTTTTTTTTTAATTGTTAAGTCATTTCTCCTCTAATTTTTATTACTATAACCTACTATTACTATTTAAAAAAAAAAGATTTTTTTTTTTTAAGGCAAACACAATATATAGCCTTTGGATGGTTGTTGGTGGTTTTTTGTTTTTTGGTTTTCTTTTTGTTTTGTTTTGTTTTGTTTGTTTGTTTGTTTTTTAATAATTCTTGTTTTTTTTTCTTTCTTTCTTTCCTCCTTTTTCCTTCTGCTTCTTTTCTTTAATATTGTATTTTTGAAAATTCAACCTCTACTCTAGATTTTTAATCTTTGCTCTTAGGGTTTTTGTTGTCAATTTTGTACATTTAAAAACACAAACTTCACTACCCAAGTTTACCTGAGAGCGAGATTACTGGCTTGACCACTCTCTTCTCCTTTGGACTCTCCTTTTTCTCCACCAGGTGGCCTCTGTCTCTTTTCTCCCCCATCTCTTCTCTATCCAACTCTGTGAATCTCTGTGTGTTCCAGATGGTGGAGAACACCTAAGGAACTGGTTACTAGCAGGATTTGTCTCTCTCCTTCTCATTCCTCTCTCTTATCCTCCTGGTCACCTCTGTCTACTTCCTCCCTCTCCTCTTCCCTGTATAACTCCGTAAATACCTCTGAGCGGTCCAGACTATAAAGCGCACATTAGGAACTGACTACTGGCTAGCTTGCTCTCTCCTCTTTTGATCTCACCACATCTCATTCCAGTTACCTCTAACTACCCCCTCCATCTTCTCTTCTCCTTGTAACTCAGTGAACCTCTCTGAGTGTCCCTCAATGCGGAGAAACTTTTCATCTTTAACCTAGATGTTTTATCATCGGTGCTGTATAGATGGAGAAATCTAGAGGCTACTGTAAAAATAAAACTGAAAACCAGAAGCAGGAGGCTTAAATCCAAAGCCTGAAAACATTAGAGAACTCTTGAATTCAGGGAACATTAAGCAATAGGAGCTCATCAAATGCCTTCATACCTACACTGAAACCAAGCTCCACCCAAGGGCCAACAAGTTCCAAAACAAGACATACCACTCATATTCTCCAGCAACACAGGAACACTCCCCTGAGCTTCAATATACAGGCAGCTCAAAATTATTCCAAAACCTTTGATGTCTCATAACCCATTACTGGTCACTCCACTGCACTCCAGAGAGAAGAAACCCAGCTCCACCCACCAGAACTCCAACACAAGCCTCCCTAACCAGGAAACCTTGACAAGCCACTGATAGAACCCCACCCACAGTGAGGAAGCTCCATAATAAAGGGAACTCCACAAATTACCAGAATATAAAAAGGCCACCCCAAACGCAGCAATATAACCAAGAGGAAAAGACAGAGGAATACTCAGCAGGTAAAGGAACAGGAGAGTTGGCCACCAAACCAAACAAAAGAGGAAGAAGTAGGGAATCTACCTGAGAAGGAATTCCAAATATTGATAGTGAAAATGATCCAAAATCTTGAAATCAAAATGTAATCACAGATAAATAGCCTAGAGACAAGGATTGAGAAGATGCAAGAAAGGTTTAACAAGGACCTAGAAGAAATAAAAAAGAGTCAAATTATAATGAATAACGCAATAAATGAGATCAGAAACACTCTGGAGGCAACAAATAGTAGAATAACGGAGGCAGAAGATAGGATTACTGAAATAGAAAATAGAATGGTAGAAATAAATGAATCAGAGAGGAAATAAGAAAAACGAATTAAAAGAAATGAGGACAATCTCAGAGACCTCCAGGACAATATGAAACACTCCAACATTCGAATTATAGGAGTCCCAGAAGAAGAAGACAGAAAGAAAGATCATGAGAAAATCCTTGAGGAGATAATAGTTGAAAACTTCCCTAAAATGGGGAAGGAAATAATCACCCAAGTCCAAGAATCACAGAGAGTTCCAAATAGGATAAACCCAAGGCGAAACACCCCAAGACACATATTAATCAAATTAACAAAGATCAAACACAAAGAACAAATATTAAAAGCAGCAAGGGAAAAACAACAAATAACACACAAGGGGATTCCCATAAGGATAACAGCTGATCTTTCAAAAGAAACTCTTCAGGCCAGGAGGGAATGGCAAGACATACTTAAAGTGATGAAAGAAAATAACCTACAGCCCAGATTACTGTACCCAGCAAGGATCTCATTCAAATACGAAGGAGAAATCAAAAGCTTTACTGACAAGCAAAAGCTGAGAGAATTCAGCACCACCAAACCAGCTCTCCAACAAATTCTAAAGGATATTCTCTAGACAGGAAACACGAAAAGGGTGTATAAACCCGAACCCAAAACAATAAAGTAAATGGTAACTGGATCATACTTATCAATAATTACCTTAAACGTAAATGGGTTGAACGCCCCAACCAAAAGGCAAAGACTGGCCGAATGGATACAAAAACAAGACCCCTCTATATGCTGCTTACAAGAGACCCACCTCAAAACAAGGGACACATACAGACTGAAAGTGAAGGGCTGGAAAAAGATATACCACGCAAATAGAGACCAAAAGAAAGCAGGAGTGGCAATACTCATATCCGATAAAATAGACTTTAAAACAAAGGCTGTGAAAAGAGACAAAGAAGGCCACTACATAATGATCAAAGGATCAATCCAAGAAGAAGATATAACAATTATAAATATATATGCACCCAATATAGGAGCACCACAATATGTAAGACAAATGCTAACAAGTATGAAAGGGGAAATCAACAATAACACAATAATAGTGGGAGACTTTAATACCCCACTCACACCTATGGACAGATCAACTAAACAGAAAATTAACAAAGAAACGCAAACTTTAAATGATACATTAGATCAGTTAGACCTAATTGATATCTATAGGACATTTCACCCCAAAACAATGAATTTCACCTTTTTTTCAAGTGCTCATGGAACCTTCTCCAGGATAGATCACATCCTGGGCCATAAATCTAAACTTGATAAATTCAAAAAAATCGAAATCATTCCAAGCATCTTTTCTGACCATAATGCATTAAGATTAGATCTCAATTACAGGAGAAAAACTACTAAAAATTCCAACATATGGAGGTTGAACAACACACTTCTGAATAACCAACAAATCACAGAAGAAATCAAAAAAGAAATCAAAATATGCATAGAAACTAATGAAAATGAAAACACAACAGCCCAAAATCTGTGGGACACTATAAAAGCAGTGCTAAGAGGAAAGTTCATAGCAATACAGGCATACCTCAAGAAACAAGAAAAAAGTCAAATAAATAACCTAACTCTACAACTAAAGCAACTAGAAAAGGAAGAACTGGAGAACCCCAGAGTTAGTAGAAGGAAAGAAATCTTAAAAATTAGGGCAGAAATAAATGCTAAAGAAACAAAAGAGACCATAGCAAAAATCAACAAAGCCAAAAGCTGGTTCTTTGAAAGGATAAATAAAATTGACAAACCACTAGCCAGACTCATCAAGAAGCAAAGAGAGAAAAATCAAATCAATAAAATTAGAAATGAAAATGGAGAGATCACAACAGACAACACAGAAATACAAAGGATCATAAGAGACTACTATCAGCAGTTGTATGCCAATAAAATGGACAACGTGGAAGAAATGGACAAATTCTTAGAAAAGTACAATTTTCCAAAACTGAACCAGGAAGAAATAGAAAATCTTAACAGACCCATCACAAGCACGGAAATTGAAACTGTAATCAGAAATCTTCCAGCAAACAAAAGCCCAGGTCCAGACGGCTTCACAGCTGAATTCTACCAAAAATTTAGAGAAGAGCTAACACCTATCCTACTCAAACTCTTCTAGAAAATTGCAGCGGAAGGTAAACTTCCAAATTCATTCTATGAGGCCACCATCACCCTAATATCAAAACCTGACAAAGATGCCACAAAAAAAGAAAACTACAGGCCAATATCACTGATGAACATAGATGCCAAAATCCCCAACAAAATTCTAGCAATCAGAATCCAACAACACATTAAAAAGATCATAAACCATGACCAAGTGGGCTTTATCCCAGGGATGCAAGGATTCTTCAATATCCGCAAATCAATCAATGTAATTCACCACATTAACAAATTGAAAAATAAAAACCATATGATTATCAGAGAAGGCCTTTGACAAAATTCAACATCCATTTATGATAAAAACTCTCCAGAAAGCAGGAATAGAGGGAACATACCTCAACATAATAAAAGCTATATATGACAAAGCCACAGCAAACATTATCCTCAATGGTGAAAAATTGAAAGCATTTCCCCTAAAGTCAGGATCAAGACAAGGGTGTCCACTTTCACCGCTACTATTCAACATAGTTCTGGAAGTTTTGGCCACAGCAATCAGAGCAGAAAAAGAAATAAAAGGAATGCAAATTGGAAAAGAAGAAGTAAAACTCTCACTGTTTGCAGACGACATGATCCTCTACATGGAAAACCCTAAAGACTCCACCAGAAAATTACTAGAGCTCATCAATGAATATAGTAAAGTTGCAGGATATAAAATCAACACACAGAAATCCCTTGCATTCCTATACACTAATAATGAGAAAGTAGAAAAAGAAATTAAGGAAACAATTCCATTCACCATTGCAATGAAAAGAATAAAATACTTAGGAATATATCTACCCAAAGAAACTAAAGACCTATATATAGAAAACTATAAAACACTGATGAAGGAAATCAAAGAGGACACTGATAGATGGAGAAATATACCATGTTCATGGATAGGAAGAACCAATATAGTGAAAATGAGTATACTACCCAAAGCAATTTACAAATTCAATGCAATCCCTATCAAGCTACCAGCCATATTTTTCACAGAACTAGAACAAATAATTTCAAGATTTGTATGGAAATACAAAAAACCTCGAATTGCCAAAGCAATCTTGAGAAAGAAGAATGGAACTGGAGGAATCAACTTGCCTGACTTCAGGCTCTACTACAAAGCCACAGTCATCAAAACAGTATGGTACTGGCACAAAGACAGACATATAGATCAATGGAACAAAATAGAAAGCCCAGAGATAAATCCACACACATATGGACACCTTATCTTTGACAAAGGAGGCAAGAATATACAATGGAGTAAAGACAATCTCTTTAACAAGTGGTGCTGGGAAAACTGGTCAACCACTTGTAAAAGAATGAAACTAGATCACTTTCTAACACCACACACAAAAATAAACTCAAAATGGATTAAAGATCTAAATGTAAGACCAGAAACTATAAAACTCCTAGAGGAGAACATAGGCAAAACACTCTCAGACATAAATCACAGCAGGATCCTCTATGATCCACCTCCCAGAATTCTGGAAATAAAAGCTAAAATAAACAAATGGGATCTAATTAAAATTAAAAGCTTCTGCACAACAAAGGAAACTATAAGCAAGGTGAAAAGACAGCCTTCAGAATGGGAGAAAATAATAGCAAATGAAGCAACTGACAAACAACTAATCTCAAAAATATACAAGCAACTTATGCAGCTCAATTCCAGAAAAATAAATGACCCAATCAAAAAATGGGCCAAAGAACTAAATAGACATTTTTCCAAAGAAGACATACAGATGGCTAACAAACACATGAAAAGATACTCAACATCACTCATTATCAGAGAAATGCAAATAAAAACCACAATGAGGTATCATTTCAGGCCAGTCAGAATGGCTGCGATCCAAAAATCTGCAAGCAATAAATGCTGGAGAGGGTGTGGAGAAAAGGGAACCCTCCTACACTGTTGGTGGGAATGCAAACTAGTACAGCCACTATGGAGAACAGTGTGGAGATTCCTTAAAAAATTGCAAATAGAACTACCTTATGACCCAGCAATCCCACTGCTGGGCATACACACCGAGGAAACCAGAATTGAAAGAAACACATGTACCCCAATGTTCATCGCAGCACTGTTTATAATAGCCAGGACATGGAAACAACCTAGATGTCCATCAGCAGATGAATGGATAAGAAAGCTGTGGTACATATACACAATGGAGTATTACTCAGCCATTAAAAAGAATACATTTGAATCAGTTCTGATGAGATGGATGAAACTGGAGCCAATTATACAGAGTGAAGTAAGCCAGAAAGAAAAACACCAATACAGTATACTAACACATATATATGGAATCTAGAAAGATGGCAATGACGACCCTGTATGCAAGACAGGAAAAAAGACACAGCTGTGTATAATGGACTTTTGGACTCAGAGGGAGAGGGAGAGGGTGGGATGATTTTGGAGAATGGCATTCTATCATGTATACTATCATGTAAGAATTGAATCGCCAGTCCATGTCTGACGCAGGATACAGCATGCTTGGGGTTGGTGCATGGGGATGACCCACTGAGATGTTATGGGAAGGGAGGTGGTAGGCGGGTTCATGTTTGGGAACACATGTAAGAATTAAAGATTTTAAAATATAAAAAATTAAATAAATAAAAATAAATAAATTAAAAAAAAATTAAAAAAAGAAAGAAAGTGACTTGCTCAATGTGAGCAAAGGTGGCACAGAACTGGAGAGGAAAGACACAGAAGATCTAATCGAACGAGTTCAGATACACTCAGGACAGTGTCCTACAGCAGGAAAGCCTGGGCTCTGGATCATGCCTAAGTTAAGCTAAGCATGGGGTCAAATTCCAGACCCTTCCTCTCTGTGCCTTTGTGGCATGATCAGCAAAATGATACTGTCACAGAAAATTAATCTGTATTTAATTTAACTTAATGGCAAGAAAACTACTATGAATTTCAGAATGTCAACTCAGTGTAGCATTTAGTTATTGTTTTAGGAGACACTGTTAGGAAGAGGTACGGGCATTCGTATTGGACAAACCTGAACAACACTCAGTTCTAAGACTGCCCCCATGACTTTTACGAGTGTATATTCCATAGCTGACCCTGCCAAACTTCAGTTACCTTCCTTATACCCAAAGTGGTGATTCAAATTTGAACCTTGGGAGGTTACAGGAGAACAAATGGTTCATGAGAGTTGCGTGGTATTTTTGTCTACTGAATCATTTTTCATATCCTCGGGACTGAATACTTTACACATAACAGATGCTCAGGAAACATTTATAGAATTAAGGATTTGGGAAATCATTTGAAATGATCTCAACAAAATACATAACTCATTATCTGGTACATATGAAGAATTTTATTCATTTCACAGTTATGAGTTAAAACATTTAGACCTTTGGAACTTTTGGAACTGGCTGCCTTGGAAACATGAGTTTCCCTGCATTCTCTTTCATACATTTCAGGTTGTGCACCATGTGAATGATGTAACTATATTTGTAAAGAGTTATTAGAATTTAAAAAGGCAAAATTTAAAAAGACCTCTTCAGAAAGATCTTAAAGAGTAGAATCTCATCTACTTAAGTCCATGGCACCAAGTCCCTTGTGATGCCCATAATGACAGACAAGCAGCTCCTTTACTGGACCCTCGCCCATCCCTTTCATAGTAATTCACTTTACATTTTTGTGAGTGGAGGGCCCTAAAAAGATCTTGGAACTCTTAAAACTCTACTCAGATGGCAAGGTTCCAAACTTCTTTGTGGGTAACAGGAGGAGGCTAAGCTTCTGTCCCCAGTGTTGGCAGGGACAGAACAATGTGAAGCTGAAATCTCCATCAGAGTCAAGCCAGGGCTTAGGAAGTAACAGCATGAGTCCTGGGGATGCTCAGCCTAGGGAATCTTGAGGTGCAACCACAGCAAGAGTGAGTCAAGCTGGGCAGGGCTATCCGGAGACATTCCAACTAAAGCAAAGCATCACAAGGAGAAGAGTAGGCAAGGGCAAAGAGAGGAGTCCTGGGTTCCCACACGCCTATTTCTTGCTACTCACCGATTGAGAAAGGCAGAAAGGATTCCCTTTTCTTAAACTGTCCATTTTCCAGAAAATGCTCTGGATTGAATGTGTCGGGGGTGGCCCACTCTGCGGGGTCCCTGTGCAGTGCAGTCAGGTTGGTCAGGACCATGGATCCCTGGAGAAGGCAGAAGAGACTCAGGCAAGACTTGACCCATGCAACATACATGTACAGATGGGTGGCAGTCCTCTGGCACTCCCACACCTGGGCTGACAGCACCCTGAACTCCCTCAGCCTCACCAACCCACTATCTTCTGAGCCCAATCCCTAGCACCATTTTTTTTTTGCCATGGGACAGCTTACACTGATGGACTGGGATTGTCTGCTGGGAATTTACCAGGGAAGTGTGACTGCTCTTAGTGCAGAATGGATCTCTGCAGGGACTTGTCAGTGTAGAACTTGGGAGGGAACACATATGCGTCAATGAACACATATGAAACATATATGAATAATGTGACAGTGGGCAGGCAGTTCTAGACCAAAACTGAACCAGCTGCTTACTCAAGTGGTAACTATGGCAGTTTGTCCAACATGAAAAATGTCTCATTTGCCTACATTTCTCACATTCTCTTCCCTCCATTATCTAGTAAATTCCACAGAAAGTTTAATAATAGAATAAGGTTATCAAGTGGAAGAAACCACTATCCTTCCTGGTATGCAGCAAGAAACTCAGGAGTCTTCCTGAATGCCTCCCTTTCCCTCATTCTGCCTTCATCCAGTCCTTCACTGGGCTGGTCAACTTTACTTGAGTTTTCTTTTGATTCTATCACCTCCATTTTAGGTCCATCACTGCCTGGTTCAAGTTACTACCTTGGTTTCCCACATTCCTACCTTAGTCCTAACTACATTCATATCCTTTCTTTCCCCTTCAGCTGGACACACTGAAAGCTGAGTTAGCTTTGGACATGATTTAATTATGTCACTCCTATCCACCCACCATATTTGGACCTCAATAGATACCCCTCAATGGCTTCCCTCTCTTTTAGATTATAGGCACATCACCTGCCACTCTGAGTCACCATCCTTCTGCCTGCATGCTTACTACAAGTCTCTTTCAGTTTCTCTGTCATTTGTTCCCAATATTTTCCAGGCCTCTTCGCATGGCAACCTCTGGGCATCCTCATGCCAATGAGTATCTGCTGGAGCTGCCGCTCTAAGTGTCTTTGCCCCTGCTGTGAGCTGTGCTGCCCCTGCCTCTGCAGGTGACCCTCCAGTACTAGCAGTAGGCCTGGTCCAGTCTCTTATGAGGTCACTGTTTTATTTGCCTGTGTGCTGGTGTGCACACAGTCCACAGTCTTATGTGTGCCCTCCAAGACTGTCCTTTTTCCATCCAGCCCTGTGGAATTCCTGAGATCACAATCTGCTCATCTTCATAGCTACATTCTCTGGGGGTTCCTCCTCCTGTTACCAGACCCCTAGGCTGGGATGCCTGCCTTGCAGCTCAGGATTTTCACTACTGTGGCAGAACTTCTGTAGTATAATTGTTTTCCAGTTGGCAGGTTGCCCACCTGGCAAGTAGGCTTCCCTGGTGGCTCAGACCGTAAAGAATCTACCTGCAATGTGGGAGACCGGGGTTTGATCCCAGGATTGGAAAGATCCCCTGGAGGAGGGCATGGAAGCCCACTCCAGTATTCTTGCCTAGAGAATCCCCATGGACAGAAGTTCCTGGCTGGTTACAGTCCTTGGGGTCACAAAGAGTGGACATGACTGAGCGATTAACCACAGCACCTGGTGTGTATGGGAGCTGATTTTGTTGCAGTTCCACCCCTCCTGATATCTTGTGGGGGCTTCTTCTTTGTCTTTGGATTTAGTGTATCTTTAAAAAAATTTGTTTATTTTTAATTTAAGGATAATTGCTTTACAATATTGTGTTGGGTTTCTGCCGTACCTCAACATGTATCAGCTATAGTATACATACGTCCCTGCCCTCTTGATCCTCCCTCCTACCCCATTCTACCCTTCTGTGTTGCTATAGAGCACCAGTTTGAGCTCCCTGAGTCATAGGGCAAATTCCCACTGGCTATCTATTTAGGGTGTCTTTTATATATATATAAATTTATTTATTTTAATTGGAGGCTAGTTACTTTAAAATATTGTAGTGGTTTTGCCATACATTGACATGAATCCGCCACGGGTGTACATGTGTTCCCCATCCTGAACGCCCCTCTCCCCTCCCTCCCCATCTCATCCCTCTGGGTCATCCCAATGCACCAGCCCCGAGCACCCTGTCTCATGTATCAAACCTGGACTGGCGATTTGTTTCACATATGATATTATACATGTTTCAATGCCATTCTCCCAAATCATCCCATCCTCACCCTCTCCAACAGAGGCCAAAAGACTGTTCTATATATTTGTGTCTCTTTTGCTGTCTCGCATATAGGGTTATCGTTACCATCTTTCTAAACTGCATATATATGTGTTAGTATACTGTATTGGTGTTTTTCTTTCTGGCCTACTTCACTCTGTATAATAGGCTCCAGAGTCATCCACCTCATTAGAACTGATTCAAATGTATTCTTTTTAATGGCTGAGTAACTATTTCTGTTTTATTGACTATGCCAAAGCCTTTGACTGTGTGGATCACAATAAACTGTGGAAAATTCTGAAAGAGATGGGAATACCAGACCACCTGACCTGCCTCTTGAGAAATCTGTATGCAGGTCAGGAAGCAACAGTTAGAACTGGACATGGAACAACAGACTGGTTCCAAACAGGGAAAGGAGTATGTCAAGGCTGTATATTGTCACCCTGCTTATTTAACTTTTATGCAGAGAACATCATGAGAAACGCTGGGCTGGAAGAAACACAAGCTGGAATCAAGATTGCTGGGAGAAATATCAATAACCTCAGATATGCAGATGACACCACCCTTATGGCAGAAAGTGAAGAGGAACTACAAAGCTTCTTGTTGAAAGTGAAAGAGGAGAGTGAAAAAGCTGGCTTAAAGCTCAACATTCAGAAAATGAAGATCATGGCATCCGGTGCCATCACTTCATGGGAAATAGATGGGGAAATAGTGGAAACAGTGTCAGACTTTATTTTGGGGGGCTCCAAACTCACTGCAGACGGTGACTGCAGCCATGAAATTAAAAGATGCTTACTCCTTGGAAGAAAAGTGATGACCAACCTAGATAGCATATTCAAAAGCAGAGACATTACTTTGCTGACCAAGGTCCGTCTAGTCAAGGCTACGGTTTTTCCAGTGGTCATGTATGGATGTGAGAGTTGGACTGTGAAAAAGGCTGAGCGCCAAAGAATTGATGCGTTTGAACTGTGGTGTTGGAGAAGACTCTTGAGAGTCCCTTGGACTGCAAGGAGATCCAACCAGTCCATTCTGAAGGAGATCAGCCCTGGGATTTCTTTGGAAGGAATGATGCTAAAGCTGAAACTCCAGTACTTTGGCCACCTCATGTGAAGAGTTGACTCACTGGAAAAATCTTTGATGCTGGGAGGGATTTGGGGCAGGAGGAAAAGGGGACGACAGAGGATGAGATGGCTGGATGGCATCACTGACTCAATGAACATGAATCTGAGTGAACTCCAGGAGTTGGTGATGGACAGGGAGGCCTGGCGTGCTGCAATTCATAGGGTCAAAGAGTCAGACACGACTGAGCGACTGAACTGAACTGAATATTCCATTGTGTATATGTACCACAGCTTTCTTATCCAAACACATGAAAAGATGTTCAACATCACTCATTATCAGGGAAATGCAAATCAAAACCACAATGAGGTACCATTGCATGCCAGTCAGAATGGCTGCTATCCAAAAGTCTGCAGGCAATAAATGCTCGAGACGGTGTGGAGAAAAGGGAACCCTCTTACACTGTTGGTGGGAATGCAAATTAGTACAGTCACTATGGAGAACAGTGTGGAGATTCCTTAAAAAACTGGAATTAGGGTGTCTTTTTTGACAAGTTTTAGCAGTTTTGTTAATGGTTATTCAGCAGATCCCTGGAGAAGGAAATGGCAATCCACTCCAGTAATCTTGCCTAGAAAATCCCATGGACAGAAAAGCCTAGTGGGGTACAGTCCATGGGGTCTTAAAGAGTTGGACATGACTGATCGACTGAGCACCCAGTAGATAATTGTGATTTTTGTGTTTACATAAGAAGAGTTAAGTTGATGTCCTTCTATTTCATCATCGTGAACTAATCAACAAGGCCAGCTTTGTGGGACCTAAATCTTACACAAATTGAGGATCGCTTTTATTCTGTATCCTTGGTCAAGTACCTGGCTTTCCTCAGCATCCATGACCTTATCTTCTTTTCTCTTGTTTTCAGTCAGTTTCACTTGCTAATAGAGGGGTGCATCCTGACCCTGGCAGCCAGTACTTCAGAGCTCCCATGTTGGGGCTTGTAGAGAAGCACTGCAAAGGACATCCTCCAGGGAGACTTTAGTTGCTACCAAAAGTCAGGGTAAGGAATCCCCACACTTCTCCATAGTGGCTGTATCAGTGTAAGATGGTTCCCTTGTCTCCACACCCTCTCCAGCATTTATTGTCTATAGAATTTTTAATGGTGGCCACTCTGACCGGTGTGAGATGATACCTCACTATGGTTTTGATTTGCATTTCTCTAAAAATGAGTGATGTTGAGCATTTTTTTCATGTGTTTATTAGCCATCTGTATGTCTTCTTTGGAGAAATGTCTGTTTAGTTCTTTGGCCTACTTTTTGATTGAGTTGTTTGTTTCTCTGTTATTGAGCTACATGAGCTGCTTGTATATTTTGGAGATGTATTCTTTGTCAGTTGTTTCATTTGCTATTATTTTCCCCCATTCTGAAGGCTGCTTTATTAACCTTGCTTATAGTTTCCTTCATTGTGCAAAAGCTTTTAAGTTTACTTAGGTCCCATTTGTTTATTTTTGTTTTTATTTCTATTACTCTGGGAAGTGGGTCATAGAGGATCTTGCTGTGATTTATGTCAGAGAGTGTTCTGCTTATGTTTTCCTCTAAGAGTTTCATAGTTTCTGGTCTTACATTTAGATCTTTAATTCATTTTGAGTTTATTTTTCTGTATGCTGTTAGAAAGTGTTCTAGTTTCATTCTTTTACAGGTGGTTCACCAGTTTTCCCAGCACCACCTGTTAAAGAGATAGTCTTTTCTCCCTTGTATATTTTTGCCTTCTCAAAGATAAGGGATCCATGGATTTATCCCTGGGCTTTTTATTTTGTTCTGTTGATCTATACTTCTGTCTTTGGCCAGTACCATACTGTCTTGATGATTGTAGCTTGGTAGTAATAGGCTGAAGTCAGGAAAGTTGATTCCTCCAGTTCCATTCTGCCGTATGACCCAGCAATGCCACTGCTCAGTTACATACAGAGGAAACCAGAATTGAAAGAGACAAATTTACTCCAATGTTCACTGCAGCACTGTTCACAATAGCTAGGACAAGGAAGCAACCTAGATGTCCATTGGCAGATGAATGGATAAGAAAGTTCTGGTACTATACACAATGGACTATTACTCAGCTATAAAGAAGAACACATTTGAGTCAGTTCTAATGAGGTGGATGGAACTGGAGCCTATTATACAAAGCGAAGTAAGTCAGAAAGGAAAACAGCAATACAGTATATGAATGCATATATGTGGAATTTAGAAAGATGGTAATGACCATCCTATATGCAAGGCAGCAAAAGAGACACAGACATAAAGAACAGATTATTGGACTCAGTGGGAAAGGTGAAGGTGGGATGATTGGAGAAAATAGCATTGAAACATGTATATTACCATATGTAAAACGCATGACCAGTATAAGTTCGATGCATGAAGCAGGACACTCAAAGCTGGTGTCCTGGGACAACCCTGAGGGATGGGGTGGGGAGGGAGGTGGGAGGGGGGCTCAGGATAGGGGGGACACATGTGCACCTGTGGCTGATCCATGTTGATGTATGGCAAAAACCACCACAATATTTTAAAGTAATTATGTTCAAATTAAAATAAATAAAATACAATAAAAATCAGATTCAGTTGGTTCGCTGGGTCTCATAGAACATTACATCAGAAAAAATCTGTTGGAATGAATCTTTTGAGTTAGGATAGTTCTTTGCAGTTAAGTATATTGCTGTGAATATGCAAAGATCACCTGTGAAAACCTTTAGACCTCATATTTCACACACAAGATGGTCAGTCAGCAAGAACATCGAAAACGCAGTTGCTGCAGGAATAGCTGAATTTACAGGCTCTGTAGGGACAGAGACCAAGGGGAGCCCACGGGAGATGCTCCTGTGTTCTTGCCTTGAGATCAACCCCAGGTTCCACACACAGAGGGACTAACACCAACTGCAATGTATCCCCAGAGATGGACCAAGGTGGTGAGAAAGCAGACTGTGAATGTGCAGTGTAGAGAGAGGACACTAGGGGGCACAGCAGAGCTGTCTGCTGAGATCCTAAGAGAGCCAGGCAGAGACAAAGCAGAATTTCCTCGGTGAACACAAGGAATTTAACAGAGAACCACTGTGAACAATTGCAGGGAGACTCTTCTAAAGTCAAACTCAATAAATAAATTTGACAAACCATTAGCCAGACTCATCAAGAAACAAAGGGAGAAAAATCAAATCAATACAATTAGAAATGAAAATGGGGAGATCACAACAGACAACACAGAAATACAAAGGATCATAAGAGACTACTATCAGCAATTATATGCCAATAAAATGGACAACTTGGAAGAAATGGACAAATTCTTAGAAAAGTACAACTTTCCAAAACGGAACCAGGAAGAAATAGAAAATCTTAACAGACCCATCACAAGCACGGAAATGAAACTGTAATCAGAAATCTTCCAGCAAACAAAAGCCCAGGGCCAGATGGCTTCACAGCTGAATTCTACCAAAAATTTAGAGAAGAGCTAACACCTATCCTACTCGAACTCTTCCAGAAAATTGCAGCGGAAAGTAAACTTCCAAACTCATTCTATGAGGCCACCATCACCCTAATACCAAAACCTGACAAAGATGCCACAAAAAAAGAAAACTACAGGCCAATATCACTGATGAACATAGATGCAAAAATCCTTAACAAAATTCTAGCCATCAGAATCCAACCACACATTAAAAAGATCATACACTGTGACCTAGTGGGCTTTATCCCAGGGATGCAAGGATTCTTCAATATCTGCAAGTCAATCAGTGTAATACACAACATTAAAACATTGTAAAATAAAAACCATGTGATTATCTCAATAGATGCAGAGAAAGCCTTTGACAAAATTCAACATCCATTTATGATAAAAACTCTCCAGAAAGCAGGAATAGAAGGAACATACCTCAACAAAATAATAAAAGCTATATATGACAAACCCACAGCTAACATTATCCTCAATGGTGAAAAATTGAAAGCATTTCCCCTAAAGTTAGGAACAAGACAAGGGTGCCCACTTTCACCATTACTATTCAATACAGTTTTGGAAGTTTGCGCCATAGCAATCAGAGCAGAAAAAGAAATAAAAGGAATGCAAATTGGAAAAGAAGTAAAACTCTCACTGTTTGCAGATGACATGGTCCTCTACATAGAAAACCCTAAAGACTCCACCAGAAAATTACTAGAGCTCATCAATGAATATAGTAAAGTTGCAGAATATAAAATCAACACACAGAAATCCCTTGCATTCCTATACACTAATAATGAGAAAATAGAAAGAGAAATTAAGGAAACAATTCCATTCACCATCACAACGAAAAGAATACTTAGGAATATATCTACCTAAAGAAACTAAAGACCTATATATAGAAAACTATAAAACACTGGTGAAAGAAATCAAAGACGACACTAATAGATGGAGAAATATACCATGTTCATGGATTGGAAGAATCAATATAGTGAAAATGAGTACACTATCCAAAGCAATTTATAGATTCAATGCAATCCCTATCAAGCTACCAACGGTATTTTTCACAGAGCTAGAACAAATAATTTCACAATTTGTATGGAAATACAAAAAGAATAGCCAAAGCAATCTTGAGAAAGAAGAATGGAACTGGAGGAATCAACCTGCCTCACTTCAGGCTCTACTACAAAGGCACAGTCATCAAGACAGTATGGTACTGGCACAAAGACAGAAATATAGATCAATGGAACAAAATAGAAAGCCTAGAGATAAATCCACATACCTATGGACACCTTATCTTTGACAAAGGAGGCAAGAATATACAATGGATTAAAGACAATCTCTTTAACAAGTGGTGCTGGGAAAACTGGTCAACCACTTGTAAAAGAATGAAACTAGAACACTTTCTAACATCATACACAAAAATAAACTCAAAATGGATTAAAGATCTAAATGTAAGACCAGAAACTATAAAACTCCTAGAGGAGAACATAGGCAAAACACTCTCCGACATACATCACAGCAGGATCCTCTATGACCCATCTCCCAGAATACTGAAAGTAAAAGCAAAAATAAACAAATGGGACCTAATTAAAATTAAAAGCTTCTGCACGACAAAGGAAACTATAAGCAAGGTGAAAAGACAGCCTTCAGAATGGGAGAAAATAATAGCAAATGAAGCAACTGATAAACAACTAATCTCAAAAATATACAATCAACTCCTACAGCTTAATTCTAGAAAAATAAATGACCCAATCAAGAAATGGGCCAAAGAACTAAATAGACATTTCTCCGAAGAAGACATACAGATGGCTAACAAACACATGAAAAGATACTCAACATCACTCATTATCAGAGAAATGCAAATAAAAACCACAATGAGGTATCATTTCAGGCCAGTCAGAATGGCTGCAATCCAAAAGTCTAAAGCAATAAATGCTGGAGAGGGTGTGGAGAAAAGGGAACCCTCTTACACTCTTGGTGGGAATGCAAGCTAGTACAGCCACTATGAAGAACAGTGTGTAGATTCCTTAAAAAACTGGAAATAGAACTGCCTTATGACCCAGCAATCCCACTGCTGGGCATACACACTAAGGAAACCAGAACTGAAAGAGACACGCGTACCCCATCGCAGCACTGTTTATAATAGCCAAGACATGGAAGCCACCTAGATATCCATCAGCAGATGAATGGATAAGAAAGCTGTGGTACTTATACACAATGGAGTATTACTCTGCCATTAAAAAGAATACATTTGAATCAGTTCTGATGAGGTGGATGAAACTGAGCCTCTTGTACAGAGTGAAGTAAGCCAGAAAGAAAAACACCAATACGGTGTACTAATGCATATATATGGAATTTAGAAAGATGGTAATGATAACCCTGTATGTGAGACAGCAAAAGAGACACAGATGTATAGAACAGTCTTTTGGACTCTGTGGGAGAGGGAGAGGGTGGGATGATTTGGAAGAATGGCATTGAAACATGTATAATATCATATATGGCATGAATCACCAGTCCAGGTTCGATGCATGATACTGGATGTTTGGGGCTGGTGCACTGAGATGACCAAGAGGGATGGTATAGGGAGGGAGGAGGGAGGGGGGTTCAGGATGGGGAACACATGTATACCTGTGGTGGATTCATGTTGATGTATGGCAAAACCAATACAATACTGTAAAGTAATTAACTTCCAATTAAAATAAATAAATTTAATATTTTAAAAAAATAATATAATAAAATAAAATCTATCTAATTAAAAAAAATAAAGTCAAAGTAAAGCAACTCTTATAGAGAGAACATGGTGTAGACAACAAAGATGAGCCTGGGACTCAGAACAAGTCTGTTTCTGGAACCCAACTCTTGTCACTTTGTAACTGAGAATTCTTAAACAAGATTAATCTCTCTCTGAGCCTGGATTTAAAATTTGTAAAATGAAGATAGCAGAAATATTCTGAGGGCTTAATCAGACATTTTGAAAGAATCTATATAGTCCCGACTGCTTTAGGAACCAAGGAAGCATTGGTTTCCTTCTCTTCTTTTCTGTTATTTAATACTACACAGGCTTGGATTTTTTTCCTTTTTGAGGTAGTCCCATCAAGGCGCTGTAAGTTAACGCTGGAAATAATACCTGTGGGGATATTATGTTAGAAACAGCAGTACTAATGTGATTTTGGTTCAAGTGGCCCCACATGTCCCTCATAAGTCAACATTTTCTGCCCCCAGGATTAAGAAGCAGAATTTTCCAACACAAGTCTGGCAGGTCCCTATCCTGTGAGAAGCTCTCCCAAGGCAAACAAAAGGACCTCTTAGCAAAGTCTGACTGAGAATTTCTGCAGCTATATCCCCAGAGATATTCACAATCACGGAGTAAGAACACTGAGCAATCTCGTAGCAAAGAAAACCCAGTCTTCATATAAACACATTTACCTAGGAATCCCCTTCCTCCTCCAGAACACTTATTAGCATATATTTGAAGTAAACTTCTAAATATCCCAAATGAAAGAAAAAATCTAGTATTCCACCAGCAAAAATACCTCTCCCCATAAGTGTTTCCCTAAGAGAAGAAAACATGTCACTTTTCAGTTGGGACTCACACCATTTAAAACTATAAGCTTGGAGATCTGAGGCTGTGAGTGAGCCTCTAATTACCTTGACCAGGTGGTATCCATTCAGGGTGGTGTCCTCTGTCACCTCCCTGGGCACATTCATGGGGATGATGTTTCCCATTCTCTGCACCTCGTGGATGACAGCGTTGGTGTAGGGCATGGACTCGCGGGCTGCTGTGCTCACCTTCTGTGATTGGCCGAGCACCCTGTCGATCTCAGCTTGGACTTTTTCTGGGAAATAAGAGGAGGCTATATTATTCTAATATTCCATAATTTTCCTTAAGCCTGGTTAAACTAAGGAATGGGATAACCAGGATAAAAATGGCTAAAGCTATAGTGAGCTCTCCAGGCTGCTCTTCAGGGCGGTGAGTGAGAAGTGGGCCCTGGTGTGAGACAAATCTGGTGCCAAACTCTCGCTTAACAACGTTTCTGCTGCGAGTTCCTGAAGCTTGTTGAAGCTTAGTTTCATCTTACTAGTGAGGATAAATCAACTTTCCTTTTAGGAACATTAAGATATGTAAGAACTGATTTACGGAAGCACTCTGACCTGGTCCAGGCACACACACTGATGTGCTCACCTTGGATTTCGGGGTACATGGCCATGAAAAGCAACCCCCAGCGCAGGGTGGTTGAAGTTGTCTCTGTTCCAGCCAAGAAGAGGTCCAGGGTGCTGTAGATGAGGTTTTCGTCATGGAAACTCGAAGTAGCATTGCCTTTATGCTAGAAAGCATAGTGATTATTGACTTTTTAGATGATTCTAATTTGCCACAGCACACAGGGCTTCACCCAAGAGAGAACAGGGAAGGAGACACCTCCTCCCCGCCAGGAGAAATGACTTTCCCTTTAGCCACCCCAGGATGCAGAGACTTATTACTGCAGTATCATTATCATCCTCCGGCTCAAGTGCTGGAAGCTTTTGTTAGTTTTGGTGGACAGAAATGGGTCAATTAATTTATTTTACTACCACAACTAGGGAGACTCTATTAATATCCTGGGTTTTGTGGTAAAAAATCTGCCTGCCAATGCAGGAGACAGCAGAGACACTGGATTGATCCCTAGGTTGGGAAGAGGCCCTGGAGTAGGAAATGGTAACCTGTTCCAGTATTCTTGCCTGCAAAATACCATAGACTGTAGCCCACCATACTCCAGAAAAATTCCTTGGACTGTATTCCACCAGACTCCTCTGTCTATGTAGCCTGGTGGGCTATATCCATGGGACCACAAGAGTTGGACAAGACTAAGTGACTGCACACACAAACACATACACACATGTTATTTCACTGGAAAAACAGCCTTCAGTTCCAACATTAGCCACAGCATTCACTATGTGTACAACTTGATCAAGTTCCTAAACCACTAACCCTATCTGTAACTGGGGTATAGCTCAGTGGTAGAGCTTGTGCTTAGCATGCACGAGGCCCTTGGTTCAACTCCCAGCTCCTCCAGGGCTTTCATCTCTGCCCTGAACTAAGGTCCACAACTTAGTTGGGCTTCCCTGGTGGTTCAGATAGTAAAGAATCTGACTGAAATGCAAGAGACCAGGCTTTGATCCCTGGGTCAGGAAGATCCCCTGGAGAAGGAAATGGCAACCCACTCCAGTATTCTTGCCTGGAAATTTTCATGGAAGAAGAGCCTGGCAGGCTACAGTCCAGGGGATTGCAGAGTCTGACACACCTGAGTGACTAACACACACACAAACTTGTCTATATTCAGTTGCTTTTTCCATAAAATATAAATAACAATATTCACCCATCAAGTGGAATTATGGATTATGTAAGTAGGAAATGGCATATAACAAATCCTCAACAAATGCTTTTACTGACACCAGAAAGAATAAAATGCACTGCTCTAAAGTACAATCCTCACGCCTCCCCAGTTAAACATCTCTGATCCCAACAGCCATTCTGAATGGCACTCCAGCATCTTTACCAGCTTCCTCCAGAAGATTCGATGAGTCAGTGTTGCCCTGTGTGCCGTCCAAAGCTGCACACCTCATAGCAAGTGAAGTCTCCTCCTTTCAGGAGCAATCAATGCTTCTATGAATGTTCTAACAATAAGGTGAAATAGAGGAGACAGAAAAAATGTGTCGTTCTTTCAACTCCAGGGGAGGAATAAACAATCTGCTGCTGCTGCTGCTAAGTCGCTTCAGTCATGTCTGACTGTGTCTGACCCCCATAGACGGCAGCCCACCAGGCTCCCCAGTCCATGGGATTTTCCAGGCAAGAGTACTGGAGTGGGGTGCCATTGCCTTCTCCGAATAAACTATCTAATGAGTCCAATATGCAATGGTGAACATTAACCAGGGGATTCACTATGTTAAAGGATAGACATCCAATTTGACCTTTTTCATGCTTTTTGCAAATAATACTGAAAAGTGGATGACATGGGAATGAGGGAGGAAGGCAAAAGTCCCTCCCACTTGAGGCTAAACCCTGGGCATCACACTCAATTTCACTTTTATGTTCTGTACTGGGGAGCTAATGCTCAAAATTCTCCAAGCCAGGCTTCAGCAATACATGAACCGTGAACTTCCAGATGTTCAAGCTGGTTTTAGAAAAGGCAGAGGAACCAGAGATCAAATTGCCAACATCCACTGGATCATCGAAAAAGCAAGCGAGTTCCAGAAAAACATCTCTTTCTGCTTTATTAACTATGTCAAAACCTTTGACTGTGTGGATCACAACAAACCGTGGAAAATTCTGAAAGAGATGGGAATACCAGACCACCTGACCTGCCTCTTGAGAAAGCTACATGCAGGTCAGGAAGCAACAGTTAGAACTAGACATGGAACAACAGATGGTTCCAAATAGGAAAAGGAGTATGTCAAGGCTGTATATTGCCACCCTGCTTATTTAACTTTTATGCAGAGTACATCATGAGAAACGCTGGACTGGAAGAAACACAAGCTGGAATCAAGATTGCCGGGAGAAATATCAATAACCTCAGGTATGCAGATGACACTACCCTTATGGCAGAAAGTGAAGAGGAACTAAAAAGCCTCTTGATGAAAGTGAAATGGAGAGTGAAAAAGTTGGCTTAAAGCTCAACATTCAGAAAACGAAGATCATGGCATCTGGTCCCACCACTTCATGGGAAATAGATGGGGAAACAGTGGAAACAGTGTCAGACTTTAGTTTTTTGGGCTCCAAAATCACTGCAGATGGTGACTGCAGCCATGAATTTCAAAGACGCTTACTCCTTGGAAGAAAAGTTATGACCAACCTAGATAGAATATTGAAAAGCAGGGACATTATTTTGCTAACAAAGGTCTGTCTAGTCAAGGTTATGGTTTTTCCAGTGGTCATGTATGGATGTGAGAGTTGGACTGTGAAGAAAGCTGAGCACCGAAGATTTGATGCGTTTGAACTGTGGTGTTGGAGAAGACTCTTGAGAGTACCTTGGACTGCAAGCAGAGTCAACCAGTCCATCCTAAAGGAGATCAGCCCTGGGATTTCTTTGGAGGGAATGATGCTGAAGCTGAAACTCCAGTACTTAGGCTATCTCATGTGAAGAGCTGACTCACTGGAAAAGACTCTGATGCTGGGAGGGATTGGGGGGCAGGAAGAGAAGGGGACGACAGAGGATGAGATGGCTGGATGGTATCACTGACTCGATGGACGTGAGTCTGAGTGAACTCCGGGAGTTGTTGATGGACAGGGAGGCCTGGTGTGCTGCGATTCATGGGGTCGCAGAAGAGTCGGACACAATTGAGTGAACTGAACTGAACTGAACTGAACTGGGGAGTTCGAGAAAAGTGTAAGAGACTGGGTATTGACAAGTAAGAATAAAACAATGCCTCATTTTCCTCTGTGTACAGCTCTTTCACATATGGGTAGAGAATAGCATAGACTACTAAAGGCAGTATTTGGCCTTTCCAAAGATTTCAAGTCAAATGGGCTTCCCAGGGAGAGAATCTGCCTGCAATGTAGGAGACATGAGGAGATCCCCTGGAGGTTGAAATGGCTACCCTCTCCAGCATTCTTGTTTGGGAAATTTCATGAACAGTAGAGCCTGGTAGCATACAGACCATGAGGTCACAAAGAGCTGGACATGACTTAGTGACTGAGCATGCACACAAGCCAAATACTCTTTAACAAATATCTTTATTTCTAATTGTATCATCAGTTCTGAGTGAATGATATTTGTACATACTATGAAATATTGCCTCTATTTTTTCTCTCCTGTGATAGACTGAATAATGACTCACAAACATATGAATGTCTTAATCTCTAGAATGGGTGAATACTTTTTGACAGATGGAGCTTTGCAGATATGATGAAGTTAAGGATCTTGATACGGGAGGATTATTCTAGATTATCCCAGTGTACCATTATAGTCACAAGAGTCTATAAGGGGAAGTAAGTAGAACATAAAGAGAAGATGTGAGGATAGGGGCAGAGAAGAAGCTACATCAATGGCTTCGAAGATGGAGGAAGGGGCCCTGGTTGTTTGCAGCCCCCAAGTTTGTGGTGACTTGTTACAGCAGCAATAAGAAACCAGAATCCCCCCATGTGCTCTCTAAGAACACTCCTCAGGTAAACACCCAGGTCCCCTCACCTTTTCTATTTCCTGGAGGTAAGCATCAATGAAGTCTCTTGCTGCAGCAGGATTCCAGTCTTTCCTGTGGTTTTCAATCACATTAGCAACAAACATTTTCAGTTTCTCCCATTTACGAAAGAGAGTTTGGTGGGATCCCGGAAGGAAATGCATTATTCTTGGAAAGGCATTGTAGAGCTGATGGAGAAAACAAAACAGTCAGTGGACAAGGGGGTGAGACAGTGTTCCACATTCTATGTCTCTTCCTTACTGCCACTTGACCCTTGGTGTCACCCTTGACTCGTCTTCTCTGCCTCAATCCTCTTCTTTCCCCTCTGGCCTCCATTCAAAATATAGCCAATTTTGAACCACTTCTCACTACTCTATGCATTTTTCAGTTTAGTAAAAATCACCACCATTTCTTACCTGGATTCTGTAAAGCCTCCAACACATTTCCTGATTCTCTCCTTAACCCCCTTCTCAGTCTTTCTTCTACTGAGCAGCCTGAGGGATCCTTTAACAGTTTAATAGAATGTTTCACTGTTTATTCCTCAATATTCTGGTGACTTTTGAAGATGTTTAGACAAATTCTACATCCTCCTCCTGGCCTGGAGCTGTACGTGTCCTGACCCCTCACCCTCGTGTCCCTTTCTCTGCTGCCTGTCACTCACTGCCATCTTAACTCTCTCTCAGTCTTTCTAGCCCATCCCCATTGGTCTCTGTGATAACGTCAAGGATGACAATATGTAGTCCTTTGCATTTGCTATTCTTCCAATCACAATTGATCTTCCTCTGGAATCTGTACAACACTAGCCTTTTATTTAATTCACCCTGATAATCCTCTAAGTAGCAGCATCTCTGGAGCCCTTTCTCCATTCCCTTTATTTTGCTTTATTTTTTTTTCATGGCAATTGTCTCTAGCATGTGTGTGTGTGTGTGTGTGTGTGTGTATGTAGAATACCGCTGTCTAGCTAGCTAGCCATCTGTGTTAAAAATAGGAATGTATTTGATTATCTGCCCGTTATGATGTATTGTAGACTACCACTGTCTAGCTAGCTAGCCATCTATGTTAAAAATAGAAATGTATTTGATTATCTGCCCATTATGATGTATTCTAAATAAAATAAAATAAAATTAAGTGACTTTTGGATATATTTTCTCTAATACTGTCTAGTATAAAATTGATAGCACAACATAATGGAAAATTTCCTTGACTTACAATGAAAGAGACGTGACTATTAGCTCTGCTGCTTTCACAAATTTGGGGGACAATAATAATGATGATAATGATGGTGATGTAATTTGTCATGACATTGGGGCACCAGGGTTATTTTCATGAACAATCACATGAGATCATTAGAGCACATAATGGAGAGTCAGTAGACCACTATGCAGTTTTGCTTACACATTCCCATATCTGCTTGTATATGTCAGGATACTTCATTTCATCCTTAAAGAATTGTTTAAATAATTAACTCAGATAAAGTGTGTGCAATTGTCCATCAAAGTTGCTGAACTACTCTGTGTTTCTAAAAATGCTAGTACCCCTGCCCTTACCCCTGACCTACTACCCCATCCAACCATCCCAGGAATTTCTTTTCAGTGGGAATACTCCACAAGGTACTCAGTGAGGTCTCAGACTTCCTAAAAGGGTAGAAAATGGAATTACTGAGATTAGAGATGAAAATACAGAATGTTTTTCAAAAATAACATTAACAATAAAAATTATAATAGCTCACATTCATTATACCTCTTTACCATACTAGGATTCATTTTTTTTTAGTCACTCAAGTCATGTCTGACTCTTGTGACCCCATGGACTGTAGCCCACCAGGCTCCCCTGTCCATGGGATTTCTCAGGCAAGAACACTGAGGTGGGTTGCCATTTCCTTCTCCAGGGGACCTTCTGACCCAGGAGTCGAACCCAAGTCTCCAGCGTCTCTTGCACTGCAGGCATATTCTATACTCCTTTACTGAGCTAGGATTCATGCTAACTTCTTATTCCACTTTGGTGAGATTCCATAAACTTCCAGGCAATGTTGTTTGTTAAAAATGAATGCAAGTAAATCCTACTCTAGATACTCAAGCATTTACTTGAACACTTGGATCTGATTTTCCCCTAGAAGTGTCTTCCAAACCGAGTAAGGGGGCTGAGGGGCCAATGAGTTGAGCAGGGGTTTGGACAGGCTCAAAACCCTAGCAGGATGAAAGGGGAGGCCAGGGACTACTAATGAAGGGGTGAGGTTTGAATCCCTTAAAGCCATATCTCACAAGTTTCGGAAACTGATAATATCATGTGTAGATAGGAATGTAAATTGTATAACCACTTGGACGGCTATAAACATTTTTATGTCCAGGGGTATATGCAAGAGAAAGGAGTAGGTGTGTCCACAGGAATGACTGAACAAGAATGTTCATGGCAGATTTATTCATAACATTCCCCAAGTGTTCATCAACCTCATAGTGTTTTTCAAGAGAATAAAAATCAGCGTCATGTTCATGCAGTGAAAACTATGCAGAGTAAAAGAAGAGCAACTAAGAAATGAATCTCAAAGCAATGGGCCAAGGAAGAGCCAGGCACAGAAGCACACATGTGAGGATCAGGCAGGTGTGGAAATAGGGAGGAAATGCATAGGAGAAACTCAAAAGTGATGGCAATGTTATGTTTTCCAAGGAAAAAAACACAAGTGCATACATGGTTTGTCCTGTAAAGTTTGGTACTTTATATGAATGTTGGAAATTTTCTTTGTCTAAAGTAAATATTAAACAATATTATCCCAAAACAGTAAAATTAAGAGATTGATTTCAAATAAGCTTGTGTTGAAAAAGATTAGATTTCAGCTAAAAAGGAAAGAGTGACTCCATCTCATTTGATTCTGACGTCAACCCAATATTTTTTTCATGACATGAAATGTGAACTGTTTTACCTGGCAGCACACTGATGCCTGTATACACAAGATCTCATCCAGCAGCCTCAGCAGCTCCTGGAACTGATCATCCTGGTAGTCAAACCGCTCCCCAAAGGTGATGGAGCAAATAATATTGGAAACGGCATTGTTGATTATGAAGTGAGGGTCAAAAGGCTGTCCTGGAGGCAGGAGAAGAGATGGAGCCTTCAGATAGGTTTCTTTTTCATTCCAATAAAAGTCTACTCTATATGATGTATGACATAAAGACGATAGAACCACCACCAAGACTACGACCCGAGTACCCTACAAAGTGCTGATATTAGGACAGACATGTAGGTATTGATGAGCTTCTGGTTAGTGAAAGCATGAACCACAGTCCCTGCATCTGTCCTACGACCCGCTCACCGTTCTCCTCTCCTATTGCCTGGATGAGGTAGGTGAGTTCTTCCTGAATGCGTTCCTCTAAGCTCTTCCTTCCTAAACCGAAGTTCCTCAGAGTTGTCAGGGTGAACCTTCTTTGCTCTTTCCATACCTGGCCATTGGACCTGATCAAGCCTGGGAAAATGAATACAATGTTATGAAAAGCAAGGCAACAAGGTCCATGGGTGATAACACATCAGAAGGAAGGAAGGAGAAGCACTTTAAGGCACTTGAAAATTATTCAGAGAAATAATCCCTAAGCAATGGACATAATGGCTTGAATTTACTGATTGCTTGCAATGCTGGGCACATTAGCATTTTTAATGCATTATGCAATTTAGTACTCATAGAATCTCTCTGATGTAAGTATAACCATTACTGACAAATCAGCCTCCCAATTTTGATCATGAGAAAAATGAGGCTCAAAGGATAAATCTACACTCTACAAAGTCATAGACTTAGTATGCACCTGAACATGCATTCAAATTCAAGTCTTCCTGACTCCAAAACCCACACTCTGATTACTTGTCACATAACCACATTTAAGAATTTGCTGTGCTACATACTAAGTACGAATTTATGGATTAGACAAAATCAACCCTCATAAGGAGAAAAGATCTTAAAAAGATAAATAAATCACCTAAGAAAACAAATAAATGTGAACACTGTGCAGAAAGAATACCACAGAAAAAGGAAAAAGAATACGTCTTAATATGCTGTCATATAACAGTATTTATTTTATAACACTGGTGAGGCCACTGTCCTCTTATTTCTTCATTTCATCTCACACCTCAACTCCTTCTAATATCTCCCTTGGGCTTCCACCATCTTAATGGAACAGCTTTTCTTACTGTTCAATCCAGGATCCTTTTCAGCCTCATCTTGATGTCTCAGCAGCATGAGATGCTTTCTTCTTGAAACACTCTCTGCCAATGGAGCCCATAACATCACACTCTCCAGATTTTTCTGCTAATTCTCTGACTTCAGAGAAATTATCATACCTTTGGTTAACTTATCTTCTTTGATTCAATTTTGAAATGATGGAGCTCTTCAAGATTAGGTCTGAAGCCTCTTCTTTTCTTACCCTGTCCTCCATTTCTAGGAAATCTCCACTCCAAAATTTCAAATGACATCTACTGAGAGTTAACATGTGCTACTGTCTCTCAGCTTCAGGTACATACACAATTCCCTGCTGCTTGTCTCTCCTGGCTTCACCCTCAGCACATCAATGGCTGAATTCATGGTTTGCTCCATATAACTCCCCACCCAGGCCAGCCGACATCTGTCCTCCTTCACATGTCCATTCTTTCCTATACCAACCCATTTGGGTGTCTACCTCGGCACCTCATTCTCCCTCTGTCTAGGTCATCATGTCCTGTTGGATTTGCCTCCCGAGTAGCTTAAATCCATGTATCTTCCCAGTCACCTTCCTGGTCTGACCTACTGTGCTATCATTTCTTGCCACCTCCCTCATCCAGGCCACCACCTTCTCTAACCTCCAAGACTCCATAGTTTCTTGAGCCTTTTATTCCGTTCTTGACATTGCAGCTTAGATAAGTCTCTAAAATATACAATGTAAATATGGTGATTCCTTTCTCTACTGAAACCATTCAGGAGCCTCCATTGTTATCAGGATAAAAACAACATCCTTAACAAGAATTTGCATGAACTGTTTCTGGCCAAACTCCCCAGCTTTACCTCCACTTAATTATCTCCATTTAATCCCTGTGTGTACTACACTGGCCCCCTTTCAATTCCTCAGTTCACTGTCCTTCTTCCCACTTGAGAGACTTTTCAGATTCTATTCCAGATTGCTTCATCACTGGATTTCTGGATTGCTTCTTCACTTTATTACTTGTCTTTAACTTCATTAGCTTTTCCTGAGTCTCAGGACTAGATTACATACCCGTAACAGATGAACCCTACTCTTCGTAACACTTCATAACACTCATAGCATTAAATTATTTGTGTAATTGATACCATCTTTTTTAATCACTTGTAAGTTATAGAAAACCAAGGATTCTGTCTGTTCTGCTCACTGTTTTATCACTAGAGCCAGCTACTAGGTTCACATTACAGACATAGAATAAATAGAGACATAGAGTTAATAGATGCAATATTTCAAAGAGGAATCGAGAAAGCCCTGGGGGAAAAAAAGAGTGCTTTGGTAGAAGAATAGATTTTAGCTTTCCATTCAGAGTTTTGAAAAGATAAGTTCATTTACCAAGTTTATTTTATGATCTTTTTAAGTATTCATGCCAAACTCTCCCACTGACAGAAAGCTCGAGATACTTTGTGAGGCACAGCTTTAATAACAGCGCACAAGGAATTAGAGGCAAGAAGGGATCACAAAGTCAGTAGGAGGAAGCTGATCTACATATTTTCCTAGGCGACAAGATTTGAAGATTTGAATGAGAAAATAGAAGAGAGACTGAGAACACAGCATTGCCTTTCTTCTTCTTAAAAAAACACATCACATCACTGAGTGATGAGGATACTTATTTATCAAAACATCCAGAGTGAATTCATGCAGGTGATGCCACTTCTCCCAAATCCCTGACATTAGAGCTGACCCGGCCAGGTTCCCTGAGGAGGTGACTTCAACAAGAAATGGGGCCACTCAGTTTCCTTGAGGGGCAGAGATTCTATGAGGGGCCTGGTCCTGGGAGTGTTGGAAACACTTTCAGAGGCCACAGGAATATCAAATATATGCTTCTTATTTTGGTCATGGAACTTACCTTTATTGTTAAAGATACGTTTCTGAATAGGTAACATGGGGCGGTTTACAAAGTTTTGTTCCTGGTAGACAAGGGCTTCTTTGATATAGGGCAATCCAGTTATAAGAATGGAATGAATTGCACCAAAATCCAGCCTAATAATACTCCCATATTTCTTCACAATCTGAAAAATAGAAGAGTCACAGTTGGGTATGTACTTGTCTATGTGTCCTGGATGGAGAATGTGCGGAGCTGCGACGGGGGTCCAGGGGAGTGCGGAGGGGAGGCTTGTAATGAGTGGAAGCTGTGTGTCTGAATGTGCATCTTGGGCTGCATCTAGACTTCCACTAAATCCACCAGAGGACATAGACATTCACGATAAAACCCATTCATATGTTCAACTTACTTAAATTGAGTGAGCTTATGTGACCTGCGAATAATGCATAAAAATATAATAAAGTAAACAAAGGTCTCTTATCTTAAGCATCTTAGAATTTAGTGAATGGAGAGAATTCAGCACATGTGACTCACCAGAGAAGTCAGAGATGTTTAGTTGAAGACTAACCTCTCAAGCATGGACTTCTTAGTGCATAGTATCTGTTTAATCACAAGAGAATGTCCCCTCTCTCAACAGGTTCTAGGTGATAAAAAAGTCACTCTGAGTCAGGGACTAGATATGGAGAAGTGAACACTAGTTCCGGAGTCATCTTAACTCTGTGATTGACAACTGAGATCTCAGAATAGTTGCTTTACTTGTCTTGGAGCCTAAGCTCCCCAGCTGTGAAAGGTAGAAAACTGTTCCTCCCTTGGAGTTTCGGTGAGGGGGAACTCCCTGGCACTTCAGTGATTAGGACTAGGCTTCCACTGCCATGGACCCAGGCATGATCCCTGGACAGGGAACAAAATCCCACAAGCAGAACAGCGTGCTGGGAAACCCCACACTCCAGAACCCAGATAGTTTCTGTGAGGAGGAATGAGAACAAAAATGTGAAACGCACTTTGTGCCCTGGGTCCTGTCAGACAGCCACTCTATAACGTGGGAATGAATGGTCTCTGTGTGCAAAGCGACATGCGTGCACTGGCTCAAGGGGACAGATGGGACAAGAGCACACGGATGATGTGCAGAAGAAAGGCAGTGTTCATAGACAACCACAGTTCCTGGGCGCCATGCAAACGACTTTCACCTTTTATCTCACTTCCTTCACACCACCCTGCAGTACTAATGATTTTATCCATGTTTTAGTAAGGAAAATGAGGCATAGAGAAGTAACTTAGCCAATGTGACAGAGCTGTTGGTGGCCGGAGGGAATGTGCCGGCATTATGTAAGATTTAAGGACAGAAACATGGACTTGAGATGGTGCTGGACCTTAGAGCTTTGTGGAGGTGACGGCATGAAACTGGGAATGAGAGTAATGGACCAAAGGGAAAGAAAGGGAAAGGGAGAGTGTGTGGCTGTGTCACAGACACATAAGGGACCCAGGGCTAGGATAGGTTCCCGGAAAAAACAGCTCTCACTGTGTAGAGAGATGGGATACAGGCTGGCAATGTACTGTGAGCTGGACCAAGGATGTCTTAATGTCAAGTGAAACACTTCAGACCTTGTTTTGCTTGTATGTAGAAACCTGAATAGATGAAGTAAGGTGAGTGCCTCAGAGACTGGATTTTGAAGTCATACAAATCCCTTTGTATTCAGCTTCCACTTGTTACTTTCTGTGTGAGATTTAGTCAAGCTTTTCAAATTCCCTCTGTCTCAATTTCAAAATGTATAAAATGACAGCGATTACAATTTAGGATTCTGGTGAGTGTTGCAATGAAAAGGGGAAAAAAAGAGGAATGAGTTTTCTTTCCCTTTCCTGAAAACAATGAAGATAAGACAACAGTGTGCAGACCTGAACATTCTGAGTACTTTTCACTTTGCATGGGTGTGTGCATGCATGCAAATCTGCTTCAGTCATGTTTGAGTCTGTGTAACTCTATGGACTGTAGCCTGCCAGGCTCCTCTATCCATGGGATTCTCCAGGTAAGAATACTGGAGTGAGTTGCCATGCCCTCCTCCAGGGGCTCTTTCTGACCCGGGGATTAAATCCATGTCTCATATCTCCTGTGCTGACAGGCAGTTTCTTTATCACTGAATGAATGAATAAAGTCACTCAGTCGTATCCAACTCTTTGCGACCCCATGGACTGTAGCCTACCAGACTCCTCTGTCCATGGGATTTTCCAGGCAACGGTACTGGAGTGGATTGCCATTTCCTTCTCCAGAGGATCTTCCCAACCCAGGGATCGAACCTGGGTCTCCCGCATTGTAGACAGACGCTTTACCGTCTGAGCCACCAGGGAAGTCTTCTTTATCACTAGCACCACCCAACTGTTCCTAAATCTGCATGTGCATAACTAAGTTTGTTTTTCTGCCCTCCTAATTCAACAACTGTAACCAAGTTTACTTTTCTGCCACCTAGCTCTCTGCAGGAGCTACATTTCAAACCTGTTTTCCTTTGACTCTATGCTAAATACATCCTCTGTCTGGTACTCATGCTTCCAGTGCTCTCCTCCCCTTGCAGTTCTTTTTTACATATCAGAAAGAAGGCCACAGGACCACCAAATTGCCAGACTCAATTACTGGGTCAGTGACCCCAGTCTATGACTGTTTTGGAAACAATGCAAAAAGAAAAAATAAAAAAATGCTAACACCTGTGTTCTTCATCATCAACTCATGACTGTGAACCTTTATCTTATATAAGCCCCTAGTCTCCTCAAGGAAAGATATAGCCATTTGAATACAGATCTCCAAAAAATATCAAGGAGAGATAAGAGCTTTCCTCAGTGATCAATGCAAAGAAATATAGGAAAACAAAGAATGGGAAAAATTAGAGATCTCTTCAAGCAAATTAGAGAAACCAAGAGAACATTTCACGCCTAGATGGGCACAATAAAGGACAGAAATGGTATGCACCTAACAGAAGAAGAAGATATTAAGAAAAGGTGGCAAGAATACACAGAGGAACTGTACAAAAAAGATCTTCACAACTCAGATAACCATGATGGTGTGATCACTCACACTTACCTAGAGCCAGGCATCCTGGAATGTGAAGGCAAGTGGGCCTTAGGAAGCATCACGATGGACAAAGCTAGTGGAGGTGATGGAATTCCAGTTGAGCTATTTCAAATCCTGAAAGATGATGCTGTGAAAGTGTTGCACTCAATACGCCAACAGATTTGGAAAACTCAGCAGTGACCCCAGGACTGGAAAAGGTCAGTTTTCATTCCAATCCCAAAGAAAGGCAATGCAAAAGAATGCTCAAACTACTGCACAATTATCTCACAAGCTAGTAAAGTAATGTTCCAATGCTGCAAGCCAGGCTTTAGTAATATGTGAACCGTGAACTTCCAGATGTTCAAGCTGGTTTTAGAAAAGGCAGAGGAACCAGAGAGCAAATTGCCAACGTCCGCTGGATCATCGGAAAAGCAAGAGAGTTCCAGAAAATCATCCCTTTCTGCTTTATTGACTATGCCAAAGCCTTTGACTGTGTGGATCACAATCAACTGTGGAAAATTCTGAAAGAGATGGGAATACCAGACCACCTGACCTGTCTCTTGAGAAAGCTACATGCAGGTCAGGAAGCAACAGTTAGAACAAGGACATGGAACAACAGACTGGTTCCAAATCGGGAAAGGAGTACATCAAGGTTGTATATTGCCACCCTGCTTATTTAACTTATTTGCAGAGTACATCATGAGAAACGCTGGGCTGGATGAAGCACAAGCTGGAATCAAGATTGCTGGGAGAAATATCAATAACCTCAGATATGCAGATGACACCACCCTTATGGCAGAAAGTGAAGAAGAATTAAAGAGCCTCTTGATGAAAGTGAAAGAGGTTAGTGAGAAAGTTGGCTTAAAGCTCAACATTCAGAAAATGAAGATCATGGCATCTGGTCCCATCACTTTATGGCAAATAGATAGGGAAACTGTGGGAACAGTGGCTGACTTAATATTTTTGGGGTGCTCCACAATCACTGCATATGGTGACTGTAGCCATGAAATTAAAAGACTCCTTGGAAGGAAAGTTATGAGCAACTTAGACAGCATATTAAAAAGCAAAGACATTACTTTGCCAACAAAGGTCTGTCTAGCCAAGGCTATGGTTTTTCTAGTAGTCATGTATGGATGTGAGAGTTGGACTATAAAGAAAGCTGAGTGCTGAAGAATTGGTGCTTTTGAACTGTGGTGTTGGAGAAGACTCTTGAGAGTCCCTTGGACTGCAAGGAGATCCAACCAGTCCATCCTAAGGGAAATCAGTCCTGAATATTCATTGGAAGGACTGATGCTGAAGCTGAAACTCCAATACTTTGGCCACCTGATGTGAAGAGCTGACTCATTGGAAAAGACTCTGATGATGGGAAAGATTGAGGGCAGGAGGAGAAGGGGACACAGAGGATGAGATGATTGGATAGTATCACGGACTCAATGGATATGGGTTTGGGTAGACTCAGGCAGTTGGTGATGGACAGAGAGGCCTGGCATGCTGCGGTTCATGGGGTTGCAAAGAGTTGGACATGGCTGAGTGACTGAACTGAAGACTCCTCATGGGGCAGAGGACGGGCACCCTTTTGGACGCTTGAGCCTACTGTGTTCCCCTCTCTGTTGGCTGAGAGTTAAGGCCAACTTTCTATATCCTCCTGTCTTTCTCTTTTATTTGGCTTCAGTGGAGAAAGAAAGTCAAGATTTCGGCCAGCAAAAATAGTGATCATAACACTAAAATTAATAATAAATTATTTATTGTTCTTGATCTATTTGGAAGTGTATTTTAGTGAAAGGATTTGGAAGAAGTGCCCAGAGACTGGATGATTGGAGCCCGTGCAGTGATCAGGCCAGACAAGTGATGCCTGGTATGCAACCAACAACTGGCTTTTCCTTGAATTTGTTACTATAAAGTTCTGAAAAATGGGAGAGGGTGGTAGATATAGAAATAAGCATCACCTATGTGCTCAGCATTCTGGCAGTTAAGTGATATTCATGAATTTTAATTCTTATAACAACCCTAGAATTTATTCCCAGCTTCCAGAAAAAGAGGCACAGAGATATAGAGCCTAATTAATGAGCATAAAGAAGGGCTCTCTCTAGCTTCCTCTATATGACTCATCCTTAAATGAAAGCATGGAGATACTCTCTGTTCTTCTGAGTGATGAATTCCCTAGGGTTAAGGGGCCACGTTACTTCTCTATCAATTTCACATGAGTCCAATGGGACGTGAGTAGCGGTGATGTGTGAATCTTCTAGGTCCTGTCCTTAAAAGAAAGTTGCTTCTCATCATCTCCTATTTTCCTCTTTCCTCTTTCCTACAGTACATGACACTGCTGCAGGACCAGAGCAGAAAGACAGAAGCATTGCAGTTTTCAGATGACCTTGTGGTACAAAGCAGCCTTGTTATACTGGTCTTCCTGCCTACATCTATTTCTACTTGTGAGAGACAAATACATTTCTACCTTTTTCCACTACTGTATTTTGAAATCTTTGTGTTATAAGCAGCCTGATGTATATCCTCATACTACAATTATCTACCTTATCTATCATTTCCCCACCATAGCCAATAAGATTTCTTCATATTTCCAGAATGTTCTCTCAATAAGCCACATAGCTATGACAGAGAGAGTTTAGAAAATGGGGGGAAAATAAGGAAGGTTCTCATCATGCCAAACAAATAGGCCTATTCTTCACTGCTCTGTCCCTTTGTTTTAGCTCATGTCACTTTTCCCTATTTAAAAATCTCCTGTCTACTTTATTCCACTTTATATAACCACTTGCATAACATGCCTTTCAAGTTCAGCCAAATGTATTTCAACATTCTACAGAGGTTATCCCACGGCTTCCCAATCACCGTGAACCTACCTAATGATATTTCATTTGGTTACCCAAATATGGGTTATACCACACATTATTTCATACGCTCTCTTGTACTATACCTGTCATATGATAAGCACTTCATAAATGTCTCTTGGATAAATGAACCTTAGAATAAATCAAGTATTCATTAACTATATCAAGAAAAGTCAGGTAGCCTAATAGAGATTGTGTGCAGGGTTCAAATAGTCTTAGGTGCAAGTCCTTGTTTGATCATTATTAATTTTGAATAACAGGCAAATAATTTGACAGATTTCAGTCAGTTTCTTCAGCCTTAAAATGGAAACAATATCAGATGAGGCAATAAGCTATGTATGCATAGCCTGTAAGCTTTACAGCAAGCACTTAAAGTGGGATACAAAGAGATGTACTCAAAAACACTACAGATACACTAAAATAGGGTTCTTGCAGAATGTTTAAGTGACTCACAGTAAGAGAAGAAAGGAGAAATAGAAGAATAGAAAGCAAAGTGAAAAACAAATAATAAAACAGTAGACTTTAGTGTTCACACATCAAAAAATACACTACATATATATGATCTAAATTCACCAATCAAAAGAGAGCGTGGTAGAATGAAATAATAATCCACCTACAAGTTATATACAAAAATTCATTTCAAATATAATCATATAAATATGCTAAAAGTGAAAGAATGGAAAAGCATATGCTATGCAAATATTAACCAAAGGAGAGCTGCTGTAGTGATATAGGATAAAGTTCAGGCAAAGACAGTCATCAGAGATAAAGAGAGACATTACGTAATAATTAAATAACCAATTTATCAAGATGACATAGCAGTTTTAATGTCTGTGTGTATGCCATAAAAGAGCTGCCAAATTCATTGGTGGCTCAGATGGTAAAGAATCTGGCCTGCAATGTGGAAGACATGACTGATCCCTCGGTCGAGAGGATACCCTGAAAGTGGAAGGGCAACCCACTTCAGTATTGCTGCCTGAAGAATTCCATGAACAGAGGAGCCTGGCAGACTACAGTCCAAGGGGCCACAAAGAGTCGGATATGACTGAGCGACTAACACATACAACACGACAACACACACACACCAGAAATGAATAAGCACATTGACAAACCTGTATTTTTCAGCTGCAGATATCAGGACTCTTATAGTAATTGCTAGAATTAGTAGATAAGAAATCAACAAGGGTACAGACGCACTTAAACAACACAAACTTCTAATAAGGTCTACCTGACACAGAGTACAGAACACTCCTCTGAACAATAGCATATTGTTTCAAGTATCTATCATGGGTCATAAAACCAACCTTTACATATTTGTTCAAGGTTGAAATCACACAGTGAATGCCCTCTGTCCTAATGGACTCTAGTTGGAAATTATTAACAGAAAGAAAACAAGAATATTTCGCAATACTTGAAAAACAACACATTTCTTAAAAAGGGCATCGGTCTAGGACTTTAATATTCTAAATACTAATCTTATCACTTAGTGATACCAATGGGGTGTTTCTTCCAGAAACTGGTAAAGTCATCTGCATCTGAACTTTGTAACATAGGCTTGCGTTTAAACTTTTCCAGGCATTCCTAGGGAACTAGACCTATTAATTGTTGAGTGCCAGCTATAAGCTATGTCAACACTGAACATTCCTTTTATTTCCTCATCACAACCACCTTCCACAGAGCTGCCTGTCATGAAGGTACCTGCCCTGAGAGGCAGGAAAAAAGAGAGAGTATTGGGAGAGGTTCTTGAGATAGTATAGGGTGTTGAAGGGAATTTTAAGGAATTCAGGGTGGCCACAGTTAGGGAGCCCTGAGGGGAGAAGACTATAAAGCGGAAAGAGGCTACAGGAAGGGATCCATGTGGCTTCCTAAGGAATATGAACTCTGGGAAGCAGCAGGAAGCACTAAGAAAACCTAGGCAGAGGATGACATTTTTAAATGAATACTTGGGAGTGACTGCATATGGAGGAGCCTGAAGGTCGGGGCTCTGTCTTGGTAGGGATGGGAACAATGTAGCTGAAAAGTGGTAAGGACTTAGGTAGCAGTATCACCATTTTACACATGCGAAACAGAAGCTCTAAGAGCGAAGGCTTAGCATTCCCCACTCCCCCCACCAGGGATAATAATATTAAAAAGACAAAGTGACTATGCTCTAAATAGAATGTCCCAGTAATCTGTAAAAAGACATAACTAAATGATTTAAAATACGTATCGTGTCTGTTACACTTGAGGCTCCAGTAAAAAACACAAAGAGACAAAGGGTCACTTGGTCAATCAAAAAGATTTACGGAGGATGCAGAGTGGGTTCTGAACCATACTCTATCCAAGGATCCCTGACATGCGAGAAAACATGCAGATGACTAAGCCCCAGTAGTCACGTACAGATGCGCGAGCTGGATGACAGAAAAGGCCGAATGCCAAAGAACTGATGTCTTTGAACTGTGGTGCTGGAGAAGACCAAACAGCAACAAAGTTCCTGGCAGCATGTGAGGCTTCGTTTGAGTGCTACAATTCAATATTCACACTTTGTCCATCACCTAGATGGACCAAGAAGCTCTTTTTGTTTTGTACAATAAACCTGCACCACCACCTTCCCCCCAAAGCATATCTTGTCTAGCACACTTAAATAGTAAACAGTTAACAATATTTCATCCCTACAAAGCACTGGTTGAATCATGCCAGTTGCTGGGGAGAAGAGAGAGGCAGGATGTACCTGGGTGACCACTTTAGCCTCAGAATCCCCATGTTCCCACCCTCAGTACCCAGAGTGGCCCTGGTCCTGCAGGTCAGGATGCACTTGGGCATTTTTGCCTGCTCCTACCTGCTGAGGAACCATGATTCCTTTCCCCAAGTCCAGGTGGAAGAAGTTGCCTATGAAGGGCAGGCGCAGGGGCCCTGGTGGGTAGTTCTTTGGGTGGTGCCTTTTGAGGAAATCAACAAAGAGGAGAAAGACAAAGGCCCCCAGTAGGACAGTGCCAGGACGGAGCGTGCTCCAGAGGGCAGCTGCCAGGGAGCCCAGCGCCTCCAGCATGGCTGTGCTGTCTGGTTCCTCTTCAGCAATCGGAGCCAAGGAAGGTCCTCGCACCTGTGAATTTGTAATCTCTGCACCATGTGTTCCTGCCCTGTGTCCAGCCCCCGCCCCGCCCTTCCTATCAGACCCTGCCCTCCCTCCTTTCCTCTTCTGTCCTTCCCTGCTCCCACCTCTACTCCTCCCTTCCCCCTCCACTCAAGTGAGCCCTGCTCCTTGCCTCCCTTGGCACCGGGTCCACTTTAGCCTTCCATGACCCGCCTTTTCCTCTCCTCTTGCCAATTAGTTGTTCAGTCCTTCAGTCCTGTCTGAATCTTTTCCACCCCATGGAGGCAGCACATCGGGCTTCCCTGAGCCATGAGTCAGCAGTGGCCTGCTGCAGGGGCAGAGCCTCTGGCAACAGCAGTGCTGGGAGGCAGTGTACGGCATAAGTCCTCTTGCAGATCACCATTAGCCCCACTATAGAGCTGCCAGGCGGACAGCTCACAAACTGGAGAGCAATTATACCAACGAAGTTCTCGCACCGCTGGGAAAGTTCTAGGCCCCATATCAGACTTCCCAACCTGAGGATCAGGAAAAGACAATGAGGATCCCCAGGGAATCTGACTTTGAAGGTCAGTGGGATTTGATTACTGAATTTCCACAGGACTGGGAAAACAGACTCTTGGAGGGGAGAAAGAAAACCTTGTGTGCACCAGGACCCAGGAGAAAGGAGAGGTGGCCCCACAAGAGACTGAGTCACACTTGCCTTGTGTGTTTGGAAGTCTCTGATGGAGGTCTGGGTCGACAGTGGCCTGCTGCGGAGTCAGGGGCACTGACTACAACAGTCCTGGGAGCCATGGCGTGCTTGCATAAGTCCTTTTGAAGGAGGTAGCCATTATCGCCATTACCCCTACTACCTGAGGCCAAATGACAGGGAGGGAGCACTGCCCCACCATCAGCAGTGATTGGATTAAGACTTACTGAGCATGGCCTTGCCCACCAGAACAAGACCCAGTTTTCCCCACAGCCAGTCCCTCCCAAAGAAGGTTCAAACTACTGCATAATTGCACTCATCTCACATACTAGCAAAGTAATGTTCAAAATCTTCCAAGCTAGGCTTTAACAGTTAGGTGAACCAAGAACTTCCAGATGTACAAGCTGGCATTAGAAAAGGCAGAGGAACCAGAGATCAAATTGTCAACATCCATTGGATCATAGAAAAAGTGAGAGAATTCCAGAAAAAAAACACCTACTTCTGCTTCATTGACTATGCTAAAGCCTTTGACTGTGTGGATCACAACATACTGTGGGAAATTCTTCAAGAGATGAGAATATCAGACTACCTTACCTGCCTCCTAAGAAATCTGTATGCAGATCAAAAAGCAACAGTTAAAACTGTACATGGAACAACAGACTGGTTCCAAATCAGGGAAGGAGTACATCAAGGCTGTATACTGTCACCCTACTTATTTAACTTATATTCAGAGTACACCATGCAAAATGCCAGGCTGGATGATGCACAAGCTGGAATCAAGATTGCCAGAAGAAGTATCAACAATATGCAGATGACACAAGCCTTATGGCAGAATGTGGAGTGGAACTAAAGAGCCTCTTGATAAAAATGAAAGAGGAGAGTGAAAATGCTGGATTAAAAGTCAACAGTCAAAAAAACTAAGATCATGGCATCTGGTCCCATTGCTTCATGGCAAATAGGTGGAGAAAAATGGAAAACAGTGACGGACTTTATTTTCTTGGGCTCCAAATTCACTGTGAATGGTGACTGTGGGCATGATATTAAAAGATGCTTGTTCCTTGGAAGAAAAGCTATGACAAACTTAGATGACATAGTAAAAATCAGAGACATTACTTTGCCGAAAAAGAACTGTATAGTCATAGCTCTGGTATTTCCAGTAGTCATGTATGGATGTGAGAGTTGGACCATAAGGAAGGCTGAGTGCTGAAGAGTTGATGCTTTTGAACTGTGGTGTGGAGAAGACTCTTGTGAGTCCCTTGGACTGCAAGGAGATCGTACCAGTGAATCCTAAAGGAAATCAACCCTGAATATTCATTGGAAGGACTCATGCTGAAGCTCCAGTACTTTGGCCATCTGATGGGAAGAGCTGACTCATTGGAAAAGACCCTGATGCTGGGAAAGATTGAGGGCAGGAGGAGAAGGGGATGACAGAAGACAAGGTGGTTGGATGGCATCACTGACTCTAGGGACATGAACTTAAGCAAGCTCCAGGAGATGGTGAAGGACAGGGAAGTCTTGCATGCTGCAGTCTAAAGGGTCGAAAAGAGTTGGACACAACCGAGCGACCGAACTAACGAACGAGTCCCTCCAATCAGAGAGCTTGCACAAGATTCTTATCCATCAGAGGACAGTTAAGTGAACTGAGAACTACCAGCTGTACAAGCTGGCTTTAGAATAGGCAGAGGAACCAGAGATCAAATTGCCAACATCCTGCCAACTGGCCCCCACCTCATCCTCTCCTCCTGCTTTTTTTGTTTTGTTCCATCTCCAAGTGAGTCATTCTCTGAGACCAATGGTGCTCTAAGGTTTGTGGTCACTGCATCTCAGAGTGTGCCAGAGACACCTGAGCTATGTGTTTTTCAATCAGCTTCTCACCAAAGGATTAAAACCCAGCCTCACGAACAATCAGAAAAACAGCTGCACCACATTTCTTGTGAGTCTTATATGCAAAGCACTGAATTCACCTGTTAACCTGGATTTCTTCAATGATAAAATTATGCAGATACAGTTCTTTGTTCCATCTAGCAGTTAAGGAAAAGGAAACGTTTTTTCAAACAATATTTGAGGAAATTTTTTGCTAGTAGAACTTCCTCATTAGAAATGTTAAAATAAGTTCTTCAGAGAAAAAAGAAAGATATGTAGGTCAGACACTCAGATCTAGATAAAATAAGAACATTAGAGAAAAAGTTAAGGTGCATTAAATCTCAATTCTTTATTGATCTGATGCATAAGATTTTGTTCAAAATAAAAATATTAACATTGTATTCAGTGAGTCTAGCTTAGAGATAGTGGTATGTATGATGTAGTTGGAAAGAACAGAAGGAAGGAATTAGGAAAATTTTATTATAAGGTACTTGCACTAACAGTCAAGCAGTGTAGTGAAGTTCAAAGTGGATTTCAATCAGTTGGAAATGTATACTGTGAACTGTAGGGCTATCACTGATATTTTAAAAAGAAATATGACTCACATGCTAAGACAGAAAAGAAAATGGAACTATACCAAATGCTCAGTTAAAACCAGACAAGAGAGAAGAAAAAGTGAAAGACAAAAACCCCCAAAAGCAATGAATACAAAATAATAATGACTACAGTAGTTAATAGTCTATATTGATAACCACATTAAATGTTAATATTCTAAATACACTAATTAAAAGACTGTTTCCCAGAGCCCCCTCCCCCCCACCACCCAATAAAGAACAAGACTTGTTTCAGATGATTGTTTTCAATGTTCAGAAACACAACTGATTTTTGTAGGTTGATTTTGTATCCTGAAACTTTGCTGAATTCATTTATTATTTCTGACAGGTTAGTGTGTGTGTGTGTGTCTGTAATCTTTAGGATTTTTTACATATTAAGAAAATGTCATTTGAACACAGAGATAGTTTTAGTTCAGCATCAAAAAGAACAGGATACTTAGGAATAAATATAACCAAGAAGGAAAAGGACTTATTCATTGCAAACTATAAAATATTGCTGAGGAAAATAAAAGAAAGCACAGATAAATGGAAATATATCTTATATTCATGAATTGGAAGGATTAATTTTATTAAATTGTTCATGTTAGTCAAAACAATTCTTATCAAAATCCTAAAGGCATGTTTTGTACAGAAATAGAAAATATAATCCTAAAATCCATGTGAAACCTCAAAACCGTAAATAGCCAAACAGCCTTGGAGACCTTACACTTTCATCTAAGAGTAGTCTATTGTAGATAATTGAGAGAAGCAACATCATATAATCATGGCCTTCCATGGCTGGCTTATTTCACTTAGCATAAAGTCCTCACAGCTTATCTATTTCTAGAATTTGATAGCATTCCCTCCTTCTTTACTCCTGAGGAATATTTCATTGTGTGTACAGTTCACACTTTCATTATCTCTTCATTCATTAATGGATATTTAACTTGTTTCCATATCTTTGCTATTCTGTATAATGCTGCATGAAATGAAAATCTCTCTTCAAGATTTTGATTTCTATTCTTTCTGATAAATGCCACATAATGGGATCAGTGGATCAAATGGGAGAACCTCCAAACTCTTTTCTGTGGTGACTGCACCATTTTATAGTCTCACCAACAGTGCCCAATGTCCCAATTTCCTCTACACTAGTAGTTTCCAGGGACTGGCAGGAGTGTGAGAGATTCGCTTCAGTCATGTCTGACTCTCTGAGACTCTATGGACTGTATCCCGCCAGGCTCCTCTGTCCCTGGGGCTTTCCAGGCAAGAATACTGGGGTGGGTTGCCATGCCTTCTTCCAGGGGATTTTCCTGACCCAAGGATTGAACCAACATATCTTATATCTCCTGCATTGGCAGGTGGGTTCCTTACCACTAGTGCCACCTGGAAGCCCCTGCGGAAGTAGGAAGTGGAAAATTTCTGTTCCATCAGTAGAGAGTTCCAGCCATGTGAGATGGAAAATTTCTAGAAGTCTTGTGCACGATACTGTCTTTAGAGTTAACAGTACTGTACTGTACACATAAATTTCATAAAGCAAGCAGCTGTTGTTCAGTTGCTAAGGCATGTCTCTTTTGGGACCCTATGAATTGTACCCCAACAGGCCCCACTGTCCATAGAATTTCCCAGGCAAGAATACTGGAGTGGGTTGTCATTTCCTCCTCCAGGATATCTTCCCTACCCAGGGATCAAACCCACGTCTCCTGTTTGGCAGGCAGATTATTTACCACTGAACCACAGGGAAGCTCTACAACAAGAGTGTTCATGCTAAGTCGCTTCAGTTGTATCCAACTCTTTGTTACCCTATGGACTGTAGCCCACCAGGCTTCTCTGTCCATGGGATTCTCCATGGACAGAGGCAAGAATACTGGGGTGGATGGTGGTGCCCTCTTCCAGGAGATCTTCCCAACCCAGGGATCGAACTGGGGTCTCTTGTCTCCTGCACTGGCAGGTGGGTTCTTTACCACTAGTCCCACCTGGGAAGCTCCTAAAGCAAGCAGATCTCCTATTAATTGGCTTTGATCACACACACACACACACACACACACACAGACCTAACTATATGCTGTCCAGAACAGACTTACTTTAATTATGGAGACATATATAGATTAAAATTAAAGGGTTAAAGGAAGATATACCATGCTAACACCAATCAAAGAAAACCGAGGTAACTAATTAATTGCTGATACCAGAGCAAAGAGAAGTATCATAAACTTTAAAAGGGCATTACATAATGAAACAAGGTCAGATTTCCAAGAAGACATAGCAATTGTATGCATGTACACCTAACAAGGGAGCTTCTAAATACATACAGGCAAACTGATGGAACTGCAAGGAAAAATAGATGTATTTACTATTATAGTTAGAGACTTGAATACCCCTCTACCATCAATGGACAGAATCAAGCGGCAGAAAACCAGTAAAAGCAAAGCTGAACTCTATGGCATTATCAATTACCTTGACCCAATAAACCATTATATCTAATATTGTGGGCAGGATCTCTTAGAAGAAATGGAGTAGCCATCATGGTCAACCAAAGAGTCCGAAATGCAGTACTTGGATGCAATCTCAAAAACGACAGAATGATCTCTATTCGTTTCCAAGGCAAACCATTCAATATCATAGTAATCCAAGCCTATGCCCCAACGAGTAATGCTGAAGAAGCTGAAGTTGAACAGTTCTATGAAGACCTACAAGACCTTTTAGAACTAACACCCAAAAATGATGTCCTTTTTATTATACAGGACTGGAATGCAAAAGAAGGAAGTCAAGTAACAGCTGGAGTAACAGGCAAGTTTGGCCTTGGAGTACAGAATGAAGCAGGGCAAAGGCTAAGAGAGTTTTTCCAAGAGAATGCACTGGTCATAGCAAACAACCTCTTCCAACAACACAAGAGAAGACTCTACACATGGACATCACCAGATGGTTAACACCAAAATCAGATTGATTATATTCTTTGCAGCCAAAGATGGAGAGCTCTATAGAGTCAACAAAAACAAGACCAGGAGCTGACTGTGGCTCAGATCATGAACTCCTTACTGCCAAATTCAGACTTAAATTGAAGAAAGTAGGGAAAACCACTAGACTATTCAGGTATGACCTAAATCAAATCCCTTATGATTATATAGTGGAAGTGAGAAATAGATTTAAGGGACTAGATCTGATAGACAGAGTGCCTGATGAACATGATGGAGGTTCATGACACTGTACAGAAAACAGGGATCAAGACCATCCCCATGGAAAAGAAATGCAAAAAAGCAAAATGGCTGTCTGGGGAGGGCTTACAAACAGCTCTGAAAAGAAGAGAAGCGAAAAGCAAAGGAGAAAAGGAGATATTCCCATTTGAATGCAGACTTCCAAAAAATAGCAAGGGGAGATAACAAAGCCTTCCTCAGTGATCAATGCAAAGAAAAGGAGGAAAACAACAGAATGGGAAGACTAGAGATCTCTTCAAGAAAATCAGAGATACCAAGGGAACATTTCATACAAAGATGGGCTGATAAAGGACAAAAATGGTATGGACCTAACAGAAGCAGAAGATATTAAAAAGAGGTGGCAAGAATACACAGAAGAATTGTACAAAAAAGATCTTCATGATCCAGATGATCACGATGGTGTGATCACTTACCTAGAGCCAAACATTCTGGAATGCAAAGTCAAGTGGGCCTTAGGAAGCATCACTATGAACAAAGCTAGTGGAGGTAATGGAATTCCACTTGAGCTGTTTCAAATCCTGAAAGTCGATGCTGTGAAAGTGCTACACTCAATATGCCAGCAAATTTTGAAAATTCAGCAGTGGCCACAGGACTAGAAAAGATCAGTTTTCATTCCAATCCCAAAGAAAGGCAATGCCAAAGAATGCTCAAACTACTGCACAATTGCACTCATCTCACACGCTAGTAAAGTAATGCCCCAAATTTTCTAAAACAGGCTTCAGCAATACGTGAACCATGAACTTCCAGATGTTCAAGCTGGTTTTAGAAAAGGCAGAGGAACCAGAGATCAAATTGTCAACATCTGCTGGATCATGGAAAAAGCAAGAGAGTTCCAGAAAATATTCTCTTTCTGCTTTATTGACTATGCCAAAGCCTTTGACTGTGTGGATCACAATAAACTGTGGAAAATTCTGAAAGAGATGGGAATACCAGACCACCTGACCTGCCTCTTGAGAAACCTACATGCAGGTCAGGAAGCAACAGTTAGAACTGGACATGGAACAACAGACTGGTTCCAAATAGGAAAAGGACTACATCAAGGCTGTATATTTTCACCCTGCTTATTTAAGTTCTATGCAGAGTACATCATGAGAAACACTGGGCTGGAAGAAGCACAGGCTGGAATCAAGATTGCTGGGAGAAATATCAATAACCTCAGATATGCAGATAATACCAGCCTTATGGCAGAAAGTGAAGAGGAACTAAAAAGCCCCTTGATGAAAGTGAAAGAGGAGAGTGAAAAGTTGGCTTAAAGCTCAACATTCAGAAAACGAAGATCATGGCATCTGGTCCCATCACTTCATGGGAAATAGAAGGGGAAACAGTGGAAACAGTGTCAGACTTTATTTTTTGGGGCTCCAAAATCACTGCTGATGGTGATTGCAGCCATGAAACTAAAAGATGTTTACTCCTTGGAAGGAAAGTTAGGACCAACCTAGATAGCATATTCAAAAGCAGAGCGATTACTTTGCCAACAAGGTTCCATCTAGTTAAGGCTATGGTTTTACCAGTGGTCATGTATGGACGTGAGAGTTGGACTGTGAAGAAACCTGAGCACTGAAGAATTGATGCTTTTGAACTGTGGTGTTGGAGAAGACTCTTGAGAGTCCCTTGGACTGCAAGGAGATCCAACCAATCCATCCTAAAGGAGATCAGTCCTGGGTGTTCTTTGGAAGGACAGATGCTGAAGCTGAAACTCCAATACTTTGGCCACCTCATGTGAAGAGTTCACTCATTGGAAAAGACTCTGATGCTCGGAGGGATTGCGGGCAGGAGGAGAAAGGGACGACAGAGGATGAGATGTTTGGATGGCATCACCAACTCGATGGACATGAGTTTGAGTGAACTCCAGGAGTTGTTGATGGACAGGGAGGCCTGGCGTGCTGTGATTCATGGGGTTGCAGAATTGGACATGACTGAGTGACTGAACTGAACTGAATCACTGCTTAAGAAGCATTGGTTCTTTCTCTCCCTTTATGACATTTAATACTGTACACACTTGGATTGCTTTCTCTTGTGGGACACTCCCATCTAGGGGCTTTAAGTCAAACCTGGAGAAATATCTGTGGGGATATTATGTAGGAAACACCAGCATTAATGTGACGTTGGCCCAGGAGGTCTCAAATACCCCTCATATTTCAACATTCTCTGCCTCCAAGATTATGAAGCAGAATTTTCCAATGTAAGTCTGACAGGTCCCTATCCTGTAAGAAGCTCTCCCAAGGCAAACAAAAGGACCTCGTGGCAAAGTCTGACTGAGAACTTCTACCTGCTGTATTCCCACAAAGATTTGCAATGCACATCACATAGTAAAGCACTGAGAAACCTCATAGCTCACAGAAAAGAAAAGCCAGACTTTATCTAAACACTGTGGATGTAGGAATCCCTCTTCTCCAGAATACCTATTGATAAATAGTCGAACTAATGTTCTAGAGACCACTCATGGAGAAAAACACTAATATTACATCAGGTATAATGTACCTCTCTCCCATTTAAGTAATTCTGTAAGACAAGGATACATGTCCCTTTCCCAGTTGGACTTCCCATCATTTATGAGCATGAGCTTGGAGATCTGAGGTTGCAATGAGGCCCTAATTACCTTGGGCAGATGGTATCCATTCAGGGTGGTGTTCACTGCCACCTCCCTGGGCACATTCAGAGGGACGATGTTCCCCATTTTCAGCACCTCGTGGATGACAGTGTTGGTGTAGGGAATGGACTCTCGAGCGGCTGTGCTCAACTTCTGTGATTGACTAAGCACCCTGTTGATCTCAGCCTGGGCTTTTTCTGGAAATAAGAGGAGGCTGCATTATTGTAATATTCTATAACTTTTACTGTGCCTGGTTAAGCTAAGGAATGGAATAATCAGAATCCAAATGGCTAAAACTATAGTAAGTTCTCCAGACTAGTTCCTCAGGGAGGTATGTGAGTAGGAAGTGGGCCCTGGTATGAGACAAATCTGGTGGCAAACTCTTGCTCAACAACATCCGTGTTGCGAGTTCCTAAAGCTCTTTGAGCCTCAGGCTCTTCTTCTTATTAGTGAGGATGAATCTATTTCCTCTTTAGGATGTTTTGAGATTTGCATGAAATGATTTAGGGAAGCATCCAACAAATGAAAAACAAACAAACAAAAAACCAAACAAACAAAACCCTGCTAGTTGGGCACCAATATGTTTTCCTCTTTTCCTATAAGGATAGATATTTTAGCTGGATACCTTGTTGCACAGCTAAAGACTACATCTCCCAGATTCCCTTCTGGCTACATTCTGACCAATAGAATGTAAGAAGAGGGGAAGTTTAATACTTGGAACACGCTCTCCTCCCCTTCCTATGGTGGAAAGGCAGCCTTAGAAGTGAGCCATATTTGAGAGTCCCAACAAGGCGCCATTCTAGATATAACAGCAACACACGGGAAGCAGCTTAGACCCCAAAGCGTTCGGCAGAGTCCAGCTTAGTTGCTCATTTGTGAGAGAAATAAATTTTTATTTATTTTTAAATAACTGTTAATTTTAAAAATTTTGGTAAAATGCACATAAAATTTATAATCTTAACCATTTTAAGTGTAACAGTTTAATAATGTGAAAAATTTTGCATTATTACAAGACCAATTTCCAGAATATTTTTATCTTGCAGAACTGAAACTCGACATCCATTAATGCACAGCTCCCTATTTCCCCTACTCCCTGTCTCTGACAACCACCACTTTTATGTTTCTATGCATTCAACCACCCCACCTACCTCCTACACATAGAATCATACCGTATATGTCTTTTTTATGACTGAACTATTTAACTGAGCATAATGTCCTCAAGGTTCATTCATGTTGTAGCATGTGTCAAAATGTATCCTTGTTAGACTGAATAATATCCCATTGAAGCTCAGGTTTTGTTTATCCATTCATCCATTGATAGACACTGGGCTTGCTTCCACCTCTTATGGCATTTTAAACCATTGACATTTTGGAGCCTCCATCATAGAAAACAAATCTATATACTAACTGCTGCCGCTAAGTTGCTTCAGTCATGTCCGACTCTGTGCGACTCTATAGACGGCAGCCCACCAGGCTGCCCCGTCCCTGGGATTCTCCAGGCAAGAACACTGGAGTGGGATGCCATTTCCTTCTCCAGTGCATGAAAGTGAAAAGTGAAAGTGAAGTTGCTCAGTTGTGCCCAACTCTTAGTGACCCCATGGACTGCAGCCCACCAGGCTCCTCCATCCTTGAGATTTCCCAGGCAAGAGAACTGGAGTGGGTTGCCATTGCCTTCTCCGATATACTGACTATGTGTTCTTAAATTAGAAAACAGCTATTCACAGGTAAAAACTAAATGTACATCATGACTCGGGACACACAGACAGAAATATAGACACATAGAAAGCATGTGCTGTGCTGTGTTTAGTTGCTCAGTCATGTCCAACTCTTTGTGATCCCATAGACTGTAGCCCACCAGGGTCCTCTGTCCAAGGGTCAGTCTTCAGACAAGAATACTGGAGTGGGTTGCCACTCCCTCCTACAGGGTATCTTCCCAATCCAGATATTAAACACCGGTTTCCCACATTGCAGGTAGATTCTTTACTGAGTCACCAGGGAAGCCCAAGAACACTGGAATGGTTGGCCTATCTCTTATCCAAGGGAACTTCTTGACCCAGGAATTCAACTGGGGTCTCCTGCATTGCAGGCGGATTCTTTACAAGCTGAGCTACCAGAGATGTCCCATATAAAGCTTACATTTATATTTAATACATACATGGTTATTTATAAGGAAGAAACAAAATTTCTTGATAAAAAGCTTATCCTCAGTACCACAGGAAGAAATTTTCTCTTTTCTAATCTATTTTTATGTTAGAAAAAGAAGTTGGCCTTGATTCACTAAATAGATATTATGTGTTGATAATAAACTGTTACCCACAGTTTGAGAGACTGCATCCTAGAAGTACTTCATGGGCTGAAACTGTTCTGGAACCTAGAGAAAGAACCATGATTGTAACAGTCATTGTCCTCCAAAGGCTACAGTCTGTGGGGAAGATATATAAATAATGTTGTTGTGGTTCTGTTGACTCTTTGTGACCCCACGGACTGCAGCATGCCAGGCTTCCCTGTATTTCACTGTCTCCCAGAGTTTGCTCAAACTTATGTCCATTGAGTCAGTGATACCATCCAACCATCTCATCCTCTGTCATTCCCTTCTCCTCCTGCCCTCAGTCTTTCCCAGCATCAGCGTCGTTTCCAAGGAGTTTGCTTTTAACATCAGGTAGCCAAAGTATCAGAGCTTCAGCGCCAGCACTTCCACTGAAAATTCAGGGTTGATTTCCTTTATGATTTATTGGTTTGATTTTCTTGCTGTCCAGGGGACTCTCAAGAGTCTGAAGCTATTTCTTTGTTCTTCTCTAGGAGCTTACTGCACACTTACCCACCTAGGGAGGGGGGCACCTCATCTTCAGGTGTCTTATATTTTTGCCTTTTCATACTGTCATGGGGTTCTCTAAGCAAGAATAACGAAGTGGTTTCCCATTCCCTTCTCCATAAATAATATGTGATAAGCAAATAAAAGTGCTTTAGTTCATCTCTTAAGTAAGAAAATGCTAGTATTTTCCTAGACATGTGGGGAGACACTTAGAGGAGATTGTGTTGAACAGGTTTTTCAAGAATAGCTAGGGGTTTACCATTGGGAGAAATTAGGGAAATACATTTTTGTATTATTCTTCCAGGGAAGAACAGATATGATGGTCCACAGGCACAAATCAGGACAGTGTAAAAGAAAATGATGGACAAATTAGTGAGGCCCCCATGCAAGGCGGGGAGAGTCAAGGCTGGACAGACAGAAAGAAGCACAGCAAAGGGCGTAATACACCAGACTAAGGAGTGTGAACACTGTCCACATGGCAATGGAAGATAGCACTTAAAAAGAGCAGGGTGACTGAGTCAGTTGTAGTGATGTAGTTGGACCTAGAGTCTGTCATACAGAGTGAAGTAAGTCAGAAAGAGAAAAACAAGTATCATACATCAACGCCTGTATCTGGAATCTAGAAAAACAGTCCTGATGAACCTATATGCAGAGAAAGAATGGAGATACATAGAGAACGGATTTGCTGACAGTGTGGGAAAGAGAGGGTAGGCCTGATCGAGAAAATAGCACTGACATACATACATTACCACGGTGTAAAAGAGAAAGCTAGTGGGAAGCTGCCATATAACACAGGAAGTCCAGCTGGGCACTCTATGAAGACTTAGAGTGGGTGGGAGCAGGGAAAGTGGGTGGGAGAGAGGCTCAATGGGAAGGGGAGATATGTAGTGTTAAGTCTGATTCCCTCTGCTGTATGGGAGAAACCAATACAACACTGTAAATCAATTATCCTCCAATTAAAAATAAATGAAAAAAAAAATGGAGGGAAGGCTGTGATAGATTTCCTACGTGAGTGGAATGGAGCTCTTTCCTGGAACTCACCACAGTGTCAGTGGGTTTCACTGTTTTCCTCACTGGACTGAGAGTCTTCTGAGGGCAGTGACTCTGTGACATTTGTGTTACATTGATTCATCCCAATTCCGAGAGAAAAACTGAACAAGATGCCTGTTCTCAAGTCTGCCTGGCCCACGACTGGCCTACCTATCTCTCCATCCAACCACACTCTCATTTGACCCGTTCGTGGGGGCAGTTTGTTCCAGGAAGCCTCGTTCTGACCCATCCCTGGCCCACTCACTAATGAGATCACCTTGGATTTGGGGGTTCAGGGCCATGCAGAGCAGCCTCCCAGCACAGGGTGGTCGAAGTTGTCTCTGATCCAGCAAAGAAGAGGTCTAGGGTGTTGTAGATGAAGTTTTCTTCATGGAAACTTGAATCAGCATTGCCCTTATGCTAGAAAGCACAGTGATTATTGGTTTGTCTAGTGGGTTCTAAGTCACCACAACATAGGGGGCTTCATCCTTAAGAAATCGTAGAAGGAAAGACCCCCTCCACCATGAGAAATGATTTTCCCTTTGGCCTTCTCAGGAGGCAGAGGCTTATCACTGCAGTGTCTTTGGTATGCTCCCTCCTTCAAGTGCTGGAAGCCTTTGTTAGCTTTGGTGGATGAAAATCAAGACTATTAATTTTTTTACTTCCATAATTAGGGAGAATCTATTACTACACTGGAAAACAGCCTTGAGCTCCAATATGAGACACACTGTTCACTCTCTGTATGACTTGACTGAGTAATAAACCTCTCAACCTCCGTGTGTTTAACTTTCCTCTTTCATAAGACAGAAATAACAATGTGTGTGTGTGTGTGTGTGTGTGTTCGCGTGCACACACATGCGTGCATGTGCTCAGTTGTGTCTGACTCTTTATAAGCCCATGGACTGTAGCCTGCCAGGCTATTCTGTCCATGGATTTTCCAGGCAAGAATACGTTGGGTTGCTATTTCCTACTCCAGAGGATCTTCCTAACTCAGGGATAAAACCAGAATCTCTTGTGTCCCCTGCATTGGCAGGTAGATTCTTTACCACCTAGCCACCTGGGAAGCAGGAATAACAATACTCACCCCTTAAGGTGGCATTATGAATTATGTGTGATACAAACGGCACATAGCAAATACTCAATAAATGTGTGCAATAACACCAGAGAGAATAAACTCAGTATCTATAAAGTACAACAGTTCTCATATCTTTCCATTAACCGTTCCCTTTTTAGGTTTGTTGTAGGAACTACTAGAAAAACCATAGCTTTGACTAGACAGCACTCTGTTGGCAAAGTAATGTCTCTGGTTTTTAACATGCTGTCTAGGTTAGTCATAGTTTTTGTTCCAAGGAGCAAGTGTCTTTTAATTACATGGCTGTAGCCACCATGTACAGTGATCTTGGAGCGCAAGAAAATAAAGTCTTCCATTGTTTCCCTATCTATTTGTCATGAAGTGATGAGACTGCATGCCATGATCTTAGCTTTCTGAATGTTGAGCTTTAAGCCAACTTTTTCACTCTTGTCTTTCACTTTCATCAAGAGACTCTTTACTTCTTCGCTTTCTGCCATAAGGGTGGTGTCATCTGCATATCTGAAGTTATTGATATTTCTCCCAGAAATCTTGATTCCAGCTTGTGCTTCATCCAGTCCAGCATTTCACATGATGTACCCTGCATATAAGTTAAATAAGTAGGGTGACAATATACAGCCTTGACATACTCCTTTTCCTATTTGGAACCAGTCTGTTGTTCCATGTCCAGTTCTAACTGTTGCTTCCTGACCTGCATACAGATTTCTAAGGAGGCAGGTCTTCCCATCTCTTTAAGAATTTTCCACAATTTGTTGTGATCCACATAGTCAAAGGCTTTGGCATAGTCAATAAGGCAGAATTAGATGTTTTTTCTGGAACTCTCTTGTTTTTTCAATTATCCAACAGATGTTAGCCATTTGATCTCTGGTTCCTCTGCTTTTCTAAATCCAGCTTGAACATCTGGAATTTCACAGTTCAGGTACTGCTGAAGCCTGGCTTGGAGGATTTTGAGCATTACTTTGCTAGCGTGTGAGATGAGTCCAATTGTGCAGTAGTTTGAACATTCTTTGGCGTTGCCTTTCTTAGATATTGGAATGAAAACTGACCTTTTCCAGTCCTGTGGCCACTGCTGAGTTTTCCAAATTTGCTGGCATATTGAGTGCAGCACTTTAATAGCATCATTTTTTAGGATTTGAAATAGCTTAACTGGAATTCCATCAGCTCCTCTAGCTTTGTTCATAGTGATGCTTCTTCAGGCTCACTTCACTTTACACTCCAAGACTTATGGCTCTAGGTAAGTGATCACATCATTGTGGTTATCTGGGTCATTAAGATCTTTTTTGTATAGTTCTCCTGTGCATTCTTGCCACTTTGTCTTAATATATTCTGCTTCTGTTAGGTCCATATCCATTTCTGTCCTTCACTGTGCTCATCTTTTTAGGTTAATTTAAACATGTCTGATTCCGACAGCCATTCCCCATGGCATTCCAGCATCTTTCCCACCTTCCTCCAGAAGCTTCAGTGTGCCAGCATTCCTCCCTGTGTGTGGTCCCACACCTGCACACTTATAGCATGTGAAGAATACTCCTCTGAGGAGATAGCAATTCTTCTATTAATGGTATGCCAACAAGGGGAAATAAGAGAGGAGTTGCAAAGAAATGTACCATTCTGCCAACTCGAGGAGAAGGTAGGAATAATCTATGGCAAAGATGATTCCACTATACAGTGATGTGTATTAACCAGAGGGGTTACTATGTTAAAGGACATACATACAATTTCACTTTTTTTCCTGCTTCTGGCCTATAATGCTGGAAAAGTGCATGACATGGGGATGAGGGAGGAAAGCAAAACTTCCTCATGCTTAAACTCTGGCATCTGACTAGCTTTACTTGTGTTCTGCACTGGGGAGCTGGGGGAAGGGGTAGGAGACTGAGCATTGATCCAACGAACCATGAAACAACACTTAGTTCTCCTTTTGTGTGTCTCTCCTTCAGATATGGGTAGAGAATAGAGAACAGACCTCAAAAAGGCAGTATTTGGGCTTTCCAAAGACTTCAAGTCAAATATCATTAAATCTCTATCTTTATTTTTACTTGTATCAACAATTCTGAATTATGTTATTCCTACACTCTATGAAATATTGCCTATATTTTTCCTCCCCTGTGGTAGGCTGAATAATGACCTACAAAGATGTCCATGTCTTAATCTTTGGAACCCATGAATGTTAAATGCCAGGCAGAACTTTGTAGATACAATTAACTTAAAGATCTTGATATGGCAAGATGATCCTGAATTATCCTGGTGGGCCCAATACAATCACAAGAGTCTCATAAGAGGGGTACAAGAAAGGCATAAAGGGAAGATGTGAGGATGGGGGCAGAGAAGATGCTATTTGGATGGCTTTGAAGATGGAGGAAGGGGCCCTGAGTCAAGGAATACAGGCAGCCTCTACAGGCTGGAAAAGTCCATCAATGGATTCTGCCCAAGCGCCTCCAGAAGTAGCAGCCCTGCTCCCACCTTGACTTCAGTCCAGAGAAACTGGCTTCAGCCTTCTGACCTCTGGAATTATAAGATAATAAATGTGTGCTTTTTTAAGATTCCAGATTTTTGGTGATTTGGTACAGCAGCATTAAGGAGCCAGAATCTCCTTATTTCTTTTTAAGAACAAAATTCAGGAGAAAACTCTGATTTCCCATCTTTTCCATTTCCTGGAGGGAAGCATCAATGAAGTCTCTTGCTTCCGCAGGATTCCAGTCTTTCTTGTGGTTTTCAATCACACTGGCAATAAACATGTTCAGTTTCTCCCATTTACTAAAGAGAGGTTGGTGGGATCTTGGAAGGAAATTCATTATTCTTGGAAAGAAATTGTAGAGCTGATGGAGAAAACAAAACAGTCATGGAGACAAGTTATTGTTATTGTTTAGTCGCTAAGTTGTGTCTGACTCTTTTGCAACCTCATAGACTGCAGCCCTCTAGGCTCCTCTGTCCATGGGATTTCCCAGGCAAGAATACTGGAGTGGGTTGCCATTTTCTTTTCCAGGGGATATTCCCAACCCAGGGATCAAAGCCGCATCTAAAAGCCACATCTCCTGCATTGACAAGTGGGTTCTTTACCAGGGAGCCATTGGGGATGACAGTTTTCCACTTTTGAAGACAAAGAAACCATCTTCTCTTTCCATCTCTTCTGTTTATTCATACTTAACCAGAAATGGTATGGACCTAACAGAAGCAGAAAATATTAACAAGAGGGGGCAAGAATACACAAAAGAACTATACAAAAAAGACTTTCGCAACCCAGATAATCACGATGGTGTGATCACTCATCCAGAGCCAGACATCCTGGAATGGGAAGTCAACTGGGCCTTAGGAAGCATCACTATGAACAAAGCTAGTGGAGGTGATGGAATTCCAGTTGAGCTATTTCAAATCCTGAAAGATGATGCTGTGAAAGTGCTGCACTCAATATGCCAGCAATTTTTTTTCCAAAATTTGGAAAACTCAGCAGTGGCCACAGGACTGGAAAAGGTCAGTTTTCATTCTAATCCCTAAGGAAGGCAATGCTAAAGAATGCTCAAACTACCGCACAATTGCACTCATCTCACACACTGGTAAAGTAATGCTCAGAATTATCCATGCCAGGCTTCAACAATACATGATCTATGAACTTCCAGATGTTCAGGCTGGTTTTAGACAAGGCAGAGGAACCAGAGATCAAATTGTCAACATCTGCTGGATCATCGAAAAAGCAAGAGAGTTCCAGAAAATCATCTATTTCTTCTTTATTGACTATGCCAAAGCCTTTGACTGTGTGGATCACAATAAACTGTGATCTTTCGATGCCGCCTTTTGAGGAGATTAGCAACGAAGAGAAAGGCGGCAGCCCCCATCAGGAGCACCCAGGACGGAGCGCGGTCCAGAATGCTGCGGTCCGGGCTCCGCCAGGGAGCCCAGTACCTCCAGCTTGGCTGCGAAGTCTGGCCCCTCTTTTGCAGTCCAAAACACCAGCGTTCCAGAGGGTTTCTTCCTCTTTGTTCTCAACACCGCCAGCCTTCGCTGCCCCGCCCCGTTGCCGCCCCCTTCCTGGCCCCCGGTTCCACTGCGCCCCTCCCCTGCCGCGCCTGGCCCCCAGAGTCAGCCTCCAGACCCGTCCTTCCTTAGGGTCCGCCTCTTGCTCCCCACATCCCCCTAAACCGGCCCCTACAGGCTCTGCTCCTTCCCTCTACCCCCCAGCCTGACTGCCGCTCACTAGATGTCTAGCTTGGGACTCCCGGGAGAACTTTCTTGGGTCTTGGAAAAGGCCAGGCTAGAAGCCTGGTTTTTTGGTTTTGGTTTTGCTAGAGAACCTCATTCTTTGAGGCCAAGGGTGCTCTAAAGCTTATAGTTTCATTGCCTGTCAGAGAGCACCACAGACGCTTAAGTTTGTGTTTTTCATTCACCTTCTCACCGAATGATTGGAACTGAGCCTCACGAACAATCAGAAAAACAACAGCACCTGATGTTTCTTGTCTCTTAAACAATATACCTGGCATCACATTAGCCACTTCACATAGATGGCTTCAACGACAAAGTTATGCATGGGCCGTTCTTGGTTCCATCTAGCAGTTAAGGAACACTAAAATTTTTCAAACCAAATTTGAGGGAATTTGTTGCTAATAGACCTGCCTTACAAGAAAAGTTAAAGTTCTTCAGAAAGTAGGAAAATATATAGGTCAGAAACACAGATCTAAGGAAAGAAAGACATTAGAGAAAAAATAAATTAGGGTTATTAAATCTCTTATTTTCTAATTCTTAATTGGTCTAAGAGTTTGTTCTAAATAAAAATAGTAATGATTTATTTATTATAGCTTACAGATAAGTGATATGAATGATGCAATGTTGGAAAGGACAGAAGAAAAGAATTAGGAAAATGCTGTTACAAGGTACTTGGAGTACCAACCAAGCAATTTAATGATATTTGAATGTATGTTTGAATCAGTTGGAAATGTATACTATGAACTGTAGGGCAATCACTTATGTTTTAAAAAAGATAAAGAATGGACATGCTAAGACAGAAGAGAAAATGTAACTATACAAAATAATTAAAATCAGAGAAGAGGGTAAAAGGATGAAAAACAGAAAAGAAATAAAAATCAATAGCAATAAATAGAAGGCAGTAATGAATATGATTGGGTTTTCTATATGTCATTGGCAGAGACAGTTTTAGTTCAGCATCAAAACAACAAAATACTTAGGAAAAAACTTAACCAAGAAGACAGATGACTTATACATTGAAAACTATAAACTACAGAAAACTCTCTACATACAAAGCTTCAAGTTGCAGACTTTCAAAGATGTGAACGTGGGTTCCAGCGTTGGGCGTGAGTGAAACTGCAGTTTGCCCTCTGTCTCCTATTGCTGATGATCCTTCAGCTCTACTATTTCCCACCTCCACTTGCTCCTCCTCTAGTCAATAACTGTTGTTACTTGTCAGTTCACCTGATGCCATCCCCTGCAAGCCAGCTGTTCTAATATACTACTGTACTTTTCAAGGAACTATAAGATTAAAAAGGTTTTCTTTATTTTTGTGTTTTCTAATGTATTATTTGTGTGAAAATTATTATAAACCTGTTACAGTACAGTACTATACAGCTGATTGTGTTAGTTGGGTACCTAGGCTAACTTAATTGGACTTATGAACAAAATTAGGCTTATGAATGTGCTCTCAAAATGGAATTCTTTAGTATGTAGGGGACATACTGCATTGTTGCACAAAATTAAAGAAGACACAAATAAATGGAAATATCTCATGTTGTGAACTGGAAAGCGGAACATTATAAAAATGTCCAGGTTAGATATACATCTAACATTCTTGAATTGTATTATAATAGTATGAAGTAAAAAAGGATTAATATAGAAAAGTTAATTTCTTACCTATTTACCTGTAGTGAACAACTGAAGTTTGAAATTAAAAACACAGTATCATTTACATGAGCACCAAAACAGAAACAAAAACAAAAGAATGATGATATACTTAGTTGTATATTAACAACAAGAGGAAAACTACAAAACCGTGATGAAAGAAACCAAAGGAAATACAAAAGAATGGAGAGATATTCTATGGACATAGATAGGAAGAATTATCAAGGTGTCAGTTCTTCCCAAATCTATACATAAATGAGAAAAATGTGTATATAATTTAATGAATTCCTAAAAAAAATTGATGCTTTTGAACTGTGGTGTTGGAGAAGGCTCTTGAGAGTCCCTTGGACTGCAAGGAGATCCACCCAGTCCATTTTAAAGGAACTCTGTCCTGAATATTCACTGGAGGGACTGATGCTGAAGCTGAAACTAATACTTTGGCCACCTGATGAGAAGAACTGACTCGTTGGAAAATACCCTAATGCTGGGAAAGACTGAAGGCAGGAGGAGTAGGGGACAACAGAGGATGAGATGGTTGGATGGCATCACCGACTTGATGGACATGAGTTTGAGCAAGCTCTGAGAGATGGTGATGGGAAGCCTGGGGTGCTGCGATCCATGGGGTTGCTGCGATCCATGGGGTTGCTGAGTCAGATACGACCGAGTGACAAAACCGAACTCAACTGAAAACAAAATTCCAGTGGGTTATTTAAATGTTATTGACATTGAAAATTGATTCTAAAAATTATGGAAAGATAAAAGGCCCTTGGAATGTACAACAGAAAGTATCAAGACTAATGTTTTTTCCTAAGTATTTTGTTGTTTTGATGCTGAACTAAAACTGTCTCTGCCAATGACATATAGAAAACCCAATCATATTCATTACTGCCTTCTATCTATTGCTATTGATTTTTATTTCTTTTCTGTTTTTCATCCTTTTACCCTCTTCTCTGATTTTAATTGAGTATTTTGTATAGTTACATTTTCTCTTCTGTCTTAGCATGTCCATTCTTTATCTTTTTTAAAACATAAGTGATTGCCCTACAGTTCATAGTATACATTTCCAACTGATTCAAACATACATTCAAATATCATTAAATTGCTTGGTTGGTACTCCAAGTACCTTGTAACAGCATTTTCCTAATTCTTTTCTTCTGTCCTTTCCAACATTGTATCATTCATATCACTTATCTGTAAGCTATAATAAATAAATCATTACTATTTTTATTTAGAACAAACTCTTAGACCAATTAAGAATTAGAAAATAAGAGATTTAATAACCCTAATTTATTTTTTCTCTAATGTCTTTCTTTCCTTAGATCTGTGTTTCTGACCTATATATTTTCCTACTTTCTGAAGAACTTTAACTTTTCTTGTAAGGCAAGTCTATTAGCAACAAATTCCCTCAAATTTGGTTTGAAAAATTTTAGTATTCCTTAACTGCTAGATGGAACCAAGAACGGCACATGCATAACTTTGTCGTTGAAGCCATCTGTGTGAAGTGGCTAATGTGATGCCAGGTATATTGTTTAAGAGACAAGAAACGTCAGGTGCTGTTGTTTTTCTGATTGTTCGTGAGGCTCAGTTCCAATCATTCGGTGAGAAGGTGAATGAAAAACACAAACTTAAGCGTCTGTGGTGCTCTCTGACAGGCAATGAAACTATAAACTTTAGAGCACCCTTGGCCTCAAAGAATGAGGTTCTCTAGCAAAACCAAAACCAAAACCAAAAAACCACGCTTCTAGCCTGGCCTTTTCCAAGACCCAAGAAAATTCTCCCGGGAGTCCCGGTATAGTTAGTAATAATATATCAATACTGACTCATCAATTATAACATGCAAGTTGTTAATCATATGAGAAAATGGGGGGTAGTGAATGAGTATATGGAACTGTATTCTCCACTCAAATTTTCTGTAAATCTGTAAAACAAAATCCACAAACTGATTCTAAAGTTTATATAGAAAGGTCAAAGACCTGGAGTAGCAAATACATTATAAAAGGAGAACGAATTTGGAGGATGGACACCCTCTTGTCTTCAAGACTAACTATAAAGTTGCATAATCAGAACATGTGGTATTGGTGAAAGAATATACAAAGAGATCATGAGAAAATAATAGAAACTCCAGAAAAAGAGTCACATCAATAGTCTACTGTTCCTTGACCAAGGAGCAAATGCTATTCAACGGAAAAAGGATAGTCTTTTGCAGAAGGCATGTGTAAGCAACTGGATTATCCACATATAAAAATGAACCTGGTCACCAATCCTACACTTTTCACAAAAGTTAACTGAAAATAAATTACAAATCCAAATGTAAAACTCACAACTATAAAACTCCTAGAAGACAACAAATTAAAATACCTAGATGACACTAGATGACAATGACTTTTTAGATAGAACACTAAACACTTGTTCATAAAAGAAAAAAAAATTTGAACTTAATTGAAATTAAAAGCTTCTTACTTATCTGAACGTTTACTTTGGGAATTAGGGGGAAAACATGCTGACTTTTGTTTCGAGAAGCATTCAGGCTCCTGTGGTTAACACTTTCCATTGACATGTGTCCAGAGGAGACTGATCAGAATAGGTAAGATTCCTTACTTACTGAAAATCTGGTAGATATCAGACATTTCAGAACTTCTGCCTGAATCTGATTTAATTTTTTAAAACTTCCCTATGAACTGAAATTATTATTCTCATTTTACAGATGGTCCAGCAAGTTCAGAGGAAAGTGTTTTGCCAAAACTCACAAAGGCAGAATAAGTGACATCATCAAAATAAGAACTCTAGCTTTTTATTCAAAGATCAGTGCTTATTATTTCAAATACGGCTTACAAGAAAATAGACTGTAGCAGCCTTGGAACAGGGTAGTAATGAGTCATCATTGGAGGCATTCAAAGAGAATTAGAATAGGATTGCTGTAGAGGAAATTTACATGTCATGAGGAATGCATAATTAGAAGGACATTAAGATTCTTCAAACTGAGAGTCTATGATTCCACAGGTCCCCAGCGAAAACACAGTGTTAGGTGAATAAAGATGGACCCATAATACATACCATTTAATAAACTGTTCTTTTTAAAAACATTTTATTGAAGTACAGTTGATTTATAATGCTGTGTTAATTTCTGCTGTATAGCAGAAGAAACAGTGAGAATGGACATGTTTGTCTTGTTCCAGATTTTAGTAGGAAGACTTCCTGCTTTTCACCTTTGAGTATTATATTAACTGTGACTTTGTCATAAATAGCTTTTATTACATTGAGATATGCTTCCTCTAACCCCACCTTGGTAAGAGTTTTTATCATGAATGAATGTTGAACTTTATCAAATACTTTTTTTGCATCTACTGACACGATCATGTGGTTTATCTTTTGCTGATGTGTTTTGCATTGATTGACTTGCCTTTGTTGAACCATCCTTATGAATCCAAATTGGTTGTGGTGTATAATCTTCTTTGATGTGTTGCTGTTTTACATTTGCTAATATTTTGTTGAGAATTTTTGCATCTATATTCATCAAAGATATTGATCTGCAATGTTCTTTTTGGGTAGTGTCTTTGGTTTTGGTATCAGGTTGATGGAATCTTCATAGAATGTCTTTGGCAGTGTTCCCTCCTCTTTAGCCTTTTGGAAGAGTTTTGGCAGTATGAGTGTATGTTCTTCTTTGTATGTTTGGTAGAATTGCCTGTGAAGCCATCAGGTCCTGGACTTTTGCTTGTAGGGAGGTTTTCGTTTGTTTAAACAGGTTCTATTTCATTTCTAGTGATTGGTCTGTTTGAATTATCTATTTATTCTTCTCCGATGGCTTAGATGGTAAAGAATCTGTCCACAATGTGGGAGACCCAGGTTCAATCCCTGGGTTGGGAAGATCCCCTGGAGTAGGAAATGGCAACCTACTCCAGTATGCTTGCCTGGAGAATTCTGTGGACAGAGGAGCCTGGCAGGCTAGAGTCCATGGGGTTGCAAAGAGTCAGACATGACTGAGGAGCTAACACTTTCACTTTCATTCTTGATTCAATTTTGGTGAGCTGTATGTTTTTAGAAACGTGTCCATTTTTTCTAGGTTTTTGAGCTTGTTAGCATAAAATCATTCATAGTATTCTCTGATGGTTTTTTGCACTTCTGTGTTAACAGTTGTTATTTCTTTTTTCTCACTTCTTACATTGTTTATTTGGGTCCTTTCTCTTTTCTTGGTGAGCCTGGCCAGATGTTTGTCAGTTTTGTTTACCCTTTCAAAGAAGCAACTCTTGGTTTTATTGATTTTTTTTCCCCTATTATGTTTTAATCTCTGTTTTTATTTTATCTCTGATCTTTATTATTTCCTTTCTTCTGGTGACTTTGGGTTTTGTTTGTGCTCTATTTTCTAATTCTTTTAGGTGGTGGGTTAAGTTGTTTAATCAAGATTTTCCTTGTTTCTTAAAGAAGGCTTGTATTGCTATGATCTTCCCTCTAAGAATTGATTTTGCTGCATCTCATAGAGTTTGTATGGTTGTGATGTCATTGTCATTTGTCTCAAGATATTTTTAAATTGAGAATTAAATCATCATTGATAAATTCATATTTAGTAGTATGTTTTTTAGTTTCCATGTAGTTGCTTTTTTCCCATTTCATTTTCTGTGAATGACTTCTAGTTGTATGCCACTATGGTCAGAAAATCCACTTGACATAATTTCTATACTCTTAAATTTGCTGAGGCTTATTTTGTTCCCTAGTATGTGGTCAGCCCCAGAGACTGAACCACGTATACTTGAAAAGAATGTGTATTCTGTTTTTTGGGGGAGGGTATAATATTGAATGTATCAATTAAGTCTAACTTTTATTGTATCATTTAGGACCTCTGTTGCCTTGTTGATTTTCTAACTAGAAGATCTGTGAGCAGGGTGTTTAAGTCTCACACTATTATTGTATTCCTGTCAATTTCTTCTTTTATGTCTATTAGTATTTATTTTATATATTTAGGTGCTCCAATGTGTGTTAAGTCGCTTCAGTCATGTCTGACTCTTTGTGACCTTATGGACTGCAGCCCACCAGGCTCCTCTGTTCTTGGGATTCACCAGGCAAGAATACTGGAGTGGATTGCCATGCCCTCCTCCAGGGACTCTTTCTGACCCAGGGATCGAACCTACATCTCCTGCAGCTCCTGCATTTGCAGGAGGGTTCTTTATTACTCTGCCGCCTGGGAAGCTAGGTGCTCTGTACTGGGTGCATAATACTGACAAGGATATTGATCCTTTCATCAGTATATAATGTCCTTTGTCTCTCTTTATAGTCTTTGTTTTAAACTCTAGTTTGTCTGATATATCGACTCCAGTATTCTTACCTGGAGAATGACATGGACAGAGGAGCCTGGCAGGCTACAGTCTCTGGGGTCGCAAAGAGTTAGATACGACTGAGCAACTAACATTTTCACCACTTTTCACTTCTCAAACCTTGTTTTCCAGTTGATATTTGCATTTCTTACTTGATCCTTTCACTTTCTTTTTTTTTGCTTGTTTTTCTTTTTGTGGTTTGACAATTTTCATTCATGTTATGCTTGTGTTTCCCTGTTTTGGTTTTTGTAAGTCTATTGCATATTTTGATTTGTGGTTAGCTTGTTTTTCAAATATGTTAACCCCCTCCTATATATACTTGCTTTAGACTGAAATTCATGGAGGTTCAAACATATTCTTAAAATTAACTCTACATTTTCTTACCCTCCTTCCCTCATTTTACGATTTTGCTGTCTTCTTTTACATCTTCATGTTTATCCGTTCATTGTGCTTATTATTGCCCTCACAAAAAATTTTTTAACTGTATACTGGGTTATTTAAGTGATTTACTTTCCAATTGTGATTTTCTTTTTTCTTTAGATTCTTACTTCTTTTATATTTAAAGACTTCTCCATATTTCCTTTAGGATTGATTTAGTATTTCTACATTCTTTTACCTTTTGCTTTCCTGAGAGTTTATCTTTCCTTCTATTCTTTTTTTTCTTTTTTTGAGATTTTTCTTTTTTTTATTTTTTATTTTTTCTTTACAATACTGTATTGGTTTTGCCATATATTGACATGAATCCACCATGGGTTCTTGGGTAGAGCATGCTAGGTTTTTCCCCTTTTAAGACTTTGACTGTTTCATCACTTTCTTCTGGACTGCAACATGTCTTTGGTTCCCTTACAATTAACTCTTGGTTTTTCTCTTGCTGTCTTTAGAGTCCTCTCTTTATCTTTAGCTTTTGCCATTTTAATTATAATACATCTTGGTGGAGGTTTGTTTGGATTCACCTTGTTTGCAACCATCTGTGGTTCCTGTACTTGGACACCTCTTTCGTTTTTAGGTTTGGGAAGTTTTCAGTCTTAATTACTTCTTATACATTTTAAATCTCCTTTTCTCTTTCTTCTTCTTCTGGAATCCCTATTATGCACTGATTGGCACACTTTCTACTATCCCATATGTCTCTCAGATTGCTTCTTTGTTTGTTTGTTGTTGTTTGTTTTTAATTTGACTTTCTGTCTGCTGTTCTGATTAGGGGGTTTCTATTATTCTGTCTTTGAGATCATTTACTTTTCTGCATTATTCAATCTGTTATTCATTGCCTTTAGCTCAGCTTTCACCTTGGCAAATGTGTTCTCATTTTTCTTGCTCCTCCCTTTAGGTTCTATTTTTTTTTAATCTGTATTTTTATCAATAACCTTTCTTAAATCCTTTAATATTTTCATCATCTACTTTTTGAATTTGTTACCTAATAGACCAGAAGTGATCTGTTTCATTGTTTGTTCTTTTAGGGGACTTCCCTTGAAAATTGAAAGATTGGGAGTGGGTCCTGTGTTTCTCATTTTACTTTTAGTTTTCTTACTCTATGAGTTTAGGAGAAGCAACTACCGTGTTCTTGGTGAGATATCTTTATGTGAGATCATCTCTGTATAGCCTGCATGGGTTTAATATGTTTGGTGTGAGGATTATTTTTAGTATGGAGGCATGCTGCCTCTTTTCTCAGTGTATGCTGGCCATTATCCCCTTGACAGGAGATGTGACTGGTGTTCAGTTACCAGAGCCTGCATGGATGTTGAATGGGGCTTTCCTTTTTTGTGTGGTTGTCATACACCTGTAGGGGCAAGGTCTGCTCCCTAGTTGTTGGAATGGAAACCCCCAGATCCATTTCTGAGCTGCAGTGTGAGTGGATGGGATTGGAGCACTCCCACTGGGAGAGGAACCACTGAGCATTCCTCCACTGGAGCGGTCTACAGGGGCATGTGCTCTGTTGTATTGCCTGGTACCCACTATGGGGTTCACAAAATACACTGCTGTTGGCACTGCCCTTGGCCCTGCTTCAACCATCGGTATGCTGGAAATCAGCCCTGGTGATCTCAGGTGGTGTTTTCACAAAGCCACCAGTACAGATCCACCAAAATTAGGTACCAGAACCACTGTAGTTGCACTCCGGGACCTACCATGGGGCTATGGAGGCAGCCTAGACCCTGGCCCAGCGTAGCCTGCATGGGCATATGCCTACAAAGCCCACAAAGCCAGACTCATCCCAGCTGTGGGGGCACCCAATGTCCACTTGGTTGTTCTGCAGGTGCTGAGTTTATAAAGCTGGCTGCAGTGGTGTAAGTCTATGGATTTCACAGCCATGGGGCTTTGCTCTGATTTCAACCCTACCTATGTGTCAGCAACTATACCTCCAGAACTTTCAGAGGCAGTGCTGTGGGGCTGAGACAGCACAGGCTGCTATGGCAGGCCCTGCCCCTTCTTTGAATGCCCTTTAACAATGGTGCTTTACTTCTATGCTGTACCACACTCAAGCCTCTTTAGGCTGTTTCCATGCAGCTGCCAATCCAAGTCCTTTCCCTGGTCTTGTCCTTTAAAGCCTGAGTTTCAGTACCCAGCATGTGCCTGCACCAGTGGGTGTGTGTCTTAGACTGAGAAGTTGAGGGCAGTTGGACAAATCATCTGTGAAGTCTCTTTCCATTCTGCCTGCCACAAAACTGTTATAGAACTCTCCCTCCTGAGCTTCTGAAGCTCCCTTTCTGTCCTGGCTAATTTCCCAGCAAATGAGGGGGTTTCCCAGGGTGTGGTAACCGTTCCTGTTTCACAGCTCCCTCCCTGAGGCACAGGTGTTGTCCATTTTTTTTCCCTTTCATCCTACCCAGTTAGGTGGAGATCTTTCTTTCATTTCCAGATTTCAATTTCAGCTCAGAATTGTTTCACATGTAAATGTGTCTTTTATGTATTTGTGGGAAGAGGTGAGCTCCAGGGTCTTTTGACTCTGCAGTTTTAATTAGAGCCAATAAATTGTTATTTTCCTTTCTTTGCAAATAATAAGTAGCTATAATTTCATTAAAGATCCAGTTATCCAACATTACATGTGCTTAGTCACTCAGTAGTGTCCAGCTTTGTGTGACCCCATGGACTGTAGCCCGCCAGCCTCCTCTGTCCATGGGGATTCTCCAGGTAAGAATACTGGAGTGGGTTGCCATGGCCTCCTCCAGAGGATATTCACAACCCAAGGACTGAACCCAGATCTCCAACATTGCAGACAGATTCTTTACCAACATCATCTGAGCTACCAGGGAAGCCCAATATTACATGATGTCCTTAATTTTCCTACTATTCTCTAATGGATTCAAGATGAATTCTTTTTTTATTCCAGAAAAACCTGATCTTTGTTTCTACAGCAAAGGCACAGTAAAATATATGCACATGATTGACCAGGAGACCCTTTTACCTGTGATTACAGTGTAAAACTTTCATACAAAGATGGGTACTATAAAGGACAGAAACAGTATGAACCTAACAGAAGCAGAAGATATTAAGAAAAGGTGGCAAGAATACACAGAAGAACTATACAAAAAAGATCTTAATGACCCAGATAACCACGATGGTGTGATCACTCACCTAGAGCCAGACATCCTGTAGTGTGAAGTCAAGTGGGTCTTAGGAAGCATCACTACGAACAAAGCTAGTGGAGGTGATGAAATTCCAGCTGAGCTATAACAGATCCCAAAAGATGATGCTGTTAGTGTTGCACTCAATATTCCAGCAAATTTGAAAAATTCAGCAGTGGCCACAGGACTGGAAAAGGTCAGTTTTCATTCCAACCCCAAAGAAAGGCAATGCCAAAAATGTTCAAACTGCCACACAATTGCACTCATCTCACATGGTAGCAAAGTAATTTTCAAAATTCTCCAAACAAGGCTTCAACAGTACATAAACCGAGAATTTCCAGATGTTCAAGCCAGACTTAGAAAAGGCAGAGGAACCAGAGATCAAACTACCAACATGCAATGGATCACAGAAAAAGCAAGAGTTCCAGAAAAACATCTACTTCTGCTTTATTGACTACGCCAAAGACTTTGACTGTGGGTCACAGCAAACTGTGGAAAATTCTCACAGAGATGAGAATACCAGACACATTACCTGCCTTCTGAGAAATCTGTAAGCAGGTCAAGAAGCAACAGTTAGAACCAGACATGGAAGAATGGATTGGTTCCAAATCGGGAAAGGAGTACATCAAGGCTGTATATTGTCACCCTGCTTATTTAACTTCTATGCAGAGTACATCATGTGAAATGCTGGGCTGAATGAAGCACAAGCTGGAATCAAGATTTCTGGGAGAAATATCAATAATCTCATATACACAGATGACACCAGCCTTATGGAAGAAAGCAAAGAGGAACTGAGGAGCCTCTTAATGAAAGTGAAAGAGGAGAGTAAAAAAGCTGGCTTAAAACACAACATTCAAAAAACTAAGATCATGGCACCTGGTCCCACTACTTCATGGCAAAGAGATGGGGATACAACAAAAACTGTGACAGACTTTATATTCTTGGGCTCCAAAATCATTGCAGATGGTGACTGCAGCCATGAAATTAAAAGACGCTTGCTCCTTGGAAGAAAAGCTAACAACCTAGACAGCAGAGATATTACTTTGCCTTAAGTCAAAGCTATGGTTTTTCCAGTAGTCATGTATGGAGGTGAGAGTTGGATTCCAAAGAAAGCTGAATGCCAAAGAATTGATTCCTTTGAACTGTGGTGTTGGAGAAGACTCTTGAAGACTCTTGAGAAGACTCTTGAGAATCCCTTGGACTCCAAGGAGATGCAACCAGTTAATCCTAAAGGAAATCAGTCCTGAATATTCATTGGAAGGCCTGATGTTGAAGCTGAAGCTCCAATATTCTGGCCACCTGATACGAAGAACTGACTCATTGGAAATGACCCTGATGCTGGGAAAGATTGAAGGCAGGAGGAGAAGGGAATGACAGAGGATGAGATGGTTGGAAGGCATCACTGACTTGATGGACATGAGTTTGAGTAAGCCCTGGGAGTTGGTGATGGATGGGGAAGCCTGGCATGCTGCAGTCCATGGAGTCATGAAGAGTCGGACAAAACTAAGTGACTGAATTGACCTTGGAAGAAAAGCTATGACCAACCTAGACAGCATATTAAAAAGCAGAGACATTATTTTGCCAACAAAGGTCCATCTAGTCAAAGCTATGGTTTTTTCAGTAGTCATGTATGGATGTGACAGTTGGACCATAAAGAAAGCAGAGTGCTGAAGAATTGATGCTTCTGAACTGTGGTGTTGGAGAAGACTCTTGAGAGTCCCTTGGACAGCAAGGAGATCAAATCAATCAAAAAATCAGTCAGGAAATCAGTCCTGAATATTCACTGGAAGGACTGATGCTGAAGTTCCAATACTTTTGCTAACTTATGTGTAGAACTGACTCATTGGAAAAGACCCTGATGCTGGGAAAGATTGAAGGCAGGAGGAGAAGGGAAGACAGAGGATGAGATGGTTGGATGGCATCACCGACTCAATGGACATGAATTTGAGCAAGCTTTGGGAGTTGATGATGGACAGGGAAACCTGGCGTGCTGCAGTCCATGGGGTCACAAAGGGTCAGACACAACTGAGTGACTGAACTGAATTGAACTACAGTACAAGAAGGTTTTAAAAATACTTATCGAAGTATTTCATACATGCACAGAAGTGGATATATTGTGAGAACACAGCTCAGTAAATTTTCCTACATTCAACATATCCTTTATAACTCATGCAATGAACAGAAAATAGAATATTGTCAGTAACCTGCATTGTTCCTTTTTCCAGGCACTGCCCTTCGCCCAGGATTAAAGCTCTACCTTGATTTATAAAAAACATCACGATTTTGAATCAAGCTGAATCCTTTTTGCCCTCACTCAGGAACCACAGTTCCTAGAAAGATTTAGATGTTTTCAGGGTTTTAGATCTTGTTTTTTTTTTTTTTTTCATACATTTAATCATTTTGTTGTCCTTATCATCTCCAATGTCTGTCCTCTTGTCAGCTCTAACATAATTTATTTAGATTCTGGTTGGTCACATAGGCTCCTTCACTTCTCACTTGGAAGGTATGAGCTAAAGTTTGAGAACGATAAACACTTTTGCAAAAGAAACTTGGTGACTCCAATCTTGGGAGTGGGCCTCAAAGCTGCACCATGCACTTGAATTCTCAGCTGTTCAGTGGGAGAAACTTCTTTTCTACACAGAATAAAATATTTTTTTTAACCTGAGTATAAGAATTTAAATCCTTTTGTTTTCTAACTGTCATTATTATTGGAACATTCTACATTTATTATTTCACTTCATCCTTCTAACAATATTGAAACGTAGGTACTATTGTCCCTATTTTTCAAATAAGGAAACTGCAGATGTGAAACCACTTGGTTCAAGTTCAAAGTGACAGTGAGTTTAGGAAAAAAAAAAAAAAATCAGACATTGCTCTGCTCATGAGCAGAATTAGTACTTTTCCCCTCAACCTTAAATTATTTATTTTTTCCTTGTCGCTTGTGAACAACTCTGCTTAGTTTCTAAAGCCTCCAAAATTTATGCCAGCCTCCTTCCTTCCCAAACTAATTTATCTGATTGAATCTCTATTTTTAAGAGTGCAGCCTGCCTCTCGGCAAGTCTGACCCTGCACCTTCCTCTGAATAAATTATATTTATTTTCACCTTTGGAGATATTTGTTTCATCATCTTCCAGGAGTGCCCAGTTGGCCCTATAATTATCGTAGACAGTTTCTCAAGACCCAGTCTAAGGCCTACCTTCTCCATGACTCCGTATTTTTGTACTTTGCTCTATCTTCTTAGTTGTGATTTTTTCTCTGCTCCTTCTGTCTGGAATATATACTGTTAATAAAATACTGTCCAAATATCAAAGGTCAATTCAAAAGACTGGGTGTTTGAGGACTGGGGTCAATTTTTCCCTGGTGGAGTGATGTCTAGAACCAATCTTCAAAGTGTTTATCAGCTGACTAGATGGTGCCTGCAGCCATGAAGTTAAAAGACGCTCACTCCTTGGAAGAAAAGTGATGACCAACCTAGAGAGCATATTCAAAAGCAGAGACATTACTTTGCCAACATAGGTCCGTCTAGTCAAGGCTATGGTTTTTCCAGTGGTCATGTATGCATGTGAGAGCTGGACTGTGAAGAAGGCTGAGCACCGAAGAATTGATGCTTTTGAACTGTGGTGTTGGATAAGACTCTTGAGAGTCCCTTGGACTGCAAGCAGATCCAATCAGTCCATTCTGAAGATCAGCCCTGGGATTTCTTTGGAGGGAATGATGCTAAAGCTGAAACTCCAGTACTTTGGCCACCTCATGCGAAGAGTTGACTCATTGGAAAAGACTCTCATGCTGGGAGGGATTGGGGGCAGGAGGAGAAGAGGATGACAGAGGATGAGATGGCTGGATGGCATCACTGACTCGATGGACGTGAGTCTGAGTGGACTCTGGGAGTTGGTGATGGACAGGGAGGCCTGGCGTGCTGCAATTCATGGGGTCGCAAAGAGTCGGGCACGACTGAGCGACTGAACTGAACGGAACTGAACTGAATAAGTAATAAGCTAATTAAAGTCTAACTTTGTGACTATATGACCAGTTATCAATCTTATAATAAAGTTAAAAATTAACCACCAATAGATTTCTATTAGTAGGTATAAATGTCTACATAAGAAGAAAATAAGAAAGATCTCAAAAAATCTAATTTTACACCTCAAGGAACTAAAACAAAACAAAAATAAAAAACAACAACTGAGAAAAAGAAAAAAAACTGCTTTCTAAGTTGGCTAAAATATTAGAAGGGAAATATATCAAATATAGAAAAATGACAGGAAAAAAAATCAACAAAACTAAGAATTTTTTTTTAAATAAAGATGAACAAAATTGGAAAAACCTTTGATGGACTACTGAGAAAAAAGGAAGATGACATAAATGAAATCAGAAATGAAAAAGAAGACATCATAATAAAAGCTTCAGAAATAAAAAGGATACAAAGGATTATTATTAATGATTAAATGCCTACAAACTGATAGCAAAAAGTAGACACATTTCTAGAAAAGTTTCAAGAAAATATAGAAGCATAAAGAGACCTAATAAAATAAGTAATTGAAGTAGTAATCATAAACTTCCCCACAAAGAAAATACCAGGGCAAGATGGCTTCATTGGTACATTCTACCAAACATACATAAAGAATTAATACCAATTCTTCATGAAAACAGAAATGGCCAAATGTCTGAATTCATTTGATGAGGCCAAAATCATCTTGATTCCAAAGTAAAACAGACATCATAAGAAAATAAAACAATAGACCAATATCTCTAATAAGCAGAGAATCAAATATCTTCAGTGAAATATTAGTAAATCAAATTTCCACAGCACATTTAAAGGATAATAGACTATGACCAAGTGGGACTTATCCCCAGGTCACAGGATGGTTCAACATAAACAAATCAATCAATGTGATTCATCTCATCAATTGAATGAAGCATAAAGGCTACACAATCTTCTCAGTAGATATAGAAAAAGCATTTGATAGAATTAAACATCTAATCAAGATAAAAACTCTCAAAAAATAGGTGTAGATGGAACGGACCTTAAAGACTTTATATTAAAAGCCTATAGGTAACAATCAGTGGGGGGAAACAGAAAGTTTTTCTTCTAAGAACTGGTACAAGACAAAGATGCCCATTCTTACCACTTCTATTCAACACAGTTGTGGAAGTCCAAGCCAGAGCAATTAGAGAAATAAAAGAAATGAGGCATTCAGATTGGAAGAAAGAAGTAAAATTATACTGTTTTGCAGATTATATGGACATATATGTAGAAAACACTAAAGACTCAAACAAAAGTTTTTGTTTAAAAACTGACCTAATAAACAATGTCAGTAAAGTTGCAGGATAAAAATTGACATACAAAAATCAGAGAAGACTTAATACTTATCCTTTTGAAACTGTTCCCCCCCAAAATGCAGAGGAACGAAAACTACCAAATTCATTCTATGAGGCCACCATTACCTTGATTCGAACACCAGGCCAAGATACTACAAAAAATTACAGGTGAGGATCACTGATGAACAAAGATACAAAAGACCTCAACAAATCTAACAATACATTATCATATACTATGATCAAGTGGGATTTAGCCCAGTTATGTTTTTCAATATCTGCAAATCAATTAGTGTGATACACATATTAACAAACTGAAGAGTTAAAAGCCATATGATTATCTCAAAATATGCAGAAAAGTCTTTCAACAAAATGCAACATTCATTTATGGTAAAAACTCTCCAGAAAGTGGGCAAAAAGGGAACATATTTCAACATAATAAAGGCCATGTACAACAAACCTAAAGCTGAAAGTATTTCATCTAAGACCAGGAACAAGACAAGAATATTCACTCTCACCATTTTTATGCAACTTTGTTTTGGAAATCCTAGCCACAGCAATCAGAGAAGAAAAAGAAATAAAAGTAAATCAAATTGGAAAAGAAGTCAAACTGTCACTGTTTGCAGATAACATGATACTATACATAGAAAATCCTAAAGACACTACTAGAAAACCATAGAGCTCATCAGTGAATTTAGTAAAGTTGCAGGCTACAAAATTAATATTCAGAAATCTGTTGCATCTCTATACACTGACAATGAATGAAAGATTAGAAAGAGAAATTCAAGAAACAATCCCATTTACATTGCATCAGAAAGAATAAAATACTTAGGAATAAACCTGTCTAAGGAGACCTCTAAGATGCTGATGAAAGAAATCAAAGACAACACAAACAGATGGAAATATATACCACATTCTTAGATTGACTACACTGACCAAGGCAGTCTACAGATTGGATACAACCCCTATCAAATTATCAGTGGTATTTTTCATAAAACTAGAACAAAATAATCTTAAAATTTGTATAGAGACACAAAAAACCCTGAATAGCCAAAGCAATCATTAAAAAGAACAGAGCCAGAGAAATTAGGCTCTTTGACTTCATACTGTACTACAAAGCTATAGTCATCAAAACAGTATGTACTGGCACAAAAATAGAAATGTAGACCAATGCAACTGGATAGAAAGCCCAGAAATAAACCCATGCATCTATGGTGAATTCATCCATGACAAAGGAGGCAAGGCTATACAATGGGGAAAGACAATCTGTTTAATAATGGTGCTAAGAAATCTGGACAGCTATATATAAAAAACTAAATTAGAACATTATTTAGCATCATACATAAAAATAAGCTCAAAGTGGATTAAAGGCCTAAATGTGAAACTGGACAATATAAAACTCTTAGAGGAAAACATAGGCAGAACAATCTCCAGCATAAATCACAGCAATATCTTCTCTGATATATCTCCCAGAGCAATGGAATTGAAACAAAAATAAACAAATGGGACCTATTTAAACTCAAAAACTTCAGCACAGCAAAGGAAACCATAAGCAAAATGAAAAGGTAATCCATCGATTGGGAGAAAATATTTGCAAATGATGTGATCAATAAAGGATTAGTCTTCAAAATTTACAAATAGTTCATGTGGTGAACCCCATCAAAAAATGGGTGAAATATCTAAATAAACATTTCTTCACAGAAGACATACAGATGGCCAAGAGGTACATAAAACGATGTTCAACACTGCTAATTATTAGAGTAAGGCAAGTCAAAACTACAATGAGCTATCACCTCACACCACTCAAAATCTCTATCATCAAAAAATCGACAATAAACTCTGTAGAAGGTGTGGAGAGAAGAGAATCCTCCTACACTGTTGGTGAGAATGTAAATTGGTACTACTACTGTGGAGAACAGTATGCGAGTTCCTTATAAAACTAAAAACAGAGCTACCACATGTTCCTGTAATCCCACTCCTGGGCATACACCTGGAGAAAAACATAGTCCAAAAGGATACATGCACCCCAATGTTCATTGCAGCACTGTTTACAATAGCCAAGACATGAAAGCAACCTAGATATCCATTGATAGAGGAATGCACAAAGAGAATGTGGTAATCATATACGATGGAATATTACTTAGTCATTAAAAAGAATGAAATAATGCCATTTGCAGCAATGCAGATGGACCTAGAGATTGTCATACTGAGTGAAGTAAGTCAGACAGAGAAAGAGAAATATCGTAAGATTTTGCTTATATGTGGAATTTAATAAGAAATGATACAACTGAACTTATTTACAAAACAGAAACAGCCTCACAGACTCAGACAAAGAACTATGGTTACTAGGGTAGAAGGGTCAGGGAAAGGGGTAATTAGGGATTTGGGATTGAGATGTACATATTGCTATATTTAAAATTAATTATCAACAAGGACCCACTGAATAGCATAAGGTAATCTGCTTGGTGTTATGTGACAACCTAAATAGGAGGGAAATTTGAGGGGGAATAGATCCATGTATGTGTGTGACTGGGTTCCTTTGCTGTATGCCTGAAGCTATCACAGCATTATTGGTGAACCATATAACTCCAATATAAAATAAAAAGTTTAGAAAAAAATCAGTGTTTGTATACACTAACAATGGACTATCCAGAAAGGAAAGTAAGAAAACAATCTCATTTACAACAGCAACATAAAGACTGAAAATACTTATGAATAGTTAATCAGGTGAAAGACTTGTACATTGAAAATTATAAAATATAGCAAATTAAAGAAGACCTGGATACATGCAAAGACTTCCCATTTTCATGGATTGAAAGAATTCATATTGTAAAAATACTACCTAAAGTCATCTACATATTGAATGTAAACCTTATCAAAATCCTAATGGCATTCTTCTCAGAAATAGGAAAAACATAAAATGCATATGGAAGCAGAAAAAAACTCTGAACAGCTAGAGTAATCTCGAACAAGAGGAACAAAGCTGTAAGCATCACAGTTTTGATTTTAAAATATGTTGCAAAGCTATAGTATTGCAAACAGACATATAGACCAATGGAACAGAATATTGAGCCCAGAAATAAACCCACACATTACGGTCAACTGCTCTTCAACCACAGATCTAAGAACACACAATGGGAAAAGGCAGTATTGGGAGAACTGGATGTCCATATGTAGGAGAATGAAACAGAAACCTTACCTCACACAGTACACAAAAATCAACTTCAAATGGATTGAAGACTTAAAGGTAAGAGTCAAAACTCCAAAAATATAGGGGGAGAAGTTCTTGACATTGGCTTTAATAGCAATTTTTTGGTCATAATACCAAAAGCACAGACAACTAAAGCCTAAAGAAACAAGTGAGAACATATCAAACTCAAGAGCTTTTGAACAGCAAAGGAAACAACCAAAAGAGTGAAAAGGCAACCTGTGGAAGGGGAGAAAATATCTGCAAAGTAAGTATGGAGATATATATACACATAGATATATGCATATATATATGAAGTCAAGTTACTCAGTCATGTCTGACTCTTTGCGACCCTATGGACTGTAGCCCGCTGGTCTCCTATGTCCATGGGATTCTCTAAGCAAGAATACTGGAGTGGGTTGCCATTTCCTACTCCAGGGGATATATATAATATATACACTATATATATATATATATATACACACTATATATAATATATACACTATATATATACTATATATAATATATACACTATATATACTATATATAATATATACACTATATATAATATATATTATATATAATATACACTATATTTGCAAATATATATATATATACACAGGCATTATATATTAGGCATTAACATACAGTATATATAAAGAACTCATAAAACTCAATAGCAAAAAATCCAAATAACTCAAACAAAAACTTGAATAGATATTTCTCAAAAGAAGACATGCACATGGCCAAAAAATTAGAGCTCAACGTTACTTACTAGTAGTGAAATGCAAATGAAGGCCACGGAGATGTCACCTCACAATTTTTAAAATGGCTAGCATCAAAAAAAAAAAAAAACAAGTCTTGGAGAGTATGTGGACAGAAGGGAATCCTTATACACTATTGATGGGGAAGTAAATTGGTACAGCCATTATGGAAAACTGTAGAGAGGATCCTCAAAATTTTTAAAAATATGTACTGTATGATCCAGTCATCCCACTTCTGGGAAAATATCCAAAGAAAGGAAATTAGTATACTGAAGAGAGAGCTGCACTCCCAAATCCACTGCAGCATTATTCATAAAAGCCAAGATACAGAAACAAGCTAAGTGTCTGTCACTGGAGAATGAATAAAGAAAATACAAAGTGCACATATGGGCTTCCCAGGTGGCTCAGTAGTAAAGAATCTGCCTACAAATCTGCAAGAGCCACAGGAGTTGCAGGCTCCATGCCTGGGTCAGGATGATCCCCTGGAGGAGAAAATGGCAACCCACTCCAGTATTCTTGCCTGGGAAATCCCATGGACAGAGGAGTCTGGCAGCCTACAGTCCATGGGGTTGCAAAGAGTTGGACACAACTGAGTGACTGAGTTGTGACACACACAAAGTGTGTGTATATATACATACACACACACACACACACATACACACACACACACACCAGAATTTTTTAAGCCTTAAAAGAAAGGAAATTCTGCCATTTGCAAATAAAGTAAACCCGGAGTACATTATGCCAAGAAAGATAAAGTCATGCGAGAAAAAGCAGCACTATACTATCTCACTTAAATGCTGAATCTAAAAAAGTCAAACTCATAAAAGCAGAAGGTTGAACCATGGCTACCAGTGGCTGAAGGGTGTGGGATGTGGGGAGATATTCATCAATGGATACTAGGGTTCAGTTTGTGGGTTAAGTTCTGGAGATCTAATGTAGCATATGATGATAACATACTTGAAATTTTCTAAAAGCATAGATCTTAGATGAAATATCACACACACACACATACACACATGGGTAACTAGAGATGATACATAAGTTATTTAGCTTGATTGTGGTGAATTTTCACATTGTGTACTTAATATATACAAATATCAAGTATACCCCTTGAAAGTGTAGTTGCTCAGTCGTGTCAGACTCTTTGCGACCCCACAGACTGTAGCCTACCAGGCTTCTCTGTCCATGGGATTTTCCAGGCGATAGTACTGGAGTGGGTTGCCATTTCCTTCTCCAAAGTATGCCCCTTAAACGTATACAAATATATCTTAAAAGTCTTTTGATGGTGGTGGTGGTTTAGTCGCTACGTTGTGTCTGACTCTTGCGATCCCATGGACTGTAGCCTGCTAGGCTCCTGTGTCCATGGGATTCTCCAGGCAAGAATACTGGAGTAGGTCACCATTTCCTTCTCCAGGGGATCTTCCCGACCCAGGAATTGAACCCAGGTCTCCTGCATTGCAGGCAGATGATTTACCAACTGAGCTACTAGGGAACCAATTTAAATCTTAATTAAAATATATTAATAATTAAAGTTGTTAAAATTGCTCATTTGAAGTGTTTAGTAATTCCAATGTCTGGGTTTTTCAGGGATAGTTTCTAATTGCTTTTTGCTGAGTATTTGGGCTACAGTTTCTTATTTCTTTACATAGTTATAATTTTTGTTTAGAATTTGACCTTTTAAATGATACAGTGAGGAAACTCTGGACCACCATGAGTCTGTTATTGTGATTTTCACTGTTTTTTGTTGCTTCCTGTTTAGTGACTTTCTTGGAATAATTCCGTAAAATGTCTGTTCTTCACCACGTGGGGCACCTGAATGCTGTGCTGTTAGCCTTGTGTTCCAGCAAATGTGTGCAGAGAGGTCTCCTCAAATGCCTTGAACCTAATGGTCTCTGCATGTGATTTGGGTTGAGCCTTCAACACTTCAGCAGGCAGTTCACACCCTACATTAGCATTAACTTCCTGTTTGGGCAGAGCCTGGAGGTCAGCTGGAGATGAAATTAGTGCTTCCTAGGTTCCTCCTGTGGAGAAGGCAATGGCATCCCACTCCAGTACTCTTGCCTGGAAAATCCCATGGACGGAGGAGCCTGGTAGGCTGCAGTCCATGGGGTCGCCAAGAGTCAGACAGTACTGAGCAACTTCACTTTCACTTTTCGCTTTCATGCATTGGAGAAGGAAATGGCAACCCACTCCAGTGTTCTTGCCTGGAGAATCCCAGGGATGGGGGAGCCTGTTGGGCTGCCGTCCATGGGGTCGCACAGAGTCAGACACGACTGAAGCGACTTAGCAGCAGCAGCAGCAGCAGCAGGTTCCTCCTGAGCATGCACAGAGCCCTTGAAGGTACATAGCTTTCTAAATTCCCAGGAATATGGCAGAGTTTGTTGAAGCCCCAGTGGACACCTCCTTCCCGTTTTCCCTCTTAATCCTCTGGGCAGCATGTCTTTTCCCCTCATGTTACACCAATGTCCAATTGTCCCTGATGTGTTTGAATACATGCCTTGTAGTGTGGTTCACACAGGCTGGGCTTGGAGGCAGGTTAAGTAAAGACAATGTGAAGAGTTGACTCATGGGAAAAGACTCAGATTCTGGGAGGGATTGGGGGCAGGAGGAGAAGGGGACGATAGAGTATGAGATGGCTGGATGGCATCACCAACTCGATGGACGTGAGTTTGAGTGAACTCCGGGAATTGGTGATAGACAAGGAGGCCTGGCGTGCTGCAATTCATGGGGTCGCAAAGAGTCGGACATGACTGAGTGACTGAACTGAACTGACAGACTTCTGTGGTGATCCAGTGGCTAAAATTTCACCTTCCAATGTGGGAGGTGCAAGTCCTCGATCCCTGGTTGGGGAGATCGTACATGCCTTGTGGCCAAAACAACCAAAACATAAAAAACCAGAAGCAATATTGTAATAAATTCAAAAAAGATTTTAAAAAATGGTCCACAGTAAAAAAGATCTTCAAAGAAAAAAATACAGGCCTTGAGAGTGGGTCTTTCAGGGGATCTGCCAGATAGTCCAGTACTGACAGCTGTCTGGGCTCAGGGCCTTTGGGGAACACACTCCAGCGGCTGTTTGGCACCTGGTTTTCTTGGCTGCCAGAGTTGCCAGGCAGTTGCTTTTCGGGTGACTGCAGAGCTGGGGAGAGAAAAGCTGGAGCAGGGGCACAGAGCTCAGTGCTCCTACTGAGATTCAGCCCTCCTTTTGTTTTTCTTTGAGTTTTTCCTTAAACAGAAGCTCAAGTTGTTCCAAGACTTTGCATGCAATACTGTAGTTGCTGCACAAAATATGGTTAATGTGTGGAATTCTGGAAATGTGGATTTTGAGAACTTTTATTGGTTTTCTCTGTGCTTTTATGGAGAAGTAGATTTCAGAATGTCTTTACTTTGCCATTTCAGAAGTTCTCCCCATAAGTCAGAGTTTTGGAAGTAGAAGGGACCTGAGCAAGCAGTCTTTGAGATCAACATTTTCCAGAGTGTGACATGAAGGCTTTTAAAAGGCCTGCTGCACATAGCAGACATCTCTGACACACTGCAGCATTAATCAGTCTGCCCTGACCCAATCACTGGGCTACTCCCCAACCCCATCCCAAACCCAGTAGGTTCAACAAACATTTGGTGAATGCCTACTATGCAACCGGCTTCCCTGGTGGCTCAGAAGGTAAAGCCTCTGCCTACAATGCCAGAGACTTGGGTTCGATTCCCTGGGTCTGGAAGATCCTCTGGAGAAGGAAATGGCAACCCACTCTAGTTCCCTTGCCTGGAAAATCCCATTGATGGAGGAACATGGTAGGCTATGCTCCATGGGGTCACAAAGAGTCGGACACGACTGAGTGAGTTCACTTTCACTATGCAACCACTTAGATACTGAGCCTAAGGGAGCCAGGAACAGTCACCTCTGAAGAGCTCAGTACACTTAGGAGATTACATGGAAATAGGGAATTTAAACCTCTGAATAAAGTTCTCAGAGAATGAAGAAGGGATCAACTAACTGGCTGAGAGAGTCTAGAAAATCGAAGATTTGGCTTTAAAGCAGAGTCTGCCAGACATAATTAGACATTTCTTACAGAAAAATACAGATAGACAAGAATATGATAAAGAACCTAGCCTGGAGGGAATTGATGGGGGTAAGCATTTTGGCAGAAGTACTGAGAGATGTGTCTGAAGAGATGAGCTGGTGTCAGAGCAGAAAGACTACCATGTGCCCAGTTAGTGAGCAGGACCCCCTGACCTGCTCACTGACTGGGAATGCCTGGCTATGCCCGGTCCACCTCCAGAGGGCGCTGTTCACTTAGCCCACCATGAGGGCATCCTGGGGGTTTACCATGTGGCAGCCCTGCTAAAGGATTCATAAAGATCCTGTGGTCAGTAGGGAGGAGAGTAACCTACAGTGAACCCACCTGACGACCTTATAAGAAGGCAGGGAAATTTAGAATACAGTAGAGGGAAAGGGGAGCTGGAGCTCCCCAAATAAACCAAGAATAAGAGAGTTACAAAAAGACAGATAACAAAATACTTGTGTAAATGGCTTGGACAGGAAAACAGTTCATAATTTAGAGTCTCTCCAGTGAGGTTTGAGGAAAGAAGGAGACATTTTGCATGGTCAGAAAGTTCAAATACTCCCAATCCTGTGTCCCCAAGTTTTCTGGTTAATTGTTGTCACACTCTGCTTGAGTCCAGGTCCCACTGCACCTATTAGACAGGATGAGTGTCCAGGGTTTTCCATTGATTCCACAAGTAGGTAAACTCCCGTCCTTCTAGAATCATGGAAAATGCACAGCAGAGCAGGAATGGACCTCCGAGATAAGTCAAAAAAATCCACTGAGCACATAATGAAAAGCATTTTGATCAATTCTCAGTCTATGTGGATGATCTGATTGGGAGAAACAGAAGTGGGAGAGAAGCACTCAGATGTTCAGGAAGCGCATGGTCTGCTTTGAATGGCTTTATTCTAGAAATGTCCTTTAGGTTGCTTTCCGGAGATGCAACTTTCCAGGATGTTACAAAGAAAGAGCGCTCTGGTGGGTGGCTAGGGTTCTCACTTTCTATTCTAGACCAAATTCTCCATCTAAACTCTAGGAACACAACCAACTCTCCCAGACATACTCTTGGCTCTGACAGGCTCAGGCTAGCTCCAGCCAGACACTTGCTCTCTCACTTGCCTTCTGTCCCTCCCTCTCTCCTGCTCTTGCTCTTCAGTGTCTTTCCCTTTCTAATGGTATTTATTGAATTAGCTTTCCTCTGAATTCCAAGCAACAGGAATGAAAAGCCCAATGACCTCATGGCCCTTTTTGTTCTGAGCTATTTAAATTCCTTAAGTGTAGCAATGTTAGAAAAAAGACCTTGAATGGTTTAGTCCCATTCACTAGGTTTGTTGGTATCTGTCTGCATGGGGGTTGGGATCCAAACCCAGGGACTGTCAGTGGGACCTGGCCTTCCAGGTGGTGCCATTTTCTCCCCTCAGTGACCACACACAAAGAGGGCTGAGCAGGATTCTGGCATTTCAATTTCCTGCTATAAAATATTCTACCATGCCTCAGCTGTTGTGTTTAGGCTGGGAATACTTGCCAACCAAAAGCCAACATCAGTTTGTGAGAAAAGATCACACCCACCACACTGTCAAATCCAATATGAAATGGCCTGGGAATAAAAAATGCCAGAGAGGGGATTGAAGTATAAGGAGTAGCTTAAAAGATAGAAAATATTTCCACATTTGTCTCCCCCCTAACCTGCTTAAAACGTTTAGTTAAATGGAGTCCAAGACCAAGATAGTGCTTTGTTAGGTAAATCAGAGAACATTCTTCTTCACAGAAACTAGTCTATAAATTAGGAATTCCACCTGCCCTGCTGACTTCCCAGGGGCCAGTCTGGGGCAGAAGCAGGGTAAGCCTGCCCAGTGCTACCAAGTGTAAGGGTCTATCTGGACACGGTCAGTGGCTGCCCCAGGGCCCAACTTCTAACTCTTACCCACCATTTGGCACCGCTTTGACCCAGGCCATCTCAACAAGCCAGAGCAAATCCCTATCTAAGGAAGGAAGCAGGAGGAGGCAGATCAGAGTTATTATGCCTTTTATGATGCACTTTATGGTTTCCAAGCCACTTAAAGCCCATTATTTCCTCTGATTTTTACAGCAATTCTTCCTTTTAGAGAAGAAATCATTGTCCACTTTAAATCCTCTGGATGAAAATGATATCATTCATAACATAACTGATTTCCTCAATGCCCCACTGGAGACAGTAAAGCTGGGGTTTGGATCCAGTTTCCTCTGAGTCCAGTTCCTATGACCTGTCCCAGAGTCACTGGATGCTGTCCTCTCACTTCTGAGCAGGCCTCGTGCCTTGAGGGGTGACAGGCCCATTCTTCCTGCTTTCCTTCCCCTCCCTCTCCCCAACAACTTCAGGCCCGAGGAACAGCACAGAGGCGATGGCTGACTGGGGAGAGGGTCAAGCCCATTCTGAACGCCAGGCTTAACTCTTCATTGTCTGGAGGCCTGAAGGTAAATTTTTGCAGAAGTGAGGTAAAAAAAATAAACAACTCAGTTCTGGCCAGTTGTTCTCCAAGGCACATCCTCTTTCCTGAAAGACAATAAAAAGTTACCTGTTCAGGTGGTGTCTGTACCAGCAAGGATTGAAATATTTTATGACTTCTTGTAAAACCTGAGCAAAGGCAGAGGGCCTGCCAGCCTCTGGGGCTTTATGTATTCAGTTTGATCACAACCACCTGGGTTAACCAATGGAGAAGGAAATGGCAATCAACTCCAGTATTCTTGCCTGGAAAATCCCATGGATGGAAGAACCTGGCAGGCTACAGTCCATGGGGTTGCAAACAGTCGGACATGACTGAGCGACTAACGCTCACACATACACACCTGGGTTAACCAAAGCTCAGCGAGCTTATTACACAGTCACACACTCCCAACCTGCACGTGTGAATGAGAGAAGTGAGGCCTGAGCTGGCCCAGCACTAGCCTAATGTTGTTTAAAAATCCATTAGCAAATAACAATGACTAAAGCAGACAAAAAACCAAAATCTTAGGTAGTTTTTCTCAATTGTTAAAAGAAACTTTTGAAAAGTGTAAGGAAGTAAATGTCAGATCAAAGTTTCTCAAGTACAAGGCATCTTCTCTCTACATCACAGTTCCTTCTATTATGACCGGGAGTCTCCCTGCCATGCAGGGGCGACCCCATCTCATCCCACCTGTGTTCACCTGCTCCAGGCTTCCCTCCTCCCCTCCTTGGGCTACAACACCCCACACTGGGCTCTACCATCATCTCTATTTTTTTAGATTTTTTTCTTTTTTTAATATAAATTTATTTATTTTAATTGGAGGTTAATTACTTTGCAATATTGTTTTGGTTTGGCCATACATCAACATGAATGGGTGTTTTAATACCTTACTTTCTCCCTAAGGAAAAAAAAAAAATTGTGAAACGTGTGAAGACAAAAAAAGATGTTTGTAACCCCCAAATTCAGACAAAACCCTTGTTAATATTAGACATATGTCAGCACTGTCTTTGTAAGGATTCTCCTGCGCACCATCACTGGGATTACTCTAATTAATTCTGGGCATTGTTGCTTCTGTTACTTGGTATTTTCCCCTGTAATGAAACTTTCTTAGAAATAGTTAATGCAGCATGCCTCTGTTTTGTCCTTGCCTATAATGAGCTGTTGAGGAAATGAAATTAGAGAATATCTGCAAAATATTGAATCAATTAAAATATGCTTTAGAATCATATCGTTCTTAAATTGTTTTGTGCCTATTTCCCACCAGCGTGTATCTAATTTTCTCTGTTCCCCTCATCCTTATCTCTGTGTGTGTGTATGTGTATGTGTGTGCTCAGTTGTGTCCAGTTTACCAGGCAAGAATACTGGAGTGGGTTGCCATTTCCCACTCTGGGGATCTTCCTGACCCAGGCATGGAACCCACATCTCTGGCATCTCCTGCTTTGGCAGGTGGATTCTTTACCACTGCACCACTTGGGAAGCCCCTTTTTATCTCTTTACCCATCACAAATAATACAAGAAGGAATTTTGTTAAAACAGTACCAGATCAGCTGTATTGTAAATACCCAGGATTCTCCTAGAAGAATCCATATATGACAAAACTGGACCCACGGAATGAAGAACCAGGGTTACAGTACTTGTTTCATCAGTACCCAGCTCTGGGCTAGGAGTAAACCCTTTATTCCTACAGACCTGAACATGGCTCACTTGTCAAACACGTGAGATAATCTCTCTCCCAACTATATTACGTGGCTGGGTGAGGATACCAGGAAGACAGGAGGTATGAATTACATGAATTTGCTTTTAAAATCATGAAAAGGAGGGCAACTTGATCTCACAGCTTCATCCTGGACTGCGGGAAATGTGGACCTTCTCCTTGGTGCTTCCACTAACTGGCCATCATTAACTAACCAGGTCAATTACCTCATTAGTAAAACTAGAGAAATGACCTAGGGTTTTGGGGGAAAGTTCTTCATAATTTTATCTCCCATGATCCAGTGAATTAAAAAAAAAAGTTCTTTGAAAAACGAGGATTCAGCCTCTTGCCTTTCATGAAGCTGTCTGCTGCTTTGTTGGATCAAAAGGGAAAAACTTAAATGAGGAAAAGAAAATACAAATTTGCAGTAACAGCTTTGCCATCTGCCCTGATTATATGCATGTGTCCTAATTCCACACCTGATCATCCTTTCCAGAGAAGGGACGGAGCTCTCCACATTCTATCCCTTCAGGGAGGCTGTTTTTACAAAGTGCCAGATCAAGAATGAGGCAAAGCCACCGTGCTCCAGAGATGGCAGCGTGGTGAGAAAACAAGACAGTGGTGTTGACTCTATCTCCTGAAACCTTTTAAGCTGGCCTCACTCTGTCACAGCTGAGGAAATCCCCAAATTGCTTGCCTTCTCTCAATGCATTCTCCTCAGCAAAAAGACAGATAGTGAGACCAACTATTTGCAAAAATGGCTCCAATGTCCCCCCATCTCCCTGTACCCACATCATTGGCAGCATGATTTCATAGCCCTTCCCATGAAAGCTGCTTCGTTCCCTTTCTCCTGAACTGGGGCACACAGGTGACCTCTGGCGGCCACCAGAACGCAGTGGAAGTGATGGTTGCCAGTTCCCAGCCTGGCCCTTAGGAGGCACTGTGTGCTTTTCTCCCTCCTGGGGTCTTATCTTCTACATGTACACCTGCTGGCTAGATTGCTAGAGGATGAAATTTGGAAAGGACCCCCACTGTCTCAGCTGAGGTCATCTTCCCTCAATCTTCAGTCAGCTCAGCTCCCAAACAGGCAAGAGGACAAAGCTAAGGTCAGTCGAGCTCCCAGCTCAACTGCAGACTTGGGAGCAGTAATACACACTAAAGCTATGGTTTTTCCAATAGTCATGTACGGGTATAAGAGTAGGAACATAAAGAAGGTTGAGTGCTGAAGAACTGATGCTTTTGAATTGTGGTGCTGGAAAAGACCCTTGTGAGTCCCTTGGACTGCAAGATCAAACCAGTCAATCCTAAAGGAAATCAACCCTGAATATTTATTGGAAAGACTGTTACTCAAGCTGAAACTCCAATACTTTGAACATCTGATGCAAAGAGCTGACTCACTGGAAAAACCCTGATGCTGGGGAAGATTGAAGGTAAAAGGAGAAGGGGCATGGTAGAGGATAAGATGGTTAGATAACATAGATGTTATATAATTACTCTTTTAATTATAGGCTTCATTTACAAGGAAATTATCTCATCATTTAATCCTCACAGCAGCCCAGTTATTAATAGTTAGGCAATGGATCAGTATCTCATTTCTTAATGTGAGGAAACTAAGAATGAGAGAGAACTGTTTCTTATTCAAGATCTTGAGCCCAAAGAATTGCCAGAATGGGGCCTAGACTCAAGTTTTTCATCTAGCGCTCCTTCTTGCATAGTTAAAATGTAATTCACTTGCCCACTTAAAGCCTTTCCATTTTAAGATTCACCAAATTCATATCATATTATAATTCTCAATAGCAAAAACAAACAAAAAAACTGTGTCAAGCATGATTAAAATACTTAAAATACACATGTGAAACTTTGTCTTGTAATAGGAAATATGAAGCTCTTATAGACAGGAAGATTGAAAGGTATTTCTACATCTCATGTCTGTTTTCATGTTAGGAGGTGACTTGTCCAATGTAAAGATGGCACAGAACCAGAGGAAGAAAGACACAGAAGATCCAATCAGAATCAGTTCAGATACACGCAGGACAGTGTCCTACAGCAGGAAAGCCTGGGCTTTGCATCACTTCTACATGGGGTCAAATTCCAGTCCCTCCCTCTCTGTGCTTTTGTGGCATGATCAACAAAATAATACTGTTGTAAAAAATCAATCTATATTTAATTTAAATCAGTGATAAGAAAACTACTATAAATTCCAGAGTGCCAACTCATTGTAATATTTAGTTACTGTTTTGGAGGGAGACGCTGCTAGGAAGAACACAGGCTTTAGTATTTGATAAACTTGGTCACCACTGAGTTCTAGCTCTGTCTTGTGAGCTTTTTTATGACTGCAGGCACAGTAGCTGACCCTGCTAAGCTCCAGTTTCCTTCCATATCCCTAAAGGTGGTGAACAGAATTTGAACTTTGTAAGGTTACACTAGAACACATACTTTTTCACTTTTTATGACAATTAAATTTATTTTTTTAATTGAAGGATACTTGCTTTACAGAATTGGAACACACACTTTTTAAGAGTGTTTTTTTTTTTTTTACTTCATTCATTATCATATCCTCAGGGCTGAATGTCTGATACATAATAGATACCCAGGAAATTCTTACAGAATTAAGAAATTGGAAATTTAGTTGAAATGATCTCTGCAACATACCTAACTTAATATGTTAAATATACTAAAATTTTTCTCACTCATTTTACAATGTTATAAATTGAAATACTCTTTTGGAACTGGCTGTCTTGGAAACCCAGGAGTTTTCACTGCACCTTCTTTCATACCTTTCAAACTGTATACCATGTAAATGTATTGACTAGTTATTTAAAGAGTTATTAGAATTTAAGACAGTAAAAGGACTTCTTAGGACCAGTGATAGAGTAGAATCCCATTTAGTTAAGCCTACGGCACTTAGAGTCACTTGTGATGCCCATAATGAGAAGCAAGCAGCCGCTTTCCTTGCCCCTTCCCCATCCTCTCCTAGCAACTGACTCTAGTTCTGTGTGAATGGGTTGCCCTAAAAAGATCTTTGAACACTGAAAACTCTGTAAGGAAGGCAAGTATTCAACCTCCTCTCTGGGTGACAGCAAGGGTCTGAACTCTTGTTTCAGCATTCTGGGGCCAGCACAACGTGACGCTGAAATCTCCATCAGAGTCAGGCCAGGGCTTAGGAAGTAAAGGCATGAGTCCTGGGGATGCTGCACCCGGGGAATCCTGAGGTGCAGCCAACAGCAAGAGAGAGTCACTCTGGAGGGGACTCTATGGTGTGGACTGAACACTGTTGCCGGCCATTCTGCTGCTCTCCACAAAGCCATCAGTCACTGCAGCTGCCCCTAGTGCTGTGCTCTGAGTGGAATTCAGGATGGAGAAAAAGAGGATACTGGCTAGAGTGTTAGGATGCATATAAAGGACTGATGCTAAAGCTGAAACTCCAATACTTTGGCCACCTCATGCGAAGAGTTGACTCATTGGAAAAGACTCTGATGCTGGGAGGGATTGGGGGCAGGAGGAGAAGGGGACGACAGAGGATGAGATGGCTGGATGGCATCATCGACTCGATGGACGTGAGTCTGAGTGAACTCTGGGAGTTGGTGATGGACAGGGAGGCCTGGTGTGCTGCGATTCATGGGGTCACAAAGAGTCAAGACATGACTAAGTGACTGAACTGAACTGGACTGAAAGGAATAATTTCACTGAGCCCAGACTCTTGCATCTTCCCATAAAAAGAAAGGCACTAAAATCATTAACTTGAAATGTCTGGTCTTTTTGTGTGTGTCTAGCAAAATCTTATGATGTGTGATTACATGTTTGTTTTTTTTTTTTCTCTTTTCCAGCAAGAACGCCTACCTACCCTGGTTCTTTCCCTACCTTTTGGAAACAGTCCCCAAGAGCTATCTGAGAAGCCATCTTCCTGGGATATAGTCTTCTGTAAAGCCCTGAATAAAAATTCTCAACTTTTAGGCTGAGTTTTTATTTTCCTGTTGAACCTGGAGACATGCCAACTAAAGCAAAACACCAGGGAGAAGAGGAGGGAAGGGCTGAGAGAGGGACTCTGGGTTTCCACACTCATATTTCTCACTACTCACCTATTGAAAAAGGCAGAAAGGCTTCCCTTTTCTTAAACCGTCCATTCTCTAGAAAATGCTCCGGATTGAACGTGTTGGGGGTGGCCCACTCTGCAGGGTCCCTGTGCAGTGCAGTCAGGTTGGTCAGGACCATGGTGCCCTGGAGAAGGCAGAAGAGACTCAGGCAGGGATTGACCCGCACAACATACGTGTGCAGAGGGGTGGCGGTCCCCCGGGACTCCACACCAAGCTGGCAGCACCCTGAACTCCCTCAGCCTCCCTGACCCACCACCTTCTGAGGCCAGCCCCTAGGACCCAGCTCTTTGCCATGGGACAGCTTACAGTGATGGACTGGGATTGTCTGCTGGGAATTTGACCTGGGAAGTGTGACTGCTGTTAGTGCAGAAAGGATCTCTGCAGGGACTCATCAGTGTAGAACTTGGGAGGGAACACATATACATCAATAAGAGAATAGTGAGACATCTCCCATTTGCTTCCTTCCAATGTCTAGTCTGTTCTACAGAGGGTTTAATAATAGAATGAGGTCACCCAGCAAAAGGAACCGCTGTTCTTCCAGACACAGAGCAAGAAACCTAGGTGTCTTCCACAGTGCCTCCCTTTCCCCCATTCTTCCTTCAAACAACCCTTCTTTTGGTCAACTTTACTCGAAATTTCTCTTGATCCTGTTATTCCATTTTGTGTCCACCACTGCCACCTGATTCAGGCCACCACCTCGCTTCAGTCATGTACGACTCTGTGCGACCCCAGAGATGGCAGCCCACCAGGCTCCCCCGTCCCTGGGATTCTCCAGGCAAGAACACTGGAGTGGGTTGCCATTTCCTTCTCCAATGCATGAAAGTGAAAAGTGAAAGTGAAGTCGCTCAGTCGTGTCTGACTCTTAGCGACCCCATGGACTGCAGCCCACCAGGCTCCTCCACGCATGGGATTTTCCAGGCAAGAGTACTGGAATGGAATTGCCTTCTCCGCCTCGCTTGGCTATCCGCCAGTAATAGCCCTGCCTATGCCCATGTTCTCTTTTCCCCTTCAATGTGCTCCACATGATGAAAGCAGAGTTAGCTTTGAGTAAGATTTAATCATTCCACTCCTGTCTACCCAGCACACCTGGAACGTGACGGATACCCTTCACTAGCTCCCATCACTCTTAGATGAAGGACACATCTCCCTGTCTGAGTCACCCTCCTGCCTGCACTCCCACTACATCAAGCTTCTTTCAGTTTCTCAAACATGCCACATTTCCCCACTCATTTCTGTGCCTTTTTACATGCTGTTCACCTTTGTCTGAAATGTCCTTCCTTCTCATTTTGTCACTGAGTTAACTCTTAACCACCCTTTAATCCTCTGCTCAAAGATCACTTCCTTTGTGAAGTCCTCTCTGCCCGCTCCTGCTCCCACTCCTCATTGCAGTCAGCCTGCATCTTCCTAGAAACTAGTGATTTTTTTCCTTTAGATAGTTATCACAGTTGTACTTTTAAACTTGCGTGATTATTTTCCTCTGAGTTGTTCTCTGAGGTTTAAACATTTTAGGTGCTTAATGAATATCTGATGAATTAATAAAGAATAATAAGCGCTATTTTGAGAACTTTCTATAGTAAGCACAAGGTTAAATATTCTACATGCATGACCTCATTACACATCCATCTGTGAAATGGATTTAAATGCATTCTCACAGGTAAAGATTTTAAAGCTCTGGGAGGTGGAATAAGATGCCCAAAGTCACAGGGTGGAAGGAGGCAGAAAAATGATTTGAATTAGGACATTTGACATCAAAGTTTGACTCCTAGCCTCTACAACATAGCCAACGGGATCTTTAATTCCCAGGATGATTTTTTAAGTCAACATTAATAATCAATGTCAGAACAAGTCTACTGATCTGGGATAGTTTCCTGGAGTTAAATGAATTGCTATAAAAATGCAAAGATCACTTGAGAAATAATATAGACCTCAGCAAGAGTCAAATACGACTTAGCAACTAAACCACCACCACCAGCCTTCAACCACAAATGATCAATTAGCAAGAAAATATTAGGTTGGTGCAAAAGTAATTGTGGTTTTGCACTACTAAATTTTGCCCTTTGATACTGGAATACATTCTTAAATGTGGTTATGTTATACATCATTTTCATGCACATTTCTTGCTTTATGTTTTTTTTTTTTTGCTAATGACATTACTTGCTGTGTATTTTATATTTATTTTAGACTATGGAAATAATGTTAGACAAAAAGCAAATGTGAGCAATTTTCTTATGAGTCAGAATGGGTCATAAAGCAGCAGAGACAACTTGCAGCATCAACAAAGCATTTGGTCCAGGAACTGCTGATGAATATACAGTGCGGCGGTGGTTCAAGAAGTTTTGCAAAGGAGACGAGAGAGAGAGTCTTGAAGATGAGTAGTATGGTGGCTGGCCATTGGAAGTAGATGACTGTTGGAGAGCAATCATCGAAGCTGATCCTCTTACAACTATAAGAGAAGTTGCTGAAGTACTCAGCGTCAACCATTCTATGGTCACTTGAAGCAAATTGGAAAGGTGAAAAGCTCGATAAATAGGTACCTCACGAGTAGACCGCAAACAAAAAAAATCATCATTTTGAAGTGTCATCTTTGCTTAATCTACACAACAAAGAACCATTTCTCGACTGAATGGTGATATGCGACAAAAAATGGGTTTTATATGACAACAGGTGATGACCAGCTCAGTGGCTGGATCTAGAAGAAGCTCCAAAGCATTTCCCAAAGCCAAATTTGTACTGAAAAAAGGTCAGTCACTGTTTGGTGGTCTGCTGCTGGTCTGATCCACTACAGCCTTCTGAATTCCAGCAAAACCATTACATCTGAGAAGCATGCTCAGCAAATCAATGAGATGCACTGAAAACTGCAATGTCTGCAGCTGGGATTAGTCAACAGAATGGGCCCAATTCTTCTCCATGACAACAACTGACTGCATGTTGCATACTTCAAAAGTTGAATGAATTGGGCTACATAGTTTCACCTCCTCCACCATATTCACCCGACCTTGGTAGCCAACCAATGACCACTTCCTCAAGCATCTTGATAACTTTTTGCAGGGAAAATGCTTCCATAACCAGTAAGAGGCAGAAATGCTTGCCAAGAGTCCTGAAGGACAGATTTTTACACTACAGGAATAAGCAAACTTATTTCTCATTGGCAAAAATGTGTTGATTGTAATGGTTCCTTCTTTGATTAATAAAGATGTGTTTGAGCCTAGTTCACTTCAGTTCAGTTCATTCACTCAGTCGTGTCCAACTCTTTGTGACCCCATGGACTGCAGCACGCCAGGCCTCCCTGTCCATCACCAACTCCTGGAGTTTACCCAAACTCATGTCCATTGAGTTGGTGATGCCATCCAAGCATCTCATCCTCTGTCTTCCCCTTCTCCTCCTGCCTTCAATCTTTCCCAGCATCAGGATCTTTTCAAATGAGTCAGTTTTTCACATCAGGTGGGCAAAGTATTAGAGTTTCAGCTTCAACATCAGTCCTTCCAATGAATCTTCAGGACTGATTTCCTTTAGGATAGACTAGTTGGGTCTCCTTGCAGTCCAAGGGACTCTCAAGAGTCTTCTCCAATACCACAGTTCAAAAGCATCAATTTTTTGGTGCTCAGTTTTATAGTCCAACTCTCACATCCATACATGACTACTGGAAAAACCATAGCCTTGACTACACAGACCTTTGGTGGGAAAGTAAAGTCTCTGTTTTTTAATATGCTGTCTAGGTTGGTCATAACATTTCTTCCAAGGAATAAGCGTCTTTTAACTTCATGGCTGCAATCACCATCTACAGTGATTTTGGAGCCCCCCAAAATAAAGTCTGCCACTGTTTCCACTGTTTCTACATCTATTTGCCATGAAGTGATGTGATGGGATGCCATGATCTTTTGTCTTTTGAATGTTGAGTTTTAAGACTACTTTTTCATTCTTCTCTTTCACTTTCATTAAGAGGCTCTTTAGTTCTTCTTCACTTTCTGCCATAAGGGTGGTATCATCTGCATGTCTGAGGTTATTGATATTTCTCTGGTAATCTTGATTCTAGCTTGTGCTTCATCCAGCCTAGCGTTTCTCATGATGTACTCTGCATATTAATTAAATAAGCAGGGTGACAATACACAGCCTTGACGTACTCCTTTTCCTATCTGGAACCAGTCTGTTGTTCCATGTCCAATTCTAACTGTTACTTCCTGACCTGCACACAGATTTCTCAAGAGGCAGATCAGGTGGTCTGGGATTCCCATCTCTTTCAGAATTTTCCACAGTTTATTGTGATCTACACAGTCAAAGGCTTTGTCATAGTGAATAGAGCAGAAATAGGTGTTCACAGTGATTTTGGAGCCCCCCAAAATACAGTCTGCCACTGTTTCCACTGTTTCTCCATCTATTTGCCATGAAGTGATGGGATGGGATGCCATGATCTTGGAACTCTCTTGCTTTTTCGATGACCCAGTGGATGTTGGCAATTTGATCTCTGGTTCCTCTGCCTTTTCTTAAAGCCTAGTTACAATGATTTAAAATTCACAGTCCAAACAGCAATTATAATTGCACCAAACTAATATAGTAAGGCAATCATTGCAGGAATAGCTGCTATTCCTGGTTCTGCTGGGCTGGTGACTAAGGCTGGACAATGCAGAATTTCCTCAGGCTTTGCCTTGAGGTTGTCCCCAGGTACAACACACACAGAGCAATTTAGACAAACTAGAATGGATCCACAGAGGCTCACCAAAGTTGTGAGAAAGGGAAGAACCGCAAATGTGCAGTGTACAGAGAGGACACTAGGGGGCACAGGAGAGCTGTCATCTGAGACCCTCAGTGTGGTGGGCCGAGTGAGAGCAGAATTTCCTTTGGGAGGACAGGTAATTTAATGGGGACCCACTGAGAAATATTTCAGGGAGACTCTTTTAAAATCCAAGGAGAGCAACTCCTGTGGAAAGAACATGGTGTAGTACAACAAAAGATGAGCCTGGGAGTCAGAACAGTTCCGTTTCTGGAATCCAACTCTTGTCACTGTAGCTGAGAGATCTTATGCAAGATTAATTACTCTACAAGCTCCGGCTTTCAGATTTATAAAATGAAAGAATGGAATTATTCTCAGGACCGATTCAGACATTTCTAAATAACATATATAGTCCGCAGGACATAATCACTGCTTAAAAAGAGTTGGTTCCTCCTTTCTCTCCTACTCTGATATTTAATACTGCATATACTTGGATTGCTTTCCCTTGGGAGGCAGTCCCACCAAGGGTCTGTAAGTCAAAGACAGAAAAACACCTGTGGTGACAGTATGTTAGAAACACCAGAATGAATGTGATGTTGGTTCAGGCGGTCTCAAAAGTCCCTCATTTTTCAACATTCCAGCACTGCAAAGCACAACTGTGCAAAGCACAGGTCTCTGTCTTGTGAGAAGCACTCCCAAGGCAAAGGAAAGGACCTCCTGACAAAGTCTGAGACTTGGAACTGCTGCCTTCTGTATCCCCATGTAGATTTACCACTCACGCCACATAGTAAAACACTGAGAAACCTCATAGCAAAGAAAAGCCTGGTTTTGCCTAATCACAGCTGACCTAGGAATCCCCCCTCTCCTCTAAAACACCTGTTAACATCCTGTTCAACTAATTTTCTAAGCTCACACTTAAGGAACAAAACTAGTATTTCATCAGGCATAATATATTTCTCTCCCCATGTAAATAACTCTCTAGGCTAAGAATGTTTTTCCAATTGAGATATTCCCACCGTTTACAGATATGAGCTTGGAGATCTGAGGCTGTTGGTGTGAGCCCCTAATTAATTACCTTGGGCAGGTGGTATCCAGCCAGGATGGTGTCCACTGTTACCTCCCGGGGCACGTTCAGAGGGAGGATGTTCCCCATCCGCTGCACCTCGTGGATGACAGCGTTGGTGTAGGGCATGGACTCACGAGTGGCTGTGCTTGGTGGTCGTGACTTGCCAAGCACCTTATCGATTTCAGCCTGGACTTTCTCTGGAAAAGCACAGGAGGTTTCATCATTCTATTTTTCTATAACTTTCCTAGAAGCCAGTTAAGCTAAGGAATGGAATAACCAGGATCAAAAATGCTAAAGGAATACATCAAGGCTGTATAGCATCACCCTCCTTATTTAACTTATATTCAGAGTACATTATGCTAAATGCTGGGCTGGATGAAATCAACCCTGAATATTCATTGGAAGGACTGATGCTTAAGCTCAAGTCTTTTGGTCACTTGATGCAAAGAGCTGACTCACAGATAAGACCCTGATGCTGGGAAAGATTGAGGGCAGGAAGAGAAGTGAGTGACAGAGGATGAGATGGTTAGATGGCATCGTTGACTCAATGGAAGTGAGCTTGAGCAAACTCCAGTAATAGTGAGGGACAGGGAAGTCTGGTGTGCTACAATCTATGGGTTGCAAAGACTTGGACACGGCTCAGCGATTGAACAACAATAACAAAACGACCAGAGCTATAGTAGAGTCTCTGGACAACCTCCTCAGGGAGGTATGTGAGTGGGAAGTGGGCCCTGGTGTGAGACAGATCTGGTGGCAAATTCTTGCTCAGTACTAGTCCTGCTGCGAGTTCCTGGAGCTCTTTGAGCCTCTGGTTCGTCTTCTTATTAGTGAGGATGAATCAAGTTTCACCTTTAGGAATTTTTAGATTTGCATGAACTGATTTAGGGAAGTATCCAACAACAATAAAACCCTGTTAACTATGCCCCAATATTTGTTTTCCTCTTTTTCTAGAATAATAAATATTTGATCTGGATTCCTGGTTCCTCAGCTAAAGATTACATTTCCCAGATCCCCTTGTGACTAAGTTCTGGCCAAGAGAGTGTAAGTAGAGGGAATGTTCAATACTTGGAACATGCCCTAAAAGGAAAGGCACGTGCTTCCTGCTCCTCCCCTTCCTGCCGGTGGAAAGGCAGCCACAGAGGTGAGCCTTCTGTGAGTCCCAACAAGGGTGCCGTTCTAGATACAACAGAGCAACACACGGGAAGCAGTTTAGACCCAAAGGGTTCTGCAGAGTCTAGCTTACAGTTTCTGAATTGAGAGAAAAATAAACTTTCTTTTTTTACTGAACATTTAGAAACGTTTTAAATTGTGGTAAAAATACACGTGATATATAACTTACTTATCTTAGCCACTTTAAAGTGTGTGGTTTAATAATGTTAAGTATATTCGCATCGTTATACAACCAATCTCCAGAAAATTTGTCTTGCAAAGCCAAAACTATTCTCACTGAACTAGAACTCCTATTTGCTCTAACTCCAGGCTCTAACCATGGGGTCTAACAACCACCATTTTACTTTCACTTTCTGAGTTCAACTGTTCCAGATACCTCAGATGAACAGAATCATATAGTTTGTTCGTTTTGATTGGATTAGTGAGTTTAGCGTAATGTCCTTAAGGTTCACCATGTTGTAGCATGTGTCAAATGCTTCATGTTTAAGGACGAATATTTCATTGCATTCCATATTTTGCTTATCCACTCATCCATTGATAGACGCTGGGTTGTATCTACTTTTATGCCATCTTAAGACATTATTATTTTGGAGCCTTTTATAGGGAAGCTATAACTATATCCTAATTAGGTGGCTTTCACAGTTGTTCAGTTGCTAAATCCTGTCTGACTCTTGTGACTCCATGGACTATAGCCCACCAGGCTCTTTGGTACACGGAATTGCTCAGGCAAGAATACTGGAGTGTGTTGCCATTTCCTTCTCCAGGGGATCTTCCAAACCCACAGATAGAATTTGTGTCTCCTGCATTTCCAGGAGGATTCTTTACCACTGAGCCATCAGGAAAGCCCATAATTCACAAATAAGTGCATTTTACAAGTGCATGACTCAGGACACATAAAAAAATATATACACACGAATAAAACATTTGTTCATATATTTAAGGAAAGAAAGTTTCATGAAAAAGCATTATCCTCAGTACACAGAAAGCACTCTGATTTTACTAATCTATTTTTTTTCAAATTTAGGGCAAAAAGTTGGTCTTGATTTACTAAATTAACTCTATCTCCTATTAATAAACTTTTACCCACAGTTTGCAAAAATGCATCACAATAGTTTCTGTCCTACATGTGCTTAAACTCTTTCGGGGGAGGGGGTGGCTAGAAAATGAAAAATGATTCTAACAGTCACTGTCTTTGAAAGGACTACAGTCTTTGGGGAAGATGTATAAATAACACGTTATAAACAAACTAATGGAGGTTCATTAGGTCATCTTTAAAGAAAGGAAATGCTAGTATTTTCCCAGAAGTGTGGAGAAACACTTGGAGGCTACGTTGAGTAGACTCTTCAAGCATAGCTAAGGGTTTACTGTATAGAGAAATTAGGGAGATATATTCTTGATTATTCTTCTAGGGAATGGCAGGTGTGATGGTCCAAAGGCACAAATAAGGACAGTGAAATTAAATGACCTGTGACTTACTGAAGCCCCTATGCAGGCTGGACAGGTAGGAAAGAGGCACAGCAGAGCGCATGACGTACCAGACGAAGGTCTGTGAGCAGTGTCCACAGGTGCTGGGAGACACTACTTGAGAAGGAGGGAAGGCTGCTGCCAGATTTCATATGTGAGTGGAATGGAGTCCCTTCCTGGAACCCGCCACAATGTCAGTGGACTTCAGTCTTCCCCACTGGACAGTGAGTTTGCTGAGGGCAGGGGCTCTCTGTTATATCTGTGTTATGTGGACCCATCCCAATTCTGGCAGAAAACTGAAGAAGGCACCCATTCTCAAGTCCACCTGTCCTACCTATCTCTCCATCCTCCCATGCTATCTTCTGGCCCTTCTTTTGGACAGTGTTCCAGGAGGCCCCGTTCTTTTTTTCTTTAAAAAATTATTTATTTTCAATTGAAGGATAATTACTTTATAGTATTGTGTTGGTATCTACCAAACATCAACACGAATTAGCCATAGGTTTACCCATGTCCCCCCGCACCTGAACATCTCTCCCACCTCCCTCCCATCCCACCCATCTAGGTTGTTACCGAGCCCCGGTTTGAGTTTCCTGTGTCATGCCGCAAATTCCCACTGGGTATCTATTTTCATATGGTATTCTATATTTCCATGTTACCCTCTCCATATCTCCCACCCTCTCCTTCCTCCGCTCCCAGTCACACCCATAATCTGTTCTCAATGTCTGTGTCTCCACTGCTGCTCTCCAAACAGGTTCATCAGAACCATCTTTCCAGAGTCCATATATATGCATTAGTATACGATATTTTTCTCTTTCTGACTTACTTCACTCTGTATAATAGGCTCTAGGTTCATCCACCTCATTAGGACTGACTCAGATGCATTCCTTTTTATGGTTGAGTAATATTTCATTGTATATATGTACCACAGGTTCTTTATCCATTCATCTGTTGATGGACATCTAGGTTGCTTCCATGTCCTAGCTGTTGTAAATGTAACAGCAATAAACCCTGGTGTACGTGGGTCTTGTTCAATTTTGGTTTCCCCAGGGTATATGCCTAGTGATGGGACTGCTTTTTGGGTCATATGGTGGTTTTATTCCTAGTTTTTTAAGGAATGTCCATACTGTTCTCCATAGTGGTTGTATCAGTTTACATTCCCACCAACAGCACAGAGGGTTCCCTTTTCTCTACACCCTCTCCAGCTTTTATAGTTTGTAGATTTTTCAATGAGGGCCATTCTGACCAGATGATAGGTGATATCATTCTGACCATTCTGTGAGGTGATATCTCATTGTAGTTTCGATTTACATTTCTCTAATAATGAGTGATGGTGACCATCTTTTCATGTATTTGTTAGCCATCTGTATGTCTTCTTTGGAAAAATGTCTGTTTAGGTCTTTTGCCAACTTTTTGATTGGGTTTTTGCTTTTCTGTTATTGATTTGTATGAGCTGCTTATATAGTTTTAAAATTAATCTTTTGTCAGTTGTTTCATTTGCTATTATTTTTTCCCACCCTGAGGGTTGTCTTTTTCACCTTGTTTATAGTTTCCTTTCCTGTGCAAAAGCTTTTAAGTTTAATCAGGTCCCACTTTTTAATTTTTGTTTTGATTTCCATTATTCTAGGAGGTGTGTCATAGAGGATCTTGTGATTTATGTCATAGAGTGCTCTGCCTATGTTTTCTTCTAAGAGTTTTATAGTTTCTGGTCTTACATTTAGGTCTTTAATACATTTTGGGTTTACCTTTGTGTATGGTGCCTATGTTTTCTTCTAAGAGTTTTACAGTTTCTGGTCTTACATTTAGGTCTTTAACATATTTTGGGTTTACCTTTGTGTATGGTGCCTATGTTTTCTTCTAAGAGTTTTACAGTTTCTGGTCTTACATTTAGGTCTTTAACATATTTTGGGTTTACCTTTGTGTATGGTGTTAGGAAGTGTTGTAATGTCATTCTTTTACATGCAGCTGTCCAGTTTTCCCAAAAGCACTTATTGAAGAGACCTTCTTTGCCCCATTGTATATTCTTGAGGAGGCCCCATTCTGACCCAGCCGAGGCCCACCCACTGACGTGCTCACCTTGGATTTCAGGGTACAGGGCCATGTAGAGCAGACCCCAGCGCAAGGTGGTTGACGTTGTCTCTGTTCCAGCAAAGAAGAGGTCCAGGGTGCTGTAGATAAGGTTTTCTTCATGGAAACTTGAAGCAGCATTGCCCTTATACTAGAAAGCACAGTGATTATTGATTTATTCAGGTGGTTCTTAGTTGCCACAACACACGGGGCTTCATCCTAAAGAGAACATGAAGGAGAGACTACCCTAGGAGAAATATCTTTCCTTTTGGCTGTCTCATGAGGCAGAGATTTATTACTGGAATATCACTGCCCCTAGTGCTGGCAGCTTTTGTTAGCTTTGGTGGACAAAAAAGACAACTAATTTTTTACACCCATAATTAGGCAGAATCTATTATTACACTGGCAAACAGCCTTGGGTTCCAATATTACTGACACCATTCACTATTTGTATGACTTGAGCAAGTTAATAAACCTTTCTGTGCTTCAGATTCTGTTCCACAAAACAGATATAACAATATTCACCTCTGAAGATGGAATTATGAATTATGTGAGTAGGAAAGGGCACATAGCAATTTTCAATGAATGTTTGTACCAATAACAGAAACAATAACTGAATTTCTCTAATTCTCCTATCTCCCCATTAATCTTTTCCTTTTAGGTTAAACTTTTCTGATTCAAACAGTCATTCCTCATGGCACTCCAGCATCTTTACCACCTTCCTTCAATGTGTCAATGTTCCTCCCTGTGTGGTCCCACACCTGCACATCTTATAGTAAGTGAAGTCTCCTCCTCATAAGAGAAATCAATGCTTCTATTAATGTTATCACAATAAGGTGAAACAAGAGAGGAATTGGAAAGAAATCCATTCTGCCGACTCTGGGAATGAATAATCTGACGGGTCAAAGATGATGACACCAATGCAGTGATATGTTTACCAGAGGGATGACTGCTGCAAAGGCTGTTCATCCCATTTGGCTTTTTTCCTGCTTCTTTCCTACAGTAACATTGAAAAGTGGATGACATAGGGATGAGGGAGGAAGGCAAATGTCTCTCTCATCCGAGCCTAAACTCTGGCATCTGCCTCAGATTTACCTCTGTTCTGCAATGCGGAGCTGGGGGAAGGGGTAGGAGACTGGGCTTTGGTCCAACTAACAATTAAATAATACTTTTTTTTTCCCTTTATGTAAAGGTCCTTCTGATACAGGTAGAGAATGGATTATGAAAAGGCAGTATTTGGTCTTTCTAAAGTCCTTAAGCCAAATACTGTTAAACCTCTGTCTTTATTTCTAATTGTCCCATCAATTTTGAGTTAATGTTATTCCTACATTCTGTGAAGTGCTGCCTCTATTTTCTTCCCCTGTGGTAGGCTGAATAATGACCCACAAAGAAGTCTATGTCCTTAACTCTACAATCTGTGAATTTTATACGGCAGACAAAATTCTGTAGATAGATTGAAATAAGGCTCTTGATAGGAAAATTATCCTGGATTATCCCAGTGGGCCCAATATAATCACAAGGGTCTTTAGGAGAGGGAGGCAAGAAAGTCATAAAGAGCAGATGTGAAGATGGCGGCAGAAAAACATGCTATATTGATGGCTTTGAAGATGGAGGAAGGGGTCATTAGTCAGTCAAGGAGTAAAGGCAGCCTCTAGACTCTGGAAAAGTCCATCAGCAGTTTCTTCCCTAGAGCCTGGCAAGAGCCAGTACTGCCCCCACCTTGACTTGATAAATGTTGGTTGTTTTAAGCTACCAAGTTTGTGGTGACTTCTTACACCAACAAGATATTAGAATCCCTTCATTTGATCTTTAAGAACACTATTCAGGAAAACACACAGGTCCCCTCACCTTTTCTGTCTCTTGGAGGTAAGCATCAATGAAGTCTCTTGCTTCAGCAGGATTCCAGTCTCTCTTGTGGTTTTCAATCATACGGGCAACAAACATCTTCAGTTTCTCCCAGTTACTGAAGAGCCTTTGGTGTGGACCCGGAAGGAAATTCATTATCCTTGGAAAGACATTGTAGAGCTGATGGAACAAATAAAACCATCATGGAGAAAAGGGTGGGTGTGACATTTTTCTACTTCTTAAGATAAGTCCATGGGGTTGCAAAGCATTGAACACGAGAGCGACTGAACAACACGCCAAGGAAACTGTATTCTTTTTCTATCTCTTTTATTTACTTCAGTTTAATCCTTTGAGTCAACCTTGACTCTTCTCTCTCTCAACCCTCTTATTTTCCCTCTGGCAAAGCATTTCAACCCTCCATCCCAAACCCCTTCAGACCAATTTTCACTGCTCCATCTGCTTTGTCATCCTAGTACAAAGCACTAACATTTTTTATCTGGATGCTGTAGCCTCCAGCAGGTTTCCTGATGCTCTCCTTAACCCCCTTCTCAGCCTGTCTTCCACTGAGCTGCCACAGCGATCATTTAACAGTTTAATGAGATCATTTCACTTTTTGACTCTCAACCTGCCAATGACTTTCCAAGATGTTTAGACAGATTCTACATCCTTCTCCTGGCCTGAGCGCCACACGATCTGGCCCCTCACCCTCCTGTTGCCTCCTCTCCTATCACTCCCTGACATCTTACTCTCTCTTACTCTTTCCAGTCCAGCCCCATTGGTCTCTGTGCAAACATAAAAAACACTGTTCTTGTTTAGGACTTTGTATTTGCTATTTCTTTCATCTAGAATGGTTTTCCTCTGAAATCTGTGTAATTCCAGTTGCTTAAGGTGCTACTCAAATGTCACCTATTTGGATCTGTCTTAGCTGATGATCCTACAATTAGCAGCACTTCTGGAACTCTCTTCCCATTCCTTTATTTTGTTTTATATTTTTCCATGACAACTGTCATTAGTATGTGTGTGTATATATATTTGTGTGTATTTGTAAAATATGTATGTTTATCTATGTATATGTATCTAACTATGTATCTACATTCCTATGTATCTAAATATCTATGGTAAATCATATGTGTATTTATTTGTCTGTCCTCAGTATGAGGTAAGCTCAATGTGGGTAAAACATTTTTTACTAAATACAGTAGTTTTGTATATATTTTTTCTAATAATATATGGTAGAAAATAGATAGCATAAGGTAATGGAAAGTTGTCTAGATTTCAAATGTGATAGCTATGGGTTTGACAATTAGGTCTGTTTCTTTCTAGCTATAGTACTTTGCTAATAGTAGTAATAATTATGTGATCTGTATCTACCTAAACTAGCTTCTAATGTGGGCAAAGGTTATTTTCATGATCAAAGGACATGAGATCCATACCACACTTAACACAGAGCCAGTGGAATACTATGTGGATTTGTTTACACATTCCCATATCTGCTTGCATACATCAGGATGATCCATTTCATCTTTAAAGAACTGTTGTAAAAAAATAAATTAACTGAGACAAAGTATGTATAGTTGTCCATCAAAGTGCCTGGTCTACTTTGGATCTCTAAGAAATGCTTTGTACCCCTGCCCTATTGCCTCCTCCTAGCCTCCCAGGATTTTTGTTCCTTGGGAATAGTCAGCCTGGTATCCACTGAAGTCCCATAACTGAACTCAGTTTTCCAGTAATTGGTGCATATGTGAGCAGTAGCATCTAACTCTTTGTGAACCCACAGACTGTAGCCCGCCAGGCTCCTCTGTCCATGGGATTCTTCAGGCAATAATACTGGAGTGGGTTGCCATTTCCTTCTCTAGGGGATCTTCCCAATTCATCTTCAGCATCACCTGCATTGGCAGGTGGATTTTTTTGTTTAACCACTGAACCACCTGGGAAGCCCTCTTTGTCTATAGTCAGTGTTCAACTATGTTACATAAAACATCAAATTCACAGACTGACTTCAGACATGTTTGTCAAAGTCAATTTTAAACAGTTATGTTAGCTTAAGAAAAAAGTAAAAGGAAGAACCCATCTCTGTCTGATATCAGCTCAATGTCCTTCTCCAAGGTAGGAAGTGAGAACCACCTCACCTGGCACCACAACGTTGTCTCTAGGTAGGTGACCTCATCCAGCAGCCTCAGCAGCTCCTGGAACTGATCATCCTGGTAGTCAAACCGCTCCCCAAAGGCGATGGAGCAAATAATATTGGAAACGGCATTGTTGATTTTGAAGTGAGGGTTGAAAGGCTGCCCTGGAAGCAGAAGAAGAGAGAGAGACTTCAGATTGGTTTGTTCCTAGTTTCGAAAGTATATTCTACATGGCATATAACACACTGACTACAGAACTATATCTGAAACTGTGGTCCCAGCACCCTACACAGGTCTGACACACAGCAAGCACTCAGTCAATGCCTGGAAGTCAAATTGATGACCAGGATTTAAAACCAATAATGAGTTTTATACCCATCTTCTTAACACTCAAGCTCCATAATGGCAGTTCATGGTTAGCTGTTCACTGTTATCCCCTAAGAACACAACACAGTCCTGGGCTTAGGACAGACATGCAGGTATTGATGAGCATCTGGTTAGTGAAAGCATGAACCACGGTCCCTGGACCTGTCCTAGGACCTGCTCACCGTTCTTCTCTCCTATTGCTTGGATGAGGAAGGCAACTTCTTCCTGTATGTGTTCCTCTAAGCTTTTCCTTCCTAAACCAAAGTTCCTCAGAGCTGTCAGGGAGAACCTTCTTTGCTCTTTCCATATGTGGCCATTGGACATGATCAAGCCTGGGAAAAAGAAAGCCAACATTATGAAAAGAAAGTCAACAAGACCCATGAGGAACAATGTATCTGACGGAAGGAAGGGGAAGGGCTTTAAGGTGTTTGAAACTATTCAGAGAAATAATCCCAAAGCAATGGATACAATGGCTAGCATTTACTGATTACTCATAATGACAGACCTTTTAGCATTTTTAATGCATTATATAATACTAACAGAACCTCTTTTGAGGTACATCTTATCATAACTGCCAACACTCCCAACAGTTTTGTTGAAAAGGAAACTTAGGTGTAAGAGATAAAATAAACTCTGCAATGTCACAGAGTTAGCAAGCAACTGAACAGGATTGAAATTTAAGTCTGTCTGACTCCAAAGTCCATTTTTGATGACTTGTCATATAAATATATGTAAATATTTGTATCATGCAACAAACTAAGAATGCACTTATGGATTAGACAAAATCCATATTCACAAGGTAAGTCCTTTAGGTGAGATCTTATCTAAGCCTGGCCTTAAAAATAAATGAATCACTCAAGAAAGCATGGAAGAGTGAAAAATCTATGCAGAGCGGACAACACAGGCAAAGGAAAAAAATCCATCTTTGTGTGTTCAATCAATGATCATTTATTTCATAACTCAGGAGAGGTCACCATCCTTTCATTTCTTTACTTCCAGAGTACCCTTCAACTCACTCTCATATCGGACTGTGGCCTCCACCACGACGAGGACATGACCTTCCCTGCTGCCCAGTCCAGGATCCTTTTCAACCTCACCATCATGTGTCAGCAGCATGAGGCACTTCTTTCTTGAAATACTCTCTTCCAATGGTGTCCAGGACACCACATTCTCTAAATTTCCCTCCTTTGTACTCTGAATACAGACAAATTCCTTTATCTTTTGTTAATTCATCTTCTATTGAATTTTGAAATGATGGAGCTCTTCAAGGCTAGGTCTGAAGTCTTTTCTCTTTATCTATATTCCATGTTGGGGGAAACCTCATTCGTTCCTAAAATTTTAAATCTACTGATAGTTAGTATCTATTTCTGTCCCTCAGCACTAGACACATACACAAGTATCTGCTTGACTCTGCAGATTTAAAGGCATTTCACACTCAGCATATCTATAACTGAATTCATTATTTGCTCTATACAACCCCCAGGCCAGCCAACACTTTGTCCTCTTCCACACGTCCCTTCTTTCCTTTACCTACTCATTTGGGTGTCTACCTCAACACCTCACTCTCCCCCTGTCTGGGTCAACATGTCCTATTGGGTTTTCCTCCTGAGAAACTTACACACATGTATCTTCACAGTCACTCTCCTGGTCTAACCTGTTGGACTGCCATTTCTCACCACCTCCCTGGTCTAGGCCAGCACCTCCTCTCACCTAAAATGCTGCAATAGTCGCTTTCTCCCTTTAGCCCATTCTTCACGTTGTAGTTTAGAGAAGTCTTTAAAATGGACCATGTAAGGATGATGATCCCTTTCTATACTGCAACCATGCAGGCGCTTCCATTGTTATTAGGATAAAAAGCAACATCCTTAATTTGCATGAACTATTCCTGTTCGAACTCAGTAGCTTCATCTCCATTTAATCCCTGTGTGGCAACACTGGCCACCTTTCAGGTCCTCCAGTTCAGTGTCCTTCTTCCCACCTCAGAGACTTTTCATACTCCATTCATTCCCTCCACCTGATAGTTTTTTCACTTTATGATATTAATTGTGACTGTGTTAGCTTTTCCTGAGACTCAGGATATTAGACACTCCTAAGAAGTACATTGCGCTCTTATCTTCATTACACTAAGGTCTTAAATTGTTCCAGTAACTGATACTGTTTTCCTGAATGAAATGTAAGTTACAGAAAAATAAGGACTTTGTCATTCTCCTCACTGTTCTGTCACTGGTACCTACCACCAGGCTTCATATGGCAAGTAAGCACAGTGAATGGATGTAGAGTTAATGGGAAAAATATTTCAAAGAGAAATTGAGAAGCACCTGAATAATATGGTGCTTTCGTAGAATATATTTGAGCTTTTCGTTTAGATTTTTAAACGTGTGAATTTAATAATCATTTTAAGTATTTATGCTAAACCCCTCTTTTTTCTTTTCAGTGATTTTACTTATTTATGGCTCTGCTGGGTCTTCAGTGCTACAGGCTTTTGTCTAGTTGGGACAAGCAGGGGCTGCTCTCCAGTTGCAGTGCACCAGCTTCTCACTGTGGTGGTTTCTCTTTTTGCAGAGCACAGCTTCAGTATTTGCACAGGCTTAGCTGCTCCGCAGTATGTGGGATCTTCCCGGAAGAATCCACGTCTCCTACACTGGCTGGCAGATTCTTTACCACTGAGCCACCAGGGAAACCCCAAACCCTCCTAACAAAAACGGAAGGCTCGAGATATCTTGTAAGGCACAGCCTTAACAACAGACCACAAGAAGTGAGACGCAAGAAGGGATCACATAATCAAGAGGGGGAGGAAGCTGATCCATATCCATTTTCCTAGGGGAACAGATCTGAGTGGAGAAAGAGAGCCTGAGAATTCATTGCCTTTCCTCTGCTTAAAAACACATCACATCACCGAGTGAATGAGGATACTTATTTATTAAAGCATCCAGAGTGAGTTCATGCAGGTGATGTCGCTTTGCTCAAATCCCTGACATGAGGGTGGACCCTGCCAGGTGCCCTGAGGAGGTACCTTCAACAGGGAAATGTGGGCACTCAGCTTCCTTAAGGGGCAGGAACTTATGAGGGGCCTAGTCCCTGGGAGTGTTGGAGAATTACAGAAACAAAAGTACCTTTCACAGACTATAAGAGTATCAAACGTACACATCTTATATTAGAAACTTACCATTTTCCTTAAAAACACGTTCTCGAATAGGGGTTATGGGGCGGTTCACAAAGTTTTGGTCCTGGTGGACAAGGACTTCTTTGATTAAGGGCAATCCAGTTATAACGACTGAAGGCAAGTCACCGAGTTCCAGGCTAAAAAGGTTCCCGTATTTCTTCACAAACTAAAAAATAGTAAAAATAGTCATAGAATATGCACATGTCTGTGTATCATGGAATGTAGAGTATGTTTGGCTGTGGGAACTTGGATGGGGACAGGAAGGGTGTGTGTGTGTGTGTGTGTGTGTGTGTGTGTGTGTGTGTGTGTGTGTGTGTGTGTGTGTGTGTGTGTGTGCATCCATGTTATGCACCCAGGTTTGATGGGGATGTTTCTGTTTCCAATTCTCCTCGTCTCAACTAGCCTCAGGTCGAATCTACCATAGGACGTGGACATCCCTTATAAACATTCATTCATATGTTCGACTTCCTTGAATTGAGTATCCACCATTTGTCCTGAGAACAAGGCATAAAGATTTAACAAGATAAACAAGGTATCTAACCTCAAGTATCTTCGTGTCTAGTAAAGGGCAGAATTCAGTCCATGTGCCTTACCAGAGAAGGCAGAGATGTGGTTAGTGAACATGGCCTTCTTAGTAAATCACATCTGCTTAACCAGGAGAGAATATCCTTTTCCTCAACATGTTTTAGGTGACAGAAAATTCATCATAAGGCTGGGAGAAGAGCACACTGATTCTGGAGCTGAGTGTAAGTCTTAACTCTGTGGCTGATTAGCTGTGAGCTCCAGGGAAAATTGCTTAGTTTTTTCTTTTTTTTTTTGAGTCTCAGTTCCCCAGTTGTAAAGTGAGAAAATAATTCTTTCCCTCAAAGGATTCTATGGAGAAAAATGAGAACAGAAATGTGAAAGGCACTTTGTTCCCTGGTCCCTGGCAGATAGCCACTAGAGTTTCTGGGGAATGAATGGGCTCTGTGTGCAAAGGGATGTGGGTGTGCTTGTTCATGGTGAAAGATAGGACAAGAGGACAGAGATGATGTGGGGAGAAAGGCCCTGGTGGTCACAGACAACCACATCTACCGAGTGCCTTTCATAACTACCTTTCATGTTCTGTCTCATTTAACCTACAACTGCCCTGTGGCAGTAATGATTTTCCTGGTCTTTCAGCAAGAAGTAACTTGGCCAAGGTTGCAAAGCTATTGCACGTTGGTGAAACTTTCCAGGCATTATGTAAGATTTAAGGACAAAGCCATTGACCTGGGATGGTGATAGGAACTTAGAGTTTAGTGGATGTGAGAGAAAGAATGTGAGGCTGAGGGTGAGGGATCTGGGGGAGAGGACAGAGAGAGAATGGAAGAGTGGGTGGGTGGGTCAGGAGTGTACACAAATGTGCAGGTATGTGCAAATATGACTTGGATTGCAGTCAACAGTCATTAATCAATGTCTTCCCTGATATGTTTACTCAAGACAGCAATCTAGATAGGCCCTGCCTCTGCCCCCAGTATGCAGGGCTGTGTCCTGCTGCAGGCTGTGATATCAAACAGAAGCACGTATTTCCTCCACGTGTCGATGGCCCCATCTCCCCACCTGCCATGACTGATGCTCCCCCATGTCACTCCAAATGCCCTGGACCCCACTGCCCCATCAAAGAAGATACCATGGATTTAGTCTCATTCCACCACCCTGCTCCCATGCTAAAGGCCAAGCCTGAACTCAGTCCTTCCATCGTTCTTTTGGTCCAGTCTTCCAGCTGTGTTTGCTCATCACCAGTACAGTAAGTCTGTCTTGTTATAAAGAGAAGAGCCAGGATTCCATCTGAGTCTGGTCTGCCTTTAAAGTACATGTCTTTGTTCTAAGAAATGGCAGGAATGGGTCTCTTAAATCAAGACATTTTATTTCACTGTGCTGAATGCCTGGATGAACTTCTTAGGTTTTACTTTAGAAAGGATTTCTTGACTATTTTAGAATATACAGTAAAAATATTTTGGGAATGGCTGAAAATCTCAGTTTAAACTAAAGAACTCCTACTGACAATGGATACAATCTGGAACCTCACTCAGCTTGTTCTTGGAAGGGATTAGGCATTCCATTAGTGTTTACTGAAATGAACTTCTACAGAGTTCTATCACTTAGAACTTTCTGCCCAAGTATATTTCTAGTTCAACAGAACTAGATCAAACATTTTTATGGTGTGATCAACAGTGTAAAAGTGGATACATCAAATGACCTCCTGCAGTCCTGTACCAATGATGGTGATGTCTACCAATTCGTAAGTAACCATGCCAGTCACTGTGCCAATGGCTTTACTTGGAGGTAAACTTAAGTCCCAGTGTCATCTGAGATTTTGTAAGATAGAGAATACACTTCAATGTACAACAATAAACAAGTTGTTAAGAAAGGGACAGTATAAGGGAAAAAAGAGGTTAAAAATATGGTTGTTGGTCTCCTACACTGTTGGTGGGGACGTAAGAAGGCCCAGTCACTATGGAAAACAGTACAGCGTTTCCTTAAAAAACTTAACATAGTGTTGCCATATGACCAGCAATCCTACTCCTGCCATACTTTTGGACAAAACCATAACTCAAAACAATACATGCACCCTTATGTTCACAGCAGCTCTATTCACAATTGCTGAGACATGGAAACTACCTAGATGTCCATCGGCAGATGAATGGCTAAAGAAAAGGTGGTATCTATATACGATGAACTACTACTCAGTTATAAAAAGAACGAAATAATGCCATTTGTGGCAACATGGATGGACCTAGAGAATGTCATACTAAGTGAAGTAAGTTAGAAAAAGACAAATACCATATGGTATCACTGATATGTGGAATCTAAAATATAACGTAAATGAAGTGAAGTGAAGTGAAGTGAAGTCACTCAGTCGTGTCTGACTCTTTGCGACCCCATGGACTGTAGCCTATCAGGCTCCTCCGGCCACGGGATTTTCCAGGCAAGAGTGCTGGAGTGGATTGCCATCTCCTTCTACAAAACAGAAACAGACTTGGACATAGAGAACAGATGTGTGGTTGCCGAGGTGGGGCATGGGAGACGGATGGAGTGGGGATTTAGGATTAGCAGATGCAAACTATTATACATAGGGTGGAAAAACAACAAGGTCCTGCAGTATAACACAGGGAACTATATTCAATATCCTGTGATAAACCATAGTGAAAAAGAATATCAAAAAGAATATTTATATATAAATAAGTGTATATATATATAAACTGAATCATTTTGCTGTATAGTAGAAATTAACACAGCAGTGTGAAAAAGGTGGTTCAGGAGGCTAAAACAGGCTTAAGAAATGAAAACAGAAAAATAAACAGAAAAGGAATAGCATAGTAGCTATAAGAGGCAAATCAAAGTGATAGGTTACAGGAAATTTCATATGAAGGATAAAATTCCCACATGTAAGATTAAGCACTTAAATAATAAAATAGAGCAAAATAAATGTTTAGGACAAAAAACTTAGAAGTGTTGAGTTGGTGAGACAAGACACTGAACCATGAAATATAAAGTTGAGGAAGATACTACTTTATCTAATTTCTTAAACCCAAAAACCAATAGACAAAGACACAAAAAGAGAAGAGGAAAAAAGGAAGAGTGCACCAATTCTTACTCCCACTAGCAGTGACAGCATCTGCGCTCTAATACTCACCGGCAAGTGTGTGTATGTGTGTGTGTGTGTTTGGAGGCGGGCTGGACACAAGGAGGACTAAGATTCTCTCTTACTTATTAAATTATATTTCAAAATGTGTCACTCAATGTATTTGTATTGCTTTTATAATTAAAAAGTGCTTCTATCCAATAAAGCACAAAAAAGAAACATAAGGACATAGGAAATAAAACTTCATGGCATTTTATACAATTTTTTAAGCAATAAAATCATTTGAATATAGAGTATGTCATGGATCTGGTAAAGGAAAATCCTTTACATGTGAATACATTTATGCATAAATGCAGTTCACCAGTCCCCTGAGGTCCACAAACTCCTGCTAAGAATACTGGTCTAACTGGTAGTTCTTGGGATTATATTAGGTTTCTGAGAACAGCCTGTGGAAATCAAATTCAAGTTCAATCCAACAGGTTTTTATGAACTGGTTTGGAGTTGTCAGGTACCTTCTGACATTGCTATGTTATATGTGGGGGCAATACACAGACCACTATGCAATGGTGTTTTCCTGAAGTGTCAAAGCTTCCTGGGGAAGGCTGACTGCAGAAAAAAACTAATGCATAGAAGATGATATATATTACCATTCTGGGGCAAAGGGTATGAAGCTATGGAAAGAGGAGAACAATTTCCACTCAAGATATGGGAGAAAGTGTCCAAGAGGACATGATATTTGGGCCAAACTGTAAATGAAGGTCAGGGTACCGGCAAAAGGACATGTATTGTGAAGGCAAAGATTTTAGACTGTGGGAACGGCATACACAAATGCAAAGACAGGGAATCATGGGCTTTCAGGAACAAGTGAGCTCTCTTTTCTGACTACACTATAGGTTCATTAAAGAGCACAAACCCTATGGTAGGTCAAGGCCCATTGCTGGGGGTATAGGCCCTGAAGTTTAAGATGCCCCCAATCTAATGGAGCATACAGATAAGTAAACAGTTCTTATTAGTATTACCATTCTATACAATAAATTATCAAATGGGGGAAAGTAGGTAACACATAAGGGGGCCAGAGACTAGCATACATTCCTGGAAACAAACAAACAAACACCTTTTTGTTTATGTAGGAAGAGGGGAAACAAGCCTGACAAGATACTGCGAACTAGACCAAGAATATCTTAATGTCAAGTGAAATAATTTGGATCTTGTTTTGTTTCTAGGTAGAAAACTGAATGAAAGGTAAGGGCTGCTGCTGCTGCTGCTAAGTCACTTCAGTCGTGTCCGACTCTGTGTGACCCCATAGACGGCAGCCCACCAGGCTCCCCTGTCCCTGGGATTCTTCAGGCAAGAACACAGGCGTGGGTTGCCATTTCCTTCTCCAATGCATGAAAGTGAAAAGTGAAAGTGAAGTCGCTCAGTCGTGTCTGACTCTTCGCGACCCGATGGACCACAGCCTACCAGGCTCCTCTGTCCATGGGATTTTCCAGGCAAGAGTACTGGAGTGGGGTGCCATTGCCTTCTCCAGAGGTAATGGCAGTGAATGCTTAAGAACATGGATTTTGAAGTTATACAAATCTGTATCCAGCTTCTGCTTGTTACTTTCTATGTGGTTTTTGCTTCAGTTATTTACCTTCTCTCTTTCCCAGTTTTCAAATCTATAAAATGGGGGCTATTACTAGTTTCCATCTTTGGGATGGTGGTGATAAGTAACCACAATACTAAAATAAATAATAAAATTATTTATTGTTATTGATATATTTGAGAGTGTATTTTAGCAAAATGACTCTGGTTAGATCTGGACAAAGGAATGGAGAGGAAGTGGCCAGAGAGTAGATGGATGAAGCCCATACAGCAATCAGGCCAGACAAGTGAGGCCTGGTATGCAACCAATGACTGGTTTTTCCTTGAATCTGTTACTATAAGTTTTTGAAAAAGGTGGGGGTGGGTGGTAGATATAGGAAGACGCATCAACTATGCACTAAGCACCTTGGTAATAAACTGATATTCAGGAACTTATTAGGTTCTTATAATAATCCTATAATGCATTCTTTGTTTTCAGAAAAAGAGGCAAAGAGATAGCACAGCTGATGGGTATAAAATTGGGCTCGTTATAGCTCAGTTTGTCTCATCTTTAAATGAAAGCTTATGAAGATATTATCTCTCTTCTTCTGAGTGACAGACTCCCTAAAGATTAGTTGGCCACATGACATCCCAATTAAAACCCACATTTCCAAGCTTCTCCAGGTGAGGCCAGTGAGACACCTGACAATGGGAGCAGGGGTGATATGTGCATCTTCTGGGTGATGTTCTTACAGGAAAGTTGCTTCTCACCACCTCCCTCTTCCCCTTTTCACGGAATGGACCTTATGCACGATGATGTCGTAGGATGAGATCAATAAGACAGAAAGAACTGCGGTTTCTAGATGACCTTGTGGTACAAAGCAGTCTTCCAATCCTGGTCTTCTGGCCTATATCTGAACTTACTTGTGTGAGAGAGATAAATTTCAATTTTTTTTTTTTTTTTAGACGATTGTATTTTGGGGCCTTTTTTATTACAAGCAGCTCCATGTATATACTCACTAATACATTTATTTACCTTATCTACAGTTCTCCCACTTCAGTCCAATAAGATTCTCTCTTACTTAAAAACATGCTCCTACAATAAGCCATGTAGCTGTGGTACAGAAAGTTCAGAAAAAGGAGAAAAAATAAGAGTGGTTCATGGTTCCCATCATGCCATATAAATTGGCCAGTTTCTTCACTGCCCTCTCACTTCATTTTACCTGATGTCACTTCCCCCATTTAAAAATCTCCTGTCTACTTTACTCCATATAACCTCTTGCCTAAGATTCCTTTCCAGTTCAGCCAAATTCAACATTCTACAGGCGCTGTCCCCATTGCTTCCCATTCATAGTGATCCCACATAATGACATCTCACCTGGTTTACCACAAAGTTTATACCATACATTTCATCATACACTGTTTTGTACTGTGTCTGTCATATGATAGTTCAGTTCAGTCACTCAGTCGTGTCCGACTGTTTGCGACCCCATGAATTGCAGCACGCCAGGCCTCCCTGTCCATCACCAACTCCCGGAGTTCACTCAGACTCACGTCCATCGAGTCCATGATGCCATCCAGCCATCTCATCCTCTGTCGTCCCCTTCTCCTCCTGCCCCCAATCCCTCCCAGCATCAAAGTCTTTAATGAGTCAACTCTTTGCATGAGGTGGCCAAAGTACTGGAGTTTCAGCTTTAGCATCATTCCTTCCAAAGAAATCCCAGGGCTGATCTCCTTCAGAATGGACTGGTTGGATCTCCTTGCAGTCCAAGGGACTCTCAAGAGTCTTCTCCAACACCACAGTTCAAAAGCATCAATTCTTCAGCGCTCAGCCTTCTTCACAGTCCAACTCTCACATCCATACATGACCATATGAGGAAAAACCATAGCCTTGACTAGACGGACCTTAGTCAGCAAAGTAATGTCTCTGCTTTTGAATATGCTATCTAGGTTGGTCATAACTTTTCTTCCAAGGAGTAAGTGTCTTTTAATTTCATGGCTGCAATCACCATCTGCAGTGATTTTGGAGCCCACAAAAATAAAGTCTGACACTGTTTCCACTGTTTCCCCATCCATTTCCCATGGAGTGATGGGACCGGATGCCATGATCTTCGTTTTCTGAATGTTGAGCTTTAAGCCAACTTTTTTCACTCTCCTCTTTCACTTTCATCAAGAGGCTTTTGAGTTCCTCTTCACTTTCTGCCATAAGGGTGGTGTCATCTGCATATCTGAGGTGATTGATATTTCTCCCAGCAATCTTGATTCCAGCTTGTGTTTCCTCCAGTCCAGCGTTTCTCATGATATACTCTGCATAGAAGTTAAGTAAGCAGGGTGACAATATACAGCCTTGACGTACTCCTTTTCCTATTTGAAACCAGTCTGTTGTTCCATGTCCAGTTCTAGCTGTTGCTTCCTGACCTGCATACAGATTTCTCAAGAGGCAGGTCAGGTGGTCTGGTATTCCGATCTCTTTCAGAATTTTCCACAGTTTATTGTGGAAAATTATTTATTTGAGTACAAATAAATACAAGTACAAATTTGAGTTTGTACTTGTACAAACTCTACAAAATCCTGATTTCTACAACTCTACAAAGTCAAAGGCTTTGGCATAGTCAATAAAGCAGAAATAGATGTTTTTCTGGAACTCTCTTGCTTTTTCCATGATCCAATGGATGTTGGCAATTTGACCTCTGGTTCTTCTGCCTTTTCTAAAACCAACTTGAACATCAGGAAGTTCATGGTTCATGTATTGCTGAAGCCTGGCTTGGAGAATTTTGAGCATTACTTTACTAGCATGTGAGATAAGTGCAATTGTGCGGTCGTACGATAAGCACTTTATAAATGTCTGTTGCATAAATGAACCCATGAATAAGCCAATTACCCTCTACCTATAGCATGAAAAGTCAGATAGCATCAGTAGAGAATAAGTATATGAGTCAAATAATCATGTGTCCAAGGCCTTGTTTGGCCATTACCTAGGCTGAATAACTTAGCTTAACTGCTTTACTATTTTCAGCCTGTTTCCTCAGTGGTAAAATGGAAACATCAAAAGATTCCTAACTTGTGTTCCTTTTGTGAAGATTAAATGAAAATGAATCCACAGACAAGACTTAGCAGCTAGTTAATGTTAAGTGCCTGCTCTGTTGCTCAGTCATGTCCAACTCTCTGCAATCCCTGGACTGTAGCCCACCAGGCTCTTCTGTCCATGAGATTTTCCAGGTAAGAATACTGGAGTGGGTTGCCATTTCCTCTTCCAGGGGATCTTCCCAACCCAGGAATTGAACCCACATCTCCTGCGGCTCCTGCATTGGCAGGCAGATTCTTTATCACTGAGCCACCTGCAAAGCCCTGTTAATATTACAGCAGATAGTTAATGATAGGTACTGGTAGATAGGTAAGTAAAGATATATAGGTAATGATAGATAATGATAAGTGCTTAATGTTTCCAAATTGCTTGAATGCAAATTTAATTATAGCCAAATCACATTATTTAAACTCTATTTTTTACAACCAGAAATATTTAATTGCAAACTTATATAAAATAAAACAACACTTCTGATGAAAAATCTTTTGCCAGAGATAAGGCCCTAGGCTCAGTATCATCCTTGGCCAGTTTTATGATATGAGGCAAATCATTTAACCTCTCTAGTCATATCTACCTTAACAGTAAAACAAGGGCACAGATCAAGTTTCTGATTTCAGACAAGAGTGAGTAAAAGCATCCCATTTTACTCCTCCTCAGCATCATGATACTAACTGGCACATAAAAAATTAACACCAATAAAGCCCTGTTCTTTGTAGCTAATGAACCAGATAAAGAGTGGTCCACCAGGACAGAATATACCATAAGAGATGTAACCCTCCCCCATCCTGATGGAAAGCTACAGTACTAACGATGCATGAAAACTTGCCTTCATCCTGTCTCTGCATCCTGTCTTCATCCTGCCTCTACAGCAAGGCGGTACTTCTTCCCTACTGAGTTTGTAAGCTGAATTGTAACTATCTCACCCCTGAACTGCAGAAAAGAGACTCCTTGAAGGAGTCAGTGGGCAAAATCCTGATTTCTACAACTCTACAAAAATAAGGAGGTACCCATATTCCATGGAGATAATATGGTTAGATTACTGACTTCTCCCCACCCCCTGCAGTAAGGAAGAGGCTACCCTACTCAGAGGGGCCCCAGTCTTTTGTCCCCATCCTCATTCTCTCCAGCCTGCACCGAGGAGAATGTGGGTTAGAGTCCTATTGAGGTAAACAATATATAAGTGGAGTAGACCAATACAGCACTGCAAAGGCTTTATAACCTAAATTGATACTTGAACCACAATTCACAAAAGTAAACATTCTAAACATAGGCAGGTTGACTATCTGCAAAAATAAAAGAGTCATGTAGCAAAATACACAAAATGTCCAGAGTATAGTCCAAAATTACTCATGTTATCAAGAACCAGAGAAATCTCAAAGTGAATGAGTTGAAACCAATACTGAGATTATAAAGATGCTGTAATTACAGATTAAAGACTTTAAACCAGCTATTGAAAATATGTTTTGATAAACAATTACACTCTTGAAAAAATTTTAAATAGAAAATCTTAACCAAGAGCCAGAAAATACACATATGAACAGAAAAGAAATTTTAGAATTGAAAATAATAACTAAACAAAAACTCATTAGAGCAATTCAATGGCAAAGTGGTAATGATGGGATAATCAGTCAAACGGAAGACATCAGCAGGAAGTGTCCAATCCGAACAACACAGAGAAAATAGACTGAGAAGAGATAAAAAACTGAGCTTCAGGGACTGATATTAGAATAGGAGAAGATCTATCACTTGTGTCGTCAGTGCCAAAGAGTACCAGAAGGAAAAAACATGGACTTGAAAAAATATTTGAAGGAATAAAGGCTGAAAAATTCTCAAATTTGGTACTACTAAAACTGACTGAGGCAAGAAGTTGTGAGTGAATCCAATAAATCCAAAGAATTCAACACTAAGGCATATAACTGAATTTCTGAAATCTAAAAACTAAGAAAACCTAGCTTTCAAAGCATGTAGAAGAAAACAATTCCTTACTTATGGGGAACAACAGTTCAAATTACAGCAGATTTCTCATGAGGAACCCTAGTTCCTAGGCCAGAAAGAAGTAGCAGTACATTTTCAAGGGTTTAATAAAAGAAACCGTCAACCTAGAATTCTATATCCAGTGATAATACACTTCAGAAACGAAGGTGAAATGAAAACATTCTGAGATGAAGGAAAGCTAATTTTTTTTCAGCAGACCAGTTCTAAAAGAATGGCTAAAGAAAGTTCTTCAGAGAAATGGGTAAACACAGTAGACTAATCTTGAATTTAACACACTGTGCTTGACAGTTAAAAGAAAAATTATAATACTGTCTGAGGTGGTTCTCAGTGTATATAGAGACAATATTTAAGATAATTTATATATTACAAAGTGGGGGAAGGTAAAGGGACCTAAAGAGGTTTAAGATGTGTGTCTTCTACCTGAAGTGGTAAACCAAGATACTTACTGAATAAGTTCTGTATGCATAGCATGTAATCTTTACAGCAAGCATTCAAAAAAAACAATACAAAGAAACATACTCAAAACACTATGGATAAATGAAAATGGAGTTCTAAAAAAATATTCCAGTGACCTACAGAAAGAGAGGAAAGGAGAAAAAACAAAGAGTAAAAAACAAGATGAGTGAAAAAACAAAGTGAAAAATAGGAAACAAATAATAAATTGGCAGACTTAAGTTTTAACAAATCAATAATTACATTAAATATAAATGATCTAAACTCATCAATTAAATGTTTGATATTAGAAGCATGAACAAAAATTTACCCACGTATATGTTTCAAATATAATGATATAAGCAGGTTAAAAGTAAATAAGTAGAGAAGCATATACTATGTAAATATTAATCAAAAGAGAGCTGAGAGCTGGTGTGGCTATACTATATCAGATAAAGTAAAATTCAGGGAAAGAAAATTACCAGAGAAAAAGAGGGACATTACCTAATAACAAACAAGATAACAAATTCACAAAGATGACATAACAATTTTAGTGCATATGTGCCAAATAAAAGAGCTGTGAAACACATACAAGAAAACTACCAGAACTGAATAGATACACAGAGAAAACTGTAATTATAAGTTGCAGACTTCAACAAGCCTCTCCTAGTAACTGATAGAATTAGTAGGTAAAAAGTCAACAAGGGTTCAGGAGCACTAAACGACTGATTCATCTAATAAGGTCTAACTGAGATGTAGTACAGAACATTCCACTCAACAAGAACAGAATGCATTTTTTTCCAAGTATGTATGGACTCTATCTTGGGTCAACTTTAACATACTTTTTTCAAAGTTGAAATCAGATATGTTCTCTGACCATAATGGATTCCAACTGGAAATCATTAACAGAAAGAAAACAGGAAAATCTGCCAATACTTGGAAGTTAAATAACATATTTATTAAACAGAGGTACAGGCTTAGACTCCTTAGAAAAGACCCTGATGCTGGGAAAGATTGAAGGCAGGAGGAGAGGGGGTGACAGAGGATGAGATGGGTGGATGGCATCACCCACTCGATGGACATGAGTTTGAGCAAGCTCCGGGAGTTGGTGATGGACAGGAAAGCCTAGCGTGCTTCAGTCCATGGGGGTCGCAAAGAGTTGGAAATGACTGAGCAACTAACTGAACTGAACTGACAGGTTAAGGAGACAAGCTTTAAAATTATGGAGACAAATCGTCATTTAAACGGTACCAACTGTGTATTTCTTCCAGAAAGTTGATAAAAACCTTCTCTATCTGAACTTGAGTTTATATTACAAACTTGTGTTTAAAGTGCTCCAGGCATTCAAGGGGAACTGTTATTTGTTGGGAACCTATAATAAGCGGTGTTAGTATTGACCATTCACTGTTTTATTTAATGTTCGCAAACATCAATCACAGTGCTGTCTGTCAGCAAGATACCTAGGATGAAAGGCAGGGAAGCAGCCGAAGGTGCTTGAGAAAGTGCTTTTATGTTGGAGGAAATATTAAGGAATTCAGAATGGCCACAATTAGGGAGCCCTGATGGGAGATGATTATAAAGAAATGGAAAGAGGTTACAAGAAGGGTTTCAAGTAGCTCCCGGCATCTTGCGTGCCAAGTCGCTTCAGTCCTGTCCGACTCTGTGCGACCCCATGGACTGTAGGCTGCCAGGCTCCTCTGTCCATAGGATTCTCCAGGCAAGAGTTCTAGAGTGGATTGCCATGCTCTCCTCAAGTAGCTCCCTAAGGAACAAGAACTCTGGGAAGCAGCAGGGATCACTAACAAAATCTAAGCAAAGGGGTGACATTTAAAAATGATGAGTGAGTGTGGACTGCTGGCTGAGGAGGCTAACTGTGAGGGGGCTCAATCCTTGTGGAGTTAGGAGCAATTCAGTCGAAAAATGGTAAGGATTTAGATAGTATTTATCACCATTTTACCGAGTGGCAAAATACGGGATTTTTTTCCCCAAGGATAATATTAAAAAGATAAACTGATCATATTATAAATAGAAAGTCCCAATAGTATGTAACAAGGCTTTCAGTTAAATGACTTAGAGAACGCATCTTATCTAACACACTCAATAGTAAACAGTTAACGATGTTTCACCCAGGGAAATCACGGGTGGTGTAATCATGCCAGTCACTGAGGAAAAGAGAGAGGTTCAAAGCAGGGTGTAGTCGGGTGCCCGCTTCAGCCTTCACCCCGCATCTTATCTAACACATTCAATAGTAAACAGTTAACGATATTTCACCCCGGAAAATCACGGGTGGTGTAATCATGCCAGTCACTGAGGAAAAGAGAGAGGTTCAAAGCAGGGTGTAGTCGGGTGCCAGCTTCAGCCCGCTTCAACCCCCATCCTCCCGCCCTCGGTACCCGGAATGGCCCCTGTCCCGCAGGTCAGGGTCAGGACGCGCGCGGGCACCTTCGCCCGCTCCTACCCGCTGGAGCGACAGGTGCCCCTGCTCAAAGTCCAGTTGGAAGAAGTTGCCTACGAAGGGCAGGCGCGGGGGCCCCGGCGGGTAGTTCTTTGGACGCTGCCTTTTGAGGAGATCACTCAAGAGGAGAAAGACGACGGTCCCCAGCAGGACAGTGCCAGGACGGAGCGCGGTCCAGAAGGCAGCCGCCAGGGAGCCCAACGCCTCCAACATGGCTGCGCTGGCCCAGCTTCCGCGGTCCCAGCCGGCGGAGGTCCCTGCGGGGCTCTGCCGCCCAGCTGCCAGCACCGCCCTCCTTCCCCGGCTGCCCCGCCCCGCCCCGCCCCTCCGGGTCTGTCTGTCTGCAGCTCCCCTCCCCTCGCTGCCGCCTCGCCGCCCCTCTGCTGCTAAGTCGCTTCAGTCGTGTCCGACTCTTTGCGACCCCATAGACGGCAGCCCACCAGGCTCCCCCGTCCCTGGGATTCTCCAGGCAAGAACACTGGAGCAGGGTGCCAGTGCCTTCTCCTCTGCCCCTCTAGGTTGCCGCAGAGCTTGATCTGCTTGGGGCTCCTGGCTCTTTCTCAGGCCCCGACTCGCCCCACCGGGGCCCCTACTCCCCTGTGTGTCCACCTAGCCCTCCTACCGCCCACCAGGTGCCTGTGGCCAGGTTCCTAGGAGAACGGCAAAGGTGTTGGAAAAGGCCCGGCTAGAAGCGTTTTTATTACTATTTAGAGAGCCCGTCTCTTTGTGGGAGCGTCAGGACTCTTGGGTTTATGATTTCAGTGCATCTCAGAGAGCGCCGCGGACGTCTGAGCTCTGTTTCAGTCTCCGTCTCACCTAAGCATTGGAACCGTGCCTGATAATCAGGAAAACAACAGCACGTGATATTTCTTGGGCGCATGCTACTTGCCAGGTATTGAGTCCCCTTCTTTAGATGAGTTGCTTAATTCTGACAAATTTATGCAGCTTGTAGTTGCTAGCAGAAGTTGAATTATGAATTATGTGGTGAATAAACGAATCCAGTTTACATGCCGCACATGTAAAGGAGGCCCTGTCTTTGTAGCTTTTTTGAAGGTTAAGAAGCACTGCATCACAGCTGTTAACAGTGAGCCTAGTCCTTAATAGGTGTTTAATGAATATTGGAGGGAGGTGTCTTAGTCCTTGTCTTTTTTGGTTTGCTCAGTGAGATTCTTCCTCTGAAGCCTCAAGATGGTGTAGAAACAGATTCCAAACTTCCATGCTGTCCTGCGTGCCTACCTGTGTCTTACCATTTGTGCGATACACAAAATATGAATCATAGTTCCAGAGGTGCATAGCACACACTCAGATTTTCGACATATGCTTAAAATGTTTCTCTAAAAAGAAAAGAGCACTCAAGTCACTTTTCTATCCTCCAAAGTCTATACTGAGATATTAGTCACAGCCTAGTTTTTATCCTTCCGGTCCATAGCGTCCTGTTTGACCAGAGTTGTTATGCATCCATGCATTGTTTGTTTAAAAGTTTGTTTCTTTTTAGTTGTGCTAGGTCTCTGTTGCCTGGCACAGGCTGCTTCATTGCAGCATAGGGGCTCTCTCTAGTTGCAGCGCACAGACTTCGTTGTCCCAAGGCATCTGGGATCTTCGTTCCCTAAGCATTCCTGGCATTGGAAAGCAGATTCTTAACCACTAGGACCACCAGGGACGTCCCATGCGATGCTTCTAACAGTTACACGAATGCTGTTTTTATTTTTAAATTTTTTCCCCTTTATCACTTTTCAAAGTAAGCAGTAGGTTTCCACAGTATCACCAAGAGTAACCGACAAGTATTTCTTTGTGGTTCAGCCTCTCAGTCATGTCCAGCTCTTTGCAACTCCATGTGTGGCAGCAGGCCAGGCTTCCTTGTCCTTCACTCTTTCCTGGAGTTTGCTCAAACTTAAGTCTATTGAGTCAGTGATGCCATCCAACCATTTCACCCTCTGTCATCTGTTTTTAAAATAATTCTTCTACAATCAATATTTTTCTCAGTATTTTGTGTTTGAGATCTATCTGGGTTGAATTTCATGGCTTTAGTTTATTCACTCTAATAGTTCTTTTATTGGTGTGCTGCAGTCCACGGGGTCATGAAGAGTCAGACATGACGTGGCCACGGAGCAACAACAAAAGTTCTGTCACTCTCCTACAATTTTTGTAGGGGTATAATGGACATATAACACTGCAAATGGTAAGATTTCCTTAAAGATATATATATATCTCACGTTTTAAAAATTCATTCATCCATTGATGGGTGTTAGATTATTTCCATGTTTTGGCTGTTGTAAATAACGCTGCAAACAATATGGGCACACCATCCTCTTTTGTATTTTCATTTTATTCAGATAAATACCCAGAAGTGGAATTGCTGGATCATGTGCTGGTTCTGTTTATACACCACAGTTTATTTACCCATTTCCATATCAGTGGACATTTAGGTTTGTTATCTCCTTCTTTCTGGATTTTCTTTGTTTTTGGTCTTTTGTGAGTTTTTTTTTTGGGGGGTGGGGTAGGGTGGGTAGGTTCTTTGTTTTGTTTCGTTTGCATTTATACAGTGCTGCAAGTGAGACTGTGCATGTGCTGGAATGAATGATGTAACATTTAGTATTAGATGATCTCTACTAGCTTCTCATAGACTTTGTATAAATCAAGTGCTGAACTTTACCTCTAAGGTAATGGTTTTCATATATTTATAATATGTGATTTATACTGACTTAAACTTCTATATGCTATCTAGGTTGGTCATAACTTTCCTTCCAAGGAGTAAGTGTCTTTTAATTTCATGGCTGCAGGCACCATCTGCAGTGATTTTGGAGCCCCCCAAAATAAAATCTGACACTGTTTCCACTGTTTCCCCATCTATTTGCCATGAAGTGATGGGACCAGATGCCATGATCGTTTTCTGAATGTTGAGCTTTAAGCCAACCTTTTCACTCTCCTCTCTCACTTTCATCAAGAGGCTTTTTAGTTCCTAAGCTGAGCGCCGAAGAATTGATGCTTTTGAACTGTGGTGTTGGAGAAGACTCTTGAGAGTCCCTTGGACTGCAAGGAGATCCAACCAGTCCATTCTAAGGGAGATCAGCCCTGGGTATTCTTTGGAAGGAATGATGCTAAAGCTGAAACTCCAGTACTTTGGCCACCTCATGTGAAGAGTTGACTCATTGGAAAAGACTCTGATGCTGGGAGGGATTGGGGGCAGGAGGAGAAGGGGACGACAGAGGATGAGATGGCTGGATGGCGTCACCAACTGGATGGACGCGAGTCTGAGTAAATTCCGTGAGTTGGTGATGGACAGGGAGGCCTGGCGTGCTGCGATTCATGGGGTTGCAAAGAGTCGGACACGACTGAGTGTCGGAACCGAACTGAACTGAAACTTCTATATGAAAACATTAAGAATACATCTTTAAAAACAAAGATGCAACTTCAGCTTCTAATTTGATTCATCATTGGTTTCTCTGAAACAAGGTCTCTAAGCTGTGATTAATATTTTTTCATATAATGAGTACTCTCAGGATACTGTGTAGCCAGTGGTAAGTGCAAAGGGAAAAAAAGCATTTTCAGCCTTAAGACTTTATTATGATCAGTGTGACCTTTCCTGGCTGAATATTGTTCTCTTCTTGTTCATTAGGTCAAACTAAAAATCAGCACAGGTATTTTGTTCTTAATATATTAAAATATAATATGACTTAAAAAGCTTTTAGGTATAATGTCTATTTAGATCTGCCCGTTATTTAAACTGAGTGTTTGTTTTGATGATAAAGCCTCATGTTGTAGTTGTTCATCACTAATTCCTGTCAGACTATTTGTGACCCCATGGACTGCAGCATTCCAGACTCCTGTCCTTCACTATCTCCTGAAGTTTGCTCAGATTCATCTCTATTGAATTGGTGATTCTATCTAACCATCTCATCCTCTGCTGCCTCCATCTCTGTTTTTCTTCAGTCTTTCCCAGCATCAGGGTCTTTTCCAGTGAGTCAGTTCTTCTCATCAGGTGGCCAAAGTATTGGAGTTTCAGCATCAGCATTAGTCCTTCCAATGCATATTCAGGGTTGATTTCCTTTAGGATTGACTGGTTTGATCTTGCTTTCCAAGGACTCTCAAGAGTCTTCTCCAACACCACAATTTGAAAGCATCAATTCTTCAATGCTCAGACATCTTTATGGTCCAGCTCTCATATCCATTCGTGACTATTGGAAGAAACATAGCTTTGACTAGACTGATCTTTGTTGGCAATGTGATGTTTCTGATTTTGAATACTCTGTCTAGGTTTGTCATAGCTTTTCTTTCAAGGAGCAAGTGTCTTGATTTCATGGCTTCAGTCACTGTCTGCCGTGGTTTTGGAGCCCAAGAAAAGAAAACTGTCACTGTTTGCAATTTTTCCCTTTCTATTTCCCATGAAGTAATGGGACTGAATGCCATGATACTAGTTTTTTGAATGTGGAGTTTAAGCCAGCTTTTTCACTCTCCTCTTTCACCATCATCAAGAGGTGCTTTAGTTTCTCTTCACTTTCTGCCATTAGATTGCCATCATTTGCATAGCTGAGGTTGTTGATATTTCTCCTGGCAATCTTGAATCCAGCTTGTGATTGTCCAGACCTGCATTTCTCATGATGTACTCTGCATATAAGTTAAATAAGCAAAGTGACAATATGTAGCCTTGTCATCTTCTTTTTCCAGTTTTTAACCAGTCTGTTGTTTCATGTTCAGTTCTAACTGTTGCTTCTTGACCCACATACAAGTTTTTTAGGAGACAAATAAGGTGGTCTGATAATGTCATCATTTAACAATTTTCCACAGTTTGTTAAGATTCACATGGTCAAAGACTTTAGCATAGTCAATGAAGCAGCAGTAAATGTTTCTTCTGGAATTTCCTTGCTTTCTTTATAATCTGATGAATGTTGGCAATTTGAGCTCTGGTTTCTCTGCCTTTTCTAAACCCAGCTGTACATCTGAAAGTTCTCAGTTCATATACTGCTGAAGCCTAGCTTGAAGGATTTTGAGCATTACCTTGCTAGCATGTGAAATGAGCAGAATTGTATAGTAGTTCAAAAATTCTTTGGCATTGACCTTCCTTGGGATTAGGATAAAAACTGACCTTTTCCAGTACTATAGCCACTGCTGAGTTTTCCAAGTTTGCTGACATATTGAGTGTAACACTTTACCAGCATCATCTTTTAGGATTTGAAATAGCTTAGCTGGAATTGCATCACCTCCAAGTAATGCTTCCTAAGGCCCACTTGACTTCACACTCCAAAATGTCTGGCTCTAGATGAGTGACCACACCATCATGGTTATCTAGGTCATTGAGACCTTGTTTGTATGGTTCTGTGTGTTCTCGCTACCTCTTCTTAATATCTTTTGCTTCTGTTAGGTCTTTAAGGTTTCTGTCCTTTATCATGCCAACCCTTGCATGAAATGTTCCCTTGATAGCTCCACTTTTCTTGAAGAGATGTCTAGTCTTTCCCATTCTTTTGTTTTCCTCTATTTCTTTTCATTGTTCATTTAAGAAGGCCTTCTTATCTCTCCTTGGTATTCTCTGGAACTCTACATTCAGTTGGGTATATCTTTTCCTTTCTCCCTTACCTTTTGCATTTCTTCTTTTCTCAGCTATTTGTAAAACCTCCTTAGACAACCACTTTGCCTTCTTGTGTTTCTTTTCATTTGGGATGATTTTGGTCACTGTCTCCCTTATAATGTTACAAATCTCTGTCTAGAGTTCTTCAGGCACTTTGTCTACCAGATCTAATCCCTTAAATCTATTCATCACTTCCACTGCATAACCATAAGGGATTTGATTTAGGTCATACCTGAGTGGCTAGTGGTTTTCCCTACTTTCTTCAATTTAAGCCTGAATTTGGCAATCAGGAGGTCATAATCTGATCCACAATCAGCTCCCAGTCTTGTTTTTGCTGACTGTATAGAGCTTCTCCATCTTCAGCTTCAAAGAATATAATCAATCTGATTTTGGTATTGACTATCTGGTGGTGTTCCTATGTAGAGTCGTCACTTGGGTTGTTGGAAGAGGGTGTTTGCTACGACTAGTGTGTTCTCTTGACAAAACTCTGTCTGTGCCCTGCTTCTTTTTGTACTCCAAGGCCAAACTTGCCTGTTACTCCAGGTATCTCTTGCCTACCTACTTTTACATTCCAGTCCCCTGTGATGAAAAGGACATCTTTTTTTGGTGTTAGTTCTAGAAGGTCTTGTAGGTCTTCACAGAACTAGTCAATTTCAGCTTCTCCGGCATTAGTGGTTGGGACATAGACTTGCATTACTGTAATGCTGGAAAGGAACTAAGATCATTCTGTCATTTTTGAGATCATTCTGTCATTTGGAAAGGAAATTAGATCATTCTGTCATTTTTGAAATTGCACGCAAGTACTGCATTTCGAACTCTTGTTGACTATGAGGGCTACCCCTTTTTTCCTAAGGGATTACTTTGGCAGTAACTGCTCTCTGTTATTCTGTTCCTTGTCTGTATTTTTCATCTTCTGGGCAAGGGCTTCCAAATGTAAGTGATGGATCTCCAACACTGTTCACTGAACCACCCTGAGACTCTAATTCTAAGGCCCCCAACCCCCTCTCTTTAAAAGCCAGTGAGCACTGTGTCTAACTGAATCTATCTGGGAAGTCACAGAAGAAGCAGTGGAACTTTGTAGTTTTCTTGCAATGAGGTTTATGGGGGAGGTAGACAAGTATCTCAGAGAAAGCAATGGCACCCCACTCCAGTCGTCTTGCCTGGGAAATCCCATGGACGGAGGAGCCAGGTAGGCTGCAGTCCATGGGGTCGCTAAGAGTCGGACACGATTGAGCGACTTCACTTTCACTTTTCACTTTCATGCATTGGAGAAGGAACTGGCAACCCACTCCAGTGTTCTTGCCTGGAGAATCCCAGGGACAGAGGAGCCTGGTGGGCTTCTGTCTATGGGGTTGCACAGAGTCGGACACGACTGACGCGACTTAGCAGCAGCAGCAGACAAGTATCTATAGTTCACTCTAGCTGGCTGCTACAGTGGAGGTTCCTTCAGCAGATGTTGTGTGCCTCCAGAGTGGCAGGCATCATGCCTATAAAGGAGATACCATGGGACACAAAAATATATCAGTTCCTCTTCTCGTGGAGCTTACAGTCTAGATGCTGTGCCCCAAAGAACATGAGTTCCCAGAGCTATGATTAGTCTTCATATATTTCAGACATTTCCTCTTTATGCACTGCTGCTGCTAAGTCACTTCGGTCGTGTCCAACTCTGTGCGATCCCACAGATGGCAGCCCACCAGGCTCCACCGACCCTGGGATTCTCCCGGCAAGAGTACTGGAGTGGGTTGCTATTTCCTTCTCCAATGCATGAAAGTGAAAAGTGAAAGTGAAGTCGCTCAATCGTGTCCGACTCTTAGCGACCCCATGGACTGCAGCCTACCTGGCTCCTCCATCCATGGGATTTTCCAGGCAAGAGGACTGGAGTGGGGTGCCATCGCCTTCTCCTGCAGGCGGTGTTTATTTCACTGTTACTCACACCCTGAGACAGTCCTTGCTGCCTCTTAGCGTCTCATAGCTGGAAGTCCAGTATGAATCAGGCGTTTTGCTCACTAGTCCCATTTATGCTATAATGTTGCTCATTATTCTGTCATTATTTCCTTGACGTTGCAGAAACATATCTGTGTCATCACCAAAATATTCCACTTCATTTTAAAGCTGGCTAGGGTCAGTGGTCAGCCATGAACTAAAAAAGCACCCTCAAACTCTTACATTCTATTCTGGGTTTTGTGTCTTTTCTGTCTTGTAAAAAATATTTATCTTTATTTATTTATTTGACTGCACCAGGTCTTAGTTGCGGCATGCAGGATCTTCATACTTCCTTTTGGCATGTAGGATTTTTAGTTTCAGCCATGAACTCTTAGTTGCAGCATGTGGGATCTAGTTCCCTGACCAGGGATTGAACCCAGACCCCCTGTATTGGGAGTGTGGAGTCTCGGGCACTGCACCAACAGACAAGTCCCTGGGTTTTGTTTCTAATAGCTATAGGACTTTCAGGACATCATTTAGCCTTTCTGAACTTCACTTTTTAGTATTAAAATGGAGACCAACTATTTGTGTTTATCTTCCTCAAAACTGTAGGGCAATTCCAGTGAGATAATGAGTGTCAAAAGGATTTGTAAAATGTTTTTATTTTATATCTACTATTCTTTAAGAAGTTTCTCTCTCTTTATTTAGCACTTGCTCCCTGTATCAGTTAATTGACATTCTGTACATATGAAAATCACCCTATTTGAAAATGTTTAGCTTAATAACTTTTACAAATTCAGATAATGCTAGTCTTCAAAACAACTGTATCAACTCACTCCATCATGCACACATGTACACACCCGTTACACATACACAAACATAATGACTATTGATCACATACACTTTTAAGTTCTTAACTACCTTTATTATTTCACTGTTCTTTTACTTTGTGCGTATCAAAGCAGTACAGAAAACCATAGTGAGAGTGGTAGTATTGCTGGTAAGATAAATAAAGGTGTTATTTCAGTGGCTATTAGAGATAAAAATTGAAAGTGATAAGAAAATGTTGTGTATCACACATATAATTAGAATGAAATAATTGACTCTTGAGAATAAAAATAAAGTCATGTAAGCCAAAAAAAAAAAATCGACTTTACGTAACTTAGGAAGAGACATGATTGTAGGGCTAATGGGAGACTAAGAGAGGAGGCTTAGAAACAGGATAAGATCCAGGACTATATTAAAGACATCTTCAGTCATCCAGGCTGTAGGAACCATTCCACTCTCCCAACTGGGCTTCCCTGGTGGCTCAGTGATAAAGAGTCTGCCTGCCAGTGTAGGAGATGTGGGTTCGATCACTGCGTTGAGCAGATCACCTGGAGAAGGAAATGAGAAACCACTCCAGTATTCTTGCCTGAGAAATCTCATGGACATAAAAGCCTGGTGGGTACAGTCCATGGGGTCACAAAGGAACCGGACATAGCCTAGTGACTAAACAACAGCAATGCGTATGTATATATATAAATACACACATATACAAATATAACTATATATGTAGTACATATAAAAGATATGTACATAGTCAGAGATATACATACCTACCTACACACATATTACTATACAAACATAATTCATCATACAACATGTGACAAATGCTGATGGGTGACCAGAATCAATGAGGGATGGGGAAGAGGGATGAATAAAATAGAAAAGCAAGGAGACAGGTGGATGTGGTTAAAGGATTGGCATCAATATTTAATGCCAATTTTACCTCAACTTTGGTCTTGAAGATGTTAGAATGCTAAAAGCTTGTTAAAGTAAAATACAAAACGAAGACCAAATTTGAAAATTTCCTAAACAGGCAATACCATTGCAGCCATATACACACTAAATCTAGCTTCTTTCGTGAATATAAGTAATGTTTAATTTAGATTGTTTCTTGTAACTGCCTCTGATAATTATAAAAGAACTTAAGTCAACTTCCTAAAATGCTATAAGATAATCACATTTATCAATCCTCTGCCATCTAGAAACTTCCCTTATAGTAACCAATCATTGGAAAAGTTGACCAGCTTCCTAATTTTCACTTTATATGTCATCCTGCAGAATCATGCCTCTGACCTTCCTAATAGTTTTGGTTTTTAAAGGTCCCAGTCTGTGAACTGTTCTTATGTGCACAACAAACCCTTACTAAATGCTCCTTCGCTAGTCTGGCTTTAATTTTTCCCTTTCTGGATTTTTGGCAAGGTTAAGCCTGATTGAATGGTTTTTGATGAAACTTGTTACAAGCCACAGATGTTGACCAGATGCTAAAGCCCTTTTGACCTTCTCTGATTTTTGAAAATGTTGACATAAGAAGTGTGTACATTGCAGCAGATGAGGAATTTTATTCACTGTTGTTCAATCACCATTTATTGAGTGCTTGAGTGCTTGCTTACTGTGGGTCAGGCCCTATTCTAGACAGTGGAGATACAATGGGGAGAAGACAGACGATACCCCAGCTCTTGTGGAATTTATGTTCTGATTAGAGGCAGCTGATAATAAACCAATTAAAAAATTAATCAAGTGAACCTCAGAACTATTCAGAAAAGTAAAATGGAATAATGTGATGGAAAGTGACAAGTTTCTTAAAGGTTGGTGGTCTAGGAAGGTCTCCTTGAGTAAAGAACAGTTAACTCATATGTAAATACTAAAAAGGCACACAAAAAAAGTTCTGGTAATAGTTGAGAGGGGAGGGCAGAACTATGCAGAAGGACTAACAGTGCCCATGTATGAGAAGAATCTTAGTGTATTGATGTGGCCAGGGAGGGCATGGGCATATTTCAAAGGCAGGAGGCTAGAGATCATATCAGGCAAGGAATTTGTAAGCCATGATAAGGAGTTCAGAGCCTATTTTAATTTTGCTAGAAGCCACTGGAGTTTTTTAATCATAGAGTAGCATGATCTGATTTTTTTTCTGTTAAATGACCCTACATTCCTTGAAGAAAATGATTTGCAGGTATAAGAGCAGAGGAAGGGAGACTGATGCGAAACTATTGTAGTGAATAGACTGGTGGATAATGACTCAGAGAGGCGAGAGTAGAGGTAGAGAGAAGCACTTGGAATTCAGGTTGTGTCTGCCAGCTCTCAGAAGTGAGAAGTTCTTCTTTTTAGCTTCTTGGGCAAAGAATTTTGAATCATAATCATTTCCTCTGTCTCTTACATTTCAAATGTAAGTCCACAAATCAAGTGTCTATCTTCAAAATATATCTAGCATTCTATCACTTCTCACTGCCTCCACTGGTGACACCTTTTCACAAGTATCCTCATTTCTTATCTGGATTATTGCAAAAGCCTGATTTTCCTACTGCCACGGTTACCTTTGGAACTTTCACAAACAAACATGCATGCACATGCCTGCCAGAGTGGTTCATTACAAAACAAAATCAGGTCATGTTACTCAACTGCTCAAATAGCTTTCCAACAGCTTTCATCCTGGCGATGTCCTGGTAGGCCCTACCCCCTGGCTCTCGTGGTCTTTCTCACTCTGCTGATACTCCTGCGGTGGCTCTTCCAGTCCTGCAGTTTGGGCACTCTCCTGACTCAGGGCCTTTCCCCCGACTCTTTGTTCTGCCTACAGAACTCCTCCCCAGAATGTCTACGTGGCCCTTTTCCTAACCTCCTTCTGGTTCTTTGCTCAGAAACTGTGGTCTCAAGAAGGATTTCTCTGTCCACTCTGTGTAAAACTTCAACTCCTCCCTTCCTGTTTTATATTTCTTTATATCACAAATTCTCACTTTAGCATACCGCATACCGATATTTGTTTATTCTCTCTCTCTCTCTATTCCCCACTGGGATGTAAGATCCATGAGCACAGAGTTTATAAAACTCAGTTTTGTTCACTGTGATATCACTAACAACTGGTACATAAATAGATGCTCAATAAATATTTATTGACTGTTGCAGCAGATTAAAAAAGGGAAGAGAAAGAAGAATAAAATTCACATTCTGGGAAGTACAGAAAACAAAGCAATATGAAAGGCACATTACATTTGTGGGTCAAATATTGAAAAAGGTAATGAGATTAGACTTCAGAAGGTAAAAATGGGTTATTTTACACAAAACAAAGTAACATATTTATGTTAGCATTAATAGAATTTCTACATATAAAAGCTTACTCTTTGAAATTATAATGATAAAACTTAATGTATGTTGTTGTTCAGTCACTAAGTCGTGCCCAACTCTTTGTGACCCATGGACTGTAGCACACCAGGCTCCTCTGCCTTCCACTGTCGTCCAGAGTTTGCTCAAATTCACATCCATTGAGTCGGTGATGTTATCTAACCATCTCATCCTCTGCCGCCACCTTCTCCTTTTCCCTTCAGACTTTCTCACCAAGCAGCAGAGTCTTTTCCGGTGAGTCAGCTCTTTGCATCAGGTGGCCAAAGTACTTAAGTACTGGTAACATTTAAGGCAGTTAAAGAACATTTTTAGAGACGAATTTACTCTGAGGCATGTGAGAGGGGAAAGCTGAGGCACAGAAGAGGAGGCACTTGCCTGAGGTTTTTCATCCATTAAATCATGAAGACGGGACTCAGACTCCGGCTGTCTGTGCCCCTAACCACTCCTCTTGCTTTTTATTTGTCTATAGACTTTAATTTCCCAACTGTACTACTTCTCTGGCCACGACCCTTCTTGCGACTTATTTTTCAAGGAGGGTGCATGTGCAAAGGAAGATAGGAGGTTAGGTTGCGTGGCGTGCTGAACGTTGTACTGCCGTGTCCTGTGGAATGTCCCTTCTCTGCAGTTTGAAAACTCAAAGAACAGATTAGAATTTGACCTGGGAAATTCCAAGAACTGTTGAGCAAAACCCCATAAAACACCGTTAATTTCTGAAAAGCTCGTTCTCCCAAGGAGAGGCAACACAGAACAGTACTTATGGGATAATTTGGAAAGCTCAGGTGCCATCTGAAGGTTCGCGCTGCTCCTCAGATGCGATGGGTTGAGACCGCCCCCATGTGGTCACAACGTGAAACTGTAGAAGCAAGCCCCCTCAGTTTCTGGGAGAACTCTGCGGTATCCTTGTTTCCTTCCGACCTTCTTGTCACTTGATGTAAGGTCACTGATGAGATTTAGCCATGCCGGCATTTTTCTAGAGAACATTCATGGTTTGAACTTATCACAGGATAAAATTCCTTTGGGAGCATGGCACTCCTGTGCTTAATCGCTCAGTCCTGTCCGACTCTGTGACACCATGGACTGGAGCCCTCCAGGCTCCTCTGTCCATGGGGATTCTCCAGGCAAGAATACTGGAGTGAGTTGTCATGCCCGCCTCCAGGGGATCTTTTCAACCCAGGTCTCCCGCATTGCAGGAGGATTCTTTACCATCTGAGCCATCAGTGAAGCCCAAGACTACTGGAGAGGGTAGCCTATCCCTTCTCCAGGGGATCTTCCTGATCCAGGAATTGAACCTGGGTTTCTTCTTGGCCTATTTGGCTAAGATCAAGTGGTGGTTCAGACGGAAAGCGTCTGTCCACAATGTGGGAGACCTGGTGTTCGATCCCTGGGTCGGGAAGTTCCCTGGAGAAGGAAACGGCAACCCACTCCAGTACTCTTGCCTAGAAAATTTCATGGATGGAGGAGCCTGGTGTCCATGGCGTCGCAAAGAGTTGGACACGACTGAGCGACTTCACTTTTCTTTTTTTTCTTTTTCTCCTGCATTGCAGGCAGATTCTTTACCAGCTGAGCTACCAGGGATTCCTAGCCCCCATGTTACTCTGGGGCCAGATAACCTATCAATCGTTGGTTTCATCTAAGGTTTTCTATTTTCTGCACATAACAGGCTTCTGTCTTCCCAATACACAATCTGGGCTTCTGCATACACAATCCCCTGGCCGGGAATGCCCTTTGCCTCCATTTCTACTGCAAGAAACTCCCATAAAACCCATTTGAAAAGCTCTGTGTAACCCTTGTATTCCTGCCCCCCAAAGCCTTAGTTATTTGGGGAGTAATGTAGGGCTTCTTTCAACTTAACATTCTCTAGACCCTAGGACTGTGCAACCCACTAGCAAGCTGGTACCACTTCAAGTATTCTTAATCACATTTTATCTCATGAGTTTTAAACAATAGAAAGCAATTAGTTCAGGCATTCTTATTTCCCACCTTGACTATTGAAACATCCTCTTAAATGGTTTCCCTGCCTGCCTCCATTCTTTTTCTCCTCCACTTATCCTCCAAACATTTGCCAGAGCAAAATGTCCAAAAATCTACATTAATAGAACACTATTTTACAAAAAATCCTCTAATTTTCCATTGCTTGCCAGAGTGGCCTTCAAATATTTTGATTATGCACATTTATTAGCAAAATACCTCTCAACATGCACCCACAGCATAGATTTATTTAGGTATTTATAAATCATATATATGTTTACTATAGTCATGAATCATGTATGTTATAAAATGTATAAAAATAAAAATTAAAAGAATAAAAATAATGATTCTTACAATATTTTTGTCAACAGTATAAAAATCTTATTGCACTAATAATCTTTATGGGGTGAGCCATATCATTGGATGTACTTGATCATTTTTGCAAGTCTTTGTTCAACACTATGTTACTCTCAGTTTTCTTGAGTGCTGTATATTAATGGGTGTTATAGCAATAGTAATAGAAGTTCAGAATTTTTTAAAACATCTCAGCAGAGAGTCCTATGCAACCCTCCAGTACAGATGTAAATCGCTTTGGAAAACACTGACTTGAAGCACAGGATTCTAACTCCAAAATGGCATTCAGTTCAGTCAGTTCAGTGACTCAGTCGTGTCCGACTCATTGTGACCCCATGGACTGCAGCACGCCAAGCCTCCCTGTCTATCACCAGCTCCCGGGGTTTATTCAAACTCATGTTCATTGAGTCAGTGATGCCATCCAACCATCTCATCCTCTGTCGTCCCCTTCTCCTCCTGCCTTCAATCTTTCCCAGCATCAGGGTCTTTTCCAGTGAGTCAGTTCTTCGCATGAGGTGGCCAAAGTACTGGAGTTTCAGCTTCAACATCAGTCCTTCCAATGAACACTCAGGACTGATCTACTTTAGGATGGACTTGTTGGATCTCCTTGCAGTCCAAGGGACTCTCAAGAGTCTTCTCCAACACCACATTTCAAAAGCATCAATTCTTTGGCACTCAGTTTTCTTTATAGTCCAACTCTCACATCCATACATGACTACTGGAAAAACCATAGCCTTGACTACACAGACCTTTGTTGGCAAAGTAATGTCTCTGCTTTTAATATACTGTCTAGGTTGGTCATTGGAGAAGGCAATGGCACCCCACTCCAATACTCTTGCCTGGAAAACCCTATGGACAGAGGAGCCTGGTAGGCTGCAGTCCATGGAGTCGCTAAGAGTTGGATACAACTGAGCAACTTCACTTTCACTTTTCACTTTCATGCATTGGAGAAGGAAATGGCAACCCACTCCAGTGTTCTTCTTGCCTGGAGAATCCCAGGGACGGGGGAGCCTGGTGGGCTGCCATCTGTGGGATCGCACAGAGTCAAACATGACTGAAGTGACTTAGCAGCAGGTTGGTCATAACTTTTCTTCCAAGGAGTAAGCGTCTTTTAATTTTATGGCTGCAGTTACCATCTGCAGTGATTCTGGAGCCCCCCAAAATAAAGTTTGTCATTATTTCCTCTGTTTCCCCATCTATCTGCCATGAAGTGATGGGACCAGATGCCATGATCTTAGTTTTCTGAATGTTGAGCTTTAAGCCAACTTTTTCCACTGTCCTCTTTCACTTTCATCAGAGGCTCTTTATTTTCTCTTCACTTTCTGCCATAAGGGTGGTATCCTCTGCATGTCTGAGGTTATTGATATTTCTCTGGCAGTCTTGATTCCAGCTTGTGCTTCATCCAGTCCAGCATTTCTCATGATGTACTCTGCATATAAATTAAATAAACCAGCATTCAGGAGTCTTTAAAACCTGGCCTAACCTACACTTCCACCCTGGCTCTGAGCATTGTCTCCTGTACCCTGATGTACTTGATCTCAGATAAACTGGATGACTTCTGAGTCCAAGGCTGCCCTGTACACTTTCACATTTCTGTGCTTTGGCACGTGCATGGGATGTACTTGACCTCCTTTGTCTGCTATGAATTTCTGATCATCTCTCACAAGTATGCATATAAAAGTCATTTGTTTTTGAGATTTTCCAGATTCCACTCATAAGCCCTAGACTCAGTTTCTTCCTCATTCGGTGTTTGAATAACATCTTTACATTCTCCGCAACTATAATTTTTTAGTGTATTATAGATTTTGATTTATTTGTCCCATTTTTTTTCAAGACTTGGGAGAAGCTGCTTATCTCTGACAACCTTTCCAGTTCATGAGAGGAGTTAAAAAAGTGTTTGTGGAGTGATGTGTATAGACTTAAAGAAATATCCAAAACCTAAAGTTTGAAAGTTAGGTGTTATTCAGTGGGAATTTTTAGGACTTAAAGCCCAGGAGACAGCATCTAAAATAGCTCTGTGAGAACTGTTCCCAGGAGGCAAGGGGCGGAGCCAGGTTATGTAGAATTTTTGCAACAAGGGACAGGTAGTCTGAACATCAAAAAGATTATTGTTAAAGACAGTTAGATCCCAAGTTAAGGAATTTAGCACTTTTCTGTATGTGCAGAAATGCAAGAGTCCTGGCTCTCTGAAATCATTCCTTTGATATGCACCTTAGCTATTTGGTGGCTCAGATGGTAAAGAATCTGCCTGCAGTGCAGGAAACCTGTCCCTGGGTTGGGAAGATTCCATGGAGAAGGGAATGGCTATCCACTCCAGTATTTTTGCCTGGAGAATCCCATAGACAGAGGAGCCTGGTGGACTACAGTCCATAGGTGGCAAAGAGTCAGACATAACTGTGGGACTAACAGTTTCACTTCCGTTATCTGAGGCAGTATCCTCTGTTTCCTTAGTGTTTACCATAGGGAGTGGCTGCAGTCTGATGTCTACTTGACGGCAGGTATTCTTTCCTTCCTGAGTTCCCTCAGGACTCACCACCAGCTCACCATCTGTGGTGGCTGCAATTGCTGATGACTGTCAGATCCTTTACTTACTGATATGGCAGGAAATATTTCATTTCTCAAGTGAATGCCAATAACTACCAATAAGTCCGTACATGTCTCCCAGACGAGTCAGTCATGAATAAACTCCAGTCACCTCCAGTTACTAGATGGCAGGTCCTAATCTCTGCAGTGAGACACCTTGATCTCCTGTGGCTAGAAGCCTTTGTTACTTCTCCTTAGTAGGAGACTTCTTCTCATAATGGCCCCAGTCATTCTCCAGATTATTTGAGATTATTCTCCAGATTACCTTGAATTGTTGCTAGTATGTGTGCTACCACTCAGCAGAGAAAGAGGGGAATATTCCATGGATGTTCTTGGATATCTAGGTTTCTTAAAATGTTGTTCTTTATAATCTGACCTGACTAAATTTTGGGGGTAGGTACAGAGCAGGAGACATGATCTGATTCAAGAAACCAAATGGGAGAATCAAGATTTTCTAAAAAAGAATGAAATGCTCCTTGGGCTGCATTGTCAATTTGACAATGCAGTTCTGTTGTGAACTTGACTTCACTAGCACTCCGTCTAAGGACTGCAAGAATCCATGGGTTTCATTTACTAGAATTCCCTTCCTGTGGGGTTTCAACTGGCTGCTGAGCATCATCAGTAGGAGATTTGGAAGGTGAGAGGGAGGGAAAAGCAAGTGTCTAGCTGAAGTCATGAGTGAAGGCAGGTAAAGGGTTCTCAGGTTTTCCAAAAGCTCTTGAGACCCTTTGATTTTCTGCTATAGACTGACAAAATTGGTGGGGACTTTTCAGAGATCTTCATCAACTTTCTGACAAGTTCTATTGAACTACCCGTTTCAGTTCTTTCGGCTGAGTCTGACATTTGCTCCCTCAGCTATTCCAATGATGTGTAGGTCCTCAACTCCTATATCCAGCTCCTAGCCCTTGGAATTTGTGAAGCTGTTTCTCATTTGCTCTGTGAGGTATACACAGAATGAGTTAGATAGTTGGGCTGTTGACCAGTTGTGTGTGTGTGTGTGTGTGTGTGTGTGTGCATGCTCTCAGTCACTCTGTTGTGTCTGATTCTTTGTGAACCCATGGAGTGTTGCCCACCAGGCTTCTCTGTCCAGCTGTAGCAGGTATCTAAATCATCCTCCAACATAGGGGTTTAGAACAATAGCCTATTCATTGTTCTCAATGTTATGGGTCAGGACTTTGGACTTTCAGAGCTCAGCAAGAATGTTTGTCCTGGTTCTCTGTGGTGTTGCCTGCAGGGGGCTTAATTGAGACTAGGAGATCCGAGGTCGTTTCTCACAACCTCTGAAGCCTTATGGTGGCTGTCTACTGAGGAAGCTTGATCCTCCACTACATGGCCTCTTTCTCCACGTGGTCTGCAGCCTCTCAATAGTCTGGCTTGAGTTTCTTTCCATGGTGGCTGGCTTCCAAGAGGGTAAAAGCAAGCACTGCAAGGCTTCTTAAGGTGCAAGGCTTGAGTGGGAAAGCTTTGCCTTTGCGACATTCTGTTGGCCAAAACAGGTAACCAGCCCAAATTGAAGGAAGGCAGCAGAATCCTCCTTTTAAGGGAAGAGTGGCAAAGTCACTTTATAAAGAGTATGGGAGGGAATGCTACAGCCACTTTTGCAAATAATTTCCACTCCAGCTGAGGAAATAGAAGCATAGGGAGGTTAAATAACTTGCCCAACGTATACTCTTAGAAAACCATAATTTAAAAAGACACATGTATCTCACTGTTCATTACAGCACTATTTACAATAGCCAGGACATGGAAGCAACCTAGATGTCCACTGACAGATGAATCGATGAAGATGTGCTACATATATACAATGGAATATTACTCAGCCATAAAAAGGAACAAAATTGGGTCATTTCTTTGATGTGAATGAACCTAGAGTCTGTCATGCAGAGTGAAGTAAGTCAGAAAGAAAAACAAATATCATCTATCAGAAAAAAAAAATATAATCTAGAAAAATAGTACCCTGGAACCTATTTGCAGTGCAGAAATAGAGATAGAGACCTCGAATATGGACTTGTGGACGCAGAAGGGTAGGAACGGGTGAGACGAATTGAGAGAGTAGCACTGACATGTATACACTAGCATGTGTGAAACAGAGAGCTAATGGGAAGTTGCTGTATAGCGCAGGGAGCTCAGCTCAGTGCTCTGTGATGACCTAGAGGGGTGGGCAGGAGGGAGGCTCATGAGGGAGACACATGTGTGCTTATAGCTAATTTACATTTTTGTACTGCAGAAACTAACACAACATTGTAAAGCAACTTTATTCCAATTAAAAAAAAAAAATGACTTGCCCCAGGTCACTCAGCAGCTAAGTGTCAGGGCCAAGATTACACTGCCGTGTTCATGTTCTTTCCCACCATACTACACTGCTTTATGATTTCTTATTAATTTATCTCTAAAGGTTTTCCTGACTCATGTTTGGTATGTCCAATTTCCTCATGGCTTTAAGGCCCAGAAAACAATGCTACCTTTTTTATTTTCCTAAGCTTGAAATAAACAGTTCTCCAACTTATCCTATAGCATTTTTCTGAAGGTCTTTCACATCAAAAAATAAAACATTGTCTCTATTTCAGATAACTAAAGCAGAAGTTTCCCTTAGTGTCTTCCTATTTCAGTTAGTGTATAGTGCTTTTATCTTTCACATAACCCTGCTGGAATCCTGTACCAGGGCGTGGGTCTTATGTATCTCACAATTTACACAATTACCTCTTAGATCATGTGACATACAGTCTAGTGCATTGTAGTTAATGAGCAAATGCTGAATAAATGAACATGTGAATGAGCCCCAGCCTGTTCCTTGAGAACCATTCTGGCCTCTCTGTGTACCAGGAAATGCATAGCCATTAAAAGTAAACTGGAAGAGCCTCATCATTTGGGACCCTCCTGGAGAAGGAAATGGCAACCTACTCCAATATTCTTGCCTGGAAAATCCCATGGATGGAGTCTGGTGGGCTACAGTTTATGGGGTCGCAAAGAGTCAGACACAACTGAGCAACTTGACTTTCACTTTCACTGGCCTCTCTCCTGACTTTGATCTTTCCATGCCATGTCCAGCTAACATGTCTGGCCCTTGGCTTAGCATCACGGCTTTGGCTCAGCTTTTAAGTGTTGGTTTTGACATTCTTGGTTTCGATCCTTATAAACTTCTGAGAACAACATTGGACTGATCTTATACCTTGTGTCCCATCCTTGTCACACAGACCATGCCTTTAAATCTCCATTATAATCTTCACAACTGAGTGACTAACACACACACACACAATTTTCATGAGAACAGGTACAAGATTCTGCTCATTGACTGACTCTTTCAATACAAAGTTCAAAAAGTACTCTATAGATTGAACAAACTGGTGCCCTTAACGAGGCCCACCCTAGTCCCTAATGAGACTGTGGTTCAGACAGAATGAATGACAGATGTGTTATAATGAAGTGCTATGGGGCTGCTTTTGCATTAGGCAGGAGGATGAGGGCAGGCTGCATCAGAAGAGCTTCCCGTGAACCAATAAGCTGAGCCATCTTGAGTGAAGCATGCTTAACATAGCCATAACGAACCTGGTGTCAGAGGGGCCAACTGGTTGCCAATTCTCTATGCATATGTTGATCTATTTTTGTTGAACTTCCCTGGAGCTCCTTTGCTTATTTAACTTTCCTTAATAACCAGCAGATGGCTTCTGTCTGGGCAATCATCAGCTGGTGCTTAGCAGTGGCAGATTCAAGAGGAGGCATGGGACTTGTTAGGGGTGGGGGAATCCAGATGCCAACATGTAGGATGCCAGGTGAAGTTATCAGGCGTTGTTTAATTGGTGTTGGAGACAGTGAGGCCAGCTGAGAGGGGTATTAGGAAGAACCCTTTCTGGGAGGGGGGAGACTGCTGCTCAGAGAGCCAGGCACAACCAGAGAGAACAATGGCAATGGAAACCAGGAGCAACTCCAGAAGACGGACTAGTTCTTTTCTGAGTACTCTTTATGTAGCAGCCTGTATTATGCATACAGGTATGCAAGCAATGTATAGGGAATATACACTGGGACCCACCATTTATTCACATGTTTATTCATCCAACAAATAAATGTTGAGGTCCTAAGGGTCCATTAGGCCCCATCTAGTGCCCCCAGGCTCTAGAGTTAAAGCAGTGAACCAGATATGGTCCCTCTTGTATCTGTCCTTGGTTTGCGTGAAAATGATTATGTGCATTCAGGTGATACAGTAAGAAAACATATGGTTCACTTTGCTTTAAAGGAAGAGGTTCAGGTAGCAGAACCATGACAGGGAAAGTGGATTCAGCAACTGGAGAAGACTCAACTTGTGTGTAGTCAGAGAAGTGAGAGGAATAAGCAAGGTCATCCAGTTGGAGAAAAAACCTAGGGACGTCCAGGAAGAGCTCTCCACTGATTGGCCCTAGTTGCTCTTCCTGGATGTGAGAGTACAAATGATGAATAGGTCATACGTGAACAAACCAAACTATGTATTTACAACAGTGGGTGGCTGGCTGTCCTCTGTGTCAGAGTCCAGGCACCTTCGCTACCTGATGCTCACTAAGCATGCCCACTGATTGCTCTATGTATGTACTGTCTTTATTCTTCTGAAGGCTTGAAATTATTTCCAAATTAAAAGCATAAAAGAAAATAAAAATAGAAAAACTCCCAAATTCCTTCAGAGTCATTGTATGGGTCAGCACTGGACATGGTCATATGCAATTTTATATTGAATGTCCCACATGAATCTGAAGTTATTGTGTGTTCCTGAGCTCAATAATGCAGACATGTTTTTCACCTATGTTACATTTGAATTTACACAGATGAGTTTAGTATTTAAGAAAAAGAGTAGGGAACTATTAAAAAATTTTTTTTGCTTCAAAATTTTGGCTATGCTTTTGTCTTTTTATTTAAACTAATTTTAATAGGTGATAAAATTTTCAAGGAACAACATGCATTTCCTTTGCATTGGTGTGACACTCTGCACAGGTTTTCTAAATGCTAATTAATTCCAATTTCACATTACCTGCTGTTTCAAAAGCTGGCAGCTTGTTGTCACTGTCTGAATGACAGCTGTTTCTGATCTCCTCTATTTTGAAAAGAAATAAGAAAATAAAGACACTTTTCAAAGGAATGTAGCAGTTCTGTGAATTCTCTAATCTTTCTCCATTAAGGGGTTCAGTTCAGTCCAGTCACTCAGCTGTGTCCAACTCTTTGTGACCCCGTGGACTGCAGCATGCCAGGCTTCCCTGTCCATCACCAACCCACTACTTTCCCTTATTTTATTTTCTCCCAGCGTTTTTAAGGGCCAAGCATGCTGAAAGCACCCAGGTTAGGGTCTCTCTATTTCCCTTCTTGGATCTGGTAACTGGTGGAACCATAGAGGAAACTGAAGTAGCCCTTGGTGACTTCTGAAGCCGGGTTGTGAGAGGCAATGCAGCTTCTGCTTGGCTCTCAGGACATTTGTCCTTCAGCACTGAGCCACCAGGTAGGAAGTCCTATCACATTCAGGCCACCAAAGTGACCCATGTAGAGAGACCAGAGGGAAAAGTCCTAAGACTATTTGTGGAGAGATGCCTGGACTACCCACAGCTGCTCCAGACCCTCATCATTCTTATTCAAACACTGTTCGACTCATTGCATGAGCGAACCCAAGCCAGAAGACCCTAACTCAGGTGCTTTCAGCATGCTTGGCCCTTAAAAATTCTGGGAGAAAATAAAATAAGGGAAAATAGTGGGTTAAATCCAAAAGAATTATTTAAAATTCTTTCTTAGGGCCAAGCATGCTGAAAGCACGCAGGTTAGGGGCTCTGGCTTTCCAGGTGCTTCAGTGAGTAAAGAATCCTGCCTGCAGTGGAGGAGATGCAGAAGACACGTGTTCATTCCCTGGGTTGGGAAGATCCCCTGGTGGAGGGCGCAGCAACCCACTATAGTATTCTTGCCTGGAGAATCCCATGGACAGAGAAGCAAAGCAGGCTATAGTCCATAGCGTCACAAAGAGTCGAACTTGACTGAAATGCCTGAGCGCACAAACAACCCACTAAGGGAAAGAACATGGAGGTATTAGCAGAGGGAAGAGAGCAGAACACCAGGGAAATGACAGCAAAAAGCAAATTCAACTCACATCGCAGAATCTTGGAAAGCTCTAAAATGGAATGACCAGGAACCAAGAAAGGTGAGGGTGGTGCATGGAGTTAGAAGGAATTTTGTATTCTTTCTATTTGTATATTGTAATAAAATCCTATTATCCTTTGCATGTAGGCATTTATTTCAGTTCAATTCAGTTCAGTCACTTAGTCATGTCCAACTCTTTGCGACCCCATGAATTGCAGCACGCCAGGCCTCCCTGTCCATCACCAAATCCCAGAGTTCACTCAGACTCACGTCCATCGAGTCAGTGATGCCATCTAGCCATCTCATCCTCTGTCATCCCCTTCTCCTCCTGCCCCCAATCCCTCCCAGCATCAGAGTCTTTTCCAATGAGTCAACTCTTCGCATGAGGTGGCCAAAGTACTGGAGTTTCAGCTTTAGCATCATTCCTTCCAAAGAAATCCCAGGGCTGATCTCCTTCAGAATGGACTGGTTGGATCTCCTTGCAGTCCAAGGGACTCAAGAGTCTTCTCCAACACCACAGTTCAAAAGCATCAATTCTTCGGTGCTCAGCCTTCTTCACAGTCCAACTCTCACATCCATACATGACCACAGGAAAAACCATAGCCTTGACTAGACGGACCTTAGTCGGTAAAGTAATGTCTCTGCTTTTGAATATGCTATCTAGGTTGGTCATAACTTTTCTTCCAAGGAGTAAGCGTCTTTTAATTTCATGGCTGCAATCACCATCTGCAGTGATTTTGGAGCCCCCCAAAATAAAGTCTGACACTGTTTCCACTGTTTCCCCATCTAATTCCCATGAAGTGATGGGACCAGATGCCATGATCTTCGTTTTGTGAATGTTGAGCTTTAAGCCAACTTTTTCACTCTTCTTTCACTTTCATCAAGAGGCTTTTTAGTTCCTCTTCACTTTCTGCCATAAGGGTGGTGTCATCTGCATATCTGAGGTTATTGATATTTCTCCCAGCACTCTTGATTCCAGCTTGTGTTTCTTCCAGTCCAGTGTTTCTCATGATGTACTCTGCATATAAGTTAAATAAGCAGGGTGACAATATACAGCCTGGACGCACTACCCTGGAAGGTTTCAGGATGTTTGCTCTGTGGAGAAACTGAACCAGAAAACTCCCAAACTTGACAACATCAGGCATTAACAGACCATGAAAGAGAGGCTTGATACTGAAACTGGAGGATTTAATAGAAGTCTACAGAGAAATCTAGAGTTCTCTTCCATTCTTGCACACAGATCAGACTATAGGACATTAGTCTCCAGACCAAAGACTTACTGAGTATCCAACACAACACATGGAAAAAAGCCATATGATTCTATGCGATCTTAAAATTTCAGATTACCAAGTAAAGAAGTGACCCTAAAACATTTCACAGAATGAAAATTAAGTACCACTCAGAGAATCAACTTCCCTGGTGGCTCAGATGGTAAAGCGTCTGCCTGCAATGTGGGATACCCAGGTTTGATCCCTGGGTTGTGAAGATCTCCTGGAGAAGGAAACGGCAACCCACTCCAGTACTCTTGCCTGGAGAATCCCACGGGTGGAGGAGCCTGGTAGGCTACAGTCCATGGGGTCACAAAGAGTTGGACACGACTGAGCAACTTCACTTTCACTTTCAGAGAATCAAACAGAATAATGGCAATTGGACTTCAACCAAATTAAAAATTTTTTGTTTCAAATGATGCAGTCAAGAAAGTGATATGACAATCTACAGGATAGGAGGAAATATTTATCCCTATACCTGATAAAGGATTCCAATTCATAAAGGATTCATTGTTCAATCATAAAAAGGCAAATAATCCAATTAGAAATACATACCTAGGAGTGGAATTGCTGGGTTATGTGACCACTTTGTGTTTAAGACTTTGAGGAACTTCCAGATTGTTTACCAAAATTGCTGCAGCATTATTCATTCCCACCAGCAATGTATGAGGACTTCATTTTGTCCACGTTTTCAGCAATACTTCAATTGTGTGTCTTTTTAAAATTACAGCTATTCTAGTAGATGTATAGTAATCTCACTGTGGTTTTGATCTCTATTTCCCTAATGACGTTGAAGAGACCCTGATGCTGGGAAAGATTGAAGGCAGGAGGAGAAGGGACGACTGAGGATGAGATGGTTGGATGGCATCACCGACTCAAAGGACATGAGTTTGGGTGGGCTCCGGGAGTTGGTGTTGGACAGGGAGGCCTGGTGTGCTGCAGCTCTTGGGGTCACAGAGAGTCAGACAGGGCTGAGCAACTGAACTGAACTGAATGACATTGAATGGGCTTTCATGTGCTTATCAGCCATTCATGTATCTTCTTTGGAGAAATAACTATTTAAACCATTACATATGGGCTTCCCTGGTGGTCAGATGGTAAAGAATCTGCCTGCATGCAGGAGACCTGGGTTTGATCCCTGGGCTGGAAAAGATCCTCTGGAGAAGGGAATGGCTACCCACTCCAGTATTCTTGCCTGGAGAATTCCATGAACAGAGGAGCCTGGCGGGCTAAAGTTCATGGGGCCACACAGAGTCGGACATGACTGAGTGAATAACACGTTTTACACTTTCATATATATATATATATATATCTCCCTGAGAAATGAAAACATAGGTCTGCACAAAACCCAGTACATGAATGTTTCTAGGGGCATTATTCATAATGATCAAAAAGTGGAAATGAAGTACTGATACAGGCTACAAAATGGATAAATCTCAAAAATGCTATGCTTTCTGAAGGAACCTAGAGAAAAGATCACATAGCATATGACCATTTTACATGAAATGTCCAATATACTAAAATTCTTAGAAACTGGGCAGGATGAGGTGGAGAATAGGAAGTGATGCTAATGGGTATGAGGTTTCTTTTTGCAGCACTGTATTTCACAAGTTAAAGAGTGAATTTGGTTTTACTTTGGGGTGTTTAAACAGACCAATTATCCCATCAATCTCTGAGAAAAGCCCATTTCAGCTCTTTGCAACTATTCAGCTTTTGAAGACTTTGTTTTTCCCAATGAACTCAAAAGTGGCTCTAATAAGGGAGATCTTATGAGACACTATCTTTTTATTAAAATGTTTCAATAATTTAAAAATTGTTCTATTTTATCCAGGACATTTTAAAACAGCTTTGTTGAGATATAATTAACTTACCTATGTATGTATGGGCTTCCCTGGTGGCTTAGATGGTAAACAATTTGCCTGCAATGCAGGAGACCCAAGTTTAATCCCTGAGTCAGAAAGATCCCCTGAGAAGGGAATGGCTACCCACTCTAGTATTCTTGCCTGAGAAATCCTATGGACAGATGAAGCTGGTGGGCTACAGTCCACGGGATCGTAAAGAGTTGGACACGACTGCACAACTAATGCACACACACACATATGTATAATCTCACACTGAGATATAAATCCCCTATTTAAAGCATACAATTCAATGGTTTTTGTTATTATGTTATCATACTTTTAAAGTTGTAGGTTATATATAAAACATAAAACTTGCCATTTAACTATTAAGTATACAATTCAGTGGCATTAGCAAACAGAAACTCTGTTGACAGTGATTTGGCCTACATTTTAAAAGAATCACTCTTTATGGTATATGAAAAAAAGATTTATACCTGGAGGGGGCTCAGTTGAAATATGGGACCTGTTAAGAGTCTATTGCAACAATCTAGGTGAGAGATGGTGGGAGTTTTGGCCAGAATAATATCTGAAAGCTCAGAGGAATAGGTCAGATTGAGGATATATTTTGAAATCAGAGATTGTAGGATTTGCTGATAGTATGAGTATGGAGTACCTTAAAAATGGAGGCATTAAGAATGTTTCTAAGGTTTTGGCTTGATCAGTTGAGTTGCCATTTTCTGAAAGAGGACAGAGCAGGTTTGGAGTTGTGATGGTGGTGAGGAGGTAGGAGTTCATCTTTGGAACTGTTCAATTTGAGATAACTTAGATATCCAAATAAAGATATGTATAGTAAGTTAGATGTCTGTAGTCCAGAGGAGAGGGTCAGGCTGGAAATATACGTTAGAAATATTGAATGTGGGTGGTATACTAAGCTGTGGGTTGGATGAAATCATCTAGAGTGTGTATATAGATAGAGAAGAGCAGAGTTCAGAGGACTGAGAGGGGCTACTCCAATTCTGTGCCTCCAACACAAGAAGTGATTTATTTCATTTCCAAGAAAGGACAGAATGTAAGAGAAACTATGAGTGGTGACCCACTGTCAGAACGGTCCAGTTCCTGTGTGCCCTGTGGTTGTCGTGACAGCACCTCAGTGGGATGATGGCAGTGAGCTCTGGTGAACGGGTATTACAGCGTTACTCTGATGGTCACAAGGTATTAAGATTTTGTGTTGGTTGGGATAAGCTGTAAAATCATGGGTAATCACCCATGCCTTGGGGGTGTGGTAGGGTTGTTTTGGAAGAGTTGTAATGTTCTGATGCTACTCTCTGACACGTATTGTGGATCCTTAGTTGTCCTGTCATTAGTGGCCCAGAAGCAAGATGGTAGCAGATAGAAATAATATTGATTAAGCTTGACTCTCAAGCATGCAGTCAGGTAAGCTCAGTCCAGTCTTCTTATTATGACGCCTCAACCTTTCACAACAGCACGTCTTCTTCCTCATCTTTACCTGCGTCTAGAGCCTTCCCGCGTAGTCTTTATTTACAGTCCTTCATGCATACACTTATGAAAGGCGTGCTACATCCAGAACACCTTAAAGATATTTATTGTTTCATTTAATTGAGTCAGTACAGCAGCCCTATGATATGGATTTTTTTTTTATCCCTACCATCCCATTACAGATGAGGAAACTGAGGCTCAGGTAGGTCACGTAGATGGTGAATCGCAAGACTGAGAACCAGACACAGGCCTGTTGGACTCCCAAGGCCATGTTCTTCTTGCTTTACGCACTAATGACGTATCTCATGCATGATGCACAAACACAGAACTCATGGTTGCTGGTGAGGACTAAGCAGATTTTCCTGGGAAAACATGCAGGTGAGGCTGATAAAAAAATAACATAAAACAACAGCTGGATTTCTTCAGTAGAAGCATCTTTGCCAAAGGGTGCGTGGCAATGACAGCAGACCAAGGCTTCAGCTGTGACTGTCTCCACATACCATTAAGTTGGCTGAATTTACTTTGGAGTAAATTTGGAAGGAAGTAGATATTAGTGTACATTTTCATCCATATCAGCAAAGCTAACACTTTTGATTGAATGTTTTACTTTCTGGGTGGTTGTTTACTTGTTGTAAAGTCATGGTATTTATGTCTCAGATAGTGTTGGTGGTGGGTGGTGGAAAGGGACAAGGTATTTAAATCAGAGAAATCTAAGTGCTTCAGGCAACACTACTGAAGGTTTGTTGAGACAAACCATCATTTTGCATTTACAATGTATATCTGAGCTTCCCCTTTTGTTCCTCCCGTTGAAATGTGACCTTGGCCTCAGTCTCTGAACCAACCAGCCTTTGAGAGGATGTAGTTTTATGGTTTAGGTTGAAAACTCCAGATACAAAAGCTTACATGAATGAGCTGATATAACTGAGAGAGAAAGCTTTTGCTGGAGGAGCTAACAGAGCCAGGAACAAATCTCCAGGCCATGTAATCACAAGGGGTTTATGCAAACCTCTTAAAGGAGGTTTATACAAATATACATCCAATTTCCTCTTTAGAAAGGGCCGTTCCTTTCCAATGAGTCAGTGTTTAACAGAGCTTGGCAAAGCATGAGCCTGTCGGCTGGAAGAAGACGCAGCTTTAAAACTCGACCTATTCTTTAAAGAAGAAAATAACCCTTAAGCTGCATTAACGTGGCCTACCATGAGCAGCAGGCATGGGGATTCTGTTATCAAGGCGTCCTCTGGGCTGGCGTTTCCTTTCCAGGCTTCAGCAGCTCCTACTTGCCTGCCACCTGCCTTGTTATCTGCCTCCTGCAGACGAGACTTGCCTTTGTGTGTGCCATCTCTGAGCGTGTATCTGTGAGCAAGCCTCAGCTTTCTGAGCCTTTAATTTTGAATGAGATGGAAAACACACTCGGCATAGCCTCTGCTTCCTGTGTCTAAGTCTTGGGGCAAAGTTCATTTCTTCTTCCTATTGCATGGGAAGAACTGGACTGCGTTGGGTGCAGACATGGTGGGATTATGCTGTAACATGCTGTTTCTAAGGACTGACCTACTGGCCCCATTTTGGGTAGTATAATAACTGTTTTCCTAGTATTTTTATGAATCTGAAATCAGAATCATTGTGTCTGGATCTCAAGGTCAAAGACCCAACTTTTTAATGCATGCCGAAAGACAAACTTCTGGGTAGTCCTCCAGCCTGGCCAGGGCTATGGGTCTCACGTTCTCAGTTAAGTCCTCATTTCATGTGTATGCTTAGTTGCTTAGTCGTGTCTGACTCTATGTGACCCCAAGGACTATATTGCACCAGGCTCCTCTGTCCATGGGAGTCTCCAGGCAAAAATACTGGAGTGGGTTGCCATTCCCTTCTCCAGGGGATCTTCCCAACCTAGGGATCGAACCCGAGTCTCCTGCATTGCAGGCAGATTCTTTACCATCTGAACCACCAGGGAAACCCAAGTACCCAGTTCACAGGACTTCTATTACTAGAATAATTCTTCTCTGCTCTCTTTAAGGTGGAGAAGGAAATGGCAACCCACTCCGGTACTCTTTCCTGGAGAATCCCATGGACCGAGGAGCCTGGTAGGCTGCAGTCCATGGGGTCGCGAAGGGTCGGGCATGACTAAGTGACTTCACTTTCACGTTTCACTTTCATGCATTGGAGGAGGAAATGGCAACCCACCCCATTGTTCTTGCCTGGAGAATCCCAGGGACAGAGGAGACTTTGGGCTGCTATCTATGGGGTTGCACAGAGTCAGACACGACTGAAGTGACTTAGCAGCAGCAGCAGCTCTCTTTAAGGAGTGGAATGTGACCTGAAAGTGATGCAGATAACTCCTTCCTTGCTGGGATCTCTATCTGTAGAAGATAATGTTAAAGGAAACAGATGAGTCAGAAGTGGTGTATTTGAAATCAATATTATAGCTCTCTATTAAAACCTTGCAGTACCTGCTTCTCCTTCCTCCCACCCCTTGCCCCCTGCAAATGTATATTTGGAAAAGATCTCCATTACTAAGCAAGACATGGGATTATTTAAGGTGGGGGGGTCAGATGAAAATATTTGGAATTTGTTTTATAACACTGTTTCATTATTCTTCCTTTTCCATGTTACTTCTCTCTCTCCCTTGTCTTTTTTTTTTTTTTTTTGGTCTTGCCACCCATACTTTACTCGTTTCCCTTGTTGGTTCCAATTGGCACCTCCCCCACCCCCCCCAACACACACACAAATAAGTGATAGGACCCTCCTAGCAGAGGATAGCTGCTGGGGTTCTAGGAGAGACCAGAATCCCAGGGAGGAGAGATGCAGGGAGGGGACCCAGCTACAACAGGCAGCTGGTGGCTGGCTCTCACTCCAGAGGTCTTCTCAGGCAGACGTCATGACCTCCAGCAGAGCCAGAGGGTGCCCTGGTTTTGTTCATCGCCTCTGGCTTCATGGCCAAGGACAGTGTGTGTGATTCCAGGAACAGTGATAACACCAAAGGATGAAGCTGTGGGGCCGGTGCACTGGGGGGACCAGAGCATGCAGATGGCTAAAGCAGCAGGTCTGAGTCATCTTTCTGATGGGCTTGCGCCTCTCCCAGCTGCTCTGTTCAAAGTTGTCACTCAGTGGTTCACACTATGTTCATAAAGGTTTGAAATCACTGAAGAGTTTTAATCAGAAAGAGTTGATGTTCTTTAACATTCAGTTCAGTTCAGTTCAGTCACTCAGTCGTGTCCGACTCTTCGTGACCCCATGAATCGCAGCATGCCATGCCTCCCTGTCCATCTCCCGGAGTTCACTCAAACTCACATTGTATGACAGATAAGACAACTGTAATCGCTGTTTGATTTCTGCACATAAGCAATAAAAAAAAACCTTAATTTTTAAAAAAAAATTCTCAGCTTTTTGGAGACTGACCTGTTACTGTGAAGGAAGAAAAAAAATCATGGCTTCAACACTTTATCTATTGAGTACTTTTGATGCTCTACAAAGATTTGATGATAGTTCTTGTTCCATGGAAATGTGTTCTGTATAAGCCCAGCAATCTTGGGGCCCAATTCTTTCGTAGTCTGCTAGTTGGCTGAAATGGATTGGATCTAGGGATGACCCTATGTTCCAGCTCATTGATTATGACAGTGAAAGGAACCTCTGACACCACCCTGCCCAGAGGATGAGAGGCGACTTGCCCAACAACCCCCAAGTGAATTTTTGGTAGAGAAAAGAATGGTTGCTTGCTTTACTGGACAAACCCTCCCCGATAATATTTTCACAAAGCTGGAAAGTGGGACCAGCAGTGAATATTTCAGCAGCCCTGAGAGCCAACCCAAGAGGCCCTCTGACCTCAGGTTGATCTCGGCGCGGCAGCAGTGAGAGAGGTGGTGTGAAGTGAGATCTTAATTCCCTGCCCAGGAATGGAACCTGGATAGCCTGGATGAAAACCAGGAATCCGAGTCACTAGATCAGCAAGGGTTAGGGGCTAGCAGCTATTTTTCCCTGGATCTTTGCCCCCAGAGAAATATGCATTTATCACGTGGCAGAAACTGCAAATTCAGGTACAAAATTTATTATTAGAGAGAGAGCACAGCAACGAATGGAAGAACACACAGAGAAACAGTTTGTTTAGATGAGATAGAAGCAAGGCAGAGGTGCACGCCTGGAGAGAGGGTGGGGGGAGTGGGCATCCTTCCTGGTGAGGAGGAGTGCAGTAAAGAAGTGGTTAAGTCTTTTCTATAGCTCAGTTCTTCTGGGTCTTTGTCTACCTTTAGCCAATGATCTGGTTTCTTTTTCCACACCTGACCTACCCTGGGACACTCCCCTGGGTATGTACACATCCTTTAGCCAAAATGGATATCGAAATGAAGGCTTCTGGGAGGAACAAACTCATTATGGCCTGGCATTATCCCTTGACTTTTGACCCACAGGAGCCTTTCTGCACATATATAGTGTCTCCCTTGTCCCAAAAGAGGAAGGAGTGGAGATCCCTTAATCCTTTACTCAAATAGAGCTTTGCCCCTCTTTGTCCTTGCCCTGACTCTTATCTTGACTATTGTCCTGACTATTACCTTGATGTATTTCAAGAGATAGACACTGGATATTTACCCTGTTTCTATTGTTACTTCCATTTCAGAGGGCAAACAGGAGGCTGATTGTAAATGCCTGAACTAGAGCCCATCTGTCTCTTGTCTCAAGAAATGCTAACAGTTTTAAGTATCCAGCCGGAAGCCCACTTCTTCGTGTTGCATGAAATGTAATCGGAGGCTAGTTGTAAATGTCTAATCTGGAGCTCACCTATATCCTACATCAAGATATGTCTTAGTTATCCTCCAGTTACTGCTTTGGATCTATCCTTCTTTGTTCCCAGACCCCTTACTCTGTCACCTTCCTGGCCCTCTAGGGCAAAGGTGGGAGGTTCTCTCCACTTCAGATGCTTGTGCCCAGGTGTGGCTTCATGCCCTTCTCCTTGTGTCTTTAGCAAAGCCGAAAAAACACTGGGAGTGGGGGCTCGAATGAGATATTACTAAAGGTGAAGGTGTGGGGACACCCTTGCCTCTTTCCTGATAAACTGACATCATCAGAGGAGCCAGGCTTGCCTGCAGGGTCACCCCCCCCAACCAAGCCAGTGTGCACGCTCAGCCATGTCTGACTGTGACCCTATGAAACGTGGTGTGCCAGGCTCCTCTATCCACGGGGTTTTCCATGGGATGTTTTCCTCTATCCATGGAATGAGTTGCTGTTTCCTTCTCCAGGGGATCTTCCCCACGTAGGGATTGATCTCCTGCATCTGCTGCGTAGTACGCAGATTCTTTACCTGCTGAACCATCAGGGAATACCCAGGGTTATCTCACAACACGTGGTGGAACAATCAAGCCAGAGATGCAGACTTACAGCAGCTTCAGGTGAGGGCTGGATGGGCTTCATTTTCTTAAAAAAAAAAAAAAAAAAAAAGGAGAGAGATGATCACCTTTCTCCTCAGGTGGATCTTCCACTCCGCTCCTGCGTTTGTGTCCTGCAAACGTCTCTTCCTTAACACAAGAGGGCGCTGGAGCCCACGATTCCGTACTCTAGGTTGGAGAAGATCCAGGGAAAGGCAGAAAAGCCTTCTTGAGAGTGTTCCAGGGGGTGACACTACGCACTGTCGGCTGGAGGTTCAGGTACTGTGCATGTACCGCGAGATGCAGTGACTCTCAGCGCTGGGAGGGACAGCGAAAACCTCACCCAGGCATCCAAGAGCAAGGGCTCTGGGCACTCCTCTGAGAGAGGCTTTGGCTGTCTTGGAGGGTATCCTGCAGAAAGTGACTGTATGTAAATCAGGCTTAGGACCTTTTAGTTCAGAGAAAGGAAGATTGGTGGCGGGGGTGGGGAATGGGAGCTGGCTCTGCATTCCTAAAAAGCTTATGTTTGGAAGCGAGACCAGGCTTATTTTCTGTGGCTCTAGCCACAGAACTGGGACTTACGAATAATCTTTATCAAGCAACAGATTTCAGCTCAACATCTGAAGAATTTTGTTCATGTGGAAGGCAGCATGGTTTAAGCAGGGAGAGAGTGGCTGGAGAGGAAGTCTGAGTTCACCTTCTGACCTGCCATGACCAGTTCTCTGACTTGTCACCTAACCTCCCTTAGCCTGAGTTTCCTGTCTGTAAACTGGGTTTCATGTTGTCTACCTTACAGGCTGGTTGTGGGGAGTCAATAATTTGAATAAAAGTGCACAGCATTTTTTTAAAGAGAGGCTTCCCTGGTGAAGAGAGGCTTTTGGGGGAGCAGGGAGGAAAGGCTCAGCGGTAAAGATTCTGCCTGCAATGCAGGAGATGCTGGAGACACTCGTTCGACCCCTGGGTTGGGAACCCCTGGAGCAGGGCATGGCAACTCACTCCAGTGTTCTTGCTGGAGAATCCCATGGACAGAGGAGCTTGGCAGGCTCTGGGGTAGGACATGACTGAAGCTTCTGAGCACACAGCACAGTTGAAAAAAAAGATCATAGTAGCTAAGCTTGAATTCTTATTCTGTGAAAGTCACTGTACCATCTCCCAAGCATTGTCTTTTAGCCCACAAACAACCCTATGCTGTAAGCAGTCCTACTTGGATTTTACAAAAGAGGCAGGTGGGTTCAGAGAGGGTAAGAGATTTGCCCAAGGTCTCAAGCCTGTGAACTTGCATGTTGAAATCCTAAGCTGGGTCTTTCTGTAGCACAGCGCTCCTGCCAGGACACCATGCTGCCTGCCTGTGTCAGTGTGGGGTCTTCACCCAGAGGGCCCCTGGGTCTGGGAGCTCTTGGCGGATTTATCTATCACACACAATGATGCAGGGGCACATATGTTGTTCTGGCAAAGGCAAAGCACATTTTCCAGTGTCAGTTGAAGCAGTGGATGAATAATACAGGGAGAGGGATCAACAGAAGGGGCGAGAGCAGGCCAGAGCCGCATCAGTTCCCCTGCCTCCAACAGGGGCAGCAGAAGGTGCAGCTGGCGGGGCCTCAGAGCGGAGCCGCCAGCCCAACCATCCCACCGCTGGGTTTTGCACAGCTTTCCTTCTCCATTCTTTCTCGTTTTTGACACTTGTGATTATTACCAATCCTGGTGGTGCTGACGCACGGGAGTGCAATGGTTACCATGGCATGCTTAATAGCGAGAGCAGATGTTTGGCAGGCTAGCTCCTTGCATTCTAAATACACGAGGCGAAAGTCGGTGGAGGGCGTAATTGATTTGCTGACTGCGATGGGAAGCCAGCCCGTGCTCGCGCTGGGCCCGGGTGCCTTCCCACCTCCTCTCTTACACAGCACGCGGCCTCATCCTGAGCTGACCTCTCGTGGGCCCCTCTGGCCTCACGTGTTACCAATTCCCACCTGCTCTCCTCGCTTCTGCTCAACACCTGTAGCCTCCCAAACAGGCTAGGATCTGTCTCCTGCCTGGGTCTCAGCAGCTGGTGCCTCCATCTAGACTCCCAAGTCATCGTGTGGGCAACGCCCACCCCTGCCTCAGCGCTAGGCTTGGCCCTCACTCTCCAGCACACCCTCCTGAAGGCTGAGTTGGCAGGGTCACCCTGTGCCTACCCTATCCTAGGACCACTGCTGTGCCTTAATTGCTTGTTTAATTGTTTATCTTCCCAATAGAAGGCAAGGTTTTTGACTGCAGGCACCGTGATGTTGACAGGAGTAATTTTGACTATATATAAAAATCTCATGAAATAAAATTTCTATCCTTTACCACTAGTATCCCATTTCTTGCAAGACCAGCTCACAATTGGTCATGACAGCAAGTGCCCATGTCTTTTTTCTAAGCAGGATTATTAGTATTATCTGCATATGAGATATACTTTCCTGCCTCTGAACCTGTTTGCAGCATTGTTTCCATCTAGGAATCTGATTTTTTACTTAGTCATCTTGCCCCTCAATCAAGACTGCTTTCAACTGCCATGTAATCTTCTCTGATTTACCACTTTCCTAAGAAAATATGATCACTTCTCAACCACAGACCACCTTCCCCATCACCCTGCTTCCACTGCATTCTTCACCCCACAGCATTCTGTTTGTGTTTCTTTTGGTACCCTTGACTTTCCAAAATGGACTCAACCGCAGTGGAGAGCCCAGACTTTGGTCTCAGGCCCAAGTTCACGTCCTGAGTCTGTCATTTTCTTGTAATGCATAACTTTGGACATATTAAATGACCTCCCAGTGGCATGCCACCCCCTTTATTGGAATGGGGATAATCATACCCACTCCACTGGGGAGCCATGAGGATTGAATGAAATACTGAAGAGGAAATATGTAGCTCAGTGCATGAAGACAGTAAGAGGTCACTGAATGGTTGCTTTTATTAAGCTACTGTTTACATATTTGGCTGATGCCCCCGAGGAGACTATGCTCTTATTATGGTCAAGTGCCATGACAGCTGCCATCTAAAATGGTTTGATGTAGACTGTTGGCAAAAGTGAACATTAGTGAAGGGTGGGTGAGTGGAGGTACACTTGCCCACCCTGCTGAGCTCCACTTTCTGGGTCTGTAAGTTGTGGTTACAAGACAGTCAAGGGCATTATATGCATGAGTTGCTTTTAAACTGTGAGCTCCAAAACATCCTAGGTCAACTTAAAAGGGCCAGGATGTGAGGAAATGCAGGGAGCAAAGGCACATAATTTCTGCTTCGCTTGAAGACACTGAGGCTGGGGCTGGTTTGCTCTGGTGACACACATGATTTCTCTTCACCTCACCCACAAATTCTGAACCAGGTAAAGGAAGAGGCAGAGAAGAGAGTGCGTGTGTGTGTGTGTGTGTGTGTGTGTGTGTGTGTGTGTGCAGGGAAGAGAGTGCTGTGTGTGTGTGCAGGGAAGAGAGTGCTGTGTGTGTGTGTGTGCGCGCGTGCAGGGAAGAGAGTGGTGTATGTGTGTGTTGGGGAGGGAAATGGAGGACAGAGGATTTCCCTGTGTGTGCGTGCACATGTGTGTGTTGGTGAGGTAGAGAGTGCTCTGTGTGTGTGTGTGTTGGGGAGGGACATGAAGGATGGAGAGAGGGTTTTCCAGAGACAGAACCTCAGAGAATTTGCCTGGGGAAGAAAGAGATACTTTGGTTTGATTTTATTTTCTAATCATCACAACTAAGAGTAAAGAAACATGAGGTGATTGTGACCAAGATCTTAAATTTGTGAAGAAGAAAAAGAAAGCTTTTACCAAAATGGTTTGATGTAGACTGTTGGCGAAAGTGGACATTAGTGAAGGTCACTGAGCTGAGCTCCAGCTGCGTGGTAGCATTGAGGCGTCTTGTCATTTCAGTTACACCAATGAGTTCATAGCCTTTCCCCCCATCTTCATGAACATTCTGTGATTTTTTTAAAAGACCTTATTTCAAAAGAGCTATAGCTGTGGCTCATATTTCTCAAATTGTGAAGTGGATTTATATATATATATATATATATATATATATATATATATATCATGTTTTCAACAGTTGCAAATTCCACTTCACTGGGAAAGTTACCGGAAGTGCATAATCTTTCCCCACCAATTCAATGCTCCCTTGATTCTAATGCTTATGAACTAGAACTCAGGTATTTTCTAGCATGGAATGGGCTGGAGTTAGCTTGTTCTCACTCTCTTGCTTCAGCTGTGTGTGAGAGCTGAGTCTCTGGGTTATTGCCTCTCTATACTTCAAAGACTTCTCTGGCCCCCAGCATCGGATGACAAATTCACACAGTTCTCAGGTCTGAAGAGCTAGATTTTAAATCTGGATTTGTCAGTAATTTGTGACACTGAGAATACATTTCCTCCATTCTGGGACTCAAGCTTCTCACCTGGGAAACACCAGGATTAGACACCATCATTTTCTGTGTCTATTCAGGTGATCATATGGTTTTTCTTTGGTCTGTTGATAAGGTGAACTGCATTGATTGGTTTTTGATTATTCAACCTTGCATCTTTAAGGAACATCCTGGTGGCTCAGATGGTAAAGAATCTGCCTGCAGTGCAGGAGACCTGGCTTTGATCCCTGGGTCAGGAAGATTCCTGGGAGAAGGAAATGGCTACCCACTCCAATATTCTTGCCTGGAGAATTTCACAGACAAAGGAACCTGGTGAGCTACGGTCCTTGGGGTTACAAAGAGTCTGACACAACTGAGTGATTACCACTTAACACACTTTCACTTGGTACGTAACTTTTCATGTATTGTTGGATTTGACTGGCCAGTATTTTGTTAAGTATTTTTGAGTCCATGCTCAAGAGAGAGATGGATCCACAGATTTCTTTGCTTGCAACGTCTTTGGTTTTGATATCTGAGTATCCCAAATGAACTGGATGATGTTCCCTCCTCTTCTATATTTCAGAAGAGTTTGTGTAGAATTCATATTATTTATTTCTTAAATGTTTGGTAGAATTTTCCAGTAGAATCCATCATTTGAAAGGATTTTCATATTCTGGGCAGCTCCAGGGTAACTAAGGGTCCTCCCTGAAGAAGGTTTAGAGGGGTGTCCCAACTCAGGCCCATGAGAGGAATAGGGGAATCCCTTTCTCCAAATTGCACATGGACGGTTCCTTTCCCTGGTCACTTCTGGTGTTATCTCACCAATTTGCAGGCCAGTTTCCCCAAAATTACTTGGAGCCTTTGGGAGACAGTACGAATAGCAGTAGATAAAGCTCAGACCCTTGGCTCTGGTACTGACTGGTCATGCAGTCTTGCAACCACATTCCTGAACCTCTCAGAGCCTTGGGTCCTGCGTTTAAAATTAGGCAAGGTAAAATTTAGCTTCCAAGACTGTTATGAAGATTGAAGGAAATAATACTAAACCTTTCTGGCATAGTAGGCTTTTGTGAGCACTAGCCTTCTTCCCGGGAAATGGGAATACTCTGTCCTATTTCACTCAGGCCGTGGGACCTATCTGGGTATAAAGCCTGTTTGCTCACCTCTGAATCTGGGATAGAGTCTTTCTGAAGGGAGTCAGAAATGCAAAGACAGAGCACATATTTTTTTTTTTTTCCATCTGTTCAACAAGACAAATGAGTTTATGTTGAAAACAGTCACATTACAAAGTGATTGCTGGATGGGAACAATTTGTTATAATGCTCCAATTCTGCTGCTGCTTTCCCACTGGGGAGAGTGCCCTCTTCAGTTACCAAGGCTCCTGAGCATCGCTTCCTAATGGAAACTGGAGAACAGGCAGCTATTCACATTCTAACTAGAGCCTAGAAAGATGGTTCCTTTTGATGGAAAAAAAAAATCATGAGTCAGCTGTTTAGGAAAGTGCCTCACTGATGATATTAGTATATAGAAGCAATTTCATCAGTCTGGGAAGCGCGTTTTCAAGATTGGCAGGGCAGAGAGGACAGAATATTAATGAAGCTGTCAGAGAGGATAGTGCTGTTTCAGTTCTGGGCAGCAGAGGGAGCTCTTGTCTCCTAGTCCTGAAAGATTTGGCAGCGATGGCACGCCACTCCAGTACTCTTGCCTGGAAAATCCATGGACGGAGGAGCCTGGTTGGCTGCAGTCCATGGGGTCGCTAAGAGTCGGACACGACTGAGCGACTTCACTTTCACTTTTCACTTGCATGTATTGGAGAAGGCAATGGCAACCCACTCCAGTGTTCTTGCCTGGAGAATCCCAGGGACGGGGAAGCCTGGTGGGCTGCCGTCTATGGGGTCGCACAGAGTCGGCCACGACTGACGTGACTTAGCAGCAGCAGCAATAGCAGGACCCCCTTGATGGGCTTCTCTGGTAGCTCAGACGATCAATGATCTGCCTGCAATGCAGGAACCTCAGTTCCATCTGTGGGTTGGGAGTTTGGGGAAAGTCTGGCCTCTTCTCGGTGGCCGTTGCAGAGTTCCCTGAGTTACTTAGTCTATTGCTCTTAGACTTCACTAGGAGCAATCAGACGGGCAAAGGATGGTCATTTACAATATTATCTAACACTCTGCATGAAACTTGTTATGAGCCAAACACTGTTCTAAGTACTTGATGTGTATTAACTCAGTAAGTCCTCACAACAGCAGTATGGGGTAGGCAACAATATTAATATGCCCATTTTGGAGATGAGGAAGCTGAGGCAGTGTGAAGTTAAGTGACTTTTCTAAAGTCGCACAGTTGATCTGTCCTCTTAACCATTAATAACAACTTGCATTTGCACTGTTGATGCCACTGAATCTGACAAACAGCTCTTTGTGGTAAGTACATTCTATTATAATACATCATTTTACTAGTGGAGAATGGGGGGGAGAGAAAGAAAGAGGGAGAAGAGAGAGAATGAATGAGGGAAGATGGATTTTGAAAATTTTAGACCTAAAGTGTTCAAAAGATACTTTTAGTGCTAATGGCTAGGCTTTATATGGTTGACCAATTACAGAGAAAATGTTGGAGCAGAAGTCAGTCTCAAGTCCAAGTCCAGTGCTTTGTACTACTATTCTATTTCCTGCCCATCTCTACTTTCTGGACCAGGCTTTCTCGGGGTGATGGTCAAGAGATACAGGAACCTAGTCTCTGAGCTGGAGAAGGAAATGGCAGCCCACTCCAGTGTTCTTGCCTGGAGAATCCCAGGGACGGGGGAGCCTGGTGGGCTGCCATCTATGGGGTCGCACAGAGTCGGACATGACTGAAGCGACTTAGCAGCAGCAGAAGCAGCAGCAGTCTCTGAGCTACAGGTGCCCTGGGCTGCACTAACCTCTCCCCTACTTGAGCTTCTCAGTCACTGGATCTGGAAACACGGGGTGCAATTTTAACTCTCTTGCTTGGTAGCCTGACGACATTGACCTTGGGTCTCTCTCATCAGTCTGGGGACGTACACTTTTAGGAGGCAAGACTGAAGGACAGGGTAAACAGAAATATCATTTTCACCACTAGATGAGAGAGGAAGATGGCAAGTCCTTGCCCCTCTGAGGTTTGCTTTCAATAAAACAGATAGTTGGACCACACAGTGGTGCATTTTAGGGTCAAAGATCTCTTTCAAGGCTGGCATTCCATGAAAGCACATGCTTAGATAAAGCTTCAGCTTTATTATTAGATCTTTATTGGATAACAGGAGACCTCAACTCAGAGGAGTGTCTCCACTGCAAGAATCTCAACTTCAGCACTACTGACTGTGTGTGTTGAATGATTTCTTGTTGTGGGCGGCTGCCCTGTGCATTGTAGGATGTTTAGTAGAATCCCTGGCCTCTGCTCACTAGATGCTCACTGGTAGCATCACAAACTCCCTGAGTTGTAACAACCAAGCTACAACCCCTAATGCTGGGAACAGTCACACTGTGGTAGACCAGGAGGACAGATGCTTTGGGTTGTTGATGATGATGGTAATAAATATAACATTTATTTATTTTTTTTTTACTATGTCCAAGGTCCTGTTCTACCCAGTCATGTGTATTCTCATCCCATCTTCACGACTATGCTGAGTTTGGTAGTAACCCCGCTTTACAGAAGAGTAAACTGAAGTACAGAGAGATTAAACAAACTGATCAAGGTGAGCTTGTAAGCAGGGAGCTGAGACTGTATACTTCAGTGTTTATACTATCTGCTTCCCTCAAGGTAGTTCAGAGAGCAAGATTCAACGTGCAGGCCACAGTCTGATGTCTCTCCATAGTCTGTGATGAAGGAAATCGACTGTCACCAAGCACACCATTTTATTCCCAATATTTTTTTGTAGACAGAGTTTTTCAATGAAGAAAGCATTGCATAGATTTATACACTGGCACAAACTCCTCATCTTGTTGCAGGCAAGCATTTTGTTGCAAGCAGACATAGAAATGGAAATGGCATCTAATATTTGCTCAGAACTTTTCAGTATTCTTACCTGGAGAATTCCAAGGACAGAGGAGTCTGGTGAGCTATAGTCCATGGGATTGTAAAGAGCCAGGCACGACTGAGTGACCAATACTTTCACTTTTCTTTCACTTTCCCATTGACAAATTGTGCTCCCATCTACATTCTTACATGCTCCCTATAGACATGCTGTCCAGATGCTGTGAGGTTACTGAAGAGGCAGTATAAGATAGACCGTCACTGTCCAGTTGAAGAGATCAAGGCTCAGGCAATTAAGTGATTTGTCCTTAAGAAAATAAGCGGGGGATCCAAAATAAGTCCAAGTTTTCTAACTTACAGCCTACTGTTCTTTCTAAGACAGGACTATATTCTGATCATATCAAAAAGTGGCTCTCTCCTTCTGTACAGTTGCATGTCATTTTAAGGACTCAAAAATGAATTACCTTTACTTTATAGGATGCTCTTCTATTAGAACATGACCTGGTTATTGAAAGAAAAGTGAAAGTGAAGTCGCTCAGTCGTGTCCGACTCTTTGCGACCCCATGGACTGTAGCCTACCAGGCTCCTCAGTTGGTGGAATTTTTCAGGCAAGAATACTGGAATGGGTTGCCATTTCCTTCTCCAGGGGATCTTCCCAACCCAGGGATTAAACCCAGGTCTCCCACACTGCAGGCAGACGCTTTACTGTCTGAGCCACCAGGAGGCCTGGTATTGAAAGAAACAGAAGCACAATTCTTTGATCAACATATACATTCTTTGGTCCATTCAAAAAGCACAGTGCTCTTTTGAACCTCTGGTGTTATAGAGAAAGCCTGAGTTTTGGAATCAGTTCTAGCTCCCTTAATTACAAATTATGTGATTTTAGGCAAGCTTTTAAGGCCATTTGATCCTCCATTCCCTCATCTATCAGATGGTCATAATCACATCTATGTGATTTAATCACATAAACCCATTGGGTTGTTATAATGGTCAGATTACCTGTATATGGTGTGTGTAGTACCTAGAAGAATGTCAAGTATATGATGGGAGCTAAGTCAGTGTGACTTTTCTCTCCTTCCTCCTGCCTAGCATATACTTTTTGATCCACTTCCAGATCTCTAAAGCTGTCTTTTAACATAGTAACTAATAACAGTGGAAACTAATCTTTATCACTAATGTACAATCCATCTGGGAGAAAGACATTTCTTCTTAAATCAGGACTAATCAAACGGGCCTGAAGACCCAGATCCATCCTACTATGAGCTTGTAGGAACAGATGGAAAATGAGCTGTGCAGATGGGAAAACTCCATTTTCCAACAGGAATTATTTATTTGTGAAGTTGGAACCACTTGGAATGAATATTTTGAATCAGGATGATGAAATATTGTAAGATTCAAAACAGGGCCATGAAATTAACTAATGCACTGCGACGACGTACAGCATCACTGTGAGGCAGGGAGTAGGAATAATAATGGGGCTTTTAAAAAATGGTCCAAACACATAAATTATTTACTTGTGTGTGCATCAGTGTCAATGACTCCCTGAAGCTGTTCTGCTGATAGCATTATCCCTCATGCCCTTCCCAAGAAAGGCTGTTCTCATTGCAAGGTCCTTTGTTTTTGCGATCAGGTCATTATAGAACATGAACGTTATAAATACATAGCTGCCATTTGATGAGACCTGTGTAGTGTTAGGCACTGTATGTCATGTGCTTTTCATACCAAATGTCTAGCCCTTTTGATGGTCCTGCAAGCTAGGGACTTAAAAACTTTGCAGATGAAGAAACTGAAATTTAATGATGTTAAGTGACATGACATGACCCAAGTCACTCAATAATATGGAAGAGGTTTTTCCTGCTTCTGTTCTTATGTGTTAGAGCTTTCCTCCAAATGACCCCCTGAGGAAGCAAAACACTCACCTGGTCTCATCATACCCCGTACCCTCTGTCTGGAGTCTTAGCTGGGCACCAAGGGTCTTCAGGATCTGATCCTACCGTCTCCAGCTTTGCCTCCTTCACTTTCACTGGGGCATGATGCTTCAAGTGTATGTAACCAGTTTCCAGTTCCAAGAACAGAGGGTACATATCTCAAGTGTGTATGTGTGTGTGCATGTGTGTGTGTGTGTGTGCTTGTGCGTGCTCAGTCACTCAGTTGTGTCTGACTCTTTTGCAACATTATGGACTATAGCTTGCCCAGCTCCTCTGTCCATGGGATTATCTCGGCAACAATGCTGGAGTGGGTTGCCATTTTAGGGTCTTTGCTCATTTTATTTGGCCTACCTGGGAAAACTTCTCCTTGCCACCCAAGTGTCCCACTTCTGTCCATATTTTGGCAATTGCTTCTCCTCTGCCAGGACCTGGCTCACTTAGAAATGTTCTCAGAGGCCTTTCCTGATGACAGTGACACTCCTATCACTGGGCTGAGCTGAATGGCCCTCTTTTGTGGTGGGGGACTCCTGGCTTTCCTTTCACCCAGCACTTCAACACTCCACTGTACTTACAGTTCTAATGTCTGCACTGACACATAATGAATCCTGCCTTACTCATCACTGTATGCCTGGTACCCAGCACCGCTCAAGTATGGTGGGGTGTTTGTTGAACTGATGAGTAAATAAATGAATGGATGGATGGATAAGAATGGGAAAACTGAAAGTGAAAGTCGCTCAGTCATGTCCGACTCTTTGCGACCCCATGGACTATACGGTCCATAGAATTCTCTAGGCCAGAATACTGGAGTGGGTAGCCTTTCCCTTCTCCAGGGAATCTTCCCAACCCAGGGATCAAACCCAGGTCTTCCGCATTGCAGGTGGATTCTTTACCAGCTGAGCCACCAGGGAAGCCCAAGAATAGTGGTGTGGGTAGCCTATCCCTTCTCCAGTGGATCTTCCCGATCCAGGAATTGAACTGGGGTCTCCTGCATTGCAGGCGGATTCTTTACCAACTGAGATATGGGGGAGAAAGAAATATCCCTGCTAATTCATCCATATAGTATGTCTGTGGTATTCATAATGGCCTTGGATCAACAAATAATTAAGTTATCCATAAAGGAATAAGTCACCAGTGCCTCATTTTCCTTCAGAGGGGGCTGAAGAAAATCACAGTATCACCTAAGTGCTATTCTCTGAGTGGGAAGGATTGAGCTGGGAGACAGGTAGATGAGGGTAGACGTGCATTTCCTGACCTGCTAAGCGCCAGGAAGAGATGCTCCCAATAGACCAATTTCAGACAAAAGTGAGTATCGGAAGGAAGGAGACCCAAGTTAGTCAGTGGTATCTGGGCATCTCTCAGGTGCTTCATCACCCAACTATTCTGTCATTCATAGAATAGGGAGGAACCATTCATCTTTCCCTTTACTGACAGGTTTCTATCCTTCTTGAAAGCTTCTGGAGGACAGGAAAAATACCTACGTTATAGAGCAGTCTGCTTCGCTTTCCACCAGTTCTGATTGTTAGTATGTCTCTTCTCTCAGGTTGAACCAAAATCTCTTTAATAACTTTCTTAATTTCTCATCCCACTCTTGGAACTGAAAGGAAACAATACTTCTCCAACCTGCCTTTCTGTTTCTTTGCTCTCTCTCCCACAAGCTGACTGTGCGGGTAGGTGGTGCCATGGTTAAGTAGGGAGTAGGAAGTATCCTTAACCAAGGTCAGCCCTGGTGGAAGTATTCTCAGCTTGAGATGGCTTATTTGGGATGGACTGTATACTCACACGTGTATACATATGGAGGTTAAAAGTGGAGGATGTAAGTCGGGGTTTGAGTTTTGGCAAGTTTTACACAGTGAAGGACATACGATTTTGATCTTACAGGATAAAAAGGCACTCAGCAATTTAAAGTAGGGACTTCCCTGGTGGTCTAGTAGTTAAGACTCTGCCTTCCAATGCAGGTGGTGAGGGTTCAATCCTTGGACAGGGAACTAAGATCCCGCATGTCTGGCAGCTAAAGAAAACCGAAACATAAAACAGACAATTTTGTAAGAAATTCAATGAAGACCTAAAAAAGAATTAAAAGAAAGTTTGAAAAGGATATTGCAGGAGTAGAAAATTGTATATGCAGAGGCAAGAAATCACTAATATGCATAATGGTTTTGGGAATGAATGGTTTAGCAGTGAATGATTCATGTTGCTGAAACAAAAACGGGGAACGAGTGGTAAATGAGACAGGAGAGATAGGCAGTGGTGAGACAGGAATGCAGTGAAATATTTCTTTCTAGCAATATTCTAGCCAAGCTATAGTTGGTCTTATTTGGTAGATAATCAACAGGTTTATGGTTAATATGCGGTTTTGTGACCATTTTTGTTTATTATTTATTTGATAGCCTTTATCAGCCAGACCATGTTCAGGGCCCTGAAACATTGGCAGTGCAATGTCTCGGATATAATATGTGGTTTATATGTATTTTCTGAATAAATGTAGCAGCTAGAACTTCACTTAGAACAGAATTTCTTGGTGTCTTGCATAGAACACTAGTTCTAAGGAATCTTAAAATATTAATTGAAAATAAAAAGTTCTTTGGTCAAATGAGTTTAGATTAAATAAAGGTGAGATAATTTGTCTTGTTTTGTTTTGCTTCAACTGCCTGCGCAGTAGGCATTTAGATTCACCAAGGGGGAAGAGAGATAGTCTAGAGTACTTCTTGAACTTGAACACAGAATTCCTGTTTGGAGGGGCACTGCTTGGTCTTAGTGTTCCAGGAAACATATAGTCTGATAAACTAAACACAGACTGATAGGTATCAGAAAGTAAGTACAGAAGAAGAATATTAATTTTTTTTTATTCCTGAAGTATAGTGGATTACATTATCTTGTTAGTTTCAGGTGTACAGCAAAGTGATTCACACACACACACACACACACACATATATTTCAGATTATTTTCCATTATAGGTTTTTATGAAATATTGAATATAGTTCCCTGTGCAATATAGTAAATCCTTGTTGCTTATCTATTATATGGATAGTAGTTTGTGTCTGTTTAATCTCGGACTCCTAATTTATCCCTCCCCCCAATCCTTTCCCTTTTGGTAACCATTAGTTTGTTTTGTGTACGTCCGTTTCTGTTTCGGACATAGATTTATTTGTATTTTTTTTTAAGATTTCACGTATGAATGACATCATATAACGTTGTCTTTTTTCTGTCTGCCTTACTTCATTTAGTATGATATCTTTAGGTCCACCCTTTTTCCTGCAAATGGAAAGATTTCATACTTTTTTATGACTGCGTAGTATTCCATCTTTTTTTTCCCCACAAAAAAGCCCTCTTGTTTATTTGATTAAGCAAAAAAGAAAATAAGCTGCAGAGGAACTATTTTAAAGTCATAAAGAGACCAACTTTATTTCAGGCTGCAGTAGCTGATACCGTGTCCCCTTACTACCTTGCCTAGCCTCCTCTGCGAACCACAGTGATATGTTCAGAAGTCTGTTAGCTAATACAGGGGTGCTTAGATACTTTTCCATTGGTTCTTTACCCGTTCATTGACTGTCACACCTGAGGCCTGGAATATCATTTAAAATTTACAAGTCAAAATCCAGAAGTGGGGAGGTCATCTTAAATCAATAGCCTGTTGATGGACGCTTGGGTGGTTTCCATATCTTGACTATTGTAGATAGTACTGCTATGAACATTGGAGGGCATGTATCTTTTTGAATTAGAATTTTCACCTTTTGGGGGATATGAGCCCAGGAGTGGAATTGCTGGATCCTGTAGTAACTCTAGTTTTATTTTTTTAAGGACCCCCCAGTACTATTTTTCTGTAGTGGCTGGATCAATTTACATCCCTACCAACCGTATAGAAGGCGACCCTTTTCTCTATACCCTCGCCAGCATTTATTATTTGTAGACATTTTGATGATGACCATTCTGACCAGTGTGAGGTGATGCCTCACTGTGATTTTGATTAAGAAGTAGAATGGTTTTAATCATTAAGAGCATATGGTGGAAGGACAAACTGGAGAAGGCCAGCTGTTTCTTAAAATACTTTGCTGAGAAGGATCACATATGACATCAGTTCACATTCCATGAGGTCATGCCTCAATGCCAGGCATGCTGGGAAATGTAATCTCTGCTGGACGGCTACTTTTTTTTTTTTTTTTTTTAAACCTTCAAATCCCCATTACAGAAGAGGGAGTAAAATTTTGGGTGGACAGCTAGCTGTCTCCACCATAGTGTCTGAGAAAGACTCCATGACTGATTTAGAGAAACCTGAGTCTGAATGTACAGCTTTACATGCAGAGTTCCAGGACTACTGATGGGATCATGTCCCCTTTTCTTTGACTGTCAAAGGCGTTGTTGTTGTTCAGTCACTCAGTTGTGTCCGACTCTTTGGGAGCCCATGGACTGCAGCATGCCAGGTTTCTCTGTCCTTCACCATCTCCCAGAGTTTGCTCAAATAAAGGCGTATCAGCAAGCTTGACCAAGTTTTGCCTTGATAACAGACAGCCCTCAGTTTGTAGTGGCTGAATTCCTTTCCCTCTCCCCCTCTTCTCCTCCCTGCTTCCTTTCCCCTCCTGCTCCACTCCCTCTTCTTCCCCTTCTTTTCCTTCCTCTTTCGGCTCCTCTTCCTCCTCCTCTTCCTTTGGCCCCAAGGGAGGGTAGAAAAGGGATTGCAAGGGTAACCAATTTTAGAAGAACAAATTGGAGTTGTCTGGAGAGAAAAATATGACAAGTAGTGAGATCCACATCTCTGAAGGTATTCAGACACAGGGAGGCTGAAGGAAATCCATCTCGCTTTATCAGCATGCTGAGAAATAGCTCTGCTGCTTGGAGGCTCTCAGGGATTCGTCTATTGATCAATATTTTGGAATTCTTGTGAGACAGAACCTCACGGAACTGTCAAAGATTGTATAGGAGAGCGGGATTGGTATAAGGCGCCAATTGCTCTCCACCAGATAAGTCTTTGTCGGAGCTCAGTCTGCTTGTGAATTTGTCTGGAATCCATTCCCAGCAGCACCATCTGTTCGTGATTGTCCTACCATCTGACCATGTACCCTCTGTCAAGCCCCCTCCCCTGGGCACTCCCACCACCAGTTAGAGCCCACCCATTGTTCGACCTGGATAGACTGAGTCTGAGGGGAGACCTGTCAGCACAGAGCGGGAGGAGGAAGGAGACCTTCCAACGCGCTGGTGCTCAGGGCCAGAATGTGTCTGGGGAGGACCCACCATGTCTGCACACAGAACTTGGGGGAGAGCGTGTGGCTGAGCCAGAGCCATATTGTGCCCCAGGCAGGCTGATGGCTCCACAAATAATATTGATGCCTTTTGTTTGGAAACTCTTTGTAGAGGCTTCCCATGTCCCAATGAGCTATGCTAAATGCTGGGCCTCCCCCAAGCTGCTCTGCCTTTTACACAGCCCCCTGGCCAACTGTGCAGGCAGATGAGGGGCCCTGAATGCTAATGAGGGGAACGGCTGGCATTCCAGAGGCACTGGCTCGGGAACCCTCCCCCCTCCCCCCAACCTTTGTTGCTAAAGAGCCTTGGAAATGGAGTTGAAAGGCTCTTAGGAGAGGGAGGTGGGGAGGAAATGGGGAGCAGAAAGGCAGACGGTTTTTTTTCGAGTGACACAGTTCTCCAATCAGCTCCAACGCTGTCCAGTTTGTGGTCTCAATTAGAATATCAAACCCTGTTATTGTTTCTCTTAATGATCTTGGGAAATTCCTCTGAAGAGTCAGTGGGCACTTAGCAAACTCTGTGGATGGCATGATCTGCCCAGTCATACTTCTGCTTGTGTGAACCTGTCACACCTGGAGTCCTGAAAACACCCTTTATTCCTGTCCCCAGAAGGTGGTGATGAGCTGGGGGAACTAGAAAAGGGCAAAAGGCTGCTGGGTTTGCCAGATGCTCATGTGGAGGTGCCATTCCATCCCGAGTAGCTCAGTGGTAAAGAATCTGCCAATGCAGGAGATGTGGGTTTGATCCCTGGGTCAAGAAGATCCCCTGGAGAAGTATATGGCAACCCACTCCAGTATTCTTGCCTGGAGAATCTCATGGAGAGAGGAGCCTGGTGGGCTACAGTCCATGAGGTTGTAAAAAGCTCAACATGAATGAGTGACTGAGCGTGCATCCATGCCATTCTACAGACGTGTTCCAGGTGCCTGCTCTGTGCTGGAGACGAAGACCAGGAAGACCTTGGCTCTGGCTTGGCATGTCTGCTGGACTTTCTGGGGAGCCAGGCCACTCACACTAGAGTTCTGTGGGTTATTTGCTCTGTGACCTGTAGGGGCACTGTTGGCCTTGAAGTTATGTTTTGCATTCTGGTCCTGACTCAGTCACTCCCTAGCTTTTAGTCTTTAGGTAGGTCCTCAGTGTCTCATCTGTACAATAGGCATAGGGATGTCAACCTGGTTGGGTTACAATGAGGAGTAAGGATAGGCGAGAGAACGAAGAATAGAAAGTTGGAGGATATGGTCTGTCTTCTCTGGGACCACACTATCAGTGAGCCAAATGTTCACTTATCAGGTGTCGGTATTTGGAAAGGGCACATTGTGGCATGGCCCATTGAATGGGGTAAAAGGGAACACTGTTTAAGAATAAAATAGAAAGCTGGTCCCCTCTTATCAAGCACATCTGTGTGCCAAGTAGGCAATGTGCACACACTATCCGATTCAATATGAATGGGGGCCTAGTGGATTGCTGAAGGTCACACATCTGGGAAAGAGTCTGCCCAGACCATGAGATCCAGCCTCAGCTATGTCTTCAGTCCATGTGTAGAGGCTGTGGTTTTTGGACAGTCAGGGCAGGTGCAGTTGACACCAAGTCTCTCTGGGGTATCCTGGAGGTGCACCTGTTCACTGCACACAGACACCCAGAAAGATCCTGCTAGAGAAAGTGGTCAGGATCACAGACACCAGACTCCCTCTGCACGTGTGCCGTTTCTTCAGTCGTGTCCAACTCTTTGCGACCCCACAGACTATATAGTCTGCCAGGCTCCTCTGTCCATGGGACTTCCTGGGCAAGAATACTGGAGCGGGTTGCGATGCCCTCCTCCAGGGATCAGACTGGTGTCTCTTATTTCTCCTGTATTGGCAGGTGGGTTCTTTACCACTAGTGCCACTTGGGAAGCCCAGATTCCCTCTCAATGTTTATTAGAAGTTCACAATGACACAGTCATTGTGTGTATGAAATACCTCTGATCTGAAAAAGAAAAGAAGAGAGAAGGGTAACAGATTTTCTGTAAGCAAACTATGGAGAAGTCCTAGCATAGAGGTCATTAAAAATATTTCAAAGCATAATGACCTCGTGACATTTTGCTATTTGTGTCCAGTGTGGTTTGCTCCACAGCCTGGCCTCATTTAACCTCTGCTGTCACTGTGTCACCTGGATATCTAAGCTGTTTCTGTGACTTAGGTTGAATTTCTGTTTTCTAATGCTTACTCAGAGAAAATCTAATGAGTATTCACTTTTGCAAGTGCCAGTCTTGTAAATATCACCCCCTGACACACACATATCACACATACCCAGGGGTAGAGCAGTGGAGAGTTCCAGTCAGGAAATGACCCAAGAGCAACTGGCACTGGGCTCTAGAGGGCAGATGTATCTTCAAATTTGTTTGCGATGCAACAGTAGCCTTACTGCTCTGTGTCATTTCACACAGACTGTTGTTCAAACTTCCTGAGGGTCAGCAGCTAAGGGGAGAGACTTAAGAAAGTTCCATCTCCACTACATGTCTAAATGGTATGGCTTTCAGCATTTAAAAAACTTCCCCCTAAAGTACAATTATTGCCATTTTACACATGAAGGAACTGAAGTTCAGGGATATTTTAGCATTTGCCAAGACCGCCACCTACTAAGTGCTAGAGTGGGATTTGGCTGTTTTGTTTTTTTTTTCAAGGTAGCCTTTTACTTTATTTATTTGGCTGCACCGGGTTTTAGTTGTAGCACGTAGCATCTTCCATCTTTGCTGTGGCACGCAGGATCTTTAGTTGTGGCATGAGAATTCTTAGTTGCAGTGTGTGAGATCTAGTTCCCTGACTAGGGATTGAACCTGGCCCCCTGTGTTAAGAGTGCAGAGTCTTAGCCAATGGAACATTAGGGAAATCTTCTTGGCTGGTTTTAAAGTTTATTCTTTTTTTTTTCTCTCCTGAAGGGTGGGTAGTGGTGGTTAGGAGGTGCCTGTGGATCCAGATCTGGCTGTGGCTACCCGGCTTCTAGAAGCACTCACCCGGCCACTGCTGCAGGGGATGCATGACCTGTGTCACACGGCTGTGGGGGCGCTCTCAGGCTTCATTCTGTGTCCGTGGAGTCCCCTCCAGCTGTGTAAGCTGGGTGCTGAGGCTGTTTGTCAGGTGTTGGACAACATGTTGGATGCAGAGAATTGGGCAAGGTGAAATCATTGCCCTTCAGGACCTTATGACTAAGTCTAACAACTCCAGCTTCATGTATAGGGCCTCCCTTCACCCTAAAGACCTCTCCAGGCCCCTTTCCCACAGAGATGTAGGATATACCAGGGCATTCTTATAAGCACAAGAGTTTTCATCAAAAATTTGTTCAGTTCAGTTCATTCTGGACTTTTGAGAATCTACATTAAAGCAAGTGGCAAGGCCTAGTGGTATATCTGGTATAGGCAGAAATTCCTTTTATCTTTACTTTTAAAACTCATCTATTTTTAATTGGAGAATAATTGATTTACAATATTGTGTTGGTTTCTGTCATACATCAACATGAATTAGCCATAGGTATACATAGTCTCCCTCCCTTCTGAACTTCCCTCCCACCTTCCTTTTATCTTTATATATATTTTACTTACAGGCATTACCAGGGCATTCTAAAGTATCATGTGCCCAGTGCTTTCCAGAAGATCCCATCCCTCCAGTCAGTTATCCATGGGTACAACTCAATAGCTTTCTTCTGCTTCACTTCTCTGAGCCTGTTTCCTAATCTGTAAAATGGAGCCATGAAACTTTCCACATCTATTTGTCACAGTTGGATGCAACAAAATATGTCAAGTTCTTGGCAAACAGTAGTTGCCCAATGCATAATGAATGTCTGATCTAATATTCTAATTTTCCTCATTTGGCACTTTGGTAACATGTGAAAGCCATGCTTGTCTGCTTTCTTCTTTGCCCTTAAAGGAGAAAAGGAAAGATATACCCATCTGAATGCAGAGTTCCAAAGAGTAGCAAGGAGAGATAAGAAAGCCTTCCTCAGTGATCAGTGCAAAGAAAGAGAGGAAAACAACAGAATGGGAAAGACTAGAGATCTCTTCAAGAAAATTAGAGATACCAAGGGAACATTTCATACAGAGATGAGAAAAATAAAGGACAGAAATGCTATGGACCTAACAGAAGCAGAAGATATTAAAAAGAGATGGCAAGAATACACAGAAGAACTATATAAAAAAGATCTTCATGACCCAGATAACCATGATGGTGTGATCACTCACTTAGAGCCAGACATCCTGGAATGTGAAGACAAGTGGCCTTTAGGAAGCATCACTATGAACAAAGCTAGTGGAAATGCTGGAATTCCAGTTGTGCTATTTCAAATCCTCAAAGATGATGCTGTGAAAGTGCTGAACTCAATATGCCAGGAAATCTGGAAAACTCAGCAGTGGCCACAGGGCTGGAAAAGGTCAGTTTTCATTCCAATCCCTAAGAAAGGCAATGCCAAAGAATGTTCAAACTATTGTACAATTGCACTCATCTCACATGCTAGCAAACTAATGCTCAAAATCCTCCAAGCCAGGCTTCAACAGTATGTGAACTGTGAACTTCCAGATGTTCAAGCTGGATTTAAAAAGGTAGAGGAACCAGAGATCAAATTGCCAGCATCTGTTGGATAATTGAAAAAACAAGAGAGTTCCAGAAAAAACATCTACTTCTGCTTTATTGACTATGCCAAAGCCTTTGACTGTGTGGATCACAACAAATTGTGGAAAATTCTTAAAGATATGGGAATACCAGGTCACCTGACTTGCCTCCTGAGAAATCTGTATGCAGGTCAGGAAGCAACAGTTAGAACTGGACATGGAACAACAGACTGGTTCCAAATAGGAAAAGGAGTACATCAAGGCTGTATATTGTCACCCTGCTTATTTAACTTATGTGCAGAGTACATCATGAGAAACGCTGGGCTGGAAGAAGCACAAGCTGGAATAAAGATTGCCAGGAGAAATATCAATAATCTTAGATACACAGATGACATTACCCTTATGGCAGAAAGCGAAGAAGAACTAAAGAGTCTCTTGATGAAAGTGAAAGAGGAGAGTGAAAATGTTGGCTTAATGCTCAACATTCACAAAACTAAGACCATGGGATCTGGTCCCATCACTTCATGGCAAATAGATGGGGAAACAATGGAAACAGTGAGAGACTTTATTTTTGGGGGCTCCAAAATCACTACAGATGGTAACTGCAGCTGTGAAATTAAAAGATACTTGCTCCTTGGGAGAAAAGCTATGACCAGCCTAGACAGCATGTTAAAAAGCAGAGACATTACTTTACCAACAAAGGTCTTTCTAGTCAAAGCTATGGTTTTTCCAGTAGTCTTGTATGGATATGAGAGTTGGATTATAAAGAAAGCTGAGCACAGAAGAATCGATGCTTTTGAACTGTGGTGTTGGAGAAGACTCTTGATAGTCCTTGGACTGCAAGGAGATCCAACCAATCCATCCTACAGGAAATCAGTCCTGAATGAATATTCATTGGAAGAACTGATGCTGAAGCTGAAACTCCAATACTCTGGCCAACTGATGCGAAGAAGCAACTCATTGGTAAAGACCATGATGCTGGGAAAGATTGAAGGCGGGAGGAGAAAGGGACGAGAGAGAATGAGATGTTTGGATGGCATCACCAGTGTGATGGACATTGGTAGGCTCCAGGAGTTGGTGATGGACAGGGAAGCCTGGCGTGCTGCAGTCCATGGAGTCACAAAGAGTTGAATGTGACTGAGTGACTGAACTGAACTGAACTTGCCCTAAAAGGCAGCCTGCAAGCCTGAGGGTTCTCAAATGTTAGAGGAGTAGTTGGTCTGCATCAAGAGGCATTTCTCTGGGCAACACAAGGATTATAAAAACTAGAGCATGTCAGAATAGAAGGCCCTCAGATATCATTTATGTTAGTGGATCCAAATTATTTGGTTCTTAAGGTTTAATTCATAAGACTTTACGAGATACCCCATAATATACAGTGTATTAAAGGGGATACTCAGAGACTTTCAGGGGCTTCCCTGGTGGCTAAGTGGTAAAGAATCTGCCTGCAGATGCATGAGACATGGGTTTGATCCCTTGGTTGGGGAGATCCCTTGGAGAAGGAAGTGGCAACCTACTCTAGTCTTCTTTCCTGGAAAATGCCATGGACAGAGGGGCCTGGTGGGCTACAGTCCATGGGGTCACAGAGTCAGACAGGACTTAGTGACGAAACAACAACAAAGGTCTTCGATTTATTTTTTCCCTTGACCTAACTCCTTCATCCTGTCTCCCACACACAGAGATTTGAAAATCAGGATCCAGGTCCCTCAGCATTAATTACAGTACTAGGAATACTTCTTTCTCCGAAGTCCTAGATTTCCTTCAATGAACTCAGGCCACCTGTGTGTGCGATGTGACTGTAAATGTGTATTATGCAGGGGGTGCAAATTGGGGGAGGGGGAGAACTATGGGAACGGATGGAAAGTTTTGCTTGATTTTGCTGCCAGCTGCCAGAGGAAACAAAGAAGAAGTTACCTGTTTACAGAATCCTTTGTCCCAGAAGTCCCTCCTAAAAACTTGTATCCACTACTCTATGGAAACATCCCTGGGGACAGTGTAATCCTGTCTAGTTTTGTATTAGAGAAAATATTAGACTTGTTCAGAAAATCTCACTTGAAATTCTGCTTCTGCTGCTTAGTATTAAGACAATTCATTGTTAATACTTTTATTTTTCTTATAGTGTGGAAATCCTAGAATAGTGACTAGAGGAAAGATTGACTTATTATTGACAAGCATTTTTGGAAGTTGACAACATCTAGCATTTTTTTTTTTTTTCAGAGAAGGCAATGGCAACCTGCTTCAGTACTCTTGCCTGGAAATTCACACGGATGGAGGACCCTGGTGGGCTGCAGTCCATGGGGTTGCTAGGAGTCGGACAGGGCTTCACTTTCACTTTTCACTTTCATGCACTGGAGAAGGAAATGGCAACCCACTCCAGTGTTCTTGCCTGCAGAATCACAGGGATGGGGGAGCCTGTTGGGCTGCCGTCTATGGGGTCGTACAGAGTTGGACACGACTGAAGCAACTTAGCAGCAGCAGCGTGTTTTTTTACTATATGGAACTGCAGAGTTTGCAAAAATACTGTTTGATCAGCAATATAGCAAAAAAATCTTTGAATATTCATCATCAGCTTTATAAGATTAGAAGAGGATTTTAAGAAATTGGGCTTTTGCCACCTCAGAAGAGAAAAACCTGGTTTTCTCAGATCACTTGGAGCTGCTTATGAGCAAGCATCCTAGCCAGAAACCAAGTCCAAGTTCAAAGTGTCTACAATAGCTGCGCCGGCCTCAATTCTGACAGTGCCTCCACCACTGCACTCGGGCCGGGGAGAAACACGTGTCTGGGTAAAAATGGAGATAAAGGGAACATCTGTTCTCACAATATGGGCTTGTTATCATAGCTCCTTTAAGTACCGAAGCGCTGGCTCCAAGAGCATATTTTCTCCAGCACAGAAACTCCGCAAGGCTTGGTCAATTTTCCGAGGGCTCAGGGACAGGTTGTAAATGAGATTGTAGTTGTGAATGAGGCATCTGGCTCGTTCCTTCTCTAGGACTCCTATCATTAGGTCGGGTGAGTGAGAGGTTTTTAAAAAAGAATGGAGAAAACACAAAAGAGGAAAATGCATTAGTTTGAATGACTTCTGAGCAAAAATTAAATGCTTATATTTTGAAACTTTAAGCTTTAAAAAAAAAATATGACATCCTAAAAAGATACTTACAGTCCTGACCACGTGTCATAGATGCTTAGAGGAATTTGACAGTGATCTGGGGGAGAGGGGATGGGGTCCAATAAAATCCATAGGTAGACTCTAAAACAATTTTAGCTTGTTCTTTGTAGCCATAAAACTTTAAGAGACCAATTTTTGAAAATGGTGGGGTGCCTGCTAAAAACAATTCATAATTGCTCTGGTTTTATGTCTATCTTATTGAAATATCCAAACACATTCCTAAACATGCAGGATTTAAATAGCTCACTTTTATGCATTTCTGGAGATGTGTTTACTGTGACTCCCTCCAGCTTGCCGTGTGATTACAGGTAAATCATCTAACTTCTTGTGGCTTAGAGTCTAAATCTGTGGAATAGAGACGGTACTTATCATCACAGGATACACTCTAGTACCCACATGTTATGTGTAGCAATGTTGATGCGCTTTTCATGCTAAGGGTAAGCAGATTTTGATAGTTGCAGAGAGGAGTGTAAGTGTAGAACACAATAACAGCAAAAATCAACAACTCACTGATAAGCCTCAATTTGTGAGTTTATAAATGCCAGATACTGTGCCTGGGAATAGAGAGGATATTGAGAAGGTGTTTGTTACCTTAGGAAGATCTCCAACCAGTCAGGATGATAACAGATGCAGAAAATTATCTAGAGTGCAACAGCAACAATATTGATTGATACTCATATACAGCATTCACCATGTTGCAGGCATCCCTCCAAACAACTTAACCAATATTGACTCACTTAATCCTCACAACAACTCATTTTGCAAAGAGAGGGAAACTGAGGCATGGAGATGAGAATTCTCTTGCCCAAGGCTGTGCTTAGTCCTTGCATTTAATCATCACATTGTATTATAGAATGAAGGGAAAGAGATTATTTCAAGCAGGGCTCAGATCATTTTCTAAATATTTTCCATGAGTTGTGAACATCTACGCTACAGGTATCAAGCTTTTTAAATACGTGTTATGGGGTAAAGGATATATCCCTTGCATGTTGTTCTTCTGGTCTCCTGTATTTGCATAAGTTATCATAATGATTGTGAAATTTTTTCTCAAAGAATCCAGAGGGAGTGGTCCCCTGGTCATTCTGTAGAAAGCCATGGCCAGTCAATTAGTGTTGGGCTCTCGTGACACCTGTCATCTCTGTGTAAGCTCTGTTTTTGTTCAAACATGCAACGATAGTTGAGTGTCATGTTCTCCTCTGAACTACTCTCTAATGAGTGTTTCTAACAGTGGACTACAGACAGCTGGGCTCCTAGTGTGATTTATTCCATCCAGTTTTATTCGGTCCTGTCTTGTCCCTTCCCATCCCATCCTATCCTATTCCATATCATCCTATGCCATCTCACTCCATCCCATTCTGTCCAGTTTCCTGTTTCTTTTCAGGTTTATTTGTGGTCTCTTTCTCCTATTATAATGTTGGTCCTTTCCTCTGCAGAAATATCTTTCATTGAGTTGGTCAGTTGCATCTTTGCAATTTTCTGGATGGGGTGGCTGCTCTTGACCTAATCTAGGTTGGACCCCTCAAGACTTTTCCTCATACTCCACCTCTGGAAATATAAGTCCTGAGCTTTGGAGTATGCCTGACTGAGAAAGATACTTTAAATTTTTGAGCCTCAGTTTCCTTGACTCTAAAATAGGAATAATTAAATTGGATGAAAATGAATAAAATAATAAGTGCTTACCACAGTGTTAGGACTATAAAGCACTCATTAATGTAGATACTATGATAGGATGGTTATAATAGTTATATCATCAACATTATTTAAAACACATGGGAATATATTTTAACTAGAAAAAATTATTTGTGTATAATTTATATTTTAATTAAAAATTAGAATTAATGTTAAGAAATACGTATAAGAATCACCAATGGTGGTGTTCAGCTCAGTTCAGTTCCATCACTCAGTTGTGTCCGACTCTTTGCGACCCCATGAATCCGAGCACGCCAGGCCTCCCTGTCCATTACCACACTCAGACTCACGTCCATCCAGTCAGTGATGCCATCCAGCCATCTCATCCTCTGCCGTCCCCTTCTCCTCCTGCCACCAATCCCTCCCAGCATCAGAGTCTTTTCCAATGAGTCAGCTCTTCACATGAGGTGGCCAAAGTACTGGAGTTTCAGCTTTAGCATCATTCCTTCCAAAGAAATCCCAGGACTGATCTCCTTCAGAATGGACTGGTTGGATCTCCTTGCAGTCCAAGGGACTCTCAAGAGTCTTCTCCAACACCACAGTTCAAAAGCATCAATTCTTCGGTGCTCAGCCTTCTTCACAGTCCAACTCTCACATCCATACATGACCACTGGAAAAACCATAGCCTTAACTAGACTGACCTTAGTCAGCAAAGTAATGTCTCTGCTTTTGAATATACTATCTAGGTTGGTCATAACTTTTCTTCCAAGGAGTAAGTGTCTTTTAATTTCATGGCTGCAACCACCATCTGCAGTGATTTTGGAGCCACCAAAATAAAGTCTGACACTGTTTCCCACTGTTTCCCCATCTATTTCCCATGAAGTGGTGGGACCAGATGCCATGATCTTCGTTTTCTGAATGTTGAGCTTTAAGCCAACTTTTTCACTCTCCTCTTTCACTTTCATCAAAAGGATTTTTAGCTCCTCTTCACTTTCTGCCATAAGGGTGGTGTCATCTGCATATCTGAGGTTATTGATATTACTCCTGGCAATCTTGATTCCAGCTTGTGTTTCTTCTAGTCCAGCGTTTCTCATGATGTACTCTGCATATAAAGTTAAATTGGGGGGCCTTTTCTTCTATCTTCTAAGCTTTACTATTAGTAGAGGATTTGTAGTATTAGACAAAAGTCCATTGGCTGAAATTTATTTCTATCTGATTTTCTGTCATTAGGAAATGCCCAAAATAACTGCATAAAATAAACTTTATAATCCATCTTAGTGTTGTTAAAGCCTGTCCCTATCCTACCAGAACCAAAATGAAAGCAGTAAGAACCTCTTTACTATCCACTTTATTTTACACTTTGTAAAGAACTTTAAAATCTCCCTGGATCCTTTCTCAAATCTGGGAGGTATGTTTTATTTTTATTAGTTTTACTATTTTACAGATGAGGAAACAGACTTGGTGAATAAAAGTGACAGCTGTTCGTGACGTCTGAACTTGAATCTGGTTAAAAACACACAAAGAAACAAACAAACAAAGCAAGCCAAATCTCATGCTCTTTCCAGTATGTCATGGGAGTCTGGTATAGTGGGAAGTTCAGTAGAACTGGGGTTAGAATTTTGCCTCAACTTCTCACTGGTTGATATTTTATCACTTTGAGTTTGGCTTTCTTCTCTCTAAATAAGAACATTAATCCTTTCAGCAAGTGGTTGATGTGAGGAGTTAGTGATGCCATGTATACCAAGTCCAGACCCATGCAGAGAATATCCTTGAGGGCTCTCTTTGCACTCTGCCTCGTTGAACTCTAAAATATTTTCTATTTAGCCTTTAGTTCACTGGGGAAATTCCAAATCCGCCAGTCAATTTATCCCAACCACTCATCTTTCTTTAGAAAGCACGACCAGCTATTCATAGTCATTCCTTAGTCTTTCCCCTCAAGAATATTTTCTTGACAACCCCCATTAAAGAATAAGCACAGAGTAGGTTCCCAGAAATGCTAATTTAATGATGGATGTTCTGCCTTCACCCTGGATAAAGAACACCCTGCCCTACATATTTCCTTGCACATAATAAAGATCACTGATTCATCACTGGGCAGAGTAGGGATCATCTACTCAGTGTCCAGAGGAAGGCTGTGGTGGTCTGCTAAATACTGTGGCTAATAAACCAAGAAGATGACCTCAGTTAATCCTCTTTCCTCATTACAGATAGTTATAGATGTTTCCAGTTTTGGCTGACACATTCCTTGGCTATTGAAGAACTAATGAATTTCATAGAAACAGAGAAAACAGGCATAAATAGTGAAAAGGCCATGAGAAAGTCATTTTAAATCTGCCAGAATCTGCCCCAAAGTCAACAAAACTGTGTTTTTCCCCAGAACAGTTCAGAAGTATGAGAAAGGTCCCAGTCTTTGGGGAGTCTCTTAGCAACTAAGTTTATGATCTGTCATCCATCATCAAAACTCAGCATTTGTTTCTTTAGAAACATCTTTTCTCTCTGCTTGAGTTTTGGTTTTGTTTGTAACCTCATTACCACTCTTGCAGTTTTGATATGTATGCCTAGACTGATGAATATTTCAGTAACTGTTTGATCTCCTTGTCTCCAGTATCTTCCCTAAATGATCCATTTCAGCTTTTGCAGTGTTCTCTAGTTGAAACTTGGTGAACACTGGGTAGAGAATTAAGCTCATCCCAGCCCACAGGATTCACAACATGGTATCAGCTTCACCATCTGGTTCAACATGACCATCAGTCCTATCTTTCTTACTCTCTTCCCCCATCATACTCATTCTCACCTTCTAACCTTTGCAGAGGATGGTTTCAAAGTCTTTTGTACCTCTCCTTCCAAGTGCAGCTCAAGTTCTAGTGAGCCCTCTCTGAGTACCTGCCCACATTACACAGTGTGCTAAAAGAAAAAAAAAAAAAAACTTCTGTTTTTTCTTTGAATTCTTTAACTCTAGTTTGTGTCTTCAATTATAATGCTTTACTATAATCTGTCTTTAAAGTTTTTGTTTTACTGGCATTGAACTATTGCCAGCTTTTAGGTAAGCCTTTACCTAGAAGTTCCTTGATGAGACCATGTCTCATCCTTTCTGGTTTTCCTCTTGGTCTAGCCTCTAGCACAATGCCAGGCTTATAACAGAAGTTTAATAAATGAGTTTCTAATTCAGCTAGATAAATTTTTCATCTAAACTTTTCATTTCCCCCTCTCTTTGGTATAGTTATTAGAAGTCCTTGCATATTGTATGATATTTATGTTTTATGTGGTCTAGAATTCAAAGCAAGATGAAACAAAAACATTACAGAGAATGAAAAAGTATTAGTATTGTTATATGATCACTTCTAGAAAGTACTAATGTGCACATTAACTCTTTTTTGAGAGGTAATTGACATTAATATATAACATTGTATAAGTTTAAGGTGTACAATGTGATGATTGATACACATATATATTATAAAATGTTTATTAAAATAAGGTTGGTTAACAAATCCTTTACCTCTCATAATTACCATTCTGTTGTTGTTGTTATGGTGAGTCCATTAAAGCTCTACTCTAACAGTAGCTTTCAAGTACACAACACAATATTGTTAATGAGAGTCACCATGATGTGTGTTAAATCCTTGAAATTTGCCTTCTAGCTGAAAGTGTGCACCCTTTGACCAACATTTCTCTGTTTTTCCTGGCAACCACCATTGGTGGTATGGAACTACATGTTCCGTATTTTTAGACTCCATGTATAATGCTAACTCTTCATGAACACAGTATGTAATTAAGTACAATTGCAGTGCATATGTTTTTGTATCTGCTCCCTCTTTTCCATTCCATGGGTCTCTGACCTAGTTCTGAATTTCATTCTCTCTCACTTAGACATTGCAATAACATCCTTTACTCTTTTTATGCTTTAAATTTCTCCTTCATTCTGCACATAGCCATTGAGGACCTTTATGAAATACAACTTCACCATATCAATCCCTGTTTAGAAACTCAACATGCTACTCACTATCTTTGAATTAAATCCAAATTCCTTGGTCTGTTATCTAACACCTTCCTAGATCTGATCCTATCCTATAGTTTCACCTTTTTCATTTAATAGGCTTCTTAATGGCACTTATATTCTATTCAAACCAAATTCCTTGCATTGAGCTTCATACATAATGTTTTGCTTGGCTAACTTGCACCTTTGCCAGAAAGGGCCCTCTATTTCATTCTTTTGTATATAAACAGTACTTTATCTTTAATGAGCAATTTCAAACTAATATAACCTTTTCTGATCACCTCACTATGAAGGAATTCTCCTTTCTCCAAATGCCCACATAGCACCACCCTCTAATGGCATTTATTACCTTCTATTTTGGGTTTAGTTATTTATGAACATTCACTCATTTATTTGTTCATGCTAAAAAAGGTCGAACAGAGCTGTGCAATGTACCAGGATAAAAAAGGAATGTAGTCTACTGGGTGGATAGTAGGAAGTTCCAAATAGAAAGATACAATATAGAAATATGATAATGGGTGTTAAAGAACTCTGAGAGGCTGATAAAGGTTGGCCTAGATCTGTCTGGGGAAATCCTGAAAGTCTCAGAGGAGTAGAGCTTGAGTTCCAACCTAAAAGATATTTAGACACTAATTAGCCAGGTGGACAAGGTAAGGAGCTGGCAGGGTGTGGGGTAGTTAGAGAGGCAGATAGCTCATGGGGAGGACATAGGTTTAGAAAAGGCATAGCCACAGGAGAAAGCAAGGCACGTTTGAGGAAGGCAAATTAATCATTATAATGGGGAATACAAACTCCTGTTAAAGAGTTTAGGGGTCCATCTGTTAGCAGGCATGCTGAAGATTTCAATCAGGGGAGTTACATGATTGGATTGTGGGTTAGACTCAGAGAAACTGTCAGCAACCTGGTAGGGGATTCATGTCTGATTTATCTTTTTTTCCTGATTGTGCTCAGCACAGTGCTAGGCACATGGTTTATGTACGAATTATATTTATTAAGAAGTGAAAGAAAGGGAGGAGTCCACTTACAGACTGCAACACAAATAGAAAGGTATATGATTGTGTCCTGGCTATTGTAAATAGTGCTGCAATGAATACTGGGGTGTATGCATCCTTTCAAATTATGGTTTTATTTGGTATACGACAGGAGTGGGATTGTAGGAACATATGGTAGCTCTATTTTTAGTTTTTTAAGGAACCTCCATACTGTTCTCCACAGTGGCCAGTTTACATTTCCATCAGCTGTGTTGGAAGGTCCCTTTTATCCATACCCTATCCAGCATTTATTATTTGTAGATTTTTTTGACAACGAAGGCCATCCATTGTAGTTTTGGCTTACATATCTCTAAGTGATGTTGAGAATCTTTCCATGTGTTTTTTTGTCAACATGTATGTCTTCTTTGGAGAAATGTCTATTTAGATCTTCCAGTCATTTTTTGATTGGGTTGTTTTATTTCATATTGAGTTGCATTTGCTATTTGTATATTCTGGAGATTAATCCCTCGTTAGTTGCTTTGTTTGCAAATATTTTCTCCCATTCTGAGGGCTATCTTGAATGGATAAAGAAGAGGTGGTACATATATACAATGGAATATTATTCAACCATAAAAAGAAATGAAATAATGCCATTTGCAGTGATATAGATCAACCTAGAGATTGCTATACAGCCAGAAGTAAGTCAGAAAGTGAAAGACAAATACTGTGTAATATTGCTTATATGTGGAATCTAGAAAAATAATACAGATGAACTTATTTACAAAGCAAAAGTACAGTTGCAGATATAGAAAACAAATTTATGACTACCAAGGGGAGAAGAGGGGGTGGGATAAATTGGAAGATTGGGATTAACATATATGAAAGTGTGGAAGTGTTAGTTGCTCAGTTGTATCCAACTCTTTGTGACCCCATGAACTGTAGGCTTTCTTTCAGTGGAATCCTCCAGGGAAGAATACTGGAGTGGGGCAGCCATTCCCTTCTCCAGGATATCTTCCTGACCCAGGGATCAAACCCAGGTTTTCTACATTGCAGGCAGATTCTTTACAGTCTGAGCCACCAGGGAAACCCTTAACATAAATATACAAGTATATATAAAATAGGTAACTAATGAAAATCTGCTGTATAACACAGGAAACTGTATTCAGTGTTCTGTAGTGATCTAAATGGGAAAGGAAATCTAAAAAAGAATGGATATATGTATAACTGATTTACTTTGCTGTACAGCAAAAACTAATACAATGTTGTAAAGCAACTATACTCCAACAAAAATTAATAAAAAATAAAATTTGTGGATCCCAGTGTAAAATGAAAAAAAAAAAAAAGGTGTATGGGCTGTAAGCTGCACACTTTACCTGTATTACTCAGATCACACAGATAGAGGGCATTTTCTAGCTTCCTGAACCTGTTGATCCATGTCTCACATTCTTCAGCTGTGTTTTTCATCACAGGACTGACGGAAGGCTGTGAGACTGGCCTGATCTTCAAGGCATTCAGGATATCTTTGGGGGCTGAAGTCTCAGGAGGTGGGTTTTCTGGTTTCAAATCTTTTTCTGGAGTTTTCTAGCAAAACAACACAAACATCTCACTGGTAATGCATTCACCACCCAGAGCTCCCCCAGTTTCTTGCCCAATGACAAGGCTACACAACTAGCAATATTTATTGTAGGTCTGTCTTGTAAATCTGGAGGATTGAGTTCAAGTCCTCAGTGCTATAGGACCATATCTGCCAAGTCTTACTGGACACAGACAACTATGCTGAGTATTTTCTTTTTTCTTTAAAGGAAGGGTGAAATTGTGACTTTTATTCAGCTTGCATTTCTAGTTTACATAGAGGTTTTGTAACTAGCTAAGATTTTTCATGATGTTCTACTCTGTTTTATACTATTGGGATGCAGAGAGAATGCTTATAATTTCTTGGTGGGAAAACTTCTGAATCCTTGAGTGCAAGATTCTTGAAAAAAAAAATGATTTAAGCAATAATGTGATGTTACCTTGGATGTGTGGGCTCACTGTAATGAATTAAGGTGCCTCTAGTTTTGCCTGTCCTGTTCATTTAACAAAGGAAGCTGAGGCCCAGTGTGGGGAATAGACTTACTGAGATTGTACGGTTAATGGTTGACAGAAAACTAGATCAAGGGTATAGAGATTATGTCAGGCTCATCTTTGTATCCTAAACTCATGTCCAGTACAGAGTAGAGATGTTTTTTGAATAAATAGACAAATGAGTTCCAGTAGATCCATGAAAGATATTCTGTCACCTGCCATGTAAAGAGAGTGGGCATTTATTATTTGACCTGCCCAACCCCACTTTTCCAGGAATTACCCCTTCTGTTGATCCATATGGTTATAGAGAGAAACATCATTTGTCTAAGCACATAGTTCAGGACTGGACATCTAATGGAAAATGGCCAATAAATACAATATCCAGTGATTTTGGAACCACTTGTGAGAGTTAAAGGCAGAGATAGGAAAAACAGATTATTTTGGGTGAGAGGTGAGAAGAAAGAGAGAGAGAAGGGATATGAAACTGACATCAGAGAAGAGAGAGGATATGAGAAGTCGTGATGATGTTCAAAGTTCAAGTCTCTGATTTTAATTTGTTTCTATTGTTGAAAATAGTTATATATATTATTATATATGATTATATATTAAATAATTATAAATTATTTTATATATACAATTTGTTTTGTAAATAATTATAGATGTAAAATATGCTCCTCTATCCATCTAATAAATTAAGGTGGTTGAGTCGGTTATGTTAGTTGCAATCCAAATGTTCTTAACTAATTTGTCACAGAGTTAGGCCTCCCACTTTGTATACCATCTTTGCTTCTCCCAACTTTCAAATACCTGAATTTCTCCATCCTTGTCTCAAACTTCTCACATATAAGCTGTGGAGATCCCACTGCTCTAAAGAATAGTAATTTCAATAAGAGGCCAAGTTAACAATAAACATGAATTCAGTACATCAATGTAGATCCATGCTGGCATATATGAAGAATCATCTTGTTTGAAATAATATAATACTATACAAAATTGTATCCATACGGTTGACCAGTGACCAGGACACCTTAAGAGATTAATGTATAAGAGTTCTACTTTTATAAAATCAATTTTGAGAGAAGCTGAAAGTTTCTATAAAGTAAATACCATAGGGATTCTTATACATTTTAGAGCTTTGGACTACTTTAGAAATCCAATGAAAGCTTCAGATAATCTACTCAGATAAATGCACATTTGCATAGGATTTGTATGATTTTAGAAAGTTCAAAGAGGTCCTTGGAGTTGAGGAACTGACTTTAAATACTTACATATTTCTTCAGATATTTCCACACTCTCTTTGACTACTAAAGACAGGGAATGGGGGGGATTTGTATGGGCCTGAAATTACAGGATCAACTGTAATTGTAATTGTAAGTAAGTAACTGACTAACATGCCCTATACTGTTTTGGTCCCACTGTGTCAGGATGAAGTCCAAATTCCTTTCTTGGTCCTTGAAATCATTTAAGTTCTTATTCTTGCTTCTCTTTTGATGTATGCATCTTTTTCTCCAGCCACAAAAAACTGGGAAAAAATAAAGCTGCCTGATGCTCTTATGCCTTTTACATGCTGTTTCCTCTGCTGTAAAAGTCCCTCTTGCCTTTCTACGCCTCGATGCACTGGGCTCCTACTCCTCCTTCAAGGCCCAACTCATATTTCCCTCCCTGTGGGAGGCCTTCCTTGACAGCCTCAGGCTAGGAGAGGGGAAATTCTTTGTAGCTCTTTTATCCATTATAGCACTTATTATGGGATAGTGTCTGTTAGAGTATCTCTTCCCTCCCCCAGAGATCTGGAGGCTGTGCCTGTGAGATAGTCATTTATTTATCTACAAGTTTTGGTTAGTGACTGTCACACAGTAGGTTCACAGGATATGTTTACTGAATGAATACATGAATGCATAAATAAAAACTTTCTCTGGGATAATCAGAAAGCTGCTTTACCAAACCTCTGCTTCCGTTTCCCTTTCTAAAAAGTGAGACAATGAATGCTGCTTATATAGGAATGTGAGAAGAACTGATTATTGTAGAGATGCAGTAAAATCTTCAAACGAGGCAAGAAAAAGAGCAAACTATGTATTTTTGATAATCTTACACACAACAGACTTAACACGCAAGGAGAAAAGCATTTGCTGTTGTTTCTTGCATGGCAGAGGCATGCCAAAATGGATACTATTTTCTAAAATATTTCAAAGTGTGAAGTGTATGAAGAGGCCTCCCGTCATTTGAAGATGAATTATGTTCTAATCCAGGCATTTAAAAAAACAACAACAGAAAAACTCAGGCTGTTTTTCAATTTTGTCTGCATCTTCTGGCTAAGTGCTGAGAATATTAAAAAGAATTTTAACTGCTTGCCAGATTTTCTTTTTTTAAATCAAAGAGCCCATTACATTTTAAAATGTGATGTCTGGGGAAAAGGTCACCCTGCTTCTGGAAGCTCGATTTAAGATGTTAAAATAGGCCTCACAACCACCCTTCATTTTGATGGCAGTTGGTGACTGATCACAGGCTTTGGAAGGACACCCATTCACATGCTACAGGTTCAATGTTTGGGGGCCAACGACAAATTGGTCACTGAGGGGTGATGTGAAGTTTCTGCAAGTGTACAAGCTCAGGTAGAAATCAATCACATTCTTGGAGTTCTTCTGTTTCCCTTCTCTGCTTGAGTAGAGTCTCAAAGTCAGAGATAGTCTGATATTGAGGTACTGGGTGGAAATCAAAAATTCAGAAGGGAAGGCCTAACCCAGCATCAGAGAACAGAAGGGAAAGGATTGGTGAACCCTATCCCCAAGTTCTATACTAGGCTGCATACCATTTGTTCAGTTTTTCCTTGAGATATCTCAGGAGCTTCAGGATGCCCTGGAGTAGCAGAAATTTCCTTTCCTTTCTTTCCTGGACAAGAAAGAAAAAATGGTTTTAACTTGGTCTCTTCATTTTAACATATACACATATAAAGCCAGGCAAAGAAAATGTTGAGACTCTGCTATGTGGTTGGCCTTGTATGGGGTGATATGGATACACTGGTGGATAAGAAAGATCTAATTCCTGCCCTGATGAAGCTCACAAAGGGGAGGAAAGTGCTAAATAATCACTCAAGATTATTATTTAATTACAAACTACCATAAACACAACAAAGGAAAATGTGAAAATAAATTTCTTTTGGGCTAGGAGTAGGAGTGGTGGAGGACCAGAGAAGGCTTCTTAGAGGAAGTGACACTTAAACTGGGGACCTGAGGGTGAACAGGAGTTTCCAGGCAAAAGTGATGGTGGCCTTGTAACAAAAAGAATAAAGTGCTTAGGAATAAGTTTACCTAAAGAAACAAAAGACCTATATATAGAAAACTATAAAACACTGATGAAAGAAATCAAAGATGACACAAATAGATGGAGAAATATACCATGTTCATGGATTGGAAGAATCAATATAGTGAAAATGAGTATACTACCCCCAAACAATCTATAGATTCAATGCAATCCCTATTAAGCTGTCAATGGTATTTTTCACAGTACTAGAACAAATAATTTCACAATTTTTATGGAGACACAAAAACCTTCAAACAGCCAAAGCAATCTTGGGAAATAAGAATGGAACTGGAGGAATCAACCTGCCTGATTTCAGACTATACTACAAAGCTACAGTCATCCAGACAGTATGGTACTGGCACAAAGACAGAAATACAGATCAGTGGGACAAAATGGAAAGCCCAGAGATAAATCCACAGACCTATGGACACCTTATCTTTGACAAAGGAGGCAAAAATATACAATGGAAAAAAGACAATCTCTTTAACAAGTGATGCTGGGAAAACTGGTCAACCACCTGTAAAAGAATGAAACTAGAACACTTTCTAACACCATACACAAAAATAAACTCAAAATGGATTAAAGATCTAAATGTAAGACCAGAAACTATAAAAATCCTAGAGGAAAACATAGGCAGAACACTCTCTGATATAAATCACAGCAAGATCCTCTATGACCCACCTCCCAGAGTAATGGAAATAAAAGCAAAATAAACAAATGGAACCTAATTAAACTTAAAACCTTTTGCACAATGAAGGAAATTATAAGCAAGGTGAAAATGCAGCCTTCAGAATAGGAGAAAATAATAGCAAACAAAACAACTGATGAAGAATTAATCTCCAAAATTTACAAGCAGCTCATGCAGCTCAATACCAGAAAAATAAAAGACCCAATCAAAAAACGGGCCAAAGAACTAAACAGACATTTCTCCAAAGAAGACATACAGATGGCTAACAAACACATGAAAAGATGCTCAACATTACTCATTATCAGAGAAATGCAATTTCAGAAATGCAAATGCATTTGCAAATGCGTTATTTGAGAAATGCAAATCAAAACCACAATGAGGTACCATCTCACGCTGGTCAGAATGGCTGCCATCAAAATGTCTACAAACAATAAATGCTGGGGAGGGTGTGGAGAAAAGGGAACCCTCTTACACTGTTGGTGGGAATGCAAACTAGTACAGCCACTATGGAGAACAGTGTGGAGATTCCTTAAAAAGCTGGAAATAGAACTGCCATATGACCCAGCAATCCCACTGATGGGCATACACACCGAGGAAACCAGAATTGAAAGAGACACGTGTACCCCAGTGTTCTTTGCAGCCCTGTTTACAATAGCTCGGACGTAGAAGCAACCTAGATGTCCGTCGGCAGACAAATGGATAAGAAAGCTGTGGTACATATACACAATGGAATATTAAAAGGAACACGTTTGAGTCAGATCTAGTGAGGTAGATGAAACTGAAGCCTAATATACAGAGTGAAGTAAGTCAGAAAGAAAAACACCAATACAGTGTATTAACGCATTTATATGGAATTTAGAAAGATGGTAACAATGACCCTACATGCAAGACAGCAAAAGAAACACAGATGTAAAGAACAGACTTTTGGACTCTGGGAAAAGGCGAGCGTGGGATGATTTGAGAGAATAGCACTGAAACATGTATATTACCATATGTGAAATAGATGACCAGCCCAAGTTCAATGCATGAAACAAGGCACTCAAAGCTGGTGGACTGGGACAACCCAGACGGATGGGGTGGGGAGGGAGGAGGGAGAGGGGTTTGGGATGGGGGACACATATACACCCATGGCTGATTCATGTCAATGTATGGCAAAACCCACCACAATATTGTAAAGCAGTTAGCCTCCAATTAAAATATATTAATTAAAAAAAAAAAGAACAAACACATGGTGGGTATGTGCATAGAGCAGAGTTCCAGATAAACAGAGATATCAACTTGTTGAACTCCCCTGAATGAAGAGGGCTTTTCTAGTTTGGGGAGTGGCAAGGAGACTTTTTGGGTGGTCTTGCCTCTTAGAGAATGAAGCATTTCCACCTCCCTTTCCATTCAAGTTTGCACTTGATGGATCCGGTAAAACCTTTGTCTTCCCCTTTCTTGTTTATTTCTATGGTCAGAGGTCCTACATGGGAAGAGTATGGCATCCCTACCCCAAGGGATTAAGGCCCACATACTACTTGCTGTGGCTGCTGCCTTCATGAATGGAAGAAACTTCCTTAGGAAGCAGGAAAAAGACATAAAGACCTTCAGTTTATGTCCATTAAGGCTTATTGTGGACATCATTCATTCATCACTCAACATCTGTCATCAGACTTGGCAACTTCTTTACTGTACAAATTCCTATGACAGCTACACAGCACAGATTTCTGGGAGCTTCAGCTTCAATATTTAATGCATAATTCAAATATGCCATTGTGTGCATAGTCACTTCAGTTTTACCTGACTCTTTACAACCCTATGGACTATAGTTCACCAGGCTTCTCTCTCCATGGGGTTCTCCAGGCACGAATACTGGAGTTGGTTGCCTCAATCTTCCCAGTCCCAAGGGATCAAATCCACATCTCCTGTGGCTCCTGCATTGCAGGTGGATTCTTTACTGCTGAGCCACCAGGGAAGCCCCAAATATGCCGTTAACAAATACATATTGTTTCTGAGTTGGCTGTTGCTATTTTCAATAAAACGATTCAATCAATGAATATTTTTAAAAAGGTAGAAGTCGACAGTATAACATAATGGTGGGGGAATAGAGGCTCTGAAGCCAGATCCTTTGGGTTCGAGTCCTGGCTTGACTCTTTTCTTTATTAGCTGCATGATCTAGGGCAAGGAATTTGTCCTCTTTGTGTCTGTTTCCACTTCTGTAAAATGTGGATAATGCCATCTATAGGTTACTGTGAAGATTAAATGGACTAGAAAATGTAAAGCAAATACTTGGAGCTTAGCAAGTACTCAGTAAACGTTAACTAGGAGCTATCTATGTAAGGATGCTTATAAAATAAACATATTGGATTTAAAAGCCTTTTGTTAGACTCTTAGCATTGCACTTACAAATCATTATGAATCTTCTCCCATAGTTTCTTGACGGAGAGGGCAATGTGATTTCATAATCTCTGAAGGCCCAGAACCCAGCATTAGAATAAGTACTCAATGCATGTAAAATGGATGACCATGTGCCCTTAATTTGAAGTTTGGAAAATAAAGCCACTGATTGTATATTTCTATGTCTCCCATTCCTTTTCAGGCCCTACAGGAGGAAGGATTTTTCTCTATTCTTCTATATCTAACCCAGATGCTACAGATGAACTTTGGTGTCAGGTATGAATGCTATTAATATAATCCAGATGTTTCCCTTTACCAGCTGCAAGCTTTCAGATCCTAGTCTTGTTAGTTGTGAAAAGGGAATGATACTTGCATTTTGAAATTATAATTTGTGTAGGTAATTAAAAATTACCTACATAAAAATGCTTAACACAGGGAAGATGCCCAATGCAATGTAGTATTGTTTATCATTGCGTTACTATTATGTGATCTTAAGCAATCCAGTTTCTCCAGAAAAGAGAACTTTACATTATGTGCCAGGAATTTTTCACATGCATTATTCTTTTTAATATAAGATCTAGAACCTAGAGTTTATCCCAGTCCAGTTTCTCTATTGTTGGCATTTCTAAAAGTCCCTTAAGGAGAAAATGCAGGCTCGCCTTCTTGGTTTCTTTTAAGCTTTCCTTTCTCCTTCCTAATGCCTATAAGCATATTTTAAAAGGTAATGGTTTTCACATGTGGAAATTGAGAAATCCGAGGTAGGGATGATTTTTTTTTTTTCTTTCTAACACAGCAGGAAGGACAAATAATAACCATCTGTCTAGTCTGCCTTGAAGATTTGCATTAGAGGAAATAGGCCAAGCTGGCTTCTAGAGATCTCCAGGTGTTGCAAGGGCCAGGTTTTACAGGGCTTCCAGTGGATTCTGAGAGTTACACAGCCAGCCCTACCATCTCTCACCACACCCCCCCGCCCCCCCCACTAATAACTTGAAATCAGTGGTCTTCAGCACTGGTGCTAAAATGCTCCCACTTGGAGAGCTTTAAAAATTACCAGTGCCTAGGTGTCATACCAGACCAATTATATCAGAATTTCTAGGGGGTGAGAACCCAGTTTGGGACTTCTAGAAAATTCCCAGGTAAACCTAAAATAAAGTCATAGATAAACACTGATTTAAAAAAATAGATAATATCACTTACAGCAATGTGAATGGACCTGGAGATTATTATACTAAGTGAAGTAAGTAAAAGAGAGAAAGACAAATATATGTGGAATCTAAAAAAAGTGATACAAATGCATTTATAAAACAGAAAGTGATACAAATGAACTTTTATAAAACAGAACTTATAAAACTTATAAAAACTCACAGACATAGAAAATAAATTTAAGGTTATCAAAGGGGAGAGGGTGGGGAGGAATAAATTGGTAATTTGAGATTGGTAGATAAACAGTAGGACCTGCTGTGTAGCGCAGGGAACTATATTGAACACTTTGTAACAACTTAGAGTGTAAAGGCATTTGAAAAGCTGTAGTGGTGGTTTAGTTGCTAAGATGTGTCTGACTCTTTGTGACTAAATGGACTGTAGCCCGCCAGGCTCCTCTCTCCATGGGATTTCCCAGGCAAGAATACTGGAGTGGGTTGCCATTTCTTTCTCGAGGGGATCTTCCCAACCTAGGGATCAAACCCATGTCTCCTGCATTGCAGGTGGATTCTTTACCACTGAGCTACTATGGAAGCCCCATGTGTGTGTGTGTGTGTGTGTGTATGTGTGTGTGTGTGTGTGTGTGTGTGTATGAAACTAAAAGATGCTTGCTCCTTGTAAGGACAGCTATGGCAAACCTAGACAGTGTATTCAAAAGCAAAGGCATCACTTTGCTGACAAAGATCTGTCTAGTCAAAGCTATGGTTTTTCCACTAGTCATGTATGGATATGAGAGTTGGCCATAAAGAAGGCTGAGTGTCAAAGAATTGATGCTTTTAAATTGTGGTGCTGGAGATGACTCTTGAGAGTCCCCTGGACTGCAAGAAGATCAAACTAGTGAATCCTAAAGGAAATCAACCCTGAATATTCATTAGAAGGACTGATGCTGAAGCTCCAATACTTCGGCCATCTGATGTGAAGAGCTGACTCAATGGATCCTGGGAAAGACTGAAGGTAAAAGGAGAAGAGGGCGACAGAAGATGAGCTGGTTGGATAGCATCACCAACTCAATGGACATGAATTTGAACAAACTCAGGGAGATCGTGAAGGGCAGAGAAGCCTTGTGTTCTGCAGTCCGTGGGGGTCACAAAGAGTCAGACACAGCTAAGCAACTGAACAACAATCTGCCATAGTTTCTTAGGTAGTAAAGTTCTCTCCTTTTTGGCAGGACCGCCCAAAAGAGAGTGCTGTAGAGGGATGATAAGCCTAGCTCCCAGAGCTATTCTGCTATTACAGGAGTGCCCAGTGCAGTTGGACACCAACATTTAGAGCCTGAAGATGATGCCAACCCCAGATTAAGGAAGCAGAGAGCCAGAGAGCAGATTCTTGACCTGACACATGAAGTGAAAGTCACTCAGTAGTGTCTGACTCTTGGCAACACCATGGACTTAGGCTATGGAATTCTGCAGGCCAGAATACTGGAGTGGGTAGCTTTTCCCTTTCCCAGCCCAGGGATTGAACCCAGGTCTCCCACATTGCAGGCAGATTCCTTACCAGCTGAACCACAAGGGAAGCCCAATGGCTAGATAAAACCATTTTAGCTCTTGCTGCTGCCAGAGTTTTCAGTTACATAAACCAAAAATCTGGCTTTTCTGTTCCTTCAATATAAGTAGTTCTAACTAGGAATTACTATGGATTATTTTTTTACCCTTAATAAAAGGGAGGTTAAACTCAGCCATTTTTCTATGTTATCTTGAGTGATGGACCATCAATAAATGTTTGGGGGGATCAATGAGCCTCCGAGTCAACCATCATTCCCTTCCAATTTTCCCCCATCTGCAGTCATGCGATAGCCCTGTTCCTTGCTTCCTGGTTCCCCTCTTCTCCCTCACTTCACCGGCTCCACTGCGAAGAGATTCAAAGTTGGGTTGTACCTCATTTTTGTAAAATACTACTTTAGATCTTAGAACATCTGTATCTGGAGGGGCCTAAGCTCTTTTGTATTTGTCTTTATGGGAGTTTGCAGCATTTCTTGGATCTATGGCTTGAGATATTTTACCACTGTTGGCAATTTTCAGTCATAATTTTCTTCAATATTGCTTCAGCTCGACTCTCTTCCTCCTCATTACATGTATGTTGGATATGTCACCATTTCTACTTATCTTTTGTATAGTCTTTTTGTGTATTTCATCATCTTTTCTCATTCATACTTCAATATGAATATTTCCTACTGAATCATATTCTAGTTCACTAATTCTCTCTTCAGATATGCCCACTCTTTTGTTAAACCCATCTATTGAGTTTTAAAATTTAGTTATTTAAAAAATTTGGTTTTGTTCTCCATATTTTTTACAGATTCAAAATATTTGCTGAAAATTCTCCATCTTATTAATTTTCTCAAACATATTAATTACAGTTATTTGAAAATCCATATCCTCTCTTATATAATTGTTGATGGTTTCTAATTGAATGCTGGAAACATTTTGTATGGATAATTTTAGAGATGTTATGAGATGTTAACTTCTTATACAGAGGGAATTTTCCTCTTTTCTATCTGGTTGTTCAATTTGAATTCCAAATAATAGCCTTCAAAGAAATATTTTTTGTATTTTATCTTGTCTTCTGGTTGATCTTGCCAAGATTCTAGTCCTTAGTCTTAAGTTACAGACATTAAGTATTTATGTGATATGCAAATATCATATGCACATTAAAAGCAAGTTCATAGAATTTTTGTGATTCCAAATGTGATCAAGTTTATAATATGAGGCAGTATATATGAAAATGAATCATTTTAATCAGGTTATCATAGGATCTTCTAATGAAAATGGGAATGAGAAAATTCACAGTTCTACACACTCCAAATGCAAAGCTATCTTTAGTTTCTTATAATATCCCTTCTTTCCTTTTATGACACTTACCTGTTGGGCTAAAGAACCAGCAAACAAAATGGCCCACTCAGTGCCTAACAGCATTTAATAATCATAGCTCCAGCGATACAGGAATGGGAAGAGATCAAGACTTTAAGTTTCTCAGTAAGCCACAGGCTGTCACAGCAATGCAACCACAGCACCACTACACTCCTGTTGCTCTGTAGAGTGTAACACTGCCTAACATTTTTTGTTTGTTAGACTTACAATCACCCTATGAGATTCTAGGTTCTGCTAATAGTACACCTTTCTCTATGTTCCTTCAGCCCTAAGGCTGATAGCTGCTTTCTATAGTTACTAATATCTGAGTTATCTCATGGTCATTGGTTGAAATATATCCTTTAACAGGTACCATTGAAACCTGTTAATAAGGCCTGTTTGAAAACAACTGAAGATGTAATCAAGTTAAGATGACATCATTATGGATTTGGGTGGGCCCGCACTTGAATGAACAGTGGTGTCTTTGTACAAAGAAAGAGAGGGAGGATTTAGACACAGGTACAAAAGAGAGGCAGAGAGGGAAGAAGGCCACAGGAAGACAGAGGCAGAGATTGTAGTTATGTAACCATAAGCCAAGAACAGCCTGGGGCCACCAGAAGCTGGGAGAGGCAAGAAGACACTCTGTCCTAGAGGCTTGAGAGGGAGCATGGCCCTCCTGACCCCTTGATTTCTGACTTATAGTGTCTGGAACCATGAGAGAAGAAATTTCTGTTATTTCAGGCTGCTCAGTTTCCGACTTCGTTATGACAAATGTCCTAGGGAAATGAGTGCACTCACTATTCTCATTTTGTGCTTTCAGTCTTCTAATTATGGATAATAACCAATCCCTCAACCACGGGCTATAAATTCCCTTTGTTTGAAATACCTAGTGAGGTTTCTGTTTTTCACTGGAATGCAAACTGATATACTACACTGCCCACCAAACTCTCAGTACCTTGTATTTTGATCCAAAGGGTAACCAGTAAATGGTTGATGGATGTACTAAATAGAGAATTGCAACAACAGATTAGTATCAATGCATATTTTTTCACCTGTCATATTTAACACTTGTTAATTGCTAAATATTTTGCCCAATTCATCTTCATCATTTCACTTAATAATATATCTTGGAAATCTTCCTGTATTAGATCAGCCATGTGATTTTTCAGCTGCATAGTTATATTAATTGGATATACTGTAATTTAATAAAATGGTCCTTGAAGGATCTTGGCTTCCCTGGTGGCTCAGATGGTAAAGAATCCTCCTTCAATGTGGGAGACCTGGGTTTGATCTCTGGATTGGGAAGATTTCCTGGAGAAGGGAATGGCTCCCCGCTCCAGTATTCTGGCCTGGAGAATCCCCATGGACAGAGGAGCCTGGCAGGTTATAGTCCATGGGGTTGCAAAGAGTCGGACATGACTGAGTGACTAAGCACACAGCACACACAAAAATTATACTGCTGTATGTAAATCTTGGAGAGCTTTTTGGTGAGATATTAGTAAGGAAAGTACCTAGCTATAGGATTCCCAGACCTGAGGGACTATGCAACTGAAATTCTAATAAGTAATATCAACTTATTTTATAAATGAACTACATCCATATTAAAGGGCTATTTCTAGATAATGCTTCATGATATACTACATGAATGAATGGATAGAGAAGCTGTGGTACATGTATGTGATGGAATATTACTCAGCCATAAAAGGAACACATTTTCGGCTTCCCTGGTGGTACAGAGGTTAAAGCGTCTGCCTGCAATGTGGGAGACCTCGGTTCGATCCCTGGGTCAGGAAGATCCCCTGGAGAAGGAAATGGCACCCAACTCCAGTATTCTTGCCTGGAGAATCCCATGGATGGAGGAGCTTGGTGGGCTACAGTCCATGGGTCGCACAGAGTTGGACACGACTGAGCGACTTCACTTTCACTTTCACTTTCACTATGTTCCTCAGTCCTAATGAGGCGGATGAACCTAGAGCCTATCATACAGAGTGAAGTAAGTCAGAAAGAGAAAGGCAAGTATCGTATACTAATACATATATATGGAATTTAGAAAGATGGTACTGGTGAACCTATTTGCAGAGCGGCAGTGGAGACACAGGCATTGAAAACAGACATATGGACACAGCTGGGGTTGGGGAGGAAGGAGAGAGTGGGACGTATGGAGAGAGTAACATGGAAACATAAAAACAGCTATTTTACCATGTGTGAAATAGAGAGCCAATGGGAATTTGCTGTATGACTCAGGGAACCAAACCAGGGCCCAGTAACAACCTAGAGAGGTGGGATGGGGAGGGATGTGGGAGGGATGTTCAAGTGGGAGGGGACATGGGTAAACCTATGGCTGATTCATGTTGATGTTTGGTAGAAACCAACACAATATTGTAAAGCAATTTAATTTTATCAATTAAAAAAAATAAATAAACTCTTTAATTAAAAAAAAACCTGGGAATTATGCCTTTTATGATCTAACTGACCTTAAAAAATTGCCATTAATGCAAACTTCACTCTTAATTTTTCTTCACTGGTAAGCCATTTACATTTCTGGGAGCAATGAGGTGAAATGCAATGAACAGGCCATTGGAGCTAAGTCACAGCATCAGCAAGAGCTCTGGGAATTGGAGGTCTCTTAAGGAACAAAATAACCAGACTCACCTGGAGGAAAATCAGATGACAAATCAGAGGAAGCTCTGCCCAACCACTCAACAAAATTCTCCCATCTATGCAAGAAAAGGAAACATAGTATCTGTGATCAAAGTAGGAAGCTCTGAAAGAATGTACAAAAAAGCTTAAAAGTTATATAGACTGTGATATCATAGGAATTTTTTGATGCCTCTATCATTAGGGGTGCAGTGAAGGAAATGGAAGCTACTTTATGTGTTTCAGGGATTCCCTGGTGGCTCAGATGGTAAAGAGTCTGCCTGCAATGCAGGAGACCCGAGTTTGATCCCTGGGTCAGGAGGATCCACTGGAGAAAGAAATGGCAACCCACTCCAGTATTCTTGCTTGGAAAATTCTATGGACAGAGGAGCCTGGGAAGGCTACAATCCGTGGGGTCAAAAAGACCTGGACAACTGGGAGACTTCATTTTCTTTCTTTTCTTCTTAGGTATTTCTACTAGAAATGGAAATTAAGTGCCCATGAAATGATTGCAGGGGCTAGTAGGATGGAGGTTGGTGTCTGCTGATGGGCTAAGGGTTAGGTCTCAGTAGATGTGGTCCAGAGTCCAGGAAACTGCAGGAAATTCTGGCTGATGTCTCAGTTTCCCTTGACCATGTGTTTGGTGACTAGACAGTATAGATGGCATTCTGGCCACTGCAAAAACTGAGGGTCTGGAGTTGCTACTACTGCAGGAAAGTAATATATACTTAAAATGTCCCTGCCCCTCTTGCCACTCTTTCTGCCTTTCAAATCTCATGCAGTGGCATCCCCATGATGGAACTTAAATCAATTCCAGAACCTCAGTGTCAAGGGGCTTCCCTTGTAGCTCAGTCGGTAAAGAATCTGCCGCAGCAGGAGACCCGGGTTTGATCCCTGAATTGGGAAGATCCCCTGGAGAAGGAAATGGCAACCCACTTCAGTATCCTTGCCTGGAAAATCTCATGGACCAGGAACCTGGTAGGCTGCAGTCCAAGGGGTCGCAAAGAGTTGGGCATGACTGAGCAACTAACACTAACACTAATGTCAAGGGAGCTTTGTAAATGTTCTTTACAGGCTTCTCAAGTATGGGAAGTATTACAACACAGGAAAGAACAAAGAAGGGGACAGAAATGGGTGCTAAGTGCAAATAGACAATATTTAGTGAAATCCCCAAGCAGAAATTGCATTGAGTAATGTGTGGGCATGTGATAATCAGGGAGTCATTTAAAACTTACAAGTAATTTAGGAACACTATGGTAGGAAAAATAACTTACATTTGCTTGCCCAGCATCCATTCTCCATTTGTATAAAAATATGCTTCTCTAGGATATTGGGCTACAATCAAGGTCCTATACCCTTCTCTAGCCAAAGTTGGGATCTACCCTGTCTAATTAATCTCAATCTATCACTTTTCCCATCCTTCTCTCCCTTCTTTCCTCTCTCCCACTCTCTGTCTCTGTGTTTCTAATTATTTTTTGGTTTCAATGCTTCCCAAAGTTTCATTCTTCCCTAATTTTGTGTGTAACTTTGTATCTTTTTGAAGTATTTCTTTTTGTTTATGCTAGTAAGACAGTTCTGTTGGTAGCAACTGAACTTTTAATAAAAAGAATTTTTTAGCACCTCTTTGCCCATCAGAAGCCAAGCAAATATAAACAGCCAGTTGTGAGAATGTGTCCTAGACTGTCTACTGCTGCTAAGTCGCTTCAGTTGTGTCTGACTCTGTGCGACCCCATAGACGGCAGCCTACCAGGCTCCCCAGTCCCTGGGATTCTCCAGGCAAGAAAACTGGAGTGGGTAGCCATTTCCTTCTCCAATGCATGAAAGTGAAAAGTGAAAGGGAAGTTGCTCAGTCATGTCTGACTCTTAGCGACCCCATGGACTGCAGCCTACCAGGCTCCTCCATCCATGGGATTTTCCAGGCAAGAGAACTGGAGTGGGGTGCCATTGCCTTCTCCTCCTAGGCTGTCTAGAAGACTTTTAATGTCATGTGACTTTATTCTCTTTATTTTTAATTGAAGTATAGTTGATTTATAAATGCACACACACACATACACATATGTATATATATTTAGGCCTCCCAGGTGGTGGTAGTGGTAAGGAACTCACATACCAGTGCAGGAGACAGAGGAGACGTGGGCTTGATCCCCCAGTCGAGGAGACCTCTGGAGGAGGACATGGCAACCCACTCTAGTATTCTTGTTTGGGGAATCCCCATGGGCAGAGGAGCCTGGTGGGCTACCGTCTACAGCGTCACACAGAACTGGACACAACTGAAGCAACTTAGCATGCATGCATGGATGTACATGTACAAACACACTTTTTCAGAATTTTTTCCCTTATAGGTTATTACTATATAATTCCTGTATAGTATAGTATAGTTCCCTGTGCTATATAGTAGTCCTTGTTGGTTATCTATGTCATATACTGTTGTTCAGTTGCTCAGTCATGTCTGACTCTTTGCCACCCTGTAGACGTCAGCACACCAGGTTTCCCTGTCCTTCACCATCTCCCGGAACTTGCTCAAGCTCATGCTCATCTACTCAGTGATGCCATTCAAGCATCCCATCCTCTGTTGTCCCCTTCTCTTCCTGCTTTCAATCTTTCCCAGCATCAGGGTCTTTTCTTATGAGTCGGCTCTTCGCATCAGGTGGCCAAAGTATTGGCGCTTCAGCTTCAGCCTCAATCCTTCCAATGAATATTCAGGACTGATTTCCTATAGGATTGACTGGTTTGATCTCCTTGCATTCCAAGGGAATCTCAAGAGTCTTCTCCAACATCACGTTCAAAAGTATCCATTCTTCAGTGCTCAGCTTTCTTTATGATCCAACTCTCAAATCCACACATGACTACTGGAAAAACCATAGCTTCGACTATATGGACCTTTGTTGGCAAAGTAACGTCTCTGCTTTCTAATATGCTTTCTAGGTTGGTCATAACTTTTCTTCCAAGGAGCAAGTGTCTTTTAATTTCATGGCTGCAGTCACCATCTGCAGTGATTTTGGAGCTTAAGAATTTAAAGTCTGTTACTGTTTCCATTGTTTCCCCATCTATTTGCCATGATGTGATGGGACCAGATGCCATAATCTTAGTTTTTTGAATGTTGAGTTGTAAGCCAGTTTTTTCAGCCTTCTTTTTCACCTTCATCAAGAGGCTTTTTAGTTCTTCTTTGCTTCATATATAGCAGTGTGTATATATTAATCCCAAATTCCTAATTTATTCCTCCATTCCTTTTCCCTTTGGTAATCATAAATTTATCTTCTGTGTCTATGGATCAACTTCTATTTTGTATAAGTTCACTTGTATCTTTTTTTCCCCCTCAGATTCCACACATAAGCAATATCATATTCTATTTCTTTTTCTCTTTTTGGCATAGTTCATTTAGTATGATGATCTCTGGGTTCATCCATGTTGTTACAAATGACATTATTTCATTCTTTTTATAGCAGAATAACATTACTTTGTAACATCTTCCTTATCTATTCATCTATTGATGGACATTTAGGTTGCTTCCATTTTGTGGCTATTGTAAATAGTGCTGCAATGAACATTGGGGTGCATGGATCTTTTCAAACTCTGATTTTCTCCAGATACATGCCCAGGAGGAGGATTGCTGGGTTGTATGGTAGCTTTTTAATATTTTTTAAGGAACCTCCATAAATTTATTAGATATGTAACTAGTTTGTTTTGCTTATACTTAATAGAACTTTTCTATACCTGGCATCACAAATTAGAAAAGTTCTTTGTCAGTGTAGAAAATATAACCTCCAGAGCTTCATGTCACTTTGGGCACAAGAATAGACAAGGCATAGGTAAGCAGAACCACCAGCTAGATAAGCTGATGATTATATCAGCTGCTACAAGGGCTAGGCATGGAAAAGATGGCTGGAAAAGTAGCACTCTCTAGAAATTTTAATTAACATACAAAGATCTGATATTAGCACAGATCTGGAAATAAACCTAAGGAGAAGTGTCTCCTGTCTGCTACACTTCTTGAAATTCCTTCCTCTTAGGAGGACCAGGCTTAAGGCTACAACATCTTCTGACCTGCTGAACAACAACACAACAAAAACCCAGATCCATTGATATTTCCACATTGTATAACATTTATTTTTTAGAGCTGTTAGAAGTTAGCAAATATTTGGCAAGGTTTCTGGACAAAATGGCACCAGACACTCTCATGCCCCTTCTTGAATATTTGCTGATAGAAGAGGAAGGAAATTGCAGGACATTTTTTCTAAGTACTGAACTTGGACATTGCCTGATTTAGGTGGTATGTGACCAGTGAAATCCTTAAGGTCCTTTAATAAAATATCTTCTTTATTCCATACTCTTTAAATTACTCTAGGACCTCCAAAGAGCCCTTGACATCTTAAACATAGCAATGGGTTTTTGCTGCCACAAAAGGCAATATAATTCTAATCACAGTAGCAGGTGCCAGATTCCCCATGTTGAGTCAGAGAGGTCAGGATTGAAGGACAAGGTCTGTGAACCTGATTCTAGATTCAGGCAGATCGAGTTCAAATTCTAATGTCATCCAAATTTTTAAAATGGCCTTTCATGAGCATTCTAAGTCTCTTTTGTGCATTCTCTCATTTAATTGAGACAGCCATCTCATGAGACATGTAAATGACTTGCCCGTGGACATGCTGATTAAGGGGCAGCCAGGATTTAAACTCTGACTGCAAATCCTGCACCCTTAACCACTGTACTCTATGGCCTTACACATGAAATATAATATAACTTGGTTTCAGTTATATTTCTGCCCCACCTTTAGAATTGCATGAACATGGTTCCAGTGTCTTCTGATGTTTATTATTGTAGGTTTTTTTTTTAACTTTAAACTTTATTATGGTGTTTAAATGCCAGATTGAAAGAAGCAAACTACAGTTGACCCTTGAACAGTGTGATGAGGGGTGGGGTGTGTTAGGGGTGCTAACTCTCTGCCCAGTCAAAAATTCATGTATAATTTATAGTTAGTCCTCCAGATTAGAGGTTCCTCCTTTCCACTTGTCCACTTTGCAGAAGTATGAGGTCAGTCTTATTTGGATATATTTATGATTATTTTTAAATTTATTTGCTTTGATTTCGTTTAATTTTGTTTTGGCTACATCCTTAAATAATTCACATTGTCTCAGTAGCACAAAAGTTTTGTCAGGAGAAACATGGATGCTTTTTTTTTTCTTAATTTAGTTTAGAGCTTAATGAATTCATTGTCTGTACACAGGGTTTTTCTTTTCCTTACTTCTGCAAAGTTTCTTTAGCTGTGACCTTCTGTTTCATGTCTTGTCCAGTTCTTCTAGTTTCTTATTCCACAATATCAAAGCATCTTAGGTTCAATCTCTTATCTACTTTTATCTCTACTGTTCTTTTTCATTTTTTTCTCCAGATTTTGTGTAAACTTCTCAATTCTGATGTTCTGAATTAGATTTATTCTAGTGTTAATTTTGCTAATCATTAATTTCTGGTTATCACACTTTCTTTTGTAAGTAATATTTTATTAAAACACAGTCCTGGCTATTTGTTATGTATTGTTTTTGGCAGCTTTCAGGCTACAACGACATAGTCGAATAGTTACAACAGACTATACACCCACAAAGCCTATAAACTTTACTATGTGACCCTTTATAAAAAAGGTTTGTTGACCTAAACATTTAAATAAGTGTCTTAATATCATAGAATATCTAGCAATATTCAGCTTTCCTTGATTGTGTTATACTTTTAAAATTGAGATATAATTGACATATAAAATATTAGCTTCGAGTGTACAACATAAAGATTTGATATATGTGTGGATTGCAAAATGATCACAATAAGTCTAGTTAACATCCATCACCAAACATAGTTATAATCCCAGTTACCTCTTCCTTATGCTGTAGAAGTTTCAGTTTCCTGGAAACTAGCCACATTTCACCAAGTTCATTTTAATTTCTTCTTTTCACTTTAGTGCTTTTTGCATTTCATTTTAATGGCCTTTTAATCTCATTATGCTTATGGCTTTCCAATTCATTTCAACAGAGACATGGCTCTTTATATCCTATAGAGAATGCCAGTGGCTTTCTAAATGTTTTCTAGTTTCTAGAGTAAATCATTTTCAGAAGTTTGCTGTTATTTGGAGTCTGCAGGAGCATGGTTACTTTCCTTGTTCTACAGTATTTTTAAAAATTAGGCCTCATACGTTGGGGTTTTCTCTTTATTTAGTGTCAAATGAGAAACTGTTCACATTCAATACAACACAGTAGATGAATTTAATAGGTTTCCTCTGGCCCTACTCACTGCTCACTCAGCCCTCAGTCAAGGGGCGAGTGACTGCTCCTACCAACTGGTGCTCCTTAGACGTTTTCCTGGTGCCTCTCAGGTGGGACCACTTCAGAGGTGGGATCTTCCCATCACAACTGTTGGATATCAGACACTATGTTGGTGTAGTCATAATGGGTACACTTGTTGACCTGAAACAGACTGCCAGATATTTCTCCAGCAAAGACAGGTTTATTCAGGATCAGTAGAGATTTGTAATTTGTGGTCTCCAATCATGGTGAGCCATGCTCAAGTGCCCCAGACAGCAAGGGAAGAGAACACACTTTTTATAGAAAGGAAAGTGGGGTTGGGAGCGCTATAGAAAACAGTGTCCATGGCTTCTCACTGGCTGAGTTCTGACCAAAAGGAATCTTCCTTGCTGCCGAGTTCTAGGATCGTGGGGCATGAGAGCGCCCCCTTCTGGTGTTTCAACTCTGACATTTCTGTATGTTCATTTTATACACACTTCCCAACATACGGAGAAGACAATGGCACCCCACTCCAGTATTCTTGCCTGGCAAATCCCATGGACGGAGGAGCCAGGTAGATTGCAGTCCATGGGGTCGCTAAGAGTCAGACACGACTGAGCGACTTCCCTTTCAATTTTCGCTTTCATGCATTGGAGAAGGAAATGGCAACCCACTCCAGTGTCCTTGCCTGGAGAATCCCAGGGACGGGGGAGCCTGGTGGGCTGCCGTCTTTGGGGTCGCAAAGAGTAGGACACGACTGAAGCAGCAGCAGCAGCAGCAACATACACAACTACCAGGGAGCGCCTCTTTCTGCTCCAACCTACGTGACGTTACATTTCCAGGATTACATTTCACCGGATGCAAATACCACAGCCGAGTTTAGCCATTCCTGCCTTCCTCCCACCAACTTTATGCTCGGTCCTTCCTAGGAGTTGTGATCTCTGCACAGACACAGAAAAGCAGTATGAGCGTAAGTGCACTGGTAGGTAATCTTGGATGAGAGAAGGAGAGGAAGGAACTGTACTCAAGCAGATACAGAAAGTAATACCTATGTAATTTTCTTGTTTCCTAAGACTTGGGGCCTCCAAATCAAGGAGAAAACTGTGGTGAAGGGACAAAAATATCTTCTGTTTTTGGCACTTTCCATAAATAGGCAGGAGAGCTTGGGGCACCAAGATTTTCCCAGATTCCACTGTTCGTAGCCAGTGGAGATTCTTTCTAGATTCTGACATTAGAGTGCCTATTACTTTTTGCTTCTGGTATTTTTGTTTTCTTGCCACTTCATTTGTTCATTGGGATTTTAATAAAATTAAAATGTCATCTCTGAAGGAGATGACATTTTACACAAAAGTCCTATATATTAACACAAAACCCAAAAGTCTAACCACAGCAAAAACTCAAAATGGGGGCTATTTTATAGAAACACCCTCATAATCTTGATGATGTTATTTACAGGTGACCTGTTTTTCTGTGAGTTTCATTCAGGATTCACTCAAACGTATATGGCACTTCCTTCTGAAACTCATCACCTTTCTTTACCTTGTGAAATGTATACTCTGGCCAAAATGGACAGTCTGTGGTTCTCCAAACTTGTTATGTTCTTGCTTGCTTTTTTATCTTGGCGCATACTGCTCCTTCTATCTCTGAGATACTCCTTTCCATCTCTCCTCTGATTGGCTTCTACAAGTCCCACCAAGCTCCGCTGAGTGTTTAGTAGTACTGAAGAGCCAGCTCTGTTCAGACTGCTAGAATTATAGGTTAGTCCCATGATTTGAAAAGTTAAATCATTGAAGCCATTCCCTTGAGAACCCTGCAATCTACTATTCCAACTGAGGGGCACAAAATATTCTAGGAAAAGGAGGTGAGTAGAAAGAAGACCGTGGAGGTGACTCTTAGCCTGCAGGGGGCTGTACAGTCTGCTTGGGTTGCCATTAAAAAAAAAAAAAGTGCGGGGCTTCCCTGGTGGCTTATTTGGTAAAGAATCTGCCTGCAATGTAGGAGACCTGGGTTCGATCCCTGAGTTGGGAAGATCCCCTGGAGGAGGGTATGGCAACCCACTCCAGTATTCTTGCCTAGAGAATCTCCATGGACAGAGGAGCTTGGTGGGTTGCAGTCCATGGAGTCGCAAAGAGTCAGACCCGACTGAGCAGCTGAACTGAACTGAACTGAATGCAGGGTCTTTTCTTTGTAAGAGCGCATCCTTGGAGTCTCTCTATGTGTCTAAATTTCCTCCTTATAAAGACACCAGTCAGATTGGATGGAGGCTTACTCTAATGACCTTATCTTAGTCATCTCTTTAAAGATCTTATCTTTAAATACATGGTCTAAAGGCTGGGAGTTAGGGATTCAACATATGAATATAGGGGGATACAATTCAACCCACAATAGGAAGAAAGGTTTAAAGAGTCCCAACTTTGGGGACAACTTACTTAAGGACTCTGAAAGTGAAAGTTGCTCAATCGTGTCTGACTCTTTGCGACCCCATGGACTATACAGTCCATGGAATTCTCCAGGCCAGAATACTGGAGTGGGTAGCCTTTCCCTAGACTTTGAACCTCATTTTATTCATCTGTGAGGTGGGTATAAAAACATTAATTCGTAGGACTGTTGGAAATATAAAATGAGATAAGCCATGTAGAGCATGTAGCCCTATTTGTGAACATAGTAGGTGGAGATACATCAATCCTTCTGAGTCAGGGGGTTATCTTGGTTCTTATTTAACTCAGCTGCTGGAAACGCTCATCCAACTGCAGCATCTTTCTCAGCTTTCATCTCCCTAAGCTTTCATCTCATGTAGCCTAAATTGTATTCTTCTTACTTTCCATTTACCCGTGAAAAGTCTTTACTTGGTAGACAAGCAATAAACTCTCAAATCTAGGCAAAAAGATTTGTCTTTTTTCATTTAACAGGTGGAAATGTAATGTTCAGAGAAATCAATGACTTGTCCATGTTCTCAAAGCCAGGGCATATGACTGTTGGGATTTCCATCTAGGCCTGCTCATGTTGCCTTTCTGCATAGGTGGGGGCTGAAGGGGCAGTGGAGGTGCTCTACCAGTGAGGAGAGGCTACCTGCAAGCCCTGGGGTTCCTTGGATCATACCTGATGCTGGAACCAAAGCCTCTTCACTTTTGTATTCATAACCTACACCTCCCCTGGGTCCTAGGGCAGGAAGATACTGAGTTCCTCAAAATCCAAACCCATGTTCAGCACCAAGCCCAAGGTTAGAGCTGACTGTGAAATGCAGGCAGATTGCCTAAAGCCCCTGTGGCTGGGCACTATCCTATAGGCCTTTAAATTTCATAGGAGTTGTAGGAGAGTTGTTATAGTGTATTAAAAGCTGAGAACCTGAAGCTAGAGAGCCTGTATTGACTTAGTCTTATTGATGAATTCATTTATCAGTTACATACTAGTTTTAGCTTCTCAGTGCCCCAGCTTCCTCATTTGAAAACTAATAGTACCTATCTCATGAGGTAGGTGCAAGGATTAAAAGAATTAATATTTATAAAGCATTCAGAACATTGCCTGAGAATATAGTAAGCACTATATAAATGTTGGCTACTACTACTAACTTAATTAGCAATATTACTATTAGAATTCTTACCCCATAGGAACAGGCTCTGGAAGAGAAGATTGTAATTAATGAACTCTTAAAAGCCAGATCTGGTTTCCAAGACCAACCAATGGGTGGATTCATACCATACCTCTAATAGCTCACAATTTTCCTATTCCCTTACAATCTTCCTATTCCCATTAAAAAGTAATTGCTGAATTGGACACCTCATGTTTCCTTTATCTCTTAAAATCCTCTAGTTGTTCCTGGGATTATCAGACCAGTCCTCAACCTAATTGCACTCCCAATAATGGGCCAGATGTGTACGATAAGGTCTACTTGGGGCTGTGTCAATTGTGCCACTCTATTTATGAAGCCACCCATAGCAGCTTCATTACTTATCCCCTCCCCCGACACAATTTGGCATGAGTGCCTATGTTTTAAACTGGGTTTGAAGCATTTAATTTTGCCAATACAATTTTAGAGTATTAGTTTGCCTCCTGTTCTCTCTCTGCTCTCCTTAATTACCATTTATTGCAAAGTCACACAGAAACATTAAATGCTAATTCTGACTTACACATTCCTGGCCAAGAACTGGGATAATAATTTTCATCCAACACAACCTGAATTCATTTTACATAAGGGTGATTCAGAGTAGAGATTTGAAATCGTAATCAAGTCTTACTCAAAATCGCCTTACTCTGGCAGTCATTCACTAACGTCTTTGCTAATTGGTAGGCAAATGGCAAAAAACAAAATCTCAATGTTAAAACACACACACTCAAACAGAGATACACAACAACAACTTTGCTGCAGCATGCTCGAAACTGTTCCTCTCATCAGCTCTTGCAATGTGACAGTTTAAGAAAAGAACACAACTCATTTTATTTGGTTAGATGGGGCTAATCCCACATCACCATAATCCCTCCTGATGTTTTATTGATTTTAAAGGACATTTAATCAGGAAGCAGCTCGGCACTAGAATCCTGCTAATTAGTAAGCAGCCACATTCCAAATGGGTTCCCAATAGAACGACAGATTAATGGACAATATGTACTAAAATAATGATTCATGCATTCAGCTTCTAAAATGTATGTCTAAATTGCATCTGTAATCTCTTAAGGATATAGGTTTGCATACAAAGCCCTTAACGGAATGGATTTAATTTAACAGAAGAGCTTTAGCCAATGACTGTTTAAGGATGAAACAGGTTTATCACTTATAAATGCAATTCTCCATTGGCCTTATAGTTTTGATGTCCTTGAACATTCAAAGGTCAAAGATAGGTGAATAAAAAATCAATGTGCTTCTCTGATAATACACATAAAATGGTAGGAAGTTGAGAATTTTCATATAATTATAAGTAGCCTAACCTCATTGGTCTCTTTCACTCTTATTCTCATACTTCTATTTCCTGGAATCTTGGTTCTGGACCCGAACTTCTATCAAGTATACCAAGTATAACATGAACTTTGAAACTTGCATTTTCGCCTTTTATACCAGTGCCTGTGGGAGTCTCAGTTTTAGCTTATTGATTTTCTATTCAGCTCTTAGTCCACTTTTTTGCTTTTCCTGCTTAACCACCTCCCTTACCTTCACCCAACTACCTCCAACATTTTACAGAAGGAAAACGCTCATGTCCAAAACCAGTCTAGTGGAAATTCATTGGCCAAGCTCAACATGCTATTTACCACTTGATGTTCTCATAACCTTTATCACCGTGTGGTATGTCACACAGACTACTTTACTTATAGTTTTTCTTCCCCCTTAGAATAGAAGCTTCATAAGGGAAGGGACTTTGTTTTATTCATATCTATATTCCCAGTGATTAGAATAGTAATTGGTATACAGTAGGCACTCCATACGGAGAAGGCAATAGCAACCCACTCCAGTACTCTTGCCTGGAAAATCCCATGGGCGGAGGAACCTCGTAGGCTGCAGTCCATGGGGTCACGAAGAGTCGGACAGTTACTGAGTGACTTCACTTTCACGCATTGGAGAAGAAAATGGCAACCCACTCCAGTGTTCTTGCCTGGAGAATCCCGGGGATGGGGGAGCCTGGTGGGCTGCCGTCAATGGGGTTGCACAGACTCGGACATGACTGAAGCAACTTAGCAGCAGCAGCAGGCACTCCATAACTCCAGTACTTTGGCCACCTTATGCGAAGAGTTGACTCATTGGAAAAGACTCTGATGCTGGGAGGGATTGGGGGCAGGAGGAGAAGGGGACGACAGAGGATGAGATGGCTGGATGGCATCACTGACTTGATGGACATGCGTCTGAGTGAACTCCAGGAGTTGGTGATGGACAGGGAGGCCTGGCGTGCTGCAATTCATGGGGTCGCAAAGAGTCGGACACGACTGAGTGACTGAACTGAACTGAACTGAACTGAGGCACTCCATAAATATTTGTTAAATGAATGAATAAATGGATTAATCAAATATTAATTTGGTACTGTGTCTATCATGTACCAAATACTGGCCTGCAAGATGATGGAATATAATGTGTCATGATCCTTGCCAAGAAGGAGATCACTAACTAGTCATTAAATTAACAAGTCACACAAATAAATACATAGTTACAAATAGTACTAAGTGATAGGAAAGAATATTACTGAATGCTAAGAGAGAGTATAGCACAAAGAACATTATTTTGATGAGATAGTTAGGGAAAGCTGCTTCAATCTGACCATGAGCTAAGGATTAGGGAAAATTTATGTATCTGCATTCCTCAGCATTTTGAAACTTTATTCTTTCCCTAGTTCAGTTCAATTCCATAAATATTTGTCAAATACCTACTAGGTGCCAGGCACTGCTCTATATACTTGGGATACATCAATAAATAAAGTTTCTGCCTGCCCTATGGCACTACAGTCTATAGTCTATCAGAGATTAATTTATAACAACAATAAACATCATACATCAATAAGTTATGTAATACATTAATCGTTTGTAAGTGTATGCTGCTGCTAAGTCACTTCAGTTGTGTCCGACTCTGTGTGACCCCATAGACGGCAGCCCACCAGGCTCCCCTGTCCCTGGGATTCTCCAGGCAAGAACATGAGTGGGTTGCCATTTCCTTCTCCAATGCAAGAAAGTGAAAACTGAAAGTGAAGTCACTCATTCATGTCTGACTCCTAGCGACCCCATGGACTGCAGCCTATCAGGCGCCTCCATCCATGGAATTTTCCAGGCACGAGTACTGGAGTGGGGTGCCATTGCCTTCTCCGTTGTAAGTGTATAGAAGAAAGCAAAAGGAATGCAGGCTAAGGGGAAGAAAGGATGTGGGGACTATAACTTTAAATAGTGTTTCAGTTCAGTTCAGTGGCTCAGTCGTGTCCGACTCCTTGCGACCCCATGAATCGCAGCATGCCAGGCCTCCCTGTTCATCAACATCTCCCGGAGTTCACTCAGACTCACGTCCATCGAGTCCGTGGTGCCATCCAGCCATCTCATCCTCGGTTGTCCCCTTCTCCTCCTGCCCCCAATACCTCCCAGTAAGCCTATAAACAAGGTAACACTGGGCAAAAACTTATAGAAGGTGAAGGAGTTAGCATGAAGATATTTGGGGAAAGAATATTCTAGGTTGAGGAATCATTCAAAAGATAGGTACTAAGGTGGATGTGTGCCTGGTGTGTTTGAGGAAGAAGAGGAGAACAGTGTGACTGCAACAGAATGAGCAAATGAAACTATAGATGGAGCCAGAGAAGTTGAAGAGGGCAGATTATGTAGAGCCCTTTATGAAGACTTCAATTTCCTTTGAGTGAAATAACATCCTCTTGCAGTATAATAAGCTGAGCAGTGACATTAACTGTTTTAGGCTTCAATAGACCACTGTAGCTTCTGTACTGAGGATAAACTAGGAACAAGGGAAAAGCAGAATTCAGTTAGGAGGCCATTATAGTAATCTAGGAGAAACATAATGGTAGCTTGGATGGGGTGTAGTTAAGTAATAACAGAGGTGGTGAGAAAGGAGCAGGATCTTGACATACTCTCAAGATAGGGTTGATTTATTCATGAATTATTGATGGATTGGATATAAAATGCAAGGAAAAGAAAAAAGAGACAAAGGTTCCTGGCATGTTGTGTTTTCATTTGAATGCAGTTTAAAATGTTGTTAATTTCCCTTGTGATTTCTTCTCTGACCTTTGGTTGTTTGTAAAGTGTATTGTTTAGTTTCATAATGTTGGGAGAATCCTGGGATTTTATTTTGCTTTATTTTTGGTTTTGTTTTATTTTTGCTTTTTGTTTCTAATTTATTTCTTTTGCGGTCAGGAAGCATATTTTATATAATTTATTCCTTTTAAATTTACTGAGTTGTTTTGTGGCTCAGGATAAGGTTTATCTTTTAAATATTTCATGAACACTTAAAAAGAATCTGCATTCTGCTGTTGTGTGGGGTGTAATTGCCACTTACATCAAGTTAGTTGATAATATAGTCCAAGTTTTCTATCAGTTCAGTTCAGTCGCTCAGTCGTGTCCGACTCTTTGTGACCCCATGAACTGCAGCATGCCAGGCCTCCTTGTCCATCACCAACTCCTGGAGTCTACCCAAACTCATGTCCATTGAGTCGGTGACGCCATCCAGATATCTCATCTGTTGTCCCCCTATCCTCCTGCCCTCAATCCCTTCCAGCATCAGAGTCTTTTCAAATGAATCAGCTCTTTGCATCAGGTGGCCAAAATACTGGAGTTTCAGCTTTAACATCAGTCCTTCCCATGAACACCCAGGACTGATCTCCTTTAGGATGTACTTGTTGGATCTCCTTGCAGTCCAAGGGACTCCCAGAGTCTTCTCCAACACCACAGTTCAAAAGCATCAATTTTTCTGCACTCAGCCCTCTTTATAGTCCAACTCTCACATCCATACATGAGCACTGAAAAACCAAGTTTTCTATAGTCTTACTGATATTCTGTCTATTTGTTTTTGCCAGTTACTGACAGAAATATGTTCAGTTCTCTAAATAAAATTGTGAATTTGTCTATTCCACCTTCCAGCTTCATGTTTTTAATTTATTCACTTGAAACTATGTTATTGAGGGCATGAACATTTAGGTCTGTATGTCCTTTTGATGAAGTGAATTTCAGGCAATATGCATTGATTTAGAATCTACTTTGTCTGACTTTTGGAGAAGGAAATGGCAACCCACTCCAGTATTCTTGCCTGGAGAATCCCATGGACAGAGGAGCCTGGTGGGCTACAGTCCACAGGGTCGCAAAGAGGCAGACACGACTGAGCGACTTCACTTTCACTTTGTCTGACTTTAGAGTAAGCATCCCAGCTTATTTTTCATTCATACCAATTAGTATGGTACATCACTTTCCATCCTTTTACTTTTACTAGGTCTGCCTTTATATTATAAAAGAGTTCATTTCAGACAGCATTTAGTTGGGTTTAGCTTTTTAAATGAAATCTGGAAATTGCTACCTGTTAATTGGTACATTTGAACCATTAATACTTACTGTAATTATTGATATGATTGGATTTAAATCTATCATCATTGTTTGCATTTATTTTCTACTTGTCTTATTTGTTTCTTGTTTTCTTTTCCTTCTTTTTTTGGTTTATTCTTAGTATTTATATGTGATTATTCAATCTCTATTAGTATTTTTGGGCCTGCCAGGTGGCTAAGTGGTAAAGAACTCACTTCCCAATGCAGGAGACTGCCTGCAATGCAGGAGACCTGGGTTCGATCCCTGGGTCAGGAAGAGCCCCTGCAGAAGGAAGCGGCAACCCCCTTCAGTATTCTTGCCTGGAAAATCCCTTGGACAGAGGAGCCTGGTGGGCTGCAATCCACAGGGTCACAAAAGAGTTGAACGTGACTTAGTGACTAAACAGCAACAATTCATATTTTTAACTGAATACTCTTCCTTCAACCAAAATTATACTACTTAGCTGACAGTATACAGGTATTTTTACAGTACACTTTTATTTCCCCTCCCAGTTATTTTATGCTGTTGTCAAATGCTGCCCTCTATTATGTTACAAACTCCACAGTACATTGTTATTATTGTTATCTTAAACAATTGATTATTATTTTAACAGATTTTTTTAAAAATAAGGAAATTGTATTTTTATTCATTGACATATTATGTCCAATACTTTTCATTTCTTTGTGCAGATTAAAAATGATTATTTTCCTTCTGCCCAAGGCCTTTTTTTTTTTTTTTTTTACTATTTCTTGCAGTACTGCTCTGATGGTTATGAATGCTCTCATTTTTGTATGTGTAGTCTCCTGCATTGGAGGTGGATTCTTTACCATTAGCACCACCTGGGAAGTCCTTGTGTGTGTAGAAAATATCTTACTTCCCATTAGTTTCTGAAAGATAGTTTTGCTGGATGTAGGGTTTCAGGATGATCATTTTTCCTTCAGTACTTTAAGGATGTTATTCTAGTCTTACTGTTTATGTTTCTAATGATAAATCTGTCATAATTCTTATCTTTGATAAATATGTCATAATTCTTATCTTTGTTGCTCTTTATATAATTTGTCATTTTCCCTTGTACATTTAAGGTTTTTAATTTACTGCTAGTTTAAGCAATCTGATTGTAAGGAGCCTTGGTATGGTTTACTTCAAATTCCTTATATTTGAAGTTCATTAAACTTCTTAGGTCCATGTCTTTATAGTTTTTTTTTTCAATTTTGGAAAATTACAGCCATTATTTTTTCAATATTCTTTTCTTTCTATTTGTCTTATCTCCTTCTGAGACTCCAGATTCTCATGCATTAGGCTTCACTATCTACCATTTTGAGGACTCTAATCCATCCCACATGTGTTCCTCTCTAGCTGGTGGAAATTTGAAGTATTCCCAACTCTGTGTGAGTTCTAAAAATTTCTCCACTTTTTCCTCTTGTTTCTTTTGCTGGCCTTGGGTAGTTTCCTCAAATGCATACATTAGCCAAGTTTTCACGTGAAGACTTCAGGGTAACTCTTTGGAAGTCTCCAGAAAGGACTCTTAGGGTATCTCTCCTCATTGCTACATTGTACCAAGTATTCTAGACTTTTGGCCTTCGTGAACTTCATACTCTATTCCTTTAGCTCAAGGAGAATGCTGGGCTGAGTTTGGAGTCCCCTTTTCTTGTTCAGTAAACTGAGCTTACCTCATTTCCTTCTCTCAGGAATCACTGTTCTGTGCTTCCTGATGTCTAAAGTCATCCAGAAAGTATCACTTCATATATTTTGTCCTACATTTTACTTGTTTAGAATGAAATGGTAAATCTGACTTGCCATTTACCAGCAAACTGGAAGTGGACATTTACTGCTTTAATTTTTCTATGGCCCAAAAGATCCTGTGATCTTAAGATAAACACACATCTACTAACTCTGTCTTTAGGTAATAAACCGATTGTTTCACATATAAAACTTTAGCCTCAGTTCAGTTCAGTTCAGTCGCTCAGTCGTGTCCGACTCATTGCGACCCCATGAATCACAGCACGCCAGGCCTCCCTGTCCATCACCAACTCCCAGAGTTCACTCAGACTCACGTCCATTGAGTCAGTGATGCCAACCAGCCATCTCATCCTCTGTCGTCCCCTTCTCCTCCTGCCCCTAATCCCTCCCAGCATCAGAGTCTTTTCCAATGAGTCAACTCTTTGCATGAGGTGGCCAAAGTACTGGAGTTTCAGCTTTAGCATCATTCCTTCCAAAGAAATCCCAGGGCTGATCTCCTTTAGGATGGACTGGTTGGATCTCCTTGCAGTCCAAGGGACTCTCAAGAGTCTTCTCCAATACCACAGTTCAAAAGAATCAATTCTTCGGTACTCAGCCTTCTTCACTTTAGCCTAGAGACAGACTTATCTATTTGGTATTCTAATAAAGGACTATGTAAATAAAAAAATCAACTTACTTTATTTCATCTTGGTAACCCAAATCTTGATGGTTAAGCAATGTTTCCAAAAGACTCAAAGTCAGATATAATCCATGTTTCCCACATATAGCTCTGACCTGCAAATAAGAAAAAGATTTGAAATTTCAGTATAATTAAATTGATTTGAATTTCCTTCCCATTATTAGAACTTACATAATTTGGACAAAGAATGAATAACTAGGAGTGGAGTATAGCACTAGAATAATATTTGGGACAAGAATGTTCAATGCACTGCTCATCAACAGCAAACTTTTTTATGCTTGACACAGAGGCATAGTTCATTACTCAGAAGCCACTGTACTTTGAAATGATGATCTTACATTTTTGACAGCTATGGAATGAGTGGTCAAGGCCCAGAAATTATACATACTTATTATATAGGTGAATTACAAAGTGTTTTTTAATATTGACTTTGATTTACAAAAGAATCTTGTTTTATTTTATATATGAGGAAACCAAGACTTAGATTGACTTTCTCTGTGTCACATGGTTAATAAATGATGGAACTTAGTCTAGAAACCAGATATTCAATTAAAATTTGTTGGATGAATGAATGAAGGGTCACTGCAACTTCCTGAGTACTTAATATTTTCTGAATCTAGCCAATAAACCAGTTCAGTTCTCAAGTTGTAGGTGTGCGATACTTAGATTCAAACACATCAAACTTTTAGGTTCTGATAGTCTTTCTTGTGTGTTCAGCATACTGTTTAAACACAGAGTCTTGATTTATGTTGAACACTGGAAATGCTGTCTGTGATTTGTGTGACCTCAGGAAGTTCCTAAATCTTTTTATGCCCAATTACTTCACTCACTAAATAAGATTAGTATTTTCTACTTCTCAGAAGAAAGTAAGCAGTTAGAATAATGCCTGGATTTTAGGAGGCATTTGACTAATGTGTGTTGAAATGAAGAAAAGAAGGAAAGAAGGGAAAGGGAAGAAAAAGGGAGATAGAGGAGACAGAGAAGAGGGGAGAGGGAAGAAAAGAGGAGAAGGGGGTGCAAAAGTACAAGAAAGAGAGTGGAAGAGAGAGAAATGAGAGAAGGAAGGAAGAGGCAAAGAAAGAAGAAAAGAAAGGAAATGTTTCATTTAGTGTTTAGACTAATTGTAGCTACTGTTGTTATTTTGAGAGGAAGTTCCACATAGTGAGTGTATTACGCATGTCTTTTAAATCTGATGCTTGGCCATCATGGGGCCCTGCTGACCCTGGAGAAACTGCTTCTTCCAGGCCTAGCCAATTACTAGAGATAGTAAAGGACTTACCTGAAAGTATGTCTTTCATCTGCAAACCAACTACCTCTTTTACTGAGGTTTTCACACTTGGGCCACTATTTCCAGGTCCTGATTACTCCAGCACCAAGTACTAGGCAACTAGGAATGGCTCCTGTGCCCCAGAGCCCACTGAAATTATTCAAACTAGCCAGTCCTAAGCCTTCTTATCCTGCTTCTTCTACCCACAATAAATGCTCTTGCCCACACTTTCCCCTCATCCCCTCTGCCTCCTGACCAACTCTGGTGTTACACCATGTGGTCCATGTGGTGTCTGTGCCCCTCCTCTTGGGAACTGTGAGTAACAAACTGTCTTTCCAATGGCAATTACCTCCTGATCTGTTGGTCTGACCATACTTGGATAATATAACCTATATTTTGATACAGAGACAAAAGCCTAATCTTCATTTGTCTTTTTGGAAGGAAACAACCAATCTGGGTTAGAAACATGTTACTTACTAGCTGTAGAGGAGTATTTCAGGGAAGGAAAATGACAGATAAAAAGCACGAAAAAAAGGAATAGTAGTGTGCCAGAAAAATAAGGAGTTGAGGATAATTCCAGGCAGAAGAAATGCATGTGTAAATAATGGGTGAGAAAGAGCATTGTGCTTTTTAGAAACTACACGTATTTTGTCATAATTCACTCTACTATAGTTTTATACCCCTTTTCACTGGGCAGTAAATATCTGTTCATTACAGCATCTCTAAAAGACTGGCTTATTGAGGGTTGGATTTTGTTTCCTTCATTTTCCTATCACCATTGCCAAGCACAGTATTGAAAATTACTTATTGAATAAATGACTATATAGATGAATTAGGAATGAATGAATTAGTTAAAAGTACTGAAGGTAAAGGCATAGGTTGGCAAAAATAGAGTGGTAGAAATTAGTTATGTTATGCCATTTTACTCAATAAATAAAAATCAACTTATCCTCATGATTAGAGCATATTAATGTATTTTTAAACATCAGTATTAACAGGTTATTCTAAAAACAGTTTATTTACTTCTGGCAACGTTGAGTTTTGCTCTAGGCTAAATGAACAGCAGATTAGAAATAGTACATCAGGGTTCCTGGAAGTAGATTGATTGATAGCTGCTACAAACTGACTGCTGACAGTTGTGGAAGAGCAGTAGCAACATCTACCAGAAAATCCTGGCAATTTAGTGTTATCTAGGATTATTTTAAAAATCCATGAATATTCATTATGATGTCCTTATTCAATAAGAAAATGTTCGGTTGTATATAGTTTCTTCAGTTCAATAAAGACATTTAAAAAATCACATGTAAATAAAATATCTATGTTATTTAGAAAATGACAAGTAAAATAAATATTCATTTCCTCAAAATGCTCCTGGAGAGACTGATGCACAGATGCTCTCTCTACTTCCTTCCCATTTATGGCTTCATTTGCATGTTATCCCATCACTCTACTTAAATTGTGTTTACCAAGTCGTTAGTAACCTCTGAAGTTTTACATTTAATGACTACTTTTCAATCCCGATTGCAGATGGTCTCTTTGCAGCCTGTGACATGGCTGAGCTTGCCATCCTTGCGTAAGCCTCTTCTCTTGGCTTTTCTTGATCACTCCCACATCTCTCTGGATTATTTTTGGTCTCCTTTCTTGGCTTGTCTTCATCTACCTGCTCCTTAACAACAGGTGTCCTCCTCAACCTTCCCTTCTTACCTTCTATTGTGTCCTTGAGTAATCCTAATTACTCCCAAAGCTTCAACTTCATGTTGAAGACTCTTATGCCATTATTTAGCTTTACTCTCTCAAGCTACATCAACATGCTCAAAAGTGAACTCATCATTCTTTCCTTTGCCTCCCCAAACCCTTTTTCTGTTTCCTGTCTTAGAGAATGGTACCACCATCTAGTCAAAGTCAGAACCTTGGGAGTCATTTTTCATTCCTCCTAATTCAGGATCTATGTTCAGTTAAGTCACCAAGACCTACTTTTCTACCTGTTTAATATCTCCATCCCTCCTGCTACTTTGCTGGTTTAAATTCTCATAATTTCTTGCTCGAATTACTGGAACAGCCTTTTAAAGTTTCTGTCTGTCTCTAATTCTCCGTATCTATTAGAGTGCTCTTTTCAAATTTAAAATTTGATCATATCATTCACTTGTTTATTATTCTTCAATGATTCCACTGGAGCCTCAGGATAAAGTCACATTCCTTAGAAAGACCCTTCAAAAACTGGTTCCTCCAACCATTCTAACATCAACTTGAGCAGCATCTCCCACCATCCCCAGTCACCATGCACTCACTGCATTCTGCCTATATGAGTAGTTTAGCATTCCCTGAACTAGCCATGCTCTCTTCCATCTCAGTAACATTTCACATTGTACCTTTTACCTAGAAAACCTTTCCTGTCCTTTCTTCTGCCCTACCAAAATTCTTTGCTAAATTCACATGTCCTCTAAGATTCAGTATTTGCTTTATTTCCTCTGGAGTTTTTGGGTGAGGCTAGGTTGTTATTCCTTCTCTGTGTTCAAAGTTACTGCCACCAATGTGTTTGTCATACAAAATTGTAACATGTTTAAAATACTACCTTTTCCCTGAACTTCTGGAGAACTCTTGAACTGAAATCATAATCGTGTGTTGTCCTCAGTGCCTAATCACACTGCCCAGAGCACACTGTGTGATTAGTATGTTGAATGCAAGGATAAACATGTCATATTGATCAGAAAGATGGCGACTGGTTTGGAAGTAGGGAGTGATTTGAAACTAGTATAAAGCATTTATATTTTAGGGCAGAGTGTACTGATGGAGAAACAACTAAACACAAAAAATGAGCCTGGCCAACTGCAGAAGAATGTCTTACAGTTTTGGTCACTTGGTAAACTAGTGTCGTAGCTGTAGTCTTGCCAAGGGAACAAATTTCACATTCATAAGCCCCTGTTCACTCAGGAATGGGATTGCCTCCTGATGATAGTGAGGAGGTTGCACGAACATCAGGCAAAGAGTAATTAGAGGTAGAGTAACCTGTGTTCTAGCAGTTCCTCCTGGCAGGAAGGTCTGGGAGTAGTTTGGAAGGGCTTTGCATTATAGAGCAGAAAGGAGTTCAGAAGGTAAAGAATATGGATTCTGTATGAAAGTGTTAAACTGAACCTCTATGCTTGGAAACTTGTTAGGTTCCACAGCCTATTGAATCCATGGACAAGAAAGTGCAAATGTTGATCATCCAACTCTTTCATGACCCCATGGACTGTATGTGCCAGGCTCCTCTGTCCATGGAATTCTCCAGGCAAGAATACTGGAGAGGGTAGCCATTCCCTGCTCCAGGGAATCTTCCTGACCCAAGGATCAAACCCGGGTCTCCTGCATTGTGGGTGGATTCTTTACCATCATACCTGATAAGAACAATGGTCAGGGAAGTTAATAAATAAATCTATGTGGATCCACATTGCCCTCAGGAGTCCTTCCTGAGCCACCATTGAATGAAGGATGTGACAGAGGGACAGAATGAGCGAGTCCACAGAACGAGGATGACAGATATCAGGTATGTTTTTATATTCTTCTTTGAGGTTGGTGACAGTGCCATTGATTTGAGTGATAGGACCCATCAATCATCCTTCAGAACATCTTTAAGTTATCTGAGGAGGTACAGGTGATCTGTGAACCCTCTGAAATACTGGCTGTGAGGATGGGCTCTTCTCCCTCTCTGAATACAGCATGCATAGGTTTCATGAGAAACTTAAGGAGGTCTGAGGTCCTCTCCCTTGTGCCCTTTAGAACTATTGATCAGAAAGAGAATTCAGATGACCTTTCCCAGTCACCTCTGAAGTCCTGCGTCCAGCAACAAAGATGTTGGAGTGCAACTGCTGCTGCGTGTCATACCCAGTGTCCACTGGGCCTCAATTTATCTCACATTCTGGGGAAACACATTTCTATTTGCCATGCCTCCCAGAACTGTAATATACTTTGAGTGAGTTCCAGATGTCTTTAAGAGATGCCAGATGGCTCATGAGAGGCAGACCAGCTTCAAGGAAAATGTGCCCCATTTTCTTCAATATGAACCACAAATTTAAGCTTTCAGGGCCAGCTGTGGGGGGAAGACATTCAGAGCCTGCTCTGACGGCCAGCACTCCATGTGGCCATCAGTTGACCCTGGGAAACAGCCTCCTTCCTTAGACTATTTTGCAGTGATAATTTCACCAAACACTGATTAAAATATATATATATATATATATATATATATATATATGGAAAGGAAACCTATTTCCTGAGTGCCTCACATATCAGACAGTATACTAAGTGCTTTCACATACTTATTTTACTTAATCCTCACAATAGACACAGGAGGTAGATATTTGGAGCCCACTTTTTTCCAGATGGAAAATCAGAGACTCAAAGAGCTTATGCAAATTTATTTCGATTTTCAAGTCATTCATATTCCATTCTCTGAGTGTCATCTGAGAACATTCAAGCTTCACTGATACTGTTCTGTATTTTCTAATCTGACAAAAAGTGGTTCCTGCTTAGTCAGTTTCTGCTGATCTTCTCAGAAACATAATAAAGGCCATTTATGATGTGTGGAATCTCCTGTAATGTTCTCTCTTCCAGTGACACATGCTTGCATGATTAATATTCATGTATACAGCACACATGCACAGTATCATGTGACTTTGCCTTTGCATGGTTAGCTGACTGTATAAATGAAAAAGTGCACAGAAAGCTACTTCCGTCATAGAATAAGAATCCACTTTCAACATATTGTGTCCTTGGCTTCTTAGTAAACATCACTTGCTCTTTTGAATTCTCTGACTCTCAGTTCTTAACCCCTGTTTACCTGGATGAAAGGCATTTTCCAATCTTTGCTTCAGGACCTTTTTTTTCCTCCATAAATTACAATCCTTTTTGCTCCTCTGGATTTTTAATTCCTGTATCCTAGACTCAGTAAAATCTTCCAGCCATCATTTGCCTATTGGAGTTCCAATTCTATTTCTCAGTGTCCAGTATTCTTGTGTATTTGAATCCTGGCTCTGCCTCTTGCTAGCTGTGGTCCTTGAGAGATTCAGTTGTCTTCCCTGAGAATCAATTATTTCATTTATTAAATGGGTATTATAACATCTACCTAGATCTTCCACTTACCTGTAAATGTTAAATGAGTAAATATAAGTAAAGCATTTAATGCAGTGCTTGGCAGTTTAGGAAGAACTCAGCAAAGCCTGGTGGTGCAAGTTGTTGTGAATGGAACTGCAGTCAATGTGGTCACTATTATCTTACCTGTATCCAAGGTAATCTCATGACTGGAGTTTGTTTGGCTGAATACAACACATGAGTTGATATGGTTCTGGATCCTCTTTTATGAAACATATCTATCCAGTTAATTAATGCTCCAAAACAGCATTGCTAATCTCTGTCAGCAATAAACCACATCAGTTCCTACAATTTGGTGTGCTTAAAGAACAGAGTACCACCTGCTGACCTCACCGGAAGCTGGTAGAGGGTGTGATACATGAACACTTAGCTTTGGAAAAAATATTTGTTTTCCACTGTGAAATATTATTTGGATATTGTCACATTGTCTATTGTTAGCATAAAACATAGCCCAGTGTAAGTAATTCCTGGGCCAATTCAGCATATTTCACGATTCTTACTCCTGTTTTTTTTTCCTCTTGGGTGCAGAAAACAAGTTAATTGTGAGATGTAATCCACAGGCAGAACACAGATCAAAACTGGGCTTTTTTTTTATTTGAATTTTTATTTCAGTGTCTTTAATCACTTTAAAATGTATTTTAAAATATAATTTTATTTATCTACTTTTGGCTGTGCTTGGTCTCCATCGCTTCTGTGTGGGCTTCCTCTAGCTGTGCTGAGGCCGGGCCACCCTTCACTGTGCTGGCTTCCCATTGCAGTGGCTCCTCCTGTTGCAGGGCACGGGCTCCAGGGCCTGAGGCTTCAGCAGTTGCTGGGCCTTGGCTCAGCAGTTGCAGCCCTTGGGCTCTAAAGCACAGGCTCAGTAGTTGTGGTCCGCGGGCTTGGGGATGTGGGGTCCTCCCGGACCAGGGATCAAACTCACGTCTTCTGCATTGGCGGAAGGTGGATTCTTTACCACTGAGTTACCAGGGAAGCCCTCATTTTAAAGTTTCTATTAAACAAGAAATGGCTTGATTTCCAAAGAGATGGCCAATTTATTACATAAGAAATTAGAGGTAAAAACAGGATAAGAAAATCTTTACTGTAAACATTCTGTTTTCTTTAGCTCCTTATTTTCCTCTTAGTTTATTAAAATTTGGGAAATGATTATTAGACTTATATAATAAACCCTGAACTTAGTTAAAATTTTCCTAGGACCTACATAATTAGTATATATGCACTCTTACTTTCAAAGCTAGCCAGTTATGGATCTCAGTATGTTTATTCTTAGTGAACTGTGCCTTCTTACTATAGACCCAGTGCCCCACGATAGCCTTCTGGACATGAATGAATCTGAAATCTAACTTGGGTTACCTTGGGTGGGGGCAGGCAGCCAGAGAATGAGCGATCTTCTTTTCGAAAACTCAGGTTGAGTTTCTCTATGTTGAGTTCGGCCTTGGTTGCCCTCAGTGCCATCTTCAGGACTTGCAACAGGCTCTCGTTCACTTCTGACCTTGAGTTGTAGTCTTGAGGGGCGATACTGCTTGGAGAAGCAGGAGAAAGGCTGTGAAAAGACGATTTACTCAAAGCTGCTGTGGGTTTTCATACCACATTTCTTACCCCTGCTATACACTGTGGAACCCGAGAACCCGCCCAGCAAGGCCTTCTAAATCTGGGTAACCTCATCACGGGACTGCAAGTGGAGATTGCACAGGTCAACTAAAGTTTGTTCTATTCTACTGAGTCCCACAGTCTCTTCTCTCAGAGGTACAAATCCATTCAACTAGATCATAGATTAAAATTTGTAACCCACTAATTTTTTTCCAGATGAGGAAAGCTTAGAATTGACCTTAGCAGTTTACTTACCTATTTGATTTTATTAATACTTTTCTTAAGTCCTGATAACTATTGACAGCAAATATCAATAGCAATTTGATAGCAAATTCCCAAACTGTCCATTGCCACAAGCAAAGCAGAACCTACCAGATCCCTGTAGCCAGGGAAGCTATCTAGAAGGAAATCTTGAACCAGGTAAACTTCCTTCGTTATCCTTGACTCTGCTCTTTGAATCTGGAAAACCCAGAAAATTTTTGGGAACAATTATTTTCTTACTCTCTGGCATCCAAATGTATGTAGTTACTAAGACAGTGTATCTGTTTGTTGTTTCTTTAAATGATTGGTGAAAAACAACAAGGTGATAAAGGGTTATAGTCATTTATTTTATGAAACTACTTTGAGGTGTTTACTCACTTAACATTCCAGTGTGTGTGTTCTTCCAGATCCAAGCTGTGCTATCTCCTGCAGAGTGAAGCTTTTCCTGTTTCCTCTGTTTCAACTTAAGTTCCACTTCTCTAGACAGACATTCTATGACATCCCCCAAACTCCATTCATGTAAATCAGTTTCCTTTCAGTGGTATGCTGGTAAATCATTAATGACCAGCTCTCTAAGATAAAGCTGTAATCTGTAGCCTTACTACTTTTCATGGTGCAAAACTCCCTCCGTAGTCAGTTTCCAGTTGCCAATATGATGTCCCTGAGTGGGGCACTGGGAACTGAGGTTCATAGTCAGCCCCCCTAGTGCTCCTGAACTTGAGAAACTCTTTCAAATTTCTTTGTTCTTTTCCTGTAAAAAGTTTCCCTCAAGTTGCGATTGCTTCCTGATTCTTTTAGCTCTTGTTTTCTGTCTGACCTCCCTGGCACACAGTACCATAAGATGTGAGCTGAGTCTGTTTTGCACCTATATCTGTGGATCTTGTACAGATTGGCTTTGCCAGTCTGGTGTATCTGTTCCAGATTTGAATCAGAAGGTTTCCTTCCTCTTTCCTTTTCTTGTAACACCAGTTTCTGTAGGAAGGAATTCATAAGAAAGACTTTGGCCCTCGGCTCAGTACACAGAGTACTGAATGGGAGGTTTTATATGGAGCCCATTTACTGCAGCTGGTGGATTTCATAGAAAAACCTTCTGCAGGAGTTTACTTCATCTGGTCCAACTTAGGTGATGAAAGCTGTTACCACTGGTGATGCTGGGGGCATTTTAAACATCATAGAGCTGTCCCACATAAAGCTCTACCTGACAGAACATGGGAGGGACTTTTTCTGAGCTGTACATTAATTAATAAAGAGCCTGGATTCATTACAGGCCATCGGTCTTGCACTTCCGCAAACACACTGTCTGGTTTATATAGAGCAGCACCTTCTGTGATGAATTCAAAATGATATCTTTATGGACCTTTTTTATATAGTAGATATCCAAATGTTCCTGCAAGTGAAATGATGCAAGCTCTTTGGATAATTGGAGGTGCCAATGACATTCCACAGATATTTATTGAGCATCTCCCATGTGCCAGGAACTATGCTAGAACTATGCTGGACACTGAGTTGGCCAGGAAAGACACTATTCCTCACCTCAAATGTCAAAGAAGTAATTATAAGCACAATGACTACTATAAAAAGAAAGGGCTATGAGGTTATACAGCAAAGAGATATAACCTAGTCTAGGGCTCAGGAAAGGCTTCCTGTCTAGGATTCATGAGACCCATATCTGCCAGTAAGTGGCCATTTATTCTGATGCATCATCTCCTACTTCTCAGGTTGCAAATCTCACTATCTGTACTATATGAAGTATGGCTGCTGATTATTAAATATTGCTAGGGATTTATGGTTCTCAGCAGGGAGGTTGCTCCAAGTGATAGTTGACTGGTGTACCCATATGGCAGCATCACTTTCTTTGGACTGTGAGCCCTTGAGGGAGACATTGAGCCTTGCCAATCTCTGAATTCACTGTGCTCAGCAAAGTGTGCCTGGCAAACAGCTGGCATTCAATGGATGCATGTAGAATGAAGTAATACAATCAAAAAGGGCACACTGCACATTGTAGAAAGGAATCAAGTCTATCACTTGGTCCGAGAACAATTTTATGGGAAACCCTGCCTTTTTCCTAGAGTGAAGTGACATACTTCAATGCCATGGCTCTTAACCACTATGTCACATTATTTGGAACTAGAAAGGATGTCTTCTGGTAATAGTAATAGTAGTATTAGTTGCTCAGTTGTATTTGACTCTTTGCAACCCCATGGGCTGTAGCCTGCCAGGCTCCTCTGTCCATGGAATTCTCACGGCAAGAATACTGGAGTGAGTAGCCCTTCCCTTCTCCAGGGGATCTTCCTGACCCACAGATCTAACCTAGGTCTCCAGCATTGTAGGCAGGTTCTTTACCATCTGAACCTCCAGGGATAGTTTCAAAATAGTAACAAACCCTATCATGTACCATTTTTAAGAACTGTGCATTGACTAACTCAGTTCCTCTTACAAATCTATAAAGTGAAGCGAAATCTATCATTGTTTCCATTTAACAGCTGGAGGATGGAAGCACAGAGAGGGTAAGTGACCAGCCCAAGTTTACAGAGTCACTAACGGGCTGCTGCTGCTGCTGCTGCTAAGTCACTTCAGTTGTGTCCGACCCCACAGATGGCAGCCCACCAGGCTCCCCCGTTCCTGGGATTCTCCAGGCAAGAACACTGGAGTGGGTTGCCATTTCCTTCTCCAGTGCATGAAAGTGAAAAGTGAAAGGGAAGTCGCTCAGTCGTGTCCGACTCTAGCGACCCCATGGACTGCAGCCTACCAGGCTCCTCTGTCCATGGGATTTTCCAGGCAAAAGTACTGGAGTGGGGTGCCATTGCCTTCTCCACACTAATGGGCAGAAACAGGAACTGAGTCTAGGTTTCTGTCAATAGAAGTTATGCTCCTAACCACTGCATTTTGTCATTTTTCGTGGAGAATACAGACTATCATGCTTTACTGTGTCTCATCTCTAATGCTATTCCTCACATCCTATATTTATGTTGGGTTATTTCTTTCCTTTGAGATCATATGAAGGAATGAGTGATTTCTGTACCTCAAACCTTTTTCTGCTAGTGCCTGTAACCCAGGAGTTCACTGTCTGAACATATTTCTGGAATCACACCATGTGGACAGGAACTCTGCCTGGTACACACTCATTTATTATTTCATAACGAGGTTTTTCATTTTCACATGGCAATCTCATAAAAAAAAAGATGCACTGTTGCAAATAACTATGTATGCATGCTTGCACAGGAGGGAAAAAAGAAAACTATAAGCAAAAGGCAAAGCATTGGTAAAGCATAAAGTGATTTTGCACTGGGTGAAGTTTTCAAATGTATTACTTCCAAGATCCCTGCCAGCTCTTGAAGTCTATACACACTATGCCCATAAATAGGGAGAAAAGTACCTTTGATGGCTACTGCTCTGAGTTTCCTTTACGTTGCTGTGTTCAACTCCTTTGTTTTGCTCTGTATCTTCTGAAGCTGCAACTTTTAAAAACCAGAGTAGTTTTTCATAATTCACCTGAAAATTAAATATCAAAGAGAACATCCTCATTTAATTTACACTTAGGGGAAAGAAGATACCTGCTGAGATAAAATGTCAGTTCAGTTCAGTTCAGTCGCTCAGTCAGTCGTGTCCGACTCTTTGCAACCCCATGAATTGCAGCACACCAGGCCTCCCTGTCCATCACCAACCCCGGAGTTCACCCAAACTCATGTGCATCGAGTCGGTGATGCCATCCAGCCATCTCATCCTCTGTCGTCCCCTTCTCCTCCTGCCCACAATCCCTCCCAGCGTCAGGGTCTTTTCCAATGAGTCAACTCTTCACATGAGGTGGCCAAAGTACTGGAGTTTCAGCTTTAGCATCATTCCTTCCAATGAACACCCAGGACTGATCTCCTTTAGGATGGACTGGTTGGATCTCCTTGCAGCCCAAGGGACTCTCAAGAGTCTTCTCCAACACCATACTTCAAAAGCATCAATTCTTCGGCACTCAGCTTTCTTCACAGTCCAACTCTCACATCCATATATGACCTCTGGAAAAACCATAGCCTTGACTAGATGGACCTTTGTTGTTATAAAATATATTTGGAAAAATTTTTAGCATTCAAAAATTTAGGAACAGATTTTAAAATACAGTAATTACTAGTGCTTTTTTTTTTGACCAACAATTCCTTTTATTTTCCCTTCTGGACATATGGTAAAATGATACTTCCTGGTTGTTTTGTGGTTGAGTAGGGTGATGATCAGTTCTGGCCAGTGAGTTGAGAGCAGAAGTGACTTGCACTACTTCTGGGCTCAGGATTAAACTGCTAACATGAATGTCCCCCCGCCCCCCGGCCCAGATATCTCTTTATCCCCTCTGCCATCACATCCACTAATACTCCAGAGTGGTTGCTTCATCAGCCTGGATTTGGAGCTAAGATGATGATGTTACTGAGAAAAGCCTAGGCAGGACTCATTATGAAAAATAAGCTTTCGTTTTTTTAAGCCACTGAGACTTTGGGGCTCTTTGTTACAACAGCATGACCTAGCCTCTACCTTCTCTCTCTGTCTCACAAGTCTCATATATTTATTATATATACTATATACTTGTATTTAGATATATTCAAAAGATAAAGTCAGATTACTTGGGGGCAAGGCTTTATTTACCTAAGTGAAAAACTTAAGACTTTCTTTTTTTTACATAGGAAAAGAATAAAAGAATGCCATCCATTTCCATTGTTTGACTGGATGATTATTCTAGGGACTCTGATGGGCAGACAACTCCAGGGTAGTGGAGGTGGGTAGCAGTGGGGAAGGGAAGCCAGATAAGGTCCTGATAGAAATTGGGACTCAGGCTGGAGAATTGACTTGAACTGAAGATTCATAAAGGTTGCACTAATAGGTTGACATTGTATTGCTAAATACTTTTCATAAATATACAGCTAATTCTATTTTTGCAGGTTAGGAGTGGGCAGGAGATAGAACCTACTAAATAGTAAACATGAGGCCAGGTAATTTGCATTTATTATATTACTAAATCGTCACATTAGCCCTATGAGATTGGTTTTGGCCTGATTTTCCATCAACACATGCTCATTTATGATTTTTCCATCGCTATTGTTTCTTCCTATTTTAGGATATTGTCTTCTCACTCCCAGAATTCTGTTACACTTGGACTATGCTGTGTATTCACTTACAGTGTGAACTTAGGAAGTGTAATGCTCAGAAAAGGAACCCTGGCCTTATCTTTTATCTCTGCCCTGGGTCTGCCATTAATTCTCTCAGTTTCCTGAGCAAGTTCTTGATCTTCTGTGTTTCAGTTTCCTAATTTGTAAAATGATGGTAATAAGCCATATTTCAAAGATGCCTCCCATCTCTAAATCTCTAGGAACTGTCATGATACATCTTTATCAATTTCTCCATTCTAACCTCAGAGCTTATAGACTGAGCAGCTTGCAAACAGACCTGTTGTCTTGAATCTGTAACTATTCCAATGGTGTTAAGAGCAGACAATGAAAGTTGGGACAGGAAACCTTTTAAAGAGAAATTAAACAGGGCTAACCCCCCTGGTGGTACATGGTAGTATGGTCTTACATGCTAGGCTTCAGCATTATGTGAAGCAAGAACTTCCAGATGTCCAAGCTGGGTTTAGAAAAGGAAGAGGAAGTAGAGATCAAATTGCCAAAATTCACTGGATTATAGAGAAAGCAAGGAAATTTCAGAAAAAACATCTATCTCTGTTTCATCGACTACGCTAAAGCCTTTGACTCTGTGGATCATGACAAACTGTGGAGAGAGAGCTCTTAGAGAGATGGGAATACCAGACTATCTTATCTGTCTCCTGAGAAACCTGTATGCGGGTCAAGAAGTTAGAACCCTGTATGGAACAACTGTTTCAAGACCAAGAAAGGAGTATGACAGGGCTGTCTGCTGTCACCCTGTTTGTTTAACCTATATGCTGAGCACATCATGAGAAATGCCAGACTGGATGAGTTACAAGATGGAATCAAGATAGGCAGGAGAAACATCAACAATCTCAGATATGCAGATAATACCACTCTTATGGCAGAAAGCACAGAGGAACTAAAGAGCCTCTGGATGAGGGTGAAGGAGAAGGGTGAAAGAACTGGCTTAAGACTAAATATTAGGGGGAAAAAAAACCCACTAAGATCATGGCATCCAGCCCCATTATTGCATGGCAAATAGAAGGGGAAAAAGTGGAAGTTGTGACAGATTTTCTCTTCTTGGGCTCCAAAATCACTGCAGACAGTGACTGAAGCCATGAAATCAGAATACGATTGCTTTCTGACAGGAAAGTGATGACACACCTAGACAGTGTGCTGAAAAGCAGAGACGCTACTCTGCCGACAAAGGTCCATATACTCCAGGCTATGGGCTTCCCAGTGGTTGTGTGCGGTTGTGAGAGCTGGACCATAAAGAAGGCAGAATGCCAAAGAATTGATGCCTTTGAACTGTGGTGTTGAGTTCCTAAAAGTCCCTTGGACAGCAAGGTGATCAAACCAATCAATCTTAAGGGAGTTCAACCCTGAATTTTCACTGGAAGGACTGATGTTGAAGCTGAAGCTCCAGTATCATGATCATCTGATGTGAACAGATGACTCATTGGAAAAGTCCCTGACGCTGGGCATGATTGAGGGCAGAAGGAGAAGCGGATGAGATGGCTGGACTGCATTACTGATGCAATGAACATGAACTTGGGCCAACTCCGGGAGATGGTGGGGGAGAGGGAGGCCTGGTGTGCTGCAGTCCACGGGGTCACAAAGAGTCGGACATGACTGGGCAACTGAGCAACAACAACAACAAAGCAGCTAAATCTATCTCCTATTTGGGTCTTATCTGACTAGAGATTTCTACATGTGACTATAAATAGGCTTTGTATCTTAGGGGTCAATGGCAAAGGTTATTTTCAAGAAAGAAACTTACCTTTTGATTCTATCACTCTGGTGTGTACAGGTCAAATAAACAAAGGGAACTCATACTGAAAGTAGCAAGATGGTCCTACCATTTCAGGAGAGGTCCCCCTAGAAAATCTCTGGCAAAGGATCTTGACTGTTGGCAACTGCAGAGGGACTTCAAGCCTTAAGAAGAGGTGGCTCAGCTGAGAGTGGAGAAGAAATCCTGAAGAGACAGGATCCAGTATCTTCAGCTCTTCCTGAAGTTTGTCTAATAAGCCAGAACTCAAAGGAAGAGACTTGAGTTCTCTTCTGACCAGGGCAAGAAGGAAAGTGTCTTCTCTTGTTGTTCCACTTGGTCTCCGGTCAATATCCTGAAACGACAACAAACAATGGCAACAACGGCAACAAATTAACAGGGCTCTAAACCAAAGTGACTGAAGACCAGTGCAAGGAAGCAGAAGAGTACTTGAGTTGGTATTAGAGCCTCCACACTCAGGCCTTGTCCCGAATAGGAAGAATACTTATACTTGAAAGTAAGCATTCAATCTGGATGTATTCATTAGCTTATAATGTCTCAAGATCTTTTCCTTCAGGTGAAGAAAAGAAGCAAATCATTTCAGAGTACATACTCTGATAGAAGGTTCCTTAAGGTATATCATTTGTCTTTTACAAAATACTTTTTTATTATATGAGAATTTAGAATGATAAATCTTAAAGACTGGGATCTGGGAGGAGGAAGAGGGAAGGAAGATGCAATGGTCAGGTGGAACATTTGAGGTTTGCCTGTGGGCTCCCAGGGAAGCTGATGAGACATATCAGGTGTGGTACCCACCAGTCTATCTTAGACCATCAGGTGTAGTACCCACCAGTCTATCTTAGACCATCTTATTATTGTTCCACATCTAAATACACAGTCGACAAATAATACCCCTTCATCTACAATAGAAAACAGCTCAACAACTCCTACGATACACACCTTGGGTTGGTCAGAGCTGCTCCTTGCCGTCTGTTCTAAGGACCAGTCTCTAAAGTTTCTCCTGGGGAGGCCATGGATATAGGACAGGGACTGGTCTCCAGTTGGTTGAGAGATACAGCAGACATTTGCCTGGTCGGAAACCTTAAAGAAGCAAAGATAAATGGTAGTAAGGATCAGAAGGGATGGGGAAGAGAAAGAGAAAAAAAAAAAGGAAAATATGAGTGAGCCAACTAATTCTTAAAACCTATTCCCATTCAAAAGACTTCAAGCCCCGTGGTCACTGAGTCATTTAATCCTCCAAGAAGAAAGCTTATCTCAACATTAATTTCAGCCTTATGCAGTTGACACAAGTTTGATAAATAAATGGGTAGTTAGACACATTTTCATTTGTGTATGATAAAAGGTGTCTGTGACAAAGAAAAAGTAAGCCTGCAAACACGTCTTTCATATGCAAACCAATCAACCCTAAATGCATGTCTCTAACCACCTCCCTTATCTAACTCACATACCAACTCAATATTTCCCCTGTCCCAAATGAACCTAGGTCCACATATCAGACTGGGGATAGCCCCTCGACCTAAAGCCCACTCACTGGAGTTGCTCAAACCAGCCAGTTCTAATCTGTTTACCCTGCCCTCATTACCCTTCCCATGGAAACCCCAGTAAAGGCTGTGGCCTGTGCTTTTCCCTTACTCTTCTGCCTCCTGATTGACCTTGGTGCTTCCACATGTGGCCCTGCACAGTGTGGCATACCCGCTTTCCCTGGGAAATGTAAGTCACAAGTTCTTTCAAAGGCAGTTGTCTCTTTATCTGTCACCTCACCATACCTGATTAAAAGGAAATCCTGGGTACAAATTTAACCACATGGCGATATTTAATATCAGGTCATTGAAAGGAGACATTATGAGAGGGATTCACTGAAAACTGAGTGTCCATACCCATTTGATAGTTTATATTGAATAACCTATCAGTATAAATAGCAACCTGAAGGGTTTATAGTGATTAAACATTTTAAAGAAAAATCAAAAGGCTCTCTAGAGTGGGCTGAGTGAGCAGGAGTGGCAGAGTTCTAGAACAGGCAGTTGTGGAGGAAAAGCAAGGCAAAACAAGCAAAGTGGCTTTGAAAGGAAAGTACTACCAATCAACTGTGATAATTATTAAAATTAAAGCACTAACACTTTCACTCTCATGCTGCCAGATGCAAAAAGCACACTTTAATTTTATTTTTGAAACTCTGCTACTGAGTTTGCCGCTAGTCACAGATTCTGTTTTATTTTCTGAGAGAAAGCAGAGCTGATACTTCTGAGAAACGGTGTAAACAGCATATATGTATTTTTTAAAATGTATAAGGAGAGAATTTAAGAGACAAAAGATCCTAGGGCTGGCAGTGAGAAGAGCCAGGCTCTGTCTGTGAGATCTTGAAACATCATTTAAGGTCTCTGGGCCTCTTATTATTCATTTGTGAAATGAGAGTTTGTATTTGCTGATTTATAAGATATCTTACTATTGCTTCTCTTAACATTTTCAGCTTTACTTACCTCCTCCTAATGTTATCTTTGAGTTTACCTGTAATTTAGAACAGAGTTTCACACTTGCCTGTCCTTAACCCACGTTTACTTTTGTTTTAGAGCAAATTCAGCCAGTGCAGACTGCCTGCTACATCCCAGACAGGAAAGCTTATTTTTTTGTCTATATGTAAAGAATAAGAATCTAGGAGCTCTGATTGGCTTACTTCTTTCACTTCTTTCGCTTAGTCAAGGCGGTAATGAGCGTCTCTGTACCAGGCAGCCGTGGCTGCCACCTGGTCAGCCAGAATCCTACACTCGGCACACAGAACCAATTAGTCAGGCCCCACACTTCCCATGAGGTCTTGCTGTGTTTGCTTGGTGGGTGTTAGCCCTGCTGAGCCTCCCTTAAGAAACCTCTTGAATCCTGGGAGGGGAGGGACAAATTGTCTCCTGGCACTGCAGAGCTAGTAAAGAACCCAGACCATGGAGGTCCAAGAACACCTTACCCAGTGAACACTCTGCCTGTTACAATGGCTAACGCAGACATTGTATCCCAAATGGGTAGAAAGAGGGTCAAACAAACTTTCATTTATAAGAGAAAAACTAGAAATGACTTAAATGCCCATCAATAGGGATTACACGAGACATGTTATATCCATATAAATGAATGAATATAGTTTGGGGATTAAGGCCCTAGAATCTGGACCTCAGCTGTGGCTCTGCCACTTCTCAGCTTTATGACCTGGGCAAAGACTTGATTTCTTTGTTTTTCAGTTCCTTCATCTATGATCTGAAGATAATAAAAGTTCCTACCTCACTGAGTGCTTGGGAGTAGTAAGTTAGTTAATATATGTAAAGAGCTTAGAATAGTGCCTCTGGGTATCTGTTAGTCACTCAGTCGTGTCTGACTCTTTGTGACCCTATGGACTGCAGCCCACTCCTCTGTCCATGGAATTCTCCAAGCAAGAATACTGGAGTGGGTTGCCATTCCCTTCTCCAGGGGATCTTCTTGACCCAGGAATTGAACTTGGATCTTCTGCACTGAGGGCAGACTCCTTACTGTCTCAGTCACCAGGGAAGCTAGAATAGTGCCTGGCACATAGCAAATTCTATCTAAGTGTTACTTCTGAGTATGACTCTCACAGGGACATTAAACATAATGCTTAGGATGAATTTTTTGAAGCTGGGGGAGAATTCTTGATATGAAGTGAATAGACCAGGATGACAAAGAACATATATGTGATGATTCATATTTGGTATCTATGCATGAAAAAAGATGAGAAAGAAATAAACTATTATTTTTATTTGCATTTTATTTTTCTTATTTATATTCTCCTTCCATTTTCCAAAATTTCTACATGACTATATAATACGTTATAGTTAGAAGGATCAATAAAAATTTTAGGAGAAAAATGCGAAGTCCCCAGTGTTTGAGACCTTGCAGATCATGGTCTGAGGTCCATTGGTGAACTGGTAGCCACTCCATATTGTAATTTTTGCGGAGTTCTAATGAATAAAAGATCACAAATCCACAGGCTTTTATATTCTCATGACTGAAAACTAGTGAGCATCTGAGTGATTTAGAAAGGGCTATTAAAATCATAAACTAATGATAGTTATGTTAGAGTTTACTGCAGACTTTAATTCAGTATTCTACTAAAATATCCGACTGTCACTTCATTCTTGGCGGTGCTGCAAAACTCCTCCTCTATATATTTGTTTAATTGCAATTTCAGCAATTTTTTGAAATGGTACTTTGTTACCAATGAATCATTAGTTGGTCTTAACTGAGTCCAGTTTTCTATTGCTGCTGCTCTTGCTTTTTAATTACAAATTAATAATCATTTAGAGTCATCATTTTCAAGTTAATCTGTTGTGGATTGTTTGGTTGATTCTTAGCAGAGGACAGTGATAATGTATCAACACTTCCATCAATATAGTTTAGGGCTGATAATTTTTTGATATCTAGACATTGTTTCATTGGATTTTGAAAATAAATTATCTTTTCCTATAACGTTAAAGCAGACATACCCTCCTCCTCTAACACACCCCAAATTTGCACAAGTGATGATGTATCACTGTATAACTATCGTTTAGTGACAGAGTAGGTTGACCAATTCAGTTAGCGGTCAGTGAAGATGCAATATACAGAATGACCTCAAAATTCATTTTCAGTTTTAAAAAATGATTTTGATTCTATTTGATTAATTACCATTAGGACAAGCATTTGTTGATGTGAGTCTGTTTCCAACCCAACTGAATTTCCTAGCCAATTACCAAGAAAAGTTGAGGAATTTGTTACTCACTTTGCCATCCAGAAATCTACAACGGAATGTTCCTGTTAGGAGTTTTCCATTGTCCTCTCGTTTCTGGTTGTTCTCTTGGTGCTTGCTCTCTTTCACATCATCTGGGTCATGATTGATTTGATGATCTGTGGGATCAATTGGAGCTGGTGGGTCTCCACTGATCTGCTTTGCATCACCGGTCACTGATTTCTGGAGTACTGTTTGAGTTTCTGCCTTCAAGTTCTGGTTCTCCTTGCTGCAAAGAAACAAGTTTTGTGCTTTGTTACTCAGGGCACACTCCACCTGCACTAAGCTGGCATAAGAAAAGGCAGGTGTTAGTCTGGTGGTGGGAATATTGGTAACTTAGCATGACTGAATGAAGAAGTAAACGTTAGTTATTTGTCTAGGGATCATTTGCCACAGAGAAACCATGTTATTTTCTCAGGCTTTACAGCTTCCTTACAATCTATCCATCTGCTCTAACAGCCTTAGTGTAAGAAATGGCAGTTTCAAAGATGAACCCAGAAGGTTATTACTTATCTTTCTTCCTTAAACGTCTAACAGGTATTTTCAGTGTTTACAACTAGAAAAAGAAGAAAGTCAAGGCATTTTGCCAGCTCCAGTTCTGCTCTGTGTCTCTCCTTAATTGTCTCACCGTAAGGCTTCTTTTTCTCTCAGTAGTCCTCCATTTAATTTTAATATTAAATAGAGGGGAAAAATTGTAGGAATGACTCAAAGAAATTTATATAAAAACAAAAAATCTACAAATTATGCAACTTTGCTTAATAACTAAAAGATATGCTGCTGCTGCTGCTGCAAAGTCGCTTCAGTGATGTCTGACTCTGTGCAACCCCATAGACAGCAGCCCACCAGGCTCCCCCGTCCCTGGGATTCTCCAGGCAAGAACACTGGAATGGGTTGCTGTTTCCTTCTCCAATGCATGAAAGTGAAAAGTCAAAGTGAAATCGCTCAGTCATGTCCGACTCTTGGCGACCCCATGGACTGCAGCCCACCAGGCTCCTCCGTTCATGGAATTTTCCAGGCAAGAGTACTGGAGTGGGGTGCCATTGCCTTCTCCGACTAAAAGACATAAGTCACAACAATTACATGGTATTGTTTTAAATATAGAAAACTTCTTTGGAAATAAAGAATACAAATGCTCATGGTCACATAAATAAATAGAATTCTTATAGTGGGTGACCAGACTAAACATATTAAAGAGTCAAGAAGCTAAAATTTTTGACCTAGTAAATAAATTTTTAATAATTTATTTTAGTAAAAAATGTAGAAAAAGAGAAATTTTAAACTATTTATTAATAGATGGATGTGTTGAGTGTTTCACTTTATGTTCCTATGAGATAATGTATGGTGCTATTAAAATAGTTACAAATAATTTTAATGAAAAAATGTCTTATTATACAAATAAATGAAAAATATAATTATCTCAACTATATAAACTCAGGTATAAACACATGTGTCTCTGTGTGAGAGTGCATAATATATGTAGAAGGAAATATGTCAGAAGTAAACAGTAAGTGCCTCCTAACAGCAGTCAGGATATCACATGATACTACGTGTAGTGTGCTGTCGTCAGTCATTCAGTCATGTTCAACTCTTTGTGACCCCGGACCGTAGTCCACCAGGCTCCTCTGTCCATGGAGGTCTCCAGGCAAGAACACTGGAATAGGTAGCCATTCCCTTCTCCAGGGAATTTTTTTGACCCAGGGATGGAACCAGCATCTCCTGCATTGGCAGGTGGACTCTTTACCACTGAACTTCTTGGGAAGCCCACATTATACTATATTATATACTATACTATACACCATATTATACTATGGAATAAAACTATGAGGAAATGTTTTTTATTATCAAGAAAAATAAAAATTTAAAAATAGCTATGCATTATGCCTAGAAGGTTGTATAAATTTTAGCTGTTATTATTGATGCAGTGGAAAGGACCCATTTTAAAGCATGTCATGTAATCTGAGCGTAAAACAACTGCTACAACACTTGTTGATTTGACGAAGGCCAAGATTGGCATATGTACATTTTCTACATTACCTCTCTCAGTCATGGCAGCATGAGACGCAAAGGAGGCTTAGGAAAGAGCTGAGCGGAACACCTATGTTTACAGAGTGAAGAGCCCTGAAAGGAGACTTGGAAGAAATTCTAAGTAAGGCAGAAGAAAAACTAGAAGAGTGCGGTCTTAGCAACAAAGTGAAGAGAATGTTTCCAGAGAGCTGGCAGAATCAGCACCTCACATGCTGTTGAGAACAGTGAGTTCTAAAAAGTGTCCACTGAGTTAAGCCCTAAGGACGTCATCAGGAAACCTGACAGGAGGAATTCCCTGAGGCAATAGAGGCGGATGCTAGACTGAAGTGGGCTGACAAAAGAGGAGGGATCAGAAACTAAACGCAGGAAGTGAAGAACTGTGGCTTCAGGAGAGGAGAGAAATGGGGTGACTGGAGTACAATGCTGGTTTCAGATAGGGCTTGTTATTGTCATGTTTGTCTCCAAAATATACAAATAGCTCATACAACTCGACAACAACAAAAATAAATAAGCCAATCAAGAAATGGGTAGAGGACCTTAATAGATATTCCTCCAAAGAAGACATATGGTAGTCAAATAGGCACATGAAAAGATGCTCAACCTTGCTCTTTATTAGAGAAATGCAAATCAAAACTACAATGAGATACCACCTCACACCTATGAGAATGGTCATCATTAAGAAATAATCTCAAATAACAAATGCTGGAGAGGGTGTGTAGAAAAGGGAAACCTCTTACACTGCTTGTGGGGATGCAAACTGGTACAGTCCCTGTGGAAAACATTGTGGAGGCTTCTTAAAAAAACTAAAAATAGAGTTACCATATGACCAAGCAATTCTACTCCCAGGCATGTACCTGGAGAGAACTGTAATTTAAGAATATACATGCACCCCTAGTTTATAGCAGCAGTATTCATAATAGCCAAAACATGGAAACAAACCAGATGTCCATTGACAGAGGAATGGATAAAGACGTGGTATATATACATATACTATGGAATACTACTCAGACTTAAGAAAGAGTAAAATAATGCCATTTGTGACACATGGATACAAGTAGAAATTATCGTAAGTGGAGTAAGTCAGGCAGAGAGAAACAAATACCATATGATATCACTTATATGAGGAATCTAAACTATGGTATAAATGAGCTTATCTACAAAACAGAAATAGACATAGAGGTCAGACTTATGGCTACTAGTGGGGAGGGGGGTAAAGGAGGGAAGGACTGGGAGTTTGGGATTAGCAGATGTAAACTATTATATGTAGAAAGAATAAGCAACAAGATCCTACAATATAGCACAGAGAACTGTATTTAACATCCTGTGATAAACCATTATGGAAAAGAACAGAAAAGCACGGAAAAGACATTAAAAACATGTCTATATTATATAGCTAAGTCATTTCTCTAGACAGCAGAGATTGGTGCAACATTACAAATCAATTATACTCCAATAAAAAATAAAATTAAATAAACAAAACTAAAGACAGTATGGACTTTAACACATTTAAATGAAGAGCCAACTGACCAAAGAAAAGGAGAGGATATCATTGATGACATAAGATGAACCCTGGGAAAATGAGATGGAATGTCACTGAGAAGACAGAGATAGAAATGAAACCTCAGGGTCAGGTGGCAGGAAGATGGGTGAGGATGTAGGCAAATTTTAACATTTGGTGACAGGAGGCTGACCAAATTGCTGACTGCTTAAATTTTCTCTCTGACAAACAAGGTATGACTACCTGTTGGGTCTCAAGAAAGGAAACGTTGGGGTAGGAGGTCTGAATTTAAGGGCATATGGCTTGAAATAGGTGCTATAAAGATAGCTGATCAGACAAGGAAGGAGGGTTGGCTGGACACAATCGAGTGGTCACTCGAAGGCTGGAGGCCATGGATTTTGCAGCACCAGCTGGAGAGGATGCATGCTCTGCAGTCCTCGTGGAGATGCAAGGAAGGCAGACAGTGAGCTTCATCCAGAGCTGGAGATTTGTCAGATGGGTGTAGTTGGACGACAATAGAGCAAAATGGGAATGTTGGGGGAGTGTATATTTAATACATAGTTCTTCAATGAGAGAAGACATATAATATACAGTGTCTGATCTTAAGAAATTTAATTTCATTTGGCTATCCAAAAATATAGGAATAATAAAGTTAACAACTGATATTAATGTGTTTCTAGAAGTCAGGATAGTGGTTATCTTTGCAGGGAGGTATAAAGTTCAGAAGGGAACATCAGGGGTGTTTCTAGAAACGTGGTACCAATTCGTTTCTTGATCTGGATGTCTGTTTCAAGGCTATTTCATGTTTGTGAAAATTCAGTGAGTGAGTGGTATACTTATGATGTGTACTTTATGTATTATATAGGTATGTTTCTACAAAGTGTTAAAGGAAATTGGCATAAGATTTACATAAATAATATGAAATATACCTAAGTGAACTAAAGTGAAAGTTACTCAGTTGTGCCCACCTCTTTGCGACTCCATGGACCATACAGTCCATGGAATTCTCTAGGCTAGAATCCTGGAGTGGGTAGCCTTTCCCTTCTCCAGGGGATCTTCCCAACCCAGGGATCGAACCCAGGTCTCCCACATTGCAGGCGGATTCTTTACCAGCTGAGCCATAAGGGAAGCCCACAAGAAATATACCTAATTGGTATATAAATAAATGTCAATAGAATGTTACAAATAATCAGTGCTATTTGAAGTTCTTAAGAAAAATAAGTAATTATGCTTTTCAGGGGTTTCAAAAATAATAGTATTACTGTGTAAGTATATGACAGCCACATTATAGCCATTTACAAACATTCATTTATTTAATCTTTAGATCAGCCCTATAGGTAGGTGCTCATATTATTCTCATTTTAGGATGAACAATTTAGGTTCAGAGGGTTTATATCATTGTCTGATTCTACCTGGCTTTGCAAAGTTACAGCCAGGATTTACATCTAAATCTTCCTGGTTGCACCTTGATTGTTCCAGGTGCCAGTAGAGTCAGGAGAAAAGTCTGTGGAAGTTAGGGAGTATATGAGAAACAGAAATTAGAGAAGGCACCAAGCAGGAAGTGCAGGATTTAAAAGCAAAAATGGTAATGGGGCAAACAGTTAACTCTTCTGGATGAAGGCAAGGAGGGTTGAATCATTTTTGCTTTCATGACCTTTAAAATCCTTTTGTGGGCAGTCTTAGGATAAAATTGCCTGAGAACTATGAAATGTAACTGCCTGTCTGTTAAAACAGCCATAGTGTATGTAAAATTAAAAATAATCTGTTAAATCTGTTTAAAGTAAAAGCTGCTTAAAAAAAAACAACAACAGGCATAACACTTTCAATTTATCATGAAAAAGACTCCCCAGCTGAGAAATGGCATGTGTCTGCTGTTAGCACAATTTGTCAACACGCATTGGTTGTTATGTTGTTCACAAACTCACGGTTCTTTCTTCTAGGCTTGTGTGCTATCTACCTGCACTGTTGAAAATAGAAATTTGCCATTTCAGAAAAAGGAAAAAAAAATGCTATCAATACTATCTTGGAAACAAGACACTGCTAACTTCCTCATATGTACTTCTAACCTCAGCTGGTGCTCTCAGGGGCGCTGTGAAAAGTTTAGTGTCATCTGGGAACTACAGCAATTAGGGAGAATGACAGTATGGCTGGATGATAAATAAATGAGGAGAAAACTGTCCAATTGTTCCCTTTCACGTTGGGCTTTTCCTGCAAACCAGTCTTTTATTAGAGCTCCGAGTCTCAGAATTAGACTTTAGTGCTACCCTCCATTAGAGCTCAGACTCTCAGGATTAGAAAGAAACATGGCAAGGGTATCTAGCAGCATCCTCTGCCCAAAGCAATGTACAGATCCTACACTGGCCCCACCGCCCCTGCAACTCCATCTCACCAGATCTCACATTTGATTTGGATTACACCCCTGCTGAGAACATCAAATCGCAAATGGAGGACCCAGGGGGCTCAGCAAAAAGGTCACCAGATGCCACGTTAAAGGTCTGCCAGCCTTGGCAGAGACTCAGTGCTGCCAGTTTCCAACTGAGTACCATCTAACAGGCCTCCAGCCCTCTGGAGGAGACAGCCCAGAGTGTGCCAACACAGTGAATGGGGATCTAATTTCAGTAAATGAAAGCATGTTCTTGTTTGGAAGTAATAACAGATAATCGTCACAACCAGACTTTTCTCTTTTAAAAAGACAACAACAAAATAAAAAATAAAATGCAACTGGGGAGGGGAGTGCAGCTGAAAATCTCACGAAACTTCATGGGGAAGCTGAAATGTAAAGCTAGTGCTGACTTAGAAGATGATGTTGTAATGGAGTGTGAGGGTTTTTTTGACTCTTTAACGCAATGGAGCCATCCATATGTAATCATCATTGATGTTTAGTCTTCAGAAAGATTTTTAAAGTACATTAATTCCTGACCAATGCCCAAATCCTTTCTTCATCATTTAATTATGCTAGCTAACAAGCCCTAAATTCTTATTTCTATGTGTCAGCCACTGTGTATAAATTCACATACATTTTTCATGTTTTACTAATAATCCTGAAAGGTAGGTGTTATGATCATCATTGTACAGATGTGAAAACAAATCACCAGAGAAGTTAAGTAAATTGCTCATTGATAAACTGACAATAGGTAGAGATCTAGAACTCAGACCCAGGTCTGCATGCCTCCAAAGTGTGTACTACTTTCTTCACATCTCTCCTCAATTTCACACCCATAATAAGTAAACTGGCTACTGCTAAACAACAGAATGTTGATTCTCTTTTAAAATGTTAATAAATTTTTGTCCATTTCTTCCACGTTGTCCATTTTATTGGCATACAACTGCTGATAATAGTCTCTTATGATCCTTTGTATTTCTGTGTTGTCTGTTGTGATCTCTCCATTTTCATTTCTAATTTTATTGATTTGATTTTTCTCTCTTTGTTTCCTGATGAGTCTGGCTAATGGTTTGTCAATTTTATTTATCCTTTCAAAGAACCAGCTTTTGGCCTTGTTGATTTTTGCTATGGTCTCTTTTGTTTCTTTTGCATTTATTTCTGCCCTAATTTTTAAGATTTCTTTCCTTCTACTAACTCTGGGGTTCTCCAATTCTTCCTTTTCTAGTTGCTTTAGGTGTAGAGTTAGGTTATTTATTTGACTTTTTACTTGTTTCTTGAGGTATGCCTGTATTGCTATGAACTTTCCTCTTAGCATTGCTTTTATTGTGTCCCACAGGTTTTGGGTTGTTGTGTTTTCATTTTCATTTGTTCCTATGCATATTTTGATTTCTTTTTTGATTTCTTCTGTGATTTGTTGGTTATTCAGAAGTGTGTTGTTCAGCCTCCATATGTTGGAATTTTTAATAGTTTTTCTCCTGTAATTGAGATCTAATCTTAATGCATTATGGTCAGAAAAGATGCTTGGAATGATTTTGATTTTTTTTAATTTATCAAGGCTAGATTTATGGCCCAGGATGTGATCTATCCTGGAGAAGGTTCCATGCGCACTTGAGAAAAAGGTGAAATTCATTGTTTTGGGGTGAAATGTCCTATAGATATCAATTAGGTCTGACTGGCCTATTGTATCATTTAAAGTTTGTGTTTCTTTGTTAATTTTCTGTTTAGTTGATCTGTCCATCGGTGTGAGTGGGGTATTAAGGTCTCCCACTATTATTGTGTTATTGTTAATTTCCCCTTTCATACTTGTTAGCATTTGTCTTACATATTGCGGTGCTCCAATGTTCATCGCAGCACTGTTTATAATAGCCAGGACATGGAAACAACCCAGATGTCCATCTGCAGATGAATGGATAAGAAAGCTGTGGTACATTTACACAATGGGGTATTACTCAGCCATTAAAAAGAATACATTTGAATCAGTTCTAATGAGGTGGATGAAACTGGAGCCGATTATACAGAGTGAAGTAAGCCAGAAAGAAAAACACCAATACAGTATACTAACACATATATATGGAATTTAGAAAGATGGTAATGATAACCCTGTATGAGAGACAGCAAAAGAGACACAGATGTATAGAATGGACTTTTGGACTCTGAGGGAGAGGGAGAGGGTGGGTTGATTTGGGAGAATGGCACTGAAACATGTATACTATCATGTAAGAAACAAATCGCCAGTCTATGTTCGATACAGGATACAGGATGCTTGGGGTTGGTGCACGGGGATGATCCAGAGAGATGATATGGGGTGGGAGGTGGGAGGGGGGTTCAGGATTGGGAACTCATGTACACCCGTGGCGGATTCATGTCAATGTATGGCAAAACCAATACAGTATTGTAAAGTAAAGTAAAAATAAAAATTAAAAAAAATGTTAATAAAAAACAACACATGTAAAAGTACCTAGTCCATCTTCCAACCTAAGCATCGAGTCCCTTTCAGAACACCTAAGTAGCCATCTTTCAGCTTTGATTTGTACCTTTCCAGGGAGAAGGCAATGGCATTCCACTCCAGTACTCTTGCCTGGAAAATCCCATGGATGGAGGAGCCTGGTGGGCTACAGTCCATGGGGTCGCTATGAGTCGGACACGACTGAGCGACTTCACTTTCATGCATTGAAGAAGGCAATGGCAACCCAATCCAGTGTTCTTGCCTGGAGAATCCCAGGGACAGGGGAGCCTGGTGGGCTGCTGTCTATGGGGTTGCACAGAGTTAGACACGACTGAAGTGACTTAGCAGCAGCAGCAGGGACAAGGGGTTCATCACTCCCAAAGTTATTTCTAAAGTATCCCATTTCTCATCATAGCACTGAGCCACATTCTGACATCAGTGAAAATAATTGAACTGTATTTTTCATGGCATTTACTCTATACTGCTTTACGGAATAAAAACAGTGTCTGAAATTCGGGTCATTTTGGCTGCAAAATTAGTAACCAGTTCAATCACCAATTATTCTTTGGTATGATTTATTTATTTTTTTTTTTACCTCTTTTTATTTTCTTTTTAAAATTTAAGTATAATTGACTTACAGTGTGATATTAGTTTCTGACATTGTGCATGCTCAGTTGATCAGTTGTGTTTGACTCTTTGTGACTCCATGGATGATAGCCACCAGGCTCCTCTGTCCATGGAATTTTCCAGGCAAGAATACTGGAGTGGTTGCCATTTCCTCCTCCAGGGCATCTTCCTGACCCAGGGATCAAGCCAATGTCTCTTGCATCTCCTGCATTGGCAGACGGACTTTTTACCACTGTAGTAATTTATTATCATTATAAAACTTACTCCATTTAAAACTATTATAAAATGTTGTCTATATTTCCTGTGCTGTACATTTTATACATATTTTATACCTAGCAGTTTGTACCTCTTAGTGCCCTTTACCTATTGGCTCCTCCTCCAACCCTTCTGCCCTCTGGCAACCACTAGTGTGTTCTCTGTACCTTTGAGTTCCTTCTGTCTTGCTATATTTGTTCATTTGTTTTATTCTTTAGATTCCACATATAAGTGAAAACATACAGTATTTGTTTTTCCCCGTCTGACTTATTTCACTAAGCATAATATCCTCCAGTTCTATCCATGCTGTCAAAAGTGGTAACATTTCATTCTTTTCTACAGCTGAGTAATATTCCATTGCCTGTGTACCACATCTTCTTTATCCATTCATCTGTTGATGGACACTTAAGTTGTTTTCATTTCTCAGTTAATGTAAACAGTGCTACTACAAACATTGGAATACACATATCTTTTCAAATGGTGTTTTCATTTTCTTTGGATAAATTAACTCATAGAGATAATATCCCAATATACATACTCTTCTGGAACCTTCTTTTTACACTTAATCCAATTCTACAGCATTAGACATACTTATGCCATGGAGGTTTTCTTCTGTTTTGATTTTTAGCTCTACGTTACTACATTCTTTGGGTTGCAGTGAGAATCTAACCCACTCACTGTCTGTAGACTGTGTTGTCTTCAAAGATCTCATAGTTAGGTGGAGAAAGCAGACATTTAAACAGAAAATTATGATATAAAATGATAATTGAAAATATAGAGTATGTAAAAGAGATAATCACAGAGGGCTGTCAAACCGAATCTGCTTAAGAGGAATAGAAATGAATTCATGAAGGAAGTTATTTCTATGACAGAAGCTGAAAGAAGGGCTTGTTCTTAGAGAAAAAGACAGTGATTGAACTTCAGACCACCTGCAGGGTGCTGGATAATAAGACAGAAACTTGGGTCACTCTGAACTTACTAAATCACAATTTCTGAAAGCTGGACAGGAAAATTCTTATCAAACATCACTGATGATTCTTATGTACACTAAAATTTGATAAACGATGGCATAGAAAATAAAAAAGGATAGTCTTTCCCACAGTTGTGCAAAATATACACATAATTTCAGGCAATGGTTAAGGATGTGACCTATATGTCCAAGAGACCTGGTTTTGAGTCCTAGCCCCAAACATAACTTGTGTGACTTCTGGTAAGTTATTTCACGTCTCTGATTTTCAGTTTCTCATCTGTGAGATTAGGAAAATAATACTTATTAAGATAAGATGTATTGAATATTTAGCACCGAGCCTGGTTCTCAGTTAGCCCAAGACAAATGGTAAGTTTTAGTCCTAAATCAAAGTGCTATCTCCTTTATCAACACCTTTCTCATTCCAGGTACAGAAGGGATGAACTTTCCTTTGGATCCCCAAACTTTCTTTGTTGATAGGTAAAACTAAAGTTCAAAGGATCAACATTTCATAGTTCACAGGAACTGAGGAATACTACTTAAATGGATAAAAAGAGAGAGTTAATGTAATCTCTCCAGCTGCCTTGTTTATTTACTAATAATTGTAAATACAAGTTATAGGAGTCACCTACCTTTAAAAAAAGCAGATTAATTTGTATTTAAAATCTCTGATAAAGCACAATTCTTTGGAATCATTTTCCTTAATTTTACAAAATAAACTAACAAAAAACCCCCAACACCTACAACATTGTGGGTGACTTATTCCTAGGAGCTGTGCAAACTGTGTTGTTTTAAAATCTTTGTGTTGACAGTTTCAATTGTTTGTTGTTCAGTTGCTAAGTCATGCCTGACTCTTTGTGAAGCCATGGACTGCAGCATGTCAGGCTTCCCTGTCCTTTACTATCTCCCAGAGTTTCTCAGATTCATGTCCACTGAGTTGGAGGTGCTATTTAACCATCTCATCCTCTGCCACCCTCTTCTCCTTTTGTCTTCAATCTTTTCCAGAATCAGGGTTTTCTCCAATGAGTTGGTTCTTTGCATCAGGTGGCCAAAGTGTTGGAGCTTCAGTATTAGCCCTTCCAATGAACATTCAGGGTTGATTTCCTTTAGGATTGACTGGTTTGATTTCCTTGCTATCCAAGGGACTCTCAAGCGTCCTCACCACAATTTGAAGGCATCAATTCTTCAGTGCTCAGCTTTCTCTATGGTCCTGTTCTTATATCCATACATGATTACTGGAAAAACCATAGCTTTAATTATACAGATCTTTGTTGGCAAAGTGATGTCTTTGCTTTTTAACATGCTGTCTATAGGCTTGAAATTTAAAGCCTTTTGCACTTGTATTCTTACATTTCTAATCAAGATGACTGTGAAACTGCCTGGCCTCTATATCAGTTATTTCCGTGCTTTAAGGCATAGTTCTGAGGCAAGGCTTCTATCCACACTCAGAGGATGTAGCGCAAACCATTCTCCTATCTCTGCAAATACCTTCTGGAGACATCTACAGGGTCTATGGGAACGAGGAGCAATAATGATTAATATGTGATTTTGTTTAATTATGTTGAACTAAATCAGGGGTATGTAAAAAGACCATGTATTTGAAAACTGCACTTTAGGAAAGGAGGGGAAGATGAATAGGCAGAGCATCAGATTTTTAGGGCAACAGTACTCTGTATGACACTCTAATGATGAACACATGTCATTATACATTTGCGCAAACCCACAGAATATAAAACACCAAAAGTGAAATTTAAGGTAAGCCATGGAATTTTGTGATTAAGATGTGGTTGTGTGGTACTGCTAAGTCACTTCAGTCGTGTCCGACTCTGTGCGAACCCATAGACGGCAGCCCACCAGGCTCCCCTGTCCCTGGGATTTTCCAGGCAAGAACGCTGGAGTAGGTTGCCATTTCCTTATCCAATGCATGAAAGTGAAAAGTGAAAGTGAAGTTGCTCAGTGGTGTCCGACTCCTAGCAACCCCATGGACCGCAGCCCACCAGGCTCCTCCGTCCATGGGGTTTGCCAGGCAAGAGTACTGGAGTGGGTTGCCATTGCCTTCTGTAGGTTCATGAATTGTAACAAATGCACCACTCTGGTAAGGGATGTTGATAATGGGGAAAGCTACGTGTGTGAGGGCAGGAGGCATATGGGATATCGCCGCATCTTCCTTTCAATTTTGTCATGAATTTTAAACTGCTCTGGAAAATAAAGTTCAAAAAGATGTACTACATTAACATAAATTTGTGCTTTCTCAAAATTATAAGTGGTTACCCTATATGTGGTAAGATACACACACACACACAAGAGCTTAAGTTTTGTTTTACTCTTAAACCAAACTGTGGTTATACAATGTTGTGATCTTTTAAAATCTGCTCCAGTTGACAGTATCATATGGATACCTTATCCATCAATGTTTACATTTCCACAAGAACATTTAAAGTATCTAGTTTTTCACTGTATGGATATACACGACTTTAATTAACTCGTCCTATATTATTTGAGATGTTTACTTTTCCCGGGTTTTACTAGTTTAAATATTGCTTCTCTGCTGGATGTTTCCCTCTGCTCCTACTTCCTTGCCTCCTCTTCCACTCTGAGAAGCTGACCGCTGTGGACTGATTAGCCGGTCAGCTCTCATGTCCTCTGATTCTGGTTGGTTTGGCCCTGGCTCTCCAGGAAGATGGCTCTCCCCGTAAGAGTGCTTCAAACTACTTGTGTCTTTTGCCGGAAGGTCACTGTTTTTCTCTAGCTCAAAAATGTTTTTCCCTCTTCATTAACATCCCCCTCTTTCCATCTTGGCTTCCTGGTGGCTCAGTGGCAAAGAATCTACCTGCCAATGCAGGAGATGTGGGTTCCATCCTTGGGTCAGGAAGATCCCCTGAGGAGGAAATGGCAGCCTACCCCAGTATTGTTGCCTGGAAAATTCCATGGTCAGAGGAGCCTGGTGAGCTACAGTCCATAGGGCTGCAGAAGTCTGACATAACTGAGCACACTTGCTTCCCATCTCTGCAGACCCATGGTTGTAACAACCTTGCAGCTGCTAGCCCATGATTCCTGTACTGTGTCTTGCAACTCTTACTCTTGTAACCAAATCCTCCTTGAATTATCTTAATTTATATAATCTGTTTCCTACTGGACCCAGACTAGTATAGTCTTGTATAAACTTTTGAAATCAAACCATTACATCCACCAATAATTGTTTCCACAGAATTGATTCTTAGAGGAAGATTTTATGCCAAAGAAATACACTTTTAAAGCTTTTGATAAGTATACTTAAAAACGGAGTAGCATACGAGTATTCTTTTTCCTAAGCCCTTGTCAACCATGGATATTTCTGTTAGAAAAAGATTTTCAGTTTGATTGGTAGAAAATAATATTTCATTGTTATTTAAATTTCTTTTATTACCACTCAGGTTAATTCCCCACCCCAGTCCCTCAGCCATATATATATCTAATGTTCTTTTTTTTTTTCTTCTTTTGTGACTTGCCTGTCTAGACCTTTAGCCAGTTTTTTAAACTGGGCAGCTTATATTTTTCCCATTGATTTGTAAGAGCTCTTTATACATAAGAGGAATAATTTTTTCCTGTCATATACATTTTAAATAATATTTTGTTTTTGCCTTTTACTACTTATCATATTTTTGGAAATGTAGAATTTCAAATGGTAAAGTGACAACCTTTACTGCACAGTTTCAAGATTTAAGACCAATGGCCACCTATTTTTTATAACATTGATATGACATTCACTCACACAAAGCCATATACTCTTATTTAAAGATTTATGCCTATGTTTTGGGCTGGAGGCATATCTCCAAAACAATATCTCATGCTTCTTTATACTTCTTACAGTGCTAGAATAATAACTTAAAACCTATTGTAGGAGATTAATTTAAAAAAAAACTGTGGAAAGCTCATAGGAGAAGTATGATTTTAGCATATTATTTTATTTCTTTGAACTTGTGAAAATAAAGACAATAGTTTGTTCTCTGATATTGTTCTGTTTTGGGGAGAGACTGAGTTCCTGGAGAGTAAGGTAATATGTAGATTATATAGCATGAAATGCAATAAACAAAGATAAGATATTACAATTAGTTATTACTTTTTAAGAAAAGGATGAGTAGGTATCTGAATTTTTAAATTGCAAAGTTTACCCAGGTTTTACATAGGGAACATAATTGATTATTGCTACTGTTAGGTAGTTAGAATAGGAAACAGGAGTCCAAAATGGTGCTGGCTAAAAGAAAAGGAAGGGAAAAGCCCGCGAAAATAGAACAAAGGCAAGGCCAAGGATGGAGTGAGGACCTCAGGTGGAACAAACAGCACTCCTGGCTAGCCCAATTTACACAGGGCAGGCCTGGGGGGAGGAAAAAACATATAAAAAGAGGAGCCAAAGGGCCAGGTTTCTCTCTCCCACGTGCTCGCACGCTCCCCCACTCTCTTCTCTTTGCATCTTTGGGTTGGCATGCCCTCACACCTCGAGGATGGATTTTCCTGCTATTTTCTAAATAAAATAGAGCTGTAACATGGAGCTGTAACACTGATCTGTCTAAGAGCTATAACACAGTCTGTCCAAGACCCAAGAGCTGTGATGTGCCGAGGGCTTTAATGTCCATCACTTTAAATTTTTGTTGTGATGAGAATAGACTTGCCTGACACTACCATTTCCTGCCTGGATTACCATAATGACTCCCTAAGTGGCCTCTCTCATTTTAATATTCCTGTCTCTTCTAGTTTATCCTCCACATAGCAGCCAGAACCGTTATTTAGAAAGTGTAAATTTGATTGTGTCCTCCACTGCTCTCAATTTTCCATGTCTTCCCATTGTACATAGAACAAATCCAACATTTCTAACACGGACCACATGGCCCATGATCTGAGTCTTGTAGGCCTCCCTGACCTCATTTCCTCCCCTTGTTCACTAACTCCACCCACACTGACTTCCTTGCTCCTCCTTAAGCATGCCAAAAAGCTTTCTATTGCCTGTCCCTGCTGTCCAGAATGATTTCTTCAGCTATTTGCATAGTTCACTCTCTGTGTAGAACTGTGGAGGCTAGCAGGTAATGATGAACACCTGTGGTGTTGCTGGGTACAGACTGGATCTCATGGGTGAAAAATCAGCAGCTATATGATTGGCCTGATCTCTCAGATCTGTGTTCCTGGAAAGTGATGTGGTACTTTTTTAGGAGGCAGGCAAAAGGCGGCCATGTACCAAAAAAGATCTACTTGGGCTCCAGGTGCTCATCTTAGGTGCTATTTGTAGCAGTTGTTGGGAAAGCGAAATATCTGGAGAACCTGGGGCCCATGGGAAGCTGCAGCCTCTTCTTCTAGGGCAGGAGAAGGAGGAAGAAACTATGAGTTTTATGGAAGATTGAAATATGGAAAGCCTCATGCACTGAGACAAAGCTGTGCTAGTCTTAGCCAGCTCACTGCTAGCTAACCATGGATAAAGCTCATTGGATAATTCCGACTCATCTTTACATAGTCTCAGCTAAGTGTCACTTGCTTAGAGAGGCCTTCTGAGAGCACCCTTTGTGACTTCATATACCCTCTGGGCCTACTGTATTTTTCCTCATTGCACTATCTTCATTTGAATGCTTACTGTTATATGTTTGTTGTGTGTCTTCTGTCACTAGAACTTTAGGTATTCTGCTGGGTCCCCAAGGCTTGGCACGTAGCAGGCAGTCAATTAATATTTGTTAATTGAAAAGGTGCTGATTCCATGCATGCATTAGTTTCTAAAACTATTAACACTTTAAAAAATTTCAAGAAATTAAAAAATATTGGCCTTCCCTGGTGATCCAGTGGTTAGGAATCTATCTGCCAATTTAGGGGTCACAGGTTAGATTCCTGGTCCTGGAAGATTCCATATGACCTGGGGCAACTGAACCCATGTGCCACAACTACCAAAGGCCACACACCCTAGATCATGTGCTCTTCAACAGAAGAAGTCACTGCAGTGAGAAAGCCATGCATCACAGCTAGGGAATAGCTCCTGCTCACCTCAACTAGAAAGCTCATGCATGCAGCAAAGAGCAGCCCCCAAATAAATAAATAATTAAAATAAGAAACTCAAAATATTGTATTAATATGAAGGATTTTGAGGGATTAAAAAAATGACAGAATATGGGCTCCAGGAAAGTCATGTGGAAAAACATCAGAATTTTGTATTTATTGACTCTAAATATCAATATATGTGATACACAGTTACAAGTATTTGTTGCTTCCCTCAGAGCTCAGTCAGTAAAGAATCTGTCTGCAATGCAGGAGACCCAGGTTCAATTCCTGGGTCAGGAAGATCCCATGGAGAAGGAAATGGCAACCCACTCTAGTATTCTTGCCTGGAGAATCCCATGACAGAGGAGCCTGGCGGGCTACAGTCTATGGGGTCTCAAGAGTCAAATATGACTTAGTGACTAAACCACCCATAAAGAGTCAGCTTCCCCTGTGCTTAACAATTCTATACCAACAGCAGTGTAACTATGGAATAAAATACTCTGGGTCACTGATTCTTGGCAGTGGAAGGAACTATAGAGGCCAACTGTATTAATTGGAAGCATCTCTACTCACAGGAGTTTCTTGAAAGGAACCCAATTCCTCTTTTATTTAACAGCTCAATTCCCAAATTCTATAAATGTTCCCCTAGGCCAAACCTCACACCCTGGAGATTCCATAATGCCACGCTTTTAATGCCTGCACCTTTCGTGTGCCAGGACGAAGCACAGTACTCCCTGGTGACAGGTCTAGTTATGAGTATGATGCCCACCCACCCCGCCCCCTTGTTCGTCTATCTGGACAGCTTTGGTTCATGGTGTACTGGGGGAACCTTCCATTTTATCTTCCATTCTACTTCTGGTCATCAAATATATGTGGGTTTTCCCCAAACAAAGCAATTCTTTGACATTACTTGAGTGTCCTACATTCCAATTCCATTCTAACACTATCTACCTGGAGTTGAAAAGACCCCACAGGTTAAGGTCTCAGTCACACAAGACTGCCCTACTTCCTTCAGGTGTCAGGCGCAAGTCCAGGCTGTTACCTGTATCTCTGACAGGCTAGCTATAAATCAGAGTTCCTAAAATTGCCTTCTCAGGCTTGATTAATTTATAAGAGTGTCTCACAGAACTTAGGCAAACCATTTACTCATTAGATGATGTTGTTGTTCAGCTGCTAAGTTGTGTCCAGCTCTTTGCAATTTCATGGACTGCAACAGCCAGGCTCCCTGTCTGTCACTATTTCCTGGATAGTTTGCTCAAACTCATGTCCATTGAGTCAGTGATGCCATCCTCTGTTGTCCCCTTCTCCTCCTGTTCTCAATCTTTCCCAGCATTGCTTTCCCCCCCCCCCCCCCCAGTGAGTTTGCTGTTTGCATCAGGTGGCCAAAGTATTAGAGCTTCAGCTTCAGCATCAGTTCCTCCAATGAATAGTTAGGGTTGATTTCCTTTAGGACTGTTTGGTTTGATCTCCTTGCTATCCAAGGGATTCTCAAGAGTCTTCTACAGTTCCACAATTTGAAACTATCAATTCTTCAGCTCTCAGTCTTCTTTATGGTCCAATTCTCACATTCACATATGACTACTGGATAAACCATACGTTTGACTATATGGACCTCTGTTGGCAAAGTTCTGTCTCTGCTTTTGAATACACTGTCTAGGTTTGTTACAGCTTTTCTTCCAAGGAGTACGCATCTTTTAATTATGTGGCTGGAGTCACTAGCTTACTGTTAAAGAATACAACTAAGTGACAGCCAGATGGAAGAGATGGAGAGAGCCAAGTATGTGGGGAAGAGAATGGAACTCCTGTGGCTTCTGCAGACATAACACCCCCCGGCCCAGCACATAGGTGTGTTTAGCAGCCCAGAAGCTCTCTGAACCCCATACATTTGGGATTTTTAGGAAGTTTCAACATGTAGTTAGGATAAATCTTTCACTCAGTATCCAGCTTCTCTTCCCTCTGGGAGGATATGGAGTACGTTTGGGCTGAAAGTTTCCAAGCTTTTAGTCAGTGTGTGGTCTTTCTGGTCACAACCTACACCCTGAAGCCATTCAGGAGCCCACTGAGAGTATCCTCATTAGAACAAAAGACAACTCATCACTCAGGAAATTCTAAGGACTTTACAAGTTTTGTGTCAGGAACCAGAATCAAAGACGAAATAGTAAAACAAATGATACTCCTAGTGTTCTTATCTCTTAGAAAATTGAGAGAGTTTTAGGAGCTTCCATGCCAGGAACTGGGAGGGATCAGAGATCAGTATGTATTCTTTCTTTAAGAAAATTATCATTATTATTTTTGGCCATACCACAAGGCTTGCAGCATCTTAGTTCCCCAACCACAGGTTGAACCCAGGCCCTTGGCATTGAAAGAATGGAGTCCTGACCACTGGACCACCAGGGAATTCCCAGAGACCAGCATATATTCTATTACTTCATAGCAAGTAAATCCCAAGCATTTATTGTATATAATCATGTATGTGTGCCCTCATCTAAAGAGACTTTGCGTATATTTCTGTAGATTTCATCTTGTTGGTTTTAGCTCATTTTCCTGCCATATCTTCCAAGCATTCTACTATTCACCTGCTTACTGAAGTGATTTGTCTGTCTTCCTTTAGTTGAGGATTAAAAAATGTTGACTAAGAACTGAGTCACACACAAATCCTCCCAACCTGTCCACCTCCAGCACATTGTGCTTAAATCCATTGTTCAGTCACTACCAGGTTGGTTTGTCATCCATCTTAATACTATTCAATCTAGAAGTCTCTACCTATTTCAAAACTTTGTGAGAAAAGTGTTCCTAGTAACTCACTGAAATCAACAAAGACTATGCTTTATGACTCCCTTCATTTGCACCACAGTAACTTCATCAATGAAGAGAATGGGGCCAGTTTGGCTTGCTCTGTTCTTGGTCAAAATGGACTAACCCTCAGTGGTGAAGGCCTTTGTGTTTTGTACTCACATCTAATATATTTAATTCTTTGGCCTGTGTTTTCGCCAGAGATTCTCTATAAGCTTCAAGTTCCATGATTTCACTACCAATGTTTATCTCTTTTAATAAAATGAGAATATTTGTCTCCTATCATCTGGCATATTTTCTCCTGGATCAGTTATCCCATTAATCATCAGGGTTCCATAGTAATGACTTCATGCTATTTTAGCAACATGCGCCTTTAGACATGGATTTAAAGCACTTAGTATTGTCTTTCTGGGCTCCCCAGTTGGTGCTAGTGGTAAAGAATCCTCCTGCATTGCAGGAGCTACAAAAGAGTCAGGTTAGATCCCTGGGTTGGGAAGATACCCTGTAGTAGGAAATAGCAACCCACTCAAGTATTCTTGCCTGGAGAATCCCATGGACAGAGGAGCCTGGCAGGCTACAGTACATGAGGTCGCAAGAGTAGGACACTACTTAGCGACTAAACTGCCATTGTATTCTAACTCATTTATTAGGCTTTCAATATGTACAAGACTTTACACTCAGTACTGAGGGCAAGGTTGTGCAGACAGAATTTACAGTTAAATGGGGGACACAGAAATGCATAGAAAATTGCCATTGAGCACGACAATCCCTAAGGATGTTATGGGGGTCACGGGAAAGGGAAGCAGGCAAATCCAGGGCTGGTGATGGTGACACCTGATTAGATTTGCATTTTAAAAAGATGGTTGTTCAGTTGCTAAATCATGTCCAACTCTTTGGAACTCCATGGACTACAGCATGCCAGACTTCCTGGTCCTTCACTATCTCCCAGAATTTGCTCAAACTCATGTCCACTGAGTCGGTGATGCTATCCAACCATCTCATCCTCTGTCACCCCCTTCTCCTTCTGCCCTCAGTCTTTTGCAGCATCAGGATCTTTTCCAGTGAGTTGGCTCTTCGTATCAGGTAGCTAAAGTTTTGGTGCTTCAGCCTCAGCATCAGTCCTTCTGATGAATATTCAGGATTCATTTCCTTTAGGACTGGTTGTTTTGATCTCCTTTCAATCCAAGGGACTCTATGTGGTTGCTAGCCATACTTAAGAACTGATCTTCTCAATCTGTAATTCAATCTGTAATGCTGCATAGGCCTCACTTGGGAATTGACAACAATGCAGATTCTGACTCAATATGTCTGGAAAGGGGCCTGAGAGTCTGCATTTCTAACAAGCTCTCAGGTGAGGTTGATGCTGATGGTCCATAGACTACACTTTGAAGAGCATGGATCCAGAGAATGAATCAGAGAATTAGATGAAAGGCAGGGGTCAGGATTGAAAGGCTAGTGTAGGGGTCTATGAGGAAAATAATGATGCCACAGACTGAGGGACACTTAAACCTGTATATTGATCTCCTTGATGAAAAATGTGTTCTAAGTAGGCATTGATCATTTTCTGTTCATCTCTTGTTAATCACTGTACAGGCTAAATTAAAAAATGAGAGAAGGAGTAAATTCCAGGCTTAGTTCTTCATAAGTAGCTTCACTTTAAGTTCACTGAGACCTCAGTTGTTTCACCTCATTTGTAAAATGGGAGACTGATTGTTATGGTTTAAGTTCTATCCCCTTATCCCAGTTCATATTTTTAAATCCTAATTTCCAATATCTCAGAATGTGATCTTATTTGGAAATAGGGTAACTGCAGAAGTAATTAGTTTAGATGAGGCCATGCTAGAATAGTAGAGTTGTCAGCCGATTGACTGGTGTCCTTATGAAAGGAGGAAACCTGTACACAGACACATTTTATTTCTCCAATAAGGAGAGAGACTTGGAACAGAAGGATTCTTCCTGGGCACGTCAGAATGAGCAAGGCTCTGCAGACACCTTGGCTTCAGCTGTCTAGCCTCCAGAACTGAGAGGCAATACATTTCTGTTGGCCTAAGCCACCCAGTTTTGGTATGGTCATAGAGCAGTCCTAGAAAACCAGCAGACTGATTTTGGTTTGTACTTTGAAGATCATATTTATGTCTGACCCACTAGCCATCTTTCCACCAACCTGTAAGACATCTGAACTAAATGTGGTTACACATTTGTAAAGCAACTATACTCCAATAAAATTAATTCAAATAAATAAATAAATGTCGTTACACAGGAAGATTTGTTTTTCCATCCAATATTAATTTGTAATTTTTCTTTTTAATCCAGACTTTTCTTTTAGAGACTTCTTTTTTGGCCTTTATTTATTTTTCTATGTAGATTTTTTTACTAATAGGGTCAGTTGATTCAACTCAAAGAAAACACCATCTTGAGACCCTGGCTGAAGGGTGTAGATGTAGCATGATTTAAATGTTTTTTTAGAGACAGACTCTGGAACATGCAACGCATGCTTGCGGTGGGTCTGTCCTTACCTCAGCAACGAGAAGCCTCTTGAGAGTTATTTACTTTTGAACCATACAAGAATATTTTAGGAAAGCTTGCTAACTGTCCTATGTCATTCCAGCAACAGTAACATCAAGTCCATAGAAACAAACAACAAAATTTATCTTAATATTAAAAAGTGACAATTATCTTATTGTCTGTCACAGAAAAAACAGAATTGTGTCTTTTATTTCCCAATTAATGTAACTAATGTAGTGTACTTTTATTTCCAGAATCTAAACTTTAAAGAATAAAGAGAAATAAAGGCACCTTCTTATAAGAAAGATGGAATTTTTCTCTAATTTAAGAGGAAAAGGACAGTTCCTCTATCCCCACCACCCTCCCCTTTCCTGTTAGGAACATATTAGACTCTGATACCATTGGAAAAAGGATGGAGTTGGGGATGTTGGGGTTAAACAAACAACCTCAAAGGGAAATGGAATTAATAGATTAGCAATGTCTTCCAGGTAGAAGGAGAACTGAGCAAAGCATTGCTAGTGATCTTATTTACTTTTCTGGATAATGACTGGAATTTTTCAAGATCTTGAAATAATCACTTACTCATCAGTGTCTCAGTTTCCTCATCTACAAAACAGAGACAAACTGGCATAGAATACAAAAGGGATGGCAAGTGTTTCATAGAAAATTTTTGATTTTTTACTTAATGTCATATCTATGGAAAGATTTACTTCAGTAATAATAGCAGATCCATTTATTAAGCATGTGGAATATGACTTCCCTGTAGCTCAAACAGTGAAAGATCTGCCTGTGATGCAGTCCTGGGTTCTATCCCTGGGTTGGGAAGTTCCTCTGGAGAAGGGAATGGCAATCCACTCCAGTATTCTTGCCTGGAGAATTCCATGGACAGAGGAGCCAGATGGGCAGTCCATGGGGTCACAAATAGTCGGACATGACTGAGCAACTGACACACACACTATATATACTTCTAGGCACTGGAAAGATGCTTTGCATACTTTTCTCATTTTTTTTTCTCATAACAACCCTACTAGGTAGATGGGCTTTATTTTCACTTGATAGCTGTAGAATCTGAGGCTTGAGATGTTAATTCACTTTTTCAATGTCAAAAGGCTGGAAAGGCTCTGAGGCAGGATTCAAACTCACATCTCTTAAGTCTGTAAGGATTCCAAATATATGACTCCTGCTGCAAAGGTCACTTCCTGTGCCATGGGAGACATTACTAGTTGACTGCAGTACTGACTTTGGAATCTCTTGGGGCACTCACTTTACAATCTCTTAGTACTGATGGTAGGGGGGTAAAACCCATTTCCCCTTTAAAGCTCATACTCCATAACAGTAGTGCTAATGGTCTCATCTTCAGGGACTCTGACTTAATATGTCTTGAACCCCACATCTTTATTTTTGAGGATTCTCCAGGTGATGATAAGGATTCTCCACCTGATGGTAGCCAGGTTTGGTGTCCACTGCTTTCTGAACCTAAGTTCAGTGAGGCTAGAACTTTTAGTTTGTCTATTTGATCTGTGGGTTTCTGAAAGAGAGGAAAGAGCTAAGGAAATGATTTTAGGAGGGAAAGGCACTTACTGACTGACTACTGTTTATGAAATGCCTACTAGAAGAAAGGTAGGTCTAGTATCGTCTTTTTCTTACGTGAACTATCAAAACTCTACAAGGAAGAATTCACTCTACAAGTGAATTTTAGAGATATGTGAGTTTCCCCCTTCAAATGTGACTGTGATGAGTTTGGAGGAAGAAAGCCCTCTTAGTTATGTTCTTAGAAGCCCCTGCTTAGAGGAGTATGGCATACAAGCAAAAGTAAGTGAAACTTTTATGATTCATTACTAATCGCACTCCTTAAATTCATAACAAATTGACTAACAACCTTCCTCCCTCTCTCTCCCCCCACCAAAAAATTACTACATGTGGTAGATTACAAACCTGATAAGGAGAAGCAGCAAAGCTCCATTAATATTTATTAATGGCTCAAAGCTTGTATTTCCCATCTATCTGAAAATCAGCTCAAGTAATTAAAGAGCATGGGGAAAGAGCATCTTTGTAAGATGAAAAATTCAGGAAAACACTGCATAGAAGTTATCAACACTATTTTACTTTTACGGTTGCATCTTAATGACTTAATTTTCCATGGAGAGCATTTTTAAAATGAAAATTTCTAGATTAAAAAAAGCCTAAACTTCATTAGCACCCAAGCAAAACATATTTTTCAAAGAGTAAACTTACATTTTTGGCTTCTCCACAAGGTATCGAAAGTGTTTACTTCCAATGATTTTCACCATCATCTCAGGCATCGCATTTGATCCACAGGGAGTCTTCCAAACTGAAGACATAATTCTCCAAGCCTCTTCAAGTCCTTGGGGGTGGAAAATAAATAAAACTATTCCTCTGGGTTTTCCACTAGGCAACTGTAACATCCTTGTCAATAATAACAACAAAAATAATAGCAAGGTCAACTGTATTACCTATATTATAATCTCACTTAATAGTTCCAAAAAAGCATGAGAAAGGTATTCCTAATTACTATTATCATTTTTGTCTCACAGTTGAGGGAACAGGCATAATGTAGCTAAGTAACTTTTCCAATATCACATAACAGTAATTAGCAGAATTGGAAATCCCGTCTAAGAGGTTTGCAAAACTGGTTGACTGAGCCATTCGTGATTGTCTTCCCATTCTACAAGTCACCAGATGGGATTATAATGAGGTCAGAGAGGAAAGTAGGGCTTTAGAAGGACATGTGAAGAACTCAAATTCAGTTCTGACACTCAGTATCTCCATTTATGAAACCAGAATAATTCCATTGCTGCCCTCTGGATTTAGTAACAGTCCAATGACATCATGCATCTGAAGGAGCAATGTGCATAGAAAAGAGGGATTTTTTGCTGATCTGATTTTTCTACAATGCAGTGAATCTAAAATTGAGACCCTCCATTAATATTCACTGGGTATTTAATCAGGTCTGCTGCCAGGGGAAACTGAGAAGTTCTATAAACCTGGTCCCAGACTAACCATTCCCTGTTAGAGCCTCTTAGAAATTGAAAGGTCTTAAGAAATCATTTCTTTTTTTTTAAATGAAGGTTTTTAAACATTGAATTTTGTATTGGGGTATAGATAATTAACAATGTGATAGTTTCAGGTGAACAGCTGAGGGACTCAACCATATATACACATGTATCCATTCTCCCCCCAATTCCCCTCCCATCCAGGCTGCCACATAACACTGAATAGTCTCCAAAGGCTCTCTTTACAGATTGGGAAACCAAGGCCCAGAGACGGTGTTAACTGACCAAGGTCACAGTGATGGACAGCAGGCCTGGTTCCAGTACTTCGGTCTGATAAATGGAGCAGGGTTCTTCCCAAGACCCCAGTTTCACTTAGTGTGTTGTCAGCAATTGGATCTGCTCTGCGAGGTTAGCCCCCCCAGATAGATTCTTTGAATCTATCTGGAAGCCTCAAGGACCAGAATTTGTGATTGTGGAGTCCCCTCTATCCAGGAGCTGCGTGTCACTCCTGAGTCCTTTCCCCGGGGCGCTCAGAGCCGGCTCTTACCGCTCCGGAGGCTCAGGAGTGCGTCTTCAGTGCTTCTCCCCAGGATTTAAGATCTGCGGAGGCCTGTGGGGACCAAGGTGGGGCGAGGGAGCAGGCTCAGGAGTCGGGCCAATCACAGGGCCCCGCTCCTGGGCGGAGGCGGCTCCCGCCCCAGGTAGTTAAGGACGCAGAGGGCTGTTGCTGGGCGGGGACCAGAGCTCCTACCCGCAGGAGGCTGTGTGTGCCCAGGGTGTGGCTGTTGACTGGTGAATAGTCTGGATATTCTTTTCAAATCTGAGCTTCCTTCTTGAAGTCCATCTCTCTCACCTGTGCGGTCGCGTCTATCCTGCTCTCTCCCTTAAGCTTCATTTCCCTTTATGAGGTGTGCATACAGCCAAAAATCCCCTTCATGTCTCTTTATTTTTAAATTTAAATTTATTTATTTTAATTGGAGGCTAATTACTTTACAATATTGTATTGGTTCTGCCACACATCAACATGAATCTGCCATGGGCGTACAGGTGTTCCCCATCCTGAACGCCGCACCCCCCCCCCCTCCCTCCCTGTACCATCTCTCTGGGTCATCCCAGTGCTCCAGCCCCAAGCATCCTGTATCAAACCTGGACTGGCGATTCGTTTCTTATATATTATACATGTTTCAATGCCATCCCTCCAAATAATCCCACCCTCTCCCTCTCCCACAGAGTCCAAAAGACTGTTCTATACATCTGTGTCTCTTTTGCTATCTCACATACAGGGTTATCGTTACCATCTTTCTAAATTCCATATATATATGTTAGTATACTGTATTGGTGTTTTTCTTTCTGGCTTACTTCACTCTGTATAGTAGGCTCCAGTTTCATCCACCTCATTAGCACTGATTCAAATATATTCTTTTTAATGGCTGAGTTTAATACTCCATTGTGTATATATACCACAGCTTTCTTATCCATTCATCTGCTGATGGACATCTAGGTTGCTTCCATGTCCTAGCTGTTGTAAACAGTGCTGCAATGAACATTGGGGTACATGTGTCTCTTTCAATTCTGGTTTCCTCAGTGTGTATGCCCAGCAATGGGATTGCTGACAAGCAACTCCTGCAGCTCAATTCCAGAAAAATAAACGACCCAATCAAAAAATGGACCAAAGAACTAAACAGACATTTCTCCAAAGAAGACATACAGATGGCTAACAAACACATGAAAAGATGCTCAACATCACTCATTATCAGAGAAATGCAAATCAAAACCACAATGAGGTACCATTTCACGCCAGTCAGAATGGCTGCTATCCAAAAGTCTACAAGCAATAAATGCTGGAGAGGGTGTGGAGAAAAGGGAACCCTCTTACACTGTTGGTGGGAATGCAAACTAGTACAGCCACTATGGAGAACCGTGTGGAGATTCCTCTTGTCTCTTTAAATCCAAGCTCTTTCATTGTCTGGCTAAATCCCTTCTTTTCCCTGAGGTTCAGTGTCAAACAACTGCAAAATGGGAAAGTACTAAAAGGGACATAAAGGTAAATTGCTGATTCAATTGAATAAGAATTTTTTTTTAGGTGATTCGATTTTTTTCTTTTTTTTTAATATAAATTTATTTATTTTAATTGGAGGTTAATTACTTTAAAATATTGTATTGGTTTTGCCATACATCAACATGAATCCACCACAGGTATATTTTTAAAAACTAATTTGTAGTCATAATTTGCCACATTCCTCGTTTGAGACAGATGACTATTACCTTATATGTTTTTCGTTCAGCTGCCTCGTCATGTCTGACTCTTCAAGACCCCATGGACTGCAGTACACCAGGGCTCTGCGTCCCTCACCATCTCCCAGATTCTGCCCAAGTTCATGTTCATTGTGTCGGTGATGCTGCCCTGCCATCTCATCTTCTGTTGCCCTCTTCTGCCTTGAATCAGGGTCTTTTCCAGTGAGTCAGCTGTTCACATCAAGTGCCCAAATTCTTGGAGCTTCAGCTTCAGCTTCAGCTTCAGCATCAATACTTTTAATGAGTAGTCAGGGTTGATTTCCTTTAAGACTGACTGGTTTGATCTCCTTGCTGTCCAACGGACTCTAAAGCATCTTCTCCAGCATCACAATTTAGAAGTGCCAATTCTTCTGGTGCTCTGTCTTCTTTGAGGTCCAGCTCTCACAACAGTACATGACCACTGGAAAGACCAAGTGCTATGCTTAGTTGCTCAGTCATGTCCGACTCTTTGCGACCCCATGGACTGCAGCCCACCAGGCTCCTCTGTCCATGGGATTCTCCAGGCAAGAATACTGGAGTGGGTTGCCATGCCCTCCCCCAGGGGATCTTCCCAACCCAAGGATAGAACCCAGGTCTCCGGCACTGCAGGTGGATTCTTTACCATCTGAGCCACCTGGGAAGCCCAATAGCCTTGACTATATGGATCTTTGTTGGCAAAGTGAAGTCTTTGTTTTTTAACACACTGTCTTGGTTTGTCATAGCTTTCCTGCCAAGAAACGGCTGTCTTCTAATTTCATGGCTGCAGTTATCATCCTCAGTGATTTTAAAGCCCAAGAAGAGGAAATCTCTTACTGCTTCTACCTTTTCCCCTTCTACATGCCATGAAGTGATGGGACCAGATGCTATGATATTAGATTTTCTTTTCTTTTGGTTATTAGTTTCAAGCCAGCTTTTTCACTCTCCTCCTTCACCCTCATCAAGAGGTTCTTTAGTTCCTTTTAGTAACATTATAAATTAGCAATTACCAATAAAGTTTTTTTTTTTCTGTTTTAAAGATTAAGACTACAAGGCTTGGGATATCTAGAAATTACCCAAGACCCCACAGAGGCAAATGATGGAGGCAAGATTTGAATATAAACCTACATATTCCAAGATTTCTAGGCATTTTAAATTACATTAAAAGCCTTCAACAAATGTGGATAAAGGGTCTTCAAATTGACTATAGAATGATGTTATTTTCATCAGAAGCAGCAGCAGCCCCAGCATGCACACCCCCTGCCCCCTCTCCTCTAGCTGTACTGTGTTTTGTGCTTGACTGTATCAGCTATTGGCACATGCTGCCAGAGATGGATGATACACTGGTTTCCCTTTTAGGGCTCACTCTCTATTGGGCAAGACATATAGGCATGTTCTATTATGTACAAAGTGCCAGGGAGTAGAGGAGAAGGGGAAGCTCCCTTCCCACTTCTCCAATCCAGCCTTCACATGGTCACCAGATCAGTCTTCCCAAGGCACAACTCTAATCCAGTGTCTCAAAGGGCTCCCATCAGCCGTGGAGATGGCCCATGGTTTCAAAGTCTTCTAAGCCCTGGAAGTCTTCTAGCTGTAGCTTGCTGTCCCACTATTTCTCTCAGATTCTCTAACCTCCATCCGACCTTGTGTACTCACTGGCCTGAATCTGCCTTTCATTTCTCTGCCTCTGCGTGTTTGTTCATTCTCTTCCCTCTGTCTCAGGGCAGTTCAGCTCAGTTCAGCTCAGTTCAGTTGCTCAGTTGTATCCAACTCTTTGCAATCCACAGACTGCAGGACACCAGGCCTCCCTATCCATCACCAACTCCTGGAGCTTGCTTAAACTTATGTCCATCAGGTTGATGATGCCATCCAACCATCTCATCCTCTGTCATCCCCTGCTCCTGTCTTCAATCTTTCCCAGCATCAGGGTCTTTTTCAATGAGTCGGTTCTTTGCACCAGGACCAAAGTGTTGGAGCTTCAGCTTCAGCATAGTCCTTCCAATGAATATTCAGGACTAATTTCCTTTAGGATTGACTGATTGGATCTCCTTGCAGTCCTAGGTACTCTCAAGAGTCTCCTCCAACATCACAGTTATGGTGAAGTCACTCAGTCGTGTCCAACTGTTTGAGACCCCATGGACTGTAGCCTGCCAGGCTCCTCAATCCATGGGATTTTCAAGACAAGAACACTGGAGTGGGTTGCCATTTCCTTCTCCAGGGGATCTTCCTGAGCCAGGGATCAAACCTGGGTCTTCAGCATTGTAGGCAGATGCTTTACCGTCTGAGCTAAGAGCATTATTTCTTAAAAGAAACCGCAGAATTAGAATCCCAATTCCCTGTCCAGGCTTAGATGTCCTTTCAAGCAACGTGAAGTTTCAGCACTTAAAAGGAATTGATTTCAGAGGATCAGTCCTCAAGGTTTTCACAGTCGGGGAAACCAGATGTCATCAAAATAAATAACATGACCAAAAGGCTAATTCATTTTAGGAAACTCACCTTTCTAAAGTCCTGCTAAGCATAGGAGCCTGGTGGGCTGCAGTCCATGGGGTGGCTGGGAATCGGACATGACTGAGCGACTTCATTTTCACTTTTCACTTTCATGCATTGGAGAAGGAAATGGCAACCCACTCCAGTGTCCTTGCCTGGAGAATCCCAGGGTCGGGGGAGCCTGTTGGGCTGCCATCTATGGGGTCACACAGAGTCGGACACGACTGAAGCGACTTAGCAGCAGCTAAGCTTAAGCAAATGCTGTCTTCACCTTCCGGATCTCCAGGTCTCCCTACACCACATCAGAACCCGCCTGAGCACGCTAGGAACCTAGCTACTGCCCTGGACACAGGCCACAGCCCGCCGGCAGGTTAAAAAGCATCAGTTCTTTGGTGCTTAGCTTTCTCTGTGGTCTAACTCTCACAGCCATACATGACTAATGGAAAAACCATAGCTCTGACTAGACAGACCTTTGTCAGCAAAGTAATGTCTCTGATTTTTTATTATGCTGTCTAGGTTGGTCGTAGATTTTCTTCCAAGGATCATCTTTTAATTTCTTGGCTTCAGTCACCATCTGCAGTGATTTTGGACCCCAAGAAAAGAATGTCTGTCACTGTTTCAATTGTTTCCCCATCTATTTGCCATGAAGTAATGGGAACTATGCTTTGGGAAAGGTGCTATGATCTTCGTTTTTTGAATGTTGAATTTTAGCCACCTTTTTTAGTCTCCTTTTTCACTTTCATCAAGAGGCTCCTTAGTTCCTCTTCCATTTCTGCCATTTAAGGGTGATATCATCTGCATATCTGAGGTTATTGATATTTCTCCTGGCAATCTTGATTCCAGATTGTGCTTCAGCTAATCCAGCATTTTGTATGATGTACTCTGCATATAAGTTAAATAAGCAGGGTGACAATATACAATCTTCAGGTACTCTTTCCCCAATTTGGAACCAGTCCAATTTTCCATGTCCAGTGCTAACTGTTACTACTTGACCTGCATACAGATTTCTCAAGAGGCAGGTAAGGTGGTCTGGTATTCCTGTCTCTTTAAGAATTTTGCACAGTTTTTTGTGACCCACATAGCCAAAGGCTTTGACGTAATCAGTAAAGCAGAAATAGATGTTTTTCTGGAACTCTCTTGCTTTTTCTGTGATCCAACAGATGTTGGACATTTGATATATGGTTCCTCTGCTTTTTCTAAATCCAGCTTGAACATCTGGAAGTTATCATTCCACATACTGTGAAAGCGCGGCTTGAAGACTTGACTTTACTAGTGTGCGAGATGAGTGCAATTGGGCGGTAGTTCATTCTTTGGCATTGCCTTTCTTTGGGATTGGAAAGAAAACTGACCTTTTCCAATCCTGTGGCCACTGCTGAGTTTTCCAAATGTGCTGGCATATTGAATGCAGCACTTTCACAGCATCATCTTTGAGGATTTGAAATAGCTCAACTGGAATTCCAGCACCTCCACTAGCTTTGTTCATAGTGATGCTTCCTAAGGCCCATTTGACTTTGCATTCCAGGGTGTCAGGTTCTAGGTGAGTGATCACACCATCGTGATTATCTGGGTCATGAAGATCTTTTTTGTACAGTTCTTCTGTGTATTCTTGCCACCTCTTCTTAATATCTTCTGCTTCTGTCAGGTCCATACCATTTTGGTCCTTTACCGAACCATCTTTGCATGAAATGTTCTCTTGGTATCTCTAATTTTCTTGAAGAGATCTCTGGCCTTTCCCATTCTATTGTTTTCCTCTTTTCTTTGCATTGGTCACTGAAGAAGGCTTTCTTATCTCTCCTTGCTATTCTTGGGAACTCTGCATCCAAATGGGTCCATCTTTCCTTTTCTCTTTTGCTTTAGCTTCTCCTCTTTTCTCAGCTATTTGTAAGGCCTCCTCAGACAACCATTTTGCCTTTTGAATTTTTTTCCCTTGGAGCTGGTCTTGTACTGCCTCTTGTACAATGTCATGAACCTCCAACCATAGTTCTTCAGACACTTGTCTATCTCATCTAATCCCTTGAATCTGTTTGTCTCTTCTACTGTATAAGGGATTTGATAGGTCATACTTGAATGGTCTAGTGGTTTTCCCTACTTTCTTCAATTTAAGTCTGAATTTTGCAATAATGAGTTCATGATCTGAGCTGTCTACAATACTGATGTTTTCTCATTGTGTCAGCCTGCTCTCCATTCTTCCATCTCAAATTGTCAAAAGTATGCACCTGGAATCAGATACCTTGGGTTCAAATTCTGGCTCTGATAGTTCAGTGTGATCTGGGGTGAGTCATTTAATGTCTTTGTACTTTGGTTTCATCTTCTATAAAATGAGTACAATGTTTTATAAAGATTAATTGAGTAGTATAAATAAGGCATTTAGAACAATGCCTGACACATAAGGAGCAATATAAATGTTGGCTTGCATCATTATTATAATTATCTGTCAAGAAGCCAAACCAAATCCCAGAAGCTGAAAAGGATTTCTCTGTTCTCTGAATAATTTGATTTCTCTTTTATAAAATGTGTCTTTCTTTGCCTGTTTGCATAGTTATCATACCTTCCTGGTCTATGCTGGTGGTAGGCTGAATAATGGCCCCCCAGATGTTCACATTCTAATCTCTGGAACCTATTAGTGTTGCCTTCTCTGGCAAAAGGGACTTTGCAGATGTGATTAAGTTAAGGATCTTGAGATGGAGAGATTATCCTGGATTAGCCAAGTGGGTTCAAATATAATCACAAATGTCCTTTAAAGAGGGAGGCAGTGGGAGATTTTTACTGTAGAAGAGGAATTATGAGATATGACCATGAAAGCAAGAGATTCGAATCATCTGAAGAAGATGTCCTGAGCCACAGAATGCAGGGGGCCTCCAGAAGCTAGGATAGGCAAGGAACTGGATTCTCCTTTAGGGGCTCCTGAAAGGACTGCCCTGGTGGCTCAGTCAGCAAATTGTCTGCCTGCAATGCAGGAGACCCAGGTTTAGTCTCCCTGGGTCAGGAAGATCCCCTGGAGAGGAAATGGCAACCCTCTCCAGTACTCTTGCCTGGAAAATCCCATGGATGGGGGAGCCTGGTAGGCTACAGTCCATGGGGTCTCAAAGAGTCGGACACGACTGAGTGACTTCACTCACTTAGGGACTCCAGAAGGAACCATACGCTGCTGATCCTTTGACTTTAGACTGGTAACAATGCTTTTGAGTATCTGGGCTACAATTTGTGCTGCTATAAACCATTAAGTTTGTGATAATGCATTATAACAGCCATAAGAAATTAATGCAACGCCAGATCAGTCCTCCCAAGGCACAACTCTGTGCCTTTATAGATCTGATCACACTCTGTGGCTTAAGTAGGCTGAACAGTTCTTATCAATGACTGGTACACAGATATCAGAGGATAAAAAAGTCTTCTATCTGCTCGCAGTTTAGTAACCATGAGGATAAGTTTCCTAGGGATGCTTCCTAAGGCCCACTTGACTTCACATTCCAAGATGTCTGGCTCTAGGTGAGTGATCACACCATCATGATTATCTGGGTTGTAATCTCTTTTGTACAGTTCTTCTGTGTATTCTTGCCACCTCTTTATAATATCTTCTGGTTCTGTTAGGTCTATACCATTTCTGTCCCTTATTGAGCCCATCTGTGCATGAAATGTTCCCTTGGTATCTCTAATTTTCTTGAAGAGAACTATAGTCTTTCCCATTCTATTGTTTTCCTCTATTTCTTTGCACTGATCACTGAGGAAGGCTTTCTTATCTCTCCTTGCTATTCTCTGGAACTCTGCATTCAAATGGGTATATCTTTCCTTTTCTCCTTTGCTTTGGCTTCTCTTCTTTTCACAGCTATTTATAAGGCCGCCTCTTTAGACAGCCATTTTGCTTTTTTGCATTTCTTTTTCTTGGGGATGGTCTTGATCCCTGTCTCCTGTGCAATGTCACGAACCCCTGTCCATAGTTCATCAGGCACTCTATCAGATCTAGTCCCTCAAATCCATTTGTCACTTCTACTGCATAATCATTAGGGATTTGATTTAGGTCATACCTGAATGGTCTAGTGGTTTTCCCTACTTCTTTCAATTTAAGTCTGAATTTGGCAATAAGGAGTTCATGATCTGAGGGCCTTAGGAAGTATCACTATGAACAAAGCTAGTGGAGGTGATGGAATACCAGTTGAGCTATTTCAAATCCTAAAAGATGATGCTGTGAAAGTACTGCACTCAATATGCCAGCAAATTTGGAAAACTCCACAGTGGCCACAGGACTGGAAAGGTCAGTTTTCTTTCCAATCCCAAAGAAAGGCAATGCCAAAGAATGTTCAAACTACCACACAGTTTCACTCATCTCACATACTAGCAAAGTAATGCTCAAAATTCAAGCCAGGCCTCAGCAATACATGAACCGTGAACTTCCAGATGTTCAAGCTGGTTTTAGAAAAGGCAGTGGAGCCAGAGATCAAATTACCAACATCCGCTGGATCATGGAAAAAGGAAGAGAGTTCCAGAAAAATATCTATTTCTGCTTTATTGACTATGCCAAAGTCTTTGACTGTGTGGATCACAATAAACTGTGGAAAATTCTGAAAGAGATGGGAATACCAGACCACCTGACCTGCCTCTTGAGAAACCTACATGCAGGTCAGGAAGCAACAGTTAGAACTGGACATGGAACAACAGACTGGTTCCAAATAGGAAAAGGAGTACACCGAGTCTGTATATTGTCACTCTACTTATTTGACTTATATGCAGAGCACATCATGAGAAATGCTGGACTGGATCAAGCAAAGCTGGAATCAACATTGCTGGGAGAAATATCAATAACCTCAGATATGCAGATGGCACCACCCTTATGGCAGAAAGTGAAGAGGAACTAAAAAGCCTCTTGATGAAAGTGAAAGAGGAGAGTGAAAAAGTTGGCTTAAAGCTCAACATTCAGAAAACAAAGATCACTGCATCTGGTCCCATCGCTTCATGGCAAATATATGGAGAAACAGTGGAAACAGTGTCAGACTTTATTTTTTTGGGCTCCAAAATCACTGCAGATGATGATTGCAACCATGAAGTTAAAAGACACTTACTCCTTGGAAGGAAAGTTATGACCAACCTAGATAGCATATTAAAAAAGCAGAGACATTACTTTGTCAACAAAGATCCATCTAGTCAAGGCTATGGCTTTTCCAGAGGTTATGTATGGATGTAAGAGTTGGACTGTGAAGAGAGCTGAGCACCGAAGAATTGATGCTTTTGAACTGTGGTGTTGAAGAAGACTCTTGAGAGTGCCTTGGACTGCAAGGAGATACAACCAGTCCATCCTAAAGGAGATCAGTCCTTGGTGTTCATTGGAAGGACTGATGTTGAAGCTGAAACTCCAATACTTTGGCCACCTGATGCGAAGAGCTGACTCATTTTAAAAGTCCCTGATTCTGGGAAAGATTGAGGGCAGGAGGAGAAGGGGATGACAGAGGATGAGATGGTTGGATGGCATCACCAACCCAATGGACATGAGTTTGAGTAAAATCCAGGGATTGGTGATGGACAGGGAGGCCTAGCACGCTGCAGTCCATGGGGTCACAAAGATTCGGACATGACTGAGCGACTGAACTTAGCTGAGGATAGGGTGTTGTGGCTGCTGGCAGAGATCTATATCATACATAGTATGTTTTTTCAGTAGAAGAGGAAGAAACTGGATCAGAACTTAAAATGGAGTCAGTGTCTGAAAGGTGACAAGACAAAGAGCCTAGATCCAGCTATACCTGAAGCTAGAGTCTAGACTTCCCAAACAGAGGAGTGATAAATTTCCCTTTTACTTAGGATTTTTTGAGATGGACCTCATTAATCTTTATCCAGAGAGTTCTGACTAATGTAAAGGCTTAAACTTTATATTGCTAAGATTTATATGTGGGGTGCAGTTAAAATATTGAATGGTATTTAAAGTTTCACTCTAAATTCTGTGATAAAGCTTGATGGAATAAATTGATATTGATCAAATTCAATATTCTACTAAAGAGTATCCTTTGGCCTTATCTTGGCTTAGAGGTTTTATATATGCTAACTAGAAACATATAACTCTGGATAGAGGCTTTCCATAATGCAGCTCTTTTATCATTTTGAAAGTATTAAGATAAAATTTGATGTTTTTTTTCAGGTCCCAGGAAACCTTTGATTTGACATTTCCTAGCCAAGTGACCTGGAACAAGCAACTTAACTCTTTTATCTTTAAAGTAGAGACAAACAATATTTAACCTGAAGATTGCTATCAGAATTAGAGATAACATCCTAAGAGACTGAATATGCAATTTGTTGCTGTTGTTTGGTTGTTCAGTCGTGTACAACCCCATGGACTATAGCCTGCCAGGCAGACATATCTTTTAATATGCAATAAGCTTCCAATAAATTGTATTTTTGTTTATAACAACAGTGGCTAACGTTTAATGAATATTTATTATATGCTAGTCATTGTGGTAAGAGCTTTTCATTCAATATCCATTCAATCTTCCCCCAAACTTTATGAAATAAAGACATTATCATCCCCATTTTAGAGATGAGGAACCTGAAGAAGAAAAAAGAAGATTAAAAAACTTAGGGAACATAGCTAGGAAGAGTCAGAGCTGCAGTGAAAATCTAGGTGTGTCTGACTCTAGAAGTAGCCTTTATAACCACAAGTCTGTATGTCCTCTGTGGATGTTAGTTAGCCATGTTATCGTTACCATTAATGCTAATATCCTTATTGGCATTGCTTTAAGGCTCTAAGTCCCTTAGAGAAGCAGATGCTATGACAGAATCCTTAAGAAGCAACGGCCTTTTCTTATCTGGGAAATTTTTACTTTACACCCTGCTTTATGAAATGCCATAACCAGGAAACATCTCTCCGGTGGTTTATATTAAACAAGACAAAACAAAAAACTGTGCAATAAATGTCTCCATAAGATTAAATACTTCAGTTGAAACTGCCTTTCTTGAATTCAACAGCTTTAGAGAAAGATTCCAGATAAACATCTCCATCCAAGAGAGTCAGCTCCCCACTCCAACCAAAAAAGATGAATAGCTGTAATAAGTGGACCAAAAAATGCCCTCCTAAAACTTTATGATTTTATGTTTACCATCAAACAGAGTAAGGATGAGGAAAAAATTGTCTCCAATGTTTTGTTTTTGCCCATAGAAGTCAAAATAGAATGAATTTATAAACAGGAAGCAAAAAAGCACTGTTCTTTTGAACAGTTTAACCAAAGATTTATAAAACTGAGGCATTTTGCATTGAAGTTTCTGTCCAAAAAGAGAAGGGACGAATACTGATGTAAACCGAGCTGTGTTGCAAAGAATATGGGCATTATATAATACTTTTTTTTGGCCAAAGAAACATACAGGACCCAAGCCAATGATCTTTTATGACTAATAGGGGATGTCAGGTAAAAAGATGAGTGAGGGCAGGCTGACTTTAGAACACAATGCAAATATGGCCAAGTTTCTTTTCTCTTTAAAATGCTCTCATGCTCCGGAAAAATAAGGTCATGTATCGTACTGCTTAGATGGGTTGACTTTGGGCCCTATATTGGTTTACTTAGGTTGCCATAACAAGTACTACACAGTGGGTGAATTAAAAACAGAAATTTATTGTTTCACAATTCTAGAGGCCAGAAGTCCAAGGTGTGTCAGCAGGGTTGGTGGCTTCTGAGGGTGACGAGGCAAAATCTCTTCCATGCCTGGGTCCTTACTTCTGCTGGTTTACGGACAATATTTGGTGTTCCCTTGGCTTGAAATGGCTGACTTCACGTTCACATGATATTTCACTGTGTGCACATTTGTGCCCAGTCTACTTCAGTATAACCTCAGCTTAACTAATTACCTCTGCAGTCATTCTATTTCCGTATAAGGTCATATTCTGAGATACTGGGGGTTAGGATTTCAGCATGTGAATTTGTGGGACTTAAAATTTGCTGTTGGCTGAATGTCTGTGTTCCTCTCCCATTCTATGTTGAATCTTTAACCCTCATAGGATGATATTTGAGTTGAGGCCTTTGGGAAGTAATTAGGCTTAGATGAGGTCATGGGATTGGCACTCTTATAAGGAAAGAAGGACTAGAGCTCTTTTTCTCCATCCTGTGAGGATACAGCAAGAGAGTGTACTTCTGCAAACCAGAATGAGGGTTCTTTCTGGAAACTGAGTTGGCTGATACCTTGATTTTGGATTTCTCTGTCTTCAAAACTTTGAGAAATAAATGGTTATTGTTTAAACTACTCAAACTATGGTATTTTTGTTATTGTTACTTCACCTAACTTAGCCATAATTCAATCCATAAGAAGTCCTAACTGCTTGGATCCAAACTTTGACTCTATATTCAGTATAGTGTTACTTTAGACAAGCTACTTTGTGCTTTTTAAAAAAACTTTAATTTCCTTGTGGATAGTACCAATGCCTACCATCATGTAAGGCTGAAAGGAATTAACAAATGCTTAGGATGGTGTTTGGTGTATGGTGAGGGTTTGTCATTAGCCTTCCTTCTCAGGATGATATACACATTCTTTATTATGCATTCTCAGATTTGGCTGTTACTCACTTCTCCAATCTCATCTCCCTCTTCTTCACCCCACCTAACTGAAGCTGCACCAAATTGTCCACAGTTCCTTAAAAACCTCCAATGGAGTTTTATTCCTCATGCCTTTGCAGAAGTTGTTTTTGCTTGAGATGTTTTCCTCATGACCCTGTTTCTAACTTTCAAGGTAAGATCAAATGTTACCAATTCTGTGAAGCTATCCATTCTCAATGTCTTTAGGCAGGCAGGTCTGCTATCTTCAGTAAACTAATAGTATCAATGAACCCATGGGGGTTAAATCCCATTCACTTGATTTCACTAATCAAGGTCGTTTTAAGACTTGCTTGTCCTTCAGGCAGCTAAATAAGAAGTTTGCCTGAGTTATTTTCTAGAAACTTGGAGTCAGCTGTGTCTAGTTTGAGCCGAGCCAGTCATGACTAGATTGGACCACTGGCCTTTCAAGTGGGCATACTTGAGCGTCCACTCCTGACCTTTTAAACTGGCAAAATGACCTAACACCTGTGCAGAATGACCAGAACTGCACCTTATTCCAATAACCTTTCCCTGCTCCCCATGCCTCAGACCTTCCACTTCATGATTCATATAAATATCCCCAAACCTTTGCCTTCTGGGAAAAATCATGCCTTCTGGAAAAAGTCACCCACCACAAAATTCATGAGCTTATATTATTTCCATTTAAGAGATAGGTATACCTAGAATTTCCTACTTCTATTTACTAATTTGGATTATGTCAATTCATCTGAACCAATGAATTATTTCTCTTGGGAAAAATAACAGCAGAAACATGAACAAAATTGTTGGAGGAGTCCTTAGCTGTGAGGAAGAAACAGTATCCAGAAAGTTACAAAGTTCAGGAACCTGGTAGACATTAGTCTGATAGGAGGTTGAATAATTTCCCCAAGGTCTTGCAACAAATTAGTGGAAGAACAGTGATTCAGGTTCACATCTATCTGTAGAATGACTTCTGACTAGGAATTCTAAATCACAGAAAGACCATTCTGGTCACCTCTGCCCTGGATTATTAGCAGCTTACCTGATTTTCAAGTTTTCACAATCGTAAATCACATAATCTCAAGGTTGAAAGGTGGTCTCAGATGTTGTCTCATGTAATTATCCCTCCACCCATGCATGGAGAGTCTTTGATACATTCTTGCCCAATTATTCTGAAGGCCTCAAAGAAGCTATATGGTAGAACTGAGAACATTGTCTCTGAGACCGGAAGATTGAGTTCAAATATCAACTCCAACATCATTGTTGCTTGTTCCTGGGCAATGGGCTTAGCATTTATGCCTTGGTTTCTTAATTGGTAAAAGAATTGTAATAACATTACTTTTTTTCAAAACAATATTTGTTTTGCATTTATGTGCAGGCCCTCTTCTAAGTTTTTTTCTATTTACCAACACATTTAGACTATTGACTTCCCTGGTGACTCAGATGGTAAAGCATCTGTCTACAATGTGGGAAACCTGGGTTCCATCCCTGGGTCAGGAAGATCTGCTGGAGAAGGAAATGGCAATCCACTCCAGTACTACTGCCTGGAAAACCCCATGGACAGAGGAGCCTGGTAGGCTACAGTCCATGGGGTCGCAAAGAGTCAGACACGACTGAGCGACTTCACTTTCACTTAGTCTATTAATAATTCTGTGAGGTAGGGAGCATTGTTTTCAATTAAGGAAACTGGGGCTGAGGAAAATTCAATACCTTGTCCTAGATTATATAATTACATACTGATAGGGCTGGGATTCAAACACTTGCAATCTGACTTTAGAGTTTATACACCATCCACCATGTTCTACGCCTCCTTGCTCTTGTGTATGTGAAAGTCGTTCAGTCATGTCCGACTCTTTGCGATCCTATAGACTGTCCATGGAATTCTCCAGGCCAGAATACTAGAGTGGGTAGCCTTTCCCTTCTCCAGGGGATCTTCCCAACCCAGGGATCGAACCCAGGTCTCCCACATTGCAGGCGGATTGTTTACCAGCTGCCTTGGGAAGAGCAAGTGATAAAGTATACATAAAGCAGTTATCACAGGTCCTGGCACACCCTAATTCTTAGGAAATATTAGTGCTGCTGCCATGAGTCTCCTCCCACTTCCAGTCTTCTTCCTAGTAGCCATGAAGCCCAATAGCCTTAAACTCCTCATTTATGAATGCTGTGAGAAAAGAGGGAAGCCTGTTTCACTTCCTAATCCTGCTTCATGGTCTAGAAGAGGGACCGTGTACCCACGCAGGACTTTTCAGTGCCCAACATCCCACCCTCCCCCGCCACTACTGAAGTGGCTTGAATGGGATAAGACTCCCTCTTTTTGGTGGGAAGGAAGAAAGTGATTGAGAGAAAGAACACTTCTTGATAGAGCAAGTTGAATTTATGATAAAACTTACTGTATTAGTATCACTGATATCTGTATCTTTTAAATATTGAGCATAAATAATGATAATACAAGACTAGAAAAATTAATGTTGTTAAGAGGTCCATACAGCATAAAGCAATATACAGATCCAATGAAATCCCTATCAAAACCCAATGGCATCTTTCACAAAAACAGAACAAATGATTCTAAAATCTGTATAGAACAACCAGAGCAAAAATCTGAGTAACCAAAGCAATCTTAAGAACAAAGCTGAAAGCTTCATGTTTCCTGATTTAAAACTGTGTTACAAAGCTGTAGTAATAAAACCAGTATGGTCTCAGCTGTTTTGAACAATCAATGTCTAGATCAATGAAATAGTAGATAGAACCCAGATACAAAACCATGCATAGATAATCAATTGATTTATAACAGAGGAGCCAAAATATACAATGAGGAAAAACAGATTCTTCAGTAAATGGTGTTGTGATAATTTTTTGAACTTGACGCTGAAAGTAAAGGCAACAAAAGCAAAGATAGACAATTGGAACTACATTGAACTAAAAAGCTCTGAAGAGCAAAGAAAACAAACAAAAATGAAAAGGACACCTATTAAGTGAGAGGAAATATTTGGAAATTATATATTGGTAAGGGGTTGGTGCAGTCACTAGGGGAAATAGTATGGAGATTCGTCCAAAACTTAAAACCAGAACTCATGTATGTTCCCAGCAATTCCACTTCTGGATATTTATCTGAAAAAAATGAAAACTCTAACTTGGAAAGTTATCTGAACCCCATGTTCATTGCAACAATATTGCAATAGCCAAGACATGGAAACAAAAGAAGGATCCATTGATGGATGGATAAAGAAAATGTAATTAATGTATCTCTCTATAGATATAGGAACATTATTCAGTCATATAAAAGGATATCTGGTCGTTTGTGACAAAATGGATGAGGCATTATGCTAAGTGGAACAAGTCAGATAGAGAAAAATAGTGTATTATATCATATGTAGAATCTAAACAAGAAATAAGCAAACAAACAAAAAACAAAAGCAAATTGAACTCATAAGTAGAGAGAACAGATTAGTGGCTGCCAGAGGTAGGGGGTGTGTAGCGGGTAAAATAAGTTAAGGGGGTCAAAAGTTACAAACTTACAGTTATAAACAAGTCATGGATATATATGGTATGGTGACTATAGTTTATAACACCATATTGCATATTTGAAAGTTACTCAGAAAGTATTTTAAAAGTTCTCATACCAAGGGAAAAAAAAATTGTACTATGTGTGGTGATAGATGTTAACTAGATTTGCGATGATCATTTATCAATGCATACAAACATCAAATCATTATATTGTACACTTGAAACTAATGTTATGTGTCAATTATACCCCAATTAAAAAATGATTGTACAAGTGTTCAAAGATGTAGATGCAGTATGGCGATTTTTTTCTTTTAAATAAATCCTGTATTTAAAGTATTAGATTTCAGATTATAGAAGATTCCTCTAACAAAGCACAAACCACAAACCACTTCTATACCATTAGAAGTGGTGTAATTAGATATACACATGGAAAGATAATCACAATATATTAAATTTAAAAAGCAAGTTACAAAATTGTATGTCATAGATCTCACTTAAAAACATACAGTAAAAATAACATACTCTAGTAATAGAAAAAACTTCTGGCAAGACACATTAAAACTTTATGGTATATAACTCAACAATAAAAATTAATTAATTCAATTAAAAAATAGGCAAAGGTTTTGACATATATATGAATTTTACTCAGCCATAAAAAGGAAGAAAATCTTATCATTCACTGTAGCATGGTTGGACCTTAAGGATGTTAAGTGCAAAGAAAGACAAGTACTGTATGATCTCACTTATTTGTGGAATCTAAAAATACAAATAAAAATTTTAAAAACCCACACCCTGAACTCATAGATATGGAAAACAGGTTGGTGGTTGCCAGAGGTTGGGGGTTAGGGGGTGGTAAAATTGGTGTAGAGGGTCAAAGGGTACACGCTTCCAGTCATAAATTAAGTCATGGGGATATGATATACAGATAGTGACTGTAGTTGATAATACTGTGTTTCAAAATTAAAAATAAAGAAAGAAAGAAAGAAAGAAAGAAAATTGCTAACAGAGTAGATCTTAAAAGTTCTCATCACAAGAGAAAAATTTCACTGTGTGTGGTGATGGATATTGAGTAAACAGGGGTAATCATTTTACTATACATACATATTTCAAATCTTTATGTTGTATACCTTAAACCAACATAGTTATATGTAAAATAATCATAATACAATATATGAAGTTAGAAGGAGCAACAAGAAATATGAAAATCTAAAGGAAAGAGATATTACTTCAGAATAGTAGGATTAGGGGAGATTTCATTGAAAGAGTTGGCATATGAGTTGGGCCCTTTTAAAGGTAGTTATTAATGTGAAAGAAAGAGAATATCCTATGCAAGGGAATAACAGATTTTTTAAAAGAGCAAGAAATTGTGTGCGTTTGTGTGCCAAGTCACTTCAGTGGTGTCTGACTCTTGTGACCCTATGGACTATAGCCCGCCAGGCTCCTCTGTTCATGAGATTGTCCAGGAAAGAATACTGGAGTGGGTTGCCATCCGCAAGGGGATCTTACCAACCCAGGAACTGAAGCTGCATATCTTAGGTCTCCTGCATTGCCAGGCAGGTTCTTTATCACTAGCATCACCTGGGAAGCTGTAAGAAATTGTGAGATGTGGTTAAAAAAAAAAAATGGTGTCTGGTTTCATTTGGAGGTGGTAGAAGATAATTTTGGAAGGTAGGTTTGGGCCAGTTTGTAGAAGACCTTGATTATAAGATTAAAATACATCTATTTTTCTGGTTTAGGCCAGAAGGATGTGTATGCTATTTTATGGTATGAAATTGACCTCACCCACAGGGTTAGTCAAGCAAGTCTAAGTCATGTCTCTTACGTTGTTAAGGGACAACACTTAAGTCTCAGAGGCTTAAGAAAACAAAAGTCAAAAGTTTATTTTTATTTATCTAAATTCTGCCGTGGACTTGGGCAACTCTCCAGGAAAATTATCCTGTGTGTTTGTTGGCTCAGTAATCTGGTCTCTGTGAACCCGATGGCACCTCCATTTCAGCACATGTTTCTATGATGGCTGTTGCAAGAAGAAAGTTCTGCAAGGTTACCCACCTGGAGCTCAGGTACTCTGTTCTGGAAACCACATGTTCACTGCTTCTGCTTACAACCCATTGGCCATGGCTCTTCCTAATGCAAACAAGGCCTGGGAAGTATGGTCACTGGGTGTCTGGAAATGAGGAGGACATGGATACTGAGGAGCCCAAGTAATGTCTACCACACCCACACTTGCAGAAGATCATGTGATTCAGAGCAAGATTGTATTTACAAACAAAACAGAGACATGTCAGGTTTCTAATATACTATTAACAGAAATCCCCCATCTGTTGCATTTATCACTTTCAAATGAAGGAAATGTTGTTTATGGTTTATGCACCCACCACACATAATGAAAGAAAGATACCTACTTACTTCCATAACCCTTATTATCTCTGCTGCTGCTGCTGCTGCTGCTGAATCGCTTCAGTCGTGTTTGACTCTGTGCGACCCCATGAATGGCAGCTCACCAGGCTCCCCCATCCCTGGGATTCTCCAGGCAAGAACCCTGGAGTGGGTTGCCATTGCCTTCTCTAGAGCAGCATAAATTGGTGTACAGTGTGTGGGACATAAGTTGGTTTCAGCTGCAAGTTTCCATGTAACCAGTATAGATCACAGCTTCCAAAGGATGTCTCCTCATCAGAATGTGATGAGAAAGAAAGACACATTTAAGGGAAGAAGAAGGCTAACATAATGTGTATATATGCAGTTGCCTGAATGTGATATTAACATGGTACATGCTTTTAAAATATCTTTCTCTTATGTAGAATGGAATGTAGAGCTAATATGGTTTTGTCAAAAGTGCCTGAGTCAGAGAGCAATAAGCCAGAATCCTGACTTTATGAACGAATTGTTCTTTGAGCCTCAGTTTCTCATCTTTAAAATGGCATAGCTGAATTGTGCAATAATGTTTTAAAGATAACAGCTACATTTAATTAAGAGCCTAGTCTGTGTCAAGCGTTTTACACGTGGTATTTTATCACATACTATCTATCCTCTATCCATCTCTCTCTTTCTCATCAACATAAGCACATTGATTCAGCTCTTATGTGATGGGAGCGGGTGTTCCAGATTGAGTCGAATCTGGGATTTAATGTATCTGATTAACTGACCTGGTGAATACGGCCTCAGGTGGGTTTGTGTGAGGGATTTTTTCCTTAGGTTGCTGAAGGAAAATAATAAAGTGTTTCCATGTGGATATCTAGGAATTAGCCTGAAATAGGATGGACATCATGCTGTTTGAAAATTAGGTGCCCCATCCACGTACTCAAGTCTATACGTAGCTAGAAGTAGATGGTAGAGGAGATGACATGGGGAGCCTCTGAGACACAGAGACAGAAGCAGCACTTGTTTGGTCAGCAAGTGACAAAGAGTAATGCAAGAGAGAAAAGAAGAGTATTCCCTTCCACTTTAGTATGAACTCAGTGGGAATCAGAATGCAGCACTGCTAGAGTCTCTTAAGGGTTGTGATATTTAGAGTGTGCTGGAAACATAATCAGCATCTTCCTGGTAAGCCTCCTCATCTGTGAGTGTGACAGGGCTGCACTATCTTCACGTGGCTTCCTGGCTAGTTACCATATCCCCAAGGGAGAAAATGAAAATCAACAAAAGTACAGTGTGGGTGAGAATGAATGGAATACTCACTGGGGTCCTTTGAAATTTATGGGAGCTTGTGTCTTTAGTATCAGATCCACAGATTCTAACCCAAGGCCTGACATGAAGGAGCTCAGAAAAGTCTTTCTTAAAGAATAAAACAAGTGAAGAATCAACCCCATCCTTGAGTGAATGCTGTTTCTCTGTGGGAGATAGTATTGGCATTCTGGACAGAACATTCTTCATTGTGTAGGCCTGTCTAGACCATTGAAGGATATTTTGAACCACCCCGCCCCCACCCCCGCCCCCCGTCCCCCGAAGTGGCTCAGTGGTAAAGAATCTGCCTGATAATGTGGGAACTGCAGGAGACAAAGCTTCCATCCCTGGATTGAGAAGATCCCCTGGAGGAGGGCATGGCAACCCACTCCAGTATTCTTGCCTGGAGAATCCCATGGACAGAGGAGCCTGGCAGGCTACAGTCCATGGGGTCACAAAGAGTCAGATACAACTGAAGAAACAGCCTGCATTTGTGCAACTAGTGAGCACTCGTTCCCAGGGACACACTCCATTCATTTTGGCAATCAAAATATAGGCCAACCCTACTTCAAATGCTTACTGTGGGGGTTCTGCTTCCTCGGGTTGAAAATCATTGGTCTGAAGGGGCTCAACATTGCTATGCAGGTGTAGATCCAATATTTCCGTGGGAAGCCTTACAGCTTCTGTAATGTGGGACCTTTCTTTTCTCTGTATGATTAGTATACATTGTGATTGGGATTCTTTTGCTTCCTTTGGCTGGTGCCCTAGGAATCTTAGAAAAGAACTCTGCCTGACATCCTCATGGGGATGTTCTAGTCCTGAGCAATGAGTCTGCGATGGCCAGCCTGGTATCCCACTGAGAAACCAATTCTGGCCCTTCACCACCACCACCTTCTTGGTGTCTGTTGTCAGAAGTTGGCAGACATATTTGAAAGAGGAGCCAAGTGGGAGTAAAAATATCAGCGTTGTTTATGGTTTGGTAGAGATTGAAGATCAGAAAGGTAGGGCTCTTTGGAAAAGACAGATTTGGGGCTTTTTCTATCTCCTAGATCATAATCCATACTAAAGCCTAACAGACATTGCCTGGAATATTGTGGTTACGTATGTAAGTGGAGGGGATTATTGGATGGAGAAGGTGGGATGAGTGAGACAGGAGAGAAAGATGCCTGTTAGGATCATTTGTGTCTTTTTTTTTTTTTTTTTTTTAATGGCCTGCCTTCTAAAATCCTAGCAGGAATACTGCTGGATCTAATACACACCACTAGGTGGCAGTAAAACAGAAATGTCTGCAAAGAAAGCAGAAATCCCTTTAGAATTATAAGTTTTATAGACCAAGACAACTGCAGTTGTAAAACATTATGGTGTATCAATTGGCATATTTGCTGATCAGATCTTTACAAGGTTCGAATAGGCTCATAAATACTGGGTTCTCTAGTTTGGCCTGTTCACGCTTCATGCTTCTGTTTAAGATATTTTGGAGGTTGGAAATCCAGCAAATGGTTGAAATATCAAAGCAATATGCCACTGACAATTTGTTTTCCTGTGATTGAGGGAAAATATATATGTCTCGATCAGAAGCACTACCCAAACAAGCAGAATTTGCTACATTCAAAGATGAGCTCATTTTTCATGCAAAGCACAGACTAGGCTGGAATGAACCAACAGCTAAAACATTTTGCTACGTGATTTTTATAAGTGAGTTCCAATTCCATTACCATTCCCACAAGAGTCTTATTATATAGGGATGTTTCCATTTTTTTAATAAGCTGATGATAAAATCAGGCTTTATGATAAATGCATAAAATCATAGGGCAGGGGTGACATCAAAATACACTTTCTCATTAAAGTGCTGGTTTCTTGTGAGTGTTTGAAAAGAAGAATGAATTGATTGAGGACTGTCAACACTGGGTAATAGGGAAACTGAGGCCTTGGTGTTAAATGACTTGCCCAAAGACATGTGACTGGTGAGTGATTTAATCAGGCTGTGAAACTAGATTTCCCATAAGGCATTGGATGGGCTGAGACCTGTTCAAGAATTTTTGGATACCAAAAAGCAAGCTGAGCAGCTCAGCTCCTTTCTGCCTTTGCAGATGTGTGCACCCATCGTTTTAGAGAAAAAGATAAAATTTCTTGAAAAGGTAGACCTTCATATATTGACTGCTTATTTTATATTTTCAGATAAGGATCTTGTCTCTGGCCAATAATTTACCATGGATTCTACCTTAGGGAACATATCTTGGCTTCCTCCACAGAGCTAAGGCGAACGTGCCCTTTGCTCTATCCAGAATCCTCTGCTTATGCTTTCACCTGGTTAAATGCTGTTGAGGATGAATTTGATGGCCCTTTAATGTGTTCCCCAGATATCCTTCCGAAGTACTTTCTCCAGGGAGGAACAATTCTTTGTCCTCATTGTCTAAACTTTTAGATGCAGGGTGGAGAACTCATCTGTTTTGCTAGTTATTATATGCATGGAGAGCTTCCCAGGTGGTGCTAGTGGTAAAGAATCTGGCTGAAAATGCAGGAGACACAAGAGACGTGGGTTCGATCCCTGAGTCATGAAGATCTCCTGCAGGAGGGCATGGCAACCCACTCCAGTATTCTTGTCTGGAGAATTTCATGAACAGAGTAGCCTGGCAGGCTATAGTCCATAGGGTCACAAAGAGTTGTAACCGACTTATCATGCACACATGCATATGCATGGAGTGTAGGAGGTCCTTAAATAATTACTATATGAGAGAAAATAGTGATCCTAATTCTGGCTTGAACACAATTATATTCTTTTTGAAGATGGAATATTTGAGAATTTGAAATAATACAGAGTATAAATGTTTAGTATATATTGCATATTAATTGTATTGGTAATGATTTAAAATAACTGAAAGTTTTAATTTTTTCACAGTAATTATATATGAATATGATTAAAGTATCTATTTACCTATGCATATATATGATAAATAGCTATTTATCATATATATGCATAGACTTAATTGTTTTGCTCTAGGGAAAGAGAAACTAATAATTATTGATCCCTACTATGCGGCAAACACTGTATTAGGCCTTGTACATGTTGATGCTATTTAATCTTCAAATAGAAGCAGTTCGTGTGATAAAATTAGAGCTCAGATAATTCTATAGCATGTTATGCACTCAGAATGTAGGAAAGCTAGATTTACATTCAGACCTACCTTTCTCAGAAGTTCTTGATATTTTCACTCTTCAGAAGCGAATGGGGCTCTTGTGTCCCTTTCCTAAAAGGCAGTCAGTGGCAGAGTTGAGGGTTAGGATCTGGGACTCCTGACCTTTTCCTGGATAAACCTCTTTTCTGCATCAGACTTTCTACTCTGTATAATGAGAAAAGAAGGTAAGAACTCATTTTCATGCAGCTGGAGTATTCCAACAGATTTCAAGATTTCACAAGGCCCAGACTTTCCATCGGCTCTGTTTACATTGAGAAATGCATTCATTTGGAAATCGTCAGGGCCCCATGTGAACAGCTGCTAACTTGTGGTGTTAGCTAGTTCACAGATTCCTTGGTCCTCCTGACTCCAGCTTCTACAGAAGTTCAGGATTGGAAAACACAGTTTTTGTCATTTGTTTGTATGTAAAAATTCATTTTCCAGCTCCCTTACTCCTTAGTCTCATCCTAAACCATCTTGCGGCGCATTTGTCGAGGAAATTTGCCATTTTCAATTTGGAGACAACAATTCAAGCCAGAGAAAGCCATGGGCCAGAATTCATGAAACAATATATTAGAAACAGTTTAAAAATGGGGAAGACTGTATTTGCTCTATAACAAGCAGAGCATTAAAAAAAATCAATAAGAACAACAACTAATGGTGATAATGTCTTCCTTGACTCATAGGGATATTTAAGAGTAAAATGATGTAATTGATGGGAAACACTTTGAAAAATAAAAGCAGCATGCAGCACAAGACATTACGAGGATCATACGATTGTCCTTAAGCACAGCTAAAAGTGAGCCTTATCTCCCTCAGGACCAGATGTCATCATTGAGAAATCATTTGTATAATTCCCAGAGTGCAGAGGACGTCTGCGAGGCTCCAGGCTCTGGTGCTTGTTGTTCTGTTTCTCCATGGGGGTGTTCAGTGGACATGGCCAAGGGCAAATTAGAACCTCTCTGGGCCTTTGTTCCCAGGTCTTTGAGATGGGAATTAATCTTATTAGTAATGGCTGCCTTCTACAGAGCAATTCTATGTGCAAGGTCCCAAACATCTGGGGTTTATTATTTCGTTTAATGCTTACAAAGGAAATGCCTTATTTTTTAGATGAGGAAAATGAAGTACAGAGCGGAGAAATATGTAAGCCTAGATCACATAGCTAAAGTATCGTGAAGTCTATGTAGAAATCCACAGATCTTAAGCACATCATGCGTAGTGGATTGTGCAGATCTGACTCTCCAACATGCTTTTCTGTATCCCCTCTTCTTGGGGAGTCACCCCTCCTTCAGAACAAAGTACACAGTATTCTGATAGAACTGCTAATCCCATGTGCCCTTCTGTGTCACCAGGGAGTAAGAGTGTGACCAGGCCTACCCAGTCACAATAATACTCTCACTCTAGTCCTATTAACTCAGCAGTCCCCAGTGTTTTGGGCACTAGGGCCCAGATTCCTGGAAGACAATTTTACCATGGATGGGAGTGGGAGGAGGGGTGGTTTGGGGAGGATTCAAGCACATTACATTTATCGTTTACTTTATTTCTATTATGATTATTACATCAGCTCCACCTCAGATCATCAGGCATTAGGTCCTGGAGGTTGGGGACCCCTGTATTTACTAACTTAAGGGATGGCTACAAGAGAAAAGTCTGGCCAGCCAGGATTCCTAAGATTTATGTAAGAGTGGAAGGAGAGACTGTCTCTCCTGCAGGATTGCCAACCAGGATGGTAAACAGAGGTAAGAAGACTGCTTACAATAGGAAAGAATGAAGTTAATGGAATAACAAAGGCAAGAGATGGAAAGCATTCTGGCTGCATCCTGTAAGCCCCTAGGCCCAGCAGTGCTGGAGGGGAGATCCACCACAGTAGATCTGCTGCCCCTCCGTCCATGGGATTTTCCAGGCAAGAGTACTGGAGTGGGGTGCCATTGCCTTCTCCTCAGAGTCAGTAAGTACCACCAAATAAAGGACTGTTTTTTTTAAGAACAGGTTTAGGTTCACCACAAGGTTGAGAGGAAGGTACAGAGATTGCCCATATCCTCCTGCCCTGACACGTGGTTAGCCTGACCCCATCATCCCCACCAGGGCTGAACATTTGTGACAACTGATGAACCTACGTTGACCCATTATAATCACCCAAAGTCCATAATTCGCATTATGGTTCACTCTTGGTGGTGTACATTCTGTGGATTTGGACAAATTTATAATATGCTTCCACCATTGTAATGGGTTGGCCAATAAGTTTGTTCAGGTTTTCCCCATAAGCAGTAATGGAAAAATCGGAACAGATTTTTGGCCAGCCCAATAGTATCATGCAGAGCAGTTTCATTGCCCTAAAAGTCCTGTGCGCTCTATTTACTCACATCCTCTTTCCTCCTCCCTGGCAACAGCCAATTCTTTCACTGTCTCCATAGGTTTGCCTTTTTCAGATGTCATATAGATGGAATCATATAGTATGTAGCCCTTTCACGTTGGCTTCTTACATGTGGTAATACGTTTTTAAGTTTCCTCCATGTTTTTTCATAGCTTTGATAGCTCATTTCTTTTTAAAGCTGAATAATAATACTCCACTGTCTAGATGTACCACAGTTTATTGAACCATTCACCTACTGAAGGACATCTTGGTTGCTCCAAGGTTTTGACATTTATGACTAAAGCATCTATGTGCAGGTTTTTGTGTAGATTAAAGTTTTTAACAAATATAATTTTAAAGCTAGTAGAATTAGACTATAGGCATTTGCAACTGAAAAACTTCTGAGTAACACGTTTTGTTTATATAGATTATTTTCCTTGATTCTTATAACTCTGGGCCCAATATTCTTATGAATGAAATGACTTTTTATAATAGAAATAAAAAGGACCAGAAAAAAATTAATGACACACTTGATATTTATGCTCAGTGTTTGTGCCTCCAAAACACCTTGCTCTAGACACAGAAGGTAGAACTGGACATGTTAATGAGCTTTGATTTTACTGTAAAACAAGGGCAGATTATCCATCATATTAGAAAAATCTCATTTATTCTGATTATCCCCCCAAAGTTAACATTTTTCTCGTTATTAACGCAAGTACCTATTAATGCTCCAAACTTATTTTAATAATATTTGGTTTTATATTCATTTACACCTTTGTGCCTTCTTGACAACAAAACTCTAATCATGATTGCACTTTTTACTTGATCTGGGTCATAATTTCCACTGTCATAACAGACAACACACTTTATCATGTTGCTAATGTAATTAACTTTCTAGTTAGATGTTAAGGTCAGGGAGGGTAGGTAGTTTTTTCTCATTGTCACCATCATCATCATTCCATTTCTTAGCCTAGTACCTGGTATCTACTGTTAACTAAAGGGCTGACTAATGAATGCATGTATAAGTGGACCTGATTAATTGTAAATTGAAGCTGAATAATTCTGATGCTGCTGCTGCTAAGTCGCTTCAGTCATGTCTGACTCTGTGCGACCCCATAGACGGCAGCCCACCAGGCTCCCCCCGTCCCTGGGATTCTCCAGGAAAGAACACTGGAGTGGGTTGCCATTTCCTTCTCCAATGCATGAAAGTGAAAAATGAAAGTGAAGTCGCTCAGTCGTGTCTGACTCTTCGCGACCCTCTGGACTGCACCCTACCAGGCTCCTCTGTCCATGGGATTTTCCAGGCAAGAGTACTGGAGTGGGTTGCCATTGCCTTCTCCATGAATAATTCTAGTGCAACTCAATTATGAATGTTTTAGAGGCTACTGAAATAGGCAAGATTGGCCCTTCATTTAGCCCTAGGTCACTAAGGTTTTAGTGTTTGTCTGATTTTTTGTTTTTCATACTCCTCCCTCTTTTTTAAGACATTTTGCTGTTCATACAGGTCTCCAACTGCAGGCACTGCATAGGTGCATGTAGAAAAAAAAGTCTGATCACTAGTATCTGATAGGTCCTAGTTATGTCCCTTAATATTTGAGTGGTCTTGAACACACCCCTTTTTATCTTACTTTCACTCTCCTCCAATTTGAAATGGGAATCCAAAAAGCTACTCCAAAGATGTGTGATAAAGATTAATTGTGATGAGCCCATCAGATCTCCACTTAGGCGAACCACAAACATGCTTTAATTAGACTTCCAGAAGAGTAGGACACTGAATGCTAAGGTATTAAAACAAGTCAAGGGAAAGTGCCGTCAGGATGGAAGAAGTGCACAGGGGAATGATGACATCATTCTGAGGGTTTTCAGTGCGGTCTTGACATGGCAGTTGCCACATCAGCCTGAGACCAATGTTAGCTTGCGGGCAAGGAGGTCTTTCTGAGTGATAGAAGGAACATATTTGTTTCCAGAGCAAAGGACTGGTTTTCTTTAGTAAGTGATGAAGTCAGTGTACTTGAGTCATATTGTTTGAGAGTCCGGTTGCCTTCACCTGGGTGTGCAAACCACAAACACGTCCAGAGGTCCATCTCCAGAGAGCTTTGGAGGATGTCAGTGGTTGCTGTGTCATCATTTTTCCTTTCCTGAGGAACATCTTTTCTATTCATCAAAGATAAAGGAAGATAAATAATTAGGAACACAGTTTGGGATGTGGGAGATTTTTAGACCTTGCTACTTACTTAGCCTTTCAAAATCTGTATCTAGGTAACTATTTAAAAATTATTTAATTGGAGGAAAATTGCTTTCCAGTGTTGGGTTGGTTTCTGCCATACGACAATGTAAATCAGTTATAATTATATATATCCCCTCCCTCCTGGGCTTCTCTCCCCTTCCCCCATTCCACAATAGATAACTATTGACTGCTGGGTTAGCAGGAGAGGGTTGCAGTTGAGAATATAGTCTGAAAATCATATCGACAGGGATTCATATCCTTGCTTCTGTCTTTACTAGTTTTGTAACTTTTCATAGGTATCTAATCTCTTGAAACCTCATTATACTCACCCATAAAATGAGTATAAAATACCTACTTGGTGTGACTGAAGAATAGCACAGGGTTTGGTACTTAGCAGTTAAGTAACTGCTGCAGTTGCACAGATTTTTGTACAAATTACTTCAGTGAATCTGTTTTATTTTTCACATTTAGATCTACATTTCATTGGGAATTAGTTTTTGTTGGTTGCTAAGAAGGAATCAGGGTTCATTTTTTCCATAATAATTTCCAATTGACCCGGAAGCATTTATTGCGAAGTCCATTATTTCCTGACTACAGTGCTGAGAATATCCAAACCAAGTGACTGTATACATATAAGCTTAGTTTTTAATACTCCCTGGTTTTCTATTGGTATATTTGTCTATCTGTACACCAGTGCTACAGTGTCTTAATCAATATACATTTAAACAAGTTTTGATATTTGGTAGGTAAATCTTACAGCATTGCCTTTTTCAAGATTTTCTTGAATATTCTTAGCCTTTTGTAATTCTTTATAAAGTTTAGAATTGATTGGTCATTTTTGTTTACAATAATAACTAGTCCTGCTGCAGATGTTGAGTGGGATATTATTGAACCAATAGTATGAGTTTTCCAATAAATTACACATGGTATATCACTTCATTTAATTTGGTCTCCTTTTTTCTCAGTAATGTCTCATAGTTGTGAGATCTGAAGTCTTACACATATTTGTTTTTTAAAAATTTTGGAGTATTTCATGTCTTTGCTAGTATAAATGGTATTATTTTAAAACATTTTCTATTGGTTCTGGCTATATGTAAACACTTTAATATTAACGTTGCTACTTTCACCTATTCTAACTGTATATTCTTTCCAATTGTCTATTGCATATAATCATGTCATCTGTAAATAAGGAATTTTTAATTTCTTCCATACCAGTTCTTATGGTTTTAATTTTTTTCTCTTATTGTTCTAGCCCAGTGCTCAGTACAATGTTGAATAGAAATCGTAGTGTCAAGCATTCTTTTCACATTCTCAATTTTATGGAAAAAGTTTTCAATATTTCACTAAGTATGACATTTGATATGGCTTCCCAGGTGGTGCTAGTGGTAGGAGATGCAAGAGATGTGGGTTCTATCCATGGGTCTAGAGGATCTCCTGGAGGAGGGCATGGCACCCCACTCCAGTATTCTTGCTTCGAAAATTCCATGGGCAGAGAAACCTGGTGGGCCACAGTTTATGGGGCTGCAAAGAATATTTGATGTGAGGTTTTGCATGATAATGATAGATTTTATCCAATTAAGAAAGGTCAGTCCATTCCAAGTTTGCTAGGGATTTTTAGAAGGAAATGTATTGGATTTTACCATATGCTTTCATGTATTTAAGTTATCATGTTTTTTATTCTTTTTCTTTTAATGTGCTAAATTACATGGATTGAACTTTGCTAAACCAACCAGGAATTTTTTTCTGGAGTAAACCCTAGTTGCTTTGGGTGCTATCATTTTTATATAGTGTTGAATTGGACTTGTTGATATTTTATGTAGAATTTTTTACATGTTCTTGAGAGAGATTTCTCTGACATTTTCCTTTTTTCCAATATCCTTGCCAGGTTGTTGAATAAAGGTTATGCTGATCTCATAAAGTTAGCTACTCTTTTTTCTTACTGGGAAAATTGGTGCAAGATTGATATTTTCTCCTTAAATATATGGAAGAATTAACTAATGAGGCTGTCTGAGTCTAGGGACTTCTCCACTTGGTGGAATGTTTTAACTGGAAATATAACTTTTTAAATAGCTATAGATCATTCAAGTTTTCTATTCTTGTGCCAGCTTAGGCAAGTTTTCTTCTTTTAGGAATTTGGCAATTTCGCTTAACTTTTAAAATTTCCTAGCATGAAGTTATTTATAATATCCTCACATTATCCTTCTTTCTTTTAAAAAAATTTTTTTGCAAGATATGTTGTGATATGTTCTTTTTCATACTCGGTTATCAAATCTCTCAACACTCCCCTCCCCTCTCCTCCTGTCTCTGTCTCTCTCTTCTTGATTAATTTTGTCAAGGATTTGTTCCTTTTGTTATTCTAATTGTCACTTTGCTTATTTCCTCTATTGTATTTTTTCCCTTTTATTATTTCTTCTCTTTATTTCTCTCTTTCTACCTTTCAATTAACTACTTTAAACATTGGGTTTAGGGTTTTTAAAATTTCTCTTCTGAAGTATATGCATTTAAGTCTATACATTTTCCTTTAAGCCTATATTTCAGCAGCATTCTGCAAGTCTTGATATGTTTTTTAATAATCTAGTATAAAATATTTTCTAATTTATTCTTTATTTATTCTTTAACCCAAGATTCATTTGGAATTATTTTGTATAACCATTAGTTTCAGAAATTTTCTACTTAGATCTTTGTTATTGTTTTCTAGCTATAAACCACTGTGTTCAGAGAACATATTATGTATGAATTAAATTATTTGCAAGTCATTTGGACTTGCTTTATAGTCTAGCATGTAGTCAAATTTGATATATATTCTATACACAGTTGAAGATAATGTGTATACTATTATTAATGCTTTCAGCTGCGGTGTTCTAGAGCTACAGAACATGGAGTCGCAAGAGTCAGACACGACTTAGCAACTGAGTACACATAGCTGTCAATTAGTTCCAGAGTATTATTTGTGCTATTCAGATCGTTTTGTTTTTACTAATATTTTTGTCAGTGAGTATATTGGTTATTGACAGACATACTAATATTTCTGACTATGTTTATAGATTTTTTTTCTTTTTTCTTATGCCAGTTTATATATTTCACATATATTGTGAAGCTATACAATTGAGTTCATATTAATTAATAAGTGCTAAATCATCTTTTTATCCTATGAAAGATTTTTTAATTTCTAAAAATGTCTTGCCTACATTGTTGGATATAGCTGTACTAAATTTTTTAAAAATTAGTGTTTTCATGGTATATATTTTTCCATTTATGGCTGAAGCTATGGATTTGCTTGTATCTCCTTCAGCACTAATTGACTCCTGTGACAGGCAGGAAGCAGGGGGCAGTTAATAGTTTTCCAGAGTTCTTTACCAATAAAGTGGGAGTTTCAAGATAAACACCTCAGTTTTCTCACGCCTCACGTGAGACAACTGTGATATATGTTTTATACCATCTTGCAGCAGCCCATAACAAAATTCAGTTATAGTTGCCACAAGAATTAACCTGTTCATTAATGCGTCCAGTATCCTTCCTTTGCCTGTGTTTATCATTTCTTTACAGATGATCTTGCCATCACATAATAGTAGTAAACTATTTATACTCAAATTCTTCCAAGGAAAGCCAGCCTAAGAAGCTATCTTTACTTACAGTTTGTTTATACATTTAAATATGCTTTCTACAAGGAACATGTTTTGTTTTATTCCGTCTGCTAATTTTTGTTTTTAATTGATATATTTAGTTCATTTATATATGTATGCTGGTATTTGTGTGTTCTGTTTTCTCCCATGTCTATCTTCATTCCTTCCCCTCTGTTAACCTTTTAGCTCTACATTCTTTTACTGTACTTTTAGTGAGGATCCTAGAAATTACAAGTACCCTTAACTAATTAGGTCTAATATAAATTAGATCTGTTACTACTTCTTAGATATTGCTGATTTAGAACATCTATGCTCTATTTATTCTTTTCTTGATTTTTTTTGTTATTAATACTAAGCAAAGTTACATATACATTTTAAAGTTCACATTATTATCATTGTTTGCATAGACAATATTCATTTAGGTTTCTGTACTTAATGTACCTATACCAATTGCCCTTCTTTCCTGAAGTTTGATTTTATGTTTTAGAATCATTTTCCTACTGTCTAAATAACTCTTTTAGTGTTTTTTTAGTGTGATTTTGTTGACAAATTTTTTTCTCAGGGTTTTTTGTTTGCTTATATAGAAATATTTGTATTTACTCTTTGCTTTTTTCCTTATATAAGTAACATTTTTAATTGAAGAATAACTTACATACATATAAAAGCACAAAACTTCTGTGTTCAGCTTGATGAATTTTTAAGTGTACCACCAAATTAACGGAGCCCTCCAGAAATGTCTCCCCTTCTCCCTCACAAACATCACCTTTCCTGTAGAAGTGATTACAATTCTATGTTCTCCAACCATGAGTTAGTTTTGGGATCACACAATATGTACTTTTGTTTCTAACTTCTTTCACTCAGTGTTAGGTCTGTGGAATCATCTTTTATGTGTAATAATAGTTTTGTTTTTTGTCATGTAGTATCTCATTGACTATGTCACAATTCATTTATGTGTTGTATTATCGATGAGCACTTGGGTTGCTTTTCATTTTGGGCTATTAATAATAAGGCTGTGATGAACACTATTGTACAGGTTTTCTCTTTGTAGGACAGAAGCACTTATTTCTATTGGTTGTAATACCATTTTTAATTGGTTTCTGTCTGAAGAGTTAATGGTTATTTCCTTTAAGCACTTTAAAAAGCATTTTTATAGTTTTATAGCTTCTAAAGTTTCTATTGAAAAGTCAGGCATTAAATCTTACTATTGCTCCTTTGAAGGTAAATGTGTTTTTTCCTCTGGTTACTTTTAAAATGATTTTGGTTTTGGTTCTTAATAGTCTTACTATGATATATCTAGGTGTGGTTTTCTTTTTATATGTCCTGCTTTAATCTGTGACTTAATGTCTACTGTCAATTTTTGATAATTTTCAGCTATTGACTTTCAAATATTTCCTTTGACCCTTTCTCTTACACAATTCCACTGTATACATGGTAGAACTTTGTATCCTCTCTTATGTGTCTTTCATGATACTTTCTAAAATTTTTGTCTTTTCTTGCTCTCCTTGTGTTAGCTTGAATAGTTTCCATCAGCTTAACTCCTGGGTCACTGTTATGTCCATATTGAATTCTTAATTTAGATGATTATATTTTTTAGTTCTAAAATTTTTGTGTTTTTTTGGTAAGTGCCAGTTAATCTATTTTAAAAATATTTTACTGACAGTTATTTTAAAGCTCGTGTTTGACGGGTTCCCAAACCAGGTCTTTTTCTACTGTCTGGGTTTTTCCTCTTAGTGTTGCTTGTTGATATGTTCAGAATGTTTAATTTGAATGTGAGACATTGCTTACGGGAATTTGTGGAAGCTCTTGGTGATGTCGTTTCCCTCTGGAGTGAGTTCTCCATGTGGTCAATAGAGGACAGATCACATGAATACAGTCTGAGACTGTATTGAAGCTGGATTTGTGTATATCTGGGCTTCCCTGATGGCTCATATGGTAAAGAATCCACCTGCAATGCAGGAGACTTAGTTTCGATCCATGGATTGGGAAGATCCTCTGGAGAAAGGAATGGCTACCCACTTCAATATTCTTATTGGAGACCCCCATGGATGGAGGAGCCTGGTGGCTACAGTTCAGTGGCTGACAAAGAGCTCGACACGACTGAGCGAGTAAGCACAGATGACGCATCCCATACCTTGAGGGTAGCCTTCCATGCGCGTGTACTCAGTTGTGTCTGACTCTGTGTGACCCCATGGGCTGTAGCCCGTCAGGCTCCTCTCTGTCCATGGGATTCTCAAGGCAAGAATACTGGAGTGGGTTGCCATGCCCTCCTCCAGGGGATCTTCTGGACCCAGGGATTGAACCTGTATCTCCTGCATTGACAGGTGGGTTTTTTACCACTAGAACCACCTGGGAAGCCCATACACTGCAGCCCACCAGGCTCCCCTGTCTCTGGGATTCTCTAGGCAAGAACACTGGAGTGGGTTGCCATTTTCTTCTCCAATGAATGAAAGTGAAAAGTGAAAATGAAGTTGCTCAGTCATGTCCGACTCTTAGCAACCCCATGGACTGTAGCCTACCAGGCTCCTCCATCCATGGGATTTTCCAGGCAAGAGTACTGGAGTGGGGTGCCATTGCCTTCTTCAATAGCCCTCCATAGACATTTATTTGATTCTTAAATTCTATCAGCTAGGATTCCCTGGGATGCTGCAAATAAAACAAAAAGCTTAAACAGAAAAAATTTAGCATTTTACATAATGAGAAGTTCAGAGATAGGATGGCTCTCTGCTAACTCATAAATGTTTCCTGGATCTAGCTTAGATGTTTAAAATTCTCTTAGCTTTATTCTCATGATTTATATGGCTACTGTGGTTATGAGTATATGTAGCTGACACTATCTTCAGTTAGGAAAGTGAAGTTGTCTTTATAGGGCTCTGTGTAAGGGTAAATAATCCATTTCTATTATTTGGGAGAGGCCTCCTTCTCCCAAAGCCTTGCCTTCATGTCTCTTTGGCAAGAATTTTGTCACCTGCCTATGCCTAAACCAGATTTTGTTAGGGGTAACAGGATGACCATGTTTGATTTAAGGTTAGTCAAGCCCCACTTAGGCCTGGGGAGGGGTCCTTTCTCTGAGCCTAGAGGCAGGGAGAGTGAACACCTAAGCAAAACTGTGACCTGATGAACAGAGAAGAAAGAAATAATAGATCACTTGGAGCAATAGCTGTGTCTCATATAGCAGTCCTATGGGAAGCATGAGCTTCCCAGTTGGCGCTAGTGGTAAAGAACCTGCCTGCCAATGCAGGAGACTTAAGAGACATAGATTCGATCCTCAGTTTGGGACGATCCCATAGAGGAGGGCATGGCAACCCACTCTAGTATCTTTGCCTGGAGAGTCCCGTGGACAGAGGAGCCTGGTGGGCTGCATCCCATAGTGTTGCAGAGTCGGACATGACTGATGTGACTTAGTATGAATACATGAGAAGCATATTATTGTTATTGATCTAGTTTTAATTATGAAAATTATGTGATTTACAGAGTTCAACTACCTAGCACCAGTCAGTTATTTAGTGGTAGAGTCTATTAAAATGAATACCTTCTCATTCCAGATTCTTTGCTCTATTTAATGCCCTGCAGTCTTCTGACAAAGAGTGAAGTTTCCTTCTTTTATAACCACCCTTATAAGATGTTCACATATACAGATTGAGGGAGATATCATCATTTTCTTCACCCTGCCTTTTCAGATCTTAGCAGAAACATCACAAATGTTCAATTAGGACAAGAATGCTGTGGGGAGAGTGTTAATCATCTATAGATCTAAGTGTGCCTAAAACTTTAATTCGTATATTTATGTGGCCATTCCTCAATAAGTAATGGACACAAACCACCTAGGGCCTAAAGCATTATAAGGTGTTGCTATTCAACATGAAACCACAAGGGACCAATTGGATTTTTCACTTCCATTAGCAAGTATGATTTGTGTCCAGTCTCTACTGCCATTCATAATTTTGAACTCCACTCTACTTAAAATATTCCCTCTCAGCTTCAGCTGAATGATTTTCACAAGAATATGTCTCTTTGAGAAGTACCCTTAGAATGATGGATTAGAAGCCCTGACAACATTTGCTAAGTTGGGAGCCCATTAGCCCTTTCCATTTCTCTCCTTCAGAGTGGAGGTGGGGAGCCATGAAACCCTGCCATTGGAAGAGTTGGAGAGTGGACCTCTTCATGACAAAGCAGCTGAAACAACCACAACTGCGGCCCTTGAGAGCAGCTCCTGCCATGGGGTCAGAGGAGCAGCATTTTATGCTCCTTTGTAGAATAAACTGAATATTTTTATAAGAAACAAATCTTCCATCTATGATCCTGTTCCCATTAGTGGGTCAAGGCGAGAGCAAACCAGAGAGGCTTAATTTACTTAGGAGACATTCAGTATAAATACTATATTCCCCTGTGTGATGTTCTTGTTCTGTTAGCCTTAATAAGTGCAAACAAAGATGGCTTACTCAAAGTTTTTTATATGCTCAAAGACCATCCTTCTTATAACAGGGTGTTCCTTTTCGGCTGGGTGTCAAGAAGATCCAGAAAGTCTACATCAACACAGCATATATTTTCCCTGTGCTAAACTACTATACAATCTGTAATTGCTAACCCCACAACTTTGAAAGTTTACCTTAACATTTGTGGGAAGCAGATGGTTTTCATACACTGCCAACCTGTTGTTACCAAAGCATTTTCTAAGAATTGTTTCCCAGCCACTGTCACTAGCATAATTAACCTTTCTGTGGATTGAATAAACAAGAAAACAATCACCAATCTGCCTGAGAGCCAAATGCACCGTTCAAGATTTGCCTCAGAGCAAGCTCTGGGACGCACGTAAAACCACATGCAGCATGATGAAAAATTCACTTTGGGGACGTTTTCTGGCGGCCACTATTCTTTCCTCTGCTTCTTCTCCATTCCACAGTGCACCCACTGGTTTTGATCCTGTGTTTCTATTTACTAATTTCTATGAGCAGCCATTGATCTGGCTGGGTCTTGAGACACTCTTCTGAATAGAATGATAACCAGGCAAGAAATTTCTAGGCTGTGAGAGAAAATGGCCTCAGATTTGAGGCTTTAGGATCAGTGTTTCACAGGTGTTTGTTTCCCACCAGGTTTCATTCAGCCTTTTTCAATACCTGGAGGTTTCCTGTCACTGCTCCCACCTTCCCCACCTTCCTGGTCTTTGCTTTGTTTTCTGTTATGAGTGTCTTCCTAATTTCTCTCTTGCTGTCTCTTTGGTTTATATTCCACTGTTTCTCCAGACTTTGTAAAAAATCTTTTTACTTTGAAACAATTATAGATTCATAGGAGGTAACAATAAACAAACAGAATGTGCAGAGATCCCATATATACCTTTTAATTACTTTTCCCTAATGGTTACATCTCCCATAAATATATTACTTACAACATTCAAACCAGGAAATTGACACTGTACAATCCACAGGGTGTATTCAGGTTTCACGGTCCATGTACTGTTAAAGCCTGGCTTGGAGAATTTTGAGCATTACTTTACTAAATGTGTGAGATGAGTGCAATTGTGCAGTAGTTTGAACATTCTTTGGCATTGCCTTTCTCTGTGATTGGAATGAAAACTCACCTTTACCAGTCCTGTGGCCACTGCTGAGTTTTCCAAATTTGCTGGCATATTTAGTGCAGCACTTTCACAGCATCATCTTTTAGGATTTGAAATAGCTCAACTGGAATTCCATCACCTCCACTAGCTCTGCTTGTAGTGATGCTTCCTAAGGCCCACTTGAGTTTACATTCAAGGATGTCTGGCTCTAGGTGACTGATGTGAACTATTAACTTCCAGATGTTCAAGCTGGTTTTAGAAAAGGCAGAGGAACCAGAGATCAAATTGTCAACATTTGTTGGATTATAGGAAAAGCAAGAGAATTCCAAAAAATATCTACTTCTGCTCTATTGATTACACCAAAGCCTTTGACTGTATAGTTCACATCAAACTGTGGAAAATTCTTCAAGAGATAGGAATACCTGACCACCTTACCTGCCTCCTGAGAAATCTGTGTGCAGGTCAAGAAGCAACAGTTAGAACTAGACGTAAAACAACAGACTGGTTTCAAATTGGGAAAGGAGTACATCAAGGATGTATATTGTCACCCTGCTTATTTAACTTATATGCAGAGTGTACCATGAGAAATGCCAGGCTGGATGAAGCACAAACTGGAATCAAAGTTGCTGGGAGAAATATCAGTAACCTCAAATATGCAGATGACACCACCCTTATGGCAGAAAGTGAAGAGGAACTAAAGAGCCTCTTGATGAAATTGAAAGAGGAGAGTGAAAAGCTGGCTTAAAATGCAACATTTAAAAAACGAAGATCATGGCATTTGGTCCCATTACTTCATGGCAAATAGATGGGAAAACAATGGAAACAGCAACAGATTTATTTTCTTAGGCTCCAAAATCACTGTAGGTGGTGACTGCAGCCATGAAATTAAAAGACACTTGCTGCTTGGAAGAAAAGTTATGACAAACCTAGACAGCTTATTAAAAAGCAGAGACATTACTTTGCTGACAAAGGTCTGTCTAGTCAAAGCTATGGTTTTTCCAGTAGTCATGTATGGATGTGAGAGTTAGACTCTAAAGAAAGCTGAGTGCCAAAGAATTGATGCTGTTGAACTGTGGTGTTGGAGAAGACTCTTGAGAGTCCCTTGGTCTGTAAGGAGATCAAATGAGTCAATCCTAAAGGAAATCAGTCCTGAATATTCATTGGAAAGACTGATGCTGAAGCTGAAACTCCAATACTTTGGCCATCTGACGTGAAGAACTGGCTCATTGGAAAAGACCCTGATGCTGGGAAAGATTGAAGGCAGGAGGAGAAGGGCATGACAGAGGATAAGACGGTTGGATGGCATCACCTACTCCTGGGACATGAGTTTGAGCAAGCGCCAGGAGTTGGTGATGGACAAGGAAGCCTGGCATGTTGCAGGCATAGGGTCACAGAGTTGGGCACTACCGAGTGACTGAACTTTATTTTATTCAGGTTTCAATAGTTTTAGGTGAACTTGTGTGTGTGTCTCTTGTGTGTTCTGAGTTTTAAAGAGGAAACATCTTTGGTCTTCTGCCTGACTTCCGAATGGCTCAGAGTCAGATTCAGTAAACATTCATTAAGGCTATTTATGAGACATTGACAAATAATTCATACAAGCTTGTTTGGCTGATCTGCACATCAACTATTTTAAGAAGAGACTATGTTATTCGTTTTGCCTATGAGGAATTCAAGCATACTCCAAAGAAATCTAGTGATATCCCCAAGGTCATATAAGTAACAGCCTGATTCTAAGGCCAGGACTCTCTCTGCTGCTCTCCTGGTCCTTCAGCTTCTATATAGACCATGGCCTCTGTTTTCATGTACTTTGTTCAATTCATGGCCTGAATCAGACCTCAACTTTGCAGGGACCTCCCACCTTCCTGCCTCCTGACTGCTGATCCATAGCCTAGAATCACTTCTGAACAGTGCCCTTTGCTTTTGTGATTCTGACATCTGACTGAGGATCAGAGTGTCCAGTGTGACCCGTGGTGGTATCTCTGATCATGCCTTACATGATGGGAGTGATTTATGATGCTCTTCCACATGTACAGACTATTGATCTCTTTAGCATATTGAGGTGTGTGGGGCTGATATTAATATTCCAATTTTGTAGATAAGATCAGGAGATTCTGGAATGATAAAATCAGAAACTCAAAAGTCAAAGGTGGAGCAAGAATGAAACTCAGGTCTTTCAACTCCTGATAAAAGTTCTCCCTACTGTCTCCTGTCACAGTCGAGAGGATGTTTTCCCTTTCAGAATAAGTACCACTGACTGAACACCTACTATGTACCATGAACTATGCTAGCCTTCCTACATACATTGCCTCATTTTTACTCTGAGCAGTCCTATGTGATAACTTATTATTATCCCTATTTTACAGATGAGGACACAGGCTCAGAGAGCACAGGTGACTTTGCATAAGGGACAGAATTAGCCGGTGGCAAAACTGGAATTAGAACTTGAGGCTATCTGATTCCTGACCTGTATTTATAACCTATACATCTTACTTTGGAAGTTTTGAATGAAAAAAATGCACAAGAGTGTTTGGGACAAAAATAACGACTATAGCCCAGGAGACAGCTTTTCAGATAACTCTGAGAAACTGCTCCAAAGAGGTAGGGGGACGGTCAGTGTTATAGATGATTGTAGTGAAGCGGGGGTATGCGCAGTCAAGCAAACATGTTGGCAGCGGTTTGCTGCCAGTCATGAGGAACACTTTTCCCATTAATAATTTTAGTGATTCTCTAGACATGAGATGCAATAATTGAACTCAAAATCTCCTGAACTATCAGAAGACTTTCTCAGAGTACAGAGTACTGCATTCTTGTTCTCTACCCTAAACTCCTTTTAGCAGGTATTGACAGTCAGCATCTTAAGTGGCTCATGATTTAATCCTTATAGAGGTAGATGGTAAGTGCCAATTTTGAGTTTGCAAAAGAAACAAATAATTACCTCATTTCCCTTCAGACATGAAAACAAAACAGAAAAGTTCAACTTGTGTGATATAGAGATAAAAATTAATTTGGGTAGTATATTAAATTTTTAAATTGTTTTAATTTATTTTTGGCTGCACTGGGCCTTCATTGCTGTGTGAGGACTTTCTCTAGTTGTGGTAAGCAGGGGCCACTCTTTGTTGTGGTACTTGGGCTTCTCATTGTGGTGGTATCTCTTGTTGCTGAACATGAGCGCTAGGCATGAGGGTTTCAGTGGTTCTAGAACACGGGCTGTTTTTGTGGTGCATGGGTTTAGTTGCTCTGTGGTACGTGGGATCTTTCCAGACCAGGGATTGGACACATGTCCCCTGCATGGATAGGTGCTTTCTTTATCACTGGACCACCAGGGAAGCCCAGAATTATTTCTTAATAATTAAAAAATGGGAGATTTCACACAAAACCTGGAAATTTCTAGATTTCCACAGATAGATCAATACAACTGGCAATGGATTTTTGACCCTGATTCTGTGCCTTCTGGTTTGCCCTGACTGCCCCTTTTCTCTTCCCTGACAGCCCTGTAGGCTTGTGACTTATTGTTGGTTCTTTAGGCAGAGCATCAAAGGAATGGAATATCACATGAAAGTTGAGGGTTTAAATTGCCTTTCCTATAATACCTATGCACTTATGGCAGTCTTAAATAATCATTACAGGTCTTTGCCATGTCCTTCCATGTAGAGATGAAGTTTACATTCCTTCTTGAATTGTGTGTTAATGACTGCTTTGATAAATGAAATCTGAGATAAGTGGCTATGTGACTTTCAAAATTAGATTATAAATGTCACGGAGGTTCTGCCTTGTTCACTGAAACACCCTCTTCCAGAGCTAACTTAGGACCATCATGCTGGGGAGGCCATATGGTCAAAAGTCCACTTGATCTTGGTAACAATTCCACAATGTACTTGTATGTCAAGTTATCACATTGTATACTTTTAATCTAAGCAATGATATTAATCAATTATATCTCAATATAATTGAAAAAAAAAAAAGTCCTAGCTGTGTCCATTCTACCAAATATCCCTGCCAAGGCCCTAGCCAAGAGTGAAGCCATCTTCAAACCTCCAAACAAGCCCATATACCAGGTGAATACTACTGAGGGATTTTAATGCTACATGGAAGAGAAGAGTCATACAGCTAAGCCCTGCTCAGATACTTATCTGAAGAATCATGAGATACAATAAATTGTTATTATTGTAAGCTATGGGTTGGTGGGTTTGTTTTCTCCAGCAGTAAATTAGACAAAGAATTTAAAGTTCTGTGCCTCATTTTGATCATGTATAAAATAGAAATCAGAGCAGATGCATTTTTCATACAGATGAAAATGGGAGCAAATGAAAGAATGAATTTAGCAACATACTGAAAAATACCAAGTACTATTTGAATAGGTTTATTTTGATGAGAATGAAAACTGGTGGCTTTGTGACCACCTTCACTACTTCACTAAGCCTCAGTTTCTGTATCTTTACAATAGATATGTTAATAGCTATCACAGCCTGTGATGAAGTTCTTACTGTTTTTGTTGTTGTTTAGTCACTAAATCATGTCTGTCTCTTTTGTGACCCCATGGACTATAGCATGCTAGGCTCCTCTGTCTGTGGTATTTCCCAGGTAAGAATACTGAAGTGAGTTGCCATTTTTTTCTCCAGGGAATCTTCCAGGTCCAGGGATCAAACCTATGCCTCCTGCATTGGTAGACGGTTTCATTGCCACTGAGCCACTTAATCTGTTGCCAGATTAAGTCCTTCAGTTCAGTTCAGTTCACTTCAGTCGCTCAGTTGCATCCAACTCTGTGACCCCATGAACCGCAGCACACCAGGCCTCCCTGTCTATCACCAACTCTCAGAGTCCACCCAAACCCATGTCCATTGTGTTGGTGATGCCATCCAACCATCTCATCCTCTGTCGTCCCCTTCTCCTCCTGCCCTCAATCTTTCCCAGCATCAGGGTCTTTTCAAATGAGTCAGCTCTTCGCATCAGGTGGCCACAGTATTGGAGTTTCAGCTTCAGCATCAGGCCCTTAGCACAGCTCAAAGCACAGAAGTAGTTCCTTTTACTTCACTTCTTTCTAGCTTCTCCTTGGAAAGTTCTGAAAGGGATGGGAATACTGGACCCCCTGACCTGCCTCCTGAGAAACCTGCATGCAGGTCAGGAGGCAACAGTTAGAACTGGACATGGAACAACAGACTGGTTCCAAATAGGGAAAGGAGTACGTCAAGGCTGTATATAGTCACCCTGCTTATTTAACTTATATGCAGAGTAAATCATGAGAAACGTTGGCTGGAGGAAGCATAAGCTGGAATCAAGATTGCTGAGAGAAATATCAATAACCTCAGATATGCAGAAGACACCACCCTTATGGCAGGAGGTGAAGAGGAACTAAAGAGCCTCTTGATGAAAGTGAAAGTAGAGAGTGAAAAAGTTGGCTTAAAACTCAACATTCAGAAAACTAAGATCATGGCATCTGGTCCCATCACTTCATGGGAAATAGATGAGGAAACAGTGGAAACAGTGGCTGACTTTACTTTTCTGGGCTCCAAGATTGCTGCAGATGGTGACTGCAGCCATGAAATTAAAAGATGCTTATTCCTTGAAAGGAAAGTTATAACCAGCCTAAACAGCATATTAAAAAGCAGAGACATTGCTCTGCCAACAAAGGTCCATCTAGTCAAGGCTATAGTTTTTCCAGTGGTCATGTATGGATGTGAGAGTTGGACTGTGAAGAAAGCTGAGCACTGAAGAATTGTTGCTTTTGAACTGTGGTGTTGGAGAAGACTCTTGAGAGTCCCTTGGACTGCAAGGAAATGGAACCAGTCCATTCTAAAGGAGATCAGTCCTGCGTGTTCTTTGGAAGGACTGATGTTGAAGCTGAAACTCCAATACTTTGGCCACCTGATGCGAAGAGCTGACTCATTTGAAAAGACCCCGATGCTGGGAAAGATTGAGGGCAGGAGGAGAAGGGGACGACAGAGGATGAGATGGTTGGATGGCATCACCGACTTGATGGACATGGGTTTGGGTAGACTCTGGGAGTTGGTGATGACAGGGAGGCCTGGCATGCTGCAGGTTATGGGGTTGCAAAGAGTCAGACACGACTGAGCAACTGAACTGTACTGAATAACTGTTCTTTCTTTGTAGGGCATTCAAAGCTTGGCTATCCTTGGACTCATCATATACCTGAACTCCAATGAAAACTGAATAATCCTGAATGAGTTTCATTTATTCAAGATCCTTCTAAAAGGTATGGTAGGGGAGAGGAGAATGGCATACTTATTCTTCCAGAAGTGGCATATTGAATGATCACAAATCTTGAAAACAAGAATTTGGTACCTAAAGGATTTCATAATGTGTCTCACCTGGGCAACTTCAAATCAAGGCAGCGTATTAAAATACTCTTCATGAAAATAGATCGAAGGGAAGGGAAGGGAAATAGAACAGTTTACTGTTTGTGATTCTAAATCAAATTAACTCATCTAGCTCAGGAGAATATTCCCTTGATCTACTCAATATATAACTTCTGATATGTATTACACAGGATCTGATTCCAGATGTTTTAGATTTGCTGGTTGTGATATGGTTATTTGGTGACTTTTCTCTAAGGTACTCAGTAATTTCTTAAGATGCAGATAATTTATTTCATTCCCTCAATTAGTTTGGAAAACCAACATCCAGTATTTATGTCTATATCTGATATGCCCAAGGGGTCTGCAATTTCTCTACTTCCTATAGCCTAAGAGGGAGAAACATTTAAAAGTTGCAAATGTTGTGATAAAGACAAACTTGATGAGGAACTTATAGTTTGAAAGCACAACATCTTTTTCCAAGTTATAGATTGCTGATCCTCTGGGCCTCTTCTGTTTACTTTCCCAAAGCCTGGGCTGGACCAAGTTCTTGAAGGATATTTAGAATGGGTGGGCCATGGAATTTCTGGGCAGATTGCCATGCATCTAAACACTTGCTACTGAGGACCCTATGTTACTGACCCTCCCAAGTCTGACCCCAACAAGGGTCTTTCTGCTGGGTGTGGCTTGTGCCAATAGAATGAGATGGACTTTGTTTCAGAAACAAAGGATGATCAAATAGTAGAGATGTGTGAGCTTGTGCTGGAGAAATGTTAATTGGCTTTTTGCTTGGTGACACTTGAAGTTGGTCTCAATGTGTGTGGATTCAGACATGTCATGAAGTACAAGCTACAACAAGCACTTTGTTAGTAAAGCCTGTGAATGTACAAGGTACTATATACCTTGTTTTGTCTCAGCTTGAAATGTATTTCCTCACATGCAAATTTACATGAACCTAGTTAGCTCTCATCCAGATTTCAAAACATGCTTTTTGCCCTGGAAAAACTTTACCTGAGCCATCTGAGCAAAATTATTCACTCTACTTGTTGTAGAACTTATTCTACTCTTTGTAGAACCCACTTTGATTGCAGGGCATACATTGGTCTTCCTGAATAGACTATGAGTTGTTTCTAAATAAATGCCATGCCTGGTTCTTCTAGGATAACTCACTACGCAGCACTGGGATTCTTATGAGAAAATACTTAAATAATGGGACAATTATTTACAAGGTTTTGGAAAGAAAGATAAAGGCAGAAAAGAGAAAGGATTTTGGAGAAGAGAAAGGGAAGTTACATGATCTTTATTAAATGTCTAATATATGTCACTTAACATAGAATAACTTATTTGTTCCTCACAGGATCTTTTAAGAAAAAAAGTATTATTGTCCTCATTTGACAGAGCAGGAACTGAAGCTCAGAAAGTGTAATAAACACATCAAAGTCACACAACCAAGATCTGGAAAATCAGAATTTGATTTGAAATCTGTGTGATTCCAAAACTCTAGGTCTTTTATACTATCTTTTCTATTTCTCAGTCCGGTTAGAACTCACAGTGTATGCTCCTAGTAAACATGATTTCTGGATGTCATATATTTTACTCCATTTTTTTCAGAAGATAATGTTTAACCATCTCCCAAACATCAAACCTGTCTCCACCTAGTGACTTCCTGACTACTTGTAAGATCCAATATTGTCAGATTATGAAGAGTCCAAGAACTTGATTAGGCTTTGGTTAACGGTAGGTGACCATGCTTAAATCACATAACTTTTTACATTTTATTGTGGTATATCTTATATACAAAAAATCCACACGTATTTGAAGTGTGTAATTTGGTAAAAAAAAAAGCCTTGAAAAAAATATTCCCTTGTGCCTCTGGGTATAACAGTGAGTAATGTTAAAAAGAAGTGGTCTAAAGTGGTCCTTTCATTTGCTCCTCATCTTCGGGGAAAGTATTCAATCCTCTCCTGTTAAGTAGGATGTTTGCTTTACCGTTTTTGGTAGCTGTGGTTCATTAAATTGTGGTTGTTTTCTTCTATGTTTTTAGTCCCAAGAGGGTTTTGTTTGTTTGTTTTTGTCTTTTTTTCCTAGTCAGTATTGAATGTTGAGTATCATCGAAGGAGTTTTCTGAATCTACTGAGATTATTACATGTTTTTCTTGTTAATCTGTTAATTTAATGGTAACTTACCTGCAAGATTCTTTACATATACCTATGATTATAGGATATTTAAATACTTGGATCTATCTTATAAAAAGTCTAGTATTGTTTTGGACATTTTAAGTCTAAAGGTTAATAGCTAAAATATGATATAAGTATATATCTTAGATAGGGTAGCAAATTTATACTTATTGGACATGTAACTGAAGTCCTTTTCATTGAACACACTTTGATATTGTTTATTTTATCTAAAGTAGAATTATTCCTGTCTATACTACTCTGTAGGTTTTGATAAATACTCAGAGTCATGTAAGTTCTTCTAAAATCATGACACCGATTCATCTCTCTATGCCAAAATTCCCTTATGTTGTTTCTTTCTAGGTAAGTCCAGCACCCACCTCTCGACCTTTAAAACTATTGATTTGTTCTCAATTTGTATAGTTTCACATTTTCCAGAATATTGTATGCATGGATTTATACAGCATGCCATCTTTGGGGAGGGACTTCTTTTGTCCAGTAAAATGCATTTATGATTTGTTGATGTTTTGTGTTTCCATAGCTTGAGAGCTCATTTTCCTGCAAAGTAAAATAATCATTTCCCTGAAAGGAAATGATTATAAGCTGTTGGGAATGTGGTATATTCATTAAAAGAAAATGGAATCACAGACATACGTGGTGAAGTGGGGAGGCTATGATTTGCTTTGCTGTAGTATAAAGGTCACATTTCTCAATATATGAAAAACGAAGAAAAAATTGTGAATTCTGGGCCAACAGGTGACAACATCCTTCAAGCACACAAGCAGGAGTGACCTTGTAGAAGATCCAAGTCCCTGCCATAGTCCTTCTTGTCTGTTTTGCATATTTAGTTGTTATTCGTTAAATTATTGGTTATACACTGGATTATATAGCATGGTTGTATGTGTAGCTAAATGCTACTCAGAATGTGGAGTAGTCAGATGAAGATGGGGTGAGTGGAACCAGGTTTAGTGAATGGAGTTTCAGTTTTCTTCCCACTGAGGAATAGATTTTCGGCTCAGGCTCCCATTCGTCAGATCCTCTGACAGAACACCAATGTTGGACAAAAACCGTATGAAGTCCAGGAGAAGAATTTCAACAATGATAGGGCAAGTGGCAGATATAGTATATCCATTTGCTTAGCCATTTCACTTTAAAGGTTTTCTCTGACCCTTTGGGGAAGTTGAGTAGGACATAGATATCATGTTCCCATCGTACACCGTATGTACAATCCAATGCAAAGTGTACGATGGGAACATGATTACAAACTGAATATTATTAGTCCATGAAGGAGATTCAGCTCTCAGCTGATGCTCTGGTTGTCTCTGTAAGGTCTTGCATACTAAGAAACTCTCCAGATATTCTGAAAAGCTGCAGGTGCATCTCCGGGGAAGCCCTCCCAATCCCAGTACAAATCATATCTGACATGTAGCTAGGAAACCTTCAGGTCAGGGTCACTGGTGTTGGTGGGAAGTGGTGAGCTCTAGGGTGGGTTGGGAGATTCACATTGACACTTTGTAGGACATCTTGGAAAATAAAGTTCCCTCCCCTTAGACAGCAGGGAGTAAATTACTAGGCAAAAGAGGCCCAAACTTAGAAAAAAACTGTCAGGCCCTCATTCACAGCAAATGTCAGACTCTAGACACCAACTGCTAATGTGTTAGAAAGTGCTGATTAGGGATTACTGAAGCTGCCTATAAACTTTCTATTACCATTATTTAAGAAAGTCTGAAATGAGCTGATTCTAATTCCAGCAGCATTTTATGTTTTTCTTAGAGGTTTCAAATCTGTGAATGTCAGCATTTACAAAATTTAACTGAGAGATAGAATTATAACAAATATATTATAAAATAAGGAAACAGGTACTGAATAAATATAAGCATCAACTTTAGATCAGTTTTGGACTTGATTTGTATGATGTACATAAAAAATAATATACCTCAAAATTGGGTAAGCTTGATGAGGGGAGAATTTTAATTCTGTTTTGTTAATTGATATGCAACTAAGCCCCGAGAACACTTCCATGCATGCAATAAGCTCTCAAAAATATTGCTGAATTGAAGTAGAGACCAGAAAGTAAAATAAAAATAGGAACTTGCAAATCAGAGGGCCTGTATAGTTGGTATAATTAGATAAGAAATTTGACTCTTAAGTTTCCTAGAAGCTAAAGTGAATATAAAATCATACTTGATTACATAGCTTACATTGTAAGAAGGAAACCAAATTCATTAAGGGGGAACTAAGCTCTTCCAGGGCTAAATTTTCTAAGAATTCCCCAAAATAGAAATCCATAAGAATCAGCACTGAGTTTTGGGGGTTATTTTTCATACCAAATGTCAATGAAAGTTGAAAGCATAATGCTCAACTTTGACATATCAAAGATAATCATGAATGGGTGGTAAAAAAGTGAGTAAACAGAAACTTCAGTTAAATAGAGTTGGGGGACCAGAATGGGTTCTCATGCCCTGTGACAACAGGCAGAGCCCAATAGGTAAGAAAAGGACTTCTGCTTCTCTTCTTGGCAAGAGCTCCCAGTGCTGTCAGAACTCAGCCAGTGAAAAATCTGTGGGCTCTTTGTTCACTCTAGGCCTCTCAACTTCCCTTTCCTCTCTGTAAAGGAGTTCTCTGTATTTTTGCTGGGAACTTACACATGGCTTATGGTTTCAGACCTGAAATAGCAATTCTGTGCTGATCCTGAGAAATAACTGACAGTATAATTGTTTTAGGTCAACAGAAATTATAGTATATACTTGTAAGAAAATTTTTATACTGGGAAACATCTCTTCCAGTATAAGATGTGGGGAGTTGGAAGGGACTAACTGGGAGAGATATGTAAAATTGTATAGATAGGTAAAATTATACTGTGGTTGAAAGAATTTGGCTTCTCAGAAATTGTCTCCCATATATCTTTTTAGTCATTTCCTGATCAAACTTGTTTTTAATCATTTACTCACTCAGAATCATTAATCACTTTTTATGCCTCAGTTGCTGTGATAGATGCTGAGGATACAAGATAAATTCAACATAGTCTGGTTCTTAGGGAGTTCTGAATCTGATAAAGGAGAAAAGCAAGTTATTATGGAGAATTGCTAGAAATGCGGTTCCCATGGTGTGTTTGGGGACACAGAGGAGAGGCATCTAAATTAAGCTGGGATTAAGATATGCTTTTCAGAAGAGGAGGCCATGTTGTTGTTCAGTTGCTAAGTCATGTCCGACTCTTTGTGCCCCTTTGGACTGCACCACGCCAGGCTTCCCTGTCCTTCACTATCTCCCAGAGTTTGCTCAGACTCATGTCCGTTGAGTTGGTGACGCCATCTAGCCATCTCATCCTCTGTTATCCCCTTTTCCTCCTGCCTTCAATCTTTCCCAGCATCAGGAAAGACTAGCATCAGAGGAGACTGTAGAGTTGATTTTTAAAGATATATTTGAGTTAATTGGATAAATAAGGGGGAGAAGTCCCCCTGTGTGGAGGAATGACATGTACTGGGAAATTGCAATTACTGTCAGGTGTGGAGGGCAGTGCTGTAGAGTAAGATATTCTTCCAGGGATTAAGGAGAGAGGAAGCAAACAGCTAGGAAGAAAGGTGATGGAGAACCTCATGAGTTTTATGGGTTATGGTAAGAACATTGAACTCTATCCTGAAAGCTGTGGACAACCATGGTCCTCAGAAAAATGAGATCATAGTACTTAGAAAATACTTTCACTTTAATGATTAGTGGTTTTAATCTTGGTCAAAGAGGGATTTTAATTCTGTTCTTTTGATTCTGAGAGGCAGTTAGTAACGGACTCCAGAGATATGAGTTCAAATCTCAACTCCACCATAATTCTGAGACCTTAAGATAGTCACGTAATTTTTCAGAGCTTCAATGCTCTCATTATAAGTAGAGTTAATAATTACCCCTTAAAATATAGATGTGATATTGAAATAATACGAAACAGCCCCAGTTTTTACAGGGTGCTTAAGTCAGTATTCATTGGTTTTGAAACTTGCTGTTCTGATTTCCACCTTGAGGTGGTTTTACTGGGACCTTTTTCAGTGTGGTGTCTATACTGTGACCCTCTCTCTGCTCTTTCTTTAGTTCACAATATTCCTGGGCTTTGTGGACTTAAGCTCCTGCTGCTGCTGCTAAGTCGCTTCAGTCGTGTCCGACTCTGTGCGACCCCATAGACAGCAGCCTACAGGCTCCCCTGTCCCTGGGATTTTCCAGGCAAGAGTACTGGAGTGGGTTGCCATTGCCTTCTCTGGACTTAAGCTCCAGTCATCTCCAAACTCATCCTTTGAGCCAGGGCAACTTGGGTCTGTAGAGAGTTCCTGAAAAATCTTACAGTAGCAGATCTTGTGAGTTACTGGAATTACAGCAAGTGGCAGAAACATGTGGTTCTCATTGAAACCTCTAGATAAGAACATTTCAAAATTTAACACAGCCAGGATCTTTCAGTGCATCAGTGGATATAGGCCTGAAATAATCTGGAACTTAACACTACTCATTAAGGATGAACGTGCTATGAATACATACTATGGGGGTGGCGAGGGGGTTGGCTGTGACTTAAATAAAGACAGGGAGGCAGAGGCATATTTTTGAAATCAATTTTTCTTAAAAATCAACCCATCTAAAGTAAGTCATTATGCAGCTAACCAAGGATAACAGCTCTATCAATCAATTCTTTTGCCTTCACAGTTGAGTGAGATCTTTTTCTTTACTTTATAACCAAAACTGAGAGGGCAGTTTAATTTCCCTGTTAGAGGCAAAAGAGTCTTTTCTTGACCCCTGTTATTTATCTCCATTGAATAGCATACCCCATTTTAATGTTTTATTATTCATATTATTATTATTATTATTGCAAAATTATTCCCTAGAGGGAGAAGAATATAATGAAAAGGTATCAGGCTTTTTATTTGAAGAACTAATCAAATTTTGGGAAGACACACCAGTGTGCTGTAGAGTTTCTGGGCAGGAAGCTAAAATGATCTTTTCCTAACTGGGGTTATGTAAGTATTCTTTTAGCAGAGAATGAGTTTTCTGGGCTTTATAGGGAGGGCTTATAGAAGGTGGTGGAGGGCTCTATTGTGTAACAGCAGGAGGGATACCAGACCGTGTTAAGAACATTTCCTTTTGAAAAATTGAAATATTATCCTAATAGCTGCCACGTATTAATTCTTCAGTCTCATTTCAGGAAGAAATGAATTTATTGTAGAAGAGGTTTGCCCTAGAAAGGATGCCTTCATCTCTGTCAAGACAGGTTGATTATGGCTAATAAATTACATGAGGCTCACTGTATTTCACAAAGCTCAAAAAGTACACAATAATATACCCATGAGACCAACTTGGATTCTACCCATCAGGGTAAGAAAAATCAACAAGGAAGTATGTTTGTTTCTATCTAATATTGTTCTGAGCATTTCTGTAGGTAAACTGAGCTTTCTGAAGACATACCGTAGCTTCAGGATTTGAGAGAATCTAACTCCAGGAGTTGGTGATGGACAGGGAGGACTGGCGTGCTGCGATTCATGGGGTCACAAAGAGTCGGACATGACTGAGCGACTGAACTGAACTGAACTGAAGGCAGAATTTAATCTAGAGCCTTCATTTTATAACTAAAGCATCAGAGGTGCTGGATTTGTTGAAAGTCACAGAGGTAATTAGGACCACTGATAGACCAGGAGAGCAGGTCTTATGATTGCACTACCAGCCTCTTTTTTACATTGCATTCTTGAGGAATTCTTTAACTAGTTTAGTTTTATTAAGAGCATAAACTTGGGGGTTGAAAAGACATCTAATACCTATGAGCAGTTATTAGATGTTTAGAGTGGTGCTTGAGGACTCTTAAATTTAATATTTCATTTAGTCTACAGTAATCCTGTGAATGATCTCTGTTCGTTTCAAAGGCAAACCATTCAATATCACGGTAATCCAAGCCTATGCCACAACCAGTAACGCTGAAGAAGCTGAAGTTGAATGGTTCTATGAAGACCTACAAGACCTTTTAGAACTAACACCCCCAAAAGATGACCTTTTCATTACAGGGGACTGGAATGCAAAAGTAAGAAGTCAAGAAACACCTGGAGTAACAGGCACATTTGGCTGTAGAGTACAGAATGAAGCATGGCAAAGGCCAATAGAGTTTTGCCAAGAGAATGCACTGGTCATAGCAAACACCCTCTTCCAACAACACAAGAGAAGACTCTACACGTGGACATCACCAGATGGTCAACACCAAAATCAGATTGATTATATTCTCTGCAGCCAAAGATGGAGAAGCTCTATACAGTCAGCAAAAACAAGACCAGGAGCTGACTGTGGCTCAGATCATGAACTCCTTATTGCCAAATTCAGACTCAAATTGAAGAAAGTAGGGAAAACCACTAGACCATTTAGGTATGACCTAAATCAAATCCCTTATGATTATACAGTGGAACTGAGAAATAGATTTAAAAGACTAGATCTGATAGACAGAGTGCCTGATGAACTATGGATGGAGGTTTGTGACATTGTACAGGAGACAAGGATCAAGACCATCGCCAGAAATGCAAAAAAGCAAAATGGCTATCTGGGGAGGCCTTACAAATAGCTTTGAAAAAAAGAAAAGCAAAAGCAAAGGAGAAAAAGAAAGCTATAAGCATCTGAATGCAGAGTTCCAAAGAATAGCAAGGAGAGATAAGAAAGCCTTCCTCAGCGATCAATGCAAAGAAATAGAGGAAAGCAGCTGAATGGGAAAGACTAGAGATCTCTTCAAGAAAATTAGAGATACCAAGGGAACATTTCATGCAAAGATGGGCTTGATAAAGGACAGAAATGGTATGGACCTAACAGAAGCAGAAGTTATTAAGAAGAGGTGGCAAGAATACACAGAAGAACTGTACAAAAAAGATCTTCACGACCCAGATAACCAGGATGGTGTGATCACTCACCTAGAGCCAGACATTCTGGAATGTGAAGTCAAGTGGGCCTTAGAAAGCATCACTATGAACAAAGCTAGTGGAGGTGATGGAATTCCAGTTGAGCTATTTCAAATCCTGAAAGATGATGCTGTCAAAGTGCTGCACTCAATATGCCAGCAAATTTGGAAAACTCAGCAGTGGCCACAGGACTGGAAAAAGTCAGTTTTCATCCCAATATCAAAGAAAGGCAATGTCAAAGAATGCTCAAAATACCACACAATTGCACTCATCTCACACACTAGTAGGGTAATGCTCAAAATTCTCCAATACAGGCTTCAGCAATATGTGAACCATGAACTTCCAGATGTTCAAGCTGGTTTTAGAAAAGGCAGAGGAACCAGAGATCAAATTGCCAACATCCATAAAGCAAGAGAATTCCAGAAAAACATCTATCTGCTTTATTGACTATGCCAAAGCCTTTGACTGTGTGGATCACAATAAACCGTGGAAAATTCTGAAAGAGATGGGAATCCTAGGCCACCTGACCTGCCTCTTGAGAAACCTGTATGCAGGTTAGGAAGCAACAGTTAGAACTGGACGTGGAACAACAGACTGGTTCCAAGTAGAAAAAGGAGTACATCAAGGCTGTATATTGTCACTCTGCTTATTTAATTATATGCAGAGTACATCATGAGAAACGCTGGGCTGGAGGAAGCACAAGCTGGAATCAAGATTGCCGGGAGAAATATCAATCACCTCAGATATGCAGATAACACCACCCTTATGGCAGAAAGTGAAGAGGAATTAAAAAGCCTCTTGATGAACGTGAAAGAGGAGAGTGAAAAAGTTGGCTTAAGCTCAACATTCAGAAAACATGGGCATCTGGTCCCATCACTTCATGGGAAATAGATGGGGAAACGGTGGAAACAATGTCAGACTTTATTTTTTGGGGCTCCAAAATGACTGAAGATGGTGATTGCAGCCATGAAATTAAAAAATGCTTACTCCTTGGAAGGAAAGTTATGACCAACCTAGACAGCATATTCAAAAGCAGAGACATTACTTTGTCAACAAAGGTCCATCTAGTCAAGGCTATGGTTTTTCCAGTGGTCATGTATGGATGTGAGAGTTGGACTGTGAAAAAAGTTGAGCACTGAAGAATTGATGCTTTTGAAGTGTGGTGTTGGAGAAGACTCTTGAGAGTCCCTTGGACTGCAAGGAGATCCAACCATTCCATCCTAAAGGAGATCAGTCCTGGGTGTTCGTTGGAAGGAATGATGCTAAAGCTAAAACTCCAATACTTTGGCCACCTCATGAGAAGAGTTGACTCATTGGTACAACCCTGATGCTGGGAGGGATTAGGGACAGGAGGAGAAGGGGACGGCAGAGGATGAGATGGCTGGATGGCATCACCAACTTGATGGACATGAATTTGGGTAAACTCCTGGAGTTGGTGATGGACAGGGAGGCCTGATGTGCTGCTATTAATGGGGTTGCAAAGAGTCAGACACGACTGAGTGACTGAACTGAACTGAATCCTGTGAAATATCAGTATGATATTCACCCTATAGATACAGAGACTAAGGCTCAGGGAAGTTGACTTGGTCAAGGTACCAAAGTTACTATATTGGAACTAGAATTAGCTTCAAGGTCAATTAGGCCCCTACAGTATCACAAACTTCTACTTCACACTTAGGAAGTATAAATTTAGGAAAATCATAAATTCTGAGTTGCTACTGAAAATAGAAGTAATCGATATCCACCTTCAATTTAAGGCAAAATTTTTCTTTATAGAACTCTTGAAAAATGATCACAGTTTCTACTTTAGCACCTCCGGTAATAAATAACTCAGTGTCTCATAAGATATCCTGTAGATATACAATGTAGAGTATTGTTAATACTTGATTTCTTAGTTTACCCTTATAACTTACATCCCCTAGGTCATACTCTGACTTTCTGTTCCCCATGACATACTCAATAATTCATTTATTAATTCAAACATATTTATGGTGTATCTGTTACATGCCAAGCACTATATTCTGAGAATACAGTGATAAGTAAAATGATACCATCCCTATCTTCATGAATTTTACATTGTTTAAGCAAGGATTTGGGTGAAATCCATATTTGAGTAACTGAAAGAGGAGAACATTAGTAACAGAGCACATAGAATTAAAAAAAGATAATCCAGGCTCTAAAATGTAGCATGCTGAAACCTATAATAAAATGTTTATGTAGAAGGCAGCTGACATGCCTTCGAGGTTCACTTAGAAAATTAAATATGGGGAGAATTTTTCCTCCGAGAAAGCAATGGAAAAATTTGCTTAGAGCATTTAAATGGTTCCTCAGAGATCTGGCTGAGTTATAGCCAGTGACATGAAGGAATCCCTGGCAAACAGGGCTATGTGTTTGGCTGGAGGCAGACTGTGCTAGATGTTAGACTTTCCATTGTGTAAATATTGACTCCAGAGCATAGTGTGAATAGGGTCATAGTCTGGTCCTGAAGAAGCATCTGCTTGTATTGACTCTCAGAGGACTCACCAGGAAGATCCAATTATATCATAATAGATAGGAAGCAGGCCCAGGGATCAAACCAGTCAATTCTAAAGGAAATCCGTCTTGAATAGTCATTGGAAGGACTGATGCTGAAGCTGAAGCTACAATACTTTGGCCACCTGATGCAGAGAACTGACTCATTGAAAAAGACCCTGATGCTGGGAAAGACTGAAGACAGGAGGAGAAGGGGGCAACAGAGTATGAGATGGTTGGATGACATCACCAACTTGATGGACATGAGTTTGAGCAAGCTCTGGGAGTTGGGGATGGACAGGGAAGCCTGGCATGCTGCAGTCCATGGGGTACAAAGAGTCAGACACAACTGAACAACTGAACTGAGGCCCAGGGAAGGCTTGAACAGAGGCTGCTGGGAAAATACCTTGCTCAGGGCAAGGCTGATCAGTCTTTAAGCACTTCTTGTAAGCCAGAACCTTTACATAGTTGTATCAGATAATCCTCGCAACAGTTCTCTGAAAGAATATTATCCCTCTATTACAGATGGAGTAGACCAAGCCTCTTGGAAGGTAACATAAACATTGGAGTTGGAATTCCCATCTGTGTATCTGACTCCTAATACTATGCACTTTCCATTACATCATGCTGTTCTTTCACATTTCTATGAATTGCAACTCTGAGTTGAGATTCAAGAAGAGGCAGGTTGAAGCTAGAGAAGCTAGAGAAACATAAGTTTCAGGGCCCTTAATTTGCATAGGGCTAATTCAAGGTCTTGAGGGGCTTTAGCAATAAGGACATATATTTTTGTAAGCATTGCAACACTGGTGTATTTATATATTCTTTTTCTTAAAGTGAGCCTCCAAAATTGTGAAAGCCTTCAGTTCAGTTCAGTCACTCAGTCGTGTCTGACTCTTTGCAACCTCATGAACCACAGCACTCCAGGCCTCGCTGTCCATCACCAACTGCTGGAGTCCACCCAAAAAGCCTTCGCCTCCATAAAATCTGTTCTAAAACCTTATTTAGAGAACAGTCATTCATTCAACAAATATTGTTATACTGAATGTATAATACATGCCAGGCACTGTGCTAAGTTTCTGAGTATACGACAATGAATAACCCCAAACAGAGATCCCTGTCCTCATGGAACTGATAGCCTACAGACAGTATGTACTGTAGAGTCCTGCCAGGAAAGGCATGCCCCACTTTAACTGGATAATTTGAAGAAAATGTGACAAAGAGACTATTTACCAAGATGTGGTTGGTTTCAGTATATCAGAAAGAATGGTACGGTGTTCTCTGATTTGTAACAAGAAAGCACTAGCTTGAGGGACAACAGTTACTAATTAGGGACAGACATAACTGTGTGAAGACAACTGCCAGATACGGGATGAAGCCTTTAGTTGATGACAACTAACCAATCACAATGGCAGGGAGCAGGGCAATAAACAGCCTCCTTACTCTTGTCTTCTGACTTCGTTAGTATTACCCATTGATCAAACTCAGGTGGAAGTTAGAAAGCAGGTTATTCCATTCATTTATTTTTATGGACTGGTCTCCTGGATCACATGGTACAGAATTGTGGATATGGAGGAGACACAGATGATATTCAATACATCATACATATTCAGTTCCACCTTTAGCGTACTAGTGAGGATGTCTGGAGAAAAGGGGTACATCAAGTACAATGCCAGTTCTGGGGTATTGATATTATTTAGGAGAATAATATAATACTACTAATAATAAGAGAAAATATTTATCGACAACATACTGAGTTGTAGATATGAACTGAGAGTTTGCTGTGTCTGATATCATGTAAGTTCTCTCCTTTAAACAATATTCTAAAGGATTGTAGAATTTGGTCTTTTGCCAACTTCAAAGCATTTTCCTCAATACAGGAATAGTTAAACATCCTGAGGGATCCTTTCATATAGCTCTATGTTTTATATCTTAGGGTCTGCAGAACAAAAAAGAAAAACCAATAGGTAACTATATATGTGAAGAATTCACATTCAATCAGCCATAGTGAGGATAATAAAAGATTGAGAATTACTAATTACTGAGTCAAAATGGATACTCTTTTGCAAATGCCTTAGTTACCCCCTAATTCTCTCTTAGATTGGGTACTTGTTAAAGGTCCATTGGACCTAGGAGGCAGAATGTGAAAGACACAAGGTGTTGAATAGCTCCCATTTCCTTCTTAAAATATTCTTAAGCAGAAAGGCTATTCCCAAAGAGAACCAGAAGGGGACTGACCTATTTATGAGAATGAATTGATTTGTCCACCTCAGAGACATGTTTCAAATCACTCAGGCCACTAAGGTTGGATATGCAAATAAGTTCTTTCAGAGTTCCTCAAAGTTGCCCAAAGTAAACTTGGAAAAGTTCGCAAATTTTAACAAAGTTAACAATGACTTTTTCCACATTCATGACATCAAATATACTAATGTACTTAACATCCAGGAAGTCTAATCTTTGTTGGAGTAAATGAAATGCCTACAATTAGTAGCGAAATCTAGACCCCAAATTATGCTTTGAATTAAGGAATGCTGCTGCTGCTGCTAAGTCACTCAGTCATATCCGACTCTTTGCGACCCCATGAACTGCAGCCCACCAGGCTCCTCTGCCCATGGGATTTTCCAGGCAAGAGTACTGGAGTGGGTTGCCATTGCCTTCTCTGGAATTAAAGAATGATTAAGCTGTAAATTGTGCTTGCAAATTATTCACTGAGTGCCTTCATTTGACAGATGAGAAAATTGTGACCTAGAAAAGGAAAATGATTTGTTCAAGGTCACAACACAAGTTAGTGACAGTTATGATCAGTAGCTTTTATACCCAGTCTTTGGGTCTATGTTCCTTATAGTTATGTTATACTGTCTTCCAGAGACATAGACAGGAAGACCAGCAGTTTGAGAGTCCCTGAAGGTTACTCAGTCCATGAGAGAAAGAATATTTATCATTTCTCCAATAATAAAGAGAGAAAAAATCCAGTGTTAAAGAAATCAATTGGAAAAAAAAGTGCAGGAGAAAAGGAAAGATTTTTTAAAAGTCTGATCTGTCTATACCTTAAACAGAAGAGTTTATAACACAACATTGTAAAGCAACTGTACTCCAATTAAAATTAATTAAGAAAATGTTTAACCTGTGTGATCTTCTTTGACATCACCAGATTGTTTAGCTTCATGGAATGTGAGTAGGATAGTCACTTCTGAGACTATTTTTCATCTGGGTAAATGATCGTACCTCTAAGATATGTTAAGGAATTTAATCAGCATATCATACTTTATAACACTAATTAAATGAAAAATGATTAAATGGAGTCCAGGCTCTGATAATTGCTGGACAACTTCATTTTCAAGAGTCATTCAACTGACCCAAACAACTGATTCTCTGCTCTTTTTCTTGAGCAGGCATGGGAATCTTGAGACTCAGACTCCCAGCTTTCTCAAGACCCTACTGTATGAATTCAGCTTTTGATAAAACAAAATTCAACTGTGCCCCCTTTTGAACCACCGTTTTTCCATTTAACTGAATAGGGTCCAACTGAGTTTACCTGAGCTGTGATCCATTTACACTTTCCAAGAAGCTATTGACTCTACTAGCTGTCATTTGCCTAATATCAATTGCCACCTGAGGCACAAATAACAGAACTTTATGTCTGATGTCACCAGAGGTGAGAAGCACTTACTTTTTTTCTTTGATAGCTAATATCTTGTTTTTCTTTATATCTTTGTTATTTTTGTTGAACATGAAGTCATTTTCTATTCCCATGAAGTTCTCTAAGAATGTCCCTGACCATTCTTCCTATAATCAACACTCCCAGTGTATTTTAGGTTGGTTGGAATTGACAAAGTCAACTTATATATTAAAAATGTTCAGTCTTGAAACAGGTTAATGGGACAAGAATACTGCCAGGATGGAGAATTGGTGGATTCTCCTTCTATTTCAGATTGTTTATGTTTCCAGTTCATTTTGCCTGAACACTAGTACTTATGGAAATATTATGGGATAGTTAAGAAGTTTGTGAAGTACCTAATAGAATGACACTCCTACATTTTGAGGGAGAAAAATAATGCCCTTTTTAGTACACACTTTATTTTGAGCCCATGCCAATTATCTATTCATTTCATTTCCAGTTCTATTCATGACACAGAGAATCATGCATGCATCCATGCTCTAGACTAGAGGCCATGATGAGTATCAAAGTTCAGGCTTATTTTTCTATGGAGATTAACCAAGGATTGAAGCATATCAAAAAAGATAAAGGCAGGGAAATAAGTTGCTTTCAATAGGGAAATTTGGCCCAGGTAAATAGTGAATCCAGGGTGAGTGACTCTTCATATAAGCCTACAGAAAGACAATCTGGGTGTTGTCTATTTGTACATTTAGAATGAAAATAGAGATATCCTGGAAATCTATGAAAATTGATATGACACACTATCAAAAATCCCTCAAAGGTACCCAAATTACCCCAGATGACCATAAAAGTTCAACTGTGCCCAACTCATGTATTAAATTCATAGCATTCTTTTTTTGTTTTTTAAAATTATGAAAGTATGATACACAATTACAGGAGACTTGAAAAATACAGAACAAGGTTACATATAATTCCACTATATATTACCATTGTTTTTTTAAGTAGATAAATTAAAATTTTTTTAGTTGAAGTTTGAATATCAAACTCTCAAAAATTAATAGAAAACTCATAGCATTCTGAAAGCTCATCTTTTAGCAATGAATTTATGCAGTTTTTAATATTTATATTCACTGCACTGAAGAAGAGCTATGAAAAAGATTGGGGAGGCCTATTCAAATACAGTTGAATAACTTTAATTTGTATTTGACATAGAATCAAAACTTCAAATGAGGTGAACTGAGAACAATGAGAAATGACAGATTAAAAAGTATATAGTTTTTTGACTGATTAATTGACTTATTACAATATCCAATAAATTTTAAATGCTTACCAGGTTTGATGTACTACATCCATTGGGTGAGTAAAACATATGATCCATTCTCTTGCAGAATATGCAATCCAGTAGTCTTTGGATAACATTTGTAATAATAGTATGAAAGGGGGAGCTATATGCTTTTTTGACCATACTTCTAGGTAAAAATAAAATAAATTTTAGTATAAACTCAGAGGTCCCTCAAGAGTGAATACTCTTTAAGCTGTCCCTTTGCCACCATTTTGCATCAAATGCTTTCCTTGTTTTAAAGATAAAAAATATACACCAACTATTTAAATAAATTTTTATGTGTTTAGTTTCATGCCATTGATGTTTAATTGTAGAATAAATTTACTTTTAGGGTAAAATTACATAAAGATATTATAATTTTTATTTCTTGATTTTTAAAGTAATCATGGATATCTAAACATGTTTTTATATCAATCAGAAGAAAATTCCAAAGCTTTCTCTATGAATAGTTCTATTGGTTCTTTATTTTCCAAATAATATTAATTACCCACAATAACTTATTTAAGTGTCAGCTTGATGTGCCTGTTTTATTTCATGAACTCTTACTGTTATATATGGCTTCTAAAAATTTGGTCACTTTCAGCATTATATATTTTTGCAAACAGGATCCTGTGACTCATATTTACTATAAAAGCTGATCTAGTCCAATGGGCAAACCAAGAACAATGACAAATGAGAAGTAGAAGGGAACTAGTCAGATAACTCTACCTCATTTATCTTTTGGGGATTTCTTTAAGTTGAAAAATTTCCTTGTAAACCTTCCAAAGGATTCCTGCAGGTCAAGTAAACATATCTGACAACAAGCTGCAGTTAAGTCTTCCTGACTTATTGAGAAGAAGAGGCCATTGTCCTAAAATATATTGCATTGCTTCTCATATTTCCTTGCTTCATTTTCCCTTTTCTTTCTCATCTTCATTTCTCTAGGCTTGCTTCTTCTAAATAAAGTGTCACCACTTCAATCCTTGACTCAAGCACTGCTTTATAGAAACTTGGCTAAACCAAGAAATGATTCTAGAGAACAAGAGTTTAACACTGTATTGCCTGCTTGTCTAGAAGCAGTACAACCTGTGGCTGGAAATAAGCTACGATGCACTGCAATCACTTAAGTTTTTACGTGCAGGAAATTGGGGTTGTGCAGTTGGAGGGCAAGGGGTTGGGAAACCAATGAGTTGTATCCCTTAACTGATGTGGGAACATCAATTGTTACAATTGATGTGTGTTTGTTTCATTAATAAAAGCTGTGAAATGAGGTGCTTTCAGTTCAGTCCAGTTCAGTTCAGTCGCTCATTAGTGTCGGACTCTTTGCAACCCCATGAATCACAGCACGCCAGGCCTCCCTGTCCATCACCAACTCCCGGAGTTCACTCAAACTCACATCCATTGAGTCCGTGATGCCATCCAGCCATCTCATCCTCGGTCGTCCCCTTCTCCTCCTTCCCCCAGTCCCTCCCAGCATCAGAGTCTTTTCCAATGAGTCAACTCTTCACATGAGGTGGCCAAAGTACTGGAGTTGCAGCTTTAGCATCATTCCTTCCAAAGAACACCCAGGGCTGATCTCCTTCAGAATGGACTGGTTGGATCTCCTTGCAGTCCAAGGGACTCTCAAGAGTCTCCTCCAACACCACACTTCAGAAGCATCAATTCTTTGGCGCTCAGCCTTCTTCACAGTCCAACTCTCACATCCATACATGACTACTGGAAAAACCGTAGCCTTGACTAGACAGACCTTAGTCAGCAAAGTAATGTCTCTGCTTTTGAATATGCTATCTAGGTTGGTCATAACTTTTCTTCCAAGGAGTAAGTGTCTTTTAATTTCATGGCTGCAATCACCATCTGCAGTGATTTTGGAGCCCCAAAAAATAAAGTCTGACACTGTTTCCACTGTTTTCCCATCTATTTCCCATGGAGTGATGGGACCGGATGCCATGATCTTCATTTTCTGAATGTTGAGCTTTAAGCCAACTTTTTCATTCTCCTCTTTCACTTTCATCAAGAGGCTTTTTAGTTCCTCTTCACTTTCTGCCATAAGGGTGGTGTCATCTGCATATCTGAGGTTATTGATATTTCTTCCAGCAGTCTTGATTCCGGCTTGTGTTTCTTCCAGTCCAGCGTTTCTCATGATGTACTCTGCATAGATAGCATTATAGACCTAGTTTTAAAAAAAGGAAAAGGAAAGGAGAATCCATTTCCACTTAAGGAAGAATGCAAAAACTGAAAGGTTTCTATTAAATCTCTAATGGTCAGTCTTCTCTGCTGCAGTTTCAGGGCACACTCATGATGAAATCAGGCCAGGAATGGATTATAAGGGTATTTGAGCTATAAAAGGGATTGGTGCATAATCTCAGGAGGTCTGCTATGCCAAAGACTGGGTTTTATAGAAAAAGAGTAGAATCATGAGACCTGCAGTAATAATATTTGAATAAACAAATCTGAGATTCTTGAATCCACAAATTCTCTTGAGCAGCACCTTCATCTTTTTGATATTCCCCTTTTCCTGGAAGACCATGTATCTATTTAGCCTTAAGCAGGTACGTTATAAAGTGAGTATCTCAAGAGTCACCTGTACCACCTGTCCTTAACTCTTGGCTAATAATCAGAGGTAGGTCTCAGCACAGCCCTGATAGAAAAGTACAAACCTAACTCTGAAAAGAAAAATCCTTAAGCCAAAGGAATCCTGTGTGTGTATGCTCAGTCACTTCAGTAATGTCTGACCTGTGCAACCATATGGACTATAGCCCTCCAGGCTGCTCTGTCCATGGAATTCTCCAGGCAAGAATACTGGAGTGGGTTGCCATGCCCTCCTCCAGGGGATCTTCCCAACCCAGGAATCAAACCTGCATCTTTTAAGTCTCTTGCATTGGCAGGTGAGTTCTTTATACCACTAGTGTCACCTGGGAAGCCCCAGGATTTGTCTAATGTGTATCAGGGAAAACAGGGGAGAATAGTTGTTTGGATGTATAGATCTCTATGTTTCACATTCATTGCCACCAAAACAGCATCACGTGCAGGAGGACAGATGCTCTATGCTTAGGATGTCAGCTATTTTCTTTCCTTAATAACCCAGAGTTTGTGCAATTAAAAGATAGACCATGGTGGCAGATATGTAGGTTAAGCACCAGCTCAACAATTTAAGCTTCTCCTCATCAAGGCTGCTGTAACCATTGTCACTGCTAAATGAAAACCTGCTAACAGAAAAATCAAGGAACAATTCCTCAAGGAGACCAAGCATATTTGTTAGCAGATCATAATATCAAAAGTCTTTTGCTGTTTATGTTTTACTGGAATGAACACATATTCTAGATAGTAGTTTGACTTCCCTTCATATGGAGCTATTCCCGTCAGAGTGCCTTCTGAAAGCTTATAGAAGTCTCATCTACTGGTTTGAGTCCAATACATTGCCTCTGATGAAGAGACCCATTTTATAGCAAAGGAAGTGTGATGTTTGATAGTGGGCTTATGCTTATGATTTTATGGTCATTTTATGTACCCTATCACCTAGCAACAGTGAGCCTGACAAAAAAGTGGAACAGCTTGTGAATGCTCAGCTAAGGCACTTGTGGTAGGGCAATGCTTGCAGGGTGGGATGCATGCGTGCTAAGCTTCCTCAGGTGTGTCTGACTCTTGGTGACCCCATGGACTGTAGCCCACCAGGATCCTCTGTCCATGGGATTTCCCAGGCAAGAATACTGGAGTAGGTTGCCATTACCTTCTCCAGGAGATCTTCCCGACACAGGGATCCAACCAAGGATCCAGGAAACCCGAGGTGGGATACTGTCTTTCAAGATGTGGCTTATACTTTGAACTGGTGGTACTTTGTCCTATTTAACTAAAATACATGGCTCTGGAAAACAAAGAGTGAAAGTGAAAGTGGCCTTCCCAACTCTCATGCCCTCTGATCCACTTGTAGAATCTGTGCTTCCATTTCTCTAATCTTAGTCTCTGTCAGGTTACCGAACCTAGTTCTATGGTAGGGACAAACATTTTTCCAGGGGATAAAGTAGGGCTCTACTTAACTGGATGCTGTAACTACTACTGAGTCACTTTGGACTCCTCATATGTCATGAGACCAGGATGCTAAGAGGAGCATTACTGTATTAGCTGTGGCAATTTAATCTTCCTGTCACTATCAGGAGAAAGGAGGACTGCTATACTAACCCAGAGGAATCACTGGGGTATCTCTTCATATTTCCATACCTGCTAATGGTCAACTACAGCAAATATACTTGAACAAGGACAGAGCACTTAGTTGCTATCTCGTAGGTATTAAAGTTTGAGTCACCCCACTAGGCAGATAACCCAGACCAACTAACATGCTAGATAAGAGTGAGGGGAATCCAGGATGGAAAATTGATAAAGGAGTTGAATGTAAATTTTGCCCTTTAGACAAACTATAGGAGTAGGCTGTAGCTTGTTGTACAAACTCTATTGCTTTCATGTTCAAGGGTATCACAAGTGGCCACCACATTGGATGTGAAATATTGGATATTCCTCTCAGAGAATTAGTGAGAACACCTTCATGTATTTTTTTCTCTGCTTAAAGATATATATTATAGTCCTGGAGCTTCTTAGGACAGGAGACAATAAACGGATCTGAGTGGTGCAAGAGGCTGTCAGTCTCCATATTAAACTTTCCTTTGGAGTTCAGTGATTTTCTGGCTGGATTCATCAGTCTCTGTTTGAACTTCGCTGGCCAATTCCTGTGGTTGTATTGCTTTCACCAGATTCTTGTGAATCCATCCCAGATGCTCACAGTAAGCTCACACTACAACTGGCTCCCAGCAGAGATAGAATTTATATCTATCTGGTTCAGTTCAGTCACTTAGTCATGTCCAACTCTTTATTTGGACAAAGGACCGCAGTCCCAATGACTGCAGTATGCCAGGCTTCCTTGTCCATCACCAACTCCCAGAGCTTGCTCAATCTCATGTCCATCAAGTCATTGATGCCATCCAACCATCTCATCCTCTGTCATCCCCTTTTCCTCCTGCCTTCTATCTTTCCAGCGTCAGGGACTTTTCAAATAAGTCACTTCTTTGCATCAGGTGGCCAAAGTTTTGGAGTTTCAGCTTCAGCATTAGTCCTTCCAATGAATATTCAAGACTGATTTACTTTAGGATTGACTGGTTTGATCTCCTTGCAGTCTAGTGGACTCTCAAGAGTCTTCTCCCATACCACAGTTCAAGAGCAGCAATTATTTGGTGCTCAGCTTTCTTTATAGTTCAATCTCACATCCATACATGACTACTGGAAAAGCCATAATTTGACTAGGTGGACCTTTATTGGCAAGGTAATATCTCTGTTTTCTAATATGCTGTCTAGGTTTGTCATAGCTTTTCTTCCAAGGAGCAAATGTCTTTTAATTTCATGGCTGCAGTCACCATCTGCAGTGATTTTGGAGCCCAAGAAAATAGTCTGTCACAGTTTTTATTGTTTCCCCATCTATTTGTTATGAAGTAATGGGACCGGATGCCATGATTGTAGTTTTTTGAATATTGAGTTTTAAGCCAGCTTTTTTATTCTCCTCTTTCAATTTCATCAAGAGGATCTTTAGTTCTTCTTTGCTTTCTGCCATAAAGGTGGTGTCATCTGCATATCTGAGGTTATTGATATTTCTCCCAGCAGTCTTGATTCCAGCTTGTGCTTCATGCAGTCCAGTATTTCACAAGAGGTACTCTGCATACAAGTTAAATAAGCAGGTGACAATATGCAGCCTTGATGTACTCCTTTCCTAATTTGGAACCAGTCTGTTATTGCATGTCTGGTTCTAACTATTGATTTTTGACCTGCATAAGATTTCTCAGGAAGCAGGTAATGTGGTCTGGTATTCCCATCTCTTGAAGAATTTTCCAGTTTGTTGTGACCCACACAGTCAAAGGCTTTGGTGTAATCAATAAAGCAGAAGTAGAAGTTTGTTTGGAACTCTCTTACTTTTTTTTTTTATGATCCAACAGATGTTGGGAATTTGATCTCTGGTTCCTCTGCCTTTTCTAAAACCAGCTTGAACATCTGGAAGTTGATGATTCATGTACTGTTGAAGACTGTCTTGGAGACTGTCTTGGAGAATTTTGAGCATTGCTTTGCAAACATTGATATGAGTGAAACTGTGTGATAGTTTGAACATTCTTTGGCACTGGCTTTCTTTGGGATTGGAATGAAAACTGACCTTTTCCAGTCCTGTGGCCACTGCTGAGTTTTCCAAATTTGCTGGCATGTTGAGTTCAGTACTTTGAGAGCCTCATCTTTTAGGATTTAAAATAGCTCAACTGGAATTCCATCGCCTCCACTAGCTTTGTTCATAGTGATGCTTCCTAAGCCCACTTGACTTTGCATTACAGGATATTTGGCTCTAGGTGAGTGACCACACCATCATGGTTATCTGGGTCATGAAGATCTATTTTTGTATAGTTCTTCTGCGTATTCTTGCCATCTCTTCTTAATATCTTCTGTTTCAGTTAGGTCCATACCATTTCTGTCCTTTATCAAGCCCATCTTTGCATGAAATGTTCCCTTGGTATCTCTAATTTTCTTGAAGAGATCTCTAGTCTCTCCCATTCTATTATTTTCCTCTATTTCTTTGCATTGATTATGTAGGAAGACTTTTTTTTTTGTCTCTCCTTGCTATTCTTTGGAACTCTGCATTCAGATGCTTTTATCTTTCCTTTTCTCCTTTGCCTTTAGCTTCTCTTCTTTTCTCATCTATTTGTAAGGCCACCTCACACAACCATTTTGCCTTTTTGCATTTCTTTTTCTTGGGATGGTCTTGATCACTGCCTCCTGTACAATATTATGAACCTCTGTTCATAGTCCTTCAGACACTCTTGTCTATCAGATCTAATCCCTTGGATCTATTTCTCACATCCACTGTATAATCCTAAGGGATTTGCTTTAGGTCGTACCTGAATCATCTAGTGGTTTTCCCTACTTTCTTCAATTTAAGTCTGAATTTTGCAATAAGGAGTTCATGATCTGAGCCACAGTCAGCCCCTGGTCTTGTTTTTGCTGTTTGTATAGAGCTTTTCTATCTTTGGCTGCAAAGAATATAATCAATCTGATTTCAGCATTGACCATCTGGTGATGTCCACGTGTAGAGTCTTCTCTTGTGTTGTTGGAAGAGGGTGTTTGCTATGACCAGTGTGTTCTCTTGGCAAAACTCTGCTAGCCTTTGCCCTGCTTCGTTTTGTGCTCCAAGGCCAAATTTCCCTGTTACTCCAGGTATCTCTTGACTTTCTACTTTTGAATTTCAGTCCCTATGATGAAAAGGACATCTTTTTCTGGGTGTTAGTTCTAGAAGGTCTTGTAGGTCTTCATAGGGCTGTTCAACTTCAGCTTCTTCAGCATTACTGGTTGATGCATAGACTTGAATTACTGTGATATTGGTTGGCTTGCCTTGGAAATGAACAGAGATCATTCTGTCATTTTTGAGATTGTTCCCAAGTACTGCATTTTGGACTCTTGTTGACTATGAGGGCTACTTCATTTCTTCTCAGGGATTCTTGCCCACAGTAGTAGATATAATGGTCATCTGAATTCACCCATTCCAGTCCATTTTAGTTCACTGATTCCTAAAATATCAATGTTCACTTGTGCCATCTCCTATGTGACCACTTCTCATTTACCTTAATTTATGGACCTAATGTTCCAGGTTCCTATGCAATATTGTTCTTTACAGCATTGCACTTTACTTCCATCACCAGTCACATCCATAACTGGGTGCATCTCTTCATTCTTTTTGGAGTTATTTCTACACTCTTCTCCAGTAGCATATGGGCACCTACCAACCTGGAGAATTCATCTTTTAGTGTCATATCTTTTTGCCTTTTCATACTATTCATGGAATTCTCAAGGCAAGAATACTGAAGTTATTTACCATTCCCTTTTCCACTGGAAAGCATTTTGTCAGAACACTCCACCATGACCCATCCATTTTGGGTGGCCATACATGGCATGGCTCATATTAGCTCGCATTAATAATCAGCACCCTAATTCAAACCACTAACTTGTAAATATTTAGCCTTACAGAGATTTCAAGAAAAAAACAGTACAACAGAAAGTGATTTAGTGGTGGTACATCACTAGACATTTTATTAATCAATTATTAATAAAATAATAATAGATAGATGCTAGATATTGAATTATATAAAAATATACAATAAGACACAGATTCCTCAATCAAGAAGGTAACAGTCTTGCAAAAGTGATAGGAAAAATAGTGGCAATATAAGCTAAAAAGATTCACAAGTTCTAATAGAGTTGAGTACAAAGCAACTTTGGGATTTCTCACAGGATCTTAGGACTGGCTGCAGTTGAGAGCTATTTAGTAAAACCAGCAGCTGTAAATTTTCATTTCTTTGTTGGAGGTTTGAGAGATGACATGAAAATCCTATGGTAGACAGAAAGTTCCTACTGGTTAAAGTGTTCCATTAGGACGTTCTGTTATACTTTGGAGTGTTATAGGATCCTTCTGTTCTTTTAAGCAAGAACATCTACTTTCCATGCTCCCACAGGGACATTTATTGAGATCTGAGGCAGATGTGTTGTCTCATCAAGTTGTACGCTTAGGGTAAACAGGGGAAAGCTGAGTCCAGTGGCTTTCTAGATAGCAGTGCCTTTTGTTTGACTTGAAGAGACCATCTTATCCTCAGCGTTGAATCATGATTAGGACCTATTGTTTCTCATCATTTCAGACTATCTTGAGATTCATTGTGTGGGGCACCAGGATAGAACTTTCATTCTTGCAGCTTGGAGTTTACATGACACTCAACAATAAGACAAATACTATAGGAGGAAGTGTGGTACCAAGTGTATCTTTCATAAAGATAAGAAAAATAATTCTGGCTCTTTCTTTTCCTAGTTTCCAGTTACACTTATGAATGTATTTAGAAGTTTGCTTTTTCATCATTATTTGCATTAGACAATTATTACTGGTTCAGTCCTGGCCTAGCTCAGCTAACACTTGGAGAGAGTGAAGGAATCTCATGGAATTTCATGGAACTGGAGCAGACTGAATTTTTTTTAAAAAAGAAATCTGCTCTTGTCTGTTTTAGGAATCTTGTGGATTGCAGGAAAGCCACCAGGATATTGGTGCCTGCTTTGAAGTCATGTGGCTGCTAATGAAACACTAGCTGCTACTGCTAAGTCGCTTCAGTCGTGTCCGACTCTGTGCAACCCCATAGACGGCAGCCCACCAGGCTCCCCTGTCCCCGGGATTCTCTAGGCAAGAATACTAGAGTGGGTTGCCATTTCCTTCTCCAATGCATGAAAGTGAAAAGTCAAAGTGAAGTCGCTCAGTCATGTCTGACTCTTAGCGACCCCATGGACTGCAGCCTACCAGGCTCCTCCACCCATGGGATTTTCCAGGCAAGAGTACTGGAGTGGGGTGCCATTGCCTTCTCTGAATGAAACACTAGGGCTCATTTCAGATTTGCAGTATCTGTGGGAAGCATAGTTCTCAGAATGACATTGATAAAATCTTTATCTCTGTATAATGAATGCCTCTCCTTTGACTGTGAGTAGAAGCTGTGGATATGATGAGGTATCACCCTCATGATTATGTTATATGATCATATGGCCAAAGGAGGCTATTTGAGCATAGGTCTAATGTAATCGCATGAACCCTTAAAAAGCAGTGAGTTTTATGTGGCTGGTATTAGAAGGAGAACGCAGAGAGATTGCAAGTATGAGAAAGATTCCATGGTCTGCCACTGTCTTGAGGGGGCCATGTGATGAGAAATGTGGGTGGTTTCTAGAAGCTGAGTATAGATTGTACTGACAGGTAGCAAGTGATTGGGACTTCAGTCCTATGACCGTACAAAGTTGAGTTCTGCGTAACAGAAATGAACTTGAAAGAAGTCCCTGAGCTCCAGATGAGAACACAGCTGGTTAATATCTTAATTTTAGCTGGAGTACAGAACATAGCCATGCAGTACCAGATAGCTGCCCTATGAAGCTGTGAGATAATGAAGAGGCATTGTGTTAAACTCCTAAGTATGATGGGCTTTTTTTTTTTCAGCAATAGAAAATCAATACAAGATACAAAGGTGGAAATAGTTTGAACTTCAGATTTACAATCACATATGAATTCATCCTGAACATCATTTCTTATATGCTGGCTGATTTGGGGCTTAATTATGGATGTTTGTTTCCTCATCTGTAAAGGGATAGAATAATACCCATTTAACTCCTAGGATTATTATCACAATTAAATGAGACACAACTTACACAATGCCTGGCACAAAATAAACATTATTTCCTACTCCCTAGTATGACTGTCCAGGTCAACCTATTTAAAGAAGATAGAAAAAGCCTGTACTAGATACTGTGATTTGCAGGAATTGTAACTATATATGTCTTTGAAAGGGGAGGAGAATGGAGCTCAGAAGAGTAACATTTAAGTACAAGGTATGGAAGCAGATCAGGCTTCTGATCCTTGGAAGCAGAATAGAACCCAAGAGTAGGGTCACTGCTAAGACTTAGTGACTCAAAGCCAGAATCCATAGAGTCCCACACATTCTAGATAGGACGGAAAAATCTAACGTTTGGAAGTGGTGTCAACCCATATACCTAGGAAAAAAATATTTCCATTCATTTTTTATTTATTCATTCACCAAATTTTAATTGAACACTTGTAAGCATGGTATGGGAAATAGATGGGGAAACAGTGGAAACAGTGTCAGACTTTATTTTGGGGGGCTCCAAAATCACTGCAGATGGTGATTGCAGCCATGAAATTAAAAGACACTTACTCCTTGGAAGAAAAATTATGACCAACCTAGATAGCATATTCAAAAGCAGAGACATTACTTTGCCAACAAAGGTCCGTCTAGTCAAGGCTATGGTTTTTCCAGTGGTCATGTATGGATGCAAGAGTTGGACTGTGAAGAAAGCTGAGTGCCGAAGAATTGATGCTTTTGAAGTGTGGTGTTGAAGAAGACTCTTGAGAGTTCCTTGGACTGCAAGGAGATCCAACCAGTCCATTCTAAAGGAGATCAGTCCTGGGTGTTCATTGGAAGGACTGATACTCATGGGGAGGGAGGTGGGGGGGTTCAGGATGGGGAGCACATGTGCACCCATGGCAGATTCATGTTGATGTATGGCAAAACCAATACAATATTATAAAGTAGCCTCCAATTAAATACATTTATATTAAAAAATAAAAATTAAAAAAAAATTAAAGCTGAAACTCCAATACTATGGCCACCTCATGCAAAGAGTTGACTCATTGAAAAAGACCCTGATGCTGGGAGGGATTGGGGGCAGGAGGAGAAGGGGACGACCGAGGATGAGATGGCTGGATGGCATCACAGACTCGATGGACATGAGTTTGAGTGAACTCCGGGAGTTGGTGATGGACAGGGAGGCCTGGCGTGCTGCGATTCATGGGGTCACAAAGAGCTGGACACGACTGAGCGACTGAACTGAACTGAACTGATGCATGGTAATTGTGCAGGATACTATTATAGCAGTGAATGAAATATGAAAATTTCTGCCCTCCTGGACTTACATTTTAGTAGGGAGATGCAGGCAATAAATAAGAAGATTTTTCAGGTGGTGATAAGCATTGATGAGAAAAATAAGTCCAAAAAAGAAGATAAGACATGCAAGTAAAGTGGCCCTCCAGATCGCAATTTGAAGTAGGGTAGTTAGTGTATATCTCTTGACAGAGAGACCATGAAGCAAAGATCCAGGGAGTGAGGAAGATGAATATCTGGGGAAAGGACACTCCAAGAAGAGGTGGTGTGGCTGAAAAAGTTCTCCATTATCTGCTCCAACTAAACAAAACAGTGGCGTTGGATTCCGTTTATGCAAGATACCTAGAACAGTCAAATTCATAGAATCAGAAGTACACTAGCAGATGCTGAGGGATGGTGGGAGGGGAGGGAGAATGGGGAGCTAGGGTTTAATAGGGACAGAGTTTCAGTTTAGGAAGGTGAAAAGGGAGATGGATGATGGTGCGAGTTGCACAACAATGTAAATTCATTTAGTGCCACCGAATTGTACTGCTAAACATGGTTAAAATAGTATGTTTTATATTATGTGACTTTTATCACAGTAAGAAAATATTAAAAAACTAATAGCTATTCTCACAATGCCCAGACAATATTTACTAATCCAGTCAAGAAGGTGTTTAAACAACAATATTTGATTTCCAGTGTTTAAATGCTGCTGCTGCTGCTAAGTCATGTCAGTTGTGTCTGACTCTGTGTGACCCCATGGACAGCAGCCTACTAGGCTCCTCTGTCCACAGGATTCTTCAGGCAAGAATACTACAGTGGGTTGCCATTTCCTTCTCCAAGTATTTAAATAATGCCCAGTAAAATGTCTGATAACTTCTCAAAAACTCATTTAGCTAAATATCTTTATTCAGTTCAGTCACTCAATTGTGTCCGACTCTTTGCGACCCCATGAATTGGAGCACTCCAGGCCTCCCTGTCTATCACCAACTCCCGGAGTTCACCCAGACTCATGTCCATCGAGTCAGTGATGCCATCCAGTCATCTCATCCTCTGTCGTCCCTTTTCCTCCTGCCCCCAATCCCTCCCAGCATCAGAGTCTTTTCCAATGAGTCAGCTCTTTGCATGAGGTGGCCAAAGTACTGGAGTTTCAGCTTTAGCATCATTCCTTCCAAAGAACACCCAGGACTGATCTCCTTTAGAATGGACTAGTTGGATCTCCTTGTAGTCCAAGGAACTCTCAAGAGTCTTCTTCAACACCACAGTTCAAAAGCATCAATTCTTCGGCACTCAGCTTTCTTCACAGTCCAACTCTCACATCCATACATGACCACAGGAAAAACCATAGCCTTGACTAGACGGACCTTTGTTGGCAAAGTAATGTCTCTGCTTTTGAATATGCTGTCTAGGTTGGTCATAACTTTTATTCTAAGGAGTATGCATCTTTTAATTTCATGGCTGCAATCACCATCTTCAGTGACTAGGTGTTATTTAAACATGTGCTATGTGGCAGACAGTGCCATTAGTGCTGAGAACAACTCCTTGGTAAATAAGTAGATAGGGTCTCTTATCCATAAGGAGTTGACTTTCCTTAGAGAGTAGAGGAGGCAGATATTAAACACAGTTGACAACCACATCATAAATTGTGATAAATATGAGGAAAGAAGGAGACAAGCAAGAGCCTGAGATGGAGGCTGGCAAGGTGAGTAGCTGGCTTACATTGGGTAAAAGAAGAGGGACTGGGAGAAGATAAAACTGAAATGACAGCCATGTGGGAGTGGAGATGGCAGCCTGTGCAAAGGAGCGGGCTCTAGAGCACTTGGGAAACAAGTGGAGTTACTGCCACTTTCTTCAATATTTGCCAAATAGAGTTGGATGCATCTAAAATTATTTCCTATCAGCACTGTTCAGCAATAGCCAAAAGGTAGAAACAATCCAAATGTTCATCAGCTGGCGAATGGACAGATGAAATGTGGACTGTCCATACAATGGAATATTATTCAGCCATATAAAGGAATGAAGTACTGACTCATGATACAATGTGTGTGAATGTTAAAAACACAAAGCTTAGCGAAAGAAGATGCCAAGTATTGAAAGAACACAAATCGTATGATTCTGTTTACATAAAATCTTCAGAATAGGCAAATCCATAGGGACAGAGAGGGATTAGTAGTTGCAAAGAGGTGCAAGTGGGAAATTGAAAGTGATTGCTAACAGATATAGGCTTTCCATTTATGGTGAAGAAAAAGTTGTGGAACTAGATAGTGGTAATGGTCACACAACATTGTGAATATACTTAACGCCATTAAACTGTATGCTGCTGATGCTGCTAAGTCACTTCAGTCATGTCCGACTCTGTGCAACCCCGTAGACGGCAGCCCACCAGGCTCCCTGTCCCTGGGATTCTCCAGGCAAGAACACTGGAGTGGGTTGCCATTTCCTTCTCCAATGCATGAAAATGAAACGTGAAAGTGAAGTTGCTCAGTTGTGTCCGACTCTTAGCAATCCCATGGACTGCAGCCTACCAGGCTCCTCTGTCCATGGGATTTTCCAGGCAAGATGTTAAATTTGTACAAATTGTTAAAATGGTACATTTTATGTTGTTTATATATTTCCTCAAAAAAAATTATAGTAAAGAAATGATATCAAAAGCAGATCTGTCTGTAGCAACTGTTTAACTTTCCAGTTTACCAGACTTTTTACATGCTTAGGGGAAGTATGGGAGCAGGTGTTATGGCTTGGGGAAAGAGAAAAAGGTGTAGAATAGTCACATAAGAGAGTAGGAACATGAATGAAATTAGCATGATTATCAAGCAGTCCTAAAGTTCTGCTTGAGTTTAATGATCATGAATTTAAAATAAAACCAATCAGCAGGGTTTTGGTTTTTCTCCACTCAGTTCTGTTGTGAAGATGATGAAGAGTAGGTAGAGAATTTTATTTAACTAGGGTTGATATTAAAAGTAAATTTAAAGCATTCTTATTTTATATTTAATTATATTTTTGGGAGTAATTTTTACTGCATTAGTTACACTACAGTCAGAGAATATGGTCTGTGTGATGACGATTCTTTGAAAGTGGTTAAGATTGCTTTATGGCCTAGGACAGTTTTTCATAAAGAGTCTACACGTGTTTAAATAAGATGTGTATTCTCTGACATTGATGCAAGACAGGTAGATAGATATTCATTATATCAACTTTGTAAACTGTGTTGTTCCAGTTTTCTAGATCTTTATTGACCTCAGTGCTTAATTTTTCACAGATAATTGTGTTATGTAATATTCTAACAGATCATTGGTTTACCTGTTTCCATCTGAAATTTCACCTTATTTTATGCTTTATATTATTCTGAGGTTATCTTAAACACATATAGATATAGAATCACTAAAATTACCAGGGAATTAAAACTTTCACTAGTTTGTAGTAACCTTTTCTTTTTTTTTTTTTTTAATACTTTTAATTTTGTATTGGGGTATATCCTATTAACAATATTGTGATAGTTTCATGTGAACAGCAAAGGGACTCAGCCATACATATACGTGTATCCATTCTCTTCCAAACTCTCCTCCCATCCAGGCCACCACAAAACATTGAGCAGAGTTCCATGTGTTATGCTCTAGGTCCTTGTTGGTTATCCTTTTTAAATATAGCAGTGTGCACATGTCCACCCCAAAGCCCCTAACTATCCATTCCTCCATTCTTCCCCTCTGGCAACCATAAGTTTGTTCTTTAAGTCTGTGAGCCTCTTTCTGTTTTGTAAGTTCATTTGTATCATTCTTTTTTTTTTTTTTTTCAGTTCAGTTCAGTGTCTGACTCTTTGTGACCCCATGAATCGCAGCACGCCAGGCCTCCCTGTTCATCACCAACTCCCGGAGTTCACTCAAACTCACGTCCATTGAGTCCGTGATGCCATCCAGCCATCTCCTCCTCTGTCGTCCCCTTTTCCTCCTGCCCCCAATGCCTCCCAGCATCAGGGTCTTTTCCAATGAGTCAACTCTTATCATGAGGTGGCCAGAGTACTGGAGTTTCAGCTTTAGCATCATTCCTTCCAAAGAAATCCCAGGGCTGATCTCCTTCAGAATGGACTGGTTGGATCTCCTTGCAGTCCAAGGGACTCTCAAGAGTTTTTTTTTTTTTTTAAGAATCCACATATAAGGGATGCTATTTGATATTGCTATTTCTCCTCTGACTTACTTCACTCAGTATGACTCTCTCAGCCCATCCATGTTGCTGAAAATGGCATTATTTCATTCCTTTTAATGGCTGACTAATATTCCATTGTATATAAGTACCGCATCTTTATCCTTTCCTCTGTCAGTGGACATTTAGATCACTTCCATGTCTGGGCTATTGTAAACAGTGTTTCAGTGAACATTGGGATGTGCATATCCTTTTGAATCATGTTTTCCTCCAGATACATACCCAGGAGTGAGATTGTAGGGTCATCTGGTAGCTCTGTTTTTAATTTTGGAAGGAACATCCGTGCTGTTCTCCATAGTAGCTGAACTAATTTATGTTGCCACCAACAGTGTAGGAGGGTTTCTTTCTCTATATACCCTCTCCAGCATTTACTGTTTGTGGATTTTTTTATGATAGCCATTCTGACTGGTGTGAGGTGGTATCTCATTGTAGGTTTGACTTGCATTTCTCCAATAATTAGTAATGTTGAACATCTTTCCATGTGCCTCTTGGCTACCTTTATGTCTTTGAAAAAATGTATGTTTAGGTCTGCCCATTTTTTGATTGGGTTGTTTACTTTATGCTATTAAGCCTCATGAGTTATTTGTCAGTTTTCAAGACTAATCCCTTGTCAGTCACATCATTTGCAAATATTTTCTCCCAATCTGTGGGTTGTCTTTTAGTTTTATTTATTGCTTCCTTTGCTATGCAAAGGCTTTTGAGTTTAAGTAGGTCCTGTTTATTTATTTTTGCTTTTGTTTCCATTATTCTGGGAGATGAGTTGAAAAAGATATTGCTGTGATTTATGTCAGAGAGTGTTCTGCTTATATTTTCCTAGTTTTAAAGTTCTCAGATTTAGGTCTTTCTCCATAATGAGGTTATTTTTGTATATGATGTCAAAGAATGATCTAACTTCATTTTTTATTCACATGTAGCTGTCCAGTTTTCCCAGCACCATTTGTTGAAGAGACTATCTTTCCAACATTGCATAGTAACATTTTCTATTTTAAAGAATGCTTTGGATTTTCACAGTTTTATTTAACTTTGACATAACTGATATGAATTTCTTTTGCATAGTGTTTTCCTAAGAAATCTCATTCTTTCCATTTCAACTTATCAGTGGCCTTATGTTTCTATCAGTCATAAATAACAAGTACTGGTATTTTAAAAAATCCAATCTGACAAATTTTGCTTTTACTTAGAGATTTTAATTCGTTCATAGTTATTGTAATTATTGATGTATTTGCATTTTTATCATTTTGTGCTTCTTATTTTACTTCTATGTAATTTCATTCTTTTTCCTTCTTTCTTTTGGACAGACTTAAAAAAAAAATCTCATACCATTTTTCTCCTGATTTTGAAGTGATGTACTTAGTTTATATTATTCTTGTGGTCAACCTTGAAGTTTAAATGTTTATGCTTAAGAAAGTTTGAATTATATCCTGCTCCTGAATAATATAAACATCTTAAAATATACTAACAGTTTACTTCTTGGCTTGCATGGTGTCTTTTATAATGTTTTAGTTTCAACTAGTCTTATTTCAGAGAATGGCACCCCACTCCAGTACTCTTGCCTGGAAAATCCCATGGATGGAGGAGCCTGGTAGGCTGCAGTCCATGGGGTCGCTAAGAGTTGGACATGACTGAGCGACTTCACTTTTCACTTTCATTCATTGGAGAAGGAAATGTCAACCCACTCCAGTGTACTTGCCTGGAGAATTCCAGGGACGGGGGAGCCTGGTAGGTCGCCGTCTATGGGGTCGCACAGAGTCGAACACGACTGAAGTGACTTAGCAGCAGCAGCAGTCTTATTTTAAATCTACAAGTTGAAAATGATTATTTATGCTCTGTAGAGGCTATATTTGCTTTTATTTCCAACATGTTAGCCATGTTATTTGCTCACTATCCCTTCTATCTACAACTATTTTTTGTGAAACTGGTCTTTTATTTTTCTTCCCTGAAATACATCTTTATAGGACTCTTTATTAAGTATTTGTTGGTAGCAACCTACTCACTTTTATTTACCTGAAAGCTATTTACCATTGATCTTGTAAAATAGTTTCACTGGGCATACTAATCTTTAAGTTTTCAGTTATTTTCTCTTAGCCTTTGATACTACATTTTATTGTCATGATTTTTAGCTTCTGTTATGGTTTTTGAGAAGCTAATTGTTAGTCTAATCACTGTTCCCTTGAAGGTAAGTTAATTCTTTATTTGCTTATAAGACTTATTCACTTTGCTGTATAGCAGAAACTAACACAAGATTGTAAATCAACTATACTCTAATAAAGATTAAAAAAATAATTTGTCTTCCTCTTTGGTAATTTTTTTGTTTTACTATGAGATGCATAGGTGTAAATTTATTTATCCAGCATGGGATTCATTGGTCTGCTATCATAGGTTGAAAAGAATTCTTAGTGATTATCTCTTCAAATATTTTCTCTCCTCCAATTTTTAAATAATATTTTGGGAGAACTATAATTTGAAATATATTTGACCTCTTTATTTTATTCTCCAGATTTCATAAACTCTTTTACTTTGTCTATATCTCAGTTTGTATTGCACTGTGGGTAATTTCATTAGGTGCTTCTTTCATCCATGCAGTTATTCTTTTGTTATATTACCTGATTCCTAATGTACTGTTTACATTTTAAATTTCAGTTATTACTTACCAAACATTTAGAAACCCACTCCAATATTCTTGCCTGGAGAATCCCATGGACAGAGAAGCCTGGCAGGCTACAGTCTATGAGGTCGCAAGAGTCAGACTTGACTTAGCGACTAAACTGCCGCAACATTTAGAATTTCTTTTTGACTCTTTTTCAGCCTTCTGATTCATTCTTAATAGTTAGGTTGTGGCTGTGGAAAGAAAAGAAAGTTAGTCGCTTAGTCCTGTCTGACTCTTTGTGATCCCATGGACAGTAGCCACCCAGGCTCCTGTCCATTTAGTAGGACAGTATATATATATATATCACCATGTATCTCGTGGACTCAGATTTTCCACTTTTAGCACAGGCATTTTGGCATCCGATAGATATAAAGTATCAGTAGCTCAGTCATTTCCGACTGTTTGCAATCCTATGGACTGTAGCCCACCAGGCTCCTCTGTCCTTGGAATTCTCTAGGAAAGAATACTGGAGTGGGTTGCCATTCCCCTTTCCAGGGGCTCTTCCTAACCCAAGGATCAATCCCAGTTTTCCTGCCTTGTAGGCAGATTCTTTACCACCTGAGCCACCAGGGAAACTGGTTGTGGCTTCAGAACTGATGATACTGTTGATACAGGCAACAATTCATATGGGAAATATTTTTTTCTCCAATGCTAAAATAATTGATTTTCCATGTGGGATGTTTTATTTTCTCCCCTTTTTAAATTTCACAATTTATTAATAACATAATGATCTAGGAATCTCAGCTATTTGCAGTGTCTTTCTTTTCATTTTCCACTTTTTACTGGCCCTGCTGCTGCTACTGTTAAGTCGCATCAGTCGTCTCTGACTCTGTACAACCCCACAGATGGCAGCCCACCAGGCTCCTCTGTGCCTGGTCTTCTCCAGGCAAGAACACTGGAGTGGGTTGCCATTTCCTTCTCCAAGCATGAAAGTGAAACGTTTGTGTTGTTGATTAGTTGCTGAGTTGTGCCTGACTCTTTGTGACTCCAAGGACTGTAGCCTGTCAGGCTCCTCTGTCCATGAGATTTCCCAAGAATCCAGAAGTGAGCGCCATTTCCTTCCTCAGGAGTTCTTCCTGACCCACTGATCAAAATCCGAGTCTCTTGATCTGCATTGGCAGGCAGATTCTTTACCACTGAACCACTTGGGAAGCCCACGGACAGATAGTAGGTTGCAATAAATATTTGGGTCTATAAATATACAAAGGAGAGTTACTTTTTAAAGTGTTTGCTTTCCTCTCTAAATTCATGCTCTTACTTTCATATCTCATCATTAAGAATTTTGCTTATGGTCTTGTAATCTCAATTCTACATTTACAAATACCTTTGAAAAATTTTGTTCTTATTTGTAGGTGTTTCACAGTGAGATAATTGATTGGATTTCCAGTGAGCTATATTTGCAGAACAGAATCACACATTTTGGTTCTTGAATCTACTTCTAAACATAGAAAACAATCACTTTCATTCAGAATTTCAAAACTTATTGCAATAGATTATACAAACATTATTTATAGTAATTTTCCCTGTAACTTTTAGACATTCATCTCTGTTTCATTTCTAAATTTATATGTTTTGTTTTTCCCCATTTATATTTTTTTACAACAACTGATGGCTGATTTATTTCATTTATTTCTTCAAGAGAACTCCTCTTGGATTTATTTAGGAATTATACTGTTTATTTTAAAAGTCTTATTTAGGTATATATTTAATATATTTTAATTAAATTTTGTGAATTTTCTTCTTAGTACATCTTTGGCAAAATTAATATATTTTGATATTAGTGTTCTCATTTTGTGATTATGACAGATAATTCTAAGTATTGATACTTTCTAGATATCTTCCTTTATGGCATACAAGTTAAGAGACCATGTCTGCATTTATAAATGAATTTTACATGTCTTTCTGTTATTAATTTTTAGTATTATTGCACCTCTGCCGGAAAATATCAGTTCAGTTCAGTTGCTCAGTCGTGTCCAACTCTTTGCTACCCCATGAATTGCAGCACGCCAGGCCTCCCTGTCCATCACCAACTCCTGGAGTGCACCCAAACCCATGTCCATTGAGCTGGTGATGCCATCCAACCATTTCATATTCTGTCATCCCCTTCTCTTCCTGCCCTCAATCAAAAGACCCCAGCATCAGGGTCTTTTCAAATGAGTCAGCTCTTCGCATCAGATGGCCAAAATACTGAAGTTTCAGCTTCAGCATCAGTCCTTCCAGTGAATATTCAGGAGACTGATCTCCTTCAGAATGGACTGGCTGGATCTCCTTGCAGTCCAAGGGATTCTCAAAAGTCTTCTCCCATACCACAGTTCAAAAGCATCAATTCTTCAGTGCTCACCTTTCTTTATAGTCCAACTCTCACATCCATACCTGACTACTGGGAAAACCATAGTCTTGACTAGATGGACCTTTGCTGACAAAATAATGTTTCTGCTCTTTAATATGCTATCTAGGCTGGTCATAACTGTCCTTCCAAGGAGTAAGTGTCTTTTAATTTCATGGCTGCAGTCACCATCTGCAGTAATCTTGGAGGCCAGAAAAATAAAGTCAGCCACTGCTTCCACTGTTTCCCCCTCTATTTGCTATGAAGTGATGGGACCGGATGCCATGATCTTAGTTTTCTGAATGTTGAGCTTTAAGCCAACTTTTTCACTCTCCTCTTTCACTTTCATTAAGAGGCTCTTTAGTTCCTCTTCACTTTCTATCATAAGGGTGGTGTCATCTGCATGTCTGAGGTTATTGATATTTCTCCCAGCAATCTTGATTCCAGCTTGTGTTTCTTCCAGCCCAGCGTTTCTCATGATGTACTCTAGATATAAGTTAGATAAGCAAGATGACAATATACAGCCTTGACGTACTCCTTCTCCTATTTGGAACCAGTCTGTTGTTCCAATGCCAGTTCTAACTGTTGCTTCCTGACCTGCATGCAGATTTCTCAAGAGGCAGGTCAGGTGGTCTGGTATTCCCATCTCTTTCAGAATTTTCCACAGTTTATTGTGATCCACACAGTCAAGGCTTTGGCATAGTCAATAAAGCAGAAATAAATGTTTTTCTGGAACTCTCTTGCTTTTTCAATGATCCAGTGGATGTTAGCACTTTGATCTCTTTTTCCTCTGTTTTTTCTAAAACCAGCTTGAACATCTGGAATTTCACAGTTCATGTATTGCTGAAGCCTGGGTTGGAGAATTTTAAGCATTACTTTACTAGCATGTGAGATAAATGCCAGAAAATATAGTATGTGATAATTTTATTTTCTAAATTTCACTGAGTTTAAAAAATTTTTCTAATGTATGATGATTATTAAAACTATTTTATGGGTCCTCTATGATCATTTTCAGATGATAAGGTTTGATTTAGCACAGGCACTCTCTCTTTATATAGAAATATATATATATATATATATATATATATAGAGAGAGAGAGAGAGAGAGAGAGAGAGAGAGAGAGCTTTGCTAATAGCAACTTATTATTTCAAATTACTTACTGCATTGAGTGCTCTATACCTGACAAACTTTTCACTATTTAGCTTGCAATTGCATGAATCTTTCTTCAGACACTTTGGTTCTATTTATGTCAATACTTTTAAAGTTATTACAGTCATCGTCTCATTACATGTTGTATTTTTAGTAAGCTTCAGTTGGTTTGAAGTCTATCTGATAATAATAATAAGAATATATTTCTTTTTTTAAATTGTCTGGCTTCTCTGCATCATCCTTTTTTTTATCAGTTTTTTGAGGATGTTTTGTTTCATGCATATCAGTTCTTATTTTGATTTATCTAAACATTTAAAAAGGATTTTAATGATCAGTCTTATTGTAATTACTAATTATTGCTTTAACAGTGCTACTATGGTCTTATATCTGACTTTTACATTTTCTGCTATTTTTAAAAGTATATCTTTGCTTTTTCTTTCTCTTTTGTAGTATCTTTAGCTATAGTTTGAGAATTTTGTCTTTGTTCTTTCTATCAAATCTAGAGATTTGAAAAGTGTCTGGTTTACTTTTAGCTACATTCTTAGCTGTGTTTAGTTTTAAGTAACTTGGTCAGACTTACATTTAATAATATAGCATCCTCGACAACAGAATTCTCTTTGTTGTCTCCACTACAAAAAAATCATATAGTTTCATTTTCATCAACTGCTCTTTTACTATATATATATACACACACATACATATATATATATATATATATATAATTTTATTTTTTTAACCTGGACATTTTATACCTTTCTATTATGGTTTATTTCTTGTCATTTGCATATTTATATATTTTTAATTTTCAAGATACAATTTTGCAATTGTAACTGTAATTACTTAGATTTAATTGTAGGTTGCATGGGTTAGTATTCATGGCCAGTCTCTTCATATTGAACTTTACTTTCAACTATTGACTTCTTACATCTTTCCCCTTTGGATGAAGTATATCCTTAAGTGAGTTTTTAGGGAAACGTATGTAAGTAATATATCTCCAAAGACTTTATTAATGGAGATGTTAAGCTTCTTTCGATTATGATAAAAAAAAAATTCACAAAATCACAGTGGCTTGAATAAGATAGAAGTTTATTTATCTTTTGTGTAAATCATTAACAGTCATATAATATAATATACTAAAATAAACTAGCATATTTTAAGGACTGCCTGCAGCCATGCTTTTCACTTATTATCTCATTAAATCTTCAGAAAAGCTCCTGAGGTGAAATTGAGCATTCTCTCTTCTGCAGCAGGAAAACTGTGGCTCAAAGGGCAAAAGCATCTGTCTTAATGCTAGTAAGTGACAGACCTGGGAGTTGAAGTCAGCATTTTCTAGTTCTCATGTTATCCTCACTTCAGCTTACTGTCTCTGAGGAATCAAGTGACGAAGCAGAGCTAAGGATAAAGTGCTGTAGGGACAGAGCTGAGCAATTGGCAACTGATAAATTCTTCTTGGGAAGAATCTTCAAGGAAGCATCAGACAGCAGGCGATACTGGAGAACAGACTTGAATAATTAAAACAAGTTCTCCAGGTGAGTAAGGAAGGAAAAAGCATTCTAGGCTAAGAAGGCAAGGGTTTTGTGTATGTGAGGTATGTAAGCTTTCGTTCCTTAAAGGAATTAATCTAATCTTTCTATTTCATTTCCACACATGAAATAGGTGCTTAGTAAGAGCTTATTGACTCAATTTTATTTAGTCATTCTTTTTGTTCTATGTAGCAAACATGCTACTTGCCTCTGTAATATTGTCCTACCCTAGTTTCCCCTGTAATATTGTCCTACCCTATCTTAGTAAGATAACCCTAGATACTATGGAGAGAGCAATGTGCCCAGATGAAAACTATGTGTAATTCCCAGTCTTCCTTACAGCTTGAGGATATAAATGGAATCTCCTGGGAGGGCTTCTGGGAAACTCCCAAAAGTGCCCTTTACTATATGTTTGATTCCTGATTAGAATCATATATTTACAGTCATGAGTCTAGTGGCTTAGACCATGGGCATGGAAGCGACATGGTAGTGACAATAAAGGACCCTGGGTCCCTGAGGACATTGTGAGGTCACCATACCAATTCTAAATGCCTGTTTTAAAAATATATTTTATGTGAAAAAAAAATTCTTGTTTATGCTACTATTATCTCTATTATCTGCTATGAGCAACCAAGTACAATTTTCAACTGATATATCCCCAATTCAGCATCCTTTCTAGGAATGTAAGTGACTGGAACATTTAAAAATAATTGTGGCTAGAAACTACTATTTGGAAAATGCACAGAAATACCAAGATAATTTCCCAGCTGGACCCCATTCCCAAGGTGGATCTCAAAGACAGTTTTATGCCAACCGTGTAACCTGGAGGAATTCCAGAAGCCTTTCAGGAAGAGAAAGTGGCTGCTGATACTGCTATACTTTAGTGGAAGCTGAAAGGCTGGAATGATGACCTTTCAAGAAGAACAAATGTTATTAAATAATGGATTTTGTCCCACCTCCTACAACAGTCAAAAGCAAAAGGATGAAAAGGGAATCCTATTCTTCTATTAATAACTCCTCATTCAGGCTCATGCTGACAAAGCAGAAAGCATCTGTAAAATTAGCAGTTTTGCCTGCAAATTAGCCCCTTGCAAAGCCATAGAAAGAGAAAAGGAATTAAGGAAAATTCTATTAATGGAGTCAAGGATGAAAAATCAAGAGTGATAGAGCATAAATACCCAGACAACTGATAATTTTTTTTTAGAAGAAGATATTACCCAGGTTTTAAATAGCTGCTTAGAGTTGTGTATGAAGAAAATGTTAATTTATAGCCCTTGATCAGTGTCCTTTCTTAATGGCTCCTTGGAGCAAATCAATCAGAACTTGAAGAACACAAGGTTTAGGTTGATGTTAATAAAAACCACCCCATCTACCCTAGTTGAGATATTACTGTTCCACTTTAGAAAGGCAATGCAATAAGTGAAAAGAGATTTAACTTCAGCGGCAAAGTTGGGTTTGAATCTGGCTCTGTTCCTTCACTAGCCTGGAGAAAGTCTTCTACCACTCTGTGCCTCTATTTTACCTTCTATCAAAGAAGCCGATGATTACGCTTCATTGTGTTAAGAGCATTAAATTAAGTACCATGTAAAGAATTTGGTCCCTAGTAGGTTGTTAACAAATGTTAGTCCTTTTCTATTTTTCCTTCCTCATCAGAGGGCCAGGGACATCAAACCTCCCTGCAAACCTATGCAAAGCAGTTAAATTTAGTTCTGGGAAATTCTCCCCATAAGATCAGTCCCTGTTGAGGAGCTGAACACATTTTCATAATTTATGACTGGTCTTGGGCAACGGGCTCCCATTTGCAATTTTATGAAAATGATAAATCACTATCCAATAGTGGGGGATAATCTCAACAAAGATACTGAGACTCTTTTTAACAATAAAAGGGGAGGGATTCCTGTCTCCAGCAAGGAGCATAGATAGGAGATCTTTGAAACTGATACAATTTATTTTTAGGCTTAGTAGTTTTCATGGTCATAGGTATCTATACTGAAATTCTAAGAGAAGGTAAAGAGTTTGAGGGCTCTGCTGAGGGGCTTGGGTGTCTTAAATCACTCCTGCTTTCTTAGTTCAAGGCAGTATTTTACATCTGAAACACACATTTTCACTCCTAGATCTGAAAAATGGCAAGATATAGACAAAGCAATTAAATCCACAATGTACCTGGAGGACGAACACAGTTTGAAAGTGGATGAATCATTAAGAAAGACCTGAACAGCACTTTAAAGTCTTTGTCTCTAATTGATGGCTGTAGCTTATAAGATTGGGCAAACAAATATAGAAAAATCTAACTGTACTAGCAACACTCATCAGGGTAAACCTTCAAAGGTTATAATGTAATCCCTGAATCATTCCCCTCCAAGCTCCAATATCATCCTCTAAGCGAAGAGGATTTAAAGAGCCTCTTGATGAAAGCGAAGAGGAGAGTGAAAAAGCTGGCTTAAAACATCAACATTCAGAAAACAAAGATCATGGCATCTGGTCCCATCATTTCATGGCAAATAGATGGGGAAACAAAGGAAACAGTGACAGACATTATTTTCTTGGTCTCCAAAATTACTGCAGTGGTAATTGCAGCCATGAAATTAAAATACTCCTGCTCTTTGGAAGAAAAGCTATGACCAAACTAGACAGCATAATAAAGAGCAGAGACATTATTTTGCCAACAAAGGTCTATATAGTCGAAGCCATGGTTTTTCCAGTAGTCATGTATGGATGTGAGAATTGGACCATAAAGAAAGCTGAGTGCCAAAGAACTGATGCTTTTGAAGTGTGGTGTTAGAGAAGACTCTTAAGAATCCCTTGGACTGCCAAAGATCCGACCAGTCCATCCTAAAGGAAATCAGTCCTGAATATTCATTGGAAGGACTGATGCTGAAGCTGAAACTTCAATACTTTGGCCACCTGATGCGAAGAACTCACTCATTGGAAAAGACCCTGATCCTGAGAAGGATTGAAGGCAGGAGGAGAAGGGGATGACAGAAGATGAAATGGTTGGATGGCATCACCGACTTGATGGACATGAGTTTGAGCAAGCTCTGGGAGTTGGTGATGGACAGGGAAGCTTGGTGTGCTGCAGTCCATGGGGTCACAGAGTCAGACATGACTGAGTGATTGAATTGAACTGAAGCTCTTCATATCTTAAAATCATAGAATCTGGGCTAGGTGGGGCTCTTAAAGTGGTGATTTAAATTCCTCAACAACATCACCACTGAGTAGTCTTCCTACTTGTATTTGAGCACCTCTAGCAACAGAGAGGAACATCCTTTTGAGGTAAGCTATAGCATACTAGGCAATCATTTGTGTAGAGAATATATATTCATTTCCAGTGCTGCCATCACAAAGTGCCACAAATTAGGTGGCTTAAAACCACTGAAGTTTATTGTGTCACAGTTCTGAAGGCCAGAAGCTTGAAATCCAGTCACTGGCAGAGCCATGCTCCTTCTGAAACTTGCAGGGCAGAATTTTTCCTTGCTCCTAACTTCTTATTTCTGCATTGATACAACCCCCTACATATATTTGTGCACCATACATATGTTTGTGTTGACTTTATCCTTAGCAGAATTTTTCATTCTAAGTAAAGCAAGTCTCCTTGAAAATAAAAGGAGGACTGAATTGCAGCTGAGGGCCCTGGAAGCAGGGTCATGTTTATGCATCTGAAGTGAATGCCTTCCAAGATTGGCCAGTAGTGGAGAGAGACTTTGAAACAATGTATGGAAAATTCCAGCAACTGGAAGACCAGACCAGGAGGCTGCAAAAGGACATGAAGAGAAGCCCCAGTACTGACTTGGCTATCAAATCAGCTGTGAAGGTGTCCTTAGACTTACTCTCTAATCCCCTCTCCAGTAAGACCAGGACTTTCTGAATGTGGTGGCCATCCTGGACATGGTCATGGAGTGGATGGATCCCTTTAGCCAGGGAAAGTTGAATCAGATCCAAAAGACCATGGTTGACCCCTGAAAAAGTTTGACAGCATCTCCCAGAACCTCAACATGGTGGTGAGAAGAAGACTTCCTATAGAGTAGGAGTATAGGTGATTGCAGGACAAGGTGGGGAAGGAGAAGACAAGATCAGTGCTCCCCAAACTCCACCAGGCCCCAGAAGAGCTTCAGCCTGTATGGGATGACCTTGAAACCAAGATCAAACAGCTCCTGGATGAGCTACTGAGGTTCTACAACAGCTGATTCCACTCCTTCTAGCCCAGCTTTGAGTCCCTGATCCAAGAGCAGACCAGGAAATACATAAGACCTTTGGAGACTTGCCCTAACATCTTGACCAGCCTGGTCACCTGGATGAAGTTTGGGCAGCAGGAGTGGGAGACTGAGACCAAACTGAGGGAACCCAGTTGCACTCTGTCTCTGTTGTGGCTGATGACTAAATCCCTGTTTCCTTCAGAAGAGTCCTGAGACACAAGTCAGTCTCTTGAGCTTTTTACCTTTTCAAGTTTAGGCTCAGATGTCAGCATAGCGGAAGGCCCTGCCCTTGGCCCTCTAACCCATCTGCCAGGTTGGAGACAGAGGTGACTTCCACTCTGCCTCACCAGCCCTTTGGAACAAAAACTTGGCACCAGGAAACTCAAGCAGACTGCTGTCTCCCCACCCAATAGCAAGATCCAGGAAACATAGGTAAGCAGTGTAGCAAACCTCCAGGGGCTTTCTTATTTCCAAACTGTCCAGAGTACATCCTGGCCTAGAGCCAGAGCAAGCTTCCAGCTTTCGGAGAGAGTGGGCATTGTCATCTCACTTGAGTGGTTGAGATCACATTTGCCTCCAAAAGAACCATCCTGGAAGTCCACCTATCCTTGCCTCCTTTCCATCAGATTCTTTTTCCCCACTGGGGGAGTTCTATTCTCCAAGAATGTATGTATCTGGGAATTCAGCCTTCCTTCTCAGAACTGTGGTCCTCCAGCTTTAACAAGCACCTCCCTCCAACCTCCTAACATGACAAAGGCTGGCTTAGCTCACTCCCATGCCTTAAGTCAAGTGTTAGAAAGTGCCCCAAGTCTTGTAGTTTCCCTGGGTACCGGGATTCACCTCATGGAAGTATCCTACCATGCAAAATATCTTGGATGGATTCACAGCCTCCGAGTAAGAAGAGTAGATTTTGTGCTGGCTTTACACTGGGCCAGAAAGAGAAGGCAGGGTCCTGAGGCTGATCTTCAAGGGAAAGGCACAAGGAACAGGCAGCCACAGTCTTTTGGGATAAAGTCTAGACACCTCACAGCTGCCAGGAAGAAAAACTGTCTGAGGATGTTCAAGGAAAGATGCATTTGGTTAGTGCAGCTGTGGACCACAGCAGACATGGAACCGGGTCCACAGGGTTCCTGCCAGAAGCTAATGTATCTGCTCTGGGGCATTGTGTTCTGTGTGGAATTGACTGAAGACAACAAAGGAGGGGTTCAGTTCAGAAAGACAAACTACACCTTTGCAGCAGTTGGCTCCAAGTAGTCAGAACTAAAATGAAAGCATGCCATTTTTGCCCACCACTCCCACTTAGGACCAATGGGGAAAACCCAAATATGCTCCTGCTCAGCAATTCATAGGATGCCCATCTCCTCATCAATTTGCCTCCAGCTTCCCTACTCCCACAACCTCCCATCAGGATGGACCTTCCACCTTTGCCACCACAAAGCTTTTTAACTTCTTTGCCTACCTTTGGTTTTGGTCTCTGCCAAATACAAGCTATGGCAGTGGCAGCGTCTCTTGCTGCCAATAAGCAGTGTTTTTTCTCCTAACAGGCAAATTTGGCCTTGGAATACAGAATGAAGCATGGCAAAAGCTAATAGAGTTTTGCCAGGAGAACTCATTGGTCATAGCAAACACCCTCTTCCAACAACACAAGAGAAGACTCTACACATGGACATCACCAGATGGTCAATACCAGAATCAGATTGATTATATTTGCAGCCAAAGATAGAGAAGCTCTATACAGTCAGCAAAAACAAGACCAGGAGCTGACTGTGGCCTCAGGTCACAAACTCCTTATTGCCAAATTCAGACTTTAATTGAATAAAGTAGGGAAAGCCACTAGACCATTCAGGTATGATCTAAGTCAAATCCCTTACAATTATACAATGGAAGTGATAATAGATTCAAGGGATTAGATCTCATAGACAGAGTGTCTGATAAACTATGGATGGAGGTTTGTGACATTGTACAGGAGAAAGGGATCAAGACCATCCCCAAGAAAAATAAATACAAAAAAGCAAAATGGTTGTCTGAGGAGACCTTACAAATAGCTGTGAAAATAAGAGAAGCAAAAGGTAAAGGGGAAAAGAAAGATATACCCATTTGATTGCAGAGTTCCAAAGAACAGCAAGGAGAGATAGAGCCTTCCTCAGTGATAAATGCAAAGAAATAGAGGGAAACAATAGAATGGGAAAGACTAGAGATCACTTCAAGAAAGTTAGCAATATCAAGGGAACATTTCATGCAAAGATGGGCATAATAAAGGACAGAAATGGTATGGACATAATAGAAGCAGAAGATATTATAAGAGGTGGCAAGAATACACAAAATAACTCTACAAAAAATATTTTTATGACCCAGATAATCATGCTGGTATGATTACTCACCTAGAGCCAGACATCCTGGAATGCAAAGTCAAGTAGGCCTTAGGAAGCTTCACTATGAACAACACTAGTGGAGGTGATGGAATTCTCGTTGAGCTATTTCAAATCCTGAAAGATAATGCTGTGAAAGTGCTGCATTCAATATGAGAGCAAATTTGGAAAACTCAGCAGTGGCCACAGGACTGAAAAAGGTCAGTTTTCATTCCAATCCCAAAGAAAGGCAATCCCAAAGAAGGCTCAAACTATCGCACAATTACACTCATCTCACACGCTAGTGAAGTAATGCTCAAAATTCTCTAAGCCAGGCTTCAACAGTACATGAACGGTGAACTTCCAGATGTTCAAATTGTCTTCAGAAAGGACAGAGGAACCGGAAACCAAATTGCCAACATCCATTGGATCATCGAAAAAGCAAGAGTGTCACAGAAAAACATCTATTTCTGCTTTATTGACTATGCCAAAGCCTTTGACTGCATGGATCACCAAAAACTGTGAAAAGTTCTGAAAGAGATGGGAATACCAGACCACCCGACCTGCCTCTTGAGAAATCTGTGTGCAGGTCAGGAAGCAACAGTTAGAACTGGCATTGGAACAACAGACTGGTTCCAAATAGGGAAAGGAGTACATCAAGGCTGTATATTGTCACCCTGCTTATTTAACTTCTATGCAGAGTACATCATGAGAAACGCTGGGCTTGAAGAAGCACAAGCTGGAATCAAGATTGCTGAGAGAAATATCAATAACCTCAGATATGCAGATGATACCACCCTTATGGCAGAAAGCAAAGAAGAACTAAGGAGCCTCTAGATGAAAGTGAAAGAGGAGAGTGAAAAAGTTGGCTTAAAGCTCAACATTCAGAAAACGAAGATCATGGCATCTGGTCCCATCATTTCATGGCAAATAGATGGGGAAACAGTGGAAACAGCAAGAGACTTGATTTTTTTGCCTCCAAAATCACTGCAGATGGTGACTGCAGCCATGAAATTAAAAGATGCTTACTCCTTGGCAGGAAAGATATGACCAACCTAGATAGCAGAGACTTTACTTTGCCAGCAAAGGTCATTCTAGTCAAGTCTATGGTTTTTCCAGTAGTCATGTATGGATGTGAGAGTTTGACTATAACAAAAGCTGAGCACTGAAGAATAGATGCTTTTGAAGTGTGGTGTTGGAGAAGACTGTTGAGAGTCCCTTGGACTGCAAAAAAGATTCAACCAGTCCATCCTAAAGAAAATCAATCTTGAATATTCATTGGAAGGACTGATGCTGAAGCTGGAACTCCAATACTTTGGTCCCTTGATGCAAAGAACTGACACATTTGAAAAGACCCTGATATTGGGAAAGATTGAAGGCAGGAGGAGAAGGGGATGACAGAGAATGAGATGGTTGGATGGCATCACCGACTCAGTAGACATGAGTTTGAGTAAACTCTGGGAGTTAGTGATGGACAGGGAGGCCTGGATGTGCTGCAGTCCATGGGGTCACAAAGAGTGGGACACTACTGAGCGACTGAACTGAACTGAATTTTTCTCATTTGGGTGGTCTTTGTGTACCTCTACAGAGATTGTTAATTTGAGAAGCAAATAAAACACTCAGGATAACATGTACCCCCTAAAAATATCTAGACAGGTTTTCAATATACTTTGCCTATTGATGGACTAGTTCCATTTACGAAGTTTTATGCATCAAAAAGCTTTGAATTTGATCAGGTTGTTGATTGATTCACCTCTGAGAAAGTGGCATTCAATTTTAGCTACTCAGGTGGTGCTAGTGGTAAAGAACCTGCCTGCCAGTGCAGGATATGCAGGAGACTTGGGTTTGATCCCTGGGTTAGGAAGATCCCCTGAAGGAGGGCACAGCAACACACTCCAGTATTCTTGCCTGGAGAATCCCATGGACAGAGGAGCCTGGTGGGCATAGTGCCGGGAGCCAGCGTGAGGAATCCCACCCATGACAAGGTCATGTGGCAGAGGCCTGATGGGCAAGGCAAGTCAAGCCTCAGGTTTTCCCCCTATTTCCTGAGCATGTACCCCAAAATTAAGAATCTGCCTGCCTTGTACTTTTCCACTCTTCTGACACACTCTGGAAAAAGTTAACTCAGGGCTTTAGTCTTTTGCATTTGAAAGGTTGTTTCAATCCAAAAACCCCTCTGATGACTTTTTAGCCTGCCTGCAGAACTCGTACAGCTGCACATGTGATTGTTTGCGGCCTCCCGACCGCAGGAGGCACAGGAAGCTTAAAACATCCTAGGACTGTAGGGGCTTCCGAGGAGTCAAAATCATTCAAATAGGACTGATTAAAGGTTTCATTTGTTGAGCCAATACTTGCTGCCAAATTTTCATATCTTTTATTTGTAGATATAGTTGGTATATAGAAAAACTGGTAGTAGACCTGGTATTAGCAACATTAGATCTTTGAGTTAAGTACTTTCTTTGTTATAACCCACTGCACCTTTGTTCTACAGGAATGTTACTTTATTTAGTACGTTGAGGGTGATGCAGAGTAAAGAAAAAACACTTCTAGGGAAAAGGAGTTTTCTGGTTGATACACAATTATCCAGGAAGAGAGCCATAAAAATGTTAACAGGCCTCTTGGCCAGAAGATAATGTAAACCACCTGAGACCTTTTGTATACGGGAAGATATGCAAAAAGAAAGCTTGGTCTCAATGAGGGTCAGGACTGTTGCCCCTGCATAACTCTGCATATTCCATTATTTCTTTATGTACAACTTGGGGTATATAAGCTGATTTTGAAAATAAAGTCTTGAGTCTTGCACCGATGCTGGGCTCCCCATGTCATTCTTTTCTCCCCTTTTTCGGCTGAATTCCCATCTGGAGCGGGGAGGCTCGCCACATCTGCTTACTTGCCCTGGCTTCTAAGACCCACCCAAAAGGGAGCCTAAGGCGGGGTACCCTTTGATATTCAAGTGGGCGCTGTTGGCCTAACACAGATGGTGCAAACCTCTTGTCTCGAGGTTTTATTGGTTTTCCCCGAAAACCAAGTTATTCAGCCTGTTTTTCTCTACCTTTATTTCCTACTATACTATTTCTTCCTAATCTAATCTTATATTTCTAAATAAATAAGTTTTCCTTGCCTATCCGTCTCCCCTTCGAATCACCCTGGATCCACCGGGGCTGAACCCTGGCAGCACAGTACATAGGGTCTCAATGAGTTGGACATGACAGAAGCGACTTAGCATGCACTCGCACTACATTTTGCAACATTTAATAGCGTATGCAATAGGTGGCTTATCCAGAGATTATTCTCCCAATGGCATTTAGCAGATAAAACAAAGTGTATCATCTTGACCAAAAAACACAGACAAGTCTCACTGGAGAGCTGTATGCTAAATAACTGGTACTGGTGACAAAAGTACTCCCAACCCCAATTTCCTGTCACTAACATGGATTTCTTACTCTGAGAGCCTGTCTTCTTGGCCACATTTTATGATGCCAATGAAGACATGCCAGAGATTACCTCCTGTGTAACTTGGCATTGAACAACATGTGTGTCCAATGATGGTGGCAGGCACTATTACTATATCAAGGTAAATACAAGTCCACTTTTAAAAAATGCCAATTCAAGATACAAATCATGTGTACAGCATACTCAGAACAGAGTTTTGAGCAGTCTAGTATTCTGAAGACTTTCAAGCTTCAGTTCCAAGGATTTCCCAGCCATCCTTGGCAATCCTGGGATCATAGATATTCCAGTCTCTGCATTTATCATCACATGGCCATATTCTTCCTGCATGAATTTCCTCTCTTCTTATAAGGACATCAGTCACCTTGGCTTAAGGTCCCACCCTACTGCTGTGTGACCTTATCTTAACTAATTAAATCTCCAATGACTCTATTTCCAAATAAGTTCACATTCTGTACTAGGGGTTAAGACTCTGAAGTTCAGCCAAACCCACTTAGTAATAAAGTGACCTTAGCCAAGTTACTTAAGCCATGGTTTCATCTTCCAAAAATAGGACTAAAATTTGAGAAAATTAAATGAATGGCTTGAGAGTGTATATCAAAAGATGATTAGCACAGGGTAGGTGCTAAAGAATGCTACTTTTTTCTTTCTTAATAATAAAACTTTATTGTCTGATCAATTAATTTTTTTATATATTCTACTCCTCCAGCAAAGATTTATTGAACACTTAATATATGCCCTGTACTAAGGTATCATTCATATAGCATAAAAAGAGATGTGTTCCTTTTCCTTATGGAGGTTAATCCAACTCTATCCTGGATTTTAATTGAAGAGTTTATTTAGCAAAATGACCTTCAAGATAAGAATGTTTGCTAGCCCACAGTCTGACTATTGAAGAGTAATAAAGGGAAACAGAATCAACATTTATTGTTTATCATGTAGTAGATGCTATGCAAGATGAGTTACATAATATCTTGTTAAATTCCCCCAGATCTGGGAATGTATATTCAATTAATTAAACTGTGACTCAGAGAAGTGAAGAAAGCTGCCTGTAAGCTCTCAGCTAGTAACTACTGGAGCCAGTTTCCTCTCTGCTACACTTAAGAGTCTATGTTATTGGTCAGGCATTTAAGTCATCAAACTAAAGACACAGGATGAAGAGATGCATAAGGAAGAGTAATGGCTCAATCCTCCTTTGGTAAAACCCTTGACTGTATGCATTGGGTGGTAGTTTATCTTGAAAACTGCTAGGCCACTTTTCTACCCAGTTATGGCTTTTTTTTATACTCATAAGACACCAATTCAAGTGAAACTTACATTATGCCAAATTCTGCTTACTTTATGATGAATGAGTGGAGAGATCTAGTAGCACCCTATAGCCATGGTCTTTGGAACTCAGAATGGTAAGGGATGCAATCAGTGGCCACATATGTAGACTTGTTACAATATTTTGACCCCCTTAATTCTCTGATCTAAGAAACTAGATAACTATGCATTAGCTGAAAGGTATTCCTTTACCATGTTTCTTATTGACGGCCAGGTCTTCCCAAGATCCTTTATGACTACCCAAGGACTCAAAAACACAGTGCCAGGTAACAAGCTCTCTATATGGTTTGTTTTTTCAGAGAACTCCTAGGAGATTAGCAGCTTCAAAGTCCTTATAGCTGTGGAGTTGATGTCTGTTTCTATGTTCTTTCCCTTCATTTTATGGTCTGTGTGGATCATATATTCTGTTGGACACCAGCAGGAATCCTAAAAGCCTCTCAGAATGATATATTTCTTCTTTTTGGGGTGGAGGGAAAACCTACTTCAGAACTCTTTAAGTATCTTATCATGAATTTGCTGAGGCTTACTAAGTAGGTTACACTTGATTCATCTGTCCACATATAGTTGTGAATCAAAGTCTATTCAATACTGAAAAGTTTCCTCTTACTGTCACTGCTGTCAGTGAGGATCTTAGGGTAGTGGTTCTCAGCTGAGAGCAATTTTGCCAGCCCCCTCCCAGGAACATTTGTCTGTAGATAGTTTTGCTTTTTGTAACTGGTATATGTGTGGAAGTGTCATTGGCATTTATCTGGTAGAGACAAAGTGAAAGTGAAAGAAAGAAGTGAAGTCGCTCAGTCGTGTCCGACTCTTTGCGACCCCATGGACGGTAACCTACCAGGCTCCAAGGTCCATGGGATTTTCCAGGCAAGAATACTGGAGTGGGCTGCCATTTCTTTCTCCAGGGGATCTTCCCAACCCAGGGATCGAACCCAGGTCTCCTGCATTGCAGACAGATGCTTTACCATCTGAGCCGGTAGAGACAAAGGATGCTGTTAAACTTCCTGCAATCACAGGAACCTCTTCCACAAGAAAGAATTATCTGGCCCAAATATCAATAGTATCATCAATAGGTTGAAAAACCCTAACCTAGAAGAATATTTTTCTCTTACAGCCTTCAGGCATCTCTTTGGAAACCATATGAACCTGTGTTCCAGGGTCAGATCAACTACTTATTAATTATTTTAACATAGTCAAACAGTTCAATGCTTTTGGACATGGGCTTCACTGCTTGTATGTAAAAATGAGGGAAGTGGTTTTGGGGAAACTGAAACATATTGAGCCACTAGTTAAATTTTATGGTCAAAGGAAAAGGGGGAAAACATTTAATATTCAAAGATTTTTTTGAAGAGATATTTATAATAGAGAATAGTATAAGATAATTTTATATAAATCTCCCCATTCTGGCTCCTGTGGTAAGGAAAGTTCCTGCAAGGCAGCAGACCTAGATTTGATCCTCTGGCTCAGGAAGATCCCCTGGGGAAGGGAATGGCTACCCACTCCAATATTCTTGCCTGGAGAATTCCATGGAGAGAGGATCATGGCAGGCTACAACCCACGGGGTTGCAAAGAGTTGGACACAACTAAGCAACTAATACTACTTTCTGTTTAAATAAATGATAGTCTATTTCATAAAACATTATGAGGATCTTATTTAAAAATCAGTTCTTATACATGGAAAATGCCTTTATTCTAATGCTAGGAATGAGAGTAATGGGATTCAAATTTGAATGTAAAGTCAGCAAGAGGGAAACTGGTTACTATGTTTTCTGAGCAGCCTCTATCCTTATTTCTTACTGTTACACTCATTACAGTGCCCAAGCCTCACTTGTTTATGTTTATATCTTTATGACCAAACTGCGTACTCCAAGTGGATGTTAGTGGGTTTTAGTCACCTCTGTATCCCCAATGTCTTGTGCATAACTAACTGCATGTCTCTCAGGAGATAGGTTAGTGCTACCTGCTTTGGCTTCCTCATATGAAAAATGCAGGCAAAACTGTGAAGTTGTTGAGAGCAATAAATAAAGCAATGCTTGTAAGTATCTTAACACTCTATCTGACAGATAATAACCATTCAGTAAACTTAGTTATTGTTATTACTTACATTCCAACTCTGTCAGTAACAAGGGGTGTAATATTGAGAAAGTAAATCAGGTCTTATTTTCTTTTCTTTTTTCTGCTTTTCCTTCTGTAAATGAAAACTTGTATTAGACTATCTAAATTCTACTTCCAAGATTCTAGATTTTGTATCCTTTGATTCTGAGGATTAAAATCTTCAGGAGCCTTGCTGGAGGTCTAATCCTGTGCAAGCTCTTAGAGTTGAAAAGGGGTTCATTGATCGTGGTCTAATGTGACTTTGAGGCTGAGGACAGTCATCAGGAAGGAGAAGGAGAATTTAGTGGGTAGGCAAGAGATAATGTAGTGTCAGGGAAAGAGCAGATTAGGCATCAAAGAACTGGGAGACCTCACTCATGTGTTGTGTGGCTGCACATATTATTCCTCCATGACAGCTTCCAGCTTCTCACCAGTAATGTAAGAAAGAAATAGCTAGCAAGTTGAAGGGCTCTACTGCTCCTACCCTGTATGATTTTGGCCCTTTCTTGTCCTGTCGGGCATGCTCTGCTGAATTCACTGTTCTGTGCAGTGGTTGTTCGCCTACTCACCATGTGGGTACTCTCCTCCCTCTGTCTTTCTGTGACTCTAGATTTTGAAGACAACTCATGTCATCTTCCCATTTAGATGCTACTTTGTTAAGCAGTCTTGTTTGCTAGAGAGAAATCCCAAAATAATACAAGTAGTTTGGATTAGGGTTCTTTTTGCATCAGAATAACCATAATGAGTCTCCTGGGACTTACTGAAGGTTACAGAAAAGCTATCTAGTACTGAGAACCCAAAGGCAATGGGAAAATCCTTCCCAGGAAACAGAGAGGTTCAAGAAATAACAAGATTAGAAGCCACCTGGAAACAGATTCATAATGATGAATAAGTCATTAAATCTTAGTTTTATCCTGTCTTGCTCCAGAAAGGACAACAGATTAAATGAAGGCAGATTTAAATTCAGTATTTGAGTCAAGTTTGTAGCTAAGAACTGTAACCTATCAAACAATGAAACTAACTTCCTTTCAAGGAAGGGAGCCTTCAGCTGGAGAGTGGGAAGTTTTAAAGCTGGAGAAGATTCTTGTTTCTGATGAGACAAAGAACTTAATAACCTTCAAAATTTTTTTCAGCTCTGACACGATTATTCTATCCAGGAAGGTAACACTTACTGAGAAATAATACTGTGGATTGGCCAGTATATCAGGTACCAGACACTAAGCACTACCTGCTCACAATGACCCTGAAAAGAAGGCCTTAATAATCTCATCTGCAGATAAGAAAATTGTGTCTCAGAAAGGGAAACTAGGTGTTTTTCACATGCTTGAAAGAGGTGCAGTAGGGTCTGACTTTCCGGTGAAGGAGCTTTAAGAAGTCAGAAATCAGCTGGTTCTTGCTGCTTTGACTGCACCAGTTTGGGTTCATGAGCTCCTCCATAGGGGAAACAATGGAAAGGCAGGTTGTTGACTGCTTTGCACATAGAAGGGGAGAGGAGGAGAAACAAATGACTCTACTCCTCGATCAAGAGGAGGAAGGAGGATGCCTGTGAGGAGAGCTTGTCTGGGAGTTTCTGCCACCTGGTGTTTCCACCTCCTAGAAGCCAGATAGACACCCCATGCCAGCCTGTCAGTAGAGAAACTGGCAAGGAGAGAACTCACTCAGAGGCTGTTGGGCACAAGAGCCTGCTCACAGGGTATTCTGTGAAAGGGAGGACCCTAGGAGCAGGGAGTAGTGGCCAATCCCGGTGGTCAGCAGGGAAAGGAAAGGAAGAGGGGGCTGGAATGTATTGTGTGTCTTAAGCACTGTGTTGTACTCAGTACTTTAAAAATATTTCTTCTTTTAATTCCTCTCAACAGTCCTATTAAGAAGGTATTATTTTCTTCATTTTTCTAAATGAAGACACTAAGGCTTTTAGTGAAATTGTCTTACATTATTCAGTGTGCATTGCATATTAAGCCAATCTTGTCTGACTCTGAATTCCACATTTTTCTACCTAATTATGGTTTTCTAAATTCTATTCACTGGTGTCCCTTCTTGCATTTTCACCATAACTGCATAGCCCTATACTTTTATATGACATTTTTCTATAAATCAACTCCCTTCCTTCTTAAATTTTAGTTAGATCAATGCATTTTAAAAGGGAGATGCATAATGCCAACATAAATGGAAAGCAATTTCACTCACCCTAAATAGATGGTAATAACAAAAATGAATAAATGAAAACAAACTAGTGTTATTAAATTCCTGCTGTAAACTCTTAGGTCTAGAAGGCTCTGTACCTAAGGCATACTTTCTTTGTAAAAATGAAGATTAGTGAAGTGTTAGATTCTGTAGGTACAGAGCAACAAAGTGATGCTTTCCTCATTGGTATCACTGAATGGATTGAAAGAGAATTGAAATTCTTGTCATGTGTTTCAAGGCTATTTAATGCCCTTTCTCTAACCCACCACATACCATTTCCTGGGCCATCAGTATCCCATGTCTGTACTTTGGCAAGTTCATCATGATCATGGCAATCTTATAAGGTCCTGTCCTGAAATCAAGCAAGTGCTCACTTTGAATATCATTTCCCCAAATGAAACAACACAAGTTACTAGATAAGAAACAGAGAAGGATGCAGAAAATATCTAGATCCTCCCAAGCAGTTTTCCTACCTTGAGTTAGTCATCTAATATGTCATGAAGACCATGACAATTTTCTACTAAGGAAAATGAAGAGATTTCTGGTTGCAGATATAAGTAAGTCTCAATTTCTTATCTTGGAATTCAAGATCCTTAAAAATCTGTTAGGCCCCACCACTAGCATTGTACTCAGCCCAAAGTAAGTCAAAATGAACCGCTCATCATGTCTGTTATATGTCTTCAAAATGTCCTGCCACCATACTATTGCTAATCTGTTCTTCTCTCAGTTCTCATAGTGTATCTACATGGGTAATTGTAGGGGTGGGGGCAGGCAGAGAGAGACAGCCCTGGAAAGATAAGAGTAAGAGAAGGTCATTTTTAATTTGATTGTTTGCTTTTTTGTTATTATTGTTCAATTGTTGGATAGAATCCTTAGTATTAATAAATTCATCCCAAACTGTTCTGTTATTTCACCTAAATCTGATGAAAAAGAAAAAGTTGTGCTAAATGGAATCAGAAGTGCTCATTGGGAGGAAAAGAAAAAATAGCTGCCACTTTCAGGAACAGAAAATGGACAAGGTTGAAGACCAATTATCAGTGATTTAAAAAAAATACGTATTTATTTTTGGCTCTGCTGGGCTTTCATTGCTCCATGTGGGCTTTTTTTAGTTGCAGCAAGTGGGGGCTACTCTCTAGTTGTGGTGCACTGGCTTCTCACTGTGGTGGCTGTTCTAGTTGCAGAGTATGGGCTCCAGGGGAACGTGGGCTCAGTGGTTGCAGCTCATGGGCTCTAGAGTGTGGGCTCACTAGTTGTGGTGCACGGGCTTAGTTGCTCTGGGGCATCCCTGGAATCTTCCCAGACCAGGGATGAACTCACATTCCCTGAATTGACAGGTGGATTCTTTAATATATATATATATATGTATGTATATTTATTTATTTATTTTATTTTTGGCTTCATGGTCTTTGTTGTTGCACATGGGCTTTCTCTAGTTGTGGCAAGCAGGGGCTACTCTCTGGTTTTGCTGCATGAGTTTTGCATGACAGTCACTTCTCTTTTTGCAGAGGACAGGCTCTAGAGCACAGGCTTTAGTAGTTATACTGCACGGGCTTCGTTGCCCCATGGCATGTGAAAACTTTCCAGATGAGGTATCAAACCAGTGTTTTCCCTTGCATTGGAAGATGGATTCTTAACCACTAAACCACCTGGGAAGTCCAGTGATTTTGTGTGCAATAAACCAAACATCAAAGGAACATGTGGCTATGAAGAAAGTTTTAATATTCAGAACCTCAGGACTACTCCAGCTGTAAGCTCCTGGAATGCTAATGGAAATTTTGAGGTTAACTAAAGAAATCATGTGACTGTCACATGATAAGTTTATAACTGTCTTATGAGGAGGATAAAATGATACATTTTGAAAAAGAAAAAAACACAGTCGAATATTACAGAGATTTCCAAATATACACCATTATATACTTTTTTCCTTTTCTGTTTGATTTATTTGAAAACATAATTGCAAAAGATTGTGAATATAAATAAACTTTGGCAGGATTTTTAAAAAGTAAGAGGAGAGTATGCAAAGGTTTGAAAGATGTCTGCTGGGGTTGGTGATAGAAAAGCTCTGAGAAAACTGCTGGAATTGTTTCAGTTCTGGGTAGGGGGTGTTGATTGAGGAGTAAGTGGGGGTTGAGTACCCAGAGACAGCAAGAACACCTTATCAACTGAGATAAAATGTGAAAAATGAAGTGTTAGATAGACAGGAACATAGAAAATCTCAGAGCATATTTTCAGGTTGAGATTTGGCTCCTTTTTGCAGGACACAAAAGATTTGAGAGGAAGAGGCTTAAGAGCTACACTGAGAGCCTATGGGGGAGAACAGAATCAAAAAGAAATGTGAAGGGCTTGGCCTTGTACCTGAGGAAGGACACCATAAAGTGATGACTTTCTATAAATGGAATGGAATTAGCAGAATGAATTTGTAGCACACATTTACCACTGAATAGCTGGAGAGACAAGATCTCTCTGGATTTTTGCCATTCCATATATAATATTAGAAGAGTCAGCATGCTAATCATCATGTAGAGTCACAGAACTTTTAAGGTGGAAGGAGGTCCTGTCCTCTGCCTTATATTCAGATCCATGTCAGACCAAGGGTAGGTCTACTTGTTTAACTGGATTGGCAGATTACTTTCTACATGAAAGAGAAAATTCTACTTTCAGAAATCCTTAAATATCAGGAGGTGATAGTTAGAATAGAAGTGGTATCAACCTCCCCACCAGATGGTTCTAGTTTTGCTCTTAAAAATCCCTCAGGACTTGAATCCCTCTTCAAATATGTGGACAGTAATGGACTCTTCCTCCTTAAACCAAGATAATAGGCTATTCAACCATTTTTCATATGAAATGGTTTTAAAACCTTTCATTGCCTCAGGGATTATTTTTTTGGATATCCAAATATCCATTTAAAGTGTGATGTACTAAAACAAAAATATCACCTGAGCAATGGTTTTACAGGGAAAAGTTTTGAAGAGTCCCTTCTAGGTACTCAGTTTCATTAAGTCCAGCCAAATTGCTGATTGAGATTTATGGAGTACTTATTATATGCAGGCAATTTCTTAAGAGTTTTAATGCATCAACTTATTTAATATTTTCAATAACCCTATAAGGTAGGAACTATTAATATTCCATTTTACAAACTGATTATTGGAAGCCAAGGTGGGCTAAGTAATTTTCCCAAAGTACCACCCTTATGGCAGAAAGTGAAGAGGAACTAAAAAGCCTCTTGATGAAAGTGACAAACGAGAGTGGAAACGTTGGCTTAAAGCTCAACATTCAGAAAATGAAGATCATGGCATCCGGTCCCATCACTTCATGGGAAATAGATGGGGAAACAGTGGAAAGAGTGTCAGGCTTTATTTTTGGGGGCTCCAAAATCACTGCAGATGGTGATTGCAGCCATGAAGTTAAAAGACGTTTACTCCTTGGAAGGAAAGTTATGACCAACCTAGATAACATATTCAAAAGCAGAGACATTACTTTGCCGACTAAGATCCATCTAGTCAAGGCTATGGTTTTTCCAGTAGTTATGTGTGGATGTGAGAGTTTCAAGGCTATGGTTTTTCCAGTAGTTATGTATGGATGTGAGAGTTTCAAGGCTATGGTTTTTCCAGTAGTTATGTATGGATGTGAGAGTTGGACTGTGAAGAAGGCTGAGCGCCGAAGAATTGATGCTTTTGAACTGTGGTGTTGGAGGAGACTCTTGAGAGTCCCTTGGACTGCAAGGAGATCCAACCAGTCCATTCTAAAGGAGATCAGCCCTGGGTGTTCTTTGGAAGGAATGATGCTAAAGCTGAAACTCCAGTACTTTGGCCACCTCATGCGAAGAGTTGACTCATTGGAAAAGACCCTGATGCTGGGAGGGATTGGGGGCAGGAGGAAAAGGGGACGACAGAGGATGAGATGACTGGATGGCATCACTGACTCGATGGACGTGAGTCTGAGTGAACTCCGGGAGTTGGTGAAGGACAGGGAGGCCTGGTGTGCTGCGATTCATGGGGTCGCAAAGAATCAGACATGACTGAGTGACTGAACTGAACTGAACTGAACTAAGTTAGCAGGTGGCTGAGTTGGGATTTGAATGCAGATTTGTTTGATTTTGTTATGTTATGACCTTCTTACATGGTGGTGTGTTTTTTATTCGTTTCCTTTCCATCCTGTTCTTGTACAAGTAGGTTTCTTTAACCAAATGCTGAGCAAAGAATATGGCATACAGAAGCTCTTGTTAAATATGGGGTGAATCCTTGTGGTATAGATATTGCTAGTTCCCATTTTGCAGATGGGAAAATTGAGGCTCAGGTAAACAATAAATGTTTATTAAGAGCTCAGAAAGCACCAGACACAGCACTGTAGCCAATAGTGGGACAAAAGTAAGCACAGAGTTATACAAAAAGAATATATATATTACACACACACAAAAAGAATCCTATATCTGGACTCAAAGATGAATTCTATTTCCATAACATCACAGCTTTTTATTTCAGCAAACTCCTGAGAATCAATCTAGAAGAACAGAGCTTGCCCACTCTGACAAAACAAAAAAACAATCAACCAACAAACAAAAAAACTTGTTCAGAAAAGCAAAGATGTCCTTAGAGACAAAGAAAGGATTCTGGAGAGGAAAAACAATAATGTACGTGTCAAGGAATAGAGGGTCTCTTCCCATCAAAAAATCTAAAACACTTTTTATGAATACCCCCCACCAGCAAATATGGCATTTTTAAAAATATCCCCTAAAAGTGTAAATCAGAGCAAAGACTATATTTCATGCCAAGAGGCTTGTATATCCATCAGGTATTTATGGTGCTGCTGTTAGCCAACTCTCCCATCTGGGATGTCTTTAGTCATCTTTCATCTGGTACACCTATTAGAGAAACTCCAGAGCCATCCATAACAAAAGGACTCATCTTTTAGAACTCCTTTGGCAGGGGGGAGAAATCCAAAGCTTTCCCATAAAGCCTGTATTCCGCATTGCGTTTAAAGTGGTTGTTTGATATGATAATGTCTTTGGGGGGAAACTTGGCCCTGCCTCCCAAGGATAATAGAGGATGATTATTTTATTCTGTTGTGCCCTCTAACGAGGAACTATTTATTAAAAAGCAGAAGGGTGTGTGTAATCTACAAATTATGAAGGGAAGAGATTGAAGATCCTCTCTGCATCCCCCCTCCCCAAAACTAAAAGCTTAAGCCAAAAAAAGTTTTTTATCCTTTCTAAATTGGGTAGTGAGTACCTGCAATAACATAAAACCAATTTAAAAAAACACAGAAGAGGAAAGATTTAATAGACTCTTCCATTAATATGATCAAATATTCCTGGAACCAAGTTGTTTCCTATATACTTTCCAGTTTGACTCTGTTCAAGCAGAGGTGAAATCTAAAATCTAAACATGAGCTATTTTTTGTTAATAATCATTTTGAAAGAGATGAATGCATCGCTGAGAAAAAACAACGGCTTTAATTGTCACTTTGAACACTGCAAAGCTATCTCATTAATCCCTCAGCAGAATGCCTCATTATTAAAATAATATGCGGGGAGGTTGCAGTCCAAAAAAGCCAGGAAACAAATTCATTGGTAAAATGTTCCAGAATATCTCAGAAAGAAATAAAACTACCAGAACTTTCATCCTATTCCAATCATAGACACCATGTTCATGAGGAATTGTAATTTGTCTTGATGTGACTGCTTAAATGGTTCCAAACACACAAACCCATGCTGGAGACCACGCTGACTGCTTCCATCCTTGGCCTGGATGCAGAGACACAGGCCTGCAAGTGTCTCCTATCCATTAGATGGTCAGATCAGAGAGGGGCTGGCTAAATGCATGGGGGTGAGGAAGCTGCAGGGTTTTATGCCTTATTAATTGGACATCGCTATTTAAACTCTCCAAGACTCCAAATGGCTTTGGCATATGGTCAGACCCATAAAATAAATGGACTCAAGAAGTGAAAAGGAATACTCTGAGTTAGGCCATTTCCTGTTCCTCCCTAGAATCCTAAACTGTACCAGAAATTCAAGCTCAAATCTCAGCTGAATACTCAGCCAGTCTCTAAATATTACTATAACAATAATCAAGGCTTTTCTTTTTCTCCTTGTTGATGTAACCTCTTCAAGAGGTGATGGCATAAATAAATAACCACCTTTATTTTTAATTGGCCAATAGGTATCAGTCGAAATAATTTGCTCAGCAAAATAAAAAGTCACTGGAGGTTTTTTTTTTTTTTTTTTTTGGTAGCTGGTATTTTGTCAAGCAGTAGTGCCTCTTCGGCCTTTCATATCAGTCTTTCTGAGTGAATTGTCCTGGAAAGGTTACCTCTGGCACTAAACCTAGGAAAGCTTCTACCTCTAGGAGAGAAGGTAGTGGGAAAGATCAGTACAGGTTTCTTTCTGTCTTTGCTTCCTTGAAAAGCAAGTTTTCTGAGACCTGCTGCTAAGTCACTTCAGTCGTGTCTGACTCTGTGTGACCCCACAGACGGCAGCCCACCAGGCTCCCCAGTCCCTGGGATTCTCCAGGCAAGAACACTGGAGTGGGTTGCCATTTCCTTCTCCGATGCATGAAAGTGAAAAGTGAAAGTGAAAAGTCAAAGTGAAGTCATTCAGTCATGTCCGACCCTCAGCCACCCCATGGACTGCAGCCTACCAGGCTCCTCCGTCCATGGGACTTTCCAGGCAGGAGTACTGGAGTGGGGTGCCATTGCCCTCTCCTTTTCTGAGACCAGATGGCTTTATCTCTTGAAAATAAGCAGAGTCAGGCAACAAACTGGACACCTCTGTCATAAGGATCACTCCATCACCAGCCCTACTCATACTTGTGAGGATTGTTTGCAGATTAGCCTTCCATAACATGGTCACTGAGTCATGGGCAAAAGGTAGTAGGTTTCCTTCAGGGTAGAGGTGGAAGCCAGATTACAGATTGATGGCATGATATTAAAAAAAAAATGTATTTGGCAGCACCAGGACTTAGCCTGTAGGATCTAGTTCCCTGTTGTTGTTCAGTCTCTCTGTCTTGTCCAACTCTTCATGACCCTGAGGTCTGCAGCACTCCAGGCTTCCCAGCACACCAGTCCTTCACCATCTCCCGGAGCTTGCTCAAACTAATGTCCATTGAGTTGATGATGCCATCCAACCATCTTGTCCCCTGTCATCTCCTTTTCCTCCTGCCTTCTATTTTTCCCAGCAATGAGTCGTTTCTCACATAAGGTGACTGCAGTATTGTAGCTTCAGCTTCAGCATCAGTCCTTGCAATGAATATTCAGGACTGATTTCCTTTAGGATTGTCTGGTTTGATCTTGCAGCCAAGGGACTCTCAAGAGTCTTCTCCAACACCACAGTTTGAAAGCATCAATTATTCAGCACTCAGCCTTCTTTATGGTCCAACTCTTACATCCATACATGACTACTGGAAAAACCATAGCTTTGACTAGATGGACCTTCATAGACAAACTAATGTCTCTGCTTTTTAATACACTGTAAAGGTTTGTCATAGTTTCCACCCCACCCCCCCTGACCATAGAGCAAGCGTCTTTTAATTTCATGGCTGCAGTCACCATCTGCAGTGATTCTGGAGCCCCAAAAATAAAGCCTGTCACTGTTTCCATTGTTTCCCCATCTATTTGCCATGAAGTGATGTGATCAGATGCCATGATCTTTACTTTTTGAATGTTGAGTTTTAAGCCACTTTTCCACTCTCCTCTTTCACTTTCATCAAGAGGCTCTTTAGTTCTTCTTCACTTTCTGCCATAAGGGTGGTGTCTGCATATCTGAGATTATTGATATTTCTCCCAGCAATCTTGATTCCAGCTTGTGCTTCATCCAGCCTGGCATTTCGCATGATGTCCTCTGCATATAAGTTAAATAAGCAGGGTGACAATATACAGCCTTGATGTACTCCTTGCCCAATTTGGAACCAGTCCATTGTTCCATGTCTTGTTCTAACTGTTGCTTCTTGATCTGCACACAGGTTTTGCAGGAAGCAGGTAAGATGGTCTGGTATTCCCATCTCTTTCAGAATTTTCCACAGTTTGTTGTGATCCACACAGTCAAAGGCTTTAGTGTAGTCAATGAAGCAGAAGTAGATATTTTTCTAGAATTCTCTTGCTTTGCCTATGATCCAGCAGATGTTGGCAATTTGATCTCTGGTCCCTCTGTCTTTTCTAAATCCAGCTTGAACATCTGGAAGTTCTCAGTTCACATATTGTTTAAGCCTAGCTTAGAGGATTTTGAGTATTACCTTGCTAGCATGTGAAATGAATGCCTACTATTATGTGGTAGTTTCAACATTCTTTGGCATTGCCTTTCTTTGGGATTGGAATAAAAATGACTTTTTCTAATCCTGTGGCTACAGCTGAGTTCTCCAAATTTGCTGGCCTATTGAGTGCAGCACTTTCACAACATCGTCTTTTAGGATTTGAAATAGCTCAGCTGGAATTCCATCACCTCCACTGTGTTCCTAGTGATGCTTCCTAAGGCCCACTTGACTTTGCACCCCAAGATGTCTGACTCTGTGAGTGATCACAGCATTGTGGTTATCCAGGTCATTAAAATCTTTTTTTGTTTAGTTCTTCTGTATATTCTTGCCAACTCTTCTTAATATCCTCTGATTCTCTTAGGTCCATTCCATTTCTGTCCTTTATTGTGTCCATCTTTGCATGAAATGTTCTCTTGGTATCTCTAGTTTTGTTGGAGAGGTCTCTAATCTTTCTCATTCTATTGTTTTCCTCTATTTCTTTGCATTGATCTCACAGGAAAACTTTCTTATCTCCCCTTGCTATTCTTTGGAACTCTGTATTCAGATGGGTATATCTTTCCTTTTCTCCTTTGCCTTTAGCTTCTCTTCCTTTCTCAGCTGTGTAAGGCCTCCTCAGACAACCATTTTACCTTTTGCATTTCTTTTTCTTCAGGATATTTTTGATCACTGCTTCCTGTACAATGTCATGAACCTGTCCGTAGTTCTTCAGGCACTTGTCTGTCAGATACAATCCTTTGAAACTCTCTGTCACTTCCACTGTGTAATCATAAGGGATTTGATTCAGGTCATACCCAAATGGCCTAGTGGTTCCTACTTTCTCCAATTTAAGTCTGAATTTTGCAATAATGGGTTCATGATCTGAGCCATAGTCAGCTCCTGGTCTTGTTTTTGCTGACTGTATAGAACTTCTCCATCTTCAGCTACAAAGAATATAATCAATCTGATATTGGTATTGACCATCTGGTGATGTCCATTCGTGCAGTCATCTCTTGGGTTGTTGGGAGAGGGTGTTTGCTATAACTAGTGTATTCTCTTGGCAAAACTCTTGTTAGCTTTGCCCTGCTTCATTTTGTACTCCAAGGCCAAATTTGCCTGTTACCCAGGTATCTCTTGACTTCCTACTTTTGCATTCTAATCCCCTATGATGAAAAGGACATCTTTGTTTTGGTGTTAGTTCTATAATATCTTGTAGGTCATAGAATTGCTCAGCTTCAGCTTTTTTTGCATTAGTGGTTGGGGCATAGACTTAGATCACTGTGATTTTGAATGGTTTGCCTTGGAAATGAACTGAGATCATTCTGTCCTTTCTGAGAGTGTATCCATGTCTGCATTTTGGACTCTTTTGTTGACTATGAAGGCTAGTCCGTTTCTTCTAATGGAAGTAGATACAATAGTAGATATGATGGTCACAATATTAGATAAAATGGTCAATAGTAGATGAAGTAGATATAACTGTCCTCTGAATTAAATTCATCCATTTCTGTCCATTTTACTTCACTGATTGCTAAAATGTCAATATTCACTCTTGCCGTCTCCTGTTTGACCACTTCCAATTTACCTTGATTCACAGACCTAACATTCCAGGATCCCATTATTGTTCTTTATAGCATCGGACTTTACTTTCACCATCAGTCACTAGATCCGTGAGCAGGCATCAGAGGCCCCCTGCATTGGGAGCATGTAGTCTTAGCCACCGGACCACCAGGGTCGTCCCTACTACTTAGAGCATAAAGAGATAAAATGACTAAAACTATTGGAAGAGGCTGGGAGAAAAGCACTGTGCTGCTAAATCCAGTCCATAGGTTCCTTATAGAGGCTAGGCTGCGGGAGGTTAAGGGAAGGGGGATAGTGGAATCCTTTCCTACCCACTTATTTGCTACCAGATGGACTCTTAACTCTTTAGGACTTCACAGATAGATCACATTTAAACCTCATGACAATGCTTATGATGGAAGTCTGACTGTTCCATTTTATAGCTGAGGAAACTGAGGCTTAGATATTTCAAGGTGCATGCTCGTGGTGCATAATGTAAACTTAAAGGTTGGAAACGATGTCTGTATACTCCGCCCCACATCTCCCCACCCCCAGTCATGGTCGTAACTGCCCAAGGCTCTTTGTAGCACTCTGAGTGGACAGCTGTGCCCTGCCCTCCCGCAGCACCTCCTCCCTTCCCTGGTGGTTGTCTCTAGCAGCTTTCATCCTGGTGCGCCACACTGGGGTCTGCTGGGTACCTCAATACTTCACCTGGACCTCTGCTCATAGTCTTGCCATTGGTAACCAGTACTATTTCCTCCAAATAAAACCTGCCTTGGCACCAACATTCCATCTCCCCATACCTTTGTTGATACACTCTCAGGCAGACAAGGAGCCCAAGCAATATGTAGAAAAATATGGTGTAGCTTCCATCCTGCCTTGATATTCTTTGTTAAGTTAAGGCGTGATTGAGTGCCAAGAGCACAGACTTTGGGTTTACTTAGAGCTGGGTTCAAATCCTGGCGTCGCTTCTCATTAAGTGGGTCACTTGGAGCAAGGGTCTGTGTCTATTAGCCTCAGTTTTCTCGTCCACAAATAGGGGATAGGAATGCCTTTCTCACGTTTACTTAGGATTGTGTGACATAATGCAGACAAGCCTTCAGCGTAGTGTGGAGCACCTAGTGAGTCCTTAATAAATGGAAGCTATTATTTAGGGTAGACGTTTGAGATGAAATGGTTTCCACATTCATTTTAGAGTTGATAAATGAAGCTAAGATCCCAAGGAAGGAATGAGGCAGGACTATCAGAGTACTGACCCACCTTCCCCTAGGATGCCGAAGTCTCTTCCTACCCCTCGGTGGAAACATTCCTTGCACTGCAATTTTTCATGTCTTGCAACGTCCAATCAATACAATTGACTTAATGATTAATTTATTGTGTTCTCAGTAAAAGCCCTGCATTGACTTCTTAAAATGGAATCTTGTTGCATTTTAGACAAACAAAGCTAATTGGCAGCAATCATTTAAAGGGGAAGCACAAAGCATTCTAAACACACATACACGATCAAACCCAATAATGAAAAACAAAAGTCTTATGCTATTTTAAGAATGCAAAAGTGGAGCGATGAGTGAGAGAGTTAGCGTTTTCTGAGTTGCTGGACCACAGAAAAGATCATGTGGCCCAGTAATGCTCATCTGTGGACTGAACTTTTTCATGCCCTTTGCTTATTGCCCTCTCTGTAAGGATATCAGGAGAGTTGTCTTTTTTTTTCCCCTTGCTGTCTGTTTTAGGAATAAATAGTTGTATCTTTGACTTATGGTTTATTTTTATCTCATAGACTATAACCAGTGAGGCCTTCATCCTTCCACTGATTTTTAGAAGACCCTGATGATATGGTACATTCGTACCCCACAACTGCATTTTTTTTTTTTCAGTGCATGTTGTATAGTTTTCATTTCTAGACCTGCGTTTTTGTTTTTCTCATTGTTTACCTTTGCTTCATCTATGCTCACCAAATTATAAAATGGGTTACCTAAGTAAATGTCAATGCATCTTTTTAAGTTGCCTCTATTTGGAACACAGGTAAGGGATATATAAACAGTTAAATAGTGAAATACAGAAAGTAGGTGGGAAAAGTCTAATTTTCTATTCTCCCATGCCACAAACTAGCTTCACAGTTGGTTACCTGCAGCAGTTTATGCCTTCTGATGAGAGCAAAAACGGACGCTACTGGCAGCTGTCCTAATCCAGTGGTTGGTACTTTCTCCACCATTCTGTTCTCCATGGCACCCCCTTCCAGAGTTGTGAGAGAGCTAGTGGATCTCCCCCCAGGGGCAGAGGGAGGGGATTCAGGGAGGGCCTGGGCAGGGCTGACTTGGCCACTGGGTGTCAGTGTTGCTGCACTGGAGGGAGGCCTCTGGACCTTGTCTTTGGCAGCAAGAAATGCCTCCTGTTTTCCTCACATAACTCAGGTGAACAGGAATGAAGTGACATTCCTTAGATCTTTTTCTTCTGCTCCAAAGAGAAGGAATGAGAACTCTCTTTGCTATAAACTTTCCCAACTGCCGGGAGTGTTAAGTTTAAGGCAATGGAGGATCCCTGGTGTTTCTGATGGTAAAGAATCCACCTGCAATGCAGGAGACCTGGTTTTGATCCTTGGGCTGGGAAGATTCCTGGAGAAGGGAATGGCAACCCACTCCAGTATTCATGCCTGGAAAATTCCATGGATAGAGGAGCCTGGCGGGCCAGAATCCATGGGGTCATGAAGAGTCAGACACGACTGAACAACTAACACTTTAATGAGCCATCACTAAGTTTTTAAAATTACCTTTCTTCACCAGAAAGCTGTCTTGATAGAATTGCCTACCCAGCACCACACCAACAGAGCCCACTGAGACAGCCAATCACCTTGACCAGATCCTAGGCTTTGCAGCCCGAAGACCTGGACCTGCATCTGGGAGTGCTCTTCCCTCCAGCTCTTTATCCTAACTAGCTGTGCGACCACCAACAATTTTGAAACTTGCTGTGCTGCAGTATCCTCGTCTCCAAAATGCAATTTATAAACATGTTTCAGAGGAGGTTTGTGACAGTTACATTTGATTGGGCGTGCAGAGCAGAAAATCATGATAGGTGTTCAATAAATGAGAACAAATGTGGATAAAATGTAAGCTCAGCTGAGCTGTGTGGTTGCTCAAAATATATTTAGCAAAGGTTTTCCAGTGTCCCCAGAAAGCAAGCAGAAGGTGTGTGTTTCAGTGCATGCATGAGAGATACAGACAGAGAGGGAGGGAGAGAGAAGGGAGGGAAAAAGAAGGGAGCGGGAGAGTGAGACAGGGCAGGAGGTGGGATGAGCTGTGTGTGTGAGAGAGAGAAAAAGAGAGAGGCTCTCGCGTGACATGCATAGGAAGCACAGTGTTCACAATATATCTCATGAAAGAGTTGAGAAACCCATATCCTAACATCGTTTTCCTGCCTGGCAGTTTATAACTTCCTTCCAGTAGTAGTCAGCACTTCTGAGATGCTCACTCGTGACAGAGAGTACAACGCAGAACAAGGAGCAGCCTCTCACCAGGACCAGAGCTTAACACCCCTGGACTCTAGTGTCATCTGTAGCAGCTCTCTGATGTCCTCAGACTGGAGACATCTTAGTCAAAGGAACATGGCTTTGGAGTCAAGTATAGGCAAGAAGTCCAACTCCTGGACTTATGATGTCTGTGACCTCGCGTAATTATTGACCCCTTCAGAGTTTCACATTTTCATCATTTGTAAGAATGGAGATGTGGGTGCATGCATGCATGCTAAGTCACTTCAGTTATGTCCTACCCTTTGCAACCCTATGGACTGTAGCCCACCAGGCTCCTCTGCCCCTGGGATTCTCCCGGCAAGAATACTGGAGTGGGCTGCCATGCCCTCCTTCAGGGGACCTTCCCAACCCAGGGAGTGAACCCACATCTTATATCTCCTGCACTGACCTGCTAGGTCTGTACCACTAGTGCCACCTGGGAAGCCTTTGCTTTCTGTCAAGAAGCCTTCACCTAGACGGAATCCTATTCTCTTTTCTCTTGGCACATTCATTCTTTCTGGGAACCATTATGTTACTGACCAGGTATCATTGAGTGTGGAATCTACCTGGAAGTATGGAATTCTGTTCAATAAGCCATGGCTTTCTTCCTTACCAAGTTTAGCAGTTTGAGACTGAGTATTCTCTAGGTTGATATAAGATATGATACCATTGTAGAATCTCAGGGAAGGACTGCTATCATATGTTATATCAACCTAGAGATACTCAGTCTGGTCAGTAACATAACATTTTGTTTTCCAGCATTGGAAATGGGCCCAGAGAATCAAAGTGATCTTCCTCATCACTGTAGAGCTCAGAATTACCATATCAGGCTGCCTTCTTGTTATAAAGAAATAGGCTGTCATTCAGATGGTAGTTCAAATACTTAAGAGACCAAAGATTAAAGTCCAGCTCTTCTCACAAACCAGCTGTACTCAGGCTGAAACTCTTCAATGCCTTTACTCACACAGAACCCCTCATTACTGTGGGTCATTGTGACACAGACTTCGGCTTGTCATAGGATTAAAAGATTCTGGCTTTCAAATAAAGTGATGAACTAATGAAACACAGTTTCCCTAAAGATAGGATGAATTGAAGCAGTGCAGGGCATCCTGTGTGTTCTGCAAGTCTTGGCCAATATTTCCCAGTGTGATTATGAAACATGAATCTTTAGGATGGCTAGTTATAAAAAAATAAAGTTTTAGAAAAGCTTTTGGAGTATATTTTCCCATTTCCTTAAAGGTTCACAATGAAAACTAGCATATTAAAACCTCCAGTTCTAAAGAAATCTTCTCTAAGTTTGTACTTAGTCCACTCCATGTTTCCAAATCATAACTGACTATGGAACTTGACAGAAAACTATTAACATCCCATAGAAGAAATGTTTTATGAATTATCTTTCTTTGAATTTCTGACATGAACAGTGTTCTGAGTACTTTATTGGTTTTCATTTTAATCTTTGCAACCAGCTAGAGACAGAGACTGGAGAGGGAAACGGCAACCCGCTCCAGTATTCTTGCCTAGAGATTCCTGCGGACAGAGGAGCCTGGTGGGCTGCTGTCCATAGGGTTGCACAGAGTCGGACATGACTGAAGTGACATAGCATGCATGCCTGCATTGGAGAAGGAAATGGCAGTCCACTCCAGTATTATTGCCTGGAGAATCCCAGGGACAGAGGAGCCTGGTGGGCCGTCGTCTATGGGATCGCACAGAGTCGGACACAACTGAAGCGACTTAGCAGCAGCAGCAGTGACAGAGACATTGTTGATAATCTTTTTATGATGAGAAAACTGGAGCTCAGAAAGGTGAAGGAATTTGCCAGTTTTGCACAGTCAGTATGCCCTGCTTTTCACTTTATTTTGTTTATAATTTTTAATACACGTTACCTTCTTGTGTCTTCACTCATAATGTAATCAATGCCTAGATTTGGACTCTCACCATTTCTGGCTGGGATATCTTCTTTATCTTTTAAGACTTAGGTTAGGCATCATTTCAGCTGTGCTAAGTGTTTCTCCCTTGTGTTCTTCCCACAGTTTTCTCTTTCCCTTGATCTTAATATTGTCCACTTTATTTTGAAAGTATCTGCTTATGTGACTCTTCTTCCCAGTAACTTGTAAGCTTCTTAAGAGCAGGTGCTATGTCTTCCCTCTTTATTGTATATCTACTGCCAAGCTCAGTGCTTACTTTAAAGTCATACACATTTATGAAAACTATGGTAGAGATTCAGCATCTCTCTGTTGCACTGAATTGAACTGAGCTGAACCAAAGCCAGTTCTCTCTAACTTCAAAGCCCCAAACATTTCCCATTATACTTCACTGCCTCCCATTCCAACTATAAAAGTTCTATTGTATTTTGGACCAAATAAGCAATGGACCTATTTTTGTTCCCATAGTATTTGGTAATGCTGTGGAGAATTATAGGGAGCAAATTTGGAAGGAGAATAGGTACCTTAAATGAAATTTATGTTACATCACAGGTCACATTAGCATTCTGTGTATAAATCCCTTAGTACAGAGCAAAGAACACAGAAAGCTCTAAGCAAATATAAGCTATGATTTAAACTCTTACAGTTTCAGAGAATAGGTTCAGTCATTATCAATAATACTTTTATTTCATGCTTTGAGTTACAAATTATATTCCTGCATTTTTCTTGATAACTGTCTTGGCTGTATAGATTCAGTCTGAAAGTTAAGATTCTGGTGCTCAGAGCAGTGATATATAAGTCAAAAGTGGGAAATTCTGTGTAGATCAGTTCAGCTCAGTTGCTCAGTCGTGTCCGACTCTTTGCGACCCCGTGAACCGCAGCATGCCAGGCCTCCCTGTCCATCGCCAACTCCCAGAATCCACCCAAACCCATGTCTATTGAGCCGGTGATGCCATCCAACCATCTCATCCTCTGTTGTCCCCTTCTCCTCCTGCCCTCTATCTTTCCCAGCATCAGGGTCTTTTCAAATGAGTCAGCTCTTCGCATCAGGTGGCCAATGTACTGGAGTTTCAGCTGTGTAGATAGGTGGGTTGCAAACCAATAATGAACACTATACCTGCAGTGGGGGTATCATTAGGACTCGGACAGAAGAGCTATGCTTGGAAGTCAAGTTAAATTTCCCTATTTTCCAGCCTTACTACCTGTGACTATCACTATCTACCCATCAGGAGAACAGGAGAATGAAGCTTAAGGTTACTCATTCATTTGGCAAGTTTGTGACCAGAATACTTTAAGAATAGGGTTATTGAGTTTTAGTGTTTGTGTCTCTGTGTCTCTTTCCCTTGTGTTAAAGGCTTTGAGGCGTGCTCTTCAACCCCCACATCCTCTCTCCCTATATCTAACATAAGCCTTGAATGTTACTATTTGAATAGCCCCCACACTCATCTCTGGCTTCTTCATAAACCCACAATTTCTGAAAAATTGAAATAGGCTCTTGACTTGTCTTTCTGACCCTGGTCTTATTAAAGAAATCACACCAGTTCCATGTTTCAAGATCTCCCATGAAACATGAGACCTACTTGACTCAGTAGGCTAAATTCCTTATCTATTCCAGTGACTTCTCAAGTCATCTCTCTTATCATTTGCCTCCTTCTCCTGGTTCAGGTGCCCAGTTGCACATTGGATTTCTTAACCATTCCCATCCTGAGCCTCCATGCATTTCTACTCTTAGGAATTCTCTTTTATCCCATGTGTCTGGCATTTCCTAGTCATGCCCCAAACATACCCTCCTCTCTGAAGCTGCTCTTTCTCCTCAAACAAGTGTGCGTACTGTTCCTCTGAGATTCTACTGCACTTTGCCAGCAGTCTGTTGTGTGTTTTTTAAAATTTTTTTATTTATTTTTGGCTGTGCTGGGTCTTTGCTGCACAGGCTTTCTCTAGTAGAGGCGAGTGGGGGCTATTCTCTCATTGTGGTGTGCAGGCTTCTAATTACTGTGGATTCTCTTGTTGGAGAGCACAAGCTCTAGGCACACAGTCTTCGGTAGCTACGCTGCATGGACCCGGTAGTTGTGATTCCTGGTCTCGAGAGCACAGGCTCAATAATTGTGGCACATGGGCTTAGTTGCTCTGTGGCAGGTGGGATCTTCCAGGACCAGAGGTTGAACTCATGTCTCCTCCTTTGGCAGGCAGATTCTTTACCACTGAGCTACCAGGGAACCCCTTTTATGTTGTATTGACACAGAGTTTTCGTCCTTTCCAAAGCCAGAAGGAGAGTTTGGTCATGTGTGAAGGACCTTCTGTTGGAGGAACAAAGGGATCAGAATAATTACTTGCCTGGTGACACTCTCTCCTGCTCTGTGAAAGGTGCTCAGTCATGTCCGACTCTTTGCAACTCCACGCGCTTAAACAGTCCATGGAATTCTCCAGGCCAGAATACTGGAGTGGGTAGCCTTTCCCTTCTCCAGGGGATCTTCCCAACCAAGGGACTGAACCTCCCACACTGAACCTCCCATTCTTTACCAGCTGAGCCACAAGGGAAGCCTCCTCTGTGGCTGGAATGTAAAATTTAGGCTGGATAGACCTTTTCCTAGGGAGTTTCCAAGAGGGCTAGGAGGGACCAGGTGACTACCGTGAGAGACTGAAAATGGGAAGCTGAATTCTAATTACTTGGCTTTATCTGGGCTCTGTCTTAGAGTTCCTCCCTGAAATTTACATTTGATTCCCTTATCCCATATGGAACCTATTCCAGCTCTCTAGAGTAGGTGGGGATTCAGATGAAAGCCATGGCAAGGAATAACCAGGATGCATATGGTTGGCATCTTTTATGTTGTATTTTCTCAGAAGCTTGAAGTGACTAAGCAGGCATTTGGGATCCTGGCTCCATCACAAGCACACAGTATAACGCCTAGTACATTGAATGGTATTTTTTTTCTGTCTTTCTTCAGTGTTAGACTGTGAGCTTTTCATGTGCAAGGTCTAAGCACATGCCCTGTTCCAGTCCTGTACTGGGCCTTGTAGCTATCTCAGCAAAACAAGAGTGGAGCTGGCCTGGAGGCTACTGGGGTGGACTTCTGAGAGTCAGCTTTGCTTCAGATCTCACTTGTACCGCTTAATGGCGCGTGATCTCAGGCAGGTTATACAGGCATTCTATGCCTTCGTTTCTTCCTGCATCTAGTGAGGATAAGAAGTATCTTTCCTACAGTTTTGTCAAGATGATCCAATGAGCTGTGTATGGAAAATTTGTGCCTGCCATCTAGCAGGCAATGACTAGAGGCTAGTTATTCATAATTTTCTTTCTCAGGACATGACATTTTATCAGCATGTAGTAGGCATTTAATAAATGTAAGTAAACAGTGAAGCACTGGATAAAAGTTTTTCAAGGCACCGTACATTTTGACTTGAGGCAGGGTGGAGTTCTACAAAGAGCATGGGTTAGGAGCCAGAATGATGAGTGTGATCTACGGTGCTGCTTCTTCCTACTTTCATTAACATGGACAAGCCATTAATCTGTCTCAGCCTCAGTAATATTTAACCCCAGAAGTAGGTGGTATTTTCACCTTCTATTTTATCTGTGTCTCTGCATGTTCTGAGGCCCTGTTCTCCAGATAGAGAGCCACTTTCTTATGAATTGAAGCTTTGAGACAGGGAATTCATTTTTTTTTTTTTTTAACATTTTATAAGTATAATTTTATTTCATTCCTATGACAACCTCAGGAAGAGAACACTATTGTGATGACCATTTACAACTGCTTAAGAAACTTAAGAAGAGCTTACAAGAGCTTAAGAAACTGAGACAGGGAATTCTAAAGCAGGGAACAGAAGTGAGGGCTCTGAGAAGTCTCAAATAACCAGGAGCCCACCCCTGAGGACTCCTGAATTCTACCTTCTAAGTGGATATGCTTTGTGTGATTATGACCCATGTTTTTGATTTGGTCATTGGTTTTTACTAAAATAGTAAGTAAGACTTGTGTTTCTTACTTGTCTCTATCATTTCAGGTATTTGGGATGCCATTTAGAAAAATTTATTGCAATATATTTTGATAAAGGCATTTTGATCTAGTGAATAATCTGAATTTTGAGAATTAAAGAAATTAATGTAGCTATTTTAATTTTCACCATATTCATAATCCCAGGTAGAGGCTATTATGGGATCTATTTTGATGAAGACTTGAATTAGTTAACACTAACTGGGGCCTGGTCATAAGAGGTGGGCCATGGTTGGATGTTAAAATTTATTGAGTGCTTATTTTATGCCAGTCCTTTTCATTATCTGTCATGCTAATAACCACCCTATTAAGCATTATTAGACCCATTTTATAGATCAGGAAAGTGGCACAATATCACAGCCATGAAGAATAACAGTTCCTGAATTTGAAACCTGATTCATACTCTGGCTATCACGCTGTTTCTGAAGCAGTAACAGTGAGCCCCAGACAAGACCTAATACATAGGGCAGGCTCAGTAAGCATTTCTGGAATGTTGGATGGATGGGCTGATAGACGGATGCATGCATGCATGAATGGATGGAGGGGCTGATGGATGGCTGAATGGACTAATGGATGGATAGATGACTGGACTGATGGATGAATATGCCCAAAATTAACAGCAAGGGAAAATGTGTTTAAATCACTGGAAGTCTGAAAAGGTTTAGGTAGGTTAGAGAGGCAAAAATTGTTTCAGTCACTATACTAACTGTCAAGTGACTGAGAGGAGGATGGTATCAAATTCAACAAGTGCTGAATGAACCCGCACACATCTGTAGGAAAAGGAACAAGTGTTTCAGATGCCTCCAGCCCCGTTTGCTGAGTTGACAAGTTAATTACTCAGCGATCAGGAGATAACTTGGTAGCAGTAACACATGTAACTGTAATTATCAGGGGTTCCAGTAGTCGCTGTGTAATTATCAAGTAGTTTTCATGAAACAACATGTGTTTGCTTGTAAATATACAATTAAGCGGTGTTGCCACTGTTAACTATAAAACAAAACCAGCATCTGGTACTTAAGGTACCAGCTGTGGGTCGCCACAATTAAACTTTTCTTTAAATAGGATTAACTTTTTAAAAGGCATCAAATAGCAAAAAACTCACAGTAGCACATCTGATCATTCTCTTCTGCTTAAAATGAGACTTGCCTCTTTTCTCATCACACCTTTAAATTTTTGATCTGTTTTTTAAGGTCATGCTCAATGCCAGTTCTTTTCCTTGTATTATGCAGATTCCTTTAAACAAGATATAAATTCTTTTTCCTTAAATTCTCTAAACCTCTTTGTATCTCTTATGCCTTTTAATACATCCTACTTAGCTGGGAATTTTAGGCCTATCTATCTCTCAATAGTGCCACAAATATTTATTGGGGCCCCAATTATGTACCAGGCCCTGGGCTAAGTAATGAGAATAGATTTCAATGAAATAGATACGGCCTTTGCCACCACAAACTTTATAGAATAGGAAGCTGCTGCTGCTAAGTCGCTTCAGTCGTGTCTGACTCTGTGCGATCCTATAGACAGCAGCCCACCAGGTCCTCTGTCCCTGGGATTCTCCAAGGCAAGAATACTGGAGTGGGTTGCCATTTCTTTCTCCAATGCATGAAAGTGAATATTGAAAATGAGGTCGCTCAGTTGTGTCCGACTCTTGGAGACCCCATGGACTGTAGCCTACCAAGCTCCTCCATCCGTGGGATTTTCCAGGCAAGTGTACTGGAGTGAGTTGTCATTTCCTTCTCCATAGAATAGGAAGAAAGGCATGCATAAACAAGTAATTGTCAGTGTGATATATTTTGTAAAAAAGAAACAAAGTTTAGTGCTATGAATTTTAATTCTCATTTAATCTAAATTAGGGGTCCCCAAAGTCTCGGATCTAATGCCTGATGGTCTGAGGTAGAGCTGATATAATAATAATCGAAATAAAGAACACAATAAACATATTGTGCTTGAATCATCCCCAAACCATCCTCACCCCCAATCTGTGAAAAAATTGTCTTCCATGAAGCTAGTCCCTGGTGCTAAAAAGATTGAGGACTGCTGGTCTAAGTTACTTGAAGGTAGTAGCCCCAAGTCCTTTTTCCTCATGTATTCAATAATTATCTAGCACACACTTTGTGCAGTTTGCTGTGTGTGTTCTAGATATTTCACAGTAAATAAGATGGGCATTATCCCTGCCTATACTTTATTTTATTTTTTTCTTTTTAAAAATTTTATTTAATTTTTACTTTATTTTACTTTACAATACTGTATTGGTTTTGCCATACATTGACATGAATCCGCCACGGGTGTACGTGAGTTCCCAACCCTGAATCCCCCTCCCACCTCCCACCCCATATCATCTCTCTGGATCATCCCCGTGCACCAGCCCCAAGCATCCTGTATCCTGTATCGAACATAGAGCTCCCAAGTTATCTACCTTAGGACCTGGAGCCTATCAAGTACTCTGTGTGTATTTGTTCTTTCCAGGGACCTTAGCTAACCATCTTAGTACAAAATTATTGTCATCCTTGTCTTCATGTTGTCCAGGAGAATCTATTTTTATAGATTTTTTTATAGAATATATGATCATATAAGATATTGCCCCAGAAGTGAAAACTTAGATCTATAATTTACTTGCTACTATATTTTCTTAAAGTTCATGTACTTATTATAGAAGTCTTTGACAAAAACTAGGAAAGTATACAAAATAATCACCCAAATGCTGCCATTCAGAGGGACCTGAATTTTCTCCCTGATATTTTTAACTTATAATTTTTTCCAAAGGTAAAAATTTTGTGTCCTGCTTTTTTCCACTTAACATTATAGCCTGAACATGTCTGTATATTATTAAAAATCATCTCGGTTTTGACTAGTTTATATTCCATAATAAATATACTATAGTTCTTAAACATTTCCTTAATGTCTGAATAGCATTCATTTGTTCAGTCTTTATTTAAAAACTACTTCTTTCAGCATGGTTCTGGGCACTGGAAATATGGTAAAAATTAAAACTGAGAGGGACCCATAAGGAGTTTAGATTCTGAAAGATAGATAATAAATAAATAACTACATGTTAAGGCTGGGGATATGAAGTAAAAGAAGGGGAAGAGGGTAGAGATATGGGAGAGATGTTAATTTCCATAGAGCATTCAGAGAGAGTGTCACTGATAAGGGAATATTTGAGTAACAGCTGGAGGAAATAGAATTCACATGAATGAATCTGGAGCAACAGAGGGAAAGCAGGTGCAAAGGCCCTGAGGTGGGAACGTGCTTGACTTGTTCATATAATGGCAAGGAGGACATTATGACTGAAGGAGAGTTAGCAAAGGCGAAGAGCAGCAGTGGAATCAGAACCATAAAAAGTGACAGAGGTATATTGATCACCTAGGGCCTTGCAGGCGGCTGAAGGTCTTTGGGTCCAACAGGAAGCTAAAATGCCAACATTTTAAAAGATCACCGTGGTTGTCGTATTGAGAATAGATTGTAGGAAAGAAGATTAGAAAAAGAAGCCCACTTAGAAGATTGTTATCAATAATGCAGAACTGGTTTTGGTCTTTGAATTAGAAATAACTTTAAAAAATCTTTATTATAACATTTTTATAGAGTAAAAAAAGTAATATGATGAGCTCTTATACTCCAGCTTCAACATGAAAAACACATGAATAAGTTTTGTTCACCTATACCCATACCTATTACCAACCCCTACACCTTGTTGGATATTAACAACAACAAGAAAAAAAAAAACTTTCCAGAATACACTATCTGTGTAAGTAAGGGAATACTTACTAAGTAAACTTAAAAAAAAAAAAGTGAAGAAATCCCAAAGGAAAATAGTATAGCATTTCTGTAGTCTAGAATTAAATTTTCTGGACATAAAATAATATAGTCGGGAAAGTATTAACATGAAATATATAAAGATCAAATATATAAAGTTTATATTGTCATATGTAGAAAATTCATAGAAATTGATAAGAAAATTTACTAATACAACAGTATACGTTTGGGCAAAGGAAATAAAAAGCTTTTTAAAAGAGAGGTAGAAAGATGACACTAAAAATTCTAATCACAGAAGAAATCTAATACAAATAAGCTAAAACAATAGAATGGGAAAGACTAGAGATCTCTTCAAGAAAATTAGAGATACCAAGGGAACATTTTATTCAAAGATGGGTTCAATAAAGGACAGAAATAGTATGGACCTAACAGAAACAGAAGATATTAAGAAGAGGTGGCAAAAATACACAGAACTGTACAGAAAGATCTTCATGACCCAGATAATCACATTTAGATTGCTTCCCATGTTCTGGGTGTTGTAAATAGTGCCACAATGAACACTAGGGCAAAATATTTATTGATTTGACTATGCTGGGCCTTAGTTGTGGCATGCAGGATCTTTAGTTGCAGTATGCAAACTCTTGGTTGTGCATGTGAGATCTAGTTTCCTGACCAGGGATCACACCCCTGGGTCTCCTGCATAGGGAGCTCAGAATCTAAGCCACTGGACTACAACAGAAATCCTGCATGTAATCTTCTTGAAATATGATATTCTTCAGGTATATGCACAGGAGTGGGATCTCTGGGTCATATGATAGTTCTAGTTTTAGCTTTCTAAGGAACTCCCATACTTTATCCTTAGTGGCCTTACCAATTTATATTCCCATCAACAGTGTAGGAGGGCTCTTTTTTTTTCTCTTCTTCACCCCTGTGAGGCATTTAGACTTCCTGTTGAATCACATATATGAACAGTAATTATATTCTATAAATGTTGTTCTGACTCTTTCCTCTATGCTAGGTATTTCTTCTAGTCAGTCCCATTTCATTCATAGGACTGTGCCTTCTCTGGAGAAAGCTGGCTAATATTTGGCTAGGTCTATGAAATTTCTGTTTGAAAATTGATCTATGACTGTTGTTTCTCTCCTTGTTTCCAAGATATTACCTAGAAAGCCAATCATCTCTTGTGAGAATTAGATGATAAACAGGTGATAGTTCTCCTCCTGTGAGTAACATGTATCTTTCTCACTTTTGAGCCTTGAGACCTAGCATTCCAGTGTTCACAATTCCACATGAATGAAACCACCATTTATCTGGTCAGGCAAGCCACAATCTTGATACTTCTCAGGGCTCCCCTCTCATCCAATCCATTAACAATTTTTAGTGGTTTTAGCTCCTAAAATTTTCCTAAATATGCTTACTTCTCTTTACCATTATCCAATCAACTTCATCATTTCTTTTCTAAGTAACCTTCTAACTAGGTCCTCCTTCCTGCATGCATGCATCTCTTCAATCAATTCTTTATATTCTTTCAGGAAGAAGCCTTCCAAATGCAAATCCGAGTGTGCTGCTCCCCTGCTCAAAACCGAATATTCAGTGTCTGCCTGTTGCTCATGGATGAAATTCAGGGCCTTAACCCAACCTGTGACCTGCCCTTCACCTGCCTCTCCAGCCCAATGCAAGGGCTCTATAGTCTTGGGTGGCTCTAACCATTCTGCATATTTTTCAGGCCCTCATCCTGGCAAAGCTTTGGTCCATGTAGGAACTATGCATATATTGACATACTTGGCCTTCATTTAGTGTAAAGGACAATACTAGTACTTCCCTATCTCCTAACAGCCATTTTGATCGATTCTTTGCAACTTTTTCTTCTGTGCAACTCCTTTGCAAATGGTTCCCCTCTGTCTACTAGAGCCACATTGCTGGCAGAAAACTGCCTGTGTGTTTAAACTCCCCTCTTGCAGGGGCCTTTAACTAATGGCTCTAAATAAGAGTTTGAAAAACCAGCAAACTTGCACAGATCAAGACAATACTGAGGCCAGGCTTATAATCCAGAGCTCCCATGCAGCATCTGGCTGAGACTAGTCTCTGCACAGCTATATCTGAGATCACATTGTTGCTTGGCCTCCTCTCTGTCTCTGTCTTACTTCCCCAGCCCTTATCCATATCTCTGTGATAAATCTCTAGAACTGGAGACAAATGGATAAGAAAGATGTGGTACACATACACAATGGAATATTACTCAGCCATTAAAAATAACACATTTGAATCAGTTTTAATGAGGTGGATGAAACTGGAGCCTATTATACAGAGTGAAGTAAGTCAGAAAGAAAAACACGAATACAGTATACTAACACATATATCCGGAGAAGGCAATAGCACCCCTCACAGTTCTTGCCTGGAGAATCCCAGGGATGGGGGAGCCTGGTGGGCTGCCATCTATGGGGTCACACAGAGTCAGACACGACTGAAGAGACTTAGAAGCAGCAGCAGTAGCAACACATATATATGGGATTTAGAAAGATGGTAACGATGACACTGTATGCGAGACAGCAGGGGAGACACAGGTGTATAGAGCAGTCTTTTGTGGGAGAAGGTGAGGGTGGGATGATTTGAGAAAGGAACATTGAAACATATATATTATCATATGTGAAACAGATTGCCAGTCCAGGTTTGATGCATGAGGCAGGGTGCTCAAGGCTGGTGCACTGGGATGGGATGGGGAGGGAGGTAGGAGGGGGGTTCAAGATGGGGAATGCATATATACCCATGGCTGATTCATGTCAATGGATGAAAAAAACCACTACAATATTTTAAAGTAATTAGCCTCCAATTAAAATAAATTAAAAAAAATAAAAGCTACTGCAATTAATTAAAAAAAAAATCTCTAGTGCTGGAACCTGTGCATTGGAACTACTTTTAGGGAAACCCACCTAAGACACCTAGATAAGCATGTACTCACTCTTTAGATCTCAGGACAAATGTCACTTCTTAAGGATTTCTGACTACCTGAAGTCCTTTACCATGCCAACTGATGAGCATTTCTTCTTCATAGTACATCCCAATAGAACTTTGATACATGGTGAGAATCTCTGCCCATAAGCCACGTAAGGCAAGACCATCTGTGTTTGGTTTATCATTGTGTCCGCATTGCTTGGCACAGTAGCTCAAGAAAAATAAGTCTTTATTAAATGAATGAATACAAGTTGACAAGCTGTAAGTGTGATGAACATGAGTATAATGACAGATGAAATTTTATTACTCAAACCATTTTTACTGAGCAGCTATATGCCAGCCAATGTAGTAACTGTTAAATTTTCATAGGCACTCAATAAGTGTTTGTGAAGTAAACAAATTACATGATATACGAATTAATTGTACAAGGACAGTTATAATCTAGTTGGAGAAAATAAAAACACTGGAATATTTAAAAGTCATGATTTGTTGACATACCCCAGAGGGTGTCTAGTTGGTTTCAAAGTTACCTTAACAAAGAAATAAAAAGAGTTTATTCCTTTTGAATTTCAGCCAGATGGGCTATTTCCAAAGTTATGTGACTATATTTGGCTGAAACTAAGGTACTACAAGAAGCTAAAGCTCATTATACCCCACCTATTTTCTGTGCCTGTACCCTGACTTCTGAGGTTTTACTTGGCACGATCTCCTTTTACAAGAGCTTAGAATTGAAAACAGTTGAAGTTTCATGACTTTATAGTCAGTTTATTTTTAAAGGGTGTTGGGGAGGTCCTCAGTTTGACAAACCTTAAATTGTTAAGATCTCATAACCCATATTTTAGGGTGTTCTGATTGCTGAGAGTTCATAAACGAAAATCAGTATGTTAAGGTTGGAGATACTGTTTTCAAACAGAAACTAGGTTTGCATTTAGAGATTCTTACTCCAATTTCTGCCTCTCCCCCAAAGTTACAGGAATGAGCTCTTGCCTTATAATAACATCAGTATTACAGAGTGAACTCTCCTAAAAGCCCCTATTCTAGGCAATGTTGGTTGGTTTTTTGATGAAGGGTTTAGCACATTTACTGTCCTAAGATCAAACTGCACAACTGAAGGTGCTTGAGGATAAATTCCAAGCCAACTCTTGCTGAAACACTTATTCTGGAATATCATATATTGCATTAAGAAAAGGTGGCATTTGGCCAGCTGAATCATTAGCAATTGCTTTGATCTATGCTCTATTTTGAATTTTTTGGTATGACTCAGATTATGTTTCACAATGTATATTTCAATCATAACATTAGTAAAAAGTATTGGGCATATGCTAAATGTAGCACATCATGTGTTGGCCTAGAAATAAAAATAGAAAAAGAAATTCCGTAAGATGCATATATAAGTCAATCCTACCATGTTCCAGTTTTAGCTATTTCCTCACCAACTCCACTGACTTCATCCAAAGGAGGCTCAACAGCACTTGGTATTTACTCTAGAATCATGTCAGGTTTCTAAGAAGTGCTAGAATGTCATGGCTAAGTGCCACTGAACTCTATGGGTTTGAATCCTGCTTCTCCACTATGCTCCATCAGAGTTCAGAGGCAAATTGCTTAATCCCTAATTTCTGTGGGAAAATCATTAACCTTATGTGGTCCCAAGTTTCTTCATCTGAAAGTTGATGATAATAACAGTTACCACCTCAAAACCTTTTTTTGGTAAGGACTAAGTGAATTCAGTATATGTAAAGTACTTAGAATAGTACCTGAAATAATAAGCACTATGTTAAAGAGAAAACTTTTATATACACAAAAAACAAAACCATGTATTTGCTCACATTTTCACTGACATTAGTGTGACCCTAGAGAATTCCTTAATGTTTTTAATTCCTTTTCTTTAACTGTAATGTGGGTCCACTGATCTCCCCACATTGTTTTATAAGGATTAAATGAGCTAATCTAGCAGAATATTGCCTTGCCAGCCAAAGCATGTGGCCTTGTACATATCAAGCATTTAGCAATATTTATTATATGAATGATTGAGGGAGTTGAGTGAAAGAACAATTAATTTCTATGCCACCCCCATGTCATATTCACTGATTCATTTCAAGAAAGTTATTGAGGATCTTCTAGGTACCAGGTACTTTATTAGATCCTAGGGGATGCCACGATGAACAAGGCAGTCTCTTGTGGACAGTTAGAATCTAATATGAGAGACAGCTATTAATCAAATAAGCAAGCACTTCATTATAATTGTGACGTGTGCTAAAAACCCTGTAAAAGTAGGATGTGTGATGATCACATTTATTCAGCACATTTCTCTCACTTTACAGATAAAGAAAGATAGGGTGGACTATCAGTTGAGAGTGAATCAAGGTCACAGTGTTAAGGTCTATAGGGGCTTCCCCTGTGGCTCAGTGGTAAAGACTCTGCCTAAAATGTGGGAGCCACAGGAGACGTGAGTTCCAACCCTGCATGGGGAAGATCCCCTGGAGGAGGGTATGGCAACCCACTCCAGTATTCTTGTCTGGAGAATCCCCATGGACAGAGGAGGCTGACAGGCTACAGCCCATAGGGTTGCAAAGAGTTGGGCACAACTGAAGCGACTTAACACAGCACAGCATAAGGTTTATAGCAAAATTAAGGGTAAGGTACAGAGAACTTTCCTTAAACCACCTTCCCTTACACATTCATAGTGTCGCCTTTATCAACATTGCCCATCAGAGCAGCACATTGCAATTCTTACAATTATGATTGCACATTGACACATCATACTCACCCAAAGCCCATAGTTTTCAATAAACTTTATTCTTAATGTTGTACTTTCTATGAGTTTGGAAAAATGCATACAAAAACGTATCCATCATTATGGTATCATGCAGAGTGTGATACCTTAAAGATTCTATGTGCCTTACCTACTCATCTCTTCCCCATCCTCCAGCTCCTGCAATCATATTAGCTTTTTACTGTCTCCATAGTTTTGCCTTTTTCAGATGCTGTATAGTTGGAATCATACAGTATATCGCCTTTTCAGATTGGTTTCTTTCACTTAGTAGTATACTTTTAAGTTTCCTCCATGTCTTTTCATGGCTTGATAGCTCATTTTTTTTTAGCATTAAATAATATTCCATTGTTTGATGTATCACAGTTTATCTATTCACTGACTAAAGGACATCTGGGTGAGTGTATCTTTTTTCTTTTGAACTCCATGTTAGGTGAAATTGACAAATGGCACTTATTGTGCCTTAAAAGACAATTAAATTCTGTTTTCAGATCAAAGTCTGGGACTTAGTAATGAGTGAAAGGATTGGGGCAAAACACCTCAAATAAAAACAATCATGGTTTCCAAGAGTTGACAACCTTTTACATACTAAGCACTTTATCTCCATCATTTGACTCAATCTGCATAATCTATGAATAAATATTATTGCAAACTAAGACTTAAATGGTCTCTGAGCAAGATTGCTTCAGGATCACATGGCCAGAAAGTGCAGCAAGCCCTGTTGGTGTGATAATAAAATTCACGCTCTTCTAAGGTAGCAAACTGTTTCTACTTTGGAACAATTTGGGCTCAGATAGCCTCAGAGTGTGCAATCTTTAGGTTTCAGAATCAGTTCCTGAATTTCTAGTTGATGAAGACTGAATACTTAAATATCCATCTTATTGCTTTCTTCTCTTGGTGCATTACTTACTTTTTTCCCTCATGTGAAACTCATGCTTGATATGATGGGATAAGAAGAAAAAGAAGAAAAGAGAATTAGGATATCAGAGAGCATCATAGAGAAATTGGGAAGTAACTACAGAATGTTTTTTTGTGTTCTAAAATTCCTTTATTTTTCCAGGTACTTCTGAATTAGCAGACAGTAAGACAATACTTCATGGAAATTCCCAATATAATCATTATTAACCAGTATTATTAACCATTATTAATGGCCTTTTGAAAAGGCCATTCTATTCTACTTTTCAGAAACTCTGTTTCCACTGCATGCTCAGTCACTCAATTGTACACAACCCTCTGTGACCCTATGGACTGTAGCCTGCCAGGTCCTCTGTCCATTCTTTCCAGGCAAGAATACTGAAGTGGGTTGCCATTTCCTTTTCCAGAGGGGTACTTGATAATACTGGTGACTATGTGTCAGGGAGAGGGTTGGGTTTGTCACTCACATTTGAGGACTCTCAAAAAAAACGTACAAGAACTTTTACTCTGTAGAGAGCCAAAGCTCAACTGTGTAGAAGGAGCAGAGTCACGGGCTAAGGGTTATGCGAAGCCTTTACCTGTATATTACACGGATAACTCATATTTTCAATAACTCCTTATATCCCCATTTTACAGATGAGGAAACAGAAGCACAATGAAGGTAAATAAATAGTCCAAACAAGGTGACTCAGGTGGGGCTGAGAACCAAACCTAGATCTGAGACACTCCAAATCTAGCCTTTTTCTTCCCCATGAGAACACATTCAATTAATATTACTTAGGAAGGAAGACAAATCTGACCCACTGCCTGGGTTGTTTTATTTGTTAAGTCTGGTTTCATTTTGCCCTACACACTGATCAGCTGCACCACTAACAAACACAAATTTTAAAAGCTCCTAGAACATCTCACTTTTTCAGTGACTGTTAAAAGGACACGGGGGAGGAAGGCAAGAGTGGAGTTTTGCAAGATCCGCAAACTGCTCTCTTCCACATCTCTCTTGAAATATCATCACCCATTAAGTTTCATGCTATTACAGTAACAATAAAGCAGCTCTCTTTAAGATACATGGAAAATTCATCATTCTCTGCTAGGGTAGGGGACTTTAAGTGCCAAGGCCAAAAGGAAGAGAGATCATTGTTGTGACTTTAAGTTCAGAGAATAAATACATATATGGTAGTGATATTAACACACATTTTATGCTTAAACTTTTAAAAAGTTCCTGCCAGTTTTTAAATAGAAGAACATGGTAGGATTTAGTCTCCCTGTTAACCAGATTTGTTTGAGCCTGGAAAAGAAGAAACAAAAACAAACCTAGAAGCAATACTCATCGTAATTATTTTAAATAATAATAGACACTCAGATTCTGAGACAAGTACACATACGGGAGAAAGATTTAAGGCTGAAATTAAGTAATTTAAAGTGTCTACAATCATGTGCATGATTATTATCATGTATTATAGTAATGAGGCATACATGGGAAGTCGTTTCCAATAAGAAAATAACGAGTATTATTTGTACTCTGTCACTTCTAGCCTTCCTGGAGTCAGCTGGGGAAAGAAGCAGTCAGGGAAAAGAGCCAGGCGAAGGAGAGGAGGCAGTACCTCCTTTCTTTTTGTTGCTTTATTTTGATGTTAAGCGGAGACAATCAGTGTTAACTCGTCTCCTGCCAGATCTGATGTGCTCCACCTGAAGCTGAATCTGAGTGCCAGTGCACGTCCTGTGCCATTTCCTAGGAAGAGTCACACAGGATCCCTGTGATACCAAGACAGAAAGTTTCCATTTGGGGCCTTCGAGATGACTATTTCTCTTTCAGTGGGTAGATATAGGAGAGGTTGGTAGTTCTCAAATGTTAGCATGTGTCTAAATCACCTGAAGAACTTATGAAAACACTGGATGATGGGTTTAATCCCCAGAATTTCTGATTATGTCTGGTGTTAGGCACATGACTTTATGTTTTGAACAAGTGCCCACATGGTTCTGACACTGATGGTCTGAGGACTACACTTTCAGAAGCTCTGATGTACAGGTTAAATAAAACCACAGGTTCTACTGTTAGACAGGCCTGGGTTCCTATCCCAGCTCTTCCACTTGCATGATCCTGGGAAGAGTACTATACCCTTTCAAAGAATCATTTCTTTTGCTCCAGTTCAGTTCAGTTCAATCACTCAGTCATGTCTGACTCTGTGACCCCATGAATCACAGCACGCCAGGCCTCCTTGTCCATCACCGACTCCCGGAGTTTACTCAAACTCATGTCCATCGAGTCAGTGATGCCATCCAGCCATCTCATCCTCTGTTGTCCCCTTCTCCTCCTGCCCCCAATCCCTCCCAGCATCAGAGTCTTTTCCAATGAGTCAACTCTTCGCGTGAGGTGGCCAAAGTATTGGAGTGTCAACTTCAGCATCAGTCCTTCCAATGAACACCCGGGACTGATCTGCTTTAGGATGGACTGGTTGGATCTCCTTGCAGTCCAAGGGACTCTAAAGAGTCTTCTCCAACACCACAGTTCAATAGCGTCAATTCTTTGGTGTTTAGCTTTCTTCACAGTCCAACTCTCACATCCATACATGACCACTCGGAAAACCATAGCCTTGACTAGACAGACCTTAGTCGGCAAAGTAATATCTCTGCTTTTGAATATGCTGTCTAGGTTGGTCATAACTTTCCTTCCAAGGAGTAAGCGTCTTTTAATTTCATGGCTTCAGTCACCATCTGCAGTGATTTTGGAGCCCAAAAAGATGAAGTCTGACACTGTTTCCACTGTTTCCCTATCTATTTCCCATGAAGTGATGGGACCAGATGCCATGATCTTTGTTTTCTGAATGTTGAGCTTTAAGCCAACTTTTTCACTCTCCTCTTTCACTTTCATCAAGAGGCTTTTTAGTTCCTCTTCACTTTCTGCCATAAGAGTGGTGTCATCTGCATATCTGAGGTTGTTGATATTTCTCCCAGCAATCTTGATTCCAGCTTGTGCTTCTTCCAGCCCAGCATTTCTCATGATGTACTCTGCAGATAAGTTAAATAAGCAGGGTGACGTTCTCCTTTCCTGATTTGGAACCAGTCTGTTGTTCCATGTCCAGTTCTGTTGTTTCCTGACCTGCATATAGGTTTTTCAAGAGGCAGGTCAAGTGGTCTGGTATTCCCATTTCTTTCAGAATTTTCCACAGTTTATTGTGATCCATATAGTCAAAGGCTTTGGCTTAGTCAATAAAGCAGAAATAGAAGTTTTTCTGGAACTCTCTTGCTTTTTCGATGATCCAGCAGATGTTGGCGATTTGATCTCTGGTTCCTCTGCCTTTTCTAAAACCAGCTTGAACATCTGGAAGTTCACGGTTCACATACTGCTGAAGCTTGGCTTGGAGAATTTTGAGCATTACTTTACCAGCATGTGAGATGAGTGCAATTGTGCGGTAGTTTGAGCATTCTTTGGCATTGCCTTTCTTTGGGACTGGAGTGAAAACTGACCTTTTTCAGTCTACAGTGGCCTAAATATTGTGCTTAGTATTTTTATGTATGTGATGTCATTAGCACCTCAGATCATCAGTATGAAATAGATACCGTCCTCCCCACTTTACAGATGAAATATGAACTCTAACAGGAGGATCACGTGTCCACTACCTGTCGCACATATAACAGATGTGTCACCAGTAACAAATTCTTTAAAATGAACTAAAGTTTTCTTCCTCAAATTTCTCTTAAATATTTGAAACATGTTTTCCATTGGGTTGGGATTAAATCTGAATGTCAAGAGAAGAGAGGATAGGACTTAATCTTGATCAGAGTCAGGAAACTGAGTCTCCTCTTTATCTAGGAATGGACTAAGATGCATCAGTGTCCTTTGATAGCTCTGCTCACTGTGTGTCTGAGAAATAGTTCTGAAAAGAATACAGCTTTTATTAAATTATTTTGCTTAATTCCTTGACATTTGATTTGCCTCAAAGTCTTCCATCATCTTCTCACCATTTACAATATTGGACATAAAAATAAAAAATTTTATTGAACCATAAAAATGCTCTAATAAAGTAGAGGTGGTAAATCCTTCTAAGTGTCAGCATGGAAGGCAAGTCCATGAGAGCCAAGAGAATGGGCCTGCATCAGGAAATGAACTCCTAGTTACGGATAATATTGAAACATTTTTTTTTAATAAAACAAATAGAAACGCTTACATATTTAGACTTACAGAAGAGATATAAAGTGCTGTCTGTGAGAGATTAACCAAGACCCTGGAAAGTACAGACAAGCCTCAGTGTTTCCACTTGTATGTGTCCTGCATTGATGCTTGGCATTCAAAACTACCTAAAGTCACTTGGTTGAAGAAATTTATGATTGGCTGGCAGGCTGATTGAAATGCATCTTTGCAAATATACTTGGTGTAAACTTACCTGTCATAGACAATGGCACTGTTTTAGGAGGGTTTTCAGATTCATCACAGTCTCTACGGTATTTTCCTTTAATAATGCATCTTGAAAAATAAGACATTTAGCTAAGGCTGCTAATTCTATGAAACGCTAATCATTTAAGCTGTCTAACCTTGTTCAGGGTAATTATTTCTATCCATTATCCATCATGCTAAGAAATGACAGCTCAGGGACAAGGAGACTTTTCAAGCAAATGCTTTAAGACAGTGTTTTAGTTTGCAGGCACTGGCCAATGTTAATTAAATTATATAAACAATGACTCATGGTATAAATAGAGATGGAGAAGCTTGCAAGAAAAAATGCAGTTCAATAACTTTAAAACTACTTATTCTTTCCCAAAGAAAGTAAAAGGCAGCTTTTATTCTCTGGACTTTGTTTACCTTTCTAAAATTCAGTGATTCATTGTTGTCAGAATACATTGTCTCTGAAAGTTCCACTTTAGCAGGGGAATCTTTCTGGATTCTATTTTAGGAATCTATTCTGTACTGGGGACATTTTTTTTTCCTAACGGGAAAAAAGTAAGCTTCTTTGGAACCACAGGACCATGAGTTAAGCCCCTAGACATTTGCAAATAGGAAAACAAATCCCAGTGGATGGGAGATGTAATTAATATTAGCATATACTACTGTAACTGCCAATATTTCTCTGATACACATCATCATTAAGTATAACTGCTAGCATTTCTCTAATATGTGTACTTCTTTCTGTCAGTAGAAGGTTATCAGTTTTTGAAATTTTGGCCACCAAGTTGGATAATAGTCTCAGAATCAATGGCATATATAAAAATGTGGAAATATCAGCACCAGCTATTGATCACGTTCTTTACCATAAGGGGAAAAATGTATGATAGTATTCCATGTCCTTTAATGTATTATAAAATCCACAGCTCATCAACCTTCTGTAAATTCAGAACTTTGAATTCAGAGTGTTGAATCTACACCTTTAAAAAGAAAGAAGCTGCTGAGGTACCCTTAATTTCTATTATCTCCTTTTATCCCACTTCCCTGGTAGCTCAGCTGGTAAAGAATCCACCTGCAGTGCAGGAGACCCTGGTTTGATTTCTGGATTGGGAAGATCCCCTGGAGAAGAAATCAGCTACACACTCCAGTATGCATGGGCTTCCCTGGTGGCTCAGATGGTAAATAATCTGCCTGCAATGCAGGGGACCTGGGTTTGATCCATGGTTTGGGAAGATCCCCTGGAGGAGGGCATGGCAACACACTCCAGTATTCTTGCCTGGAGAATCCCATGGACAGAGGAGAGGAGCCTGGCAGGCTACAGTACATGGGGTTGCAAAGAGTCAGACACAACTGAGTGACTAAGCACACACAACACATCCTTTTGGCCTTCCTAGTAGAGCCATAGGAAGAAGTGATGTGTCATAAACACACTAGTGACCTTTATTTATATGAACATATCCTGCTAATTTAGGGGATTTAGCTAAAGAAGCTTGCAAGGTATGGTCACAATACCTCAGGGACTGCTCTTCACTATTCTGTCAGTACTGGTAGCTCATTCGTGTTAGACTCTGAGACCCCATGGACTGTAGCCCACCAGGTTCCTCTGTCCATGGGATTTCCCAGGCAAGAATACTGGAGTGGATATAGCCATTTTGTGGATTCAAGTATGCCTAGAAGTGTTAAGAAGGATTGCCCACAAGATTGTACAGTTTGAGGGCTTAATAAACTTAAAAATAACATTCTAAAGGAAGAGAGATTAAAGATCACGAGTTGGGTTAAAATAGTTTTGAAATAGAAAAGCAAGTATTATTTCACTTCTCTCATTCAGATTTTCTATTCACACAATTCCAATCAGTTCATGGTTGAATCCCATCTTTCACTAAACAATGAATAATAAATAAACAGACAAAAAAGTGAACAAATAGGTGTAAATTACGGTGTGAACAGAAACTTCTGCAATGAGAGGAAGTGATAGCAGTGGCTATGGCAATAATGAAAAATTGGGCTTTTGATACACAACTTGGAACTTCCCTGGTGGCTCAGACAGTAAAGCGTCTGCCTGCAATGTGGGAGACCTGGATTCAATCCCTGGGTCAGGAGGATCCCCTGGAGAAGGAAATGGCAACCCACTCCAGTACTCTTGCCTGGAAAATCCCATGGACGGAGGAGCCTGGTAGGCTATAGTCCATGGGGTTGGAAAGAGTTGGACACGACTGAGTGACTTCACTTTCTTTCTTTGATACTCAACCAGCACCCTCAATATCAACCTTGGCACAGATCTCAATGGGCTGAGCCAGCAGTGGGTAGGGGGATGTAGTCAGACTGCATGTTGGTGTGATCAACATCAAACACCAAACTAGGGCAGTGTTCTTGATGACTATTAAATGCAGTGTTGGCCAGGTCACCAAGAACAAAACATAATATACTAGAGCCATTTCCTTTCTCTTCCCTCATCAGCTTCTTTTTTGCCTTAAAGAGAAGAGCATCTGAAAGGTGAGCCATATCATCTTTTCTACTCATGATAGCATTATTAAATGAAGGAAGTGCTATGGGCTGGTATATCTGTATTTTAGCTAGGAATTTCAAGTTCATCTTACAGGCAACATGATGATGGTAAAATGTTTGAACTCAAAGTAAAAGGCCTCTAGTGTCACAATTATTTCCATAACAGATTGAGGAAATTTATGGGAAGGAAATCCCCAAGATAAGAGGATCATGGTGTACAAATCTGTTTTAATGGCAGAAAATATGGTTTTTCCTGTGGTCATGTATGGATGTGAGAGTTGGACTGTGAAGAAGGCTGAGCACCGAAGAATGGATGCTTTTGAACTGTGGTATTAGAGAAGACTCTTGAGAGTCCCTTGGACTGCAAGGAGATCCAACCAGTCCATTCAGAAGGAGATCAACCCTGGGATTTCTTTGGAAGGAATGATGCTAAAGCTGAAACTTCAGTACTTTGGCCACCTCATGGGAAGAGTTGACTCATTGGAAAAGACTCTGATGCTGGGAGGGATTGGGGGCAGGAGGAGAAGGGGATGACAGAGAATGAGATGGCTGGATGGCATCACTGACCTGATGGACGTGAGTCTGAGTGAACTCCCAGAGTTGGTGATGGACAGGGAGGCCTGGCGTGCTGCGATTCATGGGGTCGCAAAGAGTCGGACACGACTGAGTGACTGAACTGAACTGAACTGAACTGAAGCAGAATCAAAGAGTGAATGATATCTGAAAGATGTTTATCAAATAGGGAGGCAGCTGAAAGTAGAAAATGACAATCAAATCAGATACAAAAAGCTTCCATTGCCCAGGACCTTTGGGCTGAATTTAACATAATGAGTGAGGTATAAGTAGAATGCCTTTTGTTTTTCTAAATATGAAGGATGGGATACTGAGAATTATATATGTTCAAATAGAATAAAGCAAGTTACATTGCATTTTTTATTATATTCTTAACATTAAATCAAATCTATTTCTCAGATAAATTGCAAATTATATTCAGTTTGCTTTTAATTCTTAAGAGATGAGTATTTTCTGAGATAATAATGTAAAAGGATGAATAATTTTTGTTTTCTGTAACAATCAGCTGTTGCATAGTGAGTCACACTGGTGAAGAAGGATAATTCTCAATTGGGAGTTACCAGCTTATTGGTTGTGAAATTAACACAAACTATAAGGCAATGGCACCCCACTCCAGTACTCTTGCCTGGAAAATCCCATGGACGGAGGAGCGTGGTGGGCTACAGTCCATGGGGTCGGGAAGAGTCGGACACGACTGAGCAACTTCACTTTGACTTTTCACTTTCATGCATTGGAGAAGGAAATGGCAACCCACTCCAGTGTTCTTGCCTGGAGAATCCCAGGGACGGGGGAGCCCGGTGGGCTGCCATGTATGGGGTCGCACAGAGTCTGATGTGACTGAAGCGACTTAGCAGCAGCATCCCCTATACTGACTTCCCTGGTGGCTCAGGGGATTCTCACAGGGATTTGCCTCATGAAAATTTCCAAATGTTTGTGGATTTTTAAGATACTGTTCCAATACTGACTTCCAGTTTAATTATATTGTAGTCAGGGAAGATACTTTATGTGATTTTAGTCTGTTGAAATGGATTGTGACTTATTTTATTGCCCAGTTGGTTAATAGTGTTGTTCAACACTTCTAGATCCTTACTGACTTTCTGTCTACTTGTTCTATCAATTATTGAGAGAAGGTGTGTTAAAATTTCCAACTATAGTTGTATATATATATTTATCTCTTTAGATTTCAGCTTTTGTTTCATGTATTTTGAAGCTCTGTTGTTAGGTACAAATGTTTTAAGACTGTACATCTTGATGAGCTGGTGGTCCATTTATAATTATGAACGCCTCCTTTCTATCTCTGGTACATTCTTTGTCTGGAAATCTACTTTGTTTCATAGTAATATAGCCATTGGACTTCCCTTGGGGCTCAGTGGGTAAAGAATCTGCCTACAATGCAGGAGACCTGGGTTCAATCCCTGGGTTGGGAAGATCCCAATAGCTATAATATAGTCATTCTAGTTTTCTAATTATCCTTGCATAATATATCTTTATCTCTTTTTACATTTTATTTGATTTTTTAAATATTTAACATATGTTGTTGTTTTGTTTTGTTGACAACATAGTCTTGCTTTTCAATCCAGCTTTTAACTGGAGTTTTGATCATTTTCATTTAATGCATTTATTTAAGTCTAATATCTTGTTGTTTTCTACTTTTTTTTTTAAAACAGTTTTCCTTGTTACATTTTATTCTTTTCTGAAGAACAGTTACAAGACGTTATATTTGTTCTCCAGTATGCAGTATGTCTTCTGATCAAACGCTTTCCTGGCTTCTTTTAAGATTTTTCTCATTCCTTGATTTTTAACATTTTGATTATGGTATGCATTGGTGTAGTTTTGTTCATCTTACTTGGGGTTTTGATTTTGTTTTTGTTTCTTTAGCTTCTTGGATGTGTGGTTTTATAAAACTGATAAAAATTGAATCATTATTGTTTCAAATCATTTTTATGACAATCCATTCTCATTTTTCTGGGACTTTAATTAAATATACATTACTGTGCTTAATAGTGTCCCTTTTGTCACTGTGGCTTTAATTTTTTTTGTGTTTTTTTCCTTGTGTTTCAGTCACGATACATTCTATTGTTATGTTTCCAGTGCTCTTTTCTTTCACAGTGTCTCCTTGACTGTTGACCTCATCTAATGATTTTTAAAATGTTTCACATATTATATATTTTTAACTCTAGAGATTCTCTCCTATATATTTAATTTCTCCTTATTATGTTCACATTTTCTTTTAAGTCCTTAGTCACATTTATAATAGCTGTTTCAAAGTTCCTATCTGCTAATTTTATCAGCTCTTGAATTTCTGAGCCTATTTCTGTTGACAGTTTTTCTCTTGGTTATGAATCAAATTTTTCTGTACTTCTTACACACATTGTAACTTTTAATTAGATACTTAACTTGTGGATATAACATTGTTGAGGGTATGGGTTTTGTTGTCATCCTTTAAAGATATTTCAATTTGCTTTCTATACGTCATGAGTCCTTTGCAGGTCAGCTTAATTCTTTTGAACTTTATCTTTAAGATTTTTAAAAAGTGACCAAAAGTACACTTTACTCTAGGTCTAACATAGACTTGCTACACAGTCATGATCCTTCTAAGATCCTACTGAGTGCCCTAGGTTCAACAAGGTTTTTGCACTCTGGGTGGTTAGAACTTGAAAGTCTTCCAGCTCTGTTTAAGCCCTGGGAATTATTTAGCTACAACCTTGTAGTAATTGCAAGGGATGTGTGCAGGAGATGTGGGTTTAACCTCTGGGTCAAGAAGATCCCTTGGAGGAAGAAATGGTAGCCCATTCCATGGAAATCCAATGGACAGAGGAGCCTTCCAGGCTACAATCCATGGGGTTGCAAAAGAGTCAGACATGACTTAGTGACTAAACAACAACAACAATAATTCTCTTGTTATGTATGTGTTCCTCACGTTCGGCCAAATTCAGAGAAGTACATGCAAATTTATTGGGCTTTTTCTCTACCAAACTCCTTCTTTTCCATTATTTTGCTTTAGACATTACATGGGCATCAGTCTCTGATTTCTGTCCCCTTTCATAGAGACCAGTGTTCTGTTTGGATTACTCCTTCCTGTACAGAAAATGCCTTCAGGCAGAAAATTGGAAAACTGCAGGACTTACCTTGTTTGTTCGCCTTTATCAAGGATCACTATCCTGTGTTGCTAGCTCATCAGTGACAGAAATCAACTATTCACATAGTTCGTCCAGTTTTCCAGTAGTGTGCTTTAAGAAATTAGCTGTACTACAAGTTGCTCCATTATGATTGAAGCAAAGTTGACATTACAGTTTTTAATCCCTATCTTGATGTAAGTTTTTCCATTTTCCCATTCTCCCAGAACAAACATATTTTAAAAAATGCCTAGGTAGTTTATTCCATGTACTTTTGACAGTTCTGTTAGGTATACCACACTTGCAAGTTTTGTGAATTTCAGTACTTAAATATATCAAAAACTCAGTATTCTTAAACATGAGAATAATATTACTAAGCTCATGAAAATATAAGTAATAAGATATATAAAGCTTGGATTTTAAAGGAAGATTAATAAATGGTTTTCTCACATCATTAGCAGTCATAAAAACTGTCTTAAAAAGAGGCAGAATTTTATGGTTACTTGTATTTGTCTCGAGTCAATTGTAAAATAATCCTTATCTCTCCTATAAATTAAACAACCAACTAGATGCAAGTTAAAAACAGTGATCTCATATTACTGTATTTTAATTATTCCCCTGTATCACCAAAGAATAAACTAGTTTCCCTCTGTGCCAAAATTTAATTGACTACTCAGGTCAATAATAGTTTTATATATCACCTTTCAGAAACCACAAGGAATTAAAAACTACACATATAGGATCACTTCAATTTTTTTTTTTTATCCTTGGCTTTTGGCCACCACTGTATAGCTTGATCCCACACAGGATTCTAAAATGATATTCCGATTTCAAAGCCAATATACACATGCCAGTCTTTTTCTTCATTAGTAGAATAGAATACAGACCTCAATAAGCCAGTCAACAAACATTCTAAATGCCAAAACAAAGCTAATGGACTTGCAGAATAACTTGACATCCTTACTCTGTTAGGCTTACAAAAATAAAACCCAGTGAAGATGGAGATGTACCCCAGTGCCTGGGAAAAGGGTATATCAGTAAGGAAGAGTTCAGTTCAATTTAATACATAAATAACTCAAGAATGTTTGAGATGACTAGAATCTTACAGATCACCTACTTCTGTGCTTTTCAAACTGTACTTGAAGTTTGGAGCAGATAGGGATGGGGCAATAGGAAAGGAGAAGTTAAATTGGCAGGGCCCTAGGTAGTCTCATTTTATCATGCAGAATACTCCAGTGTTTTATTTGGGCTTTGCAGTGTGGTTTAGTTGGAAAAAAAAAAAAATAGTGATGTTGCTAATCAAAATTGTTGACCAATCATGAGTCAATTAACCTCATTTTGTAGATGGAGAATGACAACCAAAACTGACTTTATACAAGTTTACGAAGTTAGTTAGTGGCATTGCTATGACTGTAATTCAACTTTCTGAACTCCCAGGCTACTGTTTTTCACAGAGAAAAAGGAGGTGTCTAGAGGGCAGGTTTTCCAAATGTTTCTTATTTGTTTTTCTCACTGTATTCCAATTCACGTGCTAGGTTCTAGGGAAACAAAAATAAGATTAATTTCAAATAGGAAAAAAAGCATACCAGGAAATGGCAACCCACTCCAGTATTCTTGCCTGGAGAATCCCATGGACAGAGGAGTCTGGTGGGCTGCAGTCTAAGGGGTTGCAAGAGTTGGACACAACTGAGCGACTAAGCACACTAACAATAGTTAAAATACAATGTTGTGAGTGCATTTTGAATGTAAAACAGGGTGCTACCAGAAGACAGAGGAGGGACATATACATCTTACTGTGGGGTGAGAGGGTAGGTAATATCAGAGAAGCATCTTGAAGGGTATTTAGATATTGGCAGTAAAAGCTGAGAGACTTTTCTTCCCAACTGAGGGAACAATATGTGCAAAAGCACTTCGATGAGAGAAAGGTTTGGTGTTCCAGAGTGGTGATGTCAGTAAGAGGGAAGAATAGGAAGCTCTAGACCCTCCTTCTCCCCTCAGATACACTGATTGAACAATCAGCACAGCACAGTTCACTTTGCTGCAAATACAGAAACAGTTGAGAGGCTACTGCACCCAGGGTGAGTAGGAAACCAACCACATCAAAGCTGGTAGGAAAAGTTGAGATGCTCCCTCACAATAATCCCCCCTACCCCCAGCACAGTATTGCATGATTGAGGGAAGATGCCCAACTCCCACACTCTCCCTGGAAGGGGAAGACTGGACCAGATACCAATGTTCTGATTTTTGTGGAGTATTTCCAGGAGTCTGGTTTCTGTCTTGTCTGAATCTGAGCACTAACAGGAAAGGATCCCAGATTGAGAATCTCTGAGAATATAGATGGTGGCATGAGTAGCATATAAGCACTTGCCATGGCCCCTCCCCCTAGTTCAGCACACAGCAAGAGGGTACGAAAGTCCAGATTCCATCTTCTCTCTAGGGAGGAAGAGAGTTGGACCATGTGTCTCATGTTCCAGCTTTTCCAGGGACTGTCCAAGGGCATGGCTCTGTCTCAGCACGCTGATAGAACCTGGTATATTCTAGATGACTGGCAGCAGCTGAGAACCACACAACAGTTTGGATACCCTGAGAACACTCATGATAGTCCATCCCACAGTCTCAGCACTGAGCAAGAGAATTAAAAACCACAGGTTACAGATTCTTCTCAGGAAGAGCATGAGTTGGACTGTGCGTCCAGTGTCCTAACATTTCAGGCACCTGCCAGAATATCTGATGTCTGTCTGCCCAGTCTCAGAGAACTAACTGCACCTGGTATACTCTAGATGACTGAGGAGCTCTGAGAACCAAGTGGAAGGTTTGGACTAGTACCCAGTCACCTGCCAGAGTTCCTCTTTGGCAGGAGAGGAATGTATTTAGCAAGACTCGCAGCCCCTGGCTTATTCCTGGGAGGGGCAATCAAAGATTGAAATATATGATCGATGTTTAGACTTTTCAGTCGGCTTACCAAGGAACTTACTTCAGTCTCTACTGTCAGAGCATGGACAGACTCAGCATGCTCCAGATGTCTAAGAGCAACTGAAAACAGAAAAGGAGCTGGAGGCATGCTTCCAGTTCCAAAAGACTCATGGTATAGCAGACAGACATCAGTTGTTGTTTAGTTTCAAAGTCGTGTCTGACTCTTTTGTGACCCTGTGGACTGTAGCCCTCCAGGCTCTTCTGTCCATAGGATTTCCCAAGCAAGAATACTGGAGTGGATTGCCATTTCCTTCTCCAGGGGATCTTCCTAACCTAGGGATCGAACCCTGATCTCCTGCATTGGCAGGCAGACTCTTTACCACTGAGCCACCAGGGAAGCCCACATTCACTGGAGGAACCAAGAAATTACAAACGACTCTGAACTGAACTGAACTGAAAAGAAACCAAGGAATTTCTTCAACTGGTAATTTATATACAAGTGACCAGAGAACATACATATATAGGGAAGGTTTGAATGGCCCCCAGAATCTTGGGCCAAACTGATTGATGAGGGTCTATTCTTGGACGAGCTCAGTCTGTGAAGACTGAGTGAGGTAGCTGTTCCTTCCTAATGTACAGATAGCAACACAAAGCATGGAATGAAGGAGTGAAGGAGTGAATTAATAAATGAATGAATTAAAGAAATGAAGAGACAAAAATGAAAATGGACCCTTGTTTTATACCATATTTGCAGACCATACATCTGATAAGGAGTTAATACTTAAAATATATATATCAAATTCTTACAACTCCATTACAAAAAAATAATTTTAAAAATGAGCAAAAGACTTGAATCAACATTTTCCCAAAGAAGACAAATCACAAACAGGTATATGAAAAGATGCTCAACACTACAATTTATAAGGGAAATTCAAATTAAAACTACAATGAAATATCATCTCACATCTATTAGTATGACTATTACTAAATTTTTAAAAAAAGATAGGTTTTTGGCAAGGATGTCCACTATTCATCAGAATGAAAAACAGTCCAGCAATTATGGAAAACAGTTTTGAGGTTTCCATAAAAGTAGGATAGAGCTATCATATTACCTGACAATTCTACTACTTGGTATTAGTCCAAAGTAATTGAAATTACGATCTTGAAAAAATATTTACATGTTCATTGTAAATATTCACAATAGCCAGGCTGTAAATACAATATAAGTGTCCATGGAGGGGCTGATGAGTGTGTAAAGAAAATGAGGCATGTGCACACAACAGAATATTATTCGAACTTAAAAAAAGAAGAAACCCTGCCTTATGGAATAACATGGGTGCACCTTGAGGACATCATGTTCAGTAGAATAAGCCCAGGATAAATACTGCATGATTCCACTTAGATGAGATATTTAAAATAGTCAAACCCGGAGAAGCAGAGATTGGAACAGTGGTTGGCAGGGGCCATGAGGAGGAAAAAGTGGAAAGTAGCTGTTCAAGGGATGTTATTTCAATTATGCAACATGAATAAATTCTATAGAACTGCTGTACAACATTGTACCAATAATTGAAAATATTGTTTTCTTTACTGAAAGTGTACGAGGAAGATAGATCTCATGTTAAGGGTCCTTTCAAAACACACATGCACACAAACAAATTTTATTCCAGGAATGGCAAAAAAAAGATTAGTGTAGCATAAAAGCAGGCTACAGGGGAGGCAGTTGCATGACAGATGAGAAACAAACAGGTTAGGTCACACAGACCTTGTATCTCTCAACAAAGGAGCTGACGAAGGAGCCGCAGTCACCAGCGGTGTCCCACTCACCCTCTCTGGACTCCAGAGTGATGGCCCAGCCCTTGCTGCCCTCACACATTTTGATCATCTGCCTCATAAGAGATCCACCCTATTTCCGGGTCACTGCCTAATTACCTAATACACTGCCTCTGCTCTATTGGTCTTTTTTTTATTATTATTTTATTTTACTTTACAATATTGTATTGGTTTTGCCACACATCACTATTGTTCTTAAGGGGTCTTTCTTTAGCTGTCATCATGAAATAGCTGCTCAGTCAACTCTGGAAAGAGGTTTAAGAAATGTGGAACTCAGATACTGGATTGGTTTCCATTGATCATTTCTCTGCTTGATCTGTAAAAATATTTCAAGGAAGTGGAAAAAAACAGTGAAGACATGTGTATTTGTGGACAGCTGAGTTCTTGTCTTCAGCTATACAGGCAATGAAGGAACTATTCTGAATCAGGGCTCTGATTCTACACTGCTCTTGAGGTGCCAAACAACAGCAGCAGCAAAAACACAGGTGCTGAGGATCAGGTTATTAATAGAATCAGAGAACCTCTTATAATAACATGTATATCACAGCAATGACATTATTTCTCCCAGTAGAAAAACACGTACGTACTTATCTACACACACAGATGTTGTTTGACTTTATTGCCAAAGGCAAATCACTGAGTTGAACAGTTTTGTTTCTCTTTTATTCTGGCTTTACCATAATTCTGGAACACCATGATCTCCAGGGTGAAATGTGCTTTGGGTTACAGCTTTGCTTCTTGCTAACCATGATCACTGACTCGATGGACATAAGTCTGAGTGAACTCCAGGAGTTGATGATGGACAGGGAGGCCTGGCGTGCTGCGATTCATGGGGTCACAAAGAGTCGGACATGACTGAGGAACTGAACTGAACTGAACTGAACTGAACAATGTGTTGAGAGGTTATGTGACACTTTAAATTTCAAAGTTATGTATGGATGATTCACTTTGCTGTGCATTAGAAACTAACACAACATTGCAAATCATCTATACTCAATAAAAATAAGAAAATAAATTTCAGTGTTCATATCTGTAAAGTTGAAATAACAATTAATACCCTTTTTCCTGAGAAGTAAATTAAATCCAAGGTGGCTCAGTGGTAAAGAATACATCTGCCAATGCATGAACCACAGGAGATGCAGGTTTGATCCCTGGGTCAGGAAGATCCTCTGGAGGAAGAAATGGCAACCTACTCCAATATTATTGTCTGGGAAATCCCATGGATAGAGGATCCTGGCAGGCTACAATCCATGGGGTGACAAAGAGACAGATACAACTAAGTATGCGTGCAGTACCATTGCATAATCTTGAGCTGTATTTAAATTGACATTACACATCCGAAAGTATGGGATTAAGACTTGACTATGTTTGTCGTGGGACTTGTAATTTGTACCTTGAACAGTGAAAGAAAGTGAAAGTGAAGTTGCTCAGTTGTGTTCGACTCTTTGCGACCCCATGGACTGTAGCCTACCAGGGTCCTCAGTCCATGGAATTTTCCAGGCAAGAGTACTGGAGTGGGTTGCCATTTCCTTCTCCAGGGGATCTTCCCGACCCTGACCACGGGATCAGACCCGTGCCTCCTGCAGGCAGGCGTTGCAGGCGGACGCTTTACCATCTGAGCCACCAGGGAAGCCCTGCTTGTAACTTGAGAGCTGGTCATAAGTAATCTTTCTACAAAGCTGACTCTGGAATCAGTATCCACATCCCTCTCTCTGGTGCTTGTGACACTGATTTCACTGACACATTAAACCTGGCAGTTTGGACAAGGCAGCTGAAGGACTACTACAACAATCAGTACCATTAAAAGTGGAGCTGTAATTTAAATGAGAATCCCCTGACATGGCCTGGCACCGGAGGTCAATGATGAATATATTACAGAATCTGAATCCTTTGCAAGAACATAAAAAGAGTACTTGGTCATTCACTACCTTATAAACCTTAGGTAATTACAGATCCCAGAATTCTGGAAAATTAAAATAAACATTATTAAAAATGGGAGAAAGTAATGGGAGTTATTTGTAAGGCTGCTGGAAGTGCTTTTCAACAGCCCCATATAGAAGGACTGTAGAGATCAGATCTCATCTTGTTAATGTGAACATTTATCACTCAAAACTCAGCTCTGTTAGCTAACTGAAACCATTTAAACAACAGGACAGTTAAGGCTAGAGTTGTGTGTGTGTGTGTGTGTGTGTGTGTGTGTGTGCATGCACACGTGCTCAGTTGTGTTGGACTTTTTGTGACCTCATGGACTGTAGCCTACCAGGCTTGTCTGTCCATGAGACTTCTCAGGCAAGAATACAAGAATGGGTTGCCATTTTCTCCTCCAGGGGATCTTCCCAACCCAGGGATTGGACCCACGTCTCCTGCATTGACAGGCAGGTTCTTTTCCATTTGTGCCGCCTAGGAGGCCCCTAGGGTATAAGATTTATCAATGAAGTTCAAAGTAACACATCTGGCTCCTTGCTTCCTGAAGATTATAGAATCTTTGTTTTGAAAGGGGTATGAAAGGGTCAGATAGCTCAGTCACTCACAAACACACCCCACTATAATATCCATTTCTGTGCTTTGTGACCTTTTTTTTTTTTTTGGTATACTTTTACAGATACAAAATTCACTAACTTATAAGACATTTTTGCCAGTACAAATTGTTAGAAAATTTTTTCTGTATTTTATATGACATCTCTCTCTCTCTTTTTTTTACTTCCTTTCATTTGTTTTAGTTTGGCTCTGGACCACAAAACACCCCTGCCTGCTCCAATGCAAATACCTTTGAGCTGTCTGAAGACATTTCTCAAGTCTTCCTTCATCCTCTCTTTTCCCAGCTAAAGATGTCAGTTTTCTTGGATGTACTTCGAGAGATGTGTGTGTGTGTGCTCGGTCGTTAAATCTCTTTGCAACCCCGTGGACTGTAGCCCGCCAGTCTCCTCAGTCCATAGGATTTTCCAGGCAAGAATACTGGAGCAGGTTTCCATTTCCTTCTTCAGGGGACCTTCCCTACCCAGGGATCAAACTGGTGTCTCTTGTGTCACCTGCATTGGCAGGCAGATTCTTTACCACTGCGCCACCTGGAAAGCCCCATTTTGTGAGATAGAGTTCTCATATTATGCTCCTAGCTGCCCTCTGTAATTCAACTTTTCAATGTAATAATTTCTCAAAAATGGTCTTAAATAATGCAACATAACTTTTTGATATGTGACCTCATCTATACACACTTTTTGTTTGTTTATTTGTCTTTAGTTTTTATATTGACCTGTCAATTATTCAAATTTCTGGAAAAACAAAAGTCAGCTCTTGGTTAAGTGAGCAATTATGTTACAAATCCTAGATACATGCCCTTTCAAAACCATTATAAAATTTTTCCGAGTTAACAGTCTAGAAGACAAATGAATACCAGAAGAAATTTAGATAGTTTAATATAGTTGATTTTAAAAATATTGAACCAGCTTTGATTCTCTGGAATACATCTCACTTGGTTAAGTATATAATTCTTTTTTAAGTTGTTCATTTCTATTTGATAGTGTTTTGTTAAGCGTTTTTATAACTCTATTCATGTGGGATATTATTTTGTATATTTCTTCATGTTGTCTCTGCCTGGTTTCAATATCAAGGAAATATGAGTTTTATGGAATAAAATGGGGAGTGTCTTCTCTTGTATTTTATGAAAGAGGTTGTGTAGACTTGGAGTTGTTCTTCTTTAAAGTTTTTGTAGATTTCTCTGGTGAAACCATTTGATCCTTTCCTCACACTATATTCATAAATTAAATCAAAATAAATCATACACCTAAATTTAAGAGTTAAAACTTTAAACCTTCTGAAAGAAGATATAAGGGAAAATCTTTGTGACTTTAGGGCAGGCAAAAATTCCTCCAGTAGTACACGAAAGGTGCAAATTTGTTTGTCTCAGAGCAATCACTAATGGCAGATTGAACCAATTAATATTGGAACATTTGCTTGATAAACAGAATAGTTACACGATCCACTTATATTTAAATAAATGTCATACTTTTGATGAGGGTTCAGTTCAGTTCAGTTGCTCAGTCTTGTCTGACTCTTTGTGACCCCATGGACATGCCAGGCTTGCCTGTCTATCACCAACGGCCGAAGCCTATTCAACATGTCCATTGAGTCTCTGATGCCATCCAACCATCTCATGCTCTGTCATTCCCTTCTCCTCCCGCCTTCAATCTTTCCCAGCATCAGGGTTTTTTTTTCCAATTAATCAGTTCTTTGTATCAGGTGGCCAAAGTATTGGACTTTCCAGCTTCAGCATTAGAACTTCCAATGAATATTCAGGACTGATTTCCTTTAGGATGGACTGGTTGGATCTTCTTGCAGTCCAAGGGACTCTCAAGAGTCTTCTCCAACACCGCAGTTCAAAAGCATCAGTTCTTCATCACTCAGCTTTCTTTACAGTCCAACTCTCATATCCATACATGACTACTGAAAAAAATCATAGTTTTGTCGACATTTTAGGAATCAGTGAACTAAAATGGACTGGAATGGGTGAATTTAACTCAGATGACTGTGGGCCAGAATCCCTTAGAAGAAATGGAGTAGCCCTCATAGTCAGCAAGAGTCTGAAATGCAGTACTTAGATACAGTCTCAAAAATGACAGAATGATCTCTGTTCATTTCCAAGGCAAACCATTCAATATCACAGTAATCCAAGTCTATGCCCTGACCAGTAATGCTGAAGAAGCTGAAGTTGAATGGTTCTATGAAGACTTATAAGACCTTCTAGAAAGAACACCCCCCCCCAAAAAAAATGTCATTTTTATTATAGGGGACTGGAATGCAAAAGTAGGAAATCAAGAAATACCTGGAGTAACAGGCAAATTTGGCCTTGGAGTACGGAATGAAGCAGGGCAAAGGCTAATAGGGTTTTGCCAAGAGAATGCACTGGTCATAGTTATCCTCTTCCAACAACACAAGAGAAGACTCTACACATGGACATCACCAGATGGTCAATACTGAAATCAGATTGATTATATTATTTGCAGCCAAAGATGGAAAAGCTCTATACAGTTGGCAAAAACAAGACTTGGAGGTTACTGTGGCTTAGATCATGAACTTCTTATTGCCAAATTCCGCCTTAAATTGAAGAAAGTAGGGAAAACCACTAGACCATTCAGGTATGACATAAATCAAATTCCTTATGATTATACAGTGGAAGTGAGAAATAGACTTAAGGGATTAGATCTGATAGACAGAGTACCTGAAGAACTATGGATGGAGGTTCGTGAGATTGTACAGAAGGCAGTGATCAAGACCATCCCCAAGAAAAAGAAATGCAAAAAGGCAAAATGGTTGTCTGAGGAGGCCTTACAAAGGTCCCATGCACACTCAATGCCCCCAACCCTGTAGCAGGCCACCGCCAACCCACGCCTCCTCCAGAGACTCTGGACACTCAAGGGCAAGTCTTGGTCAGTCTCTTGTTGGGTCACTGCTCCTTTCTCCTGGTTCCTGGTGCACACAAGGTTTTGTTTGATGAGGCTTGGTGGTTTAGTCACTAAGTCGTGTCTGACTCTTGAGACCCCATGGACTATAGCCCAGGAGGCTCCTCTGTCCATGGGATTTTCCAGGCAAGAATACTGGAGTGGATTGCCATTTCCTTCTCCAGGGGATCTTCCCAACCCAGGAATAGAACCCAGGTCTCCTGCATTGCAGGCAGTTTCTTTACAGACTGAGCTACGATGAGGTTTAGCTCTGATTTAAAGACTTATTTTAGAAAAATCAAGGAACTAAAATTCAATTAACTATCAACTCCAAAATATTAATTTATACAATATAAGATATGTAATTTTAATATTTTGAGTGGCTCAGTTAATAACTATGATTGTATGTTCATGTAAACACAGACTATTCACTGAAACAAAACTGTTGGTAGCTATGCATCTTAGAAGAGTGAAAATAGAGAAAAAATAGGCTTAGTAGGGCAGATTGTAAAATATTAAAATGTAATTTTCAGTAGTAGAAAGTCAATAAATAATGTCTAAAGTTGAAAAAAACAACAACAAAAAAGCAATAGAGTCATGTTATTAGAAGTAAGAATCTAATTGCCTAAGTGGGAAATGAGATTGCTAAATAAATTCAAAGTTAGGTGGAGAGTTAATCTAGGAGGTAGATGATGATGCATGTGGCATGAGCGGGAATGTGGAAGAGCAGAGGGGAAGGAAGCATGGGATTTCTACTTTAAAAAATTTGTTAGTAATATTTACCTTTAGCTATGGACTTCCGTGGTGGTGCAGATGAGAAAGAATCTGCCTGCAATGTGGGAGACCCATGTTTGATCCTTGGGTTGGGAAGATTCCCTGGAGAAGGGAATGGCAACCCACTCCAGTATTCTTGCCTGGAGAATTCCATCGACAGAGGAGCCTGGTGGGCTACAGGCCATGTGGTCGCAAAGAGTCGGACACGACTGAGTGACTAAAACACACATAGGCAATAAATAGTTCTTTCTTTGATAAAAAGAAATATTGCATCAAATGAAAAGGAAGTAGGGAAAGGAGAAAGGTAGAGAAGAAAGAACACTGTACTTAAGTTGCTTCATTGCACAGATAATGAAAGTAACCTTGCAGGGTAAATGAACTAAAACTAGCTGAATGTTATGCAAATAGGTATTTATTACCTGGAGTGAAAATTATAGTGACAGCATATTATGGTTATAAAACAGTCTCACATAACTTAGGCAAAAATGAAATTCCTGTTAGATGATTTCACATTATAACCAAAATATTAGTCATTATTGATAGCCAAGCTATTAGTGTGTAGAATGCATATATAGACTCTAATAGTAACAGTGAACATTTATTTATTTATTTGGCACTTATCATATGCCATGTAATTTTCCTAAATACTTATTTTCAAAATTAAATCTCCATGTAACTTTGGAAATAGTAATTATTATTATCACTACTTTACCAATTAGGTGATGAAATGTTCACATTAAAAATTATGGCAAGATGACAGGGCCAAGACTCAGTCCCAGGTAGGCTGACTTGGTATTCCATGAATATCAAGTGGAACAAAGCAGTACTTCTAATGTAGTTTATTACTTTGCATAATGCACTATAATGTATATAATTAAATAAATTAATACATGAAATATTAAAAGAAAACATTTCATTATTTCATCTCCATTCTCTATTTTTCTATTAAAATTTTATTTATTCAAATAAGTTAAAAGCATGGTTAATGGAGGGTAGGAAATATTACCAGAAAATTCAGATCATTTTTATTCATCATCACTGTTTTTATGGCATATTTGGTAATATAGGAAGTTTTCCTTGACCAACAGCATAGGTTATATGTTTACTATTATGAGCTTTCATAGCATACCATACTTTTCCTTTTATGACAGATAACTATAACTCAAATTTTAAAATTAAATTGTAAATGTCTGTCTTATTTTCTAAACTATAAGTTTCAGTATCCTGTACAAAGATAAGGTATACTAGAATACTATTGCCTAGTATCCATCACTATGGGTGTTACATGGCATATACTTAACATCTGCCAAATAAATGAAGAAATATCCATGTGAATGCAGTGACATTTTAGCTAATTCTCTATGAAACTAAATTAACTTGCTTTTATCTTTGCTATTATATTATAAATAATGCCTAAATGAATATCCTTATACATACATCATTTATATTTATTTGATTATTTCCTTATGATCAATATCTAAATGTGAAATTCTTGGGTCAGGAATAGTGTGCATATTGCCATATCTCCCTTTTTATTTATTATTAATTTGTATTCCCATCTATAACATATCCATTTGTTAAGGGCAATGTTAGCTGTTTAAACTGATAAACACAAATCTTAGTGGCTTAACAAAAAGGAAAATGTGTTTCTTGTTTACATAAAGTTTACTTCATGGTGGATTTCATAGTGAGAGATCATGTAGTTACTGAGACTCAGGTTGATGGCATCTGTCAATTCTCATATATGGCTACCGAAATCTCCATAGCCTTCTAAATCCAGTCCACAGTTAGAGAAAGAAGAGAGTGTATGTACATGTGCTGGGAGTAGGAGTGAAAAGGATAGGGGCTGTTGTGAGCCTGGCCTCGAAGTAGCATATATTACTTTTGCTATATATCATTATTCAATACTTTGTCAAATGGCACCTATGTGCAAAAAAGAAATGTAATGTAGCTGTTTACATCAGAGGAAAGAATCACCTGCACTGACTAGCTAGTTGCTATCTGCTGGAGTATGTCGCACCTTGTCAAAACATTATAGAAGTGATCTTTAAAGCCTTTGTCAATATGAGAGGCTAAAAGATGACCTTGTCTTATTTTCATTTGTGGTTTCAAAAAATCTCTCAAGAGATTGAGCCTATTTTATTATGTATTTTAACCCTTTTTATGTCTTCTTTGGATTACTGATTTTCTCCCCACATCCAGTCAGTTCAGTTCAGTTCAGTCACTCAATCATGTCCGACTCTTTGCAACCCATGAATCGCAGCGTGCTAGGCCTTCCTGTCCATCACCATCTCCCAGAGTTCACTCAAACTCATATCCATTGACTCAGTGATGTCATCCAGCCATCTCATCCTCTGTCGTCCCCTTTTCCTCCTGCCCTCAATCCCTCCCAGCATCAGGGTCTTTTCCAATGAGTCTACTCTTTGCATGAGGTGGCTAAAGTACTGGAGTTTCAGCTTTACCATCATTCCTTTCAAAGAACACCCAGGGCTGATCTCCTTTAGCATGGACTGGTTGGATCTCCTTGCAGTCCAAGGGACTCTCAAGAGTCTTCTCCAACAACACAATTCAAAAGCATCAATTCTTTGGTGCTCAGCTTTCTTCACAGTCCAACTCTCGCATCCATACATGACCACTGGGAAAACCATAGCCTTGACTAGATGGACCTTTGTTGGCAAAGTAATATCTCTGCTTTTCAATATGCTATCTAGGTTGGTCATAACTTTTCTTCCAAGGAGTAAATGTCTTTTAATTTCATGGCTGCAGTCACCATCTGCAGTGATTTTGGAGCCCCCCAAAATAAAGTCTGACACTGTTTCCACTGTTTCCCCATCTATTTCCCATGAAGTGATGGGACCAGATGCCATGATCTTCATTTTCTGAATGTTGAGCTTTAAGCCAACTTTTTCACTCTCCTCTTTCACTTTCATCAAGAGGCTTTTTAGTTCCTCTTCACTTTCTGCCATAAGGGTGGTGTCATCTGCATATCTGAGGTTATTGATATTTCTCCCAGCAATCTTGATTCCAGCTTGTGCTTCTTCCAGTCCAGCGTTTCTCATGATGTACTCTACATATAAGTTAAATAAGCAGGGTGATAATATATAGTCTTGACGTACTCATTTTCCTATTTGGAACCAGTCTATTGTTCCATGTCCAGTTCTAACTGTTGCTTCCTGACCTGCATACAGATTTCTCAAGAGGCAGGTCAGGTGGTCTGGTATTCCCATCTCTTTCAGAATTTTCCACAGTTTATTGTGATCCACACAGTCAAAGGCTTTGGCATAGTCAATAAAGCAGAAATAGAAGTTTTTCTGGAACTCTCTTGCTTTTACGATGATCCAGTGGATGTCGGCAATTTGATCTCTGGTTCCTCTGCCTTGTCTAAAACCGGCTTGAATATCTGAAAGTCCACGGTTCATGTATTGCTGAAGCCTGGCTTAGAGAATTTTGAACATTAGTATTATTTTACCAGCATGTGAGATGAGTGCAGTTGTGCAGTAGTTTGAGCATTCTTTGGCATTGCCTTTCTTTGGGACTGGAATGAAAACTGACCTTTTCCAGTCCTGTGGCCACCGCTGAGTTTTCCAAATCTGCTGTCATATTGAGTGCAGCACTTTCACAGCATCATCTTTGAGGATTTGAAATAGCTCAGTGATGCCTTCTAAGGCCCACTTGACTTCACATTCCACTTGACTTCATCTCCCCACATTGGACACCCTTTATTATTACTCTTTACTTTTGCCTTATGTCCGCCTTTGGATTCAAACTTATTGTGATTGTAAAGCCTATTCCTTTCAGCAGCATTATGACCCAAAATAAACTGAATACTTATTTCCAAATCCTGTAACTTTGAATATTGTTGACGGAGAGCTTGAATTCTAGAATCAAATTGAAATAGTAGATTTCTACCAACTAGTCAGGGCTAGATCATCCATAGACCTGACTGCTAACCTGATTCTTCAGTGGGTGAAGAGTAAATACAAAAGATAGCAGATTAACCAAGAGGGTCAAAGATAAGTCAAAATCAGGTCATGGATGGTAATGGAAAATTAATAGTTTAGAAGAGAAATGAGGAGGTACTTGGTCTATAAAAACAAATGGGGCATCTATAGAGCAATTATCTTTCAATAAAAAATAATTAATTAAAAAAAGAGAAAAAAAAAACAAATGGGGGGGTGCTGACTTTCCTTAGTGTGTTTTTACTGGCAGCATAACACATTTAATTTATGAATTTAATTACATATGCATTTTGAATTATACAGTATATAAAATAATGGCACAACTTAAATATATTGCTTTTTCCATGTTTATATTTCATAAAATAATTTTATTAGAACTCTTTACATGCATATTTGACCTAAACGTTTTTATAAATACTAGTGCCATTTTTTTTCCTTTTCTTCATTTTTCTTTAACCATATTTTAATACTCTAAGCAACCTCCCAACATTTTTATATCAATTCCACTGGTATAGAAGTTTTGCATGCTATTTCTAGTATATCAGTGGTTCCCTTGTAAGCAGGTATGTTTAAAACTCTGAAGTTTATCTCCCTCCTCTGTTGATAATATCAAATTTTATATGTCGAGGACCTAATCTCTAATGTTGCTATTTGGTGGCAGAGCTTTAAAAGGTGAAGTGAGGTGAAGTGAAAGTCGCTCAGTCTTGTCTGACTCTTTGCGACCCCACAGACTATAGAGTCTATGGAATTCTCCAGGCCAGAATACTGGAGTGGGTATCTTTTCCCTTCTCCAGGGGATCTTTCCAATGCAGGGATTGAACCCAGGCAGATTACCAAGGTAATTAAGGTTAAATAAGGTCTAAAGGGTAGGACCCTAATCCAGTATGCCTAGTTTCCTTATAAGGAAAGAGACAAGAATGCACATGCTCAGAGGCAAAGCCGAATGAAGACACAACAAGAAGGTGGCAAACTAAAGAGAGAGGCCTCGGGAGCAACCAAATCCCATGGCATCTTGAGCTTGGACTTTCAGCTCCCGTAACTGTGAAGAGATAAAGCCATTCATTCACTCATTCGTTTTTAATACTATTTTTAATTGAATGGTTTTAGATTTACAGATAATTTGCAAAGGTAGTGCAAAGAGTAGCTCTCTACCTCTCACCCAGTTTCCTCTACTGTTAACATCATTCTTTCTTTATATAGTTGAATGCAATTAAAATATTTACTTTCAGCTGTCTCTTAATAGTTTATTATTTTCAGTTAATTAATTTAGAATTCTTTTCACTTATTGTATTTGCTGATTCTCCCTTTTGGTGATATATTTCCTTCTTATGTTCATTCACTTTTAAAGCATTTAAATTATTCTTCAGTGAAAATTATATTGCTTGGATTTTCACCTGTGCTTCGATTATAGAAGTAAAGCTGTGTGATAGATTTTCACTTGCTTACTTAGTCTCATAGGTTTTCCAGGTTTTACACTCCCCTGTCCCCATTATTTCTCAGATGGGATTTTTCCTAGTATGAGCTGTGCAAAAGTCAGGCTTTCTCACCCACATAGTGCATAAGCTTGGGGTTCTGAAATTTAATAGGTAATTCTTTTTTTGCTCACTAATCAAAGCAGATGATGTTTCCAGGACACCTGGAATACATAAGCAGGGAGCTTGAGTTCCAGCTTTGTACTGTTTGAGGTCCCTTAAACTCATGAAGAAATTAAAATTCCAGCTTCTACTTTGACATCCCCCAGCTCATCCATATGTTTTAAATTTATTATTTACAGTTTACCTATCCTTTCTGCTTTTTACATTGGTAATTTGGAAGGTAGTTGAAGTTGGTTAGTGCACTGCTGTCTATTCAGTTCATTATTTTAACTGGATTTTGAATCTGCTTGTTGGTTTAAAGATAATTCCTCATCTGCATAGGAATATAACTTGGACCACATGATAAAAGAGAAGAGCTCATCTTGCTCTCAATATACTGAACATACAAGTGAAGATAAATGAAGTATGATTCAACATGGCACATTCAGGCCTTGGAGTGGGTGATTAGCATGTGACTAAAGTAATGTGAAGATTAACTAAATTTAATTAGTAATTACTAAATTATTAGTAATTAGTAAATCTAATTAGTTTAATCTAAAATAAACTAAAGAACTTAGTGATAAATGAAATTATTATGACTAAAATGTACATTAATTAATAGTCTGTTAACCCATCAAAAGCAGAGACATTACTTTGCCAACAAAGGTCCATCTAGTCAAGGCTATGGTTTTTCCAGTGGTCATGTATAGATGTGAGAGTTGGACTGTGAAGAAAGCTGAGCACCAAAGAATTGATTCTTTTGAACTGTGGTGTTGGAGAGGACTCTTGAGAGTCCCTTGGACTGCAAGGAGATCCAACCAGTCCATTTTGAAGGAGATCAGCCCTGGGATTTCTTTGGAGGGAATGATGCTGAAGCTGAAACTCCAGTACTTTGGCCACCTCATGTGAAGACTTGACTCATTGGAAAAGACCCTGATGCTGGGAGGTATTGTGGGCAGGAGGAGAAGGGGACGACAGAGGATGAGATGGCTGGATGGCATCACTGATTCAATGGACGCGAGTCTGAGTGAACTCTGGGAGTTGGTGATGGACAGGGAGGCCTGGCGTGCTGCGATTCATGGGGTCGCAAAGAGTTGGACACGACTGAGCGACTCAACTGAACTGAACCCATGAGAACAATGACTGAATTTGCATTTTTTTACTGCTTTATCCCCACCCAGCACCTAGAACATTGTTCATAGCCTATTATTGACTCCAAAATAGTATCATCTTCACTGCAATTTGGATATCAGGAAGCTGCTACCAGAACAGTTGGCCCTTTGGTCAAATGAGCCTACTGGTAGTACATCTTGGAGTGAGATAGACCCACGTTTAAATTCTTTTTCTCTTATATCTTAGACATGTAAACAGGTAAATACATTTTACATCTTGGAATCTCAGTTTCTTCCTCTGCAAAATAATATTGTAATAATTCATAAGTTTGTCATAAAAATTAATATGTTCCTAGGAATAATATCTGATATGTAATTGATATACAAAACACAATAATTACCTTCCTAATGTTGCCTACATCTTAAGCTTGCTCTGAGTGAGTCTTTCTGTGCTTATATTGACTTCCCCAGTCAGAAAATACAATTTATGATATTTTTCTTCTTCATCCTACAGGTTTATTGTAAGAGTCTAGTGAGAAGGTATATATGAAAAATGAAAGACTGTGAACTCTTAGGCAATATTATTTCTCTTATAGGCTGATTGGACTGCTATAATTGATATGTTTTCTCATTGATTTTTTTATTTTTCTTTTTAATTGGAGGATAATTGCTTTATAATTTTGTGTTGGTTTCTGCCTTACAACAGCGTGAATCAGTCATAAGTATATATATGTCCTCTCCATTTTGAGCTTCCCTTCCACCCTCCACCCCATCCCACCCCCGCTACCCCCACTCCATCCCACCCCTCTAGGTTATCACACCACACCGGGCTGAGCTCCCTGTGTTAAACAGCAACTTCCAACTAGCTCTCTATTTTACATATGGTAATGGTTTCAATGCTACTCTCTGAATCTGTCCCACCCTCGCCTTCCCCTGCCGTGCCCACAAATCTGTTCTCTATACCTGCTTCTCTATTCTTGCCCTGCAAATAGGTTTATTACCATTTTCTAGATTCCATATATATGCATTAATATATGATGTTTTTCTTTTTCTGACTTAACTTCACTCTGTGTAACAGATTCTAGGTTTATCCATTGCTATAATTGATTTGACCAACCAGGTCAGTCTGAGGAAATAGTCCAGTTCTTCATAAAATAATTTCCTGTATTGCTTTTCTTTCACTGACAATAAATCAAGTCAGTCAAAATTGTTAATATTGACAAATGTATATACATATATATGGGTTTGTCTCTAGAAAGACAGACAGTAAAATCATAAGAAAATTATATCTATGAAGCAGGCTTAAAAGAACAGATTATTCAGCCTACAAAGATGATTTATAATGAATCTTTAAGCATAGAGACAGGTCTTGTTTCAAGAAAACCCAGTATCTGAACACTGATGTTTACAAAACCCAAATGAGAGGATAATCAATCACTCCACAAGAGGACTCTTCACCTCCCAAACAGATTCTCTTTCACACTGGGGATATCCCAAATATAAATCAATTCATTTTATAAAATTTAATTTGCCCAAAATGTTTCAGAAAAAGGAGGTCCATCTGTCTAAATGCCTCTTACACTAAGGATGGTCACCATCTGTTTTCTAATCCCCACAGGATAGCAAATAAGAGATCGAATTCTAAAATGCGAAATCTAAATTGATCTAGGGAAGAATTTCATGTCTTGTTGTTAATCATAAGTGCAGGTTAGTGAAGGCAAGGTATGGACTTTACCATGTCTTCAAAAACAAAATGACCTTCTCTGTTTTCTTTAGGAAACTGACTTAGTAGTGGACCTGTCTAAAGACTGAGGGAGATGAAATGACCTTTAAGGTTCCACAGGCCCTAGGAGGCCATGCCTTCTCACAGTGCAGAGTATTCAGAGCTATTTGTGAGAAGCATTAGGGGAGATTGTGCCATATGGAAGAAATTCACAATTTGAGACGGCATGTAGAAGACAGTGTAAATATGAAGGCAGTTGAAGGGCTGGAAGACATCACTTTAGCCATATGCTTTCTGAAACCCAAGACACCTGTTTTGCCAAAATGGGTAGGAAACCCGGAGAGAACATAATTTCTTATAAAGATTTTCCTAAAGATTTTCTCTTCTTCCCGTCTTCCTATTTAGCATGACTTAGTGTACACACAGGTACAGAGATTACAGAACAGAGTAGAAAAGCTTAAAGAACATTCTATGAATGCCTAATGTCAGCAACTGAATTCAGATTTGACTTTATTTATTTTTCTGTTTGATGATTGGTTTAATCTTATGAGATTAGAGTTTAAGATTATTGATCTTTTCCTCCTGAAAAATCTGCTCTTATCACTGCTTACCTCTGGTGGTATGCTGGTAAATAAATATGTAATGACTGGGTCTCCAAGGGAAAACAAACAAAACATTTTAAAAGCCCTTTTAAATTTTAAATTGAAATTTTAGTGTTGGTCAATTTTCTTGTTATAAATTGTTGTACCATGGACAATTTCAGACTACCAACAAGATGGCCATAAATGCAGAGCTGTGTAGAGTGGCTTAGAATCAGTTCTCCTGAATCAACTACAGATACACTGTATCTTTGCCGGTGTTTGCTATGCTCATCATTGCCCTGTAGCCGCAGTTCAATTCAGTTCAGTTGAGTCGCTCAGTCGTGTCCGACTCTTTGCGACCCCATGTATCGCAGCACGCCAGGCCTCCCTGTCCATCACCATCTCCCGGAGTTCACTCAGACTCATGTCCATCGAGTCGGTGATGCCATCCAGCCATCTCATCCTCTGTCGTCCCCTTCTCCTCTTGCCCCCAGTGCCTCCCAGCAACAGAGTCTTTTCCAATGAGTCAACTCTTCGCATGAGGTGGCCAAAGTACTGGAGTTTCAGCTTTAGCATCATTCCTTCCAAAGAAATCCCAGCCCTGTAGCCTCATGCATGCCTTATCTTGACTGTTCCATTGTAAATGTATCTCTGGCTCTTCTATTTAAGTGCTTTTATCTTTTTCTGATTCATCTCTGTCTTCCACTCCTCCTACCACAATGCCTGGCAACCTGACTGCTTAAAAAGTATCTTTTGAGAGAATGGCTGAGTGGATGATCTTTTAAATTCTAAATTAAACCAAAGTTCAATGATGAGGAATCAAATCTTATTAGTGTTTTCCTGAATTCCAAAAGACACCACTTTACCAACTCTACTCGTGGTATCTAAACCCTACTTTTGTCCCTATACCAGGCAGTAGTTTAATCAAGAAAGGGGTACAGCCCCAGAACCAATATGTTATTAATAATAACACTTCTGAGATAATTGTTTACAGATGGTATGTGATCCAGTTCTGTCAACAGTATACAGATGTGAATTGGCTAGGAGACTTTTGACAAAGGTCTCCTCTAAAGTAAACAGAGTTGCACTAAAAGGACTCCCTAATCTTGTCTTTTCATAGCACATGGGCATGTGATGTTCAGATCTGAGCAGATCCTTGGTGTTTTTTAGTGAAATCCAAGAGAATCATGGAGAAACTGATCTAGAACCTTAACACTATTGGCTTGTTGAATTCATAAACCCCAGACTGCCTGCCCCTTGACTTCCTGTTAGACAAGCTAGTAAATCTATACTGTTTAAGCTACTTTTTATTGGGTATTCCATTATATACAATCTGAAAGCCTCCTAAGTAATGTGCTGCTGCTGCTGCTAAGTCACTTCAGTTGTGTCTGACTCTGTGTGACCCCATAGACGGCAGTCCACCAGGCTCCGCCATCCCTGGGATTCTCCAGGCAAGAACACTGGAGTGGGTTGCCATTGCCTTCTCCACCTAACTAATGTACTCCCTTATAAAATCTGCTACTTTTCTTATGATATGCAAGTTCTCCATTTTTCTGGTTTCTGCCTACCTTTGCCTCCCTTCTCTTCATCACAGTCCAAGCCACTTAAGGTTTTCCTAAATGTCTCATCTGGCTTCTTGTCTTTGCTCAAGTATTTTCTTCTTTTCAGGGACACACAGCCTAAAAAAGAGAGTCTTAGAGTCAAGGAAAACCATGCACTGAAAATGTTCATAGAGGAATGATAATAATATTTATTTTCAAAAAATGATGCAAATGACATTAGTTTTAAGACCTGAGACATTTCTCACTTCTTTTCAATAACATTAAATTTGATTTGTGTATTAGTCTGTGAGGGTTTCTGTAACAAATAACATGTGCTGGGTGGCTTAAACAATACAAATTAATGCCTTATAGTTCTGTAGGTTCGAAGTCCAATGTTGTAGGCTTTGAGGGAAAGAAGTGGTCCAGGCCTTTCTCCTTGGCTTGTAAAGATGGCTGTCTGCTCTCTATGTCTCTTCACATCATCTTCCCTCTATGCATGTCTGTCTAGAGACTTCCTCTTTTCATAAGGATATCATTCTCATTGGATTAGGACCAACTCTAGATGACCTCGTTGAAGCTTGATTATCTCTATAAAGATTCTATCTCCAAATAAGGTCACATTCTGAGATACTGAGGTTAGGACTCGGGCATATGAATTTTAGAATTCAACAATTCAACCCTTATCAGTTTGCTAAATGTTTGTACTTAAAAACATTTTTTTCCCACTGTGTCAGAAACGCTTTTTCATGGAAATATTTAAACATATAATGTCATGAAGAGGGTCCCTGGCAATCTAGAAAAAAATTAGTTGAGGACTAGCCTCCAGATTTGGAGAAGGCAATGGCAACCCACTCCAGTACTCTTGCCTGGAAAATCCCATGGACGGAGGAGCCTGGTAGGCTGCAGTCCATGGGGCCGCTAAGAGTTGGACACGACTGAGTGACTTCACTTTCACTTTTCACTTTCATGCATTGGAGAAGGAAATGACAACCCACTCTAGTGTTCTTGCCTGGAGAATCCCAGGGACGGGGGAGCCTGGTGGGCTGCCGTCTATGGGGTTGCACAGAGTCGGACACAACTGAAGTGACTTAGCAGCAGCAGCAGCAGCAGCCTCCAGATTATGGAAATCACTTGTTACTGATAGGGGAAAGAACTGTAAACTGACTGGAAGCTCACATTCTATGGCTTGCCTTCCAAATTTTTTTTAGAATGACACACAAGAAAGAAATACAAATGACATAATGTTATTTAAAATGATATCAGAATGCACCATAATTTAATTGTATATACTGCTGAGTTGAGTATACATTAGTACAATTTTTCTGCAGGCAAAATTTAGAAAAATCTTTAACGATTTAGAAAAATTTCTAAAAATCTTTAGAAATCCCACTTCTGATTTTTCTAAATAAAAATTAGAGATGTGCACACAGGTACATATACCAGAATGTGTATTACAGTGCTTTTTATAATCACAAAAATACTAGCCATAAAATAAAAGGAAATCAACTAAAATGCCTAAAAAAGGGGACTGGTTAAGTGTATATCTATACAACTGACCACTATGCAATCTTTAAAAATCATGTTGTAAAAGTATTTAATATCATATATTGATATATATGTGAAAAATAGCTGAAAATATTATATACAATATCATTCTATTTTGGTTAAAAAATAAGAGTAACTATTTCCAAAAGAGTGATGAATTAAATCATTACTACACAGTGTTTATACCTGACTGTTGGATTGGGAGTGATTATTTTTCTTGAGCTTTTTGTTTTGCTTAAGGCATCTATTATTCTTTTAATTTAAACAAAAATATTGTTTTATATAATAGGTAACCATTTATAATGATTAATCCCATCCTTTTACAATCATCCGTTTTGCCCCCCAGATCACATTGTTTTGGGGGAATGACTTGTGTTTTCAAAGCTATTTCTACTTCCTAAAATATACATTTGAGTCCATTTTGTCTGAAATTTCCATGACATGTGATATTATGGCAATAATGAAAAGGTTGTAGAGAATGGAAACATAGAATAACCATTTCACAGACATCTGTGGAGACAATATAACTCTTAAAGAGAATCTCAGACCACTCTCATTTATGAAAACATTTTTCCTCTAATTTCCATTTTCCATATTCAAAAAGGAACTAATTAGAACCATTCCTCTTTCCCCAAATTTTATAGTCTGTTGTTGCAAATGGTATGATGAGAGTCTTCACAATTCTAAAAATTCTAAGTATATTGTCATCACTTTCTAATCTCAGTGGCGGTGTAATACTATCAAATGATATAAATGCTTATATACTTCACTATAAGGCTTCCCAGATGGTTCCATGGTAAATAATCCACCTGCCAATGAAGGAAATGTGGGTTTGATCCCTGGGTCAGCAAGATTGCCTGGAGAAGGAAATGGCAACCCACTGCAGTATTTTTGCCTGGGAAATCCCATAGACAGAGGAGCCTGGTGGGCTACTGTCCATGGGGTTGCAAAGAGTTACACACAGCTTAGTTTAGTGTACATACTGCATTATAATGGTAATATCTGTAAAGATAGTTCATATATTTGTGCATTCTATGAATTACAAATATTTTTACATTCATTTCATTTTCTCTTTCATACAGCCCCCAAGGAGCTGCAAGTTCCATGCTAGACTATGTTCTGTATGGTACCTGTGACTGTGTTGGGTGAGAGGCTTGACACTGAAGAGTCAAACATGCAAACATGTCATGGCATTGTCAGCCCAGGGAGGAGGTAGCCACCACTATGCCCTTCCAAAGATGCCACAGGGAGCACAACCAGGCCTTTCCTCCTCTGTATCCAGATCGCAGTGGGGACCGGAAGCGACTTGGGGGTAAGGGCAGGAAGGGAGAAGACAGGCCAGATCCAGTGTGCCAAAGGGTTGGTAACATGTGGTCAAGAACCCATGTTAGGGGGGTAGTTGGAGATGGAGCTGCATGTGATTTGATGTTCTAAATCCAGGGCATATGCCCCTTTATACCATCAGACTTCAATTCAACACAAATTCAAAGATAAATTATAAGGATTTCAAGAAGGCAAACACAGAGCATTAATCCCTAAGCCCAAGAACTTCCCTGACTATCCAGTAGTTAGGACTCCATACTTCCACTACAGGGGTTGAGGGGTTGATCGCTGGTCAGGGAACTAAGATCCCACATGGTACGTGGCACTGCCAAAAACAAAAAAATAACCCCCAAGAACAGAGCCCTCTTGAGTGTGGGCACTGTATGATTGTGTTGTTCACATGCCCACAAAGCAGGTTCTGCTGGAAGTGGCAGGGCAGGAAATACAACTTGGGTCTTTCGAGTCATCATCAATGCTAGCTAGCTAGATGGTTGAGTCTTAACATGTGCCAAGCATATTGAGTATATTAGTTCATATAATTCTCACAACCAGTTTATTCATGGAAATACTATTTATCACATCCATTTTCCAAATAAGGAAACTTCCAAATGTTACACAATTTAAAAGTGGCTGAACTTGAACTTGGAGAAGAATCTCTATTCTTAGCTGATAGTATATATTGCCCAAGAAATCTAAAATTACTTTATTCAACTGCTGAGGAATTTTATAACTGAGCATCTGTATTCTTGATTTTAAAAAAATTCATCAGGATTTGTATCTTATTCCATTTAGTGACATTTAAAAGTTCATCTTTACAAGATATATGGCTTCTCCCAAATCCTTATTGCTGTTCACATGGAACTAGATAATTATTGAACTTTATTTTTTTGGTTTCTTCTTCTTTCTGCGGAAGAATCAGAAAGACTAAGCACTGTCTCATCACCATTCTTCCAAGTATTGGTCACCATGGTTCTGATTCCTGGAGAGCCAGTCCTCCCTGGTTTTGGTTTTGATTACCAGTCCTCAGATCAGAATTAGGACACAGCATTGTTACTGTTATTTTTAATTAAGGACTAGGATCCTGAGTTTAAAAACTTAGGTGCAATGAGGAAGAGCTTTGGAATTCCAAAATCCAAAGCTGCTGGGTAAAAGCATTTAGTTTTGAAAAAGGATCCAGGATTTGCATTCCTTTCTCATGGCACCCTATAGATATGCAGAAACCTAGAAGGCAATGGATTTCTTGGTACTCAAATTTAGCTGAGAATTCCCTATGACCAACTTTGGGCAGACAGTAATAGAGAATTCTGTAATTGTAGAAAAAATGATGTAGTCTTTGACACTGAGAATTCAAGCTGACTAGTATGGACTGAAGACCAGGATGTTTGTCCTGAATGTTCCAGATGGTGTTAGGCTTTCAGGGGACCACCTTGGGTGAGGGAGACAGCCCTAACCCAAGACTGAGGTGGGATGTAGGCTCAGAGGAGATTAAATGATTGTATAGAAATTAAAAGTATACTATTGCTTTATACCCCAAGTTCCTTAGTATACCAGAGTTATAGGAGGAAGCAAATCAAGTCAGTTGCAGTCTATGCAAGCTCGTATTGCCTTTTTGCTTCAAGTTGGCTCAACTTACTGTTGTGACTGTAGACCTGAGAGGATATATCTCACAGGTAGTGATTCCCATCTGGAAGAACTGAAGGATGAATTCCCCTTTTCATTCCAAGTTTTCCATTTTTTTTTTCTATACTTTTTTATTCACAAGGAAAAGCAAACACAAAAGCACAGAATTATGTAAAAGCATCAGTAAAATGAAAGAAGGACAGAGGAAATTTGTATTTATGGTGCAATAACTATAAGCAGACACCTGAAGTGCCTTATCTTATTTAATTCTCAAAAGGTATCCAAAATGTAGCTACTTGTTTTTGTACCCATTAAAAACCTGAGGCTCAGAAGATATTAGACTTCGACAGAGGTCATTCACCCTGGAGGTGGAAGTGATGCATTCCTATCAGAGGCTGGCGGAGTTAAAAAACTAAGTTCTTTTTTCTGTTACAAAAAGAAAGACAAAATGAAAATAAAGAGAAGAAAAATCTTTTTGGTGGTAGAGACTGAAAGTCAGAGAAAGACCTGTGTGAAGGACTTAGTAGGATGCTTTTAGGAAGGGAAGCTGAAGTTTGTTGATTGACTCAGCATTTCTAGCCTCTTACACTGTCCCCAAGATGCCATCTCTGACTCATTCACCTTATACATGTCAACCTATCCTCCACCTCTATTGTGTGCAGATCCTTCAAAAAGTCTATTTCTAATTTCTTTTTTTATATAAATTCATTTATTTTAATTGGAGGCTAATTACTTTACAATATTGTATTGGTTTTGCCATACATCAACATGAATCCGCCACGGGTGTCTACTTGTTCCCCATCATGAACAAGTGTACATCCTCCCACCTACCTCCCCATACCACCCTCTGGGTCATCCCAGTGCACCAGCCCCAAGCATCCTGTATCATGCATCAAACCTGGACTGGCGATTCGTTTCACATATGATATTATACATGTTTCAATGCCATTCTCCCAAATCATCCCACCATTGCCCTCTCCCAGAGTCCAAAAGACTGTTCTATACATCTGTGTCTATTTCTAATTTCTTACACTGAAAAACATGAACGCATGTACTTCTTACATGTAATGTTAACAAAGGAATAAGCAGAAATTCAGCTTGCCCCAGTATTTAATCCTGATCCAATTCAGCCTAGTTGCAATCCAATCTAAGTGCCTAAATGATGCCCTTACAGGCACAAGGCAAAACTTACTTGAAAACAACTTGAAAAATTATGGAAAGCTTACATGTCGGAAAGTAATAACTTCCTTCCTCAAGTCATTTCAATAATTCTTAAAGAGCAGATAACCCGCAACTCAAAAGGCCCATATATAAAATAGTAAGCCCTTCCCAAGTGGCGAAGAAATGTGCATGTAAAAGAACCTTATGCAATCATGTTCAGGGAATATTAAACCTTAATTAACGTATTGGTGATTTCAATAATAAAATGCCCAATGTTTTCTAAGAACAAGTGGGAAGCATGAAACCAATGGTTAGATTTATGGCTGAATAAATCAAGCATGTTGTCAAATTCATCAGGGAAATCTCTCCAGCTATATGTGTCCTTGGCTCTATAGTACTCCCTCCCAGAACGCCAGAAAATTCTGTCAGTGATGCTCTGCATTCATGAATTGTGACTATTGCAATACATTTAAATTATAGATGGGACATTTTCTGGTGAGCTGTGAGCTTGGAAAGTGACCCGAGGTACAGAATCCCTGGGTTTGCCTAATCTAGTCACTTGTGTGTATCTGTGCATGTGCCTCAGGGTATAAGACTAGAGATGCAGTGGGGATATGAAGGCTGGGGTGCTGGGTTTAGAGGAGGAGAGAAGCAGCTGCATCGAAACATATAAAAAACAAAGAGCCAAAAAAAAAGATTTTTTTCTTATGAATATATTTAACGTGTTAAGCAGATTCTGGCAATTTCCTGATGATTCCAAAAGAAGTCTGAGCTGAGATTTTCACAGAGAGTGTTCCAGGCTCTGAATCGTGTACCTCGTGTATTGAATCACATCTGCTACAGAGAGGAAGCAATGAATAATTAACTCGGCCTCCACATCACCGCCATAGATTACAGTCATCTTGACTGCTGGACTGCCTTGCACAACATAAACCATTTAGAAAACTCAGTTACTCTCTTTCCTTTTAAATTTGTCTTGCTATCACTTACCATTGTAGAGGGTAAATCTTCCTCTAGTTTTAATTAAAGCATTTAAAATAATTTACATTGAAATCATATGTGCTTGGGTCTGTCAGAATTGATGCTTTAATAACATGCCATCCCTTTCTCCATTGCCCTGAAATCTGTTAAAATTACCACTAATCTAATTGGGAACAAAGTTGTCAAATGCATGCAGCTCTGACAGTTTGTCTTTCTGCAAACTGCCGACAGATTGCAAGTTACGCATGTGTTGAGCAGATGGGTAAGTTAAAAGGAACACCACAAAAAAAAAAAAAGCAATTTATTAAATCACCTGGAACCAGCAGCTCCAGTCCAAAAATAGTGAGAATGAAATATAGCAGGAGCCGGGAGAGCTGGCACTAGAATATACCAGAAGGTACCGGTTACAAAACAAGATAAACATTTGGAGATGCCTCAGCTGTGTTACAGAATAATGAGGAGTTATTTAACCCGATATAGATTACCAGCCAAAATTAATTTAGGGGCAGCTTTTTTGGAAAATGGTTTCCAAAGTGATTGCCTTAACCCTTTAATGTCTTCTCATTATCATGGGAAGACAGGCACATTTTCCTTCTCTCATTCTTGTAGGCACCAATTCACAGCCACATGCATAAATGCACCCCCACTTTTGTATACACCACACACTGGCATACATATACACATACATCCAAACACATACATATGTACATCTATACAACCATATACTAACATGTAAGTGCATACGCATGCATACATGTGATCTTGTGTGTGTATATGTGTACATGCCTATGAGATATATGTGTACATGTACATCAGACTCAACCCTGCCATCTGTGTATCATGTGTCTGTCTATGTCTACTCCATCAATCTATCCACTCTATCTATCTATTTACTCTATCTATCTACCGTCTAAGGTATGTCCATGCTAGACTGCTTGTGTTACATTTTCTGAAGCAAGGTTCTGAGTAAGCCATGCATGCCTGGGTTATCCAACCTATAGCTACTCTTACCATAATTGCTTCCATGTGTTCTATGGGGAAACTATCCAGGCAGGAGATTGGGAAGCTCTTATGTAAGCATGGGGGAGGTTTTTATGAGGGGAGGGGAAGTGGAGCCTAATGCCCTTTTTTCAGTGGGGCTCCATACAACTACTCCATACAATAATTTGGCCACCTGATGTAAAGAACTGACTCACTGGAAAAGACCCTGATGCTGTGAAAGATTGAAGGCGGGAGAAGGGGAAGGCAGATGATGAGATGGTTGGATAGCATCACCAACTCGATGGACATCAGTTTGAGTAAGCTCCGGGAGCTGGTGACGGCCGGGAAACCTAGTGTGATGCAGTCCTTGGGGTCGCAGAGAGTTGGACATGACTGAGCGACTGAACTGAACTGACAGCTACTCGGTGTGATCAGAACTTTGGAGAAGTGTTTGTTGAAGATGTAGATGACTTAGTAACCATCACATAAAGAGGACATGTTTTAACAAATATTTGTCTCATTTAGGCAACTGGGGCCTGTACAAAAGTGTCAGTTCAGTTTTTAAAAGGCAGAGAATCCAAAATAAAGATATATTCTGTCTTTCTATAGTTCTTGACAGACACAGAGGCCTAGAAAATGAACTCTCTTTCTGTTCCTGGAACAGACCAACACAATTACTTTAAGAAGAGTCTCTTGCAGGAAATTTAGGTGATTTGTGATGAAGAGCCAAGAACTGTGAGTACACCCAAGTCCCTGAGAGCAGAGAAGTGGAATTCAGAGATTAAATATTACTGTTCTGCTTGGCTTGCTCTCCTTATCCCTTGGCTTCCTAGGGATGTCTTCTACTTTCTTGCTTTGGGCAACCGCATACTCTGATGACTCGTCAATCTGTATGTCTAGTCTTGGTTTTTTCACTTGGAGTCAGAATCCTGTATTAAAATATCTGTGGCAAATCATTACATGAACATTTCTCAGTTCTCTCAGACTCCATGGATTTAAACTCCTCAATTTCCCCTCAAATTCACTTTTTTTTCCCTACATTCACTATGTTTGTTATTCACATCATTCTACTCTTTATCGTCCAAGCTAGAAACCTAAGAGTGATGCTGAAGTCATCATTTTTGTTCACCAGCCATTGACAGTCACTAAGGCTCACAAATTTTGAACATCCTAATGTTCTTTAAATTTCCGCTTCCCGCTCTGGCTCATCTATAACATCTCCACGTTGGACTCTCCTCATTTCCTACATGCTTATGAGCATAGGTCTTCCTTTCTCCTCCAAATCGTTTTCCACATAATTGCTATGGTGACATCTAAAATTCAAATCAGACCTTGTTACGTTTCTCCTTGCTGTGCTGGACATTCTGTTTGCCCCACCAGATCTGTTCTCTGCCCTTCTCCATACTGCTGGAAGTTGACGCAGAGATTGGCTATTCCTCTCCCAAAGGCCACAGATCCTGTTGAGTGTGCTCCTTTGCCTACGGCTTCAGCTGGAGCCCTCTTCAGGACCTGGGAAGGCCTTCCATCTCTGTCCTGTAAAGCCTGGAGTGCTGTTGTTTCCTCTATTGCTGACCCCAGGATGCTTTCCCCAACCCCATTAGTTCCTCTTTAACCCTACAAATAGTCCCCTCACTTTCCTCAATTTCATCTTTACAGGTGCCATCTAATTCCTCCTGGGGTCCCAACAGATACAATCACCCATTGCCAACAAAATAAAAATTTCAAGTTAATAACATGATCAACAAGCCACTTTAGAATCTAGTCCTTGACTACTTCTGCACTCTCGTGACCCTGTAGTTATATACCTCGGCTCCCTGAACACCCTGTACTGGTCCACACTTCTGTGCCTCTGTTCTTGCCCTTTCCCTTGTGTGAAATGTCCACTCAGCCCCAAACACCGTCCCGCATCTATAATCTCTGTCTCTTGCTTCTTTTTCCTTAAAGATGTAACACAGGTATCACCTCCTCCAGAAAGTCTTCCATGGGCCTTAGTGTTCCCATCCCCTACTGTAGTCAAAAGGTTTCATGGACTCACAATGAATAGTACATATAAAGGACTCTGGGAAGTTGCTTGCTAAGGATATTTGTTAATTTATCTAACCCCATTTTTTCCAAAGTCACTTATCCCACTAAATTAACTTTCAGATCTTTTTTTCTTCCTTACTGCTTTCCTTCTTTTCTTCTTCCCTCCCTTCCTCTCTATTTCTTCTTCCTCTCTCTCTCTGCCTTACATTTTCCCCTTTCTTCCTTTCTTTTTTCTTTCCCTTCCTTTTTTTCTTTCTCCCAATGGTTTATTAGATTATCTCATTTAATTTTGACAATGATTTTATAAGGTAAGTCCTATTATTATGACCTTTATTTAACTGAAGAAAATGAAAATTAAGGAAATTAAATGTTCTTCAATGGCAAATCAGCAAGCAAGTACAAGATGTCAATGTAAAATCTTCAAGCTCTATCCTTAATGATAATATTAAAAGCAGAATTTGGTTATGTATATCTTCCCAGGTGGCGCTAGTGGTAAAGAACCTGCCTGCCTGCCGATGCAAGAGATTTAAGAGATGCAGATTTGATCCGTGGGTGGGGAAGATCCCCTGGAGCAGGAAATGGTAACCCACTCCAGTATTCTTGCCTGGAGAACCCCAGGCACAGAAGAGCCTGGTGGGCTACAGTCCATAGGGTTGCAAAGAGTCAGACACAATGGAAGCAACTTAGCATGCAGACATTTCTTAAAGCATATGTGTGAATAAGTATATGTAATCCTCACATATAAATAGTAATAACTATATAAGAATTTCTCAAAAGTAAAGATCTAGGTAGAATGGTTTATTTATTAGACTAAACTTAGTATTCTGTTGCCAGCCAGGGTTATATTCTTGAGCCCTCAGTGTGATCTTTAAGATATAACAGATTAATAATACTTCCTCAGTAGTTCAGTTTTCAATATGACACTTTCTCACATACAACTTGGGAGTAAAAGAAATATTAAGGTCCCCAATATAAGTATAGAAAAATCCAGAAATAGTAACCACATATTTTTCAAGAAGACTCAACATATTTTGAACAGTGTAGTCCTAGGCAGGAAACTTCAGTTTCCAAGGAGAGAAAGGTGAATTCACAGGCAGGAAAATGTAGCTCTTCTAAGACCGTTTAAGGACAAAGATTACCCATTATCATGAAGATCATCATCATCGACTAAAGAGACAATTTTCTAGCAAATGTAGAGGGTGGTAAAGAAGAAAGTAGCACCTAATCAGCAAGTCACGTTTATGGTTTAAATCTTCAGTACCTTGATAGGTGTTTTGTCCACATGTTATTATCTACTAATGTTTTAACAACCAAGTAAGATTAACAGGAAGAACTCCTTGAGTGAACTGAAATGCAACATGCAATCGTAAGACTTTATTATGTTATCCATTAGGGTAATATGCAGTTAAAAGTCTATATTAAAGCTATCTTGTCACCCACATGTCCACTTAGACATGGAATTCCTATATTTCCTAAGCAAGAGTGTACATCAGAATCACAAAGGAAGCATTTTATATTAAATATTTATTTACTTGTTCATTTGGGTGTGCCAGGTCATAGTTGTGGCACATGGGATCTTTGGTCTTTGTTGTAGCATGGGAGATCTTTAGTTGTGGCATACAGGAGCTTTGGTTGTGGCATGTGGGCTCTTAGTTGTAGTATGATAACTCCTAGTTACAGCACCTGGGATCTAGTTCCTTGGTTGGATTGAATCTGGAGTCCCCTGTACTGGGAGCATGGGGTCTTAGCTACTGGACCACCAGGTAAATCCCCCAGGAAAGTATTTTCAGTTCAGTTCAGTTCAGTCACTCAGTCATGTCCAACTCTTTGTGACCCCATGGACTGCAGCATTCCAGGCTTCCCTGTCCATCACCAACTCCCAGAGAACACTCAAGCATTCTCTATGACATCATCAAGTCAGTGATGCCATCCAAACTTCTTATCCTTTGTCATCCCCTTCTCCTCCCACCTTCAATCTTTCCCAGCATCAGGGTCTTTTCCAATGAGTCAGGTCTTTGTATCAGGTGACCGAAATATTGGAGTTGCAACCTCAGCATCAGTCCTTCCAATGAATATTCAGGACTGATTTATTTTAAGATTGACTGGTTGGATCTCCTTGCAGTCCAAGGGACTCTCAAGAGTCTTCTCCAACACCACAGTTCAAAAGCCTCAGTTCTTCATTGCTCAGCTTTCTTTATTGTCCAGCTCTCACATCCATTCATGACTACTAGAAAAACCACAGCTTTGACTAGATGGACCTGTTTTTTGTCAGCAAAGTAATGTCTTGGCTTTTTAATATGCTATCTAGGTTGGTCATAGCTTTTCTTCCAAGGAGCAAGGAAAACATTTTTAAAAGACACAAATCTGAAGTTAACAACAGAAGATTCTGATTCAATAGTTCTGAAATGAGCACTAGCTTTTACTTACTGGAAAATCTACCTAGGTGAATCTTACCTACAGTAATCTATCTAAAAGGATGGACTGGGTTATGCTGCAGTAACAGAAATTGCCACCAAAATCTCAGTGGCTTTACATTATTATGAAAGTGTATGGCTTGCTCATGCCACATGGAAAGTGTAGGTCAGCAGGGATAGTAATCACCCTAGTCATGCAGGGATCCACACTAACTGAAAGTTCATCTAGATAAGTCCTATTATGGACCATAAAAGAAGTGAAAAGGGAAGAGACAAATCACACTCTTAAAGGTTCTGCATGAAAATAACACTTTTCACGTTCCATGGCTGATGCAAGTCAAACATCTACATTTAACTTCAAAGTAGTGGAAGATTGTATTCTTCCATGTGCCTGGAATAGGAGAGACCTGGAAATATTTGTGAACAATGTTAATGGATGCCCAAATCTCTGATTAAGAATGATTGATTAAGTTCAGTCTCTTTAGTTTATAAAAAAAAAAAAGGAGAAATTAAGTGAATTTCCAAAATTATACAGTTGATAGGCCTTGAATTAGCATAATGGTCTCCTTGTTGTAACTATTTTCTTAAAGTATCCCAACTAATGTAACCTACTTCTCTTGCCACACATTCTTTTCTTCTTTCCTTCCTTTTGTCAGAAATTTTCAAATTTGAAAAAAAAAAAATTCTTCCCTTAACTTAGGGAAGAAAAAGAAAATTTCTTCCCTAACATAACTAAGGGGTTGTAATTTATTTGATGGCCATTTAAAATAAGATGTTTTTAACCCTACTTAGAAACAGTCCAATTTCATGATTTATTACAACTTTCTTTCTCTGGTTAATTAAACTCATTTCTTAGGAAATGACTCATGGCTAATCACGCTAAGAATAAAATTAGTTATATTGCCCTCTTTGTTATAAAATGAGTGTAAATAACCTTTAAGGCAATTTTTCTAAAATCCAAAAAGCATGTAATAGTTCCCAATTCAGCAACATTATGTAAAATAGCAGACTCTTGGGGAGCAGTAAATCCAGATGCTGTCCTATTATTTCATGAAACAGGGCAGAAACTTACATTCCTTTATTATTAAACCAAACTCTATCAGTTGACTGTCTTTGTGGAAATACTCTCTTTTAGAGGGTTAAAGTATCATTAAAACATTCCTAAACTAAAACCTGTTGTATGGTTTCTTTGCCCACTGGAGAGATATAAAACCATTATGTTTAAGTATCATAATAGCTAACATATGCTCATTCTTAGAAATGACACCACCATCTGGGTTAAGGTCCGCTGGTGATTTCAAATGATACTCCAGCTTTCTTCAGGTAGAGAAAGGCCAAATTGTTCCAACTTTAACTACCTTGTTGTACTAATGAAAAACAATAAAAGGTTATGTGAAAGAGGTACTTATGTTTGCCCTACTTACTGGAGATCAAATACTGATTTATTGATAAATTATATTATTATCATAGTAGCTGGAATGCAGAAGAAAAGCCAGATTTATGCTTGTGTTGAGAAACTGAGTTGGGCTCAAACTCATGTCTCAAAATTACTCATTTCTAGCAAGGCAGATCATGGGATTTTCTGGTTGGTAGAAGCACAGTTGTACAGTGAAAAACACCTCCCCCCCCAAAAAAAAAAAGTTGTGTTCAAATCCTGACTTATTTGTTAATTGTGGAATCCTGAACATGTTACTGAATCTCTCTGAACCTCAATTTTCTCAGCTATAGCACAGGAATAATTTTATTGGCGGTAGTGGTAATTTGTGACTGTGGAGTCTCTAGCAAAGTACCTCTTTCACATAGTAACCAATAAAGAAATTATTATTTTTTTTAATCTTTACCTCTATCTATTCATCTGTAATTCCTTTCATGTGGGCACAGAGAAGGGAATGGCAACCCACTCTGGGAGAATTCAATGGACAGAGGAGTCTGGCGGGCTATAGTCCATAGAGTCACAAAGAGTTCAACTTAACACAGGGATACAGAGGCACAGAGAAGCAAAAACGGTTAGGAACAAGGATGCTGTCAGTATGCAGAAGGAGAAGCCAAACTGAAAGGATGAGAAGCAACAACCATCTTACACACTATGTATCTGTTCCTAGAATGGCTTTCTAATGTGGCAGAAACCCTGGACAACAGAAACATACCTCTGTAGATAAAGCAATAGCCATATCAGTTTATCTTCATGTAAACCACCTCATCTTTGGCTATCCTTCAGGGCATTTGGTGAACTCTTACTGATAAAACCAGTTTAATCCCTCTCACTCACCCAGGTCTAACTATATGAGTGAGTGAGTAAGGGTGGGGGTGGCAGTGAGGAGGATGGAAGAGTGGAGGAAGGGAACCCTCTCACCTGACTGCTTGCTCACTGGCCCCTTGCCTATTGTCATGCACACAACAAACCTTCTGGGCCAATCCATCTGACTGGCTGTACAGGGAATGGGGCAGCCTGGATAATTGATGGACTCAATCTGACCAGGCACAGGTGGCACGGAGACGGCATACAGCAGCTTCTCGGGTTTGCCAGTGCCATCTGTTGCCATAAGAACATCTGTCGTCAAGGTCACCCTGTCACCCTCTGTTAAAGTTACAGGTTTGGTGAGTAGGATAATGTCACCTAAGAAGAAGGGGTATGGAGGTTGGGAGCTGGGAAGGAAGAGAAAGCGAGACCAAGATACACAAAGACAATAAGAAATCTTATGAAAAATGAATATTGATAATAGGGAGAATTACTGGATCAGAGGGTTGAAGGAAAATATGTAGGATTTTAAAGGAGAACTTCTTTGCAAAAGGTTTGCCAAAAGAGTATTGTCATTGCTCTCTCTAGATAAAACATGAGCTCATTTTAAAGAGTAAGAACATTTTAGACAGAGGCGTGACACAAATTTGTAAGAGAAATATGACAAGTTATCATGGTAGGATTTACTTGTAAAGATAAGCACTTTTCTCTGTGCTTGGTAACTCTAAAAACCAATTTCTGATATGCACCTCCTGTATAAGTACATTTGATTAAGTGTCTGTGAGTGCATGTGTGTGAGCACATGTGTGCATATTCACAGTGTGTTCAGGGAGGGAAGAGTAGAAGGGGCATTACATTTATCAAAGTATTTAACTGGCATTTGAGCTTTGCTCTGCTGTCAGGGAGAATGACCCATTTGTTAATAAAGAACAATTAAGTTAATAGACTCAAATGAGCTGATGGACAAAGTACTGTAATGAAGCAAATGCAATATTGGATTTTTAAGCAGTGAGTATTACATGGAGCTGGACTTCCAGCAGCAATGGTTCAGCTCTCCCTCCCTATGTTTGTTGCTGATGCTTTTTAAAGCAATTTCACCCAGTGGCAAAGAAACAGCATTCCCATCTGTTTAGGAAGTGTGGCTTTACTTATTGGACCAATATTGCTGGCACTGTGGGCTTTCAGGGACTTAATGATGATCATTGAATAGTGAGATGAGAGCAGGGAGATAATCTGCTCGATTTTATGAAATGTATTCACATCTGCCCCCATCAAACCTAAAGGGGCAGAAGATGGAAATTAAATGGTTTTTCAGCAAAAGGGAGGGTCAGGGAGAGAGTAGACAAAAGAGTAAATACCTGTACTTTTTAGCTGGGTCACCAAACACCATACAGAAGATTAAAATGGGGCTCTTGGAAAGAAGCAAAATCTTTATGGCCAACTGCAGTTCTGGTTGTTGGATGTGTGGAGGGCATGTCCAGTTCAGTGTGTTCCCTGAGTCAATTGTTTAATGTTTTGATGGTAGACATGGGACAACTGTTTGATAGTGACTAAAAGCAGCTCTGCCTCTACTCTCTCTTCTAGTTCAGACCAGCAGGAGAATGCCTCTCTTGTTATCTCTTCCTGAGCCTCTTCTCCTAGTCTTACAACAGGTAATGTTAAATATAGATGAGAATTCAATCATAAACACCGATTTCTATGGTCTGGATTTCCAAATTATTTAGTGATATACACTTGGACCTTTATTCCAAAGATAGCAAAGCATTATTTCAATTATTTGCCCTCATAAGATTTACAAAAATTAATTTTTGTTATAAGTAAAGTCTTTTCAGTACCAAAGTTCTTCAAGAGCATAAAGAATTTGTGTGTGCTCAGTCATGTCCAACTCTATGTGACGCTATAAGTCATATCAGTCCCCTCTGTCTATAGAGTTTTTCAGGAAAGAATACTGGAGTGGGTTGCCATTTCCTCCTCCAGGGGATCGTTCCAACCCTGGGATCAAACTCATATCTCTTGCGTCTCCTGCATTGGCAGGTGAGTGCTTTACCACTGTACTGTCTGGGAAGCCTAAAGTACTTTAACATTATTTCATTAATTTCAAGTGGACACTTTTCTAAATTATGATACAATGTAAAAGCAAATGGATCTGGACTGCTAAAGGGACATGTAATCCTACTAAAGTCACTTTGTTTTGGAACTGCTGCCCCATGTGCTGTGCTTTGCTTAGTCACTCAGTCGTGTCCAACTCTTTGGGACACCATGGATTGTAGCCCACCAGGCTCCTCTGTCCATGGGGATTTCCCAGGCAGAAATACTGGAGTGGGGTGCCATGCCCTCCTCCAGGGGATCTTCCCAACCCAGTGATTGAACCCTGGTCTCCCACATTGCAGGTGAGTTCTTTACCATCTGAGCCAATGGGGAAGCCCCATACTGCCCATCCAAATCCAGATTCTTCAATGCAGCTGATTTGCATGTGTATCTTGCTCCTTCTGTGCATAAAAACAAGTCACATTTTTAGTTTTCTCATTTGACCCCAAAGTCCTAGCTCACTCTTGTCTTGTCAACTCTGGGCCCTAGTTCTGTACTCTGACAGTTGTCTCTGGTGCCTCCAGACCTATTAATCTTAGTATTTCACTCTCTAGGCCTTTATCCTTTGTTAATAGGGCATGTTGGGGGAAGAAATGAGTAATGTGTTTTGTGGCATAGATTTCAAAGTTACTCTGAGCATCTGACAACTTACCAGCTGAATGACCTCAGGAATGTTTCTTAACATTTCTAAGCCTTGGATTGCTGTCTGTAAAATGGGATTTAAAATGGTAATCAAGACAGAAATCCTCATCACCCTGATAACAAAACCAGACAAGGACAACACAAAAAGAGAAAACTACAGGCCAGTATCACTGATGAACATAGATACAAAAATCCTCAACAAAATTTTAGCTAACAGAATTCAGCAACACATCAAAAAGCTCATATACCACGATCAAGTTGGATTTATTCTAGGGATGCAAAGATTCTTCAATATACGCAAATCAATCAATGTGATACATCATATTAACAAATTGAAAGATAAAAACCATAGGATAATCTTAATAGATGTAAGAAAAGCCTTTGAAAAAATTTAGCACCCATTTATGATTAAAATTCTTAAAAAATGGGCATAGAAAGAACCTACCTCAACATAGTAAAGGCCATATATGATGAGCCTACAGCAACCATTATTTTCAATGGTGAAAAACTGAAGGCATTCCCCCTAAGATCAGGAATAAGACAAGGGTGTCCACTTTTGCCACTGTTATTCAACATATTTCTGAAAGTCCTAGCTACAGCAATCAGAGAAGAAAAGGAAATAAAAGGAATCCAGATTGGAAAAGAAGAAGTTAAGCTCTCACTGTTTGCAGATGACATGATGCTGTACATAGAAAACCCTAAAGATAGTATCAGAAAATTATTAGAGCTAATCATTGAATTTAGCAAAGTTTTAGGATACAAAATCAATACACAGAAATCACTTGCACTTCTATATACTAACAATGAAAAATCAGAAAGGGAAATTAAAGAATCAATCCCATTCACCATTGCATCAAAAAGAATTAAACATCTAGGAATAAACCTACATAAGGAGACAAGAGACCTGTACACAGAAAATTATAAGACACTAATGAAAGAAATCAAAGATGACATAAACAGATGGAGAGATATTCCATGTTCCTGGGTAGGAAGAATCAATATTGTGAAAATGATTATACCACCAAATGCAATCAACAGATTTAATGCAATCGCTATCAAATCACCAATGGTATTTTTCACAGAACTAGAACAAAAAATTTCACAATTCATGTGGAAACACAAAAGACTCTGAATAGCCAACGTAGTCTTGAGAAAGAAGAATGGAGCTGGAGAAATCAACCTTCCTAACTTCAGATTATACTACAAAGCTACAGTCATCAAGACAGTATGGTACTGACACAAAAACAGAAATATAGACCAATGGAGCAAGACAGAAAGTCTAGAAATAAGCCCACGCACCTATGGGTAACATTTTTGACAAAGGAGGCAAGAATATACAATGGGGCAAAGATAGTCTCTTCAATAAATGCTGCTGGGGAAACTGGAAAGCTACATGTAAAAGCATGAAATTAGAACACTTCCTAATACCATACACAAAGATAAACTCAAAATGGATTAAAGACCTAAATGTAAGACCAGAAACTATAAAACTCTTAGAGGAAAACATAGGTAGAACACTCAGTGACATAAATCAAAGCAAGATCCTCTATGACACACCTCCTAGAGTAATGGAAATAAAAACAAATGTAAAAAAGTGCGACCTCATTACACTTAAAAGCTTTTGCATAGCAAAGGAAATTATAAGCAATGTGAAAAGACAACCCTCAGAATGGAAGAAAATAATAGCAAATGAAACAACTGACAAAGGATTAATTTCCAAAATATACAAGCAGCTCATACAAATCAATACCAGAAAAACAAACAACCCAATCAAAAAGGAGGAAAAAGACGTAAACAGACATTTCTCTAAAGAAGACATACAGATGGTTAACAAACACATGAAAAGATGCTCAACATCACTCATTATTAGAGAAATGCAAATCAAAACTACAATGAGATATCACCTCACACTGGTCAGAATGGCCCTCGTCAAAAAGTCCACAAACAATAAATGCTGGACAAAGTGTGGAAAAAAGGGAACAGTCTTACACTGTTGGTGGGAATGTAAATTGATATAGCCACTATGGAGAACAGTATGGAGATTCCTTAAAAAACTAGGAATAAAACCACCATATGACCCAGCAATCCCACTCCTAGGTGCAAAATTGAAAGAGACACTTATACCCCATTGTTCATTGCAGCACTATTTACAGTAGCTACAACATGGAAGCAACCTAGATGTCCATCAACAGGTGAATGGATAAAGAAGTTGTGGTATATATACACAATGGAATATTACTCAGCCATGAAAGGAACACATTTGAGTCAGTTCTAATGAAGTGGATGAACCTAGAACCTATTATACAAAGTGAGTCAGAAAGAGAAGGATAAATACTGTATTGTAACACATATACATGGAATCTAGAAAAATCATACTGAAGAATTTATTTACGGGGTAACAACAGAGAAACAGACATAGAGAATAGACACATGGACATGGGGAGAGGGGAGGAGAGGGTGAGATGTATGGAAAGAGTAACATGGAAACTTACATTACCATATGTAGAATAGATAGCTGACGGGAATTTGCTCTATGGTTCAGGAAACTCAAACAGGGGCTCTGTGTCAACCTAGAGGTGTGGGATAGGGTGGAAGATGGGGGGGGGGGAGTTTCACAAGGGAGGGGTTATATGTATACCTATGGCTGATTCATGTTGACATTTGACAGAAAACAGCAAAATTCTGTAAAGCAATTATCCTTCAATAAAAAATAAATTAAAAAAAAGAAATCCTAAGGATTAAATGCTTGACATATTGTCTGACATATAGCAAGTGACAAATAAATGGTAGGTCTTAATATTAGCAATCTTTAGCTTAACCTGTTTTTAAAACCTCAATGACGTTATTTCTTGAATATAAATATTTTAAACTCCCAAACTTCACCTCAGGAATCTCACATCATCTAGTTCCTTCCCCAGAGCAAGTGTTGGGTCAAACTTCATTCTCTGATACATTGTGATTGATTTAGGTAAGCATATCTTTTCATCCATAAGCCTAGAAAATGAGCGGGTGGTGGGGGGGTGCTCTCTTCAGTGGTTCTCAGCCTGTACTCTGAAGTGTCCCAGCCTCCACAGAAGGGACATGCTGTTGGTCATACTTCATGGGAAAAGGGCAAGACTACAAAACATCCATGCTGTTCACAACTGTAGCTGCCCTCTCCCAGTTGTTTGGCTTATGTATAGTAGACCATCTAAAATGCTATTCTGTGGCTGAAGGTTTGGTGGTACCCACAATTGCAGGCAAAAGGAAAAGGGATGACAGAGGACAAGATGGTTAAATAGCATCACTGACTCACTGGACATGAATCTGAGCAAACTCTGGGAGATAGTGAAGGACAGGGAAGCCTGGTGTGCACAGTCCATGGAGTGACTGTCAGACAGTCCATGTCTGACTTAGTGACTGAACAACAACAACAGGATCTCGTTCAGCATTAACAGTCTGATTTCTCTTTCAGGGGTCCCCAACCTCAGGTATCTAATGCCTAATGATCTGAGGTGGAGCTGATGTAATAATAATAGAAATAAAGTACACAATAAATATAATGCACTTGAATCATCTCCAAACCATCCCTCCCTTCGCCAGTTCATGGAAAAATTGTCTTCCACGAAACTGGTCCCTGGTACCAAAAAGTTTGGAGATTACTATTCTGAACAATGACCAAATAGATTTCAACTAACCTATCAGAGGAAGCAAACATACTATAATAAAGATGCATATCTTATTATTTCCTTGGTAATTCAAAAGTCCTGAAGTGTTGTGAGGAGAGGACTTTTGGCTACACCGGGCTCCTTTCCTATAGCAACCGGCCTCGGCATGTGTGTGTCTTCAAATGTTTGTGTCAGTCAGATGTTTGTCTGCTTCCTTTTTGCCGTCTTCCTTCTGTCTTTTAATTTGCTTCTTCCAGTATGCTGTCAAGTGAGACATTAATAATGTGAATTGTTAGCTGTATGTGCAAACTGAGAGTAATGTCCTCCTATGAATGAGGACATCAAGATTTACCCTTAGCAAAACACTTGCATGAATTTTGCTAATTGACTGTATATTAGCTTTATTTAAAGGACTTATTTCTCTAAGAGGGGGCAAGCTGACAAATATTTAGTTGGGACTGAGGGAGCCCTAATTTGTAGAATTTGTTGATTTCTGTGGTATAAATAATCTTACTGTAGCTGTCATTGTGGTGTGAACATATACTTTGTTGCACATGGAGTTGGGATGAGATGGGCAGAAACTATCCCCACCCAACCACATGATGGTGTTGAAGGGACTGTCACCTGAGAGCTTTGTGTAAAGTAACCTATTACTCTGATGGCATTAGCAGTCATTGGACTATTTAAAGCTGTTAGATGTGTGGGATCTCAGAAAGACCATAGCATTCTTATACAGAGATTTGCTCCTTTTTTAAAAAAATGTATTTGTTTATGACTGTGCTGGATCTTCATTGCTGCACAGGGTTTTCTCTAGTTGTGGTGAGCGGGGGCTCTACTTTGCTGTACGTGTGGACTCAGTAGTTGTGGATCCTGGACTCTAGAGCAACCGCTCCATAACTGTGGCCCACAGGCTTAGCTGCATCTCTGCATGCAGGATCTTCCCAGACCAGAGTTTGAAACTGTGTCGCCTGCATTGGCAGGTGGATTCTTTACCACTGAGCTACCAGGGAAACCTGAGATTTGTTTCTTTTTAAATTTATTGATAGCTTATACTTACTGGACACTCTACTACACACTTTATGTGAATTAGCTCATCCAAACATGTAATAATCCTCTGAAATGGGAACTGGGATTAGCCACATTTTGAAACTGGGGTTTAGAATGGTTGAGTAACTTACCCAATACCCCACAGCAAGTAAGAGATGGGTTAGAAATTGGGATCCAGATAGTCTGGCTTGAAACTCCATCCTTAACTTTGAAACAACAGAGCACACCCAACTAATATCTATTTTTTTAACCAATAAACATGTGAATACCTAGTTGATGATTATCCAGCCATTACTAAACATAGTTTCAACATGTAACTTATAATGATCTCATTAGTCCAGGTCCATGAAAAAGGCCGTATATAAATATTATGATTTTGGCAAAGGAAAAGAAGAGAGATGTAAATATTTAAAACTTTCTAAATTTTATGTTGATCCTTTCAACTGTCTCCTCTTTATGTATTCCCTCTTCACTTTTTAATTGAATTTGTAGTCTCTATTACTATGCAAGTTACAAATTATGCCCAGTCCAAGTCAATAGATGTCACCATGTAGAAATGGAAATAGAAACAAAAGGGAAAATTAAAGTTTGATCATTTTCATCCATGTTTATTCATTCCAAAGCAACATCATAAGAATATTGGTCTGTAGATGTTATGCTGGTGACCCTCACACAGCCGCATAATTTAAGCAACCATGAATGCAGTGTCACATTATAGAGCGTTTCTAATTTAATTGAGTTTAAAGTAGGCCAAAGTCGGTCATTTATACTTCTCTGCATAGCATGTACTTACAATTAGTTCCCAGAAAATAAAAACAAAACATAATACTCAAAAGGATGAGCAGTCCCTTCTAAAGGTGAAAATAACCCCCCAATGATGTATTTCAATATGAATCCACTGGAATGAAAAATTTATGGAACTAAATGTCATTTATATAATCAGAGGATAAGAATACATCTAAGTTGATAAAATCAATTCCTTTTATAGGTGGCTCAACAAAATGGTTGGCTTTTACATGATGCAATTTTTCTCCCTTGCCATGATTCTCAATAACCTGCTTTCTGCAAGTATCAAGGAAGCAAACAAAAACTAGGTTAGTATGGATCTTTCCCACATATACCACAACCATTTTTAAATATATGAGGGGTGTGTGTGTGTGTGTGTGTGTACTGGCTTCACTTTTGCCAAAATTGTGGAACTCTAACCTCAGAAGTACATACCAGTTAGCAGGGTCAGAGAAAGTTCAGATGGTGAGGGACTACGCATTTTCCCTCTTTTCCTACCTCCTCCCAGCCCCAATTAAAAGCAGGTAACCCTATAATCTGCTCCTGGTAGTCTCAAGCTAATTAGACTTTGACAAGAATGCAGACAACGCTCCATTGCAGAAAATTAACATACACATTTCCCTACATGTACTTGGGGGAAAGGGAGAAATAAAGCCACATGCACAATCTTTCCAAAAACTCAGCCAGAACTCATTCATAGCCACATACTTCATGTCACATTAACTCACCCAGCCTGACGCCTAGGGCAACACCCTCCAGCTGACTGGCAAGGTTAGGCTTTAGCTTTTTAATAACCTTCTTAAACATATAGACCTTTATATCCAGGATCTACGAAGCACACAGATGATTATTGAGGATTAATGGATCATCCAAAGTGCCAGTTGGCACGTTTTGAGTAAAAAGTGTAACAAATGCAGCTGTTTACTAATAAATAAAGCCTCAGCTGTAAGAGAAATAAATTAGATGTGTTTAATTGGTAGGCTGCAAACCTCCCCTCTTTATTACAATGCCGCTTCTTGTTATTTTATGATGTCAGGGTAGATGGCAGACTGACAGAGTGTTTATGAATCACAGTTTGCAGATGGCACTCTTGGTTCTCGGCAGCTATGAGCACAAGTAGCATGAGGCCTCAATAGTGGTTTTTGCCAAAGACGACCCCCTGAGAATTAGCTGTCTCCATTTCTCTCGTGCCCATCTCTTTCCTGGCAGAGTGCTACTTTCACAAACCCACCTTCAATAAACTGTGACTGCCTGGCAGGGAATTGAAGAACATTCATACCCAAGAATGCCCTCATCTCGAGATGATTTCTTTCTCATTGTGAAGGAGGCCTGGGCAATGGTTCTCAAATCAGGCTTCCTGCAGTTTCTTCCAGGGAAGATGACTGAGGATCCTGCAGGACACAAAACCCTCCCCCTTCCCACTTACTGGGCTTTCCACGCCCACCCTCCCCCAGCTGACAGGAGTGATTTCCCATCTCTCCAGCACAGCATAAGGTCCTTGCACTTGGGATTCTGAGCTCCCCTAACTAATGACAGCTTTGTCATTTCACAGCTGGGGATGGAGAGAGGAGGGGTCATCCCAGCCCGCGGAGCAGAGGCTTCACAATTTCTGTACTCCCTGCATTCTCCCTGGTCCAGAGACTTCACAGCTTCTGTACTCCTTGCATTTTCCCTGGTCTCTAGTCACTTCTATGACTGGGGCACAGCACACAGAAGACAGGCAGTCATCATTGTCACCAGATTTGTACATTTTTGTCACCAGTTAAACTCATAATGGATTTTATTCTAATGGCTTCTTTCATTAGCAAATTGGGAATAATCAAGCCCTTTTGGAGAGAACAGACTGTAGTCTGTGCACATACTGATTGTAGTGCTAAGATTAATGATAACAGTAATAATATCGGGAGCTACCATTTATTGAGATGGGCTAAAACCACTGTCGTAGAAATACCTGATGATAGTTTAAAATGCATCAGCACTATTTCTGCTTTATCTTCTTGTTTCCTTTTCTTGCCTTGCAGTGTTCATTAATGTGAGCCCTGGCCATGTGTCCACAAAGCCTTGTGAGAAATCCTGAGATCACTGCCATCTCCCTTCCTTTATTCCACTGTGTCTGGTGGGGACCTGATGAAGAGGATCTCAGTTCTCCAGCTGTCTCATGAATCTTGAACTAACATGGCTTCTGGAGGTCAAGTTGGATTAGGTAGAGAAAGCACACAAAGAAAAATACAATTTGTTCATTAGTTCAGTTCAGTCACTCAGTCATGCCTGATTCTGTGATCCTATGAACCACAGCACGCCAGGCCTCCCTGTCCATCACCAACTCCTGGGGTCTACCCAAACTCTTGTCCATTGAGTTCATGATGCCATCCAACCATATCATCCTCTGTCATCCCCTTCTCCTGCCCTCAATCTTTCCCAGCATCAAGGTCTTTTCAAACAAGTCAGCTCTTCACAACAGGTGGCCAAATATTGGAGTTTCAGCTTCAACATCAGTCTTTCCAATGAATACTCAGGACTGATCTCCTTTAGGACGGACTGGTTGGGTTTCCTTGGAGTCCAAGGGACTCTCAAGAGTTTCCTCTAACACCACACTTCAAAAGCAGCAACTCTTCAGCACTCAGCTTTCTTTATAGTCCAATTCTCAAATCCATACATGACTACTGAAAAACCATAGCCTTGACTAGATGGACCTTTGTTGGCAAAGTAATGTCTCTGCTTTTTAATATGCTGTCTAGGTTGGTCAGAACTTTCCTTCCAAGGAGTAAGCATCTTTTAATTTCATGGCTGCAACCACCATCTGCAGCGATGCTGGAGCCCAAAAAATAAAGTCAGCCACTGTTTCCCCATCTATTTCCCATGAAGTGATGGGACCAGATGCCATGATCTTCGTTTTCTGAAAGTTGAGCTTTAAGCCAACTTTTTCACTCTCCTCTTTCACTTTCATCAAGATGCTCTTTGGTTCTTCTTCAGTTTCTGCCATAAGGGTGGTGTCATTTGCATATCTGAGGTTATTGATATTTCTCCCAGCAATCTTGATTCCAGCTTGTGCTTCTTCCAGCCCAGTGTTTCTCATGATGTACTCTGTATATAAGTTAAATAAGCAGGGTGACAATGTACAGCCTTGATGTACTCCTTTACTTATGTGGAGCCAGTCTGTTGTTCCATGTCCAGTTCTAACTGTTGCTTCCTGACCTGTATACAGATTTCTCAAGAGGCAGGTCAGGTGGTCTGGGATTCTCATCTCTCTCAGAATTTTCCACAGTTTATTGTGATCCACACAGTTCATTGGTTTGTTGTTTTCAAAAACACTTTAGGAAACCTTACGTGGGAAAAGAATTAAACTTAGATTTTTCATTTTAGATAAGCCTCTTATTGTTCCCAAGGGATTTATTTAGAAGGACTTGTAGGTCTTCATAGAACTGTTCAACTTCAGTTTCTTCAGCATTACTGATTGGGGCGTAGACTTGGATTACTGTGATATTGAATGATTTGCCTTGGAAACAAACAGAAATCATTCTGTCATTTTTGAGATTGCTCCCAAATACCACATTTTGGACTCTTTTGTTAACTATGATGGCTACTCCATTGCTTCTAAGGGATTCTTGCCCACAGTAGTAGATATAATGGTCATCTGAGTTAAATTCACCCATTCCAGTCCATTTTAGTTCTCTGATTCCTAAAATGTAGATGTTCACTCTTGCCATCTCTTGTTTGATCACTTCCAATTTGCCTTGATTCATAGACCTAACAGTCCAAGTTCTTATGCAATATTGCTCTTTACAGCATTGGATCTTGATTTTATCACAGTCACATCCACAACTGGGTGTTGTTTTTGCTTTGGCTCCGTCTCTTCATTCTTTCTGGATTTATTTCTCCACTCATCTCCAGTAGCATATTGGGCACCTACCGACTCGGGGAGCTCATCGTTCAGTGTCATCTTTTTGCCTTTTCATAGTGTTTATGGGGTTTTAAAGGCAAGAATACTGAAGTGGTTTGCTATTCCCTTCTCCAGTGGACCATATTTTGTCAGAACTCTCCACCATGAACTGTCCATCTTTGTGGCCCTTCACAGCATGGCTTAGTTTCATTGAGTTAGACAATGTTGCAGTCCATGTGATCCAATTGGTTAGTTTTCTATGATTGTGGTTTCAGGGTCTGTCTGCCCATTGATGCCCACTCTCAGTGCCTATCATCTTACTGGGGTTTCTCTTACCTTGGAAGTGGGTTATCTCTTTACACTGCTCCAGCAAAGCGCAGCCACTGCTCCTCACCTTGGACGTGGGTTATCTCCTCTCTGCTGCTTGCTGCTCCAGCTCCATGCAGCCACCACTCACTGCTATATGTAATTAAAAATATATTACCACTTGTCCCAGGAATTCTAAAACTAGTTTCTAAAGATAAATAAAAACATTTTGCTCACAAAACACCTGTACACAAATGTTCATAGTAGTTTTGCTCATAATAACTCCAAACTTAAAGCATTCTAAATATCTTCATCAGATAATTGGGAGAAAAATGTTTTCTATTCATACATTAGAATATTAGTCAACAATTAAAAGGAACAGACTACTAATTCATGCAGAAGCATGAACGATTCCCACCAAATTTATGCTGAACCAAAGAATCCAGGGTAGATACAGTGTGATTTCATTTGTATGAAGTTCTAAAATGAGCAAATCTAATTTATAGTGACAGAAAACAGATATGTGATTATCTTCATGTAGGGGAATTGAGTACAAACTATCTTGAAAACACTTCTTGGGAAAATATTAATGTTTTGGATCTTGGAGAACAAGTAGTTACGTGAGATTTTTCATTTGTCTATCTCATCAACCTGTACACTTAAAATGTTATAATTTATTATCTTAGAATTAAATATCAATAAGGGCTTCCCTTGTGGCCCAGCTGGTAAAGAATAGCAACAGTTAGAACTGGACATGGAACAACAGACTGGTTCCAAATCAGGAAAGGAGTACATCAAGGCTGGATATTGTCATTCTCCTTATTTAACTTACACACAGAGTACATCATGAGAAACACTGGGCAGGAAGAAGCACAGCTGGAATCAAGATTCCCTGAAGAAATATCAATAACCTAAGATATGCAAATGACACCACCCTTATGGCAGAAACTGAAGAAGAACCAAAGAGCCTCTTGATGAAAGTGAAAGAGGAGAGTGAAAAAGTTGGCTTAAAGCTCAACTTTCAGAAAACGAAGATCATGGCATCTGGTCCCATCACTTCATGGGAAATAGATGGGGAAACAGTGGCTGACTTTATTTTTTGGGCTCCAACATCGCTGCAGATGGTGGTTGCAGCCATGAAATTAAAAGATGCTTACTCCTTGGAAGGAAAGTTCTGACCAACCTAGACAGCATATTAAAAAGCAGAGACATTACTTTGCCAACAAAGGTCCATCTAGTCAAGGCTATGGTTTTTCAGTAGTCATGTATGGATTTGAGAATTGGACTATAAAGAAAGCTGAGTGCTGAAGAGTTGCTGCTTTTGAAGTGTGGTGTTGGAGAAGACTCTTGAGAGTCCCTTGGACTGTAAGAGATCCAACCAGTTCATCCTAAAGGAGATCAGTCCTGAGTATTCATTGGAAAGACTGATGTTGAAGCTGAAACTCCAATATTTGGCCACCTGTTGTGAAGAGCTGACTTGTTTGAAAAGACCTTGATGCTGGGAAAGATTGAGGGCAGGAGGAGAAGGGGATGACAGAGGATGATATGGTTGGATGGCATCACCGACTGAATGGATATGAATTTGAGTAAACTCCAGGAATTGGTAATGAACAGGGAGGGCTGGCATGCTGCAGACCATGGGGTGGCAAAGAGTCACACACAACTGAACTGAACTGAACTGAACTGATATCTCAATGAAACTGATTTAAAATTAAAATTTAAAATAACCAAACTGATATACAAGAAATCTTGAAATAAACTTACTTCTAAAACAGACACTAAACATAAAAAATTTTATTACATCTCCTAAAAAGTTCGATGATTAAATATTTCCTATATTGCATTAAATTTCAAGATCAGATAAAAAGTTATAAAACTTACCAACTTATTTTATAAACCTAGTAAAATTCTGATATCAAAAATGAATAAAACTTGATAAAAGGAAAAAAATTAAATCAAACTTTTCATGAACATTCTGAGCCATCTAAAAGAATATCAAATCAAGCAGTTTAATGACAGTAACAATAACACCAACAAGTAGGGTTTATCATCAAAACGTAAGTATTGTTCCCAGCCTAAAAATATTTTTAAATGTAATTTACTCCTTTAAACAATTTAAAAAGAAAAAACCAAATCATCATCTTAAAGGACAACTGGGAGTATTCAGTAAAATTTAACACAGTCCTGATAAATTACTTTAGTAAGCTTCCTCCTTCATACCTGAGACAAATTAATAAGACAAGAAAAAGTAAAAAGATGTTTGAGTAGGTATTACTTGCAGCAATATAGCTATTTTTATATATAAATTTAAGGGATTCCAGTAAAAATTTATTAGAAGTAATAAAAGAGTACAGTAAGTTAGTTTGACATGTGATTGATAAACAGAAGTCACAGATTTCCCATCAGGAATGCATTTTTTAAAGTTTAGTAAAAAGATACATTACATTAAAAATTGAAAAGCTAAATATTACCTTGAATACTTAGGAATTAACCTAACCAAAAATATGTGAGACTCATATGAAAAAAATTATAAAATTTTCATAGGGGCTTTTCAAGCAGAATTGAATAAATGGAGAGGTACTTACTCAATTTTGTAAAGCTATCAATTATAACTAAATTCATATCTGAGTTAAAAGTTTACCTTGGAGAATTATTGCACAAAATAGCATAAAAATTTTTTGAAAAGAATGCATATAATTAAAATTTTCTACCAGACTGAAACAACACACACACATACACACTTAGGCAAATTGGATTAGTTGCCTAATTAACACTGAATATTTTCTTAATTTTACTAAGGTTAGCCTCTGCCTTACTCAAGGCAATGGGTTCATATAATAAAACACATTTACTAACCTCTCTTGCAGTTAGGAGTGGCCAGGTATCAATTACTATATATATTAATCTCATTAGACAGGGATTTTGGGAAAGCTCCTTAAAAGAAGGACCCATATATGCCTTCTTAACTTTTTTTTGTCTGGAATACAAATGTGATTTTGAGAGTGAAGCAACAATCTTGCAACCATGAAGTAATGAAACATGAAGATGAAAACTACACTCAGGATGGTCATGCAAGACATGAGAAGGCTCTGTTCTTGATATGAACAAGGGCTGTATCAGTCCTGAACTCTCAAACTTTCAGCTCCTTTGTTTTTGAGCACAATAAATTTCTCATTTCATTAAGCTACTGTGGAAAGTTTTCTGTTAACCTAGAATATATATATTATTCTTGGTTACATGTTTTATATATATATATATATATATATATATATATACACACACACACACACACACACACATGCATATATATACATATATATACAGTCTTAGGTGAAATAGGCATTGAAAATCTGTAACATGTGTGGGGCAGCTCATTAAGTGTAGCCAACAGATGAAAAAATATTTCCCCAGGACAAATCTGACCATCTTTGGAAGCATTCCCCATATTCTGAGAGCCTCCCCCCACCCCCCATGTCTGAGCAGCAGCACAGTGATCTCCCTTTTTGGACCATGGTTGCTCTTTATATACTCTTCCCTTCATATTGTAGAGCATCCCCAGCTCATTGCCCTCTATTACCTAATTGGCTCATCCTTGTTTTTCATGACTATCTGCCCATGAAATTTTTGTCTTGCCTCGCCTCAAGCTGGTGTCAAACGATTCCTAACATTGGACCTTTCACAATTGGTAAATTCTTGCTGATTGACTCCTTAACTCAAAAGTCAATTTTCCTGATAATGTTCAGGATTCCATCCTCTGCATTCCTTCCTGCCACCCATTTATGTTGATTGATTAGGTCAGAAAGCCCAAGTTTTCATTTAGTTCTTCTTAACACCCTTGTCATTTAAGTCCATTAGTATTTGAATAGTGGATTTTAAAATATTATATTAAGTTTTATTGCTTTTTGACAAAGGCAGTTCAAGAATAATTTCTGAATATCTTATAGAAACCATAAAATGTCAGAGTTACAAGGGCCCTTAGAGATCATCTGCTATTGCCTCTTAATTTACAGATGGAGTAACTGCAGCTCAGAGAAGGGAATGATTTGCCCATTGATGAACATCTCATTAGTGAAGGTGCTAAAGATAAAACCTGAGAACTTTCTTGATTTTCATATTAATTTCTAGTTGTCTGCATTTTCTTCCCTGCTAAGGGCCACCCTACTTCCTTTTTTTCCTTATTACCATTTAGGAATCACTCTTTTTCACTATCAGGAGAAGATAGGCTCATAGATAATAATCCCAGTTTCTTTTTCCATCCTCTCACTTGCTTTTCCCAGTACACAAGAATGATTTATCTAACTGGAGAAATGGCAATAACCTGACCACTCTGCTAAGTAGGAGCTGAGTCTTTGAAATGGCATTTCAGCAGTGTTGGCACACCTCTTTCTCATTCTTTTCAACTACCTGGTTATACACCTAGTGAGCTGCCATGCTTCTGCTTGCTATAATATCAAAGGATTGAAAAGAGACTGGGCTCTGTGTCACCACTGCCAGCTAAAATACGTTGTAGTCAGCTTCCTGTGGGTCCTGACTTGTGTCTTTAGAATGGAGATAGGAGACCTTATCATAATTCTTCCATTTAACTTTATTAGTAATAAAACTAAGTGTAATCCAATCCTTATTTTATTCTTTGTATCTGTTCATGAAAGACTAAAGCCTTGATGAGGAGGAGAAGTGATGTATTAAGCTTTCTCTAGTAGCTTCTATTTGTTTCTTTGTTTTGAGCACCTAGGCAGCAGGTTATACATGGATTTTAAGGCTGGCTGTCAAAGAGGGGAAGTGTTTTGAGCACTACAATAGCTGAATTATCTGGTTAATTACAACAGCAGTCTAAAATGAAAATCTAGATATATTAATCTACTTAAAGTGATTCTACAGATTTCCATGCCAGAGTGTTTTACAAATGGATTTGAATGCCCTGGGGCTGTATGATATTGTACCAAGAGATAAGAATGCTATTAGAATATCTATTTCTGTTTATTTTTATAAGCTTCCTAGTTTCCTTTTGCATTTTTTATTTATTTAAAAGATTTTCTTTCTTTTAATTTTTATTTATTTATTTGTTTGTTTTTTGGCTGTACTTAGTCTTTGTTGCTGGAGAAGGCAATGGCACCCCACTCCAGTACTCTTGCCTGGAAAATCTCATGGACGGAGGAGCCTGGTAGGCTGCAGTCCATGGGGTCGCTAAGAGTTGGGCACGGCTGAGCGACTTCACTTTCACTTTTCACTTTCATGGTTGGAGAAGGAAATGGCAACCCACTCCAGTGTTCTTGCCTGGAGAATCCCAGGGACGGAGGAGCCTGGTGGGCTGCCATCTATGGGGTCACACAGAGTCGGACATGACTGAAGTGACTTAGCAGCAGCAGCAGTCTTTGTTGCTGCACAGACTTTTTCTCCTAATGAGCAGGGGCTACTCTCTAGTTGTGCTGTGTGGGCTTCTCTTGCTGTGGAGCATGAGCTCTAGGGTACACTGGCTTCAGTAGTTGTGGCAAATGGGCTCTAGAGCATAGGCGCAAGAGTTGTGATACACAGGCTCAGTTAAAGTTACTCTGCAACATGTGGGATCCTCCTGGATCAGGGAATGAACCCATGTCTCCTGCATTGGCAGCAAACTCCCCACCAGTGAGCCACCAGGGAAACCCTTTTTTATATATTTTATAACGTATGTAATCTATCAGAGCAATTCATGTTAAGTTTATACATTGAATATGCATATATTAGGAATGAAAGCCCAAAGCATTGACTCATAAGGGTAACTGATCACCCAAAAGTTTAGGAACCTCCACTCTTGTGTTTCAAATTCTTCATGTGAAATAGCTTTTCTGCTATCAGTTTGACACTTTGGCCTCATATATTTCCAATCCTCTTCTTTGAAATTGTTCTTTCAATAAAATTTATTTTTTAAATTTATTTTATATTATAGTTGATTGACAATGTTGTAAGAGTTGCAGTGTAAAGCAAAGTGATTCAGTTATATATATGTGTGTGTGTGTGTTTATCTATTCTCTTTCAAATTATTTTTCCCATTTGGCACAGGGAACTCTGCTCAATCAGTATTTACCGAAGGCTTATTGTGTGCCAGGCACAGTGAGTGGCAATGGAGAACATTACTGAAGAAGAGTAGCGGAATCCTTATGGAGTTTACTTTTTACCTGAGGCTTCGGGGAGAAAGGCTGATCTTGCCTTGGGGTCCAGGGAAAGCCTTCTTAAGAAAGTGGTTGAGTTCAGAGGGATAAGTTCTTTCTAGCCCCCATAGACTGTAGCCTGCCAGGCTCCTCTGCCCATAGAATTCTCCAGGCAAGAATACTGGAGTGGGTTGCCATTTCCTTCTCCAGGGGATCTTCCCAACCCAGGGATCAAACCTGGGTTTCCTGCATTGCAGCCAAATTCTTTACTGTCTGAGCCACCAGGGAAGCCCCATTCCTAGCCATAAGAAATTACTACTGGAAGTTCCCAGTACACATGTCTGCGTTGGTCCTGCTGTTTTGAAACCTTTCTCCAACCCCCACACCCACTCTTTCATATAAATTCTCATTCTCATCTAAGATTCTTATAGAAACCCACTTCTCTGTGCTACTTACGTTATGGTACTTACTCCCTATGTCAAACATTTCTGCGCGTATATTGACTTTTGGCACTAGTCTTGTTTTCTCATTGGCAGCACATTTCTTGGAGTATATTATGTTAAATTGAATGCAAGCTCCCTAGTATTCAGTCATATCAAACTATTTTCTGTGTCATTGTACAAAATATTGTCTGTACATGGAAAGTTCTTTCCTATTTACTCATCTGCTTGAAGCTGAGTTACTCCACACTATTTAACCTTCTTAGGGAAGCCTCTTTTAGGCCACAGTAAGTGGTGCTCTTTGCTTTCTTTCCAGACTTTGCAGATGGCCAGAGTATTTGAATATTCTACAGAATAAGTAATTAGTAATATTGTAATTATGTGTTTACTGGTCTATTCCTACAACAAAATCATGAGCAAATTGATGGAACAAACAGATCTTACATTTTGTATTTTTTCCTAATACTCAGTTTGTACCTAGCACTTAACATGTCCTCAAAAATGATGATTTGACTGGAGGAATAAAAGAATGAACACTACTGTCATAACCTATAAGGTAGCTCTAACATCTAATTTCACGTACAAGGGATCAATTCTTGTTGCTTATTTCTACATGCTGGAGAGAAAGTTCTCTGTGTGTATGTTTATATGTACGTATGTAAACATGGGGTGCCTTCATCTTAGTGTATGACTAAGGGTTAATGATGTACGTAATCTGTATTGGTTTTTGCTTCCTTACTGCCTGTCTCCATTTCTATAATTTAAAGTACACTGTAGGAAAGGCCTTGTCTTATTTTACTACCATGTCTTAGCTCCCAATAATGGCTCATAGTAGGTGACAGGTTAACATTATGTTAAATGATAAATAATACTTATTTAAGACTTGATATGTGCAAATAGTTTGTCTGGCATCCTGCATATACTTCAACATTCGATATTTGCAATATCCTTGTGTTGCTAATGAGTCAGTTGAGGTTGGGGAAGTGAAGTGACAAAACCCAAAGTCCCCTAGCTCTTAAGTGCTGAGGCAGGCACTCAAACCCAGGACTCTCTGGCTCCAAAGTCTACATTAAAAGTGAAGCCAAATTATCCTTACATTTAAAAAATTGCCCTTGGGTACATTTCTTAATTAATCCCACCTCTGTTTTTAAAGAAAAGAAAGCTGTGAACCAAGAATAAATTATATTGCCTTGTAAACTGTGAACTGCAAACTTGTGAAATAGGGTAGATTAATTGTGACTAGAGCATGGTTCCAGCCCAAGCATGGATAGCTCTCACAACAACTTGGAGACGACAGGGGAGGAGAAATGTGTCCACACTGAGCCCAATCTTTCTCCGCTTCATTTCTGGAGGACTGACAGCAAAGCAGCCTTTCTTACGCAGCTGGCTAGGCTGGGAACTTGTCCAAAGGCTTGAAGGTGACTTTGATTCTTAGTGGTTTGGCTTCTAAGGGAGTAGGGGAAGGCCATGCCGTGCAGCACGTGGCCCAGCCTCTGTCTGACTTTGGCATTTTGTGCAAGAAACTTTTTTCTTTCCAAATAACACATCCTCCTTCAGACCTCACATCCAGAATCGGTTTTGTTCCAGAGAAATAACACGTTTCTCCATGCTCCCATGGCTGCTGACCGTAACCAAAGGCAAATGTGAAAGGCAACTGGATCCTGGGTGATGTGTCCTGTCACATTTTTGGCCATAGACAGAGGATGGTATAAGGTTATATGTTGTTTCCTTGGCAGCCTTGAGCCTGGTTAGTGGCAAGGGAACTTGCAGATGAATGGTTGTGAATGTTCACACAAGAGTGTACAAAGGGAGAAGAGCTCTTGAAGCAAAGAAAGGAACTCCAATTTTACCCACTCTTGATCACTACATACATTATCTGATTTGAATGCATTTAGTCTGTTCATTTATCATGCTTCAACTCTACTGTACACATGTACACACAAGGAAATATAGTGTATAGTCTCTGAGAACATTTATGTAACAGAAACTTACATGGAATGAGCCATGTGAAAATTTGGAGAGTAGTTACCAGGCAGGGGCAGATGTCAAGGCTCTGAGGTGAGAGCATCTCTGTGTGTTCCAGCAGTCTAGTGTGTCCAGAGATGAGAGAATGAAGGGAATGGTGGTACAAGATGAGGTCCAACCAGAAACCAGGGGTTAGAGAATCTTTGTGCTTACCTCTTAGACTGTTTTCATCCATATAATGGAAAATCCATGGGAAGATTCTGATCAGGAAAGGGGCATGATTTGACTTTTGTGCTAAAAGGAGCACTCTAGTGGGGTGTGGAAAATTAACCTTGGGGAAGGTGAGAAGAGAAGCTCATGGACAAGTGAAGAAGCTATCACATCACTACAACCCAGGAGAGACCAGTGCTGTCTTAGGGAGTAGAGGTAGAAGTGGATGGCAAGAAGCCGCAGGATTCAGGAAACGCATTGAATGTAGACCCTGAAGGATTTGCTAATATACTGGATAATGAATGGGATGGAAAAAGAGAAGCTACTGATGACAAGATTTGGGTTTGAATTTTGTACATGAAGGTGGGGAATAGAGTAGGAATGGTGTGAATCTGGTCTGAAGTGGAAAATCAAGAGCTCTCTTTCAACATGTTGGATTGAAGATATCTATTAACCAGCCCAGGAAAATGTTAAGTAAGCAGTTACATATTTAAGTCCTGAATTTAGTTGGGGCTAGAAATAAAATTTTATAGTTAACATTATGTATTTAAAGTGATGGAATTGGATGACATAATCTAAGAATTAATTTCAGGTAAAGAAGAAAAATCTTAGAGAAAAAGGACTGATTCCTAGGTTGAATTATTATTCAACCCTAAATAATTCAACCTGTCTTTTGGTGGGCCATTTTCTTTGATCTAATAGGAAATTCAAAATGTATAAGATAAAGACTTTGCCCTCAAAGAAGAGAAGCAGGTGAACTGCAAAGAACATTGCCAGTGAGCACTAAACCGCCCTGCCTCTTACCAGATGTGTGATGTTGAACAAACTGTGTTATATTCTTAGTTGCTCAGCTGTATCTGACTCTGCAACCCCATGGACTCTAGCCCACCATGATCCTCTATCTATGGGGATTCTCCAGGCAGAAATACTGGAGTGGGTTGCCATGTCCTCCTCCATGGGATCTTCCCAACCTAGGGATCAAACTCAGGTCTCCCTCCTTGCAGGATAATTCATTACCATCTGAAGCCCAAGAGTACTGGAGTGGGTAGCCTATCCCTTCTCCAGGAGATCTTTCTGACCCAGGAACTGAACTGGGGTCTTCTGCATTGCCGGAACATTCTTTACCAGCTGAACTACTAAGGAAGCCCTTTGAACAGACTACTTAATCTTTTTGACTTTTACTATTTCTGTCTTGGATGAGATGCTAAGTATCTGTGTCAGCAGTTTTATGAGAATTAAGTTACATATCAAGTGTATGGTAGTCTAGAAATTCCAAGTTCTTTCTCTTCAAGGAATGCTCATCTGGGGGCACTGTTCCCCCATGCTTGTTTTCCCACCTAGTCCAGAACCTAAGTTGCATCAAGGTAGGGAACACTTTTATCTTGTTTTTGTTTCTACTGTGGTAGGTTCTTGATAATTATCTGAGGAATAAATTAAATGTGAAACCAGTAAATGCATTTGGATAGAATTTAAGTGCCTGGATTCTTAGATGAATCAAAGTAAATTTAGTTCCCTCACCTCACAGAATTTCCATACAGCCCAGGCATTTCAACAGGGTGATACTCCAAGAGAAAAAAAAAAAAAAAACAAAAAAAAAACAAGATAAAGACTACAACATCCAAAATGAATGATATAGAACCTTTTTCCCAACACTGTGTTTACATGTAGTTCAAACATGCTGGACTACTTTTACATCATTTAGAGCGATGTAATGCACATAAATAAAACAAGTATCTAATTTTTAAAAAGCAGAATTTTTAAAATATTTAATTAACATCACAACTACTACTAATAATGAATAATAATAACTAATATTTACCACTAATAACTAACAATTATGTATGATGTTTTCTTAAAAATTCAGTGGTGAGCAGTATATAGCAACAACATACAATGGCATTTCTGAGGGATGCTTACACATCTGTAGTACCCTAGTCTCAGGGTCTCAGAGACCATGGCAGTGACTCACTTTTTATCCTCTTTCTTTGCATTCTTCTCAGTCAAGCCTAAAACTCTGTGATGGTGGACAAATGACTCCTGTCATCCCTGTATCTACATGCATTTTGTTTGATTGTTGTTTGTTTAAATGCAAATTGATTTAGCTTCCCTTCATTCTCTGAGTGTTCTGCCCTCAGATTCCTCCTCCATTCTGAGTCTTTATCTTTTTTAAAAAAATTTGTATTGGAGTAGAGTTGATTTACAATGTTGCATTAGTTTCAGGCATACAGCAAAATGAACCAGTTATACATATACATATATCCACTCTTTTTAGATTCTTTTCTCATATAGGTCATTACAGAGTAAAGAGAAGGGTTCCCTGTTCTATATAGTAGGTCCTTATTCGTTGTCTACTTTATATATAATGGTGTGTATGCCTACTGTCTCTCTTGATGGAGACCTTCTTTCTTAGAGTCACAGCAGGGGCGGAGTCCCGTGGCTTGAGCTTGCTCTTACAATCCTATAAGGAAAGTTAGAAAGATTGATTACAGAAGGAAATGCACACTTCTTAAAGAAATGGGATCTAGATCGAACCCAGGGACGTGTCATGATCTCTAGGGGGAAGGTAAAAGGGCAGAGGATGTGTAAATGGCCTTTTCTCTTCATATTCTCACTGGCATTCATTTCCTCACTGGATCAGTCTGCTAGTGCTGCTGTAAGTACTGCAGAATGGCTGGCTTAAAAATCAGAAGCTTACTTCTCACAGTTCTAGAGACTAGAAGTCCACAATCAAAGTGTTGGGCAGCTTGGTTTCTTCTGAGGTCTCTCTCCTCAGCTAGCAGCCGACTGTCTCCTCCCTGTGTCTTCACGTGGTCTTTCCTCTATGTGTGTGTCTGTGCCCTGATCTCTTCTTCTTCTTTTTTTTTCTTTATTTTCAAACTTTGAAAACAATGTCCATATTTATTTTTTTAATTAATTAACGAATTTATTTTTGACTGTACTGAGTCTTGGTTGCAGGCTTCTCTAGTTGTGGTGAGTGAAGGCTATGCTCTAGTTGTGGTGTGGATGCTTCTCATTGCAGTGGCTTCTCTTGTTGAGGACCTTGGGCTCCACTCATGCTGGCTCTCTAGTTGCGGCTAGTGGCCTTAGCTGCCCCATGGCATATGGAACTTGCCGGGTCAGGGATCAAATCCATGTCCCCAGCATCTGCAGTCAAATTCTTTTTTTTAATGTTTTTTTTTTTTTTTAATTTTAATTTATACTTTATTTTACTTTACAATACTGTATTGGTTTTGCCATACATTGACTTGAATCCACCACGGGTGTACATGCGTTCCCAAACATGAACCCCCCTCCTACCTCCCTCCCCATAACATCTCTCTGGGTCATCACCGTGCACCAGCCCCAAGCATGCTGTGTCCTGCGTCGGACATAGACTGGCGATTCGATTCTTATAAGAACACCAGTCATATTGGATTAGAGGCCACTCCAGTGACATCATTTCAATTTAATTACCTCTTTAAATAGGCTTCCCTGGTGGTGCTAGTGGTAAAGAACCCACCTGCCCATGCAGAAGACTAAGAAATGTTTTTTGATTCCTGGGTCTTGAAGATCCCCTGAAAGAAGGCCTGAGAGCTCACTCCAGTATTCTTACCTAGAGAATCCCAAGGACAGAGAAGCCTGGTGCATTACAGTCCATTGGGTCGCAAAGAGTCGGCCACAATTGAAGTAACTTAGCACACACATACCTCTTTAAATGGATACTAGTGCTTAGATCTTCAACATATAAATTTTTGGGAACACATATAAATTTTGTGTTCAATTCACATGACCTGTATAAGAGGTTTTCCCCACTGCTGTGTCTCTTTGCTTTTCTACCTTAGGAAGAAAAAGTAGGACAGTAAATTAAAAAATAAAAATTGAGTTAATGCATAGTATGACTATCAGTTGGGCACTGTAGTGGATGGAGGTTTGAAAGAATATTAACTATGCTTCATACCAAACTCTAACCTCTAGAATTTACACTTCTTATTCACAGCTTATGAATGAATGAATGAATGAAGAAAAAAAGAACTTTCAACTGTCTTGGCATATATTTTCCAAAGCAATTTATTTCTACCCCTAGATGTCAAGAATCTCTATTACTTTAAAGAGGCTGACAAAAATTTCTCTGTTGAATTGGGAAAATCTCAAAATTAGGCAGTCAGATGCTTCCTTTTGCTTTGAGAAGTTTTGAGGAAGAAAATAGGTCAGCATTAATGAAGGCAATATATTTATCTTGACAAATTGGTCTCTTTGTGTTCTTTGGCTGTACTCAATGACAGAAATTTAAGAACAGTGTTCAAATGAAGGAAGTAATAATCTGCCTGCCTCAAGTTTGGGGTTTGGCTTGCTTCTGCATCATCTTTAAAAAGTGACATTGGCATATCAAGACATCTTCAGAGGTTGATTGACTGCAATAGAAAAGGACTGTAAACCAGGAGACATTTAGAATGGTGGAAAAAATGAAACAATATTTCTTTTGTTACAAAGGGGCAGGGGCAAAAAATAAAGCTGTCTCTTTTTACATATTCAAGAGAGTCACATAGAGGGAGATGGGGACTAAGATCATGTGTCTTCAGAAAGCAAATTTAGGACCAGGGCATGGAAATATCAGGGAGCAGATGTGGGTTGATAAAGAACAGTTTCCTAAATGAGCTGCTCAACAGTGCTTCTAAAGGTAGGAGGAGGGCTCTGGTTAATGTTCACTGTGCTCTCAATATTTTTCTGCATTTTCCAGTATTTTTCTTTGAAGAATTGTAATTCATATTATAACCAGAGAAGAAAAAAATACATATTGTATTAATAATGTAAAGAGAAGAGAGAACTAACATTTTTTGAGGAGATATTATTTGCCCAGTATTTGACATATGTTACTGGATAAAGCTCACAATAAACTGTGGAAAATTCTGAAAGAGATGGGAATACCAGACCACCTGACCTGCCTCTTGAGAAACCTATATGCAGGTCAGGAAGCAACAGTTAGAACTAGACATGGAACAACAGATGGTTCCAAATAGAAAAAGGAGTACATCAAGGCTGTATATTGTCACCCTGCTTATTTAACTTATATGCAGAGCGCATCATGAGAAACACTGGGCTGGAAGAAGCACAACTGGAATCAAGATTGCCGGGAGAAATATCAATAAACTCAGATATGCAGATGACACCACCCTATGGCAGAAAGTGAAGAGGAACTAAAAAGCCTCTTGATGAAAGTGAAAGAGGAGAGTGAAAAAGTTGGCTTAAAGCTCAACATTCAGAAAACGAAGATCATGGCATCTGGTTCCATCACTTCTTGGGAAATAGATGGGGAAACAGTGGAAACAGTGTCAGACTTTATTTTTGGGGGCTCCAAAATCACTGAAGATGGGGATTGCAGCCATGAAATTAAAAGACGCTTCCTCCTTGGAAGGAAAGTTATGACCAACCTAGATAGCATATTCAAAAGCAGAGACATTACTTTGCCTACTAAGGTCCATCTAGTCAAGTCTATGGTTTTCCTGGTGGTCATGTATGGATGTGAGAGTTGGACTATGAAGAAAGCTGAGCTCTGAAGAATTGATGCTTTTGAACTGTAGTGTTGGAGAAGACTCTTGAGAGTCCCTTGGACTGCAAGGAGATCCAGTCAGTCCATTCTAAAGGAGATCAGCTCTGGGTGTTCTTTGGAAGGAATGATGCTAAAGCTGAAACTCCAGTACTTTGGCCACCTCATGCGAAGAGTTGACTCATTGGAAAAGACTTTGATGCTGGGAGGGATTGGGGGCAGGAGGAAAAGGGGATGGCAGAGGATGAGATGGCTGGATGGCATCACCGACTTGATGAACATGAGTTTGAGTGAACTCCGGGAGATGGTGATGGACAGGGAGGCCTGGCTTGCTGTGATTCATGGGGCTGCAAAGAGTCGGACACGACTGAATGACTGAAGTGAAGTGAACTGAACTACTAGATAAAGCAGTAATAGTCTAAATTTAGTTGGGTATAGACATGAAAGATTTTTTTTTCCAGTCAGTGCTCCCAGATGTGCCACTTTCATCATCCTCTATTAACTCTTGTGATGAGTGCTACGATTTTCCAATCACTTTAAATTATTAAAAATTTGGTCCAGTATAACATTACATTTCAAACTGATTAACCATCTCCTCACCTTCTGGTTCAAGTTTGACGTATGGCTCTAGAGAACTACAGCTAGGTGGTATATGTATCTGTGTTGGGGGTGTGATCCATGCTTCCACATTGTCATTCCTCACCCTTCTCCCTCCTCTCCATCTTGTTCTGCCTCCACAGGAGGAAGGGTTTAGAGGAAGTGGGGGAAAGTACTCATATTTAACTAGGTCTGCAGTTGTGTCTTCTGTCACATGTAGTTATTCCTCCTCACCAGATTGCTCTGTGTGGCAGGTGTCTAAACAAAGGCTTTCTTGCACAGTTTTATAGTTTGTGTATTCTATACCTACTCTGCTTTTGTGCCATGCAATACAACTACATCAACACAATCGGAAATATACTTCACCCTCTTACAGCCAGGATGCCCATGTCTCTTATGCTGGTGTGGAGTTGCTCTCTGGTGGCACTGGCATTGTGACTCCAAATCACCTTCTCTGGAGTCTGTGGACCTTCCGGAAAGTCAGCCACTTTTATCACATCAAGTGATGGGTGTAAACCTGTTTGAAGTCTCCATTCTGCACCCTACCATCTTCCTACAACCCTCTTACTCCTTTCTCAAAGAGGCCCTGGGTGGATCAAAACTCCATCACATAAGTAGTTGTCTAAGCAGGGAAGGGGTGCAAGTCTCTCCTCCTTGGAGGCAATCCTGTTCCTTGGCACTGATTCTCTTGGCAGCTCTCTGATCAGCTTTGGGATGAAAAAGAAAAAGCAGCAGTATTCCCTCTACTAAATCAACTACTCAGAACTTTCATGATGCTCACTTCCCCCACTTCACCCCATCATTTACCTTCTTAAATTTGAGGAAAGAGAGAACTGGATGATCGTATGTGATATCAGAGGTATTAGCCTACTTCTCACTGAGCACTGAGAAAGGCCCAGGTGTTAGCAGCTTTTTGGCTGTTCTTGCCCTATAATATTGGATACTTTTCTTCCCTCTGTTTGGAGTCCTACTTCCCCTTCCAACTCTAAGAGAATAGAAAAATTCCTGCTTATCTTCCTTGTTATATACCTGATAACATTTTGTTCAGTCGCTAAGTCACGCCTGACTCTTTGCAACTCCATGGACTGCAGTATGCCAGGCTTCCTGTCCCTCACTATCTCCTGGAATTTGCTCAAATTCATGTTCATTGAGTAGATGATGCTGTCTAACCATCTCATCCTCTGCTGCCTCCTTCTCCTTTTGCCTTCAATTTGTCTCAGCACCATTCTTTTCCAATGGATCGGCTCTTTGGCTCAGGTGGCCAAAGTATTAAAGTTTCAGCTTCCACATCAGTCCTTCCAATATTTAGGGTTGATTTCCTTTAGGATTGGCTGGTTTGATCTCCTTGCAATCCAAGGGACTCTTGAGAGTCTTCTCCAGCACCACAATTTGAAAGCATCAAATCTTCGGTGCTCAGCCTTCTTTATGGTCCAACTCTCAGATCCGTACATGTCTAATGGAAAAACCATAACTTTGAATACACAGACCTTTATTAGCAAAGTGATGTCTCTGCTTTTTAATATGCTGTCTAAGTTTTTCATAGCTTTCCTTCCAAGGAGCAAGCGTCTTTTAATTTCCTGGCTGCAGTCAGTGTCCACAGTGATCATTAAAGACTATGAAAAAATACTATTACCATTTTATTGACAAGTACTTGAGATTCCAAGAAGCTAAGAAAGTACCTGCTGTTGCTTCCCATAAGGGAAAGAGTCAGGGTTTGAACTCAGTCCTGGTTGATTTTAAGATTTTCCTTTGTCTACTCCACCAGTGATGGCTATCTACATACAGAGTTGTGGATGTGGCTTTTGTCTAGAAGGCTCAGTTTTTACCATGACTAGTCATCTCTTCTTAGACTTTGGTTCCTCCTGTTCAAAAGAGACATAAATATAGTGTCTATCCTCAGAGGACCAGGTGGGGATAGTGGTAAAGAATCTACCTGCCAGTGCAGATTATATGTAAGAAATGCCAGCTTGATCCCTGGATCAGGAAGATCCCCTGGAGGAGGGCACAGCAACCCACTTCAGTATTCTTGCCTGGAGAATCCCACGGACAGGGGAGCCTGACAAGCTGCAGTCCATGGGGTCATACAGAGTCAGACATGACCGAAGTGTCTTAGCATGCATGCAAAGGTTATAATAAACCTAATATGGTTAGCCCTGAGTATATACACACAATGCTCTGATCTCTCATTCTGCACAGAGTTGGCTCAGGCAGATAGTACTACTGGATGCATCAAAAAAAGGTCTTCCAATATACAGGATCTATCCCATAACCCTCTTCCTATGCAAATGCAGGAGCTGACTGACTTCTGCTTATAAGGGTAAGAGCTTCTAGATGCAGCCTCTGTTATCAGTCTGCTTCCATAGAGGTCAGCAATGGTGAGTTATCTTTCTGTAAAACTACTGACAAGCATAAGGAAATGAGCCTTCATAACCACCCCAGATTTGTCTTTCAGCAAAACAACAGACAAGAGTAAGGAAATGAGCCTTCATAACCATTCCAGATTTGTCTCTCCTTGGGAGTTACAACAATTCCTGTAAATTTGCTAAAAATAGTCCTGATCCACATGGTAATGATAGTGATAATATACATGGAGGATTATACATAGAGCTACACATGAATATGTGTTCCCTGTGCTTGGAAAAGTTTCAACTGATGGCTGTATGGCCATTTCCCAACCATCTGACAAGGCAATTCCAGCACTGGGTCAAAGGTTGAAGAGAGGACCTATAGGCTTCTATTTAACTCTGGATTTCTCCCAGACTACTGTTGACTTGACTTGGTCTATGTGGACCCAAGCCTTCCTTCTCGGCTTAAACCCCTCCGTGCTGTTTCCATTTTGAGCCAGCAAATCTACCCCATCCCCAAGGGTGTCCAGTTCATCTGCATCATTGAATGTTAATTCTGACAAGAAAGAAAAACAGAGCTCATTCTTTGAGCCAAACATACCACATTTGTTTTCCCCTTCCCAAATATGCAGACAGTTTATTTAGAGAACCAAATGGCTCAGCTCTTGTTATATATTATTCCTAATAGACATGTTTGCTCACATCCCTGCAACTGCACTGTGGGGGAGCTATGAGATGATTTCTTCCATTTTTCCAGATCATATTTAATACAGATGTAAACCAGATTTTTGGTAGTGTGGCAGAGTGTCAGAATGATCACTTCCTTCCACTCCGGAACCAATAGGCATTCAGCCTTGCCTAACAGATGTACTTATTGGATACTTTTGGATTCACCGATCATTATTTTTTACCAAAAGCAACACTGCTTTAGGGCCAGGTCAACACAGCCTCATTTCTTTGGGTTTACAAATACTTTTCAGGTTGGTTTAGTGTGAACTGCTGGTGAAGAACTGCATCTGTGAAAGTTAATGTCCTGTACCTTAGCCCAGATGAATAAATCCATCTTTTATTGGCACCATGTAGACTTTCCTTTTTTTTTTGGAACATTTAAATTTCTTTTTTATGCATTAGGAGAATTTTTCAGCCAAGGCCATCCGATTTCTGAAACAGTTTTTGTATGTTCCCAGTTAAGTAGAAAAGGCAAAGATGAAAAAATAATAAAAAGAAAGGGGGGGGGGGAAGAGAGAGAGAGAAAGCCAACCAACTACACTGAGAAACATTTAAATCCATTTCTCTATAGGCTAAATTTCCTCAAATACAGAAAAAGCCAAGATGTTAGAAGCTTGTTTTTTTATTTTATTTTTAAATATTAGTATTTTTTCAATTTATTTTTATATTGGTAGATGATGTGAGACTCATTACATTTTATAGGCCTGCACGAAATCTTACAATTTCTTACTAATATTATGCAATGACATAATGCCATTTGTAGAGGTGTCGCATAAAGCAATTGACTTTTACTGGCTTCTGATGGCAGGACTTGCCATTTTAAATTCTGTTTTATGTAAGCATTTTCCAAATTTATCGACCTCACAGGATTTCTCAAGTTGCTTAATTATGGTAGGAAGAAGATATCTCTGTGGCCTGATACAAGAGCCTATTAAAGCCCCTTTTAAAAAAGGAATATAAGAAGTGAGGAGGTGAATGAAATTAACATTTAATAAATGCCTACTATAGACTTGTGCTAGTGGTAAAGAACCCACCTGCCAATGCAGGAGATGTAAGACACACGGGTTTGATCCCTGGGTCTGGAAGAAGGAGAAGGGAATGGCAAACCACTCTAGTATTCTTGCCTAGAGAATCCCATGGACAGAACAGCCTGGCGGGCTACAGTCCATCCGGTTGCAAAGAATCAGACATGACTGAAACAACTTAACATAGCACACATAGGTTGGATGTTAGAATGTATGGACAAAAGAAGAAGCACCTACCATGAGGTACGTACTGCTCTGATAATACTCTGGAAGGTGTATTTAGTTTCTTAATTTCACAGGCAAACTGAGGGTCAGTTTTAATACCCAATGTCACAGCAGCTATTAAGTGGAGGTGCTAGGATATCCACTTAAGTTTAACTTGAAGTCCATGCTATAAAATCACAAAAGGTAGCCTTGCTTACTTAATAGTGCCTTAGACTGTCAGGGGGAACCCTTTGAAAGTGGGTAGATTCTTCCTTTGAGAATTCCTACCCAGAGGATGAAAGTTTGCTGCTGCTGCTGCTAAGTCGCTTCAGTCATGTCCAACTCTGTGTGACCCCATAGACAGCAGCCCACCAGGCTCATCCGTCCCTGGGATTCTCCAGGCAAGAACACTCGTGTGGGTGGCCATTTCCTTCTCCAATGCATGAAAGTGAAAATCGAAAGTGAAGACACTCAGTCATGTCTGACTCCTAGTGACCCCATGGACTGCATCCCACCAGGCTCCTCTACCTATGGGATTTTCCAGGCAAGAGTACTGGAGTGGGTTGCTGTTGCCTTCTCCGAGGATGAAAGTTTAAGTGGACCTATACAGTGAATTAAAAATTGGAAATTTTTATTTATCACCATGATCCCCACTCATTTGTTTCCAAAGTTCAATTAAAGGAACTCTACATCACCCAAGGAAATGAGTCTACATTTTGAAGAATGTTATTAAAAAATTATGCAAGATATGAGAGGTCCCTAAATCTTGATATTATCCATGTGTTACTGAATTCCTTCCCTGGAGAGTCTGTCTTTTTCTTTCCAACTCATCCTGCAGCCTCCACACCTGGATTAACCAGCTTCTTAAGAGAGAGAGGTACAGCAGAGATATTGGTGTGAAAAGGAATCCAGGTCACACTGAATAATAGAATATTAATGCTCTGCCAGACCTAAGAGATTCCCTAATAAAGTTTTGATTTTTATACTGGAAGATTTTGTGGCCCTGAAAGGGAAAATAAAAACCTAACTTGAAGCTTTTGTTGATAATCTTCCATTTATCCATCCCCATCAGTTGGAAATAATGTTTTGCTGTTGGATAAAGCATACATGATTACAAACTGATGGCCACATTGCCAAGCTCAATTTCTTAGGAGGGGCCATGGTTCCTAGCTCTCTGAGTTTACCACTCTCATATCAATTATCACAAGGATGTCATGGATCTATCTTGCTAGCATTGACCTCATTTTTTCTTGGGTGTTTCCCTCACCTTCTGCTCTCACTTGTCCTCAGGACCATCTCTTTCTCCCAGTCCAAAAACGAAGCGAAATACAGATTTGGAGAATTTTTCTAATCCTGTGGTTGAGGTAGAGTCTCAAGTTTTTGCGTGCATGCATACAGAGTCTCTGAGATTAGATAATTCTCAGACATGGGGGAAGAAAAGTGAAACAAGAAAGCAGTGATTTAGATAGCAGACAGATACATGGGAGGAACTAGATAAGAATTCCTTTTCTGAAAGACAGAAAGAGCAGTTTTCATTGGGACCCAAGGGGGGTGAAATAACAGAAATACAGAACAAATTCTCCTTGAGCAGGGATATTTCACCTGATGGACAGCTTGCCCTTCAACATTACTGGGCATGGTTAGTCCCAATCAGTGTGAATTGACTGAGAAGAGAGAGGGATGCTGGATGACATGATGAGGATAGAGGCATGGAGAAAGAAAATGGCCCCCTAGCCAATGAGAAAGTAAGCAGATGGAGTTGTAATTTCCCTGAGTGGTGCAACAGTGATACCAACATCATCGCATAGGATATGGTGCTTGTGCTTCTTCCTTCCTATTGTGAGCAACTGGTGGGAGAGCTGTGCCATTCTCTATGTATTCCCAGCCAGCTGTTGTAGTTTCTCACGTACAGCAGGCCCTTGGGAAAAGTTCGTTGAATAAGCGAGACCATGTATAACGTAATTTGTCCAAATTAACACAGAGTTTAATGATCTGACTAGGAGAGAACGCAAGCTCCAGACTCAAGTCCAGTAGTTCTTCCAAACATTTCTGGTCTTTTCAGTGGCACAGAAGGATAGATAAATAAAATAACATATAGAATTCCTCTGATAGAAGGAGGGGTTATGGAGAGCACAGTTTAAAATGCATTTTCTTGTTTTAAGTACTGATGATGCCCAAGGTTAACTTCTGTCAGTCAGTAACTCTGGCTCCCAGGAAGTGTAACTTCTTGAGCACAGAATATCTTTATTCAATTTACACTAAGAGAAAGTTGTGTTACGATATTGAAGTTAGATGGTATTTGTGTCTGTGAGACCTATGACTTGAGATTTTCTCTTTATAGGTTTTTTTTCCTTTCTTTTTAAACAAGCATGTGGTTGCAGAGCTGTGGTCAGACCTAAGGAATTACAATATCTGCTAGAAGAAATGAGTGTTCCCTGAAGGTTACAACCACATCAACCAGGCTGCTAGTTCAGTTCCTAAACATAGAAGAAACATTGAAGACCATCTGGTTCAGAGGTTCTCAACTGGGAGTTTGCCCCCAGGAGCCATTTGATAATGTCTGTATACATTTTTGATTGACAGTTAGTGGGTGGTAGTCCTGGTATTGGAGAAGGCAATGGCACCCCACTCCAGTACTCTTGCCTGGAAAATCCCATGAATGGAGGAGCCTGGTGGGCTGCAGTCCATGGGGTCGCTAAGAGTCGGACATGACTGAGTGACTTCACTTTCATGCATTGGAGAAGGAAATGGCAACCCACACCAGTATTCTTGCCTGGAGAATCCCAGGTATAGGGGAGCCTGGCAGGCTGCCGTCTATGTGGTCGCACAGAATAGGACACGACTGAAGTGGCTTAGCAGCAGTAGCAGCCCTGGCATCTAGTGAGTATAGGCCAGGGATACACAAGGCAGCCCCCGCAACAAAGAATTATCTCATCCAAAATGTCAGTAGTGTTGGTATCACAGAAATCTAATCTAGTCTGTATATCTTTCCAGAGTATAATCCATCTACGTGACTCAGATATGAATATTCTAGCCTCTGGTTAAATATGTCAAGGTCTACTGTTCACTGTTTCACCGGCAGCTTGTTCCACTCTAGGACAAATGTTAGTTTAATGGCTTGTTGATGGTGCCCTCAGAAACTGAATGCATATTACCTCACTGTTTTATAATTATCTGATTACTACATACATCCCAGGCTTCCCTGGTGGCTCAGCAGTAAAGAGCCCGCCTGCCAATGCAGCAAAATCAGGTTCGATCCCTGGGCACAGAAGATCCCCTGGAGAAGGAAATGGCAACCCACTCCAGTATTCTTGCCTGGAAAAGTCCCATGGACGAAGGAGCCTGGTGGGCTACAATCCATGGTGTCACAAAAGTGTCAGATGGGACTTAGTGATGTGTATCTCATTCAGTGGATGGTGAGCTCTTTGAGGGGCTAGGCCTAGTTCACATTTATCTTTACACTCCCAGATTCTGCATGATGCCTGCTATCTCCCAGAATTGCTAGGTAAAGGTTCAGTGAGTATGTAAATGAATTAAAGAATTAGAGGTATATTCCAAGCTATACTTTTTCTCAGGAATGAAATTCTCATGCTTAGGTTATAGGCAGTGAAGCTCCAGACAATGATCAGGAGGTAGGAGAAAAAGACCAAATGCTGCTTCAGGTTCTGTCTTGCCATTTGCCTCTAGGCAATCACTGTGAGTCTGGAAAACTATACATACATATTCTTACTTTGCACTTTTCTTTCACTGTAAGTAAGTCTATAACAAGTGCCAGCACTGGAGCAAATGGAAAATATTTTATAATCAACAAGTTTAATTTGCTGAGTGCTTTGCATTAAAATCGCAGAAGTAAGTTGGGCTGGCCAATTCCCAAATTCCATTGCCAAAATGAGAAGCACTTTCCCAATCTTGCTTTAAATGGCCATGAGCCATTGGACCACTGAGCTTGGACAGATTTTAGAAGAAAGGAAAGAGCATGGAAACCAAATCTCCCATGGGGTTGAGAAGACCAGAGTAATAGAACACACTTTTTCAATTTCACTTTAAAGTCGGTGAATAATAATGGTAACTCACATTTATAAAGAGCTTACATAGGACTTTTACATCTGTCCACCTTCCCAAACTATAATAAATGTCCACCTAGGAGGTAGGGGTTCCAGGAAATATGGGAAACCACAGGACCGTATGATGGATTTTTTTTTTTTTTTTTTAGAGAACCAAATGTTTTTTAAAGAAAATGTGGGGCAATTTGTTCTATTAAAACACTAACATATTGTGGAATAGAATCCACAATTGGCATGGTGTTTTTAGATATAATTATCTTCAAAGAAACTCTGCATTCATAGTGGGGGTGATTAGAGCTATATTTCCAGACAGTTCTCTCAATTATGTTTGTAAGAATATAGGGGGAAAGCCGACACAATTTGGTACACAATATCTCTTTTAATTTCACAGCTCATCCTTTTGCTTTCTTTGGTCTTTTCTTTCATTCTCTGGTGTTCAGTCTTCAAACACATTCTTACACATCCTCCAAGGCTCAACTCAAATATTTGCTATAGTTTTCTTGACTATAAGATTTCCTTGACTCCTGGCTGGGACTTCCTTCTCCATGCCTCACCTGCCTACCTTGAGTCACTTCTTAAACTGTAGTGTAATTAGCTGTTTATATGTCCATCTTTCCTGATAGACAAGAATCTTCTTGTATGAGGAAACCATATCTAAACCTCCACTCCCCGTATGGTGACATCTCTATAGAAATAATTTGCAATAAATTAACCTTATAATCAGACTATGATAAGCTGCTTTCCAAATATTTCTAAGAGACTCTGATCATAGTCTGCTTTCCATTAAAAAAAAAATTTACACACTTTTGGCAGGTTACCTTCTATTTATAGTAATTATAAAATATTGACTATTTTCCTCATGTAGTATGATACATCCTTCAGCCTATCTTGCACCCAAGAGTTTACATCTCCCACTACAACCTTTATATTGCCCCTTGTCACTGGTAACCACTGGTTTGTATCTCTGAGTCTGCTTATTTTTTGTTATATTCACTAGTTTCTTGTATTTTTTTAGATTTCACATGTAAGTGAAATCATATAGTGTTTGCTGCTCCATCTGATCTCCATTTCACTTAACATAATACCCTGCAAGTTCATCCATGTTGCTATAAATGCCAAAATTTCATTCTTTTTTTATTTTTTACAACTGAGTAGTATTCCATTGTATATAGATAGCATATTCAAAAGCAGAGACATTACTTTGCCAACAAAGGTCCGTCTAGTCAAGGCTATGGTTTTTCCAGCAGTCATGTATGGATGTGAGAGTTGGACTGTGAAGAAAGCTGAGCACCAAAGAACTGATGCTTTTGAACTGTGGTGTTGGAGAAGACTCTTGAGAGTCCCTTGGATTGCAAGGAGATCCAACCAGTCCATTCTAAAGGAGATCAGTCCTGAGTATTCTTTGGAAGGAATGATGCTAAAGCTGAAACTCCAGTATTTTAGCCACCTCATGTGAAGAGCTGACTCATTGGAAAAGACTCTGATGATGGGAGGGATTGGGGGCAGGAGGAGAAGGGGACAACCGAGGTTGAGGTGGCTGGATGGCATCACTGACTCGATGGACGTGAGTCTGAGTGCACTCTGGGAGTTGGTGATGGACAGGGAAGCCTGGCGTGCTTTAATTCATGGGGTCACAAAGAGTCGGACATGACTGAGTGACTGAACTGAACTGAACTGAAATATACACGCACACACAATATATCTTCTTTATCCATTTATCTGTCGATGGACACTTAGGTTGCTTCCATATGTTGGCAATTGTAATTAACGCTGCTATGAACATCATGGTATATGTTTCTTTTCAAATTGTGGTCTCTACTTTTTTCTTTTTTTAGATATATATTCATGAGTGAAATTCCTGGGTCATATGATAGTTGTATTTTTAGTTTTTTATGAGATTTCCATTCTGTTTCTGAGAGTGACTGCACCAATTTACAATCTCACCAACAGTGTAGAAGGGTTCCCTTTTTTTCACACCCTCTCCAGAATTTATTTTTTTTATAGTCCTTTTGATGATGGCCATTCTGACCAGTGTGAAGTGGTACCTCATTGTGGTTTTGATTTGCATTTCTCTGATGATTGGTAATGCTGAGCATCTTTTCATGTGCCTGTTGGCCGTATGCATTTCTTATTTGGATAATGTCTATACAAATTTTTCTGACTGTTTTTAAATCCTATTTTTAGGTTTTTTTTTTTTTTTTTTTTTGGTGTTGAGTCAATGAGCATTCATATATGTTGGATAGTAACCCCTGTTGTACCATTTCCCATTCAGTAAACTGTCCTTTGGTTTGTAGTTTTGTTTGTTGTGGAAGAACTTTTGTTTAATTAGATTCCATTTGCTTATTTTTGCTTTTATTTCCTTTGCTTTAGGAGACAGATCCAAAAAATATTGCTGCGATTTATGTCAAATAATATTTTGCCCATGTTTTCCTCTAGGAGTTTTATGCTATTTAATCTTTCATTTGGATCTTTAATCCATTTTGAGTTTATTTTTCTATATGGTATTGAAGAATGTGCTGATTTCATTCTTTTATATGTAGCTGTCCAATTTTCCCAGTACAACTTACTGAAGAGATTGTCTTTTCTCCATTATATATTCTTGCCCTTTCTGTCATAGATTATTGACTATCAGTACATGGGTTTATGTCTCATCTCTCCAGAATTCTCTATTTTGCTTTTCTTGGTTAATCAATTTGTATTTGAGCAGTATATACTTACTGAGATTCTAGTGTGAATGTGACCTTGTGTTTGGGTTTGGTTATATAAAGAATATTTTAAAAGTGTAAGAAAATAATGTAAATAAATAGAGCATCTACTGTGTGCTAAGCACCATGGTAGCATTTTATAATTATCATCTCATTTAGCCCCTGCCACAGCTTGTGAGGTACTATTGATTCTATTTTGCAGATTAGGAAACTAAGGTCTGCACAATTAAATCACTTGTTCAAAGTCATGCAAGATGTAATCCTTATATTTGGATGGAAATTTTAATTTAAGGCAATATAGTACGTACACACACACACAAATAGTTTGTACTTTCCTTCCAAGGTTATCTGCAGAGTTATTTATTATGTGCCAAAGATGTACCCAAGTAAAAAGAACAGAATTTCTGGGTCCTGGGTCATTTTTTGTAACCTAATAGCTGTGTGACTTTAAATTGGGGTAAAGTCTGTTTTTCTTTCTACCTCCATTCTCTTCCAGCACAGATCATATTCCCAACATCATGCCCTGCCTGGGTCCTGTGAGACTGACCTCCACGGATTGCTCTCTTAGTCTCTTACTGTCTGCCTTCTGGTTGGGTGTGACCAAAGGGGACCACCACAGGGTAAAAAGGGTCCTGCTACCTCATTTACTCATGCTAGACTGAGGCTTGAGAGCTCCCTGTTCTTGGAAACTGAGTGTCAGGAGATGGCCCTCATCTAGGTATAGCTCTTTGCAGGTTCTGGGAGCAGCTCCCTAACCTTGTTCCAGGCAGAGAGGTGCTAATGCTTCTCACATTGTAAGGATCTCTGGGAGCTTTACTATTGCCCTTAACCCTGCCACACTCTGTAGTTGAATAGGCACCTTCATTGAACTTGCTTCAAACAGCCTATTGAGTATAACATTTCTGTTAGGACAAAGGCTGAAACATGTCAGGCTGCTTCTTTTGTCTGGATCTCAAGTTTTCTCATCCATAAAATGGGGATAACACCATTTAATTCACAGGAATTTTGTGAGGGCAAAATGTGTTAAAAGTAAACAGAAGCTTTGTAGAAGTTGTTGTTATTGTTCAGTTGCTAAGTCTTGCTGACTCCTTGTGACCCCGTGGACTGCAACATGCCAGGCTTCCCTGTCCTCTACTATCTCCCAGAGTTTGCTCAAATCCATGTCCATTGAATCAGTGATGCCATCCAACAGTCTCATCCTCTGCCACCCCCTTCTCCTCCTGCCCTCATTCTTTCCCAGCATCAGGATCTTTTCCAGTTAGTGGGCTCTTCACATCAGGTAGCCAAAGTATTGGAGCTTCAGCTTCAGTGTCAGTCAATATTTGGAGTTGATTTCCTTTGGGACTGACTGCTTTGATCTCCTTGCTGTCTAAGGGACTCTCAAGAGTCTAGCACCAGAATTTGAAAGCATCAGTTCTTTGGTGCTCAGCCTTCTTTTTGGTCCAACTCTCACATCCATACATGACTACTGGAAAAACCACAGCTTTGACCAGATGGACCTTTGTCAGCAAAGTAATGTCTCTGCTTTCTAATATGCTCTCAGTTCTCCTGGGTTTCCTTACCCTACTGCTCTCCACCCAGGTGCCTTTTCCCAATAAAATCTCTTGCTTTGTCAGCAGATGTGTCTCCTCGGACAATTCATTTCTGAGTGTTAGACAGGAGCCCAGTTTCGGGCCTTGGAAGGGGTCCACCTTCCTGCAACAAATGGCAACTCTGGTGGGACTCTTCTTCACTGAGACTGACATCCTGACCACTCAGGGTACTCAGGGGCCAGCTTGCCTGCCAATGGACCAGACCCAGAGGCCGCAACTGGAACCCTTTGTCCCTGGTCTCCTCCTGACGTGGACAACTGGCCAGAGTGCCCTGACCGGTAAGGAACAAGAGACTTTATTGACCTCTCTCCCTTTCCCTCTCTCTTTCCTCTCCTTAGCTCTTCCTATCCTTCCCTGTTTTTCTAGTCCCCCAGTACTGGACGCAGGAATCTGGTTGAAGGGCCCTCAGCCTGAGCTGAGGATAGGAGACTGATCACTTCGTCTTGGCAGAGAACTCGAATTCTGGTTCTGGTCTGGTCTGATTTCTGGTAGGGCCGAGTTCCAGTCCTCCCTTCTCTGGAGGCCCAGGGAAAAGTCCCATAACACCTGGGTATCTGTAGGTGGCAGGAGACGTCTGTAAGGCCACCCCTCTCGACCCCCTCTTCTGCCTCCTCCCCCTTCTTCTTTCAACCTGGCTTCCTTTCCTCCCTTGAAATCTTTGATGTTAGTACTTGGATTCTTGTATTTAAGGGCTTCCCTGGTGGTGCAGAGGTTAAAGCATCTGGCTGCAGTGTGGGAGACCTGGGTTCGATCCCTGGGTCGGGAAGATCCCCTGGAGAAGGAAATTGCAACCCACTCCAGTATTCTTGCCTGGAGAATGCCATGGATGGAGGAGCTTGGTGGGCTGCAGTCCACAGGTCACAAAGAGTTGGACACTACTGAGCGACTTCACTTTCACTTTCTAGGTTTGTCATAGGTTTTCTTCCAAGGAGGAAGTATCTTTTAATTTCATGGCTGCAGTCAGCACCTGCAGTTAGCACCTGCAGTGATTTTGGAGCCCAGGAAAATAATGTCTGTCACTGTTTCCATTGTTTTTCCATCTATTTGCCATGAAGTGATGGGACCAGATGCCAAGATCTTCGTTTTCTGAATGTTGAGTTTTAAGCCAGCTTTTTCACTATCTCTTTCACCTTCATCAAGAGGCTCTTTAGTTTCTTTTCACTTTCTGCCATAACTTTACTTCAACTTTGTAGAAGTTTGTAGAAGTACTACTAAAATATTTGTCATCATAAACTTGTTCTTTTAAATTAGAACTTGCACTTTCATTTTCCAAGTATATACAAAAATTTATTTTCAGTAAGGTTCTGTGCTAAATGCTTAGGGAACTCCTCTAAGCAGAGATTTACTTAGATGACTTTGCTATTAGAGAGTAGTGGGATTTTTGCTTGTTGAAGTTGGGGATAGGTGTAAATGATGCTGGAGGAGGGAAAATGAGTTAGGGTTGTGCAGAGGTTGGAGAGAGCAAGGCATATTCAGGGTGTGTGAGTAAACCAGTTTCATGGAAGATGAGGCTGGGACAGAGCATTGGGCTAGATTTTTAAGGTCTTTGTAAAGTAATTATATCCTTTATCGCCTAGATGAATAAGAGGGAAATAAATTCCAAAATATCTCTTTCCTACCATGGCATCTGTCCTATGAAATGCGTTGCATCGAAAAATAAGTGATTTAGATGGATTTGGATGTCTTTGCAACATGATTCGATAGATTATCCTAATGCATTTTACAGCAGATTGAACATTAAAATGGCCAAGAAAGGATTTGACTGAAAATAGATAATTTATACCAACTGATACCTTTTTAAACATATATTTATTGAAACTCTGCTATGGGACTTTATATTGGGACCCAAGAAATTAAAACATACACACACAGAGTTCATTTATTTGGGGCTCCTCATGACTTTATTCATGCTCTCCCACCCCAAATACTCCTAGCCTCCCGACCCCAAATGCTTCTAGGGTCAAGCAGAAGACCTGAGGTGTATTTGGCAAAAAACTGAATGACTTAAGATATAATTTATTTTTTAAAATAATTTTTATTGGACTATAGTTGGTTTTGCAATATTGTGTTTCAGATGTGCAGTAAAGTGAATTATAAACACACACACACACACACACACACACACACACACACACACATATACATATCCACTCTTTTAAAGATTCTTTCCCAGATCAGTCACTGCAGAGCACTGAGTAGAGTTCTTTGTGCTATACAGTAAGTTCTTATTAGTTATCTATTTATATTTACTAATGCATATTTGTCAATCCCAACCTCCTAATTGATCCTTCTCTCTCTTTCCCTTCTGATAACCATAATTGTTTTCTACATCTGTGACTCTATTTCTGTTTTGTAAATTAGTTCATTTGCACTCGTTTTTCTTTGAGTCCACATATAAGTGATGGTAAATGATATTTGTCTTTCTGTGTCTTGACTTCACTGCATAGATAATCTTCAGATCAGATCTCTGTAGCTACAAATGGCATTGTTTTATTCTTTTTTATGACTGGGTGATATTCCACTCTGTGCATGTAGCACACCTTCTTTATCCACAGAGCTCTCTAACAGAAATTTATGTGTTGATAAATAAAGTTTTACATGGAAACCAATAGCTTGTTCTCTTTTGAGAACTTGAACCACATCTAATGCAAATGGGCTGAATTTTAAATTCTATGTAATCTGATTTAATACAAAGCTGCCGCATTTGGTTAGTGGTTACATGCATGGGACAGTGCAGGTCTAGAGAGAAGTAGTCACAAGTAGGAAATCCACAAAAGCTTCATTCATCCTATTTCCATAACACTCCACAGTTGGTAATTCTTTTCCATACAGCCTAATTGCTACAGCTTGAGCCATGATTTGGCGTAATGTTCTAGGCCTTCCCATGAGTTCCTACCATGTTTTCCCACTTTTAAAATATTACTTAACCCATGTTTACTCAAACTCTCTCCTAAAGGTGAAATGGGAGTCACAGGAGATGATTTTGCAGCTGTAATCACTGTGATTCACCGAGTGTGTTTACACCTGCTAAGTTTAAAATAGTGCAACTGTAATTTAGTAGCGCCTATAGTCAGTCTAAATAATTATAAAAACGCTTAGTAAGCCTGTGGTGTTGCTGAGAGCAAGTTTCTGTGTGGCAGACCAAATGACCAACCTGCTAAGAACTACTCAACAGATCAGATGGGCAAGCATAATATGCTTATTGTTATTATATTTATTAGAAAAATCATGTGCATATATATGTATAAGACAGAAAATATGGATGGTTGAAAAAAAAAACAACAACTTCTCTTTTATAGCACCAAGAAAGCCTTTCCTAATTAAGCATCCTAACCTAATGCAACCTGAAAGTAACTGTATTTGATACAGCTCAGAATCAAAATCTATGTTGCCTTGAAGTAAGCCTGAGATAAGCTAAAGATTTTCTAGACTGGTTTTTCTAACCATATGGAAGTTATTTTTGGTTCTCTAAATACTCCATGGTCTTGGACATTGCCACTCCTTTGGGAGTCCTGTTTCTCCATCCAGAAATGCCCTCATCTCCTTTGTTGACGGGTGGTATTAGTTTGCCTGTTTCTCCATCCAGAAATGCCCTCATCTCCTTTGTTGACGGGTGGTATTAGTTTGGCTTGTCCTTCAAAAACCAGCACAGGGACTTCCCTGGTGTTCCAGTGGTTAGTACTTCACCTTTCAATGCAAGAGGTGCAGGTTCAGTCTTTAATTGGGGAGCTGGGATCCAACATGCCTTGTGGCCAAAACCAAAATATTAAACAGAGGCAATATTGTAATAAATTCAATAAAGATTTTAAAACTGGTCCACATTAAAAAAAAATCTTAAAAAAAAGGCAGCACAAATATTACCTCTTTTATTGAGATTTCTCTGACTTACCAATAGACATAGTGAGATATTTGCCTTGGGAATTTGTACATACTTCAAAAACAGCAAATGAATCATTATGGATATTTGTTTTTTATGAGTGTGGACTGTGAGACTGTGAGCCCAATAAGACCAGGAGCTGTATTTAATTAATTTCTACATTCTCAAGAATCATTATAAAGATCAATAATGCTTAATTCAAAGTTGTTAAAAATAAGAACATGGGTCACCATTCTGAGCTAGAATGTAATTTCAAGTTAGTTTTTGTTTGCATACAGTGATGTGTGATTAGAATAATCCAAAAGAGAGATAATCCCCAAATGTTTGCAGTTATATACTAGACTATATCACTTGAATTAAGGACTTTTGCCGCTTTAACTGTGTTTTGCTTAAAATAATGTTAGCATTTATGTCTTCCCTCATTAGCAATGCTCTGAGACTCCACTAATTGACTAACGTGAAACAGTCTTTATCCCTTACCACTACTTCCATCACCTGCCAGGGATTCTTATTTTTAATCATCCTCTTTGAATATTCCCAAGGATGGGGTTTTCTTTATAAAATGCACTATTGAAATGTGGATTCCATGAGAATCAAAACAGTTTTGATTGCTGACACAATCCATACTTTACCTAGGTAGAATGTTAAAGGTAATCAACAAATATAATCAAATTTGCTTGTATCTTTACAATCCCTCATTCCACCATCCAGTACAGACACTACTGTGCTTAACTGGCCACTATCACTCTGTCACTCACAAGCTTTGCTGTCTGGCCTCCACTTGGCCTCCTTCTGACCTCCTCTATACAGTAGCACTCTACACTGCCAGGCCGCTACATTCCACTGCTGACTGCCTCTATGAATGAACCTCTCGGGGTTCATCACCACCAGGTTGACTCTTTCCACTTGACATGGCCAGCTTTTTCAGCAGGAGTTTCTATAGCAGAGCTGATGCACCCTTTTGACTCCATTCCTCTTTCCAAATGACTCTTCTTCCTGGAACATACAGGTGACTAGGATAATGGTGGTGGGTTTTTCTTTGGGTAAGAGAATGCTCAAATGGAATCTGCTAGTTGATTGAGCTGAAATGCAGCTCTCTCCAACAGTCAGGCTCATTTGGTCTTGTCCATTCAACCACAATTTGTTTTAGTGTGATTTTTTTTTCCATCTCTATTTTCTTTAGTTCATGTCCTTTCAGAGATCTCCAGTTTATTCTACAGTTATGCATCTAAGTTTATGCCATTCTTCATGAAGCTCCTAGGTCACCCGAAGGCCAAAATATGTATTTGGACATCTGTTTATGTCCTATCCAAAGCTGATCCATAGAGAGAAATCAGATTAACCCAAGTGTAGCTTATGGAACAGAAGCTTGAATGGAGTAAAATTGAAAGTCTCTGTGAATAGTAATGAGGTTGTTAAGGTGGTCACTATTGTTAAAGAGGTTATAGTGATGCTGGAGTCAGAAATTGAGTGGAGTGGGACCCCTTAGGTTCCTAGTTGTAGTGTGTCATAAGCCAAAGAAAAAAGGTTGCAGGACTCAGTTATTGGACAGCACTATTTTTATAATAGTGATTCACAAACCTGGTGGAGCATTAGAGTCACCTGGGGGTCTTAAGAAAGAGACATTTCAGAAATTTCCTGATGACCCAGTGGTTAGGACTCTGCCAATGCAGAGAGCTTGGGTTTTATCCCTGGTCAGGGAACTAAGATCCTACAAGCTATGTAGTGTGGCCAAATAAAAAGAGACATTTCTAGAATCCACCTCAGTATTCTAAGAATTCTTTCACAGTGATAGAACGCCATTAGTGTGTCCTGGGCTCTGGGAGGCTGGTCACAGAAGTCCTCTAGAGTAGTGCCTCTCAACTTTTACATACAGGAAACATAGAAAATAGTAATGCTTAATGCTTACACAGCACACTGAAAAGAATAAACACAGTAGCTTGTGGCGTGAATAACTATCTAAAGAGTTGGAGCTGTTCCAGAGCCAATATGGTAGCCATATTGGTGAGAGGATTAATCTTGGCACATTTAAATTTGTGTGCACATGCCCAGTTGGGAAGCTTTGACTTAGAGAAAGTTTGACCTATCTCAATCCTCCAGTCTATTCAATATCAGATCTGAATGAAGGCAAATTAGCTTCTTATTTCTGTACTCCTGGAACAATCTGTCCTTAAAGAAGGTGGAAGGGAGCTGAAAAACTATGGAAGGAAAGTGATTCCAAAATACAGCTTTCCATGGATAAATTCACAAAACAATTGTATCCATGAAGATACCCTAATAGCTGAATAACTGAAACTTATGTTCATGTTTCGCTCAAAAATTTTCAAGTTCAAATTCCTTACCTAGGCATTCAAAGCTCTCTTTTGTGAAGGACTCTATTTCTAAGTGTATTTACTTTTGTTTTCAAATAATCTAAATTCTAGCCAAAAAAGATTCCATATGTTTACTGATCAGTTCAGTTGCTCAGTCATGTCCAACTCTTTGTGACCCCATAAACTACAACACTTCAGGCTTCCTTGTCCATCACCAGCTCCTGGAGCTTGCTCGAACTCATGTCCATTGAGTTGGTGATGCCATCCAACCACCTCATCCTCTATTGTCCCCTTCTCCTCCTGCCTTCAATCTTTCCCAGCATCAGGGTCTTATCCAATGAGCCAGTTCTTCACATCAGGTAGCCAAAATATTGGAGTTTCAGCTTCAGCCTCAATCCTTCCAATGAATATTCAGAACTAATTTCCTTTAGGACTGACTGGTTGGATCTCCTTGGAGTCCATGGGACTCTCAAGAGTCTTCTCCAACATCACACTTCAAAAGCATCAATTCTTCAGTGCTCAGCTTTCTTTATAGTACAATTCTCACATCTATGCATGACTGGAAAAACCATAGCTTTGGCTAGATGGACCTTTGTTGACAAAGTAATGTCTGTGCTTTTTAATAAGCTGTCTAGTTTGGTCCTAACTTTTCTTCCAAGGAGCAAGTGTCTTTTAATTTCATGGCTGCAGTCACCATCTGCAGTGATTCTGGAGCCCCCCAAAATAAAGTCTGTCACTGTTTCCACTTTTTCCCCATCTATTTGCCGTGAAGTGATGGGACCAGATGCCGTGGTCTTCATTTTCTGAATGTTGATCTTGAAGCCAACTTTTCACTCTCCTCTTTCACTTTCATCAGGAGACTGTTTAGTTTTTCTTTGCTTTCTGCCATAAGGGTGGTGTTATCTGCATATCTGAGGTTATTGATATTTCTCCCGGCAATCTTGATTCCAGTTTGTGCTTCATCCAACCTGGCATTTATGCATGATGTACTCTGCATATAAGTCAAATAATCAGGGTGACAATATACAGCTTTGACATATTCCTTTCCCAAATTGGAACCAGTCTATTGTTCTGTGTCCAGTTCTATTTGTTGCTTCTTGACTTGCATACAGATTTCTCAGGAGGCATGTCAGATGGTCTGGTATTCCCACCTCTTGAAGAATTTTCCACAGTTTGTTGTGATCCACACAATCAAAAGTCAAAGAAGATTCCATAGGTTTACTAATGGGAGTTGGTATTTTTTAGATTCAAAAATTCTGTTCTTAAATCATTCATTCTTCATGATCCAGCTCAGATTTCAGTACTCTTATTGAAAATTTTCTGGTCTTTCCATCCATAAAACTTATTTCTCTCAGACTTCTGTAAAGTCTTATTTGAGCCTCTATTCTTCTGCTTATCATGTACTATGTTATATTATATCTATTTCCACATGACCTGACTAGTGAGAATTAGAATGTCTAGGTTGAAATCTAACATTTGCCCACTTACTAGATGATGACCTTTTAAAACTTATTTAAATTTGCTTCAGTTTCTTAATCTAACAGATTAAATGAAAGAATATCTGTCATGTAGTAGACTGTTGGCAAACAGTGGTCTCAGTTCTCCATCTCATATCCTTGCCCTTGCAAGTGACTTTTAGGTCATGTATCAATAGATGGAGTCTATATCCCCACTTCTTGAATCTGCACTGGTCTTGAGACTTGCTTTGGCCAATAGAATGTGACAATTTTCAGAGTGTACATGTTCTGAACTTAGGCCTCAAGAGACCACATGCTCCCACTTGCTTTCCTCGAGTCCTGCTTAACTGTCATTTAAGCCAAGGCTAAATTCCTGAAGCATATGAGACCACTTAGAGCAGAGATAAGCTGTCCCAGCTGAAGACATTGTAGGTCAGTTAGCAAACAGCTGACTTAACAACATATGTATAAGTGAATACAGCTGAGATGAAAAGAGTCCCCCACTACTTTCCTCAGCCTCCACTGAGCCCAAGCCAAATTATCAAAACAGATTTGTGAACTTTAATATATGGTTGTTTTAAGCTAATGGTGCCAAAACTTTAACTTGCTTCAGAATCACGTTGAAGGTTTGTTAAGACCAATTACTGGCTCTTCCCACAGAGATTCTGATTCACAGATCTGAGATGTGCTCCTTAAACTGAATTTCTAGTAAGTTCCCATATGATTTTTAAAGCAGGTGGTCTAGGTCCAACGTTTTGAGAATAACTGTTTTAATCTTCTAGTTTTGAAGTAGTTAATGTAGCAAAAGCTACTGGATAGGCAGGGCTATTGTAAATCTTAGTTATTATGAATTTGAAGTCTGGCAGATAGTTGGCACTGAAGTCTAGTTATTATTATCTGTTACATTTCTTCAACTAGCCTGTAATTTTCTGGAAAAAAAAAAAGACTGTTATCTAGTGAGTATATCCTTCTACTATCTATCTCTGAAATTGCAGTAGCTTGCATGTGGTAAACATACATTTTGATTCAGTACCCTATACAAACAGCAAGCAGGTGTCATACAGAATTTCTTTGTTTTAATAACTATTCTCTTTCATAATTTGGGGAGATTTTCTGAAGACATTTTCATACCCTTTAATCCTAAAATTCTTCCTTGTTTCTTATATTCATATATCTATTAACTTTTGTTAAAAATAAATGATAGAAGGTTGCAGTTTTATTATGGAATCACTGAAAATGTGTATAGTGCTACAGTTGCTTGAGGGTTGAGGATTCTGGTAAGAAGATAGTGTAGGTAATCACCTGGGGAGGGGAGAAGCCAATAAGAGAATGAATAGATTGGGAGAAAATGGAAAGACTGATGGACTGGAGATCTCTATAATGAGTCTTAAGACAGTTATAGTGGGAATACAAATGTAAAAGAGGAAAGGAAAGAGTTATGGTCAGAATGTAAACCATTAGAATTTAAGATCTGGAGAATGAAACTTATTAAATAATTCCCAGAAATATGTATTTTAGAACAGATCCTGAATGATTCTGACATGTAAGGTTGTAGTTAACATCTTCTTTAATCTCATTGAAAAATATGGTTAAGAGGCAAACATGATACCTACTTCTGTACAGGTTCAAAACTGATGTTGAGAACAATACCCATTATATTATTTAATATTTCCTACAAAATTCCATGTAAATAATTTCTTTCCAATTTAGTGTAAGGAAAAAAAAAAGACAAATTTGTCTTTCCTGAGGAATTGCTATATTTCTTCCTTTATGGTATTGCAACTTAGAAAATTCACCATGGTCACCTCTTCCCTGTGGTTGCTAAGCTGCTAAGAGTCAGGCCTGAATCTCAGCCATTTCCACATTGTGTTAAGTCCCAGTCCTCTTTGTTCTCAAGGCCCCTTGTGAATACCTCTGTGTTACCACTGACATATCATATTTAAGTTACTTGTTAAATGTTACTTCTTCATCATTTTATTGTAAAAGCAGGCACCTTGGCTTTTATATCAGTTCATCTGTAGAAACTAGCATAGTGCCTGCTATGAAATACATTTATAGGGAAAATTTTTGCTAAATTATTAATTAAATGCTGACAACTATTAGAAGAATTACATTAACACTAATGGCTAGTAAGTTTATTCTTACCTTCTTTCATGATTTTAATTTATATATATAATTGTAACATTCTACTAAACTACAATTATATATGAATCTATTAATCTTATATGCGTTTCACGGTTGGGTATTAACATGAAATCCTCTTTTCTCATTTCTTGTACCTCTCCTTCCATGTAGAGGGATCTCAGTCTTACATTTCTGGCTTTTCCTCTTTCCCTTAATTCAGTCTATCTAGGGAGCTAGAGTGATATAGATACGTAGTAAAGTGTAAGTGTTAGTTGTTCAGTTGTGTCCAACTCTTTGAGGCCCTGTGGATTATAGCCCACTTGTTTCCTCTGTCGATGGAATTCTCCAGGCAAGAATACTGGAGTGGGTAGCCATTCCCTTCTCCAGGGGATCTTCCTGACCCAGGGATAGAACCTGGCTCCTCTGCACTGCCAGCGGATTCATTACCATCTGAGCCACCAGGGAAGCCTTACAAGAGTGACTTATCCAACTGGTAAATCTGCGAATCCATCAGCTATGTTCTGAAGACCAAGTCCTCATTTTTTAAGTTTCACTGTTTAAATCATCTAGATCTGTGTTTACCTGATATATCCCCTTTCATTCCTCCATTCACACAGATCGACTTTGTCCTCTGAAAGCTTGAATGTATGTGTGTGCTTAGTCACTCAGTCATATCTGACTCTTTGTGACCCCACAGACTGTAGCCCACCGGACCCCTTTGTTTATATCCTTTGCTCTACGATTTCTTGGTTCTTTTTGTTTATCCTCTGTCATGTCCAGCAGGAACCAGAATTGTTTCCTAAACCCCCATTTTTTCTCACCTTTAAAGTACCCTTCAATTACTTTATCTACTGCTTTTGGCCCTGGCACTATTTCTGAGCCAATGTATTTCCTGAGACTAAGACATCACAAGTATGCTTCTTTAATGAATTTGTGATTTATTTTTCCTATTTTCCATATATAAGCAGACTTACATCTAACTTGATTTCTTTTTATTTCTTTTTATTTGCCCATTAATAAAATTTACTTTGTTTCAAAGGGTAGACCAACAATCTGATTTTCCAATGCTTACATATATAAGTAGCAGGTATTACACTGAAGAGCACCAGAGATAATATAAAAGCAGACAAACCATGTAATTCCCTCATCTTGGCTTTGCTGTAAAAGAAGGTCAAATTTATAATCTGAGTCCAAAAAATCTTAGAATGGTATATAGATTTAGTTGATAAATATATTAGGTGATACAAAACTGTATTAGCCTGTATAACTCTAACATCTGAATGCAGTCTATATAAGAGCTATTTAGTAAAGGGCTGTAAATGGCAACCCACTCTAGTATTCTTGCCTGGAGAATCCCAGGGACAGAGGAGCCTGGTGGGCTGCTGTCTATGGAGTTGCACAGAGTTGGACACAACTGACGCGACTTAGCAGCAGCAGCAGTAATAAAAACGTGAAAATAATCTGAATGAAACATTTTATGATTCCATACTCAACCCAGGGGTTTTTGGAGTCACCAAAACAGTACTTTCCTTTGTGGCTCAAGTTCTTAAACAATGAATCAACTGATGGAACCCAGAATATTTATATTGATTCCATCTTTACTTCCATAAGACTAAGCTGGGAGACAGAGTATACATGGGACTGTGCCATGTGCTTGATCATTCAGTCTTATCTGACTGTCTGCAGCCCTGTGGACTGTAGCCCGCCAGGCTCCTCTGTCCATGGAATTTTCTGGGCAAGAATCCTGGAGTGGGTTGCCATTTCCTACTCCAGAGGATCTTTGTGACCTAGGGATCTAATCCTCATCTCCTGAACTGGCAGGCAGATTCTTTGCCACTAGTGTCACCTGGGAAGCCCATATGTGGAACAGTAAACTCTAATATTGATCAAGATTACATAGATTTACTGACTTAAATCAGATATGGCCGCAAATCCACAGGGCTCCTCAAGTGGGTCAGGACCCCATGAATAAGGGGCAAAAGTGGCATGTATGGACCCTTGGAGTTACATGCTCCATGAGGAAAAAGGAAAGGGGTGCACTGAGCATCCTCAGTTTACACTTGCTGAAATTACCCATCACACTCACATATATGTCACTCCACTTTCCCTGAGCCAGAGTGTGTGAAGAGAGATAACATTCAGAAGTGAGAAATGGGGGAAAGAGGCTGAGATTAGTCAACAAATAATAAAATAAATTTAAATGAATGGAAAAAATAATTGGAAAGATTCCACTGGCAAATACATATATTTAAGTAGGAAAGACTTTTCTGAAATCTCTAGGTATTTCCATTAGAATAGCATACTGTGTACTAAAATAAAAACCTTATCAAAGTACTTGTGGTTGAATTGACTTCTAGTAACACCTCTAAGATCCAGGCCATTGTCTGAGCATAGCTCAACAGTATCATCAGCTGCAGTCATACCAAGTTAATCCCCACAATTATAAATTTAGAATTGCCCTTGAAGCACTATGCTATTATGACAATAAAGACAACAGAGGAGTTGACGTTTATGAGCTCCTCTGATGTACCAAGCATGTGCTATGTGCTGTATTACTGATGTTACCACACTCGTTCAGTCTCTAAGTTGTGTCTGAATCTTTGCAACCCCATGAACTGCAACATGCCAGGTTTCCCTGTCCTTCACTATCTTCCAGAGTTTGTTCAAACTCATGTCCACTGAATCAGTGATGCCATCCAACCATCTCATTCTCTATCATCCCCTTCTCCTCTTGCCCTCAATCTTTCCTAGCATTAGGGTCTTTTCCAATGAGTCTGCTCTTTGCATTAGGTGGCCAAAGTATTGGAGCTTCAGTATCAGTCCTTCCAATGAATATTCAGAGTTGATTTCCTTTATGATTGACTGGTTTGATCTCCTTGCTGTCCGAGGGACTCTCAAGAGTCTTCTCCAGAACCATATTTATTTTTCAAAATAATCCTCTAAATTAGATATCAATATTCTCATTTTATAACTGGGGAAAAGAAGGCAAAGTAACATACTAAATAAAGCTCATAAAGCTGCAAGCAGCAAAGTCAGGATCTGACCCCAGATTGGCTGACTATAAACCCAGTGTTCTTTTGCATATGCCAAAGTAAACACATCTGTAAATATTATAGGGCTGGATTACGAGAACTCTAGGACTTCTGACTTTCTATGTTTCTATGACCTGACGGTGTGAAAAGTTCCTGCTAGTTAAATGCTACCCCAGATCATCGTTTTCTTCTTTCCTCTTTTCATTCTTTCCTGTTTCTTTTCTATTTGAAAATTCCAATGGGCTAATTGGAAAGGTCTTGCATAAATACAGTAAAAGTCATTATGAGGTTATCCAAAGGACAAAATGAGGAGGAGGGTGTGCTACAAGGGCAAAATTATTATTAGCTTGAATTACAACCTGGTTGGACATGCTTAGAGCTCAGCAGAGGAAACATTATATGCCAGGACACTGATAAATAGATTTTGCTTTAAATTTGAAGACACAAGATAGTTTCAAAACGAAAGATAAATATTTCACAAATATATTTTAAAATCTCACCATTTGAAAGACATATCTCTGAAAAATTTGTGGAACCTGGATCATCATCATTATAGGAAATATTCCAGACAGTTCTTAAAATATACATGTATTTTCCCAATTTAACTGATGTTGCTCTGGAAAGACCACTGGATGTGGAAGGTAAGAGTTTGCAGCTTACTGTGTGAAATAGGATATGTTGGCTAGTCTCTCAGCGTCAATTTCTTCATCTGTACAAAAGGTTACAAAATATGTTTCACAGGCTTATTATGAATGGTCAAGGGGAAAAAAATCTATGTTAACGTGCTTGGCTCAGAGTAAGACCTCTTCAGTTCAGTTCACTCGTTCAGTTGTGTCCAACTCTTTGTGACCCCATGGACTGCAGCATGTGAGGCCTCCCTGTCCATCACGAACTCCCGGAGTTCACTCAAACGCATGTCCATTGAGTAGGTGATGCCATCTAACCATCTCGTCCTCTGTCATCCCCTTCTCCTCCCACCCTCAATCTTTCCCAGTATCAGGGTCTTATCCAATGAGTCAGCTCTTCACATCAAGTGGCCAAAGTATTGGAGTTTCAGCTTCACCATCAGTCCTTCCAATGAATATTCAGGACTGATTTTCTTTAGGATGGACTGGTTGGATCTCCTTGCTGTGCAAAGGACTCTCAAGAGTCTTCTCCAACACCACACTTCAAAAGCATAAATTCTTCATTGCTCAGCCTTCTTTATAGTACAACTCTCACATCCATATATGACTACTGGAAAAACCATAGCATTGACTAAACAGACCTTTGCTGCAAAGTAATGTCTCTGCTTTATAATAAGCTGTCTAGGTTGGTCATAGCTTCTCTTCCAAGCAGCAAGTGTCTTTTAATTTCATGGCTGCAGTCATCATATGAAGTGATTTTGGACCCCCACCCCCACCCCCAAATAAAGTCTGTCACTGTTTCCACTGTCTCCCCATCTATTTCCCATGAAGTGATGGGACTGGATTCCATGATTTTAGTTTTTTGAATGTTGAGCTTGAAGCCAACTTTTTCACTCTCCTCTTCCACTTTAATCAAGAGGCTTTTTAGTTCTTCTTTGCTTTCTGCCATAACAGTGGTGTGATCTGCAAATCTGAGGTTATTGGTATATCTCCCAGCAATCTTGATTCCAGCTTGTGCTTCTTCCAGCCCAGCATTTCTTGTGATGTACTCTGCATATAAGTTAAATAAGCAGGGTGACATTATTACAGCCTTGACGTACTCCTTTCTCAATTTGGAGCTAGTCTATTGTTCCATGTCCAGTTCCTACTATTGCTTCTTGACTTGCATACAGGTTTCTCAAGAGGCAGGTCAGGTGGTCTGGTGTTCCCATCTCTTTAAGAATTTTCCACAGTTTATTGTGATCCACACAGTCAAAGGCTTTGGCATAGTCAATAAAGCAGAAGTAGCTGGTTTTTTTTCTGGAACTCTCTTGCATTTCTGATGATCCAACAGATGTTGGTAATTTGATCTCTGGTTCCTCTGCCTTTTCTAAAACCAGCTTGAACATCTGGAAGTTCATGGTTCATGTAGTGTTGAAGCCTGGCTTGGAGAATTCTGAGCTAGCTTATATTAATGATATATTGTATCAAAATCAATTGTGGTACATCATTATGTTTCTTCAAATACTCAGATAACTTTCTTGATAAGTGACATAGTCTTATAGAAGTCTGAAAATAATTTGCATTCATTCAATCATTCAATAACTAATCAGTTTTTGGGTGCCTATGATATGCTAGATTCTGTATTAGCTTGTAGAAATTAAAGGGATATCTTCAAGTTGCTTATGATTGAGTAGAGAAGAAACAAGAAAATAATAGCAAACAATGTGAAACATCCTGTGATAGAAGAAATCCTCCTGAAAGAACCCCTAAGCATAAAAGAAAATGATCTTAAATCAGATTGGTAAGTGGAGTCTTTCCCAGGCAACTCAGGAGATTCCTATTTTTGGTCAAGTCATGTTTTTCTTATATGACTCTGACTCTTATAGCTTGAAGATAGAAATGCACAATGGACTTGGAAACAAACAAAAAAACCCTAAATTTTAGTTCTGTCATTTAGCAGTTGTCTGAATGGGCAAGTCAAAATACATCTGTGAATTTTAGTTTTCCTTCTGGCAAGCACATCTTTGTGTGTGTGCCTGCATGCGTGTATGACTTAAAAGGAATGTTCATTTATGTAACATTGCAAAATGGCTTAATCAAATGACTAACTTCAGAAGGTCAATATTAATAGTACTGGAGTTTAACTGTGAAAGGGCAAGAAAAATTTACAAGTTTGCTTCACATATGGCAGTGAGCCGAATGGTCACCACCACAGGTAAAAGACTGATTATATATGTACCATTATTTAATGACAACTGAAGTCTCAATTCTGTCTCCTGAAGTCAGTGATGGGGTTTCAGGCAAAGATGACTAATAGAAGGTATTCATGCTGACACCTATTCAATGTCAGACAAGACCAGCTCCCGGGTTAGTACCCTGAGTTCAAATGCAATCTCAAAATCCTTTCTCAACACTTTTACTCCAGTTAGTCACTACCAGTCTATCAGAGTTGGCCTTCAGGTTGAAACTTGTCGTTACAGATTCATAGTTGGATTCTGACAGTCTCTCTGGCATGGCTTAGGATGCTGCTTTTAGCTATTAGTGTAATGCCTGGAATCTTGCAGAGAGTTGGAGGAAATATTAGGAGGAAGAAAAATTTTACACATTCATTACAAAAACATTCAAAAATCAAAGATGGTGTTGTCCTTGCAGCTGCTGCTCTCCATTCCCAAGCTTCCTTAGTTCATTCTGAGTTTTCATAACTGTCCTCTATCTATAATTAGCTGCTTATGTATTTCTAATAATATACAGGATTAAAATCCATTCATAATAGTTTGGTCATGCAGATCATATTTTTGAATATTGACTGAGTGCATATATACATAATCACATTTACAGTGTACAGTGTGTGTATGTATATATATATGTAGATTACATTTATTTCTAGTCACTTTATATTACTGATGCTATTGTAATTGTACTGTCTATATTCACTTTATATTATATAACATAAACATACATAATACCCTTACCTGGTGTATTAGTTAGCTTGTGTTGCCATAACATACTGGGTGGTTCAAACAACAGGAATTTAATTCTCATGGTTCTGTTAAAACCCAAGATCAAGGTGCCAGGAGAGCTGTGTCCAGTGAGGACTCTTTCCCTGGCTTTGAGATGGTATCTTTTTGCTGTGTCCTAATGGCACCCCACTCCAATACTCTCGCCTGGAAAAACCCATGGATGGAGGAGCCTGGTGGGCTGCCGTCTATGGGGTTGCTCAGAGTCGGACCTGACTGAGCAACTTCACTTTCACGTTTCCCTTTCACGCATTGGAGAAGGAAATGGCAACCCACTCCAGTGTTCTTGCCTGGAGAATCCCAGGGACGGGGGAGCCTGGTGGGCTGCCGTCTATGGGGTCGCACAGAGTCGGACATGACTGAAGCGACTTAGCAGCAGCAGGAGCAGCACATGACCTTTACTCTGTGTATTAATACACACAGAAATCTGAAAGACCTGTGAGATCTGGTATCTCCTTTAAGGACAAGAATCCTATTATTAGATTATTTGAATTAGTAGGATTAATGTCCTACTCGTATGACTTAGAACTTATGACAGAAGAACTATACAAAAATGATTTTAATGATCCAGTTAACTGTGATGGTGTGATCATTCATGTAGGGCCAGACATCCTGGAATGCAAAGTCAAGTGGGCCTTAGGAAGCATCACTACTGAAAAAGCTTGTGGAGGTCATATAATTTCAGCTGAATTATTTCAAATCCTAAAAGATGATGCTGTGAATGTGCTGCACTCAATATGCCAGCAAATTTGGAATGCTCAGCATTGGCCACAGGCCTGGAAAGCTCAGTTTTCATTCCAATCCCAAAGAAGGGCAATGCTAAAGAATGTTATAACTATGACATATTTGCACTCATTTCATATGCTAGCAAGGTCATGCTCAAAATCCTCCAAGCTAGGCTTCAACAGTATGTGAAGTGAGAACTTCCGAAAGTTCAAGCTGGATTTAGAAAATGCAGAGGAACCAGAGATCAAATTTCCAACATTCATTGGATCATAGAAAAAGCAAGACAATTCCAGGAAAAAATCTACTTCTGCTTTATTGACTATGCCAAAGCCTTTGATTGTATGGATCACAGCAAACTGTGGAAAAAAATGAAAGAGATGGAAATACCAGACCACCTTACCTGCCCCCTGAGAAACGTGTATGCAGGTCAGGTAGCAACAGTTAGAACCAGACATGAAACAATGGAATGGGTTCAAAATTAGGAAAAGAGTATGTCAAAGCTGTATACTGTCACCCTGCTTATTTAACTTATATGCAGAGTACATCATGTGAAATGCTGGGCTGGATGAAGCACAAGCTGGAATCAAGATTACTGGAAGAAATATCAATAACCTCAGATATGCAGTTGATGCAACCCTTATGGCAGAAAGTGAAGAGGGATTAAAGAGACTCTTGATGAAGGTGAAAGAGGAGAGTGAAAAAGCTGACTTACAACTTAACATTCAAAAAATGAAGACCATGGCATCAGGTCCCATCATTTCATGGCAAATAGATGGGGAAACAATGGAATCAGTGACAGACTGTATTTTCTTGGGCTCCAAAATTACTGAGGATGGTGATTGAAATTAAAGCCATGAAATTAAAAGACACTTGCTCCCTGGAAGAAAAGTTATGAAAACCTAGAAAATGTATAGAAAAGCAGAGACATTACTTTGCCAACAAAGGTCCGTATAGTCCAGTAGTGATGTATGGATGTGAGAGTTGGATCATAAAGAAGGCTGAGCGCTGAAGAACGGATGCTTTTGAACTGCAGTGTTGGAGAAGAATCTTGAGAGTTCCCTCGGACTGCAAGCAGATCCAACCAGTCAATCCTAAAGGAAATCAATCCTGAATATTCATTGGAAAGACTGATACTGAAACTCCAATCCTTGGTCTACCTGATGCGAAGAACTGACGGAAAAGACCCTGATGTTTGGAAAGATGAAAGGCAGAAGGAAAAGGGGATGACAGAGGGTGAAATGATTGGATGGCATTCTCGACTCAATGGACATGAGTTTGAGCAAGCTCCCAGAGATGATGAAGGACAGGAAAGCCTGGAGTGCTGCATTTGATGGGGTCTCAAAGAGTCAGACATGACTGACTGAAAATCTTATGACTTATAATGGGACACAACTGAGAGACTGAGAACTCAAGACTTCACTTAACCTATATGACCCTCTTATAGGGCCTATCACCCAATACAATCACAATGAGGGTTAGTTAAGACTCCAGCATATGACTATTATAGGGGCATGATTCAGTCCCTAACAGCTAGTATATAAAAATACACTTTTTATTTATTGACTTTGTATCATGAAGTCTTACTGAACAGTTATCAATTTTAGTATCATTTTTATAGATTGCTTAGGATTTTTTTTGATTGCTTAGGATTTTATATTTAGTTTTATATTTTAAAAGTGCTTCGGTTTAAATCAGGTTGTCTACAGATAAAGACAGTTTCATTTCTTCATTTTAAATCTGATGGTGTCTACTTTTTATGTAGACGTCTTGCATTGGTTAGTATCTCCAGGATAATATTGATTATGAGTGCCTTGTTCCTGAATTTAAGGAGAAAGAATTCAACATTTTTCCACATAGTGTATGTTAGCAGTAGGGTTTTCCTAGTACCATAAGTCAGGTTGAGAAGTATCTTTTCTATAATTAATTTATCAAGAGCTTTTTCCTTTTAATTACTTTTGAATTATATCAAATGCCTTTTTTTTCACATAGTTAAATAACCATATTGTTTTTATTTTAATTTTACTCTTTTAATAATGAAAGTAAAAGAGGAGAGTGAAAAAGTTGGCTTAAAGCTCAACATTCAGAAAACAAAGATCTTGGCATCCGGTCCCATCACTCCATGGGAAATAGATGGGGAAACAGTAGAAGCAGTGTCAGACTTTATTTTTTTGGGCTCCAAAATCACTGCAGATGGTGACTGCAGCCATGAAATTAAAAGACACTTACTCCTCAGAAGAAAAGTTATGACCAATCTAGCAGGCATATTGAAAAGCAGAGACATTACTTTGCCAACAAAGGTCCGTCTAGTCAAGGCTATGGTTTTTCCAGTGGTCATGTATGGATGTGAGATTTGGACTGTGAAGAAGGCTGAGCACCAAAGAATTGATGCTTTTGAACTGCGGTGTTGGAGAAGACTCTTGAGAGTCCCTTGGACTGCAAGGAGATCCAACCAGTCCATTCTGAAGGAGATCAACCCTGGGATTTCTTTGGAAGGAATGATGCTAAAGCTGAAACTCCAGTACTTTGGCCACCTCATACAAAGAGTTGACTCATTGGAAAAGACTCTGATGCTTGGAGGGACTGGGGGCAGGAGAAGAAGGGGACAACAGAGGATGAGATGGCTGGATGGCATCACTGACTCGATGGACACGAGTCTGAGTGAACTCTGGGAGTTGGTGATGGACAGAGAGGCCTGGCGTGCTTTGATTCATGGGGTCGCAAAGAGTAGGACATGACTGAGCGACTGAACTGAACTGAACTGAACTGAATAAGGTGATTGAACTATTGATTTTGTTCACTGTTATATCTGAATTCTACATGGTTATAGTATATTATCTTTCTTCAGTTCAGTTCAGTCGCTCAGTCATATCTGACTCTTTGCGACCCCATGGACCGCAGCACACCAGGCTTCCCTAACCATCACCAACTCCTGGAGTTTACTGAAACTCATGTCCATTGAGTCAATGATGCCTTCCAACCATCGCATCCTCTGTTGTCCCTTTCTCCTCCCACCTTCAATCTTTCCCAGCTTCAGGGTCTTTTCAAATGAGTCAGTTTTTCACATCAGGTGGCCAAAATATTGGAGTTTCAGCTTCAACATCAGCCCTTCCAATGAATATTCAGGACTGATTTTCTTTAGGATTGACTGGTTGGATCTCCTTGCTGTCTAAGGGACCCTCAACAATCTTCTCCAATACCACAGTTCAAAAGCATCAACTCTTCAGCACTCAGCTTTCTTCACAGTCCAACTCTCACGTCCATACTTGACTACTGGAAAAACCATAGACTTGACTAGATGGACCTTTGTTGGCAAAGTAATGTCTCTGCTTTTCAATATGTTGTCTAGGTTGGTCATAACTTTCCTTACAAGGAGTAGGCGTCTTTTAATTTCATGGCTGCAACCACCAACTGGAGTGATTTTGGAGCCCCCCAAAATAAAGTCTGTCACTGTTTCCCTAGTTTCCTCATCTATTTCCCATGAAGTGATGGGACCAGATGCCATGATCTTAGGTTTTTGAATGTTGAGCCAACTTTTTCACTCTCTTCTTTCACTTTTATCAGGAGGCTGTTTAGTTCTTCTTCACTTTCTGCCATAAGGGTTGTATCAACTGCATGTCTGAGGTTATTGATATTTCTCCCGGTAATCTTGATTCCAGCTTGTGCTTCATCCAGCCCAGTGTTTCTCATGATGTACTCTGCATATAAGTTAAATAAGCAGGGTGACAATATACATCCTTGACGTACTCCTTTCCCAATTTGGAACCAGTCTATTGTTCCATGTCCAGTTCTAACTGTTGCTTCCTGACTTCCATGCAGATTTCTCAAGAGGCAGATCAGGTGGTCTGGTATTCCCTTCTCTTAAGAATTTTCCATAGTTTGTTGTGATCCACAGAGTCAAAGGCTTTGGCATGATCATTAAAGCAGAAACAGATGCTTTTCTGGAACTCTCTTGCTTTTTTGATAATCCAATGGATGTTGACAATTTGATCTCTGGTTCCTCTGCCTTTTCTAAAGCCAACTTGAACATTTAATTTAATAAAATTCTCAAGAATTGTATTTATGAGAGATATTGATTTTTATTATTTTCTTACCATGCTTTGGATTTAAACAACAAATAATGTTTGCTTCATAACGTTAGTCAGAAGGTGTCCCATCTCTTCAGTTTTCTAGACTATTTCATGAGCTATTGATCAATTAGTATATATACATTTAATGACTGATAACTATATGTTCAGGCCACTCAAGATGGCTGTTCTCTTGCTCTCTGTACATCCCCTGTTCATTCAGTCCCTGGTTCACCTACACCATGCTCAGTATTCAATCCTCTCTATCATAGGGCAGTAACTACCTACCTGCTTGTCCCTCTGCCCCAGCTACTGATTTCCTTGGCAACTGATGATTCAACTTGATGTCAATTCTCCCCATAAATGGTAGCCTCTTTCTCCCCTGAGTAACAAACACTTACTGCCTTGTCGTTCTAAGTCTGTCCAACACACCGCGTTATGTTCTGTCTGCTGCACACAATGGGTTGTTGCTCCAGAATGAAGCTTCAGACTTGTAAGGTTTTTCTGATAGATTATCAAGGTCTCTGTTGCTTTCTCTGGGTTCTTTCTTCAGTCTAGTGGCTGGGCAACTACAAGATTTGCAGGACTGCAGAGGGCAGCCCAACAGTAGTATTCACCAGTGAAGACATCTCATCTTGCATATTACTTCGTGGAAGGCTATTAGATGCAGCTTTAATTTCCTTAATATATTTGGCTATTAAAGATATCTGTTTTTTCTTGAGTGATCTTTGATCTCTGTGTCTTTCAATTAATTTCCCCATTTCATTTAAATTGTTCAACTTATTGGCAAAATATTCATAGTATTCCCTTTCTTTTAAGTGTCTTCAGACTCTTTCAGAGATGTTTTCTCTATAATTTCTGATATTAGTATTTTTATATTCTCTTTTATTTCTATTTAGTCTGGATAGAGTTTTATAAGTTTTATTTACTTGTCATAGAAAGAGTTTTGGGTTTTGTCCCTATTTTTCTGTTTTCATGTTCATTGATTTTGCTCATTTTTATTATTTCCTGCCTTTGACTTACTTTGAATTCAATTTGCTCTTCATTTTTCTATTCAAAAGGGAAAGATTATACTATCGTGTTGAGACTTTTTCCTATTATAGTCACTCAATACTATGAAATTTCCTCTAAGTACTATTTTCGTTGCCTCCCACACATTTTGAGGCATTTTCATTTCCATCCAATTAAAAATATTTTCTAATTTCTATTGTGTTTTTATATTGTATATTTAGAAATGGTTTTTAAATTTTAAATATTAACATTTGAAGGAGTTTTCACATATAATTGTATTATCAATTTCTACTTTAATTCTATTTTAAAAAATAGGCTTCTTATGACTATAATCTTCTTCAGTTTATTATGAATTTTTTATGACCAACAGATGGCCTATCAAAGTAAATATTTTTAGTGCTCTTGAAAAGAATATGTATTCTGTTTGGAATATTGTATAAGTCTCCTATATTCTTCTATGTTCAGGGCTTCTCTCATAGCTCAGTTGGTAAAGAATCCGCCTCCAATGCAGGAGACCCTGGTTCAATTCCTGGGTTGGAAAGATCCGCCAGAGAAGGGAAAGTCTACCCACTCCAATAATCTGGCCTAGAGAATTCCATGGACTGTATAGTCCATGGGGTCACAAAGAATTGGACATGACTGAGCAACTTTCACTTCACTCCTATGTTCTTAAGTCTCTGATGTTCTTATTAAACTTCTGTCTACTTGCTCCATCAATTATTGAGATAGGTATGTTAGTCTCTAGCAATACCTGGGATTTCTTTGGAAGGAATGATGCTAAAGCTGAAACTCCAGTACTTTGGCCACTCATGCGAAGAGTTGACTCAATGGAAAAGACTCTGATGCTGGGAGGGATTGGGGGCAGGAGGAGAAGGGGACAATCGAGGATGAGATGGCTGGATGGCATCACTGACTTGATGGATGTGAGTCTGAGTGAACTCCGGGAGATGGTGATGGACAGGGAGGCCTAGCGTGCTGTGATTCATGGGGTCACAAAAAGTCAGACACGACTGAGCGACTGAACTGAACTGAACTGAACTTGCTTTGTTTTAAAGTCTTGTTCATACAAAGAGAGGATTATGTCCTTAATAAATGCATCCTTTGATCATTATGAAGTATCACTTCTTAATATTATTTATTAATAAGATTTGTCACCCAGAAACTTTACAAAAATGAAACTCAATAATGGATTAATTTTAATGGAGGGAAAGAATCTTGATCTTCATTACCACAGAGAAGCAATCTTATAATAGATGGAAAGAGGCTTAAACATCAAGGTGTAGGAAGTTATGGCATGAGGTAGTCATCCTAGAACAGATTCTTTCCTCTTGAAATTCCATGGAGTCACCTTTTCTATAGGGCACTTCTTTAAAAAAATTTTTTTTAGTTGAAGTATCATAGTTGATTTATAATTGTGTCACTTTCAGTTATACAGCAAAGTGATTTAGTTATGCATATATATTTTTTCAGACTCAGTAGCCTTAAAGCTTTTTATAAAATACTGATTTTAGTTCTCTGTGCTCTACAGTAAGTCCTTGTTGGTTATCTATTTTATATATATAATAGTGCTTATCTGTTAATTCCAAATTTCTAATTTATCCCTCCCCCACTTTCCCTTTTGGTAACCATAAGTTTTCTGTCTGTGGGTCTATTTCTGTTTTGTATATAAATTCATTTGAATCATTTGTTTTAGATCCCACATGTAAGTGATATATATTTGTCTTTCTCACTTTATTTAGTATGATCATCTCTTGGTCCATTCATGTTTCAAATTGTATTATTTCATTATTTTTTATGACTAGTGTTCCATTGTATAAATATCCCACATTTTCTCTATCCATTCATCTGTAGATGGACATTTAGGTTACTTCCATGTCTTGGCTATTGTAAATAGTGCTGCAATGAATACTGAGTTGCATGTATCTTTCCTAAGTATGGTTTTCTCCAGATATATGCCCAGGAGTGGGATTTCAGGATCATATGGTAGCTCTGACTTTAGGTTTTTTTAAGGAAACTCCATAGTGTTTTCCATAGTGGCATAGTATCAATTTACATTCCCACTAACAGTGCAGGAGGGTTCCTTTTTCTCCACACCCTCTCCAGCATTTACTATTTATAGAGTTTTTGATGATGGCCATTCTGACCCATGTGAGATAATACCTCATTGTAGTTTTGATTTGCGTTTCTCTAATAATTTGCAATGCTGAACATCTTATCATGTGTCTATTGGTCATCTGTATGTCTTCTTCGGAGAGATGTTTATTAGGTCTTCTGCCCCCCTTTTTTTATTGAGTTGTTTGTTTTTGATATTGAGTCATATGAATTGTTTGCATATTTTTGGAGATTAATCCCTTGTCAGTTGTAAAAATTTGCAAATAGTTTGTCCCATTCTGTAGATTATCTTTTTGTTTTATCTATGGTTTCCTTTGTTTTGCAAAAGCTTTTAAGTTTAATTAGTTCCCATTTGGTTATTTTTGTTTCCATTACTCTATGAGACGGATCTGAAAAGATAGTGCTGCAATTTATATCAAAGAGTGCTCTGCCTTTCTTTTTCTCTATAGGGAACTTCTAAGGCTTTCCATTAGAATGTCCCTCTGTGGCATAGGGATTTGGTCTGTCTTGTTCATCATTATATGTTTAGCATCTAGAAGAGTGTCTGGCACACAGTAGGTATTTAATGACATAAGTACACATCTTAGGGTGGCATTCAAGGTCTTTCACAATGGGCCTTAGTCTCATTTATCATCTCCCTGACCTTGTGAATCCTGTTTAGGCTATGGAATGACAAAGAATGGGAATGAGTTGTCAGTATCAGATCTTCAAAGACAGGGCTGCAAACAACAATGGTTTGAAAATCAACATACTAGAAAAAGACGGGATAAAATTTTAGCTATCTGTCAGGAAATACAGTAAGTGTTTCTTAAGGGTTATATTAAGAGAGGTGTCACTGCTGGGTCAGTGCAGTTAAATCCATTTGGGGTCTTTTGGGATCAAGGAGTAAAGGAAGAGATTAGGTGTAGCTTATCGTTGGGTTGTAGGAAGTGAAGCATTAATTTCCTTAACATTGGTCGTGGTCAATGTTACTTTTACTAAAGGCCCAGTCTTGGCTCTAGTGGACCATTAATACATTTAAAGGCCGTCTGAGTTTGGCTCTAGAAATACCACCCTCAAATCACATGGCACATCACACTGAACTACTTGCCATTCCATGACCACTATACACATTCATAACACTTTCACTTTGCTCCTAGTTTCCCTTCTGTCTAGAAAGATCTTTCTCCTTCATAACTGCTTTCCTGACATCCTGGCTGGTGAAATCTCCTTTTCTTGTACTTTATGACTCAGAAAAACTAATACCTGTTTTAGAATCTTTTTCTCGTTGCCTTCAGGCAAAAATTTCTCCCTTCTGTTTTTCAAACGCTTTATATCTTGTATCCTTATATCAGTTATCATATTGTTGTTGTTCAGTCACTAAAATTTGTCCTACTCTTTGTGACCCCATGTACTGCAGCACACCAGTCTTCCCTGTCCTTTACTATCTCCCAGAGTCTGCTCAAACTCATGTCCATTGAGTCAGTGATGCTATCTAACCATGTCATCCTCTGCCACCCTCTTCTTCTTTTGCCTTCAATCTTTCCCAGCATCAGGGTCTTTTCCAATGAGTAAGCTCTTCATATCAGTTGGCCAAAGCATTGCAGCTTTAGCATCAGTCCTTCCAATGAATATTCAGGGCTGATTTCCTTAAGGATTGACTGGTTTGATTTCCTTGCAGTCCAAGGGAATCTCAAGAGTCTTCTCCAGCACTACAGTTTAAAAGCATCAATTCTACCATGCTCAACCTTCTTTACGGTCCAACTCTCACATCCATGCATGACTACTGGAAATAGCTATGGCTAGATGGACCTTTGTCAGCATAGTGATGTCTATGCTTTTTTATATGCTATCTAGATTTATCATAGTTTTTCTTCCAGGGAGCAAGTGTCTTTTAATTTCATGGCTGCAATCACTGTCTACAGTAATTTTGGAGCCTGCCAAAAAAAAAAAAAAAATCTGTCAGTCTTTCCACTTTTCCCTATCTATGTGGCATGAAGTGATGGGACTAGATGCCATGATCTTCATTTTTTGAATGTTGAGTTTTAAGCCAGCTTTTTCACCCTCCTCTTTCATCTTCATCAAGAGGCTCTTTATTTCCTCTTTGCTTTCTGCTGTTAGGGTGGCATCATCTGCCTATCTGAGGTTGTTGATATTTTACCTGGCAATCTTGATTCCAGCTTGTGCTTCATCCAGCCCAGCGTTTCAGATGATGCATTATGCATTTAATTTAAATAAGCAGGGTGACAGTTATACAGACTTAACAAACGTACTCCTTTCTCAATTTTGAACTAGTCTGCTGTTCCATGTCTGGTTCTAATTGTTGTTTCTTGACTTGGATACAGGTTTCCCAGGGGACAGGTAAGGTGGTCTGGTATTCCCATCTCTTTCAGGATTTTCCACAGTTTGTTGTGATACACCAGTCAGAGGCTTTAGCATAGTCAATGAAGCAGAAGTAGATGTTTTTCTGGAATTTGCTTGCCTTTTCTGTGATGCAGTGGATTTTGGCAATTTGATCTCTGGTTCTGTCTTTTTGAAATACGGCTTGTATATCTGGAATTGTTCAGTTCATGTACTACTGAAGTCTAGATTGAAGGATTTTGAGCATTACCTTGGTAACATGTGAAATGAGGGCAATTGTGTGGTAGTTTGAACATTCTTTGGCATAGCTCTTCTTTAGGTTTGGAATGAAAACTGACCTTTTCCAGTCCTGTGGCCTCTTCTGAGTTTCCAAATTTGCTGGTATACTGAGTTCAGCACTTTAACAGCATCATCTTTTAGGACTTTAAATAGCTAGCTGGAATTCAAACATCTCCACTAGTTTTGTTCATAGTAATACTTCCTAAAGCCCACTTGACCTTACAGTCCAAGATCCTAGCCTTAGGTGAGTGACTACACCACTGTGGTTATCTAGGTCAGTAAGACTTTTTTGTACAGCTTTTCTGTGTGTTCTTGCTACCTCTTCATAATCTCTTCTGCTTCTGTTATGTCCTTGCCATATCTGTCCTTTCTTGTGCCCATCTTTTTTGCATGAGATGTTCCCCTGATATCTCCAATTTTCTTGAAGAGATTTCTAGTCTTTCCCATTCTATTGTTTTCCTCTCTTTCTTCACACTGTTCACTTAAGAAGGCTTTCTTATCTCTCCTTGCTATTCTCTGGAACTCTGCATTCAGTTGTGTATATCTTTTCCTTTCTCCTTTGCCTTTTCCTTCTCTTCTTTTTTTAGCTATTTGTAAGTCCTCCTCAGATAACCACTATGCCTTCTTGCATCTCTTTTCTTTGGGATGGTTTTGTTCACCACTTCCTGTTTGAACCTATGTCCATAGTTCTTCAGACACTCTGTCTACCAGATCTAATCCCTTGAATCTATTCATCACCTCTACTGTATTATCATAAGGGATTTGATTTAAGTCATACCTGAATGGCCTAGTGGTTTTCCCTACTTTCTTCAGTATAAGCCTGAATTTTGCAATAAGTAGCTTATGATCTAAGCCACAATAAGCTCCAGGTCTTGTTTTTGCTGACTGTATAGAGATTTTCCATCTTTGGTTGCAAAGAATATAATCAGATTTTGTGATCTAACTTTGGCCATTATGCTTGCCCTTTCTTCCTGTAACTGATTTCTACTGATAATTTCATTCTTTCTGATCAACAAATGCTTTGTATAATTTCTATCCTCTTATATTTGATAATATTTTTTTATGGCCAACCCTGGAGAAAATTAAATCTGCATTCAAAAAGAATATGTATTCTTCTATCTTTGATGGAATGTCCTATAGATATTTAAGTCCATCTGGTCTAATGTGTCATTTAAGACCACTATTAGCTTATTGATTTTTCCATCTAGATTACCTGCCCATTGATGCAAATGGTGTGTTAAGGCTCTCTACTTTTGTTATTATTGTCAATTTATCCCTTTATATTTGTTAATGTGTGTGTTATATAAATAGGTGTTCCTGTATTAGTTGCAAATGAATATGATATGAATATTTCTACTTCTGTTTTTTAGCACTTTGATTTGCATGAAATACTGCAACTGAGGAGGGATAAGGATACAAGAGATGGCAAGAGACCTCAGGGGAATAACTGATGTCAGATTAATAGGAAAACCAGAATGTTCTACCTGTGATGCTGTAAAAATACATAAAAGTAAGTTCTAGAAAGTGACATAGAGAAACTGATATTGATCTGAAAATAGAATAAGTTATGGTAACTTCATTTCAGCATTTTTATCATTTTGATACATCCTAAAATATACTGAGGGCTTCCCACGTAGTGCTAGTGGTAACCTACCTATCAATACTGGATATGCAAGAGACACAGATTCGATCCCTGGATTGGAAAGATCCCCTGGATTAGGAAGTAGCAAACCACTCCAGTGTTCTTGCTGGAAAAGTCCATGGACAGTGGAGACTGGTGGGCTGCAGCTCATGGGTCCACGAAGAGTCAGACACGACTGAGTGACTGAGCACAAAATATACTGAAACAAAATTTACAACAAAGTTATTTTGAAGAAAACTGTTGATCTAATTATAAGGATCCCTTTGGGTATATATTTTTTGAAAAATCAAAAGCTAAGAAGGAAAATACACACACATACACAATTTTGTTTGTTTAAGAAAGTATCAACTCCAGCCAACAACACCACAACACACAGAAAAGCATCCTTAATTTGGCTACTGTTCTGCATATCTCCACACCAACACCTTACACTGATCAACTCCAATCCTCTAGTTTGTCAGCTCCTTGAAGACAAATACTTTGTTTCTTCATGTTTGTTATCATTACACCTGTCAATGTAGGTATTCAGTAAATATATAATGAATTATTTGAGAGGAAAGGAGATGGAAATGAAAGAATATCATTTGAGGAATATGAACAGGAAACATATTTCTGAAAGACGAAATTTAGAGATATGGCCTAACATACATAGCCATTTCCTGCTTGACAATGAAAATTAATGCAATATGTTTGTATTTTCTAATGAGGGTAGAACTAGAATAGCCAAGGTGTGTATAAATAAATGAATGCAATTGCACCGAGTCAGTTACAAAAAGACCATTGCATCCTGGAAATCCAAAACAATAGCTGACTTTCAATAAAACAGTAGTGTCCAACGTCACAATGTATAATTGACCTACTTATAATCTGGTCTTTGATTTTAAAATCTATATGTAATTCACTTTCATTTAATCAGTTTTCCCAGAATCGTGAAACGCTCTCTAGATCCGCTTTTTTCCTACTTGAAGTATATGATTTGTTCTACTGCTGTCTCTCTATCATCCCCACCCCCAGCTCTGCACCACCCAGCCCCTTCTCTCAGCTGGCAAGCACAGACCCCAGATGCCACGTGTGGAAGATATTTTATCTGCTGCATCTGGTTCCTTAGCAGATTCGACAAGCCTCTGTGCTGGCAGCCTCAGAAATGCCTTTGGGCTTGTCACATGGTGAAAACTCCCAACTGGCTATCTGAATTGCCAACCATGCTTTGGCTCACTGGAGAGAAGGGAGAAATTGTACATTTTGTCCACAAACTGATAACCTCTCATGTAAGTGGTCAATGGGTTTTGACGTGAAGAATAATCCTAAAGGTAGCCCCCACTTGGGTTAAGTTTCATCCTCTTGTTGCAAACTCACAAGCAGTACATAACTGAGTTTTGTTTCCTTAGCCAGAGAGGAAATCCCCAGCAATTTGGACTTTAGCACATCTACTCAAAACTAAATTCAAGAGCATCCTCATATTAGAATTGGAAGAAAAAGGAAGAGTCAGCTAATCCACCCCCTTAATTTATCTGATGAAGAAACTCAGGTTCTGAACACATAGGATATTCAGCCAGGGTACCAAGCAGGACAAAGGAAGAGATTGATCCTGGGTGAATTTTGGGGTGAGGAAATCTAAAAACAAGTAAGAGCAGGAGATTTGCTTGTAATTGACAGACTGGAGAAAGGCCTTGGAGATAGTGTGGCAGAGAAGTGAGCCCAGCAGACAGGGAGATCCAGCTCCTAGGCTATGATAATTCTGACATTGCTTAAGGTCACATTGCTTGGATGTGGCAAGTTATCTAACCTCTTTAAAGCTCAAGTTCCTTCAACTGCACCCCCTCCCCAAAAATGAGTTAATCGTAGAACCTACCTTGTTTGATTGAGGATTAAATGTGATAGCATGTAATGTAACCAACAAGGATTAGGCTACTGTTCACTTTTTTCCAATAAATTTTTATGGAGAGTTTATCATGCATATATATGTTAAATACTTGATAAATAGTGATTATTATTAATGTAGTTGATGAAACTAGTAAATGAGGACAGGCTTGTAAAGCTAGGACAAGAGAATGAATCTTCTGAGTGGTGTCCTGTTGAGATGCATGTAGGCAGCAACAGCATCCTCTCACAGACATTCACATACACTGCCATGCAGCTCCAGTTCCCTCAGCTGCAGTGAGTTCTGGTTTCCAGCAGGGGACATCCACGGCCCAGACAAGGGAAACCCAGGCCAGCTCAGCCTTAGAGATGATGAATGAAAATGATAAAGCAGAAAGACAAGCCTGAGACTGGCCTGTGATGATTTTTATTCCATAAAGATGAGAGTTCTGGAAGGAATGAACCCCACAATTTTCTTGAGCACTGAGCTTACAGGAATGTCAGTGAAATTCAACTTCTCTTAATCCTTTATTTACAAGTTTAGGCCCTGAGAAAGACTTTTGTTTAAGTTAATAGGGAATACTTCTCCTTTGCCCAGGGCAGATCAAGAGAGCTGCCCAAGTCACCAAGAGAGTTTTGGTGACTTTAACTCACGCAAGTTCATCTTGGGAAAACGTCCTGAGAAGTACGATAGGGTTTGGGATGTGTATTGGCTGATGTTTGGATCCTAGAGTTTATTTATCATCTGTTCAGGAGCCAGAGAGGTAATGACTAGAAGGTAAATGTACTTTGGGGCAGTGGTAAGCTGATAAGTAGTTAACAACCAGCTCTCTAAGGGGAAAAAAACATATACCTGTGTACATATATGTGTGTGTGTGTGTGTAAAGTTGATTATATGTTTTACTGATATACAGGATATATGCTATGCAATTTACATAAAATATAGAAGAATCTTTATTATAAATTCCATATAGCCAATTGATTCTCATAGAGTACTTTAGTTGATTGTTGCTGAACTCTTGCATCCACAACTAACCTGTCTTTGCAATTCAATCATAATCTGACAAAATTAGACTGCAAGTATATGCTTTATTTCTGTCTGGTTCAGCAAAGAAGTCATTCACCTCATTGAAGAGTGAGTGTGGTGGTGATATAAACGTTGGTTAATACGTTAAAACGTTGGTCATTTACATTAATAAGGAAGAGAAAAATGAAGCAACAAAACATGTTGAAACTTCATATATTTATTAATGGCATGATCTAAATCTTTGCTAAATCCTCTAATGGTATTTGAATACCAACAACATTTCCTCTATTATTTGTTTACAGTGTAACAGAAAACACACAATTTTGAGTTTATTCTTCCTTATTAACCTATCGATTCTAGTCTGGAAAAATCAACAAAACAATAAATCAAGCCTTGATTTATAGCATTCACCATTTCCATAGTGTAAATACTCCCACTACAGACTTCAAGCTATCAACATAGTATCACTGAACAGAGTTGGGAAGGGATAAGCAGTAGTATACTGTTTTATAGTGTTTCTGTCATACAGTTATAACACACACTTTAAGCACAAAGATAATAATAAAATGTAGCAAAACCATTAGGAAAATGAATTTTAAGTGTTAACCTTTTCGAGTCATGTGGTGGTTTAGTCGCTAACTCGTCTCCGACTCCTGCAATGCCATGGACTGTAGCCTGCTGGGCTCCTCTGTCCATGGGATTCTCCAAGCAAAAATACTGGAATAGGGTAGCCATTTCCTTCTCCAGGGGATCTTCCCAACCCAGGGATCGAACTCTGGTCTCCTGCGTTGCAGGCAGATTCTTTACCAACTGATCTTCAAGGGAAGATATGTGTCTTGTATAGTCTTTTTTCTCAAGTGAGTCCACCCTGAATAGTATTTAGCAATAGAAGCAACAAAGCAAGAGCCAGAGAGGCATTTTGAAAAATACTTTATCTAAAATGTTTTTAAAAAATTATTGAACAGCTATCTTGTGAAAAACGCCAAGCTAAAAGTTTTACGTGGATTAAATCATGGAATTCTCACAATAATTATAACGGGTATGTCTGTATGTCTGTATGCATGTATTGTTTCCCCCAGATGAGTATCTTCAACAGATGAGAATCTGAGGCTTAGAGAAGGAAAGTGATTTGTTCAAGTTCACTCAGCAAGAAAATGCTAGGGCTGGAGTAAAAAAAACTGTTGACTGTAACAGTTATGCGACAAAGCAGTAACAATAACAAAATGTCAGTGTGAAAAACACAATGAAAAAAACTGGTCTGGGAGGAACCCTGAAATTAACAAGGAAACCTGGCCTTGGCTCAGCTCTGTGAATTTGAATAAATCATTCCACTTCCCCAAATTTGTTGCATAACAGAGGCTGTGAAATGTACCCTATTCCATTTTAAAGCCAGGACACAGAGGCAGAATAGTTTGCTAAAGAAGATGGCATAATCAGGTTTTGCCAGATTCTGCCTTCTAGAAATATCAAAATTGGAATCAACCACTGTGGCCAGTCCTCACTCACTCCATCCTAGCACCATTTGTTCTTGTAATCGTCATCTCAGCAAAGTTATCAGATTAGAACAAAAGGACAAAGAGGCTAAATTCCCTGTTCAATTTAAAGATCTGTAGTCAAGGTGTAAGGTAAAGAAATTTGGTCTTTTCCCTCGATTATCCCAAGGTTCCTCAGTCAGGCAGACATGTGGGTAGAAGTCAAGTCTGCAGATGGACAATGTTGAGTCTTGGGGAACAAATATCCTATGGTTGCTGGTGCCGGAGAGCAGCACAAAACCATTCCAGGTCTATCTGGGGGTATCATTTTCTGTTTGACAAAATACTGGGCATCACTTAGACGATAACTGAAACTTCTCAGTGTGGTCAGATGAAGATGGTCTGCTTACAATATATAGACCATTGACGTTGTTTGGTAACATATCAACCTCTCCCACTGTCCATTCATGGAGACAATTTTCTCTACTCATTTCCACTGGTCCAGAGCTCTTGTCTTTAATCTAGTGTGGGACCCTGGGCATAGAATAATGACCCTTGCCAGGGCCAAGCAGGACTAGACAGGAGCAACTTAAACTTTGCTAGGAGCGTAGATATTGGTGGAACACATCACACACACCTCAGCCTAGCCCCACCTCCACCTCTTATCTAGCACTCTGTGCATAGAGAATTGAACTCAGCACAATGACTGGCTCTGTGCTGAAAAGTATTTCTAGAACAAATGGATAAATGCAGACATAGAGTCAACAATTTCACGTCTGAATATTTATCCAAAGGAAATAAACAGTAACTGAAGAAGACGTTGTTGTTGTTTAGTTGCTACATCATGTCTGACTCTGCAACCCTATGAACTATAGCCCGCCAGGCTCCGCTGTTCATAGGATTTCCCAGGTAAGAATACTGGAGTGGGTTGCCATGTCCTTCTCCAGGGAATCTTCCTGACCCAGGGATCAAATCTGCATCTTCTGCTTGGAAGGTAGATTCTTTACCACTAAGCTACCTGGGAAGCCCCAAGAAGACACATGCACGCCTATGTTTATTGTAGCATTATTTGCAAAAGCCAATACACAGAGGCAACTTACATGTCCACTGGTGGGTGGATAAGAAAATGATGTATATTTGAGTCTTAGTCACTCAGTCGTGTCTGACTCTTTGTGACCCTGTGGACTGTACCCTGCTAGGCTCTTCTCTCCATGGAATTATCCAGGCAAGAATGATGCAGTGGTTATCCATTCCTTCCTCCAGGGAATCTTCCTGATCCAGGGATCTAACCCAGCTCTCCTGCATTACAGACAGATTCTTTTCTACTTGAGCCACCAAGGAAGCCCAATATATAGTGAAATATTATTCAGCCATAAAGAAGGAAAACCTGCCATTTGCAATAACGTTAATGGATCTTGAGGCTTTTATGCTTAGTGAACCTTGAGATATTATGAAGAGAAAGACAAAGCCTGTATGATTGCACTTATATGGGGAATTTAAAAAGCAAATAAAAAACTAAGTTCATAGTTACAGAGAACAGATTGATGGTTATCAGAGGCAGGAGATGGTGGAGGTTGGGGACTGAAATAGGTGAAGGTGGTCAAAATGCACAAAGTTCCAGTCATAAAATAAGCCATGAGGATATAAAATGAATAGCATAGTGACTATAGTTAATAATACTGTGTTGTATACTTGTTGCTAACAAAGTAGATCTTAAAAGTTCTCATTAGACAAATTTTAACTATGAATGGTGATGGATGTATAACTAGACTGATTGTGATTATTTCACAGTATATAAAAATATCACAATGCTGTACCCTGAAACTAGCATTTGTTTTTGTTTTTTAGTTGCTAAGTCGTGTCCAACTCTTTGTGACCCCATGGACTATAGCTTGCTCTGCTCCTCTGTCTACAGGATTTTCTAGGCAAGAATACTGGAGTGGGTTGCCGTTTCCTTCTCCAGGGTATCTCCTGACCCAGAGATCAAGTCTATCTCTCTTGCATTGGCAGGATGATCCTTTACCACTGAGCCACTTGGGAAGCCTCAAAACTAATATAGTGATGTTATGTCAATTATACATTAACAAACAATGTTATAGGGTAGTAATAATTAATGTCCTCTTAACAAATGAGGAAGTTAAAGCCTAGAGAAGATGTGAATTGCTTTGAGTGGCTACTTACAGGATAGACTTCCCTATGCTATACAGTAAGTTGTTAGTATCTATTTTATATACAGTAGTGTGTACATGTCTGTTCCAATCTCTTAATTTATCTCTCACTGCCTTCCCCCTTGGTAACCATAAGATTATTTTCTACACCTGTAACTTTTTTTTTGTAAAGAATCTAAAAAGAGTTGATATATGTATATGTATAATCGATTCACTTTGCTCTACAGAAGAAAGTAACACAATATTGTAAATCAACTATACTTCAATAAAAATTTTAAAAATAGAATGGCTGGTTAGGCTCAGAAAAAAGTCTCAATGGCCATCATCAAAAAATTTTGCAAACAATAGATGCTGGAGATATTGTGGAGAAAAGGGAACTCTCTTACAATGGTGGTGGGAATGTAAATTCTTACAGCCACTATGGAGAACAGTACTTCAAAAAGAAAAACAGAACTACTGTGTGACCCAGCCATCCCACTACTGGCCATGTATCTGGAGAAAACCATAATTCCCGATTCAATGCCCACGTTTCTATACTCTGCTAACTTGCTAAGTTCATGTTGATCAAGTCACTCTAGTACTATTATTTTTACTTAGAATTTTCTCAGCGCTGAAATATGACAGGATTAACTTTTTAATGTTTAGGTTGAACCTCAGCATTTTAGACCAGAATTCTGGAAACTAGATGGAGAACTCTACTTTGTGAAAAGGGAGACAGGGTTTCAGTAGGATTTTTATTCTTTCTACCCAAAGCATGTATGAGCTGTTAGAAGATATATGGGGTGGGGGTAAGCAGGCTGGACTTGTGTACCTTGGGTTATTAGGAAAAGATAGTATGGTGGTATGGTGGTTGGTGCTTCCATTCTTCTGACCCTGTGAAGAAGAGTTTTAGGAGAAATGGTCTAGGTATTGGGCTTGATGTTCACTCAACACACAGGCCTCATCAATCCAGTTTTAAATTGCTTCATGTCTATCGTGAATCGAGGCTCACATTGCTGGATCAATGGATATACTTGAGTTCATTTACCATGTATTTATGTTCCTAAAAAGATTGACATCTGCATTTTTCTGGAGAGGAGAAGAGCTATCTTAAATTGCTTCCAAGGATGAGTCTACAGAAAATAATCATTTTCAAAAAATTACTCTTGCAGTTCAGTATTAATAACCACAAGGTAACTCTTTTATTCGTCAAGGCATTAACTGAAGGGCCCGTTTCGCAGAAAGCAGCATTAGAATTTGTTTAGTACTTAAGAGATACACCGCATATCCCATATTTAGTCCTTCAGTCAACTAGAGCATGACTTTGACCACAATGTTTTCATTGATTAAGCTAAAAAATATACATTTGGATGAAAATGATAATAGTAACTAACATTTAGAGTGACTATGTGATCTTGGCTTTATGGTAGTCATTCTAGATTTTATTTAATCCCCACCCCCAGCCTATGGAGTGATGACTATTCTCACAGGTTTATAGGTGAAGAAACTGAAAGTCACACAGTGTTCTGAAGCTGGGTCTGCTCCCAGGCTTCTCTGGCTGCAGATCTTCTGTATTCTTACCACATTTCAATACTAGTCTAAAACGTCAGAATTTAGACTCTAGGTAACATGTTGAAGTGTACTGAAGAGGGCATCCACAGGCACTGAAGCAAGAAACTTGGAAGTAAATATCTGCATGGCTTAGAAAGTTAGATCAATTATTTGAGTCTTAATTTTCTTATGTTTAGTTTAATCATGTACGTCTTACAAGGCCTTAGGATTAAATGATAAAATGGGTGTATGTCTAGCATATACTTTTCCATAATGTATAATTTCCTTTTACAGTCTAAGTTCCTAATATCACATTCTGGCATATTTCTTTTTGGTTCTGTTCTAACTAGAACTAGAGAACAGTGTTCAGGAATTGAGACCTCTCTCCCTATAGCCCCTCTTTCTACCTGTTGCTTCCTTTTTGGTGTGTATACACATACATGTGTGCTTCCCTGGTGATTCCATGATAAAGACTCTGCCTTCAATGCAGGAGACCACTTGCAATGCAAGAGACGTGAGTTTGATCCCTGGATGGGGAATATGCCCTGGAGAGGGAAATGGCAACCCACTCCAGTATTCTTGCCTTGGAAATCCCATGGACAGAGGAGTCTGGCACGTGATAGTGCATGGAGTCACAAGAGTCAGACACAGCTTATCGACTAAATCACCACCCACCACACGTACAAACACACATGGCTCTCTATGATCTAGTTCTAGAATCTTCACATATCCCTTTTTTCTTGCCTGTGTATAGAGTTGTACGTTTCTTTTTTAGAGAAGAAATGCTGTGGGTCATTTTGATTACAGGAAAATAATCCCCAGAACAATGATCCAGAAAGTAGAGTTATGAGTGATGGGGCCAGGGAGGCGGGGCAGCAACTGCTCTCATTAACAAACTAAGAAGAATTTGGAGGTGGTCAGATGATGAAGGAGAACAGAATCAGAAAAGGAAAAGGGGCTAATAAGTGACAAGAAATTAACGCTAAAGAGAAGAAGAAAGCGAAAATTTTAGGGGCATGAAGATGAAATATAGCCATTGAGCAATTCTTAGTGTTGGGTAGGGCTCACACAGACTGAAAACAATCTTCTCCCAACTTCAGATGAGAGAATACACCAGGCGTTTGCTTCTGTCTCTCTTAAAATTTATCCCACTGAGATTGTATATAAAATTCCCCAAAAGGAACAAACCATTACAACAAAGGAAAACAGAACAAAGTATTTCAGTACATTTCTGAAAAGAGAAGAGTTTAGAGAAGTTTGGTGAATACAGCAAATGGAGATACTGCTGCTTAGAATGTAGTACTCTGGGCTACAGACAAAGTGTGTGTCCAGATTGGTCAGGGGGTCACCAATCACAGTTCGGCTTTCTAGCATATTGGAAGGTCCTTTTTCTCTCTCATTGGTGAAATTCGGGTCATTGACAGGGTTCATAAAAAGAAAATGCGGGCAGAATTAATGTTTGCTGCTTTGCAGCCTGACCCTGAAGTGCCCTGAGCAATCCTCCATGAACTCTTGCTTTCACACTGCCTGAGTGTAGAAATTTCTCCAGAGGATTCCAGGGGATTGCTAGTTGTACAAAAGCAAAGGAAATCCATATGCGTTACCCAGGCCTTCCAGTTTAAACATCAGTAAGAAACCAAGGACCAAAAGATAAGAATCAGTGACTTGAAAAAGGCCATTCAGAATGAGTAATGTACTAATTAACAGTAAAATAAATGTAAAGAAGATTATACTTAGTCATATTGACTTAACAAATATTTAATGAACACCTGCTATGTGCCAGGCTTTTCCAGATGGTGAGACTGTTGAAAAAAGACAAGAGGGCTTGTCCTCATGGAGTCTAATTTTAAATAGGCCTTTTAAAAAGACACATAAAATTAAATGTAATTTTTCATAGAAGTAAATTCTTTGTAGAAAAAAAAAGGCAATGATTCAGAAATCATTGAAAGAGGGCTACTTGTGATCAGAGAAATTGTTGTTGATTAGGTAATTATTCAGAGAAGGCAATGGCACCCCACTCCAGTACTCTTGCCTGGAAAATCCTATGGATGGAGGAGCCTGGTAGGCTGCAGTCCATGAGGTCGCTAAGAGTCAGACATAACTGAGCGACTTCACTTTCGCTTTTCACTTTCATGCATTGGAGAAGGCAATGGCAACCCACTCCAGTATTCTTGCCTAGAGAATCCCAGGGACAGGGGAGCCTGGTGGGCTGCCGTCTATGGGATTGCACAGAGTCAGACACAACTGAAGCGACTTAGCAGCAGCAGCAGCAGCAGCAGCAGCAGCAGCAGCAGGTGATTATTAATTTGAAAGTATAATGATAAGAAGGAGCCATTCATGCAAAGATCCTGAACACAGTATGTGGGTGAGAGATCAAATAGTTCAAAGTTCATGGAGCAAGGAAGAATTTGGTATGTTCAAAAAAGAAAGGGTCACTTTGGTTGGAGCACAATAGAAGAGCATGTATTGGAAAGAAGTCATTTTGGAGTATTCCCCCAAACCTCATGACGTATCTTGTTTTATTAGAGCACATTAAATAAAATCAGGAATTGGTTCCAGATTTCCTTTCAGATCAACATTCAGAAAACGAAGATCATGGCATCCGGTCCCATCACTTCATGGGAAATAGATGGGGAAACAGTGGAAACAGTGGCTGACTTTATTTTTTGGGATTCCAAAATCACTACAGATGGTGACTGCAGCCATGAAATTAAAAGACACTTACTCCTTGGAAGAAAAGTTATGACCAACCTAGATAGCATATTCAAAAGCAGAGACATTACTTTGCTGACTAAGGTCTGTCTAGTCAAGGCTATGGTTTTTCCAGTAGTCATGTATGGATGTGAGAGTTGGACTGTGAAGAAAGCTGAACACCGAAGAATTGATGCCTTTGAAATGTGGTATTGGAGAAGACTCTTGAGAATCCCTTGGACTGCAAGGAGATCCAACCAGTCCATTCTGAAGGAGATCAGCCCTGGGATTTCTTTGGAAGGAATGATGCTAAAGCTGAAACTCCAGTACTTTGGCCACCTCATGCGAAGAGTTGACTCATTGGAAAAGACCCTGATGCTGGGAGGGATTGGGGTCAGGAGGAGAAGGGAATGACCTAGGATGAGATGGCTGGATGGCATCACTGACTTGATGGATGTGAGTCTGAGTGAACTCCGGGAGTTGGTGACGGACAGGGAGGCCTGGTGTGCTGCGATTCATGGGGTCTCAAAGAGTCGGACACGACTGAATGACTGAACTGAACTGAACTTACTTTCAGAAAATCTTGGTTCCAGAACTGGTGAAGAACTCTCAATAGAATATCTTGTTTAACTTACCAAATTTACAGATGAAGAAGCACAGATCCAGAAAGGGGTGAGGGATTGTGTGTGGTCATCCAGCCTGTTAGAAGTAGAATGAGGTAAACCACTTGAAGCTGTAATTGTCTCTAGCAAAAATTCTTCAGCTCTGTTTCCTAAACCAGGATAATTATGATTTGAAGAACTAGATAAAAAGTCAGATATATCAATCCCACTCAGTTGTTGTTATTCAGTTGCTAAGTCATGTCTGACTCTGAGACTTCATGGACTACAGCATGCCAGGCTCCTCTATCCTTCACTATCTCCTGGAATTTGCTCAGATTCATGTCCACTGAGTTGATGATGCTGCCTAACCATCTCATCCTCTGCTTCCACTTTCTCCTTTTGACTTCAGTTTTTCCCAGAGTCTTTTCCAATGGGTCAGCTCTTCTCTCTAGGTGGCCAAAGTATTTGAGTTCAGCATCAGTCCTTCCAATGAATATTCAGGATGGATTTCCTTTAGGATTGTCTGGTTTGAACTCCTTACAGTACAAGGAACTTTCAAGAGTCTTCTCCAGCACCTCCCACTCTAGGACATGCCAACTTAGAAGATTTGGTATGGTGTCCAGGAATCTGTATTTTAAAATGAGATTCAGGTAATTCTTAAGAACTATGAACACATGTACACCCGTGGCGGATTCATGTTGATGTATGGCAAAACCAATACAATATTGTAAAGTAAAAAAATAAAAAAATTAAAATACCAGATGCCTAAAAAAATTAAAAAAAGAAAGAAGAACTATGAATATACAGTGGAGAGAGCCATGACCTTGCACTCAGAAAACCTAGATTCTCACTCCTAGTCCCCTACTGGCTAAGAGTGTGGTAACATCTCTAAGCCTGTGCTTCTTCATCTTGGTAGTGGGGACAGTGCCAGCCTAGCCTATCTTCTGGCTTTTATGGAAGAACCATTGCCCCCAATTCTCCTGATTTTGATAAAGAGAGAGGTTAGTAAGTAATAGCTATAACCATGATAAATGTTTATGTCCAGAATATAAAGTGCTTTCACTTTGATCCTCCTTGTCTTTCCTATTACTGGGATGAATAAAGCTGACTCAGTTCCCAGAGTAAAATCTGATTCGTCTCTCTCTATTCCCTATTCTCTTTCTACCCCCCTTTTTTATTGTCTTTCTTCATAAGACTTTATCAGCTATTTATTTTTAAATGAAATGCATTCAGAAATACTCATTTGTCAGTGGAGATGCTAGTTGAGGTACTCTTCAGGAAGAGAGAAGTATGCAATGCGTGGACAGTTGGTATTTCACACTGTGCTCAAAGAAAAGTCAAAATCTCAGGTTCACAATATGATTCTTTAAAATATTTTGTTCTCCTTAAAGGGAAATAATTTTAGAAGATGCTGCCTCCCCTCTTCCCTACCCATTTTCAAGTTTCCCTCCAGGATATATGAAATACCGTTTAAGAGCTAAACTTTTCCCTGTTGCATCATAGATTCCAGCAAAACTCCAGGCTGGTAAGAGTGGTGAAGAGTAAAATCAGCACAAATGATGCTGACCAATCCTTTCTGCTATCTAAACAAAGTGAAAAGTGAAAAGGGCAAAAAAGTTAACCTGGCTTTAGACTGTGCAGTCATCTTAGTCTACTACAAAACATGACAACCATTTCATTACCTATATCACCTCTGAACAGATAAGAGCAGTTTTTTTCTGAGCTGTTCAGAAAGGAAACTAGAGGCTGATATGAGCTTTTCCCTAAACAGAATCTTGACTGATGAGTAATATTTATCATGAACCTGGGAGGAGGGTGAGGTTGTGACAGGCCAGCGATTTGCTCTTTGTTTAGTAGGAAGAGGGCTGTGCTAGTTAAGAAAAACCACATGGGTTAGAAGTCAGAAGATTTGACTCTTTTTAAAATTGAGGTGTAATTGACATACATTATTAGTTTCAGGAGTATAAATGATGGTTTGATATTTATTCAGTTCAGTTCAGCCACTCAGTTGTGTCCAACTCTTTGCAACCCCTTGAACGGCAGCACACCAGGCCTCCCTGTCCATCACCAACTTCCAGAGTCCACCCAAACCCATGTCAATTGTGTCAGTGATGCCATCAAGTCACCTCTGTTGTCCCTTTCTCCTCCTGCCCTCAATCTTTCCCAGCATCAGGATCTTTTCAAATGACTCAGCTCTTTGCATCAGGTGGCCAAAGTATTGGAGTTTCAGCTTCAACATCAGTCCTTCCAATGAACACCCAGGACTGATCTTTAGGATGGACTGGTTGAATCTCCTTGCAGTCCAAGGCACTCTCAAGAGTCTTCTCCAGCATCACAGTTCAAAAGCATCAATTCTTCAGTGCTCAGCTTTCTTCACAGTCCAACTCTCACATCTATACATGACCACTGGAAAAACCATAGCCTTGACTAGATGGACCTTTGGTGACAAAGTGATGTCTGCTGTCTAGGTTGGTCACAACTTTCCTTCCAAGGAGTAAGTGTCTTTTAATTTCATGGTTGCAATCACCATCTGCAGTGATTTTGGAGCCCAGGAAAATAAAGTCAGCCACTGTTTCCAATGTTTCCCCATCTATTTCCCATGAAGTGATGGGACCGGATGCCATGATCTTCGTTTTCTGAATGTTGAGCTTTAAGCCAACTTTTTCACTCTCCTCTTTCACTTTCATCAAGAGGCTCTTTAGTTCTTCTTCACGTTCCGCCATAAGGGTGGTGTCATCTGCATATCTGAGGTTATTGATATTTCTCCTGGCAATCTTGATTCCAGCTTGTGCTTCTTCCAGCCCAGCGTTTCTTATGATGTACTTTGCATATAAGCTAAATAAGCAGGGTGACAATATACAGCCTTCACGTACTCCTTTTCCTGTTTGGAACCAGTCTGTTGTTCTATGTCCAGTTCTAACATTTGCTTCCTGACCTGCATACAGGTTTCTCAAGAGGCAGGTCAGGTGGTCTACATAACGCAACATAATCAGCATAGTAAATCTAACACCCATTGTACATAGTTACAAAATCTTTTGTGTATGATGGGGTCTTTTATGATCTATTCTTATCACAACTTTTGAAACATGCAATATGGTATTATTAACTATAGTAACCATGCTACATATTTCATTCCCATGACTTTTATTACTAAGTATTTGTATCTTTTGATCCTCTTCACCCATTTTGCCCATCCCAGCCCCCACCACTGCCTCTGGCAATTACCAGTGTTCTCTCTGTATCTACGAGCTTGTCGGTTCTTTAAAAAAGAATTCCACCTATAAGTGATCAGGAGCTTCCCTGATAGCTCAGTTGGTAAAGAATCCACCTGTAATGCAGGAGACCCTGGTTTGATTCCTGGGTTGTGAAGATCCCCTAGAAAAAGGGATAGGACACCGACTTCAGTATTCTTGGGCTTCCCTTGTGACTCAGCTGGTAAAGAATCAGTCTGCAATATGGGGAACCTGGATTTGACCCCTGAGTTGGGAACATCCCCTGGAGAAGGGAAAGGCTACCCACTCCAGTATTCTGGCCTGGAGTATTCCATGGATTGTATGGTCCATGGGGTCACAAAGAGTCAGACGTAACTGACTTTCACTTTCACTTTCATAAGTGATCATACAGTATTTGTCTTTCTCTGACTACTTCACTTAGAATAATGACCTCAAGGTCTACCCAGTTGTTGCAAATGGCAAGATTTTATGGCCGGATAGTATTGCGCTGTGTATGTATATCGCAATTTTTTTTATCCATTCATCCATCAGTAGACACTTAGGTTGCTTCCGTGTCTAAGTTATTGTAAATAATGCTTCAGTGAATAATGCTTCAGTAACTGGAGCAAGTTTCCAGTTAGTATTTTTGTTTTCATTAAATAAATGCTCAGAAGTGGATTGGCAATTCATATTGTAGTTCTATTTTCAAATTTTTGAAACTCCATACTATATTTTTATAGTGACTGCACCAATTTACATTCCTGTTAATGGTGTACTATAACTCCCTTTTATCCACATCCTTGCCAACACTTATTTCTAGTATTTTTGATAGTAGCCATTCTAACAAGTGTGAGATAATATCCCATTGTGGTTTTGATTTGCATTTCCTTGATTAGTGATGCTGAGCATCTTTTCATGTGTCTTTTGGCCATATGTATGTCTTCTTTGGAAAATGCTTATTCAGGTCTTCTGCCCATTAGTAGTTGGGCTGTTTATTTTTACTACTGAGTTATATGAGTAATTTATATACTTTGTATATCAATCTTTTATCAAATATATGACTTGTAAATATTTTCTGTCACTCACTGGGGAGAAAATGTCCCATTCATTTCCCTGTTGATTTCCTTTGTTGTGCAGAAGCTTTTTAGTTTGATGAGGTCCACTTTTTTTTTGCTTTGTTACCTTTGCTTTTGGAGCCAGATCCAAAAAATCACTGTCAAGACTGATGTCAAGGAGATTGACACCTAAGACTTCTATGGTTTCAGGTCTCAAGTTCAAGTCTGTAACCCATTTTGACTTAATTTTTTATATGGGGTAAGATATTAGCCTTGTATTATTCAATATGGTTCTCCAACTTTCCCAATACCATTTATTGAAGAAATTGCCATTTCCCCACTGTATATTCTTGTTGTTTTTCATACATTAACTGACCATTTATGCATGGGATTATTTATGGCCTCTTTATTCTATTTCATTGATCTCTGTATCTGTTTTTGTGCTCACACCATATTGTTTTGATTACTATACTTTTGTAATAGAGTGAAATCAGGGTGCCTGATACCTCCAGTTTTATTATTCTTTCTCAATATTGCCTTGGCTTTTCAGGATCTTTTGTGGTTCCATACAAATTTTAGTATTATTCTATTTCCATGAGAAAGTCCATTGGAGTTTTGATGGGATTGCATTGAACCTATAGATTGGTTTGGATAGTACAGACATGATAACAGTATTCTAACAGTATTGACTCTTACAACCCATAATGGTGGAATATCTTTTCCTTTATTTGTGTCTTCAATTTCTTTAACCAATGTCTTAAAGTTTTTAGTGTACAGGTGTTTCACCACTTTGGTTAAAATTATTTCTAGGTATTTTTATGCAGTTGTAAGTAAAATTGTTTTCTTAATTTCTCTTTCTGATAGTTCATTATTAATGTATAGAAATGCAATAAATTTTTGTATATTAATTTTGTATCCTGAAAGTTATTCTAACAGTATTATGGAGTGTTTGTGTTTTTCTATATGTAATATCATGTCATTTGTAAATAGTGACAGTTTTACTGCTTCCTTTCCAATTTGGACAATTTTTATTTCCTCATCTTGTATGATTGCTGTGGCTAAGACTTCCACTGCATTGCTGAATAAAAGTTGTGAGTGTGGGCATCCTTATTTTGTTTCTCACCTTACAGGAAAACTTTCAGCTTTTTAGTGTTGACTATGTTAGCCATGATCTTGTCATATAGGGCCTTTATTACGTTGAGGTATATTCCCTTTACCCACTTTGCTGAGATTTTTTCTCATAAATGGATGTTGACTCTTGATGCTAAATGGATGTTAGAAAAATTACTAACTTTGTGATCTTAGCTAGACAGAAAACTCCATCTCCTCACTCCTTAAAGAGAGCTATCTAGTGCTGTTTCCTTGGGTATATGAATGAAGAGTGGGTGTTATAAAATCATTGCAACTATAATAGGATTGGCATGTCACTTACATTTTACTTCACATTTTTTGATTTCTGGTGAAATCGAGTTTTTTTCTTTAAACATTGTTTACTAATTGACTTCTAACTCCTGGTCCTTTACCCACTTTAGGACACACAGATCTTAGATAAAATCTGAAGCATGCTTTGGCTTTCCCTCTGTACCACAATGTTTGACCTTGTTAATTGGGGTCCAGACTTCTCCAAACAACATTGTTTAAATTGCCTCCTTTAGTAGCTCATGGGCTTTTTGTTTCCTCTAACCAAAACTTACATCAGATGCCTTTCTTGAATAATATATTCTACCTTTTCATTTTCACATAAGAAAACAAATACAAATATAATTGTCTTTATAATCCTCAATCAACTGTAGTTTATTCTGGAAACTTAATTTCTATTTTAACATCATTATAATACTACATCTTTGAAATGCCTCTCATATTATGCTCTTCTATACTGCAATGCAGGAGGTGATTCTCAACTGAGCATCTGTGGTTACTGCTGGTAATTGCACTAATTATGTTCAAGTTATACCCTCTGGCAATTCTGTCTCTGGACATTGTGAATTATCTTAAATTTTACATTTAAGCCATCAATACAAAAAGCTATTATCAATGACAGAAAAGAAAGCATCTCTGAAATCATTGGTTAATATCCCTTACTTCTGAGTTTCCCTGAGTTACTTCTTGGGCTTCCCTGGTGGCTCAGATGGTAAAGTGTCTGCCTGCAATGTGGGAGACCCGGCTTCGATCCCTGGGTCAGGAAGATCCTCTGGAGAAGGAAATGGCAACCCACACCAGTATTCTTGCCTGGAAAATCCCTTGGATAGAGCCTGGTAGGCTACAGTCCATGGGGTCGCAAAGAGTCGGACACCACTGAGCAACTTCAATTCACTTCACTTCACTTCTGAGTTTACAAATTTCAATTCTACCCACAGCCCTATGATTATAGCCATAAAAACCATTTAGCTTTCTTGCTTCTCAGCTTTTCAAAACCCAGGATGCTCTAAAAAGGAGTAAAAAGGGGTAAAAAATCACAACTCCCCAACCACCAGGCTGTCATTGCTTTACCTAAAGACCCAAGTGACTGTCATCTCATTTTGCATTTATATACACCCATCCATCCTTCATTTAATGTGCTAAAAATCAATACCTATCCTAGGGTCCAGGATAGAGAGAATAATTGTTACAACAATTTCCTTGTGTAAAAGCTCCTACAGAAATTGACATTAAAAATACACCCAGTGTGTGACTGCTATTTTCTTGGGACTGTAACTCACTCTCAAGTCAATTAGTATGAGGTCAGGAGGAAAAGGGGTCATCCTAAATCATTTGGCTACAGGCTTTAACACGTATAAAGAACACTAAATTCACTCAGAACAAGGTGGTATTTCCGATGGGCAGGAAAGTGAGAGTTAACACCCACTTAGTTCCACCCAACTAGAGGACGCTGAATATTATGGCATCCTTTATTGCTTTTTTGCTCTTCTTTCAATTTGTGTCCTTGCTCGTTTATTATACATTATTCCTGTGCTTGATCATAATGTCACTGGGGGTCCTCTATAGCCAGCATAACATATCATTGTGGACTCTCTGCTTTCCAGAGTTCCTTAGCACCTGGCAGAGTCTTCCCAGATGCAATTCTTCCTTTTAAGTTGGGCCCCATGTGTGTAGCATTAATTTCTTTGGCTGCATGTAATTCATTCAGGGACTTACACCAGCTGAGAACCACATATGAGAGTCCAGATTTACAGAGCTTTCTGATTTTGTGCCTTGCCAGCCCAGAGGAAACAATTTTCTGTTTGAATTTTGAGTATTTGCCCTGTTAGTGTAGTCCACTAGTAATGTCAAATTAAGAAACCATATTCAACAAGAGGCCCATCCAACAGCAGAATGAGCCAGTTAGCTATCTTCCACAGCCTCTCTACTGTCTTTTCTTCCTTGCTTCAAGAGTCACTTGAATGCTCTTTGTCCGCTCTCTTTGAGATCTCAGCTGCTGTTTATGCACCCTACTGCGGTGAGTACTGCTCAAAGCTGACATCTTTATTTCCCAGGGAAGTTTTCTTATCTCAAAGTTTTCCCAATTGTTCCTTTTAACACAGTATTGACTGGGTATTTTTCTTTTTGCAGAAACTAGCATCTGTGGTCGGCAATTGTGAATATTGAAATGCTTCAGTCAATAACATTTGGGTAATCTCTGATTGATAAGTTTTTAACTGTGTGACCTAGGCAAATTATTTTTCCTGTGTGAGCTTCATTTTTTTTTTCTAACTGTAAAACACAAAGATTGGATTAAATGAGGACTCTGACATGTCAAATAGAATTCAAGACCACACTAACCTTATAGAATACACTGTCTCCCAAGAGTTTCAAATGGCAGGGAATGGCACCCAGCATTTATAACAGAGGTGGGGTTGGGCATCCCTAAGGAAATGGCAACCCACTCCAGTGTTCTTGCCTGGAGAATCCCAGGGACGGGGGAGCCCGGTGGGCTGCCCGTCTATGGGGTCGCACAGAATCGGACATGTCTGAAGTGATTTAGCAGCAGCAGCAGCATTCTGTTACCTCCTTTTCTTTCCTGACTTTCCAATATTCTGTCTTCATCTCTCTTCAGAACCTTTACATTCTTTTCTGTTCCACAATTTATTGCCAGGAGAGGAAAAAGAAGATGTGAATTGCTTTGAAAGGAGATGGCCAGCATTAAGCACATCTGGAGCAGAATGCCTTGCCAAGGCTCTCCAAACACAAAGAGGTTAGTAGCAATTCTGAGCATGAGGTAGACAGCTCCACACATACTTTATTTTTCTGTAATTGAAATCTAAACTTTCTTCCTCCTCTATATTTTCCACTTAGGCCACCCTGAAAGCTCTGTTTCTTTTGTTTTATCTACTTATGAGTCTTTTATCCTCCAAAAATAAGATATGAGATGACAGGACCATCTACAGGATTATAAATTTGTCTTGGAATTACAATGAGAGCAGCTCCTTATGCTAAAGGTATATACAGTCATCATTTATCGTGAGTGTCAGTATGGTTAAAAAAAAAAAACAAAAAAACAAAAAATGTGGTGCACAAAGCCGTGATGTCCCTGGTCTAAAATTAAGGAGCTAATTGAGCAAATGTGACCAAGAAGAACAGCATGGGTAAGGGGTGCAATTAAAGAAATAAAAAACTGGAGAGGTGCTTGAGAAGTAGAACATGGCCATCAAATTGCAAAGGGGGTGAAGGGATTAAAAATAAATCAAGAGTTCTGGATCAAGTAAAATGGGGGCAATGGAAAGCACAAGTGAGCTTCCAGCTCTACCGCCAAAGCAAGATTCACTTCAATTAAGCAAGGTGAGAATTGTGAGTCAAGGCACGCCCTATTTTGCTTGAGATTCTAATTGAGACCCAGATCCTAATTCCAAAGCCACTTTTACTTAAAAACCCTCATGTAAGTTAAAATAATTCATTAGACTTCAGTTAGTCATTGACCTACAAATGCATTTACATGGTAATTGTTCCTGGGCCACTTAACTTAATCATTTAGTTGAATCTCTGTGCTTCAGAAGAGTATACCTACTGGGTTATGACTTTTACTGGGTTATGACTTTTACCATCTTTTACAACAACAACAACAACAACAACAACAAAAACAACTTTCTTTTCCTGTGTAATTGACATACAAAAAGCTGCTCATATTAAAAGTATACAATTGATATATATTGACATATATATACAGTTATGAAACTATCACAGTAATCAAGATAGTGAACATACCTATCACTTCCTAAAGTTTCATCATGTCCTTGGTAATCCTTCCCTCCTGTCCATCTCTGATCCCTAACAAATTTTGGTCTGTTTTCTGCTACTATCAATTAATTTACATTTTCTAGATGTTTATATAAATGAAGTCATGTATTATATGTGAGTATGTGTGTGTTTATATATATATATATGCCTGGATTCTTTCAGAGTAACTATTTTGAGATTCACCCATATTTTACATGGATTAATAGTTTTTTTAATCATTTTAATTGCTGAGTAGTATTTCATTATATAGATATATATTGCAATTTATTAGTTTATAGACATCTGAGTTTTCCGTTTGGGGAAATTAAAAATAGAGCTGCTATAAACTTTTGTGTGCAAGTTTTTGTACAGATATTTATTTCCTTTCTTCTTAATAAATATCTAGGAGTAAAATGGCTGGATAATAACTATGTTTAAGTATAATAAATATGTTAACTTCTAAGAAACTTTCAAACTATTTTCCAAAGTAATTGTACAACTTTTCTTCTCAGCAGTGTTTGAGAGTTCTAGTTTCTCTGTATCCTCACTTACACCTGGCATTCTTGTCTTTCTTATCAACAAAAAACCAAAACCCAAACAAACAAAACGCTTTAAAGATACTGCCCATTCACTAATTGAATGCCAACTATGTGACAAGCCCAGTGACTTGTCCATAGGATTTCTTGTGACACCTTATAAAATAAGCAGAATCAGTTTTGCAAACTGAAGAAACAACTTTGTCTGTCAGGATCACAGGAGACAACAATAACAGTGGAGCTAGGGACAGGATCTGGGTGCTCAAGAGTCATGTTTCAATAGTGCATTTGATTTTCAGAATAGCTGCAATGAGGGAGAAAAATGGCAAATGCCTTTAAACAGATCACTTTCATCTGAATCCTCAGCAGGCCTATAACATGTAAGTTATTTTAGATGCCTACATTAATATGTTAATCTTACCTGCCTTATGAGCTCAAAATAAAGACTAGGGCTTTATTTGATTGCTGGCATAGATAGGAAAAGTGAGGATCACGGAGAATGAAGGACTTGCCCCTAGTGTTACACAGCTAGGATGATGGGTTGGCACATAAATAATTCAAATGTATACTTCCAGAGCTCTTGTCTGCATTACACATTTGAAATTAGTTTATAATTCAGGTTGACTGTGTTTCCTGAACCATTGGCTTCATTTCCCATACATTTTCCCAAATGTATAGAATAAAACAGATAATCATTATAGCTACCACCAAGAATCTACTACAAACAAGCAATTGATATTTAGAACGTGCCATGGATCCAACAGAGGGAAAAAGGAGTTGACACCACACTAGTCTTTCTTCTCAATAGACTTTGCCCAATTTTGTCCTGTCTGGCAGATCCTGATCCTTTAGGTTGAATATAACACAAATTTGCTTTTACTGGATTCCTTGCTACTGGAGTATAAAATAGAACCCAATATTAACCAATGGGTTCTAAAGAAAAAATATGCCTTCCTAATATGAAGAGATACACAAAGAGAAATTACTCTCCCACTTGATGGAAATGACCATGTCTTTAAGGTACCTATGTAGCAACCCACCTGAAACATTTAGCAGAGAGGTTGTGATTACACTGAGGATATTGGAACAGAAAATTCCAAAGCCCAGTGATCAGCATTGTTGCGTCACTGAACTTACCAACCTTGAATCTAGATCTCAGGAACTGAATAGTTGTGTATCCCCCAAATTCATATATTGATGTCCTAACTCTCAAAGTGGTGATTTTAGAAGGTAGGACCTTTGGGAAGTAATTAATTTTAGATTAGGTCATGAGGATGGGGATTTCAGCATGGGTTAGTGTCCTTATGAGCACAAAAAGTCACTAGAGATCTTTCTCTCTGTCAAGTGAGGATGCAAAGAAGAGAGTCCTTAGCAGAAACTGAATCTTCTGGCACCTTGATGTTGGACTTCTAGCCTCTGGAACTTTGGGTGGTTTAGGCAACAAGCATTTATTTCTCAGTCTGTGATACTTTGTTATGGTACCCTAAGCTAAGACATGGCCATGATGTAGACTCCCTATAATATGAGATAAATTTTCCTTTCTGTTCCTTGTGCTAAAGGGTCCTAACTGATTGAGGTTGAAAACTACAGGCCAGGCACCAGACTAAGGACCTTCAAAAAAATAAGGATACCATTTAATATGCAAGAACAGGCCATGAAATAATTATTGGAATACTCACTTTGAAGACAAAGAAACAGAAGCTCAGAGATTATATGACCTACCCAACTTCAGACAGACAGCAAATAGTGAAAAGTCAAACCAAAGACTGTTTGACTCTAGAGTCTATGCATTTTTAAATATAACATGACAACTCATTAGAGAGACTGGTATAAATGCAAATATAATTAAATATATATATATATATAAACTTAGTTATGAAGACAGGAACATGGTGGCTATTTTATTAAGGCGACACACTTCAACTATACTTTTACATATATAACTTGAGGCTTATCACAGCAATCTTGAAAAAGTCCAGATAATCATCCCTTTAGCTGTGTTTTTTAAAACTAAATCTTTAGTGCATGCTACATGTCAGACACAAAACTGAGTTTTGTGAGATAGAAAAATTTGGGATACAAAGAAATTAAAGACATGATTCATGCAACAATATTTGGGTTGGAGAGTCAGTAAGCAATATGACAGATGCCTTAGTTAAGGAGTACTGTATATAAAAGTTTACTAAAAAGTGTTTACAATTTATATTTACATTGTGTTTTAAAACTGAAAACTTGATCACACTATTATTTAGAGTACAATGAGCAGTTAATGCTAAGTGTTAGTTTCTGTGTATAAGAAGGGAGGATGCCTAAATAGATCTACCTTGAGAGCTGGAGGAGGGGGACAAGTGGATGGATCAACCAGAAGAATGCCTCCAGATGCTGGTCAAAATCCTTCCTGATAACAACTGTGAATTTCTCCCCAGGGAATTTCAGCTGCAGTTCCTGGGGCTGGATAGAATTGATGCAGCAGACTGTGGTGCCCAGAAATCTGACTGAAAGTTTCTGAGAACAGAGATTCACACTGAAATAAACAGAATAGGAAACCAGCATGTGGTAACCTAATTCTTTTCCATATAGCAGGTTCTTGGTGGAAAATAGCAAAACAAATTTTAAAAGGAAATTCTCGTACCAAACCAACCAATTTGAAACAGTGATGTGTATCAGACCGCGGAAAACTCTCCCCCAATGGAAGTTGTAAAAACCCTCTTCAACTGAGTCACTTAAAAGTAGCCTGGTTAGAATAATTAGAAATTTACTCTAGGGAACAATCTGTTAGTAGTCAAGATTGTACCAGATGAATTGATAGGTGCCTTAAAGTCCTCCTCTCCATAAAATAACTTTCTGGACATTAGGTTTTTGTTATTGCCTTCATTAATTATTGGTGTGGGTCTTTTTGTTTGTTTGTTTGTTTGTTTTGTTCAAGGCACTATCTGAAATGCTGGCTAAATATTAATAAAGAAGTACTAGGCTTCTCTTGTGGCTCAGCTGGTAAAGAATCTGCCCATAATGTGGGACACCTTGGTTCAATCCCTGGGATGGGAAGATCCCCTGAAGAAGGGAACAGCTACCCACTCCAGTATCCTGGCCTGGAGAATTCCATGGACTGCATAGTCCATGGGGTCACAAAGAGTCGGACATGACCGAATGATTTTCACTTCACTTCACTTTCTAGAGTGAAAATAGATCTCTTCAGAGCAAGCATGGAACACAGTCCTGATCTCTCTGGTGCGTTATAGGTTTCTTATTTGGGGTGGGGGAAGAGGGTTTGGCATCTTCATCAGCATCGTTTTAGGAGTCTCAAGGGATCAGAAGTGCCCCCTGTTGGCTCCAGTCACTCACTTTTTTAAAATAAAAGAAGAGTATCTAACTTTATTAGTTGCCAATTTTGTGTCACTCTAATGGGTACTTTTATGTACATTTTCGTTTAATCCTCTCATGGATCCCATAAGGTAGTTATTTTTATTCTCATTTTATAGATGAGGAAAATAATGCTTAGAGAAATTAGGCAGCTTGCTCAGGATTATTCTAAATAGTGGCTAAATAATGTTTGTATTTTTCCTACTACTAGTTTATAAACACCTTGAGGGCCAGGCAAGAGCCATCCCTTATCTTTATGTTCTGGTGTTTTGTTTTGTTTTGTTTTTTTACATTTTATTTTATATTGAAGTATAGCCAATTAATGTTATAGTTTCTGATGGACAGCAAAGGAGCTCAGCCATACATATACATGTCTCCATTCTCCTTCTAGACTCCCCTCCCATTCAGGCTGCCCCATAATATTAAGCAGAGCTCCCTGTGCTATCCAGTAGGAACTTGTTGGTTATCTATTTAAAACATAACAGCAGTCACTCACTTTTTCACCAGGCCTGGCTCGTCTGGTTTATCTATATTCTGCCACAGCTTTTCTCACAGGATGATGGAAAACAACTTTTGTAAAGAGCAGATGCTCTTTTCCACAATATTTAGGTGCTTTGGAATAATCCAAACCACAGTACATTTTAAGTACAAATTTATCCTTCTGTTAAAAGGTAAAATTCAAATCAGGAGCTGGTCCAGGCAAGCCTTGGGGAATCTCCAGAGGAAGCCTGGAGAATTCCTCAACAACAAAGTACCTCTATAATTCAGTGTAAAGAACTAGTGAACTCTAAATTGTAATGATTAGCAGAAAAAGGTGAAAGGTCCTATGGAAACGTTTACCTAAATGCAACTTTAGTTTTCACTGATTTGATTATTTTACTCATCATATATGATTTCCTCTTTCTGGCCTTCGTGTCCTTTCCCCATTTCACTGTTATCTTTGTTGGGTTGTCCTTGATCTCTTAGGGTTGATTCCCTGATAGCTCAGTTGGTAAAGAATCCTCCTGCAATGAAGGAAACCCTGGTTCGATTTCTGGATCAGGAAGATCCACTGGAGAAGGGATAGGCTGCCCACTCCAATATTCTTGGGCTTCCCTTGTGGCTCAGCTGGTAAGGGATCTGCCTGCAGTGTGGGAGACATGGGTTCACTTCCTGGGTTGGGAAGATCCCCTGGAGAAGGGAAAGGCTACCCACTCCAATATTCTGGCCTGGAGAATTCCATGGACTATATAACCCATGGGGCTGCAAAGAATCAGACATGACTGAGCAACTTTCACTTTCACTTTCATTGATCTCTTAGACTGTAAAGATCTTTCAGGGCATATCTTTCTTTCATGTTTGTACTTATCATGTCCGACTCTGCAATGCCATGGACTGTAGCCTATCAGGCTCCTCCATCCATGGGATTTTCCAGGCAAGAGTGCTGGAGTGGATTGTCATTTCCTTCTCCAGGAGATCTTCCCGACCCAGGAATAGAACCCAGGTCTCCCGCATTGCAGGCAGACACTTTACCATCTGAGCCACCAGGGTTGGCCTTTGTACTTATTAGGTACAGATTAAGATGCTCAAACAAAAGATTCCAAAATACTGTGGCCTATGTCAGAAAGTTTTTTTTTTTTTCCCTTGTGCAACAATTTAGAGATAAGGGATCCAGTGCTTTGGAGCCTCTGCCCTACAAAACCATACAGAAATTCAAATTTCCTCTAACGGTGGATTTGTCATTCTCTAGAAACTTTTCTTCCTCATTACAGTTAAATTTAACCAAGGAGGGGAAAAAAGCAGTGAAAGGAAGTCGATCTCCTTTTAGGGAGAAGATGCATAAGTTGCATGTCTCTCAGCTCCCATATTGGGAAAGGGAGCATCTTTGTTAGGAGGATATCTAGCCTTAAAACCTAGACAATTCTCTCTCTAAATGTAAAGGAGAGAAATGGATAGTGGGACAATTATCATCTTTGCCATTCAGACAAAGTAGAAAAGACATTGAAAAGAAACCAGAAGACCTCAGTAACTGACCTGGTTACCGTGGAAAGTTGCTTGGTCCTTTGTTTCTTCATTTGTAAATGAGGGGCTGAACAAGATATTTCTGAGGTCCTTTTCAGCCTCCATGTTGTATGAATCACTTTCCTCAACTACTTTCTTTACCTTTGACCTCTATTTTCATAATTCAAAAAGGGTCAAATGAACCTCAGTTTGCTTACCAACAATGAACAGTGCTTTCTTTCTTTCCATTTCTAGTTATTTTTTAAAATAGAAAACGATGTGTTGTTGCTTTTACCTTTAAGTCGTAATATATTTTTTCCATCATTCACCTTGATCTCAACCTCCTCTCCTATTAGGAGGAAAACAGGTTGTTCCTAAAAAATGAATCACTTTAGAAATGTTCTTTAAGGAAAATTTAAAGAAAGGTAAATCTTTTTTTTTTTTTAATAGGAGCCTCTGCGCTAAAAAAACATACAGAACGCAGATTTCCACTAACTGTGGATTTGCCATTCTCTAGGAATTTTTCTTCCTCATTACAGTTCAATATAACTAAGGGGAAAAAAAAAAATGAAAGGCAGGCAATTTTTTTTCAGAGAGGAGATGTGTAAGTTGCGTTATCTCTCAGCTCCCATACTGGAAAAGGGAAATAATTAGATGCTATCCATGTGCCTTCCTTATTATAAAAGTATTAAATGAAGCCTTGTGAAAAAGGAAAAGAACAAAAAGAAAGGTAGTAAAGATGAGAGTCTCTGGAAAACTCATTGAATGGATGGAAAAAGAATCAGAAATTTGGAAGAGAAAAATAAAACCCTGTGAAAAGTCCATTGGGGTTGTTTTATTAAATCTAGAGAAATATTTAATTTTCTGCATGCCACAAACATCATCATTCAAAAAACCCCTCATAATTAAAGAGCAGACTATTTCTTCTTACTTTTTAATAACAGCTTTATTGAGATATAATTCACATACCATAAAATTCAACCCTTTAAAATATAAAATTCAATGGTATTTTAGTATGTAAAACCACCATCACTATTGAATTTTAGAACATTTTCATCATGCTCAAAAGAAATCCTATATCTGTTAGCAGTCACTGCCCACCCACCTCCTTCCCATCATCAGCCCTTAATCTACTTTCTATGTCTATGAATTTGCCTACTGTAGACACTTTATATAAATGATATCTAGGTTTAGTTTGGGGCTCTCATTTTTATTTCACTATTCTATATGTCTAAGTACAGTAATATACTATCTTGATTACTGTAGCTTTATAGTAAGTTTTGAAATCAGGAAATGTGAGTCCTCCCTCTTAATTTTACTATTTTAAAAAAATATTTTGGATATTCTGGGTCTCTTGCATTTCTATATGAATTTTAGAATCAGCCTCTCAATATCTTCAGAAAAGTCAACTGGGATTTTGATAGAGATTGTGCAGCATCTGTATATCAATTGTTTTCCAATTTGTGAACAAGAGATGTCTTTTTTGTTTAGGTTTTATTTAATTTCTCTCAAAAACATTTTGTAGTTTTAAGTGTACACGACTTGCACCTCTTTGGTTAATTTTATTCCTAGGCATTTTATTCTTGTGATTCCATCATAAATGAAGTTGTTTCTTTAATCTCATTTTCAGATTGTTCATTAGCAGTGCTTAGAAATACAATGAATTTTTTTGATATTAAACTTGTATCTTTCAGGATTTATCACTTCTAGTAGTTTTCTTGTGAATTTCTAAAAAATTTCTCTATGAAAGAATTACAAATAGCTTTACTTTTTCCTTTCCACCCTGGATGCATTTTTTTCTTGCCTAATTGCTGCAGCTAGTGGCTTAGTACAATGTAGAATAAAAAGTGAACAATATTATATTGTTCCTAATTGTGGGGAAATTTTCAGTCTTTTATACCATGTTAGGTCAGTGTTTCATAGGTGACCTTAATCAAGTTGAAGAAGTCCCCTTCTATTACTGATATGTTGATTGACTTTCATCTTAAAAGAGTGTCAAATTTCCCATGTGTACTTGTGAAAAATGTGTTTTACCATTGTTAGTTGAAGGGAAATTTAGGTGCTTATTAGATCTTATTGATTTATAATTTGTACCTTGTTGATCTTCTACCTAGATCTACTATTATTGAAAGTGAACGACTGCATTCTCTTATTTCTACAGCTGAATTGTCTGTCTCTCACTTCTATTATGTCAGTTTTTGTTTTATGTATTTTGAGGCTCTGTCATTAGGTGCATCTTATTTAAAACTTGTTTTATTTCCTTGATAGATTGAACTTATTACTATAAATCATCCTTTAAACCTAGAATAACAATTTTGTCATCAATTTCTTTTTGTCTGATACTAGTTTAGCCACTCCATATCTGTCACTATTTGCATGGCATATACTTTTCCATTCTTTTACCTTCACCCTATTTGTGTCTTTGAATCTAAAACGAGTCTCTTTAAAGGGTGTCTTTGAAGAAAAAATGTATAGTTATATCATAATTTTTCCATCTCATCAAGCTCTATATTTTATTTACGTTTGGCATTTTTACATGTGTTATATTTTTTGTTCCTCCTCTGTTTCTCCATTGCTGTCTCCTTTTGCATTAAATACATGCTTACACCAATTGATCCCATGCCAATACCTTTCCTCTATATTTTTTATTTAGTTTATTATCAGTTGCCCTTGAGAACAGGAAAAGACCCTGATGCTGGGAAAGATTGAGGGCAGGAGGAGAAGGGAACGACAGAGGATGAGATGGTTGGATGGTGTCACCGACTTGATGGACATGAGTTTGAGCAAGCTCTGGGAGTTGATGATGGGCAGGGAAATGTGTGCTGCCGTCCATGGGGCTGTAAAGAGTTGGACATGACTGAGCAACTGAACTGAACTGCCCTTGAGATTATAATTTACATCTTCACTTAAAACAATCAGTTCAGGTTATTACTAATTTAATTTCGATAGGATACAAAAAATTTGCTCCACTCTATCACCCTCTTCCTTTGTTCTTTCTTATGCAAATTACATATTTATAGATTTGAAGACTATCAACACAGGTTTACAATTATTTTTTTGTTATTGCCTTTTATTTTAGAGTACAGAAAAGACAAACAAAAACAATTATGCTATTTTACAATGATCTCTTGTTTTCCCATGGCTTCAAGTTACTGTGTATTATTCATTCATTTCAGTCTAATGATTATTTGCCTTCTCCAATATATATATATCTTATAGGGCAAGTATATTAGTGATGAATTCTCTCCACTTTTATTTCTTTGGGAATATGCTAATATCTCTATTTTTGAAGTATAGTTTTATTTAATAGAGACGACAATGGCAACCCACTCCAGTACTCTTGCCTGGAAAATCCTGTGGATAGAGGAGCTTGGTAGGCTGCAGTCCATGGGGTCGCTAAGAGTCAAACAGGACTGAGCGACTTCACTTTCACTTTTCACTTTCATGCACTGGAGAAGGAAATGGCAACCCACTCCAGTGTTCTTGCCTGGAGAATGCCAGAGACGACGGAACCTGGTTGGCTGCCATCTATGGGGTTGCACAGACTCGGACATGACTGAAGCGACTTAGCAGCAGCAACAGCAGCAGCAGCTTTATTTAATATTGAATTTTTGGTTAACAAAGTATATCAAATATGTCATCTTCCTGCTTTCTGTCCTTCATGATTTCTGATGAGATATCAGTTGTTAATGTTGAAGATCTCTTACTCATGATAAGTTGCTTTTCCCTTGCTGACTTCAAGATTCTCTCTTTTTTTGTCTCTTAACAGCTTGACTATGATGTATCTGGGTATGCATCTCTTTTAATTTACTGTGTTTGGAATTAATTGAGCTTCTTGAATGTTCAGAATAATGTTTTTCATCAAATTTGGGACATTTGGGGCCACTTTTTTTCAAAAAAATATTCTTTATGCCATTATTTTCTCCTTTCCTCTGGGACTCTTACTACATGTTTCTTGGTATGCTTGACTGTATCCCAGTCTCTGAAGCTCTGTTAATTATTCTTTATTGATGATTTTTTTTTCTATTACTCATATTGGATAAGCTCTATTGACTTAATTCACTGGTTCTTTGCTCTGCTCACTCAAATCTGCTGTTGGTCTCCATTAATGAATTTTTATTAAAATTTTTTTTAGGTTAGGAATATGTTTTTATTGAAGTATGCTTTTTTCTTTTTATTATATAAATTTATTTGTTTTAATTGGAGGTTAATTACAATATTGTATTGGTTTGATTTACAACATGTTCATTTCTTATGAAAAGCAAAGTAATTCATTTATACATATATACATATTCTTTCCAATTATGGTTTATTATAGGATACCAAATATAGTCCCTTATGCTATACAGTAGGAACTTGATGATCCTTTTTACATATGGTAGTTTGTATCTGCTAACCCCAAACTCCTAATTTATCTCTCCTCCACCCTTTGACAACCATGTTTGTTTTTTTTTCTCTATGTCTGTGAGTCTGTTTTTATTTCATAAATGAGCTCATTTGTGTCATATTTTAGTTTCCACTTGTAAGTGAAACCTTATGGTATTTGTCTTTCTCTTTCTGACTTACTTCACGTTGTATGATAATCTCTAAGTCCATCCATGTTGCTGCAAATGGCTTTATTTAATTTCCTTTTTATGGCTGAGTGGTATTCCATTGTGTATGTATACTCTATCTTCCTTATCCATTCATCTGTCAATGGACCTTTAGGTTGCTTGCATGTCTTGACTGTTGTAAATAGTGCTGCTAGCAACACTGGAGTACATGTATCCTTTCAAATAGAGTTTTCTCTGGATATATACCCTAGAGTAGGATTGCAAAGTCATATGATGACTCTATATTTGGTTTTTTAAAGGAACCTTCATACTGCTCTCCATAGTGGCTTCACCAATTTACATTCCCCCCAGTAGTGTGGGAGGGTTCCCTTTTCTCCACATCCTCTCCAGCATTTGCTACTTGTAGAATTTTTGATGATAGTGTGAGGTGGTGCCTCATTGTATTTTTGATTTGTATTTCTCTAATTAATTTTTAATTTTAATTAATAACATTTCAATTTCAATATTTCTTTCCTTTTTTTGTGTGTGTGTTTCACATTGCCTCTTTGTTCAGGTCTTCATTCAAAATTAGCTGTCCAAAATGATTTGGCATTTATGGAATAAACAAATTTCAGTTTGTGCAGCAGCCTTCTTTTCCTCTGAGGTGGGTTTCTTTTCTGTGGGCTTCTTTTCAGCTGCTGGTTTCTTGGTCCCTGCAGCCTTTTGTCCCACCACAGGCTTCTTCAGCTTCTTATCGCCAACAGCCTTCTTTTTTTTGTTTCCCACCGCAGCCTTCTTACCCTGAATCCCCTTCTCCTCTGATTTGGCTTCTAGTGCTGCTGCTGCCTTATCCATGCGGATTTTGTGGTTCTTGGCCTGTCGAAGAACGGTGTTCCGGCACATGGTCTCTGCGTATGGGTTAAGCTTCAACGTGATTTTCGGGTTTTTCAGTGGATTCTTCTTCAGGACTCTGCGATGAATCTTCTTGCATGGTGCTCGGAGTGCCCTTTGGATTTCTGGGCTTTTCAAGATTCTGCTGAGGTCTGTATTGAGCATCTTGTGCATGGGGAGGTTGTAGTTACTCTTGAGGGAGGCTGCTTTACACCAAGTGCCATACAGCTCATCTAACTTTCAGAAAGCACTTTCAGTCCAAATGCAGAAACGTCCCACATGACCACTAGGAGCAAGTTTCAAAATGTTCAGCTTGCTTACGTTAAGCATAGTAGTTCCAGGGATGTTTCTGAAGGCCTTGATGATCCCATTGTCCTCATTATAGATGACGCAGGGTCCCCTGCACTGGATATGGCGACAGTTTCTCATTTTCCCTTTGCCAGCTCTCGTTCGCTGAGAGGCGTAGACATTTTTGATATCATTCCAGGCCTTAAGTTTCTTCAGAAGCAAAACAGCCTCCTTGGTCTTCTTGTAGCCTTCAACTTTGTCTTCGACCACCAAAGGAAGTTCAGGAGCTTCCTCTATACGATGACCTTTAGACGTGACCAGTGCTGGGAAGGCTGAGGCAGCCAGTGCAGAGCAGATGGCATATCTCTTCTGCGTTGTATTCACTCTGCGGTGCCAACGTTGCCAGGTCTTGGTTGGTGCAAACATGTGGCCCCCGTGACACATATTTCCAAAACCACCCTGGCCAGAATGGTGAGTCCCGCCACCTCGAACCCTGGGAATTAGAGCCACAGCTCTGCCGGTACCCCAAGACTCAGCACTGGTTTGACGACCTGCTAATTCACTGACAGCGTAGGGCTGTTTGTTGTTTTTGTGCAAGTTGATGTGAACAAAGTTAACAGTATCTAGTCAAATGGGAGCCGTGAACACAGCAGGCAAAGTGACATTTTTGCCAGATGACTCCCCCTTTCAGAGTACACTGATATCAGTGGACGAGCACATGGAAGGGAGAGAAGAAGGCCAGGCTCCTCTCAACCTGGTGGCTCCCACAGGAAAAGCCAATTCCAATATTTCTATTGGATTCTTTTTTAAAAATAATTTCTATCTCTTTAATAATAGCCTGTTTGGTTACATATGATTCTCACACCTTATCCTTTAATGCATTAGACATGATTTTCTTTGATTCTTTGAATATATTTAAAATACCTGACTTAACAATCTTTATGTCCAATGTCTGGACTTTTCCAGAGATAATTTCCATTGACTGCATTTTTCCCTTTATACATGGGCCACATATTCCCATTTCTTTGCATGTTTTACACTTTTTTTTTGAAACTGAATATTTTAAGTTGTATAATGTGGCAACTCTGGAAGAGATTTCCTCTTCTTCCTTACTTTTTGCTCTGTTTTCTGTTTTATTGCTGCTGCTGTTTATTTGTTTAGTGACTTTCCTGGTCTAATTCTGTAAACTTAATATGCTTTTTCATGTATGGTTACTGATTTTTCTTTTTGGTTAGATCAATAGTCAGCTAATTATTAAACAGATTTCCTTAATACATGAAATTGACAAGTATCCCAGCCTTGACCTAGGGGCTCTGTATGTGATAGGACATTCCTTTTAAGGATCTGGCAGGAAATTTATAACTCTGTTTTAGGTTTCATGATTTGCTTATACAAAACTTCAAAGTCTATTAGAGGTGATAGATTAGACCTTCTGTGGTCTTTTTTGGGCTTGTAAGCTTCTGAACTCCCAGGAATATATCAGGGCTTTTCAAAGTACTCTTTGGAGATATCCATCAGCATTTTTTTCTATAATTTGTCAGTCTATTGTTAGTCACAATGGGTGCTACCAACACAGACAGCTGAACTGCTAAGCAATTACCACTGATTATTTTTTGACAAACATCCTTGAGCTAGGTCTGTTAATACAGAGTAAGCTCTGAATTAGGTAAAATAAAAAACAAACTCTGAGAGTGCAGCCTTTCAGGAGTTGTCAGAGTAAGCCAAGTAATAATTCCCTGGATATGTCTTTTTAGGAGTTCTCTGACTCTACCATTGGCTCCTCGGTACTACTTTTCACAGCTACTCTTGTTGCAATGCTGTTGGTTTTCAAGACTATTATGGAGCTGAGGAGCTAGGGTTGAAACAGGGAAAGTAAAAGCACCATAAAGCTTGCTGTTCTTACTATAATTCTGTCATTTTCTTGAAATAACACTCATCATATTGTTAATTTCCAGAGTGCTGAAAAACTTACTTTTGATCACTTTTATGAGTGTCATTATTGCTTATTTAAGAACCGTATTTTTGGAGATCTTTATTCACCCATTCTAAAGGTACTGCTTTATTTCACTTCAGTTTGGTTCAGTCACTCAGTTGTGCCCGACTCTTTGCTACCCCATGGAGTGCAGCACACCAGGATATCCTGTCCATCACCAACTCCCAGAGTTTGCTCAAACTCATGTCCATCGTGTCAGTGATGCTTGACTCGACCATCTCATCCAACCATCTCATCCTCTGTCATCCCCTTATCTACCTGTCCTCAATCTTTCCCAGCATCAGGGTCTTTTCAAATGAGTCAGTTTTTCATATCAGGTGGCCAAAGTATTGGAGCTTCAGCTTCAGCATCAGTCCTTCCAATAAATATTCAAGACTGGTATCCTTTAAGATTGACTGGTTTGATCTCTTTGCAGTTTAAGGGACTCTCAAGAGTCTTCTCCAACACCACAGTTCAGAAGCATCAATTCTTCAGTGCTCAACCTTCTTTATGGCCCAATTCTCACATTCATACATGACTACTGGAAAAACCATAGCTTTGACTATTGGAAAAACCATAGCTTTGACTATATGGACCTTTGTTGGCAAAGTAATGTCTCTGCTTTTTAATATGCTGTCTAGATTTGTCATAGCTTTTCTTCCAAGGAGCAAGGGTCTTTTAATTTTACAGTGGCAGTCATCAACTGCAGTGATTTTGGAGCCCAATAAAATAATATCTGTCATTGTTTCCCCATCTATTTGCTATGAAGTGATGGGACCAGATGCCATGATCTTTGTTTTTTGAATGTTGAGTTTTAAGCCAGCTTTTTTCACCCTCCTCTTTCACTTTCATCAAAGGCTCTTCAGTTCCTCTTCATTTTCTGCCAAAAGAGTGATGTCATCTGCATGTCTGAGGTTACTGATATTTCTCCTGGGAATCTTGATTCCAGCTTGTGCTTCATCCAGACTGGCATTTCATGTGAGTACTCTGCATATAAGTCAAATAAGCAGGGTGGCAATATACAGCCTTGACATACTCCTTTCCCAATGTGGAATATATCTTTTTACTGCATTGCTCTGTTGCAAAATCAATTACTAGATGTGTAGGGTCAAGTATCTATTTGGTTTCTCACGATTGAAATATTCTTAAGTTTATACTTGAGTCCAGCTTTCATTATCTTTTGGATCTAAACTGGGTGATTGGTAAAACATGGGGCCTTCTGAAGACATGTTTGGGAGAACAGAAGCTTGACAGCCTTATTTTCTTCAGCACTTTTTTGTCATCTATGAATTTGGTTGATTCTTCTCAAAACGGGTTTTGCTGTGGTCCATTGTTCCTGAATAACTGGCTTGAGAACCAGAGGCAGTTATGGTCTCTAGGATGAAATAACTTTCTCAAATAAAGAAAATCCAGGTAGATCTCTACCTGGATTCTTTCCTTCTCTATCCAGGAGAGTACAAACAAAAGTTAAGATATCAGGCCAATGATAGGGCTTCAGTTATTTCAGGGCCAACTTCACTGTCTCTGGTTTTTGCATCTAATTTGTATTATGTTAATATTCTAAACTCTCTTTAAAATTTTTCTTTCTACAACCATTTATTCAACAGTTACTGTTCAATAGTTATAGACATTTGGGCTTGTTACTCATGATATAAAAATATATTAAATGTAACTCATGGTATAAAAGTATATTAAACATGTTATAGTCCCTCTTTCCAACATGAATTAATATACCCTAGTCCTCTAACTGGCTCTCCCATTATTTTGCCCTGTTGTCCTATAATCTTTCCCTTCTGATCCTCCTTATATTTCCCAGGTTTTATATGGCAGGCTTATATTGAGTATATTTAAGGCCTTTCCCTCATTAGGTATTTCCCCTAGTAGCTCAGATGCTAGAGAATCTGCCTGTAATCAGGAGACTTGAGTTTAATCCCTGGGTCAGGAAGATCCCCTGGAGAAGGGAATGGCAACCGACTCCAGTATTCTTGCCTGGAGAATTCCATGGACAGAGGACCCTGGCAGGCTACAACCAATGGAGTCTTAAAGAGTTGGATACAACCAAGTGACTAACACTTTCACTCTCCCCATTAGATACAGTAATATTCCATATTACTTCTACACTCCCATTTTCTCTACTCCAGAAGTTCAACAGAATGAAGAATGAATGGTCAATTTTATTTTATTTTAGGCTCTCATTTATTGAACATATTCTGGAAACTAGGCTAAGTATTTTATATTGGGTTATTTCATTATATAAGTGTTACATTCATATAATACCTAGCCTTATGCCAGACACTATTATTATTCCATTTTGATATAAGAAGAAGCTAAATTTGAATGTTTGAATTGCTTGTCCAAGATCAGATGGTCAATAAGTAGTTGAGCTAATACTCCAACTCAGTAAGCTTAATTTCAGAGTCTGTGGCATTAGGTATTATAGAATACAATTTCTATGAAAAAATTAAGAAGAACACAGTGGACACTATCAACAGAATGAAAATATTTTGCAAATTACAGATCTGTTAAAAGATTAATATCCAGAATACATAAAGAACTCCCCAAACTCAACAATAAAAACCCAAAAACTTAATTCAAAAAAGAACTTGGATAGAACTGCCTGCTCCATAGTTCCCCATTATCCTGCTTCTTTCCAATCAGTAGGTTATTTATAGTGTGAATTTTTAGAATTGTATCTTCCCCAATTTTTTATTCGGTACTACTTCTAGTGTTTGGGAGCAACTAAGGAGCCAGACTATTCAGCCTGCTGTACCGAAACTTCTGTATCTGCCCTTGGCAACCAATTTTTGATTTGTAATTTAATTTTATTATTCTTATTACCAGCTGCTATTTCTGATGATTTATTTGGCTATTTTAAACAGCTTTTGTTTTGTGGTTATTATTTTTAATCCCTTTAAAAATATAAAATCCAAATTTAAAAATCCCTTTATTCTGAGAGAGAAAATTCCTGATCTAGCTTTATTCTACCTTCTTACCCTTGACATTTCCCTTATTTAGTTTAAATGTTCTTACTGTATTAATAATAAAATTCTATTCCTCAAGGCTACATTCTTAATATGTCTTAGAGGTGTGTATACTGAGTGTATTTTTTTTTAAATTAATTAAGTCTTTGGGTAGGTACTTAACTAGTGAAAAATATTGTGTTTAGATACTTAAGTTCAAGCTCTGGTGTCAGTTAATTTCTCTGAACTTTTTTTTTTCATAAGCAATTAAGGAATACCTGTTATCCACCTCTTGTTTTTTGAATCAAGTGAAATATTAAAAATGAAATTGCTTTGTAGATTCTCTAATGTATATATTAGTGAAATTGTTGTGATGATCATAAGATAATGGTGATGGTAATTATGACGAATTGCTTTTGAGTAATAAGAAGTGAAAAAGCTCAACAGATGTCATCAAATTGTTCCTGGCTTTTCGACACTTTTGGTAACAGTGTAATCCCATGGAGTTCCATGGACAGAAATCTTAAATGTTAGGAAACTTCCTCTGATCTTAGTGACAAGCTCTAATAAAACATAAGACACATATGAGAAAGTCAAGATGCCTGCATTTTCAAAAAGCAAAGCCACAGTTTATTTTCAGTTGAATTACCTTCAGTCATATGCAATTACCAGGTGCATTTAGGCCTTTCATTATGGAGAAAAGAAAACTGCAGCATCACTCCTGTTATTTTTAGTGACAGTGGAACAACTGGATGCAAAGGACAATGTTACTTTTCTCCTAGTTTTTGTTTCTGTGAGTCGACTTTACAGTTGAAAAGAAACACTGCTATCTTTCATCTGGGCTATATTTTCCAAGTTTCTAGGCTTGTACTGATGTACAATTCACCCATATTCCATGAAATTCCAACCCTACTACTTTTCTGATAGCAATATGTGGGGTTCTCTATAAAACGTAGAAGGCAAGGTCCTTAAAAAAATTAAGACTAATTTTTCATAACATTTGTGAAAATTCAAATAACATTGGATAAATGTCAGTTTTCTAAGATATTATCAGTTCAGTTCAGTCACTCAGTCATGTGTGACTCCTGTGACCCCATGGACTGCAGCATACCAGGCTACCCTGTCTATCACCAAATCCTGGAGCTTACTCAAACTCATGTCCATCTAGTTGGTGATGCCATCCAACCATCTCATTCTCTGTCATCCTCTTCTCCTCCTGTCTTCAATTTTTCCCAGCATCAGGGTCTTTTCTAATGAGTCAGTTCTTTGCATCAGGTGGCCAGAGTATTGGAACTTCAAATTCAGTCAGTCCTTCCAATGAGTATTCAGGTCTGATCTCCTCTAGGACAGACTGGCTTGATCTCCTTGCAGTCCAAGGGACTCTCAAGAGTCTTCTCCAACACCACAGTTTAAAAGCATCAATTCTTCGGTGCTCAGCCTTCTTTATGGTCCAACTCTCATATCAGTACCTGACTACTGGAAAAACCATAGCTTTGACTAGACAGACCTTTGTCAGCAAAGTAATGTCCCTGCTTTTTAATTTGCTGTCTAGGTTGGTTATAGCTTTTCTTCCAAAGAGCAAGGGTCTTTTAATTTCATGGCTACAGTCACCATCTGCAGTGATTTGGAGCCCAAGAATATAAAGTCTGTCTCTGTTTCCGTTGTTTCCCCATCTATTTGCCATGAAGTGATGGGACCAGATGCCATGATCTTCATTTTTCGAATGTTGAGTTTTAGGCCAGTTTTTTCACTCTCCTCTTTCACTTTCATCAACAGGCTCTTTAGCTCCTCTTTATTAACTGCCATAAGGGTGCTATCATCTGTGTATCTGGGGTTATTAATATTTCTCCCGGCAATCTTGATTCCAGCTTGTACTTCATCCAGCCTGGCATTTCACATGATGTACTCTTCATATAAGTTAAATAAGCAGGGTGACTATATGCAGTCTTGATGTACTTCTTACCCAATTTGGAACCAGTCTTTTGTTCCATGTCCAGTTCTAACTATTGCTTGTTGACCTGCATACAGATTTCTCAGGAGGCAGGTCAAGTGGTCTGGTATTCCTATCTCTTTAAGAATTTTCCACAGTTTGTTGTGATCCATAGTCAAAGGCTTTGACATAGTCAATAAAGCAGAAGTAGAAGTTTTTCTGGAATTCTCTTGCTTTTTCTATGATCCAGCGGCTGTTAGCAATTTGATTTGTGGTTCCTCTGCCTTTTTGAAATCCAGCTTGAACATCTAGAATTTCTTATTTCATGTACTATTGAAGCATAACTTGGCAAATTTTGAGCATTACTTCACTAGTATGTGAGATAAGTGTAATTGCACAGTAGTTTGAACATTCTTTGGCATTGTCTTTCTTTGGATTTGGAATGAAAACTGACCTTTTCCAGTCCTGTGGCCACTGCTGAGTTTTTCCAAATTTGCTGGCATATTGAGTGCATATTAAGATATTACAGAAGTAAAATTTTCCAGTTTTATTCCTGATACCCATGTTATAATTCCTCCATGTTCTTAGAGACTTTAGAAAGTTCCACTTTCTTAATCTATAAAATGTAAATATAATAGAATCTATCACACAGGGCTATTGTAAGTATTCAATGTGTTCATATAGCTAAATAACAAAAGCATGATGCCAAAAAGCTTTCAGTCTATAGTATTGATTGTGTGCATGTGTGCACACACTAAGTCTTGTCCAATTCTTTGCAATCCCATGGACTGTAGCCCTCTAGGTTCCTCTATCCATGGATTCTTCAGGCAAGAAAACTGGAGTCAGTTGCCATGCCCTTCTTCAGGGGATATTTCCGATCCAGGGATTGAACCCTGTCTCTTATGTCTCCTGCATTGGCAGATGGGTTCTTTACCACTAGTACCACCTAAAGTCAGTGTTTAGGCTTCGTTTACATTTCTACTGACTCATTCTTCAGACATCTTGTTGAGAGATTTCTATGTGTCAAAAATGAGATTAGAGGAAGTAGAAATGGAGCTATGTGTTCCCTCTCAAGCTCTTTTTATCATACTCAGGGTGTACCAGTTCTAATCCTAAGTATTTTGAGGTTCTATTTTCGTTCTAGTTAATACCTTCACCAACCCCCAAAATCTTTATATCTTTCATGGAGCATTTCCAGAGACTCTTATGTGATCTTCCTGACTCTTGCCTGATCCCTTCCATACAACCTTCACCCTAATGCAAAAGAGAACATTCTAAAACATGTCTTATTCTGTCATTCTCTTACTCACATTTTGGTTTTTCTGCCTCATTTAGAGTAAAGCATGGATTCTTAGATCCTGAATAGATATCAATGTCATCTTTTCTGCTGATTCTCTCTCTAGTCCTATTTTTGACCACATTTCCTTATAAACATCCTTTCCTATCAGCTTTACTGAAATACTTAATATTTAGAAATGTTTTATGTACTCTCACTTCCCAGTGTTTAGGACTAGTCCTCTTGTCTGGAAAATATTTTTTTAAGCACAATCCATTTCCAAACTCAACTAGTTTTTCTATCTTGCATGCCCTCTCCACTACATAATCCTAATTTGAGCATGGAATGTTTGGTATCAGGTCTCTTTATGTTTAAGCCTCCTGAGATATATTGTAAATCTTTGGAAGTTTCCTACTGTTATTTTATCACTGTCAACTTCTCCCTTTGTTGGGGACCCCACTCCAGTACTCTTGCCTGGAAAATCCCATGGACGGAGGAGCCTGGGGGGCTGCAGTCCATGTGGTCGCGCAGAGTTGGACACGACTGAACGACTTCACTTTCACTTTTCACTTTCATGCATTGGAGAAGGAAATGGCACCCACTCCAGTGTTCTTACCTGGAGAATCCCAGGGACAGTGAAGCCTAGTGGGCTTCCATCTATGGGGTCACACAGAGTCGGACACGACTGATGCAACTTAGCAGCAGCAGCAGCAGCTGGTAATATTTGCTTTACTTAGGTGCTCCTGTATTAGGTGCATGCATGTTAACAAATGTTATATCCTCTTCTTATATTGATCCCTTTATTATATAATGCCCTTCTTCATCTTTTTTTAATAGACTTTGTTTTAAAAATCTATTTTGTCTGAAATGAGCATTGCCACCCTACTGTTTTATTTCCATTAGCATGAAAAGTCTTTTTTTTTAATCCCCTAACTTTCAGTCGGTGTGTGTCTTTAGCTCTAAAGTGAGTCTCTTGTAAGCAGCATATAGATTTTTTTTCATGTAAAGATGCACTCTATGTCTTTTTGATTGGAACATTTAATCCATTTACATTTAAAGTGATTATTGATTGTTACTTGTATTCTGGTTGTTTTGTAGTTCTGCTATTTTCTTTGCCTTTCAGTTTCTTTCCTTGTGTTTTAATGATTTTCTTCAGTATTATATATATGTTCCTTTCTCTCTAGTTTCTGTGTGTTTTATTGTAGGATTTGATTTGTGATTACCATGAGGTACATATATGTTGACCTATAACTACATCTACTTGTTTTAAACAGATAGTCATTTAAGTTCAGGTACATTCTGAAAGATCTACATTTTTATTCCCCTCCTCCACATTTTATGTTTTTGATGTCATATTTTACATCTTCATCTTTATCCTTTTACTGCTTATTATAGTTATTATTGATTTTACAATTTCATGTCTTTTAATCTTCATACTAGCTTATTAAGTAGTTGATCCTCAGCTCTTATTATATACATTTTACTTTACTAATGGGATTTTCCCTTTCCTATATATATTTACTTCACGTTATGGCCTTTTTCTTGCTAAGAGAAGACTCTAATATTTATTTTAAGGTAGATTTGTATTGAACTCTTTCAGTTTTTTTTGTCTTTGTTTCTCCTTCCATTTTAAATGATAATTCTGCTGGGTAGATCCTAGGTTGTAGGTTCTTCCCTTTCAGAACTTTGAATATATCATGCCACCACTCCCTTCTATAGATTACAACATTTCTCCAAAAGAATCAGCTGATGGCTTTGTGGGTGTTACCTTGTATTAATATATGCTTTTGTATTTCCCTTGCTGCCTTTAGAATTCTCTCTTTAACTTTTGCTATTTTAATTATATATGTCTTTTTGTAGGTCTGTTTGGGTTCATCTTTCTTGGGATCTTCTGTACTTCCTCTTCCTGGATATCTATTTCCTTCTTCAGGTTTGGGTAGTTTTCAGTCATATGTTTTTGACCCCCTTCCCCTCTCTCTCCTTCTTCTAATGTCTTGAACTATTTTTCTGGTAAGTAGTTTATTTCTATTTCATCTTTCCCGTGCCCCCCACCCAGGTTTTTGTTGTTGTTATTGTTGTTCTTTCACTGGAAACAAATTCTTCTGTCTTCTCATTTTTCTTAACCTCTCTTGGCCTCTATGAAATTAGGTGAAAGAGTTGCCTATTATAGTATCATAGTGGTGTTCTTCTTTTGGGCTATTCTATCCAGACTGCATTTGCTCACTTGCTTTGGTGGGCAAGCTGGATGTGATATGAACACAAGTTATATCTTTCCCAAGAATATGCAGATAGTTATTACCTTGGTAGAATATGGTAGAATGTCAGAGATGAAGGGACAAGGACTAGATCCATGCATGAATTGGGGCTTCTTTTCAGCTCAATGGCTGTTACTGCCTTATCATGCTGAGATTAGGTCCCAAGTTGCTTAAGTGGAAGTCCTGAGGGTTGTGTCCTAGCTGGCTTTCTTCCCATTAACTTTTGGAAGATCCCCTGGAGAAGGAAATAGCAACCCACTCCAGTATTATTGCCTGGGAGATCCCATCAACTAAGAAGCCTGCTGGGATGTAGTTCATGGGCCTGCAAGAGTCGGACATGACTTAGCAACTAAACAACAACACCATTAGCTTGTTGAGAAAATTAAATGAATTCCAGTAGTGTCTGGGATACAGTGATGGTTGCCAAGCTATAATTGGTATTCAGTTAATGGTAGCGGTAGTGGTCAAAGTTGTTCGAGTCACTTGTATTAGATATTTCTGTTCCACCAAGGGACGTCCATTCTCATGGGGAGGCACACTTGTACAGAGCAGAAGGAAATGCATACTGATTAGAATAAAACCACTTTATTTTCAGAGTATAAAAGAGGATGATCCAGACCAGGAGTTTCAGAAAGGCTTCATATGTTTTTCCCTTCTAGGAGTCTCTAGTACAAGGTGATTACCATTGTATCAGAGGGATCACATCACTTAACCAATAATTTAAAAAGACAATCAACTTTAGTTGTCTTAGAGACCATATAATCTAGAGGAGGGATGCCTAACCTGAGATCATCAGTGAATCCCTAACTGTGTGCAGTTTTGTTGATTATTAACTTATGTCTGTGTATTTCTGGGAAGAAGGGCCATAGCTTTTATCAGGTTGCACTAGCATCCTTGCCCCAGAGCAGAGCAGTGCTAGCCCAGGAGAGGCTGGTATGGGTGCTAGGCATTGGTGTGGGCATGGGCCAGGGCTACAGTCAATGACCAGATTACTTCTGGCTGCAGTCAGTGGCCTAACCTACTGTCTGAGTGAGCACCCATAGAGGTTGCACTGTCTTGATCAAACATTGCTCTGGGTCTGAGCTGCCTCTTTCCCCTCAAGCTGAGTTCTCCCTTTGTCTACTGATACCCTTGCTCTGGTGTACAGCTAAGCCACAGAGCAGAAAAGGCCAGTCTTGGCAGTTGGCATAGGTCTGTGCATGGGCTATGATGGTTCAGTCATTGTTAGAGACCTAGACTGCTTCTGATGCACTGCTTGTGTAAATGCCATAATGACTGCCCCTGCCCTGGTCAGAGGTTGCTCTCAGTCTCAGTCACTTTTGTGCCACCTGGCTGAGCTCTCCCCAGACTGTCACAGCCCTTGTCCAAATGTAGAGCTGCACTGTGAAGCAAGTAGACCATGAGCAGTCACTTGGCTCAGGCTGGGGCACATGCTAGGAGAGTCGCAGAAGATCAGCCAGCTTCCTGTGCTATTTCAGTTCACCATCTCTGCCCTATTGTAGGAGTAAGCAAGCATGTGCATGCTCCTGATGAGCAGATTCCAAACTTTCCACAGCCCTTATGTTAATCCCAGTGGCCCTCCATCCAACCAAGAGGAAATCAGATCCCAGGGCTGGGACCCAATGTGCCGCTCAAATTGCTTACTCCCCAGAGAGGGTCTCTACCTTTGCAACCCCCTCCCCTTCTGAGTCCATCTCCCAATGGTACAGGTCCTGACATGATCATTTCTCTTCCCTTCCTACCAGATTTCCCATGGATCTTTCTTACAGCCTTAGTTGTACAGGAGTCGTCCTGCCAGTCTCCAGTTAGTTTCCAGTGGGATTTTTCCATGTTTATATATCTTTTAGATATATTCATGGGAGGAAGTAATTTTTGTGTCCTCCTACTCGCCACCCTGATCTGTTTCTCTATACTTAGTGTTACATGTCAATATATCTCAATAAACCTGGGGGAAGTGTGAAGAAAGGAAAGTCTCAGCAATTGCACATCTGACACTAAAGAAAGTCTCTGATTCAGGACCATAGTATCTGACATTTCTCTCAGTCTAGCTTTGACTCTCTTTAGAACCCTTCTTGTTTCTACATCTTCCATACCTGGATTGGGTATCATATTACTTGGATTGAAAAAGGATGATAAACCTGTTACTACTCAAAAGGTAATTGGATTTAAGGTCATAATTTATAAAATTCTGCTGACAAATTTTGCCAACAATAACAAAAGTATTAAATACAAATATGAAACTTCTCTCTGTTATTAACACTGTTAGACAACTATCATAGTAACAAGAAAGTATCAATAGATGACAGATTTATATATAATAGAGAAATTAAAATATATGTAAATAAATGTATATATTCAATTATTTTCTTGGCATATAAAATAAAATCAGTTCATTAGGTAATTTTGCTCTCTGCTCCCTGACAAACTCTTCATAATTTCCTACTGGAATCAATTACTTAATATACTACTTTATATCAACTACAATTTGTATTCTTTCCCAAATGTTTAGTAACTTTTTATGAATATAATATTTCAAAAAAGGAAAGTTCAACATCTCAGGTCAACTATAGCTCACATATAAATCAAATAATAATTTTCTAAATTTGTATTTGGGCTCAACATGTTACAAAATGCCTTAACATTAAATCTCATTTGATTTTCTCTGGGATAGATATCCTTGCCTCACCAACTTGGGAAGTCTTAATAGCTATAATGAACTTATTGACTGAAATGTTTTGTTAAAATTGGGTTGTAACAATCCATTTATTCTGCTGCATCAAATGATATTTTCCATCAATTACTGTAGATTTTCCTTAATCTATGCCTCTGATCTCTTTCATATGTGAGATATTATCCTGATAAAAGAATATGGATTTAACAAGTAGTTGATGGATTAATGTCTGTGTTTTTGCTTGTACTTAATAGAGCTAGTCTTACATAATTTCTCCTTTGACAAAGCCTCTGAATTATCAGCTATGTATCTATGTATATTAATCTTACTAAGGCTCAGTTCTCTCTCTTGTAAAGTGGGTAAATAAACGTTACAGAACACATGTTCCTTTTATGATTTAATTAGATAATCTATGAGAAATTCTGAGCACAGTGCTAACTAAAATTGAACAAAAGAAAGAAAAAAGAGAAATGGCAACTGCTGTTCTCTTTCAGAAAATAGATTGGTTTCCAATCACTTCAGTTATTTTGATGTCTACTTGGGGGAAAAATGTATAAATTAAAAGAAACATATATTTATATTGTAGAGTTAAATGTGAACGGACATTCTACTAACATCTGTAGCCAGCTTTTTAACTTTGTCTTCCAAATGGTGACCTATTGGCCTAGGAGCTCAATCATTTGTTGTTGTTCAGTTGCTCAGTCATGTCTGACTCTTTGCAACTCCATGGACTGCAGCATGCCAGGCTTCACTGTCTTTTACTATCTCCTGGAATTTGCTCAAACTCATGTCCTTTGAGTCAGTGATGCCATCCAACCATCTCATCTTCTGTTGCCCCTTTCTCCTCCTGCTCTCAATCTTTCCCAGTATCAGGGGCTTTTCTAATGAGTTAGCTCTTTGTATCAGGTGGCCAAAATGTTGGAGCTTCAGGAACAATCCTTCTAATGAATATTCAAGGTTGATTTCCTTTGGGGTTGACTGGTTTGATCTCCTTGCTGTCCAGGGAACTCTCAAGAGTCTTCTCCAGCACCACAGTTTGAAAGCATCAATTCTGTGGTGCTCAGCCTTCTTTATGGTCCAACTCTCACTTCCATGCATGACTACTGGGAAAACCATAGCTTTGACTATATGGACCTTTGTCAGCAAAGTGATGTTTCTGCTTTTTAATATGCTGTCTAGGTTTGTCATGGCTTTTCTTCTAAGGAACAAGCATCTTTTAAGCTCAGTCATCAAAAGGCATAATTAGGTGGAGAGACCTGAAGGCGAGTAGGTGGGCCATACAGTGACTCTCAGGAGCAGAGATGAGCGAAAATGACCATGGTTTTTTGTGGACATTTTATCAACCACAATGTTCATGGCTATTTGTATAGTGTGTTTACTGGGAGTCTGGAGTGATGAAAAACAGAATTTGGGGTCATAGTAACTTGGGTACAAATCCAAGTTTCTTATTATCTGTTTGCTTTCAGGCAAGATACTTAATGCCTTTTGTTCATTTCCTTATCTACAAAATGGAGATAACAACACATGTGAATTTCACAAAGAGTCAATATATAAAATAAATACTAAATATACATCATCTCCTGCACTTAATGTTTGTTCCCTTGATGTTAGTCTCTTTCATTTCTCAGATTAATCTTCATGACCTCTTCCCTCCCCTCCTTCCACAACTATAAAATTTCCCTTTATAATCCAATAATCTTGCTCCTAGTAGCTCAGTCTAATTACTTGGTCCCCATACTGCTACTGCATATCTGTGCATTATAAAGAGGAAAGTAAACTACATACAAACAATGAAACTTGCAAAGATGGGGAACTTTGCAGTCAGATGTCTTTGTGCTCCAAGTCCTAGTGAAGGTGTTGCTGAATGAAAAGACGCCAGATTCTTGGCCTCCAGAGGAGAAGAATTCAATCCAGAGCCAAAGACAAGGCTTGATCACTCAGAGATTTTGTGTAATAAAGTTTTATTAAAGTATAAAGGAGATAGAGAAAGCTTCTGACATAGGCGTCAGAAGGGGGCAGAAAGAGTACCCCCACTAGTCTTCAGCTGGATGATATATAGCCACTAACAGTCTGTTAATGAAAGAAAAGAATGTCTTAAAACTCAGAATGGCACCAGGCCCCTCACTCATAAGATGCATTTTGGGATAATCTTGGCACTAGACGATTCATCCTGGGCCATAAAATGATTAACTTGAATCTTGTAGAAGGACAGATTACCATAAAAATAGTTTTGTTTACATAGATTAGGGAAACAAATTATATCTGAATATAACATACTGGTTTGTCAAGTAGGTTCTGAGCCATTGGGCGGAACCGACTTGAAGACAGAGTTTGGGGTAAATGCATAGTACATTAACATGGCTTAAGACAAACATTTCCATAAGAAAAATGCATTAGTTAACTCAAGGTTTGAGAATAGTTAAATTCAGGTGAAACCAGGTACATTATGGCAACACAGCATTTTAAGAGAAAACTCCTTTTAAATTTGTGTAGAGAAGGAAAAAATATCGCTAGTTTGTTTTCTCCTGCCACTTAAGAGAGATAAAAATGTCTGACACTTGCAGGCTATTTCCTCCATTTGGAGACCCCTGGCCTTCCTGCCTGTTACCCTCTCACTAGCATCACCACCACCAGCTGTAGATTCCTAAGAAAACTATCTCATATGACTAAATCTCAGTTTCATTATGCTTAAAATGATTTATGTGAACTTACTTTCTTGTGTTGTTGGTGAAATTGGCTTCCCTGATAGGTCAGTTGGTGAAGAATCTGCCTACAATGCAGGAGACCCCAGTTCTATTCCTAGGTCAGGAAGATCCCTTGGAGAAGGGAAAGACTACCCACTCCAGAGTTCTGGCCTGGAGAATTCCATAGATTATCCATGGGGTTGCAAAGAGTCAGACATGATTGAGCAGTTTCAAAACTGGAAATAGTACATGTTAAAAACCTGGAATAAAGCAGACTATAACAGCTATCTCTGACCTCCTTACTTTGTTTTCCCATAAGACATGTATAAACGTATACAAAATAGTACATGCTTGAATGAAAAAATATATCCACAGACCAACTCAGGAGTGGAGGGCAGCTTGTTTGAGTTGGTGAAGGGATTCATACCACAATGGAGTTTTGACCTAAAGCAGTGTGTGGGGATGGATCAAGTCAATCACTGTAACATGTGGGATAGCCTGGAGCTTTGAATGGTGACTTAAAACAGCTGTTAAAGTGCATTCTTAAAAAAGAGAAAGAAAGAAAGAAAGAAAAAAACATCAACCGGAATTGTTTAGCCAGGCAAAGTGTTTGCATTAACCAAAAAGCTGCCCTGCCTGCATATCTACTGTTAATTGGATTAGATGCAATCTAGCCATCAAGTCTTGATTTATTATGTATGTGAGTAAGTCAAATGGCTTTGCAGGACAGACAGGCTGCTGCTGCTGCTAAGTCACGTCAGTCGTGTCTGACTCTGTACCATCCCAGAGATGGCAGCCCACCAGGCTCCCTCGTCCCTGGGATTCTCCAGGCAAGAACACTGGAGTGGGTTGCCATTTCCCTCTCCAATGCATGAATTGAAAAGTGAAAGTAAAGTCATTCAATCGTGTCTAATTCAGGGACCCCATGTACTTCAACCTACCAGGCCCCTCCATCCATGGGATTTTCCAGGCAAGAGTACTAGAGTGGGTTGCTATTGCCTTCTCTGGGACAGACAGGCAGATACTGTGAAAAATAAATGGGTAGGATTTTGACCAACAAATACTTTATTCCCGAAATGTGGATGTCTTGTTTGTAGGCCATTCATTCATCCATACACTAAACATATTTCTAGGGTGCTTGCTATGTGTCAAACTCTAAAATAGGCTCCGAGTTCCCAGAGATAGAAAATAGAATCCTTTCCCTGAAGAATCCTAATATGCCATGGTGTAAAGCTTATAAGAAGACAGTTATAGTACAAAGAAGTGAGTACAATGTTTGAGACATATCCAGGTGTTTGGAAAGTACAACAAAATTCCTGATTCATCCTTGGAGAGTTGGAGATTTCAGAACTGAATCTTTAGTATTTGAGGATAGTTCAAAGTTAGGAAAGCCAAGCAGAGAGAGAAATCATTCTAGGTAGAGGGCATACCATGAGCAGAATCATAGTGGCATGTAAAATGTGTGGAAATATGGAAGTATCTTTAGAAATAAATGTAAACATATTTCCCATATTTTCCAAATATGGAAAACGTTCATTGTTGTGAGCACAAGAAAGATAGGTATAGAGTGAGCGGTACAGAAGTAAGTGTAGGTAAACAGGGACAGGTGTAGAAGTGAGCATAATAGACAATCTTGGAGGGTTTTGTAGACTAGGTGAAGGACTGTGGAAATTATACTTAGGAATATTCAGAGGTTTTGAAGCTGATTTTGCATTTTAGAACATTTTGGTGATGGATATATGAGAACTGCATTTGAGGGAGAATAAAATAAGGTTATTATTTTGGTACAGAAGAGAGATGATAAGTGAACTTTGGCAGTGGAAGTAGGAATGCATAGAAAGATTAGGATTCAAAAGAGATTTAGACAAGGAAATCTTGAGGGATTTAGTGAGAACAAGACAGAAGTATGCATGGCTCTCATCTTCTATATTTAGTGACCAATCACTTGTGTAATTGCTTATTCTATTTCTGTTCATTCTATTACACCATAAACTTCATGACAGCAAGAACTAGATCCATTTACCCCTTGACATATTAAGAGCATTTTGTATAGTTCCTAACACTTGTGGATGCTCAAGAAATATTTGTTGAATCAGTGTATGACAGAAAATAAAGGGTAATTAAATGGTTAGAGGATGCAGAACCCTACATTGGATGTGTTGGCTTGCAAATTTCAATGAAACATGCAGACAGATAAATATTGAGTGTTTGTGTGTATACTCAAGGAGAACCTGGTCAGAAATGACTGAAATTCTGTCTGATTAGGTATTTCTTACACAGGTAGATCTCTTGATTATCCATTGAATGCATTTTCTGGTTGGTCAATTTATCTTTTTTCACTCGATTCATTTCTGATCAGAAACACTTCTTTAGTGCTTGGGCTAAATGAGAGCTTCAACTATACAGCATTAGATTTCTACTCTACAAAAAAATTATACAATCTGGGGAATATGTCTGAGTACCAGAGGTTTGGTCATGAATTTTAATTGACCTCAGGAATGCTGTAAGTTAGTCTTGAAAGGAAAAAAAAAAAAAAAGATATCCACCCCAGATAGATGAGGAATAACAGGTTGGAAAGTAAAATAACAGAACTGGAAACTGACCAAGACTAATGACTTCATGCAAACGTTAATTTGCTCCATACCCAGGAAAAGCTGTAAATAGAGTTATCTGAAGCCATAGAAACCTGGCAAATATTGGGTGGCCATGTTGGCAAATGCTGACATTAGGATGAGTCTACAGAATCAGGTAGGAGCTAAGCCTGAGGTTATCATCAAAGAAGCTACACCTGCAGTGTTAACTTCACCCTACAGGCAAGTGCTAAATTGATTAATGATGTCTGCATGGGCATAGTATAGACTGATAGTACTTGGGTCGGTATTTGCCATCACTGATATAGACACAAGCCACGTGAAGATAGAAGAAAATAAATTACTGAAGCATACAAAGAGCCTAAAAAGGCATTTGATAGTGGTACTTATTTTACAATATGCATGCCAGGTGGACATTTCCTTCTCCAGGGGATCTTCCCACCCCATGGATCAAACCTGTTCTCTTGCATCTCTTGCATTGGCAGGCAGATTCTTTCCCACTAGTGCCACCTGGGAAGCCCAAACTTAATCTTTAAGATTAAATAATATCCACACAAATAAGCCCAGAGGTAACTGAATGATCTGACTTTTCTTTGAAAAAAAATAGAAAATATATAATCAAAATAATCCTATGTTAATTAGGTTATCAGAAGTCAGAGTCTTATCTCCTGCTTCCTCATTGGCCAGTGTCTATAGTTTCTGTGGAAAAGAAACCTGTTTTCCTGTTTTCAGAAACCTCTATTTAAAGTGATCCTGAGGTCTCTTTCAGTTGTTCATTAAAGAGTCTTTTTTTTTTTTTTCAAAAAACAATCTATGTTTATGGAGATCTACTGTGTACTCAAATATTGGACTTAGTTTTAGAGTAATGTGCCTCATTGTCCCTGCCTTCATGAAGCTTTGCATATACCAAGCAGCAGCACCACTTCTCTCCCTTCTCTGGTGCTTTTCTAGGCAGCAACCCCTTATTCACAGTCATTCCCAAATTACAAGACCTAAGGGGTTGTCCTCAGAAAAGACCCTAAATAATTGTCTTACTTCCTCATAAAGTTAACAAACTTATTCAGGTGCATAGCTGGATTATTTACTCTACTCCTTTTCCTTTGATCCCAAAGAGGAATCCGTTAGACTCTTGTGTCACAATGACTGGCACTCCAGAGAAGATGGCAACCATAAGCATTTCCTTATTAAAAGGGAGCCATGCTTTTTATCATGTGGCCTGACTTACCCTTGATCATGACTGATCATGACTTGATCATGACTGATCATGATGGTCCAGGGGTGGCCATCTAACCCAAAGAAAGAAAACTGATAGGTTCACCATATATACAACTGGTGCAACAGCTCTATCTGATAATGATGACTTCATGGACCAAATAGATTCCTTTGGAAATCTGAGTTATAGATGTGAGGGGATGGTTGTTTAGTTGATTCTGGGAGAAAAGAAAAAGGGAATAGATCATGAAAAACAGACTCAGGGAAAGAACTGAGTCATATTGACTCAGGGAGCCCCATCATAAGAGTTAATCGATGCCTGCTTTTAAAGGGAAAAGAACCACTAAAGGGGCCCTTGAGCTAAATGTGTCATCTGATTACTGCAGTTATTATTCTGTCTTAAATATAGCCCTATCTTCATGAGGATCAGACATTTGATTGATATTCCTATTATCTATAGTCCATTTATATACTTATAAAATGTATCTGCATTCATGCCATATTTTGAAACAAATGAGTCTATTTCTTATTTGACCACAAAAATTTTTCTAAGGCACATTTACACTCAGTTTGTCTTAGGCACATTTACTCCAAACATGATGGGCAGTAACTCATCATGAAGCATCTTGTGAAATTCCAGTAAGAGAAGATTCCCACACACAGCACTATGCCCTAAGGAGTGACAGTGACAAATGACTGTACCCAAAGAAGAACAATAAAAACTGTGATCCATCTCATATAAAGAACATCTGAAGGCTGTTGACGTGATAAGCTTAAGAAAATAAAAGGCTTAGGAGGCAGTGTAGCTAACTACAAATATATAAAGACTAAGTATAAAAATGGAGCCTCAGGCTTTTTTATATGTGTAAGAAGAGAAGAAATAAGATCAATGCACAGAGACACATGAAGATGGGTTCTATTTAAATGTAATTATTGTGACCTTTCAACCCATTTCAACATTATGACCCACCTCAATTTGCCCCTGCCACTGCCAAACCCGATCAAAAAAATGGACTAGCTAGTAAGATCTAGATTACTAGAAGGGTTTAAAAGTGGCTGGGTGTCTATTTCTTTTTCATACTGGAGAGGTTGTTTCTGCATGACTGAGAATTTGAAAGAGATAAGTGACAAGGTTGCTTCCAGTCCATGACTCCATATCAAATGGATTTTAGTTTTTAAAACTAAGAATTGACCTGAGGAAGAGATTTTCTATTTTAAAGCTATCAGGTAAAATAAAAGCAATAATTTCACCAGAATAAGTGGACACCAACAGTAACTCATAGGTGGAAAACCAAGTACCACCTACAGAAAATGTCTCACTGACATAAAAACATTTGTCTCTATTATTTGCACAGCTATTTTTAATTTTTAACAGATCTTGAAAGATGAAAAGAATCTACATTAGGGCCAACAAATTTCCAGAGAAGCTTCTTTTAGAGTGTTACCTTTATTGGAGATAGAAAAGTATTGGGTGTAATCCATAAAGTTTGGTGTTTTCTTGTAATTCAAAATAATATCTTAAAATGTCTGATAGATTATTTTTAATCTAGGAAGGTATAAAGTGCTGTATTGATTGTAGCTTTATGCAATAAACATTCGATTAGGAAGAATAACTTCATTTGTTGTAGTTTTGGACTAATTTTAGTGTAATCATTCAGTTGATGAATAAAAAATTAACTATATATATTAAGTAAAATGGTCATTGAAAGCATAGAATAATGATAAAAATAATACACAGACTTTTATTTGAGTAAAATGTATCATTGAGCAGAGAAATAAAGAGTCTTATTGGTTACTTAAAGATGTTTGAAACTCACTCTCTCCATCTCCCAGGGAACAAAATATGTCTACATTCTAGTAGCAGAATAGATATTTGGCTCTGCCTCTTTCTATGTTATGTGGCTACCATTGAAGGGTCTAGACAGTAGAGAAAACACCAACATTTAAACACCAACGTAAATTCCCAAAGTTCACTAGCCCTCATGCCTTTCCTTCTCATCCTCCTCCTCCTCCCTCTGTCAATCCACTTTCTTTGAGAAATAGCTTATTTAAATGTTGAATGGTGGTCTTTAGGAACATGCATGCATATTGTGACTTTCTCTTTTGCTGCACTTGTAATTAGATGTAACCATGTGACTTTCTTTGACTAATGGATTTGAACACAAGTTTTGTATGCATCATTTTTGAGCTAAGAGAATTTATTTGCTAATCCTAAAACCTCTAGAACTCTTTTCTTTCTGCCATAGCAACATTAAGTTTCCCATTTAGCCCGGGTAGTAAATAAGTACAATGACAACGCAGAGGGAAATCTCTAACTGAACCACACTGCACAGGCAGCCTGAATAGGGGTGGGGAAAGTATATCCCAAAATCTCATTTTATCTAACTGAGAGTTTGGAGTTTTCTTGGCATGGAAATGTAACATAAAAATCTTGGCTATAGATATTGAACTTTGTTTCCTTAGGGAACATTGTCAAGTGTGAAAAGTACTTAGGAAGGGTAGTGATGAGAGGAGTCTTACTATGAGAATCCAGGACTTAGAAGGAAGACTGCGTAAAAGCTTTGACCTATGGCTGTGTTCATCGCAGATGAAAAGAGAGTGGCGAAAAGAGCCATGAAGTTTGAACTTAAGAGAAACATAAACATTAAAAAAAGAACTTTCAGCAAGTTGGTGGCACCATCCTTATTCCACAGGGGCTGAAAAAGTACTTATATGAGTGAATGACATGGGAAATCTGCTCTCATTATAGATACTGATACCCCGCCTCAGTTTCTTTTAGCTTCAGTGTCCAGAGCAACCCCATCCTAGTAGTTGTTGGTAAAAACAGGATTCTTATAATAAAAATGCAGACTGTTCCAAGTAAGTGCAGGGGTGAAGAAACAAGCTGTTAGTGCCCAATCCCCTTCCCACCACAAATGCTAGAGAATTAACTTTGAGAGGAAGGAAACATTTATTAAAAACTAATTAGGAATACTTTAGGAATAAAGCAACTTATTTCAACAAAAATTATTTATGGATTTATAGTTAAATTTATTTCTGAATCCTATGTTATGTATAGATACAGTTCCCACAGAGATCAAGGCAATATAGAGGATTTAAAGCCCTTTTGACAGAGCATTGAACTTCAAGTTTTGGCACACTAATTTCAATAATTGCCCAACGCTTTAAAAAATGCATTAGAAAGGCAGAAGCAGTTTAGCCTGGTGGAAATAGCACTAAAAAGGGATTCAGAAAGTTTGTGTTCATCCTAGGTCTGCCATAGACTAGCAATATGGCCTTGGACATGTCATTAACCATCAGCAATGCTATTTCCCCAGATATCAAATGAGTGGGTTAGAACCAGGAGGTCTCTGAAATCCTCATAGCTTCTGAGTGCTGTGATTCTCTGACCCTTTGATTTGGTGTTTATTCCCCAGTCTGACATTAACTAGCTTGAACAAGTCATTTAGTATTTCTGGACTTCATTTGCCTCTTGAGAATAATAATAGCTTATCTGCCTGAAGGAAGGGGCTGGAATCCATTATCTCTCAAAGTTCCTTCCAGCCCTAACATATTTTTCTATGAAATAAATATTTCGGGAGCGCATTATTATGTCTGTTAATGTTTCTACCAGTGGTGTTGATAGGAGCCATATGAATTTTGAAGAGTAAAAGAGCTGGAAAGTAAGGAGGAGAGGAGATAAAGAAGAGTAAAAGAAGCACAAATAAAGAAGAGATGATAGAGAGATGAAGGTAATGAATCTAGGCAAGGAGGAAGCCTGGCTTTGACCTTTGCTTTGTCTATTGTTTAAGATGCTTTCAGTTACAAAGCAAAACAAAGACATCAGTAAAAACACTGATGACGAAAATCAAACTAGTTACAAATAAAGAATGTATTGCCTTGTGAATTTTACAACTTCAGAAATATGGCAGCTCTAGGCATAGATTGAACCAGAGGTTCATATGTTGTTGAGACTCCAATTTTTCTCTAAAATTCTCAGGTCTGCCTTCCCCAGAGGTTGACATTCTTACAGTGGTTCCCGTATGGAGCAGTTTCAGATTTTATTTTATTTACATTATACTGTCCACAGAATATACTGCTTTTATTTCTTCATTTCAATTGAAAGATGCTTTGTTTTATTCACTAATATAGTCTCGGTGTCTGAAACATTGACATGCACGAAGAAAGCCCTGAATAAACATGAATTAAATGAATGAATAGTACCTAGCTCTTAAGGTTTTTATAAGACAATGTAGATAATATATATGAAGCACATGCCTGATACATAATAAATTCCCAATAAATGGTAGTCAAAATATTAGGCGAGTTAGCGTGAAGTTCATATAGGAGACAAAGAAGATAATAGGTGACATTTATTAAGTATTAACAATATGTCAGGCACTGTTCTAAGACCTTACATATAATAAATCATTTAATTTTCAAACAATCTTAGGAAATAGTGATCTTACTTTTCCCATTATCTAGATGAAGAGATTGAGATGCAGAAAAATCGTGACGACCAAGTTTACACAGCAAGGAGTCCTAAAGGAAATCAGTCCTGAATATTCATTGGAAGGACTGATGCTGAAGCTGAAGCTCCAACTTTGGCCACCTGATGCAAAGTACTGACTCATTTGAAAAGACCCTGATGCTGGGAAAGATTGAAGGCAGGAGGAGAAGGGGATGGCAGAGAATGAGATGGTTGGATGGTATCACTGACTCAATGGACATGAGTTTGAGCAAGCTCTGGGAGTTGGTGATGGACAAGGAAGCCTGGTGTGCTGCAGTCCATGGGGTCACAGAGTCGGACATGACTGAGCAACTGAATTGAACTGACTGACACAGCAGGGAACTGGAAAAACCTAGACTCACACTCATTATGACAATAACACAAAAGTTGTAATCTTTCACAAAACATAGCAAACATGGTAAGTTCCAGTTGATGATGAACGTGCTTCATGCTTAGTTGCTCAGTCATGACTCTTTGTGACCCCATGGACTGTAGCCCACCTGGCTCCTCTGTGCATGGGATTTTCCAGGTCAAAATACTGGAGTGGATTGCCATTTCTGTCTCCTGGGGATCTTCCCCGACCCGGGAATCGACCGAGGTCTCCTGCATTGCAGGCGGATTCTTCACCTCATGAGCTACCAGATGATGTATATATGCATTCCCAAATCATCATGAGTTTCTCAGCCAGTAGAGGAGGCCATCATGTCTTTTACATTTAAGCTTAATCTGTGTTAGAAATTCTATAGTAGAGAATAAAGATCTATTCTTTATTCCTTGACTCGTGGACTAACTTTTCCCCCATCCTCTCTCTCTTTGGCACCTATTGGTAGAGGAAATTTGGAAGAGAGAGATGATTAACTTGATTAATTAGGTTGACTTACCTTCAACTCATGGTAGTGTGAAGAGAATATCGATTGGGGAGGTAGATAGACTTCAGTTTAAATCTCAGCTTTATGTGTTTTTCACTGACTGAGAACATGGGACAGTGTAATAATTTCTGGGAGGTGATCCTACCATTTCTCCCTTTCATCCCTCCAGCCCTTATGTTAAACAAGAATTCATCATGTGAGAACTCATCAACCCATATGATCTTGAATTAAAAGAATAACAGGGATTTCTCTTTCTTGGCCAAGGCCAGCCATGAACAGAAAGGCTATTACTTCTATTCACAAAACAAGGTGGCATATAGCCCTTTTGAAAGAATCAGTTGCTTCTTTGGGGCAATGGCCTGACCACATGTATTTTGATCTAAGATTCTGCATAGAGGTAGTGTTTTATAACGGCCTACAAGTATTATTAGCGGCAATTTCCTTTAGTGCAGCAAATTGCTGCCTGCCAAGTGACACTGGCCAATGGCTCCTCACAGACAAACTGATTTAGAGAAAAGGGATAGCTCTTCCTCAACTCAAGCTTATTTCAAAACCTTCAAGCCAAAGTATTACAACAAAGGTTTTGAAAGAGTCTAGTTGGATTAGGAATGATTTAGCTTACTCTGATTATCTAGTCTGTCTTCAGGAAAGATTTTGGAGAACAATGTCAAAAGATACTAGTGACCTATTTTCCCTGCTACAGCAGTAACTCTCCCCAAGCTCAGCATCATTGTTTGAAATACCTAATACAATGTCTTACTCACAATATATACTCAGTAAATACTTATCAATGATTAAATAAATGAATGACTATCCAGGTTACCTGATTTATGTAAGTCAGAAACATTGGGGTGAAAAAGACCTTGGAGTGAAAAAAGTTATGACTTTGAACAAATGACTTAATTCTTACCTCACTGCCTCACTTTATCTTCTGTACCAAATGGATCATAAAGCTCTAACATTTTCCCTAAATATTTACATTTGCCCCTGAATTCTGGGCCTCCCGCCTCCTGCCTACACTCCCTGACTTATTTTCCTTCACTCACATCTTTCCTCCTTTGTATCCACCCTCCTCAGGGCTGCCTGATGATCTGATTCAAATCTGATCCACTTCAAATCTTTCAGTGGCTCCCAAAAGGCAGGCTAGACTGTCGGTGTTTTCAGATACAAAAGGGCTTGTCTTTCAGGAAATGCCACTTTTTCTAAGAGATGATGGGCCAGGCAACCCCATCTTATCAAAGCTGACTCTACTCACTGGTACAAGGAAAGGAACACCCTCCCCGTTCCACTCACCCTCCCCTTTTCTCACCATTGTGCCAAGTACACAGGGAACTCTCTCAACCTAGATTATAGATCTGTCAGCTAAATGAGAATCCCAAATGTCATTTCCAGTTTCCCTCGGAAGCTTTGAATAAGACACAGAACTGAGGTGACTGATTCCACTTTACATTTTGCTGGGAGCAAAACTGTATGCTCTGAGTTTTAAGCACTGAGAGCCCAGCATTTTCCCAGGCATGTTTCACCCTCAATTTTTCTAACCTCTTACTATCATGGGGGAAATTTAATCCATATGTTTCTGGTTCATTTACACTTAACTCATCAAAATGTTGTGCTGTAAGAGCGATTTGATGTCAAGGAAGTCTTGTGGGCCTCATTTATACATGTCTTTTCTTTGAACCAGGAAGTTAAGGTTTGCCAGAAAAAGCAGAAATCAACATTTTAAAGGCTCCTTCTTTTTCTAAAGTGAAACTTTAGAACCTCTTACAATGTGAGAACTTCTAAACCCAGAACACCAGGGTTTTATTGCTTATACATCAGTGTGCCCTCTAATCCTTTTTCCTTTCTCTCCTTACCCCCAACCAGACAGCATGCCGCCATTCTTAAAGAACATTTAAGAAATGAAGAGTTAACTGGGGAAATGGGAGTAGAAGCAGGAGGCAAAAAGAGAGTGGCATGGAATTTCAGAATCCTGAAATTTGAAGTAATTGACTATGGAGGACTTCATATGTCATCCAGGATAAACACATTTCCTTCGAACTTGCTGAGCTGATGGAGATGAGTATAACACCAAGTGGCCTACCCTGCAGTCATCAATTAAGTCTCTTGTAATTGAGACATCTTTGTTGGTCACTCTAGACCAGTACTGTCCAGTAGAAAATTCACAATGATTGAATGCCCCATATATATGCTGTCCATTAAACTGCTGCTGCTGCTGCTAAGTTGCTTCAGTCATGTCCGACTCTGTGCGACCCCAAAGACGGCAGCCCACCAGGCTCCCCCATCCCTGGGATTCTCCAGGCAAGAACACTGGAGTGGGTTGCCATTTCCTTTTCCATTAAACTAGCCATGTGCAATTATAGAGTACTTACAGCATGACTATTGTGATTGAGAAACTGAATTTTTAATTTTGTTAAAAAAAATTCAGCTGAGAAAATGTGAAGATCTAACTGGCTTTATTAGACTATTCATGAATTGGGTAGCAACAAGCTCAAAACTGCAATTAGGTTAAGTATTATATCTAGGTTTGATATCATGGGCTTTAGCCCAGGTGATACTATTTGGAGTCTGTGGTTTTTTCTCTTTAACAGTTTTAACTAAATTAAAATTTAAAATTAAATAGCCAATTTGCATAGTGTAGCTATGGACTCTACAGTGACAAAACAAGCATAGCACTTTTGTGTTTTTGCTACCTCTTAAAATATATTAAGGCATTTATGACGTAGCATAGGGCTTCCCTGCTGGCTCAGATGGTAAAGACTCTGCCTGCAGTGCAGGAGGTCTGGGTTTGATTCCTGATTTGATCCTTGGAGAAGGGAATGGCTACCCACTCCAGTATTCTTGCCTGGAGAATTCCATGAACAGGAGAGCCTGGCCAGCTACAGACACGACTGAGAGACTAACCCTTTCACTTTCATATGATGTAGCATAAATAACTTTTTAGTATTAAAAAGTTGGCTAATATTTTCTGAATAAGGGTGGAAAAACCTAATTGAATCAAGAATATATATCAAAATCCAATAACAGAAACCAATCCAAAGTTTTGACTGACTTTAGTAATGGATTAATCTCTTAGAAGACTATGCCTATCTATTGCATGGAAAACAACTAGACCCAGATAGCTTTGCGATTACAAGTGATTGGAATAAAAGAAAATATACTTTTTGGCAGTCAGTTCTTAGGGAATGTCCCATATTGTAGTCCTATGTTGTGTTTCTTTAATCATTTTCAACACATTGATGAGACAGATGATACTTTGGGGATGTAATAATCCATATTCCCACAGATGCATGAAATTTACTCAAAAGGCTCATCATTATTTCTAATAGCTGAAAGAATACCATGTCTTAAAGTTGGCCTACACCACAAAGCTCCAATCTTCAGAACAACTGAAAGCTAAAAAGGGGAAGATTAATGAGCCAACATATTGTTGTCTACTGTTATAAGGAAATTTTCCTTAGGGGCCTGTGAGTAAGAGAGAATTAGGCATATTGCTGTGGCTAGTGGCTAGAGGAGAACCAAAAAATGTCTTTATTTTCAAAATCAATTTTTTTTTAACACCAATCACAAAGAGTGAAGAACTCTTGAGGCAATGTGATTCCCCACAGTGAACCTCTCACACTCCATTTAAAAAATTAGACTCCTCTTCTCTCTACACATTATAATTTTAGCCAAGTTGTAGAAAATATGCTGACTGTTCTTGGCTAGTGAGTATTTGGAAGAACCTCAAAATCATTCATTAGAAGTAAAAGGTATTTGAAATGCTATGAAACATTGAAGAAAAATTAGAATTATGCCTGAGTCACTGGGGCTCATGAGTCACCTACTCCCTAACTGTATCCCAATTAATTAATTAACTAACCAACCATTTCTTGGGCTCCTATCTTATGCAAGGCACACAATGAAAGCAACTTTTATTGAATATCTCAAAACTTTATTCATTCACCCATCTATTAATCCAAGAGCAATTTTTAAGACTTTGAGCCTAGTGTTATACTCTGCTAAGCCAGAGATTGTCTATACACTCAAGGGACTCAGTCATTAGTCTTGGTAAATTAAAAATATGAACTTGTGCTTGTGTTCAGTCTCTTCACTCATGTCTGACTCTTTGTGACCTTGTGGGGTGTAACCCTCTGGGCTCCTCTGTCCATGAGATCTTCCCAACAAGAATGCTGGAGTGGGTTGCCATGCCCTCCTCTAGAGGATCTTCCCCACCCAGGGATTGAACCCACATATCCTGCATGTCCTGCATTGCAGGTGGATTCTTTACTGCTGAGTCACTGGGGAAGCCCCCAAAATATGGACTACTCAATCTCAACATTGCTGCTTGATTAAGCCAAAGAGCCTCAACTAGGACACTCTTCTGCCCGCCCCCCCCTCACCCTGACACATATGCTTTAGAAATACTTCTGTCAATTACCATAATTCAGTTTTTACTCTTTTTTTCAGTTAACAAAGACCATGGAGCTCAGAGGACTGCAGTACTCAGTTGTGCTGCCTCTCTTTCCCCCTGGGTGTCACTATTAGGGAGGCTATGAATGAAAAATATTTCAAAGAGGTCATAAATGGTATTATGCCTGCAGTTTTCTAGACATCTTTCAAATGGTATTTCTCCATAACACTCTTTGGTGAATAGAAGTTCTTTGAAATTAGACTAGAAATTAGCAGTGACTACTTCTCTTAGATCCCTACTAGTTGCTAACAGTGTTTCTTGTTCCTATTTTGTCTGTCTCTCTGTATACTAGATTTTGGATATTTTCAGGCCAAGTCTTCTATTGGGAAAGGAGTTTGCATTCAGAAGTGCTAAATATGAGCCAGATGCTATTATCCAGGGGATCATCCCAACCCAGGGATTGAACCCAGGTCTCCTATATTGTAGGCAGATTCTTTACCAGCTGAGCCACAAGGGAAGCCCACTATGTTTTTAATCCATTGTCATAAAATTCCTGTGAATTTTGTTACTCATATTTGTTATTCTCATTTTATAAAAAAAAAAGTGCTACTAGGAAAGGATAACTGATCCAAATTCATATAACATGTAATTAAAGGAGCTAAAGCATAGCTTTGTTCCATGTTCTGTATCATCCTAAACTCATGCCTTCAATCTCTACTCTATCCTAATCATCTTAGTACATAGCCTTCTTAGTTGGAAATTATCAAGGTGACGGTTTTTCAGATAACATGTTCAGAGAAACCATTTCTAGAAAAAACACTAAAATACCAAAATTATAATATAGAATGATAAGTATTTTTGCTAAAATCTCCTTGTGGCTCATACAGAAAAGAATCCACCTTCAATAAAGGAGACCTGGATTCATCCTTGGGTCGGGAAGATCCCCTGGAGAAGGAAATGGCAACCTACTCCAGTATTCTTGTATGGCGAATTTCATAGACAGAGAAGCCTAGCAGGCTACAGTTCATGGAGCTGCAAAGTGACTGAGCTACTAAGACTTTTACTTTCAATATTAGTGTTTTTGGAGAACTATAGATGGGATGGCCTTTAGAGTACTCTTGCCTTATTATACTGCTAAAGCTGAGGCACACACTGATAATATTATTATTAAAGAACATTTAGAGAAGGTGGACATTAATAAAGTCACTAGCTAAAATGCTAATAAACTATTAAAAAAACTAATATTTATTGAATGTTTACTATATGTTGCATGTGACGCTTTGTCACCATTATCCCAGGAGCACAGAGAGACACTCAAGGCCAATCATTTACAAAGACCAGCAGAGATCAAACCCAATCCTTTCTAGCTTTAGAATACATTCTCTCAACTTCTACTGTACCACTTTGAGACCGCAAGAGGTAGCACTTCATAGAATGTCAAGAACTATAGGAATATGAGTTGTTAAGCCATGCGCTTATATTTAGGACTTCCCTGGTGGCTGAGATGGTAAAGCATCTGTCTACAACCTGAGAGACCCGGGTTTGATCCCTGGGTAGGGAAGATCCCCTGGAGAAGGAAATGGCACCCCATTCCAGTACTATTGCCTGGAAAATCCCTTGGAAGGAGGAGCCTGGTAGGCTACAGTCCATGGGGTTGCAAAGAGTCGGACACAACTGAGCAACTTCACTTCATTTCACACTTATATATCTCATTTTCTGGGTAGTCATCAACTGAGTACTTTAGAATGTAATGCAGATGTGTAAGGATTTCTACCCTTAAACTCCTCTTCATATAAGAATTTCTCAACAGAATCCATCACCTAACTGGAGCTCCAAATCACTGCTAGATGGAAAGGGGATGAAAAACACACAGCTATAGAGTGAGTTCCTGACTCAGCAAAGAATAAATATCTGTTGACAGACCCTTAACTTCTTTACACCAGCAGAATGTGACACTAAAGAGGAAAAGAAGCTTAAGGAGAGAAGAAAGATCATTCTGATTTAGCATCACTATTTGTATTCCCTGTAAAGATCTTAAGGGCTGAGCCACACATCAGAAGGCCCAAGGGTCCTCACTGTCTATAGCTTGAAGTTTAATGCTATTGCCAAGAACCAACCTGCATCAGTAACTGTTACCTACGAAGCTCTGATGGAAAGTGTGTACTCAGGGACATTGATCCATTCAGTAGGACCATAATTTTGTGAACAGTAGTTAGCATTGTCAGGTGAGCCATAATATATCTGACCTTCAATCATAAATCAACAGCAGATAGAAAAACCACTGGACAATATATCTCCTGCCACCAGGTTGCCCATAAAATACAACACGCTTCCCTGGGCGATCACAGATAGATAAAACAGCGTGCTGTTTATATCATCCCTGAATATCTGGGTTGGACTGAAATGAAAAGCTTTGGCAATCTTCCCACCCAAAAAAGCTTTGCTCCCTGGGCATACTGACATGTCGGCATGTGTTTTAATGCCACAGCTGCAGACCACTGTCTGAAACCACTGACTGCCCTAAAAAATAGAAGTCAGCTTTCAATAGACATAGCTCCTCCAAAGCCCCAGGTGAAATGGTCCAAGTTTAATAAACCCAAGAGAGACACTGATTTGTTTCTTACCATATCAAAGGCAAAGAGATCATTTACAGCTTGTAGTTCTGTGCCCTCATTCCTCAAAGCTACACATCTCTGTACCAGAGTTCATAATTTCAAAAGATGGGCTTCATTTCCCCATCAAAACTTTGTTGGCCAGTTAATACATGCAGGTGCTAATGATACAAGAACAAATAAAGACAAATCATATCCAGCCATTTAGAGACTTTACAGGTAAGAAGATGACAGTTTGTGTTAGAGAGTCAGACTTGATTTTCAAGTCTGCGTTGTATATTGAGAGGCCTAAAAAGAATATTTATTTCTTTCTAGAAGTGGGACAGGAAAAACCTTACAGAGATAGGGTTTTCTGAGTGTTGTAAAATATGTGTGGGGTTATCTAGAAGAAAAACCAGATATGAAAATAATTCCAGTAAAAGAATTAGGAGAGCAAGGGGAGACACAGAACATGTTAGGAAAGCTGTCAGCAGTTGGTACTGCTACAGAGAGCTTGTGACATGGGGGTTGTGAGATAATGCTGAGCAAAGGCCTGGGTTGGATCAAGGAAGAAAGGTTAAGCTAATGAATGTAAACCCTGCAGTTCACAAGGGAACCACATGAAATTAGAGATAACTGGCTTCATGCTAGGAAACTGAATTACTAAATCTGAGTGGTAGAGGAAGCAGAAAACCTGTATGTTCAACAACATCCCCCCACAGCTACCACCAACAACTAATTCTGATGTAGCCAGTTTTAGAGGAGTTTAAGTAAGGAAGAAACATGGTCTGGTTTATACTTTAGAAAGATCACTCCAAGAATAGACTAGAATACAAATGTGAAGGGATAATGAATCAGAGCAAACTCCAGGAGATAGTGAAGGACGGGGAAACCGGGCATGCTGCAGTCCATGGGGTTGCAAACATGATTTAGGACTGAATAATGTCTGAAGTCAAGGAACCCATCTTGAGTCATCAGTATATTGCCAAACATTTGGGGTGAGAAACTGTTGATAAGAGAGATTATATGACTTCCCCAAGTCAGTCTAGCTAGTAACAGAGGCATAATTTGAAACCAGATACTTCTAATTCAAAATCCACGCTTTTTATTGTACTATGATGACTAGGATGTACTTAACTTTACCCCATTGCTGTAGGAATGTTAAGATGGCTAAGTCAGCCTGAGGTTGGAAGCAGGGAAAATAAACTCTGACCACTTAAAGCTCATAAGATAAAGCACAGATAAAAGCAGACATAAATGCACACTGGTTGAAACTAGACATTTTTGCTGATTAGAATTTTTTAATTAATTTATTTATTTTAATTGGAGGCTAATTATTTTACAGTATTGTAGAGGTTTTTGCCATACATTGACATCAAAGAGCCATGAGTGTACATGTGTTCCCCATCCTGAACAACCCCCTCTCACCTCCCTCCCCATCCCATCCCTCAGGGTCATCCCAGTGCACCAGCCCTGTACACCCTGACTCATGCATCGAACCTGGACTGGTGATCTATTTCACATATGATAATATACATGTTTCAATGCTATTCTCTCAAATCATCCCACCCTCGCCTTCTCCCACAGAGTCCAAAAGTCTGTTCTTTACATCTGTGTCTCTTTTGCTGTCTTGTATATACAGCCATCGTTATCATCTTTCTAAATTTCATATATATGTGTTAATATACTGTATTGGTGTATTTCTTTCTGACTTACTTCACTCTGTATAATCGGCTCCAGCTTCATCTACCTCATTAGAACTGATTCAAATGTGTTCTTTTAATAGCTGAGTAATATTCCATTGTGTATATGTACCACAGCTTTCTTATCTATTCGTCTGTTGATGGACATCTAGGTTGCTTCCATGTCCTGGTTACTGTAAACAGTGCTGCAATGAACATTGGGCTACAAGTGTCTCTTTCAATTCTGGTTTCATTAGTGTGTATACCCAGCAGTGGGATTGCTGGGTCATATGGCAGTTTTATTCCAGTTTTTTAAGGAATCTCCCCACTGTTCTCCATAGTGGCCATACTAGTTTGCATTCCCACCAACAGTGTAAGAGGGTTCCCTTTTCTCCACACCCTCTCCAGCATTTATTGCTTGTAGACTTTTGGATTGCAGCCATTCTGACTGGCGTGAAATGGTACCTCATTGTGGTTTTGATTTGCATTTCTCTAATAATGAGTGATGTTGAGCACCTTTTCATGTGTTTATTAGCCATCTGTATGTCTTCTTTGTAGAAATGTCTGTTTAGTTCTTTGGCCCGTTTTTTGACTGGATCTTAAATTGAGCTGCAGGAGCTGCTTGAATATTTTTGAGATTAATTCTTTGTCAGTTGTTTCATTTGCTATTATTTTCTCCCATTTTGAAGGCTGTCTTTTCACCTTGCTTATAGTTTCCTTCACTGTGCAAAGCTTTTAAGCTTAATTGGGTCCCATTTGTTTATTTTTGTTTTATTTTTGTTTTTTTATTATTATTATTATTTTTTTTTATTATTCTTACATGTGTTCCCAAACATGAACCCCCCTCCCACCTCTCTATATCATCTCTGTGGGTCATCCCCATGCACCAGCCCCAAGCATGCTGTATCCTGCGTCAGACATTTCCATTACTCTGGAAGGTGGATCATAGAGGATCCTGCTGTGATTTATGTCAGAGAGAGTTTTACCTATGTTTTCCTCTAGGAGTTTGATAGTTTCTGGTCTTACATTTAGATTTTTACCATTTTTGAGTTTGTTTTTGTGTATGGTGTTAGAAAGTGTTCTAGTTTCATTATTTTACAAGTGATTGACCAGTTTTCCCAGCACCACTTGTTAAAGAGATTGTCTTTTCTCCATTGTATATTCTTGCCCCCTTTGTCAAAGATAAGATATCCATAGATGCATGGATTTATCTCTGGGCTTTCTATTTTGTTCCATTGATCTATATTTCTGTCTTTGTGCCAGTACCATACTGTTTTGATTATTGTATCTTTGTAATAGAGTCAGAAGTCAGGCAGGTTGATTCCTCCAGTTCCATTCTTTTCTCTCAAGGTTTTTTGTATTTCCATACAAATTGTAAAATTATTTGTTCTAGTTCTCTGAAAAATACTGTTGGTAGCTTGATATGGATTGCATTGAATCTATAGATTGGTTTGGGGTAGTATACTCATTTTCACTATATTGATTCTTCTGATCCATGAACATGGTATATTTCTCCATCTTTTGTGTCCTCTTTGATTTTTTTAAATTAATGTTTTATAGTGTTCTATATATAGTTCTTTTGTTTCTTTAGGTATATTTATTCCTATTTTATTATTTTTGTTGCATTGGTGAAGGGAGTTGTTTCCTTAATTTCTCTGTTTTCTCATTATTAGTGATAGGAATGCAAGAGATTTCTCTGCGTTAATTTATATCCTGAAACTTTACTGTATTCATTGATTAGCTCTAGTAATTTTCTGGTAGAGTCTTTAGGATTTTCTATGTAGAGGATCATGTCATCTACAAACAGTGAGAGTTTTACTTCTTCTTTTCCCATCTGGATTCCTTTTATTTCTTTTTCTTCTCTGATTGCTGTGGCTAAAATTTCCAAAACTATGTTGAATAGTAGTGGTGAGAGTGGGCACCCTTGTCTTATTCCTGACTTTAGGGGAAATGCTTTCAATTTTTCACCATTGGGGATAATTTTGCTGTGGGTTTATCATACATGGCTTTTATTATGTTGAGGTATATTCCTTCTATGCCTGCTTTCTAGAGAGTTTTTATCATAAATGGATATTGAATTTTGTCAAAGGCTTTCTTTGCATCTATTGAGATAATCATGTGTTTTTTATCTTTCAATTTGTTAATGTGGTGTATCACATTGATTGATTTGCTAATATTGAAGTATCTTTGCAACCCTGGGATAAAGCCCACTTGGTCATGATGTATGATCTTTGTAATATATTGCTGGATTCCATTTGCTAGAGTTTTGTTAAGAATTTTTGCATCTGTGTTCATCAGTGATATTGGCCTGTAGTTTTCTTTTTATGTGGCATCTTTGTCTGGTATTGGTATTACGGTGATCGTGGCGTCATACAATGAGTTTGGAAGTTTCCCTTCCTATTCAATTTTCTGGAATAGTTTGAGTAGGATAGGTGTTAGCTCTTCTCTAAATTTTTGGTAGAATTCAGCTGTGAAGCCATCTGGCCCTGGGCTTTTGTTTGCTGGAAGATTTCTGAGTACAGTTTCAATTTCCATGCTTATAATGGGTCTGTTAAGATTTTCTATTTCTTCCTGGTTCAGTTTAGGAAAGTTAACTTTTCTAAGCATTTGTCCATTTCTTCCAAGTTGTCCATTTCAGTGGCATATAGTTGCTGATAGTAGTCTCTTATGATCTTTTATATTTCTGTGTTATCTGTTATGATTTCTCCATTTTTATTTCTAATTTTGTTGATTTGATTTTTCTCCCTTTTTTTCTTGATGAGTCTGGTTAATGGTTTGTCTATTTTATTTGTCTTCCCCAAAGACCATCTTTTAGCTTTGTTGATTTTTGCTATGGTCTCCTTAGTTTCTTTTTCACTTATTTCTGCCCTAATTTTTAGGATTTCTTTTCTGCTACTAACCCGGGGGTTCTTCATTTCTTCTGTTTCTAGTTGCTTTAAGTGTAGGGTTAGGTTACTTATTTGATTTTTCTCTTGTTTCTTGAGGTAAGCTTGTACTGCTATGAACCATCCCCTTAGCACTGCTTTTACTGAATCCCATAGGTTTGGGGTTGTTGTGTTTTCATTTTCATTCTTTTCTGTGCATATTTTGATTTCTTCTGTGATTTGTTGGTTATTCAGAAGCGTGTTATTTAGCCTCCATATGTTTGTATTTTTAATGTTTTTTTTTTCCAGTAATTGACATCTAATCTTACTGCATTGTGATCAGAAATATGCTTGGAATGATTTCAATTTTTTTTTTTAAATTTACCAAGGCTAGACTTGTGGCCCAGGATGTGATCTATTCTGAATAAAGTTCCATGTGCACTTGAGAAAAAGGTGAAATTCATTGTTTTGGAGTGAAATATCCTATATCAATTAGGTCTAAATGGTCCATTGTATCATTTAAAGTTTGTGTTTCCTTGCTAATTTTCTGTTTAGTTGATCTATCCATAGGTGTGAGCGGGGTATTAAAGTCTCCCACTATTATTGTGTTACTGTTAATTTCCTCTTTCATACCTGTTAGCATTTGCCTTACATATTGCAGTGCTCCTATTTTGGGTGCCTATATGTTTATAGTTGTTATATCTTCTTCTTGGGTTGATCATTTGATCAATATGTAGTGTCCTTCTTTGTCTCTTTTCATGGCCTTTATTTCAAAGTCTATTTTATCTGATATGAATATTGCTACTCCTGCTTTTTTGGTCTCCATTTGCTTGAAATATCTTTTTCCAGCCCTTCACTTTCAGTCTGTATGTGTCCCTTGTTTTGAGGTGGGGTCTCTTGTAGACAGCATATATAGGGGTCTTGTTTTTGAATCCATTCAGCCAGTCTTTGTCTTTTGGTTGGGGCATTCAATCCATTTACGTTTAAGGTAATTATTGATAAGTATGATCCCATTGCCATTTACTTTGTTGTTTTGGGTTCAAGCTTATACACCTTTTCTGGGTTTCCTGTCAGGAGAAGATCCTTTAGCATTTGTTGAAGTGCTGGTTTGGTGGTGCTGAATTCTCTGAGCTTTTGTGTGTCTGTAAAGCTTTTGATTTCTCCTTCATATTTGAATGAGATCCTTGTTGGGTACAGTAATCCAGGTTGTAGGTTTTTCTTGTTCATCACTTTAAGTATGTCCTGCCATTCCCTTCTGGCCTGAAGAGTTTCTATTGAAAGATCAGCTGTTATCCTTATGGGAATCCCCTTGTGTGTGATTTGTTGTTTTTCCCTTGCTGCTTTTAATATTTGTTCTTTGTGTTTGATCTTTGTTCATTTGATTAATATGTGTCTTGGGTGTTTCACCTTGGGTTTATCCTGTCTGGGACTCTCTGGTTTCTTGGACTTGGGTGGCTATTTCCTTCCCCATTTTAGGGAAGTTTTCAACTGTTATCTCTTCAAGTATTTTCTCATGGCCTTTCTTTTTGTCTTCTTCTTCTGGGGCTCCTATGATTTGAATGTTGGGATATTTGACATTGTCCTAGAGGTCTCTGAGGTTGTCCTCGTTTCTATTCTTTTCTCTTTCTTCCTCTCTGCTTCATTTATTTCCACCATTCTATCTTCCACCTTACTTATTGTATCTCCTGCCTCAGTTATTCTACTGTTGGTTTCCTCCAGAGTGTTTTTTACCTCAGTTATTGCATTATTTTTATTGATTGACTCTTTTTTATTTCTTCTAGGTCCTTGTTCAACATTTCTTGCATCTTCTCAATCCTTGTCTCCAGACTATTTATCTGTAACTCCATTTTGTTTTCAAGATTTTGGATCATTTTTACTATCATGACTCTGAATTCTTTTTCAGGTAGACTCCGTATCTCTTCCTCTTTTGTTTGGTTTGGTGTGCATTTATCAAGTTCCTTTTCCTGCTAAATATTTCTCTGCCTTTTCATCTTGTTTAGATTGGTGTATTTGGGGTGGCCTTTCTGTATGCTGAAAGTTTGTGGTTCCTCTTTGTTGTGGAGGTTCCTTCCTGTGGGTGGGGTTGGACGAGTGGCTTGTCAAAATTTCCTGGTTAGGGAGGTTTGTGTCGGTGTTCTGGTAGGTGGAGCTGGATCTCTTCTCTTTGGAGTGCAATGAGTGTCCAGTAGTGAGTTTTGAGGCGTCTGTGGATTTGGTGTGACTTTTCGCCACCCGTATTTTAATGCTCAGGGTTATGTTCCTGCATTATTGGAGAATTAGCTTGGTATGTCTTGCTCTGAAACTTGTTGGGTCTTGGGTGGAACTTGGTTTAAGTGTAGGTATGGAGGCTTTTGGATGAGCTCTTTTTGATTAATGTTCCCTGGAGTCAGGAGTTCTCTGGTGTTCTCAACTTTTGGATTTAAGCCTCCTGCCTCTGGCTTTCAGTCTTATTCTTACAGTAGCCTCAAGAATTCTCCATCCATACAGCACTGATGATAAAACATCTAGGTTAATGGTGAATGTCCCACAGTGAGAGACACCCAGAGAGATTCAGTTACATGGAGAAGAAGGAGGAAGGAGATAGAGGTGTCCAGGAGGAGAAGAGGGGGAGTCAAAAGGAGAGAAACATATTTAGCCAGTAATCAGTTCCCTAAGTGTTCTCCACATCCTGGAACACCCAAAGAGATTCACAGAGTTGGTAGAGAAGAGAAGGGGGAGGGAGAAGATAGAGGTGACCTGGGGGAGAAAAGTGAGAGTCAAAAGGGGGAGAGACCAATCAAGCCAGTAATCACACTCCTAAGTAAAAATGGGTACTGAAGATTAGATTCTTAAAGGTATAAAATTGATAACAAACACCAAAAAGCAAAGATTAAAAATCTAGAGTAGAGGTTAGACTCTCAAAAATATAATATTAAGAAAAAAATCACAAAAATTATAATATATATATAGAAATTTTCTTGAAAAATAGGATCTTTTTTAGCAAGGTAATGGTAGATTATAAAAATGAAAATTAAAAGAGTAATAAAGAACTTTAAAATTAAAAAAAAATTTAAAAAATGATAATAGTAAAATATATCTAGGAATTTCTCTGGAGCTGTTGAAGGCAGTATGGGATCAGTTCAGTTTCAGATAGTTCCTTGTTCCAGCTTATACTTCTTCTCAAGGTCTATAGGCCCCTTCCAATGTAGTCAGTACTAACTACAGGATTTTAATCTGTTGCACCTGCCACTTCCAGAATGGTGCCCTCTTTGTTTATTTTGTTTTCCTCTGTTTGCAAGTCTCTTCAGTGTCTAATTTCAGCCCTGACACAAGGGGGCGAGGGTGGTCACTTATTTAGGCTCATTTGTTCACTTGTGCTGTTGGGGGGAGGGGGGGACACTGAAAACAAATATCACTGGTGTGTGTGGGGAGTGCTCACAGTGTCTGGGCCACACTGGGTTTGCCCCCGCTCACAGTGTATGTGTTTTCCCAGTCTACACTGCTCAGGCTCTAGGTTGCTCTGCAGGGAAACTCTCTAAAGCAGGCCCTGGGTTGTGTACACTTCCCAGGAGTAAACTGCTCAGTTTCAGGTTCTTGGGTACTCCGCAAAGGCACAGACTTGGTTGGGCCTGTATTCTGTGCTTGGTGAGCACACTGTCCCAGGAGGGTGGTGTGTCTTATCACCTCCCCGGTCCCAGCTGCTCAGTTCTGGGTGTGCAGCGGGAGCACTGTCTCAGGTGTGCCATGTGTCTCCTCTGAGGAGCTGATCTCTGACTGCGACCCTCCTGGTGGATGTCAATCACCCAGGATCCCAGAAAGACTTGGTTAGCAACTAGGAGCCTGCTCACAGTTTGGTAGAGGATGCCATCTCTGGTGCCGAGATTGCCCCTCACCTTCTGGTTCTGGCTGATGCCTGCCTGCCTCTCTGCCTCAGGCAGGGGAGGGGCCTATCCACAGCTGGCTAGCTTTCCTCTGGTATTGGCTCTGTCCTTTGTTCTGAGAGGGCCAGGCTGTGCCTAGAGCTTTTCCCAGGAAAGTTCTCTCTCCCTCTTTTTTTTAAATCTCTCTGGGTTGCTATCTCACATTAGCTCTCTCAGATTGTCCTCAGGGTATTCAGGCCCAGTCCTTACTCTAAGCATGCAGCCCAGGCCTCCCTGTTCAGCCCCTGCTCGCTGCTGGCAGATGCAAGCGTCTGGGCTACTCCTCCACTGGGAGTTGTGGTTAGGTGTGTAGTGTGTAGGTCTTTTTTTTTTTTTTTTTCTGTTTTTTTTTTTTTGCCCTCTAATATTCCAAAACTCCCCACAGACCCACTGGTGAGAGTGTTTCCTGGTGTTTGGAGACTTCTCCTGCTTCATGACTCCCTCCCTGGAATGGGTCTCCATTCCTAACTCTTTTGTTTCTCTTTTTATCTTTTATATTTTGTCTACCTCCTTTCAAAGAGAATGGGCTGCCTTTCTGGGTGCCTGGTGTCCCCTGCCAGCATTCAGAAGTTGTTTTGTGGAATTTGCTCAGCGTTCAAATGATCTTTTGATGAATTTGTGGGGGAGAAAGTGGTCTTCCCATCCTATTCCTCCACCATCTTAGGACCGCCTCTCTACTGATTAGAATTTAGTTGTCCAACCAGCTTATAATTGAATTGCAGTATAACTGAAACTCATGTAACTGGCATCACATACAGCAGACAATTGGAAAAGTTGTACATACATTGAATACATTGTCCTCTACTGGCTGCACTGTGATGTAAGAGATAAATCAAGCAAACAATAGCTATGATTAGAAATTACTAATGATTTAGCTTTTCAATCAACTAGGCTTTCAGTTTTCATGATCACATATAATTATCAGAAGAATGTTATGAAGTATGTTGTATTAATCATTCTTTATTTTTGGCTTTTATTTATTTTTCATTTCTTCTAATTTTTATTGGGGTGTAATGACAAAATTGTGTATATTTATTGCATACAATTTAATGATTTTATATGCATCATGAAATAATTTACACATTCAAACTAACACTTGCAGTACCTTACATAGTTACCATTTTGGATATTTATGGTTAGAACACTTAATCCTTACTCTGTTAACAAATTCAAGTAGAAAATAGTGTTATTTTTATTGATTTTTGTATTTCACTTTATTTTTATAATCTAATAAAACGTGTTTTAATTTTAAAATATTTAAATGCAGAGAATTTCTGATAGATACAAATTTTGTATGAAAAAGGCTTCTCCTGGGACACTCTGAAGTTTTGTCATTCTTTTCCTCTGTTTTGTTTAAAAACAATTTATTGAAGTATAGTTGATTTACAATGTTGCATTTGTTTCTGCATTTGATATACAGCAAAATGAATCAGATACGTATACATATTTCTACTCGTTTTTAAGATTCTATTCCCATATAGGTCATTACATAGTATTGAGTAGAGTTCCCTGTGCTATACAATAGGTCCTTTCTAGTTACCTACTTTATATATAGTAGTAGCAGTAGTGTTAGTCATTCAGTCATGTCCAACTTTTTGCAGTCCCTCAGACTGTAGCCTGCCAGGCTCCTCTGTCCATGGGATTCGCCAGGCAAGAATACTGGAGTGGGTTGCCATTCCCTTCTTTAGGTGATCTTCCCAACCCAAGGATCGAACCCAGGTCTCCTGTATTGCTGGCAGATTCTTTACTGCCTGAGCTACAGGGAAGACTATTTTTTATATAGTGGTGTGGGTATGTCAGACCCAATCTCCCAATTTATCCCACGCTCCCTCTTCTCCCATGGTAACCATAAGTTTGTTTTCACATCTGTGAATACATATTTTTCTTTGTATATATGCCTAGGAATGGGATTGCTGAATAATATTGTAAGTCTATTTTTAGTTTCTTAAGGAATTTCCACACTGTTCTTCATAGTGGTTGTACCAGTTTATATCCCCACCAATAGTATATATTCCCTTTTTTTCCACACTCACTTCAGCATTTATTGTCTGCCAACTTTTTGATGATAGCCATTCTTACCAGTGTGAGGTGATGTATCATTGTAGTTTTGATTTGCATTTCTCTTTAATTAGTGATGTTGAGCACATTTTCATGTGCTCTTTGGCCACCTATATGTCTTCTTTGGAATAATGTCTATTTAGATCTTCTGCTCATGTCTTTTTTTTTTTTTTTAATTGAGCTGCAAGAATTTGTATTGTTGGGGGATTAACCACTTGTCAGTCTCTTTGTTTGCAGATATTTTCTCCTGTTCTGTGGGTTCTCCTTTCATTTGGTTTATGGTTTCCTTTTCTGTACAAAAGCTGTTAAGTTTAATTAGGTCCCATTTGATTGTTTTTATTTTCAATACTCTAGGAGGTGGCTCAAAAAAGATTTTGCTGCAATTTTTCATGTCACAGAGCATTCTACCTAAGTTTTCCTCTAAGAGTTTTAGAATATCTGGTCTTATATTTAGGTCTTTAATCCATTTTGAGTTTATCTTTGTGTGTGGTGTTAGAGAATGTTCTAATTTCTTTCTTTTACATGTTGCTGCTGCTGCTGAGTCACTTCAGTCGTGTCCGACTCTGTGCGACCCCATAGACAGCAGCCCTCCAGGCTCCCCTGTCCCTGGGATTCTCCAAGCAAGAACACTGGAGTGGGTTGCCATTTCCTTCTCCGATGCATGAAAGTGAAAAGTGAGAGTGAAGTCACTCAGTCATTTCTGACTCTTAGCGACCCCATGGACTGCATCCCACCAGGCTCCTCCATCCTAGCTGTCCAGTTTTCCCAATATCACTTATTGAAGAGACTGTCTTTTCTCTATTGTATATTGTCTCTCCATTGTACATTGTCTTTTGTGTCACAGATTAGGTGGCTATATCCAACCAGTCCATTCTGAAGTAGATCAGTCCTGGGATTTCTTTGGAAGGAATGATGCTAAAGCTGAAACTCCAGTACTTTGGCCATCTAATGTGAAGAGTTGACTCACTGGAAAAGACTCTGATGCTGGGAGGGATTAGGAGCAGGAGGAAAAGGGGACGACAGAGGATAAGATGGCTGGATGGCATCACCGACTCGATGGATGTGAGTTTGGGTGAACTCCAGGAGTTGGTGATGGACAGGGAGGCCTGGCGTGCTGGAATTCATGGGGTCGCAAAGAGTCGGACATGACTGAACGACTGAACTGTACTGAGGTGGCTATATATGCATGAGTCTATCTCTGGACTTTCTATTCACTTCCATTGATGTATATTTCTGTTTTGTGCCAGTACCACACTGTCTTCATTACTACAGCTTTGAAGTATAGTCCAAGGTTGGGAAGCCTGATTCCTCCAGCTCTGTTTTTCTCTCTCAATGTGGCTTTGGCTATTTGGGGTCTTTTGTGTTTCCATGTGTGAAAAGGCTTCCCTGGTAGCTCAGAAGGTAAGGAATCTGCCTACAATACACGCATTTTCATTCTGTGAAAAATGCCATTGGTAATTTAACAGGGATTGCAGTGACTCCATAGATTACTTTGGGTAATATAGTCATTTTCACAATATTGATTCTTTCAATCCAAGAACATACTGTGTCTCTCCATCTGTTTATGTCATCTTTGATTTCTTTCATTGGTGTCTTACAGTTTTCTGAGTATAGGCCTTTTGTTTGCTTATATAGGTTTATTTCTAGATATTTTATTCTTTCTGAAGCAACGGTAAATGGGATTTTTTTTTTTATTTTCTGTTTCTGATCTTTTGTTGTTAGTATATAGGAATACAACAGATTCCTATATTAATTTTGTATTCTGCTACTTTATCAAATTCACTGATGAGCTCTAGTAGTTTTCTGGTAGCATTTTTAGGATTTTCTACGTATAGTATCATGTCAGCTACAGTGGAAGTTTTATTTCTTCTTTTCCAGTATGGATTCCTTTTCTTTTTTCCCCTCTGATTGTCATGGTTAAGAATTCCAAAGGCTGTCTTATTCCTGATGTTAAGAGGAAATGCTTTCAGTGTTTTTTCACCTGACAATGATGTTTGTTGTATAAAACACAGTATTAGTATTATTAACTAGTTACCATGCTTTACATTAGACCCCCAGAACTTATTAATATAATTGAAAGTTTATACCCTTTGATCAACATCTCCGTTTCCCACATCCCCATTGCCTGACAATGGTAATTCTACTCTTTGCTTCTGTGGATTATTATTTTTTTTTTTAGATTTCACATATAAGTGAGATCATATAGTATCTGTCTTTCTGTGTCTGACTTATTACATTTAGCCTAATGTTTTCCATTATGACTTATACTGCTGTCCTAAGTAGCTGGATTTTCTTCTTTTTATGGATGAATAATATGTCTGTGTTTTATATGCATGTGCATGTGTATGTAGCATGTGTATGTATATAATTTTCTCTATCCATTCATGTGATGAATACTTAAGTTGTTTCCATGTCTTGCCAATTGTGAATAATACTTCAATGAATATGGGAGTGCAGATATCTCTTCAGGATATCAATTTTATTTCCTCTGGATATATACTCAGATGTATATTGCTTATGGATTGCTAGATCATATGATCATATTTCATTTTAAGAAATAAAAGCCTAGAACATCTCAGTATTTTGCTTAAGACCACATAGCAACATTTAGAAGCAAACCTTTGTCTGTCTGTCTCTAAAGTCTCTTCTCTTTTCCACTTTTTCACAGTCACTGTACTTTACAATAGTCTAGTTGTGGGTCATTGCCTACTTAGCCGAGATTCTAGAATCTCTGCCACTTTGATGCCCCTTAGTGACTATAGTGTTTGGTGTTCAGTCATGTCTGACTCTTTGCAACCCCCATGAACTGCCCACCAGACTCCTCTGTCTATAGGGTTTCCCAGGCAAGAATACTAGAGTGGGTTGCCATTTCCTTCTCCAGGGGATCTTCCCTACCCAGGGATTGAACCCAAGTATCCCTCACTGTGGGCATATTCTTAACTTCTGAGCCACCAGGGAATTCCCTTAGTGATTATAGGTGCCAGATTATCTGTACTCAACTGTTTATGTATAACTTTTATGTTTGTCACATGTTGGAACACTTTTGTTAGTTCTATTTTATTTTTCTATTAATAATAAGCATGAAGTAAGGGTGATAGCATACACTACCTGAAATATATAACAGATACATTCATAGGAGCATGTAGAGAGGGAAATGGGTCTGCCCTTCCTAAATTAATTATGTAAAAGTCTTCATTGGCAGGGTTTATTGATTACAAGTCCGGATGGTAAGAACAGTTTTACTTGGCTAAGCTGATGATTCCTAGAATCAGAATTACAACTCCCCTAGAGTCAGACTTCTAACAGATTTCACCCTTGGTGCCAATTATGTTTAATTCCTTCATTTGACAAGTATATAGTGAACAGCTTTTATGACCACACCCTGGAAATGACAGTGAACAAACTCAAGAGTCTGCTGCTAAGGAGCTTTATTCTAGTGACTGCTTGGCCCAGGTATAGAGGCAAGAAGATAACAAGCATTTGCTTCTATTTGCTTCTGTTTAACTCAGATTATAGACTTGTTGAGGAGAGAGAACTGATGTCCTTTGATTTCATTTGGCCTAATGTCATCCCTAGATATGAACAATAGAGCTGGACACACAGAATTTATTCCATGAATGATTGTTCAATGAATACATGGCCTAGAGGCCTAGTATATTTTTGTCTGGATAAGACTCTGCTGCCAACCAGCACATCACTATTCATGAAATCTGGCCTAGGGGAACTTTGTGTCAGTGTGTAAGGCTTCCTGGAGGGAAAAAACCTCAACTATTTATGCAAAGGGTCTATTTTTACCTGAAGGGCCCTATAACTTCAACATCCTAGTGGCGTTATTCTCAAAGACAAATGCAGAAGATCCTTTGGGGTATGAGGCACACATTCAATAACCAGTGAATACCCTGCAAAACAGAAGTGTTCTTTTCAACCATTCCACCTCTGTTGAACTGCCAAGCATGGCACCAGGCAATGAGCAATCCAGTAATGACCCAACAGTCTGGCCTTGAGAATCTTACAAGCTAGTGGGAAGGAAATAATCAAAATAGTTTACAGTTATTGAGTGCTCATCATTCTTAACTCCATTAACCATCTAAGGAATCCTATCTATCCCTTGATACTAGTAAGAAGCCTTAAAATTGGTTAGTTTGCTCAAGGTCACACACAGTTCGTACATGGCAGACCTAGGATCACAGTTCATGGATATCTAACACCATAATCTATGAATTTAACCAGGATTACACAGCTTCTCAGTAATCCACAGAAATTCTGGGTACATGCTTTTAAGGGCCAATAGTGTCAAGGTGTCAAAAATCCAACTATCTGGGTTCAAGCCTTGCCTCTGCTACTTGACAGTGCATTTAGTTTGTCTATATTTCCTTACTCATGAATATGGATAATATTAATACCTACCTTAGAGCATTGTTGAGGATACTGTGAGTTAAATGAGATGCTCAAATTTCACTGATGCTAACAAGGAAATATTACCCCTGTTATTAGGGCAATGATTTTTCACTCCCCTGAAACTGATTTTCATTCTTTCTTTCCTTTTTATTTTATTTTATTTTACTTTACAATACTGTATTGGTTTTGCCATACATCAACATGAATCTGCCACGGGTGTACATGAGTTCCCAATCCTGAACACCCCTCCCACCTCCCTCCCCATACCATCTCTCTGGGTCATCCCAATACACCAGCCCCAAGCATCCTGTATCCTGCATCGAACCTAGACTGGTGATTCATTTCTTACATGATATTATGCATGTTTTAATGCCATACTCCCAAATCATCCCACCTTCTCCCTGTCCCACAGAGTCCAAAAGTCTGTTCTATACATCTCTGTCCCTTTTGCTGTCTCACATACAGGGTTATCATTATCATCTTTCTAAACTCCATATATATGTGTTAATATACTGTATTGGTGTTTTCCTTTCTGGTTTACTTCACTCTGTATAATTGGCTCCAGTTTCATCCACCTCATTAGAACTGATTCAAATGTATTGTTTTTAATGGCTGAGTAATACTCCATTGTGTATATGTACCACAGCTTTCTTAACCACTCATCTGCTGATGGATATCTAGGTTGCTTCCATGTCCTGGCTATTATAAACAGTGCTGTGATGAACATTGGGTTACACGTGTCTCTTTCAATTCTGGTTTCCTCGGTGTGTATGCCCAGCAGTGGGATTGCTGGGTCATAAGGCAGTTCTATTTCCAGTTTTTTAAGGAATCTCCACACTGTTCTCCATAGTGGCTGTACTAGTTTGCATTCCCACCAACAGTGTAAGAGGGTTCCCTTTCCTCCACACCCTCTCCAACGTTTATGGCTCGTAGACTTTTGGATTGCAGCCATTGTAACTGGTGTGACATGATACCTCATTGTGGTCTTGATTTGCATTTCTCTGATGAGTGATGCTGAGCATCTTTTCATGTGTTTGTTAGCCATCTGTATGTCTTCTCTGGAGAAATGTCTATTTAGTTCTTTGGCCCATATTTTGATTGGATCATTTATTTTTCTGGAATTGAGCTGCATGAGTTGCTTGTATATTTTTGAGATTAGTTCTTTGTCAGTTGCTTCATTTGCTATTATTTTCTCCCATTCCAAAGGCTGTCTTTTCACCTTGCTTATAGTTTCCTTTGTTGTGCAGAAGCTTTTAAGTTTAATTAGATCCCATTTGTTTATTTTTGCTTTTATTTCCAGTATTCTGGGAGGTGGGTCATAGAGGATCCTGCTGCGATTTGTATCGGAGAGTATTTTGCCTATGTTCTCCTCTAAGAGTTTTATAGTTTCTGGTCTTATGTTTAGATCTTTAATCCATTTTGAGTTTATTTTTGTGTATGGTGTTAGAAAGTGTTCTAATTTCATTCTTTTACAACTTTTCCCAGCACCACTTGTTAAAGAGATTGCCTTTAATCCATTGTATATTCTTGCCTCCTTTGTCGAAGATAAGGTGTCCATATGTGTGTGGATTTATCTCTGGGCTTTCTATTTTGTTCCATTGATCTATATTTCTGTCTCTGTGCCAGTACCATACTGTCTTGATGACTGTGGCTTTGTAGTAGAGACTGAAGTCAGGCAGGTTGATTCCTCCAGTTCCATTCTTCTTTCTCAAGATTGCTTTGGCTATTCAAGGTTTTTTGTATTTCCATACAAATTGTAAAATTATTTGTTCTAGCTCTGTGAAAAATACTGCTGGTAGCTTGATAGGGATTGCATTGAATCTGTAGATTGCTTTGGGGTAGTATAATCATTTTCACTATATTGAGTCTTCTGATCCATGAACATGGTATATTTCTCTATCTATTAGTGTTCTCTTTGACTTCTTTCACCAGTGTTTTATAGTTTTCTATATACAGGTCTTTAGTTTCTTTAGGTAGATATATTCCTAAATATTTTATTCTTTTTGTTGCAATGGTGAATGGAATTGTTTCCTTAATTTCTTTTTCTACTTTCTCATTATTAGTGTATAGGAATGCAAGGGATTTCTGTGTGTTGATTATATATCCTGCAACTTTACTATATTCATTGATTAGCTCTAGTAATTTTCTGGTGGAGTCTTTAGGGTTTTCTATGTAGAGGATCATGTCATCTGCAAATAGTGAGAGTTTTACTTCTTTTCCAATTTGGATTCCTTTTATTTCTTTTTCTGCTCTGATTGCTGTGGCCAAAACTTCCAGAATGATGTTGAATAGTAGTGGTGAAGGTGGGCACTCTTGTCTTGTTCCTGACTTTAGGGGGAAATGCTTTCAATTTTTCACCATTGAGGATAATGTTTGCTGTGGGTTTGTCATATATAGCTTTTATTATGTTGAGGTATGTTCCTTCTATTCCTGCTTTCTGGAGAGTTTTTTTTTTTTATCATAAATGGATGTTGAATTTTGTCAAAGGCTTTCTCTGCATCTATTGAGATAATCATATGGCTTTTATTTTTCAATTTGTTAATGTGGTGAATTACATTGATTGATTTGTGGATATTGAAGAATCCTTGCATCCCTGGGATAAAGCCCACTTGGTCATGGTGTATGATCTTTTTAAAGTGTTTTTGGATTCTGATTGCTAGAATTTTGTTAAGGATTTTTCCATCTATGTTCATTAGTGATATTGGCCTGCAGTGTTCTTTTTTTGTAACATCTTTGTCAGGTTTTGGTATTAGGGTGATGGTGGCCTCATAGAGTAAGTTTGGAAGTTTACCTTCCTCTGCAATTTTCTGGAAGAGTTTGAGTAGGATAGGTGTTAGCTCTTCTCTAAATTTTTGGTAGAATTCAGCTGTGAAGCTGTCTGGCCCTGGGCTTTTGTTTGCTGGAAGATTTCTGATTACAGTTTCAATTTCCATGCTTGTGATGGGTCTGTTAAGATATTCTATTTCTTCCTGGTTCAGTTTTGAAAACTAAGAATTTGTCCATTTCTTCCATGTTGTCCATTTTATCGGCATATAATTGCTGATAATAGTCTCTTATGATCCTTTGTATTTCTGTGTTGTCTGTTGTGATCTCTTCATTTTAATTTCTAATTTTATTGACTTGATTTTTCTCCCTTTGTTTCTTGATGAGTCTGGCTCATGTTTTGTCAATTTTATTTATCCTTTCAAAGAACCAGCTTTTGGCTTTGTTGATTTTTGCTATGGTCTCTTTTGTTTCTTTTGCATGTATTTCTGCCCTAATTTTTAAGATTTCTTTCCTTCTACTAACCCTGGGGTTCTCCATTTCTTCCTTTTCTAGTTGCTTTAGGTGTAGAGTTAGGTTATTTATTTGACTTTTTTCTTGTTTCTTGATGTATGCCTGTATTGCTATGAATTTTCCCCTTAGCACTGCTTTTATAGTGTCCCACAGATTTCGGGTTGTTGTGTTTTCATTTTCATTTGTTTCTATGCATATTTTGATTTCTTTTGTGATTTCTTCTGTGATTTGTTGGTTATTCAGAAGCATATTGTTCAGCCTCCATATGTTGGAATTTTTAATAGTTTTTCTCCTGTAATTGAGATCTAATCTTAATGCATTATGGTCAGAAAAGATGCTTGGAATGATTTCAATCTTTTTGAATTTATCAAGGCTAGTTTTATGGCCCAGGATGTGATCTATCCTGGAGAAGGTTCCATGAGCACTTGAGAAAAAGGTGAAATTCATTGTTTTGGGGTGAAATGTCCTTTAAATATCAATTAGGTCTAACTGGTCTATTGTATCACTTAAAGTTTGTGTTTCTTTGTTAATTTTCTGTTTAGTTGATCAATCCATAGGTGTGAGTAGGGTATTAAAGTCTCCCACTATTATTGTGTTATTGTTAATTTCCCCTTTCATACTTATTAGCATTTGTCTTACCTATTGTGGTGCTCCTATGTTGGGCGCATATATATTTATAATTGTTATATCTTCTTCTTGAATTGATCATTTGATCATTATGTAGTGTCCTTCTTTGTCTCTTTTTACAGCCTTTGTTGTAAAGTCTATTTTATCTGATATGAGTATTGCCACTCCTGCTTTCTTTTGGTCTCTATTTGTGTGGAATATCTTTTTCCAGCCCTTCACTTTCAGTCTGTATGTGTCCCTTGTTTTGAGGTGGGTCTCTTGTAGACAACATATATAGGGGTCTTGTTTTTGTATCCATTCAGCCAGTCTTTGTCTTTTGGTTGGGGCATTCAACCCATTTACATTTAAGGTAATTATTGATAAGTATGCTCCCATTGCCATTTACTTTATTGTTTTGGGTTCGGATTTATACACCCTTTTTGTGTTTCCTGTCTAGAGAATATCCTTTAGCATTTGCTGGAGAGCTGGTTTGGTGGTGCTGAATTCTCTCAGCTTTTGCTTGTCTGTAAAGCTTTTGATTTCTCCTTCATATTTGAATGAGATCCTTGCTGGGTACAGTAATCTGGACTGTAGGTTATTTCCTTTCATCACTTTGAGTATGTCTTGCCATTCCCTCCTGGCCTGAAGAGTTTCTATTGAAAGATCAGCTGTTATCCTTATGGGAATCCCCTTGTGTGTTATTTGTTGTTTTTCCCTTGCTGCTTTTAATATTTGTTCTTTGTGTTTGATCTTTGTTAATTTGATTAATATGTGTCTTGGGGTGTTTCACCTTGGGTTTATCCTGTTTGGGACTCTCTGGGTTTCTTGGACTTGGGTGATTATTTCCTCTCCCATTTTAGGGAGGTTTTCAACTATTATATCCTCAAGTATTTTCTCATGGTCTTTCTTTTTGTCTTCTTCCTCTGGGACTCCTAGGATTTGAAAGTTGGGGCATTTCATATTGTCCTGGAGGTCTCTGAGATTGTCCTCATTTCTTTTAATTCATTTTTCTTTTTTCCTCTCTGATTCATTAATTTCTACCATTCTATCTTCCATTTCACTAATCTATCTTCTGCTTCCGTTATTCTATTTGTTGCCTGCAGAGTGTTTCTGATCTCATTTATTGCATTATTTATTATATATTGACTCTTTTTTATTTCTTCTAGGTCCTTGTTAAACCTTTCTTACATATTCTCAATCCTTGTCTCCAGGCTATTTATCTGTGATTCCATTTTGATTTCAAGATTTTGGATCATTTTCACTATCATTATTTGGAATTATTTATCAGGTAGATTCCCTATCTCTTCCTCTTTTGATTGGTTTGGTGGGCATTTATCCTGTTCCTTTACCTGCTGGGTATTCCTCTGTCTCATCATCTTGTTTATATTGCTGTGTTTGGGATGGCCTTTCTGTGTTCTGGCAGTTAGTGGAGTTCTCTTTATTATGGAGTTTCCTCGCTGTGGGTGGGGTTGTATCAGTGGCTTGTCAAAGTTTCTTGGTTAGGGAATCTTGTGTTGGTGTTTTGGTGGGCGGAGCTGGATTTCTTCTCTCTGGAGTGCAATGATGTGTCCAATAATGAGTTATGAGATGTCAATGGTTTTGGAGTAACTTAGAGCTGCCTGTATATTGAAGCTCAGGGCTGTGTTCCTGTGTTGCTGGAGAATTTGTGTGGTATGTCTTGCTCTGGAACTTGTTGGCCCTTGGGTGGTGCTTGGTTTCAGTAGGTATGGAGGCGTTTGATGAGCTCCTATTGATTAATGTTCCCTGGAGTCAGGAGTTGTCTGATGTTCTCAGGATTTGGACTTAAGCCTTCTGCTTCTGGTTTTCAGTTTTATTTTTACAGTAGTCTCAAGACTTCTCCTTCTGTACTGCACCATTGATAAAACATCTAGGTTAAAGATGAAAAGTTTCTCCACATTGAGGGACACCCAGAAAGGTTCACAGAGTTACATGGAGAAGAGAAGAGGGAGGAGGGAGTTAGAGGTGACCTGAATGAGATGAGGTGGAATCGAAAGAGGAGAGAGCAAGCTAGCCAGTAATCACTTCCTTATGTGCGCTCCACAGTCTGGATCGCTCAGCGATGTTCATGGAGTTATATAGAGAAGAGGAGAGGGAGGAAGGAGACAGAGGTGGCCAGGAGGATAAAAGATGGGAATGAAAAGGAGAGAGACAGATCCAGCCAATAATCAGTTCCCTAAGTGTTCTGCACTATCTGGAACACACAGAGATTCACAGAGTTGCGTAGAGGAGAGAAGGGGGAGGGAGGAGACAGAGGCAACCTGGTGGAGAAAAAGGAGAGTCCAAAGGAGGAGAGAACAGTATAGCCAGTAATCTCACTCTCAAGTAAAAATGGGTACTGATGATTGGGTTTTTGAAGGTACAAAATTGATAACAAATACCAAAAAGCAAGGATTAAAAATCTAGAGTAGAGTTTGGATTTTCCAAAATACAATATTAAAGAAAAGAAGAAAAACAAATTCACAAGAATTATTAAATATATATATATATATATATATATATATATATGAAATTTGCTTTAAAAATAGGGTCTTTTTTGAAAAGTAATAGTAGGTTATAAAATTGAAAATTAAAGGAGAAATAGATGACTTAAAATTAAAAAATGTTAAAAAAAGAAAAAACAAACAAAAAAGAATGATCATAAAAATAGTAAAGATATATCTAGGACTTTCTCTGGTGTTGCTGTGGGCAGTGTGGGTTCAGTTCATTTTCAGATAGTTCCTTGGTCTGGCTTATATTTCTCAAGATCTATAGGCCCCTTCCTATGTACTTGGTGCTAATGACAGGGTTTTAATCTATCGCACCTGTCACTTCCAAGGTGGTTCCCTCTGTTTTAGCTTCCTCTGTTTGCTGGTCTCTTCTGTGTCTGATTTCTTGCCCTGACACAAAGGGGGCGGTGGTGGACACTTCTTTTAGGCTCACTTGTTCAGTCGCGCTGTGGGGAGGGAGGGACGCTGCAAACAAATAACACTGGCATGTGCTCGCAGTGTCTCAGCTACACTGGGCCTGCCCCCGTTCATGGTGCACACAGCTCAGGCTCTAGGTTGCTCCACAGGGAACTGTCTGAGGCCAGCCCTGGGCTGCATGCACCTCCCAGGTCTAAGCCGCTCAGGCTCAGGCACTCAGGTAGTCCTCAGAGGTGCAGACTCAGTTGGGTCTGCATTTTGTGCCTTTCCTAGGTCCAAGTAGCTCAGGTGTTTGGCGAGCGTGGTTGCTGCGACTTATCCCACAGTCTGGTTTGCTAGCCCAAGTTAGTTCGCTCTGGTTACACTTGGGGCATTCCGGCCTGATCCTGAAAAAGCAATGTACCCTGTGCCTCCCTGCCCAGCCCCCACTTGCTAGTGGCGGATGCAGGCATCTGCACTGCTTCTCTGCTGGGGGAGTTACCGTTGGTCACATAATCTATGGGGTTTAATTATTTATTTATTTTTCCTCCCTGTTATGTTGCCCTCTGTGCTTCCAAGGCTCACCACAGACTCGGCAGTGAGAGTGTTTCCTGGTGTTTGGAAACTTCTCTCTTTTTAAGACTCCCTTCCCAGGATGGAGCTCCCTCCCTCCCTACCTCTTTTGTCTCTTTTTTTGTCTTTTATATTGTTTCCTACCTGTTTTTGAAGACAATGAGCTGCTTTTCTGGGTGCCTGATGTCCTCTGCCGGCATTCAGAAGTTGTTTTGTGGGATTTACTCAGCGTTGAAATGTTCGTTTGATGAATTTGTGGGGGAGAACGTGGTCTCCCCATCCTATTCCTCTGCCATCTTAGGACCACCCCCCTGAAACTGATTTTCTTGATGGCCCTTTTTTGTAGGGGCAGACACCAGAAGAGAGAGGGTGATTTCTTTCCTTCACATTTAGGGACTGAATTATTAACCCTTCCTAAATCTGAAAGTAGCATCAGACTCAGGCTATGCTCAAGTACAGAAGCAGTTAGGGAAGAGAAGAAATTAGTACTTCCACCATTTTTTGCCTTCAACCTGTCTTTCCCAGCTAGGGATTGTGTAAAAATAAACTTTCCACTAAATCTATTCCACATTTGGTTTTATCTTTCAGTAACATGAACACAAAGAGCTGAGGACAACCCAGACAGATAGTATTTTCAGATGAAAGGTCAAAGGTTATTAAGCACATCACCAACCCACCTATTTTTATAGAAAACCTGAACACATGAAATTTGTAATAAGGCTTTAAAAATTATCAGAGGTATCAGATCATTTTTATATAATTCTAATGTAGCTTATTTATAGATTATTGCTCAAAATTACTTTTTAAAAGTCTGGACCTTTGTTTCTGGGTGAGATGCACTGAGTTTTTACTTCTCTGTGGAGTTAAACAATAATAATAAACAACCTAAAATGTGCAGTGGCAAAACAAATGAACGAATTTCATTCAGGAAGCTGAGTAGAAACTTTTTAATATAGGTAGAAGTAGCATAATCTTTAGAACCTTTGGAATGAGGAAACTAAGCTGTCCTTCATCATGAATCCTCAGACAGAAGAAAAATGTATGAGAGTATATGTGTTCATGTATATTTACATGTGTGTGTATGTGTGCATATTGTATATGCATGTGCAGTCATGGGCAGACATGTGGATACATCCATGTACTGGAGTTAGACTTGGTCAGACAGCCCTCCATGAATGTGGAAGAGGGAGAGGAGCCAAGTAACACAGAAATGCTTGTCACTCATGAGGTCATAAGATATCTGAGTTAGTAAATTAAATGGGGTTTCTTGAGATAATACTCATATCTCTTACCTTTTATTGGGAATTTACTAGATTCAGTTCAGTTCAGTTCAGTTCAGTTTAGTCGCTCAGTCATGTCCGACTCTTTGTGACCCCATGAATCGCAGCACGCCAGGCCTCCCTGTCCATCACCAACTCCCGGAGTTCACTCAGACACATCCATCGAGTCTGTGATGCCATCCAGCCATCTCATCCTCTGTCGTCCCCTTCTCCTCCTGCCCCCAATCCCTCCCAGCATCAGAGTCTTTTCCAATGAGTCAACTCTTCACATGAGGTGGCCAAAGTACTGGAGTTTCAGCTTTAGCATCATTCCTTCCAAAGAAATCCCAGGGCTGATCTCCTTCAGAATGGACTTATTGGATCTCCTTGCAGTCCAAGGGACTCTCAAGAGTCTTCTCCAACACCACAGTTCAAAAGCATCAATTCTTCAGCACTCAGCTTTCTCTACAGTCCAATTCTCACATCCATACATGACCACAGGAAAAACCGTAGCCTTGACTAGATGGACCTTAGTCGGCAAAGTAATGTCGCTGCTTTTGAACATACTATCTAGGTTGGTCATAACTTTTCTTCCAAGGAGTAAGCGTCTTTTAATTTCATGGCTGCACTAGATTACTCCACACCATATATAACTGACTTTAAATCCTCTTTAACCCTATGAAATTGGCATTAGAGTTCCTGTTTTACAGATGAAGGAAATGAATCTCAGAAAGGTTGAAGGTAAGAATCAAATACAATTTTCAGTGGTGTTAAAGTCTCACTCTTTCTACAAAACCCTATTTCTGAGACAATCTCTATACCCTTCTTTAAAATTGAAGTATAGTTGACTTACAATATTATATTAATTTTGGGTGTACAGCATAGTGAATCAAAAATTTTACAAGTTATACTCCATTTAAAGTTATTATAAAATAGTGGCTATATCCCCCATGATGTCCAGTCTATCCTTGTAGCTTATTTTTATCCATCAGAGTTTATACCTCATAATCCCCTACTTCAATCTTAGAGAATTCCCTTTCTTTCTCCCACTGGTAACCACTAGTTTGTTTTCTTTGAGTTTGTTTTTGTTTGTTATGGTCATTCATTAAATTTTTTTTATATTCCATATATATGTAATAACATACAGTGTTTTCTCTTTTTTATGAGTTAGTTTTTACCCTTAAGGTCCATACATAGTGCCACAAATGGAAATATTTTTATGGCAGAATAGTATTCCACAGGAGTGAGGAAACAGACTCTTGGAGGGCACAAACAAAACCTTGTGTGCGCCAGAACCCAGAAGAAAGGAACAGTGATCCCACAAGAGAATGAGTGAGTCAGACTTGTGTGTGAGTATCCAGGAGTCTCCTGCGAAGGTGCAGGTTGTCAATGGCCTGCTGTGGAGTCAGGAGCACTGAATACAACAGTCCTGGGAGCTGCGGGGTGTTCTGACATAAGTCCTTTTGAAGGAGATCATCATTACCTCTACCATATCTTGGCCTCAGGCCAAACAGTAGGGAAGGAACACAGCCCCACCCATCAACAAAAAATTGGGTAAAATGTTTACTGAGCATGGCCCCGCCCATCAGAACAAGACCCAGATTCCCCCACAGCCTGTGGGACCTCCCATCAGGAGGCTTCCACAAGGCTCTTATCCTTATCCATCAGAGGGCAGACAGAATGAAAACCACAATCACAGAAAACTAACCAAACTGATCACATGGACCACAACCTTGCTTAACTCAATGAAACTATGAGCCATGTTGTATAGGGCCACCCAAGATGAATGAGTCATGGTGGAGAGTTCAGACAAAATATGGTCCACTGGAGAGGGGAATGGCAAACCATTTCAGTATCCATGCTTTGAGACCCCCATGAACAGTATGAAAGGCAAAATGATATGACACTGAAAGATGAGCACATCAGGTCAGTAGGTGCCCAATATATTACTGGAGAAAAGTAGAAACATAGCTCAAGAAGAAATGAAGAGGCTGAGCCAAAGCAAAAACAATGCCCAGTGGGGGATGTAACTGGTGATGGAAGTAAAGTTGAATGCTGTAAAAAACAATATTGCATAGGAGACTGGAATATTTGGTCCATGAATCAAGGTAAATTGGAAGTGGTCAAACAGGAGATGGCAAGAGTGAACATCAACATTTTAGGAATCAGTGAAATAAAATGAACCAGAATGGGTGAATTTGATTCAGATGACCATTTACCTACTATGGGATTCCCTGGTGTCTCAGACAGTAAGGTGTCTGACCACAATGTGGGAGACCAAGTTTCGATCCCTGGGTTGGGAAGATCCCCTGGAGAAGGAAATGGCAACCCACTCCAGTACTCTTGCCTAGAAAATTTCATGGATGTAGGAGCCTGGTGGTCTACAGTCCATGGGGTCACAAAGAGTTGGACATGACTGAGCAACTTCACTTCACTTAGCTACTACTATGGGCAAGAATCCCTTAGAAGAAATGGAGTAGCCTTCATAGGCAACAAAAGAGTCCAAAATGCAGTACTTGGGCACAATTTCAAAAACGACAGAATGATCTGTTTGCTTCTAAGGCAAACCATTCAATATCACAGTAATCCAAGTCTGCAACAATCACTAATGCCAAAAAAGTTGAAGTTGAATGGTTCTATGAAGGCCTACAAAATCTTCTAGAACTAACATAAAAAAAAAAAAAGTCCTTTTCATCATAGGGAACTGGAATGCAAAAGTAGGAAGTCATGAGATAGCTGGAGTAACAGGCAAGTTTGGCTTTGGAGTACAAAATGAAGCAGAGCAAAGGCTAATAGAGTTTTGCCAAGAGAACACACTGGTCATAGCAAACACCCTCTTCCAATGATACAGGACAAGGTTCTACACATGGACATAACCAAATGGTCAATTCTGAAATCAGATTTATCATATTCTTTGCAGCCAAAGATGGAGAAGCTCTATACAGTCAGCATAAACAAGACTGGGAGCAGATTGTAGTACAGACCATGAACTGCTAATTGCAAAAATGAGACTTACATTGAAGAAATTAAGGAAAATCACGATGCCATTCATGTATGACCTAAATGAAATCCCTTATGATCATACAGTGGAAGTGACAAATAGATTCAAGGGATTAGATCTGATAGACCAAGTGCCTGAAGAGCTATGGAAGGACGTTTGAGACATTATACAGCAGGTGGTGATCAAAACCATCCCCAAGAAAAAGAAATGCAAAAAGGCAAAATGGTTCTCTGAAGAGGCCTTACAAATAGCTGAGAAAAGAAGAGAAGCAAAAGGCAAAGGAGAAAAATATAGATATCCATCTGAATGCAGAGTTACAAAGAATAGCAAGGAGAAATAAAGTCTTCCTACATGATCAATGAAAAGAAATAGAGGAAAACAATAGAATCGAAAAGACTATAGCTCTCTTCAAAAAAATTAGAGATACTGAGGGAACATTTCTTGCAAAGATGGGCAGAAATGGTATGGACCTAATGGAAGCAGCAGATATTAAGAGGTGGCAAGAATACACAGAAGAACTGTACAAAAAAGATCTTCATGACCCAGAACCATGATGGTGTGATCACTCACCTAAGGACAGACACCATGGAATGCAAAGTCAAGTGGGCCTTAGGAAGCATCACTATGAACAAACCTAGTGGAGGTGGGTGATGGAATTCCAGTTGAGCTATTTCAAATCCTAAAAGATGATGCTGTGAAAGTACCGCACTCAATATGTCAGCAAATTTGAAAAACTCAGCAGTGGCCACAGGACTAGAAAAGCTCACTTTCATCCCTATCCCTAAGAAGGGTGATTTAAAGAATGTTCAAACTACCACACAGTTGCACTCATTTCACATACTTGAAAGGTCATGACCAAAATCCTACAAGCTAGTCTTCAACAATACATGAATCAAGAACTCCCAGATGTTCAAGCTAGATTTATAAAAAGCAGAGGAACTAGAGATTAAATTTCCAAGAGCCTTTGAATCATACAAAAAGCAAGAGAATTTCAGAAAAAGTCTACTTCTGCATCATTGACTACGCTTTAGCTTTCAACTGTGTGGATCATAACAAACTGTGGAAAATTCAAGAGACAGGAATACCAGACCACCCTACCTGATTCCTGAGAAATCTGTATTCAGGTCAAGAAGCAACAGTTAGAACTGGACATGGAATAACAGACTGGTTCCAAATTGGGAAAGCAGTACTTCAAGACTGTATATTGTCACCCTGCTTATTTAACTTATATGCAGAGTACATCATGCGAAATGCCAAGATGGATGAAACACAAGCTGAAGTCAAGATTGCCCAGAGAAATATCAATAACTTCAGATATGCAGATGACACCACCTTAATGACAGAAAGTGAAGAGGAACGAACCTCCTGATGAAAGTGAAAGAGGAAAGTGAAAGAGCTGGCTTAAAATTCAACATTCAAAACACTAAGATCATGGCATCTAGTCCCATCAGTTCAGTTCAGTTCAGTTCAGTCGCTCAGCCGTGTCCGACTCTTTGCAACCCCATGAATTGCAGCACACCAGGCCTCCCTGTCCATCACCAGCTTCTGGAGTGCACTCAGACTCACGTCCATTGAGTCAGTGATGCCATCCAGCCATCTCATCCTCTGTCGTCCCCTTCCCCTCCTGCCCCCAATCCCTCCCAGCATCAGAGTCTTTTCCAATGAGTTAACTCTTCACATGAGGTGGCCAAAGTACTGGAGTTTCAGCTTTAGCATCATTCCTTCCAAAGAAATCCCAGGGCTGATCTCCTTCAGAATGGACTGATTGGATCTCCTTGCAGTCCAAGGGACTCTCAAGAGTCTTCTCCAACACCACAGTTCAAAAGCACCAATTCTTCGATACTCATCCTTCTTCACAGTCCAACACTCACATCCATACATGACCACAGGAAAAACCATAGCCTTGACTAGACGGACCTTAGTCGGCAAAGTAATGTCTCTGCTTTTGAATATGCTATCTAGGTTGGTCATAACTTTTCCTCCAACGAGTAAGTGTCTTTTAATTTCATGGCTGCAATCACCATCTGCAGAAAGAGGAGAGTGAAAAAACTGGCTTAAAATTCAACATTCAAAACATTAAGATCATGGCATCTAGTCCCATCACTTCATGGCAAATAGATGGGGAAACAGTGACAGACTATTTTCTTGAGCTTCAAAATCCTTACAGGTGGTGACTGCAGTCATAAAATTAAAAGACACTTGCTCCTTGGAAAGAAAGCTATGACAAACTGTATTAAAAAACAGAGACATTACTTTGTCAACAAACATCCATATAGTCAAAGCTATGTTTTTTCCAGTAGTCATGTATGGAGGAGAGAGTTTGGCCATAAAGAAGGCTGAGTCCCAAAGAACTGATTCTTTTGAACTGTGGTGTTGGAGAAGACTCTTGAGAGTACCTTGGATAGCAAGGAGAGCAAACCAGTCAATCTTTAAAGAAATCAGTCCTGAATATTCATTGGAAGGAGTGATGCTGAAACTGAAGCTCCAATACTTTGACCACCTGATTCAATCAGCTGACTTATTGGAAAATACCCTGATGCTGGGAAAAATTGAAGGCAGGAGGTGAAGGGGATGACAGAGGATGAGATGGTTGAATGGCATCACTGACTTGATGGACATGAGTTTGAGTATGCTCCAGGAGAAAGTGAAGTTCAGGGAAGCCTGGCCTCCTGTGGTCCATGGGTCTCAAAGAGTTAACAAGTTAACAAGTCCCTTAACTACACATTTCAGGTATAAATTATTTAATTCCTTTCTTTAACCTTTCTACTAGCTTTGTCCCTGGGTGGTTTACTACTTTGCTAATGAGCTTTTTCTTTTTGTAGTTTTCATGTTTCTAGTCGTGGCCTTTCCTATGTCACTTAGAGAAATCCCCTTAACATTTCTTTAAACTTCTTTTGGTGATGCTAAGCTCCTTTAACTTGCTTCTCTGCAAAAATTGTCATCCTTCCATTAAATCTGAATGGAAGGTTTGTCAGGTAGAATATTGCTGGCTTGTACCACTCCCTTCTGGGCTGTATAGTTTCTGCTGCAAAGTCAGCTGATAGCCTAATGAGAGTTCCTTTGCATGTAACCTGTTGCTTTTAGTATTCTCTTTAATCTTTAATTTTTGCTATTTTAATTACAATGTGTCTTGGTGTGATCCTCTTTGGAACTCTGCTTCCTGATCTTAAGCATCTCTTTCCTTTCCCATGTTAGGGGAGTTTTCAGCTATTATGTATTCAAGTATGTTATCTGCCACTTTCTTTCTCTCTTCTTTTGGAACCCCTATAATGTGAATGTTAATACACTTTATATTATCCCACAGGTCTCTTAAACTGTCCTCATTTCTTTCCTTTCTTTCTTTTCAGCTTCAGGGATTTCCACTACTCTGTCTTCCAGCTCAGTGATCCATTCCTTGGTGTTCTATAATCTACTCATTCCTTCTGTTGATTTTTCATTTCAGTTACTGTATTCTTAATCTGTTTGTTGGTTACTTTTTATTTTCTAATTCTTTGTTAAAAACTTCTAACTTCTCACTGTATTCATAACCTAAGGTTCTAAATGCCCATCAACAGGAATAAAGAAGATGTGGGTATGTGTATGTGTGTGTGTATGTGTGCGTGTGTATAGCCAATGCACTCAGCTACAAAAAAGTATGAAACTGATTCATTTAGAGAGACATGAATAGACCTAGAGAGTGTCATACAGAGTGAAGTAAGTCCCCAGAAGAGAAAAACAAATATCATATATTAACATATATATGTGGAATCTAGAAAAATGCTATAAATGATTTTATTTGCAATGTAGAAACAGAGACACAGGCATAGAGAATAAATATATGGGTATCAAAGGGGGAAGGGAGAATAGGAGGAATTGGGAGATTAGGATTTATGCATATACACTATCGATACTATGTATAAAATAGATAACTAATGAGAACACACTGTATATAGCACAGGGAACCCTATGTAATGCATTGTGGTACCTCAGTGGGAAGGAAGTCCAAAAGGTTGGGTCAACCATATGGTTGATCCATTTTGCTATACAGAAGAAACTAATACAACATTGTAAAACAACTATATTTCAATAAAAATTAATTTAAAGATTGCAGCAAAATCTTTTTGATCCATCTCCTAGAGTAATGGAAATAAAAACAAAAATAAATAGGACATAACTAAATCCAAAATATTTTACACAGGAAAGGAAACTATTAGCAAAATGAAATGACAACCCACAGAATGGGGGAAAATATTTACAAATGATATGACTGATGCTCCAGAATTTACAAAGAGCTCATGTGGCTTAATATCCAAAAACAAACAACCCAATCAAAAAATGGGCAGATGTCTTCAACAGACATTTCTACAAGGAAGACATACAGATGGCCAAGAGGCATGTGAAAAGATACTCAACATCTCTAATTTTTAGATAACGCATATCCAACTACAGTAAGATATCACCTCACACCAGTCAGAATGGCCATTATCAAAAAGTCTGCAAACAATAAATGCTAGAGAGGGTATGGAGAAAAGAGAACCTTCCTAGACTGTTCGTGGGAATGTAAATTAGTACATCAACTATGGAGAACAGTATGGAGGTTCCTTAAAAACTAAAAATAGAGCTACCACATGATTCAGCATTCCCACCTGCTCCCACACATATATCTGGAGAAAAACATGATTGAAAATTATATATGTGCCCCAATGCTCACTGCAGTGCTGTTTACAATAGCCAAGACATGGAAGAAACCTAAGTGTCCATTGACAGATGAATGGATATAAAAGATGTGAGATATATATAATATATATATTCCATTATATAATGGAATATTACTCAGCCATTAAAAAGAATGAAATGACACCATTTACAGCAATGTGGATAAACCTGGAGATTGTCATACTAAATGAAGTAAGTCAGAGAAAGACAAATATCTTATGATATTTCTTATATGTGGAATCTAAAAAAAATGATACAAATAAACTTACTTATAAAACAAAAGAAGACTCACAGACCTAGAGAACAAACTTTTGGTTACGAGGGGAAGAAGTGGGGGATGGATAGACAAGAAGGTCAGGATTAACATATATACACTGCTATATTTAAAATAGTTAACCAATAAGGACCTACTGTGTAGCACATGGAACTCTGCTCAATACTCTGTAACAACCTAGATGGGGAAAGAATTTGAAAAAGAATAGACACATGGTACGTATAACAGAATCACTTTGCTGGATATCTGAAACTAACACAACATTTTTATCAACTATACTATAATATAAAATAAAAATTTAAATGACAAAATTCCTGACCTAGAGCAATACACATCCCTTACACTCACAACCCACTAGAGAAATGTAGCTCACAGCCAGTTCAATTGAGTAAAGTTGAAAAATAAAGTGCCTGGTGGGGGATTTGCCTTCCAACAAGAACTCCACACTACAGAAGGTAAAACACTACTTTCTGGCAGACTCTGCCATTCCTTCATCCCTTCAGTTCAGTTCAGTCACTCAGTCATGTCCGATTCTTTGCAACCCCTTGAACTGAAGCAGGCCAGGCCTCCCTGTCCATCACCAACTCCCGGAGTCCACCCAAACCCATGTCCATTGAGTTGATGATGCCATCCAACCGTCTCATCCTCTGTTGTCCCCTTCTCCTCCTGCCCTCAATCTTTCCCAGCATCAGGGTCTTATCAAATGAGTCAGTTCTTTGCATCAGGCTAAACTATTGGAGTTTCAGTTTCAACATTAGTCCTTCCAATGAACGCCCAGGACTGATCTCCTTTAGAATGGACTGGTTGGATCTCCTTGCAGTCCAAGGCACTCTCAAGAGTCTTCTCCAACACCACAGTTCAAAAGTATCAATTCTTCAGCACTCAGCTTTCTTTATAGTCCAAATCTCATCCATGCATGACCACTGGAAAAACCATAGCCTTGACCTGATGGACTTTTGTTGACAAAGTGATGTCTCTGCTTTTGAATATGCTATCTAGGTTGGTCATAACTTTCCTTCCAAGGAGTAAGCGTCTTTTAATTTCATGGCTGCAATCACCATCTGCAGTGATTTTGGAGCCCAGAAAAATAAAGTCAGCCACTGTTTCTACTGTTTCCCCGTCTATTTCCCATGAAGTGATGGGACCAGATGCCATGATCATAGTTTTCTGAATGTTGAGCTTTAAGCCAACTTTTTCACTCTCCTCTTTCACTTTCATCAAGAGGCTTTTTATTTCCTCTTCACTTTCTGCCATAAGGGTGGTGTCATCTGCACATCTGAGGTTATTGATATTTCTTCCAGCAATCTTGATTCCAGCTTGTGCTTCTTCCAGCCCAGCGTTTCTCATGATGTACTCTGCATAGAAGTTAAATAAGCACGGTGATGATATACAGCCTTGGCGTACTTCTTTTCCTACTCAGAACCAGTCTGTTGTTCCAGGTCTAACTTTTGCTTCCTGATCTGCATACAGGTTTCTTAAGAGGCAGGTCAGGTGGTCTTGTATTCCCATCTCTTTCAGAATTTTCCACGGTTGATTGTGATCCACACAGTCAAAGGCTTTGGCATAGTCAATAAAGCAGAAATAGATGCTTTTCTGGAACTCTCTTGCTTTTTCCATGATCCAGCAGATTTTGGATCCCTTCATCCCTTATATATGCCTAAACTCACAAGGGAGCATGGAACTTATCACCTATCCCAGGAAGTTTATAACATTCTTCTCAATTGCAATCTCATTTTTTCAAAATTTCTGTTAATTATTATCCTGATTTATTAGAAGAATAAATTGAGACTCCAAGGAAGGAAATGACTATCCCAAGGTGATGTAGCTGTCTGATGATTGAACATGGATTTAAGTATAGCACAGTCTATCTAGATTTAAATCTAGCACATCCTCTGTTCTCTGAACCAAAGAAGGATTCATATTACCTATGATTTGCCTATTTCTGCAAAAGAACCTGAATTTTAGCTGAATTGATGCTTTATATTACTGGATTGGACTAATCTTAAAATATACTGGAGATTTTTTTTTCCTTTTGATTATTGGGTGACAGACAGCCTAGGGAGGAAATTTAAGTGACTTAGAGCTAAAATAAGTTAAATAAGTTAATCTGCTGCTCTCTTCCTACCTTTGTCTCTGTATCTCTCTTTCTTTCTGCTAGGTGTCAGCTTTATCTACTTTTACTAAAGAATGGCTTCCTCATATGATTCCATTTATAAAAAATGTGTATACTAGGTTAAAACATAGAGATGAAAAGAGTGGTTTACAGGGGCTGGGAGAAATGGAAAGGACTGTTAATGAGTACAAGATTTCATTGGGGGATGATAAAAAGTATTCTAGGTTTAGGGGTAATGGATATATAACTCCAAATATACTAAAACTCACTCAATTGTAGAGGTTAAAATGTGAAATATATGATATGTGAATTATATCTCAACAAGGCTGTTATTAAACAAACAAGGATGTAGACAATAGCTTTATCTCCAGTTTGAAGCAAATGGCCTCTGGCAAATTCCAGGCAACATATGTTGCAGTTTTCACCACCAGAGGCTACCTCTTTCCCACATCCAATTCAAATAAACAGAATAAAATACATTAAAAGGGAGGAAAACCATTATTGGCCCAGTTTATATAAGAAGCCCACTCCTAGACCTTCCAGCTTTGAGCAGAGGGACACGATAACACAACACAGATATGGTCATAGGGTCTCACTTCTGTGAATGGGACTAACTGAGAGAATAGGGGTATCATTGTAAAACAATCAGATACCAAAGAGGTATCTAATATATGCCAAGCATGGCAATATTTACTTACGATAAAAATACATGGGCTTAAATATTCTCAAGATCTTGGGCCACAGTTCCATATACCTAATCTTTCAGAGAATCATCATATGAAAAGCTACATGAGCACTGGACTCAAGACACATCAGTTTTAGAATACCACCACTGACAAATTCTGTGACACCAGACAAGTCACCTCAATCCATACATGATATCCAATTTTATTTCTGTTATTTTGATAGCAATATCTCTATCATTGGGCCATTACTTATCATTGGATAAGTAAAAAGATGCAAAGCACTTAGCACAGAGCCTATGCATACAGACTACACATACAGCTCAGTTCAGTCGCTCAGTCATGTTCAACTCTCTGCAACCCCATGAATCACAGCACGTCAGTCCTCCCTGTCCATCACCAACTTCCAGAGTTTAAACAAACTCATGTCCATCGAGTCGGTGATGCCATCCAGCCATCTCATCCTCTGTCGTCCCCTTCTCCTCCTGCCCCAATACCTCCTTGCATCAGGGTCTTTTCCAATGAGTCAAGTCTTCGCATGAGGTGGCCAAAGTATTGGAGTTTCAGCTTTAGTATCACTCCTTCTAATGAACACCCAGGACTGATCTTTAGAATGGACTGGTTGGATCTCCTTGCAGTCCAAGGCACTCTCAAGAGTCTTCTCCAGCACCACAGTTCAAAAGCATCAATTCTTCAGTGCTCAGCTCTCTTCACAGCCCAACTCTCACATCCATACATGACCACTGCAAAAACCATAGCCTTCACTAGATGGACCTTTGTTGGCAAAGTAATGTCTCTGCTTTTTAGTATGCTATCTAGGTTGGTCATAACTTTTCTTCCAAGGAGTAAGCATCTTTTAACTTCATGGCTGCAGTCACCATCTGCAGTGATTTTAGAGTCCCCAAAATTAAATTCTGACACTGTTTCCACTGTTTCCCCATCTATTTTCCATGAAGTGATGGGACCAGATGCCATGATCTTAGTTTTCTGAATGTTGAGCTTTAAGCCAACTTTTTCACTCTGCTCTTTCACTTTCCTTAAGAGGCTTTTTAGTTCCTCTTCATTTTCTGCCATAAGGGTGGTGTCATCTGCATATCTCAGGTTATTGATATTTCTCCCAGCAATCTTTATTTCAGCTTGTGCTTCTTCCAGCCCAGCGTTTCTCATGATGTACTCTGCATATAAGTTAAATAAGCAGGATGATGATATATAGCCTTGAAGTACTCCTTTTCCTATTTGGAAGCAGTCTGTTTTTCCATGTCCAGTTTGAACTGTTGCTTCCTGACCTGCATATAGGTTTCTCAAGAGGCAGGTCAGGTGGTCTGGTATTCCCATCTCTTTCAGAATTTTCCACAGTTTCTTGTGATCCACACAGTCAAAGGCCTTGGCATAGTCAATAAAGCAGAAACAGATATTTTTTTCTGGAACTCTTTTGCTTTTTCGATGATCCAGCGGATATTGGCAATTTGATCTATGGTTCTTCTTAAAACCAGCTTGAACATCTGGAATTTCACTGTTCATGTGTTGCTGAAGCCTGGCTTGCAGAATTTTAAGCATTACTTTACTAGCATGTGAGATGAGTGCAATTGCGCAGTAGTTTGAGCATTTTTTGGCATTGCCTTTCTTTGGGATTGGAATGAAAACTGACCTTTTCCAGTCCTGTGGCCACTGCTGAGTTTTCCAAATTTGCTGGCATATTGATTGCAGAACTTTCACAGCATCATCTTTCAGTATTTGAAATAGCTCAACTGGAATTCCATCACCTCCACTAGCTTTGTTTGTACAAAAAAAAAAAAAAAAAAAGAACTTCATGACCCAGATAATCACAATGGTGTGATCACTCACCTAGAGCCAGACATCCTGAAATGTGAAGTCAAGTGGGCCTTAGAAAGCATCACTATGAACAAAGCTCGTGGAGGTGATGGAACACATATAGTAGGAACTTCAAAACGTTAAGGAAGCAGTGGTGTAACCAACTGGCATGACAGAGGTGAAGCAATTCGTGCAACCAATTCCAAAATAGTGATCATGCATGGCTTCCCTGGTGGCTCAGGGGTTAAAGCATCTGCCTGGAATACGGGAGACCTGGGTTCGATCCCTGGGTAGGGAAGATCCCCTGGAGAAGGAAATGGCAACCCACTCCAGTACTCTTGCCTGGAGAATCCCATGGAGGGAGGAGCCTGGTACATAGGCTACAGTCCATGGGGTCGCAAAGAGTCGGACATGACTGAGCAACTTCCCTCACTCACTCATGAAGCACTTAAAAGGAAAAAGAAGGCCCACAGGAGTTGGCTTTTCTCCTTTGTGTTTCTGACCAATTCATTGCTTAAGACAGACTTACAGTCACTGCCATTTGCAACATCTGCAGCAGCACACTATAAGGGTGTTACAAATAGTAGCAGAAATCTGTCATAGTTTCACATTTGGCCAAGTATTTCCATTTACTACTCTGTTTTGCTAATCCTTTCTCTACCCAGGGACTTCCCCGGTGGCTCAGACGGTAAAGCATCTGTCTAAAATGTGAGAGACCGGGATTCGATCCCTGGGTTGGGAAGATTCCCTGGAGAAGAAAATGGCAACCCACTCCAGTACTCTTGCCTTGAAAATCCCATGGACGGAGGAGCTTGGTGCAGGCTACTATCCATGGGGTCGCAAAGAGTCGGGCACGACTGAGCGACTTCACTTTCAGTTTCTTTCTCTTCAGAGAAACCCTGATTATGCTTCAAGGCTGAACTCACATGTCACTCACTCCCTTTCTGAGACTTTTGGTGACCTTATCACTACCCCAGACAGAGTTAATCATCCCCTCCTTGGTTTTCATCTAGTAATATGGTCACAACTTCCCTGGTGACTCAGACAGTAAAGAATCCACTTGCAATGCAGGAGACCTGGGTTCAACCCGAGCTGGGAAGATCCTCTGGAGGAGGGCATGTCAAACCACTCCATTATTCTTGCCTGGAGAATCCCATGGACAGAGGAGCCTGGTGGGCCACAGCCCATGGGGCTGCAAAGAGTCGGACATGACTGAACGACTAAGCACAGCACACACAGCACAATATGGTCATATGCCTAGCATAGTATTGAACACCTCAATAGATGTCATGCATTATCCCCAACGAGAAGAGCAGCTTCTAAGATAGTAGGCTAGAGCCCAGGACAGCATCTAAAAATGGTAGATGTTCAAGAACAATTTGTTGAATGTAAGTTAAAAAACACAGAAAGGAACCCAGAAGCAGTACACAAGAATTTAAGTTTAATTAAATTGGGTTATCACAAATGACATATTAACTAAGACTGAAAATTTATTCTCATTTATTAAAAAAAGTCAGATCTTAAATGACTTCCACAAAGAAACATATTCAGGAAATTATAAACCCGAGTCTAGCAAGGAAATGTGTCTTCTGATTTCTAGTTTAAAGCCTTTTCCATTTCACCACACTGCCTCAAAAAGAAAATTTTTTAAAGAAAAAGGAATTCAACAACAAAACTTAGAATCAGATTAATAGTTGACTGATATAGTTCCTTCCTTGATCATTTATTATCAAAGAAGCCTAAATAGTTGCTGTTAAAATTACCACTTCTTTCATAGCATTTGTTTCTTTTGGAATATGTTAGTGAGGATGGGTATTTGTTATACAAAATCTCCCAGCTTTGAGGAGAGAGGCTGTCCTGGAATCAAGCTGGGCATTCGGTGAAAGTTGTGACTTGACAAAAGTGTATGGCTAATTATAATGGTCTAAAGAATAGGACCCATTTCTATCCTTCCAAAAAGGTGTTCTCTCTCTAATATACAACGAAGCCATCATAAACTGATAAATGCACAACTATCTAACTAAATAGCAAAATTTTGTAAGAATTAAAGAAGAAATAGGTCAAATGTAAATTTAATTTCAAAATCAATGAATTCCATTTTTACTTCTTACTCTAAAAGATTGGTAGAAATGTCTATAGCTATAATGATCTTCCAACAATTTGTTTTGAGTTGTAGGCCTCTAGGTTTAATCAAGTTTGCATATATGCTTTGGCCTATAGAACTAGTTGAAGGCTAAATTTTCAACTGTTTGTCCATAGTTCTACTACTCTGGAAAATGCTTTCTGAACTTAGCATAAATTTTCCATCGTAAAGTTTACATTTTTTTAACTTGAATTTTTTTACTGAATCAGTCTAGAAAAATAGCAAAGAGCATTTCCATTAAGTTGCTTATAATGACAGTGTCCATTAATCATCTCCATTTCCTTGTGACAATGAAAACCTGAAAGATATGTCCCCATTTGGCTGATGACTGACCAGAAGAAAGGAAATGAAAACCTTTACAAACACCACAATGCATAAATATTTCATATTACTATATCATTTAATCCACATGGTACTGTAGACGAATATAATTATGCTTGTTTTACTGATGAGATACTGAAGCTTATAGAACCTGGATGACTTCCATACCTTATACATCCAAAAAGAGTTTGTTTAGGGTCCAACTTTCTACTATATCACAGTAGGTGTTTGTTTTATAATGTAAGACAAGAAGAGAGATGAAAACAACATTAAGAATCTCACCATAAAGAATTTATAGTCTCCAGTTATTTTCCAGTTGCAATTTTCCAGTATTTTCTAGCAGTGAACTTGAAGAGCAATGCTAATTCATCAAATTGTTTGCCCTATGCTGTTCATTCACTCATTCAACAAATATTGAGTGCCTTACTGTGTGCCAGCACTGGAGGGAAAGACAGTTTTTAAAAAATGAAAAGTCAGCATATGATAAAAGGGAATCTTCTGATGTGAATATATTCCCAGATGCTGTCAGAGACACTATGCAAAAACTGTATCTTAGCCTATTCCTTCTTAAAAATTCATGCCAGAATATTGATTCTGACAGAGCCCACATTATCATTGTTGACAAATTTGATAGTAAAGCAAAAAATAAACCATGTTTAAAGGCATCTTAAGTGTTTAACATATATTTAAATTGAAAAAAAAAAGCCTCAAACTTGATTAGTGATACTAACTTGGCAACTTATTGCCAAATGTCACCTGAAATCTCATTCACCCATTCATCCTTCCATTTAGCTAACCATCATCCAGTCATTTAACTGCTAATAAAAATAATAATTTCTAACCCTTTCTGAAGTTTTCTGTGCACCAGACAGTGTTCTATATGCTTAAATAGATTACCTCATGGAATTCTTTGAGATAAGTATTTCATTATCTCCATTTTGGAGATAACAGACAGGCCAAGAAACTTACACAAGATCACACACTGGCAAAAATGGCAGAAGTTTGGTTCCAAGATGCTTTAAGCCAGGGGTCCCTGACCTCCAGGATCTAATGCCTGATAATCTGAGGTACAGTTGATGCTATAATAATATAGAGTGCATAATATATGTAATACACTTGAATCATTCTGAACCCCAGGAATGCATGTGTATAGAGGAAAGACAATTTGAGGACACAGTGACAAAAATGGTTATATACAAGTCAAGGAGAGAAGCCTGGTAGATGCCAACCATGCTGGCACCTTTAAGCCTTCAGAACTGTGAGAAAATAAATGTTTGTTGTTTAAGCCACCCAGTCTGTGGTATTTTGTTATGGCAGCCTGAGTAACAAACTAATGCAAGTATACCCTTATATTCAAACCATATACTCTGTCTCCCTAGGTTTAAGAAGAACTTTCATGCATAGTAACCTCACTACCTGGATATGCACCTGAGTCTTGAAGTCATAAATTACTCAGATACTATTAGAAATATCTAAACTAGGACAATTTCAAGCCTAGTGTCCTTTAAACATAACCCAACTATCTCAGCACTGCAGATATTTGTAGACTAAACTGCGTAAATATGAAAAACAAAATGGGAATAGATATTCAATTTACCAGTAAACTGAATCTAGATAGGTGGATAAAACACAAGTGCTACCATAGAAAGCCAGTAAAAGACCTAAAGTTTATTAATCCCAAGAGCAAGCAATATTATTGTCAGAGGTCTTACAGGTCCCACGTTTTGTTTTCAAAAGCAGGTGGAAAGGGTATTTCCTAATCATTAGCAAGATCTAGTATTGTATTCTTGCTCCTCTTGCTTTCATAATTTTTTTTTGGTGGGGGGTGGGGGAGGCGTGAGGTGGGCACCAAGGCTTGAGGATTCTCTGAAATAGGCAGCTCCGCTGCACTAGGGATTTGTGGTCCTCACTGAAGCCCATAGCTGAAGGTGGTATCAATGTCCCTTTGATAAGTTAAAAGATCAACATTTTTATTGGTAGTGTTGGCCTTTTCCTCTGTGATAGTATATGTGTGCCAAGTATTGTGCATCTCATCACAGATGCCAAGGCAGTCACTTACTAGGTCACTCATGTGGCTCCATCTTTAATGCTTCTAACTGTGAACATGAAGTCTGCCTCCTGTACATAAATCCATGATGAAAAAGACCATATGCTGTTATATATCAACATAAATTTCCCAAGCAAATGTTCATATCTTTGCAGACATCAGGCTTCTGTTCCTCCATCCACAGAAGGGAAATAATATTTTTATACAGGCATACGGTAATAAGACCCAGTTACCTTCAAATTCTTACACTTGCAGTTCACTGCCAACTGTTTCCTGCTTCATCACCAACAGGTGCTGTAGCGTAAACCGTTTTGGTGAGGAGACGTGCACCTAAAATGCCGTGAGCTGGTGATCTCTCAAAAAGCAACTCTTCCTTTAGAAGAAGTAACAGCTTCTCATAAATATCCCAGGCCTTTAATGATATGCTGGAAAGATTGTGCCAGAAGACCCCTCTACTTGAATTATGTAAAACAGCAAATAGCTTCACACATACTTTATTACTCAGCTCTGCCTCAAGTTAGACCTGACTGAAGTATATGGAGACAAATTTAGCCAGATATGAAACATAACATCAGAATCATATCTTTTGTTCCCAGGTTATTCCAAGACTTCAAGGGAAGGAGGCAGAGATGGCAGAAATAAATGTGATAAAGCTGAAAAAATTTTTAACTTTAGAAGTCATCATGGGTTCTAGTTACTTACCAGCCTTATGAGACTTGACTAAGTCACTTAACCCCCTTGATCCTTGTTTTTTCAATCTTTAGAGTGGGAATGGTAATAGCACCTCAATTGTTTTTTTTTTTTTATATGGCCTAAATAATTTATAGTGCATACAACATTTCATCTCAGAAATGAACTCTTCTTTTAGAACAGCTTATTATCATCCTAACCAGATGATATCTGACAAAGATTTGAGGATTGAGGACTCTCATGCATTATATGTGTAAGGTATGTTGGTTTTATATGTATGAATGTACTTCCATACATATAGAAATGTTCTAGGAGTGTGCCTGGGAATTTTTTTTCTTGGAGCAGAAATGAGTTCAAACTTTTTAAATTATACATATATCCTTCTGAGTATGCATGACTTTTTAATGAACAAAATGTTAGTCTTACTATAGATAAAGTTATAATTGAGAAAATGGTTTAAACCTAAGAGAAAAATGGAGATGGGGCGAAGGGATAAGACTACTTCTCAAAGTTTATGAGAGGGAAGGGGGCTACTTATTTCAGGGGCAGAAACAGGAAAAAAAGAGAAGGAAGAATATTGTTTCATATAACTGCTGCATTTTTGTTTCCTCAGCTCATTGATCTTAATACTCATGCCCAAGTCCGATGGTCTCACTTCCATTCAGCAAGATAATAATATTCTTAGTAGTTCCCTCATCAATGGCAAACTCTGCTCCTAGAATGGTGGGCAATTCCAATTTACCCCAGAAGCAAGGCTGACGATTGTGGTTGTTCTCATCTATGTGAACTGGGCTCCCATCCCCAGTCTCTACACCCCACAAAACAGCATTCCAACCAGAAGGCTCGTGGATATGGATCAATATAATTCATCAGCTTCATTGACTAAAGGCCACACAATACCCTGGTTTAGAACTACATTCCCTGCTCTGAGTTCCATTTCAAATTATGTACATGCATATTGTCCAATATAACGCCCCAGAGATTATGTAATGAATCCAAGCAACAGCATAAAAATATATAAATTAATGCACAACCTATAAAACAAAAAGCTCCACAATTTGGACAATATGAATAAATTCACAGAGTGAAAAAGAATTCCCAAAACTAAATTGCCATTTTCATTAAATATCAAAAGAATTCAAGTCCAGAAGAATTCCTTTCCTGATTTTTTTTTTTTTTTTCTGTTTAGTCTCAGTCCTCTGGGATAGAATCGTTTTTTCAGTAGCTGCAATTTCCAAAGCTGGTATTACAATCTAAGTTTCTAACAAGCCTCACCTTTCAGAATCTAAAGCATTAATAAAGATTGTTTAAGCACCAGAAGAGCATCTAAGAATTTTTTAAATCCCTCATGCAAATCCTCAGTCATATAACAGTTATCTCAAGCAAAATTACATTGACAGAGCTAGGAACATAGTACCTCTCAGAACCACATGACTATCAGTAGGTAGAGGCCAAGGCAGATCTTTGGTTTTATCACATGGAGGACAGGAAACTGACGTAGCCCATGAAAAGGGGGAAGGAGGGGACTGAGAGACCAAGACAGACAGGTGTTTTATTTTTTATAATAAAACAAAATGAAAACTGGTTTTAAAATTTGAATCTGAATTTAGCAATAAATGATGGCTGAGTTGATATCCAGATGGTTAATAAGTTGTGGAATTAGAAATTTAAGCAAACTTTAATTTCAGACAACTTAGAAGATTTCCCAGCTGACTGCTTTTCTTGAAGTCCAGAGTGCCTAGAAAAGTGTTATCACATATTAGATATGTTTTCATATTACCTGCAAAAAGCTTTTATAAGACTATACCTATATGTTAACCACTTCCTTATACCATAAAGATCAAGTTCAAAATCCCAACATGCTTATTAACCAAGCTGAAGGGCAGTAAAATCCTTCAAGCTAAGAATCCTGAACATCCACTGACTTTCCAGGCTCACATGCCCATCACTATCCCTACTCTTCAAATGTACTGTGATCACCATCAGGCCTCCAGCTGACTCTGAATCATCATGTGTGAGCCATTTTGATAAAAGCCTTTATATGTTACTCTGTTTACTCATGATCCTCTAGGATAAGTCTGAATATCCTCTTTTAGGTTCAGAGAATAATCTGACTGCCCAAGACCACACGGCTGATAAGAAAGAGTGAGAATTTAAACCCACAGTTAGAATGAATTGAAAGCTCACTCTCCTAACCACTTTGGTACCCTATAGTGGGCTGCAACAGTTGAGATTTGACTATAATACTTCTGCTTTTCCTAAATATAACTGCCTCTCAGGTCATCAACTATACAGGTTAATTGTATTTAATTATAGCTATATAGTGTGTCCTGTATAGAATGGAAAGAGGTGTTTCATTTTTTTGGCAATAGAATAGATAAACTGAAAATACCATGACTAGGAAATATCTTGATACTGCTTTGGCTAAGGAAGCAAAGGATGCTTTAATTGATATGCTGAGTCTTGCAATAATATTTAGAAGGAATTGGAGTAGGGTCAAACAAAATAAAAATAGTCAATACAAAATATTTTTGTTAGTTTTAGAATTATATAGACCTAAAATTTTCCAGACTTTTCAGATAATCTGATAGTTAGAAAATGCATGTATAAATGTCTGCTTGGGTATGTGTTTGTGCACATGCAGCCCATCTTTTAAGCAAAGTTTCTTTTTTTGTGTTAAGTATTGCGAAGTCAGTGTTTTCATCCTGTTAATTTGAAAAATGCCTCTTGAGCACTGTCCCAATTTGCATATCATTCCCCAGCTTCTCTTCTGCACTTTCAAAATCTGACACATGTGGATTATATAGGATGCTAGGTGAAGGTCAATAGATGTTACTACAGAAAATATTTAAAAGAAAATTGTACTGTATCTAACTGCTTATTAGCAAAATACACAGTGTTCTACTTTAGATCTTTCAGTGAAGGAGTCATGTGGGTCAGTCTACACATTGGCTGGTAAGTGTATTATTCCTGCCAAATCATCCAGTTGAGATGGGAACATTAATTTATTTGAGCAGACATGTGTCTATGTGGCTTTAACAAAACAACCATATGCTGCACCAACAAGCAGCATAACAAAGAAAGCACAATTAATGCCAGAACCCACCCTAGAACTTTTGAAAGGGACCATGGAGAATGTTCTTCAACCTTATTTTTCATCGGCCTTTCATTTGTTCTAATGATCTTCCACACAAGTCTAGTCCAACACATGTTGTCCCAATTAAGTGTGAATTCTGTGATGTTTTATGTTAGCTTTGGGTTTCCTTCCTCTCTTTAATGAATTTCAACTAGGGGTTTTAGAGCAATATCCATAGTTCCTTGTATGTAGACTCCCCTCCTCTACTCAAGACTTTGTGGTGGGAGGGTCTTTTTTTGCAGGGTTGAGGGAGCCAGGTATAACTGAAATCCCTTGGTCAAATTCCACCTTTAACAGATCTTAATGAGATCACTATGGTCTTAAAGATAACCCTCTGCTTTTAAGTCTGATTTGTAAAACAAAATATATTTTAATGTAAGTACATATAGAACTTTCAGAAATATGCAAAAGTAGGAGGACGGAAAACCCTTTTTGGACTGCTACTGCTGCTAAGTCACTGCAGTCATGTCCGACTCTGTGCGGCCCCATAGATGGCAGCCCACCAGGCTCCCCTGTCCCTGGGATTCTCCACGAAAGAACACTGGAGTGGGTTGCCATTTCCTTCTCCAGTGCATGAAAGTGAAAAGTGAAAGGGAAGTCGCTCCGTCGTGTCCAACTCTTAGTGACCCCATGGACTGCGGCCTACCCGCCTCCTCCGCCCATGGGATTTTCCAGGCAAGAGTACTGGAGTGGGGTGCCATTGCCTTCTCTGCTTTTTGGACTATCCTCAAATGATTATTGGTAAACATTTTTGTGCATTCATTACTGTAATGATTTTATGTATACTTTTTCAATATAATATGATCATTGATATATATGCTATTTTTGTGTTAACGTGATAATAGAGATATATTTCCACACAATTATGAACTTTTTAAATAAAAATTTTAATAGCTAAAATGTTGGAGAATATTATAACCTACATATTTTCAGAAAGTTGGATTGTTTCCAATATTTTGCTATGATAATAAACACAAATGTTACTATTATAGTACTTAGAGATACCTGCTGTTAAGAGTTGTTTGTGTGTCTTTGCAGAAATGTCCATCAATTTAGAAAGGTAAAGGTATGTGTGTATATTTAATACAAATGGGCTCATGATAACCATATTCTGCACACTGTTATGAAAAATTATTAATGGGCATATTATTTTCATAGACAGTATATTTTGTGGTAGTAGCCAGATTCTAGAGCCGAGTTGACTGAACTGAATTCTGGCTTCAACACATAATAACTTTTGCAAAATTAGCATGTTATTTAGCATATCTATACCTCATTTTTCTTATCCATTCAGAGAATAATAGTATATACTTCATAAACTTGTTATAAAGATTGAATGACATATAGTAAGAATAATAAATGTATCTTGGTATTTTTTTAAATCTCAATTTAACAGTAATTGTAATTACAGTAAATGTAATATTCCATAATACAGTTGTACCATGATTTATTTTACTCATGGACATTTACATTATTATTATCTATTTCATATATAACTGTAATAAATGTCCTTGTAAATCTATCTTTTACATATGTTACACATATATGAACATATCTGTTATATCTATAGTTAAAACTTTTAAAAATAAAATTGAATCAAAAGGTATGCACACATTTTAAAATTTAACAAGGGTTGCAAAGTTGCTCTCTACTATGGTCATGCTGATTTTACTTCTACATTGCTGACTCTCTCCCTACTCTTTAGCTGACACTGGTTTTCTTGGACTTCTCATTTTTTGTTATTTTAGTAGGTAAAGAGAGTTATTGTGCTTTAATTAGCATGTCCCTCATCCTTAGATATAACAAACATGTTCAATTTTTTTCCTGCTTATATATTCGTAAGGCCATTTAGCTTTTGTTTTTAACTCTAGGAACTTTAGAATTATGTCATTTAATCATTAAAAAAAAAACAACTGTTTTGTTTTTGTTTATAACTGTATGTTCTAGAGTAATGAGTGCTTTGTCTCACATGTTGAACAATTCCTCAGTTAACAGCTGTCTTTTAATTATGATACCTATTTATATACACAATTTCTTTTTTACTTACATAGAGTCAGAGTCATCCTTCCTCTTTAAATAATTGGAATGTCATAATTAGTTTCCATACTCTAAAGCGACTTCCCTAATGGCTCAGTGGTAAAGAATCTGCCTGCAACAGGAGACAAAGGAGACCCTGGTTCAGTACTTCAGTCAGGAAGAGCCCCTGAAGGAGGAAATGCAACCCACTCCAGCATTCTAGTATTTTTGCCTGAAAAATCCCATCGACAGAGAAACCTGGCTGGCTAACGGGTCACAAAGTGTCCAAAAGGTCCAAAGGGTCACAAAGAGTCAGACATGACTGAGGATATGGCAACATAACCATGCCTACTCTAAGGATACTAAATGTTACTGAACCGTATAAGATTACTAGGTAAAAATATTGCCCATTTAATCAAGTATTTTTATGATTTTGTATGTATATATTGTATATGTATCTATCTAGAATTCATTTTAGTAAAACATAGAAGTTTAAATATATATTTTATATATGTGTGTGTATATATATATATTTCCTCCAAAGCTCTTCTCTATTACTGACTTGACTTGTCATCCTTATTAATTATTTTAAAAACCTGAATTTACATGAGACCTTTCTGAATTCACTGTTTTTTCAGTACTCTATTCTTATTCTTTACTATTTTTTAGCTTAGAAATTCTTCTACTTTTGACAAGATTTTTTAAAATTACCTCTATTTTTGTTGTATTTATTATTTTATTTTTTAATTACATTTAGCTCTTCAATCCAGTGAAACTGTATTTCAGACAACTTGAGATTCCCTAAGAATTCCTCTTATTAATGTGCTGGTCTCATTTTCATTCCTCTAGAGATGAAATTTACCAAACCCATCAAGTATTTTTCTTCCTCAGAATTTTCTTAACAGAATATATTTATCAGGAATTCTTAAGAGTTTCTTGTGCATAATCAGTCATTAGCATTTATTCCCAAACTTGACACAGTGTTTGTTTCCATCTGTTATAAGGATGTCATAATTGTTACCTATGTGTGATGGGTCTTTAGGAAACTGGGATGGTCAAGAAGCAACAGTTAGAATCAGACATGTAACAGTGGATTGGCTCAAAACTGGGAAAGGAGTATATCAAGGCTGTATTATTGTCACCCTGCTTATTTAACTTACATGCAGAGTACATCATGCGAAATGCTGGGCTGGATGAAGCACGACCTGGAATCAAGATTGTCAAGAACAATATTAACAACCTTCAGATATGCAGATGACACTACACTTAGGGCAGAAAGTGAAGAGGAACTAAGGAGCCTCTTGATGAAAGTAAAAGAGGAGGGTGAAAAAGCTGGCTTAAAAATGAAGAGCATGGCATCCAGTCCCATCACTTCATGGCAAATAGATGGGGAAATAATGGAAATAGTAACAGGCTTTATTTCTGGGGGCTCCAAAATCATTGCAGATGGTGACTGCAGCCATGAAATTAAAAGATGCTTGCTCTTTGGAAAACAAGCTATGACCAATCTAGAGAGCATATTAAAATGTAGAGACATTCCTTTGGGTCCATCTAGTCAAAGTTATGGTTTTTCCAGTAGTCATGTATGGATGTGAGAATTAGATCATAAAGAAGCTGAGCACTGAAGAACTGATGCTTTTGAAGTGTGGTGTTGGAGAAGACTCTTGAGAGTCCCTTGGAGCAAGGAGAGCAAACCAGTCAATCCTTGAGGAAATCGATCTTGAATATTCATTGTAAGAACTGATGCTGAAGCTGAAGCTGTAATAATTTGGTCACCTGATGGGAAGAACTGACTCATTAGAAAAGACCTTGATGCTAGGAAAAATTGAAGACAAAAGGAGAAGGGAGTGACAGAGGATGAGATTGTTGGATGGCATCACTGATTCAATGGGCATGAGTTTTGAGCAAGCTCCAGGAGTTGGCGATGGACAGAGAAGCCTGGTATGCTGCAGTCCATAGGGTCACAAAGAGTCAGACATGACTGCGCCACTGAACTGAAATGAATGTGTGATGGGTCTTTAGGAAACTGGGATGGGGTGGGGGTTGCCAGGGCATCTGTGCTTACAGGGATATTCTGTTTAGAATTCTAGTTAAGACATTTTGAAAATGTTACTCTTTCTGAATTTACCAGCACTTTCAATGTGAAATCAAATCAAATATTTGATTTTTATAAGTATTGGGTTGGCCAAAACATTCATTTGGGTTTTTCCATAACATCATGCAGAAAATTTCAAATGAACCTTTTGACCAACCCAATATAAATATATAAATACAGTATATTTATTTTATTTATATTTTATTATATTCATATAAATGTTATATTAATATGGATCAAGCCTCATGGTTAGTCATCTACAAAAGACACATTTATTCCTTATATCATGACTGTTAAGCCTCAGAAATACTGCTCAAGTATATTATTTTTCAATCAAAGAAATATTCAAATTCTAAGATTGCTGTCTCATTTATGTCTCTTTTAATAATATTTCCCACACTCATGAGAGATACTGGAAGGATGGAGGGACACATTTTTTTATTCTTTGTCTCTCTTTTCTTTGGCTTCATGCAACCCACATGTCTTAAGTTATGTCTTCTACTTGAGTGAATAAATTGATAGTGCAAATGACTATATTTGAATGTTTTTATATTAGCCTTGCATATAAATGAACCCAACAGTTCCTGGCATGTAGAAGTCACCCATTCACTCACTGGCAAAACAGATCATTCCTCCATTCAGGAAGTACTTGTTAAACATCTACCATGTCAATAAAAATGAGCAATAGATTTCAACCAGCATTTCACAGAAAAGGAAACATGCAAACCAATAAGCCAATGAAAGTAGTTCATCTTCATTAGTACTCAGGATAATCCAAATTAAAACCATGGTGAGCCATCACCTTGTATCCCTGAGGTTAGCTAAAGTTAAAAATCTAATAATACCAAGTATTGCCAGTGATGCAGAGCAGGATGGGCAAATTCCAGCTCATGGTCCAAATCTGGACTGCTACCTGCCTTTGTACAACCCATAAGTCAAGATGGTTTTTGCATATTTTAAAGAAAAGTATAAAAAGGCTATTAGACTTTCATGGAGAATAGTTGCTTGATTATGCCACTTGGTGCTAAAGCCTAACATATTTATTACATGGCTCTTTACAGAAAAAGTTTGCTAACCCCTGATATGGAACATAAGAATATATTTTCCTTGTACTGCTGGTAAGAGTGAAAATGAAACAACCACTTTGGTAAACAATTTTATGTGTCTAGCAAGATTAACAGTTGCAAACCCAAGCAACCTAGCAGTACCTTAGAGAAATACTTGCCTACTTGAACAACACTGTGTACAACTGGCAGGGGTGGGGTGGGGGGCGGAATGGAACAAATTCAAATGTCCACCAAGCACAGAATGGAAAAAATAAACTGGAATACAACACACAGAGAATTCTGCTATTGACACCAACATGGATGACTCTCACAAAAAAAGCAGCAAGCAAAAATACACGTTTTAGAGTAGTTCTGTCTACCAGGAATATGTGAGACACATTTAATTTAAAAATTTCTAGTAGCCATATTAGAAACAAGAAACCGATAAAATTAATTTTAGCCAGGTATTTCAACCTGATGTATCTACAGTTATTATTCCAACATGTAGTCAATAATATAAATTACTGATATATGACATTTTTGATCCCGAATCCTCAAAATCTGGTGTGCATATGTATAGGGCATCTCAAGTTGGATGGGCCACTTTTAAAGTGCTAGTAATCACATGTGGCTATTAGCCATTATATTGAACAGCCCAGTTTGAGAAGTTGAAAACAGTAAATTCTATTTATATTCCATCATTCAAAGTAAACAAAACTATATTTTATATTATTTAGGGATATATGATATGAGGTCATATCTATATCACTACAAAGAAAAGTGATGGAGTGATAACTCCAAGATCCAGGTGATTCTAATGTCTTGTTTGGAGGGGCTGAGATAGAGGACTGACTCTGGGGGACTCAAACATGCTGATAATATTCCATCTTGTAAGTTTGATAATGTATGCATGGATGCTTGGTTTTTTTTAATTATGTTATTATTATTAGTTTGCCTCTACTCAATCTTTATAAGAAATTAAAAATAAATCCCGGTATCAGTAGCTTACCTCAGAGATAACTTGTAATACAATCACTTGTGTAAAACTTTTTCATCAGTAGAACAGAATGCAAATAGAGACAAGTTGGTATCTATTATTGTTTCCTATAATTTTTATAATTGGAAGGTCCATATGTGCAGAAGTTGCCACAAGGTAGAGACTTTAAATAGAAAGAACTGAGCAATACAAGAGAATGTAAACTGTTAGCTGATACCCACAGAACAGAAGAGGAGAAATGGGAAAAAAAAAATCAATGAGGAAGAAAGAAATCTACATAAGTGGCAACAGAGACATGTGGAAGTCTTGAAGGGTGACCAGCTGTTGCATCGCTGAGATTTGTCAAAAAAGACTTGTGGGGGAGAGTCAATTGACAAGAAGCTGTCACAGAGGGCTGGTGGGGAATGGGGAGGTGAGATCCTCAGGGGTGGGATGGAGGGCAGTAAACTATACTGGGAAAGAGCCCCGGGCAGATGCAGTGCTTGAAACGCATCCTAATCTGCCACACAGACTGTCTACAGACAGGGAGTTGCAATTGGCAGCAGGAGCACGTGCTTGGCAGAGGCAAGGCGGCTTCTTTTTCTGGCTCTGCATCTTTCCTATTTTACCATCTTCAGTGATTGACTTGAGGCAGAAGAGCTGAGCGCTCTGCATTGTATTTCTTTTGCTATTAAGATGTGGTGATGAGAAAACTAGAGTGTGTACAGCCTAAAACAGGAGAGGAGAGCTGTGTGGATACCAAGTGGGCTCCTTCCAGGACCTGTCTCTGTGTGGGCAGGAAGAGCCATAGTTATAAGACTGCCCATGGACTGTGGCTTACCAAGCTCCTTTGTCCATGGGATTTTCAGGCAATAGTAGTGGAGTGGATTGCCATCTCCTTCTCCAGAGGGTCTTCCCGACCCAGGGATCGAACCTGAGTCTCCCGCATTGTAGACAGACGCTTTACCGTCTGAGCCACAAGGGAAGTCTAAGACTGCCCTGGTCTTCCCAAATAATCTGCCACAGAAGTGTTCAAAAGAGGATAGAAAATGGTGTCCCTTTGGAAGATCACATGTCCATAAAGCTACTAACCCTGTAGAAACTGGGTTAAATTTCATTTCAGTCTGTGGTTTAAGAGAACACTGGAGGCCATGTTAAAAGAGAAGTAGTGGAAATACATAGAAGTATTTTTTTGATGTTCACTCTTACCCACACATGATAAAGAATGCTTAAAATCTACGCAAAAAACAAATAAATGAAATATATGGAAATGTGTTTGCAGATAGGGTTTGGGGGTTCCTTGGGAATATTCAATCAGAGAATCTGCAAAGCAACTGACACCACAGTTTAGCACTAAGCTCTCCTCAGAAAGCTCATTTGGTTCATTGGGGGAACTTCTTGGCTCCCCGACAGAGGCTAGGAAAGCCTTTGGATCAAGTCAGGCACTGAGCAAGAGATGATAGTACACCTGCATAAGCATGAATGATCATGCACAATTACCTGGCATATTTGCTAATCCCTACTGCCTGCTGCCAGGAAGTTGCTTTAGATGCACGATTTCACTTGACTTCAGAACATGCCTGACAGACAGAAACCACATTCTCCAGTTCATAGATGAGGAGACTGGACTCAGAGAGGAGTGCCTTGCCCCAGTAAGATGCTGAGCTGGGACTTGAACTCTTTTTTAATCCATCAAAGTTCACATTTGTCCCACTGTATCATGCTATCAACTCAATGTATTGAACACATTGCTGATTATTACATACAATTAATTCTTACAACCATTCTGAAGGAAATATACTTGTAATAGTATCCTTATTGTGTTAGATAATGAGGATGAGAGGAGTTATTTTTAAAAGCTAGTTTTCTGTGGAGGCAAAGACAATTATTTAATAAGGACACAGTTATTAAAGATTTACAACATGACAGATGATAGTCTAAGTGCTTTAGCATGCATTTACATATTTATCCCCAGAACAATTTTTTTAGATAGGTATGGTCCCTTGGACTGCAAGGAGATTGAACCTGTCAGTCCTAAAGGAAATCTGTCCTGAATATTCATTGGAAGGACTGATGCTGAAGCTGACATTCTAATACTTTGGCCACCTGATACGATGAACTGACTCATTGGACAAGACCCTGATGTTGGGAAAGATTGAAGGCAAGAGGAGAAGGGTATGACTGAGGATGAGATGGTTGGATGGCATCACTGACTTGATGGACATGAATTTGAGCAAGTTTCAGGAGTTGGTGATGGACAGGGAAGCATGGCATGCTGCAGTCCATGGGGTTGCAAAGAGCTGGACATGACTGAGCAAATGAACTAAACTAATAGTTATTATTTCTACTTCTCAGATGAGGAGAGAGCACAGAAAGGTTAAGTGACTTAACCAATGTCATGCAGCGAGTGAAAAGAACTGAATCAAACTTTAATGGTGGGACTCTATTAGCCCACGCCCATGCCACACCACTATACCTAATATGGGCCAAATACTCAGGTGAGGAAGTGACTGTGATGCTTGAATAAAGGGATCCTACATTAATACCCTTCCTTTTACTTCCTTCCATACATAGTTTTCTTTCCTAAACCCATCTATGTACAATTAGGGAAACAGAAAAATAGAAGAGATATAAATAGAACCCACTGGTTTGATTTCTCTGTGTCCCTTCTTCCCCAGAATGATTGGTCTAAGGCAGTCATGGCAATTCTGATTCTGACAAATAAAATGTAAGAGGAAGTCTGTTGGGGTTGCTCCCAAGAGAGGATTCTGCTCTCTCTGTAAACGTCATTCTTTTCCTCTGTATATAGTTATATGTAGATGTGATGCCTGTGATGCCTTTTGCTACCAACATGAGAATTAAACAGCCCTGAGGATGGTAGAGCCAAGAGATGGAAAGAATCTGAACCTTGATGACATTCTTGAATCACTAAAATAACCAGGAGATTCTTTGCTAACTCAAGACTTCCCATAAGGGAAACAATACCAACTGTCCTTTGTTTGAGCTATGTTGAGAAGAGCTGCCTGTTACTTGCAGCCTAAAATATCCTGACTGAAACACAAGCTATTCTCAAGTAGATGTCAGAATCTGGAATGATAAATTAGGCTAGAAGGAAAGTGAAAGTGTTAGTCGCTCAGTCATGTCTGACTCTTTGTGACCCCATGGGCTGCGGCCCACCAGTTTCCTCTGTCCATGGAATTATCCAGGCAAGAATACTTGGAGTGGATTGCCATTCCCTTCATGAGGGAATCTTCCTGACCCAGGGATCACCTGGATCTCCTGCATTTCAGGCAGATTCTTTACCATCTGAGCTACCAGGAAAGCCCAAGCTAGAAGAAAAATCACTCTTATTATAAACTGGAGTGATCTGCCTCAGGCAGTATGCATCTCTCTATCTTGCAAGTGTTGACCAGGAGGTTGGGCTACTGTTTGCAGAGGAAATACATTAATTAATACAAGAGTTTGGACCAAATTGTGGCTTCCAACTCTAGTTATCATTCTTCCATAAGCAATATAAATAAAATTTGCAAGTTTTTATAATTTAGAGTTGCCAGAAACAAGTATACATTTTTAAGAAACAGGATAATCCATATGTCATAATTTTAAAACAGCTAGTTTTTATATTCATATATTGACAAAGATTTTAAATAAATAAGCTGTGAGATCCTACAGAGGATCCTATTAATGTGAGAGCAGTAGGATTTCCCAGGTCAGTTAAATTTCTTCCCCCCCCCCCCTTGCCTCCACTTGATGTTCTTGCCAAAATCCCTTTTGAAAAATACTAGTGCTGTGTTTTAACTCCTTCCTTTTTCTTCTTGGCAAAGCAAAGCTAAATTCCTGACATCCTTCCTCCCTGAACCCAAGTAACTCTGGCTTCTGCACACATATACACATGTATGCTAATTACTATCTGCATATTAGACTGATATGGATTGGATTCCATACTAGAAATAATAGCCACATACCTGAAAGCACACATGAGTCTGGTCTACTCATATCATGTATTTCATCTTGGGATCATCCCTGTAACCTCCCAGTCCAGAGAAGATCTGGCTCATCTGGAAAGACCTTGATGCTAGGAAAGATTGAGGGCCGGAGGAGAAGGGGACGACAGAGGATAAGATGGCTGGATGGCATCACCAACTCAATGGACATGAGTTTGGGTAAACTCTGGGAGTTGGTGATGGACAAGGAGGCCTTGCATGCTGCAGTTCATGGGATCTCAAAGAGTCAGACACGACTGAGTGACTGAACTGAACTGAACTGAACTGAACTGAACTATAACCTCCCAAGCTTAATTTGCCTATCTTCAAGCTTGCAAAACCTACTTATTCATCTGGTACCCTGATCCACTGTAAGATTTATATTACTGTGAGAAAGTGCTTCCCAAGATTGATCAGTTATTTTTTTTCTCTCCATTGGTCTCAGTTCTTTTACTTGCAAGGCCATATTGAATAAGAACACTCTCAGATGACAGCCTTGGGCATGAAGTATAGAAAGAAAAGCTTTTTTCTGTCCTCTTAAATATTCACTTCTTTCAGATAAACATCACTAGGTCCTTCAAACACACTTTAGAGGACATTGTTTGGAAATTATCTTTTTTTTCTTTTTTTATGAGTACAGTCTGATTAATATCAACATCCCTCTGAAAGTGTAAAATTTCAAGGCTGAACACAAAGTTTGTCCTGAGCTCAAATTCTATATACTTGGGATATGTTTTGTGCTAGAATTTGTATGGCAGGATGGCAAATCTCAGCTGTATGTTTGGTTGGCCTCAGTTGAGTTCAGCCAGTGAAAATGGCTGGAGGGAAATCTGAGTGTAGAAATACTCTGTGGGTGCCCTATCCAGATCTTGTTCATGCACAGGGCTCCCACTGAGCATCTCTAAGGATTAGCTTCTCATGACTCACTGTTGCTCCTTTCTCCAGAGCCTCATGCTTAGCTGAATGAAAAGTCATCTAGTATAAGAACTTCCATCCCACCTAGTGGTTACCCAACATCCGCTAGCTTGCCAATATGGCAGCATGAGTCTCAAGGTGGGATCAACTCTCATGTTCCAGATTAGAGTGAAGTTAGAGGCCACCAGATCCTTCAACTCCTCTCCAGCCTCATCCTGCTTCCTGAATTCTCTTTCTCCTGAGTATCCAAATCACTATATTGGACTCTGCTTCTAAGAAAACCAACCTAAGACAAAGTACTTCTCTGTTTCCACCTTGTCTCAGCACCACCTCTCAGGCAGAAGGGGTGTCTCCCCATGATTCCAGCTGTCACTGGGATCAGTATTTCCATTTTCTCTTCTTCAGCCCTGGAGGTGATAATGGTTTCTTGATGTTGCTATTCTCTGGGTCCCTTATACCCCTTGTTTGTTTCTTTAACCATGTCCACATCACTGCAAGTAGTCTTTTAATAGGTCCTATTCATTGGAACCATCTGTAGTGAATTGGCTTCCAGCTGGGATCCTGCCTAATACAGCTGGCTAGAGACATTACTTTGCCAACAAAGGTCTGTCTAGTCAAGGCTATGGTTTTTCCAGAGTTGGACTATAAAGAAGGCTGAGCACCAAAGAATTGATGCTTTTGAACTGTGGTTTTGGAGAAGACTCTTGAGAGTCCCTTGGACGGCAAGGAGATCCAACCAGTCCATTCTAAAGGAGATCAGTCCTGGGTGTTCTTTGGAGGGACTGATGCTGAAGCAGAAACTCCAAAACTTTGGCAACTTGATGAGAAGAGCTGACTCATTTGAAAAGACTCTAATGCTGGGAAAGATTGAGGGCAGGAGGAAAAGGGGATGACAGAGGATGAGATGGTTGGATGGCATCACCGACTCAATAGATGTGGGATTGGGTGGACTCCGGGAGTTGGTGATGGACAGGGAGTCCTGGCATACTGTGGTCCATGGGGTCGCAAAGAGTTGGACATGACTGAGTGACTGAACTGAACTGAGTTCACATTCACTTGGAAGAGTCATTTTGCGATATATTATGAAATACGGTATGTCTCAATTCTTCTTTAATTATAAGGTAAGACTTTTTCTTCACATTTTGAATCTAGATTGCCTTGTGTCTTTCTCTGACCAATAAGAGGTTAGCAAACACAATGCAAGCTGGGATTTAAAAAGTGCTTGCTTGTACACTGGAGCTTACACTACACTGCTCTTGGGGGCTCTGTGCACATTTTAAGCTAGTCTGCTGGATGGCAAAAGACATGTAGTCCAGTTACCCACCACTCTAGCCTTCAGCATGCCAACTGCTAGATGTGTGAGTAAGGATAACCTGAACCGTCTAGCTGCCGGTCAATCCCCCAGCTGAGGGCAGATGCACAGGCAGGTATCAGCCATGCTTGGCCCAGACCAGAAGAACCACCTTGCTTAGCCATAGAGTCAGAAAAATAAATAAATGACTTTTGTTATTCTAAATCACTATTTTTAGGGGTTGTGTGTAAGGCAGCAAAATCGGATACGTTTTTGGTTGATACCAAATAAATCTTAAAGCTGAACATACTATGGGTAGACAGCGTTCAACTGTTGTCAGCAACATCAGGGTCTTTCTCAGCTACAAGGTCACCTAACCCAAGGTTGCACTCTTCCCAATATACTTCACATCTAGTGACTGAGCAAATCAGGAGCATATGGTAGGTCAGTTCCTTCTGTACACACATAGGGCAGTTCCAACAGGCAATATTTATTCTGGATCTTCTATTGGGCTGGCTTAGGCATTTAGTCATTTTAGGCACACACACACACACAAAAAAAAAAAAAAAGAAGAAAGAAAGAAAAAGAAATTATGAGAAAATGATCAACCTAATGTTCAGAAAAACACTGGAAAGATATATACCAAAATGTTCATTTCCCACATCATAACTTTATATCATTTCTTCCCCTTGTACAGCATGCCATTCAATCTGACCTCCTTTCTCTTTCTCATCAAGCTTATTTCTGCCTCCTAACATGCAACAGAGCCAGGAAGCTCTATCCATGGCTCTTTTTATGGCTGTCTCACTCTCATCTTCATCTTTCACTCAGACTGAAGTCACCTTAGAACCTCATCCTGTGCACCTTACCTGAAGCACTATTACTTTCCTAAATACCACCTTATTTATTGTCATCACACTTTTTATCACTATTTACAATTTACTCTTTTCTTTATTTACACAGTTTCCCTCTGTTGAAACAAGTTACCCAAAAGCAACTTTACCTATAATTTACTGCTGATACCCAGTGCCTAGCAAATTATCAGTACAAAGTAGACATCCAGTGAATACTTTTGCAAGGAAAAGTCTTTTGTCTGGTAGTATTTTAGTTAATTACATTCTTTTGGAGGATATTCTATGTTCTTCAAATTTTCTAAAGTGGGTAAATGTTATTTTTATAATCCAAAACAACAAAGATTTTGAACAATATTGAATGAGCAAATACATTATGAGATTCTGCTCTCAAAAAAAAAAAGAAGTCTCATGAATATTATGTAAGGAGAAATTTGTACACTTGGAAGGAAAAGAAATCATTATGCCCTGTGGCTTATACTGTGCCCAATAGGAATGACAAGGGCAGTTACACCCTGTCTTCTAATTTCATGACTGCATTTCAGTTCCTCTGAGTCTTCATTGGGGGACAACAAGGCAAATAGTTTGGAGAAGTAAAGATTCCATTACTTAATATATGATATATATATATACCTATATAGAAAAAAAGAGTTTTCTAAAACTGGGAAACTCACTGACAACTGAAGGGGTGTGTCTCCTTTTATTAAGGCAAAATCAGTATTTATCTATTCTCAAAGGACAGCTCCAAGAGCCAATTTAAACTTTATGATGAAGTATTTAGTTGTGGCCTACACAGAGGAGACAATGCTGATGATATTCACTAGGTGCCTACTTCATGGCATTTTTTAAATCATTTAGTGTTCATCCACATTTTACATATATGTTACTTGATTTGGAACAATTAAGTAATTTACCTGAAAGTAATTTACCTTTTATACTAAAAGCCAACAACCAGAATTGGAAAATGAAACTGTCTTAGACTTCACAGTTGGCATTGTTTCCATTACATTTTTCTCCTCCACAGAAGAGATCAGCCTACTGATGATTCTGAAAGTCTTTGAAGCCACTTTAAGAGTTTCATCTCACATTGAAATCTTTATCTGAATTTTCCACTGAAGACCTCAACTTAAGGACAGGTGCTATACATTTGGTCATTCCTCTATTCTCCAGTTTCATATCTTTAAAAAATACACTTCTATAGTTAATTGTATTCAGGCGCCATGGCACAGCCTGCTAGCATTTTAGCCACAACTGAGTATTTATAGATGTTCGTTAATTAAAATTGTCCTCAAATGAGATTTCATGCACTCATGATCCACACTTCCCTGAGAGTTCTGTTTTAAGACTTTCTTATTGAAAAAAAATAGAAGATAGAAGGGTTTTTTGGAAAGGCACCATCAACAACTTGAAGTTCCAATTAGCATAAAAAGCCAAATGAACAGAGTATAAATGCCATCATAGAGAATCTTGGTGGGGGTAAACCTCATAGGATACTAAAAGCATTTATTAATGATGACAAAACCCTTTTGATTTGACATAAAATGCCATTTGCTTCATAGGGCCATCTTGCCAGCTGAAATTTTTTGAGTGAAATTTCATCTAAGCATAATGGGACTTGGTAGGAACCCAAAGTTAAAGTGGGAATGTGGGTTTGGGAAACAGGTTTTGTCTGAGATTTCAGACACAACACTGGGGCAGACAGTCAAATCAGCCCTGGGAGTTCATTTGAGAATGTACTGGAAAGCAAGGCGGAGTCAGTCCCCAGGAGTAAGTGGGAATTGAAGACAAAAATCTGAGGATCTGGCACATACGAAAATTACCACCTGAGTTTCTCTTAGGCATTTGTCACTGCCTTAGCCAGATTTCACTGGCCTATTTATGTGGCAGAACAACGAAACACTTTGTTACTAGAGATACCCCCATCGCTTTTATAAGGTGACTGGTAGAAAATCTTCAAAACATCTTTTCTCCCTTTGTTTTTAGGTTCTGTGTGGCCTGGTCCTTCCTTTCTCTCCAGCTTCATCCTGAACCATGCTCTCCTCTCCTCTCTCTATTTCAACCATAATGTTCCCAATTTTTACTTTTTCTACTCTCAGATTTGCCTGTAACAGTCTTCCTTCCCTACTTCATCTACTTAACTCCTCACCCATTCTTTCGATTTCAGCTCACATATTATCATCTATTTGATGCAAGAGGTAATGTTGATCAAGGAAAACTTTGCTTCTATTCAAAACACACAAAAGGTGGTAGATAAAATATAAGAATTCTTTTAATAATGCATGCTTAAGACTGTACTTTTCTAACTGTAAGAAATGAGGAGTCTCACACAAGCAATGGCCATAAGTCTGAGTTAAAGCTCAACAGCTCGTGGGTGGATCAGGACTCCATATTCATGTGAAGGGCTGAGTTTGCTTTCCTTCCTTCTCTTCCTCTTTCTCTCTCCTTCCCTTTCTGAACAGTTTGCTTTTGTATCTATGAGATGGAAACCAAACAGGTAAGGGAAATATGCTTGACTGGTAAAGAAGACATTGACATGGTAACCAGAGAGGGGGATCTGAGCCCAAGCGGAGTGAGGGGTGTATTTGATGATAGTTATTGAATCCTGAGAGGATGAAGAGAGTGTCATGTGAGGAGGTTGACTCTGCAGAGGGATTCAGAGTATGAGTCAGGTGAGGATGGAGTCTGCATGTGGAAACAGCCTGTGTAGAGGGTCAGACGCTAAGAAGGATAAGGAAGTCAGCTCAGCTGGGGGTGGAGATAGGCTTTTATAGAGTGTTCAGGCCAAAGTAGGCTAGGAAGGACATATCCATGGGAGGGGACACAGAATAGGGAGCTGGAATCCAAGCGTGGTGAAGAAGATGTCTATGCACACAAGAGTACAGCCTGGGGTGTGATGTCAGAGCCCAAGCATGATGAGGAGGGTGTTTCTTCAGACAATCAGCCTTGTATGGAGTGTGGAGAGTTCTAGGTATAGACAGTAATAAAAGAGAATGCGCCACTTGTTGTTGGATTGGGATTGAATTTATCAATGTGAATTCCTAGTTTTCACTATGTACAGACAGATAATAATAGATATGTAAAAAGCATTCAAATTCCTCATTTTAAGGCATTTGGGCCAGTAAACGCAAATAAGAAAAGATAAAAATAAATCAATAAAGAAAGGGTTAGGGTATTAGTGTCCTAGATGGGTCAGAGCTAGTACTGAGCTTACTGCCTAGTGCTGGGAACCAAAGTTTGCCAAGTTTATAAAATAGAAATTAGAAACATCTTAACAACTATCTCAGGATTGTGGCTCCAAATGAGGCAAACCACACTAAGCCATGGAAGAGAGAGAATTACCTGTAAGAAAATTGATTGTTGGTCTGTACTGTGCCTTGCCTTGTGGTCTAAATTCAGATAACAAATGCACTGGGGGAACTTCAGATAGAGAAATGAAATGCTCGCAGCCAAATCTCTTGCAACACACTGCTGTGTCTTCTATCCATCCACATTCCTTGTGATTATCAAATCCTTCCTCCCCTGACAAATCTACACTCCCTCATTTCCTAACCATAGTCCTATTTATTCAAATACTCCGAGAACCAAGTTCTCAACTATTACTAGGTTCCTGGGAATTTAGATCCAATTAGAATTTCAGAAGGAAGGAATGAGTTTGGAATTAGTTATGTGGATTTCAAGATGTCAACAGAAATTCAAGAGGACTTTCACTGACAGATGGAAAAATGAGAGGACGGTGCCCAAGACTAGAGTTGTGTAGGTTGGGGCAATATTCCAGAGAGGGAATGGAAGATGATGATATTGATGGTGATGTTGATGGCAATGATGATGGTGGTAAATATTTATCTTGTTCTTTCAATTTGTGATTGCTTTGCTAAATGACTCATGTACTATCTCATTTAATCTTCACATTAAAGCTATAACAGGCATGTATGCTCCACTTCGCAGATGGGGAAATTGGAAGACTGAAACATTAGTAACTTTCTAAACTGTTCACAGTTAATAAGTAATAGAATCAATATTTGGATGGTTAGAGTCTAGACTCTAGTTTCTTATCTATACTTTTAAACCATTTTGCATGTAATATTTTTAAGGGACAAGCAGAGAAGAAATGATCTAAGGGCCAAAGACTAGATGTGAGGAAGAAGAACAGAAAGAAGAACTAGCGAAAGAGACAAAGAAGGAGCAAACAGTTTGACAGGAGGGGAATTAGAGAAACTAAAGAAGAAATATAAGGACAAATGGTTGAAAAAAATGGAGGTTTTAGGAAGAGCCCACAGGTTGAGTGATTAAATACCAGAGATGATCTCAGAGACAATCATTTCAGCATACAGTTTCATGTACTCAAATCAGCCACCTACATTTACCCCCTCTTTCCTTCTTTTCATCTCCTAAAGCAGTCTTCAAGTCAAAATGAGCTTAGGCCTGGAACTAAAATCTGTACATTTTGCTCCTTAGCTTCAGAAAGGTGCCATCATTAATTATGAGGGTGGGGAAGTAGGACTGAGATGTTGATATCTAAGTCCCAAATTTCACAGTAACCTTCAGAATGAAGCTCCTGAAAAGCATTTTCTCTAAGCCTGTATGGCAAAGTATGTCACTGGAAAAAGTCATATTTTCTACAATGAAAGGAAAAGGTTGATTGATTTTTCTCTGTCTCTCTTTCCTCTCTTACCATACATATATAGACATACCCACACACTTACAAAAGAATGAAGTACTCTTCCAGGTTCTTAAATTTACTCAAGAAACACTGTGATTTATAGTTTACTTCTAATTCCAATTGATGTAATAATAATTCTGGCCCAAACTTCACGAAATTAATCACTTCCCTAATCTCTTTGACAGTACAATTTCACATAAACTTGTGACTCATCAGAATAGAAACTAGATTCTCTTAGAGTCTTACTCCTTCCTTTACCTATTTGTTGGTGTCCAGCCATCAGTCATGTCTGACTCTTTGTGATCCCATGGACTGCAGCATGCCAGGCTTCCCTGTCCTTCACAATCTCCCAGAGTTTGCTCACTCATGTCCGTTGAGTGAGTGATGTCATCCAGCCATCTCATCCTCTGTCCTTCTCCTACTGCCTTCAGTATTTCCCAGCAATAGGGTTTCTATAAGACCTTCTAGAACTAACACCAAAAAAAAAAAAAAAAAAGATGTCCTTTTCACCATAGGGGACTAGAATGAAAAGGTAGGAAGTCAAGAGATACCTGGAGTAACAAGCAAGTTTGGCTTTGGGGTACAAAATGAAGCTGGACAAAAGATAACAGAGTTTTGCCAAGAAAATGTGCTAATCAGCAAAAACTCTTCCAACAACACAAAAGATGACTCTACACATGAATATAACCAGATTGTCAATACCAAAATCAGGTTGATTATATTTTTCATAGCCAAAGATGGAGAAGCTCTATACAGTCAGCAAAAATGAGACCAGAAGATGACTGTGACTCAGATCATGAACTTCTTATTGTAAAATTCAGACTTAAATTGAAGAAAGTAGGGAAAACCACTAGCCCATTCAGATAGGACCTAAATCAATTCCCTTATTATTATACAGTAGAAGTGACAAATAGATTTAAGGGATTAGATCTGATAGAGTGCCTGAAGAACAATGGGCAGAGGTTCATAACATTGTATAGGAGGCAGTGATCAAAACCATCCTCAAGAAAAAAAATTCAAAAAGGCAAAATGGTTGTCTGAGGAGGCCTTTTGAGTGGCTGAGACAATAAGAGAACTGAAAGGCAAAGGAAAAAGGAACAGTATACCCATCTGAATGCAGAGTTCCAGATAATAGCAAGAAGAGATAAGAAAGCCTTCTTAAGTGAACAATGCAAAGAAATAGAGAAAAACAATAGAATGGGAAAGACTAGAGATCTTTTCAAGAAAATTAGAAATACCAACAGAACATTTCTTGCAAAGATAGTCACAATGAAGGACAGAAACAGTATGTCTAACAAAAGCAGAAGATATTAAAAAGAGGTGGAAAGAATACACAGAAGAACCATATAAAAAAGATCTTGACCCAGATAACCATGATAGTGTGATCAGTCATCTAGATAAAGCCAAGTATCCTGGAATGTGAAGTCAAGTGGGCCTTAGGAAGCATCACTATGAACAAAACTAGTGGAGGTGATGGAATTCAAAATTTTAAATCCTAAAAGATGATGCTATGAAAGTGCTGCAATAAATATGCCAGCAAATTTAGAAAATTCAGCAGTGGACACAGGGCTGGAAAAGGTCAGTTTTCATTCCAATCCCAAAGAAGGGCAATGCTAAAGAATGTTCAAACTACCCCTCAATTGCACTCATTTCACATGCTTGCAATAAAACTTCCCCAAGTTATGCTTCAATAGTGAACATGAAGCCAACATGAACTGAGAACTTCCATATGTACAAGCTGGATTTGCAAAAGGCAGCAGAACCAGAGACAAAATTGCCAACATCCACTGGATCATTGAAAAAGCAAAAGAATTCCAGAAAAACATCTATTTCTACTTCATAGTCTGTGCAAAAGCCTTTGACTGTGTGAATCACAAAAATCTATGGAAAATTTTTGAAGAGGTGGGAATACCAAAGTACTTTCCCTCCCTCCTGTAAAACCTGTATAAAGGTCAAGAAGCAACAGTTAGAACCAAACATGGAACAATGGACTGGTTCTAAATTGGAAAAGGAGTATGTCAAAACTGTATATTGTCACCTTGCTTATTTAACTTATATGCAGAGTACATCATGTGAAATGCCAGGCTGGATGAAGCACAAGCTAGAATCAAGACTGTGGAGAGAAATACCAATAACTTCAGATATGCAGATGACACCACCCTTATGGAAGAAAGTGAAGAGAATTTCAAGAGCCTCTTGATGAAAGTGAAAGGAGAGTGAAAAACCTGGCTTAAAACTCAACATTCAAAAAATGAAGATCATGACACTTCATGCCCCAATACTTCATGCAAATAGGTGGGGAAACAATGGTAACAGTGACCGACTTTATTTTCTTGGGCTCCAAAATTACTGTGGACAGAGACTGGAGCCATTAAATTAAAAGACTCCTTGGAAGAAAAGCAATGACAAACCTAGATAGCCTATTAAAAAGCAGAGACATGACTTTGCCTACAAATGTCTGTATATTCAAAGCTGTAGTTTTATGAATAGTTATGTACGAATGTGAGAGTTGGACAAGAAAAAAGGCCGAGCGCTGAAGAATTTATGCCTTCAAACTGCTGGAGAAGAGTCTTGAGAGTCCCTTGGACAGCAAGGAGATCAAACCAATCAATCCTAAAGGAAATCAACCCTGACTATTCATTGGAAGGACTGATGCTGAGCCTCCAATACTTTGGCCATCTGATGCTACCAACCAACTCACTGGTAAAGACCCGGAAAAGACCCTTTACCTATACCAGGAATGAAATTTTGTTTCTTTAAAGTGGTTATTTTAAGAAATGTAAGTTACAAGGAAGTCATTTTTCCTAGAGATCTCTAAATAGCTTCAGTATCCTTGTCTTCAGTACAAGTCTTTAGAATGACTTTTGAATTGGGGTGAAATTAGCCTTGGCCATGCCTGCCTCTGTCATCCATTTAGCTTTCATTATACAGACTTTCTGGAGGAGGGAATGGCAACCCACTCCAGTACTCTTGCTTGGAAAATCCCATGGATGGAGGAGCCTGGTAGGCTACAGTTCACTTTCTTTCACTTTTTCTTTCATACAGACTCTCAGGAAGAAGGGGAAATCAAGCCAATGAGGTTCACAGGTAAGTCAGTCCTGGATACTTTGGTAAATTAATTACCATCCAGAAGAGGCCGCCTAGTATAAGAAACAAAACCTGGACTCGGAGCCAAACTTTCAGTAGTCAAGGCTTTCCTGCCCTTCTATTCCACAGGGTATGTGCTGGGTTCATTCACCTGCAATCACCTCATGGTATTGTATTTGCTTATCTGCCTTGTCCCTGGACTGTGAATTCCATGATGGCAAAGACTATGCTTGATTTTCTTAGCATTAATTCTCAGCCCCAGCCCAGTACCCAGCTCTCCTTTAGAATCCTAAGCTTCCATGAAAAACAGTTAAATCAGGCCTCAAAAGGATTTACCCCAAAATGGCCTGAAATGACCTCAACCAACTGTGTAAAATCAGCAGAAGCTCTATCTTCTCTACATTACATATTCTTTTAAAAAGAGGCCATTGATATATACACTACTACATATAAAATAGATAACCAATCTGAACCTACTGTGTCCATGGAATTCTCTAGGCAAGAATGCTGGAGTGGGTAGCCATTCCCTTTTCAAGGGGATCTTGCCAACTCAGGGATCAAACCCATGTCTCCTGCATTGCAAGCAGATTCTTCACCATCCAATCCATCAAGGAAGCCTACTGTATGACACAAACAGGGAACTCTATTCAACATTCTGTAATGGCCTATATGGGGAAAGAATCTAAAAAAGCATGGATATATGTATATGTGTAACAGATTCACTTTGCTGTACACCTGAAACATAACACTGGAAATCAACTATACTCCAATATTTTTTTTCATTTTTATGTCTGGCTTTATTGGCTTAATATTATCCAATATTTTTTTTAAAAACAGGTCACTGGTAAGAATCCAATCTATTTCAAAGGGTTGTGGTGAGATTCAATCTAGTGTTAGTAAAGAGCAGTAGATATTCTAAAATGCTACACAAATGAGAAGTCTTTTTAACTCTGTTATCAGTAATGTCTAACGAAGGATGTAGGCATTCACAAAATAATTATATCCAGTATCCTTTAAAGTTCACTCCAACTGTGAGATCCTATGAGTCTATTTTCTAACAATCACTTCAGTATTTTTGAAGATACACCTGTTTAGGTGCTCCCATTGAAGCTTGAAGAAGAAATATCTTAAAACATTTCTTTGGAGTGAGTAAAAATCTCCCTCTGTAATGCAAGTTTATCTCTAGAAATCTCTAGAACATTTTTGTTTAGCAGCAGAATGTCATGGATAGGAATTTCCTTGAAGATATAATAGATTGGTTTTAAACTCATTTGTTTTCTGTTTGAAGACCTTGGTATTATCATTTATCACTTTTAAGTGTTAATTTTCTCTCAAAAAAAATTAGAAAGGCTATTATAATCTACCTGCACCTAACAAAAAGTCAGATTATTAATAATCTATTTTGCTGCCCTATGTTGGGTGATACCTGCATTTATGGTCCAATCTTTCAACTGATTGCAACGTATTTGTTTTCCTATCTTTATGAATAATTGAGCCTCAGAGATGTTAGGAAATTTGCTGAGGTCAACATAGCAGGAGAAGAGCATAGATTTGAACCCAGGTCTGTCTCATTCCCAAACTCCTTTTTTTCTTGTAATTTCAAGTTGCCTTCCTCAAAAGACTGTGGGAGAAATCAATGAGACTGTGTTTGTGGCAATATTTTCACACTGCAAGTGCTACTTAGTTGAAAGGTATTATTATTCAGCTAACAGACTTTGTTCTGGCATCTCTCACTGTGCCTGTCAACATTATAACTTTGTATGTGTTTTGCATACTTCCAAAAATGATATTACTTGAAGAGTAAAGTCTGCCTTCTTATATCACTAAGTTAATGTTTTTAATTTAAAATCAATTTTAGAAAGCTTTCCAAATGTGTTATTAAATAATCTCAAGCCTCTTAACCACAAAAACATCCCCCGAGAAAGCGCCAGCCCTGGGCATCTACAATTAGGACTGGAATGGAGAAAAATGGCACCAGACAGAAATGGAGTTTCTTCAGTCCTTGCATTCTGCATGCTCCCTGATTCTCCTCCTCCGAATCACTTTCTTTGCTTCTACAGATGGTAATCTCCCTCTGTTGGAGCTCTGTAGACCAACTCGCTCCAGTCCACACATGTGCACAGGTTAGCACCTTGCTGGCTTTTACTAACCCCTAATCAATGGGGAAACAGTGGGAACAGTGTCAGACTTTATTTTTTTGGGCTCCAAAATCACTGCAGATAGTGATTGCAGCCATGAAATTAAAAGACGCTTACTCCTTGGAAGAAAAGTTATGACCAACCTAGATAGCATATTCAAAAGCAGAGACATTACTTTGCTGACTAAGGTCCGTCTAGTCAAGGCTATGGTTTTTCCTGTGGTCATGTATGGATGTGAGAGTTGGACTGTGAAGAAGGCTGAACGCCGAAGAATTGATGCTTTTGAACTGTGGTGCTGGAGAAGACTCTTGAGAGTCCCTTGGACTGCAAGGAGATCCAACCAGTCCATTCTGAAGGAGATCAGCCCTGGGATTTCTTTGGAAGGAATGATGCTAAAGCTGAAATTCCAGTACTTTGGCCACCTCATGTGAAGTGTTGACTCACTGGAAAAGACTCTGATGCTGGGAGGGATTGGGGGCAGGAGGAGAAGGGGACGATGGAGGATGAGGTGGCTGGATAGCATCACTGACTCGATGGACATGAGTCTGAGTGAACTCTGGGAGTTGGTGATGGACAGGGAGGCATGGCGTGCTGCGATTCATGGGGTCGCAAAGAGTCAGACACGACTGAGCAACTGAACTGAACTGAACTGAATCAAGCTAAGCTTCTCTATTTCAATTCACATTGCTTTTGAAACTTAAGAAAAAATATTCTGCCCTCTGTAACATATAACCTCAAGACATAATGTTGATATTTGCTTAATATTTTTCTCTCTGAAACAGGATACAACTGAGACATCACCAACAATAGCCAAAGACTATTACTTTAAAAAAGAAAAAAGAGATGGGTCATGCATAATGAGGGATAAACACATATCCTAAATAATAGGCAGTTGAAATGCTTACATATTATTTTCATGCATCCATCTTTTAGCCCATTTGGTTCCTTGCCTGGAATATCTTCCTTCACTTTCACCTGTTCATTCTTTTTGACTTATATCAACGATTCACTTGTGATTTTTAATCTAATAACTTATGCTGCTGATAAATTTCAAGTATGTGTATTTGTTTTATTCTGAAAGCAAGCATTAGATTTGTGTATCAAATATTGTGCTCGTGTGCTCAATCATGTCCAATTCATTGAGACCCTGTGGACTGCAGCCCACCAGACCCTTCTGTCCATGGGATTTCCTAGGCAAGAATACTGGAGTGGGTTGCCATTTTCTACTCCAGGGGATCTTCCCAACTAGGCTTATTTTTATTTACAGCAATAACTATATTGTTTACTTATGCCCATTCTGCCTCTTAGGGTAAAGTGATGACAGCAAAGGTCACAGCAAAGCAGAGAGAGAGAAAAAGCCCCAAATCACGAACCTGGGAACTCATATAGGAACTGCTGCCCAGCTGTTCCACTTCCTTGTTGAGAGAGGGAGGGAAAACTTTCTTAATTAGTATAAACAAATAACTCTCTGAAAAAGGTCTCAAAGTTGTTATAATCCTTTAGAATGTAACCAAATGGCTGCTGGTTTTCTCCTCCTTTGAAACAAACACCTAGATCCAGTTGTGATAAACCTCTAACTGTCTCTGAAGTATCTCACTACCTTAGGGATGCTAATCAGTCATCCTCTAACCCAGGTTGCAAGTAATTTTTGTTCAGAAAGTATATGAACATGCCAGAAACAAAAATATTTGCCTGATTTCCTCTTAGCTGTCATTCTCGTGTTCCCCCCAAACATATTGGTCACCCTTCCTCAGTGTCACCCCACACTCTCATAACTTTTGTTATGAAAACTGCCCAGACTTGGTCTCTACTTGCAGTCCAAACCCAGTTCATGGTGTAAAGCAAATGATAGCACGGGTTTATCAAATAAATGAACAAATACTGAATGAACAGTTGTATTGTGTAAAAGACAATCTGATAGAGAATTTCAAAAGCCAAGCACTCTTCAAACTGTTACTCTTACAAGGGTTCTTTGAGGTAGAGCAACTCGTCTTATTTTTTCCCACATGCAAATAGTTCTTAGAGAGGAAAGGAAACGTTCTCAAGATCAGACAGTCAGTGATGGAGTTTGGATCTAGACTCAGATCTGTCTCGGCAGCTCTTGTTTTTTAACTGTGACTCCTTCATAGGCTCCCAGGAAACAATTCAATGCTTTAAACACGATTGATTTCCCTCGAAATGGTCTGATAGGGGGATTCTTGCTCAAGGGCTTAGTCTCAAGAAAAAGAGAACTTGAGAAGGATAAGCATGGGGGGAAAGCTAAGGATGTGTCTCTCAGCTGAAAACTAGCTTCAGCCTGATGCTACGGTGAGCTCTGGAGCGTGAATTACACCACAGACTTAGCCCCATCTTCAGGCAATGGGCCAACCTTCTGCAGGCCCATGCCAACCATTTATTTTCTACAGTCTTACTCCAGATTATGAGAGGGCCTGATGTCCTAGGAGTTAAGGGCATTTCTCCAGGGAAAGGGACATCTCTGTGTCGTTAGCAAACAGTAGTCACAGAACCAACGGATGGTTGTGTTGGCCTCATAAAGATATCAAGAGCATCCTTCCAGGAAGGACTAGGATGCAATGGTTACACCTCTTTGTGGATGGGGCTATATCTTTTGGCTTTGACTGGGTATATACGCCAGCTGCCAAATGAGTGTTGGCAGTCTTTCCTCTGGGTCAGCACAGCCTCTAGCTTTAAACTAAATTAGTTGTTTTTGCAAAAGAGTCTCTGGCTCTGAATCTTGCTGAAAATGTAGGGGCACTTTGGGCTCAGATTGCCAAAATATACACTTGGCACTTCTAGGAGAGGCATTCAAGGAAGTCTCCACCTGTACAGCCTCAGGAGCCCATTGGAGCAGATTGCTCCTAGGAATGTGTTCCTGAGGCAGGAAATGGCAATTAAGCACATGTTAACATATATAACATCAACTGTCATTGTTCAAGTCAATAAGCAATTTTTAATCATCTGCTTAGTTTTCTTATGGAAACATGTGGGTGTCAGACAGCTCTTTAATTCATTTATAAACTAAGAAATCATTTAGTTTACAACTTAAAACTTATATATAAATCACTAACATGTATTGAACAGAATATTCAGTGTGGGGTGTCTTGCCTTTTTTAAACATTGTTTTTATATTACAACGCTTTGGCAAAGTAGATATTTTACCTCTTTTGGCAGATGAAGAAGCTAAGGCACACAGAAGTGAAATAATTAGTCTGATAACCCACAGATAATGAATCCAAATTTTATATAAATCAGCATTATTTTTTCTAACTGTATACATGTTAGCTTCTAAAGCACAAAAAGTTTGCTTTCATTATGCATTTATCAAATCTTAGGTTAGATCCTATTTGACTGTTTTCAAAACTCTGCCTAGCGGCTTTTGATAATTTTTCAGGCAAGAAGGATCCAGAACATTTCAAGTGTGTGCCCTATTCTTCAAGCAGCAATTGGAGTGAAATTTTTAAAACCATAATCTGATCCTGTCAACCTTGTTTGTAACCTTTTGGTGGTTCCCCACTGCATTCAGAATGAAATCCAGACCCTACACACCATCTGCTAGGCACCCAATGGTTTGGACCGTGAGATCTCTCAAACCCATCTCATGCCATCAACATTTTGTTCTGCCCAGTTCAGCCATGCTCAGCTCCTTCCATACACCTGCTATTTGCTCTCCTTGTACCACTTTCTATCTCCATTCACCCACTTCCTTAGCATCCCTTCTCAATTCCCACCTCCTCAGGGAGGCTTTTTCTGATCTCTCAAATTTGTTTAGGTGTTTCATACTCTCATAGAAACAATATCTTTCCCTATTTTAACTTACTGATGTGTTCTTTGACACATAATAATTTGATTTATGCTTTATTTCTACCACTGGGCTGTAAGCTTAAGGCAGGCACTGTATTTCTTGTGCTTACTTCCATATTCCCATTACCTAGAGTATAATAATCAATACATAGCACAATGTTGAGTGAACAAGTGAGGGAATGAAATAGTGAATGAATCCCCCATCTCTTCTTCTCTGCTCTGTCCTAACCATGCCATTCAAGCTGATCAAAGGGAACAAACCATTTTTTTCTGTTAACATATATAACTCTTAAAACAGCTTTTGGGACAAGCTGGCCTGGCATGCCACACCACGAGTAATGACACAGAGAGCCTTTTCCTTCACAGAGCAGGAATGGTAAGCTGACCAACTCCCTAAGGCCCTAGGTCCCATACACAATAGATACTTCACAGGAGTTCCTTTCTGTAGCAGAAAATTTCATAACCATTGGAGGCAGCCCCAAGAAGTACAGGGAACCTAGGTGTTGGAGCTCTGTTAGATAGTTGAATCATCTTGGAAAAGTTTCTTTACTGTTCCTGGCCTCAGGTTCCTCAACTATAACATGAAATGGTGGATCTGAAAGCAGCGAGCATACTAGACAAGGGATGATCATAACTAGAAACACAAAACACTGGGTTGGGAAGATGTGGCCCAGGGGATTTAATACTGTGTTCTGCAGAATCCTGAGATATACAGGTGCCTGAGTGACCACTGGTGGTAAGACAAGGGTCATATGGCAAGGAACCAAGAAGGGCTCTTCCAGGGTCCTTGCTTCCATTTCAATAAAAGCAGATCCACTTTAATCTGTTTTATATAGAAAGGTTCTGAAGAATATTTCATTTCAAAATATGTTTTAGCTGCTAAAAACAGCTTGAAAGCCACTTATTTCATCTTGCAATCCTATTTTACAGGTGAGAAAACCAAACTCAGAGAAATCTCACAAAGCTAGTCAATCCAGTTAAAAGACTTATTTGCCTGCTATCTCTGCCTCAATACATGCTTAGGCTTTGTAGGAAGTTTTCCCAAAGCATTCTGATCATTTGTAAAGTTCCCTTTGCTGTTCTCATTCAGATGAGTAAATCAGCAGACTTGGCTTCTAGTCTCAAGTGTATAACTAACTGGCCATACAGTTTTAAGCAAGATACAACTCTTCTGAGTCCAAACTTCCTGTCTGAAAGAAAAGCTAATAATACCCAGATGGCCTCGTGGAGAGTATTTGTGAGGAACAAATAATAATAAAATGCAAAATTGCTTTGACTACTACCATCTTTCTTCTTTGAGCCTAAAACAATGCGCTGTCGTCACTACTTAATAAACATTTGTTAAAAGAAGGAAAGAGAGAGTGATACAGTGGATAGCAATTCACCTGCCAAAGCAGAGGACATGGGTTTGATCTCTTGTCAGGGAAGATTCCACATGCCGTGGAGCAACTAAGCCTGTGCACCACACCTGCGGAGCTTACATGGCACAGCTACCAAGACTGCACGCCCTGGAGCCTGTGCTCCTCAGCGAAAGATGCCACCGCAACGAGAAGCCCATGCACCACAACGAAGAGCAGCCCCACCTCACTGCAACTAGAGAATCAGCCCACACACAGCAACAAAGACACAGCACAATCAAACATTAAAAAAAAAAAGAAGAAGGAAAAGAAAAGCAAGGAAGGAGGGAGGGAAGAAAATAAGACAGGCAGACAGGTTTAATTCTCTTCCTATCTCATCAATAGTAAATTTCTAATCTCATAAAAATGGAAACACTCATAAAATGAAACTGCCACATTCCTCCATGATGAAGGGGGACTCACAACCCCCGACTTTGGTCTTGTGGGTCCCAGATTCCACATGACTGATTCCAGGCCTGAAATGGTTTGCTTCACAGTCTGACTGAATGAATGCAATGCCCAAACCCCGGATTAGGAAACCCAAAATGTGGTTCAATGAAACCTAAAATGTGTTTTGCCCCCAGACCTTTTCCTTTTATCTTGCAAGACCCATGTAATTTAATGGAAATTGAAGAAGTGTGGGTCAGATTCTACTCCTTTCCCACATCTCGCCATCCAGTGTACCCATTAACTTCAAAGGAATTTAGCCTGGAAGGAAGCAAATGTGGGTGTAGAAAGGCTTAAGATGTTGTCCTTCTTCGAGGGCAGAGGGAGGGGGATGGGAAACAACCAAGTTCTTTAGCCACCAAAACCACAGCCTATGGGGCATTTCTTTTCATTGACTGTGTCATATGCAGAGAGGCTGTCTGAAGATCCACTTTACTCTCACATCTTCAAGTATGTTTCCTATGCCTTCCATGCCCTGAGGTTTCCAGTGTCCTAAACTGTCCCCACCCTCACACTGACTCTTCCTAGACATATCCATCTGACTGCCATATCAACCCAACATATCAAAAAATCAAACCGATCATTTCTCCTTCCCTGCAACCAATATATACCAAACAAGGTTATCACTATCCTTGTCATTAGCCTATAATTCTCAGATCCATCCTTGACTCTCCTCCCATGCTTCACTTCCATTTCCAATCAATTAAGTAACTTTCTCCTTATTCTTTATTATCTCATTTTCTGTGTTCATTTCCTACATGGTGCTGTTGCTGCAACTTTATCTCATGCTCTATTATCTCAAATATGAACTCTTAAAGTAACATAATGTATAACATTTATTTAGACTAAGATTTTCCTCAAACTTAGAACTTTAGGCTGACATTTTAGGCTGAATAATTGTGGAGGGGTAGGGGAGGGCTGCCCTGTGCCTTGTGAGATGTTTAACAATATCCCTAGCTTTTATCCACTAGATGCCAATAACACTCCCCCACCACCACTACCAACCTGTAGTGACAACCAAAATTGTTTCCAGACGCTGCCAAATATCCCCAGAGGGGAAAAAAAAAATCACCCTTGATTGAAAGCCACTGCTTTAAATCAACAAGGTCAGCTTTTCACCATGCATATCATCCTTCTTGAGATTTTGGGGCAAACTTGTGACCAGTCAAGATAATTTATGCTATCTTATTCTAGACTCTCTTTAATTGAGATCAGGGACTGCATATTTTTATTGCTGTACCTTCAATGCCTAGCATCCGGAAAGGCACTAAGAGACCCCTGGAAAGTATTTTTGAAAGAAATGAATGAATCCATCACTTCTTGCTCCACACCACCATTGTGTATTAAAGAATTCCACAGAGCAAGGCACTCAGTGTCTCCTTCAACTGTTCAGGTGTATGGAACAAGATGTCCTCTCTCACGAGGGCACAGCTCACATCTTAAACACCTTAGAATTTTATATTTACCATAAAGTTCTAACTGATGCAAAAAGTATCTTGAGGAAGGTGTGAATTTTTTCCCACAGGCTGGTGGAGATTGTATGAATTCCTCACTGTGAATTCAAGATTCCACCATTTAATCGTCCCTCCCAGAACCAGCATAAAGTTCAGTTCTAAACTTTTCTCTGCAGAGCTCTCTGAAATCTGGCCCCACCTATCACTTTATGTGTTTTACCTCTCTCTTTCTTGAAGCTTCAGTTTCACTTTGGGGACCCCCAAGCACACTTTGTTTTTCTCCTCTACCTTTCTGTTGACCCATTTATAACCACCTAGAATGCTTTATTCTTGGGCTTCCCTTGTGGCTCAGCTGGTAAAGAATCCACCTGCAATGTGGGAGACCTGGGTTTCATCCCTGGGTTGGGAAGATTCCCTGGAGAAGGGAAAGGCTACCCACTCCAGTATTCTGGCCTAGAGAATTCCATGGGCTGTATAGTTGATGGGGTTGCAAAGAGTTGGACACAACTGAGCAACTAACACTTAGAATGCTTTTATCACCAACTGCTTATATTTATTCAGTTACCTTTAAAGACATAGGAAATCATTACATTTTAGGAGTTTTGTGGGACTCATGATTTATAAATTTTTTATTTAATCATATGAGTGAGGTTATCTCCAATTTACAGATAAGTAAACCAAGTTTCAGAGATTTGCCCAAATGGGGCAGAAACAGGATGCAATTTGAGGCCCTCAACAGCAGGTGTCCTTGGTAATTATTTCTATTTTCTTATCCTTCCAGTCTTTCTACTCAGTCTTATGAGAAAGAAAACAAAAACCTCTCTTAAACTCAGGTTCTTTGCAGAAATAAAACATGAGTGATTAACAGGCGCTCTGGGCAAGAACTGATATTCTTTGCCTCCTCCAACCACTGCTTGTTGCTCTTCTCAAGTGTTCTATGCAAGAAAGCAGAAAAGTTTGCCTTCTGAGTCAAGTTTTATACCATCTGAAAGCCAGCAGAATTTAAAGTATTAGAACTTAATACCAGGAATTAAAAAACAGTCTGAGTGGGCAGAGTCAGGGGCACAAGATGACCTTTCTTCCACACAAATATAGAAAACTATCAGTAATAGGAGCTAACTTCCAAAGACCAGGAGAGCACTATGTGCATATCCATGAACAGCAGGTCATGAACAGGAAGAGATGGAAAAAGGAAGAGATGGAAGGAGAAAAACAAAGTAATGAGAACCTAAGGAAAAAAATTATATAGGCTAATGTTGGGAAGACATGACTTCTAGAAAGTAGAATTCAAACGATCTAGGTTACTTCCTCCTTAGGCATCACTGTTCCCATTTCTAGCATTGGAACAAACAGTCATTCTTTAAAGGGCAGGCAGACTTTTAATATTATGTTCACAGAACTACACTCAGAGAAGTAAAACGTTAGTAGAGGAGATAGCTAGAGAGAACCAGAGCTCATTTGAAGAACTTGCTAAATTTTCAAATGAGAAAATTGAGGTCTGAGAAAAGAAAAATAACCCCCAGAGACATATGAAAAATGAATAGCAGGGATAGGAACCCATGCTCCTAGTACTTTGCACAATGTTCTTTCTTATATTCACCCAGATTCTTCTGCCATTTCATGACCCCACCATTCTGTAAATTGCCACTGGAGGTTTATCACAGAAATTATACTGGCAATTGGGAACATGAAAGTTTGGCTACTCTCTCTAGAACATTTATTTTGCATGTGAGTCAGTGCAGAAAATAGTTTGCACTTCATTTATTCATGTACTAATTTTGAATTAAGCTGCACCACATAAATTTTCCTGAAAAATGATGCAATTAAGCCTGGACTATTTGAGAAGGACAACAACATGTGGCTGTAATTATAATGGCAAAACATCTTGGTAACACACTGACTTATTAGTACTGTAATTAGTGTTGGTGCAATGCATACTGAATAGTCCATAAAACAAATAATGCAATGTAAAACCCTGAAAAAGAGTCATAATTTTCAAGTGAACAATCTTTGGATATTTTGCCTGTGGCATCGACCATTTGGGCCAAATTGTTTCAGCCACTACATATAAGAAGGTCTGCCTCCCTCCTGAGTACAGATTATTGGAAAAATCTTCAACTCTTGGCAAAATACATAATTAGTCTATAAAATCTGGCAAATTAGAAAAAAGTTAACTCTTTTAGGGACCAATTATGTAAATACTAAAAAGTGAGTGAGCATTAGCTGCATAATCTTGGAGTCCATAGAAGGTTGGGCCAACAACAGTCATTAAAAACCACAAAACTAAAACTCTCAGTCCCCTAATAGTACATCCTAGAACTGGATGAAATCCTGAGATGTTGTTTTTACTGATCTCCTAACTTCAAACAAAAGTTTTACAATTCTGTTTTATGAATGAATTAACTTGTTCCCAGAAAACCCCACTAAGAATTGCAGAGGATGAGATCTTAAAATGGAGAGGTATCTTAGTTCCCATACAGATTCCATCTTTATCCAATATATTAATTTACCTTCAAACATCTACAATCTTAGGTTCATTTGTTTTATAATCTTACCAAGAGATAGAAATGTTTCATCCAAAATACTGATTAAGAGAAGTTCAAGGATAGAATACTAGAAAACTTTCTCTGGACTGTCTTTGGATGGTTATCAATGTACTTGAAATGAAAGGTAAGTCATACACATTCACTAGTAAGTAATGTACTGTGATAGTCCTACACAGGGCAGGAGTCATCTTTGAGTTGATTCAATATGAGTCACCATGACCCAGCTGTCTTGGGTGGCCCCACATGGCGTGGCTTAGTTTTACTGAATTAGGCTGTGGTCTGTGTGATCAGATTGGCTAGTTGTCTGTGATTGTAGTTTCAGTTTGTCTGCCCTCTGATCCCCTCTCTCAGTGCCTACCATCCTACTGGGGTTTCTCTTACCTTGGATGTGGGGTCTCTCTTCATGGCTGCTCCAGCAAAGCATAGCTGCTGCTCCTTACCTCTGATGTGGGGCAGCTCCTCTGGGCCACCGCCCCTGCCCTCAAGTGTGGGGGAGCTCCTCTGGGAATGGGAAAGACTAGAGATCTCTTCAAGAAAATTAGAGATACCAAGGGAACATTTCATGCAAAGATGGGCACAATAAAGGACAGAAATGGTAGGGACCTAACAGAGGAAGATGATATTAAAAAGAGGTGGCAAGAATACACAGAAGAACTGTAAAAAATGATCTTCATGACCCAGATAATCATGATGGTGTGAACACTCACCTACAGCCAGACATCCTGGAATGTGAAGTCAAGTGGGCCTTACGAAGCATCACTACAAACAAAGCTAATGGAGGTGATGGAATTCCCGTTGAGCTATTTCAAATCCTGAAAGATGATGCTGTCAAAGTGCTGCACTCAATATGCCAGAAAATTTGGAAAACTCAGCAGTGGCCACAGGACTGGAAAAGGTCAGTTTTCATTCCAATCCCAAAGAAAGGCAATGCCAAAAAATGCTCAAAATACTGCACAATTGCACTCATCTCACACACTAGTAAAGTGATGCTTAAAATTCTCCAAGCCAGGCTTCAGCAATACATGAACCATGAACTTTCAGATGTTCAAGCTGGTTTTAGAAAAGGCAGAAGGAACCAGATATCAAATTGCCAACATCTGTTGAATCACTGAAAAAGCAAGAGAGTTCCAGAAAAACATCTATTTCTGCTTTATTGACTATGCCAAAGCCTTTGACTGTGTGGATCACAATAAACTCTGGAAAATTCTGAAAGAGATGGGAATCCTAGGCCACCTGACCTGCCTCTTGAGAAATCTGTATGCAGGTCAGGAAGCAACAGTTCAAACTGGACATGAAACGACAGACTGGTTCCAAATAGGAAAAGGAGTACATCAAGGCTGTATATTGTCACCCTGCTTATTTAACTTCTATGCAGAGTACATCATGAGAAACGCTGGGCTGGAAGAAGCACAAGCTGGAATCAAGATTGCTGGGAGAAATATCAATCACCTCAGATATGCAGATGACACCACCCTTATGGCAGAAAATGAAGAAGAACTAAAGAGCCTCTTGATGAAAGTGAAAGAGGAGAGTGAAAACGTTGACTTAAAGCTCTACATTCAGAAAACGAAGATCATGGCATCTGGTCCCATCACTTCATGGGAAATAGGTGGGGAAAGAGTAGAAACAACTGCTGACTTTATTTTTCTGGGCTCCAAAATCACTGCAGATGGTGACTGCAGCCATGAAATTAAAAGATGCTTCCTCTTTGGAAGGAAAATTATGACCAACCTAGACAGCATATTAAAATCAGAGACATTACTTTGCCCACAATGGTCCATCTTGTGAAGGCTATGATTTTTCCTGTGGTCATGTATGGATGTGAGAGTTGGACTATAAAGAAAGCTGAGCACAAAAGAATTGATGGTTTTGAACTGTGGTGTTGGAGAAGACTCTTGAGAGTCCCTTGGACTGCAAGGAGATCCAACCAGTCCATTCTAAAGGAGATCAGTCCTGGGTATTCATTGGAAGGACTGATGTTGAAGGTGAAACTCCAATACTTTGGTCACCTGATGTGAAGAGCTGACTCATTGGAAAAAACCCTGATGCTTGGAAAGATTGAGGGCAGGAGGAAAGGGGGATGACAGAAGATGAGATGGTTGGATGGCATCACTGACTCAATGGACATGGGTTTGGGTGAACTATAGGAGTTGGTGATGGACAGGGAGGCCTGGCATGCTGCAGTTCATGGGGTCACAAAGTCTCTCACGTGACTGATCGATGGAACTGAACTGAACTGAAATAAGAGTCAGTGTCATATGGTCAGTTAAGTGTAAAAGCTCAGCTTTGTCTTCTCTCACTGTGATCTCCATGGAAATCAAGAATCTGAGCAGAATCCTAAAGTCACAAGAATGGTCCCACCATGATCTCAGATAGAAAAATTTTTGTGACACTGTCCTAGCTAGTGTGATAGGCAATAGAAAGCAATATTGAGAGGGTGTTAGAAAGGGTTAGGCCATGTTTGACAATTCTTTGAGTGGCCTGGAGGTCATATCAGGGTCTGAGGCCTTGGCTGGATGTAGAAATATCCCCTTAAGTATAATTGGACCAGAAAGGAGTACATCCCAGAGAAGATCAATTGTTTGCCAAAGGTCACACAGATAGAAATTAGTTAAACCAAGATTTAAACTCATACAGTTAGCCATGCACTGTATGCACTGTTTACACTACTGCTGCTAAGTCACTTCAGTCGTGTCCGACTGTGCCACCCCATAGACGGAAGCCCACCAGGCTCCTCCATCCCTGGGATTCTCCAGGCAAGAACACTGGAGTGGGTTGCCATTTCCTTCTCCAATGCATGAAAAGTGAAAAGTGAAAGAGAAGTCGCTCAGTCATGTCTGACTCTTCACGACCCAATGGACTGCAGCCTACTAGGCTCCTCCACCCATGGGATTTTCAAGGCAAGAGTACTGGAGTGGGGTGCCATTGCCTTCTCCGTGTTTACACTACAGCCACCTCTTAAAATGAGTAAGATAAATTGTAGTTCTAATCTGCTGATGAGAGTGAGCTTGCTATAACATGGTCAGTTTTGGTTAAGGATAATACAGATAACAGAGGGGTTTACTCCATGATTGAAATCATTGGTCCATAGTTGTAAGGAGCTGGGGACAATAGGAAGCTGACAAAAAGATTCACTTGATGTGTGACTAATAGAGTCAAGAGTAGCCACCCTTCCTGTCTCCATTACACCATATGGATCTCATGAAGATCTTGTTGATATCCAAGTGTACTTTTCTACGTACTTGTGGTCTGGCATGTTACTAGTGCCCAAAGCAAACACAGAGTCATAAGTTTAAAATTCTATCTTTATATCACATGCTCTTGGTGACTCCTTGGGAACTTCATTCTTCCTTCTCTGAGCCTCAGTTTCCTCCACTGGAAAATGCCAATTAAAAGAATTGATGTGAATATATCTACTGTTAAATGAGAAACCATTTGTAAAGCATGATGAGGATCAGATTGATGACTAGGCCACTTTTTAGTTTGAGACCCAGGGCAGAGATTCAACTTCTCTCTCCTCAGTTTCTGCTTTCATAGAATGAAAATCATAATGGAACCTACTTCTTAAAGTTACTATAAAGCTTAAACACATTGATACGTGTGAATCCTCATAATGCTCTACAATATATGCCAGATACCTAGCAACTGTTGTTGTAAATGTAATTATTATTATTTTTAGCAGAATAAATATAATATAAATAATTATATTTATTATTATTTTTAGCAGAATGCTTACTTGATTCCCTTTCTCTTTCTCCTACTTTTATTCATTAAGCAAAAATGTAAAGTTAGTGTTAAGAATTTGACATGCTAAGTTCTTATAAAACTTCTAGATAGAGAAAATTGGTTTTCTTTGGGTCTGTTCTGCATCACTTTCTATATGTGCATTTCAAGATGTCCAGGAATACATACTGTGGTTTAATTTATTATTTTAAAAGAGAAAAAAAGTTATTTGGAGGTAGCTGTGTATTTGGAATCCAAATTCCAGCTCTGACACTAGGTTGTGTTACAACCTAGAGCAATTCTCTTTCTTATTCTGACCCATCTTGGGGAAAATACTATGTTTATTTTACATTGCTCCATAATCACATTGGAACACTCTTTCAAATCAATGATAACCAAGTCTGAATCTTAGTGCAGCCACATACTAACTGTGTGACCATAGTAGTCAGCCCTTCTAATTCTAATTTTCCAGTCTACAAATCCTTGAGAATACTATCTGCTTCAAGAGGAGTATAGGAGGGTTAAGTGATCTCAGGTAATAGGATGTGCTCAGCCTGGTACTTGGCTCATGGGAGGAACCCTCAAGTTTAATGCTTCATATCTTAACATTAAGTACCCCTTTGTCTCACTTTAAAACTTTAGGCATATGTATCGTTGGGGGAAGAGTGAAAATGCAATGTGCTCTAGGCCTTGGTGCACCTTTTTAGTATGTTTCTGGGTCATTTGCTCTACTAGCAATAATCTTGTTCAGTAAAATATCTTCTAGCCAGTTTCTGGATAGAGTTGATGCAAGATAATAGGAGATCAAAATAGGAAATCCTCTGTGAAGACCTCTCTAAATGTATCATCATAATTAAACTTCTTCCACCCACTTACTGAGACTTTTATTTTTCTTCTACATCTCAGAATGGATTTATCTGTTTGTAGGCTGTTTCACCCTCAGAGTAACATGGGCTGAATCTTTTTATTTTTGTATCCCCGATATCTATAATAAATCCAGTGCCTAATACAGAGTGGGTGCTTAAAATAAATATTTAGTAAATTAACTAATATAAAATCCTTCCCTCCTTCCAGTTCCTCCTCCACTGTTAGACAAATAGGTACCCTTGATGTTACACAGACTCACTACAAGGCTATGGCCATTACGATTTATTGGAAGACAACATTTTATAACTCTTGCCATAATTAATATGACAATAAATAATAATTGACTTAGTAATGTAATCAAGTCAGAATGTATTTGATTTGATCTGTCAAGTTGTTATTCATATTTCTAATTCTCCTAGTCAGAGTTTTCAACACTTAATTATTTCTGAAAGCAATGAGGGCAAGCATATTCCTTGTAAGGCTTGGTGGGAAGAAATGAAGCCCTATTGGTGCTGAGGAGGCAATGGCACCTCACTCCAGTACTCTTGCCTGGAAAATCCCATGGATGGAGGAGCCTGGTGGGCTGCAGTCCATGGGGTTGCGAAGAGTCAGACACGACTGAGCGACTTCACTTTCACGTTTCACTTTAATGCATTGGAGAAGGAAATGGCAACCCACTCCAGTGTTCTTGCCTGGAGAATCCCAGGCACGGGGGAGCTTGGTGGGCTGCCGTCTATGGGGTCGCACAGAGTCGGACACAACTGAAGTGACTTAGCAGCAGCAGCATTGGTGCTGAATCCATCATCCATTCTATAAAGCTGGAAAGGGTAGGGAGATGTGCCTTTTTGCGCAACCAAATGGGAAACTGCACACGCCCTTTATATGCATATGTTCTACCCACTTGTGTGGTGGTTATCAGTGTAACTAAGCATAAAAAGCCATTCTTTAATGTATTTCATACAATGGCCACACAGATGGAAAGAGTTGCCAGTTTCTTTGGGTAGAACTGATGCAAGACAAAAGGAAACACAAATAAGAAACCTAAAAGTGCAAAGCAACCTCCCATGAGACCTGAGATATTCACATGTATTACTTTATGCTTAGTCACTCAGTCTTGTCTGACTCTTTGTGACTCCATGAACAGTAGCCCACCAGGCTCCTTTGCCCCTCCAGGCAAGAATACTGGAGTGGGTTGCCATTTCCTTCTCCAATATACATCACTTTTCTTCCTCACAAAAATATCTGCTGTATCATCTCCATTTTAACAGGAAAGACTAAAGCTCAAAATATTAGGAAGTTAAACCAAGATAACACATTCCCTTTTAGGACTAGGTTTCTAAGACATTCTTCTGACTGGAGAATCATATTCTATTGCCTGACTGAGCATTTACATTTGTATAGACACCTTGAACTTATCTGCTTTAGTCTGTTGGCTAAATCTTCTTTTTGACTGAAGAATTTTTAGAATTGAAAGCTTGTATTTATGGAGATGCCCCTCCAAACAAAGGGATAATGTACTATAATAACATCAGCATAAGCATTCATTCAACTTATTCATTCAAGAAATATTAAAAATCTGAACGTGTGTAATATACTGAAGATAACATAGATTAAAAATACAACCTTTCCTGGTAAGAGCTCAGAGACTAAGAATTATGGCAGAACATAGTTATTGCCCTGGTAGAAATATGTGAAGGCAGCGTATGAGAAAAAAAATGTTCAGGGAAAGCTTCCTGAAGTGATGGTTAAACCAAGTCTTAAAGGAAAAGTTGGACTTCTCCAGGAAGACAAGCAAATTGAGCATCGCACTAGAAGGTATAGTAGGTCCAAAGACACAGAGGTATGAAGTTGTACAGAGGAGTTGGCTTATAGGGTAAAACCAGACAGAAGATGATTAACTAGAGAAGACTGCTGAGAATTGTATCACGAGAAATTTGTTTTGCTAGAACCAAAAAATCTGAACATTTCAAGTTTTCTCCTATCCTTGAAAAAAATTTCTGACTGGATACTTAAAACCTATTTCAATATTTTGCATATGCTATAGCTGAAGTTTCTAGACATGCTTGAAAATAAGGATTAAAATCTCTTCCATGTTATTAAATTCTAATACCACGTTATTATTTGCTTAAATGACCTTAGGATTACTTAAAATAGTTACATGTTATTGTATGTAAATTATATCTCAATGACGTTGACTGAAAAAACATACATAGTCTGAATTATGTGATGTAATCTGAGACAATTGGCTCATCAAAAAATGAATAACTGAATGAAAAAGGAATCCATTAGTCTATAGTGACATTAAGATATACAAATATAAATAGTACATTGTACATAAAGATTTTAAATGAAATAAGAGGGCTTCCCTGGTGGCTCAAATGATAAAGAATGCACCTGCAATGAAGGAAACCTGGGCTCAGTCCCTGGATTGGGAAGATTCCCTGGAAAAGGGAATAGTAACCCACTTCAGTATTCTTGCCTGAAGAATTCCATGGACAGAGGAGCCTAGCAGGCTACATACAGTTCATGGGATCGCAAAGAGTCGGGTATGACTGAGTAGCTAACACACACAACACAAATACATGTAAGTCCTCTAGGACAGTTCTTATCTACACTGTAACTGTTATGATACATGATAGCTAAATGAGGAATAGGCTATTAAATTGAGGATTTCATTAGTGCTCTCCTAAAGTTAATGAAAAATAAAATCAGTTCATCAACTTTTTACACACATTCCTCCCTCTCCAACTTCAGTTTTCTCCTCTTGCAAGTGAACTGGAGCAAAGCATACCTGCCCTTTCTTTATCCTCTGGCTAATCTGATTTTTATATTGAAAGAGGCTGGGGTACATCATCAGTTTCACCTTTTGTGATGATCTTTAGAATTTTCACTGAATACTTCTGGTTCTCCTTCCAAGCACTTCCCTACCTCCTGGAAGTTACAGGTTGCTTCCTTTCTTCAGGCAATGGGAGAAGTGATGTGTGTCATTTGTGGACAGACCCTTTTAAATCCAGTGTTATAACTTATCATGTCTCCTTTTCCTGGGGTAATGAATGTGGCAGTTTGTGTCAAGATAGGTTCCTAAATGATTATGAGGAGCCAGGTTCTGCTGTCAACCTCTATACCTTGAGTATGAATAAGCATTTGGTTTTAATGCACTGAGATTTGAGGATTATTTCTTATTGCACATAACCTATTCTACCCTGGTTGACACCCATGTTCACTTCCAAAGGATCAAGCACACAGCAAGTGATCAAAGTCTTATAAGTTGAGCTAAATTATCTTGCAAAGACCTAGCCTCACCAGGAAGACCTCAGGTTGAATATTCCTGTATTTGAGTTGAAGCAAATCTGTCTCCCCTCCAATTGCCTCTTGTGATGTATTAGACAAATGCTTTTAATTTTTTATCTCTATTTTCTCTGCCTTCCTTGGGAAATGAGGGAAATATTTCCCTCCTAATTTTGTACATCCTATTGCAAAAAGTAGTTTACCGAATGACACACTGGGCAGCAGAGACTACAAGGAGAAGATCTCTCATTGAAGAAGAGCTTTGGTCCTGTTTTCCAAGAAAAGTCCTCTGGGAATCAGAATCAAAAGTTGGAACTCAGAATTTATTCTTAACAATGAAGGAAAGTGACATTTCCTACTATTAAATGGCAGAAGCAATTCCTACTTATGCAAAGGACTTTGCATGAGTAACGTTTCTCTACAAAAGTATTGCCCATTAAAAATATCGCAAGCAATGCCAGAATGGCATAGATATTGCCATCTCTTGCCGCTAGACATGGTAATGAGTATAGGTGGTTGTCATAAGTCTTAACATCACACTCTCCCTGCTTCACTCCTGGAGTAGCCCACCCCGCAGATGCTCCAGGCAGAGGAGAAGGAAGTCCCTGTGCTTGTTTCCTCCTTAGTTCTGTGCTCACTAACTGCCGGATTTCTAGCAGTGAAAGTCATTGGCAGAGCTTTGACTTCTATTGTCCTCCAGCTTCTCTACTCACCAATCTTGAGTCCAAATGAAGATCTGCTTTTCTCCATGATGCTGCCAGAAATTGACAAAAACTATCTCGCTGGGACATGGCCCACTTTTCTTCAGAACAGAAACCATAAAGGCAAGCATTCCTTCAATTTCAGAAGCCTCTCTTTTCTTTTGTAACGTTTTATTTTATATTGGAGTATAGCGGATTAGCAATGTTGTGTTAGTTTTTGTTGTACAAAGTTCAGTTCAGTCAATCAGTCATGTCCGACTCTTTGTGACCCTATGAATCGCAGCACACCAGGCCTCCCTGTCCATCACCAAATCCTGGAGTTCACTCAGACTCATGTCCATTGAGTCCGTGATGCCATCCAGCCATCTCATCCTCTGTCATCCCCTTCTCCTGCTGCCCTCAATCCCTCCCAGCATTAGAGTCTTTTCCAATGAGTCAACCCTTCGCATGAGGTGGCCAAAGTACTGGAGCTTCAGCTTTAGCATTCCTTCCAAAGAAATCACAGGGTTGACCTCCCTGTGATTGGTTGGATCTCCCTGCAGTCCAAGGGACTCTCAAGAGTCTTCTCCAACACCACAGTTCAAAAGCATCAATTCTTCAGTGCTCAGCCTTCTTCACAGTCCAACTCTCACATCCATACATGACCACAGGAAAAACCATAGCCTTGACTAGACGGACCTTAGTCGGCAAAGCAGTGTCTCTGCTTTTGAATATACTGTCTAAGTTGGTCATAACTTTTCTTCCAAGGAGTAAGCATCTTTTAATTTCATGGCTGCAATCACCATCTGCAGTGATTTTGGAGCCCCCCAAAATAAAGTCTGACACTGTTTCTACTGTTTCCCCATCTATTTCCCATGAAGTGATGGGACCAGATGCCATGATCTTCATTTTCTAAATGTTGAGCTTTAAGCCAACTTTTTCACTCTCCTCTTTCACTTTCATCAACAGGCTTTTTAGTTCCTCTTCACTTTCTGCCATAAGGGTGATGTCATCTGCATATCTGAGGTGATTGATATTTCTCCCGGCAATCTTGATTCCAGCTTGTGTTTCTTCCAGTCCAGCGTTCCTCATGATATACTCTGCATATACGTTAAATAAGCAGAGTGACAATATACAGTGTTGATGTACTCCTTTTCCTATTTGGAACCAGTCTGTTGTTCCATGTCCAGTTCTAACTGCTGCTTCCTGACCTGCATACAGGTTTCTCTAGAGGCAGGTTAGGTGGTCTGGTATTCCCATTTCATTCAAAATTTTCCACAATTTATTGTGATCCACACAGTCAAAGGCTTTGGCATAGTCAATAAAGCAGAAATAGATGTTTTTCTGGAACTCTCTTGCTTTTTCCATGATCCAGCGGATGTTGGCAATTTGATCTCTGGTTCCCCTGCCTTTTCTAAAACCAGCTTGAACATCAGGGAGTTCATGGTTCAAGTATTGCTGAAGCCTGGCTTGGAGAATTTTGAGCACTACTTTACTAGCATGTGAGATGAGTGCAATTGTGCAGTAGTTTGAGCATTCTTTGGCATTGCTTTTCTTCAGAATTGGAATGAAAACTGACCTTTTCCAAATTCAGACTTAAATTGAAGAAAGTAGGGAAAGCCACTAGACCATTCAGGTATGACCTAAATCAAATCCCTTATGATTATAAAGTGGAAGTGAGAAATAGATTTAAGGGCCTAGATCTGATAGATAGAGTGCCTGATGAACTATGGACGGAGGTTTGTGACATTGTACAGGAGACAGGGATCAAGACCATCCCCATGGAAAAGAAATGCAAAAAAGCAAAATGGCTGCCTGGGGAGGCCTAACAAATAGCTCTGAAAAGAAGAGAGGCAAAAAGCAAAGAAGAAAAGGAAAGATATAAGCATGTGAATGCAGAGTTCCAAAGAATAGCAAGAAGAGATAAGAAAGCCTTCTTCAGTGATCAATGCAAAGAAATAGAGGAAAACAACAGAATGGAAAAGACTAGAGATCTCTTCAAGAAAATTAGAGATACCAAGGGAACATTTCATGGAAAGATGGGCTCAATAAAGGACAGAAATGGTATGGACCTAACAGAAGCAGAAGATATTAAGAAGAAGTGGCAAGAATACATGGAAGAACTATACAAAAAAGATCTTCACGACCCAGATAATCATGATGATGTGATCACTCATCTAGAGCCAGACATTCTGGAATGTGAAGTCAAGTGGGCCTTAGGAAGCATCACTATGAACAAAGCTAGCAGAGATGATGGCATTCCAGTTGAGCTATTTCAAATACTGAAAGACGATGCTGTGAAAGTGGTGTACTCAATATTGTACAAAAAAATATTCAATTATACATATATATGTATCTATTCTTCTTCAAATTCTTTTCCCAATTAGGTTCTTATATAGCATTAAGAAGAATTCCTTGTGCTATATAGTAGGTCCTTGTTGGTTATCCACTTTAAAAATAGCAGTGTGTACATGTCAGTCCCAAACTCACTAACTATAACTCCCTCCCTCTATCCCCCCACCCTGGTAACCACAAGTTCATTCTCTAAAATGAACATATTTACAAAACAGAAACAGACTCACAACTTAGAGAAGCTTTTCCTTCCTTGATGGCTGGCTGCCCCCTTTCTTCTTTTTCCCCTTTTCTCTCTTCCTCTTCACAGAGTCAAAACATCCAAACTCAAATATTCCATCCCATTATATCCCAACTCAGTATTCAGGTTCCAAGTTGATGGCATGCCCCAGATTTTATTTCTGACAATAGAGTCGTTCCACCACCTAGAAGCTGGTACAGCTTACTAATGGACACTCAGTTCATGTTCTTCCAGGGAACAAATAATATAATCAAAAGATATGTCAAAAATGTAAAACACCCAAGGGTAGAAGCAATGACTTCTTTGCCTTTATACTCCCAACTCGTAACATCCTACTTGCTATGTAATAGGACTTAAGAAACAGATGTGTGGTTAACAGCATGGGGTTTGGAGTAATATTCCTGATTCATCTTTCAGTTTTGCCACTTAATACCAAAATGTCACTGAAAAAAATTATTGAGCCTATTTAAGACTCAGTTTCCTCATTAGCAAAATAAGGCTGTTATGAGTTAAATAAGATAACATATACCAAGTACTTAGTATAAATTCTCAGTAAGACTGTTTCCCAGAGTTTTGCCTCTTTAGCTTAGTCTCCTAATTAATATTGCCTAAGTTTCTAAAATGTCTCCCGTTTCAAAAGTTTATGTGCCTGCAGCTGGCACTTTAGATATTAACACGATCCAGGGTGTCAGGTCTTTGGTCATAAGGAGCTTCTGGGGGACTTTCTTCTCCCTCAGCCTGGTGAATGCATTTCAGAAATTATGTCTGTCATACAAAAGAAGGCCAACTATCCTGAGGTTTCTGTTTTAAAACTGTAGCCTGGAGAATGGGAGGAAAGGGATCTGTGTCAGGGAAACATCACACCTGATTGCCTCAAGGATGCAGGTGGGTCAGCCATGTCTACAGAAGCGGTTTCATCTTTTACAAAGAAGAAAATGAAGTTGCAGCATTCCACAGGAAGATTCAGAGTCATCATTAGTGGTGTAAATAATCCATCACCAGTTCCCTAAACCAAATCACAACACTTTTGTTGTTTGCTCAAAGAGCAGAGAATCTGTTCAACAACAACAAATTAGTGCTCTCCCCTAAAACCATCTTTCTCACCCTTGAACTTGTCTTTTCTGAAAAATGCAGATGTATCAAGGTACCAGTTGAGCCAAAGAACACAGCATAGGTTTTTGTTCAAAAAACATAAGGGAAAACAATCCAAAACAAAGGATTTAATACATTTTAAAGGATCGTGTGCCTTCCCTAGAGTCATCCAGCACCATTCCATCTCGGCTATGTTTTCCAAGTACAAAATTATGTTTCTGAATGTGATGGGAGACTGATAGCCATGTAGCTTAGGGATGAGTGTACGTATGAATGTGGTTTCTAATCTCCTGAAGCTCCAGCATCAGCTCTGTTATGGCCAAATGTGAAAAAGTCCCAGTGTTCAGGCACTGGGCCCAGCTTCTTGGAAGACCAGCTAAAATAGTAAGTGTTCAATGCATGCCAACATGAAAATCAAAGCCATACCTGGAAGCAAAGCAGAGTTGGGGTTGTTCCTTTGGAATTATTTTTTGTGTGTTTGAAACGGAAACTTTTCAGAAGGCTGGAATGGTTCCTCTAAGTCAGTTGACCTCTTATACACTAATTCCCTTTTCCCACTTAGAGAAAACAGGCGGGATGGAAGAGACAGAAAGACATCTGAAAAATCAGAGAAGGCCTTATGAGTAACTGTTCCAGAGCAGTCTTTTTAGTAAAAAAAGAGAGCTGTACTTTTCAAGAAATCTGTCTAGCCTGCTAACTCTCCCCACTAGGTTACCCTTCATCACAGATGTTCCCGATTTTGCGAGATAGCAATTCCCAACTTCCCAAACAGATTCCAAGTGAGAAAATAGGAAAAGTAATTGGTTGCTATTAGATACGCATTCTGAAGTAGAAAGAAATGTGGGCAGTGAAGAATTTCTGGCCTGGATTAGAGGTTCCATGGTAATTAAACAATAATGACAAAGAAGATTTCAATAACATATTTGGAACCCAAAGAGTGAGTTAGAAACTCAAATGGGTAATGTGCCTCTTTCAACCTATCTGAGGAAAATATTCTATGTCTCTATTAAAGGGTTCTCCTTTCCTTGGATAGATGATCATTACTGAATGTTATGGATATATACAAACATCTGTTGAGTGGATACTATGTGTTAGGCCCTGAAACATATATGAGATGCATTGACTTGACTGACACCCCTTGCCTGGCCTTGTTGCACTCAAATATCCCAATTTCTTGTTATATTTTTGGGAGGTGCTATGAACTTTTCAAAATAGAAAATCTCACAAGAAATACTTCTTCCAGATAGAGTTTATTGCCTTTAAACACGTCCTTGGATCGTTCTGAAATCTACGGATTAACTTGTAACATGAAGGTTTGTTAGACTGCCATTATCATGGTAATATTTGGTGGGAAATACAGAGAGTTCCTATATAGCTCCTCCTCCCACGTACCTAGTGCTTATTTTTAAATAAAAACCCTAACTTTGCAGAGGTGTGACATCATTGGAAGGAATGTAGTACGATCCTATGTTGAAACTCTGAACTATCCAGAGCTAGTAATTCATGTGATGTCTGAAAGACGTTGAATATCACTGAACTTTTCTTGAAAATTTAAAAGAAAAGCTTCTGTGAGTTAGTTGCAGCACCCTGTGGTACCTCAGCCCACATTTTAGGAAATGCAGGCTTAATGTATTTAATTCTAGGAATGGCATTCTAAACCCAGACATCTATGAAGAAGTGTAAAGCTAATGTGGATTCAAATGAAATGTAATTATTGGCATTGTGACACTGGAGAGTCATGTGACTCTCTAAGCTACAGTTCTCTATTTAAGAAGTGGAGAAACATTTCCTATTTTATAAGGTTATAATGCTGGTTAAGACAGAATATTTGGAGCCCTGCTCCAAGGCTTGCTGTCTCTATTATTGGGTCCACTGTGACAGCGGGAAGGAAAGAATAGTTGATGGAACAAGTAAAATCCCCACAGAGACAAAAATCTATATGATCAAATCAGAATAGAACTGTTAGATTTAGACTAATCCTGCAATAACAGTAACAACAAAATAGAACAACAAAAAAGTATGTAGTGACTTGCTAATTATCTGAGTCAGTATTCAGTTCAGTTCAGTTGAGTCGCTCAGTCGTGTCCGACTCTTTGCGACCCCATGAATTGCAGCACCCCAGGCCTCCCTGTCCATCGCCAAATCCCGGAGTTCACTCAGACTCGCGTCCATCGAGTCAGTGATGCCATCCAGCCATCTCATCCTCTGCCGTCCCCTTCTCCTCCTGCCCCCAATCCCTCCCAGCATCAGAGTCTTTTCCAATGAGTCAACTCTTCACATGAGGTGGCCAAAGTATTGGAATTTCAGCTTTAGCATCATTCCTTCCAAAGAAATCCCAGGGTTGATCTCCTTCAGAATGGACAGGTTGGATCTCCTTGCAGTCCAAGGGATTCTCAAGAGTCTTCTCCAACACCACAGTTCAAAAGCATCAATTCTTCGGAGCTCAGCCTTCTTCACAATCCAACTCTCACATCCATACATGACTGCTGGAAAAACCATAGCCTTGACTAGACAGATCTTAGTCGGCAAAGCAATGTCTCTGCTTTTGAATATGCTATCTAGGTTGGCCATAACTTTTCTTCCAAGGAGGAAGCATCTTTTAATTTCATGGCTGCAATCACCATCTGCAGTGATTTTGGAGCCCCCCAAAATAAAGTCTGACACTGTTTCCACTGTTTCCCCATCTATTTCCCATGAAGTGATGGCACCGGATGCCATGATCTTTGTTTTCTGAATGTTGAGCTTTAAGCCAACTTTTTCACTCTCCTCTTTCACTTTCATCAAGAGGCTTTTTAGTTCCTCTTCACTTTCTGCCATAGATGTGTGAGATTTAGACTAATCCTGCAATAACAGTAACAACAAAATAAAACAACAAAAAAGTATGTAGTGACTTGCTAATTATCTGAGTCAGTATAGTGTAGTATATATAGTCTGACCACTTACACAAGTTAGAAACCTAGTTACTTAATGGAATGGTGCCTTATTTAATAAGCACACCTGGCTCATGTCCAGCAGTTAGCGTATGATCTGGCATGTAGTAAACATTCAATAAATGTGTGCAGTCATTAGTACGTACTATATGCTCACCTGACCCTACATATCTCATTTTACTCTCATAACTACATTTTGTAATTTGTACTTTAAAGCAACAGCCCCCAACTTTTTGGCACCAGGGAATGGTTTCATGGAGGACAATTTTCCATGGATCAGGAATGGGTGGGTGGGGGGAGTTTGGGGATGACTCAAGCACTTTACATTTATTGTGCACTTTATTTCTATTATAATTACATCAGCATCATCTCAGATCATCAGCCATCAGACCCCAGAACTTGGGGACCCCTGCATTAAAGTTCTTGAACTGCTAACTACCATGGATTAAGCCCCAAATCTGAGATTTCTATTATATTAGTCTAAATGAAATCAGAGCCTTTGATTTTTAATTATTACATATTCTGCAATATTTTTGAAATCAAGGGCAGAGATTCAAGTCTGAATTAAGTCACAAGAAACATTTACACTTTACATTCCTGTTTTCATGCTCATGAGATAATGAAACAGGTAGAATTGAGGACAGTGGGAAGGATGAACTTAGTGACACCAACCACTCACTTTCACCTTCTGAAAGAGCTTGCTCCAGTAGTCCAAGAGGTCCTACTCAGATCAGTGTAACTGCTGATGGTGCTGGGGTGCATCCAGAACCCTGGCTTAAACCTTAATGTGTCCTTATCTTCTGCTACTTGTTCTTTTTTTAAATTTTTTTTTTATTTTTTTAATGGTGAATTTTTATTTTATTTTATTTACTTTACAATATTGTATTGGTGTTGCCATACATCAATATGAATCTGCCATGGGTGTACACATGTTCCCCATCCTGAACCCCCCTCCCTCCTCCCTCCCCATACCATCCCTCTGGTCATCCCAGTGCACCAGCCCCAAGCATCCTGTATCCTGCATCAAACCTAGACTGGTGATTCGTTTATTATATGATATTATACATTTCAATGCCATTCTCCCAAATCATCTCACCCTCTCCCTCTCACACAGAGTCCAAAAGACTGTTCTATACATCTGTGTCTTTTGCTGTCTCGCATACAGGGTTATCGTTATCATCTTTCTAAGTTTCATAAATATGTGTTAGTATACTGTATTGGTGTTTTTCTTTCTGGCTTACTTCACTCTGTATAATCAGCTCCAGTTTCATCCACGTCATTAGAACTGATTCAAATGTATTCTTTTTTAATGGCTAATACTCCATTGTGTATATGTACCACAGCTTTCTTATCCATTCATCTGCTGATGGACATATAGGTTGCTACTTGTTCTTGTAAGATAATTGGTGACATAATTTTGTTTTAGATGGACAATCTATATCACCTAATTAGTGCTTTTGAACTGTGATGTTGGAGAAGACTCTTGAGAGTGCCTTGGATTGCAGGAAGATCAAACCAGTCAATCTTAAAGCAAATCAATCCTGAATATTCATTGGAAGGACTAATGCTGAAGCTGAAGCTCCAGTACTTTGGCCACCTGATGCAAAGAGCCAACTCATTAGAAAAGATCCTGATGCTGAGAAAGATTGAAGGCAGGAGGAGAAGGGGACAACAGAGGATGAGATGGTTGGATGGCACCACCAAATCAGTGGACAAGAGTTTGAGCAAGCTCCAGGAGATAGTGAAGGACAGGGAAGCTTGGTATGCTTCATTCTATGGGGCAACAAAGAGTCTGACACAACTGAATGACTGAAGTAAGTAAGTAATCAATATCACAGGCATAATTTTTAATGATTGGATTTAATTTACCAACCACTCAGATTACTTGAGAATATACTTAAGAAACTGTATACTGTGCAACTCTCCTCTGCACCAGCTTCAGCACCCTGAAACAACTAATTTTAACAAGTTGGTGTGTTTTCCTCAACAATTTATTCCATACTCATACAAACAGATACATAATCCTTAGTTATAGGTTTTCAGTTTAAAATAGGACCATTTTATTTTACTCTGTAACTTGATTTTTCCTTCAAAGCTATCATGAGCATTCCTCTATATCTATTCAGATAAGTTCAAAATATTCTTTTTTCCTTAACACTTATTGGTAGTTGATATTATATATTTATTTGCTTATGTTTTTATCTGCTCCACTAGGCTGTAAGATTCATGATATTGGCATGTGTGTATTTCATTTACTGCTGAATAGTCAGTTTCTAGAATCATGCCTGACATATGGTTGGTATTCAGTTAATATTTGCTGACTGAGTTAATAAGCCAATGAATGTGTATGTGTCTTTCTTTCTACATGGAGGACTCTATTGCCCCTGCAGGACTGATCATTTACTCTTCATGTGCATGAACTGAAGAAATCTCTGTATAAATAAATCTCTCCTTCCTTTCTAGCAGTCTTCTGGAAATACACTATTGCTCCATCTTTGAGTCCACAGAGCTATTGATTCTATGGGTTTTTGAGCAGAACAAGTGAGAAAATGTATCCCTATGAGCCATCTTGGAGCATGGAATATGGAAAACCTTCAATAAACTGGTAGTTACATTAGGTTATTTTTATTCTATATATTTATGAGATGGGTACTACTGCTATTTCGACTTTATAGTGGAAAAACTGAAAGCCAGAGAAACTAAGTAATTTACTTGAGGTTTGGTAAATGGCAGATGTAGGACTTAAGACTAGTTCTGTCTGATTCTAAAGTCCATACTCCTAATTAATGCATTTTCAATCTCTGCTGTCATTTTACAATTAAAAAAAATACACTATTGTGATTGAGACTACTCCTCAAAATCTATCTGTTGTCATCCTGGACACATGAAATGACTACATTCTCAGCCTCCCACCAAATCAGATGTGACCATGTGACCAAGTCTGGCTAATGGAATGTCACTTCAAGTGATCATCACCACTTACAGGCCTAGGAATAAAAACATGACCTTGTCTCTTGCCCCTGTGTCTTTAGACCAGATGCAAAGATTCAGCAGAAGACTCCAATACTTGAGATATCTAAGATGATGAAGCAACAAAATTGAGGGATTACAGATCCCTGAAACCCTGGAGGTTCTCACATGAAATATCTGCATTAAACAGTTAACTTACCAAGAAGTAAACTTCTATTGGATTAATCCATTAGCATTATGGGATTGTTGTTATTAGTTGCCTTCCCTAACTAGTCATTTTCAAAAAAGGTTCTACAAATGTGGCCCTGTTTTCCTCTCTAGTATCCTCTTTCACCTTACTCATTTATACCCCAAGGAGAATAAATTATTTGCTGTTTCTCAAACAATTTACTCTTCTTCCTAACAGTTATAATCTCCCTTTCTTCATGGCTAAATCTTCCTTATTCTCTCAGATCAATTTATATGTCACCTCTTCTATGAGGTCTTACTTAACAACTTTGGGATAGTTGCTTTTTTCTCACAAGACCTTCTATCACTTACCTTGCCCAGTCCCCAGAACTGCTTCTATTCAGGGTCCTACCCTCTCTCATTAGTATTCTGTTTATCAGTTAGCTGAACTAAAGAGCCAATAGCATATTACCTCTAAACAAAGTGCATGAATGATAATTGCATACCTGAATCCAAAGTGTTGACCTCTCAAGGCTACATCACCAACAACAGCAATAGCTAATATTTCTCAGTGCCTGTTAAATGCCATTAACAGTCCCAGTGCATTACCTGTATTTAATCATTTAATATTCACAACTCTATGAAATAAGAATTAGTACCTTCCTCATTTTATGCTTGAGACAAAGTGAGATTCATGGTGATGAAGTGATTGGGCAAGGTCATAGAGGTCGGAAAACAACTATTCTTTCTCCCCTACATGACTAGAAACCATCATATTCTTTCTGAAACTCACTGGTGTTGTCAGTCCCTTGACAATTTGTCCACGGATTTAGGAGAATGAGCATTCCCTACTGGGTTCCCAAGTTTAAATGTTAATTCTAATTTCCTCTTGCAACTCTACTTGGTCCCTTCTAAACCCAAAGTTAGGCACGTCTAAAACTGATCATAAATTCTATGAGAACAGGAACTACATTTATTTTCTTCACTGTTGTATTCTGTCTAGAAAAACATTCAATTAATACTTGCTATTTATTATAAATGAGTTAATGATAGTATGAATGCCACTAGCAGCAGAGAACACCCTAGATTAGAGATTACATAATACAGAATGACAACTGAAACTGTCTCTTTCTAGTTCATTACTTGCTAGATGAAAAGAAGCTTGAAAAAATTAGATGAAAATCATTAGAAAAAAATTACATATATTTGCAAGCTATGATGAATGGTATGGACTCTAGGTAACACTGGAAGAATAAATAATGCTGTTATCTTTAAAATACATAAGCAGATTATGTACAAGTGCATTTTGTGCAAGATAAGAGTTGGATTTCAAGATAAAGAAACAGTTTTAAGTTCTGATGAAAAATAGTTCAGTGTCATCGGGTCCCAGCAAGGCCACATGCCTGCAGCCATAGTGTTATTGGATGAGAGACATCTCTATAAAGAATGTGGTCTCTTTATACTCTCCTGAACAGCCATTAAATGAATGAATGAATGAATGAAGCAAGAGCGAAAGAATTCAGATTTTTCATCTTGGTGAGTACAGTGAAATGTGAATTAAGTAGAGCCTTTTATTCAGTAAAATGTAAAGCATATCACATGTAATTTTTGGCTATCTTCCAGGGCATTTTAGACACCTCTAGACAGGGCTTGTGCTTCTTACCCTCAAACCTAAATGGGCTTTGGTGAAAAAAGCCTGACATCTAACTGATGAAGAAAACATCAAAGGGACTCCATGCCTGGAATCCTATAATTTTCAACCCTAGCCTCCTCATGACTTAATTTTTTACCCAGATCCATATCTCTGTTCCATCATTGTCTGTATAACATCCTCTAGACATCTTTTTAAGTAGTCTTCTAGCTTAGGGCTTAGTTACTGTATTTCATATAGATGACTATAATTCCAATCAAACTGATGTCAATAACAGAAGGTGTGCTGAGTTAGGAGTGAGCAGAAATCCTGGATTAGGAAGATGTGGATGAAATAACACTGGGAATCCCCAAAGCAGAATACTGCGAGAGAGAGTCCCCAGAACCATCTGGACCATGTGTAAAAGGAACAAAACCCTGGGATCTGTATTTTGTCTTCTGTGGGATGTTGGCCTTCAGGACTAAAGCAGGGCCAGGGTGAAATGTACCATTCAAAAATTCAAGGCAGATAGCAGGTCAGGATGTTGAAACCTCATGCTTGCAAAAGCACAAGGCTTTGTTTCCTCCAGGCATTGGGCTCTGGGCATATGGCAACAAACTCTCTGCTGACCGTCTTCTGGTGGAGGAAGAGCTCCTAATGTATTACTTGTCCTGGCTCACATTGTTTTTAGGGCAACTCAACTTGAAAAGAACAAATCATTATTGTTGATACTTGGATGGCGTTAGAAAGGCATTATTGTTCAGTTCTTACTCAAAGTACAGCTTGAGTTTAGGAGCTTCACTCTCAAGGGAAGCTAATCAGATTTTGCTATAGTAAAGCTATAAGGAATGATGAGCATTTTGGAAAGCAGTTCTTCAACATGCATGCATTATGATCCTTAAAAAGTTATGCCTTAGCTTAGGTTTCCCCCAAAGCAGAGCTTGATAAGAATTTAGGTGCAGAAAAGTGATTCCAAGGAATAAAAATAAAAGAGTACCCAGAGTGAGAGAAATAGGAAAAGCCAGGCTCTAGAAGCAGCAGCACGGTTATGGGAAATGGCATCAGTTCTGTTGGAAATTTCTGAAAAGCATACAAAATGCTACCCTAAATTGTCATCCAAAAGTCATGAGTACATTTATCATACTATCATCCTACAGCAAATGTGGTCAATCAAGAGTTGCCATGGGGCTTACTCTCTCCCCGACACTGCGGAGCATCATATGTTCACAGGTCAAATGCAGTCGCCTGTTACTGAAGGAAGAAAGGCAAAGGTGCATGGTACCTTTACGGTGAAATATTGTCAGCAGAAAATGAGCTGGACCATCTCAGCCACAGATATAGTGAGAGATCTGGCAAAGGGTGTGTGAGGCAGGACCCTAAAGGAACTGAGTATAATCTTATTTCCAGTTAACACAGAAATTTGGGTCCATAGTATCTGTCCAAAGGATTTATGGTAAAATAGGAATAAAGATGATAAAAATGCTTGCCTTACCACTATGAATACTAGAAAAAAATTTTATTAGACTTAGAAGCTAAACAGGAGAAGATTAAGTACATTAAATACATTTTACTATTATGTAAAAATTATATTCCTACAGAGTTGATAAGAATATGGGAAGATGTTTCCAGCATAACATGAAGTTGTGAATAAAAAGACACTAAATTATAGACACAGAATGACCATATCATATCAAAGCAATCATGCATAGGGAAAATTTCCCCTATATTTTCAAATATAAAAATACGAAAGTAGTTATATTCAGGTCTTAGGACTATACATCTGAATTTTCTTCTATCTTTCTACAGGAGGCTCAAGAAGAGACAGTCCAACAAGTAGGATTAGTGTTTATTAATCCTTTCATCTGGAGCCTTAATTCCTAGAGATTATTATATCCTGTGGGTGCCACTCCTGACTCAACCCATGCCTCAAACATTGCAGCCTGATTATTATAGCCTTATCTTTTCCTAAGTCCTTTCCGTATAAAATTGTTTGGCTCTTTGGAAAACAAAAAATTCCATTATTACTCCTGGTTTTAGCCACCAAGTAGTCTTTCCTGATCTGATCCCTGCCCCATCCTTCCTGTCTGATTAGGTGCTTCTCTTATATAGCCCTGTCAGAGCCAGCACTCATTCTACCTGACCACTGACGCTGCTGCTTTATATTGCTTCTGTATCTGTCTTGCTCACCACTCCTAACGCTAAGCCCCATTATAAGCTTGTCTACTGAATTGTCACAACTCTCCTATCAAATAAGTATTATTAACTCCATTTCATAAAAAGGGTTCAGAAATTGTAGAACTATAAAAACCTATTTAAAGTCACATAGCTAATTTATTGAGGATCAACATCTGAATTAAGATCAGAATTCAAGACAGGTTTGACTTCAAATCCATTTATAAACCATTGTCTATTGAGAAGGACAATAACCCAAACAACATGAAACAAAATGATTCTCTCAATTCAATGTTTCTTACTGTTAAACAAGTGAATATTATACAACTTTTCATTGACATAGATAAATCTGATCATAAATATCTAACAATTTCTATATTTAGTTCTAAATTAACAAAATCTCAAATATAGCTAAATATCCAAAACCAGCTTAAGTAGCCGGTAAAAGAAGAAAATACATAAGTAAATCATGCACTTGATTAAGCCATCAACAACTGTCTATAACATTTTAAAAACATAAAAATGCTTATATGATACTATCTGAAAATGTGCATTCAATATGATATTTTTTATATGCACACATATGCATAAACACATAACAAAAGCTAGAAGCTCATAAAATATTAGCAGGTCTTTTATAGATGCCAGGATTATTGTTTTTTAAAAAAATGTATTCTATATTTGTCAACTATTTTATAGTTAAACTTATTATTTTCCTGCTTAGACAAAATTAGAGGGCTTCCCTGGTGGCTCAGTGGTAAAGAATCTTCCTGCAATGCAGGAGACTTGGGTTCAATCCCTGGATCAGGAAGATCTCCTGGAGAAGGGAATGGCAACCCCCTCCAGCATTCTTGCCTGGAGAATTCTATGGACAGAGGAGCCTGATGTGTTATAGTCCATGGGGTTGCAAAGAGTCAGACACTACTGAAGCGACTTAGCAGCAGTAGCAGCAGCAGAGAAAATTATGATTTGTTTTAAATGTATATATGTAATTTCTTATGTACAAATTTATGTGCAATATTTGGTCATAGAGCTAAGCTGAGTCAGGTTTAAAAACTGAGACAATGGTTACAAGCCATAGGTACAAGTTTGATCTGTTTTATCTGGAGCAGAATTTGAGTGAACTAATGATTCTGGGATAATTTCTAACCTAGTTTATGGTTCATAATGAAAGGAAAATAAAAAGGTAAAGTACTTCAAGATCTCTTTTTCAGCGTATCCTGTCCAAAAGAGAGTTTGTTATCAAGAGATACAATCTTTTCTGGTAGACACAAATTAGGTGATGAATGATGGAAGGCACATTTTTAGCTGCAGCTGAGAACTTCAATGAAGAAGCTTTGAGCCAGAACAGGAAAGGGGTTTGGAATTGCTTACGGTCTCATCAGTGGTTTTCAACAATTCTAATGAGTGATGATGAGTACCTCTATGACATTCCAGGGAGGAACTAGGTAATTAACTTTTTTCTGAACAACATATGTGAGATATATGTTATGGAAAAGTGGTTTCTGAATTCCCCATCACAAAATTCAGCTCTTGTAGAGTCATAACTCAATTACAAAAATGTGGACTAGACTAGAATTTGGAACAAAACATCTTGTCTTCTCTGGAAGCATTTTTTTTTACTTCTGAAAAATAAATCAGTAAATTTTCTTTATGACTTTGAAATCCATTTTTAATTTCGCATTAATTCCAAAAAACATTGTTCAGCAAACAGAGAGACGGCAGCAAAGATCAAGGTGTCAAACACAGGTCAACCATACTAGTAGACTGGAAAATAAGCAACAGGGTCTAAAAATAAGATCGTATAAGAGCTCATAAGGCAAGGGAAACACACTTCTCTTCATGAAGCCCACCAGCTATCTGTTTTCCACCTATTTTCAAGATGAAAAGTCATCTATTATTCAGTTTGTATCAGAATACAATGAAAGCATTTCAGCAACTCACTGGTAGAAACTTGGATATTTGAGCAAGGTAGATTAATTATTTTAAGAAAGCTTAGAATACTATTTTGGAACAAAGTTTTCAGAGATCAAGGAAGCCAGAATTTTATTATTGAAGCTCAGCCCCTGCGGATACTAATCTGTTCAGGCTGCATTATTCGCTAACACACCAGCTGAAATTTAGACAGCTTAACCTTCTGAATAAATCCAGCAACACGATTTTGTAGCTATGTTTATAGGGAGAAAGATTAGAGATATGAAGCAAGAGAAACTGGGTTCATATTCCAGCCTGCCTATCCATTATGTGTGACTTTTCTAACCTCTTTGGATCCCATCTATGAAACCATCTACAAACCAAGGATATCAAACTGTTAGGAGAAGAAAATGCAAATGATTAGGTTAAACCTTTAAGAAAGTGTGTATCTACCAATGAAAACCAGCAAATTTGAACCACATTATAAATATAACTTGAAATGACTGGAAGAAATCATGACAAGATACCAACAACAATGGTTGCTTCAGGCTTATAGGATTATGAATGGGATTTTTGGATGCTTTCTTTCTTTTCCTTTCTACTTTCATGTATTTCTCTGGAAGTACAGAGAATCCACAATAACCAGATGAAATGGTCTGGGTAGGCAGCACTGTTGAAATTATATATTCCTCCTCTTCCCTTCTGGTTACAAAATACGGAGTGACTCTATTTCTAAATTTCCCCAGTGGTCAGTCTTGGCATTAGATCAGACACCGCAGTATGTTTTAGAAGGGTGTGAGAAAAGGAAAGCAGACTGCTAGAACTTAAGAGTCTGAACTATGAGGTGATTTTGTAGAGGATGATTTAAAATAAATGAGAAAGAAAAGCCTGTGGCTTTTGGCAGGAGGCACATGAAATACCATTTTGGGGTGCTCCCGCCTCTGTGCCCCCACCCAGCACCATTAGAAAAAGGTAGAGGTTTGCTTGCTTTGGATTCACTATTTGACTGTTTTTCAAAATATTCTAACTTGTGAATGAGCACCAGCCTCTTCAGAGCCCCAAAGACATTTCAGAGTGCAGGGTTGAGGTTCAGGCCACAGGGAGATGGACTTTCTAGGTGGCTCAGTGGTAAAGAATCTGCCTGCCAATGTAGGAGACAGGTTGGATCCTTGGGTCAGGAAGATCCCCCGGAAAAGGGAATGGCAACCCACTCCAGGATTCTTGCCTGGAGAATCCCATGGACAGAGAAAATTGGTGGGCTACAGTCCAGGGGGTCGTAAAGAGCTTGATACAACTGAGCACACATGCACAGGGAGATGGGATATTTTATTCTCTTGTAACAAAATTTTGAGTTATTATGGGTATTAACTGTGCCCTTTACTGATGTGAAATTCTCAGATTCTTTCCCCCATAAAGATGCTTCCTCATTTCAATTGTGAATATTTCCCTTCTCTTCAAAGTCCCTGCAGGCTTTTGTGATTTCCTGAATACTAGTAAAGTGGCCAGTTTAGGCCCCAGGCTTTTGCTGAAGGTCAGTCTCTCCCTTCACAGTCCTAAGAATCAGTCTTTTGCCCAAGGGAAAACCAGGCCAGCAACCACTTCCACTTCCATTGTTCTCCAGCGCTGGACAGGTTTGTGGATGAGTGACCTCTGAGCAGATGGCAGTGGTGCCTGATGATGGTATTTCATGTGCAGCAAGTCAAAGAATCGCTGTTTGTGTGTTCACACCATGTACCTGGCACCATTTGTGTATATTTAACAGTAATGCCTGTGGATTTGGCCCATTTGTCTGGGAATCGTGGCTCAATTCATGTCTTGTTCCAAATCTACCACCTAAGATTTTACCAGCCTTGTCATAGAAGACTGGGAAATAGGATTTTTAGAGACTTTTCACAAAATTGCTCTAACATGTTTTAAAATAAAATATTGCATGAAATTCAAGATGTATGCCAAGTCAATAAAGAGATGCAGGAGTCCATGGATGAAGTTCTCAGTCAAGGGAAGAAATGATTAAAGAAGCAGAGAAAGAATGCCCATCTTTGAAAAGCTGAACTTCTCAGAATTTTACCCCAAATTTGCTTCTCTTCTTCCTCTACCTACTCTTTCTTTCAACTCAGTGTCAATCACCCTATCTTTTCAAAAGCCTCCTTTATGCTAAACCTTTATGTTAAATATGCATTTCAAGACCTAACCCATTTCTGCATTTCCCATTTCCAGCTGCCCAACTGATGTTTCTGATAAGAAGGTACACAAAATCTCAAAACCAATATGTACAAAACCAGCATCTTCCCTCCTAAACTTTGCTTATTTGTCCCTTTTTTATGTAGTTTATATCACCCTCATCTCCCCAATCCAGCTGTCAACATTAAAAATTTCAGTTGTCCTTGATATATTTTTCCCAGCCAATCAACAACCAAGTGTTTGCACTGATACTGCTGAAACTTCTCTCGCATTATTTCTCATCTTCCTACTCACGATCACATCCCTTCCCTTGGCTTTCATCAGCTTTTCAGTTAGTATAAGATTCCACTGTGTGATCTCAGTTCATGGTCACTCTTGCCACCAGTATTATCTTTCTCAGATGTAGACCTGACCACATCACTTCCTATATAAAAAATATCTAAGACTCCCATAGTTAATGGCAGAGTTCTCTAGGGCTGGAGAGCCTAGACAGATCTGCAGAATAAAGCAGAAACTCACATACAATCCATACCAATCTGGTCTAGTTAACTCATCATTCCTCTTTTAAATTTTAGTCACAATCTCTCCCCTTACTGCCTGGCCTCAAGTATCGCATCCCCATACGCAGGCTAACTTAATGTTCTTAGACACTCTGCATTTTCACTTCTCTGCCTTCATGCATTCTGATTAATTTTCCTGGAAAGTATAACCTTCTTCATAGAATTAATTGCTTTCTCATTTATGTTTCCACAGAAATTTATATGTTCTTCTTATAGCTCATTTCATGTCATATCTTTATTATTTATGTGTCTGCCTCTCCTATAAGTTTTAATGCTTCAAGGACAAAGATTGACCCTTACTTATCTTTATATCCCAGGCCTTGTGCTGTGGCTGTGAGAAAGGAAGTGGTCCAGGACTATTCTCTGAATTGAATTAAGAAAAGGCTTGTGTTGCTTGTGATGAATTAGAAAGTGCCTTGACTAGGACTCCAAAACCATGAATCCCCTACTAGTTGCTACCAGCACCAAAGTCCCTAAAAGGCATGTAATAGGTCTAAAACACTCTACTGCTGCTGCTACTGCTAAGTCTTTTCACTCATGTCTGACTCTGTGCGACCCCACAGATGGCAGCCCACTAGGCTCCCCCATCCCTGGGATTCTCCAGACAAGAACACTGGAGTGGATTGCCATTGCCTTCTCCAATGCATGAAAGTGAAAAGTGAAAATGAAGTCGCTCAGTCATGTCCGACCCTCAGCGAGCCCATGGACTGCAGCCTACCAGGCTCCTCTGTCCATGGGATTTTCCAGGCAAGAGTACTGGAGTGGGGTGCCATTGCCTTCTCCACTAGAACACCCTAGTGAAATTCAAATTACTACCATTAAGCTTTGTCCTACAAACCCTGCTCTTGTGACTAAGGCTGAAGTTTTGAGTTTTGAAGACATTTTTGGCTCTTGCATGAGCTTTAATCCATTTCTTCTGCCATGAACCTTGGGATATCATGGAGGCCTATGAATAATAAGTGGATGCCAAATCAAGAAACTGTTTTTTATGGGTAATTTAATATTACGACTCCCAAACACACACACACACTTCTAGTGAAGTGCATCTTTTTATATTTGGACTCTGACCCTTGTCTCTATTCCATTCAAGGAACCGAGCTTTGACCTGGATTATAACCCTGTGTTTTATTTCCCCAAGTATTTGAGGTCACTCTAAGCAGGAATGATTACCTGAGGCAGTACTCTTGCTGAGGCAGTTCCAAGAGTAAAGAAGTGCAGTTTTCTGTGGAATGTCCTTTCCTACTCTGGGGGACCCTGTAAGCTGAGAAACAGGAGACTTGAGAGAGGAGGCATAGAAGGTGTTTGAATGGCAGGTGATATGGCCAGAGCGAAGCACCAGCAAGATAAGAATGAAACCAGTATGAGTAATGCACTGGAGCATCCGCCTTGAGGTGAGGGACTAGAGAGGAAGGAAGTGTGAGATACTAGGTGAGAAGTTCTAAGGTCCTGACTGCAAGGGTTGACAATGCAGAAAGATGGGACAGGAAGAATGGTGGTGGCTGGGTGAATAAAAGAAGTTTAAATAATGGAAGCAATTATCAGTCATACTTGTATTTTATTGATACTTGTAAAAGGCATAGGGTCAGTGCTTTATAGTAATTAAATCATTGAAAACCTGGATAACCAATTTATGAGGTATTCCTTACATTTTATAAATTTATAAGTGAAGGCATAGAACAGTGATTGTCTTACACAAGGTTACACTTTTTAAGTGGCAGAAATGGGTCTTGAATTCGACCATCTCTAGAGAACTTAGTTTCATACTTTGGAGACACAATGTACAAGACTTACTGAGCTTCAGAGAGGGTGTGCCATGTGAGAAAGAAAGAAGACACAACATGCATGCTCAGTCTCTCAGTTGTGTCCACCTCTTTGTGATCTCATGGACTTTAGCCCTCCAAAGTCCTCTGCCCATGGGATTTTTCAGGCAAGAATACTGGAATGGGTTCCCATTTCCCCCTCTAAAATATAAAATACATACCTTAAATAATTTAAAATTGGTCAATTATACCTCAAAACAGTTGAAAATACATACATATGTATAATAGAGTACTAATTTATAATTTTATCATATTTTCTTTTAAAAAAGAAGAGAAGAAAGACCCAAAGGTGAGTCTAGTTATCCCTAGATAACTGAGAGCTTGGTCACCCCTTTAGTGGAAGTGGGGGCAGAGATTTCCTGGTAGGAATGAGTTCTGTGTTATGCAGGGTGAGTTTGAAATCCTGTGGGGCATCTAGGGAGAATATTTGAATAGGCTGTAGCAAATGGAGGACCAAAGCCACACTGTCATTTTCTTAAATGCCCTGAGTACTAAATTTGGATTACAAAAATGGGCATAGGGACCTAACCTTCAAAGGCAGATATGAGAGTAAAATCTCAGTGCTTAAGCGCCATTTAAAATTCCTGAACACCCTGGATAATGCATTCCAGCTTTCTTCTACTCTTGCTTTTAAGGGAAGAGTCAGTATATACTTTACATCATTACAGCATATTTCTAATACCGCCCTGGGTCTCCAGGTCAGTTTCTTTCTTGGTAAGGTAATTATTTAGAGAGAACACCCTGACCAATGATTTGGATTTTCCCTAGGAAAGCATGTAAATTGAACACTAGAGCATAAACTCATGTATTCTGTTTTTAAAAATACATCAGATAATGCATCTGGCTAGTTCCCCAGATTTTGTTTTTTCAAAAACAAAACAAAAATAACCCCTCAAAAACATTAGAATGTGTCGAAAGAAGAAAAGCAGGAGAGGATATATGGAAGGTTTAAGTTTACAGACACTTATAGATCCAGTATTATGAATTTAACTCAACAAATATTATTCACCTATTTATTATATATAGCATACTCTTCTTAGTACCATACAGGATACAAAGGGGGGAAAAGGCATGTGCCTGTCCTAAAGGGGTTTTTATTCTAATGAAACAATAGACTAGAATTGGTAAACACATGGCAGATGTGTCATTATTTTCTTATCTTTTTTCCCATGGCAGACGTTACTAATCATTTATGGTGCAGAGTTGGACAATGATCTCATTCTTCATTTCAATATTGTGATCTAGGCATTACCACCAATCAATCTAACTTGTCACAGGAAATAAAATCTATTTATCACCTAGGGTTGAAGAAATGCATTCAAATTAACATCTCATCAGATTTTCTTAAGTGCTACAAATGGGATCAATACCATCTTTCCGAAAGAGAGAGGATGGGGGAGGTTAATTGGAAATGGTATCTTTTAAGAAAGGCTCCATGAAGAAGGTGTCATTGAACTGGACATTGAAGGATGAGTGCATCATTCAACCACTCATTTGACAACTTCTCACAAATCTTGTACACCAGGCACTAAACTAAGGGCTGAGCTCAGGGCTATATTTGATTCAAGTCCCAATTCAACTGCTGAGTTTCACGAGAAAAATTGAGAAAATCACTGAAACTTTAAGGCCCTAGGTTTCCTCATCCATTCAGTAAGGAGACAAGATGATGACTAACAGACTTTCTGGCTTTTTAAATTCTGCAATGCTGTGAAGATCACTGTGGCCACAAACATGATAAGATGAGTAGCTTTTAAGTATTTTTTTAAAATTCAGATTGTATTATAATATTGATATACCTGAAGTTTCCACCTGAAGTCCAGGAGTGAGAAGGAAATGAATGAGATCAAGATGAAGCACAAACCGTGTCCCTCTCCACTAAGGCTTCAGGGATGAGAATGAAGGTCTTTCTGCAGACCAGTGTGTGGATAACTGCTTGCATTAGTCATGGTGGGCTGAAGGACATATTCCTCAACCCTCAGTGACTTAACAGATGGGACTTTGAGCCATATTGTCACTCAGAGAACCCAGGATCCTTCTATCTTGTATCCTGACTATTAAGAGTCCCAGAGTCCTCTGATGAACCCTCTATGTGCAGGCACCCAACAAGGAAGTTACCATGAGAAGGCACAGCTTTTCTTAATTGTCTCATCTCAGATTTAATTATGATCACAGATATTTTCATTTTATTGGTGAGAATTTGCCTCGTTGCCACACTTAGAGGGAACAGGGATGGAATTATAATAAAATTTAATGTCAGGGGAAAAATAAATACGATTTTTGAATATTGGACATCTTCTCCATCACACCCTTCTCAATGACATGTGGTGGATAACCATTTTTGTATCATCACTCAAAATATCCAATCTCCCTCCTGGTGGTTTACAGTAGATAAAGATACTCTCAACATTATAAGGACAGCATTTCTTCACTGATACTAGAACAATTTCCTAAATAGCATGACTGAGCAAAGCTTTCTCAGCATCTTTTTTTAATGGATAAATGACCCATGTCCCTGGATAAAGAATATTGGGACAGACAGAATAAATGTCCACCAATGATGTCCAAGTCCTAGCTGTAGCCTGTGCATATGTTATCTTACATGGAAAAGGGGACTTTGAAGGTGTGATTAAGGATCTTGAGATGGGACAATTATCCTGAGATGAGCCCCATCTAAGAGTCTGTATAAGTGAAAGAGGGCAGGAGAGTTTGAGAATATATGAGGACAGAAGCAGAAATCAAAGTAACGATTTGAGAAAGACTCAACCAGCCAATAAGGACTTTCAAAGAAGAACCCATGAGCCAAAGAATGTATGCCATCTTTAGAGCTGAAAGGGCAGGAAAATGTGTTAACACAGTCCTGCTAACATGTTGATTTTAGCCCAGTGAAATCCAGATGTCGTGTGGTGACCTCAAAAACTGTAAGTTAATAAATTTGTGCTGTTTTAAGTCGCTAAGTGAAAGTTAGTCACACAGTTATTGTGTCCAGCTCTTTGCAGTTACATGGACTGCAGCCTGTCCCGCTCCCCTGCCCTTGGAATTCTTCAGGCAAGAGTACTGAAATGGGTTGCCATTTCCTTCTTCAGGCAATATTCCCAATGCGGGGATCGAACCTGGGTCTCCTGCATTGCAGGCAGATTCTTGACCAGTTGAGCCACAAGAGAAGCTTAAGCCACTAAGTCAGTAGCCATTTGTTACATCAGCAATAAAAATCTAATACAGAGATATAGGACAAAAATTGATAATAACTAATATTTACTGAGTATACACTGCATTTCAGGCATTTTTCCAAGCCTTACAATTGTTAACTCACTCAATTCTACAACCTATAAGATAACATACTATTCTTAATCCCATGAGGCAATGAGAAAACTGGGGGATGAAGAGGCTAAGGACGCTTCCCAAAGTCTTACACCTAGTACGTAATAGAACTAGGATAGCTTTCCACCCCTGGGATCATATTACTAAAGAAAAAGTGGGATAAGATAGACTGACCAATACACATGTACATACATACACACAAACACACCCTACAATATGTTGCAACCCCTTTCTTCAAGAGCCCAGGAGCTGAGACTGCTAACATTATTTTCAGTAAGCCTATAAAGAGGAAAAGTCAAACCACACTGGGGTTGGAGTCTATTTTGCTGTCCCTTGAATCTGAACTTAGACATGTGACTTGATTTAACCAACGGGACACTAGCAAACATGATGCAAGCAAAGTTTGAAAAGTCCTTGCACACTGAAATTTACCCTCTTGGTGCTTTTGGAAACAAGCCAAGAAAGGAAGAAGCCAGGGCTAACCTTAGCAGATGTTGGAAACAAGCAGTCCAGTTGCCCTTTTTACCCAAGCCAAACTCCTGAAATGTGAGTAAGCCATCTGGGACCAACACGCTGACTACAGCCAGCTCTCTAACTGACTGTGACCACATAAGTGAACCTAGAAACTACAGAAGAACCACTCAGCTGAGCCCAGACCAAATTGCTAACCCCACAGAACTGTGGGTTAATAAATGGTGAACGTTTTAAACCACCAAGTTTCAGAGTAGCTTGTTACACAGGGAAAACCAACTCAAAATTGGGCCATTAGGAAGTTGTAGCACTTTGGGAACCATATCTGATGCTTTATGCCATTTATAAAACCTGACTGTGTTCTAAGAGATTATGTGTTGAGCTTGATGACTGAACAAACTAACCATCCCCTAAGCAATGTACAGAGGAGCCTGGTGGGCTACAGTCCATGGGGTCACAGAGGGTTAGACACAACTGAGTGACTAACATACATACACACACACACACACACACACACAGCCTCTTATAAAAGAGTTATATTTTATGAAAACAAAAGTAGCATTTCAACCACTATGCTCCTAAGCAAAAGGAAATTTACTCCTTTTAATGAAAAAGCTAACAAATATCATAAGAATTTTATATGTAAGAAAATTTTTTAGCATGAATATCTGCAGTTTTAAGAAAATGTTTAACATTTCTGTGAAGTTCTTAGTGTCTTTTAGCCATAATGTCCCAGCTTCCACTTTAATTATGAATAGAAACTTGGTTTCATTTTTCCCCCTAAGAAAAAAATGATTATTTGAACTATAATTCAGGACATCAGAAAGCAGTCCTTTAAAGTATGGAGAAAAGTTTCCTAGGAGTAAGTATTAAAGAAGAATAATAGGACCCCAACAAAAAAGTCCCACAATTGTTGCTCCTTCCTCAATCCAATTTATCATACTCTATTTTTGACCCAAAGTCAGCCCATCACCATATCCCAGATTTTTAAATGTTCTTGAGAAAACTCATGATTGTAGAAACCGCACCATTGCTCTTATTTAACAAACCCCATTTCATTTTTCAAAATAGCTTGTACACTCCTAGAGTCTCCATAAAATGTGTACCTTGCCTTTGATTTCACCTAAGGAAATTATACTTCCCTGTTTCCCACAACCTTCTAATGCCACTGTACAAAAATCAGATTGTTTTTCTAGAAGTCACCAATAATGTTTCACATTTTAAGCAACACAAAAAAAGAAGCATGGGTTTCTGGCTCATTCAATGATTTATGACTAACCCCTTCTGAGCAATTCCTATTTATACATTCATTTGTCGTGTCTCTTGGTGATATATTTTTGGCAGCATCACTGGACACAATATAGTGTGTCCCATTTCTTCCTCTGAATCATAAGAAAACATTTAGCAGAAGTGAAATGATATTGCCTTTTAATTTTCTTGTAGAAATCTATGGTTTGTGTAACATGACTCAGTCCAGTTCTGATTAATGGGGATGCATTTTACTCTCTGCAACTGCCAAGTCCACAGGTATTAAAAGCTCTCACAATCCAAATACTGGAATTAAATGTAAAGCCCTGTGAGCTCAGAATTTACTGCTCTAAGGAAGAGATTACAAAGGAATTGGAAATAAATCCAGTGGTAAATTTAAGGAGGTTCCTGAGCTACTGTTTTCTCCTACAATGGATTCCTTGTGACCCTGGGTGGATAAGTTGCTCGGATAAGAGCTGGCCCCAAACTAACCTTTGTATTATCAGTGATATAAGCAATGAATCCCCTGCAACTATGTGATTATCACATACGAGTCTGGGAGCTGATGTACTATATACAAGATAGGATTATCCTGTTGGGACCATCTATGGTGAAGTCATGCCTAATATCATTTGCCCTCAGACAGGAAACCTGAACATGGAAGCAATTACTCTCAAAGCATTGCTCTGACCACGTTAGCATCTCTGCCCAAAATTTGAACAATCTCTGATACTTATGAAAATAAATTCAAAAACCCTAAGTGGACATAAATTTACCCCCCTACACAGTATTGACATTCTCAAACCCCATTTTCAGGCAAGTCATCTCTTTTTTGTCATCTCATTTCCTATTATTTCTCCTCTATCTGTTTTGCTCATCATGTTCCCCCTTACAGGAAAAAGCATCTGTTCTGTTTCAAGGCTCTCTGATACTACTTCCTCAGTGACGTGATCCACCTTCCCTCAGCTAGAACTGATGTCTTTATCCTTTTAAATGTTCTAGCATTTGTTTTGCACTTCAGTAGGACTACTCAGGCAGCCATAATAAAATACAATACATATTGGATGTCATAAACAACAGAAATTTTGTTCTCAGAATTGCAGAGAGAAGAAGTCAAAGATCAGCATTCTGGCTGATTCAGTTTCTCTTGAGCACTCTCTTCCTGGTTTGCAGACAGCAGCCTTCTCACCATGTCTTCCCAAGACCATTCCTCAGTGCAAAAAAATAGCAAGCTCTCTGGGTTCTTTTTTTTGGGGGGGGGGTTCTTTATTTATATGTATGTATATATATATATATATATATATATATATATATATATATATATATATACATTAATCCCGTTAGCTCAGAACCCCCTTATGACCTCATTTAACCTTAACTACTACCTCCAATTTCAGCCACACTGGGGATTAAGACTTCAACATATGAATGTTGGGAGGACACAAACATTCAACCCACAAATTCGGTTCAGTTCAATTCAGTTATGTCCAACACTTTGTGACCCCATGGACTGCAGCATGCCAGGCCTCCCTGTCCATCACCAACTCCCAGAGTTTACCCAAAGTACCTACTGGTTATTATTATTAATTCATTAAAAAAAACTCACCATTCAAAAAAGTAAGATCATGACATCTAGTCCCATCACATCGTGGATAATAAGTGGGGAAAAAGTGGAAACAATGACAGATTTTATTTTCTTGGGTTTCAAAATCACTGCAGACTGTGATTGCAGCCATGAAATTTAAAAAATGCTATGACAAACCTAGACATATTAAAATGCAGAGACACTCTGGAGGAGGGAATGGCAACCCACTCCACTACTCTGGCCTGGAGAATCCCATGGACAGAGGAGCCTGGTGGGCTACAGTCTGTGGGGTTGCTAAGAGTTGCTAAGACTAACACTATTACTATAGGTTTATTATATGACATTGGATAGAGTTCCCTGTGCTGTACAGTAAATCTTTGCTGCCTATTTTATGTATAGTAGTTTGTATCTGTTAATCTCATATTGCTAATTTATTCTCTCCCCACCTTGCTAGAAATAAATTTGTCTTCTATAAAATAAAAAAGATAGCAGAGACATCACTTTGCTGACAAAGGTCCACATAGTCAAAGCTATGGTTTTTCCAATATTCATGTATGGATGTGAGAGTTGGTCCATAAAAAATGCTGAGCACTGAGGAAATGATGCTTTTGAATTGTGGTGCTGGAGAAGACTCTTGAGAATCCCTTGGACAGTAAGGAGATCAAACCAGTCAATCCTAAAGGAAATCAGTCCTAAATATTCATTGGAAAGACTGATGCTGAAGCTGAAACTCCAATACTTTGGCCACCTGATGTGAAGAACTGACTCATTGGAAAAGACCCTGATGCTGGGAAAGATGGAGGGCAGGAGGAGAAGGGGGAAACAGTGGATTAGATAGTTGGATGGCATCAGTGACTCAATGGACATGAGTTTGAGCAAAGTCCAGGAGATAGTGAAGGACAGGGAGGCCTGCAGCCCATGGGGTCACAAAGAGTCGGACACAACCGAGCAACTGAACAACAAGAAGCAATGATATGTCACTGTACTACATGCTGGGAATAGAATGATGAATAAACAACCATTCCTGATATTAATGGTTCAAAAACTGGTAAAAGAAACAAGGATGTAAAACAATATTTACTATGATTACAGTGAAGTTTAATTAGCATGATCAGTTATTATGAGTGTGAATTTTTTTTTTCCTTTTTATAACTTAAGCTACTTGAGCTAAGTATAAGACATTTCTCCTGAAAAAGCATGGGTAGAGATCTGAGTCTTGATGAGATGTTTATCTTTACAGAGACTCTAGTTTAGTCTCTCAGGAATATGTACCTACAAAAATGGATACTCCATTAAAAAAAAAGAATCTCCCTTTATATCATTATCACTGTTCTCAGCCTAAATCACTAAGTGGTTTTTCTTCTGGGCACATGTGGTTAAATAACTAAAGCCCTTTTTGTTCCTTTGTATATCTTGTCCTTCTGTTACCTAGAACAGAACTAATCTAAATATCCACTCTGGGCATTCGTCTGTCTGGGAGTCCCTTGTTATATTTGTCTATCCAAGGTCAAAGGCAGTTCCCAGGATGCCACTGGTAGAACTCATCTTACCAAGACTCTGAGAAAGTAGAGCCAACTTTAAATCCAGGTCTGTTGGAAAGTGCACTACTGCCTATGGTGATTTCATTGTTCAACCTTTAAATACCTGCTTTGTTCTTGAAACAGAACAGCTCCTCTACATAAGGGAGTGATGGTGGCCAGTGGTGGTGCCGATCAGATGATAGCTGTTGGCTTGGAGATCTTCCTAGATGTTAGAGTGGGTGACCCACACCAAGGCCCATTTATCTCTATCACTGATTTATCACTACATATATCACAGCAACTAACCCAGGGCCTGGCCCATAGTAGGTATTCAGACAATGTTTGTTAAATGACTAAATGAAGTGATTACTGGCTTATTCCCTGTCAAAAGTTTATTTACTTTCTTAAATATGGTCATAAAGAAACCATATAATTTAATGTTTTTAACTGGACTTGAAAATCACTGAACCAACCTCCCACTCATTCTCTTTCCATCTGAGTATCGTATACATAACTGGATAAAATCCACCCTCTGTAATGCTCAGTAACCTTAGGGCTCCCAGAAGACTTCTTCAGACAACAAGACACCTGCTGCTTTACAGCCCACATTCAACAATAGCCCAGATTTCTGGGGCCAGCTACACGGGCATCTAATCACCAAGCTTGTTGCAGCAACTGTGCATACGTACATAAGCATCTCCAAATGTAGTGTTGATCATATTGCTTAGTGCTTTCCAGAAAAGGATCAGTGTATCATAAATATAAAAAGGACAAATTCTCCTAATCTCCATCTTAACCTCAGAACTAATTGGCAAACAGATTTCCACTAAATTTACCCATCTCCCAACAACTATGTATAGAGGTAATTTGTTATGCTGAGGCTTGTGTTAACATTTTCTCCAAACATCCTATTAAAATTTTATACACACACTAAAGTTAGCAAAATTTACTGTGAACACAAATATTTCTTCCACTTAAATTCTCCAATCAACATTTTCCTATACTTGCTTTCTTATGTATTACCTGTTCTGGACTGAGTGCTTTCCCTAAAAAATTATACCATGATTAAGTAACCTCCAATGTGATGTTATCTGGAGATGGGGCCTTTGGGATGTCATTAGGATTAAATTAGGCCATGAGCGTGGACCCATCTGATGGGATTAGTGGCCTTTGGGGAACAGAAAGAGCCAACTAATGCCCTAACCCTCCAAACACAGACAGTAAGAAGGTGGCTGTCTGCAAATTAGGTGAGAGAGCGCTCATCAGAAACTGAATTTACTGGCACCTGATTATGGGCTTTTAGTCTCTAGAACGGTGAGAAAAGAAACATCTGTTGTTTAAGCTAACTAGTCTGTAGTATTTCATTATGGTGACCTGAGCAAGACAGAGCTGGGTATCAAGAAGTAGGATGCTGCAGTAACAAATACCTAAAATATGGAAGCAGCTTTGGAAATGAATAACCAGTAAATGCTGGAGCAGTTTTGAAGTACATGTTAAAAATATGGATATTAAGGTGATTCTGGTAAGAGTTCAGAAAGAAAAGAGAACTAGAGAGAAAGCTTGCAGCTTCTGAGAGAAAGTAGGAATAATCATGAGTAGAATGTTGGTAGAATATGGGCATTAATAGGCCACTCTGGGGCTTCCCTGGTGGTCCAGTGGTTAAGAATCCATCTTACAATGCTAGGGACATCAGTTCAATCCCTGGTCGGGGAAGATACCACATGTTGTGAAGCAACTAAGCCTGGGTGCCACAACTACCGAGTCAGCACTCTAGAGCCCACAATTACTGAGCAGCTACTGAGCCCACGCCCTGCAACTGCTGAAGCCCGTGTACCTAGAGCATGTGCTCTGCAGCAAGAAAAGCCTTCGCAGTGAGGAGCCTGCACACTGTGATGAAGAGTAGCCCCCACTCACTGTAACTAGAGAGAGACTGCATGCAACAGCAAACCGTCACCACAGTAAAGAAAATAACATGATCTTTATTTTTAAAAAAGACTGTTCTGCTGAAGTCTCTGACAGAAATGAGGAACACGTTACTGGAAACTAAATAAAAGGTGACTCTTATTATGAAGTGGCAAAGAACTTGGCTAAATAGAGTTCGTGTTCTAGTGTTTTCTGGAAGTTTGCACTTAGAAACAAGTAGAGGAAATGGATTCTTCTAACCTAAAGCCTCCAGAAAGGATACAGCACTAATTGCACCTCAATTTTAGCCTAGTGAGATTTGTTTCAGACTTCTCAACCACAGAATTATGAGATAATAAATATGTATAGCTTTTAAGCCACTAAGGTTTTGGTCATTTGTTATAGCAGCCATGGGAAATTATTACAGAGGTGAATATTCACACATTTTCTGATGCTATCTGATTAGTCCTATGATGTAAGTAGATACACAGTTGTGTCAGAAAACATAGCAAGTCAAGGAAGGACTCATAGTATTCTCAGTAGATGAGCAAGAAGAAGTATATCATCCAGATAACCAGAAAAGGACTTTTCTAGACAGAAGGCACATTTCTGTAAGGCCTCAGAGACCTGAAGAAATGTAATATATTCTTGACATGGTAAATCATATGAAGAGTTACAGCATTTTTAATCCTTTCAAAGTATCTCTTTTTCTAACATATAATTATATAATGACTCTTTTAGTACTCTGAAAAAACATATGATTCTTACAACCTACCTCACATGTATGCATATATTTATTCATGTACATTTAGCTATTACATTTATATTCTTTATCACATGCAAATTTATATTCATATTTACAAATAGAGTCTTGATCATAATAAGAGAAGGATAAAATCAATTTATAATAAAATAATATGTATTTCAATATAGAATTTCTTCTCAGTCATGACCACATTTGAATATCTAATAAAATAGCCATTTGCTTATATCTATGCAGTTTCATGACCCAGATTATCACAAAGGTGTGATCACTCACCTAGAGCTAGACATCCTGGAATGTGAAGTCAAGTGGGCCTTAGAAAGCATCACTATGAACACAGCTAGAGGAGGTAATGGAATTCCAGTTGAGCTATTTCAAATCCTGAAAGATGATGCTGTGAAAGTGCTGCATTCAATATGACAGCAAATTTGGAAAACTCAGCAGTGGCCACAGGACTGGAAAAGGTCAGTTTTCATTCCAATCCCAAAGAAAGGCAACGCCAAAGAATGCTCAGACTGCCGCACAATTGCACTCATCTCACACGCTAGTAAAATAATGCTCAAAATTCTCCAAGCCAGACTTCAGCAATACATGAACCGTGAACTTCCAGATGTACAAGCTGGTTTGAGAAAAGGTAGAGGAACCAGAGATCAAATTGCCAACATCCGCTGGATCATGGAAAAAGCAAGAGAGTTCCAGAAAAACATCTATTTCTGCTTTATTGACTATGCCAAAGCCTTTGACTGTGTGGATCACAATAAATTGTGGAAAATTCTGGAAGAGATGGGAATCCCAGCCCACCTGACCTGCCTCTTGAGAAACCTGTATACAGGTCAGGAAACAACAGTTAGAACTGGACATGGAACAACAAATTGGAAAAGGAGTATGTCAAGGCTGTATATTGTCACCCTGCTTATTTAACTTATATGCAGAGTACATCATGAGAAACGCTGGACTGGAAGAAGTACAAGCTGGAATAAGGTTGCTGGGAGAAATATTAATAACCTCAGATATGCAGATGACACCAAAGTGAAGAGGAACTAAAAAACCTCTTGATGAAAGTGAAAGAGGAGAGTGAAAAAGTTGGCTTAAAGCTCAACATTCAGAAAACGAAGATCATGGCATCTGGTCCCATCACTTCATGGCAAATAGATGGGGAAACAGTGGAAACAGTGGCTGTCTTTAATTTTTGGGGCTCCAAAATCACTGCAGATGGTGACTGCAGCTATGAAATTAAAAGATGCTTACTCCTTGGAAGGAAAGTTATGAGCAACCTAGATAGCATATTCAAAAGCAGAGATATTAATTTGCCAAGAAAGGTATGTCTAGTCAAGGCTATGGTTTTCCGAGTGGTCATGTATGGATGTGAGAGATGGACTGTGAAGAAAGCTGAGCACCGAAGAATTGATGCTTTTGAACTGTGGTGCTGGAGAAGACTCTTGAGAGTCCCTTGGACTGCAAGGAGATCCAACCAGTCCATCCTAAAGGAGATCAGTCCTGGGTGTTCATTGGAAGGAATGATGCTAAAGCTGAAACTCTAATACTTTGGCTACCTCATGTGAAGAGTTGATTCATTGGAAAAGGCTTTGATGCTGAGAAGGATTGGGGACAGGAGGAGGAGTGGATGATAAAGGATGAGATGGCTGGATGGCATCACCAACTTGATGGACATGAGTTTGAGTCAACTCTGGGAGTTGGTGATGGACAGGGAAGCTTGGCGTGCTGTGATTCATGGGGTCGCAAAGAGTCAGACACGACTGAGTGACTGAACTGAACTGAACTGAACTGATGCATAGTTTCACACTAAATGAAACAGGTATAAGTGTAAACTAATACGCATATGTTATATTGGTAACTCAAATTCCTTAAATGCTGTTGTCATTAATGACAGTGTTTTCCAAAAATTGTGATAAAATCTCTGTACATTTCTGGAAAACCAAAAGTTGTTTGTTTGTTTTTTTTTTCAGTGTAAAAGAGAACTGCATTTTCTAGAAAAAACAATGTAGGGTGAAATTTTTTTAAAAAAAAGGTAAACTCAGGAGGAAGAACTTCAGGGATAGATTATTTATTCTTGAAATTAAAATGTGTGGATTAAGAGAAGCTTCCCATCTATGCCTCTGGCTGCTGAGGGACTTGCTCATATTTGAACCTGCAGTAGACTTGAAATCATGGAGAGATAGCTAAGGACAGAAACCACAGAGTCTTTGATGAGATCATTGAGTTTAATAAACCCTAGAAACTCACTAAATTCAAAATTATTACATAGGATAAATTCTGTCATTAAGTCAAGTTTATTTTTCCCTATTACTTGCAGTCCAAAGCCATGCAATGAACACACTGAAAACGTGAGCCTGTCAGGGTGTCACAGGCTGATTGGTGGAGCAGATGCTCTCAGTGGTCTACCCTTATCTTTTTCAGAGCTGTTATGAGAATATAAGATTAAACCATGCAAAAATAAAAAGCCTAAACATTTCTGGGCACATGTTCAGTTCTCCATGATAGTCATTAGTGATATCATATGAAAGATAAGCATAAAGTATATGAGCTGTATATTAGATTCCAAGTGCTGCTGTAACTAATTACCACAAACTCAGTGGCTTAAAAAAAGCAGAGTTATTATCGTACGGTTCTGTAGCTCAGAAGTCCAAGATGAATTTCACTAGGCTAAAACCAAAGAGTCAGCAGGGCTATACTTCTTTCTAGAGGTTCTAAGGGAGAAGCCATCCTTTTGCCCTTTCTGGCTTCTAAAGGCTGTTCAGATTCCTTTCTCTATATCCATAGCCAGCAATCTCATCATTCTAACCCCTGCTCCAGCTATCATATCTCCTGCTCTGACTCTAATTGTTCTGCATCCTCTTATAGACTCTAATGATTATATTTAGTCCACCAGAATAATCCAGGAGATTCTCTCATCTTAAGATTCTTTTTTTTTAAATTAAATTTTTATTTTTACTTTATTTTACTTTACAATACTGTATTGGTTTTGCCATACATTGACATGAATCCACCACGGGTGTACATGCGATCCCAAACATGAACCCCCCTCCCACTTCCCTCCCCACAACATCCCTCTGGGTCGTCCCCGTGCACCAGCACCAAGCATGCTAATTAAATCTGCAAAGTCTCTTTGGCCATGTAAGGTGACACCATCACGGGTACTGCCCACTATACATTGGGAGAGAGTAATAGCTGGATTCAATGGAATCAAATGGTTAGAAGAGCATTTTGAAGAAGAGAATTAGATATCCTTCCTTACACATCTTAAGCTTTGTACACATTAAGATTTGTAACACCATAGAAGTGCTGGCTTCAGGCACAGTCAGGTCTGTGTACTCAGACATCGGGAATGTTTGCCATTTTACCCTTAACTCTGCTTTCCTCTGAGTTTTCTTCATTCTTGGGCAGGTAGGCAGGCAAGATGGCCATCAGGTATATATTCTAACAGTTAAGGACCCCACAGAAAAGAGAAAAGTTTCTCTCTTGAGTAAAGAGAGACTTATTCCCCAATAATTTTCATCAAAAATAATAATGGACTGGATGACTCTGATAGGTGTGACCAAGTCCCAGAGCCAGCACTGATTGAATCACAAGGACTAAGAGTGAAGTGTTTCTCCAAAAATAAATCAGGGTATTTTGACCAGATTGGAATGGATGCTGAATGGGCAAAAACCATAGACACCCTCCCCAACTCCTTTATAATGATAGGTAGTCAGCTGTCTGGACTCCATTCTGGGCGGGAACACCAGACGCTAGTGCCCTCATTTTCACTGCTGTGGAGGGCAAAGCCTTCTGTCAGTGACAAAGTGCCACACAGCCAAACTCAGGAGCTTCAGAAAGAGAGCAGAAGTAGATTTCATTCCCAGGCATGAGGACCAACTTGTTCTTCCACAGCGATACCTACTCTCTTTTTTATTCTTATAGAAAGAAGAGTGAATTTTATGTTTGCTGAGTGTCCAGGGAATCATTTGGAGGTTTTAGAAGCTCTGCCTCAGATAGGTGTTCCAAATCTAAGAAAGAGAAGTGAAGAGTTGCAGGGCCAAGGACCCTTTCCTTGAGGGACTTCACAGGTCTCAAGATACATGTAGTTTAAGCAGAAGTCTGGGAATTGTGTGGTTATATCAATAGATGTTAGCTAGTGTATAGGGCAGAGAAGGCTATGGCACCCCACTCCAGTACTCTTGCCTGGAAAACCCCATGGATGGAGGAGCCTGGTAGGCTGCAGTCCATGGGGTCGCTAAGAGTCGGACACAACTGAGCGACTTCACTTTGACTTTTCACTTTCATGCATTGGAGAAGGAAATGGCAACCCACTCCAGTATTTTTGCCTAGAGAATCCCAGGGATGGGGGAGCCTGGTGGGCTGCCATCTATGGGGTCGCACAAAGTTGGACACGACTGAAACAACTTAGCAGCAGCAGGAGCAGTGTATAAGGACTGCTGTGGAGAAAATGTTTTATAGATGGTCTCATTCCTCTCACAAACCTGGAGATGTTGATCAACTTGCCCATAATATAGGTGAACACACAGATATAGTTTAAGCAGTAGGCATTAGAATACACTCTTTCCAGCAGCTGACTCTAGTAAAGGGTCAACTGGTGCTGGAGTGACAATAAAACTAGCTGTCATGAAGCACCTACCATGGGCAAGGTACTCCACTGTATTTGGGTTTTAAAAGCATCATTGAAACGTGTATAATATCATATGTGAAACGAATCGCCAGTCCAGGTTCGATGCATGATGCTGGATGCTTGGAGCTGGTGCACTGAGACCACCCAGAGGGATGGTGTGGGGAGGGAGGAGGGAGGGAGATTCAGGATGGGGAACACGTGTATACCTGTGGCGGATTCATGTTGATGTATGGTAAAACCAAGACAATATTGCACAGTAATTAACCTCCAATTAAAATAAATACATTTATATTTTAAAAGAAGTGCACACCACAACTAGAGAGTAGCCTCAGCTTGAAGCAACTGGAGAAAGCCTACATGCAGCAATGAAGACCCAGAGCAGCCAAAACAAGAAAATCTGTGGTTAAAACTCAACATTGTCAAGTCACAATGACAGGAACAACAAATTTTGAATGACTATCTACTATATGTCAAATGTTTTTTTCCAATTCTTTCACAGACTTACTAGCTAGATAACTCAGAAAGTATTATAACATTTGTGAAATTCAGTTGTAAATAAAAATAATACTGTGCACCAAAAAAAAAAAAAAAAAAGCAAACAGGTTTTAGGAAAAAATAAAATAAAAGCATCATTTTATAAAATCTCCATAACTCTAAATCAATCAGTGCAAAAACCTGAGAAAGCTGAGGGTCAGTGACATTAAACTGCTTGCCCCAAAGCACATAGTTGTAAAGAGTAGAACCAGGTCTGTCTCTTTAAGCCTCTGTACACTCTTACTGACCTTCCTCATTCATGTGAGTACAGGGTGGATACAGATCTGGACAGGAACAAACACAACAGACCATATTAAAGGAAAGTCCACAGTTAAAATTCCTGGCAAATGAGAGTTGAAAAATAAATAGAAGATTGTTGTTTGAACTCAAGTAATGTGTAATCTGAATGTGTAACTAAAATATATCTAGGATGGAAAATACTTATTATGTGCTTTCTATATTCTGGGTAATGCTATGCAGTTTAGCTTATTTTATTAATATAATCATTTCAGTTACAGTAGTAATGCCTTGATTTCATATATGAGGAATCTAGGAAACTGAGAAAGCTTAGTAATTTTCCCAGGAACAGCTCGCTAGTGAGTGGTAGATCTAGGATACAAACATAGGCTGAGACACTGGGTCAGGGTTCCTTTTCACCAAGTCACACAAAGAAAAACCCTAAACAAGTGCCTAGCTTGCAGCTGCACAGAGCTCATGCACACAGCTCGGCGGGACTCACTTTCCAGCAATTTTCTCCCTTTTTCATTGTTAGAGCCCTGCTGTTACCAGTATATTTAATTCCTGCAATGTGCACTGATTTGACAATCTTCTCATTTCCTAGAAGTCCTTGCTCAACAGCTATACTGTGTGTCACAAAACTAAGCCTAAAGAATGTGTGGAAATTTCCCCACATGCTGCTAAACCTGAGTTCAGGGAGCCGAACTGATGCAAAACACGTCCCACAGGCAGGAGCCACCAGGCAAGGAGCTGGTTCTTGATCCAGAACTTTAATCAGCTCCCCCATAAGTGAGGCATGGTGGGAGGGAAGCTTACTGGCCCCGACCTTAGATAATGTTCTGTTGGAAAAATCCAGTATACTCTGTTTCCTCTATGCATGTGCCATTGTCTGTAATACCGAGATGACTATGACCCAGTCATTATGCTCAAGAGGTTCATAGTCTGATGGGAGATACAGGCCAACCAATAGTCAACAACACAGGAACCTGAGATGTGTGGGACCCAGGAGCAGGGACAGCTTCAAGGGCATGGGGTTTGTGTAGCTGCACTGGGCTTCCCTGGTGGCTCAGATGGTAAAGATTCGGCCTGCAAAGCAGGAGACACGGGTTCAATCCCTGGGTTGGGAAGATCTCCTGGAGAAGAGAATGGCTACCCACTACACTGTTACTGCTTAGAGAATTCCATGGACAGAGGAATCTGGGGGGCTACAGTCCATGAGGTCAAAGAGTGGAACATAACTGAGCAACTAACACTTTCATTTTCACAGGGCCCTATGCTTAGTAGGGCCCATGTTTAGTTTAGGGTCCTGCTGTTACTGTCTTGAAACTCTTGAACAGGAGGCTCCATTGCATTTTCACTGGGTCAGATAAATTATAGAGCCTATCCGGCATGACACATGATCCTTGCCTATGCTGTTGGTAACAGAAATGGCTCAGGGAAAGATGATGCCCCTTGAAGATTGGAAAACACTAAGAAAGAGGGAGAGGACACTACTTTCACTTTTGTGCAGAGGTGTGAAATAGAGTAAGGCAGCAAGAACTCCCAGTATTTATGGGTAAATGAATAAGCCTGGAACAAGAAGTAGAAGGCATAGGAGTTGAGAAGGAAAATGTAGATGAAGCCAGAACATGGGAGGCATTGGACAGCATCCTCAGGAGTGAATTTTATCTTATAAATGGTAAGGAATTACTGGAGAGATGATGGGAGACTGGCAGATTAGACCATCATTTTAAAGAAATTGCAATGGATGGGAAATAATTAAATAATAATTAAATAATTAAAAGAGTAATTGTGAAACTATTGTCTTGGTCTACTATGGTCTTCCCAGTGGTCATGTACAGTTGTAAGAGATGGCCCATAAAGGAGGCAGAACGCTGAAGAATTGAACCTTTGAACTGTGGTACTGGAGAAGACTCCTGAGAGTTCCTTGGACAGCAATTAGATCAAACCAGTCAATCTTAAGGGAGATCTGCCTTGAATACTCATTAGAGGGATTGATGCTGAAGCTGAAACTCCAGTATATGGGTCATCTGATGTGAACAGCTGACTCATTGGAAAACTCCTCGATGATAGGAAAGATTGAGGGCAGAAGGAAAAGAGGGCATCAGGGAGTGAGATGGCTGGATGGAATCACTGATGTGATGGATATGAACGTGGGTAAAATTCAGGAGATGGTGACGGACAGGGAGACATGGTGTGCTACAGTCCATGGGATCGCAAAGAATCAGACACAACTGGGCAACTGAACAGTAACAACAGCAAGCATGAAACAGAGAGTGACCAATTAGTAGGCAATTGTAACCATCCAACCAAGCAGTGAAGAGAACAATAGGGAAGGAGGAGAAGTCATGAAGCAAAGAAATATTTAGAAAATAAAATTGCTACAATGGAGCATGGCAAACATTTTAAGTTTTTTATCTTATATTGGGGCTTTCCTAGAGGCTCAGTGGTAAAGAATCTGCCTGCCAATGCAGGAGACATGTGTTGGGTCCCTGAGTTGGGAAGATTCCCTGGAGAAGGAAACAGCAACCCACTCCAGTATTCTAGCCTAGGAGATCCCATGGACAGAGGAACCTGGCAGCCTACAGTCAACGGGGTCACAAAAGAGTCGGATATGACTTAGCAAGTAAACAACAACAAACACCTTTTATTGACTTTCTTCTCTCTCCTTATGAATATAACTTCAATTTTATGGAGGGCAGCAAGGAATTAAATAACTCCTCTTTCAGTCTTTGAAGCTGGAGAATGGCAGGTGACATAGTCCTGGCCCACGAGATATATATTAATACAAAAGGCACCAGGCCACCAGTGGAGGACATCTCCTGGGAAAGCTACCATGTTCTGATAAAGAGGGACAGACTCAGCCAATACATGTCTTTTGTTGATGGTCTTCCCCATTTATTCCCATTTTGTGATTGTAAGAAAGCCCACGCTAAGGGTGAAAGAGGAAGAAGCTTGGAAGAGCTTAAGTCCTTGTTGACTTAGGCCAACATTGTCGCTTGCCTCTGACAACTCACTACTAAATGCGTTTCTGGGAAAAAGGAAACTTGGTTTAACTAATTCACTATGGATGGTCCTCTGTTAAATTCCACTGCATGCAGTCCTGACAGACACAGCTGATAAATGATTGAATGCTAATGGTGAAAGAGACAAAAGGATCAGGTAAGTTCAAACTGGAGAACTCAACTTCCCAGATGAATGGTATTTAATATTATAGTAAAAGCCCCTTTAGAAAGGCTTTTAAAAGTCAGAAAGTCTTGAGGTCATGAAATACTAGCAGCAGATTTAAATGTTGAAGAAAAATGGGGCAGAGGATAGTATAGTAAACCCAGGGTTTACACCCTCAGGTAAGCCAGGCCTGGGAGACAGCAAGGTAGAAGGCTACAGAAAGCTCAGCACAGTACCAGAGGGAATGCAGAAACCAAGCTTTGTTGATGGGAAAACAGAGTGACTGAGATGGACTCAACCTTCACTTTGTTTGAAGGTGACTTTGTATAAAATAGATATTATATTAATATTTACTGGTGAAGTATACTACAGTACTGCAAGACTCAATGAAGTTAAGTGACTTGGACAAGGATACACTCTTAATGGAAGTTGGCAGCCAGGACTCCATATCTCCAGATCCAACAATTCCTGCAGCCTTAGGAAGGCTCAGGTGGAGAAGAGAGTCTGGCAGTCAACATGTGGAGGCAGCTGAGCCCGGCGCCTGAGCAGTACCAGGAGTGACGAGACAGCCAGCCATCCTTCAGAGAAAGCGGTGGACACGGCCAGAAACAGAGTAAGATCACTCGCTGGAGATGGAAGCATGGATTCTTGCCAGGGCACCTACAGAGACAATCAAACGCCTCTGGATCAGATGAGAAAATGAGGCTGGGAGAACAGGTAGTCAAAATCCCTGGCCTCTCAGGAAGTCACATCTGGATCCCAGGTCTGGGGTGTGAATCACATACTTCCAAGTGGCAGGAAAGTGATGAGCCTTCACATATACCACCAGAAAAGGGCAAAGCCAACAACTTCCCTTGACTTCCCTATTGCCTCTGTTCATAAAAGAAGAAACAGTATATCATTCTCCTGGATAGCATGACTCCTAGTGTCTCCTTTTCAAGCCTGTGTGAGGCACTTTATGTTACTTATTCATTTTTTACACATTATCTCATGACTTAAAAGCTTGGTTCTACCATTTTCTATCCAGTCTGTCATGGTGGATAATGAGCTTCACTTATCTTAGCATTATTGCTGAGGTGAAACAAGATAGAGACAAGAATCTGATCCAAAGCAGGAGCTCAAAAAACTATTTTCACTATACACTGAACATCTCGTGGAATAACGTCTTTATTGTCATATTGTAGATAAAACACGTGTGAATTAAAGAGGTGCAGTGAGTTTCCTAGGAGAAATTTGAAGCTACATCATTTTATATCACTTAGATTCCACTGCCTCTCAGCTAGTAATAATTATTATAATAACCACCATTCCTAGACACTTGGTCCAGCTCTGAGCAAAAATACCATTATGTATCTATATCTGTATACATTTATAGCTATCTCCTCTCACCATATCTATAGGACACATATTTTTATTCGATATATTTTAAAGTCTCAGAGTTCTATATTTACAAGGCCATGATCTAAGTCAGGCTTTGTTGGTACAAAGCAGAGACTGTGCTCTAACCATGAGAAATGGGTGGTCCAGAAACTGGGGCACTCTTACATAAGCCAATGATTTTGTCTTTCCTGCTCACAAGAGAGATGTTTTTAAATCCTTTTACCAAAACACACTTAGATTACAGGCATTAGTTGGTCAATTAATACACATTTAGGAGAATAAATACCATTTATAGTTTATCTGGAAAGTGATCTGGGAGTCACCTAAAAAGCCCTTCATGAGAAATAGGAGCTTGACCAAAGTAAAGTCACTCAGGGAAGAGGAGATGACTGCATGGAGTTTTCAGAGAAAAGAGAGCCAAGATCCTTGAGATGCAGTGTTCCCTGGCCCTTGACTAGAGGTGGAATGGAGTGGGGAAGCAGCCATATCTTTTTACATTCTGAAGAAGTGAGGAAAATTGGGGAGCAGATGGACTTCAATGGGTATAAAAGTCAAGACAAGTAGACGTGGAACAGAAAGTGGCCATGTGGCAATGCAGAACCCCAACCAACGTGACCACATAAGTTAGTTTCCAAATTAGGGCAACATTAAAGAGTGAAAGGAGATAGTAAGTGGGCAAGAACACCAACATAGTAAGTGCAGCTGGGACTGTCCTCAGCAAACAGGTCCCTGCTCCAGGAGAAGCCAGTGTGGAGGTACACAACACATAAGAACCAGGCAGGATCATATACCTGCCAATGCCAGATGTGGACACTTGGTAGCCACAAGAGCTAAGATTATCTGAAGGGTATCTGAAAAATTTAGATATGACTCTAGAGAACAAGAAGACAGTAGGAAATCCTCAAAAGACTGAATTTAAACCTGAAATGACCGAATTTACACGAAATAGACTAACTGCATGTTTTGTTTTGTTTTGTTTTGTTACCACAAGGTAAAATGTGGCTTTTAAATGGGAATTAAGTGAAACTATAGAAAAAATAGAGCACATTACAAGTTTTCCATTTTGGAGATTGTACTTTGAAAATATAGCAACTGCTACACGAATATTACAGGCTGGATCTCAGCAAAACTAAATTCAAAGTATTCTTAAGCAGACGGTCCACAATGATTAAAGTATATTTCCTATCTTAAAAGTTTTCTCAGGGTTAGTAATATTTTTCCCCTCATCATGGGGTGAAAAGGAAGCCAAAATACAAGAGAAAAATTTTATAAGAAAAGAGATGGCTGGGGGATGTGGCTGATCCTGAAGACACATAATGGCACCGTGAAATTTTGCATATTACACCTAATGATTTGAGGAAGCTGCGTAACTGACAGTTACAGCCCTATCACCCCTGTTTAGTCTTAGCTGATATCCTAGTGTCAGTTGATTATACTTCCCTTTGTATTCTTGTAGAATCCACTATTTTACCTTGGTCATAGCACTTACAGTAAAAACAGCTAACAATCGCCATGAGTTAAGCACTGGGTTAAGTGCTTTATGTGCATTATTCCACTGAGCTCTCATAACTCTTTGTGATGGACACTATTATTACTTTGATTTTACACGTGCAAAAACTGAAGCACAGCTATTTATTGACTCTATTTCCCTTTCTGCCTAGACACACACTTGGGCTTCCTTTTCCTGTCTTTCATGTTTTTGCCCACAGAATATTAGATGTTGTCCACTCCCAGGTCTGACCTACACAGACTTCTGGTGTGATCTTCCACTTCCTCTCTTCCTGGTCTGTTAGCTGGACATCAGTGCCTTGAGCAGTCATCATGCATTCTAGACCCTGAACAAGGATGTGGAGCAGAGCTTCCCCACCACACCCAACCCAATCAACATTTGGATTTTACAAGATGAATAAGCAAACTTCTGTTATGTCAAGCCACAGAGACTTTTGTCTTTAACAGAATCTAGCGCTACCTTGACAAATACTCAGAGTGAGGTAAAATAGTTTGTCAAGAGCCATATAATTAGTAAGTGGGGAAGCAGGGATTCTAAATCAGGTAGTTTCATGCCAAAGCCTGCACATCTAGACAAAATGCTACAGTGCGTCACTATATGTTACCTATTTCTCATTAAGTTGTAAGTTCCTTGATGGAAGGGATTTTTTTTTTTTTTCATTTCTGAATTATTAAAATTTGGTATTAGTAAGGAACCCAAATAAAATGAGTTGAATGGAATTAAATTGATTTGAATGAGATGTTGCTTAAACTTTACAGGATCATCATTTCACATCCCCATCCTTCCAGGATTTTTCTTAAAACTAACATTTTCATATCACTTTGCTTTACCTAAATGCATTTTCTAAATTCTCAGAAGTTATTTGTGTTTGGATAGAAGTCCAGTCAATATGTTGTAATTCATCTTGACAATTTCTATGTAAGTAACTCTTTGGCATTTTCACATCATGTTCATGTAAATCATTGAGGTTCAGCAATGACTGATTGAGCTCAGGTCTGGCACTTTGCTATGTCATTAGTTAGTTCCACAGCAATTTCATGAAATATGTATTATCTCCATTTTACAGATGAGAAAACAATGAGTTAGCCAAGACTCAAGATGCTCCGGGACAAACCTGAAGCTAATTATTGAAAAATTTGGAACTAGCATCCAGATTACTTCCTAGCCAATGGTGTGTACTTATTTTTACCATGCTAATTATTTTCAACATAATGCCTTGAGCAATTTGTTCAGTGTTTTTCAAATATTAGGAGAGTTATTACTGATACAGATACAAATACATACTGAATAATGAGATGTAGTAGAAACAACTGGCCAGTAGTATTATACAACTTGAAGGAAGCAACAAAGGCTATTTCAAATAATGGTTATAATAAAGGCAAGCTTGGAACTCACTCAGTCAAGGGAGGTGTGAGCTCCTCATATCATGTTATAGTATGGCTCTACATGGCTAGGAGAGTATCCTTGAAAAGGATATCCTGGAAAAGGTTGAACAGCAAGGGACAGTCTTCAGAGCCCCAGATCTAGGGTTAAGTTCATCTTCTTTAAAATGAAAATGAAATTAAAATTTTTCAGGCCATAAATACTCAAGAGACTCTACCTCTAGTAGGCCAGCACAGCAAAAACTAGGAAGTTCCATAGGCTGACATAATAGTTGGAAATCCATATTTATATAAATGAACATTGGAAATGGTAAATGTGGATGCATGTAAAAAATACTATTCTTATGTTTTAATATTTTAAAAGATTAGTGACCATCTAAAGCAAAAATTGTAACAATATAATATGAAGTTTATAGAAATAAAGTACATGCCAAGAGTAGTGCAAATGTTGAGAAGGGATCAAGTGTAAGATTCTTGTTTTATATGTAAAGTCATATATTGGAAATCCTATAAGAGTAACTAAAATTCAAGAGGTGTAGCCAAAAGATTAAGAAGAAAATAAAATAAAATACTAAAATACACTCAATTATGTTGAAAGAAGACAGGATAAGCAGATAAAAAAGAAATAAAGAAAAATGGGACCATTAGAAAACACACCAAAAGATAGCATAGTTTACTCATTCATGTCAATAATTATGCTATAACAACATTAGACTCTATGAGAAGCAAGACTCTAGTAAATAATGTCTTCAGGAAACAAACTGAAAATATAAAGCAACAGATAATATAAAGGTACAAAAAAATATATCAGGCAAGTAGCTTGGCTGTATTAATAACAGACTACGGAGACTTCAGGACAAGAAATATTAGAGATGAAAGGAGATATGCCACTATGATAAAAAAAATGTCTTTAGCAGAAATATACAGCAAGCTTAAATATTCATGCATCTAATAACAGAGTTTCAAAATACAGAAAAAAAACTTAAGAGAACAAAAAGGAGAATTAAGTTAATCCGCAAGTATAGTTGGAGATTTTAAAACTTATTTTTCAGTACTTAAGAAAGCAAATAGACCTCCCCTCAGAAAACCCAACTGTGTTACTTATTTCTTAATTTTCATCAGGGAACAGTCTCTATATTAGTTTGTTAAATATATAAATATTTGCTTTTTTACCATCCTGAAAATTCCTGAAATACTTGGAAATTAAACAATACCCTCAATTGTTCTAAATTGTCCGTGAGTCAAAGAAGAAATCCCAAATAAACCTGGAAAATATTTTTTAACTCAATGATAATGAAATCACAAAATATCAAAATTTGTAGCATGTAGCTAAAGCATTGATTAAAGGGAAACTTATACCTTTAAATCTCATATATGAAAAAATGAAGCTCTAAAATTAACGATCTAAACAATTCACTTAAAGAAAGTAAGATTTAAAAAAGAAAACCTAAAGTGGTAAGGTAGAAATAATAAAGATATGAACAAAAATTAATGATATAAATAAAACAAGCTAACAAAACCTAAGTTTAATTCCTCGAAAATATCTTTACATTTGATCTTAGTTAGAAAGATCAATTAGAAAATAGAGAGCAAATTATCAATATCATGAATAGAAATTACCATTAATCCAATTACCACAAATAGAAAAAAGTTATGATATTATTATAAACAATTTATGCCAATAAATCAGACAACTTAGAAATCATGTACAAATTCTTGGAGAAATAAAACTTTATAAATATTAAAAATAAAAGTCTATTGGATAAATTTATTAACAATAATTTTTCCACAATGAAAATACCAGATTGTTTCACTGTAGCACTTTAGCAAACTTCTCAGAAATAGTAACACTAATCTCATTAAAATAAAAAAGTCTCTTTCAACAGAAAGAGAAAAATGGAATACTTGCCATATCATAAACCTGATGTTTAAACCAAATAAATATATTACAGGGAATAAAATTACACACCAATATTCTTCATGAATCCAGGTACAAAGTTTCATAACAAAGGCTGGCAAATCAAATTCAGCAAAACAGTAAAGTTTTACTACAATATAAGAAAGAAGATATGTTCATCTCAGGAATACAAATTTAGTTTAACACTTAAAAGTCAATCATTATAAACTGCAATATTGAAATAACATAAAGAAGAAAAGTTTTATGATTATCTCAATGGATACAGATCTTGCACTTCATCAAATTCAATGCTAAATGTATGATTAAAAAATCTTAACAAACTAAGAATGCATAGAAACTTCCTAATCCTGGCAAAGGGCATGTATAAAAAAGACACAACAAGATCACTCTTAATAGAGACTGAATCATTTCCCTTGAGGTGGAATAAAATAGGATATTGGGTTTCACCATTTCTATTCATTATAGCACTGGGAAATAAAAGAAGCAAAACAATCTTCACTTGAAGACAACATAATTATTTTCATAGAGTATCTTCAGGAATCTACAAAATAACTATAATAAATAAAGCAAATCTTAGAATATAGATAATTTATTGTCTACATATACTAACAACAATTTTATTCAAAAAATAAAATTATAAATACCATTTGCAATCAAATAAATTTATATTTAGGAAATGCTTCCAGCAGCTTTATTTAAAAAATCACAGAACTGAAAACTACACAAATATTTATCAATAGGAGAAAGTATAAATATATTGTGGTATGTTTGCATATTATAAACTGATTCAGTAATAAAATAGAACAGATTACCAATAGGTGCAGCGACATGGATGAATTCCAAAAAGAATATAAGCTAGATACAAAAAGTATATACTGTGATTTCATTTATCTAAACTTCTACTACCAGAAAAGCTAATCTATGGTGAAAGAATCCAAAACATTGGTTGTTTCCAGGCAGTTGAGATAGCTCTCTTGTGCCGATTCCAAATCTATCTAGGATGATGGGAGTGTTTTATATCTTAATAGGTATGTGGGCTACATAGGCAATTGCATGTATCAAGTTAATTAAATGTATATCTTATATCTGTGCATTTTATTATATGAAAATTGTACTTCAATCAAAAGAAGAGGAAAAAGGCCCAGAAGAAGAAAAGGAGGGAGAGTGGGCAGAGGTAGAAGGGAAGGACGAAGGCGAAGAAAATAATGGCCCCAGAAACTGGAGAGAATCTGAGCCAATAGCTTTTGGGGCTTACATTGCCAGTAGCTGAGAAAAGCAGAGAGCACCACTGAAGGGTCACGGTCCCAGCCAGAATTTTTTAATTTTTCAAGTGGCCATACTAAATCTTGATACAAAATAAAAACATTTTTTTGGAAATGTAAGATGGAAAAGATGAGCTCTGAACTCTGCCTTCTACTGTACTGGTTTTAAATAGCAGTCAGAATTATAAAGGTCCATTCTCAGAAATTCATTTGTACAGTTTTCTTATTTGGTTCCTTTAACATGGAATATTAAAGTTGTTTCAAATTGCCCCCTGTATTTGGCCCAACTTTTATGTGAAGAATTGGATGGCAGGTGTTTCTTTCTGTAATCTTTCTGAGAAGGGTTTGTTTCCATGTTTGAATGGAGTCAGTTATACATGCCCCCTCCCCTCAATCTCTTGTTGCAGCCTTGCTTGAAATCTATTCTTTTGCAGTACAGTGGAATGTTAACCCATTTTTAATTGCAGTGACCATTCATTTCTCTTTCTGTTGCTTTGCTGTGTGCCAAGCACATCATAGCTAAATTCTTGGCAAAAGAGTTTTTTGCTTGTAGTAGTAGGAAAAGGATCCTACTCTGCCCTGAAGTATGTGCGCTGGATGGATATGAGAAAAGGCTGAAAATAACCAAGGGAGGGATGTCTTAACACCAACAATTAATATAGAAAAGTAAATTTTCACTGCAACTACATTAAGATACTTTCAATCTGTGGGGACAAGATGAGGAAAAAATATTTCTTTGAAAGCAAGAACCCCAAAACCCAATATAAAATAAGTTATGTCAACCTGTCATCAATCTACTTGGTAATTATTGCTACTCCTTTCTATTTCAGCTGGGGAAACTTGGTTTCAAACACACTAAATAATGTGTCTAAGATTAAAAAAAGAAAAAGTTCCACAAATGGGGTTTGTATCTTTATGTATTTAGTTCCATACTACGCTCTGTTTTCACTATTTCAGCTTCTATCTGTGTACCCTAAGGGTCTAGTGCAGTTCTGGGGCATTGAATGGACTCTCAATGAATGTGTTGAGTGAAAAATCTGTGCAAAAGTTAGGGCCTGTGAGAGACGGCTGAGAAGTTCTGGGAGAAAACTCATGTATATTATTACATATGTCAAGAGCATCTCAGTTTTCTTAGAACCTCAGAAACAGGGAAAAGATGAATATTAACTATATTATGGAGTATATTTCTGTTTAGTAATAAATAGTAACATGATCCATACATTTCTAAGAACCAGTATTTGAAGAAATGTTTGCATTGTTACTTGAACAGTTTCTAACATAGTTAGGAATTTCAGTGATTAGACCTTCATACACAAAAGATCAAGAACTTGAAGTTATTTCAATAATCACCAAGAAAGTGCTTTACAAATTTTATGAGTTCATTTGACCTTCAAATGGCACCAGAACAACCAATCACCATCTATTCTAATGGGGTACAGTAGCCAAATTGATTGATAGTCGATCATGTTCCAGGTGAGTTAGATAATGTCCATTTGGATAAGTGTATTAATCTTTTAAGGTTTTTGTTTTGTTTTACATTATTTTTACATTAAGTCAGTGGTCTTCAGGTTTCAGTAGAATCCCTGACATTTTATGGATACTTTTGTGGATAGCTATCTTTTGGGGAGAGGTATCATAACTTTACAACATTAGTAATGGGTTCAGGACACCGAGATTGTTAATCATCCAAACATCAAAGTCTAAGGAATGTCTTCAGAGACTTCATTTCTCTAGTGAAAGCAGCATCCACTGTGGATGCTTAGAGCTTGGAATGGAAAAGTAGCCTTGAGAACATAGACGGCCTCCTCTGAGATCTTTATTCTATTTTTAACTATCATTTTTATATTCCTTCTCTGATCACAGAAATAAAGGATGGACTATTGGAAGGCAGGTTTTCTGCAGAATCCAGAGTTACTTTCAGCATAGTGGTCTTCCCAGGTGCCTCAGTAGAGCAGTAAACAATCTGCCTGCCAATGCAGGAGACAGGGAGACATGGGTTTGCTCCCTGGGAAGGGGTGCGGTGGGGGGTCAGGAAGATCCCCTGGAGTAGGAAATGGCAACCCACTCCAGTATTCTTGCTTGGAGAATTCCATGGACAGAGGAGACTGGTGGGCTACAGTGTATGGGGTCACAAAGAGTTGGACATGACTGAGTGACTGAGCATGCATGTGAAAATTTGACAGTGTATTTTCTTCCACAAGGTCTTGGCATATAGCCCAGTGGCTTCTCAGATGTTCTCTTTATAAAATTGATTTTCTGGGCAATATTATTTGTCTAGGGTATACAAGAAGCCTGTAATATTTCTGGAAAAACACCTACAGTGTTCTTGAAGCACCTGAACATTTAAACATTAATGAGTATGATTCCACCTACACAACATTCTGGAAAAAGCAAAACTATGTAAACAGCAAAAAGAGGAGCAGTTGCCAGGCAGGGGGATGAGGGATGGATAAACAGGTAGAGTACAGAGGATTTTCAGAAAAGTAAAACTCTTCTGTATTATACTATAACGGTAGATATATGTCATTATACAGTCACCAAAACCCACAGAATATATAGCACAATGAGGGAACACTAATGTCAACTATGGACACTGGGTAACAATGACATATTAATGTAAATTCATCAATTGTAACAAATGTACCACTCTGGTGCAAGATATTGATATAGAGGAGGCTGTGTCTGTGTGGTAATGGGGTATATGGGAATGCTCTATGCTTCTTGCTCAGTTTTTTCTGTAAATATAAAACTGGTCTAAAAAAAAAGTCTAATTTTTAAAAAATAATGTATACTTATGGCTAGTTTCATGGGCTTCCCTGGTGGCTCAGATGGTAAAGAATCCACCTGCAATGCAGGAGACTTGAATTCCATCCCTGGGTTGGGAAGATCCCCTGGAAGAGGGCATGGCAACCCACTCCAGTATCCTTGTCTGGAAAATCCCCATGGACAGAGAAGCCTGGTGGGCTACAGTCCATGGGGCTGCAAAGAGTCAGACAAGACTGAGTGACTTAGCACATAGCACATGGCTGATTCTCATTGTTGTATGGCAGAAATCAATACAACATTGTAAAGCAGTTATCCTCCAATTAAAAATAAATTCAAAAAATTAATGGTGTATGGGAACAAGACACTATGTTATGGTGAACTGGGCTAATTTTCAGCATTTCCTAGTGTAAAGCTCTGGGCATCCTGGGTTGTAACCCCTGCTATTGCTTCAAAGGCAATGGAAACTTTTCCCTCCTCTTAGCCAGAAATCCAGGTGGCAGGATGAGTCCTAAGGAGCAAGGTTTCTTTTACCTTATCATCCAAATACATGGAAGGAAAATATAGGAACAGGAAACAAAGCCACACATATGCAAATTTTAATCACACAACATCCACAAAAAGGACCCAATCTGACTAGAACTATTTGGAGGAACAAGCAAGAAAGGAGGTAGGTTAAAGTTTAGAGAAGTAGATAGAGATGGGCATCCTTGCCGACTACAGCCCTGCTCATTAATATTACTCAACATCCTTGTGCCTAACATTAGATTTTCCAAACAAGCTATTCAAATTGATTAAATTCCCATATAGATTCTCCTTCAGAGGAGAGACCAACCAAATGAAGTAGTTCGACTGGCTTACCAACTTAATTTTTCTAGTTATAGGCATCCTAGTTTATTTATCTGTCTCCTGGTAGGTGCTTATTCTTGTATATCCAAAGCCCAGCATGGTCCCTGAATATGGAAGATATTAACAAATGTTTTTTTACATTAAATAAATGACTATCTTGAAAGTGATACTCTAAAACATTTCAGAGCAGTGATTCTCAAGATGTGGTCTCCAAGCTAGCAGCAGCAGCATCACCTGGAATGAGCCCCGCCCCAGGCTTATTGGGCTTTCCTTGTAGCTCAGTCAGTAAAGAATCCACCTGTAAAATAGGAGTCTGCCTGCAATGCAGGTGATCTGGGTTCAAACCCCAGGTGGAGAAGATAGATCCCCTGGAGAAGGAAAAGGCAACCCACTCCAGTACTCTTGACTGGGAAATCCCAAGGACAGAGGAGCCTGTAGACTACAGTCCATGGGTTCACAAAAGTCAGACACAACTTAGTGACTAAACCACCACCACCAGGACCTACTGAATCAGAAACTCGGGTGGAGGGGCCCAGCAACTTAAATTTCAATAAGCATAATTAAGTTTCCCAAACACTTTTTCTTTATAATTTGGTCTAATAGAATAACGAAGTTCTTGAAATAGCCAGATGTGACCATGATAATCCTACCAAATTTCCTCCTCTGAATTGCTCACTGATAGCATATATTGTACTATTGGGATGCATCTGGAAGCTGCCGGGTTTTTGACTTACAGAATGTGTACTAAGAGATGTTTTCCATTGTGAATTCATCATACTTTATACAGCTCAGATCCTGATCTGATATTTGTCAATCTCATATGGCTGCAGGCATTACCTGAATAATGTGTTGAAATTATCCAGTCTCAGAGAAAATGGCAGGCAAATAAGAATGGTATTTTTAAATTTATAATAAGTAGTATAACTATCACATGGACCGTAATAATAATCATTATATTTCCTCTATAGCCGGACCAACCTGGGAAAGTCAAGAAACTCCTTTAAAATTGGGCAAGTAAACCCAGGAGAGTTAACTGAATGATAACTTAATGTAAACAAGCTCAAATAATAATAGAAAAAGCTAATATTTATTGAGGATTTTCTAGATGCCAATTGGGAGAAGGCAATGGCACCCCACTCCAGTACTCTTGCCTGGAAAATCCCATGGACAGAGGAGCCTGGTAGGCTGCAGTCCATGGGGTTGCTAAGAGTCGGGCACGACTGAGTGACTTCACTTTGACTTTTCACTTTCATGCATTGGAGAAGGAAATGGCAACCCACTCCAGTGTTCTTGCCTGGAGAATCCCAGGGTTGGGGGAGCCTGGTAGGCTGCCGCCTATGGGGTCACACAGAGTCAGACACTACTGAAGCGACTTAGCAGCAGCAGCAGATGCCAATCACTAAGTAATTTACATATATCATGGCATGTAGTACTCATAATAGCAATATGAGTTGAGATTAATACTATACCCATTTTGCAGATTAGAAAACTGAGAATTTGAGAGGTTGAATAGCTTGGCTAAAGCTATCCCGCTAGTAAATACCAACTACAAGATTTAAACTTTTGTGTTACAACACAGCAGTGGTATTAGCTACTATATTGAGCTGTCTGAATGGCACCCCACTCCAGTACTCTTGCCTGGAAAATCCCATGGACCGAGGAGCCTGACAGGCTGCAGTCCATGGGATCGCTAAGAGCTGGGCATGACTGAGCGACTTCACTTTCACTTTTCACTTTCATGCATTGGAGAAGGAAATAGCAACCCACTCCAGTGTTCTTGCCTGGAGAATCCCAGGGTCAGGGGACCCTGGTGAGCTGCCGTCTATGGGGTTGCACAGAGTCGGACACAAGTGAAGCAACTTAGCAGCCCAGCTATAAGACTAACATAGACTTCCCCAACTCAAGGTGACCTGGCCATTGGGGCCATAATGATTGTAATTCTTCCACCAAGACCTTTTCGTTAGAACACAAAGTTAAAAGGGGCCTCACTATTGGCCACCAAAATAACTCTTTTTCTCCTCTGTATTTCTGTTGCCTGACCAAAAGCCATTAAACTCCGGGGACACTTCCTTTAACTAGGTGAATATATTTAATCAGGTTAGAGTCAGGGCCTTCAGTTGGAGAACTGTTACATCTTTTTAAAATGACTTTGTATTGGATTGACCAAAAAGTTCTTTTGAGTTTTTCTGTAATATCTTATGGAAAAATCCAAACAAACTTTTAGGCCAACCCAATATATCTGTGCTCTAAATAATTTATGATTTTACTATTTTTATCTTAAAGAATAATTTTTTTTTGCCACATTTTAGCTTTCTCAAGAGAAAGCTCTCTCAGTATTCCTCAATTACCCCTAACTCAAACCCCAATGGGGAAAACTTCTATAGAGACCATAGATAACACTTAACAGAATTTCCATAATTTTTATCAACCCTTTTTTTTTTATTGTTCTCCTTAAAAATTCTGAAAAGTTGAGGGGAGCAGTGGGAGTTAAAACCAAGGGCCTCTCATGTTTCAGGCACAGTTTCTATTATTTCATCTAATCCCTATATGAATCCTATTGCATCTCTGTTTTACAATGATAAAATCAAGGTTCAGAGAAGATAGAGTCCTTGAGAGATTTTTGTAACAGAAGAACAAATCTGACTCCATATTTGATCTATTCCTTTAGCTTTAACCCTTCTATTGTGTTGCCTGTGCTTAGACATGTTGGCCCTGCACCTTTCTAAAAGAATGCTATAGCCTGAAATATATATGATAGTCCATTCTCTTTAAAGGTATTATTATTTAAAAGGAACAGACATGACACTTGTCTTGTTGGACGTTTATAGGAACATTTTTTACCAGACTTACATAGACAGCTGCAAGAAAAAAGAATGCCTGCACCAGAAAGTTTGCAACAGTCAGCCACACCCCTTACCCTTTTAGTAAAGAAAAAGCCTCAATTCTAACTCAGATAAGATGGTTCTTTAGGATACTAGCCCACTGCCTTCTCTGTTTGCTGGCTTTTGCTATTCCTTGCCCCAACTTCTCATGTCTAGACTTACTGGCCTGTCATGTGGCAAGCAGTACAAGTTTGGACTCAGTAACTATTTGAATCCAGGTCTTCCTGTCATCAAAGCTTGGCCTGAGCTTATTTCTCTGCTCCACACTTTGTGTAGCTTCATTGTGAAGTTTCAAAGATTTTCTGGAGGTTGTTAGGAGGTCAATTGGAGAACATATCCTTTTCTCTATTCCATTATACTCTTATAATCTCTTCCATCTTGATGATGTCTTTCATACTACCAAATACTTTGACAGATTTTTCATCCTACCAAATATTTGACAGATTTTGAATCCCCTGGCTTCCAAAAGCTTGGGTATGTAGGGACCCAGGTAGGACAGCCCTAAACCTCCTTGATTAGCATACTGGGAAACCAAATCTCAGAAATATTAACTGACTAATCTAGGGTCACCTATCTGAAAGGAAAAGATAGGACTGTACCTAAATCTTCTAACTTTCTGTAGTAGTCAGGCCACTTCACCATGTTCTAGGACATAGCTCTGCTCTGGTTTCCAACATACGATTCATGAAGGAGTTCAGTAGGGGTTTAAAAGTAATAATACCATGACTGTAGCATCAATTCTCATCCAAACCTTCTGAAAAATTATTACTACTTTCCTAAATCTCAGATATCCCTGAAAAGAGAACCCATTTTAGAATGGCCTCTGTAAAATATACTTGCTTTTAAGCTCAAAGTCATCATGAGAAACCATTCAATTTGCCCCATTTCTAGAACTTCCCCATGAGCAGGACTAGCAGAAAGGGAAATTCATACCAACTACTTCTAGAAAAGTCATGCACACTGACCTATTTCTGCTTGCCTTTCCCTTTTAAAAACTCCATGCTCAGAACTGCTATCATAGTTAGATGCCTCTAATTTCAATAGTAGGTACCTCTTGATTAGGAGGTTATTTGGTCTCTAAGTAGCAGGGAGCATGCTGTTTTCTTTTTCACTCTTGGCATTTATTCAGGTTCCCAGGGGCTAGTTAGTGACCAGCAAATCCAGTAAAAACAGAAATTGTTACCTAATAAAACACCAAGAGACTTTCCAGGCCTCAGGGCAAGTAACACTCCTGCCCTTTCTAATTCTCAGACCACATTCCAAGTGCAAAATGGAATCATTTTTGTTTTCAAAGTGATGCTAATTTATTAGCCATGGTGCAAATGTTGACTGTGGTAATGGGACTTCAAAAAGAATGTCTGCAGTCCAGAAAGCTTGAGGGGGAAAGGGAAATCAACTGAGAGGAAAATAGAATCCAGTAGAGTTCTCCCAGACCAAACTGACTACATTCAACAGTTTATCCATTCACTTTTCTCCTCATTCATTCATTCTTTTATTACTGACCTACTAGATTCCAAGAACTTCCTAGGTATTAGGGATATACATATGTTTAATATATGAAGTATTTTCTCATAGAAAGTACAACTCAGTTAGGGACACAGACTAGTAAACAGAGCATTGAAGAGAAGTTTATTACTAAGAGGATGGAGCGAGATGTCAGGGAAGCATTGCAGTGGTGGGAAATATCAGGGAAAGCATGAAGAGAGTGTGAAATTCTGAAAAGATGATGAACCTGAAAGGACAATTTACACAAACATTATTTCAACAAAACCTTAGATAGTTCAAGGACTAATTAAGTGTATATGTAAGAAATGCCTATGTGAGTCGAAATAACTTCACAAGAATCCTAAATCTTATTTTGGGTGTTTCTCACCTCTAGAATGTCTTCCAGGCTTTCTCCTTGGAGTGGAGACTTGTTTCAATAAAAGTCTGTTACTCAGGGTTTTGGTTACATGCAAAAACTGAAAAAAAAAAAAAAAAGACTGGCTATATTAAGCAGAAAAGGAATTTACTGGAAATTTATTAGGGAACCACCCTATTGAGAGCAATTTGGAACAGCAGACCTGGAAAAAAGAGAGAAACCAGAAGAGCTACAAATGGTCAGGCAGTAAAACCAGAACAAGAGTAATCTGATTTTACTCTGTGCCTCAGAGAGGCAAAGTGACTTTCTCAAGACCACACAACAGCAGGCACCCTTGAAACCTCCAGAGTCAAGTGATTTTTAAGCACTTCTCCTCTTGGGCCTTATTAGGGACACTTACCATTATTTGAGCATCATTATACTCTTTCCTAATTGTATACTTTTGTTTTTTACTTGATTATATTAAAAACTATTTAAATTGTAATGAAATACATATAACACAAAACCTATCATCATAATCATTCTAAACACACAGTTAAGAGGCATTATCTACATTCACATTGATGGGTAACCATCACCACTATCTAGCTTCAGAATTCTTCCATCTTGCAAAATGGAAACTCTGTACCCACTAGTCAATAACTTCTCATTCTCCCCCTCCCAGATCCTGACATCACCCATATTTGCATTCTTATCTCCCTTTTGCAGAATCCCTCAGGTTGTGTGGTCCTTCAAGAAATGGCTGCCTCTCAGTAGATTTTCCATTCTTTTCCCAGATAATGCAGCACGTGTCAGGTGACTTAAATTCAGCCAATTCAGAGCTTTCTCCCAGGAAACTGTACCTTCAGTAAGACATAAAAGATGTTGAGTTGGTTGGAGAGAGAGTCATGGGAAGCTGCAAGGACAAGTGACCTACCCAATATTACACAATTCATTAGTGGTAGAGCTGGGGTATCAACCCAAGTGATGTGAAGGCAGAACCCACAAAGCTATTGAAAAAAGAGCAACATTCCAGCCACTCACTGGACAGAAAATTTGGTGAGTTTCTTTATATATTAGACCATCAGTTCAGTTCAGCTCAGTCGCTCAGTCCTGTCTGACTCTTTTCAACCCCATGAATTGCAGCATGCCAGGCCTCCCTGTCCATCACCAACTCCTGGAGTTCACTCAGACTCATGTCCATCGAGTCAGTGATGCCATCCAGCCATCTCATCCTCCATCGTCCCCTTCTCCTCCTGCCCCCAATCCCTCCCAGCATCAGAGTCTTTTCCAATGAGTCAACTCTTCACATGAGGTGGCCAACGTACAGGAGTTTCAGCTTTAGCATCATTCCTTCCAAAGAAATCCCAGGGCTGATCTCCTTCAGAATGGACTGGTTGGATCTCCTTGCAGTCCAAGGGACTCTCAAGAGTCTTTCCAACACCACAGTTCAAAAGCATCAATTCTTCAGTGCTCAGCTTTCTTCACAGTCCAACTCTCACATCCATACATATTAGACCATAGGAATATATAAATATACAAAAAAGTTTCTACCCTTAAGCAGTAGGAAGTGAGGACATAGACAGAGTCCAGTGTGGTGGTCGTTTCTTTGAGATTGGATGGAATATGCAGAAGCTAAGTTGGTAAAGAATCTACCTGTAATGCAGAAGACCCAGGGTTCAATTCCTAGGTCAGGAAGATCTGCTGGAGAAGGGATAGGCTACCCAATCCAGTATTCTTGGGCTTCCCTTGTGGCTCAGCTGGTAAAACATCCACCCACAATGCAGGAGACCTGGGTTCAATCCCTGAGTTTTGAAGATCCCCTGGAGAAGGGAAAGGTTACCCACTCCAGTATTCTTGCCTAGAGAATTCCATGGACTCTATAGTCCATGGGGTGACAAAGAGTAGGACACAACTGAGTGACTTTCACTTTCCCATGCAGAAAGAAAAGCCTAGATTGGCCTAGAATGTGGGAAAGAATTTCAAAGGAATTATTGCTTGAACCAGATCTTAAGGTTCAACTAATAAGTACACACTGCAAGCAAACCCTGGAGAGCTCAGAACATGAAAACTCATGGAGGCATGAGAGGCCTCAAAGTCCACCAACTATAAAGGAGCTCAGAGATTGCTAGATTGTGGAATGGAGGGTGAGACATGGTCAGAGAAGACTCGGGACAGATGGTTGGGGCATGGACTGAGCAGGAGGAGGGGCTCTTATGCCACGGAAAGAAGCTTTTTAATCCCCTAAGAGTATAATTACAAAGGGAGGTCCTTAGAGCCCTGAAGGTTCATAATCCATTCCATTGAAGTGATATAAAATGTTGTTGGTGGATATTTTCTTTGAGGAGAATATCTGGAACTTATATCATCTTTCTGTCTGGTGGGTAGAACCTGGGGCATGAGGTAAAAACAACAGAGAACCTTGAAGTATTCCTGTTTTCAGAAATGCACTCTTGCCTTTGGTAGTTTACATTGTAATCCCCGCATTAGCAAAACTGTCATCACTAGTACTTAACACTGGGATAGAGGAAGAGCATGCATGAGGACGGGGAACATGGGGCTATGAAATGGAAAGAGACTGTGATTTACATTTTTCCTTAGGAATGGCAGCACGCTGATTGCCAAAACAATGAGCTCATCCTGAATGTTAATACAGTGAGTGCCAGGTGAATAAATTTTCTATTATTAGACTTCACCATGCAGTAAGTGCTCTTGTTCCCTCCTTTCTTAGGTACACCTGCTGTCTCAATGTATATCAACTTTGGGAACATTGATCCCCATTAACATGGAAGGAATAGAAAATATTTGAGATAGATGCTTGCACAGGAAGTGATTAGCTGGGAAAAGGAGCTTTGTTGGAGCACTTTTTAAAAAAAAAAAACTCCATTTATGCTAGCAGAGTGGTGGTAACATCTATCTTCCCTTTCTAGATTTATTTTAAGTTTTAAGGCAGGGAATACTAGGATGTAATTCTTCTCTCACCTTTGGCACCTTAAAGTATCCATATAGAAATTTCTTTAAAATGGTATACCTCACTAGCCTGAGTTAAACTATGTCAATTTAGCAAATCACTTAGCAAAGAAGTGAGAACCTTGCTAAATACAGGGACTATGGGAGTGCTTGTGCACTCTCTGTCAGCTTAAAATGTATTGATTGTGAATGCCTAATAAAGCTACAAATAAGAGTAAACTGTGCCCCATAGAAAAAGACAAGGTAATGTGGTATTTTAGCCAGTAGAGTTAGATTAGCCTGGACTAGAATTCTAGCTCTGCAATTTAACAGTTCCATCTTCGTGTGTGTGCTCAGCGGCTCAGACATGTCTGACTCTTTGTGACCCCATGGACTGTAGCCTACCAGGCCCCTCTGTCCGTGGAATTTTCCAGGCAAGAATACTGGAGTGGGTTGCCATTTCCTATTCTATCCTTAACCTCAGGAAAGTTACATAATCCCCTGGGTCTCAGTTTTTTCGTTTATGAAATGGAAATAGTAACAGTGCCTCTAGGTTTTGTGTTTTGTTGGTGGTTGTTTGTTTTGTGGATTATAGGCACACTGTGTGTGAAGAGAGGTGGCAGAGTATAAGGACACTGGGCTCCCCTCCCCTCACGAACACAGTAAAATTACAACTACATGTAGAGAAACTCTCACTGAAATCAACCTGGGGGTGAGAAGAATAGCTCTTCTATAAGCAAGGCTATAAAGAAAGATACACACAGAGTCTGGTAGGCAGGGCAAAGTTATCTTGTCAGTATCTGTACCCCTAGTGGGGAATACAGAAGAGGAGGAGGATATCATGGGCTGGGGGATCCTCCCTGCTAGTGAGGGGCTCAAGTCATATATTAGGTACCCTAGCCCTGATATCTGACACTATGAAGACAAATCCCTTAATGGTTTAAGAATGAGTGGGGCTTACCATAGGGATGTAAGAAACTGAGATTCCAATGCCTGTGAAGAATTCACACTCAGAATTACTTATTCTCAGACAGTCAGGTAGCAAAAGGTTGAAAAATGCCTGGCTTATCCGACCACCTCAGTGCCCCCCAGCCCATAGCAGGCTCTTGCTCTAGGCTCTTGCTCCAGCACTGCCCCCACCAAGGGAGAGGCTGTCACTGGGAGTGCATACACCTGGAGAGAACAGAGCTGATGTAGACCCCAGTCCTCCTCTGATCGGGGTGGAGGCAGCCATTGCCAGTTCACGTGTCCCTACACATAATTTGGATGGAGCAAATGTAACATCAGGGTGAAAAACACCACATCAGGAGTGTGCACATTTGGGAGGGGATGGGGCAAGCTAATTGGTGTGGCACCAACCCCTTCTGCTCCACTCAGGATTTAACCAATGCATGCACACAGTGTGAGTGTGGGGCAATAAGAGGGGTTGAAATAATCACAGAACTTGACGATCCAGTCATTCTCCAAATCAACGTGAGACTAACATCACACCCAGAGAAACCCAAATCCTTCATGGCTCCTATTCCAGACTTCTGGGCACCAATCCCATCATTAATAGGTCAGGGATGGCCAGTGAGTATAGGACAAGCCCTAGTCAGCACCTGATTCTGGCTCTAGGCATACCAACTCCAGCCTTACCTCCCACCAAGTCAATGACTGCCAGCACACCTTAGGGAAAGCTACAGCTGATGCTCACTTCATATCTAGCTCTCCCACCAAAGCCACTGGGTACATGCAAGTTGCATAGGGACATCCCCATACAAGGACACATTCTCAAAGCCAAGACAGGTAACTGTTTCACCTAATTTCATAGAGACAGAAAAAGTTAAAAAAAAATGAGAAGACAGAAAAATGTGTTTCAAATGAAAAGACAAGGAAAAGACCTGAAAGAAACCCTAATGAAACAGAAGTAAATAACTTACCCAACAAAGAGTTCAAAGCAATAGTAACAAGAATGCTAACTGGGAAAAGGATAGATGAACACAGTCAGAATTTTAACAAAGAATGATGTGGCTCAAGTGGTAAAGAATTCACCTGCAATGCAGGGAGACCTGGGTTTGATAACTGGCTTGGGAAGATCCCCTGGAGGTAGGCATGACAAATATTCCAGTTTCTTGCCTGGAGAATCCCCATGGACAGTGGAGCCTAGCAGGCTACAGTCCATGGAGTCACAAAGAGTCAGACACAACTGAGTGAATAACTACAGAAAATACAAAAAGAGCCAGTCAGAGCTAAAAATATGATAATTGAAATGAAAAATACATTAGAGGAATTAACAGCAGTTAGGTGAGACAAAAGAAAATGTAAGTGATCTGGACGAAAGGATAATGGAAATTACCAAATCAGAATAGCAGAAAGAAAAACAAATTTTTACAAAATAATAGTCTAAGGGACCTCTGAAACAGTACCAAGCATGCTAACATTAACATTAGAGAGGTCTCAGAATGAGAAGAGAGAGAAAAAATGGTACAAAATATATTGATGAAATTATGGCTTAAAACTTCCCAAATCTGAAGAAGGAAACAGACATCTAGGTGCAATAGCAAAGAGAGTCCCAAAGAAGATGAACCCAAAGAGATACACACTGAGACGTATCATAATTAAAATGACAAAAGGTAAAGAATTTTAAAATCTGCAAGAGAAAAACAGTCACCTAGATGGGAAGCTCCACTAGGCTATCATCTGCACTATTATACTCTACCCAGCAAAGTTGGTTCAGTTCAGTCAGTCAGTTGTGTCCAACTCTTCATGGCCCCGTGGACTGCAGCACACCAGGCTTTCCTATCCATCACCAGCTCCTGGAACTTGCTCAAACTCATGTCCATCAAGTCAGTGATGCCACCCAAACAACTCATTCTTTGTCCTCCCCTTCTCCTCCTGCCTTCAGTCTTTCCCAGCATTAGGGTCTTTTCCAATGAGTCAGTTTTTCAAATCAGGTGGCCAAAGTAACCCAGAAAAGTTAACATTCACATTGAAAGAGAGAGAGATCTCAGACAAAAACTAACTTCATCAGTACTAAACTGACCTAACAAGAAATGTTAAGGGTCTTCTTTAAATGAAAATGAAAAGGTTATAATAAAAAATTATAGGAAGGAAAAAATCCCACTGGCAAAGACAAATAAATGGTAAAGGCTGTGAGGGGGTTAAAATCTAAATAAGGTAGTACAAGGTTAAAAGACAAAAATTATAAAATCAATTACAACTATAATAAACAGATACATGAAGATGTAAAGTATAGTATCAAAAACATAAAACAGGATGGGAGGGAATAAAAGGTGTAGAATTTTTAGAATGTGTTTGAGCTTAAATAACTATCAGTTTCATTCAGTAGAAATAGTTATAGGTCAGCAAATATGAACTCCATAGTATCCACAAATTGAAAAACCTACAATAGATCTATAAAAACTAAAGAAAAAGGAAAACAAACAATAGTAAAGAATATCATCAAACCAAATGAAATAAACTAAAAATAAAATAGAGAAGAATGACCAAAAAAAACCCATAAAATAATTAACAAAATGACAAAAAGTACTGCCCTACTGACAGTCATTTTAAATGTCAATGGACTAAACGCTCCAGTTAAAAGACATAGGGTAGTTGATTAGATTTTTTAAAAGACCTATCTATATGTTCCCTTCAATAGAGACTCACTTTACAGCTGAAGACACACAGAGACAGAAAATGGGAAGATAAAGAAAAGATATTTTATGCAAATGGAAAGGAAAAGAAGCTAGTGTCCCATACCTACATCAGAAAAAAAAGTAGACATTAAAACAAAGTATACAATTAAATACAATTAAAGAAAAAGAAGGACATTATATACTGATAAAGCATTGAATACAAGAAGAGGATATAACACTCATTATATTTTTGAACCTAATATAGGAGCACCTGAACATATAGACCATATATTAACAGACATAAAAGGAAAAACTGACAATAATATTAATAATAATAGGTGATTTTAACACCACACTTACATCATGGACAGATCATCCAGACAGAAAATTACTAAGGAAATAGTGATCTTAAATGACATATTTGACTAGTAGGAGTTCATGAATATCTATAGAACATTCCAATAAAAAGGAGCAAAATACACATTCTTTTCAGGGGTGCATGGAATGTTTTCTAGGATAGATCACATGCAAGGCCACAAAACAAATCTCAACAAATTTTAAAAGATACAAATTACATGAAGCAGCTTTTCCAACTACAAAATATAACACTAGAAATCAATTACAGGAAGAAAAACAGTAAAAGTACCAATCAGTGGAAAAGAAAAACATCCTACCTAAAAACCTAGCTGGTCACTAAAGAAATCAAAGAGGAAATCATAAACTACCTTGAGACCAGTGAAAATAAAAACATGTTCCCAAAATCTGTGTGATGCATCAAAAACAGTTATTAAAAAAGAGATTAATAGCAATACAGACATACCTCACAAAAAAAGAAAAATCTAAATTAACAACATAATCTATCATCTAAAGGAATTAGATAGGCTCAAAGAAACCAAAGTCAGCAAAAGGAGGAAATAACAAAAATCAGAGAGAAAATAAATAAAACAGAGGCAGAAAGCAATAGAAAAGATCAGTAAAATCAAGAGTTGGTTATTTAAAAAGATAAACAAATTGCTAAACCAAGAGCTAGGTTGATTAAGAAAAAAAAGACTCAAAGTAGGAAATGAAAGAGGAGAAATTACAACCAATATTACAGAGAATGCTCTATAATATTCATAAGAGAATATGTTCAGAAAATATTTTCAAATGTTCATAAGAGAATGCTATGAATAGTTATTTGGGCTTCCCTTGTGGCTCAGCTGGTAAAGAATCCAGCTGCAATGCCAGAGACCTGGATTCTATCCCTGGGTTGGAAGATCCCCTGGAGAAGGGAAAGGCTACCACTTCCAGTATTCTGGCCTGGAGAATTCCATGGACTGTATAGTCCCTGGAGTCACAAAGAGTTGGACACAACTGGGCAACTTTCACTTTCATTTTCAACAAATTGAATACTCTAGAATAAATTTATTAATTCCTATAAATGTACTGTCTTGCAAAAACTGAATCAGGAATAAATAGATTATATGAAAAGACTTCTTACTAGTACTGAAATTGAATCAGTAATCAAAAAATTTCAAAATCCAGGACCATAGAGCTTCACAGTAGAATTCTACCAAACATATAAAGATGAGTTCAAACTATTCAGAAAATGTGAAGAAGAGTAAACACCACCAAATTCCTTCTATGATGCTACCATTACTCTGATGATACCAAAACCAGATAGACACTACAAAAAAAGAAAATTATAGATCAACATTCCTGATGAATACAGATGCAAAAATTCTCAATAAAATGCTAGCAAAATGAATGCAGCAATATATAAAAAGGATCATACACTACAACCAACTGGGATTTGTCCCAGGGATGCTAGGAAGTTTCAATATCAGCAAATCAATCAATGTGGTTCACCACATTAACAAAAAGAAAGAAAAAAATCACATGATGCAGAAAAGGTATTCCCTGGTGGCTTGGATGGTAAAGAGTCTGCATGTAATGCGGGAGACCCGAGTTCAGTCCCTGGGTCAGGAAGATTCCCTGGAGAAGGAAATGGCAACCCACTCCAGTATTCTTGCCTAGAAAATCCCATGGATGGAGGAGCCTGCCCGACTACAGTTCATGGGTCACAAAGAGTCAGACACAACTGAGTGACTTCACTTTCAGTTTTCACTTTCTTTAAACACCCATTCATGATAAAACTCTCAACAATGCTGATATAGACAGAAAATATCTAAAATAATAAAGCCCATTTATGACAGACTCATAGCTGATATCATACTTTATGATGAAAAACTAAAAGCTTTCCCTCTGAAATCAAGAGCAAGGAAAAAATTGAGGATACCCAGTCTCACTATTTATATTTAAAATAGTATTGGAAGCTCTACCCACACTAATCAGACAAGAAAAAGAAATTAAATGCATCCAATTAGAAGGTAATAACTAAACTCTCACTATTTGCAGAAGACATGATACAATGTATATAAAATATTAAAGTTTTCATCAGAAAACTATTAGAACTAATAAATGAATTTACTGAAGTTGCAGGATATAAAAGTAACATACAGGAATCTGTTGCTTTTCTATACATTAACAATGAAATATCAGAATGGGAAATTGAGGAAATAATCCCATTTACAATTATAAAAAGAATAAAATACCTAAGAAAAAACAATCAAGGAGGTGAAAGACTTATAGTGTGAAAACCATAAGATGTTGATGAAGGAAACTGAAGACACAAATGAATGGAAAGATATCCTGTGTTCATGGACTGGAAGAATATTGTTAAAATATTCACAGTACCCCAAGTAATCTATCGATTTAATGGAATGCTTTAAAAATTATCCATGACATTTTTTACAGAACTAGAACAAATAATCCTAAATTTTATCTGGAACCACAAAAGACCCTGAATAGCCACATCACTATTGAGGGGGAAAAAAAAGCTGGAGATTTCATACTTTCTTATTTCAGACTATACTACTAAATCAAAACAGTACTGTACTGGCACACACACACACACACACACACACACACACAAACAGACACATAGATAAATGGAACAAAATAAATAAACCCATAAATAAATAAATCCCATAAATAAACCAGTGCACATATAGTCATTTAGTCTATGGCAAAGGAAGTAAAACTATACAATTGATAAAAAACTATTCAAGAAGTGGTGCTGTGAAAACTGGACCACTGCATGTAAAAGAATGAAATTATAACATTTTCTCACACTATATATAAATATCAACTCAAAATTTATTCAAGGCCTAAATATAAGACCAGAAACCATAAAAACCCTAGGAGAAAACATAGGTAGTCCACTCTTTCACATAAATTATAGCAACATGTGTTTGCATCTGTCTTTTCACACAAGGGAAATAGAAAAATAAACAAATGACGGCTTGTGTGGTGGCTCAGTAGTAAACAATCCACCTACCAATGCAGGAGACACAGGTTTGACCCCTGATGTGGGAAGATCCCCCATGCCATGGAGCAACTAAGCCTCTGCATCACAACTACTGAGCCTGTGCTCTAGAGCCCAGGAGCCACAATGACTGAACCCACATGCCAACTACTGAGGGCTGCATGCCTAAAACCTGTGCTCTGCAACAAGAGAAGTCACAGCAATGAGAACTCTGCACACCACAACTAGAGAGTAGCCCCCACTTACTGAAACTAGAGAAAACGCCCACACAGCAAAAAAGACCCAGCACAACCATGAATAAATAAAAATTTAAAAAATAAACAAATGGGACCTAATAAACTTAAAAGCTTTGCACAGTGAAGGAACCATCAACAAAACAAAAAGACAATCTGTTGAATGGAAAAAAGATATTTGTAAGTGATATGTCTGAGGAGGGGTTAATATCCAAAATGTATAAATATTTCATAAGCTCAACATAAAAAAAAAGCAACTTTAAAAAAAGGGCAAAAGATCTAAATAGACATTTTTCCAAACTTTTTCTGACAGGTAAATGAAAAGATGTTCATTATCACTAATTGTCAGGGAAATGCAATCAAAACCACAGTGAGTATCATCACACACCTGTCAGAATGCTTATCATCAAAAATAAAACAAATAAGAAATGTTTGTGAGGGTGTAGGGAATAGTTCTACATCAGTTCACTGATGGTGAGTTTAAAAGTTGGCACAGCCACTATGTAAATCGGTACAGAGGTTCCTTAAATTAAAAATTGAATTATCACATGATCTAGCAATTTCATTTCTAAGTATACATCTGAAGAAAACAAAAGCACTAATTGAAAAAGATACATGCACCTCAATGTTCAAAGCAGCATTGTTTACAACAGATAAGATATGAAAGCAGCTCATTGTCCATCAACAGATGAATGAATAAAGAAGACATAGTATATATAGGAGCAGGGGCTGCACAGTGCAGGAGTGGCCGGGAGGAGAGAACCCACGTCCAAGATGAGGAGCGGCGGCTGTGAGGAGATACCCCACATCCAAGGGAAGAAGCAGCAGCTGCGCTTTGCTGGAGCAGCAGTGAAGAGATACCCCATGTCCAAGTAAACCCAAGTAAGAGGATAGGTGCTGAGAGAGGGCATCAGAGGGCAGACACACTGAAAGCACAATGGCAGACAACTAGCCAATCTGATCACATGGACCACAGCCTTGTTTAATTCGATGAAACTAACCATGCCATGTGGAGCCACCCAAGACAGACAGATCATGGTGGAGAGGTCTGACAGAATGTGGTCCACTGGAGAAGGAAATGGCAAACCACTTCAGTATTCTTGCCTTGAGATCCGATGAACAATATGAAAAAGTAAAAAGACAGGACACTGAAAGATGAACTCGCCAGTGGGGTAGGTGCCCAATATGCTACTGGAGACAGTGGAGAAATAACTCCAGATAGAATGAAGGGAAGGAGCCAAAGTAAAAACAATACCCAGTTGTGGATGTGACTGGTGATAGAAGCAAGGTCCGATTCTGTAAAGAGCAATATGGCATAGGAACCTGAAATGTTAGGTCCATGAATCAAGGCAAATTGGAAGTGGTAAACAGGAGATGGTAAGAGTGAACATTGACATTCTAGGAATCAACGAACTAAAATGGACTGGAATGGGTGAATTTAACTCAGATAACCAGTACGTTTACTACCGTGTACAGGAATCCCTTAGAAGACATGGAGTAGCCAACATAGTCAACAAAAGAGTCCAAAATGCAGTACTTGGGCACAATCTCAAAAACTACAGAATGATCTCTGTTCATTTCCAAGTCAAAGCATTCAATATCACAGTAATCCAAGTCTACACAACCAGTAATGCTGAAGAAGCTGAAGTTGAATGGTTCTATGAAGACCTACAAGACATTTTAGAACTAACACCCAAAAAAATATGTTCCTTTCATAATAGGGACTGGAATACAAAAGTAGGAAGTCAAGAAATACCTGGAGTAACAGGCAAATTTGGTCTTGGACTACAGAATGAAGCAGGGCAAAGGCTAATAGAGTTCTGCTAAGAGAACACACTGGTCATAGCAAACACCCTCTTCCAAAAACACAAGAGAAGACTCTAAACATGGACATCACCAGATGGTCAACACTGAAATCAGATTGATTATATACTTTGCAGCCAAAGATGGAGAAGCTCTATACAGTCAGCAAAAACAGGACTGGGAGCTGACTGTGGCTCAGATCATGAACTCCTTATTACCAAATTCAGACTGAAATTGAAGAAAACAGGGAAAACCACTAGACCATTCAGGTACGGCCTAAATAAAAGCCCTTATACAGTGGAAGTGAGAAATAGATTTAAGGGACTAGATCTGATAGACAGAGTGCCTGATAAACTATGGACAGAGGTTAGTGACATTGTACAGGAGAAAGGGATCAAGACCATCCCCATGGAAAAGATACGCAAAAAAGCAAAATGTCTGTCTGAGGAGGCCTTACAAATATCTGTGAAAAGAAGAGATGTGAAAAGCAAAGGAGATAAGGAAAGATATACCCATTTGAATGCAACATTCCAAAAAATAGCAAGAAGAGATAAGAAAGACTTCCTCAGTGATCAGTGCAAAGAAATAGAGGAGAACAACAGAATGGGAAAGACTAGAGATCTCTTCAGGAAAATTAGAGATACCAAGGGAACATTTCATGCAAGATGGGTTCAATAAATGGGTTCAATACAGAAATGGGATGGACATAACAAAAGCAGAAGATATTAAGAAGAGGGTGCAGCAATACACAGAAGAACTGTACAGAAAAGACCATCACAACTCAGATAATCATGATGGTGTGATCATTCACCTAGAGCCAGACATCCTGGAATATGAAGTCAAGTGGGCCTTAGGAAGCATCACTACGAACAAAGCTAGTGGAGGTGATGGAATTCCAGTTGAGCTATTTCAAATCCTGAAAGATGATTCTGTCAAAGTGCTGCACTCAATATGCCAGAAAATTTGGAAAACTCAGCAGTGGCCACAGGACTGGAAAGGTCAGATTTCATTCCAATCCCAAAGAAAGGCAATGCCAAAGAATGATCAAACTACCACACAGATGCACTCATCTCACATGCTAGTAAAGTAATGCTCAAAAATCTCCAAGCCAGGCTTCAGCAATATGTGAACCATGAACTTCCAGATGTTCAAGCTGGTTTTAGAAAAGGCAGAGGAACCAGAGATCAAATTGCTAACATCTGCTGGATCATGGAAAAAACAAGAGAGTTCCAGAAAAATATCTATTTCTGCTTTATTGACTATGCCAAAGCCTTTGACTGTGTGGATCACAATAAACTGTGGAAAATTCTGAAAGAGATGGGCATACCAGACCACCTGACCTGCCTCTTGAGAAACCTATATACAGGAAACAACAGTTAGAACTGGACATGAAACAACAGGCTGGTTCCAAATAGGAAAAGGAGTACGTCAAGGCTGTATATTGTCACCCTGCTTATTTAACTTATATGCAGAATACCTCATGAGAAACGCTGGACTGGAAGAAGCACAAGCTGGAATCAAGATTGCTGGGAGAGATATCAATAACCTCAGATATGCAGATGACACCACCCTTACTGCAGAAAGTGAAGAAGAACTAAAGAGCTTCTTGATGAAAGTGAAAGAGGAGAGTAAAAAAGTTGGCTTAAAGCTCAACATTCCAAAAACTAAGATCATGGCATCTTGTCCCAACACTTCATGGCAAATAGATGGGGAAACAGTGGCTGGCTTTATATTTGGGGCTCCAAAATCACTTCAGATGGTGACTGCATGAAATTAAAAGATGCTTACTCCTTGGAAGGAAAGTTATGACTAAACTAGACAGCATATTAAAAAGCAGAGACATTACTTTGTCAACAAAGATCCATCCAGTCAAGGCTACGGTTTTTCCAGTAGTCGTGTATGGATGTGAGAGTTGGACTATGAAGAAAGCTGAGTGCTGAAGAATTAATGCTTTTGAACTGTGGTGTTGGAGAAGACTCTGAGAGTCCCGTGGACTGCAAGGAGATCCAACCAGTCAATCCTAAAGGAGATCAGTCCTGGGTGTTCATTGGAAGGACTGATGTTAAAGCTGAAACTCCAATACTTTGGCCACCTGATGCGAAGGGCTCACTCATTTGAAAAGACCCTGAGGCTGGTAAAGATTGAAGGCAGGAGAAGGGGATGACAGAGGATGAGATGGTTGGATGGCATCTTCAACTCAATGGACATGAGTTTGGGTAAACTCCAAGAGTTGGTGATTGTCAGGGAGGCCTGGTGTGCTGCGGTTCATGGGGTGCAAATAGTCGGACATGACTGAGCCACTGTACTGAACTGAGTATATACATATATATGTATATATGTATATATATGTTTGTGTGTGTGTATATATATATACCCAAACTTACACATGTACATATATGTATATATACACGTGTATATATGTATACACACACGAACAATATAATATTACTTAGCCATAAAAAGAATGAAATTATGATATTTGTAATAACATGGATGGACCTAGAGGTTATTATGTTTAGTGAAGTAAATTAGACAGAAAAAGATAATTACTGTCTATTTTATATGTGGAATCTAGAAAATAAATGAATACAACAAAACTAAAACAGACTCATGGATACAGAGAACTAACTAGTGGTTACCAGTAGGGAAAGGAAGGAGAGCTACAAGACAGGGCAAGGGGATTAAGAGATGCAACCTATTAGGTATAATATAAGATACAAGATGTAATACATAGCACAGGGTATACAGGCTATATTTAATAATAAACTTAAAAGGAATATAATCTACAAAAATATAAAATAACTATGTTGTATACATGAAACTAAGACATTGTAAATCAATTCTACTTCAATAAAAAAATAAATAAAATGTTTCATAAATATTTTTAATGTTTTATTACAAAACATCTCAATTGCAGAATACAAAAAATACTGTAATAGTTATATAACAACCACTCATATTTAACAAATACACATATTTAACTATTTGAAAAAGAGAGACGTAGTGATTAAACTATGTAACACAGTACATGCAAATGCTTAATTGGTGAAAATGGCTAAAAAGACACTAAATTCGAAAGGAGTGGGTCATTAGCTTGGAGTAGTGGTATAGAAGGCATCTGAACCCAAGGAGGTGCTATTTGACACAAACTCTGAAAGATATGTACAATTACTGCAGGAGAATAGAGTGAGAAGAAAACAGAACAAACCTGGGAAACCATGTAAATGAGTGAAAGTATATGCCAAAGAGATGGAGAACAGAGCACAGTCTAGTATCAGGTCACTTCAGCCGCTCAGTCATGTCCAACTCTTTGTGACCCCATGAATCGCAGCACTCCAGGCCTCCCTGTCCATCACCAACTCCCGGAGTTCACTCAGATTCACATCCATCCAGTCAGTGATGCCATCCAGCCATCTCATCCTCTTGTCATCCCCTTCTCCTCCTGCCCTCAATCCCTCTCAGCATCAAAGCCTTTTCCAGTGAGTCAACTCTTTGTGTGAGGTGGCCAAAGTACTGGAGTTTCAGCTTTAGCATCATTCCCTCCAAAGAAATCCCAGGGCTGATCTTCAGAATGGACTGGTTGGATCTCCTTGCAGTCCAAGGGACTCTCAAGAGTCTTCTCCAACACCACAGTTCAAAAGCATCACTTCTTCAGCACTCAGCTTTCTTCACAGACAAACTCTCACATCCAAACATGACCACTGGAAAAACCATAGCCTTGACTAGACGGACCTTTGTTGGCAAAGTAATGTCTCTGCTTTTGAATATGGTATCAAGGGGTCATAACTTTCCTTCCAAGGAGTAAGCTTCTTTTAATTTCATGGCTGCAGTCACCATCTGCAGTGGTTTTGGAGCCCCCAAAAATAAAGTCTGACACTGTTTCCACTGTTTCCCCATCTATTTCCCATGAAGTGATGGGACCACATGCCATGATCTTCATTTTCTGAATGTTGAGCTTTAAGCCAACTTTTTCACTCTCCTCTTTCACTTTCATCAAGAGGCTTTTTAGTTCCTCTTCAGTTTCTGCCATAAGAGGTAATATGGACACAACCAAAAAGTCATGGTTCAGGAAGAAGTTCACAGAGGGAGAAGATACTGGAAAGCTAGATTCAGTTAAGAGGATGGACAGCCGTCATGCTTTGATAAGGAGCACAGTTGAATGAGTGAATGAATTATTGATCTGTAGTCAGTGATACAGCACTGAAATCTTCATTTAAAGTAATTTTTAGGAATGCCTCCATTCTCTTCTACATAGCCTCTCTGTGTTGTTTGGACTTAGAAAGAAAGGAAGTAGAAGATGTTCATCCTCTTAAGGCCTGGGTTACAAAGTCCTTAGATGTCACTTCTGATTGCTTCTTTTTGTCAGAATGAGTCTCAAGGACAATCCAATTTCAAGGAGAAGATCAGTAAGTCCCACCTTTTTATATGAGGAGAAGTATGCATATATGAGGAGGAGAAAGTTGTTTGAGGCTATCTTTGGGAACTAGCTACCTCTGATGTGTTCTCAAATGATTCAAATTAAGGAAACTGACTTGAAAATCTTCTAGTGGCTTGGTTGTGTCCCACTTTTTGTGACCCCGTGGACTGTAACCCACCAGGCTCTTCTGTTCATGGGTATTCTCCAAGCAAGCATACTGAGTGGGTAGCCATTTCCTTCTCCAGGGGATCTTCCCAACCCAGGGATCAAACCCAGGTCTCCTGCATTGCAGGCAGATTCTTTACCACAGAGCCATCTGGGAAGCCCCTTCCAAAGATTAGGAATCGAAAATCAATATCATAAAGTAATTGGTTTCTAATTGCCTACAATCTCCTCTAATCCCATAATTTTCATGATTTCCTATTCTCTGATGGTTTCTGAAATAGCATCTATTCTTAGTTCTATAATTTTTCAGATAATGACTCTTTAAACTGGATCTTCCACAGACAAATCAAGCTTCAATATGCCTAAACTAAATTTACCCCCTCTCCTCTTCTACTCTGAATCACCCAACTGCCAAAGGAGCCAACTATGTTTTCCTCTGCGGTTTTGTGTTTCAGTGCATGGCATTCTTGTACAGTCTACTTCAGTTCAGTTCAGTTCAGTTCAGTTCAGTCACTCAGTCGTGTCCGACTTTTTGCGACCCCATGAATCGCAGCACGCCAGGCCTCCCTGTCCATCACCAACTCCCGGAGTTCACTCAGACTCATGTCCATTGAGTCAGTGATGCCATCCAGCCATCTCATCCTCTGTTGTCCCCTTCTCTTCCTGCCCCCAATCCCTCCCAGCATCAGAGTCTTTTCCAATGAGTCAACTCTTCGCATGAGGTGGCCAAAGTAGTGGAGTTTCAGCCTTAGCATCATTCCTTCCAAAGAAAGCCCAGGGGTGATCTGCTTCAGAATGGACTGGTTGGATCTCCTTGCAGTCCAAGGAACTCTCAAGAGTCTTCTCTGACACCACAGTTCAGAGAGTGCCTGATGAACTATGGAATGAGGTTTGTGACATTGTACAGGAGACAGGGATCAAGACCATCCCCATGGAAAAGAAATGCAAAAAAGCAAAATGGCTGTCTGGGGAGGCTTTACAAATAGCTGGGAAAAGAAGAGAGGTGAAAAACAAGGGAGAAAAGGAAAGATATAAGCATCTGAATGCAGAGTTTCAAAGAACAGCAAGAAGAGATAAGAAAGCCTTCTTCAGCGATCAATGCAAAGAAATAGAGGAAAACAACAGAATGGGAAAGACTAGAGATCTCTTCAAGAAAATTATAGATACCAAGGAAAATTTTCATGCAAAATGGGCTCGATAAAGGACAGAAATGTTATGGACCTAACAGAAGCAGAAGATTTTAAGAAGAGGTGGCAAGAACACACAGAAGAACTGTACAAAAAAGATCTTCACAATGCAGATAATCACAATGGTGTGATCACTCATCTATAGCCAGACATCCTGGAATGTGAAATCAAGTGGGCCTTAGAAAGCATCACTACGAACAAAGCTAGTGGAGGTGATGGAATTCCAGGTGAGCTATTTCAAATCCTGAAAGATGATGCTGTGAAAGTGCTGCACTCAATATGCCAGCAAATTTGGAAAACTCAGCAGTGGCCACAGGACTGGAAAAGGTCAGTTTTCATTCCAATCCCAAAGAAAGGCAATGTCAAAGAATGCTCAAACTGCTTCAGTTAGTACTTCTCAAATGTTAAAAGGGAAAACATCACTTGGGGATCCAGTTAAAATGCAAATTCTGATTGAGTAGGTCTGGAGAGAGGCTTAAGAATTTGCGTTTTAAGTTTCTTGATTATGCCAATATGGTTGGTCCATGAGTAATAAGAGTCTAGGCTGTGTATTGTCATCCTGCTTATTTAACTTCTATGTAGACAGAGTACGTCATGAGAAACGCTGGACTGGAAGAAACAAGCTGGAATCAAGATTGCCGGGAGAAATATCAATCACCTCAGATATGCAGATGACATCACCCTTATGGCAGAAAGTGAAGAGGAACTAAAAAGCCTCTTGATGAAAGTCAAAGGAGGAGAGTGAAAAAGTTGGCTTAAAGCTCAACATTCAGAAAATGAAGATCATGGCATCTGGTCCCATCACTTCGTGGGAAATAGATGGGGAAACAGTGGAAACAGTGTCAGACTTTATTTTTTTGGGCTCCAAAACCACTGCATATGGTGACTGCAGCCATGAAATTAAAAGATGCTTACTCCTTGGAAGAAAAGTTATGACCAACCTAGGGAACATATTCAAAAGCAGAGACACTACTTTGCCGAATAAGGTCCTTCTAGTCAAGGCTGTGGTTTTTCCAGTGGTCATGTATGGATGTGAGAGTTGGACTGTGAAGAAGGCTGAGCGCTGAAGAATTGATGCGTTTGAACTGTGGTGTTAGAGAAGACTTTGACAGTCCCTTGGACTGCAAGGAGATCCAACCAGTCCATTCTGAAGGAGATCAGCCCTCGGATTTCTTTGGAAGGAAGCTCCAGTACTCAAGCTCCAGTACTTTGGCCACCTCATGCGAAGAGTTGACTCATTGGAAAAAACTTTGATGCTGGGAGGGGGGGCAGGAAGAGAAGGGGATGACAGAGGATGAGATGGCTGGATGGCATCACTGACTCGATGGACGTGAATCTGAGTGAACTCCAGGAGTTGGAGATGGACAGGGAGGCCTAGCGTGCTGCAATTCACGGGGTCGCAGAGTCGGACAGGACTGAGCGACTGAACTGAATAAGGGTCTAAGTCACAGAACTTGTGTTTTTATGACATTGATTTATTTCCCTTTTCCTTCAAAAACAATTATTTACCAAATCTTATCAATTCCAAAGAGGTATTCTAAATACTTATCAATAAATGCTCAAACTACTCCCTCTTCCTCTCTTCACTGTTATTTCTAATCTGGTCTGGACAGTTGCAGTGAACATCTCACTTTGCTAATTGTTCTTAGGAATGATGCTAAAGCTGAAACTCCAGTACTTTGGCCACCTCATGCAAAGAGGTGACTCATTGGAAAAGACTCTGATGCTGGGAGGGATTGGGGGCAGGAGGAGAAGGAGACAACAGAGGATGAGATGGCTGGATGGCATCACCAACTCGATGGACATGAGTTTGAGTGAACTCTGGGAGTTGGTGATGGACAGGGAGGCCTGGCATGCTGCAGTTCATGGCGTTGCAAAGAGTCAGACACGAGCGAGTGACTGAACTGAACTGAACACTAATGTATCTTATAGGGTGTTGCCAAAAGTATTTCTTTCACATAAATATATGATCATGTTACTTCTCCTTGCTTAACACATTCTAATGTCTCCAACAATGTGAAATATAAACTCATTTGAATATTCTGCCTATACTTATTATATGTTTCACCATGCCTGCAACTCTCCTTTTAACACCACTTACCCCACCTCCAACAGGCACATAGTCTGTGCTCCAGAACACAGAGTGGTCATTTCAATATCTTTACTTCTGTTCATGCTGTTTCCCTGACTCCAATGCAACTTACACTTTAAATATCAATTAAGCATTTCCTAATTCACAGCATCTTCTCCTACCCTCAGGATTAATGTAGGAACCCCTTCTTCTAAGTGCTCACTACACTTTGTATGTACCATCATCTAATCAATCTTTGTATTATTTGCTTTCATGTATATGAGCCCATTAAACTATATGGACTTTGAGAGCAAAGACCATAGCTTTCCTGTTTTGTTTCCCAGTGCCTATCCACAGCTCAGAAAATGACTATGATTCACATATTGAGAAAAATAAGTGAATAAATTATCTTAACATTTACCTTATTAGTAAAATTGGATTTTAGCCCAAAGGAAGATCAAATTTTAGTGCGCCTAAGCCTCTTGTATATATACAAAGTGCAGTAGTGAGCTCTCTGTACCTGAGAGAAAAATAGACAGGGATCACATAAAGGAATTTCCATTTAAAGTATGCATATTAAGCATATAGTATTTCAAGTCTCTTTCCATTATGAGATTCTATGATATAAGATGACTTTAAAAAGGATATTTATATTTGAAAGATTTCCAGACCATATAATAAATACTTTACTCCTGAACTACACAGGAATTCCTAATTTGTGGAACATAGGAAGAAAGTAATTCTGTCTTCCACACTTTCAATTATGTGTAACTTAAGCATCCCTGAAATGAATCATGATTATCAGTATTTCTTCACCACATCCTCCACTGCAACAAAAAGTTTTCCAGCTCAACAGAAACATCCACATTACTATAGCTTTGGGAGGCAGGGTAACAATGTAGACAAGCTGATTTTGACTTTTTTTTTTCAATGCGATTTCTAACCTGGGTAAAATCCTTTCATTGTAAGTCAGTAAAAAAAATTGTTGCCAGAAGAAAAATTGGAATTTATTAAATCATAATCTTAAAGAATAGAAAGTACTTTCAGAAGACATACTTTTCATTTGGACATATTGCATTAATTCTGCAATGGTCACTCTGGCCCATCTTACAGGAAAAACTAATTTCCTTCCTTTTTATATTTGAACAATACTATTTCATTTATTCAGTTATAATGTTCAAGAACACCATGGCTAATTGAACTGTGCAAATCCATTTATTCAATTTTGTTGTTGTTTAGTTGTTAAGCTATATCTGATTCTTTGTGACCCCATGGACTGTAGCCCACCAGGCTCCTCTGTCCATGGGATTTCCCAAGCAAGAATACTGAAGTGGGTTGCCATTTCCTTCTCCGAGGGATCTTCCTGACCTAGGGATCAAACCTGTGTCTCCTGCATTGGCAGGAGGATATTTTACCATTGAGCCACCAGGGACTAAACAAAAATTATTAAATATTTAGAAGTGCTACATCCAATTCCATGTTTTGTGAATATATAAACAAGATAATTCCTACCCAAAGAAAGATCAAAGTTAATTTGATAAATGGGACTTCTCTGGTAGATCAGGCAGTAAAGAATCCACCTGCAATCTGAGAGACCTGGTCCGATCCCTGGATTGGAAAGATCCCCTGGGGGAGGGCATGGCCACTCACTCCAGTATTCTTGCCTGGAGAATCCCCATAGACAAAGGAGCCTGGCAGGCTACAGTCCATGGAGTCACAAACAGTCAGACATGACCAGCAACTAAGCACAGCACAATACAAGGACAACAATAAAAAGGTTTCCTGATATTAATTCACTAAATGACTATATCAGTGAAAGTGTACTTTACCAAATTTTTATTTTTATGTCTGCTCTTACTTTGATTCTGCCGTATTTAGGTGATTGGATATTGGATGTGCTTTCACTTTAGTGTGTGTGGTACTTTAGCCTCTGTCGAGTGGTGGGTATATGTCCCATCCACTTCTGTTGTCTTTGCCCTTCACTGTACCCCACCTCGTGGCCAGCCACAGGCTGTATGGCAAATACAGAGTCTAGGCGATTTTCTAGAGCACAGCCAGATTTTCTCCAGGGCCCAGTGCTAGATCTGACAAGGGCAAAACAAACATACTAAGAATAAGTCTGTAAGGAGTTAGTGAGATAATCTTTGGTGAATTGACTTTTGGAAAATTGACTTTAGAGAAGTCAACATCAGATTCACTATCAAGGATCTTACCATCTAGTCAGAGGATAAAAGAGTGAACTGATGATCACCGTAGAAGCAAAGTCCTCAAACTGTGGCTCCTGGACAGCATCAACATCACTTGAAAGCTGGTTAGAAAGCAAATTCTTAAGGCCCACCCTAATCTGTCGAATCAGAATCTCAGAGTGGGATCCAACAATCTTTGGTTTAATAAGCCCTCCAGGTGAATCTGATGAAGAACCATATTTGAGAACTCTGGTGGGTATGAAAAGTTCTGGAAGAGCAGCAGTCCTCAACATTTTTGGCACCAGGGACCAGTTTCATGGAAGACTGTTTTTCTAGGGAGCGGGGCAGGCAGGTATGGGGATGATACAAGCACATTACATTTATTGTGCACTTTATTTCTATTATTATGATATCAACTCCACCTTAGATCATCAAATCTAAGGCATCAGATCTCAGAGGCTGGGGATCTCTGTGGTGGACGGACATTTCCTGGCAATGTATGAAGCACGGAAGGGGCTAAATAACCTAACATGGAAAACTCAAGGAAGGCTTCCCCCACAGAAGAGTTAGCACCTGACACTTTTTAAATCACTTAATTCCTCTTCTCTTTTCTTACATTTTGTCAGGGATGATAACAATAATATTATGTTACTTGAATTTCTTCATGTCTCCCTTTTCACAACTATTTTCCAGTGACTGTTAATAATAAGAAGAAACCCAGGAAATAGAGATGATATAGATAGTATAGAAATAACCAGTTTTTCTTTAATGCTGTATAGTCGGGTTTTTAGAACTAATTAAACCTAAGGATAAGAATATCAAATTTAGGCAAATTGTAACATGTCCAGTTACATTTTAGTGTCAAAAAGTGAATAATTTTTTAGCATAAGGATGTTCCAAGCAATATATGGCATTTACCTATACTAAAATAATTATTCATTTGTTACTTGAAATTCAGGGTCTAACTGTGTGTCCTGTATTTTTTTCTGGTAATTCTATTCCAAGTTCAAGCCACGGACTCATTCACTTTTCACCTTAAATTGTAATTAATACCAATAAGAGCAGATATTTCAGGAGCAGTTATGATTCAGTAGACTTGATTCAAAGCTCCATAGGAATAGGAGCATTCCTATTAAATCCTTACACTATCCTTATAAAGTAAGTACAATTATTATTCTCCTTATACACATAGGAAATTAAGGTTTAGCAATGGAGTCAAAACTAGCAGAAAGTAGAGTCAGAATTTTAATCCATACTTAACCTGACTCCAGAACCAAAGTTTTAATGACTATATTCTGTTGTTTATCCTATACTGAAATTTTCTTAATCTTTGTGAAACTTAGTTTTTTTTGTTGGTTATTATGAAGACTAATTGAGATTATGTGTGGCACCTAAGCCAGTTTGTGGCCACTGGTATACATTAGAAACCCTTATTAACAGTAATATATTGAAAATCAAGAAAACTGACCCCCCAAATGTACTTGGCTTCAGAACAATACTTCACTCTCCTGTAACCACAGGTTAATGAGTGAGTCCTGAGAAAGAGTGACTCTGGTTTATCTAGGATGGTATGGACTTATGTTTTGGCCTGAGGTCATTAAGGACAAAGTTAAATAATGTATATCCTGGCCAGGAGTTACTGGTCTTCCTGTGTGCTGACAGGAAGAGGTGTGTCCCTCCACAGAATGCCACAAGCTGTGTGTGTGTGGCGGCGGGGTGGAATTCACAGAGTTTCATCCTGAGTCCTAGATTACTCCGAGACCACCAAGGGCCACAGCTTTCTACATGGATAAGGTGAGAACTAGCATGACTATGTGGATGAGCGGAATGACCAAAAAGCCTGAAGCAAGAACAAGAAGAAATAGAAGGCATGGTTGTCAAAATTATGAGCCTTGCTGTGTCCTACCTCACTGGTTTTTCTGAGGATTAAAAAAAGTGATGCATGTACTAGGGAAGTAATACCTAATCAACCAAGGATATGCATGTTAACTGTTATTATTATGAAATAAACAGACAATGCATGTTAATTATTATTGTTGTTATTATGAAATAGACAGGCAATCCTTTCTGCAAAAAAATTCTCTTTGAAACAAGAAACATAAACTCTTCCAAGTCACAGTTATTTGTTTCAGGCAAGACTCAAATAATATACCTTGTTTGTGCTTTAGAATTTGCCATCCTCAACAAACAGCAAACACAAACACTTGTTCTGGCAATTCCCTGATGGTCCAGTGGTTAGGATTCTGTACTTCCATTGCAGGGGGCACAGTTTCCATCTCTGGTCAAGGAACTAAGATCTGTGCAGTGTGGCCCAAAAAAAAAAAAAAAAAAAAAACCTCTTGTTCCTACCTCTCCGTTAGCTATAATAAAAAGCTTTAAAGGGTCTAAAAATTTAACTTATTGCAAACTACCAAGTTAACCTGCAACAAACTCATGGATCTTATTAGAAGACATAAGACAAAGGACAGTTCATGATTCTTAGTGATATCAGAAACCAATCAGAATATTGGCAATTTTTGCATTGTTCCCCAAGCTCCAGTTCCCACAGTGTGACAAGAGGAGGGCTAAATATTATCTGCACATTTGTATTAACTTAGTGGATTTTGTCACAGAAGAGGAGTCCTGAGCCTAGGATACTCAGATCTTTTAAATGAGTATTAAATGTGCCTCCCCTTTCTTCAGGGTGTGAAGAACTGTTACCTTTATTATGTGTGTGTGTGTGTTAGTCACTCAGTCGTGCCCGATTCTTTGTGACCCCATGGACTGCAATCCACCAGGTTCCTCTGTCCATGAGATTTTCCAGGCAAGGATATTGGAGTGGGTTGCCATTTCCTTCTCCAGGGGATCTTCCCAACCCAGGGATTGAACCCAGGTCTCCTGCACTGCAGGCAAATTCTTTACCAACTGAGCTATACTGGGCAGTAATCATGCCTATCTTCTGAGACTCTAAGCACATCTGCCCTTTGCTCTGGTAAGAACTGTTATCTCTATCGTCCAATATTTTCACTCTACTAACATCTTTAAAAAGCTAGTCTGGAACTAAAGTCACCAAGACAAGCCAGAAAACTGTGTTGATGTTCCATGTTTTGCCCTAAACAGACCCAGCGTAATTTTAGGTGGCTCTAATTATGATATGGGATTCTCTGGTGGTTCAATGGTAAAGGAACCACCTGCTGTTCCAGGACCCTGGTTCAATGCAGGTTGGGAAGATCCCCTGGAGAAGCAAAAGGCAACCCACTCCAGTATTCTTGCCTGGGAAATCCCACTGACAGAGGAGCCTAGCAGGGTCAAAAAAGAGTTGGATGTGACTTAGTGACATAACTAGGACATGAATTAGCTAAAACAAGAACAACAATTATGACAAAATTTATTCTCGCATGTACTATTTCAGGATATAAATGATGCTATGAAACAGCTTCATAAATTGCAACCTTGTGTTCTGACTCTTCCTAAAACAAACATGTGAAAAATAATATACTCTTTGGAAATAAATATATAAGAAAATTTTAAGCCAAATCCAACAAAGCATGCACTTGGTCTAGATAGCCAAATTGTATAATAAGCTTTCAATAACAAAAGAAACCTGTGCTTTTTCTTGCATAACTTTTATCATAGTTGTGATGATGTAACCTTGTATTTCCTTTTTCATTTAATTTCTATCTCCCTAGAGTATAAGCTCTCTTTCACTGAGGGTCCTCTTTTTATTCATATGCTGAGTCACCCAGCATGGCACCTGGCATGTAGTTGATATACTATATATATACAGATACATGCTGCTGCTGCTGCTGCTGCTAAATCGCTTCAGTCATGTCCGACTCTGTGTGTGACGCCATAGACAGCAGCCCACCAGGCTCCCCCGTCCCTGGGATTCTCCAGGCAAGAATACTGGAGTGAGTTGCCATTTCCTTCTCCAATGCATGAAAGTGAAAAGTGAAAGTGAAGTCACTCAGCCGTGTCCACCTCTTAGCGACCCCATGGACTGCAGCCTACCAGGCTCCTCCATCCATGGGATTTTCCAGGCAAGAGTACTGGAGTGGGGTGCCATTGCCTTCTCCAATACATATACATACACATATAAAAAAAAGGTATACATATATGCAAAAAAGTATTTTTGAATGTTTTGACTGAAATGAAGTACACTTCATTTATAAATAAAATATTAAAATTTAGTGACACAAATTTTACCAGGATTTCCAAGAATCTGATTTGAGTTTCTTAAAAGGCTGGATGGGGAAATGACCAAAGAAATCATCTAGGGTTTCTGCTTTATTGTATAGACAAGGAAACTAAGGGCCAGAGGTAGCAAATGAATTATCCAAAGTCACAAAGCCTGTTGTGATAGACTTAGGCTGAAAGTCAAGTTTCCTGACTCTTGGCTTAATGCTCCTTCATTAATTATATGTCTTCACCTGTTCTTTCAACCTCTTCAGGCAGTATTTCAAAGCACTTCTATGTTTATCCATGATGAAGAAACATGGTAATATGTTGTTAAGGCAGGAGTGGGGAAATGGGAACACCTGCAGCTCTGTGCAAATACCATCTGTCACCACATGGGTCAGAGAACCTGCACTCCCAAACACAAAAATAATCTGCAATGTGTTTTCAGTGTTAAACTTTTCCTGAGGCATTGTTTAAAGTGTGTTGAGGAAAGGAGCAGGTTCAATCCCTGGGCCGGGAAGATCCCCTGGAGTAGGAAATGGCAACCAACTCCAGTATTCTTGCCTAGAGAACTCCATGGACAGAGGAGCCTGCTGGGCTACAGCAGGGTGGCAAAGAGTCAGATATGATTGAGCATGCATGAGGAAAGGCGGTACCACACAACTCAGAAAGACTGTGAAATATATCTACAAATGAAAATGTCTGCACATCTGCCAAAGCTCAACTCCGAGGAACTAGAGACATTTCTATTTTTTCTCCTATTTTAAACTGGCAAATAAGAAACTTCACCTACTTTAATTTGTTATCAGATTGTAACAAATTGGTAGTGAAAGCATTATTGTTTAGGGCTGTAGATACATTGAAATAGAGAACCTAAAGGATTTCACCTCTTCCAAAACTTTAGAAATTTCTTATGTTAACCATCCTCCCAAAAGTGAAGCAAGTACCTCTGCAGTAAAGATCCTGGGAAGTCATTTCTGTTTTTAATATAGAAGAATGTTTGATGTCACGCTTACCCTGTGGGCTCTGCAACCTCCCTGTGATCAATTGTTCCTCTAGGAGCCACTCTGACAAAGATGTTGCTATGTAGGAAAGGTGGTCTACAAATATAAAAATAAATAAATGGATGGACTGGGCCAGAACAACATAGGCTCTGGGTTAAATAGAGGCAAGAATTTGGTTTTCAAATTTAAAAGGAATGAGGGACTGGTCTTAGTCTCCCACCTTGGGAAAAGCTACAAAGATTTATTTTTGTGAACACATCACAATTCTCATTCTCAAGCAGCTGTAGTTATTGGAATACCTGAGGTAAGATTGCTTTATGGCCCAACGAGAGCAAATACAGGTCTCTCTTGCCTTATAGGCTAAGTGGTTTCGCACTCATTTCTGAGCAATGAATCTAAGTTTCCAGTAAATTTCATGAAAATATTTTTAGAGTCGTAATGCTGCAGAGCAAAAGTTCTGTCAGAGTGAATGGAAAATATTTAGAGAGAGGCTAGTCATCAATTTTCTGAGGAAGCCTGGACAAGCAATACTCTTGCAATGTATTTCAGAAACTGGTATCTCAGTCTATAATTTTTCACACAGATATCGCTTTCAGGCATTGAAGTTGACTTAAGTCTGTATTCTTACAGATTCACAATTTGACTCATTTTCTTCTATGGAAATGAGGTTTAGCATATAATTGTATTAGAACTATTTTGCTAGCAATTTCCATCATTAAGATATATCTTACCCCTGCCCGGACATTTTTTTTTTAAGTCTGAGGTTTTCATTTATAGAATCACAGGACTCTTCTAGTTCTTTTAAATTAATTTTCCCCTCATCTATGGAAAATAAACCAATTGCCTCACTCATGTGTGTCAGAAAGTTTGGACTATTAGGAATCCATTGTAAAATCTGGATTGGTTTGTGGACCACACCATCATCAATTTTCTGGTTTTAAGCACGGCAGCTGTGACGGACGGCGCAGGAGTGCAGCTGGGAGGAGCTACCCCACACCCGAGGTCAGGCACGGGCGGAGAGGAACTACCCCATGTCCAAGGAGCGGTGTGTGCAGGCGCAGGAGGGCCGAGGGGAGCTACTCCATGTTCAAGGTCAGGAGGGGTGGCCATAAGGAGATACCCCTTGTCCAAGGTAAGGAGCAGCGGCTGCGCTTTGCTGGAGCAGCCGTGAAGAGATAGCCCACGTCCAAGGTAAGAGAAACCCAAGTAGGACGGTCAGTGTTGTGAGAGGGCATCAGAGGGCAATACAATGAAACCACAATTACAGAAAACTAGCCAATCTGATTGCATGGACCACAGCGTTGTCTAACTCAGTGAAACTAAGCCATGCCCTGTGGGGCCATCCAAGACAGACAAGTCATGGTGGAGAGGTCTGACAGAATGTGGTCCACTGGAGAAGGGAATGGCAAACCACTTCAGTATTCTTGCCTTGAGAACCCCATGGACAGTAGGAAAAGGCAAAATGGTAGGATACTCAAAGAGGAACAACCCACATAGGTCAGTGCTCAATATGCTACTGGAGGTCAGTGGAGAAATAACTCCAGAAAGAATGAAGGGATGGAGCCAAAGCAAAAACTACACCCAGCTGCAGATATGACTCGTGATAGAAGCAAGGTCCAATTCTGTAAAGAGCAATATTGCATAGGAACCTGGAATGTTAGGTCCATGATTCAAGGCAAATTGGAAGTGGTCAAATAGGAGATGGCAAGAGTGAACATCAACATTCTAGGAATCAGCAAACTAAAGTGGACTGGAATGGGTGAATTTAACTCAGATGACCATTATATCTACTACTATGGGCAGGAATCCCTAAGACGAAATGAAATAGCCATCATAGTCAACAAAAGAGTCTGAAATGCAGTACTTGGGTGCAATCTCAAAAACAACAGAATGATCTCTGTTCATCTCCAAGCCAAACCATTCAATATCACGGTAATCCAACCTATGCCCCAACCAGTAACACTGGAGAAGCTGAAGTTGAATGGTTCTATGAAGACCTACAAGATCTTTTAGAACTAACACCCAAAAAAGATGTCCTTTTCATTATAGGAGACTGGAATGCAAAAGTAGGAAGTCAAGAAACACCTGGAGTAACAGGCAAATTTGGCCGTAGACTACAGAATGAAGTAGGGCAAAGGCTATTAGAGTTTTGCCAAGAGAACGCACTGGTCATAGCAAACACCCTCTTCCAACAACACACAAAAAAAGACTCTACACATGGACATCACCAGATGGTCAACACTGAAATCAGATTGATTATATTCTTTGCAGCCAAAGATGAAGAAGCTCTATAAACTCAGCAAAAACAAGATTGGGTGCTGACTGTGGCTCAGATCACGAACTCCTTCTTGCCAAATTCAGACTGAAATTGAAAAGTAGGGAAAACCGCTAGACCACTCAGGTATGGCCTAAATAAAAGCTCTTATGATTATACAGTGGAAATGAGAAATAGACTTAAGGGATTCGATTTGATAGATAGAGTACCTGATAACTATGGACAGAGGTTTGTGACATTGTACAGAGACAGGGATCAAGACCATCCCCATAGAAAAGAAATTCAAAAAAGCAAAATGGCTGTCTGAGGAGGCCTTACAAATAGCTGTGAAAAAAAGAGAAGTGAAAGCAAATGATAAAAGGAAAGATATTCCAATCTGAATGCAAAGTTCCATAAAATAACAAGGAGAGATAATAAAGCCTTCCTCAGTGATCAGTGCTTCCCTGGTGGCTCAGATGGTAAAGCGTCTGCCTGCAATGCAGGAGACTTGGGTTCGATCCCTGGGTGGGGAAGATTCCCTGGAGAAGGAAATGGCAAACCACTCCAGTACTCTTGCCTGGAAAATGCCATGGACAGAGAAGCCTTGTAGGCTACAGTCCATGAGGTTGCAAAGAGTCAGACACGACTGAGCAACTTCACTTCACTTCATTTCACTTCAGCGATCAATGCAAAGAAATAGAGGAAAACAACAGAATGGGAAAGACTAGAGACCTCTTCAAGAAAATGAGAGATACCAAGGGAACATTTCGTGCAAAGATGGGGCTCGATAAAGGACAGAAATGGTATGGACCTAACAAAAGCAGAAGATAATAAGAAGAGGTAGCAAGAATACACAGAAGAACTGTACAAAAAAGATCTTCACAATCCAGATAATCACAATGGTGTGATCACTCATCTACAGCCAGACATCCTGGAATGTGAAGTCAAGTGGGCCTTAGAAAGCATCACTATGAACAAAGCTAGTGGAGGTGATGGAATTCCAGTTGAGCTATTTCAAATCCTAAAAGATGATGCTGTGAAAGTGCTGCACTCAATATGCCACCAAATTTGGAAAACTCAGCAGTGGCCACAGGACTGGAAAAGGTCAGTTTTCATTCTAATTCCAAAGAAGGGCAATGCCAAAGAATGTTCAAACTACCACAAAACTGCACTCATCTCACACGTTAGTAAAGTAATGCTCAAAATTCTCCAAGCCAGGCTTCAGCAATACGTGAACCGTGAACTCCCTGATGTTCAAGCTGGTTTTAGAAAAGGCAGAGGAACCAGAGATCAATTGCCAATATATGCTGGATCATCAAAAAAGCAAGAGAGTTCCAGAAAAACATCTCTTTCTGCTTTATTGACTATACCAAAGCCTTTGACTGTGTGGATCACAATACACTATGGAAAATTCTGAAAGAGATGGGCATACCAGACCACCTGATCTGCCTCTTGAGAAACCTGTATACAGGTCAGGAAACAACAGTTAGAGCTGGACATGGAACAACAGGCTGGTTCCAAATAGGAAAAGGAATATGTCAAGGGTGTATATCGTCACCCTGCTTATTTAACCTCTATGCAGAGTACATCATGAGAAACGCTGGGCTAGAAGAAGCACAAGCTGGAATCAAGATTGCCGGGAGAAATATCAATAAGCTCAGATATGCAGATGACACCACCCTTATGGCAGAAAGTGAAGAACTAGAGAGACTCTTGATGAAAGTGAAAGAGGAGAGTGAAAAAGTTGGCTTAAAGCTCAACTTTCAGAAAACTAAGATCATGGCATCTGGTCCCATCAGTTCATGGGAAATAGATGGGGAAACAGTGGAAACACTGTCAGACTTTGTATTTTTGGGCTCCAAAACCACTGCAGATGGTGACTGTAGCCATGAAAATAAAAAACGCTTACTCCTTGGAAGGGAAGTTTTGACCTACCTAGATAGCATATTGAAAAGCAGAGACGTTACTTTGCCAATGAAGGTCCGTCTAGTCAAAGCTATGGTTTTTCCAGTGGCCACGTATGATTGTGAGAGTTGGACTGTGAAGAAAGCTGAGCACCAAAAAATTGATAGTTTGCACTGTCGTGTTGGAGAAGACTCTTGAGAGTCCCTTGGACTGCAAGGAGATCCAACCAGTCCGTCCTAAAGGAGATCAGTCCTGGGTGTTCATTGGAAAGGCTGATGCTGAACCTGAAACTCCAGTACTTTGGCCATCTCATGCAAAGAGTTGACTCATTGGAAAAGACCCTGATGTTGGGAAGGATTTGGGGCAGGAGGAGAAGGGGATGACAGAGGATGAGATGGCTGGATGGCATCACTGACTCGATGGACATGAGTTTGGGGACAGGGAGGCCTGGCGTGCTGCGATTCATGGGGATTCTCTCAGTTGGACACGACTGAGAGACTGAACTAAACTAAACTGACTAGTTAAAAAATTACCATTGAGGAGACTAGGCAAAGAGTGCATCTCTGTTCTATCTTTGAAATTCCTTATGAATTACATTTAAAATAAAAAGTGAAAGAATAAAGACTTGGAAATAGAATATATAAAAATATGAATTAGGTATTATAGTGATACTGGATAAGCTAGCTCTCTATATTTCTATTTATTAAGCTATAATATTGAAATAGCATCAAATATTGAATAATGATTAAATGACTTGTTTGCTGCTGCTACTGCTGCTAAGTCGCTTCAGTCATGTCCAACTCTGTGTGACCCCATAGACGGCAGCCCACCAGGCTCCCCAGTCCCTGGGATTCTCCAGGCAAGAACACTGGAGTGGGTTGCCATTTCCTTCTCCAATGCATGAAAGTGAAAAGTGAAAGTGACGTAGCTCAGTCCTGTCCGACTTTTAGCGACCCCATGGACTGCAGCCCACCAGGTTCCTCCATCCATGGGATTTTCCAAGCAAGAGTACTGGAGTGGGGTGCCATTGCCTTCTCCAAATGACTTGTTTATACAGTGGCAATATAGCAAAATTAATATCATGTCCTCTAAAGTCAAACTGCTCCACTAAAATCCCAGATCATGCAATTTTTTATGTGTGTGCTTGGCCCAGGAATTTAATCTTGCCTCAGTATCTCAGTCTGGAAATTGGGATAATGAAAATATCATCATTATAAGAGAGCATTATTAAGTGAGTTAACATGTGTAAGGTACTTTAGGACAATGCCCAGTAGTTAGCAATTATGCATGACTATTGGCTATACTGTGAAGAAATCTCTTTACACCTAGCTCAGTAAATGTTCACTTTACACCTAATTCAGTAAAACTAAATGTTTTCTTTCCTTTTCTGCTAAGTAGTTAAAGGCTATAGGCCGCTCATCTAGAGTGGCATAGAAAGAAAAAAGAATTGTGGTATATTTACATAATTGAATACTATAAAATTTTAATGAATGAACAAGCTTCTACTACATGCAAAAATATGGATGAATCACACAAACATAATACTGAGTCAAAGAAGCCATCCCCCAAAGGTGCTTATTGTATGATTGCAATTATGTAAAATAATAGAAAAAATAGCAAATAATAGTAGAAAATAAATAATAATTTTAAGATAAACTTTAAGCTGAATTTTGGCAAAACGTTTCAGATTCCCTCAAATTGTTGCATATTAGTAAGCAAAATGTACATATTCTGATTTTGTACTACATGTCAAATCCCAAATTCCCAGTGGTTGGTAAGATAAATTAAACTATATGTATTTTAAGCAAAAATAAGAAGCTTTAAACCTGTAAGAGAAATGAAGTTTTAAACAAAATTTTTTTCCCAATTGAAGTATAATTGACATAGAATAATACTATATTTGTTTTGATGTAAGATATAATGACTTGACAAATTTATATGTTGTGAAATGATCACAATAAGTTTAGTTGCCATTTTTCACCACACACAGTTGCTAGCACCTTTCTTTTGATGAGAACTTTCAATATTTACTTAGCAACTTTCCAGCTTATAATACAATGCTACTGATTATTATCACCATGCTGTACATTACATCCCCCCTTTTTTTAACTGAAACTTTTTACCTCTTGATCTTCTTCACCCATTTGTCCATTCCTCAAACCCCATCCCCCTGGCACCCATTAACTTGTTCTCTATATGAATTTTAGTGTGTTCATTTTTTTGTTTTGTTTTTTATATTACACTTGTAAGTGAAATCATACAATATTTGTCTTTCTTTGAGTGACTTATTTCACTTGACATTATACCCTCAAGGTCCGTTCTGTTGTCCCAAATGGTAAGATTTCATTCTTTTTATGGGTGAGTAGTATTCCTTTGTGTATGTGTGTGTGTGTATATATATTTTATTTATTTATTTATTTATTTATTTATATTTATATATATGTATATATACTGTATATCTTGGCTATTATAAATAATGCTACAGTGAACATGGTGTTGCATATATCTTTATAGATAAACAGTTTCATTTTCTCCAGATAAATAGCCAGCAATGAAACTGCTGGATCATAAGGTAGTTCTATTTTTAATTTTTTGCGGAGCCTCTATCATTGGAGAAGGAAATGGCAACCCACTCCAGTGTTCTTGCCTGGAGAATCCCAGGGACGGGGGAGCCTGGTGGGCTGCCGTCTATAGGGTCGCACAGAGTTGGACACAACTAAAGTGACTTAGCAGCAGCAGCATACTGTTTCTCATAGTGGTGTGCTGTATACCAATTTACATTTACACCAAGATTGCAGAAGGTTGGGTTTTTTTTGCACATTTTCACCAACTATTGTAATTTCTTGTCCTTCGATAATGGACATTCTGACATGTCCATTTTTTAATTAGGGTATTTGGTTTTTTGCTCTTTAACTACATGTCTTTATTATGTTGGAGTACATTCACTCTGTACCCTCTTTGTTGAGAGTTTTTATCATAAATGGAAGTTGAATTTTGCTTCTGCATCTATTGAGATAATCAAATGACCTATGTCCTTTATTTTGTTAATGTGACAATCATGCTGGCGAATTTATAGGTATTGAACTATCCTTGCACCCTGGAATAAACCCCACTTGATCATGGTGTATGACCCTTTTAATGTATTGTTGAATTCGGTTGTTAATATTTTGTTAAGAATTTGTGCGTCTAATTTCATTAGGCCTATAATGTTCTTAATTTGCAATGTCTTTATCTAGTTTTTGGTATCAGGGTAATACTGGCCTTATAAAATGAGTTTGAGAGTGATCACACCTCTTCAGTTTTTTGAAAGTCTGAGAAGGTTTGGTATTAAATCTTCTTTGAGTATTTGGTACAATTCATCTGTAAAGCTGTCTAGTCTTTGACTTTTGTTGTTTTGGTTTTTGTTTTGTTTGTTTGGTTTTTTTTCAGTATCCTTACTAGCAATCAGTTCACTCAGGTTTTCTATTTCTTTCTGGTTTAGTGTTGGAAGATTTTTATGTTTCTAGGAATTTATTCATTTCTTCTAGTTTATCCAGTTTGTTGGTACATGTTGTTCATGATAGTTTCTTTGATCCTTTTTATTTCTTTGGCATCAGCTGTAACTTCATATGTTTCTGATTTTGAGCCCTCTTAGTGAGTCTAGATAAAAGTTTGCCAATTTTGTTTATCTTTTCAAAGGACCAGCTCTTATTTCATTGATTTTTTTTCTATTTTATTTTTAATATCAATTTTATTTGTTTCTGCTATGATATTCATTATTTCTTTCCTTCTATTGATACTAACTTTGGGCTCCTTTTGTTACAGTTTTTTTCTAGTTTCTTTAGGTGCTGTGATTCATGGGGTCGCAAAGAGTTGGACACGACTGAGAGACTGAACTGATCCTTCACCATGGAGTAGCTATTCAGTTACTTCTCAGGTTCTTTTCAGAGCAAATCATTCCATATATAGATGTATACTTTCTATGACTATGGGAGGAAGTGAGTTCAGGATTATACTTTGCCGCCATCTTTAATGCCTCCCGCAGGGTGTCTTTTTCAGCAGTTACTGATTCAATCAAGTCTGTGATGCCAAACTCAAGTGACAATGTTATATTTGAAACAAAAAAAGAAAAGGTAACCAACCCTTAGAGGGTATATTATAGTATGGACTATATATTTTCTGACAACCTGTATCAGCATTTAAGGTTTAGTTACAAAAAAAAGAAAAAAGTTGATTGCATAACTGGTACTGTGCCAACTCTGCCATCAAAACCACAAGAAATAAAACTGGAAAAAAGATGAAACAACTGTTTTTGGATGTTGGGCAATTAATAGCATAGACTGTGCTTGCTGAAAGAATGTTGACCTTTGTTTATCTTGTATTTTTACCTCTAAGTACTTTTCAGACTCTTATTTAGAGGCAAGGAACCCAAGCAAAGCAAATCAATATATCTAAACTGAGGACACAGAGACTGGATTTCAAGAAGGCATAAGCAGTCGACATTTATGAGGCAGAGTACATGATAATAGAAATCTATGCACAAAAAGATCATATGGGGCACTCAGTAGGGACTGTTATAGTTCACATGTTAAGAGGATAGATAAGTAAAGGCATCTCAAAACCTACATTAAGCAAGTTTAAAAACAAGCTTCAAAGAGATAAAGATAATCTGCAAGGAAAATTCCTGTATGTGGGAACAAATTGGGATATTCTTTAAAAGAAGACAACAAAATCCAAACACTCAAAAATAGAAAAATCATGGTGTCAGATACCCAAACCAAAGTTTTTGATATGCCAGGATACAAAGAAATGAAACTCTTAGGTAAGAAAAAAGTTAGTTTATAAAAAGAGACAGAGAAATGATAAAGATGATAGCATCTCTTTAGGCTCTAAAACAGTTTTTACAAACAGATTCAAAGGCTTAAAAGGTGCCATTAACATAAAGAAGAAAGTAACATTATAAAACAAAGAGTAAATGAAAATTCTGAAGTAAAAATGAAGAAAACATTGGATGGTTTTGACATCAAATCAGACATTGCAGAAAAAACAAAAATGAGAAAATTTGAAGCCAGAAAAATAGAAACTATCCAAAATGAGGCACACATTCACAGGCACAGACACACAAAGTTAAAAGAAATTACCAAAGCAGCTGTAACCTCTGGGACAAGATAAACTGGCTTAACACACATATATTTGGTGTTTAGGGTAGAGGAGGCAGAAAAAAATTAAGGGATAATGGCCAAAATATTTCCAAATTTAATGACACATAAAACTACAACTCCAAGAAGTTAAACAAACCCTAAGAGGGATAAATGCAAAGAAAACCATAACAGGCATATAATAATCAAATTGTTCCATACCAGTAAGAAGAAAACCTTAAAATAAGCTTGAGGGAAAAAACATTGCATAAAGAAGAACAGAGATAAAAATTAATACTGACTTTGCATTAAAAAGAATGGAAGCCACAGGCCATGGAACAATAAACTGCCATAATAAAATTTTTTAAACTATTAACTTAGCATTCTATAGCCAGGAAAATTATCCTTCAAAGTAAATATAGACATACCTAGGAGATGTGTGGGTTCAGTTACAGATCGTCTTGATAAAGTGAGTATCTCAATAAAGTGAGTCATAGAAACTTTTTTTGTTTTCCTGTACATATAGAAGTTATTTTTACACTGTTAAGTGTGCAATAGAATTATGTTTAAAAAACAATGCACAGAATCAGATCAAGACCACAGAGTAGGATGACATGAATCTCAATCCCCCCACCATGAACATGTCAAAAATACATTTATAATTCTCACTGAAAACTAGCTGGAGACTGGCAGAGTCCTGTATAACCAAGGCTATACAAAGAGCCACAGAGAATTGGGTAGGAAGGGAAAGAAGTAATCAAGTTGGGACGTATGTCCCTAGGAGAGGACTTGAGAGGAAAAGGGAGATTACATGAGTGGAGAGATTGTCCCTGGGGAGTCAACAATTAAAGCCTTATACTGGATGCCCCAGCCCGGAGGTTCAACAATGGAAAGAGAAGCCTCCCTGGCTGGTTAGAAGGCCAGTGGGACTAACAGAAGGACTATGGTAAGCCAGGATTCCATTCATGAGGGACACACAAATGCTTACTGGCTCCTGAAATAGGGCAAAGAGAGTCAATTGAGAATACACACGTGGCTATCTAGTTTCCTGCAGAACCCCTGGCTCTTTCCTCAGCCTGAGAGAAATGAATATTCCAGTCCTTCATGCATCATGTCACAGATTCACACTACAGTGAGGGCTGTCATGGAGGAGGAAAAGATCTCAGCTGTGAGATGCTAAGATGGCTCAAACCTGAAGTGGTGTCTGAGAAGGGTAGGAGCGTCATTACTGGTAATTAAACAGGTGGTAGGTGGTATATCAGCAGTAGTCTGGATCACTGACAGCGGCCCACCTATGCCTCAACACTTGCTGGGTGAGCATGCCAGCCTTTCTTACTCCAGTGCTGCTTTCCTCTGGGGTTAGGGTAACAGCTCTGGATGGAGCCATAGTACACACTTAAAGGAAAGTGAATTAGCTCAGACGTAACTCTTAGGAGTTCTACTCCAGCTACTTGAAAACTGGCATTTTCCCCGATAGGGTAGTGATGACAATTGAGCAGAGGGAAGCGCTGTCTTACATTTGGCTCCAGCCCAAGCCTCTCCATCTTCAGCCTCACCTCCTACCAATGTGTCAATTTCTGCACATCCTGAGGAAAGATGTGACTTGTGTTTATGTCAAATTCTGCTGTCCGCCAAAGCCACTGGGTACACATAGACTGTATAGGGATGCTCCTGCATGAGAACCTCCACCTCCCTTTTCAGAACTCCCGTAGGTGTTTGACCTAATTTCATAGAGACAGAGAAAGATAAGCAAAATGGGAAGACAGAGGCATTTATCTCAATTGAAACAGCAAGATAAAGTCTCCCAAAAACAACTTATAAAACAGAAATAAACAACTTATGAGATTAAGAACTTAACACATTAGCAAAAGAATGCTAACTGAATTAAGGAGAAAAATAGGTGAGCACAATGAGAATATTAACAAGGAACTAGAAAATATAAAAATGGACCAGTATAAAGTGAAGAATAACTAAAATGAGAAACACACTAGAAGGAATGAGTGTTGGACTAGGTGATCCAGAAGAATGCTTAAGTATTCTCGAAGTTAAACAATGGAAAACACCCAATCAGAAGAGCAAAAAAGGAAAGCAATTGAAAAAATTAAACATTTAGTGGGTCATTAGGATGACATCACATGTATCAACAGTCACATGATTGGGTCTCAGAATGAAAAGAGAGAGAGAGGAGTGTGTCAAAAATATATTTAATGAAATTATGCCTTAAAAGTTCTCAAGCCTGAAGAAGAAAACAGATATTCAGGTACTGGAAGCACAGGGGATCCTAAATAAGATGAACCAAAACAGGCCCACAATAAGACATTTAATTAAAATGTCAAATGTGAAAGGTAAAGAATATTCTAAAGGCAGCAAGAGAAAAAGTCAGATACAAGGGAACTCACTTAGGGCTATCAGCTGATTCTTCTGCACAAAATTTACAAGCCAGAAGAGAGTAGCATGATAGTCTTAAACTGCTGAAAGAAAAACACCTGCAACCTAGGATACTTTACCAGCAAGACTATCAGTTAGAACTGAAAGACAGGTAAAGACTTCTCATATAAGCAAAACCTTAAAAAAAAAAAAAAAAACTCATAGTACTAAACAAATCCTAGAAGAAATATTAAAGGGTCTTCCCTAGTAGACAACAAAAAGCTATAACAAGAAGAATATACTGTTGGAAAAGAAAATTCCCACTAGTAAAAGCAAATATAAATTAAGCCTGTGGATCAACCACTTAAATAAACTAGTATGGAAATTAAATGACAAAATTGTAAAGTCAACTATAACTAACAATCATTGAAAGGATAAGCATGAAGATGTAATATATGACATCAAAAGACAAACTGTCCTGGACTCCCCTGATGGTCCACGGGTTAAGAATCAACCTGCCAATACAGGGGACACAGGTTTCATTCCTAGTCAGGGAAGATTCCACATGACATGGGGCAACTAAGTCCATGTACCACAACAACTGAGTCCATGCTCAAGAGCCCAAAAACCACAACTGTTGAGCCCACATGCCACAACAGCTGAAGCCTGTGTTCCCTTGAGTCCATGTTCCACAGCAAGAGAAGCCACTGCAATGAGAAGTTTGTGCACTGCAATTAGAGAGTAGCTCCTCCTCACCACAACTAGAGAAACCCCAAGCACCGTAACAAAAACCCAGCACAGCCAAAAATAATAAAAATCAACAAACTTTTTAAAAGTTAGAAAATAATAATTTTTAAAAGACAAAAGTGTGGAAGGAGTAAAAAACATAGATCCTGTAGAATGCATTTGAACTTAAAAAATCATCCGCTTAAAATGAATGAATATAGTTGTAGGTTAACTTACTATGGGTCAAAAGAATATACAATGGAGAAAAGACAACTTTTCAATAAGTAGTGATGGGAAAACTGGACAGCTACATGTAAAAGAATGAAACTAGAACACTTTCTAATACTATACACAAAAGTAAACTCTAAATAGATTAAAGACTTAAATGTAAGGCCAGAAACTATAATAAGGCTCTTAGAGGAAAACATAGGCAATACACTTTTTGACATGCATCACAGCAAGATCCTCTTTGACCCACCTCCTGGTAGCTCAAACAGTAAAGAATCTGCCTGCAATGCAGGAGACCTGAGTTTGATCCCTGGGTAGGAAAGATCCCCTGGAGAAGAGAATGGCAACCACTGAAGTAATCCAGTGTTCTTGCCTGGAGACTTCCACGGACAGAGGAGCCTGGCAGGCTACCATCAATGAGCTTGCAAAGAGACAGACACAATTGAGTGACTAACACACACACACGAGTAATGGAAATAAAAACAAAAATAAACAAATGGGACTTAAACTTAAGAGCCTTTCCACAGCAAAGGAAACTATAAGCAAGATTAAAAGACAACCCTCACAACGGGAGAAAATTGCAAGTGAAACAACTGACAAAGTATTAATTTCCAGAATATATAAGCAGCTCACACAGCTCCGCATCAGGAAAACAAACAGCCCAATCCAAAACTGCGCAGAAGACCTAAACAGATGCTTCTTCAAAGAAGACATACAGATGGCTAACCAACACGTGTAAAGATGCTCAACATCACCATTATTATGAGAAATGCAAATCAAAACTACAATGAGGTATCACCTCACACCAGTTAGAATGGCAGTCATAAAAAATACAAACAATAAATGCCAGAGAAGGTGGGGAGAAAAGGAACCCACGTGTACTGTTAGTGGAAATGTAAATTGATAAAGCCACTATGGAGAACAATATAGAGATTCCTTAATAATCTAGGAATAGAATTACCATATGACTCAACAGTCCCACTACTGGGCATGTAGAAAAACCATGATTGAAAGGGATGCATGTACTCCAATGTTTGTTGCAGCGCTATTTACAGAAGCTAGGACATGGAAGCAACCTAAATATTCATTGACAGATGAATGGATAAGAAAGTTGTGGTACATGTATACAATAGAATATTACTCAGCCATAAAAGGAACACATTTGAGTCAGTCCTGTTATACAGAGTGAAAAAAGTCAGAAAGAGAAAACCAAATATATGTTAATACATATATATGGAATAGAAATATGGTACTGATGAGTCTATTTTCAGGGCAGCAATGGAGATGCAGAGAACAGACTTGTGTTCACAGTAGGGAAAGGAGAGGGAGGGACAAATTGAGAGAGTAGCATGGAAACACAAATTACCATATGTAAAATAGATAAGCAGTGGAAGTTTGTTGTATGATGCAGTGAACGCAAATCAGGTACTCTGTGACAACCTAGAGGGGTGGGAGGTGGAAAGGAGGTACAAGAGGCTTGAGACGTATGTATATCTATGGCTGACTCAAGCTGATGTTTGGCAGAAACCAACATAATATTGTAAAGTAATTATTCTCCAAGTAAAATATTTAAAAATAATAATAATTTTTAAGATTTTAAAATTAAAAAATAAAATAAAATAAAATATATAGTTAATAGTGAAAAAAAATTAAAGTAGATATATGATTATTAAAAAATAATAAAAATTAAAATTAAAAAAAAAGACAAAATGTGAGGGTAAGGAGTAAAAACAAGTAGATCCTATAGAATGTGTTTGAAGTTAAAAAATCACCTGCTTAAAATGAATGAATATAGTTGTAAGTCAACTTATGGGTCAATTTATATGAACCCATAACTGACCACAAAACAAAAACCAAGAATAGAGATTGAAAAACTATAAAGAATGAAATACAAGCATACCGGAAAAGAAAAATCAAACTACAAGCATAGTCTGAAGTCATGGAGCAGGATTCCTCCAGTTTGCTTTAGCTTTTCAGGGTCTTTTATGTTTCCATACATTTTTTTTAAATTGTTCTAATTCTGTGAAAAATGCCATGGGTAATTTGATCGGGATTGCATTGAATCTGTAGATTACTTTGGGTGGTAGTCATTTCCACAATATTGATTCTTCCAATCTAAGAACATGGTATATTTCTCCATCTTTGTGGTCAACTTTGATTTCTTTCATTAGTATCTTATAATTTTCTGTGTACATATCTTTTGCCTCCTTAGGCAGATTTATTCCTAGGTATTTTATTCTTATTGTTGCAATGCTAAATGGGATTGTTTCATTAATTTCTCTTTCTGATCTCATTGTTAGTGTATAGGAATGCAAGAGATTTCTATGAATTAATTTTTTATCCTGTAACCTTACCAAATTCATTGATGATCTCTAGTAGTTTTCTGGTAACATCTTTAAGATTTCCTGTGTATAGTATCATATTAAGTAGAAACAGTAACGGTTTCATTTATTGTTTTCCAATTTGGATTCCTTTTGTTTCTTTTTCTTCTCTGATTGCCATGGCTAGGACTTCCAAAACTATGTTGAATAATATTGCCAAGAGTGACATTCTACAATGAGGCATCACCTCACATCAGTCAGAATGGCCGTCATTGAAGAAATCTATACATAATAAATTCTGGAGAGTGTGTAGAGAAAAGGGAACCTTCCTACACTGGTGATAGGAATGTAAATTTTCAGCTACTATGAAGAACAGCATGGAGGTTCCTTAAAAAACTAAATATAAAACTACCATATGAACCAGCAGCCCCACTCCTGGGCATATACCCAGAGGAAGCAATAATTCAAAAAGATACATGCACCCCAATGTTCAGTTCAGTCACTCAGTTGTGTCTGACTTTTTACAACCTCATGGACTGCAGCACGCCAGGCCTCCCTATCCATCACCAAATCCCAGAGCTTGCTCAAACTCATGTCCATTGAATCAGTGATGTCATCCAACCATCTCATCCTCTGTTATCCTCTTCTCCTCCTGCCTTCAATCTTTCCCAGCATCAGGGTCTTTTCCAATGAGTCAGTTCTTCACATCAGGTGGCCAAAGTATTGGAGCTTCAGCCTCAGCATCAGTCCTTCCAATGAATATTCAGGACTGATTTCCTTTAGGATTGACTGATTTGATCTCCTTGCAGTCCAAGGGACTCTCAGCCAGGACATGGAAGCAACCTAAGTGTCCATCAACAGAGGACTGGACAAAGAAGATGATGTGTGTATATATATATATATTATTCAGCCCTAAAAAAGTGAACAAAATGATATCATTTATAGAAACATGAATGGGCAATTCTTGCTGAGTGAAGTAAGTCAGAAACAGAAAGAGAAATATCATGTGATATCACTTATATGTAGAATCTAAAAAGAAAAGAGCACAAATGAACTTGTTTACAAAACAGAAGTAGAGATACTGATGTAGAAAAAATTATGGTTATCAGGGATAAGTTGAGGGAATGGATAAATTAGGAGATTGGGATTAACACTACTTTATATAAAATAGATAAGTAATAAGAACCTGCATAAGAAGGAATTCTACTCAATAACATGTAATAGCCTATATGGGGATAGAATCTTTAAAAAGTGTATTCATCTGTATACGTATAATTGATTCACTTTGCTGTTTACCTGAAACACAACATTATCAATTATACTCAATAAATAGCTTTAAAAAAGTGAAAAGACAAAATATAAAGTAATCCACACAAAAAAGGATATTACACTTGTTAATATATATATATATATGTATATATGTACTCAATACAGAAGCACCTAAATATGTAAAAGAAATATAAACCTACATATAGGGAGAAATAGACAGTAATTGTAGAGAATTTTAACCCATCATTTACATCAGTGGACAGATCATCCAGATGGAAAATCAGTAAGGCAGCAGTGGTCTTAAATGTCACCATACACCAGTTGGACTTTATATCTATAGGACATTCCATCCAAAAACAGCAGAATAGGCATTATTTTCAAGTGCTTACAGAAAATTCTCCAGTACAAATCACATGCTAGGGTACAAAAGTTTCAACAAATTTAAGAGGATAGAAATAATGTCAAGCATTTCTTCTGAACGATAGTATGAAATTAGAAATCAGTTACAGGAAGAAAATGGGAAAAGTACAAATATTTGAAGACTAAATGAAATGGTACTAAAAAAACAGTTGGTCAATGAAAATTTCAAAGAGGATTTTAATAAAATACTTGAGACAAATGAAAATGGAAGCACAACTTCCAAAAAAAAGCAATTCTAAAAGGAAAGTTTATAGTGATACAGATTTATCTTGAGAAACAGGAAATTGTCTAATTAAACAACCTAACCTTTCACATAGATGAATTATTAAAAGAAAGACAATGCCCAAAGTCAACTTAAGGAAAGAAATAATAAAGAACGGAGGAAATAAAATAGAGACCAAAGAAAAAACAATAGAAAAGATCAAGGAAATAAAGAGCTGGATTTTGAAATGATAAACAAATTTTAAAATCTGTAGCTAGTCTCATCAATAAGAAAAGAGTGGCCCTGAAAGCCCAAATAGAAGTGAAAGAGGGGAAATAACCATCAATACCACAGAGATACAAAAAAATCAGCCACTATGGAGAACAGTGTGGAGATTCCTTAAAAAATTGCAAATAAAACTGCCTTATGACCCAGCAATCCCACTGCTGGGCATACACACCGAGGAAACCAGAATTGAAAGAGACACATGTACCCCAATGTTCATCGCAGCACTGTTTATAATAGCCAGGACATGGAAACAACCTAGATGTCCATCAGCAGATGAATGGATAAGAAAGCTGTGATACATATACACAATGGAGTATTACTCAGCCATTAAAAAGAATACATTTGAATCCGTTCTAATGAGGTGGATGAAACTGGAGCCTATTATACAGAGTGAAGTAAGCCAGAAAGAAAAACACCAATACAGTATACTAACACATATATATGGAATTTAGAAAGATGGCAATGACGACCCTGTATGCAAGACAGGAAAAAAGACACAGCTGTGTATAATGGACTTTTGGACTCAGAGGGAGAGGGAGAGGGTGGGATGATTTTGGAGAATGGCATTCTATCATGTATACTATCATGTAAGAATTGAATCGCCAGTCTATGTCTGACGCAGGATACAGCATGCTTGGGGCTGGTGCATGGGGATGACCCACAGAGATGTTATGGGAAGGGAGGTGGGAGGGGGGTTCATGTTTGGGAACACATGTAAGAATTAAAGATTTTAAAATTTAAAAAAATAATAAAAATAAATAAATAAAAACATTCCCCCCCCAAAAAAAAAAATCAGGAAAACATTACAAAAAGCAATACGTCAACAAATTGGACAACTTAGAAGAAATGGACAAATTTCTTGCAACATTCAACTTTCTAAAATCAGGAAGAAATAGACAATCTGAACAAAATATACCATTACTAGTGAAATTGAATTTGCAATTAAAAATAAAAAACTCCCAGCAAAAAAAAAAAAAAAAAATCAGACACAGATGGCTTCATAAGGGAATTCTTCCAAACAATACAGAAAAGCTAATATCTTTCTTAAACTAGTGCAGAAAATTGAAGAGTAGGGAACACTCTCAAAGTTATCTACAAAGCAACCATTACCCTGATACCAGACAAAGACACTATAAAAAATGGAAAATTTCAGTCCAATACTTCTGATGGAAATAGATGCAAAAAGATCCTTACCAAAATATTAGCAAACCAATCCAACAATATACCCAAAAGGTATGATACACCATGAGCAAGTAGGATTTGTTCCAGGGATTATTAAACGTTTACACCAGGGAACAAAAGTGGTTCAATATTCACAAAATGGTGTGATACACTATATTAACAAAACAAAGGATAAAAGCACATGATCATCACAATAGATACCATAAAAACATTTGACAAAATTAAACGTCCATTCATAATTAAAACCTCTCGAATTGTGTAGAGAGGGAACAAATCTCAACATAATGAAGGTCATTTATGACAAACCCATAGCAAACATCATGCTCAATGGTGGAAATCTAAAACTTTATAATAAAGAAGAAGACAAAGAACAAATAATTGTAAAATTTACATGGAACCACAAAAGACCCAGAATTGCCACGGCAATCTTGAGAAACAAAGAATAAAGCTGTTGGTATCACAATCCCTCCCTCAGCCTATATTACAAAGCTATAGTACTGACACAAAAACAGACATATTGATCAATGGAACAGAACAGAGAGCCCAGAAATAAACCTAGGCACTTACAATCAATTTATCTATGACAAAGGAGGCAAGAATACTTAATGGAATAAAAACAGTCTCTTCAATAATTCCGACTTGGAAAACTGTACAACTACATGTAAGCGAATGAGATTACATCATTTCTTCACATCATATACAAACAAACTCAAAGTGTATTAAATGCTTAAATGTAAACTGAAATCACAAAGTTCCTAGAAGAGAACATAGTCAGAACACTCTTTGACATAAATTGTAGCAATCTTTTTTATCTGTCTTTTCAGGCAAGGACAATATAAACTAACATAAACAAATAGGTCCTAATTAAACTTAAAAAATTTAGCACAGCAACAGAAACCATTGACAAAAATGAAATTACAATCTACAGAATGAGAGAAAATAGTTGCCAATAATATGACCAATAATGGGTTAATATTCAAAATATATAAATATCTCACAAAACTCAATATCAAGACACCAAACAACCCAATTGAAATATATGTGGAAGATTTAGACATTTTTCCAGAGATATACAGATGGCCAATAAGCACATAAAAAATATGCTCAAGATTACTAATCAGAAACGCAGATCAAAACCACGAGCTATCACTTCACACCTGACAGAATGGCTGTCATCAAAAAGTCTAAGAATAACAAATGTTGGTGATGATGTGGAGAAAAGGGCACTGTGGAATCATAAACTGGTGCAGCCATTATGAAAAACAGTATAGAGTTTCCTCAAAGAGAAAAAAAAGAAAAAGCAGAACAACTGTATGGGCCAGAAATTCCACTACTAGTTATATATCCAAAAACAAATAAGCAAACAAACAAAACTAAAAATACTAATTTGAAAAGATTCATACACCCTAATTTCATTGGAAGCAACCTAAGTGTCTGTCCACAGATGAATAGATAAAGAAGGTATGATATACACACACTCACACACAGGAAAATTACTCAGCCCTGAAAAATGAATGAAATTCTGGACCTAGAAAGTATTATGTTCTGTGACATGTCAGGCATAAAATAACAATTATGTTATCACCTATATATGGAATCTATAAAATTAAAGCAACAAATATATATAACAGAAAAATACAGATAGGGAAAAGTGAGAAGAGTGAATTTGGAATGTGCAAAATATAGGTATGGGATTAAGAGACACAAACTACTAGGTATTGCCAACACACATATTAATCAAACTAACAAAGACTAAACACAAAGAAAAATATTAAAAGCAGCAAGGAAGAAGCAGCAAGTAACATACAAGGGAAACCCCATACGCTTAACAGCTGTTCTTTCAGCAGAAACTCTGCAGGCCAGAACAAATGGCGGGATATATTTAAAGTACTAAAAGGGAAAAATCTACCACTGAGACTACTGTACCTGGCAAGGATCGCTTTCAAAATTGATGGAGAAATAAAAAGCTTTTCAGACAAGCAAAAGTTAAAAGAATTCAGTACCACCAAACCAGCTTTACAACAAATGTGAAATGGACTTAAATAGTCAAGAAATACACCAGAAAAAAAAAAGATCTACAACATCAACCCCAAACAATTAGAAAATGGCAATAGGAACATATATACCAATAATTACTTTAAATAGAAATGGATTAAATGCTCCAACCAAAAGACACAGACTGGCTGAATGGATACAAAAACAAGACCCATATATATGCTATCTACAAGAAGACCACTTCAGACTTCATACAGATTGAAAGTGAGAAGATGGAAAAATATATTCCATGCAAATGGGAAGCAAAAGAAAGCTGGAGTAGCAATCCTCATATCAGACAAAACAGACCTTAAAATAGAGATTACAAGAGATAAGGCAGGATACTACATAATGATCAAGGGATCAATCCAAGAGGAAAACATAACAATTAAAGGCTCTTGTTTTTCCAGTGGTCATGTATGGATGCGAGAGTTGGGCTGTAAAGAAGGCTGAGTGCTGAAGAATTGATGCTTTTGAACTGTGGTGTTGGAGAAGACTCTTGAGAGTCCCTTGGACTGCAAGAAGCTCCAACCAGGCCATTCTAGAGGAGATCAGCCCTTGGTGTTCTTTGGAAGGAATGATACTAAAGCTGAAACTCCAGTACTTTGGCCCCCCCATGCGAAGAGTTGACTCGTTGGAAAAGACCCTGATGCTGGGAAGGACTGGGGGCAGGAGGAAAAAGGGGACGACAGAGGATGAGATGGCTGGATGGCATCACAGACTCAATGGACGTGAATGTGAGTGAACTCCAGGAGATGGTGATGGACAGGGAGGCCTGGCGTGCTGTGATTCATGGGGTCGCAAAGAGTTAGACAGGACTGAGCGACTGAACTGAACTGACTGATGCACCCAACATAGGAGCACCTCAGTATGTAAGGCAAACATTAATTAACATAAAAGGAGAAATCAACAGTAACCAAATAATAGTAGGAGACTTTAACAACTCACTCACACCAATGAACAGATCATCACAACAGAAAATTAATAAAGAAACACAAGTATTAAATAATACATTAGATGAGATGGATCTCATTGATATCTTTAGGACATTCCATTTAAATGCAGAATACATCTTCTCAAGTGCACATGGAACATTCTCCAGGATAGACCACATCTTGCATCACAAATAAAACCTCAGTAAATTTAAGAAAATTGAAATTGTATCAAGCATCTTCTCAAACCACAATGCTATGAGGCTAGATATCAATTACAAGAAAAAAGCTGTAAGAAACACAAACACATGGAGATTAAACAACACGCTTCTAAATAACCAATGGGTTATTGAATATATCATAAGAAAATTCAAAAAATTTCTAGAAACAAATGACAATGAAAACACAACAACTCAAAACCTATGGGATGCAGCAAAAGCGGTTCTAAGAGGGAAGTTTATAGCAATACAATCCTACCTCAAGAAACAGGAAAAACATTGAATAGACAACCTAACTTTACACCTAAAGCAACTGGAAAAAGAAGAAGAAAAAAGCCCCAAGATTAGTAGAAGGAAAGAAATCATAAAGATCTGAGCAAAAAGAAATGAAAAAAAAAGAAAGAAATAATAGTAAAGATTAATAAAACTAAAAGCTGGCTCTTTGAGAAGATAAACAAAATTGACAAACACTTAGCCAGACTTATCAAGAAAAAAGAGTGAATAATCAAATCAACAAAATTAGAAACGAAAAAAGAGAGGTTACAGCAGACGATGCAGAAGTACAAATGATTATAAGAGACTCTTATGAACAACTATATGGCAATAAAATGGGTAACCTGGAAGAAATGGACAGATTCTTAGAAAAGTTCCATCTTCCAAGACTGAGCCAGGAAGAAATAGAAATTATGAACAGCCAATTACAAGCCCTGAAATTGAAGCTGTGATCAAAATTCTCCCAATAAACAAAAGCCCAGGACCAAATGGCTTCACGGGAGAATTCTATCAAACATTTAGAGAAGAGCTAATGCGTATCCTTCTAAAACTCTTTCAAAAAATTGCAGATGAAGGAACACTTCCAAATGCATTCTACGAGGCCCCCATCACCCTGATACCAAAACCAGACAAAGAAAAACACACGAAAAGAACACTACAGGCCAATATCACTGATGAACATAGATGCAAAAGTCCTCAACAAAATTTTAGCAAACAGAATTCAGCAACACATCAAAAAGCTTATACACCATCATCAAGTTGGGTTTATTCCAGAGATGCAAGGATTCTTCAGTATACAGAAATCAATCAGTATGGTATGCCATATTAACAAGTTGAAAGATAAAAACCATATGATCATCTGAATAGATGCAGAAAAAGCATTGACAAAATTCAGCACCTATTTATGATTAAAACTCTTCGAAAAATGGGCATAGAAGGAACCTACCTCAACATAGTAAGGGCCATATATGATAAACCTACAGCAAACATTATCCGTAATGGTGAAAAACTGAAAGTATACCCACTAAGATCAGGAATGAGACAAGGGTGTCTGCTTTCACCACTATTATTCAACATAGTTCTGGAAGTCCTAGCTACAACAATCAGAGAAGAAAAAGAAATAAAAGGAATCCAGATCAAAAAAGAAGGAAAGCTCTCAGTGTTTACAAATGACATGATACTGTACATAGAAAACCCTAAACATAGTATCAGAAAAGTACTAGAGCTAATCAATGAATTTAGCAAAGTTGCAGGACAAAAAAATCAATACACAGAAGTCACTTGCATTTCTATATACTACCAATGAAAAATCAGAGCAATTAAGAAGTCAATTCCATTCACCACTGCAATGAAAAGAATTAAATATCTAGGAATAAACTTACCTAAGGAGACAAATGAGCTGTACACAGAAAATTATAAGACATTAATGAAAGAAATCAAAGATTACATAAACGGATGGAGAGATATTCCATGTTCCTTGGTAGGAGGAATCAATTTTGTGAAAACGACTATGCCACCAAATGAAATGTACAGATTTAATGCAGTCCCTATCAAATTACCAAATATTTTTCACAGAATTAAAACAAAAAATTTCACAATTCCTATGGAAAATACAAAAGACCCCAGATAGCCAAAGCTGTCTTGAGAAAAAGAATGGAGCTGGAGGAATCAACCTTCATAACTTCAGGTTATACTACCAAGCTACAGTCATCAAGAGAGTATGGTCAGTTCAGTTCAGTCGCTCAGTCGTGTCCGACTCTTTGCGACCCCACTAATCAAATCACGCCAGGCCTCCCTGTCCATCACCAACTCCAGGAGTTCACTCAGACTCATGTCCATTGAGTCACTGAGACCATCCAGCCATCTCATCCTCAGTCGTCCCCTTCTCCTCCTGCCCGCTATCCCTCCCAGGATTAGTCTTTTCCAATGAGTCAACTCTTTGCATGAGGTAGCCAAAGTACTGGAGTTTCAGCTTTAGCATCATTCCTTCCAAAGAAATCCCAGGGTTGATCTCCTTCAGAAAGTACTGGTTGGATCTCCTTGCAGTCCAAGGGATGCTCAAGAGTCTTCTCCAACACAAAGTTCAAAAGCATCAATTCTTCAGTGCTCAGCCGTCTTCACAGTCCAACTCTCACATCCATACATGACTACTGGAAAAACCATAGCCTTGACTAGACGGACCTTAGTCGGCAAAGTAATGTTTCTAGTTTGAATATGCTATCTAGGTTGGTCATAACTTTTCTTCCAAGGAGTAAGCGTCTTTTGATTTCATGGCTGTAATCACCATCTGCAGTGATTTTGGAGCCCCAAAAAATAAAGTCTGACACTGTTTCCACTGTTTCCCCATCTATTTCCCATGGAGTGATGGGACCGGATGCCATGATTTTCGTTTTCTGAATGTTGAGCTTTAAGCCAACTTTTTCACTCTGCTCTTTCACTTTCATCAAGAGGCTCTTGTTCATCAAGTTTCATCAAGTTCCTCTTCACTTTCTGCCATAAGGGTGGTGTCATCTGCATCTCTGAGGTTATTGATATTTCTCCCAGCAATATTGACTCCAGCTTGTGCTTCTTCCAGTCCAGTGTTTCTCATGATGTACTCTGCATATAAGTTAAATAAGCAGGGTGAACATATACAGCCTTGACCTACTATTTTTCCTATTTGGAACCAGTCTGTTATTCCATGTCCAGTTCTAACTGTTGCTTCCTGACCTGAATACAGATTTCTCAAGAGGCAGGTCAGGTGGTCTTGGATTCCCATCTCTTTCAGAATTTTCCACAGTTTCTTGTGATCCACACAGTCAAAGGCTTTGGCATAGTCAATAAAGCAGAAATAGGTGTTTTTCTGGAACTCTCTGGCTTTTTCCATGACCCAGCGAATGTTGGCAAATTGATCTCTGCTTCCGCTGCCTTTTCTGAAACCAGCTTGAACATCTGGAAGTTCATGGTTCACGTACTGCTGAAGCCTGGCTTGGAGAATTTTGAGCATTACTTTATTAGCATGTGAGATGAGTGCAATTGTGCAGTAGTTTGAGCATTCTTTGGCATTGCCTTTCTTTGGGATTGGAATGAAAACGGACCTTTTCCAATCCTGTGGTCACTGCTGAGTTTTCCAAATTTGCTGGCATATTGTGTACAGCACTTTCATAGCATCATCTTTCACGATTTGAAACAGCTCAACTGGAATTCATCACCTCCACTAGCTTTGTTCATAGTGATGCTTTCTAAGGCCCACTTGACTTCACATTCCAGGATGTCTGGCTCTAGATGAGTGATCACACCATCGTGATTATCCAGGTCGTGAAGATCCTTTTTGTACAGTTCTTCTGTGTATTCTCGCCACCTCTTCTTAATGTCTTCTGCTTCTGTTAGGTCCATACCATTTCTGTCCTTTATCGAGCCCATCTTTGCATGAAATGTTCTCTTGGTATCTCTAATTTTCTTGAAGAGATACCTAGTCTTTCCCATTCTGTTCTTTTCCTCTATTTCCTTGCATTGACTGCTGAAGAAGGCTTTCTTATCTCTTCTTGCTGTTCTCTGGAACTCTGCATTCAGATGCTTATATCTTTCCTTTTCTCCTTGGCTTTTCACTTCTTTTCTTTTCACAGCTATTTGTAAGGCCTCCCCAGACAGCCATTTTGCTTTTTTGCATTTCTTTTCCATGGGGATGGTCTTGATCCCTGTGTCATGTACAGTGTCACAAACCTCATTCCATAGTTCATCAGGCACTCTATCAATCAGATCTAGGCCCTTAAATTTATTTCTCACTTCCACTGTATAATCATAAGGGATTTGATTTAGGTCATACCTGAATGGTCTAGTGGTTTTCCCTACTTTCTTCAATTTGAGTCTGAATTTGGTAATAAGGAGTTCATGATCTGAGCCACAGTCAGCTCCTGGTCTTGTTTTTGTTGACTGTATAGAGCTTCTCCATTTTTGGCTGCAAAGAATATAATCAATCTGATTTTGGTGTTGACCATCTGGTGATGCCCATGTTTAGAGTCTTCTTTTGTGTTGTTGGAAGAGGGTGTTTGGTATGACCAGTGCATTTTCTTTGCAAAACTCTTTTTAGTCTTTGCCCTGCTTCATTCTGCATTCCAAGGCCAAATTTGCCCATTACTCCAGGTGTTTCTTGACTTCCTACTTTTGCATTCCAGTCTCCTATAATGAAAAGGACATCTTTTTTGGGTGTTCATTCTAAAATGTCTTGTAGGTCTTCATAGAACCATTCAACTTCAGCTTCTTCAGCATTACTAGTTGGGGCATAGACTTGGATAACTGTGATATTGAATGGTTTGCCTTGGAGATGAACAGAGATCATTCCGTTATTTTTGAGATTGCATCCAAGTACTGCATTTCAGACTCTTTCATTGACCATGATGGCTACTCCATTTCTTCTCTGGGATTCCTGCCCGCAGTAGTAGATATAATGGTCATCTGAGTTAAATTCACCCATTCCAGTCCATTTTAGTTCGCTGATTCCTAGAATGTCGACATTCACTCTTGCCATCTCTTGTTTGACCACTTCCAATTTGCCTTGATTCATGGACCTGACATTCCAGGTTCCTATGCAATATTGCTCTTTACAGCATCGGGCCTTGCTTCTATCACCAGTCACATCCACAGCTGGGTATCGTTTTTGCTTTGGCTCCATCCCTTCATTCTTTCTGGAGTTATTTCTCCACTGATCTCCAGTAGCATATTGGGCACCTACTGACCTGGGGAGTTCCTCTTTCAGTATCCTATCATTTTGCCTTTTCATACTGTTCATGGGGTTCTCAAGGCAAGAATACTGAAGTGGTTTGCCATTTCCTTCTTCAGTGGACCACATTCTTTCAGACCTCTCCACCATGACCCGCCCGTCTTGGGTTGCCCCGTGGGCATGGCTTAGTTTCATTGAGTTAGACAAAGCTGTATCCTAGTGTGATTAGATTGACTAGTTTTCTGTGAGTACGGTTTCAGTGTGTCTGCCCTCTGATGCCTTCTCGGAACATCTACCATCTTACTTGGGTTTCTCTTACCTTGGGCATGGGTATCTCTTCACAGCTGCTCCAGCAAAGCACAGCCACTGCTCCTTACCTTGGATGAGGGGTATCTCCTCCCGCCACCCTTCATGACCTTCAATGTGGGATGGCTCCTCTAGGCCTTCCTGCGCCCACACAGCCACCACTCTTTGGACATGGAGTTGCTCCTCCCGGCCGTTGTCCCTAGCCTTGGGCATGGGGTTGCTCTTCCTAGTCGCCGCCCCTGACCTAGGACGCAGGGTAGCTCCTCTCAGCCGCCACCCCTGACCTCAGAAGCGGGGTAGCTCCTCTTGGCCATTTCTGTGCCATTGCACCTGGCACTCTAGGCTGCTGCCCCTGACCTCGGACGTGGGGTAGCTCTTGGCCACGCTTAGTGCACCGGCCACACCGCCACCGCCTGCGCTTAGAGCACCTGCCACAGTATGGTACTGGCACAAAAACAGACATATAGACCAATGGAACAACATAGAAAGCCCAGAAATAAACCCATGCACCTATGGGAAACTTCTTTTTGACAAGGGAGGCAAGAATATACAATGGGGCAAAGACAGCCTCTTCAATAAATGGTGCTGGGAAAACTGGACAGCTACATGTGAAAGAATGAGATAAGAAACACTTCCTAACACCATCAGTTTGGTTCAGTTCAGTCACTCAGTCATGCGACCCCATGAATTGCAGCACGCCAGGCCTCCCTGTCCATCACCATCTCCAGGAGTTCACTCAAACTCACGTCCATTGAATCGGTGATGCCATCCAGCTTTCTCATCCTCTGTCGTCCCCTTCTCCTCCTGCCCCCAAACCCTCCAAGCATCAGAGTCTTTTCCAATGAGTCAACTCTTCACATGAGGTGGCCAAAGTACTGGAGTTTCCGCTTTAGCATCATTCCTTCTAAAGAACACCCAGGGCTGATCTCCTTTAGCATGGACTGGTTGGATCTCCTTGCAGTCCAAGGGATGCTCAAGAGTCTTCTCCAACACCACAGTTCAAAAGCATCAATTCTTCAGTGCTCAGCTTTCTTTACAGTCCAACTCTCACATCCATACATGACTATTGGAAAAACCATAGCCTTGACTAGATGGACCTTTTTATGCAAAGTAATGTCTCTGTTTTTGAATATGCTATCTAGGTTGGTGATAACTTTTCTTCCAAGGAGTAAGCATCTTTTAATTTCATGTCTGCAATCACCATCTGCAGTGATTTTGGAGCCCAGAAAAATGAACTCTGACATGGTTCCCACTGTTTCCCCATCTATTTCCCATGAACTGATGTGAACAGATGCCATGATCTTTGTTTTCTGAATGTTGAGCTTTAAGCCAACTTTTTCACTCTCCTCTTCCACTTTCATCAGGAGGCTTTTTAGTTCCTCTTCACTTTCTGCCATAAGGGTGGTGTCATCTGCACATCTGAGGTTATTGATATTTCTCCCAGCAATCTTGATTTCAGCTTTTGCTTCTTTCAGCCCAGCATTTCTCATGATATACTCTGCATACAAGTTAAATAAGCAGGGTAACAACATATAGCCTTGACGTACTCTTTTTCCTATTTGGAACCAGTTTGATGTTCCATGTCCAGTTCTAAATGTTGCTTCCTGACCTGAATACAGATTTCTCAAGAGGCAGGTTGGTGGTCTGGGATTCCCATCTCTTTCAAAATTTTCCACAGTTTCTTGTGATCCACACAGTCAAAGGCTTTGGCATAGTCAATAAAGCAGAAATAGGTGTTTTTCTGGAACTCTCTGGCTTTTTCCATGACCCAGCGAATGTTGGCAAATTGATCTCTGCTTCCGCTGCCTTTTCTGAAACCAGCTTGAACATCTGGAAGTTCATGGTTCACGTACTGCTGAAGCCTGGCTTGGAGAATTTTGAGCATTACTTTATTAGCATGTGAGATGAGTGCAATTGTGCAGTAGTTTGATCATTCTTTGGCATTGCCTTTCTTTGGGATTGGAATGAAAAATGGACCTTTTCCAGTCCTGTGGCCACTGCTGAGTTTTCCAAATTTGCTGGCATATTGAGTGCAGCACTTTCACTCCATCATCTTTCAGGATTAGAAACAGCTCAACTGGAATTCCATCACCTCCACTAGCTTTGTTTATATTGATGCTTCCTAAGGCCCACCTGACTTCACATTCCAGGATGTGTGGCTCTAGGTGAGTGATCACACCATCGTGATTATCTGGGTTGTGAAGATCTTTTTTGTACAGTTCTGTGTATTCTTGCCACCTCTTCTTAATGTCTTCTGCTTCTGTTAGGTCCATACCATTTCTTTCCTTTATTGAGCCCATCTTTGCATGAAATTTTCCCTTGATATCTCGAATTTTCTTGAGATCTCTAGTCTTTCCCATTCTGCTGTTTTCCTCTATTTCTTTGCATTGATCGCTGAGCAAGTCTTTCTTATCTCCCCTGGCAGGGGTGATAATTCTTGGCTATTCTGCATTCAAATGGTACATCTTTCCTTTTCTCCTTTGCTTTTGGCTTCTCTTCTTTTCACAGCTATTTGTAAGGCTCCTCAGACAGCCATTTTTCTTTTTTGCATTTATTTTTTGTGAAGATGGTCTTGATCCCTGTGTCGTATATGATGTCATGAACCTCCGTCCATAGTTCATCAGGCACTCTGTCTATCAGACCTAGTCCCTTAAATTTATTTCTCAGTTGCACTGTATAATCATAAGGGATTTGATTTAGGTCATACTTCAATGAAACAACTAGCAAAGGATTAATTTCCAAAATATACAAGCAGCTCATATAACTCAATGCCAGAAAAGCAAACAACCCAATCAAAAGCGGGGAAAAGATGCAAACAGATATTTCTCTAAAGAAGACATACAGATGGCTAACAAATGCATGAAAAGATGCTCAATATTTCTCATTATTAGAGAAATGTAAATCAAAATTACAATGAGATATCATGTCACACTGGTCAGAATGGCCCTCATCAAAAAGTCTAGAGACAATAAATGCTGGAGAGAATGTGGTGCAAAGGGAACACTCTTGCACTGCTGGTGGGAATGTAAATTGATATAGCCACTATGGAAGATGGTATGGAGATTCCTTAAAATAGTAGGAATAAAACCACCATATGACCCAGGAATCCCAATCCTAGGCATATACCCTGAGGAAACAAAAACTGAAAGAGACAAATGTATCCCATTGCTCATTGCAGCACTATTTACAATAGCTAAATCATGGAAGCAACCTAAATGTCCGTGGACAGATGAATGGATAAAGAAGTTGTGGCATGTATACACAATGGAATATTAGTCAGCCATTAAAAGGAATGCATTTGAGTCAGTTCTATGAGGTGGATGAACCTAGAACTTATTATACAGTGTGGAGTGACTCAGAAAGAGAAAGTTAAATATTGTATTCTAACACATATATATAGAATCTAGAAAAATGGTACTGAAGAATTTATTTACAGGGCAACAGTGAAGAAACAGACATAGAGAATACACTTATGGACATGGGGACAGGGGAGGAGAGGGTGAGATGTACAGAAAGAGTAACATGGAAACATGCTGCTCCTGCTGCTGCTGTTGCTAAGTCACTTCAGTCGTGTCCGACTCTGTGCGACCCCATAGATGGCAGCCCACGAGGCTCCCCCATCCCTGGGATTCTTCAGCCAAGAACACTAGAGTGGGTTGCCATTTCTTTATCCAGTGCATGAAAGTGAGAAGTGAAAATGAAGTCACTTAGTTGTGTCCGACTCCTAGCAACCCCATGGACTGCAGCCCACCAGGCTTCTCCATCCATGGGATTTTCCAGGCAAGAGTGCTGGAGTGGGATGCCATCACCTTCTCCAACATTACCATATTTAAAATAGATAGCCAAGTGGAATTTGCTGTATGGCTCAAGAAACTCAATCAGGGGCTCTGTATCAACCAAGAGGGGTTGGATAGGAAAGGTGATGGGAGGGCATTTCAAAAGCAAGGGCATATAGGTATACCTATGGCTAATTCATGTTGAGGTATGACAGAAAATAGCAAAATTATGTAAAGCAATTATCCTTCAATAAAAATAAATAAATTTTCAAAAAAAAAAGAAAAAAAGAGAGACACAAACTACTAGGTATAAAGTGAACATACAACAAGAATATACTATAGCTTTAAATGGAGTATAACATAAAAATATTAATCATTATGTTGTACATCTGGAATTAATATTGTAAGTCAGCTATATGTCAATAAAATGTTTTAAAAGTTAGAAAAACAAAGTACATATCGTAATTTAAAAATACTTTGTTCCTAAAAATTTCTAACCATCATCTTAGCCTTTAGCAAGTTGTATAGTAACCTCAAAGATCAGTAATCATAGATCACTACAACAGTAATGAAAATCTTGAAATATTGTGAGAACTAACAGAATGCAACACAGAGAAATAACATAAGCATATACTGTGAAGAACTAGTAGTGATAGACTTCCTCAACACAGGGTTGTCACAATCTTTCAATTAATAAAGAACAACATCTGGGAAGCACAATAAAGCAAAGCAGAATAAAACAAGGTAAGCCTGTGTGATTTCAGAAAATCAAAAGCTGAAAGAATTCATCACCAGCATAACTACACAAAAAAAAATATTAAAATAGTCTTCAAGCTGAAGAAAACTCATGTAAGATGAAAATTTGAATCTGTACAAAGAAATAAAGACAGCTAGAAAGGGTAAATATAAGATAAATCCCAAAGATATTTTTCTCATTTTTTAGTTTTGTTCAAAAGATAATTGTTAATTAGTAATAAAATAATTGAATAAATATAAAAGATAATTGTTTAAATAAAAATAATAGTCATGTATTTGGAAATCTAAAACACGTGTGCACATGAAAATTCTAGCCATAGCAGAATAAAACATGGAAGGAAAAAATGAAAGTATACTGTTGTAAAGTTTTGATACTATAATGGAATGGTATAAAGATAAAACATAGCTTGAAGGAAAATAAAGACGCATATATCAAACTTTAAAGCATTGAAAGTACAAAGATATTGAGCTAATTAAAGCTTATATATACACACACTCACATGCAAATTAATTAATGCTATTCAAAATCAAGATAGTTGTTAACTTCATAGGAGAAAAAAGAAGAAATTGCATAAGAAGAACTTTATGGTAATGTTTTGGTATCCTACTTATCATCTACAGGTTTATTACATGGGTGTGTGCAGTTTTGATAACCAAATAAGTTATATACACTTACTACATGTATGTTGTTGTATTTGTTCAGTCTCTCTACCATGTCCAACTCTTTGTAATCCCATGGACTGCAGCCTAACAGGCTCCTCTGTCCATGGGATTTCCCAGGCGAGAATACTGGAGTGAGTTGCCATTTCCTTCTCCATAATTTATGTATACTTTTCTATATTTAAATATATTTATAAAAAGGCTTTCCTGGTGGCTCAGTAGTAAAAAATCCTCCTGCCAATGCAGGACACACAGGTTTGATCCCTGGGTCAGAAAGATCCTCAGGAGAAGGAAGTGGCCACCCATTCCAGTATTCTTACCTGGGAAATCCCATGGACAGAGGAGCCTCAAGGGCTATAGTTCATGGGGTCATAAAAAGAGTCAGACATGACTTAACAACTTAGCAACAACAATATCTATAAAAATTTTTAAATGTATGTACACACATATATGTTTGTGTGGGTAGATATACATAATGCATGTATCCGGATGTACATATGTATATGTATATACACACATATACAAGAGACAGACATGAGAGCATCTTAGGAATTATCAAGACTGTCATACTGCCCGACTCACAGGAGAAAATTTGTATTGCAGCCTTTCTTTCGGAACAGCACCCCTTGGAGGCAGACCTGAGCAGATTGCATGACCTTATGTTATTGCTGTGGAAACTACCCTTGTATTAGAATTATATTTCAAAAACATTTAGTGCTCTCTATACTTCAAAGAACATCAAGCTCAAAGAATGTTAATCCCTGATTCATCAAATTTATTTTCAACAAGCTCAGCCAATTCAGCTTTCATTAAACAAATGCTTCAAAAGAACATTAATGAACTAGTTCTTATATTTAAATATATTATTTCCAGAATCAAATTTTAGTTCATAACTTGTGGATTATTTTTACAAAGACAGAGCTCATAATTGCAAAGGTCACTACAGTTGTCCAGACACTAATTGGGTCATAAGTTAAGACCTTATATACAAAACAGACAATGTGTTTGTCATGCCCCTGTTCAAATATCACCTCCTCTAGGAAGTCTTGCTGGATCCCCCTGAGGCAAATAGAATTACTGTGTCTTGAAGCATCTCCAGCATATTGTACACTCTTCTATTACAGAATCTGTCCTAGCGAATAAAGTTGATTTGTTTATTTCTTTGTCTCCCCTGCTAGACTGTTTTAGCCATCTTTGTATGCTCAGAAACACATGGCAAGTGCTCAAAAAAAAAAAAAAAATACTAGAAGTGAGGGAGAGGGGAGACATAAGGGAAGGAAGAAAAGAAAGGCTTTTCTTAACACTAGCAAATTAGGCAGAAGATATCCTTGGTCAGATGAAACAGTTGTTTGTCCAGCAAGTTTCATTTTGCATCCATTGTCACAAAGTAATTAGAATCTAGGTTATTTACAGTGATGCCTATAAATACTTTGAAAGTATTAATCCAGTGTTAGACCGATGCTTCATGTCCTGCTATGCCATATGAATCATTTCACTTATGGGCTGAGGACAGTAAAATATTTTACAAATATTATCTTGCCAAATGGGTATGTGTAAAAATTGTCCTCAGGGCTTCCAGTGATGAAAGAGTATGCACACCAACAAAACAAGCACACTTCCCCAACCCCCAGGCAACATTTTTCACTCCCTCCTCTACTTCCCAGAGCACATTATTCATTCCTGTAACATAGCCTTCAGCACAATGTGTCAGAGTCTGTTGCGTTTCCCCTGCCCAATTGCATTGAAGCTTCTTGAGGACAGAGGCTATCTTCATCTTTTTATCTCTAGTTTCCATCACAGGGAGTGGCACATGATGGTTGTTCCTTATTTATTTATTGAATGATTAAACAAGAGGACATCTTGTAATACTTACATTTGAGTACATTTTAAATGTCCAGTCAGCTTAGCTCTCTGTCATTCAACCTTAGAGGCACCTCTAAAATAAGGAGTCAACAAAAGAATATTTAGCTCCTGACCATGTGGTTGCAGCATCATTACCAGAAAGGGACTTTAAGTCTTTTCAGTATCCTAGGAACTCTCAAACTATCCTGTGAGAAGGAGACCATTTGATCATTAATAAAATCTAGCAATAGTTGTCATTTTCCCATGTAAACCTGAAAAGCTCAGAGATACTTAGAGTTCTGAGCTGAGAAGTAAAAAAGCAAACAGAAGGAAAATAAAAGGATAGATACGGGAAAAAAATGATTTTCTATTTAAGCACCAACATGTGCTTGGTATTATGTTAGGTGCTCAGGATTTAATGTTCAAATAAGATGTGCCCCCATGGCCTGGCTCACATACTATCTGGGTCTGTGGAATCCTAAAATATCTCCTGGGACAACCTCAAAATGTTCTCAGCAGAGGAAAGAACTTTAAAATTTATCACTGCGGCTGCAGCAACCTGATGTTCAATTTGGGTATGTGTTTAGCTTTTAAATCCCATAAAACATACTCTTGATTTACCAATAGAATAAACAAGTCAATAAAACAAAATGTCATAATCATGGTTTCACTCCCAAAATCTTAAATTCCTCTTCATAAAAAAAATAAGAACTCAGCAGTATCAGAGACAAAACTGTTCCACCCTCTACATTCAATCATAAAACACAAAACAGAGCCTTGGCAGTCAGCAAAACAAGTTCAGCTTTGGGGTTTTGACAACAGGATCAAACTGTAATCAAAGCAGTTATATCTGTCCAATTGCAGGGCAATTGACAAGGAGATATATGAAATAGTCTTATGAGCCCATGAGAGTACCAAGAAGAGAGGGTAATGAAGGGACCATGTGGGGTGATGGTTTAGAAGTTCTGAAATAATCCCCCCCAAAAGTGATTTTTTAAATATGCCAATAAAGAAGGACATGGATGTAGTATAATTACAATCTGCAGATGAAGCTTGAGGTTCTGTATGTTAGAACTTATTTGAATGTGCTCACTGAAGCCTACTAAAGTAAAATTTTCAGTAGCCCAAGGTCTCCAAAATGTTTTATTTTAAGTTTTCTAAAATTTTTATCGGAAATAAGTATGAGACTCAAATCCTTCCTCTTTAGGAACAACAACAACGACAACAAAAACCCAAGGGATCCAAGGTAAAAATAATAAACTGGACTTTACCAAAATTTAAAACATTTTCACTTCAGGAAACATCAAGAAAGTAAAAGACAAGTCACAAATTAGGAGAAAATATTTGTAAATCATACATCTAATGAGAGACTGGTACCCAGAATAAAAGAGCTCTTATACTTCAATAATAAGACAATGAGTAAGCCAGTTTAAAAATGCACAAAGAAAGTTAAACAGGCATTTTGACTAAGAAGACATATGATTATGCAACCAGATCATGAAAAAAATGCATAATATAATTTGGCATCACGGAAATACAAATTAAAACTATAATGAGATATCGTTCCATGCTCACTAGAATGGCTACAATCAGAAAGCAAAAACAAATGTTAATGTGAATACAGAAAAATTGGAAATTAGAATGTTAAAAGATACAGCCACTTTAGAAAATGGTTTGGCAGTCTCTTTAAGTGTTAAACATAGATTTACATATGACCCAGTGATTCCTTTGCTTGGCATCTATGCGAGAGAAATGAAAACATATGTCCACCCAACCTTGTACATGAAGAAGAGTTTGTAGCAAAATTATTCATAACAGACAAGCTGGGGAGAAAGCATGATAGGCAAGTATTAAGAAGGCGTTGATAATGGGGATCAAAATGAGGTATATTTTAGGAGAAATCAGAGCTGGAAATCAGAACTTTAGAAAATCAAAACCAGACTTGGGAGTCTTGAATTTCTGACAAACTGGGAAGGTCTTCCTGTCTGTGACTCGGGTAGTCTCTAAGAGGTGACCTGCAGAAGTGCAGGGTCCTGTCATGGACATCATGACAAGAAGTAAAGATACTTCTTATCCTCTGCATGGTTGACCACTTATCCTTAGCACTTTTAACTCAAGACTGCCCCAAACATACAAACACATGATTAAAAATTCCTCGAGTAGGGACCACATCTTATTAACTTTCGTTTATGACACAGGCTCAATGATCTTTACCCTTAAACCTGAGGACAGTAAGCAAAGAGAACTGTTTGTAATAGAATCCAATGTTTCAGCCAGAAATTTAGTTTCTAGATACAGGAACTTGAGGGATTATGCCTCTCCTTGGAACTTTGGTTACATCTTCCCTGCCATGTAGGTAATTAAATTATATATCAGGGTTCTGATGAGATCTAAATGGCAGATCTAAATAGGTCAGTCACTTGGCACTTGGTGCTCAATAACTGATGGTTATTAATTTTTCTGAAATTTAGCACTGAGCCATGGTTTCTCTGAGTCCATCACCCTGGAGCTTTGTTCTCCCAGCATGCCCTGTGCTACATAGTATTCTCACAGACCCAGTAGGCTGGGCTGCATCCTAATAAGCAGCCCCACAGAATACTCAAGAAAGCCTTCCTCAGCGATCAATGCAAAGAAATAGAGGAAAACAACAGAATGGGAAAGACTAGAGAGCTCTTCAAGAAAATCAGAGATACCAAGAGAATATTTCATGCAAAGATGGGCTCAATAAAGGACAGAAACAGTATGGACTTAACAGAAGCAGAAGCTATTAAGAAGAGGTAGCAAGAATACACAGAAGAACTGTACAAAAAAGATCTTCATGACCAAGATAATCATGATGGTGTGATCACTCAGCTAGAGCCAGACGTGCTGGCATGTGAAGTCAGGTGGGCCTTAGAAAACATCACTACAAACAAAGCTAGTGGAGGTAATGGAATTCCAGTTGAGCTGTTTCAAATCCTGAAAGATGATGGAGTGAAAGTGCTGCACTCAATATGCCAGCAAATTTGGAAAACTCAGCAGTGGCCACAGGACTGGAAAAGGTCCGTTTTCATTCCAATCCCAAAGAAAGGCAATGCCAAAGAATACTCAAACTACCACACAATTGCACTCATCTCACATGCTAGTAGAGTGATGCTCAAAATTCTCCAAGCCAGGCTTCAGCAGTACATGAACCATGAACTTCCAGATGTTCAAGGTGGTTTTAGAAAAGGCAGAGGAACCAGAGATCAAATTGCCAACATCCACTGGATCATCGAAAAAGCAAGAGTTCCAGAAAAACACCTACTTCTGCTTTATTGACTATGCCAAAGCCTTTGACTGTGTGGTTCACAAGAAACTGTGGAAAATTCTGAAAGAGATTAATAACCCAGACCACCTGACCTGCCTCTTGAGAAACCTATATGCAGGTCAGGAAGCAAGGGTTAGAACTGGACATGGAACAACAGACTGGTTTCAAATAGGAAAGGGAGTATGTCAATTCTGTATATTGTCACCCTGCTTATTTAACTTATAGGCAGAGTACATCATGAGAAACGCTGGACTGGCAGAAGCACAAGCTGGAATCAAGATTGCCGGGAGAAATATCAATAACCTCAGATATGCAGATGACACCACCCTTATGGCAGAAAGTGAAGACGAACTAAAAAGCCTCTTGACGAAAGTGGAAGAGGAGAGTGAAGAAGTTGGCTTAAAGCTCAACATTCAGAAAACGAACATCATGGCATCTGGTCCCATCACTTCATGGGAAATAGATGGGGAAACAGTGGAAACAGATGAGGAAACAGTGGAAACAGTGTCAGACTTATTTGAGGGGGCTCCAAAATCACCGCAGATGGTGATTGCAGCCATGAGATTAAAAGACACTCCTTGGAAGGAAAGTTATCACCAACCTAGATAGCATATTGAAAAGCAGAGACATTACTTTGTCAACAAAGGTCCATCTAGTCAAGGCTATAGTTTTTCCAGTAGTCATATATGGATGTGACAGTTGGACTCTGAAGAAAGCTGAGCACTGAAGAATTGAGGCTTTTGACCTGTGATATTGGAGAAGACTCTTGAGAGTACCTTGGACTGCAAGGAGATCCAACCAGTCCATGCTAAAGGAAATCAGTCCTGGGTGTTCCTTGAAAGTACTGATGCTGAGGCTGAAACTCCAATACTTTGGCCACCTAATGCGAAGAGTTGACTCATTGGAAAAGACTCTGATGCTGGGAGGGATTGGAGGCAGGAGAAGAAGGGGACAATAGAGGATGAGATGGCTGGTTGGCATCACCGACTCGATGGACATGAGTTTGAGTGAACTCTGGGAGTTGGTGATGAACAGGGAGGCCTGGCGTGCTGCGATTCATGGGATCGCAAAGAGTCGGACACGACTGAGTGACTGAAGTGAACTGAAATGATTACATAATATTCCAGGTATTCTACCTCAAGTTGTTATAACAAAATTCCACAGACTACGTGGCTTAAAGAACAGAAACTTTTCTCACAATTCTGGAAGCTAAAAGCTTGAGATCACATTGTCAACATGGTTGGAACCTATCTTCTTGGCTTGCAAATGGCTGCCTTCCTTCTGTACCTTCATATGGTGGAGAGAGATCTCTTCCACTTCTTACGAAGACATAGTCCTTTCAGAGAAGGATCCCACCTTCATTTAATCTTAATTATTTCCTAAAGATTGTATCTCCAGTAACTATCACTTTGAATATTGGGAGGACACAATTCAGTTCATAGCTCCAGAGAAGGTCTGGTTAACCCCAGAGAGAATGGGTGCAGAGCCGGTGTCACAGTGAAGGCCCAGTGGTTAGCTTCCCGTCTTTCATCCTTCACCTCTCCATTACCAGGCTGGATTTGTGTTTTGGGTTTTTTGTTTGTTTGTTGTTGTTGTTGTTGTTGTTGTTGTTTGCTTTTTCCTTTCCTTCTCCACTGGTAAACCATTCCAAAAACTTAATATTTGGCCTACAAAAATCATATTGACACCTAATGAGACTTGAGATCTCTCCATGTCCCTCCTGAGTGCTGTTTTTTCTGTATAAAATAAGGTTTCAGGATTTCTTGCTTTTTCAGTTTCTGTTTAGATTTTCTCAGGCTCCTTTCAGTGGACCCCATGGTGGCTTCCTGTTAAACCAGTAACCCTGGTTACTTTAATCTGAAATTCTTCCTCTTGGTATTTCCCCATACACACACTTAGGCAATGGGCAGAATCTAGTTGATCCAAAGGCCCTACAGAGACTATGGACCTAATGTTTCATATGCTAAAACCCTAATCTGAATGGGATAGTATTTGGAAATGGGGCTTTCAGAATGAAATTAAATCCTGAGAGTCATAGTCCACATGAATGGAATTAGTATCCTTATAAGGTCAGAAAGTTAACTGTGGATAAACTACCTAGTTTGGTATTTTGTTATAGCAGCCTTAGCTGACAAGATAGGAAGGCTTCATCAAAGAAGTAAGACGGAGTGTACAAGTTGAAATTTCCCTGCATTGTTGAACAAAATTCCTTGGGTACATCACTCATTATTAGAGAAATGCAAGTCAAGACTACAAAGAGATATCACCTCAAACCAGTCAGAATAGCCATCATCAAAAAAATCTACAAACAATAAATGACGAAGAGGATGTGGAGAAAAGGGAACCCTCACGCACTGTTGGTGGGAATGTAAACTGATATAGCCATCATAGAGAACAGTATGGAGATTTCTTAAAATCTAGAAATAAATCTACCATATGACCCAGCAATCCCACAACTGGGTATACACTGAGAAAGTCACAATTTTAAAAGACACATGCACCCCCGTGTTCATCGTAGCAATATTTGCAATAGTCAGGACCTGGAAGCCACCTAGATGTTCATCAACAGATGAATGAAAAAAGAAGATGTGGTCCATGTATGCAATGGAATATTATTCAGCCATAAAAATAAATGAATTTGAGTCAGTTGTAGTGAGGTAGATAAACCTAGAGCCTCTTATACAGAGTGAAGTAAGTCAGAAAGAAAAAAAAAAGTATTATATATTAACACATATATATGGAATCTATCACATATATATGGAATCTATCACATATATATGGAAAATGATACTGATGAACCTGGTAAAGAATGAAATTGTGGACACAGCAGGGGGAGGTGAGAGCAGGACTAATTGAGAAAGTAGCTTTGACATATGTACACTATAATGTGAAAAATACATAGTTAGTGGAAAGTTGGTATATAACACAAGGAGCCCAGCCTGGCCCTCTGTGAGGACCTAGGGGGTGGGATGGGGATAGAGGAGGAAGGTGTATATATATATATATCTTTGTGTTTGTGTGGCAGAAATAAATACAACATTATAAAGCAATTGTACAATTAAAAAGTTTAAATATTTACTAAAAAAGTCCATGGGCATAGGGTAGAGGGGAAGATGAAGAGAGAACCCAGAGTTGGTGATTGTATACTATATATGGGCACTTTAGATACATTACACAGTTTACCAACTACTATCCATTCTCTTACCAATATAATACCCTCTCATCAGAGTCTCAAATCCTTACTTCGCCCCTTTCAATTCACTTCTCATAGTAGTAATTTCACCAAAGTACTCATTTACTCTGGAAACAATAATTTTATAATTGACCTTCCCATGATAGATTTGTTAAGAGCTGGGGCCTGGAGATGTGGATTTGTACCCCAGATATTCACCTGGAAAAGTGATTTAACCTCCCCTGTAAAAATAGTCACATCTTCCTCATAGAGCAGTGTAAGAATTAAACAAGCAATTATGCCACATGCTTACTGCATGCCCTGACTCAACAAAATGTAGCTTTTAATATTGTTAAGACAAGTGACTTGCCCAGTGTCACGGATAGCAGAGAGAATTAGAACCCTCAGTATCTCATTGAAGTCTTCCATGATGCTTCTTTAACTGAACATCTCTGCATTCTAGGCTAAGAGATAGAATTGTGTAGGAAAAAGAGCATAAACATAAACATCTATATGAGGACTGGGCTCTACTTGTCACCATCGCGTGCTAGTTCTCTTATCTGGTCAAATCCTGAGTCTGTAGTTTCTTTGTTAGGTCAAATGATTGACTGTGATAGTATGTGCTAGAACATATACTAAATATTCGTAAGATCAGCTAGTACTTATTCTGGAAAAGGGAATGGCAACCCACTCCAGTATTCTTGCCTAGAGAATCCAATGGACAGAGGAGCCTGGTAGGCTGCAGTCCATGGGAGAACATCTACTAAACGTTGGTAAGATCAGCTACAGTCTGTGGCATTTGAGCCACAGCCCTCCCCTTTTCCCTACATGCTTACTGTGATGGAAACTCCTTTCCCTCAGCTCCCAGACAAGGATTACAGTATACCCTCCAGTAAAGGCAGATCATCAGTATTGTTCTCAGATGCTTTTGAATGTTAGTTGCTTGTTTTTTGCTTCCTTATTTGTTAATGCCTATAAGGGACATCCCAGCTCAATTTATTCCATTTATCTTCATGACTCTCTTTTTTTCCTTTCTGATATAGATTGTTCTCATGTTCTCCCTGCCTGCTGCTCTCCAGTATAAATCTACTATAAAAAAAAAAAAACAGTCAATAGTTAAGAAGAACTTAGAGGAGAAATGACATTTACTTGTTCATTGCTCACTAACCTCATTTTCACTCATCACATCATCCTTTCCTGGTGGGCAAGAATGGGGCTCAAAGCCATCATCATCCAGTGTTCTAACTGCTATTACTAATAGATCAGAGCCAAGATCCTATCTGAAACCCATTTGGCCATCTCAGACTTGGTGTTGTATCCATGCCAAGTGCAATATTCTTTTAAAATATTTCAGAAGCAGTGTGTAAAGGTAGCAGGGGTTACCAGCAGTGGTAGTGAGGGATGCAGGGGAAGTGACTAAGGGGATTCCTGGCACAGTGAACTTACTCTAGCAGGCAACTGCAAAAGGCTCACTAATAGATCACTGGCAGGAATCAATGGAACTTTCAAAACAACTGAAATCCAACAAAAGCAAAGCCTGCAATATCTCAGAACATCTGTGTGACATAGATCAATGGAACTTCAGATCCCCAAAAGAGTAATTATTCCAGAGTTCAGACCCCTCAATCCTGATCTCCAAGGTTCACCACTATTAAAACTGTGTTAAAACTGAAGCTGTTATTACTTCACCTGTCTTATCTACTAGAAATGAAAGAAACTTTAGAGAACTTTTCACTCAATTATAATAAAAATAAATATGCTGATTAGAGTCTCTCAGATTTGGAATGGAACTTAGAAACTACCAAGCTGAAACCTAACAATCCCCCTAACCTTGCATTAGCTGCATACATCTTCTCTACAGCGAAGGGAGTATTCAATTTCTCCTTGCAGACGTTCTGAATAGGTAGCTCAATTTCCTAATAAGGATTGAGCACCACCCAAGTGCAAAATAAAACTATTATCTGGATCATCTAAAATCTGCGGAAAGACAAAATGTACCAGGTTCAAAGTTGACCTTGGGCAAGTCCCCAGACCTCAGTATTTTCATCTTAAATTCGAGCTGTTAGTAGTTCTCATCTCCTGGGTTTATGGGGATTAGAGAAGATGCATATAATATAGATATTTTTCAATAAATGTTAGCGATTGCCCTCATTATTAAAGTTCATTTTCCTTATACATATAAAGTGGAGATGGGAAAAATAAAATGAAATTTTATTATCTACTTTGCAAATTTCTCAAATGGAAGTGATAGTGCTTTGATTCATAAATATTATTATGATTTCCTTTGGCATGTCATAAAAACTGATCCAAATGGTCAGCTCCTTTGTTCTCTGGTGTGTGTGTGTGTTAATTACTATATTATAAAAAGAACAGTGGCTGCCACATATTGGGCCCCTACTTTGTGTTAGAGCTTTTCACACTTTACCTCATTCAACATTCACAATAGTTCCAGGAGGTGCCCCAACTCAGATGAGAAATCTGAGATTTAAGATGTTAGGTAACAAGCATAAAGTCACCCAACCAGATCTCTGGCTCCCACACTCCCCGTACCTCCCCTAATGTTTTTTGTTTTTATTCCTAAAATGTACCCTTGATTTAAGAAATAAGAGCCAGGCTTCTGGAGGCTGGAAATGAAATCATACTAGTCTCAGTGCCTGTAGTGATCCTGAGTAAGAATGCAAACTTCATGGAGAACTAGTAGCCTCAGGAAGAAGCTGTCAATCTCAATTAAGACATCAATGTGTCAAAGGAGGAAGGTACCACCATGAAGTCTATTGTTGAATGCGTGTCAGGTGAAGGCAGTACTAATCACTGCATGATCCAAATATGTCCATTTCCTTCTTCTCCCAAACTAAGGTCACCGAGTTATTATGGCACGGTGGTTTGCACTACTTTGGATTCCACCAAGTGGCAGGTGGCCTGACAAACATGCACTCAGCATGTTTTGTTGGGTCCCTACAGCTGTGCTGCCAATCAGTTCAGGATGGCTGCAAGTTAATGCTAATTAGCTTCTGTTGATCTGCATATTCCAACAGCCTCCCAGGATTCCCATTTTGATATGCAAGATTGCCAGTTGGGTATGTGATTGAATTAAGGAGCAAAAAAGATTTTCTTCATGGAGGGATATGTGGGTCTGAATCCCCAGCAAAGGACCCTTTTGGTTCACGGTTGGCAGCTCTGGCCCTTAGCATAGAGGCATGGGTTCCAGGCTGAAGGTGCTGCCACCCTGCTTATAGAAACAAAAATGATGCCTTAACCTCCTAAAGCTATTAGGAGTAAACATTATTTCCATCTGGTCTGTGAAATGGCACTGGCAATTTAGATGGGAAAAGAATCGATAGTTTTTTCTTCTGCTTGGTTCAAATCTAAGTTCAAATCATCTAAACCAATCTGACAAATTATTCATTAAGAATTGTTTCCTGTGGCATGCAAAGAGAACTAATCCCAAATGATTGGATAAACTACTTTACCTTCTGTACTCAGTTTCCTCAAATGCAATGTTAGAAGGCTGTGCTAGAGCCCATTAAAGGAGAGAAAATGCATGACCAAGATAGCAAAATGTTTGACACATGTTAGCCCCTGGAGATATATATATATCACAAAGAGTCAGACACGACTGAGAAACAGAACAATTATTTTTAAAAAACTGATATTTTAAATCAGTTTTAAAATATAAACAGCTATACAGTACATGGGCTTCCCAGGTGATGCAGTGGTAAAGAATCTGCCTGCTAATGCAGGAGATGCTGGTTCAATCCCTGGGTTGGGAAGAGCCCCTGGAGGAGTATATGGCAACCTGCTCCAGTATTCTTGCCTGAAGAATCCCATGGACAGAGGAGCCTCGCAGACTACAGTTCATGTGGTAGAAAAAAGTTGGACAGGGCTAACCGACTAAGCACACATGCAGGCATCTAGTACATACTAAGCACACATGCTAACATCTGTGATAGCATGGTGCACGTGGCTGGAGATTCAAATATAAAACAATTATTCATCTTCCTCCAGGAGTATATAGTAAACAATTACAATGGAAAAAATTACCTCCTAACAATGGTATTCTACAATTCTTTCTTTTTGCTATAACTTCGAAGGAACACCACAAGTTTCTGGTTCTACCAATCAGTAGCCTTGTTTTCTTGTGTATGTTGCTTAACTTCTCTGGACCCTTGTTTCTCCTTCTGTACAAGTCATGCACACCACATAAGGTCATTGAGTCTGTGAAATAAAATAATGTTTGTTAAAGTTACTGACACATATCAGGCATTCAGTAAGTAGTATTTTCTTTCTGTTTTTCCTTTCAGAGGATATTATTAGAATCACTTGAGTACAATAAATTTTGGGATGAAGGACAGAGGTAGAAGAAAAAGAGGTGGAAGGATTTCAGCCACATAAGAAAGGAACTCAGCAGGAAACTGCACTATGGGGGCTGGTGTATTTAGATTTTGCACCTGTATTTCATCAGGGCAATGAAAATATGATCTCACTGAGTAAACATTACAAAAACAGTTTTCAAAAGTTTAACTTGGCTGCAGCCTTAGAAAGTTCTGTTTCCCTGAAGTGATTAAACAATATTTCTTGGAAAACATTTGCTAAATATAATTGAGAGGAAAACTTTTTTCTCCTTTTCATATTGTTAGATTTAGGAGGTCCAATTATATTTTTGTAGGAAAAGTTACTAAAACTATTGCTGAAGTTATATTTTATATGTATCACATAATGTATATTTTCATGTTTGTGTGTATATATAAATATGTATGTCTCCATTTCTTTATGTATATCTGTATAACACATGTGAGAGTGTGTCCATATATATGGTGTATGTATATAAATATATGTATATACATAGATGCATACATCATCTCTGTAATATACATATTTATCATCTCTGTAATATACATATTTATGTTAATTATGATCTGAGAATTGAGTACATGCATACACATATACATGTGTTTTATAATGTGGCATCTGTATTTATCATTCATTTAGGCATTATATTGTAGTGGTTAAAAGCATAAATTATGAAACCAGATCTCCAGAAACTGAATTCTAGCTCCATCTAGAATTCAAGTAACAATCTCTGAATCTCAGGGATTACCTTAAATAATGTCTTATTTAAAACGTTATCTGTAAGATGGAGATAATTGTATCTACCACAAGGAATAATTGTGAGGAGCAAATTAATTAACATATATGAATGTACTTAAAAATAAACTTGGCAAATAGTTCTGTTGATATTGTTACTATTGCTATTAAGACTTTATTGTTGTTATTACGACTATTATTGCTATCTTTCATAAATTCATTTGTTCTAAATTACTTTGAGTTTTAATTGTTGTTGTTTAAAACTTCAACGCTGAGAAAGAAAAATGCAGCTGGAGGAATCAGGTTCCCTGACTTCAGACTATACTACAAAGCTACAGTAATCAACACAGTATAGAACTGGCACAAAAATAGAAGTGTAGATCAATGGAACAGGGTAGAGAGCCCAGAGGAAAACCCATGTACCCATGGTCACCTAAACTATGACAAAGGAGGAAATAATAAACAATAGAGAGAAGACAATCTCCTCAATAAGTGGTGCTGGAAAAACTGAACAGCTACATGTAAATGAATGAAATTGGAACACTTCCTAACACCATACACAAGAATAAGCTCAAAATGGGTCAAAGACTTAAATATAAGGCCAGACACTATAAAACTCTTAGAGGAAAACACAAACAGAATACTCTTTGACCTAAATTGCAACAAGATCTTTTTTGATCTACTTCTAAAATTGTTGTTCAGCCACTAAGTTGTGGCTGACTCTTTGTGACCCCATGGATTGCAACCCACTAGGTTCCTCTGCCCATGGGATTTTCCAGGCAAGGATACTGGAGTGGGTTGCCATTTCCTTCTCCAGGGACTTCCTAGAGTAATGAAAATAAAAACAAAAATAAACAAATTGTATCTAATTAAAATTAAAAGCTTTTGCACTGCAAAGGAAACCATAAACAAGATGAAAAAAATCACCCTCAGAATGGGAGAAAATATTTCCAAAGTAACTGACAAAGGATTAATCTCCAAAATATACAAACAACTTAAGCAACTCAATATCAAAGAAACAAACAAACCCAATCAAAACATGAGCAGAAGATCTAAATAGACATTTTTCCAAAGACACACAGATGGTCAAAAAGCACATGAAGAGGTGCTCAACATTGCTAATTATTAGAGAAAAGAAAATCAAAACTACAAGGAGATATCGCCCTAGTTCAGTCAGAATGGCCATCATCAAAATCACACACACATACATGCAATGGAATATTACTCAGCCATAAAAAGGAATGAAATAGTGTCATTTGCAGAGACATGCATGCACCTAGAGACTGCCACCTGATGCAAAGAATTGACTCATTTGAAAAGACCTGGATGCTGGGAAAGATTGAAGGCAGGAGAAGAGAACAACAGAGGATGAGATGGTTGGATGGCATCACTGACTCAGTGAACATGAGTTTGAGTAAACTCTGGGAGTTGGTGATGGACAGGGAGGCCTGGTATGCTGCAGTCCATGGGATCACAAAGAGTCAGACATGACTGAGTGACTGAACTGAACTCAGAGATTGTCATACAGAATGAAATCAGTCAGAAAGAGAAAGATATCATCTGTTTACATAAATATGTGAAATCTAGGAGAAGGCAATGGCAACCCACTCCAGTACTCTTGCCTGGAAAATCCCATGGACGGAGGAGCCTGGTAGGCTGCAGTCCAAGGGGTCGCTAAGAGTCGGACATGACTGAACAGCTTTACTTTCACTTTTCACTTTCATGCATTGGAGCAGGAAATGGCAACCCACTCCAGTGTTCTTGCCTGGAGAATCCCAGGGACAGGGGAGCCTGGTGGCCTTCCATCTATGGGGTCGCACAGAGTCGGACACAACTGAAGAGACTTAGCAGCAGCAGCAGCAGCAAAATAGTAACGATGAACTGATTTATAAAGCAGAAATAGAGACACAGATATAGAGAACAAATGTATGGGTACCAAGCAAGAAAGGGAAGGTGGGATGAATTGAGAAATTAAGATTGACATATATACACTACTATGTGTAAAATGGGTTTTCCTGGTAATTCAGCTGGTAAAGAATCCACCTGCAATGCAGGAGACTCCAGTTTGATTTCTGGGTTGGGAAGATCCCCTGGAGAAAGGAAAGGCCACCCACTCCAGCATTCTGGCCTGGAGAATTCCAAGGACTATATAGTCCATGGAGTCACAAAAAGTCGGACATGACTGAGCAACTTTCACTTAATGTATAAAATAGGTAACTAATGAGAACCTACTATATATAGCGCAGGGGACTCTACCTGGTGCTCTGTGGTGACCTAAATGGAAAAGAGATTCAAAAGAGAGGGGCTATATGTGTAGACCAATACTTTGGTGCTCAGCTATCTTTATGGTCCAACTCTCACATCCATACAATCGATTCATGGAGAGGAACTAACGCTCTTGAACTGTGGTGTTGTAGAAAACCCTTGTAAGTCCCTTGGACTGCAAGGAGATCAAACCAATCAAACCTAAAGGATATCCATCCTGAATATTCATTGGAAGGACTGCTGATAAAGCTGAAGCTCCAATACTTTGGCCACCTGTTGTGGAGAACTGACTCATTGGAAAAGACCCGGATGCTGCGAAAGATTGAAGGCAGGAGGAGAAGGGAATGACAAAGGATAAGATGGTTGGATGGCACCACCTACTCGATGGACATGAGTTTGAGAAAGCTCTGGGAGATGGTGATGGAGAGGGAAGCTTGGCATGCAATTCATGGGGTCACAAAGATTTAGACATGACTGAGCAACTGAACTGGCTGAACTGATATGTACAGATATGGCTGATTCACTTTGCTGAACAGCTGAAACTGACATAGTGGTTTAAAGCAATTATTCCCTGATGGTTCAGTAGGCAAAGGATCTGTCTGCAATGCAGGAGACACAGTAGATGCAAGTTCTATTCCTGGGTTGCAAAGATCCCCTGGGGAAGGAAGTGACAACCCACTCCAGTATTCATGCCTGGGAAATCCCAAGCACAGAGGACCTTGGTGGGCTACAGTCCAAGGGGCCAGACATGATTCAACGACTAAACACACACACTCCAATTTTTTAAAATAACCCTCAACAAATGGATGTTTTTAAAAAAGTAATAGAGCTTTTCTATTTTACAAGTGGTAGATATTTTAATTAAATTTGAAGTATATCATTCTTTTGTTGTGGGAAGAATCATCTGGATATTTGTACTTAGTTATGCAAATGTAACATAAGTACTGTCTGCCAACCCCACCCCCATCCCCCTTCTTAGAAAAAATAGTGAAATAACCTGAATGCATATGTTTTAGACTAAATGGATAAATGTGCTATTTGGCAATGCAAATTTAATGTATGTTTTAGCAAAGCTATTTTTTTTTCTGCATATTTTGTTGCTTCTTTGAAAGATTTCTTTATTAAGTAGTTTAGGCTGTAAATTATTACTTGTTTTGACCAAGATGCATATGCTTGTGTTTGATCAAAGGAGATTAGTAATAGAGATGCAATGATTGTTAAGTGCGGGGGGGCGGGGGGAAGTGCAGGCCCAACATTTAAGTCAAGATGAATTGGATGAAAGAGCTGTGTGTGCTTGGGCCAGCTCAGGCTGGACTGGATTTGAATCTCAGCTCCATCTATTCCTAGTGTTGTGACCTTAGGCAAGTGGTGAATTCAGAGGTAAATACCTGAGCCTTTCAACCAGTATTGATGTTGGACTATTGCCCTCTTGTATCAATGTCTTCTGGTCATACAGCCAGACAGTACCTCTGTCAGTGAAAGGTAGAGTTTCATAAAGAATGTGGGCGTTTTCACAATTATCCTTGGAAGAATTCAACCTTTGAACTGAAATGAGGACAGGAAGAGAGAAAATTACAGTTTTTATGGCTATCTGTTTGTTTCTTCAAGAAATTATTATAACTATGGAACTGATATTCACTAGATTCCTATTATGGGTCAGGTATCAATGGGGGTGCTAAGAACGGGAGATATAAGAAGACAAGGCTTCTTATACAGGTTCGTAAAATGCCCATAGTTAAATGAGGCACATAAATAAGTGACCAGTCATTCGTATGATGAATGCTATCTATAGTAGAGTACAAAAACACTGGATACAGACAAGGAGGAAATGGTTAATTCCAGGAGTAAGTGAAGGCATTTCAAATGAGATGAAGCTTGTTAGTTGCTCAGTCATGTCTGACTTTGTGTGACCCCATGGATTGTGGCTCACCAGCCTCCTCTCTCCATGGAATTCTCCAGGTAAGAATACTGAAGTGGGTAGCCATTCCCTTCTCCAGGGGATCTTCCCAACTCAGGAATCATATCTGCATCTCCTGCATTGCAGGCAGATTCTTTATCATCTGAGCCACCAGGGAAGCCTGAGATGAAGCTTGAGCTACCTCTTAAAGAAAGGGGTGGGATATCATGAATGGCTCAAGGAGGAAAGATATTTCAAGCAAAAGGAATACTCACAGTGACTGAGATAATAGTCCAGCAGGTTCAGAGAATTGCCAATAATCTAGTGTGCCTAGATCTCAGAAAATGAAGATGTAACAAGATGTAGGCCTGAGGAGATAATCAGCTAGATAGACTATGATACCCTCTGTATGCTATCCTAAACTGTATGGTTTATTTTTCCTGAAAGCAATATGGAACTACTGAAAAGTTTTAAATAGCTGAGATACATATTTATGCTTTCCCTTTAGATAGTACATTCCTGCAGCTCTGCAGCTCTGTGAAACATAAACGTGAAGAGGAGAAGAATAGAAGCAGGAAATTATTTGAGATGGCACAGCAGTAATGAGGACATGGAATTATAAAGGTTAGAACTAAGGAAGTCATAATGGGGAGTAAATACAAAAGAATGTAATTTTTAAATCTTCGTGGCCAACCATCTCTAAGACTTGAAAATTTGTCCATGGCAGCAGAGGGTCAAGGAGGACCAGCTTCCTTGTTTGGAGGTGGTTAAGTAAACATTAAAATACAGGTTTAAGAGCAAGCTGGGAGAAGGACAGGAAAGATGAATTTTATTCGGAAAGTGGTAAGGTTTGGGGACTTTCAAATTGATATAAAAATTTGGATATGTGGATTTGGAGCTAAGAGGGAAAGATTGGGGCAAGGTAAAAATTTGAAAGTAATTAGCTTACAGTGGGTAATTATGAGAATAGATGATATAACCCACAAAATCCATTCAAAGTAAGATAATTATGAACAAGAAAGAAATCACAGGTAATGGCAAAATTTAGGAGGAAAAATATCAATCTATCTATCAATCTATCATCTAAGTCTCATTGGTCTTTCAGTATACCAAATGAAGCACTAGATTTGCTAAAACGCCCTGATAGTCTTAGGATGTATTGCACTTTTCCAGAAGTCTTTACTTTCTCTGCCAAGGTGAAGCCATCTGAATCTAGAAGAAATAGCAATCTCTAGCAAATAGAGAAAAATGGAAAAATAAAAAGTCGATGACTACCACTTTGAATGCTGTCGCTCAACTTTTTTTTTTTTTTTTACTTTATTTTACCTTACAATACTGTATTGGTTTTTCCATACATTGACATGAATACACAATGGACAGACACTTCATCTTCTAAAGTAATTAAGCACCCAAAATGTAGGACTCTACTATACAAGAAAATAGTCCTCCGTTGCAAAACTATTACAATAAAATGAGACATTGAAAGGCTCTATTTATACAATAGTAAGAAGCAAGATAACCTTTTGGTTGCTGTTGGTTTGGGGACATTTGAAGCGCACCAGTGAAAGGTCTCCAAATGATGTGGCCTCCGTGGTTTCCCTGAAATAATGTAATAAATATGAGACCTAGGGCTAGCTTAAAGATTAAGTTTGATCAGGAATTTGGAGTAAGAAAAAAATCTTAGGATATTTCTTAAAAATTGAAGGTAAGTTTTAATGAATTAGCTGGAATTGATAATATCCCTGCTTATTTAACTTATATGCAGAGTACATCATGAGAAATGCTGGGCTGGAAGAAGCACAAGCTGGAATCAAGATTGCCGGGAGAAATATCAATAACTTCAGATATGCAGATGACACCACTATTATGGCGGAAAGTGAAGAACTAAGAAGCCTCTTGATGAAAGTGAAAGAGGAGAGTGAAAAGGTTGGCTTAAAGCTCAACATTCAGAAAACAAAGATCATGGCATCTGGTCCCATCACTTCATGGGATATAGATGAGGAAACAGTGGAAACAGTGTCAGACTTCATTTTTTTGGACTCCAAAATCACTGCAGATCATGATTGCTGCCGTGAAATTAAAAGACGCTTACTCCTTGAAAGGAAAGTTATGACCAACCTAGATAGCATATTCAAAAGCAGAGACATTACTTTGCCAACACAGGTCCATCTAGTCAAGGCTATGGTTTTTCCAGTGGTCATGTATGGATGTGAGAGTTGGACTGTGAAGAAAGCTGAGCGCCAAAGAATTGATGCTTTTGAACTGTGGTGTTGGAGAAGACTCTTGAGAGTCCCTTGGACTGCAAGGAGATCCAACCAGTCCATTCTGAAGATCAGTCGTGGGTGTTCCTTGGAAGAAATGATGCTAAAGCTGAAACTCCAGTACTTTGGCCACCTCATGCAAAGAATTGACTCATTGGAAAAGACTCTGATGCTGGGAGGGATTGGGGGCAGGAGGAGAAGGGGATGACAGAGGATGAGATGGCTGGATGGCATCACCGACTCGATGAACGTGAGTTTGAGTGAACTCCAGGAGTTGGTGATGGACAGGGAGGCCTGGCATGCTGCGATTCATGGGGTCGCAAAGAGTTGAACATGACTGAACTGAACTGATACAGCTCTAAAGTTTATTCCCCTCTATATTAAGGAAATGATCCCACAGTGAGAAGGCAAATGGTAAACATATGATTCATAAAATAGTTTTGTCTTTAAAAAAGTTAATTATGAATGGATTTCATAACTCCTTAGAGTCATAAAGCACATTCAGTTCAGTTCAGTTCAGTTGCTCAGTTGTGTCTGACTCATTGCAACCCCATGAACTGCAGCACGCCAGGCCTCCCTATCCATCACCAACTCCCGCAGTCCACCCAAACCCATGTCCATCGAGTCGGTGATGCCATCCAATCATCTCATCCTCTGTAGTCCCCTTCTCTGCCTGCCCTCAATCTTTCCCAGCATCAGGGTTTTTTCAAATGAGTCAGCTCTTTGCATCAAGTGGCCACAATATTTCAGTACTTCACTTATTCTCTAATAAAGGACTTCATGAATATTTTGGAAAATATTTGGTTTAGGATAAATTAGATGCAGTGAGTTCTTTTTTTAAAAAGTCATGTGATATATAATAAATTTCTTTACTCTCATTTAAGCTTGGGTCCCTACTTTTTCAATAGCTGAATTCCACTTTGATTACAGCCTTCTTCTCCTCCTGTAACTTTAAAAATCCTACATATTCTAAACTCATCAGTCATGTGCTACTCAAGTTACCTGGAATGTCTTCTTTTTTGATAAATTATTCATCCTTCAAGATGCAACACAATTTTATCTTCAGTGAAGTCATCTCTGATTTACTCTTTTGTTCCTGCTTCTAAGACTCAACAACACCTTGATCATATCCCTGTTCAAACATGTATTAATTTTCACTATGGTTACCCGCTATATGTGCATCTCTATAGCTGGACTGTACCTAGCTCCATGCCTAGCACACTTTCAGTAAATACTTTTTGTTTTGTAATAATTGCTTTTTCAATCATACACTTCAATCATACATATATATACACATCTATATATGTCTGTGTCTGTCTATTACTTACACAGATCACATAAAAGGTCTCTCCGGAATCTCACGATAACCACACAAGACTGTAAGGACAGCTATCTTTAATCCCGTTTTTCAGATAAGGAAGCAGAGAAGACAGACTCAAGAGAAGTCTTATCCAGTACTGCGTGTGAAATAAACTTGAAACAAACAAACAAAAAAAAAATCAACTCCCTTTTTGTGATTTCAATTCTAATATGCTATCTTCAATTAAGTAGAATTTTTAGAGCACTGCGTGCTTGCTCATTCTCTCAGTCATGTCTGAATCTTTGCAACCTGATGGACTGTAGCCTGCCAGGCTCCTCTGTCTATGCAATTTTTCCAAGCAGGAATACTGGAGTGGGTCACCATTTCATACTCCAGGGGATCTTCGGGACCCAAGGATCAAACCCACATCTCTTGCATCTCCTGCATTGGCAGGCAATTTCTTTACGACAAGCACAACCTAGGAAGACCTGTTTTAGAGCCACATGCTTATAATGTATTCCTTGGAGTTTTCCTTTTATTTAAATATACCTAATATATCAGCCCTGGGTGTTCTTTGGAAGGAATGATGCTAAAGCTGAAACTCCAGTACTTTGGCCACCTCATGCAAGAATTGACTCATTGGAAAAGACTCTGATGCTGGGAGGGATTGGGGGCAGGAGGAGAAGGGGACGACCGAGGATGAGATGGCTGGATGGCATCACTCGACTCTATGGATGTGAGTTTGAGTGAACTCTGGGAGATGGTGATAGACAGGGAGGCCTGGAGTGCTGTGATTCATGGGGTCACAAAGAGTCAGACATGACTGAGCAACTGAACTGAACTGAAGATGTACAAAATTAGATTAATCATATCCCTAGGTTTATCACAGTTATCGCCAGTTCATGCATGTCCCTGATTTTTTTGCTTGTACGCATATGTTCATTTTTTAATATGACTAATACTTATAAATTCATCACTCATTCCTACAACTAAAACATTCTCATTAACTATCTGCATCTACAGACTTTTCCTTCCCTACCTCACCAATTCTTGATTTACTGTCCAACCCTAAAGCATTTGTAATTTGAATATTGTCTTTCTCTATAGCTTTTTTCACTTTTTATTTTTGAACTTTATATTAAAATTATCTCATTTATGTAGTTTTAAAAAATTTTGTTTTCTTTATTTAACATTACTATATTTGTCCACTGTTTCACATAGTTGCAATTCCTTATTTTGAGTATTGAATAATATTTCATTTTATGAATACACTGTAATTAAACTATCATTCTAGTCATAGAAATTTGGGTCATGTTCAGTTTTTTTGTTTTTTCTACTATGAATAATGCTGTCATGAAATTTTCAACATTCTTTCGAGAATATACCTGAGAGAATTCCTGGGTTGTAAGTTATGTAAATATTTAATTTTACAGGAAAATGCCAAGTTGCTTTTATAAAATAATAAAAATTTACAAACCCACCAACAAGGTATGAAATCCTGATGATCTACCTTTTCTGCAGTAATTGTCAGGTAACCGTAAAATGATATCTCATGGTGTCAATTTGCATTTCGTCACTCGCTAATGAGGCTGAGACTGTCTTTATACATTGACCATATGTATTTCTTTTGGTGCGTGTATGCATGCTAAGTCGCTTCAGTTGTGTCCAACTCTCTGTGACCCTATGGAGCCCTCCTTTCTCCGTGGAATTCTGTCCATAGAATTTGTATCACAAAGAAGTTTTTTGGTAGAACTTCTTTATTTGCAATACAAATCCTGTCAGGTCTATGCATCCAAATCCTATGTCAGGTCCAAGTTAAGTATCTTCACCTAGTTTGTATGTTGCCTTTTGACTTTCCTAGTACTTGCTGCTCGTGAATGAATGTTAACTGCTAGCAGTTTACAACTGCATCTTTCTCAAAGGAATTATACGTGGCCAATGGGTCTTTCTTACACAAATCCTGGAAGTCAGCTTATAGCCAATAACTGACTAATATACAGATATAAGAGGCTGGTCCCCTTACCTCAAGACAAGACATATTCTGTGGAACAATTCATGTTCCAGAGTTTCCTATGAAATTAGGCTGAAGCTAAACTCCAACTGAAATCACATCGTTTCTCAGCCCCTTCTTCTCCCTATATTTTTCTCATTTCTGTAAAGGTGACTCCTGACAGTGTGTCCTCAATATGCTATTCAAACAAAAGTCTCAATCTTAGGTCCCCCTTCTAGGATATTAAATACTATGAGATATCTTTGGATGAACACTTCTTAAATCTCATAGTCAAATTTATCAATCTTTTATGGATATTCTTTTTAAAAATCTCAATCTTTACTTTCCCCATGGTCAGAAAGGTATCATGGTCTGTATTTCCAGTAAATTTTAACTTTGCTTTTAAAATTTAAGTTTTCAATCATCCTGAAGTTGATTTTTATATGTAATGTGATCCAATAATTTATTGTACATATGAATACATTTAGTTTATTAAATTCATTCATTTTCCTATCATGGATCCTTTCAGAAAACTAGTGATTTCTCAACACATTTTTAAATGCTCTTTATATCAATATACTAAGAACCTTGCTTGGTGTTGGGGCTATAAACATAAAATGATATTACAAACCTCCTCTCCCCACACTATCAAGGGGCTTCCAGTGTAAGTAGGAAAGCAGAATGCAGCTACAGTAGAAGTATATTCAAAATAAATTAATATCTACTAGGAGTCAAGAAAATTTTCTTAGAGGAAATGAAACTAAAAGAACAAATATTTTATAGTTAGGAAACATGGATAATTCATGGCATTTCCAGATTGAAGAAATCTTTTACAAAAGCACAGATTGTAAACAAGCATGAAATATTTTAGAATGCCTGTAGTTTTAAATGGCACAAAAAGTATGACAGCAGATAAGAACTGAAAAGTAGACAAAAGGTTTATTCATTAAGGACTTTTTTTATAGCCCACCTCATGCAAAGAGTTGACTCACTGGAAAAGACCCTGATCCTGGGAGGGATTGGGGGCAGGAGGAGAAGGGGACGACAGAGGATGAGATGGCTGGATGGCATCACGGACTCGATGGACATGAATCTGAGTGAACTCCGGGAGTTGGTGATGGACAGGGAGGCCTGGCATGCTGCAATTCACGGGGTCGCAAAGAATCAGACACGACTGAGCAACTAAACTGAACTGAACTGAATTTCTACCTTGCATCTCCCAGCACTTTCACTTCTCTTTGCATGTGGCTTCCACTCTGGCCACTGGTTGGAAGAAACTATGTGACCCAAGTTTGGCCACAATACTCTAGTCCTTTGGACACAGGGATTGTCCTAAGTGTGGGCATCCAATGTGAATAGGTACAATGAAATCCTCCTACAAGGTATAGATGTTAATATAAAGAAGCCATTTCTGTTAAAGTTGCTAAATTGGGGCTAGAGCAATCACGTTCCCTACCACATGGAGAACACCTGAGTAAGAAAATAAAGCCTACACACACACACACACACACACACACACACACACATACATAAATATGAGACAGTTCAGTTCAGTTCAGTCACTCAGTTGTGTGCGACTCTTTGCGACCCCATGAATCGCAGCATGCCAGGCCTCCCTGTCCATCACCAACTCCTGGAGTGCACTCAGACTCACGTCCATTGAGTCCGTGATGCCATCCAGCCATCTCCTCCTCTGTCGTCCCCTTCTCCTCCTGCCCCCAATCCCTCCCAGCATCAAAGTCTTTTCCAATAAGTCAAATCTTCGCATGAGGTGGCCAAAGTACTGGAGTTTCAGCTTCAGCATCATTCCTTCCAAAGAAATCCCAGGGTTGATCTCCTTCAGAATGGACTGGTTGGATCTTCTTGCAGTCCAAGGGACTCTCAAGAGTCTTCTCCAACACCACAGTCCAAAAGCATCAATTCTTCGGTGCTCAGTCTTCTTCACAGTCCAACTCTCACATCCATACATGACCACTGGAAAAACCATAGCCTTGACTAGACGGACCTTAGTCGCCAAAGTAATGTCTCTGCTTTTGAATATACTATCTAGGGTGGTCATAACTTTCCTTCCAAGGAGTAAGAGTCTTTTAATTTCATGGCTGCAGTCACCATCTGCAGTGATTTTGGAGCCCAAAAAATTAGTCTGACACTGTTTCCACTGTTTTCCCATCTATATCCCATGAAGTGATGGGACCAGATGCCATGATCTTAATTTCCTGAATGTTGACCTTTAAGCCAACTTTTTCACTCTGCTCTTTCACTTTCATCAAGAGGCTTTTTAGCTTCTCTTCACTTTCTGCCATAAGGGTGGTGTCATCTGCATATCTGAGGCTATTGATATTTCTCCCGGCAATCTTGATTCCAGCTTGTGTTTCTTCCACTCCAGCGTTTCTCATGCTGTACTCTGCGTATAAGTTAAATAAGCAGGGTAACAATATACAACCTTGGTGTACTCCTTTTCCTATTTGGAACCAGTCTGTTGTTCCATGTCCAGTTCTAACTGTTGCTTCCTGACCTACATACAGATTTCTCAAGAGGCAGGTCAGGTGGTCTGGGATTCCCATCTCTTTCAGAATTTTCCACAGTTTCTTGTGATCCACACAGTCAAAGGCTTTGGCATAGTCAATAAAGCAGAAATAGGTGTTTTTCTGGAACTCTCTTGCTTTTTCCATGATCCAGCGGATGTTGGCAATTTGATCTCTGGTTCCTCTGCCTTTTCTAAAACCAGCTTGAACATCAGGGAGTTCACAGTTCACGTATTGCTGAATCCTGGCTTGGAGAATTTTGAGCATTACTTTACTAGCATGTGAGATGAGTGCAATTGTGTGGTAGTTTGAGCATTCTTTTGCATTGCCTTTCTTTGGGATTGGAATGAAAACTGACCTTTTCCAGTCTTGTGGCCACTGCTGAGTTTTCCAAATTTGCTGGCATATTGAGTGCAGCACTTTCACAGCATCATCTTTCAGTATTTGAAACAGCTCAACTGGAATTCCTTCACCTCCACTAGCTTTGTTCGTAGTGACGCTTTCTAAGTAGGAATACAAAACTCACATAAAGTAATGTTGCATTGAAGTCCCAACTCCATTACCTGACAACTTATCTCCTATAGATTTTTCTTCAGTTCTATTAGCTTTCCAGTTTTATTCTCAGGAATATAAGGCAGTCAATTATTCTTTTTTTTACAACACTTACTGAAATTTTCTGATATTTTCAACTGAGAGAGAATTAACTAAAACAAGCAATGACTTTATCCTGATGACAATTGCCATCAAATGGCTTTTTCAGGAAAATATAATGGTTAGACTTGCCTAATGGAAATTTTCCTGTAGCCACAAGGTGGATGGGGTTCAAGGAATTCAAGAACAAAAAATAAAAGCAAAAAAAAAAAAAAAACTGATAAAGGACATGGCCTATATCTTCTTGATTATGCCCAGCACTAGACATGATTATGGGGCTTCCCTGGTAGCTCAGTGGTAAAGAATCTGCCTACCAATGTGGGAGACATGGTTCAATTCCTGGTGGGGAAAATCCACTGGAGAAGGAAATGGCAACCCTTCTGATATTCTTGCCTAGGAAATCCCATGGACAGAGGAGGTTGACAGGCTATGGTCCATTGGCTTGCAAAAGAGTCAGCACAACTTAGTAACTAAACAACAAAGATCTGATTATATTACCTCTCTTCCCTTCCATTCTCTTTAAAATAGGCAGACTTTCTATATCAAACAGTTTAATAACTTTTTTTTTAGGGTTCTTGAAGTAATGTTGCTGAATCATAATTTTGTCCTTCATAAAAGAGAACAATACTTTTAACAACTTGGGGGTTTTGTTGTTACAAGTTAGAGGTCTTTATAAAAAGAGGGAAGACCAAAAAGTGTTAAGAAAATTAAGATTACCCATAGCCCCAACAATTCAAGAAAAATGATTAAAATTTTACTGTCTTATCCTTCAGGCTCATAAAAATATGCAGATAGTCATTTTAAAAACACAATATAATTCATTCCCTGTTTATCCAAATACTATACCATGAATAATTTCCCATGTAAATATACTCTGAATATTGAATTACTACATCTCATAGCATGGATGTAGTATACTGCTTAACCATCAGTCTGTTTTGCAGACTTTGGTTGCTTCCAATTTTCATAGTTTTAAAGAATGCAGCCATAAGAATCCAAAATGTAGATCTTTTTCCACATTTTAGATTTCAGGTTGGATAAATTCCTAATGGAATTACTGGGACAGAGGTTACATACATTTTTAAGACTCTTTCCACGAAAGAACTTTGCAAATTAGACTATATGTTTTATTTCAGCAGAATATGACAAGTCTGAAGTGACAGATGATCCCAATTCCCAGAATTTCACTGCACTTAAATGTGCAGGGCAATCAGATTTGGCTGCTCTTCTGCGTTTGGGGCATAATGTGATGGACTGATTTCTATTCTCCCCCTACAGACTGATATAAATTCTTCAGTTTCTTTTTTGTAGGAACCTAAATAGTCTAAGCAGCACAAAACTTAACATTTGGAGTGTCAGCTGAATTTTTCCATGTTTCTTTGAGGGTGAAACGGGGTGTGGAATATTTTTCTTTCCTGAAGACAGGAAATGAATTCTGCAGATTGAAGCCCTTTTTTGAGAACTAACTACATCAAGATTCTTATGCTTATGATCTCATTTAATCTCTCCCAATAACATTTGAGAATTTGAGTAATAGAACAGAAAACATGCAGGTTTTGCTACCAGATGAATCCAAGTTCTATCCATTGTTATTTTAATTGAATAGCCTTCTGTGAATTATTAATCTGAGTTAATAAAACCATGGGGTTAGCAGTATATATTGTACTGGATGGATAATTTTAATTAAATGAGAAAATGCAGGCAGAGCAATCCACATAGTGTATAGCTTTGTCTTAATCTGGGAACCCTGAGATCAAAATCTGAGGCATACATATAGTTTATTCTGGAATTGATCTACTAGAGCATGGGTAAATGTTCAGGGAGGAATACAGGGAAGAAGAGAAAACCAGTGCAAGAATATTATCGAGTTGGTCACTAATGCAGATGACTGGTGCCTAACCTTCTTTCCCTGGAGTCTTATGAAATGAATCTTAGAACTTTTTTTAAATTTAAGAACATTTTTATTGAAACTATTATGCTTAATGGTTGGATGGCATCACTGATTCAATGGACATGAGTTTGAGCAAACTCCACAAGATAGTGAAGGACAGGGAAGGAAGCTTGGTGCACTTCAAACTCTGGGGTAGGAAAGAGTCATACATTACTTAGCAACTAAACAACACTGGATATTTCTTAACATTTGAGTAAAATGTGTTTCTCCTTTTGAAAAAAATAATGTGCCCAATTACAGTATCAAAAATTAAATGTAGAGACATTCTCTTTTTCTCATTTTTGTGTGGTTTAAATTACTATCCTTTATATGAGACTCCATCTTATTTTTTTTGCAAATATTTTACATACTGCTGCTATTTTTTTTCCATTTGTGTACTTTGAATTTTTTTTTAATTTTTATTTTTACTTTATTTTACTTTACAATACTGTATTGGTTTTGCCATACATTGACATGAATCTGCCATGGGTGTACATGAGTTCCGAAATATGAACCCCCCTTCCACCTCCCACCCCATATCATCTATCTGGATCATCCCCATGCACCAGCCCCAAGCATCCTGTATCCTGCATTCGAACGTAGACTGGCGATTCATTTCTTACATGATAGTATACATGTTTCATTGACATTCTCCCAAATCATCCCACCCTCTCCCTCTCCCTCAGAGTCCAAAAGTCTGTTCTATACATCTGTGTCTCTTTTGCTGTCTCGCATACAGGGTCATCATTACCATCTTTCTAAATTCCATATATATGTGTTAGTATACTGTATTGGTGTTTTTCTTTCTGGCTTACTTCACTCTATATAATCGGCTCCAGTTTTATCCATCTCGTTAGAACTGATTCAGATGTATTCTTTTTAATGGCTAAGTATCCATTGTGTATATGTACCACAGCTTTCTTATCCATTCATCTGCTGATGGACATCTAGGTTGTGAACCCTCTTACACTGTTGGTGGGAATGCAAACTAGTACAGCCACTATGGAGAACAGTGTGGAGATTCCTTAAAAAATTGCAAATAGAACTGCCTTGTGACCCAGCAATCCCACTGCTGGGCATACACACCGAGGAAACCAGAATTGAAAGAGACACATGTACCCCAATGTTCATCGCAACACTGTTTATAATAGTCAGGACATGGAAACAACCTAGATGTCCATTAGCAGATGAATGGATATTGCTGCCATTTTTAAGAGGTTACCTTTTGTCATTTTCTTTAATATCACTTATTACCAAAAGGAAAAAGAAGAAAGTATTTACTCATCAGCAACCTTCCCCTTCCCCCACAGGTGAGAGCAACTCTAAGTCATTCATTTCCACGTTGTATATGTTTGTCAGGGAGGCATCAGAGAGGAGGCATCAGAGACACCTTCAGTAGATATAGGAGGGGTGAAGCCTATTTGGTTACAGCTCCTCAAAGCGAGTCATTGCTGGTCACTACAGAAATAGTTAAAGAAAGTGGCGAAAACCACTGGACCATTCATGTATGACCTAAATCAAATTCCTTATGATTATACAGTGGAAGTGAGAAATAGATTTAAGGGACTAGATCTGATAGACAGAGTGCCTGATGAACTATGGACGGAGGTTCGTGACATCGTACCAGAGACAGGGATCAAAACCATCCCCATGGAAAAGAAATGCAAAAAAGCAAAATGGTTGTCTGAGGAGTCCTTACAAATATCTGTGAAAAGAAGAAAAGTGAAAAGAAAAGAAGAAAAGGAAAGATAAAGCATCTGAATGCAGAGTTCCAGAGAATAGCAAGGAGAGATAAGAAAGCCTTCCTCAACTATCAATGCAAAGAAATAGAGGAAAACAACAGAATGGGAAAGACTAGAGATCTCTTCAAGAAAATGAGAGATACCAAGGGAACATTTCATCCAAAGATGGGCTCGATAAAGGACAGAAATGGTATGGACTTAACAGAAGCAGAAGCTATTAAGAGGTGGCAAGAATACACAGAAGAACTGTACAAAAAAGATCTTCACAACCCAGATAATCATGATGGTGTGATCACTCATCTAGAGCCAGACATCCTGGAATGTGAAGTCAGGTGGGCCTTAAAGAGCATCACTATGAACAAAGCTAGTGGAGGTGATGGAATTACAGTTGAGCTCTTTCAAATCTTGAAAGATGATGGTGTGAAAGTGCTGCACTCAATATGCCAGCAAATTTGGAAAACTCAGCAGTGGCCACAGGACTGGAAAAGGTTAGTTTTCATTCCAATCCCAAAGGAAGGCAATGCCAAAGAATGCTCAAACTACCTCATAATAGCACTCATCTCACACGTTAGTAAAGTAATGCTCAAAATTCTCCAAGCCAGGCTTCAGCAATATGTGAACAGTGAACTTCCAGATGTTCAAGTCGGTTTTAGAAAAGGCAGAGGAACCAGAGATCAAATTGCCAACATCTGCTGGATCATGGAAAAAGCAAGAGAGTTCCAGAAAAACACCTGTTTCTGCTTTATTGACTATGCCAAAGCCTTTGACTGTGTGGATCACAAGAAACTGTGGAAAATTCTGAAAGAGATGGGAATCCCGGGCCACCTGACCTTCTTCTTGAGAAACCTATATGCAGGTCAGGAAGCAATGGTTAGAACTGGACATGGAACAACAGACTGGTTCCAAATAGGAAAAGGAGTCTGTCAAGGCTGTATATTGTCACCCTGCTTATTTAACTTCTATGCAGAGTATATCATGAGAAATGCTGGGCTGGAAGAAGCACAAGCTGGAATCAAGATTGCTGGGAGAAATATCAATCACCTCAGATATGTAGATGACACCACCCTTATGACAGAAAGTGAAGAGGAACTAAGCCTCTTGATGAAAGTGAAAGAGGAGAGTGAAAAAGTTGGCCTAAAGCTCAACATTCGGAAAACGAAGATCATGGCATAGGTCCCATTTCTTCATGGGAAATAGATGGGGAAACAGTGGAAACAATGTCAGACTTTATTTTTGGGGCCTCCAAAATCACTGCAGATGGTGACTGCAGCCATGAAATTAAAAGATGCTTACTCCTGGAAAGGAAAGTTATGACCAATATAGATAGCATATTGAAAAGTAGAGATATTACTTTACCAACAAAGGTCCATCTAGTCAAGGCTATGGTTTTTCCAGTGGTCATGTATGGATGTGAGAGTTGGACTGTGAAGAAAGCTGAGCGCCAAAGAATTGATGCTTTTGAACTGTGGTGTTGGAGAAGATTCTTGAGAGTAGCTTGGATTGCAAGGAGATCCAACCAGTCCATCCTAAAGGAGATCAGTCCTGGGTGTTCATTGGAAGGACTGATGCTGAAGCTGAAACTCCAATACGTTGGCCAACTTATGCGAAGAGTTGACTCATTGGAAAAGACTCTGATGCTGGGAAGGATTGAGGGCAGGAGGAGAAGGGGACAACAGAGGATGAGATGGCTGGATGGCATCACTGACTCGATGGACGTGAGTTTGAGTGAACTCCAGGAGTTGGTGATGGACAGGGAGGCCTGGCGTGCTGTTATTCATGGGGTCGCAAAGAGTCAGACACGACTGAGGGACTGAAGTGAACTGAACTGAACAGCAATAGTTGGGCAAATGATGAAGACCTCAGGGATTTTCAGAGACCATTAGAGATGGTGTTTCCTATTTATTACAATACATTATCACAAACAGTGGCTTAAAATATCACAAATTTGTTACCTTACCGAGCTGGAGATTAGAAGTTAAAAATGACTCTAATTTGGCTAAAACGAAGAAGTCAACAGGGCGGCATTCCTTCTGGTGGCTCTAGGAGGAAATCCACCTCTTACTTTCACCAGCTTCTAAAGGCTGTTCATTTCTTGGCTCAAGGAGACCTTTCAACAATGGCCTCACTCTGATTTCTCCCTCCACCATCACACTTTCCCCCCTAACACCAACACTTTCCTCCCTCCTATAAGGACAGCTTGTGATTACATTAGACCCACCTGATAATACATGATACTCTTCCCATCTCAAGATCATTAATCACATTTGCAAAGTCCCTTTGCTATGTAAGATAACTCTTCACAGGCTTCATGGATCAACACATGGACCTCTCGGGGGAGTCATTATTCTGTCTACCACAGTGCCCAGTATAAGAATCTAATAAATGTGTATTAGGTTCTCTTCTCTTGCTGATCTCTGACTTTACATCTTGTCACTATTCCACTCCACCTTACATAAATTTTGATCAAGTCGCTAGGTGGTAAATGGAAAGGCAAAGCCACAAATTCATATCATCTGGTTGCAAATATATTCATTTGGGGGTCTTGCAGTCAATGACTCACCATTGACTATGATAAAGGACAGGGTTGGTGATGGTGCTGCTAGCACCATCTGATGTGATTCAGAGTTGAGTGAGGATGAACCAATGAGAATAAGAAGAAATTCCACCAAATAGGCCATGCTGGAGGCCCCAATAATTTCAGATTCCATTTCCAATGTGGTTATAGCAAATCACTTTCAGTTCTCTGGGAAAGGAAATTCATTCTTTTTAAGATAGCAAAGATGGATAACTATGACTAAAAGATAAATTTGCCGAATCTAAAGCAGATCATCATTCATCTGATATGCTGAATAAACACTAAATGAGAAATACTTTTTAGCATGACTTTTTAACATGACAAAACCTTGTTCAGGTTTCTGGTGAAAAGAAACACAAACAGAAGATTCAGGTAAATTTCAACACAACTGCTCCAATCTGAATATTTATAACAAAAGTGTAAGTTAAAAAATAAACATTCACATAACCATTATCTAACTTAAAACACACACACGTTACCACAATGCAGTACGCAATTACACAATGACTTGACAATTCCTTTGCTTCTCTCTGATCTCGTTCTCTACTCTATTCCCTAATAAAGATCATTATCCTGAATTGTATGATATTCCTGTTCCTTCCTGGATAGTTTTTACAAATTATTTATATATTCTTAAACAGTGTGTTGTTAGTATTTTGTGTAAATGGAATCATATTATGTGAGTTCTGTCATCCAATATGTATGTACCTCTTGTTGATTCAATTTTTTACTGCTGTGTATTAACTCATTGCACTGATAAACTATAATTTATTTATCCACCTCTTGTCAATGGAGTTGTTTTTCTCCTTTGGTGGTTTTTGTTGTTGTTGCTTTGTTTTATTTTATTTTATTTTATTTTTTTCTCTCTTGGCCATTACATACTAATGAATGTGTTTGGACTTGACTCTTCATGCATATGTGTAAGAATTTCTCTAAATGAGATGAATTGCTTCTTTGTAAAGTCTGATTTTAGGAGAGAATTCTAAATTCCAAATTGATTTCCAAATAGCTTGTATAGTGTAAATACCTACCAACAGAGGTATGAGTCATTTTATTTATCAAAACTTGACATTAGCTGATGAAAATCTTCCTTTTTTAGCAAATACAAATAGCATATTTTACAAAATGTTTAAATGGTTTTAGAAATGTTATATAATTTTGTTTTTATGACTGTTTTTGTGTCATTTTTAAAAGCATCCCTTGCCCCAAGGTCACATAGATATTCTTTTATATTCTCTTCTTCAAAAATTTAAGTATTTAATCTAACTGGAATTGATTTTTGCATATAGACAGATACAAATCCAATTTAATTTTTTCTAATATATATGCTATTTCATACAGTATCACTACTTAAGTAATCTCTTCTTTACACAATGATTTGCACTGCACATTTTGTTATATATCAAGTTTTTATATGTTTGTAAGTTAAGTTCTGTAATTTCTTTTCAAATTTCATTGATTTGTTTTCCTGTTTTCAAACAACAACTTTCAAACTATGGTATTGGAGAAGACTTGAGAGTCTCTTGGACTGCAAGAAGATTAAACCAGTCAATCCTAGAGGTTATCAACTCTGAATATTCATTGGAAGGACTGATGCTGAAGCTCCAATACTTGGGCCACCTGATATGAAGTGCCAACTCATCAGCAAAGACCCTGATGCTGGGAACTATTGGGGGCTGGAGGAGAAGGAGGCATCAGCAGATGAGATGCTTAGATAGCATCACTGACTTAGTAGACATGAATTTGAGGAAACTCCAGGAGATAATGGAGGACATGCTGCCACACATGGGGTCACAGAATCAGACACCACTTAGCAACTGAACAACAACAAAAAGATGAAAACTACACTTTTAATTATTAGCACTTCATGTAAGAATTTTGATACCTAATAGGTCCTAATAAGTCCCTCACTTTCTGTTTTTCTCCCTCCTCAGATATGGATAGGCTTTTCTTAGCTTTTCCTCCTTCATAAAAACTTATAATCAATTTATAATTTTAGAATCAATTTTTCAAGTTGTACAAAAGCCTTAGTAAAAGTTTCACAGGAGTAGATAAATTTGAGTAAACTTGATAATTTTAAATTTTTGAGATTTTTAAATACATAAACATGGTATATCTTCCCTTTAGTTTAGATCTTCTTTTAAATTGTTTTATAATTTTTCCTCTAAATCTTGAAAATCTTAGATTTCATCTTATCTATCTATATATGTGAGTGTGTGTATAGAGAGTAAATATTTTATTGTTATTATAAATGATATCCTTTTAGGGCTTCCCTGGTGGCTCAGTGGTAAAGAATCTGCCTGCAATGCAGAGGACACAGGTTCCATCCCTGCTCCTGGAAGATCCCACATGCTGGAGGACAACGAAACCCATGTGCCTAGAGCCCACGTACCTAGAGCCCATGCTCTGCAAAGAGAAACCACCACAATGAGAAGCCCGCATGTTGTAACTAGAGAGTAACCCCTACTCACAGCAACTGGAGAAGGCCGGTACACAGAACTAACACAGTCGTAACTAAATAAATGATTTTTAATGACAGCATCTTAATTTTAAATTTTCTGACTCTTGTTGGTAATGCACAGAAATGTAATGGAATTCTCTAAGATTATATTATTTCTGATTGGGGCTTCCCTGGTGGCTCAGATGGTAAAGAATATGCCTGAAGTGCAGGAGACCCAGGTTCAATCCCTGGGTTGGGGAAATTCCCTGGAGAAGAGAATGGCTATCCACTCAAGGGTTCTTGTTTGGAGAAATTCCCATTGCAATATTCCCTGTTGAAGTGCAGGAGAGGATGTATGAAAAATGATGGCAAAACTCTGTTTTCCTTTTCTGTGTTTATCCATTTATGTCTTTCTCTTGTCCTGGACTTCCAGGAAATGATGAAGAGGAAGTAGTTACGATAATCATTTTTGTTTTATATATATTTCAATATTTCTCTATAAAATGTTCCTTCTGATCCTCATTTTTGTCACTCATGAATACTGAAATTTAGTGAATGCTTCTTTGATATCCATTGAAAAGAACATTCATGTTTCCCTTTGAATCTTGTGCTAATATAATAACTTTATCTTAATTTGTTTTATATTAAACCTAACAGTCTGAAAAAATTTAACTATCCATGATGTATTATATAGTTTCAGATGCTGATTTATTTTTGCTGATAATTTGTTAGGGCTTTAACATATAAGTAGAAATAATATGTAATTCTTTTTTCTTCTACTAACATTAATTTTGATATCAAGAAGAGCAGACATTAAAATTTTTGTATTGTAAATTGTGTGCTAAGTCCTCTTAAATAAAACCACAATCACTAATAAGATTCTGATTTCTACCACCTAATTTTTATCTATTTTTCTACTTTTTTCCATATTTCCCCATTTTGTCTCCCTTTACATTGAGATTTTATTCTTATTTTTTAACATTCTCAAATTTGTAGCTAGCTTCGTAGTGCTTACTCTAGAAATATTTTACTGGATATTTTTACTGGATATATTACAAAGTTTAAAAATATTAAAGTATTTGTCCTATTTTTAAACATCGGCAAAAATCTAGTTTTATATTCTTTGTCTGATATTTTAGTTTTATTTTTCTTTTATCAGTTCAGTTCACTTCAGTTGCTCAGTCATATCCGACTCTTTGCAACCCCATGAATCGCAGCATGCCAGGCCTCCCTGTCCATCACCAACTCCCAGAGTGCACTCAGACTCACGTCCATTGAGTCAGTGATGCCATCCAGCCATCTCCTCCTCTGTCGTCCCCTTCTCCTCCTGCCCCCAATCCCTCCCAGCATCAAAGTCTTTTCCAATGAGTCAACTCTTCACATGAGGTGGCCAAAGTACTGGAGTTTCAGCTTTAGCATCATTTTTTCCAATGAAATCCCAGGGATGATCTCCTTTAGAATGAACTGGTTGGATCTCCTTGCAGTCCAAAGGACTCTCAAGAGTCTTCTCCAACACCACAGTTCAAAAGCATCAATTCTTCGGCTCTCAGCTTTCTTCACAGTCCAACTCTCACATCCATACATGACCACTGGAAAAATCAAGGCCTTAACTAGATGGACCTTTGTTGGCAAAGTAATGTCTCTGCTTTTAAAATGTTGTCTAGGTTGGTCAGAACTTTTCTTCCAAGGAGTAAGCGTCTTTTAATTTAACAGCTGCAATCACTATCTGCAGTGATTTTGGAGCCCAAAAAAATAAAATCTGACATTGTTTCCACTGTTTCCCCATCTATTTCCAATGAAGTGATGGGACCAGATGCCATGATCTTAGTTTGCTAAATGCTGAGCTTAAGCCAACTTTTTCACTCTCCTCTTTCACTTTCATTAAGAGGCTTTTTATTTCCTCTTCACTTTCTGCTATAAGGGTGGTCTCATCTGCATATCTGAGGTGATTGATATTTCCCCTGGCAATCTTGATTCCAGCTTGTGATTCTTCCAGTCCAGTGTTTCTCATGATGTACTCTGCATAGAAGTTAAATAAGCAGGGTGACAATATACAGCCTTGACAGACTCCTTTTCCTATTTGGAACCAGTCTGTTGTTCCATGTCCAGTTCTAACCATTGCTTCCTGACCTGCATATAGGTTTCTCAAGAGGCAGGTCAGGTGGTCTGGTTCCCATCTCTTTCAGAATTTTCCACAGTTTATTGTGATCCACACAGTCAAAGGCTTTGGCATAGTCAATAAAGCAGAAATAGATGTTTTTCTGGAACTCTCTTGCTTTTTTAATGATCCAGCAGATGTTGGCAGTTTGATCTCTGGTTCTTCTGTCTTTTCTGAAACCAGCTTGAACATCTGGAAGCTCACGGTCCATGTATTGCTGAAGCCTGGCTTGGAGAATTTTGAGCATTACTTTACTAGCATGTGAGATGAATGCAATTATGCGGTAGTTTGAGCATTCTTTGACATTGCCTTTCTTTGGGATTGAAATGAAAACTGACCTTTTCCAATCCTGTGGCCACTGCTGAGTTTTCCAAATTTGCTGGCATATTGAGTGCAGCACTTTCACACCATCATCTTTCAGGAAAAAAATCTGAAATAGCTCAACTGGAATTCCATCACCTCCACTAGCTTTGTTCATAGTGATGCTTTCTAAGGCCCACTTGATTTCACATTCCAGGATGAATGGCTCTAGGTGAGTGATCACACCATCATGATTACCTTGGTCATGAAGATCTTTTTTGTACAGTTCTTCTGTGTATTCTTGCCACCTCTTCTTAATATCTTCTGCTTCTGTTAGGTCCATACCATTTCTGTCCTTTATCGAGCCCATCTTTGCATGAAATGTTTCCTTGGTTTCTCTAATTTTCTTGAAGAGATCTCTAGTCTTTCCCATTCTGTTCTTTTCCTCTATTTCTTTGCATTGATTGCTGAGGAACGCTTCCTTATCTCTTCTTGCTAGTCTTTGGAACTCTGCATTCAGATGCTTATATCTTTCCTTTTCTCCTTTGCTTTTTGCTTCTCTTTTGCTTTTTTTGCTTTTTTGCATTTCTTTTCCATGGGGATCGTCTTGATCCCTGTCTCATGTACAGTGTCACAAACCTCAGTCCATAGTTCATCAGGCACTCTGCCTATCAGATCTAATCCCTTAAATCTATTTCTCACTTCCACTGTATAATCATAAAGGATTTGATTTAGGTCATACCTAAATGGTCTAGTGGTTTTCCCTACTTTCTTCAATTTAAGTCTGAATTTGGCAATAAGGAGTTCATGATCTGAGCCACAGTCAGCTCATACCAGGGTCTTGTTTTTGTTGACTGTATAGAGCTTCTCAATCTTTGGCTGCAAAGAATATAATCAATCTGATTTTGGTGTTGACCATCTGGTGATGTCCATGTGTAGAGTCTTCTTTTGTGTTGTTGGAAGAGGGTGTTTGCTATGATCAGTGCATTTTCTTGACAAAACTCTATTAATCTTTGCCCTGCTTCATTCTGATTCCAAGTCCAAATTTGCCCATTACTCCAGGTGTTCCTTGACTTCCTACTTTTACGTTCCAGTCCCCTTTAATGAAAAGGACATCTTTTTGGGGTGTTAGTTCTAAAAGGTCTTATAGGTCTTCATAGAACTGTTCAACTTCAGCTTCTTCAGCATTACTGGTTGGGGCATAGACTTGGATTACTGTGATAGTTAATGGTTTGCCTTGGAAACGGACAGAGATCATTCTGTCATTTTTGAGATTGCATCCAAGTACTGCATTTCAGACTCTTTTGTTGACCATGATGGCTATTCCATTTCTTCTCTGGGATTCCTGCCCGCAGTAGTAGATATAATGATCATCTGAGTTAAATTCACCCATTCCAGTCCATTTTAGTTTGCTGATTCCGAGAATGTCGACATTCACTCTTGCCATCTCTTGTTTGACCACTTCCAATTTGCCTTGATTCATGGACCTGACATTCCAGGTTCCTATGCAATATTGCTCTTTACATCATTGGACCTTGCTTCTATCACCAGTCACGTCCACAACTGGGTATTGTTTCTGCTTAGGCTCCATCCTTTCATTCTCTCTGGAGTTTTTTCCACTGGTCTCCAGTAGCATATTGGGTACCTACTGACCTGGGGAGTTCCTCTTTCAGTATCCTATCATTTTGCCTTCTCATACTGTTCATGGGGTTCTCAAGGCAAGAATACTGAAGTGGTTTGCCATTCCCTTCTCCAGTGGACCACATTCTGTCAGACCTCTCCCATGACCCACCCGTCTTGGGTGGCCCCACAGGCATGGCTTAGTTTCATTGAGTTAGACAAGGCTGTGGTCCTAGTGTGATTAGATTGACTAGTTTTCTGTGAGTATGGTTTCAGTGTGTCTGCCCTCTGAATCCCTCTTGCAATACCTACTGTCTTACTTGGGTTTCTCTTACCTTAAAAATGGGGTATCTCTTCACAGCTGCTCCAGCAAAGCACAGCTGCTGCTCCTTACCTTGGATGAGGGGTATCTCCTCACCACCGCCCCTCCTCAGTCATGCCCAGCTCTTTGTGACCCCATGGACTATACAGTCCATGGAATTCTCCAGGCCAGAATACTGGAGTGAGTAGCCTTTCCCTTCTCCAAGGGATCTTCCCAACCCAGAGATCGAACCCAGGTCTCCTGCATTGCAGGCGGATTCTTTACCAGCTGAGCCACAAGGAAAGCCCTTTGTTCTTATAACCACCCAATAATTATTTTTTACCATTATTTAATCATTCTTTATTTAGATATATCCTCATATGGATGCTTATTCCTCAGAAGGAAAGCTATGACAAACCTAAACAGCATATTAAAAAGCAGAGACATCACTTTACAGAGGTCTGTATAGTCAAAGCTATGGTTTTTCTAGTAGTCATGTACAGATGTGAGAATGTGACCATAAAGAAGGCTGACTGCCGAAGAATTGATGCTTTTGAACTGTGGTGCTGGAGAAGACCCTTGAGAGTCACTTGGACAGCAAGGAGATCTAACCTGTCAATCCTAAAGGTAATCAATCCTGAATGTTCATTGGAAGAACTGATGCTGAAGCTGAAGCTCGGGTACTTTGGCCACCTGATGCGAAGGGCCAACTCATTGGAAAAGACCCTGATGCTGGGAAAGAAAAAAGGGAAGAGGGCAGTAGAGAATGAGATAGTTGAATGGCATCACTGACTTAATATACATGAATCTGAGCAAACTCTGGGAGATAGCGGAGGACAGAGGAGCCTGGCATGCTACAGTCCATGGAGTCACAAAGAGTCAGACACGACTTAGTGGCTGAACAACAACATATGTATCAATATCTGTATGTGCCATTGCACACTAGACTTTCTTAATAGGGATAATTTTCCTTTTTACTGCAAGAAGTATCTATTTCATCATTTACTTTGTGACTTCAAGCAAACTATTTAAACTTTATGGTCTCACTTTCCTTGTAAATAAAGTGAGAATAATAATAATATCTACTTCATATAGTTATTGAGAAGATTAACTGATATATGAAAAGCACTGGTGGTCTATAGTCTATGGGGTCGCAAAGAGGAGGACACAATGGAGCACCTGAGCACAGCACAGCACAAAGCACCTAGAAAGCGCTTGGCACATGTTAACAGTTGCCTTAATGTTTGCTAGTATTATTTTTATTGCCACTGATATTATTAACTCTATTATTTCTGTATTGGGATAGGCCAGAATGTGCTGCAGAGACAAAGTGAAATCGAAACAAGGCTTTATGGTTTTGATTTGTATTTCTTTTCACTTCCACCATATGTTCTATAAGAATTGACTCCATCTGTTACTTATCAGTTTTACTCCAAAACCTAGATAGACAAAAAAAAAAAAAAACCAGTATTTAGAATATTGCCAATCATCCTAGAAAAAAAGAAAGAGGGTCTTGGAGGGTCTCATTGAAAATTAAATGCTCAGCCCAGAAGAGACACATGTCATTTCTCCTCACAAGTCACTCTGCAGAATTGTTTATATGGCGATCCAGAAAGTATGATCTTACAAGGTACCAAGAAGTCAGAGAATTAGAAAACAAAGGTCAGCGTTAATGAATAACACAGCATCTTGCGTAATTTCCTTGTATTTTTGTCTTAAATCTTACTAGCTTAATATCCTGGATTCCTGCTTTAACTTCTTTTTACCCCTGAGGAATTCTTGTTTTCTTGCTACTTCAATGGTGCATTCAAGATTTCTTTTACATTTTATTTACTAGGTTTTTAAAATTTTTAAGTGGGGGTTTACTCTGTATATCTAGTCCACCATACTAGAGATACAAAAAATAGAAATTCCTCCAGTCACTTTCAGTAGTTTAGAAAAACTCACCAGACACAAAGGAACATAAAACCACCTTTCTGTGATTCCATTGTTTAAATGTCAGTCAGTCAGTTCAGTCACTCAGTCCTGTCCAACTCTTTGCGACCCCATGGACTGCAGCACGCGAGTCCTCCCTGTCCATCACCAACTCCTGGAGTTTTCTCAAACTCGTGTCCATTGAGTCAGTGATGCTATCCAACCATCTCATCCTCTGTCATCCCCTTCTCCTCCTGTCTTCAATCTTTCCCAGCATCAGGCAGGGTCTTTTCAAATGAGTAAGTTCTTCACATCAGATGGCCAAAGCATTGGAGTTTCAGCTTCAGCATCAGTCCTTCCAACGAATATTCAGGACTGATTTCTTTTAGGATGGGCTGGTTGGATCTCCTTGCAGTCCAAGGGATTCCCAAGAGTATTCTCCAACACCACAGTTCAAAAGCATCAATTCTTCAGTGTTCAGTTTTCTTTATAGTCCAACTCTCATATCCATACATGACTACTGGAAAAACCATAGATTTGACTAGATGGACCTTTGTTGGCAAAGTAATGTCTCTCCTTTTTATATGTCTAGATGTCAAGAGAAAAAATCTCATCCTATTATTCACTAAATAACTGCAGCCATAGCATGTTATTTCCCCTCTCTGTATCTGCCTTTCTCAAGTCTAAAGCATGTAAGTTGGAATGTGTGTGCCATGTGCTTAGTTGTGTCCAATTATTTGTGACCCCATGGACTATAGCCCACAGGCTCCTCTCCCCTTGAGATTTTCCAGACAGGAATACTGGAGCGGGTTGCCATTTACTTCTCCAGGAGGTTGGTATACAAGACCTTTAAGGATGTTCCCCGATATACTCATCATTTTTCATTTTATTTAACTGTGGAACATGTATTTTATAATGGTTTTTGACAGTCTCAAATTCCAAACACAATGTTCCTTTTTCAATGATAAGCCTGTTGCCATTTAAGATATTCTTGACATCTCTTGACTCAAAAATACTATCGGAGAACAGATTCTTGATCTCTTCTTACATCCTGTAAACATGCCATATAAGCATAAAGAGCTTTTAGAAAAGAGGCACCCTCTGATCCCATGTAGTTCCTTTGCTCTAAGTGAACTCAATCTCATGCTGCTGCTGCTGCTAAGTCACTTCAATCATGTCCGACTCTATGCAGCCCCATAGACGGCAGCCCACCAGGCTCCTCTGTCCCTGGGATTCTCCAGGCAAGAACGCTGGAGTGGGTTGCCATTTCCTTCTCCAATGCATGAAAGTGAAAAGTGAAAGTCAAGTGGCTCAGTCCTGTCTGACTCTTAGCGACCCCATGGACTGCAGCCTACCAGGCTCCTCTGTCCCTGGGATTCTCCAGGCAAGAATACTGGAGTGGGGTGCCAGTGCCTTTTCCACGATCTCATGTCTCTCCTGCAATGTTTGCCTTAGAGTACATAACACTTTCCTTACAGAACCTGGAAACTAGAGAAGACAGTTTTGTATAATTTAACCTTTGGCAAAATTTGGTCATCACCCAGTCTGTTCCCTAGACCCACTCTGTCTCTTCCACTTATCATGGCAGACACCCAAGGGAAAATGAAAGCACAACTAAAATAGTTTTCAAAGACTATCATGTGTTTTCAAAATATAAGTATATTATCATGATTACATTTAACCCTCACAACAGTTCTTGATATATATGTTATCATACCCTCTTTCAGGTGAGGAAACTGAGATTGACACAGGGCAATTAATAGGTTCCAGATTTCACATCTGAACTGCACTGTCTGATAAAGTTAAAGGTCATTGTTAGTGAAATTATATGAGAGAGATAAATCTAGGTAAGTAGAACTCTCTGCCTCACAGTAAAATTTAAAGGATTCAAGGGTGAGGTAAGAGCCCCTCTGTCAAGATGAGACAATACACAGCATCCATGAGTGCTTAATGCACCCTCTGATGGTTGAGGCAGGAGAGACATTGAACTCTGGCAGGCAGGGCTTAGTGTCCCAGACCTAAGGCCGTGATGTGTTGCAAATTTCTTTTTCTCCTAACTTCTTTTTGACATGATTTTATTTTTTTACAATCTAAATAGACATTTCTCCAAAGAAGACATACAGACATTTAACCATGAAAGATGCTCACTATCACTAATTATTAGAGAAATGCCACGTGATGTGTAGAACTGACTCACTGGAAAAGACCCTGATGCTGGGAAAAATTGAGGGCAGGAGGAGAAGGGGAGCACAGAGGATGAGATGATTGTATGGCATCTTTGACTCAATGGACATAAGACTGAGCAAACTCTGGGAGACGGTGAAGTATAGGGAAGCCTGGAATGCTGCAGTCCAGGGGATTGCAAAGAATCATACATGACTGAGAAACTGAACAATAAAAAAATTAAAACTATAATGTAGTATCATCTCACACTGATCAGGATGGCCATCATAAAAAAATCTACAAACAATTAATGCTGGAGAGGGTATGGAGAAAATGTAGCCCTCCTACAGTCGGTGGGAATGTAAACTGTTATCATCACTGGTATGGATGTGATTTTAGATTTTAGGAAAATATATTAAATTTCCTTATATAGTACAAATAATACAGTAACACAAATGGTATAAGGAGATGACAAAGAATTCCCTAGGACCTTCTCCCAGAGTTTTTGGATGTTAACATGTTTCCACACTTGTTTTATCATTCATATACACGCATACACACACTTTTTCTGAACAATTTGAAAGTAAGTTATAAACAAAATGACCATTCACAATTCAGTGTGTATGTTCTACAAACAAAGACATTATGTTACATAACCATAGTATAAATAAAAAAATCAGGAAATGAGCATTGATCTAAATCTATTATCTAACTTTCAGATGGCATTCATATTTTTCCACTTATTCCTAAATTGTCCTTCCTATCAAAAGAAAATCCTGGGTCACATGTTTTGTTCTGTTTTTGTCTTTCACAACACTGACATTTTTGAAAGAAACAAGTCAGATATATTTTAGAATGCCCCTCATTTTTGAGTTTTCACATGATGATACACGTTTCTGGTTATCCGTTTTTGACAGGAATACCCCAGACATGATGCTGTGTCATTCTCGGTGCATGAGGTCAGGAGGAACAGGATATTATTCATCCTATTCATATAGATATTAAACTTGATCACTGGTTGGTATGTGCTGGGTTTCTTCACTGTAAAAATATTGTTATTTTGTCATCTGTAATCATAAGTATCTTACCTGACAAAACTCTGTGGTCTAGGTAAATATCTTAATCTCTACTGTTTCACCCACTTGCACTATCATATACCTTCATCAATGAATATTATGCTTGCTAAATGGTGATTTTTCTGATTTCATCATTCCTTCCTCATTTATGAGATGGCCCTCTAATCCAAGGAAGAGCTCTTACTTCTTCATCATGTATTTATTTGCTTATTTATTTATAGCATTCTGGATGTGGCAACCCACTCCAGTATTCTTGCCTGGAGAATCCCATGGACGGAGGAGCCTTGTGGGCTACAGTCCATGGGGTCGCAAAGAGTCGGACATGACTGAGCGACTTCACTCACTCACTCACTCACTCACTCACTCACACATCTGTATAGAGTCCATACAACTGCTTAATTATCATAGCCCTTAGTCTTCCTCTGTAAAATGGCAATGATAATATTTACCACCTTGATTTGGTGTGCTAAGTTAATATATGTAAAGTCCTTAAAAACATATGAAATAAATTGGAGCTATTTGTATTAGTAATAATAATAATTATTATATGACGCTCTCTTTTCACATCATAAGATAAGGAAATGGCAACCCACTCCAGTATTCTTGCCTGGAGAATCCAGTGAATGGAGGAGACTGGTGGGCTACAGTCCACAGGGTCACAAAGAGTTAGACACGACTGAGCAACTTCACTTTCACTCTTCTTTCAGTGCTTTATTATCTCAGACAAGCAATTTAAACTCTCTTGGTTACATTTTTCTCACCTATAAGACAAAGGAATTCAGAGAAATGGTCTCGAATTAAATTACATTTCTAATGTAAGAAATTAAGACTCTGTACCTATAAAATATTTGTATATAAATCTATTTTCTTCCAGCAAACTGTCAAATATTCTGCAATAACTTTGCAATATGATTATCTTCCATAATTCTTCATGTTCTTCCAAAATATCAAAAGATACATATCTTACCTCTGAATAAACAGTTTGGGGATTCCATCTAATTATACTTTAAATTTTAGTAATATCAGTTGGTCACTGCTATTTTCTAAGTATGCTGATGATTTTTGATAAAATGTGAAATAGCTAAAGACAGATGGCTTGCAGCTCCAACTGTTGGGGTTTATTTTCCTCTGCCAGAAAGGTCCATGATCCTTCAACAGATGTAGTCTCAGACCACATGATGGCTCACATTTGCATATTAGAGAAAGAAGAATTCAAACTTAAAATTTCTTTCCAAACACATAAGTCCTATTATGAAGTGTAACCAGTGAGTAGCTTGGAACTTTCTCATAGGTAGCCTTACACAAGTCTTTGCACATCGTGAAAATGAAGAATATACTACTGGAAAGCTAGTAATGGATTTATGTTTTTATCAAACATTTCCCTAAGATAGATTGTCTGGGATACTGGAAAGGACCCTGGACTTGAATTATGAATCTCTGGGCTTAATTTTTTGTTTTTACCAGTCCCATGAGCTGGATCAAGTTATTTAAGTTTTCTGATTTTAAATTTTTTCTTATGTCAAAATGGAATAGCCTGTCACATATCATAAAGATATTTTGAAAAGTAAATAAGTAATTTCAGTGAAAGCACCTAGTATATGGATGATACTCAATAAGCATGAAGGAAACACACACACACATACTTTAGGATAAATAAGGTCCAGTATAGCCAGAATAACCAATCTTTAATATTTTCTACTATTTCAGCAACTAAACTTGGAAAGTTAGGAAGGACTATCTTTCAATTTGAATATCTGAGAATTCTCAGTAATGATTAACTTATGACAGATCTATTATAGTAGCCAGACTGTTGTTCAGTCCTTAGGTCATGTCTGACTCTTTGCAACCCCATGGACTGCAGCACACCAAGCTTCCCTGTCCTTCACTGTCTTCCGGAGTCTGCTCAAACTCACCTCCTTTGTCCTTTGAGTTGGTGATACTATCCAACCAGATTGAGTGGAGCACAGTCACTTAAGGAGTACTTCCCAAATGAATCTGACATTTCAGAATCCCTGTTCTAGAATGAAGAAGGATGAAGAGCATACCAAAGAGCCATCACAGCACCATGTGAAGACAATCAGCTACCAGGAGTGAAACATTGATGAGGAATACTGGTAACTTAATACCTGGTACCTACAAGAAGGTAGATGAGTTACTGTACCATGTAAGAGTATAGCTCTGGAATCAAATTACCAGGTCATAGCAGGGCCCTACCATTTTCCAGATATGTAGCCCTGGCTCATTATATAATACCATTGAGTCTACTTCCTGATCTCTAGATTGAAAGCTGTCAAAAGGTGTAAATGAGTTCATCTGATGAAGCACTTAAGCACTTAGTAAAGTGCTCACATAAAATAACCACCAAATGAATGTTGTTTAATTAACTTGAACTCATCAGATACTTTGAACTACTGTGCCTGTACACACACTGTTTCTTATGCTTGGAAAGTCTTTCCCACACTCCTCTGCTTAGTAGACTCCTCCTTATCTCTCAAGATTTAAGATCTTATATCAGGATGCCATTCTCTGCTTTCTGTATGCCCATCTCTGCCAGTGAAATTGTTCCCATGTGCAGATCTTCTCACTACCCAAAGAAAACCTTGAGTGATTACCTGCCAAGTCCTAATTCATCTCCCCTTTTCCTGTCATCCCTCATACAGTCCACTCATACTTGTCTAAATTGGCCTTAGAGATGTAGTTCTTCCTTATGCCCATGTCTTTATTTCCCTGCTATTTTCTCTCAAAATACTTTCCTTGGATGAGCTCTTGCTTTCTCCTATCTTAGTTCTACAAAATCCGCAGCTCTAATTTATACTTTTGTACTAAGTCTAAGACACATATAATTGTCAGTCTCCCCAAAATAGCCTTCTGTAGGTCTTGCAAACACTTCAAATTTAACATGTGCAAAACCAAGTTAACTCTCAAATTTTTTCTTCAATTATCTCTTTTGTGCCACCTTGGAAAATAGTTTGGCTGTTCCTAAAATTTTGAAAATAGAGATGCCATATGATCTTGCAGTTAAACTTCTAGGTAGTCACTTGAAACAATGAAAACAAATGTCTGCACAAAAATTTATACACAAATATTCATAGGAGGATTATTTAGGATAGCCAAAAAGCAGAGACAATACTAGTAGCCACAAACTGATGGTAAACAAAATGTGGTGTATCTGTACAATAGAATATTATTAAACTTAAAACTGAATGAAGTTCTGATGCATGGTACAAAACAGGAACTTTTAAAACATCATATTAAACAAAAGAAGTCAGACAAAAATTGTATGATGTAATTTATATGGAATTATAAAAATATTCAAATCCATAAAGACAGAAATATTTTGCCAGGGAGTGGGGCTGAAGGGGATTGGAAATGGTTTCTAATGGAGTATGAGGCATCCTTGGGGTGATGGAAATGTTTTAAAATGATAGTTGCACAATTGTGAATATAGTAAAAACTACTGATTTGTACAGTTTAAGAGGGTGAATTTTCAGTTCAATTCAGTTCAGTTCAGTCACTCAGTTGTGTCCGACTCTTTGCAACTCCATGAATCACAGCATGCTAGGCCTCCCTGTCCATCACCAAATCCTGGAGTTCACTCAGACTCACGTCCATCAAGTCCGTGATGCCATCCAGCCATCTCATCCTCGGTCATCCCCTTCTCCTCCTGCCTCCAATCCCTCCCAGCATCAGAGTCTTTTCCAGTGAGTCAACTCTTCACATGAGGTGGCCAAAGTACTGGAGTTTCAGCTTTAGCATCATTCCTTCCAAAGAAATCCCAGGGTTGATCTTCAGAATGGACTGGTTAGATCTCCTTGCAGTCCAAGAAACTCTCAAGAGTCTTCTCCAAACACCACAGTTCAAAAGCATCAATTCTTCAGCGCTCAGCCTTCTTCACAGTCCAACTCTCACATCCATACATGACCACTGGAAAAACCATAGCCTTGACTAGATGGACCATAGTCAGCAAAGTAATGTCTCTGCTTTTGAATATACTATCTAGGTTGGTCATAACTTTCATTCCAAGGAGTAAGTGTCTTTTAATTTCATGGCTGCAATCACCATTTGCAGTGATTTTGGAGCCCAAAAAATAAAGTCTGACACTGTTTCCACTGTTTCCCCATCTATTTTCCCCGGGGTGATGGGACCAGATGCCATGATCTTTGTTTTCTGAATGTTGAGCTTTAAGCCAACTTTTTCACTCTCCTCTTTCACTTTCATCAAGAGTCTTTTTATTTCCTCTTCACTTTCTGCCATAAGGGTGGTGTCATCTGCATATCTGAGGTGATTGATATTTCTCCTGGCAATCTTGATTCCAGCTTTTGTTTCTTCCAGTCCAGCGTTTCTCATTATGTACTCTGCATATAAGCAAAATAAGCAGGGTGACAATATACAGCCTTGACGTACTCCTTTTCCTATTTGGAACCAGTCTGTTTTTCCATGTCCAGTTCTAACTGTTGCTTCCTGACCGGCATACAGGTTTCTCAAGAAGCAGGTCAGGTGGTCTGGTATTCCTGTCTCTTTCCCACAGTTTATTGTGATCCACACAGTCAAAGGCTTTGGCATAGTCAATAAAGCAGAAACAGATGTTTTTCTGGAACTCTCTTGCTTTTTCCATGATCCAGCGGATGTTGGCAATTTGATCTCTGGTTCCTCTGCCTTTTCTAAAACCAGCTTGTACATTAGGAAGTTAATGGTTCACATATTGCTGAAGCCTGGCTTGGAGAATTTTGAGCATTACTTTACTAGCATGTGAGATGAGTGCAATTGTGTGGTAGTTTGAGCATTCTTTGGCATTGCCTTTCTTTGGAATTGGAATGAAAACTAACCTTTTCCAGTCCTGTGGCCACTGCTGAGTTTTCCAAATTTGCTGGCATACTGAGTGCAGCACTTTCACACCATCATCTTTCAGGATTTGACACAGCTCAACTGGAATTCCATTACCTCCACTAGCTTTGTTCATAGTGATGCTTTCTAAGGCCCACTTGACTTCACATTCCAGGATGTGTGGCTCTAGGTGAGTGATCACACCATCGTGATTATCCAGGTCATGAAGATCTATTTTGTAGAGTTTTCTGTGTATTCTTGCCACCTCTTCTTAATATCTTCTGCTTCTGTTAGGTCCATACCATTTCTGTCCTTTATCGAGCCCATCTTTGCATGAAATGTTTCCTTGGTATCTCTAATTTTCTTGAAGGGATCTCTAGTCTTTCCCATCCTGTTGTTTTCCTCTATTTCTTGGCATTGATCACTGAGGAAGGCTTTCTTATCTCTTCTTGCTATTTTTTGGAACTCTGGTGAATTTTATGTTATATTAAGTACATCTCAATTTTTTTAAATCTCCTTTTCAATGATCAGTATATGACACCAACACTGCCTCACTATCACATTCACTAACCCTAGAAAATTCGGCAACATCTGTCACTTTCAGTCATCCTCAATACATTAAAAATGTCAAATATTTTAATCTTCTCTTTAAATAGTCTCCCTGATCCATTATCTTCAAATGAGGGATCATCTTTAATATAAGCACCAGGGGGAGAAGTTTTAATTCCTACTTTTCTGCAGTGTGTCATAGTTTACAAAATTCTATCCTTCATATATCATTATCAGAACAACTCTATAAGAATGGAAGAACAAAATAAGTGATACCAAAGTTATATAATTAATTCAGTTTTGAACCTTAGACCTTTGGTTCCAAATTCAACATTATTTGACTCAATTCCCTGTGTATGCTGTGAAAATAGGTCCAATCACTAGAAAGTACGAGTGGTAAGGACAACCCACTCCCTCTAATTCTAAACAAAGGAAGGGAAAGATCAAAGAAACATGGGCAACCTCCCATTTAGAGCTGCTAACTGGAGAGAACTAGCATCACAAATGATTGAAGTGACTTAGCAGCAGCAGCAGCAGCATCACGTTATGGCAGAAAGTGAAGAAGAGCTAAAGACACTCTTAATTAAAGTGAAAGAGGAGAGTGAAAAAGTTTGCTTAAAACTCAACATTCTGAAAACTAAGATCATGGGACCAACTATCTGGTCCCATCACTTCGTGGCAAATAGATCGGGAAACAGTGGAAACAGTGGCTGACTTTATTTTGTGGGGCTCCAAAATCACTGCAGATGGTGACTGCAACCATGAAATTAAAAGATGCTTACTCCTTGGAAGGAAAGTTATGACTAACCTAGACAGCATATTAAAAAGAAGAGACATTATTTGCCAACAAAGGTCGGTCTAGTCAAGGCTATGGTTTTTCCAGTAGTCATGTATGGATGTGAGAGTTGGACAAAAAAGAAAGCTGAGCAGCAAAGAACTGATGCTTTTGAGAACTGGCATGCTGGGGTCCATGGGGTTGTAAAGTATTGGACATGACTGAGCGACTGAACTGAACTGAATGCAGAATTATTTTTATATAAATTAATCATTGAAACTCTAAATCAGGGGTTCTCAATCTGGAGTTATTGTGCCTCCTAAAAGACATTGACAATGTCTGGAGATATTTTTATCAGGACTAGGTGGGAGTTGGGGGATACTACCAGAAGACAGGAGAATTTAGAAATACCACTAAACTTCCCACAGTGTACAATGCAGCTCCCCAAAGAGTTATCCAAATGTGAATAGTGCTGAGGTTGAGAAAATCCATTCCAAATCTATTTTCAGTTACTAAACATTGCAAGCTATATTCTCAACTGGCAGATCTCTATTGTTTGGTTGTAAAGAACTCCAACCAAGTCAGTCGATGGCCCAAGAGCCTCGGGCTTTGTTTAAAATAAAGTTTTTTGTTTGTTTTAATTCCGTTGACCAAAACCTTAATGTTTACTTACTGTGCTCAAAGTATTAAGCTACGCATTTTGGGGAAATATGTAAATGATTATAACATGCTGCATACCCTCCAGAAATTTATAAGGTATTAAATTTGACAACTTCCTAGAAAACAAGGACCATGTAATCTCAGTAGCTACATGATCAGTGTTTAACAATTATTTATTAACTAAAGAATGGGCTTCCCTTGTAGCTCAGTTGTTAAAGAATCTGCCTGCAGTGCAGGAGACATGGGTTCTCTCCCTGGGTTGGGAAGATCCCCTGGAGAAGAAAATGGCAACCCACTCCAGTATCCTTGCCTGGAAAATCTCATGGACAGAGGAACCTGATGGGCTGCAATCCATGGGGTCACAGAGAGTTGGACAGGACTGAGCCAGTAACACTTACTTACTTACTAATTGAAGAACAAAAGCCCCTCAATAGTTTTCAAAATCTTCCCAATTTCCTCAAGTCCCACATTCAAATTTCAGTTCAGTTCAGTTGCTCAGTCATGTCCAACGCTTTGCAACCCCATGGACTGCAGCACGCCAGGCTTCCCTGTCCATCGACAACTCCCAGAGCTTGCTCAAACTCATGTTGGTGATGCCATCCAACTATCTCATCCTCTTTTTGCCCCTTCTCCTCCTGGCTTCAATCTTTCCCAGCATCAGGGTCTTTTCCAGCGAGTCAGTTCTTTGCATCAGGTGGTCAAAGGATTGAAGTTTCAGCTTTAGCATCAGTCCTTCCAATGAATATTCAAGACTGATTTCCTTTAGGATTGACTGATTTGATCTTCTTGCGGTCCAGTGTCCATCAGCAGATGAATGGATAAGAAAGCTGTGGTACATATAGACAACGGAGTATTACTCAGCCATTAAAAAGAATACATTTGAATCAGTTCTAATGAGGTGGATGAAACTGGAGCCTATTATACAGAGTGAAGTAAGCCAGAAAGAAAAACACGCTAACACATATATATGGAAAACATACTAACACATATATATGGAATTTAGAAAGATGGTAATGATAACCCTGTACGCGAGACAGCAAAAGAGAGACAGATATATAGAACAGTCTTTTGGACTCTGTGAGAGAGGGAGAAGGTGGAATGATTTGGGAGAATGGCATTGAAACATGTATAATATCATATAAGAAACAAATCGCCAGTCCAGGTTTGATGCAGGATACAGAATGCTTGGGACTGGTGCACTGGGATGACCCAGAGGGATGGTTTGGGAAGGGAGGTGGGAGGGGGGTTCAGGTTGGGGAATACATGTACACCCATGACGGATTCATGTTGATGTATGGCAAAACCAATACAATATTGTAAAGTAATTAGCCTCCAATTAAAATAAATAAATTTACATTAAACAAACAAACAAAAAAGAGTCTTCTCCAACACCACAGTTCAAAAGCATCAATTCTTCGGCACTCAACTTTCTTTATAGTTCAACTCTCACATCCATACATGACTACTGAAAAAACCATAGCTTTGACTAGACGGACGTTTGTCGGCAAAGTATTGTCTCTGCTTTTTAATATGCTGTCTAGGTTAGTTATAGCTTTTCTTCCAAGGAGAAAGTGTCTTTTAATTTCATGGCTGCAGTCATCATCTGCAGTGATTTTGGAGCCCAAGAAAATAGTTTCTCACTGTTTCCATTGTTTCTCCATCTATTTGCCATGAAGTGATGGAAACCAGATGCTATGATCTTCATTTTTTGAATGTTGAGCTTTAAGCCAACTTTTCACACTCCTCTTTCACTTTCATCAAGAGGCTCTTTAGTTCTTGTTCACTTTCTACCATAAAATGGTGGTGTCATCTGCGTATCTGAGGTTATTGATATTTTTTGACATTCAAATTTACCTTTCACTAATGTTCAAGGTCTTGATATTTCATAGTGAAAATTGAGATCATCTATATGAATCAACTTAGCTTCTGTTTCCCCTTATCTTCATTTATAACCTCTATTTTCTTCTCTCTTTCAAGTCTCAGAAAGTGAGGAATCCCTCATGCTACACAAGGCCAACTCCTCTGTTCCATTTGTTTACTTAGTCCTCTCCCCCAGTTTCATCATTTTCAAGATCTGACTTGATCAAAAACTAACACCTGATCTATGTAAGGTACATGATTCAGTGGTCAGAATATAGTAAATGTCTAGTGGATATAGCTCGTATAGTCCCCCTCCAATTCCATTCTCTGTCTTCCTGAAACATAACCTTCATTTGATTTATAGCCACCTTAATTTTTCCCATATCTTTTGAGGCTAGTTCTCTCTATTCCCATTTTCTCAGTTCCCACTCATTTAACAGTCTTAAATCTGATTTTTCTTCTATTATTCACTGAAATTGCTCTCAAAGATAATGGTCTCCACATTGCAAAATTCCAAGGAGGAGTGATTCTTTAACTTGAAGCATGTGCCCTTTCCTAAAAACATGGCAATATATATCCAGATATAAACATTTTAAAATAATATTTTCAAATAATTGACTGACACATCCATTGACCCAAGTGAAATGCACTGCAGTTAACAATCCTCACTGGAGAACTATGTTGCATTTAACCCTGTTTTATCTCCAGTGGATACCTGGGGCCAGGAAGAAGATATTCTACCTTTACTTCTTCAGCACTTATCCCATGCAAGATGCTTTATAGGATACACTGAGCAAGATCATTGAACAATATTTCCACCCTCTAGAAGCTCAGATTAAGAACTGTTTGGGAAAGGAATGAGTAGTTTTACGATTTGAAACCTGGACGCCTGGGAATATGGTGATAGCATTCATTAAAAAGGTGAGTCAATAAAGGCATCTATGTTCACCACTATAGAACCAACATCACTGAAAAAGAGAACAAAGGAAATAGAGTGATATGGAATTCAAACACTGTTTGGCCTTGGACATACTGTGATTGAGGAGTAAATAAGAAAGATATCCAGGTGGAGAAATGGGTAAGAGGCTGGAGGAGGGAATGTCTAGTACTCATAAGGGAGATTTTGACCTGCTCAGGAGAATCTGAGACGCAAACCTGATTTGAATGAAGGATCAGATTACGTAAGAGTTAAATGTTCCTATTCTTTAGATAACTGCCCCCCCCCCCGATAAAAGTTAAAAATTCAATTTTTGAGTAAGAAATTAAAATTTTCAGCAGCTATAGGACTGTGAATAAAGGCATAGTCATTGGGGTCAGAGTGCTGTGATAGATCTAAACCTATATGCACAGCATGCTGCGGCTGACATCTTAAGCAAGTATGTGACTCCACTAAATGCTAATTTCTTCACTTGCAAAATGAGGGTAATTATAATAATGCTTAATATACCATGTTGAGAATATTTAGTGAAATAATATATACAGGAGACAGTACAGTATATGACACATAATGAGGGGTGACTAAATTATAATGGATCACATTGTTTTTACTATTAGAATTTTTAAATTAAATATGCATTTATAAAGTCTTGAAAACTAGGAAGACAAATATGCAAAATTTTCCAAAAATAAATATATTTTTCATTGTTAAACTTCATGTTCAAGAAAAATAACCATTTTTTTATATTTCACAAACTATAACTTCCTGGCATCAATTTATTGAAGAGTTCTGTACTTCCATCTATACATAGAAAGATGGTAATTTATATCCAGATTTATGAACCTAAGGCTCTCAGAATTTCTGTTATTAAGAAAAAAGATTGGTGGAAATTAATGATGAAAACTGAGTCATTAATTTACTCATTTAACGCATCTTGAAAGCATTCTGTATGTCAGGCACTGTGATAGGCATTAGGGATATAGAATAGAAATGTCTATGCCTTTACAGAGTTTACAGCCTAGTAAGAACATTTAAAAAATCATTTTGTGAATATAATTACAAACGTTGATAAATACCATGGATAAAATGTAAAGCAAGGTATGAAATTATGTCATAAGGAATCCAATTTCTCTGAAGGTACAAAGAAAGCCTCCGTGAAGAAGTGATATTTGACCTGTGTTCTGAAGTCATTTGAGTGATGGGGAGGTGAAGAGTTTCCCAAGCAAAGGGAATAACATATGTTAGGACTCTGCAGAAGGAGGGCGTACTGAAACTTAGAGAAAGAGAAAATCAAGTTCTACAGCTAAGTAGGTATGGTGGCAATAGAGGAACACCAGTTAAATCTCCATTCAAAATAACTTTCTCTAAGAAACATGATTAACTGAAGCCTGCAGCCAACCCACCTTAGATCCAGCACAGTGTTCACACCGAGGGAAGACTTCCCCTGGGCTTATCCCAACCAAACACCAAGAACGGTGGGGATACTAGAGCCAGGTCATTCTCACTTGACGTGAGATGCCTCTAGCAAGCATTGCTTAGAGTTCCCATCAGCCTGGCCAACGTTTTCTCAGAATTGCTCTATAGTTTGAGGCTCTTCCTATTTAACCTCCTTCCTTCCCCTTCTCATCTCATAGCTTTCAGATATCTATTTGCATAGTGGTCCAAAGCCTCATTCTATCTACTTCTAGTCCCTTCCCTTTATCATTTACACAATTAAGATCAATCCTGAAGGTACCATTTTCACCTTTCAGTGGATTATCCCTGACACCATCTGACTTAAAATTGATGGTTCTGACATAATTCAGTCCATAATGGGTAGTGCCAGGTATAGGTTCTTTTGCTCCCCCATGAGCAAGACTTCTGTTTCTACTAGAACCCAGTTACACACAGGGAACTTTCTCAAAAGGCATATAATTTTCTATTGCAGATGGTATGGCCTTGCTCCAAAACCTGGGGGCTGTGCTGTGAATTTTCCAACAGGGTTTACCATAAACTCTATACTACATTGTTTCCTACCACTGACGATTACAACTTCATTGAATCTGCACAAGCTGCAGGATTTCTTGCACTACAGTCTGGAATTGTTGCCATTCTTCAAGGCATAAAGAAGGCACTAGAGAAGTGAAAGAGGAGAGTGAAAAAGTTGGCTTAAAGCTCAACATTCAGAAAACGAATGGCATCTGGTCCCATCACTTCATGGGAAATAGATGGGGAAACAGTGGAAACAGTGTCAGACTTTATTTTTGGGGGCTCCAAAATCACTGCAGATGGTGACTGCAGCCATGAAATTAAAAGATGCTTACTCCTTGGAAGGAAAGTTATGACCAACCTAGACAGCATATTCAAAAGCAGAGATATTACTTTGCCGACTAAGGTCCATCTAGTCAAGGCTATGGTTTTTCCAGTGGTCATGTATGGATGTGAGAATTGGACTGTGAAGAAGGCTGAGCACTGAAGAATTGATGCTTTTGAACTGTGGTGTTGGGGAAGACTCTTGAGAGTCCCTTGGATTGCAAGGAGATCCAACCAGTCTATTCTGAATGAGATCAGCTCCAGGATTTCTTTGGAAGGAATGATGCTGAAGCTGAAAGTCCAGTATTTTGGCCACCTTATGAGAAGAGTTGCCTCATTGGAAAAACTCTGATGCTGGGAGGGATTGGGGGCAGGAGGAGAAGGGGACAACAGAGGATGAGATGGCTGGATGGCATCACTGACTCGATGGATGTGAGTCTGAGTGAACTCCGGGATTTGCTGATGGACAGGAAGGCCTGGCGTGCTGTGATTCATGGGGTCTGGGGTCGCAAAGAGTTGGACACAACTGAGCGACTGAACTGAACTGAGCGAGAGGGGTATCAGCATCAGTAAGAAGTGCAGTGGTGGCACCCTCTGCAGGCCAGCGCTGACATTAGGAGAGTGGTCTCAGAACTGGGCTCCTCATAACCATGGGCACGATGGACTCCCTATCACTCTAGGTGACAGCATTTAAACACCAGATGCCAGGCCCACTGTGACCCAGGTATTCTTTTCCACTAGGGTGTCTTCCCAGGTTCACACTAGTGAAATCATGGCACAACCTTGTGACCAGAACTATCTGTCCTCCACATTCCAGTCAAGAAGTCTTCCTCCTTGCCAGCTCGTCACTAAGTGAGCCAATTGCCAAACCTCTATATTCTCAAGCCACTCTTGGTACCATATTGTTTTCAGTTTAGGTTCTCTGAGAAGCAGACACCAAAATGCAACTTGATGAAGAAGGGGTCTGCTGAGGGAAATGTGCAGTTGCTTTCCAACCAAATTTGGGGGTGAACCTGAAAAATAGCAGAAAGGGAAAATATTCACTCTGAGCTATAGTGAACCTATTCATGGACATTTTAGGAGAAAAAAATGTGGTCCTAAGTGAGATTATATACAGCTCTCTGGGCAATGATTAACCACCTGACCAGATTATAGGAACCTTAATGGAAAGGCCTCAAAAATTAGAGTTAGGGAGGTGTGGGATAGAGGCATGTGAACGGACATACATGAAAGACCACACATGGTATAAAAAGTTTTGTATCATCTAGTGATGCAGACCAGAAACAACCACCATGGAAGAGGCATTGAAAACAAAGTAGACAGGCAGTAAGTTGACATAATCCAGTCTTTTTAACCAGCCATCCAAGAACTGGCATGATGGACACACGAATGGAGTAGCCGCAGAGGCAGAAATAGAGGCCGCGTGTAAGCCAAACAGCATGAAGTCCCTTTACCACAGCTGATCTAGATTCTGTTGGCTCTGAATGTCACACTCAAGCAACTACGTCACAGCAAACTGACTAAATTAGGCTCCTTGCATCCTAGATGCAAGAACCAGCACCCATCCTCACAGAGATAGACGTCAATTCTATGAATTGACTTTCTTTACTAAGCTCCAACCAGCACTGAGATTCAGGGACTTATGGAAAGTCTGATTCTCAAGCATGGAATACTATTTCAAGCGTGGGGACAACATATCATCTGAGCAAGGACCCACTTCACAGTGAAAGGAATATAGGAGTGAGCCCATGACCATGTGGTTCAGTGTTTGCATTGGGACAAAAAGCAACTATAACATTCTAACATGAATATGTTGATATTAATTACTATAGCATTTACATAGATCTGAAAGGAGTCACATAGGACACTTGATCTTAGCCAAAAGATCGAGAAGCAATAGAAGTCACATACTTACGTCTATCAGCAGGCTGAGAATTCAGGTAAGAGTTGATGCCATGAGTTTGAAATCCACAAAGTGAAACAACCAGCTGGGAATTTTGTTGGAACTTCTATGCTGCAGTCTTAAAACAGAATTCCTTCTTCAATTTTTCTCTCTCCCCTTGCATTTTACTATAAATGCAAGAAGGAGAAACCAAGCAGAATCTTGAATTCTTGCAGTTCCCTGGCTTGAAGATGCATCACCCCAGTCACTTGTCTCTTCTCCCTGTGTGTCTTTGCATCATCTTCCCTCTGTGACTGTATCTGTGTCCAAATATTCCCTTTTTGTAAGGACGGCAGTCATAGTGGATTAGAGCCCAGTCCCATTTTAACTAGATTCTTTCTGTAAAGGCCCTATTTCCAAATAAAACCACATTCTGAGGTACTAGGGCTTAAAACTTCAACATGCCTCTTGAGGGGGAAAGTAATTCAACTCATAGCATTATAGAAAAGACATTAGTTAGTCATTTACAAACAAGGTCCAGGATTATTTGCACATGAAAGGCCCTTACAAATTCACTCAGTATTCCATGCCCCACAGGTTGAACTTACTAAATTTAGTCCAAAGTTTGCAAACTTTGAAGCAAATTTTAGGTCAACTCCCATTTTTTAAAATCTCTCTTTTTTCTTTTTATTTTACTTTACAATACTGTACTGGTTTTGCCATACATCAACATGAATCCGTCATGAGTGTACACATGTTCCCAATCCTGAACCCCCCCTCCCAACTCCCTTCCCATACCATCTCTCTGGGTCATCCCAGTGCACCAGCCCCAAGCATCCTATATCCTGCATCGAACCTAGACTGGTGATTCATTTCTTATATGATATTATACATGTTTCAATGCCATTCTCCCAAATCATCCCACCCTCTCCCTCTCCCACAGGGTCCAAAAGACTGTTCTATACATCTATGTCTGTTTTGCTGTCTCGCATACAGGGTTATCGAAACTATCTTTCTAAATTCCTTATATATGTGTTAGTATACTGTATTGGTGTTTTTCTTTCTGGCCACCATCACCCTAATACCAAAATCTGACAAAGATGGCACAAAAAAAGAAAACTACGGGCCAATATCACTGATGAACATAGATGCAAAAATCCTTAACAAAATTCTAGCAATCAGAATCCAATAGCACATTAAAAAGATCACACACCATGACCAAGTGGGCTTTATCCCAGGGATGCAAGGATTCTTCAATATCTGCAAATCAATTAATATAATTCACCACATTAACAAATTGAAAAATAAAAGCCATATGATTATCTCAATAGATGCAGAGAAAGCCTTTGACAAATTTCAACATCCATTTATGATAAAAAAAAAAAAACCTCTCCAGAAAGCAGGAATAGAAGGAACATACCTCAACATAATAAAAGCTATATATGACAAACCCACAACAAACATTATCCTCAGTGGTGAAAAATCAAAAGCATTTCCCCTAAAGTCAGGAACAAGACAAGGGTGCCCACTTTCACCGCTACTATTCAACATAGTTCTGGAAGTTTTGGCCACAGCAATCAGAGCAGAAAAAGAAATAAAAGGAATCCAAATTGGAAAAGAAGAAGTAAAACTCTCACTGTTTGCAGATGACATGATCCTCTACATAGAAAACCCTAAAGACCCCACCAGAAAATTACTAGAGCTAATCAGTGAATATAGTAAAGTTTCAGGATATAAAATCAACGCACAGAATTCGCTTGCATTCCTATACACTAATAATGAGAAAGAAAGTAGAAAAAGAAATTAAGGAAACAATTCCATTCACCATTGCAATGAAAAGAACAAAATACTTAGGAATATATCTACCTAAAGAAAATAAAGACCTATATATAGAAAACTATAAAACAGTGGTGAAAGAAATCAAAGAGGACACTGATAGATGGAGAAATATACCATGTTCATGGATCGGAAGACTATAGTGAAAATGAGTATACTACCCAAAGCAATCTACAGATTCAATGCAATCCCTATCAAGATACCAGCGATATTTTTCACAGAGCTAGAGCTCCCTTGGTTTATAAACAGAAGAAATGAAGTTAAAAAATCAAACATATATTTTAACTTAAAATTTAGTCCCACTGTAATGCTCCTACTCCACTTTCTGCCTATACTATTTAAACAGAGACTCTAAAGAGGTCAGTTTTTTTTAGTAATCAGAATACTTGGGTAAACAAATGTACTATTTCCCTGAACTTTATAAGTCTTTGATTGGGATTTCTCTGGTGGTACAATGGATGAGAAGCTGTCTGCCAATGCAGGGGACACAGGTTTGATCCCTGGTCTGGGAAGATTTCATGTGCTAAGAAGCAACTAAGCCCACGAGTCACAACTACTGAGACCACATGCTGCAACTACTGAAGCCCAAGCATCTAGAGCCTGTGCTCTGCAACAAGAGAAGCCACCACAGTGATAAGCCAGTGCACCACAACTAGAGAGTAGACCCTACTCACTGCAACTAGAGAAAGCCCACATACAGCAATGAAGACCCAGCACAGCCAAAAATAAATAAACATTTATTTAAAGTCTGTGATTAGCTACAAATATTTATAATCATCTAAATGGAAAAATATAGTGTTCTAGAGTTATATTAGTCATCTCAGTCTAAATTATTACTTAGTAATAGAAGGCCCTGAAGTCTTATTGTCTTGCAATGACAAAGCTGTATTCCTCACTCACATTACCTGTTCATCATGGGTCAACCAGGGCTCTGATTCACTTTATGTGGTTTATGCTATTAACTAGACTGAGGAGCAGTCCCTTTCTGGCACATGCGGAAAGGAAAGGGAGGCCCAGGCACAAAGCATCTATGGGCTAGACCAGAAACCCATTTGCCCTTTCTCTATCAGCTTTACACACACCAAATAGCAAGCAACAAATGTATACCACTGAGGAAGGTGAAAGGGCATGAATAAAGATCCCCACTATGTAGCATGTGTCACAAGGAAAATGAGCAATGAGGATAAAGTAAGTACATTGAGAAAAACCCTCCAGCACCACAATTCCCACCCGAAGCCTGAGGCATTTTTAAAAGAAAGCTTATGATAGCTTAAGAGCAATGATAGCAACAACAAAACCCAAGCCCCACTTAACTAGATTTTTTCAAACCCCCAAATTATTGTCCTAACAAGATGTGTGCCCATTTTTTTGAGTAAGTAAACATTTACTCAAGTTTCTCTTACTCTGCATGAGATGACTGGTATTCAATAAAAAATTATAAACACACAGAGAAAACAACACATTGTCAAGAGAAAAAGAAACATTTCACATTATCAAAATCAGAAAGGACTGAAGTGTTGGATTTTAACTATGGTTAATACATAAAAAATTCAGTGAAAAATATGAACATTAGCAGGAAATTTCAGCAAACAGATGGAAATCCTGAGTCAAATGGCAATAGAAGAAATAAAAAGGATTGCACTGGAGATGAAGAGTTCCCTTGTCAGACTCATCACCAAATTTGACACAGCCAAGGAAAGAATCCATGAATTTGAATTAGAAATTACTCAAATTAAGACACCAAGAGAAATAAAGTGAAAACCCAGCAAATAAAATGCACACAAACAAGCAGAAAAACAGAATAGAGCATTCAAAAACTGTGACAATATCAAACAGTCCAGCATATGTGTAACTGGAGTCTCAGAATGAAAAGAAAGAGATAATGATGTAGAAAGAATATTTGAAAAAATAAAGGCCAAAAATTTCACAGAGAAAAAATTACATCAAACCACAGGTCCAAGAACCTCAGAGCACCCCATGCAACATGAAACCTAAATACCCTATTTTGCTGGTCCTCTCCAGGACCCTATGAAATAGTGAAAGTAAATGTCCATACTTCTCTTGATGAAGAAAGATTGAATATTTTACCCACATTCATATAAGCTATCATGGAGGCAGAACTCTGGCATTTGCCAAACACCATTTTCTCTATTTGCTACTTGGCTGAATTTGTTTGCCCCTTCTCACAAGTGCTTGCTGTTCCATCTTGAAGGTATTATTTAAATGTCATTTTTTTTCTCTTTAATAAATTCTAATACAACATTGTTTCTAGAAAATATTTAGATAATGTAGCACCAAATTTGGCATAATTCTATACCATACAGTTCCTATGATTTGGATCTGAGGGGGCCATTTGTGAATCTCCTCTCAGAATTATGGGCAGAAGGTGAGCATGGGCACCTTCTATTTTTAGATGTTTATGTTTGCCTGAGAATTCTAGGGTTTCTGTTCCTAATCATAGCTTGAGGACAGCAGGGAGCCTTCTATGGTGACTAACTTGTGTATTCTATATCCTGCAACTGCTTTCTCTTCCATAGTTGGAGAATTGTATGTGTCTAGTGAATTTGTTTCCTGGGGTCTAGGATATGATGCTTCCTAAGTACACTAAAGGTAAAGAACATGCCTGCCAATGCAGGAGATGTAAGAGATTCTGGTTGAATCCCTGGTTCAGGAATATCCTTTGGAGGAGGACAGGGCAATCCACTCCAGTATCCTTGCCTGGAGAATCCCTTGGACAGAGGAGTAAGTAAGTAAGTAAGTGTTACTCGCTCAGTGGTGTCTGACTCTTTGCAGCCCCATGGACTGTAGCCCACCAGGTTCCTCTGTTCATGAGGTTTCCCAGGCAAGAATACTGGAGTGGGTTGCCATTCCCTTCTCCAGGGGATCTTCCTGATCCAGGTATTGAACCTTGGTTTCCCACATTGCAGGCAGATTCTTTACCATCTAAGCCATCAGGGAAGTCTGGACAGACTGTGGAGGCTGGTTGGCTACAGTCCATAAAGTCACAAAGACTCAGATATGACTGAAGCAACTTAAGATGCACAGGATATGGTAGGAAAAAAAGCAAAGCAAAGTGAAGTTGCTCATTCGCGTCTGACTCTTTGCGACCCTGTGGACTGTGTCCATGGGATTTTCCAGGCAAGAGCAGTGGAGTGGGTTGCCATTTCCTTCTCCAGGGGACCTTCCTGACGCAGGGATCTGACCCCGGTCTCCCGTATGGTAGGCAGACGCTTTACCATCAGAGCCACCAGGGAAGTCTCTTATGGCAGGAGGGTTGGGGTGAACTCTTCCTGGCCTCAACTTCTCCCAAACTTCTCTCTGTTATACCTAAGCTGTTTTTTTAAAAATAAAAATAATAATTTTATTATTATCATTGTTTTCTCCAGTGACAGCCCACCTATGCAGCAATATTTACTTCTTGTTTTCTGAACATGGGCGGCAAAATGTCACAAGATTAAATATATGCACACAAGAAAAGGAAGGGGAAGGGGAGAGAGGCTCAGGAGGGAGGGGATATATGTATATTTACAGCCGATTCAAGTTATTATACAGCAGAAACCAACACAACATTGTAAAGCAATTGTGTTCCAATTAAAAATAAAAAAGAAATAAAAATCACTTCCGTTTATTATATTACATAGTATCACTACTATCACTGTTATGATTACATTATTGCATCACAATTAGTTAGCTAAACAAACATTTCTTCATTGTTCCTAACACCAATCCATCCCCATTATATATATAAAAATCAAGTAAAGCATGCTCCAGCAAACTCCAAAATTATTGACGACATATCTTCTATATCCTTCCAGCTCCCAGCTCCTGCCCTTTAGCTTGTGGGCTTTTGTATCTCTTAGTTTTGCTTTCCCTATCTGTATTCTGAGAGTTCTTAACCTCTAACCCATTGACTCTTCCCCTGATTGTCTCAGCCAGCACACTCCATCCAGTTGGGTCATCCAGGAACCCACACCTCAGCACAGACTCTTCCCAGCCAGCACGGAGACTCTTTCCAAGGCTGGGTGGTAAAAACAAAGGAACAAATCTTCAACTAGCTTCAGCCAAGGTTTCTATTTCTCCCTTTCTTTCTTTCTTTCTTTCTTAAAAAATCTGCTCCAAAGTATGCAAACATGCATTGTGAGACATATTTCCCTTTTCCGTGTATAAGAATATAAACACCTCAGTTGACATATGGGCTCGTGTGTTTCTTCACCAAGGTGTGATGAGACTCGGAGCAGCATACGCGCCAGGTGATGGAGAGTTTGCCACAGTGCGGGGAGGAGTGTCGCTGTCTTGTGAAACAGGTGCAGGAAAGCCCATGTGGATAGAAGCCCTGTGAAGTAAAACTGCGGTTACTTGGAGCCGTAGTGCTAACGCGGGACTGCTAGGTCCAGATGCCACTGTTTATTTAGCACCTTCCACGTGCACTTAGTGGACTTTAGGACTTAATAAGTCACAAAGATCACCTTGCAGAATGAAATTCGTACCTAAAGATTTACGAGATGAGGACTTAAAGAAATTAGATGAACTTTCTCTAGTGGTTCTTTTCAAATTTTAGCATTGTAAAAATTACCTGGAAGGTTGTTGAAACTCAGATTGCTGGACATGACCTCCCTAGCCCCAGAGTTTCTAAATCAGCAGTTCTAGGATAGGGCTGTAAAATTTGTATTTCTAACATATGACCAAGGCTGTTGCCACTGGCCCAGGAATGACACTTTGAAACCACTTTTCTGGCATGCAAGGCACAGTGCTGAGGTCTAAATCCCTGAAAGGCTGAAGTAGGAAACATCAGTGTGTGAGCATGCTCAGTCCTGCCCGACTGTTTGCAACCCCATGGATTGAAGCTCGCCCACCAGGCTCCTCTGTCCATGGAATTTTCCAGGCAAGAGTACTAGAATGGGTTGCCATTTCCTGCTCCAGGGAATGTTCCCAACCCAAGGATTGAACGCAGGTCTCCTGTGTCGGCAAGCAGATAAATTACCACTGAGCTACATGGGAAGCCCAGGAAACATTAGTGCTATTAATCAAAACCAGGAAAGCCAAGTCAGTCATTGTGCTAAAGAGGTAGGGATAGGGAGGAAAATGGATCCTATGCCAGTGTAATCTGCATGGTGCTGGAAGCGAGGGACCAAGTCAAAGGACAGGAAGTGATTGTCACAGGCACATCGACTCCCCATCACGTGGTTGAAATGGCTGGCAGCAATGGGATTTGGGTGGGGGTTGTCCATCAGGGTTTAAGTGTTCATGATGAGAGTGATCAGAATAAGGTACCAGCTTCTGGTTTTTAAATGCTTCATTCTTAATGTTCCTTGTTATTTAGTCACTCAGTCATGTCTGACTCTTTTGTGATCCCATGGACTGCAACCTGCCAGGCTGCTCTGTCCATGGGATTTCTTTCTCCAGGGGGATCTTCCCAGTTCAGGGATCAAACATACGTCTCCTGCATTGGCAAGTGGATTCCTTACGACTGAGCCACCAGGGAAGCCCCTTACTGTTCCTTAGTCATTTGGTAAACTGTGATTAGGTCCAAAGATAAGAAGTTCAAATGGAAATATTCAGTCTCTTTGTGAGTTTTTGTGTATTTTAATAGGATTAGGTGTGACTTCTTTAAATATTGAAGTTCTTCTAAGTATGAACCATGGCCCCTCTCCATTTGCTATGGGAGGAGGGATGAGTTCAGAATTAAAGATAACTGCCCTTGACTTTGAAGATCTGCCCTGGACTTTGAAGATCACATAATCTAGCAAGAAGTGTCTATCCCAGGTCAGACTGTGACATGTGGCTGACATAGAGGGAGGAGGGATCATTAATTCTAACTTGAGAGAAATGGGGTTAGAGGAAACTTCATGGAAGAGGTGACATTTAAGTGCACCCAAAAGATAAGCAGGGACATCTTACTGGCAAATATATATTAGACTTAATCTAATAATATGTGGAAGGAAAAATAATTTACTCTTCCAGTGAGGGAATAATATTCTACCTTAATCTCCTTTTTATCCATGTTGGAGGAAAATTGTTGTTTCATTTTAAAAGACTTCCAAAGTGAAGGTAAAAATATACAGAAGAGGGCAGCTGGAATAAACACATTTTACAAAAGCAAAAAATCCTCCCTGGGTGGAAAGCATTTTGTTTTATTCTAATCTCTTTGCTGCTTCCATCCCTCAAGGGAGCACTTCATTTAGAGCTGCTGAATTTTCTGAATTCCACTGTGTGTTTGCACAAACTTCCTCTTGAGTCAGAATGCAAAGCATAGAAAGTTTTGTACCTTAGAGGCATTCTTTTTCAATCCACAGACAGCACACTGGTGGGAAGAATTGGCTGTTAGTATTATTAGTAATAAAACAGAATAATTATAACGTGTATTGCTTGCTAACATTCACTAATGGACTTGTATTAATCTGCTTGGTCTGCCATAACAAAATACCACAGACTGGGTGGTGTAGACGACAGAAATGCATTTCCCACAGATCTGGATACTGGAAGTCCAAGATCAAGGTGCCAGTAGTGTTGGTTTCTGGGGAGAGCTCTTCTTGGGTTGCAGACTGCCTCTCACTATGTCCTGCGGTGGTCTTTCCTCTGTGCATTATAGAGAGAAAGAGAGAGGTCTCTGGAATCTCTTCCATTTTTATAGATACCAATCCTATCCAATTAGGGGCCTACACTTATAATCTCATTAACCTTTATCACCTCCTAAAGGCCTGTCTCCAAATGCAGTCACATTTAGGGGTTAGGGCTTCAACACATGAATTTGAGAGTAACAAAATTCAGTGAGTAATAGGAGAGGATTGTGATTTCTGAGAAGTTATAGCACCTGTGAAAGTGGAAGCTCAGGTCTCCATGCCCCAACACCTAGGGGTGGACCAGGTTACCTCTCACAGATGTGGAACTCATTCTCTCTTGCATCACTTTTTCATGAAATATATATCTCCTGTCCTTTCAGTATGTAGACAGGTAGATGTTTTCATTGATGATTTAAGAAAATCTGTATGAATATCAACTATTCTAGGGTGCCTTCAGAGGCTAATGAAATATATTTGGTTATTTCTCCATGAACAAAGTGGCCTGGAATGCTGTACTTTTATTATTCTGCTTCTGCTATTCATGGTCTTTCTTTACTCCTCATTTTTAACTTTAAGTGTACTCACTGCTTCTAACATGCCACGTTCATCTTTTTAGAAAATCAAATGGGAAATAAATTCGCATAGACTAATTAACACTTCATTTTTTAGCTTATCAAAAAAGATATCAATTTCCTCCTCAAGCTCTTAATCTCACTCTGACCTCTAGAGACCCCTCCATGTATCAGACACAGAAAATAATTTTCCTAAATAGGATCACCATAACATGATTCTGCTTCCTTCTCCTCCTACAAAATAGAACCTAAAGTAGAAAAAGAAAAGGAATTATAGAAAATGTTGAATGATGCCAATTTTCTTTTGTCTCATTTGCTGGTTTGCTTCTGTACTAAATAGGTTCACCATCTGTGTATGGGCACCATCGTCTTTGAAGTAATAACCATAATTGCCATTTGCTGAATGACTACTCTGTCCCAGGAATTTTACATAGTCTATCTCTTTTAAGCCTTATCAGCCTCTTACTTAAAAATTAACAGAAGATATTTATAAGTGAGGAAACTCAGGCTTAGAGAGAATAAGTAAGTAGGTTGCCCAGGGCCATGGGCCTAAAGAATGGGAAAGTCAAGCGAGACCCAGCACCTGTGTTCTTTTCAAGGCACCAGGCAGGGCCAGTGTAGGTCTGCACTTAGCGAGCATCTAGCCTCTTCTCCAAGGGAAAGTGTAAAGGGAGTCTTGGGATCTATAGCATTTTGGGGCAGTTCACAATGATTTGTTATCTGCCTGTACTCATTTCAGACTAGCAAAGTAATTTTTCTACTCAAAAGCAACTGAGAATTTCTTTCCTGCTCCAAAGCCAGACCCAACACCGGGTTGGCCTCAGCCTCATGATATATATTAAGTTAGTAAATTTTTCCCTGTCTCTTTCCCTACTGTAGTTGTTAGTGCATTTTTCCTCATTTGCTAAACGGTTAGTGGATTTTCATTTTCGAGCCCTTTCCATATGGCTAGTAGCTAGTGGCTCGTTTCGTATTTTCCTTGGGCTGTTCTAGTTCCCCAAATCGTTCATCATATGAGATAATAGAAAGAATCTGTACTGGGGGCTTAGAAGATTGGGTTCTCTCTTTGGCTTTCCCTAGACCTGTGTGACTGGAGCCAAGCCCTTTCCATCCTCTGAGCTTCAGCACCCTTTTCCATAAAGTGAAGAATGTGGTATTGGGATCTAAGGTCGAAGATCAGCTGGTCCCTTTGCCAGTTGCACTGCACACACCGCCTCTGCTGTGAGCAAATGTGTGTGAGATGCCAACCTCCTTCACTGTTCTCCTCCCAGAAGTAAACATCTCCCGCACGCTCTGTCCCTTAGAAAAGAGGAGAGTTTAGATACTCTTTCAAACTCCCAGAAGTCCGCCATATCAGTGTTCAACATTCATTTAAGTAACACTTAGTTCATTAACAAAGTGGTAGGAACTAGAGATTCAGATGAACAAGACACAGAATCTGCCTTTAGGTACACAGACAGGCAGAGAGAGGAAACTCAGAGGAGGGAATCTCTCTCTCCATGGCAGATGCTGACATGAAGGAAGTTCTGCCAGAAGAGATCAGGGAAGCTCACTCCTTAAAGCTGGTTAAAAAGGTGTTTATGAGCCCAGATTCTATAGTCTGACAGACCTATGATCAATCCTGCTTTAAATGAGTAGCCATATAATCTTGAACAAATTACTTCTTTATGCCTTTCTTTTATTCATCTATAAAATGGGGATTACAATATTAAATTCATAGGATTATTAGGAAGAACAAATGGTATATATTTATTAAAAAGATATAAACATGTACTGGGCTTCCTAGGTGGCCCTAGTGATAAAGAATGCCTGCCAATGCAGGAGACATAAGAGACATGGGTCAATTCCCAGGTTGGGAAAATCCTTTGGAGGAGTACATGGAAACCCATTCTAGTATTCTTGCCTGGAAAATCCCATGGACAGAGGAGCCTGACAGGCTACGGTCCACAGGATCACAAAGAATCGGACATGACTGAAGCAACTTAGCATACAAGCATGAAAGCATGTACCATGTGACAGGAATTAAGCTAAATTCCAAGAATAGTGTGCTAACAATATTAAATGTATATGAAGTGAAGTGAAGTCGCTCAGTCGTGTCCGACTCTTTGTGACCCCATGGACTGTAGCCTACCAGGCTTCTCTGTCCATGGGATTTTCCAGGCAGTACTGGAGTGGATTGCCATTTCCTTCTCCAGGGGAACTTCCCAACCCGGGGATCGAAGCCGGGTCTCCCGCATTGTAGACAGACACTTTACCGTCTGAGCCACATACATACATATACATACATACACATGTATGTATGTATGTATACATATATGTATATGTATGTATACATGTGTATATGTGTATATGTGTGTATATACATATATGTATATATACACACATGTATGTATATATGTATAGGGTTGGCCAAAAAGTTCATTCAGGGTTGGCAATCAGATCTGAATGAATTTTTTGGCCAAATATATATATATATATATATATATACACACACACACATATATATATTAGTGCTTCCCTGTGGCACTAGTGGTAAAGAACCTGCCTACCAGTGCAGGAGATGTAGGAGCTGTGGATTCGATCCCTGGCTCAAGAAGATCCCTGGAGAAGGGAATGGCTACCCACTCCAGTATTCTTGCCTGGAGAATTCCATGGACATGGACAAAGGAGCCTGGTGGACTATATTTGAAATAAAAACGTCCCAGGCACTATCCCAAGCACTATGCATATATTATTTCATTTAGTACTCACTACCACCTATGAGGTAGGCACTATTATTATCTATTATTATTCCTCTTTTAGAGATAAGGAACCAGGCTCAGAATAAGTGATTAGCTGAAGCTAACGGAGCTGGTAACTGACAGATTCTGAATCCCGACTAAGGAAGGCAGTCTAACTCCAATCCAAGGCTTTCTGCTGCCTCTGCACAGTCCTGTGAGCTCTCTAGATGTAGTGAACCCTTTTGAAGCTGCCAGTACAGTGGGGAAACATGGCCCCAAAATAACCATGAAGTATAACATTACCCCTGGTATCCAGGGCTAATCCAGGACCCAGGTCTGCCACATAGAGTACTATCTATCTAACCCTATCCCATAAAGATTGAGTAAGTGATGTACACATGGCCCACACTGGCCCTAGAACTTTTGCTGGAATGGTTGAGGGGGAGAGCCCTTTCTTCAGGGTTGTTGTTGTGGCAGTTCTTTACAACCTGGAGCTTTTGGGCAGGGCTAGCATGAGACTAACGGCAGAGACCCTGAGAGTCAGGTCCATGACAACAAACATCCTTGTATCACAAGCCGTTGGAAGCTGTTTTGTTTAAGAAAGTTTGGCTTGGATTTCTATACTTGCAACCAAGTGTCCTAGCTAACATACCCAGGAAACCATATGTAATGTGCTTTACAGATAGTACAGCTACCAAGTTCAAGCTCACGCTACTGGACAAGCCAATGAAACAGAGACAAGGTTTTGAGACTGATGTAGAAGATAGATGGGCTCCAGGGAGACATTTACAGCTGACCTCCTGTTTACATGAAGAAGTGGGTTTCAGGTTGGATACTTAAAGCTGTTAGTATTTCCTGAGACAAGAGATAGGTAGGCTTCAGTGGAAGAATTTACAGTCAGGCTCCAGTTTGCCCTCCAAAATGGAAGTCATAGAAACAGGGTAAATTACCAGTCTATGTTTCTTGTAATCACAAGGTAATAGTTATGGCAATGTGCATGTATGCTGCTAAGTCACTTCAGTCATGTCTGACTCTATAACTACATGGCCTGTAGACTGCTAGGCTTCTCTGGCCATGGGATTTTCCAGGCAAGAATACTGGAGTGGGATGCCATTTCCTCTTCCAGGGGATTTTCCTGATCCAGGGATTGAACCCATGTCTCTTATATCTCCTGCACTGGCCAGCAGATTTTTTACCACTAGTGCCACCACAGTCAAGTAATAATCATAGCAAGGACAAAGAGGGGCAAAATCCTTTTTGAGTATTTTGGGGATCTCTGCTCCCCACTTTTTGGGACAAGGAAGACACTACAGATGTGCAAAAAGTTTCCTTGTGGGTCAAAAATCAGGGGATAATGCCAGGCCATAATGAGTCTTACTCCTCCCAGAAGCCTTTGCTTGAAGGTCCACCTTGGCTGAGGGATGCTTGCACACCCAGGGGTCCCAGGGCAGGTCAGGTGTGGAAAAAGGAACCAGATAATTGACCTGAAGGAAGACAAAGACCCAGAAGAACTGACCTATATAAATGATTTAACTGTCTCTTTACTGAGCTCCTCCTCCTCGCTAGGGGGATGCCCATACCCTTTCTCTCTGGTGTGCATCTCTGCCTTGCTTCTATCTTAACTAAACAAATCATTTCTCTGTATGCTCTCCCACTTGTTGTGATAAATCTCTAATAATAAACTTTGTACCTACATTCATAGTTTCTTCCCCCATGATAAATACATTTTTCACTAGGGGCAAAGATCCAGGGAAAAAATAGCTCCCAGCCTCTAGGCCTTGTTAGTTTCGTGGCTAGGATTCCTGGTTCTCATCCAGGTTATCCCGGTTCAATTCCTGAGAAGGGAATTAAGATTTCACTTCACACCGCCGCTCAGTGCTGCCTTGCCCAGGTCAAAGAATATGATTTTCTTTGGAGAGCCAGCTGACCTAGGAGATAGCAGACTGAAGTCTCAAAATAACCATCTTTCTGGGGTCCTGATGCCAAGTTCTTTTATAGATCAGAGACGAGGGGAAGTGAAAACAAAATAAAAAGGCCATTAATCTTGCAAATATCTCATAGAATGGCAAACCTCAGATAAGGGATGTGTTAATTTCTTCCTTCCTGTCATCTGTAGGTGGACAGGGTTCTGAACAAAGGCATTTTGGTTTAATAGTCAAGCAGAGGGGCAGGATTCTCTGAGGCAGGACATTCTGTATGATTATAATAACAAAGGCAGCAAAAAGCAAGTCAAAGAAACAGTTCCAAAGTGGAATCAGAATTGGCTATTCCCAGCAACAGCACCACTACTCACTTGGTAGCGATGGGTCTAGATATGTTTGAAGAACAGTAGGAGTTAACTAGAGAAGGACAAAGAATTCTCAGCAGAGTGACTAGTATGTGTAAATGCAGAGAGCTATGAGAGATCTTTGCCTGTAAAGAAAGCTTAATGTCCATGAGAAATAGAATATTTCCTGATATACCAGTAAACAAGGATGTCATAATCAACAGCAGTTTCAGCCTTCCAACATGAGCCCAGAGATAATTCAGGAAGGAAAAGAATACCTGCCATCAAGTCACCATCAGACTGCAGACACTGCCTGAGGCCACTCCCTGTGGTAAGCCCTGAGGAAACAGAGGATACTGGCTCCAGATAGGTGAGTTCAGTTCCGTTCAGTCACTCAGTCGTGTCTGACTTTTTGCAACCCCATGAATCACAGCACGCCAGGCCTCCCTGTCCATCACCAACTCCCGGAGTTCACTCAGACTCACGTCCATCGAGTCGGTGATGCCATCCAGCCATCTCATCCTCTGTCCTCCCCTTCTTCTCCTGCCCCCAATCCCTCCCACCATCAGAGCCTTTTCCAATGAGTCAACTCTTCACATGAGGTGGCCAAAGTACTGGAGTTTCAGCTTTAGTATCACTCCTTCCAAAGATATTCCAGAACTGATCTCCTTCAGAATGGACTGGTTGGATCTCCTTGCAGTCCAAGGGACCCTCAAGGGACTCTCAAGAGTCTTCTCCAACACCACAGTTCAAAAGCATCAATTCTTCGGCGCTCAGCCTTCTTCACAGTCCAACTCTCACATCCATACATGACCACAGGAAAAACCATAGCCTTGACTAGATGGACCTGTGTTGACGAAGTAATGTCTCTGCTTTTCAATATGCTATCTAGTTTGGTCATAACTTTCCTTCCAAGGAGTAAGCGTCTTTTAATTTCATGGCTGCAGTCACCATCTGCAGTGATTTTGGAGCCCAAAAAAATAAAGTCTGATACCGTTTCCACTGTTTCCCCATCTATTTGCCATGAAGTGATGGGACCAGATGCCATGATCTTCGTTTTCTTAATGTTGAGCTTCAAGCCAACTTTTTCACTCTCCACTTTCACTTTCATCAAGAGGCTTTTTAGCTCCTCTTCACTTTCTGTCATCTCCATATCTGAGGTTATTGATATTTCTCCCGGAAATCTTGATTCCAGCTTGTGCTTCTTCCAGCCCAGTGTTTCTCATGATGTACTCTGCATAGAAGTTAAATAAGTAGGGTGACAATATACAGCCTTGACGTACTCCTTTTCCTATTTGGAACCAGTCTATTGTTCCATGTCCAGTTCTAACAGTTGCTTCCTGACCTGCATATAGGTTTCTCAAGAGGCAGGTCAGGTGGTCTGGTATTCCCATCTCTTTCAGAATTTTCCACAGTTTATTGTGATCCACACAGTCAAAGGCTTTGGCATAGTCAATAAAGCAGAAATAGATGTTTTTCTGGAAAAACAGATGGGTGAGATGCATATCAAAGGAATGATTTCAGTGAGCTCTGACAACTGTTATGCCATACATAGAAAATTACTAAATTTCTTAATAGGGCTATCTGGTTTTCTTTAATTAATAGTATTTTTTTTTTTTTTGCTGCCCAGCGTGTGTGATCTAGCTCCCTTACCAGGGTTTCAAACTGCATCCCCTGTATTGCAAGGCAGAGGTTTAACTTGATATTCTGACTACCTGCCCTTTGTCGCAAAACTCCTATATATCATAGATCCCCCTCAAATCCTCAGAGCAGTTTCTCGGAACTATCTGAAATGCTGTCTCCTGGGATGCAGATCTCATTTTGCCCCAAATAAAATTTAACTTACAACTTTCATATTGTACATTTTTAAAATTTCAACATCCATATTAATCCCATGGCTCAGATGATAAAGAATTTTCCTAGAGTTCAGGAGACCTGGGTTCAATCCCTGGGTTGGAAGATGCCTGAGAAAAGCATAGCAACTCACTCCACTATACTTGCCTGGAGACTCCTATGGACAGAGAAACCTGGCAGGCTTCAGTCCATAGGGTCATAAAGAGTTGGACACAACTAAGTGATTAACACTTTCATAACATTCAGACCTCACCTTATCATCATCTGCGGACTTACAGAGAATTCATCTTTGATAAGGATTTTAGAATCTGGTCCAGAATTTTTCTCTTCATTTCTTGTCATGTTGTGGAAAATTTTAAGTAATGTCAACTACAATTGTTGTTGCTGTTCAGTTGCTAAGTCATGTGCGACTGTTTGTGACCCCAAGGGCTGCAGCATGCCAAGCTTCCCAGTCCTTTACTACAAACTGGTGCTTGCCAAAGGTATTTGCCATCTGCCTCTACAAAGACTGAACCCTATGCTACTGCAGCTGTTGACCTGAAGGGAGTTCAGGGTGTGCTCCAGGGAAACTGGTGGAACAGGTCTTTAGATAATTAGATACTTTCAGAAACTA